>NC_090928.1:815803992-818303992 GCF_040938575.1 Ambystoma mexicanum
GTGCCGAGGCAGGGAGGGATTGTGGTGGTGCATCCTCCACTGGCGTTTGTGGTGCCTGGGTGGTTTTCTTATTCCGTGCGGGAATGCTCCGGGACTGGCCTCTGCACGTGGAGGTGGATGGACGGGTCGTCTGGGTATCCCTGCTGTCATGATCGGTGCCTGTGGGGGTAGAGGAGAGGACAACATGAGTGATTGTATGATGCGCTAATTGCATAGATCGCTGCATTCACATTTCTGTAATTTGGGGTTTGTGGCCCTATGGGCGTTGCAACAGTACTAGTACATATGATTGTGAATTGAATGTACGCATGTGTACGCATGTGTCGGAGTGACTCATCCTGCCATAGTAATGTGCAGTCTGGCACACACACTGCCGAACCTGATGCACAATGTGCATGATGGAATGTGCAAGTTACTGCACTATGGCTGATGTGTGTTATGTACTTGCAGTTGGCCCTTGATTGCGTTGCAGTTGACTCTGCATTAGTTGGATGGGGGGTGGCTACATGACAAGGTGCCTTTGGGGGAGTCTACATCATGCAATTGCCCTTGGCAGTGTTGACTTCGGACACTCACCTCCATCGGCAGACGACGTTGCCCCGCAGTCCATTTCACTGATGCCCTCTATGCATTCCGTGCCAATCATTGCGGCGCATGTCTCCTCCCATGCCTCAAGTCGCACAGGGGAACTTGGGCCCCCTCCAGTCTGCATGGCCTGACTCCTGTTGGCAGTGAGGAGTCCCCGCACCCGCACCCGCAAGTCATCCCACCGCTTGCGGCAGTCCTTGGGGGTGCGAGGAGTGGAGCCTACAGCGCTCACCCTTTGGGCGGTTTCTGCCCAGATGTTCTTTTTGCAGATAGTGGAGTCCCTCCGCATGTCTGGGCTGAACACCACGTCAGCGTGTTCTGCCAGGTGGTCCAACATGACCTGGATCTCATCAGGGCAGAATCGCTTCTTGCGGAGCCGGTCCGCAGACTTCTTAGGTGCTTTAGGCATAGTTCCTGGGTTCCTGATGCTTTCCCCAACTTCAGATTGCTCCCGAGGGTGCTGCCTAATAAGGATGGCTATGGATTGTGTTTTTATAGATGGCCGCCGCGCTCCTTCCCATTCCTGTGCGATGACGTAATTTCCGGTTCCGTTGTTTTGCAGTGACCGTAATTTACGGGATCCGTAAATTACGGTCCCCGTTATTTACTGTCGCTGCTGCTTCCATGGCGGTGTTGTAATGTACATGTCGCAGCAGGCCGGTAGGGGTTTTTCGGGGGGTTTTGCGGCATGCCGCTAGGTACTTTTCCGGCATGGCGAAAAGCGCGTGTCCGCGAGGTCTGAATGGGACGCAATTAGCGGTCTGGAACCTTGCCGGAGTCGTACTTTACGTCATGCCGGAAACGACCGGTACTTACCTCCAACCTCGTAATGAGGCCCAGAGTGCGGTAGGGTGGGTGGGTGTAGAGAGAATGGGGATAGGGTGTAGTAGGGTAGAGACTGTTGGGTGCAGAGAGTGTAGTTAGGGTGGGTGGGGGTAGGCAGAGAGGTTTTAGGGTGGATAGTGGTAGAGCGAGTTGGGGTTTGGTGGGTGGGGGTAGAGAAGGTGGCCGTAGGGTGGGTGAGGGTAAAGAGAGTGAAGTTTGGGTGGTGGGGTTAGAGTGAGTGGAGGTAGGAACGATGGAGATAGAGAGAGTAAGGGTTGGTTGGGTGGGGTTAGAGAGAGAGGAGGTATAGTGGGCAGGTAGGGGTAGAGATTCTGTTGGTAGTGTGGGTGGGTGAGGGTACAGAGAGTGGAGATAAGATGGTTGGGGCTAGAGAGCATGTAGGTAGGATGGGTGGGTGTAGAGAGAGTGGATGTAGTGTGGGTGGTTTGAGGTAGAGATGGTGGATGTAGGGTGGCTGGGTGTGGAGATTGTGGAGTTATGGTGGGTGGGGAGAGAGTGTGTGGGGGTAGGGTGGAGAGAGAGAGTGTGGGGGTAGGGTCGGTGTAGAGAGACTAGAGGTAGGTTGGATGGTTGTGGGTAGATAAAGTGGAGGTAGGGGTAGGGAGATAGAGAGTATGGCGATAGGGTGGATAAGTGGGGGTAGAGAGGATGGGTGAAGGATATGAGGGGCAAGATCGAGGTGACATAGGATGGGTTGGGGCAGATAAAGAGAGTGGAGGTAGGGTGGATGGGGGTAGGGAGAGTGGAAGATATATGGATGGGGATGAATAGAGTGTAGGTAGGGTGGGTGAGCGGGTGGGGGTATGGAGAGTGGAGGGTGGGTGGCTGGGGGTAGAGAGAGTGTGGGTAGGGTGGACAGCGTATTAGAGAGAATAGGGGTAGGGTGGGATGAGAAGAAAATGTCAGTAGGAGGGATGGGTGGGGTAGAAAGAGTGGATGTAGGGTGGGTGGGGGTGGAGAGAGTGGTGGTTGGGTGGTTGGGGGAGCGCAAGTGTTGGTACTAGGGGTAAAGACAGTGGGGGTAGGAAGGGTGGGTGGGGTAAAGACAGTGGGGTTATGCTAGGTCAGAGGGAGTAGAGATTGGGTGTAAGGTGGGTAGGGTTAGAGAGTAGGGGTACAGTGGGTGGGCTAGAGAGTGGAGGTAGACTGGATGGGCAAGGTAGAGAGAGTGGAGGTAGGGTTGGATTGTTGGGTTAGAGAGAGTAGAAGAAGGGATCTTGCATGGGGTAGAGAGAATGGATTTATAGTGGGTGGGTGGGGGTGGATAGAGATGAATTAAGGTGGGTGGTAGGATAGGTGGGTGTGTATATAGAAGTGGAGGCCGGGTGGGTGGGGTTAGCTAGAGTAAGGGTTGGCCAGGTAGGTGGATGGTTGGAGGTAGAGAGAGTAGAGGTAGTGGTGGGTAGACAGATATTGTGGAGATAGGGTGGATTGGTGGGGGTAGAGAGGGTGGAGGTAGCGTATGAGGGGGCAGAGAGAAGTGACATAGGATGGGTTGGGGCGGGTAGAGAGAGTGGAGCTTTGGTAGAGAGAGTGGAGGTAGGGCAGGTAGGTTTGACAGCGAGATTGGACATAGGGTGGTTTGGGGCAGTTAGGGAGAGTGGTGGTAGGGTGGGTGGGGGATGTTTGGGGGTAGATAGAGTGTAGGTAGGGTGAGCAAGTGGGTGGGGTTATGAGAGAGTGGAGGAAGGGTTTATGTATGGGGTAGCGAGAATGGATGTAGAGTGGGTGGGCAGGGTTGAATAAAGTGGAGTTAAGGTGAGTGAAATGGAGATCGGGTTGGTAGGATAGAGAGAGTCATGGTAGGGTAAGTGGGTGGGGATAGAGAGAGTGGAGTTATGGTGGGTGGGGTTAGAAAGAGTAATGGTTGTGTTGGAGTGTGGTGGAAACCATTTTGTAGATACAGTGAGTGGGTGGGGTTAAGAGAGTGGAGGTAGGTTGAGTAAGCAGAGGTAGAGTGGGTAGGGACAGAGAGTGAAGTTAAGGTAGTTGGAGTAGAGATAGACGATTTAAGGTATGTATGTAGGGATAGAGATAGTAGAGTTGGGTTGAATGTGTGAGGATAGAGAAAGTGGAGGAAGGATGGGTTGCTGGGGTAGAGAGAGTGGAGGTAGCTAGGGGGTAGAGAGTATCAAGGTAGGGTGGGGGTAAGAGAGTTTGGGTACGGTGGGTGCGCAGGGGTAGAGTGTATGAAGTTTTGGGTGGAGGGAGTGGATGTAGGGTGGCGTGTAGAGAGAGTGGATGTTGGGTGGGTAGGCGGTTGGGGTAAAGAGAGTGGGGAAAGGAAGAGAAGGGGTAGGGTGTGTGGGGCTCAAATGAGGGGGATAGTCTGGGCTGGGGTACAGCAAAGGGGGTTGGGTGTGCAGGTAGAGAGTTGCAATTTGGTGAGTGCATGGCTGTAGAGAGAGTAAGGTTAGGGTGAGCATGGGAACAGAGTGTCTGTAGGATGCCTGTGTGGGGGTAGAAAGAGTAGAGGTAGAGTGGGTAGGGGCAGTAAGAGTGGGGGTTGGATGGATGTGCGTAGACCGATTGGTGGTACTGGGGGTGAAGAGAGTGGGTCTAGTGTTGCTGGTTGGGGTAACGAAGTGGGGGTTTGCTATGTAAGAGGGAGTCGGGAGTTGGTGCATGAATGAGTCAAGGAAGGGTAGGTGTGGTATAGAGAAAGGAGGTAGGGTGGGATAGAAAGTTTGGAGGTAGTGTGGGGGTAGAGAGAGCTGAGCAAGCATGGGTGAGGTAGAGAGAGTGGAGGTAGGGTTGGTTGGTAGGATTAGAGAGAGTGGAGATAGGGTGGGTGAGTTGGGATAGAGACCATTGAGATATGGAGGGCGGAGGAAGGGTGGGTCATTGGGGGTAGAGAGAGTTGAGGTAGGGTGGTTTGTTGGGGTAGAGAGTATGAAGGTTTGGGTAGAGCGACTGGAGGTAGCATGGGTGGGTGGGGGTTGAGAGTATGGAGGAAGGGTGGGTGGGTAGGGGTAGAGAGTGATGGTAATTTAAGTTGGTGGGGTTACAGAGTCTGGAGGTTTGAGTAGAGAGCATAGAAGCAGAGAAAGTGGACATAGAGTGGGTTGGGGCAGGTATAGAGAGTGGAGTTATAGTAGAGAGAGTTGAGGTAGGGTCCATAGGATCGGTAGAGAGTGTGGATGTAGATTGTTTGGGTGGGTGTATAGAGAGTGGGGTAAGACAACATGGAGGTAGAGTGGTTGGAGGAAGAGTGAGTGTGTTTAGGGTGGGCAGGGTGGTGAGATAGGGGGTAGGGTGTTCAGGGCTATAGAGTTGTAGTTTGGTGAGTGGGTGGGGATAGAGAGAGTGTAGGTAGGGTGGGTGGGGTAAGGAGAATGGAGGTAGGGTGGACGTGGGTAGACAGTGTGGACCTAGGTTGGGTTGGGGTTGGGTAGAGAGAGTGAAGCTACAGTAGAGCGAGTGGAGGTGGGCTGGGTAGGGGGTAGATAGAGTGAACGTATGGTTGGTTGGGGCAGTTAGAGAGAGTGGAGGAAGGGTAGGTGGGGAGGTAGGGATAGTGGAGGATGGGTGGATGGAGGTAGAACAAGTGTAGGTAGTGTAGGTGGGTGGGATTAGAGAGAGTACGGTTAAGGTGGGTAGTTGGGAGTAAAGAGAGTGAGGAAGGGTGGGTGGAGATAGAGAGTGTGGAGGTACGGTGAGTGTGTTGGTGTAGAAAGAGTAGAGGTCTGGTATGTGGGGTTAGAGAGAGTATGGGTTGGTTGCATGGGATTAGAGAAAGTGGAGGTCGGGTGGGTTACGGTAGATAAACTGTTGGTAGGGTGGATGGGTAGGGGCACAGAGGGGGGTATGGTGGGTGGGGTTAGGGAGATTTGAGGTAGGGTGGGTTGATTAGTGGGAGTAGTAAGTGTGGAGGTAGCATGGGCGGGTATAGAGAGAATGGAGGTAGGTGGATGTGGACAGAGAGATTGGCGGTTGGGTAGATGGTGGTAGAGATAGTGGAGGTTAAGTGAGTGAAGAGAGAGTAGAGCTATGGCGGTCATGAAGGGGTAGAGCGAGTCGAGGTTTCTTGGGTGTAGAGATTGTGGTGGTAGGGTGGGTGTGTTTACTTATAGTGGCAGTAGGGTGGATGGCAGTGGGTAAAGAGAGTGTAAGTAGGGTAGGCGTGGGTAGACATAGTGAAGGTTGGGTGGGTGAGGGTAGAGAAAGTGCAGTTAGGATGTGTAGGTGGGGGTAGAGAGAGTGGAGGTAGGATGGGTGAGTCAGAGACAGTCGACATAGTGTGGGTTGGGTGTAGGCAGAGAGGGTGGAGCTATGTAAGAGAGGATGGAGGTTGCCTGGGTAGGGTGCAGAGAGAGTGGACGTAGGGTTGGTTGGGGGCAGTTAGAGAGAGTGGAGGAAGTGTAGGTGGGGAGGTAGGAAGAGTGAAAGATGGGTGTACAGGGCTAGAAAGAGTGTAGATAGGGTAGTCGGTAGGGTAGAGAGAGTGAGAGAAGACAGAGAGGGGCTAGGATGGGTAGCTGTAGAGAGAAGAGGTGGGTGGGATTACAGAGAGTGGGGTTAAGGTGGGTTGGTAGGGGTAAAGAGAGTAGAGGAAAGGGGGGTGGGTGAGGATAGAGAGTGTGGAGTTAGGATGGTGTGTTTGGGTAGAGAGAGTAGAGGTAGGGTGGCTGGGGTTAAGGAGAGTAAAAGTTGGTTAGGTGGTATTGGAGAAAGTGGAGGTAGGGTGGGTGAGGTTAGATATTCTGTTGGCACGGCTGAAGTGAAGGTTGGGAGTGCAGAGAGTGGGGGTACGGTGGCTGTGGTTAGAGAGAGTTGAGGTGGCATGGGAGTGGGTGTAGAATGCATGGTTGGCATTAGAGAGACTGGAAGTAGGTGAGTGTGGGCAGAGAAATTGAAGGTGTAAGGTAGATGGGATAAATATAGTGAGGGTGGGTGGGTGTAGATAGAGTAGAGCTATGGTGGTTGTGTAGGGGGAGAGTCAGTGTAAGTATTTTGTCTGTAGATATTGTGGAGGTAGGCTGAGTGTGTTTAGAGATGGTGGAGGTAGGGTGGATGGTAGGTGTAAAGAGAGTAGGGGTAGGGTTGGTGGGTGGGGGTAGAGTGAGTCAAGGTTAGGTGGGTGAGGTAGAGAGAGTGGAGGTAGGCAGGGTGGTTGGGGTTAGAGAGAGTGGAGGTAGGATGGGTGTGGTAGAGGGAATGGAGGTAGGGTGGCTGGGGAAGAGAGAGTGGGGGTAGGGTGGGTGTCTATAGAGAGAGTTATGCAAGGGTGGTTGGGTAGAGGGAGTGGAGATAGGGTTGTTGGATGGGGTTAGAGAGACCGGAGATAGGGTAGATGGTATAAAGGGAGTTGAGGTGGGGAGGGTGGGGTAGAGAGAGTTAAGATAGGGTGGGTGGGGTAGAGAGAGTGAAGGTAAGGGTAGGATGGGATAAAGAGATTGGGGTAGGGTGGCTGGAGTTAGAGAAAGTAAGGGTTGGGAAGGAGGGTGGGATTAGTGAGCATGGAAGCAGGGTGGTTGGGATAGAGAGAGTGGAGGTACGGTGGGTGGGGTAGAGGGAGTGGAGGTAGGGTGGTTGGTGTAGGAAGAGTGTATCTAGGATGAGTGGGGTAAAGAGAGTGACACTGTTGGTAGGGTGGGTGGGGTATTGAGAGTGGTTGTAGGGTGGTTTTGGGTAGAGAGAGTGGTGGCACTGGTCATAAAGAGAGTGGGACTAGGATGGGTGAGTGGGGGTAAAGGGAGTAGGGGTATGATATGATATGATATGATATGATATGATATGATTTGATATGGCATTTATACGCAAGTGTTTCAAAGCGCGACGAGGCAAAGGAGCGGGATCAGTGGGAAGACAGAGACAATGATCTTACTAGGCCAGGTGACCTTGAGATCGCACAATCGCAAGGGAGGGGGGAAAGGGAAAGGACAGGTGGGGCGAGGGGGCAGAGGGAGCAGTGCAATACATAGGATCAACAGTAAAAAATAAATAGAATACATAAAAACAGCAGGTAAAAGTGCTGCCAGTGTCAAGAGCTGGTGGGGACTTTAGGGATACAAGAACAGCCCTGAAGTGCAGGGGTTTCTCGGGAGGTGTACAGCTGGCAGGGGAGGGGACCTGGGCCTGATATCAGAGGGTAGCCAGGTGACCAGTGCAGTTTCAGTCAGGAGTTCAGCAGGGGAGAGGAGAGAAAACAGAAGCAAAGAGGAAGGTCTCGAGGTGCTTCCGGAACAAGAGCTGGTTCTACTCAAGTTTCAGGGAGGCAGGGAGGCTGTTCCAGAAGGAGACCCCAGCCAAAGAAAGAGCTCTACCACCAAGGTGTTGCTTGGAGAAGCAATTGACTCTGAGCGAGTTGGAGGCAGATGACAGAAGAGCTCGGGAAGGAAGTTATTTAGGAAGAGAGAGTTGGAGGTATTGAAGCCCCAGACCCCAGAAGGACTTGTGGACAATGCAGGGGGGTTTGAACTTAATCCTCACAGCCACTGGGAGCCAGTGCAAAGATTTCAGTCCTGGACATATACAATCCCTGGGGTTGAGGCAAAGGACACGCCCTGTTCTGGATGAGTTGCAGAGGGCAGAGAGTAGAAGCAGGCACATTTAGAAGGAGGCTGTTGCAGTAGTCCAGTCTAGAGAACCAGAGCTCTGGAGACAGTGAGCTTCTGGGGAAGGGGAGGAAAGGAAGAATACCTCTGAAGAGGTGCAGCTGATAGTGTGACTTCTTAGAGACATCATATATATGAGGAGAGAAGGAGAGAGTGGAGTCGAAGATGACCCTGAGGGTTTTAGCCTCACAGGTGGGAGAAGGAAGAGGGCCAAGAGAGACTAGCCAGAGAGTAACAGAAAAGGAGGGAGCAGTTGTGCCGATAAGGAGAATCTCGGACTTACTAGCATTAAGGCAGAGATCTTCTGTGACACACCACTCCTGGATAGCGGACACTTAGAGAGAATTCTCAAGAATGTTCTAATGTCCCTTACCTTTTGAGACCCCCAGCAACTTTGCTGGATTTCTAGGATTTACATTTTTACCTGGAAAGAGTGTGAGCCTTTTTTCCACTCTTTCATGTATTTTGATGTGGGTTTTACTTTTGTGTTCTTTGGTTATGGACTTTTAAAACAACTCCATAGGCATCATCTTTTTCAATGTGTCACACAGCAACTTCAGTGCAGTGGCACAGGGGTGTCTTTCAGACTCCCCTAGGTTTATATACCTTCTCTGGGACTGACTACTGTCTCCCACAGCATGTAAAGTTAAATTGACTTTACTAGTCTTTTTAAATGTACAGACCCAGCTAACATTATCTTCCTATAGTGTGCTGGAGGGGTTGCCTAGCTTCCCCGAGTCTAAACACTCATGTAACAGTCAAATGTTACCTTTTTCTACTTGAAATGGCTGGTGGCAGTGGTTTTAAACAAACTACCATGATTTTTCCCGAACGCGAACACCGGTAGCTAAAAATGGTGTCAGCCATGTTTTCCAATATGGCGCCCAAGACATATCTGTAAAAACACGCTCTGGTCGACTTTTTTCACTGTTTGTTTTAGAAAATGTCCTTCTCATGTTTAACTCTGCGTTCCAAACCAGGTTTGGTCCCTTTGTGCATTGGCCTTTGGCGGGCTTCAGTGCTGAAGCCCTCTTCTGGCGCCTGAGTGGCTTGGGTGGACAGGATGTCAGGGAGGTGCCCGAAACTCCCTGTGCTTAGGAGACTTGAATGCACTCTGACTTGATTTGCCAACTGGCTGTCCGGCAAGGAAAGCCACGCTACTGTGTCAGTGACAGCCTTGCTGGAATGAATGGGGGAAAATTATTTAAAAGCAGGCCTCTGGGACGTGGAAAGCAGATTCGACCACTGGAATGAAAGAACCGAAGACGAGCTGAAGGAAGACGACTGCTGCAACTCCTGTTCAACCAGTGAAGCCCTGCTGCAGGTCTGAATTGCCTGAAACTCCATTGACAGAGAAGCCCTTCAAGGTTAACTTCTTCTCTTGAGTTTGGTGGGAAAAACCAACCCGTAAACCGCCTGGACACCGTCCTTATACTGGTCGAATTTTCTTCAGAATGCTGTTCGAAACTGGATAGCCAGTGGGAAGGATACCAGTTTGTGGTCTTTATGGCACTCACACCTTAAACCAATGTTTTGCCAAGCTTGTCCTCTTCCCTGGGCAGTGCTGGAACCTCCAGAGGTCCTCCTTCTTGTCCCCATGACTGATGTTCTGGAACAGCAAGATATGCAGGAACTGCCAGGAACAACTGCCTCAGCTGCAGCTCTTCTTCATTTTAAAGGTACTGTGCAATTGCGGTTCAGAACTTTGTTCGGCCACAGTGAAAGTTTGTTAAACTTTCCCGACTTTGAAGGCTTGTCCTTCCCTAAACCAACATCTAACTTTTCGTCTGACCAACTACTTCTAAAAACTGTGGGCAAAGACTTAACCATTTACTACCAAAACTGTGCTATCCTATCCAAGACTATGAACCATTGACTTTGGCACAGGCTTATTGAATTGAATTGCTGGTTGTAGTGAATTGAAACTATTTGCCCTATCTCTGAAAGTATTGGTGCTTTTGATTCTTATAACCTTGTCTTTTTACCCCTTTTTAAAGTAACTGAAGTGCCATTTTGCTCCTAATTCTGAAATGATTGGTTGTGTATTGTAGTGTATTAGAGTGTGATATTGAGCTGCTCTTGCGAGTGGAATGTTTTCCAAAAGACTTTGTAAATAAATGTATATTCTTTTACCAAGAAACCTGAGTAAGCGTGTTTTTGAATCACTGTGATTGCTAGTCCTTTGTGTAACATCTTGTACTGCTCACTTTGCTCTTGAGATAAATCTGGCTGCTCAACCACTGCTACCACATTACTGTGTAGTACAGATTTGTACCAAAGGTGATATTGTACTGACACTTGTAGTCTTAATTGTGTGTAGTGTTCCCAAAGGGTACTGCATGTGATTCTGCCTAACACTGGTGTACAGTGGTGCAGATAAAGTATAGTTGTTACATTGAGAGTGCTGCTCTTACCTTTAGTCAAATAACCTTCCCAAGGCTAAGCACCACCAAAGAAGCAAATGTTTTATCATGACTGATATGGAAAGCTACAGACAGGAGACCCTAGTCACTTTAACAGTTGATCAATTGAGAGAAATGTGTAAAGCTAGGAATCTCACTGTAAAAGGCAAAAAGGTTGAATTGATAGAAAAGTTGTTGGAATACCGAAGTCTGAGGAGTGGGTCTGAAACACCTACCCCTACAGCAAATGTGGAAAAAGATGATGAGGATGATAATGTTTCAGAGTCCAACTCAAATGTTATGGATGAGTTAGATGAGGAAGAAGAGTCTCAAAATGTAGGCTCTATTTTACCTCTGCCTGCTCATAGGCCTCAACCTATGACCAGAGGTACCCCATCAGGTCCAACACCAAGTCCTGAATTTGTCTCTCTGGAAATAATGAGACTTGATTTACAATTTAAAAGAATCCAAGCCCAATCTGAAAGTAAGCATCAAAAACTTAAACTCAGAGAAATGGAGTTGAATCATGCACTTGAAATGAAAAAGTTGTCTCTTGAGAATGGATCTCTCCTAGAGTCTTCTAGGTCTTCCAGTCATAAGAGGCCTCACGTGCACAAAGATGCAGTTAGTATGTATGAGGTTAAGCTTGATATGTTGGATTGGCTGGCAACTTTTGAATATAACCATGGTATTCAGAACATTACAGGGAATCAGTTGATTTGTTGGCTCTTTTCTATGCTACCCACTTTTGCATCTGATGTTCTAATGCAAATGGGAGAAGTTGATAGAATGGAGTATCAAAGTGTGAAACTAGCTTTAATAGCGAGGTTTGGGAAGACTCCTTCCCAGTATCGTAAGAGGTTTAGAAACCTCAAAAATCATTTTGGGCTACCTGGGTGTGTGTTTGAAAAACTTAGATGGGTGGGTTAAGGGTTACAAAGTTAACACTTGTGAAGGTATGAGAAATCTGTTTATTTTGGAGTCTATTTATGATGCCTACTCTCCTGAGCTGAGAGAGCACTTGGCTGACTCTAAGGAAATTGATCCAAAGAAGTTAGCAAGGGCTGCTGACTTGTGGGTTGCCAAAAGGGCTACTCACAAGTATTCTGGTGCAACTCAGAAGAAGGATGAGGGAAAGCAGCACAAGAAAGACAACAAGGAGAATTCTAATAACTCCACTCCAAAAGAGGGCCCCAAACATAACAAGGGTAAGCTACAAGGGAAACCGAATCAGGCTAATGTACCTCCTGGTGCTAAACCAGAAGGAGGCAGGAACAAACCCCCCATTCATAAAGACATTTGGAAAATTGTATGCTTGTGGGTCAACTGACCATGTGAAAGAGGATCCCACATGTAGGGGTAAACCTTCAGGGATCCACACTGTCTCCTTAGCCTTCCCCCCAGAGGATGAAGTACCAATGACAAGTGGAAACGTTGACTTACTGGCTGAGGAACTCATGACAGTCTCAGCCAGTGTTTATTTAATATCCCTGGGTCTGTTGGAACAGCAGAACGTAGATGTCTACAATTCCATTCCAGACAGTACTGAAGAGTATTACAAAGACAGTGTTCTTGTGAATGGTCAGGAGACCCCTGCCATTATAGACACTGAGGCCAGCATTACTGTAGTTGATGAATCTTTTTTCAAGGTAGAGGATGTTGCTAAGGCACCCAAATACCTTGCTAAGCTTGCTGGAGGCCCTGTCCGAATGCTTCCACAGTTACCAGCTCTCATCCAGTGCAATGATATGACTGTCGAGATACCTGTAAATGTGCAGAGTGAAGTACTTGGTAGAGTCCTGTTGGGGAATGACTTAAAAACTCTTGAAGTTGTATCAAGCAACCGCAGGCCTCCCAGCAAAAGGAAACAGGAGCGGACTAGGAAGGCCAGGGAGAGTACCTTAAAGGGCTCTGAAGGGGACATTATAGAGGAAACTATAACCCCCCGTCCACAGGACTTACTGACTGCAATCTCTAAGAGAAATGAGGAAAAGGGAAAACCTAAAACCTCCAGGAAGAAACCAGCCAGCTCTCCTGTGCTACCAACAAGGACATCCCAGAGAGGACTGTCCACAATCACACCTGTGACTCCTCCACCAGCTGAGTCTGAGTGTGTGCAACAACCTAGTGTGGGTTAATCAGCTGCTGAGGAGTCAGAGCTGGAAGAGGACCTTGCTCCTGTTGGAGATCTGGATCCTGCAGACCATCTTGAGCTGCAGTCTTTACTAGCAGAAGGTGAACCCTGTAGGGCAGACTTAAACAGATGACAAAGAGAGTGTCCTACTCTTGAAGTCCTTCGCCAAAAGCCAGCTACCCAGCTGGATGGGCAAGAGCCAGGGAAGCATGGGTTGTACTGGGAAGATGGCCTCTTCTACAGTGAACTGACTGAGTCTGTCCCACGGGACTACAGAAGACTTGTAGTGCCTCTCAAAAGCAAATTCCAGTTCCTACAGTTAGCCCATGAGATACCTTTGGCTGGTCACTTGAGTTTCAAGAAGATCAAGGAAAGGTTCTCTTCATATTTCTACTGGCCTAAGTTGTGGTCGTATGTAGATAAGTTCTGTAGGAGCTGTCACACTTGCCAAATCTCTGGCAAAAGTGGAGCCAAGAATGTGGCCCCCTTGGTGCCTCTCCCAGTGGTAGGAGTCCCTTTTGACAGGGTAGGAATTGACATTGTTGGTCCCTTAAACCCTCCAACCTCTTCAGGAAACAGGTTTATCCTGGTTGTAGTAGACTATGCTACTAGGTATCCTGAAGCAATGCCTATGAGGACTGTTACAGCTCAGGCTGTTGCTAAGGTCCTACTTGGTATTTTTACCAGGGTAGGTTTTCCTAAGGAAGTTATCTCTGACAGGGGATCCAATTTCATGTCCCACTGCATTCAGTCGAAATGGAAAAACTGTGGACTAACTTACAAGTTCTCAACTGCCTACCATCCTCAGACAAATGGATTGGTAGAGAGGTTTAACCGTACAATGAAGAGCATGATAGGTGCTTTAGAGGAACCCCTTAGAAGAAAGTGGGAACTTCTACTGCCATGCCTTCTATTTGCTTATAGCGAAGTCCCTCATGAGGGAGTTGGATCTAGTCCCTTTGAGCTCCTCTATGCCATCCAGTTAGAGGCCCTTTGGCCCTGATTAAGGAGGGGTTGGAGAGTGCTCCTTCCCCCTGTGAGTCTAGAAATTACCCTCCCATAGCATAGGCAATGTTTTTTGTTGGCCGAAAACCAACCACATCATGTGTTCAGCATCGTTAGTACAGACTCATGAGCATGACCAGACAGCATCCATTTTGTAGGAATAGAATTCGCCATTTTGATTAATTTTCGCTTCTTGCTTTCTGTACAAACTGCTTTGCTGTAAGCATATTCTATTCCGTTGATGCTCATGCATAGAGCAAGGCCACAAGATACATGTTGAAACTCAACACAGGCAACCCAGACAGCAATGCCCGGTCTCCTCCCTCACAAGTCCTTGGAAGTAAGCAACAAGGCATTTAATCACTACGCAGGTGCCAGCTAGTCTCGCTGTTGTGGTAGAAATGGTAGGAACAAACAAATAATGGCTCGAATTATGCTCGTTTTTATGGCCCCCCTTTACTGAGCCTGTAGAGCGAGTTGACCCCTAGCAGACAAATAGAAACTGGAAGATAGTGAGGCCTGGAGTGTGTCTCTCCCCTGCACGCAGCTTGCTTGTAAGAACAAGAGCAGTATGTTCCCTAAAAAAAAGAATCGTGTCTGCAATTCTGCAAATTGCAAACTGTTGCTAAATGAATGTGTGAAGGTGTCATATTCGTCACAATTGTCAATCATCAAATCTATTTCAAAGGAAGTACATTATGGGCGGTATTGAATATGTAATTTCTGATAAGAAGATGTTTGATTTGTATATATGTAACTGTTGTAGAAGGCTCGCTCTCTTGCGTCCCTCGGGGACACACGTTGCGGGACGTGAGACCCAGGTGGCCAACTGTCATAAATGATGTGAGTCATCATATTACTTATAATTGAAACAACTGGCAGGTATCCCCCAGGGACTCACTGTTACTTCTGTTCCTCCTCCTCCTATGACTGGCACCTTCCTGCAGGGAAAGACTCCTCTTCTTTCAAGCGGAGAGAAGAAAGTGAAAAGTCTCCCAAGTACTTCTTCCCCCCCCCTAGATAAAACCAGGCAGGAGAAGAAATCCCAGGGAAACCCTCTGGGGAAGAAAACCCTGTGCCGAAGGTAGCGGTATGATGTCTTCAGTTGCAGACGGAGGTTCCGGTGCAGTTCGAAGGTCGTTCGTCTTGAAAGAGAAAGAGACTGGTAAGTATCAGCAGGTAAGTGAATAGTGGATATGTAAGATTTAGAGAAATGTAAATTACCCTTAAACAGGAACGATGTGTGGGAAAAGGTGCCAGTCAGCCTCAGGATACTTCTATGATTATAAAAGAGGTTGGATGAGAAACCGTGGGAAAACAGGAAAGAATAATGGGAAGCCACGGGGAAGTCTTTACCTGAGAGGCTAATAGGGTGGAGCTAGGAATTGTTATGATGGAGCAGAGTCTTGCGTGGGCGGTCGTAATGTCGGGGTGACTTGTACCTCTACCTATGCGAAGGAAGATAGCATAGTGAGCCGGGAAGGAAGGAAAGACGGGAACAGATATTCCGAAGAATATCGAATTAAGCTTACCGAGGTACGGAACAAAACCGGAAGGCAGACTTGGGTTAGAGAGGGACGGAGTCCGTGGAATCGGGAGAAAGGGAGGCAAAGGGAGCTGCAGTAGCGTTGTGATAGCGGAGTAGCAACGCAACTCTGTGCTGATCTCGGAAACAGATATACCAACTCCCGGGTAGGGAGGCAGCACTTCCTGGAAACCGGGTTGTGCAGAGGCTAGACCCGCAACTCCGGTTACAGCGGGCATCTTGTGAGTAAAAATGGCTGACACCCGCCGTCCTAAGGTCCATTTATGCCACAAGGACCACCGTCCTCGGAGGGGCGTGACACCAACTGAGACTATTTGCTTTGCAATAAACCCTAGATTTTGGGAATTGAACCTTGTGTCTGGCATATGAGTTTGTGTGTGGTGGTTGTGCCATGTTTCCTAGGAGCCCCATCACCCCAAGCCAGTGAGAGCCACGGACTATGTGATAGGTCTCTCGAGGAGAATGTCACTCATGATGGCAGAAGCATCAGATAACTTGAAAGCAGGTCAGGCCCTGTTGGGCATGACCAGAAGGCCAACATGATTGAGTTTACTCAAGACCAGCAAGTTCTAGTTATGGTACCTACAAAGCAGAGGGCCTTACAGGACAAATGGATAGGACCCTTCAAGGTTGTGGGAAAACTTGGAGAGGTCAACTATCTGGTGGACTTAGGTAATCCAGAGTCTTTCATACCAACCGTCTTAAAGCATATGCCTCAAGACCAGAAGTAGGAGCTTTGCTTCTCAGCTCAAGAGGAGGAGGAGAGCGAACCTCTACCTAACCTACTTAGAGGACAGCCTTTAGATGAGAAGATAGAAGGAGTCAATCTATCTTCTAATTTTACACCTGAACAACAGGAGGAGTGCACGTTTCTGTTAAATCAGTTTGCCTCCCTGTTTTCACTATCACCAGGCTTGACCCCTTGGGGCCAGCATGATATTCTCACTAGTGACTGTTTACCTGTTAAAGGCAGAAGTTACAAGACGTCAGATCATATAAGAACCCACATAAAGGAGGAGGTCAACAGGATGCTTGATCTCGGGGTAATAAAGCCATTTACCAGTACATGGTCTAGTCCAGTTGCACTAGTGTCAAAGGCAGGATCCAAGAAGTTGAGATTCTGTGTGGACTAAAGATTTCTTAATGCAGTCATAAAGACTGATGCCGACCCTTTACCGAGGACAGATGAACTGGTGGACAAACTTCGTTCAGCCAAGTACGTCAGTACATTTGATCTCACTTCAGGCTATTGGCAAATAGCACTGACAGACCATGCCAGGGAGAAAACGGCATTCTCAATCCCAGCAGACCTCTACCAGTTTAAGGTAATGCCTTTTGGACTAAAGAATGCACCTACAACATTCCAAAAGGTGGTTAACCAGGTTCTGAATGGGATGGAGGACTTCTACATGGCATACATGGATGACATTGCAGTGTTCAGCCCTACTTGGAAAGAACATGTTGACCACTTAGTATATGTTTTGCAGGCTCTTGAGCAGGCCGATCTGACCAAAAAGGTGAGTAAGTGTCAAATTGGTCAGAGTAAAGAGGTCTACCTTGGACATTAGGAGGTGAAATCAGGCCATTGCCTAGCAAAGTACAAGCTATACAAAACTGGCAACCCCTACTACTCAAACCCAGGTGAGAGCCTTACTAGGCCTCACTGGTTACTATAGGAACTTCCTAGAGAACTATGGGACCATAGCTTCTCCCTTGAATGTAGTCTCCTCACCCAAATTTCTAAGAATGTCAGGTGGAATAGGGAGAGTACTCAAGCATTTGAAGGCCTAAAGAAAGCCCCTTGTCAAGAAGGTGCCCCCAAACAATCTGGCAGAAGGTAAGGCACCCAAAGCCACCTCTTCTGTTACGCTCCTCACCCAGCAAGTGAAACCACCACCCCTGTTGTATTCCTCAGAAATGCACGGCTGAGGTCGCGCACCCGCTTCCATCTGGTTTCCCACTTCGTCCCCAGCCTGACCCACCGTAACACAAGACTAGGCCTCAGATGCTCCCCACTCTCATCACGCCCACCCATCATTCAGTATCGGAGTGAGACCAGGCCTCTCACACCGCCTCACTCAAAGACCCAAACACATGTGCACACAAGGAACAAAGACATTGGGACCTTTATACACCTGGCACCTTGAGCCCCCTGTGGCCACTTTGCCCATCAGTCAAAATATATTGCCTACCACGTCCAAAACACTTATGGCCCCATGCCTGTTGTTGTGATGCCCATTAGCAATGTTGCACTGCCTACTATGTCTAAGCCCTCGTGGCCCCTATGCCTGTTGTTGTGATGCCCATTAGCAATGTTGCACTGCCTACTATGTATAAGCCCTCCGTGGCCCCCATGCCTGTTGATGTGATGCCCATTAGCAATGTTGCACTGCCTACTATGTCTAAGCCATGCGTGGCCCCTATGCCTGTTAATGTGATGCCCATTAGCAATGTTGTACTGCCTACTATGTTACTATGTCTAAGCCCTCCGTGGTCCCCATGCCTGTTGATGTGATGCCCATTAGCAATGTTGCACTGCCTACTATGTCTAAGCCCTCCGTGGCACCTATGCCTGTTGATGTGATGCCCGCTAGCAATGCTACACCTACCATGCCTGAGCCCTTCCGCTGCCCCTTTGCATGATGTACCCACACTTTCAAAGTCCAACAGGACCCTCAGTGTGCCTTAGTTAACGCCTGTTCAGTACCCGCCCATGCACTAGACATTAATGACCTCATCATTAATGACAACCTCAACCTCCTAATAATCACAGAAACCTGGCTCAGTGAAAGCTCAGGCCCATCTCTTTCTCACGCCCTCCCGACTGGGTGCACCATCTTCAGAAAAGATCAGGCCCTTCAGAGAGGCGGAGGTGTAGCCATCATTGCCCAGGAAACTCTGGCCATTAGAGAAGTGGAAGGGAAACTGGTCCACAACTCTGACTACCTCCCACTAAAAATTAGTGTCTCCCACAATTGCACTATCAACATGGATATTGTTAACAGACCTCCTGGTCCTATTATAGACTTTCAGGACACCCTCATCCATTCACTGTCCGACAATATTAAAAAGACTTCCCAAGTCATCCTCCTGGGTGATCTAAATTTAGGACTCAACTACCAAAAGGACTCCCACGCCAGATCCCTCAAGAAGGCCCTCTCTACCCTGGGCTTCATGCAATCTATCACAGACCCTACCCATATCAAAGGACGCACTCTAGATTGGATCTGCCAACATAACTGGCTAACAGCCCCATCCCCTGGTCTGATCACCACTATCTTCAATTCAACATCGACACTAAAAAAGGACCTTCTGGACCTATCACCCCCCTCCCGGCAGCACTCGCAAGGAGCTCGCGCCAACTCACTGCCGAAAACCTAGCCCCTTTCTTACAGGTGCCTAACCTTCAACCCCACCTTTCCAAAGAACCAGAAACCTTAGCCAACACCTTTAAAGAAATCGTCACCAAAGCAGTTGACACCATAGCTCCACTTACCCTTCGAAAAACTAAGAAAATTAAACATTCTAATTCATGGTTCTCCAAAGATATGCTTGACCAATGTTCACGGAAGAGGGCTGCACTCTCCGCCTGGAAAGCTAACCCCTCAGAAGCCACTAGAAATGCCTTCAAAGCTGTCTCCATTTCCTACAAAGCCAACATCACCTTAGCCAAATCCTCCTCGTTCAACTCAAGGATCAATGTCGCCAAATCAGGATCCAAAGAATTATTTACTATCTTTAGGGATCTAGAAAAGCCCTCCGCGACCCCTCCCTCTCTCCTTAAAATTGAGAAATGGTGCAACAGCATTCAGTCAGCCATGCTAGACAATTTTAACTCACTCCAAACCAAAATCCGTGGTCACCAAAAAGCTTTGAATAACCTCATAGGTAACCTACATAAGGATACGCGTAAATCTCCCACAACCAGATCCTCCACACTGTTCCATTTTAGACAAATGTTCGAGCTGGAAGTAATCACCCTGCTCAAATCTATCAAACCTTCAAACTGCAAAGGAGACGCCTGTCCTGCCCAACTCTTCAAAAATTCGGCACAAATTCTAGCGCCCTTCCTTACGGCATTCATTAATTCATCATTCCAGTCTGGACACGTTCCTTCTGGTCTCAAGGAAGCTTGGGTTCACCCACTCCTCAAGAAACCTTCCCTTGACCCATCGGTTCCAGGGAACTATAGGCCCATCACCACCATCCCATTTTTACTTAAAATTCTCGACAAAGCAGCCTACCTGCAAGTCCAAGAATACCTGGAAGAGAATCGTCTCCTTGGCCTGCGGCAATCTGGCTTCCGCCCACGTCACGGCACTGAGACGGCCCTCTTAGACTTATAGAACCAAATGGATGAAATCAGAGACTCAAGCAAACCTGCGCTCCTTCTGCTCTTAGACCTATCAGCAGCGTTCGATCTGGTCGACCACAACACTTTGTGTCGCAATTTAGCTACTGAAGCCAACTTCTCCCCTAAGGCATGTGATTGGATCACCTCCTTTCTTCAGCAGAGAGTTATGAAAGTTTTCGCTGACTCTGCCTGTGCCACCCCTAGCCACATCAAATGTGGAGTTCCACAGGGTTTGTGCATTGCACATACCCCTATAACCTTTTTACAAGGTCCTTGTTTAGCATCCTTGACGCCATGCACATCTCATATACGAACTATGCGGATGACACGCAGGTGCTTATCCCACTCACAGGGGACTATGATGCAGACCTGAACACACTCACCACCATCTAATCCATCATCCAATCCTGGATGGCAAACAATTGGCTCTGCCTCAATAGTGAAAAAACCGAGCTCCTGCTCATAGGGTCACCCACCACACTGGGCAACCTTGATAAGCAGTACTCATAATTTTCCATTGATAACATTTCTATCAAAGTCTCCAACTATGTTAAGACCCTAGCAGTCTACCTAGACGCCGACCTGACTATGGATAGACAGGTCAACGCCATTGCCTCATCATCTGCGTACTACACTAAAGTGCTCAACGCAGCCAGACCCTTCCTATCACGTCAGAGCTGCCTCACCATTGATAGGGCTATAATCGGCTCAAGACTTGATTATTGCAATGCTCTCCTCATTGGAACGTCTCAAAAAAACCTCAACAATCTTCAGCTGGTGCAAAATAATGCACTCAGGGCAGCCACAGGAACATCCAGAAGAGACCACATCTCTGAAGTGAGAACACAGGTTCACTGGCTCCCGGTCAAGGAAAGAATTATCTTTAAAACCCTTGCCATCACCTACAAATGCCTCCATGAGCTTGCACCCCCATACCTTTCCCATAGAATCACGAGGCATACTGCCACGAGGCCTTTCAGAGAAGGTTACTCAAACACGATCCTCAAGCCAAGAATCCGTAAAGCCTGTGCAGGCGGCTCCAGCTTTCCTACATTGGCCGCCAATCACTGGAACACACTCCCCACTCACCTAAAACAGATCGAATCCCACCAAGTTTACTGCAAAGCCATCAAAACTAAGCTCTTCAACTGAAAGATAAAACCTAGTACCACGCTTCTGAGGTACCACTACCATACTGTTACTCTGCCTTTGCCCAGCACGTTGATCATTCTGTACTTCATGTAATGTATTTCATGTAGTGTGTAACTAACTAAGAAGCCTTGGGCACATGTACCTCTATGACAAACCTCTTACATATTCTTGTAACAGCGCCTCGATGCTTCCGGGATGCAAGTTGCACGATACAAATGCAAATAAATAAAATAAATAAAGAGCTCCTGACTATAACCAAACCTTCATTGTGCAAACAGATGCTTCCAATACAGGTATAGGTGCTGTTCTGAGTCAGCTGGATGAGAAAGGTAGGGAGCACCCCATTTGCTTCATCAGCAGGAAGCTGAAGGAACCTGAGACAAGGTGGGCAACCATTGAGCGTGAGTGCTTTGCTATTGTGTGATCACTGAAGAAGTTTAGACCATACTTGTATGGATCTACTTTTGTGATTCAGACAGACCACCAACCCTTGAGATGGTTGAAGCAAATAAAAGGGGAAAACCCTATACTACTAAGATGGTCAATCAGCCTGCAAGGTTTTGATTTTTACCATTGAACACAGGTCTGGGTGTCACCAACAAAATGATGAGGGTCTCTCTATGATGTTTGACCGACTGGAGTAAGGAGATTCATCCAGGAGTGGATTAAATCCTCCTATCCCTTAGTCTTGGGGGGACGAGTGTTAGGGAGAATTCTCAAGAATGTGCTAACTTCCCTTACCTTTTGAGAACCCCAGCAACTTTGCTGGATTTCTAGGATTTAAATGTTTACCTGGAAAGAGTGTGAGCCTTTTTTCCACCTCTTTTATGTACTTTGATGTGTGTTTTACTTTTGTGTTCTTTGGTTATGGAGTTTTAAAACAACTCCATAGGCATCATCTTTTTCTATGTGTCACACAGCACCTTCAATGCAGTGGCACAGGGGTGTCTTTCAGACTCCCCAAGGTCTAAATATCTTCTCTGGGACTAACTAATGTCTCCCAAAGCATATAAAGTTAAGTTGACTTTACTAGTCTTTTTAAATTTACAGACCCAGCACACACTATCTTCCTATGGAGTTCTGGAGGGGTTGCCTAGCTTCCCCTGAGTCTAAACACTTATGTAACAGTCGCATTTTTCCCTTTCCAGCTTGAAATGGCGGGTGGCAGTGGTTTAGATCAAACTACCATGATTTTTCCCGACTGCAATCAACGGTAGCTAAAAATTGGGTCAGCCAAGTTTTTTAATACGTGCCAAGACCTATCTGTAAAAACATTATCCGGTCAACTTTTTTCGCCATTTCTTTTTGGAAAGGTCCTTCTTGTGTTTGTCTCTGCGCGCCAAACCAGTTTTGGTCCCTGTGTTCGTTGGCCTTTGGCGGGCTCCAGTGCTGAAACCCTCCTCTGGCGCCTGAGTGCCTGGGGTGGACAGGATGTGAGGGAGGTGCGATAAACTCCCTGTGCTTAGTCTCCTATGAGACTTGATTGTACCCTGGCATGATTGGCCAGCTGGCTGTCCAGCAAGGACAGCCACCCTGCTGTGTGAGTGACAGCCAGGCTTGAATTAATGGGGCAATACTATTTAAAAGCAGGTCTCTGTGACTTGGAAATCAAAGTCGACCACTGAATCGAAAGAACCGAAGACGAGCTGAAGGAAGACGACTGCTGCAACTCCTGGATGACCGGTGAAGCCCTGCTGCAGGTTCAAATTGCCTGAAACTCCATCGGCAGAAAATCCCTTCAAGGTTAAATTCTTCCCATGAGTTTGGTGGGAACAACCAACTCGCAAGCCTCCTGTACACCGTCCCCTCCTAGTCAAATTTTCTGCAGAGTGCTGTGGAAAACCAGATAGACAGAGGGAAGAATACCAATTTGTGGTCTTTTAGGCACTCACACCATAAACCGATGAGTTGCCAAGCTTGTGGCCTCTTCCCTGGGCAGTGCAGGAACCTCCGGATGTCCTCCTTCTTGTCCCCATGACTGAAGCCCATGTACAACGAGATCTGCAGGAACTGCCAGGAACCCCTGCCTCAGCTACAGCTCTTCTTCATTTTAAAGGTATTTTGCAAGTGCCGTTCAGAACTCCATTCTGCCACGGTGAAAGTTTGTGAAACTTTCCTAACTTTGAAGGCTTGTCCTTCCCTAAACCAACATCTAACTTTTCGTCTGACCAACTACTTGAACTGTGCTATCCTATCCAAGACTCTGAACCATTGACATTGGCACAGGCCTATTGAATTTAATTGCTGGTTGTTAGGCGGAAACCTTTGCAGTTCCCTCTGGGACCACTGCAAAAGATTTAGGACTACAGGTGTTTGGCCGTGAACCCACTTGGTAGCAGTCTGTACCACACAGATTCACTTGGTAGCTGTGGCTGAGCAGTCAGACTTCCCTCAAGAAGAGTTGAGCAGTATGTGGAGTATACAAGATAGGGCAATTCTTCTCAGCAAGACAAGCAAACATGCAACGAGGCTTAGTGTAGAGATATTAAGGTATTTATTTATAACGAAACATCTATGAAAAACACTATGGCACTTTCACGGCAAACAAATCAACCACAATTACTCTACGAAGAAGAAACAATCAATCCCCCTAGCAATATTTCGACAAGTCTAGGTTCTACCGGTACCACTTATTTACAGACAGAGGTGTATACCTCAACCTAGATGACACTCTAATATTGGTTAGGACGGGAGAGAAAAAGATAGGCAGGTTATGAAATCAACACAGTTCAAAACTTCACGGGCAAAATGTACGGTAAGAAGGCAAGAACCACAATAGACCCTAAAGTTCAGAGGCCAGGCCCACTCGGAGAGAGGCAAGGCGGTATGTCCCGAAAAGTCTCTAGTGGAGATGCATTCAAGTCTTTGTAGCAAATTGTTATTGGCAGATTGAACCAGTTCAGAACAATAAATGAGAAAAGCTTTGAGGCGACCCAACGGAAAGGAGAGGATTAAGACACCTCACTCGAACTGATCGAAAGGGAAGCCAGGCGGACACGGTACCTTGTTGTGGAGGGCAGCTCCGGCAGGGGAAGTTGTTCCTGGTGGTGGATGCACGTCGGGTCTTTGCCAAGAGTAGAGAGGTTCTCATCGTCGAAGAAAAGTGAAGTCCGGTGCACCACCAGGGAAGAGACCAGCCGCGGAGTGCTCCGTCACAAGGCACCACCTTTTGGTCACGGTACAGGGGTAGTGGCTATCAGGTTGCCGGGGTGCGCTGCACGGGCAATTCGACCACTGCGTCCTGAAGCAAATAAAAAGCAAAGGGGACTGGTTGTTCCCACCAGTCAGGGGAAGAGACTCTCCGGCAGGGAGATCTCCTCTGTCGTCGGGAAGTGGTGAGTCGGCTCAGCAGGGCTCCACCGGAGGTGTCGTCATTGCAGGTCGGCTCAGCGTTACCCTCGTCGGATTCTTAGGTCCTGTGGCGACTTCTGAAGATCCAGTCCCAAAAGCCCTGCTTTTATGCAGAAAACCCCCATTCATTCAGCCTAGCTGTCAGTTAACACATGCTAAGTGGTGAGCGGGAAGGCTCACCACTTGGGCCAATCACTCCAGAGTGCGACCCGAGTTGGCAAGGCAAATCGGTCCAGGGTGCCTAAACCCCCTCCCACACCCCTGTGGTAACCCAGAGAGAATGGCACCACTTTGGAGGGTCTCTGTACAGAGCCCGCCAAAAGTGGAACAAAGGGCTCAACCTTTGGTTTAGGAGTCACAGAGACGAACACAGACGCCATTTTACAAACCGAGTTCTGGCAGAAAATACCATCCGATAAACCTATTTAAGATAAGTAGATCGGTGGTACGCTAGAGATTAATGAGAAAAAGTATCAATCTCCAACAATGGGACGAATCCCATAGGGTTAGGTTCGGAGTCGAACATAACAAGTAGTTTCCACTGCCACCAGCCAAAACTTGATGATGGGGGACGGGACAGTGCCCCCCTCGAGTAACAGATCCAGGAGTAATCGAATTACCCCTACTAGTACGTCCACAATAGGATGGTTTGTACTAGTTCTGTTAGTAAATATAGGTCTAGTAAAGCCAATGGTGACTTTGCATGCCCGGGGAGACAGTAGTCAGTCCCCGGGTGTGGAGTCTATGGTGGAGGTCCGCTAGGATGCCCCAGTGTTACGGCACGTAGGGTGTGGTGTAACACACATAGAAAAACATATGAGACCCTATGGAGTAAAAGACCCCATAGCCCATAGAACACATTGACATTCAAAGGAATTACACACATACATGTCCAAGAGTGGGAGGAAAAGAGTCTCACTTTTGGCAGGATGGAAACAAACAAACTCCCGAAATCCAGCAAAGCTGCTGGGGGACTCACTAGGTTAGGAAATTCAGCCTAAACAGAGAATTCTCCCTAACACTTGCCCCCCCCAGACTAAGGGACAGGAGGATTTAATCCACTCCTGGATGAATCTCATACCTCTCGTCGATGACATACATCCTAGAGAGACCATCAGCATTTTGGTGGTGACATCCTGACCTGTGCTCAATGGTGAAATCAAACCCTTGCAGGCAGATCGACCATCTCAATAGTTTTGGGTTTTCCCCTTCCATTTGCATTAACCATCTCAAGGGTTGGTGGTCAGTCTGAATGACAAAAGTAGAACCATACAAGTACGGCCTAAACTTCTTCAGAGCCCACACTATAGCAAAGCACTCTCTTTCGATTGTTGCCCACCTTGTTTCAGGATCCTTCAGCTTGCGGCTGATGAAGCAAACGGGGTGCTCCCTACCTTTCCCATCCAGTTGACTGAGTACGGCACCTATTCCTACATTTGAAGCATCTGTCTGCACAATGAAGTGTTGGCAGTAATTAGGAGCTCTGAGTACTGGGGCTTGGCAAAGAGCCTTTTTCAGGTTTTCAAAAGCCTGATTGCACTCCTCTTTCCATCTAAACTTCTTAGGAAATTTGGGCGAGGAGATGACATTCAGTGGAGAAGATATGGTCCCATAGTTCTCTATGAAATTCCTGTAATACCCAGTGAGGCCTAGGAAGGCTCTCACCTGGGTTTGAGTAGTCGGTGTTGTCCAATTTTGCACAGCTTCAATTTTACTGAGCAAAGGCCTTATTTCTACACCGCCTACCTCATGCCCAAGATAGACTACCTTACTCTGTCCAATTTGGCATTTGCTCGCCTTTATGGTCAGATTGGCTTGTCCAAGAGCCTGCAAAACATCTCTCAGGTGGGTTACATGTTCTTCCCAGGAATTGCTGAATACTGCGATGTCATCCAAGTATGCCATGCAGAAGTCCTCCATCCCATTCAGAACCTGGTTTACCATCCATTGAAACGTAGCAGGTGCATTCTTCAATCCGAAAGGCATTACCTTAAACTGGTATAAGCCAACGGGGGTAGAAAATGCAGTTTTCTCCTTGGCATGGTCTGTCAGGGCTATTTTCCAATAGCCTGACGTCAAGTCAAATGTGCTGAGGAACTTGGCGGCGCCAAGTTTATCCACCAACTCATCTGTTCTTGGCAAAGGGTGGACATCAGTCTTGGTGACTGCATTAAGAGCTCTATAATGCACGCAGAATCTAAGTTCTTTAGAGCCGGCCTTTGGTACTAACACAACTGGGCTTGACCATGGACTAGTAGAGGGCTCTATTACCCTGAGATCAAGCATCTTGCTGACCTCACCTTTGATGTGGGTTCGTACATTTTCTGACATGCAGTATCCTCTGCTTTTGACTGGCAGACAGTCACCAGTGAGTATGTCGTGCTGGCCCCAAGGGGTCAAGCCTGGAGAAAGCAAGAACAGAAAGGCAAACTGATTCATCATAGATTTGCACTCTTCTTGTTGCTCGGGTGTCAGATTGGAGGAGAGATTTACTCCTTCAATTTTTTCATCTAAAGGTAAGCCTCTGAGGAGATCCGGAAGAGCTTCACTCTCTTCTTCTTCCTCGGATGACGCTAGAAGCAACGCTCCTACATCAGTTCGCGAGACATACGCTTTAAGTCGGGTAGTGTGAAAGACTGTCGGAGCCTCCTTGGGATTGCCCAAGTCCACCAGATAGTTAACCTCTCTGAGTTTACCCACGACTCGGAAGGGTCCCATCCACTTATCTTGCAAGGCCCTCTGCCTTGTTGGGATCATAACGAGAACGAGCTGGTCTTGAGCAAACTCAACCATGTTAGCCTTTTGATCGTGCCAGTGCTTGACCAATGCTTGTCCAGCTTTCAAGTTATCGCTTGCTTCCGTCATCATGTGTGACATTCTCCTCCAGAGACCTATCACGTAGTCATTCACTCTGACTGGCTTGGGGGAAGGAGCACTCTCCAACCCCTCCTTAATCAGGGCCAATGGACCTCTGACGGGGTGACCATAGAGTAGTTCGAAGGGCGAGTAACCTACGCCTTCCTGAGGGACTTCTCTATAAGCAAAGAGAAGGCATGGCAGTAGAAGGTCCCACTTACGCTTAAGGGGTTCCTCTAATGCACCTATCATGCTCTTCATGGTTCGGTTGAACCGTTCTACCAACCCATTGGTTTGTGGGTGGTAAGCTGTTGAGAACTTGTAAGTAACTCCACAGGTTTTCCACATGGCTTTCATGTAGTTGGACATGAAGTTTGACCCCCTGTCAGAGATTACTTCCTTAGGAAAAACGACCCTAGTAAAAATACCAAGGAGGGCCTTAGCCACAGCCGGAGCTGTAACAGTCCTCATAGGAATTGCCTCAGGATACCTAGTAGCATGGTCTACTACAACAAGTATAAACCTGTTGCCTGAGGAGATTGGAGGATCAAGGGGACCAACAATGTCAATCCCTACTCTCTCAAATGGGACTCCCACAACTGGGAGAGGCACTAAAGGTGCCACATTCTTGGTGCCAACCTTACCAGAGATCTGGCAGGGGTGGCAGCTCCTGCAGTGTTTTTCTACTTCGGCCCCCATCTTCGGCCAATAGAAGTAGAGAGAGAGCCTTTCCTTAGTCTTCTTGAAACTCAAGTGACCAGCCAAAGGAATCTCGTGGGCCAACTGCAAGAACTGTGGTCTGTTCTCTTGGGGTACTACAAGTCGTTTGTAGTCTCTAGGTGCAGACTCGGTCGGTTCACTGTAGAAGAGGCCATCTTCCCAGTGCAACCTGTATTTCCCAGGCTCTTGCCCTTCAGCCTGAGCTTCTGCCTGGTGGCGAAGACCTTCCAGAGTTGGACATTCTCTCTGTCCCTTACTAAAGTCTGCCCTGCTGGGTCCACCTTCTGCCAGTAAAGACTGCAGCTCAGGATGGTCAACAGGATCCAGATCTCCAATGAGTTCCTGGCCTTCCATTAGCTCTTCCTCAGAGTTTAATTCTACCACACAGGGTTTTACCATCCTCTCAGCCTCGGCTGGAGGTGGAGTTACGGGTGTAACTTTGGACAACCGCGGGGAAGTCCGTGTGGGCTGCACTGGAATGCGGGCTGCTGGTTTCGGGATAGAAGCCTTAGGTTTCCCTTTCGCTTCTGATTTCTTGGAGATAGCGCCGACAATTCCAGTGGAGCAGGAGTGATATCTTTCTTCATCATCTCCTGGAGAGTTCCTTGCATGGTTCTCTCCCTTGCAGGTCTGGTTAGCTCCTGTAACCATTTACTAGGAGGTCTGGGAGTATGCGATACAACTCCGAGAGTTTTCAAATCGTTACCCAACAGTACGCGTCCTGGTACCTCACTCTGTATGCTGACAGGTATCTTCACAGTCATGTCGTTACACTGGATGAGAACTGGTAATTGGGGAAGCATCTGCACAGGCCCTCCAGCTAACTTGGTGAGGCGTTTGGGTGCCTTAGCAACATCCTCAGCCTGAAAAAATGATTTATTCACCACAGTTATGCTGGCCCCAGTGTCCCTAATGGCAGGAGTCTCCTGACCATTCACCTGGACACTGTCCTTATAATACTCTTTAGTATTATCGGGGATAGAATTATAGACATCTAAATTCTGTTGTTCCCACAACCCCAGAGATACTAAAGAAACGCTGGCTGAGACTCCAATGGGTTCGTCAGCTAGCAGTAGAAAGTTTCCACTTTCCATTTGGACTTCCTCCTCTGGAGCGAAGGCTAAGGAGACAAGCTAGACCCCTGAAGGTTTACCCTTACATCTGGGATCTCCTTTCACGTGATCAGTCGAGCCACAAACAAAGCATTTACCAAATGCTTTCTGGAATGGTGGCTTGTTCTGACCTCCTTCCGGTTTGGCACCAGAAGGCACACTATTCTGTTGTGGTTTTCCTTGTGGCTTACCCTTCTGGTTTTGTTTGGGGCCCTCTTTGGAATGTGAGTTATTAGAATTCTCTTTTGAGTCTTTTTTAGGCTGTTTTCCCTCATCCTTTTTCTGAGTTGCCCCAGAATCCTCATGAGTAGCCCGGTTGGCAACCCATAAATCAGCAGCCTTTGCTAGCTCCCGGGAATCCAATTCCTTCGAATCAGCCAAGTGCTGTCTGAGCTCAGGAGAACAGGCATCATAAATAGACTCCAACATAAATAGATTCCTCATACCCTCATAAGTGTTCACTTTGTAACCCTTAATCCATCCCTCTAAGTTCTTCAACCCTTCACTCACCCAGGTAGCCCAAGGGGTACCATCATGCTTTTTGAGGGTTCTAAACCTCTTAAGATACTGGGAAGGGGTCTTCCCGAATCTAGCTATTAAAGCTAGTTTCACACTTTCGTAATCCGTCTTATCCGCCTCCCCCAACTCCATTACCACATCAGTCGCAACAGGAGGGAGCCTAGAGAACAACCAGGAAAGTAAAGCATTCCTGGTGATGTCCTGGAGCCCATGATTGTATTCAAACAGTTTCAACCAATCCAACACATCCAATCTCGGTTCATACATACCCACTAATTCCTTTGGCATCCGGGGTCTTTTGGGACTGGAGCTCCTAGAGGAACCAGAGGAGAGAGAAGCATTTTCCATAGACAACATTTTCATCTCTAACTCGGGATTAAGTTCTATTTCCCTGAGTCTTAACTCAGCTTGCTTCTGCTCAGCCTGGGCATTCATCCGTCTGAACTCGAGCTCTTGGTTTCGTTCAGATTGAGCCAAGAACCATTTGTATTCTAATTCGAGGTTCATTTTTTCAAGTTCAAAATAAGCAGGGTTACTCGTGGGACCTGGTATGGGCCCCGTAGGCAAAGCTGGTAAAGCGGGTAGAGGAGCAGGGGAGACAGTTTCATTAGCCTCGCCGTCCTCGTCAGCCTCTTCATCGCTATCATCAGAATTATGATTTAGATCAACACCATTACTGTTATCTACATTTGCTGGAGAGTTTGGTTCCTCGGAACCAGTACCCAGACTTTGGTTCGCCAGCAATCTCTCGATTAGTTCTAACTTCTTGCCTCTTACAGAAAGAGTCTCTTGCCTACAGAGAGCTCGCAAACTCTCAGTATTTTCACCTGACAAGGACTCTTGACTGTAAGTTTCCATCGTAGACATGTTTTTTGAAAGTTACTTTTTGTGCAAAGTTTTGTGGTTAGTTATCCTACAGTGTCGAAAAGCACTCTAAACTATATACTCGATACAAATCCCACCGCTGTACACCAGTGTTAGGCGGAAACCTGTGCAGTTCCCTCTTGGACCACTGCAAAAGATTTAGGACTACAGGTGTTTGGCGGTGAACCCACTTGGTAGCAGTCTGTACCACACAGATTCACTTCGTAGCTGTGGCTGAGCAGTCAGACTTCCCTCAAGAAGAGTTGAACAGTATGTGGAGTATACAAGATAGGGCAATTCTTCTCAGCAAGACAAGCAAACACGCAACAAGGCTTAGTGTAGAGATATTAAGATATTTATTTATAGCTAAACATCTATGAAAAACACTATGGCACTTTCACGGCAAACAAATCAACCACAATTACTCTACGAAGAAGAAACGATCAATCCCCCTAGCAATATTTCGACAAGTCTAGGTTCTACCGGTACCACTTATTTACAGACAGAGGTGTATACCTCAACCTAGATGACACTCTAATATTGGTTAGGACGGGAGAGAAAAAGATAGGCAGGTTATGAAATCAACACAGTTCAATACTTCACGGGCAAAATGTACGGTAAGGAGGCAAGAACCACAATAGACCCTAAAGTTCAGAGGCCAGGCCCACTCGGTGAGAGGCAAGGCGGTATGTCCCGAAAAGTCTCTAGTGGAGATGCATTCAAGTCTTTGTAGCAAATTGTTATCGGCAGATTGAACCAGTTCAGAACAATAAATGAGAAAAGCTTGGAGGCGACCCAACGGAAAGGAGAGGATTAAGACACCTCACTCGAACCGATCGAAAGGGAAGCCAGGCGGACACGTACCTTGTTGTGGAGGGCAGCTCCGGCGGGGGCAGTTGTTCCTAGTGGTGGATGCACGTTGGGTCTTTGCCAAGAGTAGAGAGGTTCTCGTCGTCGAAGAAAAGTGAAGTCCGGTGCACCACCAGGGAAGAGGCCAGCCGCGGAGTGCTCCGTCACAAGGCACCACCTGTTGGTCGCGGTACAGGGGTAGTGGCTATCCGGTTGCCGGGGTGCGCTGCACGGGCAATTCGACCACTGCGTCCTGAGGCGAATAAAAAGCAAAGGGGACTGGTTGTTCCCACCAGTCAGGGGAAGAGTCTCTCCGGCAGGGAGATCTCCTCTGTCGTCGGGAAGTGGTGAGTCGGCTCAGCAGGGCTCCACCGGAGGTGTCATCATTGCAGGTCGGCTCAGCGTTACCCTCGTCGGATTCTTAGGTCCTGTGGCGACTTCTGAAGATCCAGTCCCAAAAGCCCTGCTTTTATGCAGAAAACCCCCATTCATTCAGCCTAGCTGTCAGTCAACACATGCTAAGTGGTGAGCGGGAAGGCTCACCACTTGGGCCAATCACTCCAGAGTGCGACCAGAGTTGGCAAGGCAACTCGGTCCAGGGTGCCTAAACCCCCTCCCACACCCCTGTGGTAACCCAGAGAGAATGGCACCACTTTGGAGGGTCTCTGTACAGAGCCCGCCAAAAGTGGAACAAAGGGCTCAACCTTTGGTTTAGGAGTCACAGAGACGAACACAGACGCCATTTTACAAACCGAGTTCTGGCAGAAAATACCATCCGATAAACCTATTTAAGATAAGTAGATCGGTGGTACGCTAGAGATTAACGAGAAAAAGTATCAATCTCCAACAATGGGACGAATCCCATAGGGTTAGGTTCGGGGTCGAACATAACAAGTAGTTTCCACTGCCACCAGCCAAAACTCGACGAGGGGGGATGGGACAGTGCCCCCCTCGAGTAACAGATCCAGGAGTAATCGAATTACCCCTACTAGTACGTCCACAATAGGATGGTTTATACTAGTTCTGTTAGTAAATTTAGGTGTAGTAAAGCCAATGGTGACTTTACATGCCCGGGGAGACAGTAGTCAGTCCCCGGGTATGGAGTCTATGGTGGAGGTCCGCTAGGACGCCCCAGTGTTACGGCACGTAGGGTGTAGTGTAACACACATAGAAAAACATATGAGACCCTATGGAGTAAAAGACCCCATAGCCCATAGAACACATTGACATTCAAAGGAATTACACACATACATGTCCAAGAGTGGGAGGAAAAGAGTCTCACTCTTGGCAGGATGGAAAAAAACAAACTCCCGAAATCCAGCAAAGCTGCTGGGGGACTCACTAGGTTAGGAAATTCAGCCTAAACAGAGAATTCTCCCTAACACTGGTTAGAACTGAAACTATTTGCCCTACCTCTGAAAGTATTGGTGCTTTTGATTCGTATAACCGTGTCTTTTTACCTCTTTTCAAAGTAACTGAAGTGCCATTTTGCTCCCACTTCAGGGGAGATGAACTTGTTCAGAAACTGATTGGTTGTGTATTGTAGTATATTAGTGTATGATATTGAGCTGCTCTTGCTAGTGGAATGTTTTCCAAATAACTGTGTACATAAATGTATATTCTTTTACCAAGAAACCTTAAGTAAGTGTTTGTTTGAATCACTGTGATTGCTAGTCCTTTGTGCAACCTTGTGTACTGCTCACTTTACTCTTGAGATAAATCTGGCTGCTCAGCCTTTGCTACATTACTGTGTAGTACAGGCTTGTACCATAGGTGAAATTCTACTGACACGTGTAGTCTTAATTGTGTGTAGTGTTCCCAAAGGGTACTGCATGTGATTCTGCCTAACACGGACAGGCAGTCAGAGATGAGAGAAGGATAAGAGGTGGCGGAAGGGAGCCTGAAAATGAGCTGAGTGTCGCCCGCATAGCACTGATGGTTGGGGCAGAGAGCGGCAAAGTGGTGGGCAAGAAGTTCCAGGTATTGGTTGAACAGCCAGGGTGATAGGCTAGACCCCTGGGGAACACCACAAGTAGAGATAGAGGAGAGGAAGGACCCAAGTTGGAACTGGCAGGGTCAATCGGAGATAAAAGAGGTCAGCCAAGCCAGAGCCTGATCGGTGATACCCAGGTTATCACGGAGAAGGTTGAGCAGGATGGTATGGTTAACCATGTCAAATGCAGAAGAGAGATCAAGTAAGATGAAGACTGCAAGGACTGGAGGGGGTGTCTGTACTTCTGCTCTCTATATGGTAGAGGAGAGGCACAGAGGACTCCAGCCAAGATTCTCTTTTGTGGTAGCAATGGACAAGCAATCAAGGCCTAGCTCCTCGGGAGGTGATGCAGGCTGGTTCTTAAGTACAGTGTAGTCCCCAAGCACCTGCAAAGGAATATCCACATACTGTATTAGTCAAAACACAGTCTTTATATAATGAATGTTCAAGATTATGTACAATATCACGATAACTCACTTTGTGCTCGGTTATCTACAATGGCAAATATACAGTTCTACGTGGTACCACTGTTACTGTTAGATCTCATTAAAGTGCATCAACTAAACGGTTAAATGTCACACAAATCAGTTTGTAAAGGAAACCAACTATAGATATAGGAGGAAAGCAAGATGATGAGAACAATAGGCAGAATACTGGCCTCTACCGTTAGACACAGTTCTGTGTGGAGATTGCTCCACCTGGACAACCTGTAGAATAAAGATATATCACAAGCCCAGTCCATATATTGTTCACAAGAATCTTTCCAATAGTTCAGCAACCCTAAAGTACCTGTTGTTGCTGAGTTCCTCGTCGGGAAATTGATGGCCCTTCTTGAGTGCACTCCCTTTAAGGCAGGAGTCACGGGTCGTTGAACGTCCGGTGATGAACACGGTGAACTACGGCAGTGAAATGGCAGCTCCGTTCCTAGCGGTGCTTGTCGACAGAGAAGCGTAAACGTCCTGCAAGGAAGAGGTGTGAGTAGCACCTCAATGTTGATAGTTCTGGACCCCAAAGAGTTTTAAGAACTGTGGCCCAGCAAGGGCGTCGAGTTGTCGGCATCTCTGTCATCTTTGGGTGACGGGAAACCCACCAGCGGATGCTCCTAGATGCGTCATAGGCCTGGCATTCTCCGGCGGGATAAGGCGGGTTGCGATGCGGACAAGCATGTCCGTGAATCAATGGTACCTCGTAGCTCAGGAAGAGGGTGCCTTACCAGGTCCTCTCTGGGTCAGTCCTTGGAGACACAGCAGATTTCAGATTGATGAAGTAGAGCAACAGCAAGACTTCTCTTCCAGCAGGGCTTCAAGGTTAAGCTTCATTTTACACTCCAGTTTCTCTTCAGCTTCCGAACACAAATTCTAGCAGTGAGAGGCCCCCAGATATATTGGTTGATCTGCCATTCATTTTGCTGGGTCACACTCAGACAACCAATCGGTCAGAAGGGCATTCATGCAGGCAGGCAACCAATCAGGTGGATAGTGCATTCAGGCCATTCACTTCTCTCCAGACACTCACAACAATGTATGTGTATTGGGACAGGTACCCAGCCATTCAATACTCCACACTGCATGCATACCAGTTTTGGGCAGGGCTGTCTCAGTAATTGTGTCAAACACCAGATACTAGACATCCACAACACAGAATGTGTATTCTTTACACACTCCATTCACCCAGGTCCCACCAACAGGGTGTACCCACAACATACAGTCACTGGGAAGGCTCCAGCAAGTCTGGCCTGGACTTCACAACAACACCATATATGGAACTTCCACCCAATAGCCAGTCATGGGGAAGGGATAGAGTCAGGGCTTCCCAGGACTTTGGGAAAACAAGGTAACAGGCAATAGAAAGCAAGAGGACACAGGGGCCATCTTGTTTCCTATAAGGAATCAACTGATTCCAATGGCAGGGCTTGGGTATCCCAAAATGGAGGATACTCAGAGCACCTGTCAAATTCAGCATGGAGCTGCCACCAGCCCATACCCTGCTCTGTGGGCCACCCACAGGTGCCCAAAAACATACACTAGGGGCACAGGGATGTGCCCCCAACCATGGGTGCCATAAGGGTATCCCATGGGTCTGTACACCAAACCAAAAGAGAGAGCTGCACTGCCAGGAGTCGCACATGAACTCCTGCACGGAAAACACAACAGAACACACGAGTAAAGGACAAGGATATGGAGGTCCTGTCCCTCCGATGCATTTCCAGCATCACAAGGACACAGGGGGTATTGCAGTCGAGGTTGGAGAGCAGGTCTTCCCGGGTGTTCAGGTGAGCAGTTTCTGTGCTTCTGGCAGCTCTGAAGCCAGACTGATGGTCATGGAGACAACCAACCAATTCAGTGTGAAGATTAAGCTGGGAGATGGCCAGTTTTTCCATGAGTTTGCCCAGGAAAGGCATGATGGAGATTGGGCAGTAGTTAGCAGGACAAGAGGGATATGCCAGGTAGGAGGGGTAGAGAGTGGATGGGTTAGAGAGTGGGGGTATGCCTGGTGGGGGTAGAGAGTGGAAGAAGGGTGGATGTGTGGGGGTTAAGTGAGTGGAGGTAGGGTTGGTGGGTGGGGTAGAGTGAGTCAGGGAAGGATGGGTGGCGTAGAGAGACTTGAGACAGGATGGGTAGTTGGGGTTATAGTGAGAGGAGGTTGGATGGATGTGGTAGAGAGAATGGAGGTAGGGTGGGTGGGGAAGACAGAGTGGAGGTAGTGTGGGTGGGGTAAAGAGAGTAGAAGTAGGGTGGGGGTAGAAAAGCTGTGCAACAGTGGGTGGGTTAGAAGGAGTGAAGGTATGGTTGGTGAGTGGGGTTAGTCAGACTGTAGGTTGGGTGGATGGTGTAGAGGGAATGGGGGTGGGGATGGTGAGGTAGAAAGAGTGAAGTGAGGGGGGTGGGGTAGAGGAGTTGGAGGTAGGGTGGGTGGGGTAGAGAGAGTGAAAGTAGGGTGGGTGGTGGTAGAGAGAATGGAGGTAGGGTAGCTGGTGTTATAGAGAGTAAGGGTTGGGTAGATGGGTGGGGTTAACGAGAGTGTAGGCAGGGTGGGTGGGGTACAGAGAGTAGAGGTATGGTGGGTGGGGTTGAAGGACTAGAGGTAGGGTGGGAGGTGTAGAAAAATTGAGGGTAGCATGGGTGGGGTAGAGGGAGGGAAGGTAGGATGGGTTATGTTGAGAGAGTGAATGTAGTGTATGTGGGTGGGGTAGAGAGAGGGGAGGAAGGGTGTGTGGGGTTATAGAGAGTAATGGTTGGGTATGTGGGTGGTGGTAGAGAGAGTGGTAGTATGGTAGGTGGGGTTAGAGAGAGTAAGGGTTGTGTGGGTTGGTGGGTGTATATATTGTGTAGATAGTGTGGGTGGGGTACTGAGAGTGGAGTGGAGGTAGGGTAGGTGAGGTTAGAGAGAGTGGAGGTAGAGTGGATGAGGTAAGCATATAGAGAGTGAAGTTTGGATGTGTGGGAGATTGTATAGAGAGTGGAAGTGGGGTGGAATTTTGGTGGTAGAGAGAGCAGAGGCAGTCGAGAGGGTGGACCTAGTGTGGATGGGGACATAGAGTTGTTAGGGGTAGAGGTAGTTGAGTTAAGGTGGTTGGGTGGAGATAGAGGGAGTGGGTGGGGGTCTAAAAAGAGTGGAGGTTGGGTGGGTCATGGGGATAGAGAATGGACTTAGGGTCGATGGTTGGGAAATAGACTATGTGGTAGAGTGGGTGGTTGGGGGGACACAGAGTGGAGGTAGGGTGGGTGGGGGTAGAGAGAGTGGAGGAAGGGTGGGTGGGGGCACAGATCATGGATGTAAGGTTGGTTGGGAGCAGGTAGAGTGAATAGAGGTATGGTAGAGCAAGTGGAGGTAGGGTGGGTAGGTTTGGTAGAGAGTGTAGTGGTCGCATGAGTGGGTGTAGAGATAGTGGACCTAGGATGGGTTGGGGGCATTTATAGAGACTGACGGTAAGATGGATGTGGGTTAGAGTCAGTGGAGGTTGGGTAGGTGTAAAGATAGTGGGAGAAGACACATTGGGGGTAGGATGGGTGGATGTAGAGTGTGGGGGTAGGGTTGTAAGAGAGAATAGGGGGTAGGTTGTGCAGGCGTAGATAATTCCAGTTTGGTGTATGGTTGGTGGTAGAGAGAGTGTTGGTAGGGTGGGTAGGGAGATTGAGGGGAGAGGTTAGGGTGGTTTAGGGGTAGAAGGAGTGGGGGTAGGGTGGATGGATGGGTGAAGAGGGCTTGGAGATAGCGTGGGTGTGGTCAGAGAGAGTGGACGTAGGGTGGTTTGGGTGTGGGTAGAGAAAGTGGAGCTGTGGAAGAGAGATTGGAGGTATGGTGGGTAGAACTGGTAAAGAGAGTGGAGATATGGTAGTGTGTGGGGGTAGAAAGAGTAGATATCGGATAGGTTGGGTGCTAGTGAGTGGAGATACAGTGGGTGTGGGCAGTGAGAGTGGGGGTTGGCTGGATGGGTGGTAGTAGAGTGAGTTTGGGTGTTGGGTGTGGGTAGACCTATAGAGAGTTAAGATGGTTGGGGGTATAGAGAGAGAGTGTAGGGTGGGCAGTTGTAGAGTCAATATGGGTAGGTAGTACAGGGGAATAGAGTGGTGGTGGGATGGGTGGGTTGGTTTAGAAAGCCTGGATGTAGGGTGTTTGGGGTAGAGAGTGTGGAGATTGGGTGTGTGGTGGGTACAGAGTGTGGTTGTACTGGGGTAAAGAGAGTGGGTGTAAGGTGGGTGGTGTTAGAGAGTGGACATGCAGAGGGGGCGGTAGAGAGTGGAGGTAGGGTGGGTGGGGTTATAGAAAGTGGTGGTCAGGTGGGTGTAATAAAGAGAATGTAGGTAGGGTGGGTGGGGTAGAGAGAGTGCAGGTAGGGTTGTTGGTTTGGGTTAGAGAGCGCGGTGGTAGGGTTGGTGGGGTAAAGAGAATTGAGGTTGCATGGGTGAGGTAGAGAGCATAGTTGTGGGGTGGAGTAGAGGGAGTATATGTAGAGTGGGTGGGTAGAGAGAGTAAAGGTAGGGTAGATGGGTGTGGGTAGAGTGAGTGGAGGTATGGTGGGTGGGATTAGGGAGCATAAGGGTGGAGTGGGTGGGGGTAAAACATGTGTAGATAGTGTGGGTGGGTGTGGGTACAGAGAGTGAAGGTAGGTGAGTGTGGTTAGCGTGATTGGTTGTAGGGTGGGTAGGAGGGTGTAGAGATTGTGGAGGTAGGATGGGTTGTTGGAGGTAGCGAGAGTGGTCTTAGTGTGGGTGGGGATAGAGAATTGAGTGGTGGTAGGGCAGGTGGGGCAGAGAGAGGTGAAGTAGGGTGGTTTGGGCATGGGTAGAGAAAGTGGAGGTGTGGGGGAGAGAGTGGAGGTAGGGTGGGTAGGTTTGGTAGAGAGAGTGGAGGTAGGGTGTGTGGGTGGGTTGGGTTAGAGAGATTGGAGGTATGGTGGGTGGAGACAATGGAAGTAGGTTAGGTTGGGTGCAGTTATAGAGAGTGGAGGTAGGGTGGGTTTTGGTAGGGTGAGTGGACTGTGGGTTGGTGGATGGGGGTACAGAAATTGCGGGTATGGTGGGTGGGTGTCAGTGGAGAAAGTAGATGTAGGATAGGTTGAGTACAGTTATAGAGAGTGGAGTTATGGGAGAGTGGGTTTTGTATGGGGTGGTAGTAGAGAGAGTGTAGGTATGGTTGGTTGTGTGGGGTATGGAGAGTAGAAGTAGGATGAGTGGGGTAGACAGAGTAGAGTAGGGTGGGCATGAGTAGAGAGAATAGGGGTAGGGTGTGTGAGGTAAGAATATGGCAGTAAGATGGGTGGGTGGGGTGGAAATAGTGGAGGTAATGTGTTTGGGGGTAGAGCGAGTAAAGATTTGTTGTGTGGGGGTGGAGAAAATGTGGGTACTGACGGTAAAGAGATTGGGGTAGGATGGGTGGGATGTGGTAGAGCGGATGGATGGGGTAAAGGGAGTTGGGGGTTTTCTAGGTAGGAGGGTCTATAGGGTGATGTAAGATTGGTGTGATTAGGGAGTGGGGCTACGGCTGGTGGGTTACAGAGTGGAGGTAGGGTGAATGGGGGTAGAGAGAGTGGAGGTATGATGGGTAGGTGGATGGATGTAGAGTGAGTCAAGGAAGGGTGGGAGGGGTACACAGAGTAGAGAGGGTGTGGGTGGGGTTAGAGAGGGTGGGTGGTACAGAGTGTGGTTGTACTGGGGTAAAGAGAGTGGGTGTAAGGTGGGTGGTGTTAGAGAGTGGACATGCAGAGGGTGCGGTAGAGAGTGGAGGTAGGGTGGGTGGGGTTATAGAAAGTGGTGGTCAGGTGGGTGTAATAAAGAGAATGTAGGTAGGGTGGGTGGGGTAGAGAGAGTGCAGGTAGGGTTGTTGGTTTGGGTTAGAGAGCGCGGTGGTAGGGTTGGTGGGGTAAAGAGAATTGAGGTTGCATGGGTGAGGTAGAGAGCATAGTTGTGGGGTGGAGTAGAGGGAGTATATGTAGAGTGGGTGGGTAGAGAGAGTAAAGGTAGGGTAGATGGGTGTGGGTAGAGTGAGTGGAGGTATGGTGGGTGGGATTAGGGAGCATAAGGGTGGAGTGGGTGGGGGTAAAACATGTATAGATAGTGTGGGTGGGTGTGGGTACAGAGAGTGAAGGTAGGTGAGTGTGGTTAGCGTGATTGGTTGTAGGGTGGGTAGGAGGGTGTAGAGATTGTGGAGGTAGGATGGGTTGTTGGAGGTAGCGAGAGTGGTCTTAGTGTGGGTGGGGATAGAGAATTGAGTGGTGGTAGGGCAGGTGGGGCAGAGAGAGGTGAAGTAGGGTGGTTTGGGCATGGGTAGAGAAAGTGGAGGTGTGGGGGAGAGAGTGGAGGTAGGGTGGGTAGGTTTGGTAGAGAGAGTGGAGGTAGGGTGTGTGGGTGGGTTGGGTTAGAGAGATTGGAGGTATGGTGGGTGGAGACAATGGATGTAGGTTAGGTTGGGTGCAGTTATAGAGAGTGGAGGTAGGGTGGGTTTTGGTAGGGTGAGTGGACTGTGGGTTGGTGGATGGGGGTACAGAAATTGCGGGTATGTTGGGTGGGTGTCAGTGGAGAAAGTAGATGTAGGATAGGTTGAGTACAGTTATAGAGAGTGGAGTTATGGGAGAGTGGGTTTTGTATGGGGTGGTAGTAGAGAGAGTGTAGGTATGGTTGGTTGTGTGGGGTATGGAGAGTAGAAGTAGGATGAGTGGGGTAGACAGAGTAGAGTAGGGTGGGCATGAGTAGAGAGAATAGGGGTAGGGTGTGTGAGGTAAGAATATGGCAGTAAGATGGGTGGGTGGGGTGGAAATAGTGGAGGTAATGTGTTTGGGGGTAGAGCGAGTAAAGATTTGTTGTGTGGGGGTGGAGAAAATGTGGGTACTGACGGTAAAGAGATTGGGGTAGGATGGGTGGGATGTGGTAGAGCGGATGGATGGGGTAAAGGGAGTTGGGGGTTTTCTAGGTAGGAGGGTCTATAGGGTGATGTAAGATTGGTGTGATTAGGGAGTGGGGCTACGGCTGGTGGGTTACAGAGTGGAGGTAGGGTGAATGGGGGTAGAGAGAGTGGAGGTATGATGGGTAGGTGGATGGATGTAGAGTGAGTCAAGGAAGGGTGGGAGGGGTACACAGAGTAGAGAGGGTGTGGGTGGGGTTAGAGAGGGTGGGTGTATTAGAGAGAATGAGGTTTGGTAGAGAGAGTGTGAAGGTAGGGTGGGTGGGGGTAGAGAGAATTTAGCAAGGGTGAGTAGGTAGAGAGAGTGGAGGAGAGGTTGGTGGGTGGAGCTAGAGAGGGTGGAGGTAGGGTGGTTGGGGTAGAGAGAATAGAGGTGGGGTGAGTGGGGTAGCGAAAGTAGAGGTAGGATGGGTGTGGTAGAGAGAGTAGAGATAGTGTGGGTGGGGTTTGGGGAGTGAAAGTAGGGTAGGTGGGTGGGGGTAGAGAGAGTGGTGGTATGGTGGGTGTGGTTAGAGTGAGTATAGGTAGGGTAGATGGGGTAGAGAGAGTGGAGGTAGGGTGGGTGGGTGGTGGTAGAGAGTATGGAGGCAGGGTGGGTGGGTGTTGTTAGAGAGAGAGGAGGTAGAGTGGGTGGGTGGGGTAGAGAGTATGGAGGTTTGGTTAGAGAGAGTGGAGGTAGGGCAGGTTGGGATAGAGAGAGTGGATGTAGGGTGGATTGGGGTGGGTATAGAGAGTGGAGGTATGGTAGACAGAGTGGAGGTAGTGTGTGTAGTTATGGTAGAGAGAATGGAGATAGGGCATGGGTGGGTGTAGCAAAGTGAACATAAGGTGGGTTGGGAGCATTTTATTCAGAGAGTGGAGGTTTGGTGGGGAATAGAGAGAGTGGAGGTTTTGTAGAGTGAGTGGGGCAAGACAGAGTGGGGTAGAGTGGGTGTCAGTGGAGAGAGTGGGCTAGGTTGGGTGGGGTTAGAGACAATGGGGATAGGGCGTGCAGGTGTATAGAGTTGCAGTATGATAGAGATAGGTGGTAGGATGCTTAGAGGTTCTGAGAGTGGGGTAAGGGCGCATACAGGTAGAGAGAGTAGGAGTCGGTGGGTGGTGGTAGAGAGAGTTGTGATATGGTGGTTTGGTGGGGAAAAGAGACTGGAAGAAGGGTGGGTGGGGCAGAGAGGATAAACATAGGGTGGGTCGGCGTGGGTAGAGAGTGTTGGGCGGGTGGGTGTGTTTAGAGAGACTGGATGGAAGGTTAGTGGAAGAGAGAGTAGAGGTGGGGACAGAGAGAATGGAGGTAGGGTAGGTGGGTAAAGAGAGTTGAGGTAGGGTGGGTGGGGGTAAAGAGATCAGAGTTATGATGGGTGGGGGTAGAGATAGTGGAGGTCGGATTGGGTGGGTGGGCTAGAGAGAATATAGGATTCTGATTACCAAGTCCAAATCTGGTTATTAATCCACCACCCTTGTGACAGCCTCCAACAGGAGCAAAGCCCTCTTAGAAGTAGTAAAGCATTGTACCAAACACTTACCCGATCCCGAGGTACCAGCAACTCAGTAAAAACGCAATGGAATCCACACATTTTTTATTGAAAAAATAGACAAAATCCAAGAGGCCATCGAATCAACCTCTCACAGCTTTAGCATGTCATGCACTCCGCATGCACACTGCTCCTCTGGTCAAAATTCTCTCCTCTCTTTCCCCGGGATCTCCTAAAAACGATTGCTTCCCTCAAACCTACTTCTTACACTGACAATATAATTCCAGCCTCCATCATTAAAAAATGGATGGGCCTGGCACTCAATACACTCCTCAGCAACATCATTGCCTCCTTTGCAGAAGCATCATTCCCAGACATCCTCAAGACTGTTCTCATATGATCTCTTTTGAAAAAAAACAACCCTAGATCCAGACAACCTATGCAACTGCCAGCCCATTACTAACCTCCTGTTTATCGGCAAAATCTTGGAAAAACAAATTGCTACAAAACTACTTGCCAGAATCAAACAACTGCACCTCCTAAATAACTATCTATCAGGGTTCTGCCACAGGTTTAGCATCGAGACAGCCACCAGGCAGGTGGTGGATGATGTTCTCCAAATCATAGAGAGGGTGACTCACGCCTCCTCGTCCTCCTTGACCTCTTTAACCTCTCAACTGCATTTGGCACAGTCGACCACCACATCCTTCTCTCCCTCCTTGCTGATAGGATGAGATTCTATGGCACTGTCCTTAATTGGCTTACCTCCTACCTCTCAGGAAGACACCAGGCTGTTCAAATGTACTTGTTGTGATCTAACCCACTCCATGTCTCCTGCAGGGTCTCTCAAGGCTCCATCCTCTCACCAATCCTTTTTAACCTTTAAATGGAGCCTTTGAGCACTCTCCTCAAAGATCCTAATACCGCCATCCACCAATACATGGACGATACTCATTAGTACATGAGGAAATAGCACGCAGGACATAATTCGACTCAGCAATTACCTAGCCATCATCCATTCCTGGATATTGACTGCCTACGTCATACTGAACCCATCCAAGACTGAACTCGTCATCATCGGTCCGCCCGCAAAAAACAACTTGTCCAACAATGGCTCAATGATATGCACCTAGAAAGATTTGATTCACAACTCTCAGACTCAGCAAAATCCTTAGGTGTCACCATTGACAGCAGCCTCTCTTTCCAGAAACACATAGTCAAGATGGCTCAAATAGCATGGCTCAGAATCTCTACCCTTTAAAAAATCAAACCCTTCATCCTGCCACAGGATTTATGGACTGTAGTATAGGACATGTGGTCTTGCACATCGATGGGGGAAATGCACTCCTGACAGGGCTCCCAGCTGCTTACTTGGCTCCCCTAAAAGCAGTCCACCAATCTGCAGCATGTCTTATTAAATGTGCACAGAAATGTTAGCACCTTACCCCCATCCTATGCGAACTACATCGGCTTCCACTCCAAGCCAGGATACAATCCAAAAGTGTATGTTTCATCTACAAAACAGTCACGAGTAGCACACCAGCATACCTGGCAGCTTAGCTCCACATATCTGGTGGCACACGTTCCTAGTGCAGCAAATCAACCAACCGGCGTGAATCACAACTCGTTCACAAAGAGAGGACCTGCAAACAATCCTTCCTTTGTCATGCACCCATCCTCTGGAACTGGAATGGCCCTACAATTCTCCATTTTCACAAATCTATCAAAACATAGCTCTTTTAACAACACCTGACCAAAGACAAATTCCAATGGATGCACACTCCGATGTACAGATGTCACAGTACTGTGCTAGCGTCAAAAGATGGCAGCCCAAATGCAGGGTATCTGCATTCTGTACAGCGCTTTGCTGCTCTCGAGCTAGGTCAATAAATATATATATATATATATATATATATATATTTTTTTTTTTTTAAAGTGTGGTGGTAGGGAGGATGGGTGGGATTAAAAAGAGTGGAGGTAGTGTGGGTGGGGCAGTAAGCGTAGAGGTAGGGTGGGTTGGGGTGGGTAGAGAGAGTGGACTTATGCTAGAGATACTGGTGGTAGGGTGGTTGGGAGGGGGTGGAGAGAGTGGAGTTAGGGTGGGTGTGTGGGGGTGAACAGAGTGGATGGACAGTGAATTTGGGCAGGTAGAGAGTCGAGGTATGTTGGGTGGGGGTAGAGAGAGGGGATGTTGGGTGGGTGGGAGGGGATAGAGAAAGTTTAGGAAGGGTTGCTGCATTGAGGTAGAGAGAGTGGGGATAGACAGAGTCGGGGTAAGGGTGGTGGGGCACAGTGGGTGGAGGTAAAATGTTTGGGTGGCTGGTGGTAGAGAGAGGGAGTGTAGGGTTTTAGGTGGTGGTAGACAGGGTGGGATTTGGGTGGTTGAGTGTAGAGAGAGCAGGGGTATGGTGGGTGGGGGTAAAGAGTGTGGGGAACAGTGGGTGGTTAGGGGTAGAGATAGTGGGGGTAGGGTGGGTGTGTTGGGCTAGACAAACTTGGGGTACTGTGGGTGAGTACAGGTAGAGACAGTGGGGGTTGGTTGGGTGGCGTATGGCGGTAGTCAGGGTATGGGTAGAATGGGAGGGTGGGGTTAGAGATCGGGGATTGGGTGGGTGGGGGAATGATGGGTGGGGTAAAGAGTTTGGGGATGGGTGGCAGGGCAATGAGAGTGGGGGTGAGGGGTGGGTAGGTCAGGGTAGAGAGCGTGGGCATATGTTGGCTGGTGGTAGAGAGAGCGGGGATAGGTTGGGTCAGTGGTGGGAGACAGGGTGGGGTTAGGGTGGGTGAGGGTAGAGAGGGTGTAGATTGGGTGGGTTGGGGTAGAGAGGCTTGGTAGTGTTAGAGGGTGGGGGTAGTGTGGGGTGGGTAGGAGTGTATGTGTGGGTGAGGTTAGAGAGAATGGGGTCGGATTGGTGGTTATTGGTAGCCTAAAATAGCCCAGGCAAACCCCAACTATCACACACATAATGAGTGTGAGGTGGGGCTAGAGAGAGTGGAACTGGGGTAGGTGGTGGTAGCGAGGGTGGGGGTAGAGGGAGGGGTGTGGGGTGGGTGGATTGTTCTAGAAAGGCAGCCTTAGGAGGTCCAAAATCCGATTTTCCATCAAAAGTAGCCCAAAATAGTCAAACTGTCCAGATAAAATAGTCCAAAATAGTCCAATATGAAATCAGTGCACAGCTGTGAAACGGTAAGCCTGGTACTCGACTTTCTTCTTACAAAGCTACTGATTGGAGCAAATATTGTTAGGGAACTTCTCATTGGGCGGTACGGCAGAGGTATATGGAAAAAAAAGAGATTTTAGTGATTTGGTTGATTTATGGTGTGGCATTGCCTGGTGCAATACCAATCAGACATTCTACGTTCAGAACTGCCATTCCCTCTCCCCATCTTCTGTAACAATGAGTGTGGAAAGTTTGTGGCGCAAGCACCACAAAAATTCACCAAAACCAAAAATATCGAACTGGTTAAGTCTGGCTCATTCAAATGGACTGTTGAAGAGAGAAAGGGGGTTGTTGCGATGCAAGGAGTACAACATGTCCTTGGGTGGTGGCACACAGACGTATATTCTCACGTGGATCTTTATATGGATGTTTGCATCAATGATAAACATACATATTAAGGATTTAGCATGTTTTTATGAAGTGGGATGTTCCCTTCCACTGGAAGGCTTGGATTGAGATACTTGAATGTTCTGAAAGTCTGGCTTCGAATTGGTCACCTACCTGATAACCTCTAAAGTTGGAGACCTGGAGGGTGGGTCAGGTTGCTGCAGCCATTTCCCATTAGGATGAGATGTTCCTCATCTTTTTTCTATTTTTTTTGTATTTCTTTTTTTTTTTTATAACGCGTTGGAGCCCGCAGGCATCAGGGCACACACAGACACACGTTTACCATTATGGCCACCCGGTCCTGTGGCATTGCCATGAGATTAAACATGGTGGTGTTTCAATGTACTTCCCATGTTTTGGAGACTAGAGATCTTCACTGGGATTTTAAAAGGTTCTCCCATGATCATTATGCATGTGTGATAAAGTTTGAAGGTCGAGTATGTACCTCCACTACAATGGTGGAGGTACATCCTCCAATTTACCTCCAAATCTATAATACTGTGGTGAGGAATGTTGAAGCGATGTAGGGGTAACAGAATTACCAACACTTGACTGTTGTTTTGTCCACACAGCCATTCTGGTAACAAGTCCCTTTGTGAACTAATTCGTTGTGTTGGTTGCAACTCTGGGTGTCACAGGAGCCTCCCGTACCATTACCATTATGTCATGGAGGCTCCTTTACCATTATGCTGTAGCTGTACCAATTGCTGGTTGTCATCGAGGCCATTTGATAATCTAGGAAAAACACACTGACACCACAAATCAGAATGCCATATACAATACATTTCAAAGACAAATAGAAAGATTATAGACATTTTCTCAATTCGAACAGCAAAAGAAGCTGCTTGATCGATAGAGACCCACATCCCTGGTTTCAATCCCTCGAGAAGTATTAAATACTTCTTTTACGCATGCCCCAAGACACAGGCTAATTGATAGTCTATGAATTAATGCCCAATGTGCCACAATATGAAAGGCAGCCAAGTCTTACAAAAATGTCTCAAAGCTCCTTGACTCATGTTCACAGAGGAATTCTCCCCTCACTTTAGGCACAGCCGTTTTTGTCCTCTGTGATTGACAACAATCGCTGTTTGTATCTTAAAAGTAGGATTTCGAAATTAGCATTCCATCAGTTTTTAGATCCTTACTCACAAATGGAAGGTTTGCAATATGTTTTAAGCCACCAGATCACATGGAGAGAATCATCCTTTTAAGGCCTGACTGAAGTGAGATTTAGCTCTCTGCCAGAGCTCTTGCGACAGCATGCTGAGATGCTCTGCCATCAATCAGCTGCTCTGTGATGCAGAACGTTTTCATCCAAACGTCCGTCATTTTGTAGAACCCAGAGCAACCGTGCAGGCTGGGGAGAGCGATGTCAATGTTGTTTTTAAGAGCTTCTGTTCATTTTGCTCTTCTTGTGCTGCTTTGCAATTTGGCTAAAGAATACACATTTGGGCTCCCAATTCATAATAATTACCTGCTTTGCCGTTCAGAGCGTGCCTGTGTTTTGGAGCGTTGTGCAAGTCAGTAGTTTCATAGTTACGAAATTGGTCTGACAATGTTACCATTTACTTGTGCATGTCCGTTCTGTGATAATTTCTATTTAGTGAGCATTTCCCCTGCGATAGCTTTGAGATGGAGGACTATACTTTTAGTGACTGAATCGATATTTTATATTACAGGGGAACATTTTCAAAGTTTTCTGACGCCATAAAAATACCAATCTCAGCTGTCCACAGTTCAATTGCCATTACTTGATTAAAGAAAGGTGAAAAGTTCAGCTTTGACTATACATTCTATTTATTCTTTCAACTTTACGAGGCAGGCAGCCATTTTATTCGTAAAGCTCTTTCAGCAATCTGTTTTTCTCACCAAGAGACAACACCAACCTCTGTTGCTAAAGAAAGGATACTTGTTCAGGCTGCCATAGAAAAGATTGCTAACCAGCGCTCTTTGGAGCGTTTGCATCGAAAGTTTGTATATGATAGACTCGCATATGTTGTTCTTCCATTAATAGAATGGTGAATCCAAACGTTTTAACGCATCCATTATTGTGGGTAGACACCTTCTATTATGGGAGACATTTTGGTTTTTTGCTCAGTCTAACATTGAGCCAGCTTTGTGCACGAGCAGTGAAGACATTATGAGTGAGTCATGCGTAGAGGATGGCCTGTGTTTTTAATGGCGAATTGAGTGGAGAAATGGTGGAGAGAAAGCAAAGAAGCCAGCTATCCCTGTTTTGTTGATGCTCTTGGATATACCCTTGATAAACAAAGAGGCTCACATTGTCTGTCTACTGTGATCTTTGCTAATCATAGGGATGGCTAATCGATCACTTGGGAAGGTCAATTTTCTCAGTGAGCTGCGAATCATGCTAACGTCCTTCCTCCTCGCCCCCATGTGAGTCGCCAAATCCTGTTGCCACATCCAGTTCACATCCCTCGTCTGTGATTTGTGTCAACAACTAGGTGATGGCTAGTTGACTGCCAAACGTATAATGAGGCCCAATATAATACACACACACACACACACACACACACACCCTAATCTCCCAAACTCTCCCAAGCATACCCAAACAGACCAACATCTCTCACTTTACTGCTCTAAAGCAGTGTTTCAGCACGTCATGGGTTATTTTTAAAAAAATAACATTTTGTTGTATTTGTCTAAGTTTTAATAAAACCTTTACACACGTATGTTTTAACACATTGCAACACACATCACAATACAAATAAAATTGCACAGTTCATATTTGTTTCATTAAAAAGAAAGGGAACTCATAGCTCGACACAGTCTACTCTACCAATAAGGCCTGGATGGTGGCCAATGGACTCTGCCTGAAGGGGGAAAAAAAGAAATCCTGATAGCCGGTCTCGAGGAAACCCTAAAAGACTCAATAGTCAATATACCTCCCTCACAATTGACAACACACAGATTTGTGGCTCATCCTCCATTAAGACTCTTGTGGTCCACCTCGATGCCTCGCTCTCAATGTCACTCCAAGTCAACGCTATCGCCTCTTCAGCCACGTACTCCACTTAGCTGATCAATGTGGTCAAACCTTTCCTATCTACTGAGAATTGTCTTTCCATTGCCAGAGCCACAATAGGTGCAAAACTGGACTACTGCAGCGTCCTCTTCCCTGGCACCTCAGTAAAAAACGTAAATAAACTCCAAACAATTCAAAACAATGCTCTCTGTGCTACCCTCAACATACCGAAAAGAGAACACATCACTGCTGTCAGACGCTCAGCGCACTGACTCCCTGTCAAAGAACAAATCCTATTCAAGATCCTTGCCATCACTCATAGGTGCCTCACTCACATGGTCCCCCATACCTTTCAGCAAAAATAACCCTCTTCCAGGCCCACCAGAACATCCTACTCCAACTCCTACTCCATTGTCAAACGCGCCAAAGTGGCGGTGCCAGACTCTCTTTCTTTTCTGCTAGACAATGGAACGCTCTGCCACTCACTCTCAGGAATGAACCTTCACCCCTTGCTTTCCGCAAAGCCCTCAAAATCGGGCTGTTCAATTATCCCACCCACCCGCTTCCAACCGGAAAGACCTTTATTTACCTGTTTGTTCTATGTTTTGTTCTGGATGTACTAGGTTCTTCTGTAACCCCATGAACCTTGTACACCGTTATATGTCTCACCTCTGTAACTAAGTAATCTACATACCTCTGTTGTAACAGTGCTGCAATGCCTACAGGCTATTTGTGCACTATACAAATGTAAAAAATAAAATAAAATAAATACATTTATAAAATGAAGTGGCATGTTTTAAAGCACCAACATCTTTAGGTAAACGTTGCCACCTTCCAAAAAGAAATGGCCCAATCCATTCTTAATTGACTTCAAAGGGATCATCCTACAAACATATCTGACTTCACCTTCCTTAGAGTCTCAGTAATTTGAGAGGTATGTGCGCCCAGACATGGTATCCTGCCTCTCCACCCTTGAAGCACAAATGCATACCAGCTGACACGCCTCACCTTCGCAAGTACACCTATGCCTGATATCTACAACCATGACTCTCAGCCTTTGAGTCCTTGAAGCCAGATAGTTTTGGTGAGTGAGACTATTGAGTTCAAAGGTGAAATACATGTTTTAAATGTGTGATGATTGTTTGCTGTATGAGTACACTTAAGTCTATAAATTGCAAGTGTCTTCTTTTTGCGGATGACAACGAGTCCATTGTAGTTGAAAAACCACCAAATGAAGTGAGCAGAGAGGTGTGTGGCCACACCTGCAAACATTACCTGAAGCCTGAAAGCCTGAAGGATTAGAACTGTGGTGTCAAACAGTCCCATACAATGTGGCTCATTAACCCAAATGCACTTCTATGGGGATTCCTCCTCATAGAGTGCATTTGGGTTACTAGTTGGGTTCACAATGTGCATGTATTATACCTATCCACACCTGCCTAAGATAGGATCCCTTTTGCACCTGAAACATTTAATAAGCCTTGTGGCAAGTATTTACTTTGTACTATTTGTTTGTGCAGCCCCACTCGTTGTTAGTCAAACATGAGTCCCCCCAGCTGAATCAAGACCCCAACACCACTTTATCAGGCTTTTCACAAATACAATGCCAATTTCAAACAAATCCCTTCTGATAGAGAAGTGCAGTGAGGTGGCTCATCTGCCGTATGTGTATTTTAGTTACAGTAACATGACAGTGTGGCAAATCATCCAGAAACACCAATGAACGTAAAGCAAAGAGCTTAAAAGGGCATAGTAATAAAGCAAGTTAAACAGCACACTGATAATGTGTCTATTGGAATAAATATATAAAAATAGCATTCACCTTCCCATTGAACAGCTGTTTCTTTTAATCCTATGGTACGTGTTTCTGTAGCCACCCTTAAAGAATTTGACACTATTTAAAGATGAAAGTAATGAGTCCGAATTCAACAAGATGCACAAAAATAAGCTGCAAAACATCACCTAGTTTGTTCTCTAATACTAGTTAGGTACCTAGTACGCACCACAATGGTAATATCGCTTTTTCAAACATTATTGATTCAGGCTATCATACCTGAGCAGCACTGGATATTGCAATAAAATGTATTGAAAATTAAGATCAACATAAGAACGTATAAATGACACACTAATACTAGGTACCAAACTTGTATTTTGAACCAAATTGCCTACATACGTTAGAATAGGCACAAACAAGACTGTCTAATGATTTCAGAAGACCATATTTCGTGAAGTGTGGACTTCTTGTTGGGCATTTGCATTTGTTTTTGGACATAGGCATTTGATTTTGTATCAACAACTGATGTTGAAATTGGACTTAATCAAATTAGACATATTTGTACATGCATAACACATCAGGGACTTGATTGATTTGAAATCATAATTAGATTCTTGATACATTCAAAGCAGTATTACTTCAAAGGTTATAGACATTGTAATCAGATCTAACAAAGGAAGGTGTACATGTATTAACTTAAATTGAATGCAATTTAACATGCAAACGCACAAGTGACAAAATTGATTTGCATTTGTCAGAGAATTTTTGATTGAATAACACAATACGTTTCTCTAAAAAAATTCAAATTGTCAAATTAAATGTTACTTTATTCATTGTTGTTCCTTGACCAGCTATTGTTCACAAGCTAAGCTCATTGGTTTTCTAACACGCACTTAGTAAAACAAGCTAAATCTCACCCCATTATTCATGCACTCATCTTATAAGGTAGGCCCTAGAAACTGATCCATAAAAATCACTCCACGAGTGGTCAATAAAACATGCACAGTTTGCAAGAAAAACTAAGTTTTATTACATGCAAATATGCCCGTGAGTGTCAGTCCCATAGAACTGAAAACTGAAATCACACTGAACACACCTTTTTCAAGTTACATCTTGTATAGCGTAAAACAGCTAATTTGCATAAGCAATGCATATAAGATAAAACATAGTCCCATGTCCCAATTCGCTGACACCTATACAGAACTCTGAACATCCCCTATAGTTAATTACCCCATTGGTCATGCATATCTAATTAAATCCCCTTACAAGATAACCTAATTGTGCAGTCAGTAGAAAACACTGTGATGTGATTGGTCCATAATACTCAGGTAAATTGTTAAAATTATGAGTCTCCTTATTGGTCAAGACAGCTTTGTACAACTTGTGATCTGCATACCCTGAAATAACCCAATCAGAGATCTAGTGCGAACAAAGCTGTCAACACTGCCTAGACCAAACAATTTAGCCCACCCAAATGGCTTCTTTCGCATTTCAGCTGTACTCTTCTGGCATCAATACTTGTGTCTCCCATTTGATAACCTGTTGCACCCCTAGCATGCCCCCTACTCTATATTCCTTGGGAACCAGGTGCTTTATAAAAAACACAGTGAAGGAAGCGCTCCTGGGGATGAATTTCTTGTATCTACTTGCTCTATTCAATCAAACACTGTAGTTCAAATGGTCTAGCCACTTTTCAATGGGGGAACTATTACTCCAAACCTAACTAGACATCTTGGCAGTGACAGACACCAGGCCGTATTCTCATGAGATATGTCCTTCACAGCTGCAGCACTAATCTAATCATCCAAAATCAACATTCCATTCCCAGCTCCTGTGAGCTGCTTGACCTGACACAAATAACTGCTATCTTCACATCACATGTCCCTTCTTCCCTTAACCTTGGCTGTCTGATCATTTGCTAGGGGAAGGATGCATACATTCTAATTAAATTGACAAAGCAATAGCTCCAATGGGAGGCTACTTTTCTAATGACTAGAAGCAATAATGTCTAGCAAGGCCTAATCCAATATGGCGGAACCCTTGCTACCACATCACACTGCCCTCAGGGTACTTAAGCACAACATTTACCCTATCTCGCTGCAAGAACACTTCAACTACCATTTTACAAGCCACTAAAAACTGTCCAGGATATAAAATAAAATTATCTTTGATGCAACCTGATCACAGTATAAGTCACTACTATTAGCTAAAAGAAAACATTGAACAAGGTTCTTGCTCTAACCTCCAAATATAATAAGCAACATTAAGTTGCTCCTTCTTTCATTGTTTAAGGCTCTGTCATGCTCTTCTAAAGTGTGTGAAAGCTTAACTACAAAAAACATATGTGCCAATCGGCCAAACCAAACAACAAAATACTGACACTAAATGACCAGCTCTCTTTGCTAGTACAATTTGCACAACCTAAATCTTGTTCCAAAGTTGGGCATTGCACTTGCTTCCTGACACTCCCCCCATTAGTTTATTCATTAACTAATCTTGCTTCCCTCGCTCTGTAGGAATCATCCTTGGGCACCCACACCTTACACACATAACCTAAACTGTCTCTGCAGCGGGCATATTATTCTGGCATTTGTGTCATAAAGCAGCATCCCCCATCCACTGCAAGATCTAGCCAGTGTTCTACATAATTCTCAGGTTCACGTGGAGGGTAAGAAAGTGTTCCATGGGGGATCATCTGGCTCTCCTATCCTTATCATCTTGTGCTATTTTTCACCTTTCATTTCTATGTCTGTCTGTGCACCTGTTTTACGATGGGAGTAGCCTTAGCTGCTGTGAAGGTGAGGGACATCTTCATTGCTTCTTTTGGTAATGTCTTGGAGCAGCATCATAGGACAAGCTGACAGGAGCAGAATACAACAATTAAATGGACCACGGTGGGAACTAGCACTTTTATGGCTAGGCCCAACCAGGAAGGAGCACAATGAAAATGGCGAATCTAGCCACTCTTCTTCACCCACCCCTGTTTCCTTCTACATGGCAACACAAACATTGTGCAGGGCCTCTAAGGCTTGGGTCAGGGACCCATTGTATGAGTCATTGGGAGGTTTGTAGGTGCAACATGAGCTCCCTATCTTTGTGCAAATGCCCCCCTTGATGGCCATTAGGAGATCCAAGATATAACAATTCTGCAGTGCCATCAACTGAATAGCCCATAATACCTCTTTCATTGAGTGGAGGCTATGCTCCATTTCATTTGTGATGTGCAGCATCTCCCATCTTGTGATCTGCAGCCAATTCAAATTGGCTGCAATTTAGATGCCTTGAATGAGCAGGGACGTAAAGAATGTTTCCGTTTTACTGAATAACTGGAATTGGTCTGGCTTGGGCTTAAGTTTCTTGAGAAAAGTCATTTGAATGTTTACAGTAAGCATAGCTCAATGATCGATGGGCACACTGGAAGGAAAGGGAACAGTTGTAACTGGGGGTGGCTGTGGCACATTTATGATGGTGAGGTGAGCATCAGGCACAATAATGACAGCAGAATATAATGTTGGCAGGGAGCACACACCTTTCCAAAATGGGGGATAAGCAAAGATAACGTAGACCCAGTCGACATCCATGAGTGCTGCCATTCCTCAAGTCAAGTCCATTATATACAATGTCCTTTTGCAGAGCTTATTGGTGCCAACAGCTATGCTGCTATTGCCTCTGAAACACAAGGAGAAACATGTAAGTATCTGTACTTGAGCAGGTTGTTCATTCATCTGTATCCACGTTAGCTTTGATATGTATTTATTTCATACATCATAGCAGGTCTCGTTTACATGTGCTAATACTTCCTCCGAACATCCCACTAGTCCCCCTGCTCTGCAGCACACCAGCCCCTTCTCCCATCGGTTGTTAGAGACCATGGCACCTTCCAATTTTAGTTGTGGTCTGATTTGACACTGCACCTGTTCCTCACTCTCAGTTCACTCAACAGTGTCTGCTACTATTATCACAGTGGTATGAGCCATTTGTTATTGGAACCCTCATACCCTACGGAGAGCTAGGTCCCTAAACATTCTGCTACTAGAGGTGGCAATTCTTTGGGTAAACAATCTGGGAGTAATAGTAGCATGTGGGATCAGGGAACAAATATAGCAGGAATCCTTTGACCCTTCTCTTCCCGCCTCGCGCATAAGGTTATTCCAAAGGTTATTCGTGTCAGGGTGATGTACATCTGCAGTGTAATTTCAAAAAGAACCATTTGATGTTCAGTGTCCATTCTGCTTCTGGGTACTAACACACACTTATTTCCTAACACATGTTCTACTTTAGTATAATTATTATACCCCTCCCTTGATATGCCCCACCATATAACTCTTCCCAAAAGAAAGGAAAGAAAGAGAGAGAGAAAAACACAGGCAATACATAACATAAACTTCCTTGTGTGATGCACTGCTCTTGGAGGCTGCAGAAAAGAGTCAGTATTCGCTCACCCAAAGGGACACATTTGTGGCAGAAATGTCAAAAATGGAGGGGTCAAACACAACTTTTAGTGGTGCAATTATAGTGTGTCATGGGGAGGAGGGCCAGTGATGGTTTCCTTCCTGATGTCTCTGAGGTGAATCCAGTACTTTATTTGTTCAAACTTCACTGCAGACAATGTTGCATACACAACCATGTAGGTGCCATGGTAGCAACTGTCATTCCATGTTCTGACAAACGAACGTACACCAAATCACTGGGATTAGCTGAGGATATTTCAGAGATGCTGGGTCAATGGTGTCCATTGCAGCTCGCTGTTGCAAATGTGGTGCAAGCTGTTGAGATATAATTCTGACATATTTGGTCCCTATGGTATCATGAAACTCATCCCCTAAAATATCAGCTGGTCTGTTTCTGTCGGAGGCTGTGTGTGCATGTGTGAGGGTTCAAATGGTGTTCTTTCCCTGGCTGATTTCTGAGGCTAAACAGGCTGAGGAGAGGCAGCAGAGCCGGTTCTTACACAAAGTGTGGCACATCATTGACAAGAGTTGCTTTATTAACCCATTAAGATGTTCTACAGGTCCAATGACCTGCAGGTGGTAAACTGAAAACAGTTTGTGTTTTATTCTAAATAGGGAGTCATTTCTTTGAACACCTCATAAACAAGGGTGTCCCATTGTCTAATATCTGGACATCACATATTGCACAGTAAGGAAATACGCTGCATACCAAGACAGTAGCTGACAATTTGGCATCAGGGTGGACACAGGGTCCAACTTCAAGCCAACCAGTGTCACACTCACCTGTGTCTCTGCAGAAGCAATGGATCGCCTCTTTTGGCCCTGAGTACTCAGTACCTCTGTTCCACCCGGAGGATTACCTGTCAAATATAAGATCCACACTAAGGTCTGGGTTTGCCTGATTCCCCTGAGCTCCCTCCCTTCTCTCTAGAAATGTGCTGTGATATCCCCAAAGGGCTTACCTCAGTCTTTAGTGGGGTATGCACTCCATCCTGCATTCGCAGGAGCGTGATTCTATTGGGGGATCTGTAGCCCTACACATGTAGGAATGATGGCCAATGTCTGTTTGCCACGTTTAGATGCCACACACTGTTCTGACTTCACAGCGAGGCAGTAGTGTTCTATGTGCTAGTTACTTCACTAGCAAGGAGTTTTTTCACATGGTGAACGTTGCGCTGGGGTTTTTGGAGAGTCCAGTACAGTCCGAATTGTCTTTATGATGCCAAAGGTACCTTGGGTAAGTATGCGCAGCGTGTAGAACTCTGAGAAGCGGGTGGGTATGCGCGACGTTACTAGCTCAAGCGCACCAAGTAATGTCTCTCCTTTCTTTTGCAGGAGTGGATTGAGGAGTGCTCGTGCTACGAGACTGGATTCAGTGCAGCTGGTGTGCTTCGGGGGTCCGGTGAGTATGCACAGTGTCATTGGCTCGAGCACACTAAGTAATGTCTCTCCTTTCCTTTGCAGGAGTGGATTGAGGGATGCTCGAGCTACGAGCCTGGATTCAGCGCAGCTGGAGAGCCCCGGAGGTTCAGTGAGTATGTGCTGCATTTTTGGCACGAGTGCACTAAGTAATGTCTCTACTTTCTTCTTCAGGAGTGGATTGAGGAGCGCACGGGCTACGAACCTGGATTTTAGCGCAGCGGGCAGATCCTCAGAGATCCGGTGAGTATGCACAGCGTTCTGGTTCATACGCACCACGTAATGTTCTTCTTTATGTTTGCACATGCTGATGCAGGTGTAACCTCATGTCCGAACAAAGACTGCTGCTTGGAGGAAGCACAGAGGATGATCCGGAGCAGGTAAGCAGAAGCAGGAGCACAGTGAGTGTGTTGCTGATGCAGTTTACAGAAAATAACACAAAGCACAGAAGGAATCTAGGGCGTGGCTTATGTAGCCAGCCACACCCAAACACTAGTGAGCTCATGGATTTCCATACACATCCTGTTTGGCAACAGGAAGTGGTAACCAGGAAGTAACTAAAAATACCAGGAAGGAAATAGAGGGAGCTATCAGCTATGAGCATTTGTGTGTCTATGTCAGGCCTGCCAAGCCTCCACCCAGCTTGCCCCGCCTACATGCCTGGTAATCATGACAACGAGGGAATGGGCATACTACAACAATCAAATAATGATAGTTACTACACATGTTAACCATGTCAACATAATCAATGTGGAGCTCTCGGAAGGGCCCTGAGGTGCAGGGAAACGTTCCTTTTAATGGTTTCAGGGTGTGGCTTGTGCTTTAAAGGTGGCAAGTAGTACAATTAGCTGCACAGTGGTCCCCATGCTCCTGGAGATTGGGTACAAACCAGTCGTAATGAATGTCTGCAGCAATATGTTGCTTAGATATATGTGTAGGATATTGACATTGTTTGAAGTCAACTGCAAGCAGCTCTTGAGGCATTATTACTTTACCTGCAATGTTTTGTCTCCGAATTTGTAATCTAGGTGAAAGGGAGCCTCCTCTTTTGACCCACAAATCCTTCTCTTGCTGAGAAGTCCGTCCCTGCACTTCAATTATTTGGGTTAAGGAGGTTGAATTGTATGGTGATGGCAACTGTGCCTGCTGAAATGCTACCTTAGGGTATACTTTGATATCTGGAATTTTTAGGTAGGTTGTTTCTTTTGCTGCTTTGTTTGCTGAATCACTACCATAAGAAATTGGGTCTGCATTTTGTATATGGGCCTCATATTTTACTGCACCAACTACCTAGGGACCAGCTAATGCATCAATTAATCTCCCTAACAATGCTGCCTGCTGCATGGGTATTCCATCTGATTTTTTAAACCACCTCTTGCACCTTCCCGACAATTCGGAATGCACGTGACATATGCTGAGTCAGAATAAATGGTAACTAAGGTAGTACATTTTGAAATTTCGAATGCTTCTATTAGTGCTATGAGTTTCGCTGCTCGTGCAGAAAATGGGCGGGCAATCTCTTTTGTTATCATGGCCTTGTAATACCCATCTACAAGGCTACCCATTGCTGCACCAGTATGTTTCTGTCCCGTCCCTTAATCAATCATTGATGAACCATCAATGAAAATAGCACCTCTGCCTCCTCAAGTGCGTCCTCTCTGAACTTTGTTATATCATCTTCAGGACCTTCATATGCTACACAATTGTGCACTTCCTCACCTGAGTGTACAGGTTTTGAAATGAACATTGCTGGTTTCACTGTACGACACCTGACAATGGGCCTCATTACAAGATTTCCGGTCTGAGAACTACGGTCCGGGAAGGTTGCCAGTACTGTAGTTCCTGGTCCAGGACCTGGCGGGCAGAGCAGCACCCGCGAGCACAGAATGTCGGATGCACCAGCACCATTCTGAATGGTGCCGGTGCATCCGACCTCCCCATTCCCATTTGAGCCCTATGGGGCTCAAATGGGAATGGGAAGCATTCCATTCCGGCGCCCGCGAATGAGCAATTACCGGGTCCGGCAGGGCCGTAATGACCTGGTAATTGGCCATTCACAGGAACAGGAAATGTTCAGAAGTTTGGCAGCAGCCTGCCGGTTTTACCGGCAAGGCTAACACCAAACTTATAATGATGCCCAATGTGAATTAAGGAATTGGACAAGATGACCTCATAGGCAGACACTCTCTGTCTGGTGAGGGTTGATTGTGATGTCTCTAGAATAGCAACAACTGTTTGTTCTACATATAGTGTTATTGGGGCACCCCATGGTAATTGTTGAACTTTTTTCAAATGCAAAAGCTGCTGCTGCTAGTGATGCTGCTTTTAGAGCCTGCTCACATGGGAAATAACTCTACACTACTGTATATAAATGTCCACTGTAGTAGGCAAGGCAATTGTGTCCCATGGATGTGTGCTGTGTGAGGACAGCTGTCATTACTTGTCCATTAGAATGTGAGAACAGAAAAGATTATTCCACATAATCGGGTGTTGCTAACACTGGGGCCTGGAAGATCACATTTTTGAGTTCCTGGAAGCATGTGATTATGTCCCCTTTCCAGGTGATTGCACCCTTAATATTCTGTGCTTCTTTAAGCACTTGCAACAAGGGCTTGGTGTAACGAGAGTAAATACAAATTCATGACCTACAATAATTACATAGTGGTGCAAACTGTTGCATTTGACAGTGGTTTGCTGTGGTGTATTTTGCACTGTTGATGCTCTCTCTGGTGTAAATCTCTTTCCTGCTGAGGATAGTATTTGCCCTGGGTATAATAACTCTTTATGGCAATACTGTAAATTAGTCTTCATTTACTTAATATCTCTTTTCTGCAAGTGATAAATGTTGTACTTGGTAGCTGTATGTTACCTAAATCCTTGTTTAATACTCTGTTAAAAAATACTCAGGAACTCACAGTACCGCTGAGGTAATTTGGTGTGCTTGAATATTTTCCCATGGTAAGTAAATACTGTGGGATATTGGGAATCTGGGTGCAATAGAATTGAGAAGAACGCATTCTGGACATCTATCACCATGCACTTTTCCCCCTTTCACTTTCCCATGCACTTGCACATTCTCATTGTCACTGGGCCAGTAAGATTGTTGTTTTGTTCTCCTTTGTCCCCTCCCTTGCCTTGTCGTGCTCTGAAACACTTGTGTACGAGCGCAATCTAAATAAAATATCATGTCATATCATATCATATTAAAGTGTGTTGCTTCAGTGGGTTTGTTGAACAAGAATCATGGCAGGATTGGGTACATCTATGAATTCTGCCTCTGTAAATATTGTTCAACGGGCATAAGTCATGCACCATGTTTCAGGAGGAACCCTTTGCTTTTTTCACAGGGTATATGGCCGCGTTACGTGGGGACTCTGATGGTTTTATCATGCCCTGTTGCCACAATGCTACTTTTGTGTCATAGATCCCTTCATATGCTTTCCTTGGAACAGGGTATTGTCTTACACTGGGTAACACTGCACCTTGCGTAAGCTTGATGCAAACTGCCCCAATGTGCATAGTGTGTGGCACCTTTCTGTGTTATATCACAATTTGGCAGGGTATGCAATTCTAAACATTAATTTCTCCTGTGTCTTTGGTGTCCTTGAACAGCTGTTTGTCAGACAACTCTTTTAGTGGCTGTGTTGGGTCGATGGACAAAACTGTGCACCATTTTTCCCCTTCATCATTTGTTTCCATCAGAATTACCTTGTCTTTTTTTGTGATCAATGCTTCCCAATATAATGTAATGATTGTGCCTGGACCATATTCCTGGGGGGCAGATGGCCTGAATAAAATCTCTATGATGGGCACAAGTAATATCATATCCTTTATTCCAGGCACCCATCCTCCTTATAACACTGTCACCCGTGAGAAACCAAAGGGTGTTTCTCTATCTAGACCCTGGGGATCTCTTGCTCAGGTGGCCATGGCACGGCCATCACCGTTGGATCCAGACCCTGGGGGTGGACAAGTGCGAGATGATCACTTGGATGAGGGATCCTCTGGAGTGGGGGTGAGACTTCTGATGGAAAGACGCAGTATCCCCCTCTTCACAACACATCCCTACCCCAACACTTTCTCGATCTTTATAGTCTTGTCCTGTTGCCCCCTCCCCAATTCCAACAGGTACCCACATGAAAGTGAGGTGTAGGAGAACAAGCACAACACCCAATATCTCACATCAACAAAATCATTCCCATTCTTCTGATATTTTTACCACCTCTCGAAAAAACTACAACTCCCACAATTCCAACCTCCACTCTAGAAATCCCATTTACCAAACCACTGGATGAAGGAGAGGCGAGAGGGAGCTATGAAGATTAACCATAGAAACTAATGCACCAGGAATTCCTATGGGCAGTCACCATTTTGTCCCGGTAATGTGGTCAGGCAAGGTCAGGCCTCCCTTGAAAATGATTCCCACCCGAAACCTGTTAACTCTCCCAGGAAGGATAAATGGCGGAACACACAGACACACTTTGAGTGGGCTGGGGATGCTGGATAAAGGCCGAAAGTAGAGAACTTTAGCTGGAAAGACCCTGGAAGGCCTGGAGGAAGAAAGACTGCCTAACTGCTGGGCCCACTCAGGGGCCAGTTATCCTTTGTATTTAGGAGTTATGCGGTCTGGAGGTGTTCACCCCATGGCCACCGGTGTATCACCAACTCTCAGAGCCTTGCTCGGGCCCCAGAAAGTCACTGTTTATTTGTTCCTTGGCTGGTACTGCCTATTCTCCCCTGTGCCCTAGCAGCGCTACTGCTTGAAGTCCATGGCGTAAAGGCGATGTTTCACCTTGCATCGGCCTCTTCCATGCTGTTGCTTGGGGGGGTCTATTTCCTGAGTTTGTTTCTATGTGAAGGTCGTGAGATTTTCCCCAGATCAGGTATCCCTAATCTTCTTTGTGTGGGCCCGTCCCTTTTCGGCAGTGATTGGGTGTGTCGTTGGTCTCACTGGTTCAGATCTTATGTAGCTCTCCAGCCCTGCACCTTTCAAATTGCTCACCAGGCTGCTAGGGGGCTTCAAAGTGAGAGTTCCATACTGATGTACTTAAGCCGTGGACAGCGTGTGGACCAACCTCTCCTTGGCCCATGGTACCGGGCCTGCGGGGTCTCCATATTCACAATGGGGGGGCACAGTTATGTTAGTTGTGGGCCTTCTGTGGGTGCAGGATGTTACCTATTGTATCCAGGGCCCAATGCTTTGTTTCCGTGGGGGCACTCCTGTAAAACCATGCCTGGGCCTCTTAGTCTGCTCTTTCAGCACTGCAAGGGCACTCCTTTGCCGCTTGGCAGCCCATGCCTGCTCGTCCACTCAAATCAAACTCTGAGCGGATCTGGTGGGGGGCTACTGCAGAGGTTGCAAGCCTATGACAGGGTGTGTGGCATGCTCTCCACCCACTCTGATCCACATGGCAGAGGCAAGGGGGAGGACGGTTCAGCGGCCCCCTCTTCGTTGCACAGCAACTACCCTACCCCAATGTGCAGGCTACCCCATGGGAAGTGGTCAGTCACGCGATGCAGGGGTCTCGGATGAGCAGGGCACCCAGGGGATTTTGGTCAGGTCACACGCCGAGACCGCGGCACCTCTTCTCAGATCAGCTCAGTTGCAGGGCTCACTCCAAGACGAGCACCACAGAGTGCTGCCCAGGATTCACAGCCTGCCACAGCTTGACAGCGGGTGAGGGGGGGGAGTCCACAGCGTTTGGTTGCTTCAGTATCCATGTCTCGCCCTGCTGGGTCTCAGGATCGGGCGGCAGGCAAAACAGATCCCCGTCTTCAGGCAGCACCGAGGCCACTATCGCTTTTACTTTCCCTCGTCCGGCAGCCTTCTCAATGTTCCACGACAAACTGGGCTAGTTTTTGTCCGATTCATCCTGTTTCTTCGCTCACCTTATGCAGGTGGGGGTTCCTACACCCTTATATTCAAATTAATTCAGGGACGGGGGTCTCAGAGAGGGGGCTCAAGCCACTTTTGTGACCAGTAGGTGAGGGGCTCACGTGGAGGGTGACTGCATCCACGCACCCCCTGGTGGCCACCCAAACCACAAATTATAAGTGTTTTTTAGATGGTTTTCTATCACAATGATCAGGCCGCCACTAGGTCGACCACTAGTCGACCGAGTTGCTGGAAGGGAAAACATAAAAAAAAAAACATTAAGTTCACATATTATCTTGAATGAACAAGATGTTACAATTTCGTAGGTACCTTGAATCATTCCACATATGCCAAATGTTTGGCATTCCACAGGCATTCCAGGATAAGATCTTAATACCATCAATGTTAGGGACGGTTAAGTCCTTGGGTTAACAATGCCAAGGTTTTAATCGCAAACTCTATACATGACCAGTCCTTAATTTATTTAAGTTTTGAATTAATTTTTCGTCAGGTTGTGTAGAGGGTAAAGTGCACATAACATTATTATCAGATGATACAGGCAGTTTATGCGCAACCTCGCATGGTCCTGAAAACAATTTTAACACTTCAGTAGATATCATTTCTATAAGATCATATCCCAGACAATGTAAAATGCCTCTCTGTACCCAGATCAGATTTACTATGATAGCTGAGCAAAAATAGGAGACCATGCAGTTATTACTGGCCAGTGGAAGAGAAATGAACTCAATGTCTCCAGAGTGCAGTGATCTTAAAGTGGGAATCAAAGTGAATATGTCAAGTACCTTAGTTCTGTTCAACCTTACAAAACCATTTTTCTGTGTGTTAACCTCTCACCCTATGATCGTTGATGAGTATGTCATACATAGTAGGGTCAATCAAAACTGTGCATTAGTCATCAAGTGTGAAGCCCCTGACCCAGGATTAGTTGACACTTGACCCAATGATAACTCTGTAGTCAAAGCACGAGAAACCACTGTAGCTGGCTGGACAGCTATACCTAAGACTTGATCAGTAGTGACCCTTATTGGTATCTGACTGACCACTAACTCAGGTTTTGAAGAAATGGTGGAACTCGTTTTTTTCAAATTTAGAGACCAAAGTGAAGTAATTTCTGACTGTTGGCCTTTGACCAGATCTTCAATGGATTTGTGAGACATTGCGAAAGATGCACCCTAAGGATATTCATGGTTTTAATTAGACTTCAAAATTCCATTAGGCTGACCGACCAAAATCATCAGGGTCTGTACTGATCTCTTTACACCATGTAATTGGACTGGTAGTAGGATTTACCACAACACAGGCTGGAAGAACCAAAATAGCTTGTGCACAATGATTTATTTTTTGGGGCCTTTCTCAAAAGACTGTATCACATGAGGGCTGACCTTCATGGTCATTAATTTGATCATTAAGGTCAATAACAATATCTTTTGCCGACAATTGATTAACATGATTTTAGACACATTTCCAGATCTAGGTTTGGTCACTGGCTGGCTTTTAGTCTTTTTTGCCATATTATTGTTTCTTTTATTTTCTTTTTCACATATTTTAAGAAGGGAAGAGAAAGAGGGTCTTATAGTTGCACTATTGGAGAAGCTTCAACCATAATACTTGTCTCTCCCCCTCTCACCAATGCAGACGGTGCATCCGAATCAGTAGAGGGCATATTTAAGCTTGCCATACAAATCACTAAAGGAGAAGCTGAATTTGAAGTTTGAATACTATCACTATTTTTTTTCAGCTAAAGATCCTGACTCAATATTGGGGGACTTTGTCACCATCTAAATCACTCTCGTGTCAGGCACCACCATCTGTGTTCTGACAAGAGAATTTAAGTCAGATCCCATAGTCTCCTTACAGTGAAGCCCACTTATGAAACCCTCAAGAATGGAACATTTTTCCTTCATCATGTTCAGTATGGTTGTATTGGACTTGACCACACTGGAGACCAGTTCTTGTTGGTCGTAGAGGGCGGTCAGTTCCTTATGGATTTCTTTCATACATTTCCCCCATACGTGCCCTTCATGGACTGCTTCGGATCCCAGAGGTGGATATTTGAGCCCAATGATATAGGGACACCTTTCACAGAACACAATCTTGCAGGAACCCCCTTTTGATTAGAAATCAAGTTTATACAGCTCTCTACTGTACTACCACAACCAATAGCCATATTAGATTCCATCCTCACTGGCAAAGTATATGGGAGATGTGGACCAATGTTATTTGCCAGAGCAACATCTTGCAACTCCCCAGTGTCAAAGTTGACCAAATGCCCCTCCAAGGGCCGAGTGTGTCGTAGGGACTGTTCCCTTTATTGGTCACCCAGTATACCAAGACTGTGGACTATGTCCACTGACCAAAACAAATCAACAAATTAGACTCTCTCATGGTGGGTAAATCGGACTACGCAGTAGCACAGCCAGATAATAATTGCAGGTCAGTAATCTCTTTCACAACTTCATTATTTTCAGTGAACGATGTTGAAAAATAGCAATTTCTAGATTTTCGAGAAAAGGTCGCCAACCCTTCCCCCCCACTGCACCTTGTCCTTGTTTAGCATGGCCATTATGTCTTTCTTCATCCACATGTTACAGTCTTTTGAACATGAAAGTATAAACCCACTGAGATCCAAAGACAAATGCATCAGCTGCCAAAGAATGGGGATACAGACCAGGCAGGGAGGATAAAGGGTATTTAGGGATGTCAGAATACAGTTAAGGAGTAGAGGCCGGATGGGCAGCATGGAAGCAAACCTGTTTATAAATAGGAAAAATATTAGAATCATCCAATAAAGAATGAAAGTTCTTAACCGGAACACCCCTCTGTTGAGAACCTGTACCAGTTATATTAAGCAAAGTTTTGCTGGTGGCCTCAATGACATCATGCCCAAGGTCCGTTATTACAACTCCTGCCACATTTGCTTGGTTCACCTGAGGAGACAGCAGCTCCCCATTCCGCAAAGGGGCTTGTAAATAGGACTTGCTGCTCTTTTTAGCCTCTGTCTCAGGAAGTCATCATGTAGAGTCCTCTAATATAGACTCATCATGGCTCTGAAGAAGGCAAACATCAGACGCCATGATCATCGCATTGTCCGAGTAATGCACAGCACGGGACCTTACTGCACTTTGAGACATAGTGCACCGACTAAACTGCTGTTCAAAAATCAATTACACCATGCTTATAAAACAGAGGGTTGACTCAAAGGCCTGTCAGCCTGCAGTCGGCAACCCTTTGTATACCGAGGCAACTTTCCTTTGTTTCTTACCTTGTCTGGTGACATTCAGAACAATGCAGCGTGTGTAGACACTCCGTCCTTTATGCCCCAGAACTATCGGCACTCCAATTCAGTAAAAGTGAAAGTGTCTGCAAATGAGGCCACTCGGTCCTCACAGTCTGCACAGACTGCCACTCTGCCGCCACTCTGCGCCGCTCCACAGTGTTCCAAGGATTGTGAGTGATAGACTCCACCTCCAGTAGGAGCCACGAAAAACAAACTGGTCACCAGTATAGAGCCACAGACTGTCACTATGCCACCACTCTGCCAAATTAATCTATAATACCAAGGCAGTGGCTTTTTCTGGTTAGGAGTATGGGTATCTTTCTATTTTCTTCAGTGCTTAACATTCTCTGCCTTAAGGGCTTAACATTCTCTGCCTTAAGCAGGGGAATTAAATAATTCCTATGTAGAGATTTGTTAAGAAGGCAGACAAATAAATGTGTGAAGGATCCTCCACTTGGCCAAGCTGCAGGAACAAACAAACTGATCATCTTGATTATTCTTTTTGCTCCAATCCTTTACCAAAACAACTATAAGAAATCTTTTAGCCCTATGATTAAACAATATACTTTCCATTCTGGGTAGTTTCAACAAAATGAACATAATTCAGTTTAGGGACACAATTCTATTCCCAAATTGTGCTTGATTAGCTTCTTGTTCTTTCCTTTATCTGATCTTTGAGAGCTTTTCCACTTGACGTAGGTTGTGATCAGTGCTTTTAGTCAGTGAAATATCTGTGAGCAATCCAAAGATGTTAATTATTTTTTAAATAAATTGTAGCCATTGGCTACAAGAACCCACATCTGAGGTTATGAAATTCTGTGTGATACTATCAGTTAGATGGAAAGTACTTTTCTCCAAAACTGTATCCATAATTTTATGTATCTAAGATTAATTGTGTCAATAATATTACCTGGGCTAGCATACAGTGGAAGTAAAAAATAGAAGTACACCCGTTTACACCCTGTAAATATGGTGTAAAATGCATGTTCCTTTATTTTGCATAACCAATGCTCGTGTGTTCCCCTAGACCTCTATATCATATCTTCGTACAGCTTTGCTTGATATACCAATATAATTGGGTTCATGGTAAGGACACCAAATTTGTGTTCATATTTTGGGACGGTGCTGTTACTCCCTAAACATGGGTATAGTTAGTTCAGTGCCAGAAGCAAAACTAGTTCCAGGTTTTTTACTATGATGACCTTGGGTTGATATTGATGTTTTCAACCTTAAATTATGCTATGCATGAATGCTATATGCCTGTTAACTAGAACTTGTAAAGCTCCAGGTGTATATGTGAACAAGTCCATGTCATCTGCATGATCTAATATATTTATGTTTTCATGCACATTTTTTGATGTACCAGTGGTTAGTTTGTTTAATTCGTTAGAAAGAGAGTTAACATAAAAGTTGAATATTAATGTGGCCAGGACACACACTTGCTTGACCCCACGGGTTGAAAGGAATTCATTTATTGAATAATTTGCTCGGCCATAGCGAACTCATGCTGAGAGTTCCTTGTGAAGCGCCATTATTATGTGTAATAGCGTGGGTGGCATTCCTAATTCATTAAACTGGTTCAATTTTAGTTGATTTCCATTGGTGAATGCTTGGTGTAACTCCACGAAGCCCAAGAAAATTCGGGTCTTCTACCCAATTGTATTATTATCGGATTTAATTCTCAGATTTAGTATCTGTTCGGTCTTCAACCCCCCTTCTCGGAATCCATACTGTTCTACACAAAACTGTCATTTGACTTTGCCTAGTCAGTTATTTTGTTAAATATTATTGTATCAAACCATGTATCAGTGGAGTAAACTAAAGATATAGGGTAATAGCAACGGGGATCTAATCTATCCCCCTTCTTAAAGAATTACAAAACAATCACTTCACTCCAGCCTGCAGAATGAAACCACCTTGCAGAAATGAGGCACAGATTATAGTAAAGACTGGGACCCATGTAGCAGGATGAAAACCTCCATTGTGATAATGTATGGTCCAGGACTTTTCCATTGGCCATCGAGGACAAGGTTGACTAAAACCTATTATTACATGTAATTGCAGCAAAAGAACTAGCTTCCTGCTCTACTGCCGAATTCGGAAATGTGGGATATCCGAAAGGATTTGAAATTAATTTGTTTGTATAAATCACTGTAAAGTTTTACCCAATCAAACTGAGATGGCTTCATATCCTGAAATGTATTTAGTACCTGTGTTGTCTTTAGATCGCACAATATGATTTTCCACAATGTAGCCCTCTCTCATTCCTCCCGCTGTTACACTGTTTCCCGGGAAGTAGTATAGAAACATCTAGAGGAGTGGGCTCAACGTACAATGCATTCTGAAACTTTATTATACTTTATTTAATCAAACTCTTGTATTTTCAGAAACAAAATCAGTGTCATGAAACTGACCATTTAGCCCAGGAATATGCCATGAGACAATGTATCTAGGTGGCACAAATAAAACCTCTTCAGAGGATGATACTTTTCATGGTTTTATGTTGGCTCCTTCACCTGAAAGGAACATTTAAATGAAGGTGACCCAACTATTGACATTCATGTCCAGTGGACTATGTGAAGCCATAGGGCTCATGTTACCAGATACTTCAATTCTTATATGCATACCTTTTTTGGCAAATACCAATCTGCATGTACGTGGTACTGCTTTGCTCTGTTGTCGAGAAACGTTTATATTACAGCCTCTGAGAAATAATATATATTTTTTTCAGAATAAGTTGTATATCGTTGTGTCAGCAATGTTTACTCTTACACTGCAACTCTTGCAATATATGCAGACGGAAAAAATATGTATCAGTGGAAAGATTCAAGTTGTTGCACTCTTGACACCCAGGGTATTCAGTAAGGGTTCTTATTCCTGTGAAAGCCTCTCTTAAATGTGCAAATGAGATTTTGTTTCCACTAGCTATCAAGCAGATTTTGCGGTGGGGGATTTTGATTTGCAAACAAGGGGCTACACTGCTCATTAGATAGTTCGTAAATGGAACAGTGTGAAGTCCTGATTTGACAACCCATCCATGTAGCAAGCTTTGTGCCCATTGGCCCTTGCAGGTGGGCTAGCTTAGAATTACCCAATAATCAGGAGAGGGACACATTCCCGCCCTAATGGTTCAGTCTGTGTCTGTCTCTGAATATGGGTATTGTGATGAATTGAGGTAATTCTCCCCTTCTCCCCAAAGGGAGAAGACTTTGAGGCTAGAGAGATGATCTTGCTTTGAAACACCCTCCCTGGGGGTCAAGGCAAGGGGGACCACTCTGGGTGAGCCACCCCTTTGGGTACTCGGACTCCTGTTCACACGAGGAACTCCCTTGTGCCCATCAAGTGATGGCTTATATGGACCTGTGTAATACATCAGAATATTTTCAGTTTCAAGAAGATAAAGTGAACCTACATTATCAATGACAAGAAACTGAGGCTATGCCTTTAAATCTAAGTCTCCAATCGACGTCTGCCGAGGAAACTGAAAAGGGATGATATGCCAAAGGACCAGGGAAAAAGGGTGAAAAACCAAGAGAGAGCGAGAGGCTGAGAGACACAGGGGAAGCCCCCTGTATGTAGCAGGAAAGAAGGCAGTGGGGCTGTCACAGAACGGCAAGCCTGCAGAAACTAGAGCAGCTCTGACGTGGACAACAATGCCGACACCACCAGTGGGAGCAAGGCGCTTCTGATCAAAGTCATGGCACCAGTACTATCTAGAAGGCAAGAATGGGATGCATAGGAGAGAGACACCGCGGAAAGTAAGCTGCAGAGCTACAAAGAAAGCAAGAAAGACTCCAACATCCTACAAGGTCTGATGATGTTACCACTGAAAACAGAAGATAATACAGGGAATGGGAATAAGAATACCGGAAAGGCAAGAGGGACTCAATATACGTTAAATTAAACTTTTCCCTGATAAAACAGAACTGTGTTAATGAGATCAGGAGAAAGACAAAATCCACAAAGGGGAGAGAAACAAAGTTGAAAAAGTTGTTACCCTGGGAAAAGTGAAAGGTCAACCCATTTCCGACGATAAGAGAGAGAGCACACTAGAGAAAGACACTTCAGGAATGAAGACCTGTGAGCTCAGGAAAATATGCCTCACACATGAAACAGTACCCTGAGAAGAGATGGATTGTAATTGAACGTTGAACAACCAAAATAATCAAGACAACAACAGTATACAAGAGGGTCTCGAACCCTCCAAGAGAGAAAGAAGAAACCTGAACAGAACTAAGACAATCGCTAAGAAAGAGGGAGGGGAAAATACCAGTCCTCTAAAAAAACTGCCAAACTTTTTCCAGAGGATAACTGAATATCATTTACGAATGGTCTACTGATTGTAACAATAGATTTTTTTAAAAAAATGGTCACAAAACACAGCTACCAGGAGAAGGGAGTTATTCTCCTGTCCTTAGTTATGTTAGTAATGGGGTCTGATAGGTGAGATTTGGACTGTGGATGGACTTGTTTTGGACATTAATTTTTACTGATGAGCACCTCAGTTATTAAAATAGGTAGGGAACACCCCATAAACATAGGGAAAGACAGGTATCACTTTACTTTAAATAAACTAAATAATGAAAATCTCTTAACAGCATCTGCCTCTTTCTTCTGATCCTCCATATATGGTGTCAGGGTGGGATTTGGTCCAAATGATAAAAATTGGGGACACGTTTTATTCACTAGATTAATCCCTAAAGCCAAAATCCCTACAGTAGCTACAGCTCAGTCCACATGATTTGATTTACATAATAGTGAGGTGGTTATAATACTGTCAGATGAGAGACAACTAATCCCTACATGATGGACCTTAACACCTCCTCAATTAACTGAAATTTGGATAGCACACAAGTCCGGCTTGGCCTGGAAATATGGGCTAGAGGTTAATGTTGGGAGGCACATACACATTAGCAAGAACTATTGTGGGAATAGAGCGAGGGTTACACAGCAGAAGGCATCTGTATTGTTTTTAGTTAGGTTTCACATATATTATATGCAGACATATAGCAACACATAAAGAGCAACACATGGATTAGTGTTGCAGTTGCAGAGGTTATAGATAGGGTAGTATTATAGGGCAGTGTTTAGTTGATGTATTGGAAGTTATGAAAGGCAGTGAGGTAGAGAAAGAGTTGAAGCTGGTGAAAGATGGAGTCAGAGTGGTACTGTGGTAGAATTAGCATGTTAACCTCAAAGAAGTATGACCTGTTGGAAGGTAAGGCCTGGGACACTGTGAATAGAATTGAATGCAGGCCTTGATGTGGAGCTGCGGCTCTGTGTAGCGGAGCACCATAAACAAATACCCTTTTCCGTTCCCCTGGAGAGAAGCTGAGGTCAGAGGAACCCGCAGTGCACAGATAACCACTAATTGTGTTCAGCTACGGAGCCTGTCCTCCCCGATGAGCAGTCATCACATATGAATTACAAGTAGACACACATATAAAAGCAAACAATTGCCTGAAATTCAGACTAAAGAGGGGTGCCCTAGTCACGTCATTACCGGACTCCTGGGATTGGAAGGAGATTAGTGGGGAGCGTTGTCTGGAATGTTAAGTGATTTGGGATAGGATGAGCAGCGTTGATGCCAAATAAATTAAGTAAAAGGTCAGGGATGCAGCTTATGTTTGCCATTTCTTCGGGGTTAATAAGAAAGAAGGTCTATTGTCTTATCAAAGCAGAGTTGGCCTTGCGAGTTTGCTTTGATCCCGTCTGGAACGCAGGGGTGCACATAACGTGAGTGTCTTAATTTATGAATATATCAATAAGGGGAAGCCACCAATCATGTACCTGGATTTGCATGTGACGATGTAGGGGACCATGTGTATATGGCAATGGGCTTAGATTATATGAAGCCAATCGGTCCACGCACGATTGGGGGACATTAGCATGTTATATAGGTGGTAGCCAACGAGGGTGGTGGGATTATGTTGTATCTCATCATTATGTTATTATTGTTAATTATGACTTATCAGCCTATAAAAGATGTAACCCTATGAAAAAATGAGAGAGTGATTTGTCAGTTCAGTTCTACAGGTCCGCCTGACACCTTTTTGCATGTATTAAACTGTGTTTTCCTTTGCAAAGAGGTGCAGTGCTTTTTTGACATTTGGATTATTTTTCCATGCACTTTTTGGGTTTCTTGCCTTTTATTATGGCAGGAGTCATTGATCCAGATTTCCATAGAGACAATAAAGTCTTCCTTTCAATTGATGACACTGACGTGATCCCAGACTCCCCATGAAGTCGGGTGTATCCCAGCTGCACATCTTGGGGTGTGGCACCCATCTGCAACAATCAGCCTCCATGCACAACTTGAAGAGATTTGCAGGCACTGTGTTGCCATAAGGATTGTCTTCTCTTTTTTGCCACGCGCTGCTCCCACATTGGGCCGGTGAACTGGATGGACTCCAGCCAGCCCTTTGGCTGGGGATCTGCAAACAACCCTTTAAAATGAGTAGCAGTACCCTTGAGATAGATGGGGATGCAGATTCGTACTCATGCATCAAATAATTATGGCAACTCAATAGATTGGCAAAGGGAGTCTGTTTAATGACAAGTACATAAAACGGGGAGTACAATGAACATCAGCAACCGCTCGATCTTCTCTGTCTCTTCCAACTCCAACTTAATTTCAGAAAAAACACAATATTTATAGCAAAAACTCATCATCACTGACGTGCAATCTTAAAAACCTAACATGCAACGTGATTGGTTATAGGAAGGTAACTTTATCTGCGGTACTATATCTCTATGCGGTAACGGAGAGAGGGGATTGGACAATCAATGTCAGGTGGGGCAACTAAGCCCTTCCTTCAAAATGGCCACTATTAATGTCACTAAAAGTACGACATCCCATTGTCTCTACTCACTATAGGACCCTATATTACACGGTCCACTATGATTGGGTTGGCATCAACCCCATTCATACTTTTCCACTTCACATCTAGCAGCATGCAGAAAGACCACCCAGGTGCAGGGAGCTAGTCTGCACCACAGCCTCCCTCCAATTATGTTACAATCAATCATCACCTCAGTGGTCATGTGTCAATGACTGCTTTGTAGTTTGGCCTTGAGTCTGCTTCTTGGTCTGAGATTTTTTAAGGAGTATGGGTATGGCAGGCATCCATGCGTAGGTGTGAAAGTCTCATCCTTTCCTGCTTGCCTTGTCACGTGGCTAGAACACTGTGAAATTGGCCTCTTCTTCATGTATTTTTCGTGTATTTGATTTAATTCTGCCAGTCTTCTACCATCTGTGGCTTATCTTGACATTTCTGAACTGGATACTCTGTTCTTTTCTCTTTAATTGTATCAGCTGTTGGCCTTTTGCAACCAGCTACAACCTTGGCTTCTTGGCATAGTTACTTTTAGCTGGGTTTCGCTCCATTTTAATTCTCATTTTGTTTGCTGCAACACTCTCCGCTCGAGACCTTTAGTAACCGTTGTCCAATTCTGCTCATGTGCGTAGTGGAGTTACACTCATGTATAAAGTGCTTTTGAGGTATATATATGTATATGTTGGTGCTTTCGCAATCTATTCTACTACTAAGCATAACCAAGCATACGATTCCTTTTGCTTCTTGTGGTTTCTTGCATCTGTACACGTTTAAACTAACTGAATATCTTCATCGTGCATATGGCATACGTTTTTGCATCTTGACATCAACTTCTTCACCTTAGGCTCAAGATGTCACTTATACATGGTATTTCGTCTCTTTGTCAGTAGTCTCAGGTCATTATATCTTGTATATGTGCGTCAGTCCGATTTCTTATGATGTCTCCATTCGTCTTCCTTTATTATCTTCTTGGCTTCTTCGATATTCCATTCTGACAACCTGTTAGACCAGAAAAGCAACCCTATTTTTTTTGCTTCAACTGTATGCTAGCCCAGGTAATATTATTGACACATTGTCGAATGATATGTATAATATGTTGCCCAGAAGCAAATCGCATCATGTGACAAACATCGCAATCCAAGAATCATCAATCAAAGGGCGTCCATTTTGTGAAATGTCGGCCATTTGTTTTTTTCTTTTCTGTCAAAACGCTTTGCAAATGTATTCTATGCTTTAGACTCGCACACCGTGCGAGGCCACGGCTTGAACACTGAAATACTAACACAGACAGGACTGTCAAACTGTGCAGAAATACATTGTTTTTCTCTCTCACTAAATCTTTGAAGTCGAGCAGAAGCCACATCTAATCAGTTGCCCAGATGCCGGTGTGTCTTGCACGCGCTGTTGTAAAAGGCAGTTAAACTTGAATTATATTCTACTAGCTGTGTTTCTTCGCGGAGAGTGGTATTTTCGGCTTCAGAACTATCTGACCCTTAGCTCATGAGCCGAAACGCACAGATAACGTAGTAAGGAATGTTTCCCTGCTAGGAACACGATATCCTTGCCGAGCCAGAACTCTATGTTCCCCATAACAGAAAGCTGTCTCTGCTGCCTTTGCTAAAATAACTATGTTTAGGCTGAATCAAGACTTGCCATAACGTGTCATAATTGTCATAATTGTCAATCGTTGAACCCTAGCCTGTGTGACATGTATGTGGGTGGGTCGAATTGCTTTAACAAAGTATATGTCTAATGTATATATATTGCTGCTTGAGTGCTGTTCGCTCTCTCGCATCTCACGGTGTTTGGGAACACACGTCGTGAGGCATTGAGACCAAGCCGGCCGAATGAGAAAACTTTGAAATAAACCAGACTTGTACAGCACCGGTCCCCTTCATTCCGGGAGCGCCGATTACAAGCTTCCCATCACGGGACCCGGATCACACGCCTGGTAAACTCTTCCAACTTCCTTCACATGTTGGTCCCTTATGTTGTTTCCCAAGTGTGCTGTGCTGTCCAGGTAATTGTTCAATTCGTTATTGTCTTCTTGTGTGCTTCTTATGGCTCTTATTCTCTTGATACAAGCTTTCACAAGCATGTCACGCAGTACGTCTGTGTAGGTCCTTCTTGCTGGAGGATTCTCAGGCATCTCCATCAATGATCCGGGCATTTCCACTTGTATTATTAGAATACGAGAAAATGCTATATGCTTCATCCTTTCAACATAAAAACTAGGCATGAAAATGTCTCTCAAGATTTCTGTCTGTTTCTTTCTTCCAGACAATGGGCCTCATCACGACTTGGGCAGTAACGGTAACGCTATTAGCGTGGGCGGTATTAGCCCTACCGCCGAACTCCCCGGTGCTAATAGCGCCGGATCACGAGTTTGGCGGTAATGTAAGTCCCCATTCCCCACTGAGCCCATTTGGGAATGCTCCATTCCCCATTGGGCTCAATGGGGAATCTTCGCGCTAATACCGCCAGCGGATTTCCCGCCAGCGGTAATAGCGCACATTTTTGGCGGATTTCCCCCCAGCTCAGAGCTGGGGCGAAATCCGCCGAAGCCCTGATTCGGCAGACCTTTAAATCCGGCAGTAATAGCGCTACCGCCGGATTTAAGGGTTACCGCCAAAGTCGTGATGAGGCACATAGTCCTGATATCATGTCTCATTGGATCAGGTGTGCTTGCCAGTTTTGTCTCTATTTGCATATTCTCTAGAGCCTTTCGTCTTTTTAAAAGTTCAGCTTGCTCAATTTTTCTCTCAACTTCCTTTGACATAGAACTTCTCATCATTGTTTGTCCAAACTTTACCCATTCTCTAGAATGTGATTCTGATGCCATTGACAGAAGACCAGGTGTGTATGTACCTATTATGTATGTAGGTGTACCTTTCATCAATCCCTTATCTGATTTTCTTTGCCGGCCCTGTCTCCGGTGTTCCAATTCATTTGTTAATACAAGTGCTGTGTGCGTGTCATTGTTCATCACATCCATCTCAAGCTCAGTCACTCTATCATTCTTTCTAGGAACTGGAATGACTTTGTAAGGTCTGGGCACCTTTATAGGTTTCATGGGTACATCATTAGGTGGGTGCGTGGGAATCTGAACGCTGTGTGCACCTATAAAAAACACAGTTCAAATTGTTAATGACAACAGTATGATAATGAACACAATGCATGTGTAAATTATACACTTGTAGGTAATCTTGCAGCATATGTCCCGGTACCAATATGAATGTCTCTCCTCATGGGGGGGGGGTATTATGCTGCTGTTGTGGCTTCCCATCTCAATCATCTAAGGAAGCAAAACTAATATTTTTAATATGTGCTAAACCGTGTCACTATATCAGGACTCTGCTGTCTCTGCTTGTTGGTCACAAGTGCTGGACCGATTATCCTCTTGGTCTGAATAATAGACTGTCTCTTTTGTCTGGAAACAGGCCTTTTTCCACTAACAAAAGTTCCAAATGAAGCAATAGGTTCAGTAAGTCTTAATTTTCATGTTCCATATAGACCAATTCCCAGTCTAGGCCTCTAATCTGCTTCACTCCAGATGACATGTTGTTTTCTTGTCAGCATAAACAAAAGTGAAGTCCTTGGCAACACCTTCAAGATCTGTCCCTCGAAGGAAAGTGTCTACACTCTTCTGTGATTTCGATGATGACGGGAAAGTTCGACCTGAATCACAATGCTATACAGGAGCATACTCAGATGTGTAGTGTTTGCTGGATTGCTGATGAAAGTGAGGACGTCAACATTGGCATGTCTCCCCACAAGTTCTGGAAAGTCTTCAATTAAGTGAAAAAGCACAGCATTGGCTAGTCTGTTATTCTCTTGTGATAGGGACATTTGTCTTGTCCTTGCTGTACTCCGGAAGTAAAAGAAACTGTTCTGCAATCACTGTGAGCAGCCTCTTTATTGTCTTTTCGTTTTCAGGATCTTGAAGGAACTCTGTTATGTTTGTGAGCCTTCCCACCAGAGATGGGTAGGACCTTAATTCTAACTCAAAATAGATCAGAGTGACTTTGGTGAGGTCACTATTGCGTGACATCATAAGTGAGTCCAAACAAGGATTCTGTGGCGAAGGACTCAGGATACTGTATTCTCTTCCAGTTTAAGTATCCTCGAACAAAATTCGGCATAGCTTTTCTTATCAAGGCTTCAATGTGCTTCAGTCCAAAGTTCAACGTCAACAAGCTATTTTGTGGCTTATAAATGCAGTTTTCTTCCTCCACCCTGCAACTAGGATGCACAGAGAGTTCGTGTTGTGTGTCCTTCTTCCCTTCTTATGCTTAAAGGAAATGTCCAGAACTAAGCCACAACTTTGCACAAACGTTTCTTGCCCTTTGTTTGACTGGTCATGCATCCTTCTTCCTGATCATGGATCTTGTCTGCACATGCTGTGGTTCTTCCCCATTGTCTGTAGTCTCTTCGCTGTGGGGTGCGGGCAGGGGGATTTCTTGATGTATGGTTTGACATCGCCCAGGAAGATCCAAGCTCTTCTTCCCTGTAACTTGACTGCATAGGGTGTGACGTTCCCTACGGTGAATGGGCCATGGAACCTAGGGTCGTCCCAGTTTTTCCTTGTGTGACTTCTTACTAAGACCGTGTCGCCAGGGACTAATTAAGGTACACGTAATTCTGAAACTTTATCTGTTGTAGCATCTCCTTCTGTGTTCTGTACTGCCCCACACCCTTATTGACGTTTCTGCAGCTGTCCTGAAATTACAGAAAAACAAGATGTCATGCAATTGAAGTAGTTTTGCATTTCCAATCCTAACAATTCTCCTGTTGACTGGGCATCACATCTAGTTCAAGTCTGAGGTGTGAATGGTGTTCGCATCCTTCTGCCCATCAGGATTTAGTGCGATGTGAGGTGGTGATCAGAACCAGGTTGGTTTCTGAGTGCATACATGACCAGTGGAAGACAGTGTAACCATCCCTTCTTCAGAGTAAGCTTCAACTTGGCTATCCTTTCCTTTAACATGCCATGGAGTTTCTCGCATATCCCATCTCGTTAAGGATGATACACCGATGAAAACCTGTGCTTTATACCAAGCAATAAGCTGATCTGTTCAAATACTGCATTAACAAAATGAGGACCATTATCTGACATCATAACTTCATACACTCCCCATCTGGGAAACACCTACCTCATCAGGAATGTGGCCGCACAGGTAAGGTCTGGGTGTGTACCTGTACCTGCTTCTATCCATCTAGAGAAAGGACACACCACACCAATTAAATACCTGTACCCGTTAAATACTTGAATCATAGTGACATAATCGATATGCACGTGTTGAAAAGGCCCATTAGGCCTTGGGATGACTCCTCTAATCACACGTATTGTATGCCCAGCCATGAACTTCTGACAGATTATGCAGTTTACCATAGAAAATGCAACATGTTCTGCCAAGTTCGGTATACACCAGTCTTCAGCAATTTGGTGCTGCTAGATTCTCTTTTGTTATGTGTGCTGGATAGTGTAACTGTTCCAGTGATATCTTCAATAAGGCTATAGGCATCACCGGTTTACCAGTGCTGTCTTGTCACCTGAAGCTCTCAGAGCGGTTTAAAGAACACCCTCTTCGCTTCCATAGGTTTTCTTCTCTTCTTGTGGTGCTTCTCCTTGGAGCTCCATTAACTGAGTTTTTGGCATATTGCTACAGCCTTCCGGCACACTTCATGCAACAATCATTTTCTCATACACATCAGACATTTCCACATTCATGATTATTTCATCTTCGGTTGCCACATGCTTGGCTTCAGTATCTGCTGCTTGATTTTCACGTGAGATAAAATCTGTCCCTTTCATGTGAGCGGCGCATTTTATGACCGCTATACCCACTGTCAGCTGTAGTGCCTTAATGAGCCTGTCCGATAAGGTGGTGTGCTGCACTGGCGTGCCGTCCGCTCTGAGGTGGCCCCTCCTTTTCCAGCACGCTAAGCCTGCGTGCACTGTCAACATCACATAGGCGGAGTCACTGTACACCGTTACTTTCTGGTCTGCGTGATTCTCGAGTGAGAGTATCAATGCCTATAATTCTACAGCCTGTGCTGAATAATGTGAGGGTAACCGTGCACTAATAAGTACTCGAAGATCCCCATTTGCTGTATGCTTTACCACAATGGCACCTTAAAACTTTGTCCGTCATTTTGATCGATCCTCGAAGAACCATCAATGAAGACGATTAATCCTTGTGCCAATGGATTTTCTTTCACTCTGGGAATCTCATCATATAATTCTTCATAGTTTGTGCAATCATGTATTGGCTCCCCTTCAGTGACTGGCTCTGCTATAAACATAGCAGGGTTCACTATTTTGCATCAAACTATTTTAATTGCTGGATTTGATATGACCACTTCATAAGTAGAAGCTCTCTGAGATGTCAATGTGGCTTTTGATTATTCTAAAATGGCAAATAATGCATGCTCGACAAATAACACCATTGGGCACCCCATCACAATGGTTGTAGCTTTTTCTATAGCGAACACTGCGGCCGCCAAACTTTGTTTGCACTGGAATTGACCGCTCATTACTGGGTCCAAATTCCCACTGTAGTATGCCTGGGGCTTGTACCCAACGTGGTTTTCTGTGTAAGGACTGTTTCTGTATAAGGACTGCTGTCATAACACTGCCATTTGTGTGCAAAAACAGGTAGAATTCCTCTGCATAGTTGGGAATCCCTAAGACTGGTGCTGTGAAAATGGCTTTTTTTAGTTCATCAAGCCCTTCCTCCATGGTTTTAGTCCACACGATTGTTTCCTTTGTTGCCTGTGCTTTCTTTTAGGCATGTGCTAAGGGCTTAGCATATGAACCATAATCAAAGACCCATGCCCTGACGTAATTGCATATCCCTAGAAAACTCTTTTTGAAATGGCTTCAGCTGTTTCAGGTGTAACCCTTTTCCCTTCATGTGAGATCAGCTGGCCTATGTATAGAAATTCTTGTTGACAATATTGTAACTTCTCCTTGCCAACTTTATATCCTTTCTCAGCAAGTATAGTCAATAGCTGAATGGAATCGCGTCTGCACCTTTCCTCTGTTGTGCTGCAAATTAGAATGTCATCCACATATTGCAAGACAACACTTTCTAATCCAATAGTGCTTAATTCCATCTGCAGGACCCAGTTGAAAATTGAAGGAGACTCACAATACCCTTGAGGCATTCTTGTGCTTTTCAGAGGAACTTGTTTGAGCGTAAGTGACGTCAAGTCGTGCAAGTCTTTGTGCAATGGGATTGAAAAAAAATGCATTTTTCAAGTCAATCACTGTGAAATACTGTGCTTCAAAGGGTATATTACCTAGGATCGTGGACAGGTTCGGGACTAGAGGGAACTCGGCGACTATCTGGTTTATCGGGTGCAGATCTTGTATTAAGCGCCAATACCCACCCTTCCCTTTTTTCACAGGGTAAATCAAAGTATTACATGATGACTCTGACGTCACTAAGATGCCCTGATCCATCATGGCAGACATTGTGTTAAAAATCCCTTCATTTGCCTCCCTAGACAAGGGATACTGTCTTGCTCTTGCTAAAATTGCTCCTGGTTTCAATTTAATCTTCACTTCTCCGACTCCTTTCAGTAAGCCTACATCATAAGGGCCTGTAGTCCATACTGAGACATGCACTTTTGCCATTTCGTCATCAAATTATTCAGGATGCTTTTGTGTCAACATCATTTTCCGATGCACCTCTCTTTTAATCATTTCCACCCAATAAATGAGATTTACTTCAAATGTCATCTCATCTTCACCTATTTGCTTTTCAAATATATTGTCATCTGTGACGTCAGTCAATCTGTAACCTTCCCCAATGGCGATTACTGCGCACCATTGTGTATATAAATTGTGATAGTATTGATTTTTTATTTCAAGTTTTCGTGGAGTTATTTTGGCATGGAGTGGTGGTGTTTGGGTTGTGTGGAGAGAGGGTTGAGGTGTCGTACTCCGTCAGATCCGCCGTTCGTCCGGTGAACCAATCGGACTAAACACCACTGAAGAAATATAGACTTTCTTCATGAGAGCACAGCTTGCAGGATAGTAAAACCTGTCAGGCTAAGGGCTCAGGCAAAAAGGTGGGATGCACAGCAGAGCTAGAGGGAGGAAAAACAAGGAAACTATTACATACCGTTGTTTGTGGCAACAAACCACCCCTCTACCGCCCTCCACAACCCACAAGCTTACCTGTGACAATCCCTTGATTTGTGGAATACCTACTTGTGACAGAACACAAGACAAGGTGAAGGAACAGGCTTTTCGGTAGCACCTTTGAGAATGTCCCAAGGATAGTATCACTATGGTTCCAAAGATAAGGTATGGGGGATTCCCTGACCCGGGTGGCACGAGTACACTGCTATGGAGGTAGCAGGACACAGTCCAAGGCAAAGCAGCAGAGCATCCCAAAAATCCACAGGTTTGAGCAAACATCAAAGCATCCCCAAAATCCACAGGTTTGAGCAAACAACAAAGCATCCCAAAATCCAAAGACTGAACAAACAGCAAACCGTCCCAAAAATCCAAATCCCTAGAAAGAGCACTCCCCTTACTTAGGCAGCAGTATCTCCAGGAAGTAAGAGTAATGTCACCAATAGAACTTCTAGATAAGTGGGGGCATGGGAAAGGTGGAGACACATAATTTTTTTTTAACATACCCCTCGCTATGAAGAAAGATTGCCAGAGAGCTGAGGAGTCAAGAGTCAGGAAGGGAGCCGGAGACCAGAATGAGAAGGGTTATCCAGAATGCGATTCGGTAAGCAATCCAAGTTCGATAGCAGGGTTGATCAGAGGAAGCATCAAAACAAAATCAGGAACCTAACAATGGAGTAGAGGAGGCAAGCAGAGTTCAAAAACCAGGTAAGCAAGAGAAACAGGACGTTTTCCGACAAAAGCTGCTCACTCATACAACCGTTTAGGAGCAACAGTGTTTTGGGGCGTGGCCAGATATAGGAAGACAACTTGTGTGAGGTGAGGGGTGGAATGCCTGAAAAACGAGCATTCCAGGAACGGGCCACGCACAAGCCCCTCTGGGATTTGTAGTGTTTTTACAGGTGATGTCTCCGGCGTTGTTGTAATTGTCAGGCAGGCACCACATTTTCCCCCTGTGGACATGGGGGATACTGTAGGAAACCGGGGGCATGACAGTACCCCTCCCCAAAAATGGGCGTCCCCTGGGCTGTAGACCACGAGACCAGAGAAAGCATGCAAGAGAGGTGGAGCATGTATGTTGGAAGCAGGCTCCCAGGTGCGATCTTCCGGGCTGTAAACTTTCCAGTCCACCAGATAACAGCGAACCCCTCAGATCTCCCGAGTACCTAAAATGGCATGCACCTCGTATTCCTCTTTTCCCTAGATCGTTATAGGAGCAGAAGCTTTGGACAGCCGCGTACCAACAATATAAGGACGTAATAGGGAGACATGGAACACCGGGTGTATTTTCCAATTAGGAGGTATACCTAAGTGAAAGGAAGCTGCATTGATGCACTTTGTGATGGGATAGGGACCCACGTAACGAGGGATCAGTTTCCATTTGGCTGGTATACGTAAATGCAGGGTGGATAACCAGACCTTATCCCCTAGGTGATACCCAGGAGCTGGTTTGTGAAGTCTATCGGCCAGCTTTTTCATGCAATCTTGCGCTTGATATAGATGTTGCACCACAGCAGCGTGAATAGACAGCAACGAACGAGCCGTTGCTTGAGCTGCGTGTACCCGTGCCACTGACGGAAGGGCAATCGGTAAAACCCGCGGATGTTGGCCATACATGGCATAGAAAGGAGAACAGCTAACAGACGTGTGACAATCATTGTTATGTGCAAATTCGGCAGCCCCCAAAACTGAGAACCAGTCCGACTGGTACTGGAGACAGAGACATTGATAATATTGTTCCATGGTGGTGTTAAGCCTTTCTGTCTGCTCGTCTGTCTGAGGGTGGTAAGATGAAGACAAACGGACATCGATGCCGAGGAACCGGGTAAGGGCCAACCAAAAGTGTGAGGTAAATTGAGATCCTCGTTCCGAGATGAGAACCAAAGGGAGACCAAATAGACATAACACCTGTTCAAACAACAACTTGGCCAATGCAGGAGCAGAGGGAACACCCTTACAGGGAATGAACTGGGCCATTCTGGTGGAGGTATCTACGAACACAAGAATTGTCGTTAGCCCTCGGATTGGTGGAAGTTCTACCATAAAGTCTAGTGACACAGTGTGCCATGGACGTGGCGGGGTGGGCATTTTCTGGAGAAGCCCTACAGGTTTACCAGGTACAGATTTTCACTTTGTGCATATAGTACTCTTAGATAAAATGTCTGCCACATCCTGTTTTCATATTCGGCCACCAACACCATTGGAGTAAAAGGTCAAGTGTTTTGGTTTGTCCCGGGTGGGCGGCCAGACGCGTGTCGTCAGACCAACTTAGAGCCTGTAACTGGGTCCGAACATCTGGGATATACAGGTGTTCCTGTATATATGGCAAACATGCTTGCAACCCTTGAAGGGAAGTGGAATGATCTGCCATCCAACGGCGGGTATGTTCGAGTAGAGAACTGGTCGCAGCACAAACGCACATAACCGTGTTTTTGGCAGAATAGGAAGGACTGTATTTGATGGAGATACATCGTCTCCGATGCGAGAAAGCGCATCACTTTGCCATGCAAGGGACCTGGCCTGTAATAGACCGTGAAATTAAACTGTGCAAAGAACAGATGCCACCTGATCTGTCTGGAATTAGTGCACTCGACAGTATAAAGGGTTTGGAGGTTACAGTGATCTGTATAAACCATAACAGGATACCGTCCCCCCACAAATGGTGTCACCACTCTTTAAACACAGCTCGTATAGCCAGCCGCTCCCGTTCCGTTATGGTATAATGCTTCTCAGGGGAAGTCAATTTTCTGGAAAGAAAGCTACCGGGTGGAGCTGCCGAGTCGTGGGACATTTCTGTGATAAAATGGCCCCAAGTGCAATGGCTGAGGCATCGGCCTCGACTATGAAAGGCAACAAGGGATCTGGGTGCAAAAGGACTGGGGCCATGGTGAAAGACTCTTTCAGGGTCTGGAAAACGTTCTGAGCCTGGATGTCCCAACAAAAGGGAACCAATGGACTGGTGAGGCGTGTCAGAGGAGCCACAATAGAGGAAAATGATGCAATGAATCGTCTATAAAAGTTTGCAAATCCTAGGAAGGATTGTTAGCTTTTAAGAGAGGTGGGAGTAGGCCAGTCTGGGACCGCACGTATTTTTGCATCATGCATGTGAACTCCTTGAGAGGATATCACAAAACCTAAGAATTCCACAGAAGACACATGGAAAATGCATTTTTCCGCCTTAGCATATAAACCGTGTTCATGTAGGTGGAGTAACACCGTCCGTACATGTTCCTCATGCTGTAGCAATGTCTCAGAAAATATTAATATATTGTCCAGATATATTACAACAAAAATGTCTAACACATCTCGAAAAATGTTGTTGACGAAATGTTGGAACGTAGCAGGGGCATTAAATAAGCCGAAAAGCATCACTAAGTATTTGAAGAGGCCATATTTGCTCTTAAAGGCCGTCTTCCACTCGTCGCCTCTACGCACCTGGACCAAATTGTAAGCCCCTATCAAGTCCAGTTTCGTAAAGATCTTAGCGGATGTGAGATGATCCAATAATTCCGAGATGAGGGGTAATGGGTATTGATTTTTTATTGTTACCGCATTGAGTGCACAGTAATCCTTACAAGGGCGGAGGTTCCCCTCCTTCTTCGGGACAAAAAAAATCAGAGAGGCAGCTGGAGAACGGGAAGGTCATATATGACCAAGTCTTAAAGCCTTCTCGATATAAATCTTCAACTGCTCCCCTTCTGGTCGTGCCAAGGAATATATCCAACCGCGAGGGAGAGTGGCATTGGGCACCAAATCAATGGGACAGTCATATTCCTTGTGCGGCGAGAGCCGTTCTGACAAACCCTTATCAAAAACATCTACCAAATCCTGATATACGGAAAGTAGTTCAGGTACTTGTGGTGGAGTTAACAGTGTGCGTGCTTGATATTAAGGCCATGCAGGGGAAGAGAGAGGCATCTCCTGAGCGGAAAAGCACTCTGCTGTGCATGATGGAGAGGAAAAAAACACTGTTTGTTTCACCCAGTCAATGGTGGGATTATGGTTTTGCAACCAAGGGAGGCCCTATATAATCCCAAACTGAGGTGCAGAGATAAGATCAAAAGACTCATATTCAGTATGCCCTTCCGCCGTACTCATTTGCAGGGGTTGCATTTGTTTTGTGACCTGACCCGAAACTAGACCCGAAACTAGGCAGGAGCCATCTACTGCATAAATCGCTTCTGGTTTATCGTTCCGGTCTACAGGAATACCATGGGTTTTCGCCATTTGTTTGTCCATATAATTGCCTGTTGCCCCGGAATCGATCATGACTGGACTAGCGAAGGTCTGAGCTTTGAGCAACAAAAAGGACATGACCAGGGTTATATGCATGGCAGCTGGGCAAAGGAGTGAGCCATTTGAAGGCCAACTTGTCTCATTGGCTTGATTTACGGATGGGTCCTGTCGTTTTCCGCTCGCTTAGCGGGGCATTTTGGACATGCACAAATGAAATGCCCCATCTGCCCACAGTACAGACATAGATTGTTTTACAACCGTCTCTCTCTCTCGGCTTTTGTAAGAGGACCTTTCACTGCCCCAATCTGCATGGGTTCTACATCCCCAGGGGCTGGGGAAGATACCGCCTCATGTTTAACGGGGCGTAGGTCAGGATGTCAGCATTCTCCATGTCTCTGTTGCAGATGGGCATCCACCTGTAGTACCAAATCAGGAAGGTCAGGGAATACTGCAGGAACAGTGGGAACAACGGACAGTGGGTCCTTAAATTAATCTGACAAACCCTTGTAAAAGACTGTAGCTTTTTTCTGTTCAGGCCAAGAGGTTTCTGCGGCCAACTGATTGAACCGGGCAAGATACGCCAATAAGAGTTGTTTAACCTGAGATAATGCCAGGAATTCCAAATCCGATGCCTGAACTTTATATCTGGCATCAAAAAACAGGTTCATGCCTAATAGTAAGGCATCAAAGTCATACAAGACAGGGTTCATCAGATTCAAGTAAGGGGTTCGCCAAGGCAGCGGCCATACCCCCTAGATGCAAAAGCTTGAATGCTGCTTTTGTTGTGGAATTGGGAAATGCCAAAGGACAACATAGAAAATGAAGGTGACATTGATTGATGAAAGTCCTATAAGATTTGGGATCCGCCGTGAAGCGTTCCGGTGGAGCCAAAGGAAATGGGCAAGGTTATACCACTTGAGCCAAACCAGGCTGTGGTGCCTGAGGATCGGGTGGTGGTACAGGAGCAGGACCATCCCCGAACTCCTCATCCGTTGGCAAGGGGTGCACAAGGCTTTGCATGACATCCATACATTGATGCAAGGAAGCATGTGCTGCTGGCATGTCTGTATGGAGTGTGGAAAAGGCCTGCATCATAGCAGCCATGGGGTCTGCACTTGGATCCAATACAGACAGACAGGCAACAATGTTAGGCTCCTAAATCTGTCGTACTCTGTCAGATCTGCCGTTAGTCCGGGAAACCAATCGGACTAAACGCCACTGAAGAAATATAGACTTTCTTCCTGAGAGCACAGCTTGCAGGATAGTAAAACCTGTCAGGCCCAGGACTCAGGCAAAAAGGCGGGATGCACAGCAGAGCTAGAGGGAGGAAAAACAAGGCAACTATTACATACTGTTGTTTTTGTCAACAAACCACCCCTCTACCCCCCTCCAGGACCCACGAGTTTACCTGTGACAATCCCTTGATTCGTGGAATACCTACTTGTGACAGAACACAAGACAAGGTGAAGGAACAGGATTTTCGGTAGCACCTTGAGAATGTCCCAAGGATGGTATCACTGTGGTTCCAGAGATAAGGTATGGCGTATTCCCTGATCCGGGTGGCACGAGGTTGCTGCTATGCAGGTGACAGGAAACATCAAAGCATCCCCAAAATCCACAGGTTTGAGCAAACAACAAAGCATCCCAAAATCCAAAGACTGAACAAACAGCAAACCATCCCAAAAATCCAAAGACTGAACAAACATCAAAGCGTCCCAAAAATCCATAACCCTAGAAAGAGCACTCCCCTTACTTAGGCAGCAGTATGTCCAGGAAGTACGAGTAATGTCACCAATGGAACTTCCAGATAAGTGGGGACACGGGAAAGGTGGAGACACATACGTTTTTTGTACACACCCCTAGCTATGAAGAAAGATTGCCAAGCAGGGATACACTTCTTTAAGCGGAGCAAGTAACAGGAACGGGCGAGAGCTGAGTAGTCAAGAATCAGGAAGGGAGCCGGAGACCAGAAATGAGAAGGGATTTCCAGAAGGCGATCTGGTAAGCAATCCGAGTTCAATAGCAGGACGGATCAGAGGAAGCGTCAAAACAAAATCAGGAACCAAACAATGCAGTCCAGGAGCCAAGCAGAGTTCAAGAACCAGGTAAGCAAGAGAAACAGGAAGTTTTCCGACAAACGCTGCTTCCCGATACAACGGTTTAGGAGCAACGGTGTTATGGGGGCGTGGTCAGATATAGGAAGACAACTCGTGCGAGGTGTGGAACGCATGAAAAAGGAGCGTTCCAGGAACTTGCCACGCACAAGCCCCTCTGGGAATTGTAGTGTTTTTATAGGTGATGTTTCCGGTGTTGTTGTAATCGCCAGGGCAGGCACCATGTTTTCCCCCTGTGGACATGCTGTAGGAAACCTGGGGGCATGACATGTGTTAAGTGTGTGGTAAATTATATGAGGAGGGAAGACAGGGAGTGTAGGCAGTGTTGGATGGGGTGGGGAGTTTGACAGAGCTGGTTCGTTGTCTAGGAAGCAAAAGACGATTACAAGTATGAACTTGACGTAATTACGAATTCTCTTACAATGTGTACCACTCTCCGACTGTATAGAGAGAAAATATAAAATATCACAAAGGGTGGGTCGCTGATATGAGAGGAGAGATGTACAAGCTGTGGCCGGAAGAAGGGACTAATAATAAAGATGTTATGGGCCACATGTACACATATTTAGCTGCAAAGCATAAAGGGAAGAAGTTGCGAACTAGAAACGGTGTTTTGGAGTTGTGGACGATAGTGAAGGATTTAGTAAAAGTCCCAGAGGACCATAAAAGGGGAGAAATTGTAATACAAGTGCCCTGTGTTACCCCCAAACCCAGTATAGTCACTGAGTCCAGCAATACTCCACAACCTCCACAGCCTGCTGCCCCCACATGGATGTTACCCAATACAAGCATCAGCAGGTTACACTAACCTAGAGTATGTGCCCCATACAGCCCACACAGCTAGAGCCTGTAACCTATGAGAATGTGCTGCAGCTCTGAGCAGAGAATGCCACATGCATTCCATTATTTATGGAGACAGAGAATCAGGCTCAAAGAAATGTAGAAACAGTGCTTCGAAGGACAGACGCAGAGCTTGCATATGTAAGGTTAGATCAGCGATAGGGTTCAAGAGCGCCGATAGAAACTGATTAATGGCGTGTGGGGGATATTTGATTTACAAATGATAGTACTGTGATTGGTGACGTACATATTGCAATGGAGGATACTAGCTGTAATGGTGAAGGGAATCGAGGAGAATTGCCATGAGTGGGAAGTTTAGATTATGGGTCAATCAGATCAGATGCTGTTGCAGGAGTAGCAGAGTAAGAGAAGGAATGAGGAACAGAAGAGGAGCAGGGGCATGAGGTGCCACTCAGAGTGACACCAAGCGTAAAGAGTCTGTGTGGCCCGAGGCTGAGAGTGTGACCAGGTTGCATGGCAGTGGTGAAAGGGAAGAGAAGGGGAAGAAAGTTACAGGTGAAGCAGGTGGGAACACACTGGATATCATGCGATCAAGGCAATGCCAAAGCTCACAGCAGGAGTGGGCAAGTGTATATATGCGTGTTAATACCGGACAGCAAGCCCTTACAATAGAAGTAGTAGACATGAAATGTTTGTTTGTCTGAGTGTTAGTGGATAAAGCAGATGATATTTTGGAAAAAGAAAGGATTTCCAGGGGTACAGATGGGGTACATTTTAACAAATATTGGGCTAAAGTGTGGGCTGTCTTAAGAAAGGTGTATCGTGATATGCCAGACATGCATTCAATTATGGTACATACTATGGAGGATGATGAGGACCCAGCACAATACATATTACAGATTCAGGAGATTTGGAGGGCTGAGACATTGGAATCATGGGATAAGACTATAGCAATATCATATCACATGCTGAATAAGGGACTCCCAAAGGAGGTGCAGACAGATTTGGATCAGGTAGTAGGGATGGAGGTTAAGGGATGGGCAGAGATTCAGGCAATTATAGTGCAGCATTGAAAATTAGCAACAGGGGAAGGAAAAGGGAGTAGTGGATAACATGCAGAAGGCTGAATGGAAGTTAGCACAGAAGAAATTAGCAAAGTTGAGCATAGAAGGAGCACTGATCATAGTCCGCCTGTCGGACAGGTAGAGCCATGAATGGTTCTGGTGGAAATGAGGGTGGTGCCAGAATGGACAGGAGGATATCAAAGCTATCCAGACAACAGAAGGTACCAGGGAGGGTACCAGGGAGAGTACCAGGGAGGTTAAATGGGAGTTTATTCAAGAGGAAGAGGGGGATTCCAAGGAAGGTAGAAGAGGAGGATTTGGAAGGATGGGGCGAGATTTGGTGGACCAGGACCATGTTGGTCACTTGGGAACTGGGGCATTTTGCACAAGAGGGTAGGAGCAGGCAAGCAGCTGTCTATGATACCTGCACATATCCCAGCAGACGGATGGCCCCGGTCATATATGCCCAGCAGTTTGGGATGATGCTTTCAAGTGCCCCGTATGGTGTGGCGCCCGCGCAGATGCCCCAGCAGGGTCAACAGTCCTAGTATCAATATCAGGCACCATACCACCAACGATGCAACCCTCAGCACCCAATAGCACATCACTATATGTGCAGCAACAGACAAAAAAGCCATCATCACAAGCATGGAACACAAATGCTTTACCACATGGCACAGTGAAACAGAATCAAGGGGCGAGTGTGATGGGTGGCAACCCCTTCTTGTTCCCAGGATTGAACACTCACCCAGATTAGGACTGCCCACCAAGAGCTTTGGCATGCCTAGTCCTATATGTTCCTGCCTACCAAGAAGAGGAATCCCAGGTAGGTGTATAGATAGGAAACACATCATGTGTTTTCATGGTTGACAGAGGTGCAAAAAAATCATGCATACAGGAAGGGTGCTCATATTCTGAGATAAGTAATGGACAAACAAGGGTTCTCTGGGGTGATACATTTGGTTCCATTCACATAAGACTTACCTATCAAGATAGGTAACAAAGAGGTGTTAGCTCCACTATTGTTTTCAACTGCAACTCCAGTAAATTTGTTAGGCAGAGATTTGTTAAGTAAGTTGAACATGACAATTTCATTTTCGGTACTAGAGGTAGTTGTTAGGGAGAATTCTCAAAATGTGCTAATTTCCCTTACATTTTGAGATCCCCAGCAACTTTGCTGGATTTCTAGGATTTTATATTTTTACCTGGGATGAGTGAGAGCCTTTTTTCCCACTCTTACATGTATTTTGATGTGTTTTTTACTTTGTGTTTTTTGGTTATTGAGTTTTAAAACAACTCCATAGGCATCATCTTTTTCTTCGTGTCACACAGCGCCTTCAGTGCAGTGGCACAGTGTTGTCTTTCAGATTTCCCAATGTTTAAACACCTTCTCTGGGACTGACTAGTGTCTCCCAGGGCATGTAAATTTAAATTGACTTTACTAGTCTCTTTAAATGTACTCACCCAGCACACACAATCTTCCTATAAAGTGCTGGAGGGGTTGCCTAGCTTCCCCTGAGCCCTGAGTCAAAACACTCATGTAACAGTAGAATGTTACCCTTTCCTACTTTAAATGGCTGGTGGCAGTGGTTTAGATCAAGCTACCATGATTTTTCCCGAGCGCTAACAACAATAGCTAAAAATTGGGTCAGCCATGCTTTTCAATATGGCGGCCAAGACCTATTTTTAAAAATAGACTTCGGTCATCTTTTTTCGCCATTTCTTTTAGGAAAGGTCCCTCTTGTGTTTGTCTCTGCGCGCCAAACCAGGTTTGGTCCCTTTGTTTGTTGGCCTTTGGTGGGCTTCAGTGCTGAAGCCCTCCTCTGGCGTCAGGGTCTCTGGGGTGGACAGGATGTGAGGGAGGTGCCCGAAACTCCCTGTGCTTAGTCTCCTAGGAGACCTGAATGCACTCTGGCATGATTGGCTAGCTGGCTGTCCGGCAAGGACAGCCACCCTGCTGTGTGAGTGACAGCCAGGCTGGATTGAATGGGGGAAAACTGTTTAAAAACAGGTCTCTGGGACTTGGAAAGCAGTGTCGACCAATGGAATGAAAGAACCGAAGAGGAGAGGAAGGAAGAGGACTGCTGCAACTCCTGGATGACCGGTGAAGCCCTGCTGCAGATCTGAATTGCCTGAAACCCCAAAGACAGAGAAGCCCTTCAAGGTTAAATTCTTCCCTTGAGTTTGGTGGGTACAAGCAACTCGAAAAGCCACCTGGACACCATCCCCATCTGGTCAAATTTCCATCAGAGTGCTGTTGAAAACCGGATAGCCAGAGGGAAGGAAACCATTTGTGGACTTTAAGGCAGTCAGACCTTAAACCAACGTCTTGCTACAGCTTTTGGCCTCTTCCCTGGGCAGTGCAGGACCCTCCCGACGTCCTCCTTCTTGTCCCCACGACTGAAGCTCAGGAACAGCGAGGTCTGCTGGATCTGCCAGGATCAACTGCCTCAGTTACAGCTCCTCTTCATTGACAAGATACTGTGCAAACGCGGTCTGGAAGTCTTTTCGGCTATCGAGAAAGTGCGTGAAACTTTCCTCAACTACAAAGGCTTGTTCTTCCCTTAACATTCATCAAACTTTTTGTCTAGCCAAATCCTTTAAAAATCTGTGGCAAAGACTTAACCGTTATATACCAGAACTGTGCTATCCTATATCAAAGACTCTGAACCATTGACTTTGGCCCAGGCCTATTGGGAAGAATTGCTGGTTGTATTTAAATGAAACCCTTTGCCATACCTATGAATGTATTTGGGCTGTCTATTCTTATAACCTTGTCTTTTTCCTCCTTTATTAAGTATCTGAAGTGCCATTTTGCTCCCACTTCATTTAAGAGCTAAACTTGTTCATTTACTTACTGGTTGGATTTCTGTGGTGTATTAGTGTGTGATAGTGAGCTGCTTATGCTAGTGTAATGTTTTCTAACTGACTGAGTAAATAAATGTATATTCTTTTACCAAGAAACCTTGAGTAAGTGTACATTTGAAATACTGTATTTGTAGGGCCTTTGTGTAACTTGTTCTACTGCTCACTTAAACTTTTGAGATATGTCTGGCGCTCAGCCATCGCTACCACTTTACTGTGTAGTACGGGCTTGTACCACAGTTGAAAATGTGCTTACCCTTGTAGTTCTAATTGCCTGTAGTGTTCCCCGATGGTACTGCAGGTGATTCTGCCTAACACTGGATGCAGCGGTGGGATAAAGTATACTTGTTACATTGAGAGTGCTACTTTTACCTTTGTTCAAATAATCCTCCAAAGGCAAAGCAATACTAGTAAAGCAATTGTTTTATCATGACTGATATGGAAAACTACTGACAGCAGACCCTAGTGACTTTAACTGTTGATCAATTGAGAGATATGTGTAAAGGTAGGAATCTCACTGTAAAAGGCACAAAGGTTGAATTGATAGAAAAATTGTTGGAATACCAAAGTCTGAGGAGTGGGTCTGAAACCCCCACACCTGCAGCAAATGTGGAACATGTTGATGAGGATGATAATATGTCAGAGTCCAGCTCTAATATTGATGAGGCAGAGGATTCTCAGAATGCAGGCCCTGTCTTACCTCTGCCTGCTCATAGGCCTCAACCTTTGACCACAGGGACCCCATCAGGTCCAGACCTATGTCCTAAATGTGTCTCACTTGAAAAGATGAGACTGGAGTTAGAATTTAGAAGAATACAAGCTCAAACTGAAACAAAGCATCAAGAGCTTAGATTCAGAGAAATGGAATTGAATCATGCACTTGAAATTATAAAGTTGTCTCTTGACACTGGTTCTCTCCCAGAGTCCTCTAGATCTTCCAGTCTTAAGAGACCTTGCATGCCCAAAGATGCAGTAATTATGTAAGAGGTTAAGCTTGATATTTTGGATTGGTTGGCTGCTTTTGAATATAACCATGGGATTCAAGACATTAAAGGGAATCAGTTGATTCATTGGCTTTTTTCTAGGCTACCCACTTTTGCAACTGATGTGGTAATGGAGTTGGGGGATATAGACAGAAAGGAGTATGAAACTGCAAAGCTACTTTTGATAACTAGATTTGGGAAGACCCCTTCTCGGTATTTTAAGAGGTTTCAAACCCTCGAAAACCATGATGGTTACCCTTGGGCTACCTGGGTGACTGAATGTTTGAAAAACTTAGATGGATGGGTTAAGGGTTATAGAGTGAACACTCATGAAGGTATGATAAATCTGTTTATGTTGGAATCTATTTATGATGCCTGCTCTCCTGAGCTGAGACAGCATTGGCTGACTCTAAGGAAATTGATCCAAAGAAGTTAGCAAGGGCTGCTGACTTGTGGGTTGCCAACAGGGCTACTCACAAGGATTATGGAGTAACTCAGAAGGATGAGTGGAAGCAGCACAAGAAAGATACCATAGAGAATTCAAATACTTCCACTCGAAAAGAGGGCCACAAACATAGCAAGGGTAAGCCACAAGGGAAACCAAACCAGGCTAGTGTAGCTTCTGTGGACAAACCAGAAGGAGGGCAGAAAAAAACCCCATTCATAAAAAACATTTGGTAAATGTTATGCTTGTGGGTCAACTGACCATGTGAAAGGAGATCTCAGATGTAAGGGTAAACCTTCAGGAGTCCACACTGTCTCCTTAGCCTTCTCCCCAGTGGATGAAGTACCAATGGCAAGTGGAAACTTTCACGTACTGGCTGAGGAACCCATGAAAGTCTCAGCCAGTGTTTCTTTAGTATCCCTGGGTCTGTAGGAACAACAGAACTTGGATGTGTATAACTCTATTCCAGACAATACTAAAGAGTATTACAAAGACAGTGTTCTTGTGAAAGGCCATGAGACCCCTGCCATTAGAGACAGTGGGGCCAGCATAACTGTAGTTGATTAATCATTTTTCATGGAAGATGATGTTGCTAGGGCACCCACATTCCTACCTAAGCTTGCTGGAGGTCCTGTCCAAATGCTTCCACAGTTACTAGCTCTCATCCAGTGTAATGATATGACTGTCGAGATACCTGTAAGTGTGCAGAGTGAAGTACCTGGGAGAGTTGTGTTGGGGAATGACTTAAACACTCTTGGAGTTGTCTCAAGCACCCCCCGGGCCTCCCAGCAAAAGGAAACAGGAGCAGAGTAGGAAGGCCAGAGAGAGTACCTTAAGGGTCTCTCCAGAGGAGATTATAGAGGAAACTATAACTCCCAGTCCACAGGATTTACTGACTGCAATTTCTAAGAAGAAGGAGGAAAAGGGAAAAAGGGGCATCCTAAAACCTCCAGGAAGAAAACAGCCAGCACTCCTGTGCTACCCACAAGGACATCCCCTAGGGGACTGCCCAAGATCACACCTGTGATCCCTCCACCAGCTGAGAGAGAGGTGCCCGAAACTCCCTGTGCTTTGTCTCCTGGGAGACCTGAATACACTCTGGTGTGATTGGCCAAGTGACAGCCAGGCTGGATTGAATGGGGAAAAACTATTTAAAAGCAGGTCTCTGGGACTTGGAAAGCAGAGTCGACCACTGGAACAAAAGAACCGAAAAGGAGAGGAAGGAAGAGGACTGCTTCAACTCCTGGATGACCAGTGAAGCCCTGCTGCAGGTCCGAATTGCCTGAACCTCCGATGACATAGAAGCCCTTCAAGGTTTACTTCTTCCCTTGGGTTTGGTGGGAACAACCAACTCGCAAGGCACATGGACACCATCCCCATCTGGTCAAATTTTCATCAGAGTGCTGTTGAAAACTGGATAGCCAGTGGGAAGGAAACCAGCTCATGGACTTTAAGGCACTCACACCTTAAACCGACGTCTTGCTACAGCTTTTGGCCTCTTCCCTGGGCAGTGCAGGAACCTCCTGACGTCCTCCTTCTTGTCCCCACGACTGAAGCTCAGGAACAGCAAGGTCTGCGGGATCTGCCAGGAACAACTGCCTCAGCTACAGCTTTTCTTCATTGACAAGGTACTGTGCAAACACGATCTGGAAATCTTTTCGGCCATCGAGAAACTGTGTTAAACCTTCCTCAACTACAAAGGGATGTCCTTCCCTTAATATTCATCAAACTTTTTGCCTAGCCAAATCCTTTAAAAACCTGTGGCAAAGACGTAACCGTTATATACCAGAACTGTGCTATCCTATACAAAAGACTCTGAATCATTGACTTTGGGCCAGGCCTATTGAGAAGAATTGCTGGTTGTATTTAACTGAAACCCTTTGCCCTGCCTATGTATGTTTGCTAGGCAGAATCATATGCAGTACCCTTTGGGATCACTACACACAATTAAGACTACAAGTGTAAGTACAATTTCACCTTTGGTACAAGCCTGTACTACACAGTAAAGTGGTACCAATGGCTGAGCAGCCAGACTTATCTCAAGAGTAAAGTTGGCAGTACCAGAAGTTACACAAAGGACAGCAATTACTATGGTTCAAACAAACACTGATTCAACGTGTCTGACTAAAAGAATATACATATATTTACACCATCAGTTATAAAACAGTTCACTATTATAAAGCAGCAGAACACCACAGTCTTAATACACTACAACAACACCCCATCAATTTTGGACTAGTTAAGATCAAAATGAAGTGTGAGCAAAATGGAACCCTAGTAATTTAAAAGGGAAGGAAAGACAAGGTTATGCAAAATCAACAACACCAACAAGTGATAGGCAGGGCAATCTAGAAAAGGCTACTACAACTAGGCTTCAAGTCAATAGGTCTGGGCCAATGTTAGTGGTTCATTGTCTTTGCAGAGGATCACACATTTCAAAGCAGTTTGCGATTAAGTCTTTGCCAAGAGTTCAAAATGAAGTTGGTCAGAGGAAAAGTTATTCAAAAGAGTAGAGACGGACAAGCCTTCGGAGAGGCGAAAGATTTCAAACACTTTCACTGCTGTCGGACTGAACGACCAGATTTGCACAGTACATTAAATGGAGAAAAATGCTGTAGCTAAGGCAGTTGTTCCAGGTAGTTCCTGCAGGCTGACGGTTCCTGAAGCGACTGTCATGGTGACAAGAAGGAGGCCGGATGTAGGGTCCTGCACTGCCCAGGGAAGAAGCCAGCAGCGAATCAAACGTCGAATAAAAGGTGCACTCCTTAAAACCCAAACTGGTTCTCTTCCCACTGGCTGTCCGATCCACTGCAGCGAGGTACAGCAGATTCAAGCAGGATGAGGACCAGTGTCTGGCATTTGGTGAGCTGGTTGTTCCCACCAGGCTCAAGGGAAGAAGATTCTTTATAGATCTCCTCTGTCGTCAAAGTTTCAGGCAATTCGGATCTGCAGCAGGGCTTCACCGGGATGTCCAGTAATTGCAGCAGTCGTCTTCCTTCAGCTTCTCGTCAGCTCTCTCGATCCAGTGGCGACTCTGTCTTCCAGTCCCAGAGACTGGCTTTTTATGCACCAAATCCCCCATTCACAAAGCCTGGCTGTCAATCACACAGCAGGGTGGCTGTTCTGGCAGGACAGTCACCTAGCCAATCAAACTAGAGTGCGACTTGGGTCTCCAAAGAGACCTTGTGCAGGGGCCTCAAACCTCTCCCTCACATCCTGTCCTGTGACACTCACCCAGACACTCAGGCGCCTAAGGAGGGCTTCTTGGCAGAAGCCCGTCAAAGGACGGCAAACAAAGGAACCAAACCTGGTTTGGCACGCAGAGTAAAACACGAGAAAGACCTTTACAAAAAGAAATGGTGAATAAACCCGACCGGAACAAAATAAAAATAAAAGGGGTCCAGCGGGTTAGAGTTTGTGGCTACCACCATAGCCTCTAACGGTACCGAGGCTATTTTCATAGCTCGTGGTAGAACAAAAATGGTAGATACCATTGCCACCAGCCAAATCTTAGAAAAAGGGGAACATAAAAATGTCCCATGAGAATTAGACACAAAGGGATAACTATTAACCCTTCCAGTACTCTATTGCAAGATAGTTTGTACTGAGTCTATACATTTAAAAAGACTAGTAAAGTCAATAGCAACTTTACATGTTCTGGGACACAGTAGTCAGTCCCAGAAAATAAGTTTAAAGTGGGAAGTCTGAAAAGACAACCCTGTGTCACTGCACTAAAGATGCTGTGTGACACACAGTAAAAAGATGATGCCTATGGAGTATAGTCCATGAACAAAAAATGTACAACACACAGCAAAACACATGTAAGAGTGGGAAAAAAAGGCTCACACTCTTACCAGGTAATAAAATGAATCCCTAGAAATCCAGCAACGCTGCTGAAGGAATCAACAGGTAAGGGAAATTAGCCATTCTGGAGAATTCTACTTAACAATGTATTTGGGCTGTCTATTTTTATAACCTTGTCTTTTTCCTCTTTTATTAAGTATCTGAAGTGCCATTTTGCTCCCACTTCATTTTGGAGCTAAACTTGTTCATTTAATTACTGGTTTAATTTTTGTGATGTATTAGTGTTTGATATTGAGCTGCTTATGCTAGTGCAATGTTTTCTAACTGACTGCGTAAATACATTTATATTCTTTTACCAAGAAATAAGTGTATATTTGAATCACTGTATTTGTGGGTCCTTTGTGTAACTTGTTCTACTGCTCATTTAAACTATTGAGGTAAGTCTGGCTGCTCAGCCATCGCTACCACTTTACTGTGTAGTGCAGGCTTGTACCAAAGGTGAAATTGTTGTTACACTTGTAGTCCTAATTGCCTGTAGTGTTCCCCAAGGGTACTGCAGGTGATTCTGCCTAATAGTAGTGTGCTCCATACCAGGAATATGTTATGCTAGAGTACTGTTGATAGCATGCACATTGTATAGTAATGGCACCTCAAGAGAAATACCTTTGCATCCAGATATGTTTAAGTATGGAGCAACTGTGTTATAGAACTGAAAGGAGAACGGGCCTTAGATATGGAACCGACCTTGCTGAGCTCTTTTTTATTATGTTATTTTACTTCTGTAGATGGTGGCAGGTCACAGGTTTGTGTTGAGGCGAAGCCCACACCTCAATTGTTTACAGGAGAAAACAGGGTTTTTCCTGGATACCTCGCATTTGTTTAATGAAAGAAGAAATAGATTGTCCACACTCTTTTGCTTGCGTTTCTGTGCTAGGTGCATCGAGTTTTTATTTGTTATGATATTTTTATTTTTGCTTGTTTACATAGTGTGGGCTTTTTGTCTGGCAGCTACCAGAGAGCAAGACCCACGACACGCAAATAATCCACATTCAGGGCCCAACAAGAGCCCAGATGTAACTACAGGAATTATTGTAGCACACAACCAAGGACCCCGCAGGTTCCTTGAAAGGGACCTACGGGTTGAAACACATGTCGGCTGACTGTTAACTGGGACAAAAAACCCACACTATGTAAACAAGCAAACATAAAAAATATCACAACAAATAAAAACTCTATGCATCTAGCACAAAAACGCAAGAAAAAATTGGCATAGAAAATCTATTTCTTCTTGTGTTATTGAACTGGGTGCCAGGTATCAGAAACAAGACATGGATGGTGCCATCAGAATTTTTGTTTCAGCCAGGAGTGCCCCTAGACCATGCTCCAGGTACAATAATCACATCGTATTTGGAAGGGGTAGTGATTGCGGATTACATAATACTGCTAATAGGGATTGATGAAGAGGGAGATGACTGGCATACAGTTGTGTGCATTGACCTGGCTCAACCACTGAGCAGGTTGACAGATGGACAGTTGTTTAAAGGCTGGTGACAATGATGGTAAAATTATCTTGGAGGTTTTTATCCCATGTCAAATAATGATCCAGCATATGAATGTCCCTTTTCTCATACAATGAATACCCTTATAAAATAATAATAGTAATTGCTAAATGCATTCCTGCACACTCACAGGAGGACTTGTTACAGGTCCCAAGCATGTTATGGTCAGACAACCCCCATGATGCAGGGCTCTTGAAGGGGAAGTATGTATTAAGTTGAAACAGGAAGCAGTGTTACCCAGAGTGCACAGTACCCATTGTCAATAAAGGAAGATGAGGGACAATTGATTGAGGGGCAATTGATGCACTACGGCAGTAGGGCATTATAGTCCCTTCAGAGTCCCTGTGTAACAGTGTGAAATACCCTGTCAAAAAAACAAAAGGGTCAAGTTGGAGGATGATGCAGGATTTGCACCCGTTGAATTACATTGTTGAGGTTGAATTCCCAGTTGTACCAAACCCCACCACAATCCTCTGTAATATACTAACTGAGGCCACACACTTTACTGTAATTGATTTAAAAATGTGTTCTATTCCATTTACTGCATTTACCTATATTGTGCAAAGGTTCCAACACACTAGGCTTCCTCAGGGGTATTCTGAGTCCCCCAATATTTTTATCAGAGTGTTGCGCATGGATTTGGGCAATATACAAGTACTGAGTATGGTCTTCAGTATGTAGATGACTTCTTATTGTGCAGCACAATAGAATAATTGTGTAGAGCAGATCTGATTACACTGTTACAATTGCTCACAGACAAAGTATACAAAGTAGATATGGACAAAATGCAGTACTGTCAAAGGTAGTGTACTGAGGACAAATTATATAATTTGAAGGGAAAGTAATGATACCAGAAGAGCAGCCGCAGGACAGAACACACCACAGCCCACTATAGAGAAAGAAATGCAACAGTTATTGAGATTTTGTAATTAATTTAGAGAATGGATTCTTCACTATTCCCCTTACACAAAACCCCTACTGCAGGGACTTAAGGAGGCACAAAAAAGGAAAGGTTCACTTATATAGGCATGAGAAATCATAGTATGCTTTCAGCAGCTCAACAATGCCATAAGCAGTGCATCAGTATTGGCAACCTGGTATTACACAAAATAATTGTATTTGTACGCACATTCCAATGGACAAGTATTGACTGCAGTAGTGGCTCAGCAAACATCACTGGGACACAGACCCGCTAGCATATTACAACAGCATATTAAATTCAGTAATACAGGGTCAATTCCCTTGTGAACAGGCTCTGGCTGCTGCAGCCTTTGCCATCAGAAAATCAGCAGCAATCACTTTGTGGTACTTGGTCACTCTATATGAAGAGCATGCAGTGTTTGCATATTCATGAAATATCAGAATCCACTTTGACTACACAAAGAGACTCGGCATATGAAGTGATTTTGTCAAGCCCATCCATCCACATTGGGAAATGCTGAACAGTGAACCCTGCCACATTTATCGCAAAACCAGTTGAGGAAGGCGAAGAAGTGCATGACACTTATGAAGGCCATGAAGACGATTTAATAAGAGCTAGAAAATATGCACTTGAGGAAGGGGAGGCTCTCTTCATTGATAGGTCATCAACGATTGATCAGGAGACAGGCCAGAGACACACAGGTGCAGCAATGGTGCCCCTCGTAGATGGGGAATACAAGGTTCTAGAACAGAAAAGGTTACATCACACTATTTGCCTCAGACAGTGGAACTGATTGCATATTGAAAGCATTAGAAGCATCCCAAGGATGATTAGTGACCATTTACTCTGATTCCTCGTACGTAACCACCACTGTACATTCAGGGTGGACCAATGGAAATTGAAGGGAAATTGAAGAGAGAAATTAATTTGTGCTCTGTACCGCCCAACATTAGTAATGGTTTTTAAATTTGCCTCCCATACCCAGAATATAGACCCTGTTTCTCTTGACAATGATGCAGCAGACAAGGCTGCTAAGCGACGTATCACAGGGATCCAGATGTCACTGCATATTCTGAGGTGGCAAACCAACAGTTGCAGTCAGCAATTGCATACACTACAGTGTCGATTACACAAATAATTGAATTACAAGACCAGGCATCCCAGGACGAGAAAGACTTTCGGGGCATGCAGGGTTGCTCACAGTCACTGACTAATTTGATTTGGAGGCAAAATTGTGAGCTCACATGATTCCCACGGAGGCGCATGTCTGGCTTCGAGTGCTGATGCTTCTTCTATGGTGAAGCGCAGGACTCTGAATATGGACAGGAAGGGCCCTCTACTCTGGCTTCTCCGGCTCGCAGGAATATTCCCCTGTGCGTGAAAAGGGAGTATTACCTACTGACTGAGTTATGCTCAAGCCTCCCACTCTCTTCCAACCCTCCACGATACCCTTCCACGATTCCCCGTGAAGTCTCACCTTAGGGTCAGGAAGGATGAGCTCTCCATCCTTCTTCTGATGCAGGGGCGCGTTGAAACCCAGTTACTTCACTGGATTGAGGATTGATGGGAGTTCAGGTAAGCTTGACTATTCAGGTAAGGCTCTGTAAAAGTTCTGTTGCAAGTTCAAAAGTCCAAGCTTAATAATAATGTTCATTGTCTTTTTGCAGCAAGCGCTAATGCTTATGTCTTTTTTCCCCTTAGGGGCCGAGGTTCGGAATGCCGGAGATATGGCACCGACCTGAAGTGAAACGTGCAGTTCCAGTTCCAGTAAACGGCAGGTTAGTTCTGGATGAGCGCTCGGGAACTGTCTTTGCATACGCTCATTCAATGTCTTTGTCTTTTTTCCCCATAGGGGCCGGGGTCCGGAAAATGCCTGGAAGAGGCAAGACCCGAAATGAAATGGGAATGACCCAACAGGTAAGTCTTATTCCCTTCCTTCTCTCACCTCTTATTCTTGTCTTTTTCTCTAGGCTCTGGGAAGTGGCTGTGTATCCGGATGATCGCTGCTGAAGATGGAGGAACCCAGGAAAGGTGAGTGAAATGCAGCGCTGCAGCGATCGTAACGAAATGCTTTTAAAAATAATGTCTTCCCTTTCAGGATCGTCGGTGATGTCTCCGTGGTGCAGTTTTAGCAGGTAAGGTCTCTTATCTCCCTTTGCAGGTGACCCAGGATGCTGACAGGCGTGGCTGAAGTCCAGATGCAGGAGCTGACACGGTGAGCGTCCAGCTGCGAGGAGCAGAACAACGCGAAGCGTGAGTTGCTGATCGGGTGTGGTTTAAATAGCTTTGGAAGAAGTCCCAAGTGTGTATCCTTCCTCCGATCAGGTATGTATCCTTCCCCGACCACACCCGGGTGGAAAGTAGTCCCACAGGTAAAGTAGTTCCATTCAGGCCTCAAGAGGGCCTGGATGTGGCAGCAGGGTCTGCATCAGGTAAGTGCACATTAAAACACTTGAACACATGTCTAGATTTATGAGCCTGGCGCCTAAGGCGCCAGGACAGAGGTCCAACATGAGCCTGGCGCCTAAGGCGCCAGGACTGCGTCCAAAGGGCCCCAGCTTGGGCCCGCTGGCAGTCCCCTGGGGGAAATGATGCCTGCCTCTGGGGTCGCTGGGTCGGACCTGGCTCCTTGGAGGTAGGCATCATGACAAAAATGTTACAGGTAGGATAATAATGCCAGAGGAGTTGCTGACGGTTGCCCTTGAGCAGCTGCACTACCTTTTTCTAAACAGCTTATTGCAGACGGAATTCAGGAGGACAGGTTTGTCCCCAACTTCCAGGAATTCATCAACACATTTGTGGCAAATTTTACAATGTGTCATTTTTACAATACTGTCCAGATTCCGGGAGATTACTGTTGAATGTGTGGACATGATTAACAGGTGTAGAAATTACAGTTACCTTATTGTTGTTTTGTGTCAATTTTCCTGTTTGATTAAGGATGGATATTGCGCACAACTAGATGTCAAATCTGCGGCCAAATTCCTCGTATGCGAGGTATTTCCTCAATGGGGGGGTATGTGAGGTCCTAAAATCTGATAATGGCACTCACTTTTTTAATGAATTATTGAGGGAAATAGTGTCCCTATTAGGGATCCGGCATAAACTGTGCTCGATCTACCATCTACAAGTCAACAGGAAAGTGTGTAAAAATAATGGTTTATTGAAAACAAGTTATCCAAAATGTGTGCCACACTAGGAAGGAATTGGGTATAGTGCCTCCATCTGGCTTTCTTAAGCTTGAGAACAGAACCCAGTAAAGACCATAACCTGTCCTGGCACGAGACAGTGATGGGGAGAAGGATGCACATGCCTCTCACTGCTACACATGCAAAATCAAATGCTCAGAGGGCAGCAGGAGGTTTGGGGGAGGAGTTTCTGGGATATTTATGGTAGTTAGAAAAATGTGTACAAGTTTTGTCTCTCCAGATTGCTCCTAAAAGGGAAGATGCAGCTGCAGCATCAGCGACGGATGAACTGAACTTGCCACCGCCGGAGCTGTTTCCTGAGGCCCAAATGTATGCCTTTTACGGTTGTCTATGCCACCCCTTTGCTGTTCGGGTTAAGGAGTTGTGGTATTGGCACCTGGCACTGCTCCACCTTCTCACCTGACTTACCTACTTTCTGACTAAGATTAGGGAATATTTTGCAGCACATTTCGTTTCAATATTGCAGCTGACAATCCCTTTTCCACGATGAAGGATTTGCATATGTTTATGTGGATGTCTGTTTTTTTCCTCCCTCTGCAGGCTCAACACTACAAGTGGTGTATAATATATATGTTATGTTGTATATGTTATTTTTTGTGTGGAGTAGGTATAGTATTTCTGTGCAAACTTCTGGGGCATATGAAGGGGGGTATGGGAATTAAACTGATGTATATTTGCAGATAACACACATTAGGAGGGAAACCGAGGAAGAGATAGACTACAACCAGTACAAAGCGGTCATTTTTGACACTGTGGCTGATGTGCACCATTCCCAAATTGGACAACACGTGTTAAAATCACATGTGTGATGGGGAGCGGGCGAGGTGAAACAAGAGGTGTTATGTCTGCTTTTTGATACCTCATGTGACCGGTGCACCCCCATTACTTATACTTCAAGAAATGCAACTTCTTATAGCCCAGTATTTGGTACACTTGGACCTGTGCAGAGAACAAAGTTTGTTCCATGGGCACACTGTCCAGGTGGTAATTCTGGACAGAGATGATGAAGAATTTACCAAGAAGAAAGAACGAGCTTGGTGCAAAGGTAGTGCCATTCTTGCATGCTGAAACTTTGTTCATTTTGCTTACGGAATTGTATATACTGATTGACTTTGACAAATAGATTCTTGCCTTTGCACTATTGTCCAGACATTGTGCTTTGTGTAAACTTGTCATATGTTGTGTGCCTGACATTGTTTGTATTCCTGCTGAATCTGAGAGTAAATTCACTCTCAAAGTTACACGCAGAGCGAGTGCTCTGTGTAAAACTACAATCCCCAGAATTCTTTGTGTCGCAAATTCTTTGTTCCGCGGCAAGCCGGTCTTCGCCGGCTATAAAGATCTTCGGGGTCATTACAAGTACGGCGGTCCGCAAATAAGGGTGTTGTGCAGCTATGTAGCGGCAAACTTTACGGGCCGCCGCACTACAACTATGCCTGCTGGCACCCTTGCATGTGGCAGGTCTGACCTTCCAGGTGCATCGGATTCTGGTAGGCAACGTTGTCATGGAAGCACAAGAACCATTACTAACGGTGCCAGTGCTTCTGAGTCACTATTCCCGTGGAGTCCTATGGGACTCAACGGGAATGAGGACTAACATTTTCACCTCCTGATGTCCCGGGCCTCCGGGACTTGTAATGTTGCGGTGGCATCTGGATCTCAAGCAGCGGAAAGAGTGTTACAGTCTGGAGACAACCCACCGGCAGCATCGGTGGCTTACTGCTGGGCTTGTTATTACCCCACTTCTCTTTGTACACTCGCGCTAAGTAGTCTTATTCTTGCATACTGAAACCCTGTTCATTTTGCTCACGGAATTGTATAGCCTGATTGACTTTGACAAATAGATACTTGCCTTTGCACTATTCCCCAGACATGTGCTTTGTATACAGTTGTACATATTTTGTGTGCTTCACAATTTGTATTCTTGCTGAAGCCGAGAGAAAATGCACTCAAAGTTCCACACGGAGCAGGTGCTCCACATAAAACCACAATCCCAGAATTCTTTGTGTCACCTTAAGGAAACATTAGGCGTTTCATCGCTGGTCCTTCTGTTAGGGAGAATTCGCTGTTTAGGCTGAATTTCCTAACCTAGTGAGTCCCCCAGCAGCTTTGCTGGATTTCTGGAGTTTGTTTTTCCATCCTGCCAAGAGTGAGACTCTTTTTCTCCCACTAGATGACATGAATGTGTGTAATTCCTTTGAATGTCAATGTGTTCTATGGGCTATGGGGTCTTTTACTCCATAGGGTCTCATATGTTTTTCTATGTGTGTTACACAGCACCCTCCATGTCGTAACACTGGGGCATCCTAGCGGACCTCCATCATAGACTCCATACCCGGGGACTGACTACTGTCTGCCCTGGCATGTAAAGTCACCATTGGCTTTACTAGACCTACATTTACTAACAGAACTAGTACACACCACCCTATTGTGGACGTGCTAGTAGGGGTAATTCGATTACTCCTGGGTCTGTTATTCGAGGGGGCACTGTCCCACCCCCCCACGTCGAGTTTTGGCTGGTGGCAGTGGAAACTACTTTTTATATTCGACCCCGAATATAACCCTATGGGATTCTTCCCATTGTTGGAGATTAATACCTTTTTCCCCTTAATCTCTAACATACCACTGGTTTACTTATCTTAAATAAGTTTATCGGATGGTATTTTCTGCCAGAACTCGGTTTTTAAAATGGCGTCTGTGTTCGTCTCTGTGACTCCTAAACCAAAGGTTGAGCCCTTTGTTCCACTTTTGGCGGGCTTCTGTACAGAGGCCCTCCAAAGTGGTGCCATTCTGTCTGGGTTACCACAGGGGTGTGGGAGGGGGTTTAGGCACCCTGGACTGAGTTGCCTTGCCAACTCCGGTCGCACTCTGGTGTGATTGGCCCAAGTTGTGAGCCTCCCCGCTCACCACTTAGCGTGTTTTGAGTGACAGCTAGGCTAAATGAATGGGGGTTTTCTGCATAAAAGCAGGGCTTTTGGGACTGGATCTTCAGAAGTCGCCACAGGACCTAAGAATCCGACGAGGGTAAAGCTGAGCCGACCTGTAACGACGACACCTCCGGAGTCTCTTCCCCTGACTGGTGGGAACAACCAGTCACCTTTGCTTTTTCTTCGCTCCAGGACGCAGTGGTTGAATTGCCCGTGCAGAGCACCTCGGCAACCGGATAGCCACTACCCCTGCACTGCGACCAAAAGGTGGTGCCTTGTGACGGAGCACTCCGCGGCTGGCCTCTTCCATGGTGGTGCAACGATCTTCAGCTTTCCTTCGACGACGAGATCATATCTTCTCTTGGCAAAGACCCGACGTGCATCCACCACCAGGAACAACTGCCCCCGCCGGAGCTGTCTCTCCACAAACAAGCTACCGTGTCCGCCTGGCTTCCCTTTCTGCCAGATAGAGTGAGGTGTCTTAATCCTCGCCTTTCTATTGGGTCGCCTCCAAGCGTTCTTTAACTTTCTGTTCTGAACTGGTCCAAACTTTCCATAACAATTTGCGATAAAGACTCGAAGCGCATTTCCACTGAGACACTTTTTGGGACATATCGCCTTGCCTCTCTCCGAGTGGGCCTGGCCTCTGAACTTTGTGATCTGCAGTAGACCCTGCCTTACTTGCCTTGCATTTGTCCGTAAAGTATTGGTACCGAGTTGATTTCATTACCTGCCTTTTTTTTCTCTCCCGACCTAACGAGTATTAGAGTGCCATCTAGGTTAAAGCATACACCTCTGTCTGCAAATAAGTGATGCCGGTGAACCTAGACTTGTCGAACTATTGTTAGGGGGATTGATCTTTTTCTTCGTATAGTAATTGTGATTGAAGTTGTTTGCCGTTTTAGTGCCAGAGTGTTTTCTATAGATGTGTTGTTATAAATAAATACCTTTATATCTTTACACTGAAGCCTTGTTCCGTGTTTGCTTGTTCTACTGTGTAAATTGCCCTATATTGTATACTCCACATACTGCCTAACTCTTCTTGAGGGAAGTCTGACTGCTCAGCCACAGCTACCAAGTGAATCTGTGTGGTACAGACTGCTACCAAGTGGGTTTACTGCCAAACACCTGTAGTCCTAAATCTTTTGCAGTGGTCCTAGAGGGAACTGCACAGGTTTCCGCCTAACAGCTTCCATGACAAGCCGGTCTTTGACAGCTATGAATATTTTCTCTTTGTGCCCCCGCTCCATGTAGTGTTATTGTTGCATGTTGAAACCCTGTTCATTTTTCATACGGAATTGTATATCCTGATTGACTTTGACAAATAGATGCTTGCCTTTGCACTATTGCCCAGACATTGTGTTTGTGTACACACTTGTACATATTTTGTGTGCTTGACAATGTTTGTATTCTTGCTGATGCTGAGAGAAAAAGAACTCTCAACGTTCCACACAGAGCGAGCGTGATGTGTAAAACTACATTCCCCAGAATTTTTTATGTCACCTTAAGGAAACGTCAGGTGCTTCTGCATTGATGCTTCCGCGACTAGCCACTCTTGGCTCTGCTGGCCTGTCCTGCCAATGCCACTGCAATGGACCACTTTGGCTCTCTGATCACACAAAGGTATTGATTAATTCACTTGTCACCCATCCTGGCCGCTAGACCTTGACAATGTCACGGTGTCCACTCGTTGTCTGAATCAAAAACTACAATATTCCAACCAGAAATTGAACATGAGATATCCAAACAACCTAAACCTTTTTCTAGCTGTACAGAGGGCTAAGCGTATGGCAATTGTACAAAAATATTGAGCAAAGAGGCAGAACCAAGCTTGTCACTGGTACTTCACATTGTAAATACTCTGCATAATAAGATCAGCCACAAATTGGGTTTAAAAGCTAACTCTTCTCCCACCGAGGTGGCCTTCAAGATCTCACCCCAAACCTACATACAACATCTGTATCCCAACCCTCCTCCCCCATGACTAATATTCTTTTTAAATCTGAAACTTTACCCTCTTTTCAGACAATCCCTGGCCGTTTCCTATTGACAAGCAAGGATTGCAAGTCAACCATGGGCATCATTCCTGCATTCACCAACTCGAACTTGTGAGTTAGAAGGAAACCTTTACCCCAGTGCAAAGTCCTTCCCCCAAGCCCTAAAAGTTTAAAAAACAAAACTTTGTCTGACTCTACGTCTCCTACTAGACCTAAGACTCTTAAATGCACCCTGCGGAATACTAGATTTGTGAATAAACATGGCTCTGATATTCACAACTACATCCTGCAGCTAGACCTGCACATACTGATGCTTACAGAAACTTGGATTAACAAAACAAGCGGCCCTATGATATCCCTGGCAACTCCCAATGGTTATTCCATCACTTGTCAAAACTGAACCCTGGGACATGTAGAGGGCGGGGGGTGTTACAATTATTTCAAAGAAATATCTCAAACTCTTTCAGTCTCCACTTTTTGTCAAACCTGCAAGACCCTACATCTTAAAATGACTCCAATGCCATGTTGCTGTGTGAACTTTGTCCTACTTTGTCATCCGTCGATAAATATGCCAAATTTTAATTCTGATCTCCTTTCTTTTTTAAGAGAGTTTAATGGCCTAATTGCTCTACTTTACTGGCCAGTGATTTCAATCGATGGCTAAACAATACCTCAGATAAAGAAGCCTCTACATTAGTCTTGGTTTTAAACAACATCGACTTTTTTGTACTTAACCATGATCCCATGACCTCCCATGGTAATACTTCTGATTGGGTGGTGGCTATGAACCTTGATATTCATATTGAGAACACAACCCCCTGCATCTGGTCTGACCACTACACCATTGACTACCAAATTGTACTGCAAGACCTGCCTGCAAACATTAAAAATCCTGTAGGGAAAGTTACCAGTCGCAATGTCATCAAAATTGGTTTGGCAGAACTACAGACCTCTATGGACCAGGTTATGCTCTCCTCCAATGACTTGGATTCCCCCAACTTCCTAGTTTCAAGCTTCAACAAAGTCGTGGGAGCTATGCTTAATAAAGTGGCCCCCCTTAAGTCTAAACTTATTAGAGAGAATATAAGTCATCACAAATGGTTCAGACACAAACAGAGCCTCTTGAAAAAAGTTAAAAGAACGGCAGAGGCCAGGTGGCAGAAAGATGTTCCTGATACTAACAAGAGCATTTGTAAGACTTGTGATATCCGCTACCAGACAGCCATCATCGCAACAAATAAAAACATCTTTAATAAGCAGGTAGGAGAGGTCAAAAATAGCGCACTCAAAAAAACCTTTTGAGATACTCACTTTCTTGGAAAAACCGAAAGCCCAACAAACATCGGTCTCTGCCACTGATCTGGCCTGTTCCAGAGTCAAGCTCTCTTTTGAGGTGAAAATCTCAAAAGCCTGTGAAAAGATTAAGGACTCTCTGTCTAAACTGAAATCAGACTCTATTCTGATTATGAAATCTTCAGTGGTTGAACAGCAGCTCTTTGATTTACATAGAATTTCTATGCATGATATTTTTAAAAAAATGTTTTATTGCATTTGTTACACACCCAAACCCTTAGGTATCACGGCGAGGTTACACACAGCTTATTCAAAACATTTGTTAACGGGCCGAAACGGCACAGTTACACTAATATCTACAGCAGTACAGTGGTATGAATCCAATGATATTTAAAATGGGCAGAAATCAATCAATATGATTGCACATCTATCTAAGATGCGCCCCTCGTCTTGTCCAGAAAATATCATTCCGCCAAAACATATGCTTGACAACAAGGAGACATTTGCTCCATTTCTGGTTATATTAGTGAACTCCTCATTTCATCACAAGTCAGTACCGGAGGCCATTAAAATGGTTACTGTCACCTCCCTTCTAAAAAAACAGTTCTTGATCTTATGGATGCTGGTAATCTGAGACCCATCACCAACAGTAACTTCCTATTGAAGGTATTTGATTAAGCTGAGAAATTCCAACTCCACATTTTTGTGGAGATAACAGGCATTTTACACTTCAGACAGTCCGATTTTAGACTGTTACACAGCACCGAGACTGCCCCTCTAGACTTTCAAACCTACATATTGGGTTTTACAGATAGGGGTCATAATGGCATTCTGATCATTTTAGATCTGTCAGTGGCCTTCGAATTGTTGGACCACGAATGCCTGCTCAATACACTTAACGATGTTTGGTTATGTAATAAGAACTCAATTAATTGGATACCATCACTCTTGTCTCATTGGATGTCCAGAGATTGCTGGGGAGAAGCCTCCTCCTCCTCCCAAGCTTCCATCACGTCTGGTGTTCCAAAGGGAGCCTGTATGTTGCCCTTACTATTAACTTGTACCTCAGGCTATTGTGTAGTATCTTGGAAGACCAGGGGGTGTTCTTTACTAATTACGCTGATGACACCCAAATGGTGTTGCAACTATCTTGCGACTATAACCTAGAGTCACACAAAATTGAACATATCTACTCCATCATTGAGTCCTGAATGAATACTAAGTGGATGTGCCTTAATGGCAACAAAACTGAGATGTTGATATTTGGTCTATCCCAAACAAAGACCAAATTAGATTAAAATATCAATATTTTCTTCTGGATCATTGTAAAATCCTAGTTGTTGATAAAGTCAAAATGCTTGGTACATATTTTGACTCTTCATTTTCCACGGATGTACACACTAACCAGGTAGTAAAAAATTGCTTGTTTGATCTTCATATAAAATCCAGCCATTCCTATCTGAAAAAAACTGTGCATCAGTTGCCAGTGTTATCGCATTGTCAAGACTTGGCTACTGTAATACACTCCTGATTGGAGCTAGGAAACAATATCTGTCGATGCTGCAAACTATCCAGAATTATGCAGTCTGCATTGTAAAGTGTAAGTCAAGGCGTGAACACATCTCTGAGAGCAGACAGGACCTTCATTGGCTCACGATAGCTCCCTACATCTCTTTCAAAGCAGTAACACTAGTGCACAATTGTCTTTATGGCTCTGCACCTGCTTACCTGAAAGCCATAATCTCTCTCTATGTTCTGTCCAGATTACTTTGTTCTACTGACAACAGTCAGATCAAACAACTGTGCTTTAAACGATCAAAGGGCTTAGGCAAATCCTTCCCAGCCATCTTGGCTAAAATCTTTAACTCACTTCCCCCCAACATAAGGCTGGAAAACAACACTGGCACATTCTGCTGCAAGTTGAAAAGGGTTCTGTTTGAATAAATCTGTTTTTTGTTCCCTGTCAGATGCTTTCTTGTCCCGTCCTTGCTGTTTTATTGCTATTGTGTACATCTTTCAGTGTGCCCTGATGCCTGCAGGTTTTCGCGTATTTACACATAAATAAATAAATAAATACATAAATAAAAGTACGACCATTGCTGAAGATGGAGGGAGCATTGTTTTCCAATTATGTATAAGTAGCAGGAGTAGTGAGCTGTGCAGGGGGCTTATTGGGGTTTCCTGAAGACATGGTGGCAGTCGTTAATCAGAACTGTGGCAGACCATGAGTTAACTATGTGCCAAAATTGACATGGATTGAGCAAAGTGAACACAAGCTAAAGTACAGAGGCCAGCAGAGTAATCTTTTTGTTTCAGAGGAAATTATACTACACGTATCGGAACAACAAACAGCCAAAGTAATAAGACATTGTTCATCCAAGTCCTAACTGAAGGCAGAGCAGCGTTGATGGATGTTTACTGGGTGTGAGGACAATATGCATATCTACACCTCCCATCACCATCATGGAGGGGTGCATGTTTGTTGACCGTCCTGCACTCAGCAGTTTTGGTAGTTCCTGACTCCCTTCTGTCAGTGATAAATAGGCCACCCAACAACCAACTAAGCCACTACACGATAAATGTGCCTTTCACTCACCAAGAGTGCATCATCAGAAGAGATCAAATTACCTCTTGAAAGACTCCTACGATAAACTAAAGGTGATTCCGGAACAATATCGACTATTTACGAAAACAGCAAATATTTTTACCACCCTCCTGGTGCCGGGTATCTGGGCTGGAGCCAACGCCAAGTGGCTGAAGATCACCAGGTGGGAGATGCTTCAGATGGTGAACCAGACAGAGTGCAGCCTTAACTAGATAAAGATTGAGTTAAGGGCAATCAGGCTTTTGACACGCCAGAACAGATCGTTTCTGGACTTACTCATGGCTATGGAAGGGGGCGTATGCAAAAAAATTGGTCTGTCTTGCTGCACATATAACCCACAAATGAATCCCCCAAATGATGCAGACAATGGGTCCTTGTCCCATGCAATAGGGGCCTGCACAATATAAGGATTACAATGGAGAAAGAAGCAGGTATCAACCCTGATATTTTGATTCAATATTTTCATGGGCCCTCTCATGGTTAATGGTTACAAAACGGTGCAGAAATGCTGGTTCCCATCATTGTTTTTTGCTTGTGCTTTTCTGTTCGTGCCAGATGATCCTGAGGTGCTGCATTAAGACGTTGCCAAAGAGCACCATGCTGATGGTATTGATAAGGGCATGTAAAGCTCTTCTTCTCACAAAACATATGTACGCCCAGATTGATTGATGGGATGGGGTTGTAAAGCCAAGGATTGCAAAAATAGAGCAGGCTTTAGAACCCCTCGAAACCTTGACCACACCCCACCAGACCCAGAGAAATATGTTGAGTGCTGGGTTGATTTAGCAGGAAATGGTTGTGCTGTTTCATGACTGGTACACTGGAAGAGTATGGCAAATGGGGGAGGAGGCGTTTATGTCATGTGTGTAAAGCATGGGTACCCAAGGATGATGATCATAGGAGGAAGCAGGTTTAGTTAATGGAGTATTAACTGAAGGGGGGAATGTTGGGATGCATGTACAGAATCCCAGCCAGACAAAAAGTTTCAGATTGAGAAAAATGTATTAGCATGAAATATTGGGGAAAATAGACAGAGGGTTGTGCAGCAGAATACGCACGTATTGTTTTTAGTTAGGCTTAACACATATTCGATGCTTATATATAGCAACACAGAAAGAGCAACAGATGCACTACTGTTGCGGTTGCAGAGGTTCTAGGTAGAGTAGTATTATAGGCCTGGTGTTTAGTTGATGTATTTGAGATTATGGACAGCGGTGAGGTGCAGAAAGAGATGAAGCAGGTGAAAGATGGAGTCAGAACGGTACTGTGGTAGAAGTGAGATCAACCTGCTAACATGACAGAATTATATTGAAAGTTAAGGCCTTGTGCACATTGAACAGAATAGAATGCAGTCCCTGATGTGGAGGTGTGATTCTGTGTAGCTCAGCTCCAAAAACAAATCCCCTTTTCCATTCCCCACAAGAGAAGCCAAGGTCAGAGGCACCTGCAGTGCACAGATAACTGCTAATTGTATCAAGCTGCGGAGCCTGAATAGGGTGGGAATGGAATGTGAGCTGCATGTGGATGCACACTTTAAAGGACAAATTCATAAGAACAGGGAACCATGTTTTGTGATATCAATGGGCAAGGCAAAGATTTAGATCACTACTGCCCTCCCCAAGGAGCAGTCAACCCATATGAATTCCAAGTAGACACACAACCACCTTGCCTCTATCTGCTCTATGTGCTCCTACCTTTATACCTTGATACTATGGCATCCTGTAGCAACCTAGTTTCCACCATCCAGAGAAACCGTAAAACTAGACTACTTTCCTCTATGGATGATGCTTGCAATACCAATGGTGCCCTAATTAGTAAACACATCCATGTATCTGATGACCATGCCACACTAACAGCATCCTCTCTGCTGGAACAGGATAAGGTCTTAAACAGTAACACTCAAATTATTACTGAGCTCACACAGGATTCTGGCTCTGACACACTAAATGTCCCCCTTAACACCCAGGCTTTTAATTGTGTGTTATTAAATACGCAATCCCTGGTGAAACATGGGCCTGAAGTGGCCGATTTAATTTCACAGATCAGAGTAGATTTTCGGGCCAAGAATGAGACATGGGTTCACAATGCTGCTCAGCACTCCCTACAACTCTCAACGCCTCCTGGTTATCTACACTTTTACCTCAACCATTCTTATAAGAAGGGAGGTGGTGTAGCTCTCATATTTAAATTCTCTATTAAAGTGCGCATATCAGATACTCCTAAATTGGATAACTGTGAGGCCCTTTTTCTGAAACTAAGCATTGACCCTGTCACAACGCTAAATATTCTACTGCTATACAGACCGCCTTTGCTGACACCTCTGTTTGAGGAACAATTATTGGCCTTCCTGGGAAATGCCTGCAAGCAGCATTCACCCACTATTATTTTGGGCTATTTCAACCTTTGGGCAAATTCTGCCTCAGATCTAGAGGCATCATCTCTTCCAGAGACTTTTTATCTTCTTAATTTTGCTCAAAATGTTAAGGTGTCTACCCCTATCGGGGTTAACACCTTGGACTGAGTTTAATCGAAAAATCTAACTATCTCTCATATCATTGTTGAGAAATCTATCTGGTCTGACCACCATGTTCTATATTTTTTTAAATTGACAATTATGCTCTCCCTACCTGTATTCAGCAGTCTCCCTCACCTCGTCTGTCTCATAATCTTTGGAAGGTTACTCACAGAGCTTTTCGTACTCTGGTCTCTCCCCTTCTGACCTCTCTAGAAGAGAATACCTCTTTTGAAGATGTTATTTTGTGTTTTAGACAGGCTCTTGACCAGGGTTTTGAAACACTAGCCCTTCAGAAACTCTTACATCAGAAAAAGCATACTACTCTTAATGCTCCCTTCATGCCTGAGGTAATTGAGGCCAGAGCACAGAAGTGAAAACTGGAACATGCCTGGCGTAAAAATGCCACTGAGCTTAATCTTAGTGCATATAAACAGGCTGCTAAAATCTTTATATCCATGATTTTTAAGGCCAAGGAATCCATTCTTAATATGTGGATTCTAGCAGCATAATCACGGCCTAAGGAGCTGTTTTCTATCCTACAGGAACGTCAAGGATGCACTACCACCTCCACCATACCTGTAGATAATAACTGGTGCAACATGTGCATGATGGTTTTACAGATAAAATACATAAACATCTGGAGAATATACGAGTAAAATTACTGTCTGCTCCACAGACTCTACTACTAGTGTGGTAAAAAGGACCTGATCCTGAACTGGTACTCTTCTCATTTAAACCAGTATCAGAGGAGGAAGTCCTGGAAGTAGTCCAAAAATTCAAACCCACCTCTTGCAGAGGTAATATATTTCCTGCCACATTGTTTAAAGAGTTTATCTGTACACTTGTTCCATGGGTCACAAGGTTAATAAATCGCTCTTTCCAAGAGGCATCTGTTCCCGAAAACATTAAGGAGGCCTGGGCACCCCATTATTGAAGAAAGATAACCTTGATTCGGCACAAGTTGGCAATTACCGTCCTATTACCAACGTTCCTTTAATTGTTATAATTCTGGAATAAGTAGCATACATGCAGTATCAATTGTTTGTTGAAAATCAGGACATCCGTGTAGCTCAGCAATCTGGCTTTCATCCCAATTATGGGAGAGAGACAGCTTTGCTCGACCTAAAGTCACACATTGAAGGCATTATTGAAGCCAGAAATTCAGCATTGCTTTTGCTCTTAGATCTATATGCCGCTTTCGATCTTCTGGATCATTGTCTCTTGGCAGATAGACTATCCACTGTCAGAAGATGTACCCCGTCTGCCACAGCATGGCTTAAATCTTTTCTTGTCCCAAGTAATATGAACGTAGCAAAGGACACTACATACTCCAACAGGACAGTTCTCACCTGTGGGGTTCCTGACGGGCCATGCTTGTCATCCCTGCTTTTTTATTGTTTACTCAAGACATCTCTGCAACCTCCTGTCTATTCTGGGGGTATACTTTGAAAATTCCTCTGATGACACACAGATTGTTCTAAGGTTATTAGGCGTATATACTGTTGAATCTGTGCAAATCAGAGTCGGCCTCACCAGTTTACTTTGACCATGTCTGGGATGGAAAGTGCACATCACATGAGGGTCTTCATTTATGAATATATCAATAAGGGGAAGCCAACAATCAAGTACCTAGATTTGCAAGTGATGATGTAGGGAACCGTGTCTATTGCGGAAAGGGCTTACATTATATGAGGCCAACTGGTCCATGGACTATAGGAGGGACATTAGCATGTTATATAGGTGGTAACCAATAATGGTGGAGGGATTATGTTGTATCTCATTATGTTAGTATTGTTAATTATGGCTTATCAGCCTATAAAATGTGTAACACTATGAACAAATCAGAGAGCTGTGTGTTATTTCAGTTCTATGGGACCACCTGAGAACGTTTTGCATGTAATAAACCTTGTTTTGCTTTGCAAAGAGGAGCAGTGTGTATTTGACTTTTTTTAATACTTATTCCATATTGGTTTTGGGTTACTGTCCTTTCATTATGGCAGGAGTCATTGATCCAGATTTCCGCGGAAACATCAAGTCCCCCTGCATAACCATGGGAATAAATCATATACCATCAAAGAAGGAAAGAATGTGGCCAAATGGGTTCTTGAGAAAACCTAATTCCTGGTACTGCAGGAAGTAATAAAACCAACAGAGACAAGGCTGCGGACAAAAGGGTCTGTGGAGACAGACCTTCCCCAACTAGAGAAGATTCCTGACGAAATTGAGTAGGTGGCTCCCTTAACTGACCTAGCCTTTACTCAAAATAATGATCGCATTCTTACAGAGGCCTATAGTAAGGTCAGTTCTGAAGAGAAGGGATGAAGTCAAGCTAGTCCCTTTTTTTAGAAAAAAAGACGGACTGCTTTATCGAGGCGACATAACCACAGAGGGAATAAGGTGTAAACAGCTTGTTGTCCCACAGAGTCATAGGCGAGCAGCTCTCAAACGTGTAGACTCCAACTTGGCAGCCAGACACAAGGGAATAGTTAAAACTGAAAGCCAGAAAGTTTCCAGATTGTATTTGCCAGGAGTATTTGCTGATATCAAGAACTTCATTCTAATTTGTGAAATCTGTTAAAAACAACAACCACTCCTATTCCACCCGACCCATTGCAACCAGTACCCATCATTGGAGTCTCCTTTTCAAGGATTGTGATGGACATAGTAGAGCCCTTAGAAACATCCAAGCTTGGGAATCGCTACATCCTAATAATTATGAATTATGCCACTCACTATCCAGAAGGCTTTCCCCTCCGTAATAATACAACATAACAAATATGGAAGCAGCTATTACCATTTATCTCAAGGGTAAGATCTTCTAGAGGGATCTTTAACATCCAGGGTAACACCTTTATGCCATGGTGCTGGGATGATAAAGGCTCAATATTGTCAGTTAGGGGAGAAAAAAGCAGATGTGAGGGCAGGTCTCTGCTGAGGGCGAGGGGCCGTAATCTGAAGCTTGGCAAATGGCAAAATTGTGAAATTGTGCTCTTGGACCTCATACCTGTGCTGCAAACATGCATGCTTTCATCTGTTGGACTTTGGGTCGGGGATCCCTAACATTGCTGTTTCCATTTGGGGGATCCCCTCAACCATCTCCTATTCCACTATGTCACTCAAGTGTTCTTCAATTGGGGCGGAGATTCTGTTGGCATTGCTGGTGCTGTGTCTCTGGGCTGGGGCTACTGCAAATGTGGTACTTCAGAGACCCACTCGCTGTGCTTTCTGACTCCAACCCCCTCAGAGTGTCGTCATAGTTACTGCTGTACTGTACATTCAGCCTCAGTTACAACAGCCCACAGATGGGCCCACTGGCTTGCCGAGGAAGCCTTAACACTTTGGCTTTGCAAAACCCATCGAGACAAGGTTATGATGGATTGCATGCTGCTGGTGCAATAACTCAGTTTTTGGGGGTCATTATGACCCGGGCACAAAGGGATACCGGGCACCGGTAATAACACCGGTGCCGGTAATCCCTTTGCACCCTATTCTGAGGTCCCTTTGCGGGTCCCTCCTTAACGCCTGGTTTTAGCAGGCATTAAGGACGGGACCCGCAAATGGACTTCAGAGCTAATAACGGTACCGTAATTTACAGTACCGTTATTAGCACACTCCCCATTCACATTTAGCCCTTTGGGGGCTCAAATGGGAATGGGGATTGACATTTTCAATGGGGACTTACCGGTCCCGCAAAGGTCGGACTAGACAGGTAAGTCCCCAGTGAACCAGGGCGGACACGGTACCGGTAATGGTGCACCAACCTCGGAATTTGGCCCTTTGACTAGTTTTTGCAGGCTTCTGAATTCTATGAGGACTGGTAACATAAATAATGCTTCCCTCCTGGGACATGCAACAAACTGAAAATGACTTATTTCATGTGTTCATGTTGTGCCACAGATTAAATGTATATATGGTAAATCAGGACCAAAAGGTAGGAAGCAACAAGAAGGGGCAAACACAATGCAATGAAACAATTTATAATAGTAATTGTATACTCAGTGTGTCAATGTAACCTTAATGGTGGTATTAATAACAAATCTCATGCTGAGACATGAGCAACAGGTGTACTTTCACTGACTCATACTGGCTCACACCATGCTGCCCGTAAGTTTGCAGCTCAGAGTGCCCGCCAGCTTCAAGCATGAATACAGCGAGCACACCAAACGCCACTACCAGGTAGACACGTGGCTGCATAGAGTAGCATCACTCAGTTCTATGTGGGGGCTCTGTGCAGCGCACACTGGCCTAGTGATGTTAGGATATTGTGGCTCATGCCACAACTCTCTCCTTTGCAGAGGCCAAATCGAGCCAAGGAGTTCAGGCAAAGGAGCATCCCTTCGGAAGAGTATACCTAGCGGTTCAATGTGTAAAGGAAATCTAATGTCAAGTGGTATTGTAACGAGTAAAGAGGGTGCGGCTAGTGAACTGAAGGGAAGACAGACAGGAATACTAGGGTGTTGATGAGTGCAGGCTGAAAGTAAAAGTACCAAATTCCCGAGAGCCACACTGGTTATTTGGGTTTGGCTCTTTGACAATTGAGAGTGTGTTTATGGGGGAACGGGGCTTAACATATGATATACTTCATTGCTACAAGTCATGCTTAGCCTCCAATTTTGGGGTGAGAGAAAGCGCTAAAGAAATTAACTTTGTCATCAATCCAATCATGTTGATTTGGTAAAGCTAGGAAAGAGGTTGAACAAGGGGGTATATGTATAGGGGGCATACAAGCACTGGACACCATCTGAGAGCAAGATAGTCAGGCGCCATTCATGGATACACAAGCAGCAGTCTATTACATGTTTGTGGCTACATTGCTTTGACTCATTTAATTTGTGTGGAGTCCGACCCAAATGAGTCCATTCTCCAAAAGTCCTCAGCTGACAGTTTGCATGTGTGTTTGGACAATGTTGTATAACTTGGAGGGGACATGTTCTCAGGTTGAAATTGAATACCATACGTGGGTGTTTGTTGGCTCAGGTATTAAGGCTCTTCTCATGCAGGTGTTCGTTGAATAGACAGGTTTCACCTGTTTTCTGAAATGCAGGTGGTATTCTTCTGTATGACGGTATTGTGCAGAGAGTTCCAGAGTTTGGTTTAGATTAAGCAAAAGGAGGTTCGTCTGTGGCATGTTTGGCTGAAGCTTAGTAACGTAACTAGGGTGTTGTTGCTGGAATGAAGAGCTCTCAATGATTGGTAGAAGATTAATTTCCTTGAAATGGATGCTGCATCCCTGCCACGGAAGGCATAGTGGCCAATACATACAGTTTTTTAAGTGAATCCTCCACTGAATTCAGAATCACTGAGTGTTCAGAGGTAACAGGTGATGAGTTCAGATATTTTAAGTTTCATAAGCAGCCTACATGCAACCTTTTAAGACACCTTGTAGCCTGTTGCATGGGTTTTCTGTGACCAGCAGGTATGGCTGTTGGTGCAGTCTTGAAAGTACTAGTGTAATAACTGCATGTAATTATCTTACCACCCCCACCTCCTGCACCCATGGTACTTGTGTATACTCTAGCAATGTTTTAAAGCATTTTTCTATTTCCAACACCAGGAACATGGAAACAGAAACATTATTTTACATGCTCCATTGCCATGCACGAACCTTCCCGGCGACAGCTGTGGATGTTGCCAATCTTTAGGTCTCTGTGGGGGACACTAGCCTGCCTTCCCTATAAGGGCCCTCATTTGTAAAACCTAGGTGAATTTGAATTGCCTCGGGTGATAGTTCTGACCAGTGGTGGGACTTTATCCAACGAAAAATTAGGGCTGTCCGGGTTTTGCACAAACTATTTTGCTCACCCCTGGTTTCAACGAAAGGTCACTTAATTTCATGAGACTGAGGTTTCTGACCATTGTTATAGTTAAAACCCATGGTATTAGGGTAAACCATCACATGTGAAGTGATGCACGATAAATTATAATGCAAGGGCAGTAACATTTCTTATGGTAAAAGTGAGGGTGATTTGTATCAGACTAGGTAGTAACAGATCTGAAGTTTATTCAAATGTATTCAAAATGTATTTTTTGAGCAATCGGTGCATTCATGCTAACACAGAAGTATTATAAATACACGTGTCCTAAAAAAAAGAAATGCTATTATTACTTCAAATACAATTATAAAACAAATCTGCTGTGTACCATCTGTCTGGAAGCGCTGTTTGGTGGTGTTTATCACATATGCATCTCAGTCGCAGTGTAGACCAGTAATGTGTTTCACTCTACAGGCGCACTGCATCATTTAGAATGCCAGCTTAATTCTTTTCAGTGCTTCGCTGTGGTGCTTATTAAGGAAATTGCTTTAGCTTTAATGACTAAACCCATTAATACGCAATCCAGGAAAAATAATATTTCAAGAAGTCAAACACGTATTTGCTGTCTATAGCTAGGAAGGATGAGGATTCTCTTCATACTCCTGTCTCTAAATCTCTTTCTGCTTTCCAATACTCGATGCATCCTCCCTTCCTTCACATCAGCTCCAGTACAAGCAAAGTCCTCTTTGTTCCTGCTACCTCTTACACCCTCATGTACCTCTTGCTGATCTCATCTCTCTTTTTCCACATCTGCTCTCAATGTCGGTGTCACATTTTGAACTTCTATTACTTTCTCTTTACATATATCTTCCACTATCCATTCCTGTCGCTTTCACCTCTATAATATTCATCCAACTCAAGTTAGTATAAGCCTCAGTTTTTCTTTTATATTCTGTTATCTTGATTATTGCTCGGTACTTTTGATTGGATTCCCTGCCTCCCACCTCACTCCCCTCTGTCTTCAGTTCTGCCATCTGTCTTCTCTTCCCTTTCAATGTATACTGGTATTAATCATTCTCTTCATCTTGCTCCCTTCTTAATTTTGACTTGTCTACTATTGCCTTTATCGTCCATTGTTTACAAGCGCATTCATGTCCTCGCTCCACTCAAACTGTCATACTTGACCTCACTATATTCCCCTTGACACTCTCTCCACTCTCAAACTCCTCATCTTCTTTGTTTTCCCCAATGTTCTAGGTGCATCATCTCCATTTTTTTCATCATCATTATAGTTTATTTCGGAAATCATTTCTATGAAATATTTTACATGAAAAAGATAAAAGATGAGAAAACAGGTAAAACTTACATGAAGACATGTATACACAATCGTTACAGAATATTACAGATTTTAAAAATAAAAACAAGCTTGGGTCAAGTATCTCTGTCTTCCATTCTATGCTCGATTTAAAAAGCCTACAACCGTGTGAACACAAAGTTCCTTCTGAGTAGATTTTCAGAAGTCCAGTGATTCAAGGTCAGATTTGAAAGTGCTTAAATATTGGGATCAACCAAGATTATCGTAGATCATTTAGACAGGGGCACCAAAATATAAAGTGATTACATCCTCGACGGAGGTGCACGCACATTGGACATGCCTTAGTGTTTAAGTTCTTCCAATTATTAGCCTAGCTCATTACTGGCAACATTCCCAATCTGAATTTGATGTTCATATTCCTTTCTGGTAAAACTGTGACCCAAGGTAGTTTAATAAAATAGGCATGTTTCTGTCCTCATGTATTGGGTTGTGAGTGATCTTGTGTATGCTTTGTTAATAGGTCCACATGCACATAATCACAATATGATTCTTTTCCAGTATTTATATCTGGAATATTGGGAATTCCTATTGTCTCAGGACTGTCCCATGGATGAATCATCTCAATCCTTCTTAAAATAGTTCTTAGATGGATAAGCTGCACCCTGGTTTAACACTGTTATCTCTCATATCGTCCACATTACTCCCTTAAAGACATTCGGTTCTTCACAAATCTACAGTTTTGACCATAACAGTACATGCTTAGTTTTCGCAGCACAATCAACACCCAATCAGCCCTAATTTAAGTTCTAGTCGTCTATTTGGCATACCCAATGGTAGAAAGTGAATCTTCTTAAAAAACATATTTTGGCTGATTGTCAAACTATTGATGCTGGAATAGCCCCACAAGAGCCATACAAGGCCAATGGCTGAACCTGGGCCTTGTATACCTCTAGGGTGGAGTCTACTACTCTTCCCCAAAACCTATTGGAAAAACTAAGAGTTCATCCTGAAACCCTCTTCAGGGTAAGATCAGATTTTAGGATCTGATTACTCCAGTTACCTTTAGATTTAAAATGTACCTCCAGGTAGTTGAAATTCTGGACTTGTTATATCTGGGCCCCATTTAATTCTAACTTATTGAAGGTGGTGCTCTCCAATGGCAAGTCATAGGGCCTCATTACGAGTAGGGCGGTAACGCATACCGGGCACCGCTAAGGAGACCAATGCCGGTAATCCCTTACCGCCCTACTACGAGTTCCCTTAGCGGGTACCTCCTTTAACGCCTGGTCTGACCAGGCTTATGGACGGGACCCGTTAAGGGAAATCACAGCCAATAACGGTACCACAATTTGCGGTACCATTATTAGCCCCTTCCACATTCCCATTGAACCCTATGGGGGCTCAAATCGGAATGGGGAATGGTTTGGTGAATGGGGACTTACCGGTCCCGCCAAGGTCGAACTGGACCGTTAAGTCCCCATCTCACCAAACCGGACAGGGCACCATTAATGGTGGTAGTCATGGCACAAATAGCGCCATGACTACCACCAACCTTGTAATGAGGGCCTATAGACTTAGTTTTAGATTAGTTTATTACTAGATCTTTGGTGTTGGAAAGATCAACAAATACTATGCTTTTCTCAGACCAAAGGGTGAAGTTGAGAAAAGGATTGCATTGTCTGCAAAAAGGAGTATGCTTAACTTTTCAGAATTTAGGATTGGGGCATCCACCAAGGAGTATAGTATTGTGGTGGCCATGTGGTTAATAAAAAGGGAAAATTATGGAGAGGCCATAATGTAACCTTGGTACATGCCTTCTGTTACAGGAAAATATTGTATTTTTTCCAGCTTGTCCCCTTCTCACTACAGCCTCATTCGCTGTGTAGATTGATTTAATAGTGAGTAAGACAAGGGGATGCCCTGAGTGATCAGAGTTTCCCATAACAGGTCTCGGTTGACATTATTGAAAGCCACTTTAAGATCGAGAAATATTAAATAAAGGGAGAACCTTTTTTGCACTACATATTTTTTTTATCACTAATGCAAGCCTAAAGTTTTGTTCAATGGTCCCCACTCCCTTTTGAAAACCAGCCTGGACGAGATTCAGAACTCTACTTTCCATAGCCTCCTCATTAAGTCTGTTTTCAATAACTTTAACATAAAGGCTATCCAGTAGGGATATCTGGTGATAGTTGGCAGGGTCGTTTTGGTGGCCCTTTTTAAAAATGGGGACAGTACTCAAAACAATGTACTTAATGTAAAGCTGTGCAATTGTAAATGTGTAAAACTGATGAAGAGGAGACTGAATATCTCTATCTGGGAAACCTATGAAGACTCGCAATAAAGACCAGATAAAGGGGGAAGTTAGTATATGAGCGCCGCGAGGAAAAGAGGAGAAACTGTGGCATACAATGTTATAATAAAGGAGGACAGACAAGACTATCAAGTGAACAAGATTGTTGCAAAGATAAAACCCAGGATAATGGACGTACCAAGTGGGAACAAACCACAGTCCAGCTGAGTAAGTATGGATCAATAGAGTATAAGAGGTCTAAAACCTCCAACAAGAACATGAGAAAGTATCACCAGGAAAGTTGTCATTGATACATAATTAAAGAACATTCAAAACCAGAGACTTTTGTAAAAGACCTACAAGAGTTAATCCAAGAGATAAAGAGAGACTACTTCAGAAAATCATGCTAGATAACCAGCACAATGAATAGAGACATTGATAGAGAGACCATCAGAAGATGTTGACACACAAGGGGAATCAAGTCACTCTCCTGGACTTCTTTAAGTTAGTTGTCTTAGTGGTAGTGACAACTAGAATTAGATTTGGACAGACAACTTTTCTTTCTTTGGGACTTCCTGATGACAGACGAGCACCTTTACTTCCTTTAGATAGGTAGGGAACTCCCTCTAGAAATAGGCAAAGATAGGCTGTTTTTTTAATTATTTGAATACAAGTGAAATAGAATGTCCACAATGAGTCTTACTTCTTCTTCTGACCCACCACATTAGGCTCCAGATTTCTAACAAGCCTCTCAAAATATTATGGGGTTTACTTACATATATTAAATACATTACTGAGATATTTCACAAGAAGCTAACTTTAAAAGCATGGAGAGGTGTGCATGTGTGTGTGCATGTGTGTGAAGGAGCATATGTGTGTGTATGTGTTTGTGTCTGTCACACCGTATTTCATGCTGAAGGCAAACTGTTCTTTTATGTTTTACGGTTTAAATTCAACATTGTCAAAAGTATGCCAATTTGGATGTTCAGGCAGGAGGCACTGAGCAGGCTGTCACTGTAGGGTGGAGCATATGTTCATGATTCTGTCTTGCAGATCACTGGATGTATTGTGAGGTTGCTAGCAGTTTGGCAGATACCCACAATCGGGGATATTATTGAAGTAATATACAAATGAGCTGCCTAGGAGGAGGTGGCTTTTATGCATCACCCAATGTTCACTGTTATGTAATAAGCTGAGATTTCAAGTGTCATGAAAAGGGTAAGGCAGGCAGGGTATCAGCCTTTGGGTATACATAGAGACACCATGCATTTGAATGAAGATGGCTTTCATTGTGGATCGATGGTCAGTACTGCTTAATCCTGTGAGAACCTGTTCAGTGGACTTTCTCCTGAATTGATATGTTGCATTTATTCCAAACCTATATGCAGGAGCCTTATTCCATCAGAATAGGCATGTTTTTCTATGAATTCAGGGTCCCTCAAGTGTTATATTTTGTCTCTATAATGATTTCTCAGCACTCAAGTGCCCACACCATGAGAACATTTCTACTCTACCCCGGCATGCCTTTAAACACAATGGGCCTCATTCAAATTTTGGTGGTTTCCCGCCAGTAAATCCAGTGTGATATCTCCAAAACGGTAATACGATTGCCGGCACTTGGAATGCCGGAATTACCAGCATTTTCCAACAGCTGGTAGGTGTATGTAATTCCCCATTTCATGGAGTCCATAAGACTGCATGAAGGGAATTGCTGGTATACCGGTACCGTTTTTACCAGTGCCAGTAATGCCAGCATTTATTGGTGGTGGTGTGCTCGAATTACCAGCAGCTCAGAGCTGAAGGTAAATCCAGCCATCCCACCAAGAAACTTGTGGTTTGCCAGTGTGAGAAAAGTGCTGGTAACGGAATTACTGCCACTATTTTCCCACACCGCCAAACTTTTTATGAGGCCCAACCTTTCCACATATACTAACCCAAAAAATAATACTTGCAGCCTGACAGTCTGTCATGCATTTTACATGTAATATTCAGCAAGGGTTATGTCAGGTTTTTAAAAGCCCAAGCAGGGTTTGGTGAATTTTTCTTAAGCCAAAGAGAACTGATCAATGTTTCCCCTAGAAGCATGTACTATGAATGTGTAGGTCTAAGTAATCACACTGCTGCCATGCTCCTATCCAATATCCATGATTAGACACTGCCCCGAAATGTGGTACACGGTGTTCTCTGCACAGCGCATTTGGCACTGGCAGTTTCAGTGTGGCACCTTGGGCATTGGTGCCTTTTAGATTACACCCGGTTGGCCACGGCGAGCAGGGCACATGGATCTGTGCCACAGGATAGTTATGTTTCCTTAAATATATTGTGAACAGGAGGACGGAAAAATGCAGTGCTTTGGTTGCCAGTATATATAAGCAAGCATTAGCCACTCCGTACATTGAGCTGTCCAGTAAGTGGACGCCCCATGCACAGATTGATTGCTGTGTCTCCCATGTTATGTTTGTGGGACACAGTAATCTATTTCTGCATTGAGCGTTCACTCATTGGTCCATGTAATGAGCAAGTAGTGTTTGCTTAAATATACTGTCCACCAAAGCACTGCATTTTTCAGTGCTTCAGTTGGCAATATACTTAAGCAAACATAAATATCTCGGTGCTCAGGTCTCTGCGTCCTGCTGGCCGAGGCTGACAGGGCATGCTTAAAAGCGACCTGCGCCCAAGGTGCCACCCTGAAATGCTCCATGCAGAAAGAGGTTTTTGTGTCCTGCGCGTTAAGTTTGCGGGACACTTCATCCTATTTGTGCATGGAGCATTCACTCACAGGACAGCCCCATGCAATGAAGGGCTAACATTTGCTAAAATATACTGGGCCTCATTACGACCCAGGCGGACTTCGCGGTGCTAAATGCACCGCGAAGCATGGCGGAAAGCCGCCGATAGCGCCATGGGGGTTGGCGGATTTACCGCCCCATTCCGACCTCGGCGGAGCGGTAAATCCCCAATCCCCATTCTGCCCTTCCCCATTCCCATTTTCGCCCCATAGGGTATAATGGGAGTGGGGAAGGAGTTAATTACGCCACCGTAAAATACGGTGGCGTAATTAACAACGAGGTCCCGTAGCGCCATGGTTTTCTCCGGCTGGTAAAACCAGGCGGAGAAAACCTCCATGGCGCTACGGGAACTCGTAGTATGGCGGAGAGGTACGCCATGCACTACGCTGGCGTAATACCCTCTCCGCCAGGGTCCTAATGAGGCCCACTGTCAACTAAAGCACTGCATTTGTCAGTGCTTTGGTTGACAATATAGTTAAACAAACATAAATATTTCGGAGAGCAACTCGCTGCGCCCTACTGGCTGCGGCCAACAGGACACGGCAAAAAAGGGATTTGTGTCCAAGGTGCCGCACCGAAATGCTTTGGAGTATAAAGTGATCACTGTATGTGGGAAGTGGTGTTTAATGCAAAGAGAATAGCTGTGAACCTAGCAACTGTAAGGTTTTTAAGGAAGTTAGACTTGTACTGACCACAAGTGTAAGATGAGTAGAGAGACTGTCGAGGAGGAGGTACAAAAGCTGTTTAATTCTTTTTTAAGTGATACTTGATTATAGGTTGTACATTTTGTTGTTTTATATTGACTGTTTTTCTTTTTCATTTTATTTCTTTTGTTGGTATAAGTGAAAACTGTGAATGTGTAAAATTGCTCAAGTAGTGCGTGTGAAGTACGTCTGTAACAACTGTACATACTCGATTTGATGGACTTTATTGTTGGCATAAATGTACATGAAATGAAAACCTTTGAAAAAAACATATTTGAACACGTTGTATTTCAACTAAACCAAATAAAAAAAACACAAAACAAATAATGTGATGAATGTGCCACGTTATATCCTATAGCATGGCACCCCCACCCGACCAATTAACCTCCACATCGAAGGCCTGTGATTGGTGGCATGTAACATGCATGTGTTCAAGGGTGCCATGCTGACGCATATCTGTTGCCAAATTGCAAACTGCGCAATCAGGGGAAATATGCTCAAATCCTGGCTTCCCAACTTCACTAAATGGTGTTATCGTGGTGGCCAAATCTGTTCACCTCACTATGAGTAGCTACATGTGATTTTCTAAAGTGTACACTATACAATTAGGTTAATGCATGGTTGGTATACCAAACGTGCTTTTCCATATATAGATATATTCAGAGTGTATATCTGTATTTTGTTTTATGTATTTATTTTGTATTTATTTATTACACGCTGAAAGGCCGACAGGCATTAGGGCGTGACAAAAACACACACGACAACACATGAAGCACAAGACAACCTATACAAATAACAGATCAGCTATAATTATTTATTCAAACTAGAGTGTTTTCATTTTCTGACAAAAAGGTAGCAAATACTTCTCCAAACATAGAATATGCCAGGCAGCAAATGCCAGAGATGGATCGGACCTACCCTTGCCCCTGAACCAATTCGGTCTTGGGCAAACAAGCAATTGAATATTACTTGATCAAAGTGCTTTTTTCGGCTGATAAATGATTAATCTATCTTTCAGGTACACTGGTGCTTAACCATAGACAGACTTTTGTGCGAGTGGAGATTTTATCGGTGCTCTGAAATGTGCTCGCCACAGGGCACTTCTTTGTGATGTGAATGACGTCATTCTGGACCACCTGTAGTTCATGGATGCAGCTCTTAGATGCACCATCCAAAAAGGCATTGCAATAATCAGTCCTAGATAGAATCATGGCTCGTGCCATAGTTATGCAACTCTTCTCAGAAATTAGAGGTCTAATTTGTCTGAGAAACTCCAAGTAGTAGTGTGTGTTATGTAACACACCACTGACCTGTGCTGCAGAGATAACAGGGAGGTCCATATATGTACCCATGGTGTTGACTCTTTCTTGGGTCATGATATTACAGCCATCCAACACAAAGTTCGCATATTAAGAATCTAACTTGGACCTCATATGGGCTGAACCAAAATGTAGCAAATCAGTTTTAGAGTTATTGAGACAAATCCAATGCATGGTCATTCACTGTTTACCAATTTTGAAAATAGAGTTCAATTTAATTGAATCCAAGTCATAGTTCCCTTCAAGTTTCAGCAGGAGCTGAATATCTTCAGTATGATTAGTAAAATGAATACTCATTCCTGCCAATAGATCGCAAAGAGATTTTGTATAAATATTGGACAGATCTAGGCATAGACACACTCTTTGTGGTACTCCATAAATGATGGGTGCATGGTCGGAAAAGGCCTCTCCCCAATGGACTGTGGAGACCCTGCCCATTAAAAAAGACTGGATCCACATAATGGCTTTGTGTGTACATTTACCAACAGTTTGGAGCGAGGCTTGGACGATATCATGGTCCAACAAATCAAAATCTGCTGATAAATCAAGCAGCACTAACAGTCCACAACCACTTTTATCAACAATATCCAGCATATCTGTTTCAAGAACAAGTGATACACTCACCGTACTATGGTGTGCTCTAAAGCTGGACTATCTTGGATGCAAAATTCTGTTTTGATCCAAGAAGCTCTGGAATTGTCTGGTGGCTTTGTAATAATCTATCTTCAGAAGAAAAGATGAGTTGGTAATTGGTCTAAGGTTTGAGATGTCACTTGGGCTCAGATCGACTTTTTTAATGCACAGGCTGACAGTAACTTCTTTGATGCTATCCGGGACAACATTGTGTTGTAAAGAAGCATTTACAAAATGAGTAAGGAATGGGCCAAAGAGATCTCTATTATCCAATATTACTTTGGATGGTAAGGTATCTCCTGAACATGAAGTGGAATGCATACCTTGAGATCTTCCATCAACTCTGAGACAATTATATCCCTAAAGAAAAATGCCTGATCCTCCTCGTCCTCCTTCTCTCTGAACTGGTCGGAAACAGGGGTAGATGGAGTTCAGGAAGCTTGTGGGATGTAGGAATCACCTATTATACAAGAACTAATCTTAACTCTTGCTCCCAAAACCCTGTCCACAAATACTTGTGCGACTCTAAGACAATCATCTCTAATTGGCACAAAAGTTGAGGGTTGGACTCTAGGTTTCTCCAGCTTCTTTAGGATATTAAACAGCTGTTTGGAACTATTACATGCTTTAACTATTTGATGTTCAAAGACATTTTTCTTTACCTCATAAATGACAATTTTATAAGATCTCTTAAACTTCTTCCAAGCAGATTTATGAACATCCAAATTGGTTTTCAACCAAAGGTGTTCTGCTTGTGTTTTATTCTTTTTCAGCTTTTTCAAATCTGCAGAGAAGCACTCATTGTGAGAGTGATTCTCTCTCACTGTAATGGTTCACAGTGGTGCAACCTGATCCAACATTTTAGTCATGTATAGTTTATATGCTGTTACTAAAGACTCAGGGCTGTCCTTATCTGTTGTGTGCCCCATCACTAGGCTTATCCACTTAGTAAAATAAGAGAAGGAAATTTCATTTAAATTCCTCATTGGAATGTTCTTAAGCAGCTTAGCCTGATTTTAGTACTGCTGTATCAGGTGTATTTGGAATGTTATAAAAAAGTGATCGGACCAAATACAATTTCTAGTGTCAGAAATCTTAACATCTAAATGTTGGCAGGCTACCCAATGTCGTATTTTGCTTTAGCAGGTGTAGGATCGGTATAAGTACTGTGTATTCAGTACTAACTATGTTGTGCTATAAATGAATTGCCTCACTGTCTGAGTATTACTACACCAACAGTTAAAATCTCTGAGAACTATTATTATTGCTCATTTATTTAATGGCTGCAGAAACTGGATAAGTTCCTCATTAAAATGGGGCATGTCCCCAGGTGGGCGGTACACAAGGAGAAGATTAAAACAACTAATACAATTCAGCTTTAGTTTTAGGTGAATAATTTCTCAACTGGTGCAAGATTTAGGAACTTCAAAAAATTGCACTTCCTCCCTTGTGATGATCACCACCAATAATATTCTGCTGTTTTTTTTTTTAATATAGAACGTATATTTGTCCAGTACAGTCAGATCCATCACTGGGCCACAAGTGTCTTGAAGCCAGGCTTCACTGAGGCATATCAAGTCCAGGTCTGTGTCAAGACTATAATCATGGACATGTTACTGAAAGCCCGAGGTGTTTTGTATAATTATTATGACGCCGCGTGTGTAAAATGAGTATGAGGAGTACCATTTTGTATGAGTTTTGGACTTCCAGAGGTTGGCGTATCCTATCTTTGGGAGGGGTGTCCCTTGCAGCATTAAAATGAAGCATTGATGCCTCTTGAAATGGGCAATAATGCTGGGCTGCTTGATAACATTATTCAACCCTCTAACATTCCAGGATAACATTGTGATCTAAAAGGTTTGAGGCTATCCTGCAGCACATAAATGAGGGCCCTGTGAGCGTGGGAAGGCTATGGCCAAACTGCCCCATGACAAAGGGCCTTACAGCAAGCCCCTCTGCCTTTTTGGGGCTTGCAGACCCCTTCAGCCCTTCGTGGCGTATGGGGCAGTTTAAAGATTTTTGGTGTTTTTCAGCATTTCATGCCACAATATCCTCGACGGTCATATATTAGAATTAAGATATTTTTGGATGAGGACAGTTGTGAGCCACCTTTTAATACTGAACGTGAGGCATACCTTAAAAGCTTCGGGCAAAAGTATTTTAATCCTCCCTTCTGGTTTCAATGTGTTTGACTTCAGGCATCTTTTGACAGTATCAAATTACGTATGGGGCCAAATTAATCATTTTACAAACAAATAGATAAGAACATTAAAACCTGCCATGGTTTTAGTTCTTCCGTCCATACCCTGCCTACTAGAAATTTCAATGACATTTAAGTACTAAGCGAATGTGCAAACGACACCCAGTGCATTGCGAGGTGTAAAGTTCTGACCTTTACATTATTTGTAAGGTTTTTATTTGAATGTCGTTTATTGACCAATTTATTGAGTTTGGCAGCTGAAGATCTAAACCCTTATAACAGAGTCCTCACATGACAAAAAAAGTGTGTTTCTGGGAAAGTTTACGCCACTTCCCATTCCCCAGTGTCATCCCGCCTCAACTAAACCCAAACTACCAGAATGTTCTACGGGAAGGACATGAGGTTTGGTTGCTGGAGTAAGTAGTCCCTGACAGTCGCTGTGGTGCATCTTGGTGATAGGTCAGCTCTAATTCAAATTCCACATAAACTCCTTCTCTTTAACAGTATTGCATGAACAGTTTTTGTAGCTAGGATTCATAAATTCATACATTGCTCTACAACAGTGAAAGGTAAACTGAAGGTTTGAGTATGTGATGGGGGTTGGAAAATAGTGTTTCATCCTCTGCCAGAGTTCTGAGAAGCCCGACTGAGTTTGTGTCTGTATTTATTGTAGATCACTTCGTAAGTCAGATTCATAATGCTGCTTACTGTATGTATCATGATGCATTAATCCGTCAATTATATTCCTAATATCTAAGTTATCATTAGGTTTGGTACTTTAAATGTGTCACAACAGGAAGGCTCTTGCAATGTCATGCAGCAAAGGCCCCAATGTTGCATTACACCACTGCCAAAGGGCCCAACTATGTCCCACCAAGTTAGATGTAATCGCCACATCAACCCAAACAAGAAAGAGTTAGGATGCTTGTGGAGGCAGGGGGAATAGGGGCGGAGGGTGTGCGCCCTCCCTGGTTCCCCCCTTTTGCCGTGAGACCCCTCGCCTCCCACTGGCACCAAGGATGTCATTTGGGGGTAGCCAGGGGTAGCAGCTGCTACCCCTGGCCCCACCTCTGCTACCCCTAGACCTAACCTTGCTACCCCTGTGCCACTGGACAAAGAGACAGTGCCAAGAGCAGATCTCTGTTTTGTGCCTGAAAAAGGCAGTTGTAAATACAGCTAAATGTGTCACCGCTTTTTTTACTTGGAATCTCCTTAGCTGAAGAAATAGCAGGGATGCAGGTAAAACCATGAAGCCGCCATCACTAACAGGTTGGCAATCCATTAGTGAATAATTCCTGAATGGTTGGGTACATCTCTGCAGCCCATACCCAGTACTGTAGCAAGATGAAGGCTATGGGGGACAGGTCTAGCTAGCTGGGAATGTGTAAAAGCATCCTGCAGTACTCCGTGGCAGCACAGCATGAACGCAAATCTCATGAGTGTTTCCCGTCGTCTGCTTTACACACCCTGTGAGCCACTTGGACTGCGATGAGAGGGGTGTGCTCCAGTGCCTTCTGCCACCAATTCTTGCTGGGCACTGTGTGATCTGACCCAGATCTGCCAGACCTGCATCACAGACACAGTGTAGATAGACGCAAGGTGAGCTCATTAATTAATTTACATGAAGTTGCCCTCAGTCTCTGAAATAAACCATCTGTTGCTTCCTCAAGCAAAAAATATATATTTGGAAATATAACACGCGGGCAACACACTTTCTTTGGGAACAAGAGGAACAGCTGCTGCTGCTGTTTACATTTTAAAATAAAAAAATGCAATTACAGTGACCTGCAACACATCCTTCCCCTCTATCTCCCATCTATCAAAAAAATAAACTGTGAGTTGTTAACCAAATAGGCAAAACAGAAAGGTGATGGCTGGAAGGTTTCAAATCATTCATAACCACTTTCACAGATCTGGGCAATCCTCCAGACCATTTATTTTCAGGTTGAACTTGTGTAGGTCAGTTGCTGGCTTAGTCTGTGGCCAGACACTTGACAGGCACTGGATGCCTGCGCTTTGGGGTCTAGGCCTCTTCGAGGTGCTGCTCTGTCTGCTCTGTTTACAGTTTAGCCCGAGTGATGCACAACAGTCCAGGTTGTTGTGTTGTCTGCTTACATTCACAATAATTTGGTAACATGGACCTATATACACCACCAAAACAGATTGCCATATTAACGCTAGATATGGTGATGTATTCTTGTGTGAAATGTATATCGTATTACAGTCGTATTGTGATCATATGTTTCTTAGTGTACTGAGGAACATGCAGTGTAATGCAGCTTCCTGTTTTGTCAACGGGTAAATGTACCGGGCGGGGTCAAATGACAACTCTTCCTGTGATGTCATCAGATGTGAAGGGTCATGTGATGTCACTTCTGCTACCCCTGACATTTTGGTGAAATGACGTCCCTGGTTGGCACCCTATTATCCGCCAATCTGGCACCAAAAGCTGCCTCTGAGTTAGACCCTTACGCACCATTTAAGCCAACTCCCACTATCACATTTGCACAGGAATGCCTTCAGCGGAACCTTGGCCTTTCCCACCTGTTCACCCGGGATCAATCATTTCTGAGCAGTCGGAAGTCAGATTTGGGCACATCAGAAGAATTTGTATAGGCTGCAAAAGCATTCCAAATTATGGGATTGGTAACTGTTGGCGAACAAATACCCCTTTGATAAGCTTGCAATTATGTATTGCATTAGAATTCTACTGCAGGCAAAGAATAAAACACAGCGACTAAAATTTCCACTGCTGAGAGCAGAAAAGCAGTTATTTGATTGATGTTTCCGGGGCATCCTCGTCGGCTTCTCCTGCAATCACTAGGGAGTAGCTTGTGATTCCAAGCAGCAGTGAGGGGCATATGATGCAAAGAATGATAGTGGTAAAGATAGGACAGACATCCGGTAGCAACATGTTAAAAGGCCTCTGTCCCAATGTGGTAGCTGAAGGCTTTTAGGATAGGCCAGACCTACGAACATATATGATCCTGTGGCTCTGTTAACATAGTGGCAGTTGGAGTTAATTCTAATCTCCTCATTACTAACTCTGCTCACCATGCGTTCATGTCATATTCACTTCCCCTATTATTATTATTATTATTATTTAGATTGGTTGTAGTTCAACTTGACCCTGAATAAACTGCTAGAAGTATGCATTCGTTTTATGTTAGCACTAATTTAGATGCATACATCAGGGTGTACAAATGTGAATGTGACAAGTGGCAGGGAACATATACATCAATGGTGTAGCCGGGGTGTATTCATGGGGGAACCTGCTCTGCAAACATGTAGATCAATATTTGAATCCCCACAAACTAAAGGAGATGAGTTTATTTTATTGCATCATTTTATGGAACATGCTCCCGCACACTAGGCCAACACTTGAACTGATACATGCTTAGTATTCTTCTCTTAAAATTCACAAGACAAAATCTAATAATGTGACCTCTTTGTGTCAAGTGATGTAATCCCAAAATAAATCTCCTCTGAGCGTTACAACTGTATATTCATGGCACAAACCAAAACACTATGGGCCGTATATGGCATGGCAGCTGAGTTAAAACATCCGCTATTTTTAAACACAGGATCTTTTACCAGTCCACCAAGGTTAGAATTATCTCACCAAAACTCTTTTTTCGATCTGTCATGTTGTAGAGGTAATTACATCCACACAATAACAGAACTGCATGCAGTGATTACCACATGCAGTAATTAACACATGCAGTAAATACCAAATCCCATGCATTCCCATGGGACTAGAAAAAGGTAGAAAACAGAAAGGTCTTCATGACTTGGAATCATGCAGTCCTTTCAGGTTACTCAATATTACTGCATTCAGTAAAGGTAAATGGGTATGGTCATATTACTGCGTATAATATCGCTAAACTCATAATCAAGCACTGTGTGATAAGGGTGCCTGCCTATATTCTTTGTTTGAAAGGGGTATGTTGGTTTTTGTGTTTGATGTGACCGCTAACATTGTTTGCTTGTCTATCAAGCCGACCTTATGGTAATAAACAGAAAGGGGATTACTCTGTGATGAAATGCGTTCTCTTAGAAGTTCAGAATGCTAACTGAGGAAGTGTGGGGCTTGCATATCAGATGCACCCATTGCACAAGAAACTATTCAAATATGTACATTTACTAGGAAGACTTGAGACAGCAAAGTATAATTCCAATTAATCAGTTCTGCATTAACAGTTGTGCTTCCTCAATAGGCTGATGCCCGAATGATTGCTGGATGACTCAGTGGTATAAATGAGAGAAGCAAACTATGCTAACATATCTAGATTGGGGGAATCTGGTTTTCCAATTGCCTAACCAACCATTAACGTGAGATGCCAAGTATTATGCCAACTACTGGAGTCTGAAAGCTCTCTGGCATGAGTAGCCATAGCTTCACAACATGTTATTACTATATGTTAATACTATCCAACTGCAAACTATTCATGTTAATGATTGCTTAAAGATGAAAGAGATGTGTTTGCCAGAATTCAAAAATATGCATGAAGGATGCTGTGAGGGATTGCCATCTGGCAAGCATGTAGAAGCCATACCTTGTGTACATTTTGATTAATAATACAATGATGCAGGTGTTTCAGAAAGGCTGACCTGCTAACCAGACCCTCCCACTTTCACCAACCCCCATTCCAAAAGCATGGTGTACCCCTGTGCAGAGCCCCATCAGTATCCTGAACTGCAGTATATGCTCTCCGAGGCACAGAGCAGCATCAGCGCTCGCATATGCCCTCTACTTTGCTGGGGTGTCAGCAAAGTCCCTTCAGCATGGGGGTTATAGTTAAAATATTCACCTCTGTTCCAAACGACATAAATGTAAAGAATGACTTTCCTGGTGGCAGTTTACTCTTTAAAGATAAGCCAGGACTGAGTTTGGGGTTTGGTGGCTGGCATTCCATATACTTATTGAAGGCACATCCAATCTGTATCATACATGTGGCAACATTGTAAGCCAGCCCACCCATGGACAGGCTGTGTGTATTCTCCCTAGACTGGCTGTCTTTGCGGCACCCAGTTGGACCATTGCTAGTGGGGGCAATCTCTCCTTTAATCCTTTGTCATGTTGGGTAACACATCTCTTCAGCAAGATGGCCCATCAGCAAATGCAGTCGTGGGGAACAGAAATCCACGGACAGACCCTACACAAAAGGAGTGGTGGGGTTTCTCTCTGTACCACCCTTTCTGTCCTTTTCCTTCCACTTCCTTTAGCACAATGTGCTGTGAGTATGATGCAAGAATGAAATTACCACTTTTCATAAGTGCAAGGAATTTAAACCCTTAACGCATGCTTGTCCACTCCCCTGGGAACTTTTGCCTATAAAAGAGTGGTTATCCCACTCTTTTTTTATTCATCCAGAACATAAGAAAGAATTAATTTGAACATATTTTAGTAGAGGTATTCTTTCCAAAGCCCTCAGCCTTTGAGGTGTATTAGAGCGCTCCCAAGCTCTGTCCCCTCAGAGACATAGTCTTGGAAAGCATGACTCGAACAGACACACCCTGCCTTAGAGCCCCTGCAGTGGGTACACTCAAATCAAAGGGAAACAACAAACTACCAAACCTTGAACCACCACTGCTTTGTATCCTTCAAACCTGCTTGCTGCTACATTGTGCCATCAGAAAACAGTACCCAGTTGGCTCAAACAACCTGGTCACCGCTATGGACAAACTTGAACCTACCTCTATGAACCTTGTAAAGGTTCACCAAGGTCACCACATCAAACTAAAGGACCTTCACTTGAAACGCTGGAGCAGCACTTCATCCGTCAACCTTAACCACGTGTGAGCAATGACTCAACCTGACTCAACACTGAAACTGATCCTGTTGAGCCATGCAAACTGTAGGACCTGATTGCCAATCTGGAGCTGCACCGAGAACCCACCTTGAGTCAAATAAGTTGAGCTCACGGCTTTGGCCCAGTAGGACTCACTGCATGCAAACCTGTTTTGACCCGTACCACAGAACAACTTGGAGTGTGGTTCAACACTGTTTAACCACTGAGCATTGTATTAAGGTAATTTGAACTGACCCTGTCCCCCTAGTCCACCTTTTGAGTCCCTATAAACTGGTTAAGTCCGTTGTGCTGCTTGTTCCACTAAGAACATATCCTTTTTTAAATGCTTGCACTATTTCATATCTGTTTTTCCTTGCTGCTTAAAATCCAGACTGCTCTACCATTACATTATTTATTTCTGTGTCTTTCCTATAGAGGGGTGTTTTTTTGTGTTTTTGATAGTTGAGTGTACAACTCTTTGTGTAATCAAAAGTATATAGTTTGATAGAAACTTAATTAGACATGATTTTACTTTGGAACTGTACTACTTTGCTGTTTGGGTTGCTACTGGTCCACATTCACACCCCTTGTGAGAACATAGCCTTCGCTCGGCCCAGGTTGTTACACGAAGCCTTGCCTGTTTTACCTTTAAGATTGGAATTACTGTTGCTTTGTAAAATTGTGGGGGCTGAATAGGTAGTTTAGCCATTCCTTATCCCGATACTCTTGCATAGAAGAAGTAATTTCATCACAGATGCACTTTGGAGGTCTACATATATGCACTCAGTTAAATGAAGTTAATGTTTTCTTTTCTACTGAAAAACAGTGATCTATTTACATATTATCTTTTTAATGTGAATATTCTAAGATCTGACTCAGGATCACTACTTGACGAATGCTGTAACAGAGCTCTGAAACAATGTATTGTAAATATTGATGTGTGAGTAGTGTACACCTTTTTCCTTTCCTTTCTCCATTCCTGTACACATTTTAATCTAGCATTCCATGTACCATAAAGCAATATGATGTTAGACTAAAAGGCAGGGCTGGTTTAATATATTGCAACATATCAAATATGACATGGGTGCCTTGATATCTCTAACACATTGGTTTTGCTCCGTTCAGTCTGAAAAAGACACGCAAGACAATCTAGGGTGATATTCACCTGCTGTGATGAAATTACACTTCTACAAACCAACGGTAATCCCAATCATAAAGGTGAAACAGACACAGTTAAGCCATACATCTCCTTTGTCTTTTGTGGTAATATGGGCCAAGGGAAGGGTATACTCTAACAAAGGGGAGGCAATGTGATTCAGTATCAACCCACACAGCAACGCATAACAGTCCAAAATAAAAGGAATGTCCTATCAAGCTTTTAGAAAAATATACATTACAGGTCCTGCACTAGCAGCCCTCTAGTTATGGTTAAGTTGCTCTACCCATAGAAAGAACAATTTTGGGCGGTTTATAGCTTCCCCACTGGAAGAATCTCCAAAAATCTTTGCAGAAAAAAGTATTTGACCCATCAGATTGATTCTGCAAAGTTTGGTGAGGTTTTGTCAAGGGGCAAGGGTGGGCAAAGTTATAGGGGGGGTCCCAAAATGTGGGATTTTTCCCATTGGCACACAGCCAAAACCGCTCGATGGATTTCCACCGAATTTGCAGCCGTGGTTTGGTCCAGAAAAAAGGATTTTAAAAAATAATAAATAAATCTGTCCAGTCGTTTTTCGTTTTTTTTTTAAACGGCCAAAAAGTTGGTTAAAATTTTTTCGTAATATCTGGATTCAGTCTGTGGATCGCTTCCCCGTTCGGTCTGTGGACGGGCCTCGGATTGGTCCACGGGCTGAGACCTGAGGTCCGCAGACATCGAAAGCACCTGCAGATTGGATTGTGAAAAGTGGAAACACCCACCATGTTGGATCCGTGGACAGTGGCGATTGTCCACAGACAGCCGAGTGGGAGAAAAGTCTGGTAAATATATTTTGGGTTATTTGATGGTGGAAAGAGGGGCTTGGAAGCACGGGGGAGTGGGAAAAAGATGATATGGAGCTATTTTTGTAGGTGGAACAATGTTGGGCATGTCTCATAGCTATCCGCAGACACTGCTATAGTTTGCACACAGCGCCGTGAATGGACAGCTTGGGAAAGACATTTGGGGTTATTTGATGGCTGAAAGAGGGCATATAAATATTAAGGAAGTGGAATGAAGGTAATGCGGAGCTGTTTTTATCGATGAAAAAAGGGTCTAGAAATGCAGCCGAGTCTGCAGTCAATTTCGGTGTCCGCCGACATCATTTTGATTGTACGGGGGTCAGGGTGAGTTGTATTACTTGATGGTGTATGGTACATACTTCCTACATAGTTGTAATGTGGTAGTTGAGGCCAGTGGCCAGATTCTGGGAGGCATGGCCACAGGCCATGGCCCCAAGAAGGTGTCCACTGGCCACAACCACTAAAGTAGTAATATTTGTATAGTAATTGCTATGGTTACTTAGTTTTATAGCATTATGAAGCTGGAATCACTGGTTTACTTTCTATGTTTGGTAAAACATTAGTGTATGACACACTGTTATTGTTTTGACATTTAAGACAGGTAATTGGGAAAAACAATCTGTACAGGATTAAAAAACCAGATTAGAGTTAGGTGAATGTAAGGGTGATAGTATCTTTGTTTAATGTATTTTGCGATTAAGGAAATGGTTGAAGTAGTAAGCTACCTGTTGACATATTCTAACTACATTAGAGGTTAGAAGATGTTTTGTCGTATAAGAATTGAGATGGTGTATTTGCAGTGTTTTGGAATAAAGGCTATTTTTCAAGTAGTTTGATACCTATTGGCGTATTCTTTTTTTTTAATACGTGTTTATTCATTTTTACAATATATACAAATACATATGGATTACAGATACATCTCAAGGTACATATTAAAAATCATCAGAATATATCACAACATCACAATGTCATAACATCCATATTATTCTTCAATACGTCTTAAAATCTGTGTAGTTAACCCATCACCCCGTGACAACATCCCCAATATCTAATCCAATGTAAAGATGAATATATATATATATATATATATATATATATATATATATATATATATATATATATATTCAGTGAAAAAAACTTTGTTAAAGGGACGTTATGGTTAAGTTGTGCTACTAAAAACCTATGAAATTCAGTGAAAAAAACTTTGTTAAAGGGAAGTTATGGTTAAGTTGTGCTACTAAAAACCTATGACATCACATTTGTGATGTCATCTTTGATGTCCTGGGTGTTAGTCTTAGCAGAGCACGGTGGTGGCGCGAGTTATGGTTGCTTAGCTTACCATAACTGGCGAATTTCAAGGGTTTTTCGGTTTTACTTGGAACCATAACGTCCCTTTAACAAAGTTTTTTCACTGAATTTCATAGGTTTTTAGTAGCACAACTTAACCATGATGTCCCTTTAACAAAGTTTTTTTCACTGAATTTCATAGGTTTTTAGTAGCGCAACTTAACCATAACGTCCCTTTAACAAAGTTTTTTTCACTGAATTTCATAGGTTTTTAGTAGCGCAACTTAACCATAACGTCCCTTTAACAAAGTTTATTTCACTGAATTTCATAGGTTTTTAGTAGCGCAACTTAACCATAACGTCCCTTTAACAAAGTTTTTTCACGGAATTTCATAGGTTTTTAGTAGCAAAACTTAACAATAATGACTTTCACTTTATATACATGTCATATGGAACTGACTAGATCTCTTCTTATGAACTTGATGTCCGCGAAATTATTTAATGTTCGCGGACATGTTCGGAGAACAGTACCACTACCTAAAAACTTTGGGGGGTGGGGGGTATGTTTGATTGTTATATCATAATATAAGAACATTTAACAAATTCAAAAAGCAGCACACAAACACATTATATATAGTAATACATAAGAAATGTAACCCATATATGTAACACACTAACCATTCATTTAAATACAATATGTTCTGAAATGGAATATACCACAATAAATTGGCTTCCAACATAATTACCTCACAGACACAATAGAACTGAGAACAAGACCAGACCCACTGAATACATAGGACTTATATTACCAGAAATAGTAAGTGTACTTCATGTTATTCATATATTTATAAACTTTCTGTATTAGATTAAAAAATATATTATCTTTACTTTTTTTTCTCACAGAAATGTCTAGTACTCTGGAATGGCTAGAGGACAATTTCCCACATGAAGAAATGTCACAAGATAGTGAAACTAATGGTAAACACTTTATAATATAAACCATTTAAATATTATTATTTTGTATACATTTAACATATATATATTTTTTTATACAGCTGAGCGTGGAGAGCGTTCGCCGGTGGCCTGAGGGGATCAGCAGGCCTGGAAAGCCCTGCCTGGGCCTCCGTGAGTGTTGGTTTTTTTGTGCATTTCCTAAAAAGAAAAAGAAAGTAGAATTGTTTCCTCGCGCTCCTAGCGCGGTGTTTGGCCTGCTCCTGCTCCCCCCTCCCACTTCCTGGTCTTCCTCTCCCTCCCCGCCTCCCTGCCCGCCCACCCCCCCCTCTGATTGGCTGTGTGCCTGCCTCCCCTCTGGCCTACTCGACGGCCGTTCCCCACGCTCGCTTCTTTTCTCCAGCTGAGCGTGGAGAGCGTTCGCCGGTGGCCTGAGGGGATCAGCAGGCCTGGAAAGCCCTGCCTGGGCCTCCGTGAGTGTTGTTTTTTTTTTTTTTTTTTTGTGTGCATTTCCTAAAAAGAAAAAGAAAGTAGAATTGTTTCCTCGCGCTCCTAGCGCGGTGTTTGGCCTGCTCCTGCTCCCCCCTCCCACTTCCTGGTCTTCCTCTCCCTCCCCGCCTCCCTGCCCGCCCACCCCCCCCTCTGATTGGCTGTGTGCCTGCCTCCCCTCTGGCCTACTCGACGGCCGTTCCCCACACTCGCTTCTTTTCTCCAGCTGAGCGTGGAGAGCGTTCGCCGGTGGCCTGAGGGGATCAGCAGGCCTGTAAAGCCCTGCCTGGGCCTCCGTGAGTGTTGTTTTTTTTTGGTGCATTTCCTAAAAAGAAAAAGAAAGTAGAATTGTTTCCTCGCGCTCCTAGCGCGGTGTTTGGCCTGCTCCTGCTCCCCCCTCCCACTTCCTGGTCTTCCTCTCCCTCCCCGCCTCCCTGCCCGCCCACCCCCCCTCTGATTGGCTGTGTGCCTGCCTCCCCTCTGGCCTACTCGACGGCCGTTCCCCACGCTCGCTTCTTTTCTCCAGCTGAGCGTGGAGAGCGTTCGCCGGTGGCCTGAGGGGATCAGCAGGCCTGGAAAGCCCTGCCTGGGCCTCCGTGAGTGTTGGTTTTTTTTTGTGCATTTCCTAAAAAGAAAAAGAAAGTAGAATTGTTTCCTCGCGCTCCTAGCGCGGTGTTTGGCCTGCTCCTGCTCCCCCCTCCCACTTCCTGGTCTTCCTCTCCCTCCCCGCCTCCCTGCCCGCCCACACCCCCCCCCTCCTCTCCCTCTGCCTATAACCTCCCCCCTCCTGGGCAGCCCTCTGCCCGGCAGCCCCCGCGGCTAAGGGCCCCAGGCCAAGGGCGACTCCTATAGTGCGGCTCCCTGTGTGTCTGCAGGTGTCCGCAGGGGACGCCAGGTGCCAGCTCCTCCGCTCCCCGGCCCACACCTGCTCACCTCATCTGCATGATGCCTCGCCCCCCTATTCCAATTTATTGGTAAACTAGGGTGCTTTTCTCCCCTCGCAGGATTCTCAAACTTAGGTGGCCCTGACCTACTACGCATTACTGTTTGCTCTGCATTGTGGTAAACCAGTGCCCTCCACTCACTTCCTGTCTGCATACTCGTGTCGTCCGCCTCCCCTCCTACTCCATGGTGCTCTCTATCTCGCCTATCTACTCTAACTGCTTCTCTATTGACTATCCTGCTCTCCTCACTAAATCCGGTAGGAAAAAGTTTAAAAAGGACATCCTGGTCTCCAACCCAGGCCTCCCTATCGCTGACACCTACACGAGCGCCTGCTCCAAGGAAACTCTCACTGACATTCTCTTTTTCGTGCCTTCACCTGACCTATGGACCCTTCACATGGTCGCTGTGCTCTCTCCTTTCTCCTCCTCTCCCATTAATGGTGGCACCCGTTGGGATGTCCTCTTGGCCCCTTTCCACTCCTCTAAGGCCATCATTAATGTCTATGCTAACGGGACCGTCTTGGTCCAAGGCCCTCAGGCCAACCTTCACCTCTTTGATAGACGCTTCCCACGCCTCATCAACTTCCTCTCCGCTCCCGCTGTCCCCCCTCCTCTGTCCTCTGCTACCTTGCCTCCCCCCTCCCTCCCTGCCCCTTCTCTTGCTCCCTCTTCAACTCCTTCTCTAACCCCTCCGCAGGGCGTACCTCTGATCTGTACCCCTCCCCGGAAGTCTTTCAAGGGTGGCAACCTTCTCCACATTGCCACTCTAAATTCTCGCTCTGCCATCAAGCACTCCTCTGATATCTGTCGCCTTCTTGAGGAACTGGACCTCGACGTCCTCGGTCTCACTGAGACATGGTTCACTGCCAGCTCTGCCACCAGCTTCGACACACTCCTACCTGACGGCTACAAGATCCTCTCCGTGCCCAGGCCCAACCGTTCAGGGGGTGGTGTTGCCCTTATCTTCCCTGAGTGGATTCCCGCCTCTGTCACTCCTACGCAGACCTACTCCTCTTTTGAATGTCTTGTCTGCCGACTCTCTCTCTCTCCTAGCCATTCCCTTACCGTGGCTACTATCTATCGGCCACCTGGTCAAATTTCCTCCTTCCTCTCTGAGTGGGCTGACCTCTCCTCCTCACTCCTGTCCTCAACCACCCAACTCCTCTTTCTCGGTGACTTCAACATCCACCTCGATGCCTCCTGTCCCCCCACTGGTCTCTTTCGCGAACTCTGCAACTCTCTCTCACTCTCTATTCTCCCATCTGGGCCTACTCACTCTGCAGGGCACACTCTTGATGCTCTGATCTCATCTGACCTTCCCCTCTCCCTCCCTCTCTCCACTCCTCTCTCCTGGAGCGATCACTTTCTCCTATCCTCCCACCTCTCCCTCCCCACCCCACAGGCAAAGCCACCCTCTTCACTGCCACCCACCTTCTCGGTCATCCGACCCATGAAGCGCGTGTCAGTTGAGGCTTTCGCTGCTACCTTCTCGCCCCCTCCTCCCCCCTCGGCTGACTCCCACCCCGACACAGCCCTCTCCATGCTCTATTCCTCTATATCTGATACTCTCGATATCCTTGCCCCCGTCATGAGAATCCGCCTGAAGCCCAAAGCCAAATGTAACTCCTGGTATGACTCGGATCTCGTCACCCTAAAACGCAAGTGCAGGGTGGCAGAGAGGAAATGGCGTGCTTCATGTTCATCCTCTGACAAACTGGCCTGCCGCCTGCTCCAAAGGCAATACCGGCTCTCCGTTCTCACCAAGAAGAGAGCCCTTATCCAAGCCCGCATCTCTGAGGCATCTAACAACTCGGCCGAACTCTTTAAAATCTGCAAGGAGCTGGCCAACCCTGCTGCAGTCTCTACCTCTCCTGTCCCCTCCCAGGCCCTCTGCACTGCACTAGCCTCGCACTTCATCTCAAAAACTCAGGACATCCTGTCCCCGCTCTCCTCCTCTCTCCTCCCTCCCTCTCTTCCCGGCTCTTCCTCTTGCTCTCTTGCAGCCGCCCCTCCACCCTCCTTCTCTACTTTTCCACCTTTTTCTGCTGATGAGGTTTCCAGACAAGTCCGATCTATGAAAGCCTCGTCTAAACAGGTTCACCCCTGTTCCTCCAAAACCATCAAGGACCACATCGACTCCCTGGCTCCTGCCCTGGCTGACTTTTGCAACCACTCATTCGCCTCTGGAGTCTTCCCATCCCCCCTCAAGCACTCCCTTGTGCACCCCCTCCTCAAGAAACCCTCTTCCGACCCCTCCTGCCCGGCCAACTATCGCCCAATCTCCATTACTCCCTTCCTGGGCAAGCTCCTGGAGAAACTGGCCATCTCCCAGCTTAACCTCCATGCTGAATCTGTTGGTAATCTTCATGACCATCAATCCGGCTTCAGAGCGGCCAGAAGCACGGAAACTGCTCTCCTGAACATCCGTGAGGACTTGCTCCTGAACCTCGATTCCAACACTCCCTGTGTTCTCATTCTGCTCGATCTCTCCTCTGCCTTTGACACTGTCAACCATGCCATCCTGCTCAACCGTCTCCGTGATAACCTGGGTATCACTGGTCAGGCTCTGGCATGGCTGACCTCTTTCCTTTCCGGATGACCCTCCCAGGTCCAAATGGGCTCCTTCCTCTCTGACATCTTTTTCTCCACCTGTGGTGTCCCCCAGGGATCCAACCTCTCTCCCTGGCTTTTCAACCAGTATCTGGCACTCCTTGCCCACCGCATCGCCGCTCTCTGCCCCTACTTCCAGTGCTATGCGGACGATACCCAGCTCATTTTCAGGCTACCCTCGGCCTCCTCCTCTCCTTCCCTCATCGCCGACTGTCTGTCTGCTATCCAGGAATGGTGTGCCGCCAATGACCTCTGCCTTAACGCCAGTAAGACCGAGATTCTACTCATCGGCACACCCACTCCCTCCTTCCCTGCAGCTCTCTGGCCGGCCTCCCTTGGCCCCCTTCCTGCCCCTACCTGCAAGGCTAAAAATCTCGGGGTCATCTTCGACTCCACACTCTACTTCTCTCCTCATATATCTGACGTCTCTAAGAAGTCACACTACCAGCTGCACCTCCTCAGAGGTATTCTTCCCTTCCTCTCCTTCCCCCAGAAGCTCACTGTCTCCCGAGCCCTGGTTCTCTCAAGGCTGGACTACTGTAACAGCCTCTATCTTAATCTGCCTGCCTCCACTCTCCGCCCTCTGCAACTTATCCAGAACAGAACTGCAAGACTTGTCCTTGGCCTCAAGCCCAGGGACCGTATCTCTCCAGGACTGAAATCTCTTCACTGGCTCCCAGTGGCTGCGAGGATTAAGTTCAAAACCCTCTGCATTGTCCACAAGGCCTTCTGGGGCCTGGGGCCTAAATACCTTCAACTCTCTCTTCCTAAATATCTTCCTTCACGAGCCCTTCGCTCATCCGTCTCCAACTCCCTCATGGTCAGCCGCTTCTTGAAGCAACGAGCTGGGGGTAGATCTCTCTCCGCAGCAGGGGCCTCCCTCTGGAACAGCCTTCCTGCCTCCCTGAAACTTGAGGAGAACCATCTCTGGTTCCGGAAGCACCTCAAAACCTTCCTCTTCGCTTCTGCCTTCTCTCTCCCTCTCCCCTGCTAAACCTGCTTAACTCCCCACTGAATTTCTGCACTAAACCTGCATCTGGGCCACTCTCAGCGACCTTGGTCAGGGCCCAGCCACTCTCCACTTGCACTGCCTCCCTGGCTCCCCCTGCACTGTGGGACTGTCACTGTATCCCTACAGCCCCCCTCCCAGCACTTGCTCTGCACTTACCTCGCACTTGCCACCAGCTGGCCCTTTTATTTATTATTTATTATTATTATTTTTTTTTTTACGCTACTTACCTTGTACTGCACTTTCCCCCCCCACGCCCCCCCCAGCACTTTCTCCTTTTCCCCTTACCTCTGCACTTGCGCAATCTGAATGACACCTGGCCTAGTAGGATCGTTTGTCTGTCTTCCCCTTGTTTCCCTCCCTCCCTGCCTCGTCGCGCCTTGAAACACTTGTGTATAGGCGCGTTACAAATACCATATCATATCATATCATATAACAAAATAGAAACTACCTCTGAAGAAGCTGTTATGGAAAACACGCTTGACAACATAAAAGAAAAAATTGATTTACTGTTGACCAATTTTAATAATTTAAAAACTTTTGTTGAAGATCATTTTAAAACAAAAACGTCATACCATTGCCCCACATGTACTTGTCCCTCCTCACCATATCCCAGTTAATTATCCCCAAACCCTCTCCATAATCCAAAACGTTTTGATGAGATTTCCATCCCTTCCTCACCTAATACCAATCATGTTGAAACCCCAAATTCTCCTGTTTTTGTTTCTGTTTCTGCCTCACCTTCTCTGTCATAAATTATTAATATATGTTAAATAAAGTTTAATTTTTCTATTGTATTGTGAACAGTTTCCGTTTTTTTTTAAAAAACAATAAAAGTGTCCGCGGACAGTGCGAGTGTTCCGAAATGTTCGTACATAAACGAAAATGGAGGTGTCCTAAAGAACACCACACCTGTTCGTACTGTTCGCTAGTAAGTTGAAACTGTTCTAAGAACACACGTGGTGTCCTGAAATGTTCGTAAAGAAACAAAAATTAAAGTGTTCTAAAGAACACTATATCTGTCCTTAATGTTCGCTATCAACTTAAAACTGTCCTAAGAACACAATTGCTGTCCTGAAATGTTCCTAAATACACGAAAATGATGTGTCATGAACAACAGTACAACTGTTCGTAGTGTTCGCTACCCAATTGAAAGTGTTCTAAGAACACAATTGGTGTCCTGAAATGTTCCTACATAAACTAAATTACACGTGTCCTGAAGAACACTATATCTGTCCTTACTGTTCGCTACCAAGTTTAAACTGTTCTAAGAACACACGCGGTGTCCTGAAATATTCGTTTCAGGTGTGACGCACTTTTAATTACTTCAGAACCCGAACAGTGTCCGTAGGACATCAATGCGCATGCGCTAACCAATCTCTGTGCACTTGTTGTCCTGCGGACAGGCGCTTCCTTCGCAGACTAGTTCGCAAACAGATCATATGACCGCGCCCACGCTCATCGTGTGTCCTGAAATGCGGACACTGTTCGTGTCCCTGAACAATTTAAAAGTACATTTTCAGTTAATCCATAATATTTTTCAATAAAATCTCACCATGCCACAAGTCCCACATAGCAATCTTGACTTTCTATATACGTTTTGAAACTTTCCGATCCTTTTTTTGTGTTCGATCTGTCCGCGCACAGTGCGCATGTCTGCGGACCGTGCACAAGCACCCCTATAAAAGACCACGGCCAAGAGCTTATTCCCATTGTGTTTCTGGCTATTCTTCAGAACACAGTGATTTTTGCTGTCACCTGCAGACTACACCATCATCGACATGGCATCCTTGGCTGCTGAACTGCCACTTGGTGCTGCACCTGCTTTAGCACCACCACCACCCCCTCCACCACCACCACCTCCCCAAGGGCCTGAAGAGGGGAACAGGAGTGAGGATGCAGAGGAGGAAGAAGAGGATGATGAGAATGAGGTAGAGGAAATCCCTACTACCCGCACTAGGCATGAGTCTTGGGTGTGGCGGTTATTTACCATTCATGGGAATGGTCCTAAGGCTCGTGCGAACCATGTTACCTGCAATGAGTGCAAAATGATACTCAGTCGCGGGAAGCACGGTAACTACAGCTTTGGGACCACTTCTATGAAACGACACCTGAGGTCATTTCACTCTGTGGCTATTCGCAGGGTTGTACCTTGCGAAGAACGTAGCACATTCATTTCCTCTACTTCATCCTCTGTTTCTGATCCTGTCACCACAAGGACCACCTCTGTGGGACAGCGTCTTTCTGAAGCTGCCTCACAGGCCATACAGAATGCTGATGACCCTTACCTTTCGAGGGTCACAGTTGTATGTATGTACTGTGACACAGTACTCTGCAGGGGGGAGCGACTTCGGAGTGCTTTTGAGACTATCGTCTCAGAGCACGAGAATACCTGCTCACTACCCAAATAAAACCCACTCTACATCTTCCTCTCTCAGCTCGCCCTTTCTTATCCCTGTGGTTGGTGTCCCCCCTTTGCCCCCTTTACCCTCCTCTCCTACTGTGTCGTGTCTGAAAAACCAAAATAAATACAAAATTACAAAAAAAAAAAAAAAAATAAGGCTCTTTTCAGAGCCGCCTTTCCCAGTTAAAAAATAGAAGTGAAAATAAATGAAGCAGGGCTCTTTGTATTTTTTAGAAGTCCGCGAACAGTTCGCGAACATTAAAAAAATTGGGTTACTACTCCATCACAAACATTATAATTTTCTCTGGAAAGAAGTGGTGGCTCTGAAAAGAGCCTTTGGGTGGTGTTTGTAAGTCAAAAATTGTAAATGCTTAACATCTACTTCAAAATCGTTGTTGTAATTCCAAAAAAGGTTGCAATGCATTTTGTACATTTCTCAGAAAAATCTGATTGCCAGCATAAGTAAGATGGACACCATCTCTGCGAAAAATGTATGTACTACAAAACATAATATTTTCATTGTGAAAAGAAGACATGCCAAAATCTCTTAGAAAGCCACAAACAGCCTTATTAACATTGCGCCTTGCTTTTCCATTTGTGGACCAAATGAAGAAGAACGAAGCCACATTTGTCTCTGCGCAATCCGTGAAAATATCACTTGCGAATTATGAAACATGTCCATAACCTTCCTCAGTCCTTCTTTCATAGCAAATTGCAAACAAATTCCAGTCACATGCCCTAAACTGTTCCCTCCACAATGAATTACAATTATGTCTGGATGTTGCTCTGTCTCCAAAGTAGCACAGAGAGGTAGCAAATCCAACCACTTCATTCCACATACTCCATGCCAGTGTACTTCCACATGTGGGAATCCAAGATCTACAGCTACTCCACAGCTTTCTGCATGCACCTTCAACCAATGTATCCACGAATCTCCTAAAATCCAAACAATCTGTTTTCTGAAACACACAGCCATACCTATCTTTTGTTCTCTCAGCAAAAAGAGTATCTCAAAAAATCTCTCCTGGCACAACACACCCACCAAACTTTCCTGACCAATCCCTTTCAGTGCTTATTCTCATTTGCATGACTTCTGAACCCAAAAATCCCCGGATGTAACTCCAGATGTCCTGGAACTACCGCCATGTCCGCGGACATATCGTAACATGAACAGCCCTTCTACCATTTCCACTATACTCTCTCTGCCATTCCCTCATTGGATGTACCTCAAAAATCACATGACCATACACCAATCAAATTCAAGACCTCTACATCTAACTGCATCATCATAGATCAGCACTGCAAATGTACTCTGAATCTCTCTGAGTACAAGTGTCATATCATTGGCAAGCAGCATCTACCAGAAATACTGTACAAGTCTTCAAGATTTCTACTTGCAGCTCCACGCATATCCATATGCATGAACACAAACTTCAGGTATGCATATTTTCTGTATAGTACATGACATAGCTCTCAACCATTTTTGTTTTACAGGCGGGTGAAATCACCCGATTTTGTTTTTAGCGGGTGAGACGCCCATTGGAATGAATGGGCGTGCAGGAGGCTTGGCGGGTGAGTCTGCCCTTTACAAGGCGTGTGACACCCGCCAAAAGCGTGTGACTTGAGAGCTATGGTAGATGAACACATTTTCAAACAGACTTTTACCTTGTAAAATCTGTTAAATGAATTTACTGTACTTTTTTCAATTTCCTAAAATCAACTACCACTTATACACCTTTATACTTTTTACTTTCTTTAAACACACTCACTCAAATCATGTTAAACAAATATTTTTTAAATGAAATATATACACTACATATATTCAAACAAAATTGAATTCAAACACAATCTATGTTTAAACCTTTATAAAAATACTTATACAATTTCATATTTTTTGTTTTTATTTATTTATTTACTTAATTACTTTAAATTATACATGACATTGAGGCGCTATTACCTAGAACAGTTTACTTACAGAAATAGTGGTATTCACTAATATATTATAAATTTCACAAGACATAGTAAAGATATTTTATTTTTGCTACAGTCATTCAATACAATTTGTTCATTAAGAACATATCATATACACTGAACTGATGCAATGTATCTTATGTAAATAAATTAGTTTAATAGTTTTACAGAAGGCACTGAGGACTTCAATTAAAAAAATCAATATCTAAATTAAAAACAGTGATATATACAAACAAAGTTACTAATTTGAAGCTTTCACAGTTGCAGTGAAGACCAGTTTCCTGAAAAGAAGCAGCCGAATTCGAAGAAGAAAGAAAAACTAAGAAGTTACCTGTTAATTTAAAAAAAAAAAAGTAAGTAAAATATCACCATATTATTTATATTATTAATCAAATATACTATAACATTAATACCAGCTATTTTGGTTTCTTAAAATAGAGATTTTGTACCATTTTGTCCAAGAATTTCCATGTAAACAGCGATTTACAACCAGAATGGCCCACAAATTTCTATTTTTGGACACACAAATTAGCCAACTGAACCACTACAATTTTCATATTATAGAACAAACAACTGTTTTAATTGTATTGTCGGGGGGAAATTCTGCCGGGGTCGGCCGGGCCGTCCGTAGACCTCCGGGCAGGGAGGCCCCAACTCCTCCCGTATATCCCAAAAGCGATAGAGTATGAGACACACGCAAGAAGCAAGGTGACTCTGCTGTTTATTAGACAAAACGGCAGGGATGGGTCAAGGACCGTACGCTTCCGTCCTGACACACACACAATCGTGGGGCTCGCAGGCCCTTTTTACCTTAGTATGACGCGCTACTTGCGTCACCTTAGAAAGTTTAGCAAAAAACCTATTTCCACTCTGGATTGGTTACTCGAGTGGTAGGGTTAGTATAGCATACATATAGAGAACGGTGTTAGTGGTTGAGGGTTAGGCAGGTGGTATACTTGGGCTGTCCCTTCAATTTGATACATGAATATTGTTACATGAAGACCTCTGAGGATTGGTCAATGTTAATGGCATCAGTGATAAGAGCCCCATGTTCTGATTGGTCCGCTCGCGAGGCTCCCAGTCTGAGACTATCGCTGTTCCCAGCTCGCGGTGCACCTGTCATTTGCAACAATGTTTTACTATGGGTAGGTGTAAACAATGTGAGGATTTATTCATATGTTGGGAGGTCGACTACTCCCACTGCTGCAGATGTCCAATGAGTCTTTTAATTGTATCTGCCTGTGTCCTGAAACGTGGGATTCAGGCGTACCCTTCCTTCTGGGCTTGGCATCCTGTCAGAGTTGGCTTTGTCACGTGAGGTGGGACCGTGTTTGAGGCAAAATTCAGCACAATTAATATTGTTTTTCCCACTGTGTGCCTGGTTTATCTTGCAGGTGCGACCTTGGCGTCGGCTTGCAGCGTGCAAGATTGCAACATCGTGCCCTTGGCGGTGTGCTTTTGCCGGGCTCATTCTGCAGGGTCAGCAACCAAGCTCTTGCTCATTCAATGTTCATGGAAGCTTTTGCTTGCGGCCTACTTGGGCCTGGTGCATAGGTGGAACCGTTTGATGCAGAGCGCTTTAGGTTACGGTATCATATTGCTCTATCCTCGTGTCTCCGTCATATTCTTCATTATGGTACATGGTTCTTAGAAGAAGCGTGAGCAAGCCTTTTTAGATAAGTTCATTATGCGTCTTGCGTTTCTGCATTTTGAGAGCCTATGTGGAAAATAATAAAGATGCACGTCCGTGGGTATGTCTGTCGCCTACGTCATAGCACTGAGTATGTTCTTCGTGTGGATTGGTGTGGGAGTGTCCGGTGTGCATGTTTGCACAGGTGTGCTGACCGTTGGCTAGGTCGTCATGGCATCTCTAACGACATGTAGGTTTAGTCGAGTTGATCCATGCCGCAGGTGTCGGCATGGACAGGGCGGGCTGCTGGGCAGGTAGGTGGGCACATCCGTATGTTCCTGTACCAGGGTATTTGGTCGTCTGGTAGATAGGCAAACTCCTCTCGTGGCGGGTGTCTAGGCCGTGATCCTCTAGGCCAAGCGCGAGAGGGGAAGGGCGGGAGCCTGTTCTTCCATTCTCCCACTTCAGTATACATTACATTTACTATTTGTACTTTTCCACACTACTAGCTTACTTTTTTTTGTCATCTGAACCCCAGTTTAGTGACACATAAATTCAAGAATACCTACCCCTACTAGTTTTAGTTCCCAATGCACAATCACACACCATTACATACATCTTTATCATCTTACTCAAACACTCATACACACAGCACACATACATTCCAGAACACCCCAACCCATATCTTCTTTATTTTTTTCAACAGACCCTAAAGAATGCCTACCAAAAGACAACTCCGTAGAAAGCAACGCAAAATTAGAGCAAATGAAAATAAAGGTGTCCAACATAAGCATCCATCTCTAGCAGAATTTGTAAAAAAAAGTTGAAACAAAACAGCTAATACAATCATTTAGTGAAACACAAAAAGTTTCAAGTACAACAACTTCGCTTCCTCTATCAAAATGTAAAACAAACCAAAAAACAATTAACAGAAAATCACCTATCAGTACAGATAAAACTACTTCTTCAAATTTTAATATAGTGCAAAGTAAGCATACCAAGAAAAGTATTTTAGCCAAAATATACCGTCACAAAGTCCTTCAAAATCTTATAAAAACAGGAGAGAAATCAGGTTCGAAGCTTAAAACCTATCGTAGGAAATTAATCTTAGAAGCATTGATGGACAGTGCAATTCTTCTCAAATGAAATTTATTTATTTTACTGTTAAACAAAATGAAACCACTAACAAAACTAATAATTAAATTACAAAAAAGACTTCTCAATAAGCGAAATGTCAACAGAAAGAACTTCTTAAGTATCTGCGGAGGAGAATGGAATCACACTACGAGCACAGAACCATATTTTAATGAAGAAGCGTACAAACAAAAGCACACGAATACAATTGCCATAAATAGCAGTGGTCGAGGTTATGAAAAAGTGAATAATACCATAATGGAACAATAAGTACTCCTTACAAAAATATGCCCTGAAAACTTAGAATTACCCCTCCATTCAACTGAATCAGAACGTCTAGTGTACAAATGGTCATGCACGTCAATGTGTAACATTCCCAAACAATGTTTCAAATCTTTACACCAATTCCTCAATAAATATGTAAAAAGCAAAGACAAAATCAAAATTAAATTACTGCAAAATATAGATACCTGTCCAGTGCGCAAGTACACAGGACTACAAGGACATTCATTGGCCTGCATTACAGGACCTACTTGTAAAACCACTTTCCATGATATCAAAAGGATATCAACACATCATTCAACTATAGGAAATCTAGTCTATAAACTGTACTATGCTAAAAGTCCTGCTTTAGCACTAGCAAAGTTAAATAACATCCTTCTATATGGTACAGCAAAAGACCTACTTGAAGAAATTCACTATATCCAGAAAAAATATTTTGGAAGTGAAAGCCATTTAGAGAATGAAATAGCTTTAAACCAATTAAGCAACAATTCTACACATGGCAACCTTTTGCTAAACACATCCAAAAAAGAAATACTAAAATTTAAAAGTACATCAGCTGAAGTACCAAACCATGTATGTGTATGTTGCCGTAGAATTTTTTATAAAAGTAACACAAAAACTGTGGACCTATCATACAAAATAGAAGACAATGAAGATTCTAAATGGTTTGAATTAGCTCTCTACCTTCTAGCAGAAAACAAATATGAAATAACTGAGCCCTTAATACTTTGCAGTTATTGCACCACAAAACTTGACAACAACCAAACTCCTTCACGTTCTATCACAAATAATTTGGAATTATACCCAGTAGCAAAACCTCTACAACAACTTAATTTATATGAGAGGATCATAATTCAAACAGTACACCCGTTTCAAGCAATAATACGCCTTCAACCAAAAACAGCAAAATTACCTCCCTCTGAATTGGTAAAAGGCATTCGTGGAAAAGTAGTTTATTTACCATTAAATCTAAAAGAAAATGTGCATACTCTAGGAGTGCAAAGTCCAATGCACCAATCTTTAATTATATTAGTAAATGGAGTACCTACAAAAGACAAAAAAATATGGCAACAGCTGGTAGATTTATATAAAGTTAGACAAGCCTTCCAATATCTTAAAGAGAATAATGAATATTACAAAGAAATTAATATTGAAGAAAACTTGAAATATACAACTGAAATAATTCAAGAAACACAAGAAGCTGGTCAATTTGAGCTACTAGATCCTGCTACAATATCAAATACTTTAGACCAGTATACAATTCATCCTTTGCACTGTAATGACACCGTACAAGATGTACTGGAAACTTACCAAATGCATCAAACAAATGGATTGCCAATCAGTATATGGGAAAAAAGTATAGAAGCACGTGCTTTTCCTCTACTCTTTCCAACTGGCAAAGGAGGAAGATATGATGATAGACCTATTCAAATATCAGCTTCAGAATACCGCTCATTACGGATGTATTCTGAAGATCCCAGATATAGACAAAATGTGGAATACATATTCCACCTACTCTTTGAAAGTGAACTAGCAACTTTATGTTACGGAGTTGCACACATATTAAAATCAGGATCACACTTTCAAAATATGACATCTATACAATTATTAGAGAAAGTGCAACAAAAGGATGAAGTTTTACAATCAAATATTACAAATCTATTAGCAAATATGCGTGGTACTAAAGAGTACTGGTTTCGACGTCATGGAGATGTACGTTGTATGATCAGAAACCTTGGCCCACCCACTTGGTTTGTTACATTAAGTTGTGCAGAATATGCATGGGAAGATTTACATGATTTCCTACGCATATCAAATAAAAACAAAACAAACATAGATATTCTAACACCTGGAGAACTTTGTTCTTTGGATCCTGTTAATGTTTCAAGATATTTTCACCATCGCTTCATTGCTATGCTACATTTTATTTGTAATAAAACTGTTCCTCCCCTTGGAGAAGTGCAACACTTCTTTTGGAGAAAAGAATACCAAGCCAGAGGAGCACCACATATCCACATGCTTTTATGGATTAAAGATGCTCCTAAATTTGGTCAAGACAGTGATGCCACTGTTTTACAGTTTATTGAAAAATATGTCACTTGTCAAATTCCATCAGAAGCCACAAATAGTGATCTTTGTGCACAAATTTTACAATTTCAAAGACACAAATGTGGAAAATATTGTCGTCGCAAATACAAAAACAAAGGCAAATACTACACCAAATGCCGATTTGGTTTCCCTAGACCAGTTACAAATACAGGTCAAGTAAACAACCTCATGTCTTCAGTTAGACATACTGTTAAAGGAAAGTCACCTAAAAATACATATTACATAAAAAGAAAAGAAGAAGAAAAATATATCAATGATTATAATGCAATCATTGCCCACTTATGGAATGCAAACATAGATGTGCAGTACATTGCAGACAATTCTACTGCAGTTGCACGATATGTCACAGCATACTTAGCTAAAGCAGAAAAGACAGAGCTCCAAGACCTCTGGAATGACCTGTCATCAGATAAAACAGTATCTCAGAAATTATACAGCTTGGGCATAAAAATGCTCACCCATAGAGAATGTGGATCTTATGAAGCAGCTGATCGTTTAACTGGTACTTCATTGTATGGTAAATCTGAAAATATAGTATGGCTAAGTCTTGGTCCAGCTAAATCTAGAAAAAGAGTTCTAAAATCATATGAAGATATAGAAACAATAGCCAAACATGATCCCAACAGCCAAGACATTTTAAAAAACAATTTATTGGACACATACTACCCAAACAGAAGCAATACTTTGGAAAACATGTGTCTATACCAAATAGCCCAAAACTACACATACAAAAATAATATGAAACCTGATGAAAAAAAGGGTAAATATAGAGTGACAGACTGTGAAGGCAGCTTAGTTAAACTCACTAAACCAAATTTAATTAATCATATCAAATTGTCATTGAAGACGCCTCAATAAAGAAGTATATTAGATGTCCCTGCTACAACTCTTCAAACCATGGAGAAAAGAAGAACAATTACTAGATAACTATGGCCCTCATTACGACCCTGGCGGAAATCGCGGTGCTAAATGCACCGCGGAGCACGGCGGAAAGCTGCCGATAGCGCCATGGAGGTTGGCGGATTTTCCGCACCATGCCGACCTTGGCGGGGCGGTAAATCCCCATTCCCCATTTTACCCTTCCCCATTCCCATTTTTGCCCCATAGGGTATAATGGGAGTGGGGAAGGCGTAAATTGCGCCACCGTAAAATACGGTGGCGTAATTAACATCAAGGTCCCGTAGCGCCATGGATTTCTCCGCCCGGAAAAACCAGGCGAAAAACGTTCCATGGCGCTACGGAAAGTCGTAGTAGGGCGGACGGGTCCGCCGCGATTAACGCTGGCGTAAACCCACTCCGCCAGGGTCGTAATGAGGGCCTATGACTCATATGAGGATGCTTTCAAAGCAAATGAAAGCACTATAACTGATGTAAACTTTACACAGTACAAAACAATGTTGCACAATGAACAGCAACATGAAGAAGAACTGCAAGCTCAACTAGATAAGGATACTCCTGACAGTAGACAACCCTCTGTAACAGGAAGCCAAGAACCACTGGGAGAACCACTAATAACAAATGAGGCAGAATTAGCTATGATAGAAGTAGAAAACACCATGTGTCAGTATGAAGATAAGGAAGACTTAACTATACTACAATCAAAACTAAACAATGAGCAAAGTAGCATTTTTCAAGAAGTAACAAAACAAATTGCACATGGTGTAAAACATGAAAATAAAGATTGTTCCTCCCATAATTATAAACCTATACTACTGTACGTCAGTGGTGAAGCTGGTTCTGGCAAAACATTCCTAATCAAAATCATTAGTAAGTTCCTTCAACAATTGACAAACAACAAACTGTCAGCTGTTGTCACTGCCCCCACAGGTTTAGCTGCCTACAACATAGGTGGTGTTACATTACACCGATTATTACTATTACCAGTAGAACACCAGAACAAATTAGACTATTACAAACTTTCTGCAGAAGCTGCAATGGAATTACACAGAGTATTGAAACAAATGAAAATGCTACTAATAGATGAAGTGAGCATGGTCTCCAACCTGATGTTAGCTTTGATTCACCTCAGATTACAAGAAGTACTCAAAACAGACTATGAAGAGCTCTTTGCAGGAAAACACATTATTGTTTTTGGAGATCTGCTTCAATTAACACCAGTAAAAGGTGAACCTATTTTTAAAACATTAGGGCACAAACTCTGCCGTAAAACTGTTGGCAGCATTGGAAATGTCAACCTTTGGCAACATTTCCAATACAGAGAATTAACAGAAAACATGCGCCAATCTGCAGATCTCACTTATGCCAACATTTTAAAAAGTTTGAGAGTTGGTATACTTTCTAAAGAAGCAGAAGCAACATTGAAAACCCGGCACATTAATGCACTTTATGGCGATAATGCATGTGCTACAGATGTTATGGAACAATTAGCCCACAAAAATGTCAATTGTATGGCCTTAATGCCAACTCTTGCAAGCTGTTTCAAATTCAATGAAATCATGCTAAGTAAAGAAATGCAACCAATAATGGAAATTAGCGCCACAGACAAACTAGATGTACATGGTATGACACTACCCATGTGTGACCAAGCCACAACAAGACTAAATAATTTAGAAAAATCAATCTCAAACACAGCAGGCTTAGAAAAGATGTTAAAACTATCCTTAAATTGCAGAGTAATGCTTAAACGTAACCTTGACGTGGACCAAGGACTAGTTAATGGAGCACTGGGTACAGTTGTTGGCTTTCAAACATACCCACATGACAACAAAATTCAGTTTGTCAATATACTCTTTGACAAACTTTCAGAAGTAAAACGGATAGGACGCTCAACAGCTAGATTCCTTCTCTTCAAAGATATGTATGTACGCAGAGAACAATTTTCTCTAACTCTTGCATACGCAGTCACAATTCATAAATCACAAGGTCTTACCCTAGACAAAGCAATGATACATATTGGTAACACAGTCTTTAAAGAAGGCATGAGCTACGTAGCACTATCACGCTTACGTACACTTGACGGTCTATTTCTAATCAACTTTGATGCAAGTAAAGTAAACGCTGATATTCCTTGCATTTTAGAATATAATAGACTTCGCTCACTATACACTCCCCATCTAAACACATATTCTGTTCCACAAAAACTAAAACGTTGTAAAAGAAAACTAAATCAAACTGAAATGCAACAGGACGTCACTGGAAATCCTCCAAAGAGAGTAAAAGAAACTAATACTCCATCAAGTACCACAAACAAAAAAGAATCAATTAGAGAAAGTAAACCAGGTACTTCTTTAAAGAAGGAAGACAAACTCCAAAAAAAGCAGTTAGATACAGAACTACCTGGACCATTTAAATTCTCAAATATAGTTGGTGTAAGTTGCTATGCAAATGTAGCAATGAATATTCTATTTCAATTACCACCAATTGTTGACAACATTTACTCACACAGTACAAACCCATTGTGTTTGCAAATGTTAGTATTTCACAGAAATGCAGCAAACAATCCTGACAACACATATATTGTTTTTGGAATAAGACGACAATTGGACTACTGTGCTGGAATGGTGAAATTCACTATAAATTCACAGGAAGATCCACAAGAATTTCTAATTTACTTACTACAAGTACTGGAAAACAAAAACATACCTATAAATGAAATCTTTCAGATTTCATACATGTGGAAACATACATGCACTCTCTGCAACAATGTGACACAAGAAGAAATCCCCAATGAACGCTTCATATATATATCAATACCAAATAGTGAATCCATTTCATTTCAGCAACTTGTACACAAAATGCAAACCATGGTAGATTATGCTCTACCTGCAATTCAGATAATCGCTCCACGTTAGTAATACAAACACATAGTAAATACGTAATACTAATGCTTCTACGTTACAATGCAGATGGTACCAAAAACAACTGCAAGCTGACTGGATTCACACATGGTCAAATATCACTTGGTAAGAATACCTTCACAACAATAGGTATAATCTACCACGCAGGAGCCACAACCAATTCAGGGCACTACACTGCATACATAAAAAAGAAATGTGGATGGTTTGAATGTAATGATAGTACCATTACTCTAAAGCAGAGATTACCAGCAAATCTTACAAACGCTTATTTGATGTTCTTAAAACCAAAATTTGATAAATAAATTGTATTTAAACCTTTAAGTAAATTTGTGTTACAAAAATATAAACTGTTAGAATACTCCAAAACCTATCTAACTGCTCAAAGATTCTACAACAACTAATCAGATAAATGAATACCACTAAATTAGACCAAAAAATACACAGTTAGAATACACCAATTGGTATCTAACTGTCCCAAAATTATAAATGTGTGTTAAAGTAATATAAACTGTTAGAATACTCCAAAAGCTATCTAACACTCAAAGATTCTACAACAACTAATCAGATAAATGAATACCACTAAATTAGGCCAATAAATACACAGTTAGAATACGCCAATTGGTATCTAACTGTCCCAAAATGTAACAATATCCAAATAGGTAAATGAAAACCACTACAATATACTATAAAAATAGACAGTTAGAATATGCCAATTGGTATCTAACTACTCCAAAATTTTATAATATCAAAACAAATGAAGAATCTGTTACTGTTCCAAAAGAAATACAACAAAGCAAAGTATAAAGCATTAGCCAGAAACAACAAGTGAACACTGAAAACAAACAAACAAATAAACTGTAGCATAACAGAAAAAGGTTTTTTTTTAAAATGCAACATGGATTTTTTTTTCTCCCACAGACCCAATGATTTTAGCAACAAATACATAAACTGAGCAAATTGCACAGTACTCTGATTTGTACTCTACTAAATATGAGGGTCGAAAAAAAATAAAAGTATATTGCTTATACAATGTAATAAGTCATTACAAAATACTAATACTAACATGCTATTTTCTTTTATCACAGAAATGAAGAAAAAAAACATGGACTCCCATTACTAGACCAAACAGTAAGTATAGAATAATAAGGACAACCATAGCAGCACATCACATCCATAGTATCTAATATCTTTGTTCCTTATACATTTGTTTTTCACCCAAAGTTATAAACAAATATGAATGTGATATGCTGCAGTGGTTGTTGCCAGGGCATAGAGTCTTGGGTGCATGGCCAAATGGCCATGCACCCAAGACTCTATGCCCTGGCAAAAACCACCGCAGCATATCACATCCATAGAGTCAAACATTTCAACTATGGTCTATGGGAAACTTTTAATGTCCGCGAACAATGTGAGTGTTCTTAGAACACTTTGAGCTTGCCAGCGAACAATACGGACACCGTTTTCAGGACACCCCCTACGAACATTTCAGAACAACGCGATAGTTCTTAGAACACTTTCAACTTAACAACGAACAATACGGACACCGTCCTAAGGACACCCCCTACGAACATTCCAGGACACTGGGAGTGTTCTCAAAAACGTCTTCAGAACACCCCCATCTTGTTTATTTGCAAACATTTCAGGACACCGCGAGTGTTCTTAGGACACATTCAACTTGACAAAGAACAATACGGACAGCGTCCTCAGGACACCCCCTACGAACACTCCCCGGACACCGGGAGTGTTCTTAGAAGCGTCTTCAGAACACCACCATCTTGTTTATTTGCGAACATTTCAGGACACCGCGAGTGTTCTTAGGACACATTCAACTTGACAAAGAACAATACGGACAGCGTCCTCAGGACACCCCCTACGAACACTCCCCGGACACCGCGAGTGTTCTTAGAAGCGTCTTCAGAACACCCCCATTTTGTTTATTTGCGAACATTTCAGGACACCGGGAGTGTTCTTAGGACAGACTCAACTTGACAGAGAACAATACGGACAGCCTCCACAGGACACCCCCTACGAACACTCCCCGGACACCGCAAGTGTTCTTAGAAGCGTCTTCATAACACCCCCATTTTGTTTATTTGCAAACATTTCAGGACACTGCGCGTGTTCTTAGAACACATTCAACTTGACAGAGAACAATACGGACAGCGTCCTCAGGACACCACCTACGAACACTCCCCGGACACCGGGAGTGTTCTTAGAAGCGTCTTCAGAACACCACCATCTTGTTTATTTGCGAACATTTCAAGACACCGCGAGTGTTCTTAGGACACATTCAACTTGACAAAGAACAATACGGACAGCGTCCTCAGGACACCCCCTACGAACACTCCCCGGACACCGCGAGTGTTCTTAGAAGCGTCTTCAGAACACCCCCATTTTGTTTATTTGCGAACATTTCAGGACACCGTGAGTGTTCTTAGGACAGACTCAACTTGACAGAGAACAATACAGACAGCCTCCACAGGACACCCCCTACGAACACTCCCCGGACACCGCAAGTGTTCTTAGAAGCGTCTTCATAACACCCCCATTTTGTTTATTTGCAAACATTTCAGGACACCGCGCGTGTTCTTAGAACACATTCAACTTGACAGAGAACAATACGGACAGCGTCCTCAGGACACCACCTACGAACACTCCCCGGACACCGCGAGTGTTCTTAGAACAGTTTCACTTTGTTTGCGAACAAAACGGACACATTTTGACTCCTTAGAACACCCCCTAGTCAGTTTATTTCGAAAATTTCAGAACACCCGTGATGTCCGCAAACAAATCGAACACAAAAAGAACGTCTAACACATAAAAAACACAACTTTCATCCTATCTCACACACTCCCACCCTCCCCAAACACTCCTACACACCAACACACTCTACAAAATACACATTTTGAACAAAGTTTCACTGCGCTGTCCGGGACGTCCGCGAATCCAATATGGCGGGCGCTACCGAAAAATCTGACGCGCTTCACGCTCCACGCCGTCCAATCAGCGAACACTTTGCATGTCCGCGAACATCACGCAAGACGATTGGCCAATCAGGACACTTTCCGCGGAGCGAACAGGGAAGTGTATCCGCAAACCGAACACAGATATCACTAATTTTTTTTTACCTATTTTTTGGTTATTTAAAAAAAAAACTACTGGACGAATTTTCACCAAATTTGCAAAAGCACGCTTTCGGGACCAAGCCGCTGCTCCTGGTCCAAATTTGGTGGAAATCCGTCCAGCGGTTTGGGCTGTAGACGCGAACAAATTTTTTTTCCCATTCACTCTATGGAGAGTGACTATAATGTATACAAATATGAGCATATAGAGGGAAGGTAGAGTAATAAAAATAAAACTATGACAAAGTGCTGATACCATAATGATTATCTTCATGCACAGAAAGGATTCCTCTCTTTCAAGCCTGTATCTTCCGCTACGTACATGTTTCATATATGATGTGACAGAACCCAAGTCTACAAATATAGTACCTTTTCAATTTTTACTTCCTGACTGTTACTGTAGAAAACTATGGGGCTTCGATATGTCACTAAAGGATAAAAAGGGAGAGCCAGCCATGTGATGTCATCAATTATGTCATCAATGACATTTGTGATGTCATCTTTGATGTCCTGGGTGTTAGTGTTAGCAGTGCACGGTGGCGCGAGTTATGGTTGCTTATGTTACCATAACTGCCGAATTTCAGGGGTTTTTCGGTTTTACTTGGAACCATAACGTCCCTTTAACAAAGTTTTTTCACTGAATTTCATAGGGTTTTAGTAACACAACTTAACCATAATATCCCTGACATGTAACATAGAACATACTAACCCCCTCGTAGTGATTTTCATGTCCGCGGACTACCGCCATGTTCGCAGACACATCGAAAATCTGAGCGTGGTGAATGTAAATTTAAATAGTGTGCCCCATTTCCCCTTTGAAGTTGGCTCTAAAAAGAGCCGTTTTTTTTTTTTTTTACAGATGCTTGACAGACACCTGTTATTTTATATTTTTTTTCTTGTTTTCTTTTCTTACTTTACTCCTAAAATCTTCACATAACCTTCTCCAAAGCAACCCTTACATTCCAAAATAAAAAGGCATTTCCGGTAAAAGATAAAGAAATGCCATCTTCTTTAAAATTAACAGCATACTGGCATCAATATTCTCATTGTTACAGAAGAACATACCAGCTCTAAGCATGAAGGCACACGTGCCTCGGTTGATGACACACCTAGCAATGTTTTGCTGATGACAAAAAACTGAACTATTGTCCCATATTGCCCTAGGTAGTAATCCAGAAAAAATTACTTTCGCATTTGGAAGGATCTTCAAGCCCACGGGCCAATCGGGGTGCTGTCCGCGGAGCGAACAGGGAAGTCCGTCCGCAAAGCGAACGCAGATATCACTAATTTTTTTGCCTTACATTTTAGTCATTTTTAAAAAAAAACTACTGGACAGATTTACACCAAATTTACAAAAGCACGCTTTTGAGCCCAGGCCACTGCTCCTGCCGCAAATTTGGTGTAAATCCGTCCAGCGGTTTGGGCTGTAGCCGTGCGCAATGTTTTTTCCCATTCAGTCTATGGGAAAAAAAAAAAGTTTTGGGACCCCCCCTATAACTTTGCCCCCCCTGGACGAATCCTCACCAAACTTTGCAAAAGAATTCAGAGTGACCCAACTACTTTTTTTGCAAAGTTTGGTGAGGATCCGTCCAGGGAGAGCAAAGTTATAAGCCGCCCAAAAAGTGCTCTTCCTATGGAAACAGCAACTTAACCATAACTACATGGCCACTACCGTGGCCATGTAATATATATAATACAAGCAGACAATACAATACGATACAATCACAAGACAAATAAAACAAGCCTAACCATATAAATTATTAAAAGGGCTCCACAGTGAAAGATATATTTCTGTACGATGTTTGTTCTTCAACAATATTTTCTCATATTTAGACAATAGCTGCACCTCCACCAGCCAATCCTCAACTATAGGTTTCTTCCTACTCTTCCAAACTCTTAACATCATCTTAATAGCAACCACCAAAGCTTTATCAACCCAAATATCAAATTTTCTAGTAACCATACATCTGCCTCTGCGTAACAGTAAAATCATATTCACAGCTGACCTAGGTATAACTATATTCAAAGTGATATCTATTCTGTCTAAAACATCCCTCCAAAAAGGTTATACCCTTGGACAATCCCAGAATAGATAAAGCGTTCCTCTGCCTACTTCACAACCCCAACACACATCATTATCCATTAATTTAAGCGTATTCATTTTTTCTGGGGTCCAGTATAATCCCCCAATAATCTTTTGCCTTATGAGCCTCAAATGCATATCCATTTTTGATTTGGATCCTACTCTAAATATATCCTCCCTTTCCTTCTCAGAGAACTGTATATTAACATCATTCGACCATACTTCTTTCAACCTTAACCATGATTCCTCAAATTCATCATCCCTGCTCAAAAATGTTATGTATGTAGACACTCCATGTTCTATTCCATCAACCAATTTACAAATCTCCGGCTTCGCCCCTACATTTCTGTCAGCCATATTTATAGCCTGACTTACAAGAGTCTTCAAATGTGTATAGCGAACCAATTCTCTTCCATTTAACTTATATTTGTTCCTTATTTCCTCAAAACTCAGAATCCTATTCTCTTCCAAAACATCCTTCACTTTAAGAACACCTCTCTTGATCCAGCTCTGCCAATGCAAACATTTATTTTGTATCCACAAGCAATGCTTGGTTATGCCATATGGAAGTCTCTTGATTGAATCCAAAATATTGATCATTATCCTTAAACCATACTACCAGTGCCTGTATAGTCACCACAATTGACTGAAATTTAGCATTCTGTTTGGGGACTTTTCCCATTGTATATATAGTATCTAAAGTACAAGGTCTACAGATCTCCCTCTCTATATTCAGCCATATTGGATATTTACCATTTGCCTCACTAAAATAATTGGAACCTTGCTTGATCAGAAATCCATTATAATACTTAAAAAGATCTGGATACCCAAATCCTCCCTCCTGTACCTTGCACAACAGAATATATTTCAGAATATGTGGTGTCTTTCCAATTCCCCACAAGAAGTTCTGTAAAAATCCTATCAATCTTCTTCAGAATCTTCTTTGTAATGAATAAAGGAAGTGATTGAATAACAAACAATACCTTAGGCAATAATATCATCTTAATTACATTTATTTTAGCCCATATAGTCAGGGTTAATCAACATTCAATTTCACAACTTCTTTAAAATCTCTAATAATATGAACCCCCAGATATTTCACCCCATCTGGGGACCACTTGCAGTCCCACAATTCCAATACTCTCCTATCACATGCCACTGAAAGTGGAAAAATCTCTGACTTGGTCCAATTAGTCTTATGGCCCGACAATTTTCCCACTTCCTATTTGAATCCCTTTTATTTCATTAGTACGCAGCCATTTGTACCAGTGCAAGATCAAATAAGAATGGTGATAGTGGACAACCCTGCCTGGTACCTTTCAATAAAGAAAACACTCCCGATATTATTCTGTTAACTTGCACCTTAGCAAACACGTCTAGATGTATACAATCAACTGCCTGAATACATTTAGGACCAAATCCCAATTCACACAATGTATATTTCAATAATGTCCAATCAACTCTCTCGAATGCTTTCTTAGCATCTAGAAAAGCCAATAGGGCATCTGATTCATTATTAGTATGTGAACTAATCACATTCAAAATCGTTCTAATATTGTCATATCCATATCGCCTGGAATAAATCCTACCTGAGACCTATCAATCAAGTCCCCAATATAGTTATATAATCTATTTGACCATATCTTCATAAACAATTTTAAGTCTACATTCAGCAGCGATAACAGACTATAATTCTCGCATTTCCGACTATCTCTGTCCTGCTTCGGGATCACCATTATTAAGGCCTCCTTCATAGAACTACATAAGGACTCTGACAATAGGAAATCATTAAACACCTTACACAATACTGGTGCTAATTGATTAGCAAACAATTTATAGAATTCAGATATTAACCCATCTGGCCCTGGATATTTCCCCCCATTAAGATGTTTTATTGCTTCAACTACTTAACATACTTCAATATCTGCCTCTATTTTATCATTTCCTTTTGAAGACAATTTCGGGAGTTCAATGTTATCAAAAAATGTTCTTAGCTCTTCATCACTTGGAGAATTATCTTCTCTATATAATCGTGAATCAAATTTCCTAAAGTGTTCACACATCACGTTATTCGTAAGCAACACTTTCTCCTCTTCAGTTACTAGTGAATTAATGCATGATTCTTCCACCATTCCTCTCATTTATTTGACAGAATTCTCCCATTCTTTTCCCCAAAACTCCCAGAATGTTTGTTTACTATAAAATATTTCCTTCTCCGCTATTGTGTCCAGATAATTAATCATCTCTCCATCCAATATCCTCAACTCATTTTTACTCATTTCAGTATTGGCAATAACACATTCTACTTGCAGATCTCTAATTTCAACTTCCATTTGTTTTATTTTTCCCAAAGCACTTTCATCTCGCACTAGTCGTTCTACTTATCATTTCTCCTCGTATTACTGTTTAAGGCAGTCCCAAACAATTTTAATATCAGCCGTACCTATATTATCTTTAAAATATTCATTAATGAACGTCTCCAATCGCATAGTGACTGCCGAACCTTTCAGTATTCCTGCTTGCAATTTCCATCTCCTTGGTTTAGCCTTCAAATCCACTACTGCCATCTGCATGTCAATAAGTGAATGATCAGAGATCAAGCTCTCTTTAATCTCTGAGCCCATTACATTACTGACCAATCGATCAGTCATACGCATATAATCAATCCATGAATATGATTCATGTGCTGACGAAAAGTAAGTGTGCGATTTATCTAACAGTGGTATTTCTGGCCATATCTGTACAAATTCACGAAATCCACTACTAATACCTTCCCCACTATACCTACAAATCGACCTTCTATCCATTTTACTATCAAAAACAGTATTGAAGTCCCCAAACTACACTCACCAGTTACCCATGCCCAACATCCTAAGTGTTACATCAAGAGTTCTTCCTTTTATTTAATATAATTCAATTACAGTGTGTACCTAATCTAACCTTCATATAAAATTCCCCCAAATTACCACTATTGACCCACCAAAGTAATGTCTACCACTAATATGGATACCTATGTATAACATACTTAATGTGTTAGACTATATCTAACCTATGAAGCAAAAATACCCAATAGTAAAGTTAACTAGAACTGTATCTCAACTAATCTTTTTTAGAAAGTAGCAACTAAACAAAACCCCGAAATAGGAAAGAACCCTATAACTTAGCAGTTCATATATATCCACTTTGCTTATTAATAAACTCACTTCAATTCTATCTTATCTTAACTAATCAGTAGTCTCCTCACAAAATTCTGTAGTCTCCATAAGTAGATATTATACCCGTTCCCATCACTTATTGGCCTAATCCTAATACCAAATCCCTCTCCCTCATGTTAATGTCAAATAATAGGCCATATTTGGTGTCACTCCTCTCATTGTAATATATCAAAATTGCTTGCTACTTAAGCTAATTGCTCCCTATCATTCTCCACTTTCATGACAATAAAACCACTTACAACATTCCATAATGTAAGTGCATGTGATCCATTCTTATTCATACATTTTGTAATATTCAATATTCCATAAATCACTCCCACTCTCTCATATCCACATGAGTGGTATATAAAAGTAAAATTACTATAATCTCCCATGTATAATGCTGTCATGTTGAGGTTACACTACATATAGAATGGCATATGTTCAATTCTATTGACTCAAAGCATAAGGTTTCTTTTTTCGTCTTCCTCCCATTTCCAAAATATGGTCAATCACCTCATTAGAATCCGAGGTCACATAGACAATAAATATAATTTTTGAAATAAGCAGCATGTAATTTTCCAATAGCTGCTAATTACGAAGAAAATAAATAAATATTTCACTGTCAACCTTTCCCAGCACTGTTATCATATCAACATTCCAGAAGGACATCTCGAGTTTCCAACCAACACCATTGTGTCTCCCAAATAATCGAGAACAATTGGTTTTATAGGATGTAGCCTTCAGCAATTGACTTAAACCTGTACAGATTATGGTTGCACTCTCATATCAGTCACCTTATATTAATTAAATGTCTAAAATGGAGAAAAAAAATATGATTAGGGATGGTCATATACACAGGCATAAACCATGACATCACCAATAAGTAGGAGGCTGTATCGTAACTCTTAATAAAAGACGCCAAACTCCTTTGTCATTTTGCCAAGCCCATAATACTCGTTCATTCGATATGCATATAGTGTATTCCCCTGTCATGCTCTCATTTCTGTATGCTTCAATTGACTGAGCAGATTGCAGCGTTAGTTAAAAAATGGTGCCTCTTCACAATATGACATACATAACACATTCAGAGTAATCACATTCCTTATTAATCCGGCCTTATTAAGTGAACTGTAATCAGTTCGCACCAAGGGAGGTCAATGCCAATATTCCAAAATCAGCATACGAGCGTTTCAGCATAGAGATGAGTCTCATAATCCGCGCATTTACCCCCATATAATTCCGAAATGTGTCTACCTCATCTTTCATCCATTACATAGGCAGTCTCCATAATGCCTTCCTCCAGAGGCAAGTTCAGTGTGCAACAATGTTTCCATCAGGAATATTCAGAATATACATTAACCTATAACAGTACCATGTTTTGCATGAGTAATTGGCGCGTGTGAATCCTGATGCACAAAGGGAAGAGCAAGAGAGGTTAAAACCTGAAACATCATACCACGTCCGGAAGAACTTTTTTTTGAACCCAGAAACCCACAGCTACAATCTATTATGCATGAACTCTAATAAGGTCCTAAGTGTGGAGAGCATGTGAGCAAATCAGATTCTGCCTGTTAAGTCTGCTCAACCCTCAGTAAGAGGCCCCTCATTCTAATCCTGTTAGTCGTAGAAGTAAAGGAGTCACTTAACCCGTTATCATGAAATGATAAATGGATCGTAGTTTCGAGCTATCGTTATATTATGTGATTGTGGCTTTGGTATCAGCACCCCTCAGCCACCTGTGCCTTACCCATCATTATTTTATTTTGACGTTGATGTGGTGCCATGAATATGCTGGCGACTTTCTATTGCAAAAATAGGGGGATACCATGTGTGGCGTTGCCCCTTTAAGGGTACGCACGCGACGGAGTGACGTCAACTCCGTCGCATGCCAGTTTAAATAAACGGGGCGGCTCCTGGTGACGTCAGTTCACCGGGGAGCCCACACCGACAACATCTCCGTCTCTGTGTCTCATTACCACAGGGGGTGGGGGGCTCACGGAGGCGGCCCATCGGAGACCGCCAACAGTGGCGACGAGACCGGGATCGCTTCCTGGGACACGCGGGGGAGTTCCGCCGCAGCGCAGATGATCGTATGTGAGCGCGCGACGAACTCCGACCGCAGAGAAGGAAGCGACGCACGCGGCCGGCGGCCATTTTGATGAACAGGCCTCGGAGACTCACGGCGTCATAACGAAACGTCGGTGAGCCATCCGGGCTTAATTTTTGGAAACTTCAGCGGCGGATGGTCGCTGAACACAGCACATGTCAATTTTGTGAGGAAATTTTGACAATTTTTACTATTATTGTCGAGCAGAGGCAGGGAGACTCCATGGCGAGCCTGCTGTTGCAATAGGAGTCTGTCTCTTCCTCTACTCAATTTTTGGACACATCATTGTCTGCATGCTGGCTGGAGTGACACCTTCACGAAGATCACGGCTGGTGGTGAGTTGCGGCCCCTTTCTTGCCAATCTTGTGGGGTGCCTGTGCGCTTTCCACCATGAACCAGGATGCTGCTGCTGCTCCTGCTGTTGTGGTTCCGGTACCGCCTGTGCTTCCACCTGCCCCTCCGCCGAAACCACCGGGGTCCCTACAGCCAATGCCTGAGTTTGATATCTCGGGTGCTCCATCGGGCCTGGGACAGAGGTGGAAGATGTGGATGGATAGGCTGGAGATGTATTTCAGGGCCACAATGGAAACAACGGCAAGCTGGCCACCCTCCTGTACTCGGCTGGTCCGGCGGTGCATGAGGTATTTATGTCCCTGCAGCCGGTGGACGGATCGTTTGCTGCGGCAAAGGAGGCACTCCATAATCATTTTCTGCCAATGGCCAATGCGGACTATGAACGTTTTCTTATGGGAACGGCTCGCCAAAAAGATGATGAGACTCTGGATGTATTCTTTGGGCGGCTGCGGCGGCTGGCAGCACCGTGTGCCTGGAATGACCCCGAGGTCATGATTAGGAACCAACTCATTCAGGGGTGCAGCTCTGGGAAACTGAGACGCCAGATCCTGCGAGAGCCGGGCATCACCCTCCCTCGCATCCTAGAACTGGGGAGGTGCCACGAGATCTCTGAACTGCGGGCAACCAGGATGGAAGCGGGTATTCGCCCAGCCAAGGTGGAAGAGATCTGTGCGGTCGGAAGAGGCCGCGGGTTAAGGCGCCCCATGAACAATCTGAGCCAGCGCGCGCAGGGGTCGAATGTCTCCTGCCCGAAGTGTGGCTATGATCTCCCGCACCCCGCGGAGTGCCCGGCAACGGGAGTCAAGTGTGGCAGATGCGGAGGCCCTGACCATTTCGCCAGAATGTGTAAGTCTGCCGCCCCCAAAATTGTGCCGAGGGGACCAGTTCGAGCCGGCTTCTTCCGGCCCCAGAGGGCCTCCAACGTTGCCCAGGTGGACCAAGGTGACGAAGGAGCCCCTCAGGAGGAGGAGGAGGAGGATGAGGAGAACGTGTTTTTCGTGTCCAGTGTGAGCGTGCTCAAGTCCCGCTCCAAAAGACAACCCAGGTGTAACGTGCTGGTTAATGGAGACTCTGTGCCGATGCTAGTGGACACTGGCGCATCTGTAAATGTAATGGCCCGCCAGCATTACAAGACCATGCTGGCCCCGCCTGCGCTGGCTGCGCCGAGGGCACGCATATTCACCTTCGGCGGGGACCGGCCTTTGCCTCTAGACGGTGTATTCGTGGCCGGTGTGCAGTATGGGGACTCACACATACGGGCTCGATTCTACGTTACACCGGTGAGCGACAACACCCTGCTCTGCTGTGCCGCGGCGGAGGCACTGGGTATTGTCACGTTCGCATACGCAGTATACTTAGAGGACATCCAGGTCCTCCTGGCCAAACATGGATCCCTGTTTGAGGGCATTGGACAGCTGGTGGGTGAGCCGGTCCGGCTCCATATCGATGAATCCATACAACCAGTGGCGCTGAAGCACCGACGGGTCCCTTTCCATCTCAGGGATCTGGTGGATCGTGAACTTGACAACCTCGTGGGGTTGGACATAATCGAAAAGGTTGAAGGACCCACCCCCTGGGTGTCCCCCATTGTCATCGCCCGCAAGCCCAAGCAACCCGATGCTGTGAGAATTTGTGTGGACATGCGGCTGCCTAATAAGGCCATAAAGAGGGAGCGACACCTCACCCCCACCATCGATGACATTATTGCGGAGCTGCAGGGTGCAAGGTTTTTCTCTAAGCTCGACCTGAGATTGGGCTATCATCAGGTGGTCTTGCACCCCGAGTCCAGGTACATTACTACCTTTACCACACATCGGGGTCTCTATCGATATAAAAGACTAAGCTTTGGGGTGTCCTCGGCAGCGGAGGTCTTTCAAAACATAATAAGAGGTGCACTGGCGGATCTGGAGGGCGTCCTTAATATCAGCGATGATATCCTAGTGTACGCCAAATCGGAAACGGAGCATCTGTCACGCCTGTCCAAGACTTTTGAACGGCTACGTCTGCTGGGCCTCACTTTACACAAGGACAAGTGCGAATTTCTGAAGACGGAGATCGAATTCTTTGGGTTCGTATTCAAGGCGGATGGGGTGTCACCAGATCCCCGCAAAGTGAGAGACATCAAGGAGGCGCGCCCGCCCGAAAATGTCGCGGAAGTGAGGAGTTTTCTGGGGATGGTCACTTACTGCGGCCGTTTCATCAGAAATCTTGCATCCCGCTCTGAGCCCCTGAGGTCGCTCACCAAGAAGGACACCACCTGGCAGTGGGGCCCTCTGGAACAGGCGGCATTTGACGATATTCGAGGGGCGTTAGCGGCGCATGACACCATGGCATTCTTTGACCCGAGCCTGCAGACGGAGATCGTGGTGGACGCCAGCCCATATGGGCTAGGGGCAGTGCTCACGCAAGTGAGCAAAGACCAGGAGGTCCGGCCAATAGCATACGCCAGCAAGGCCCTGTCTGACACTGAGCAACGTTACTCTCAAATCGAGAGGGAGGCCCTGGCGGTGCTGTGGGGCTGTCGGCACTTCCGCCTCTACATTCTGGGGCGTCCCGTGACCGTGGTCACTGACCACAAGCCGCTGTTGCCGATCATGGCGGGCTCGTCATCTCGCCCGCCAGTGAGGATTGAGCGTTGGATGCTCGCCCTGCTGGAGTATGGGGTGTCATTGACCTATCGTCCCGGTGCCAACAATGCGGCGGACTACCTATCTCGACACCCCAGGAACGACTCGCAGGTGTCGGCGTCGGCGGAGGAAGCCGACGAACACGTCTGCCTGGTCATAGAGACTGCGACACCCAACTCCATGCAGGTGGAGGAACTTGAGGCGGCTTCGAAAGGCGACGAGTGTTTCGCCATCCTGAAGGAGGCCATGCAGAAGGGTGCCTGGAAGACAGTGCTGGAGGCGGTGGAGCGAAGAACATGTGAGGCCAGGGTCACTCTCGAGCAGTTGTGGAGAGTGAGAGAGGAACTAACATTCTCCGAGTCGGGGCTACTGCTAAGAGGGGAAAGGATCGTAGTGCCCCAGGCCAAAGTGGCACAGGTCATCGCGCTGGCGCACCAAGGTCATCAAGGGGCCCCCAAAACCAAAGCTCGCCTCCGTCAGAAGGTGTGGTTTCCTGAGTTGGAGCGGAAGGTGGAGGCGTTCGTGGCCTCTTGTGTGTGGTGTCAGGCGGCGGCCCCGGCCCAGAAGGAACCGTCCATTGAAGCAATGCCCCGCGGGACTCGACCATGGGAAGTGGTGCACGCCGACTCTGGGTCTACATCCAGAGGCACGCATTTTCTAGTGGTGGTAGACGAGTGGTCGAGGTACCCGGAAGTTGAGTTTATAGACTCAGTGGCGTTTGAGAACGTGGTGGTGGCGCTGGAGAAGATCTTTGCCACTCATGGCCTCCCCTCTGTGCTGTGCTCGGACAACGGAGCCCCATTCCAGGGGGAGAGTTTCGCAGAGCTCATGAAAGAGTATGGAATTCAACACCGGCGGGTCACCCCGCTGTGGCCCCGCGCCAACGGGGAGGCCGAGCGAATGATGCGCACCCTCAACAAGGTGTTCCGCATTGCCCATGGAAAAGGGGAGTGTTTGCAGAGGGCTCTGTACGTATTCCTACGAGGGTACCGCACCACCCCTCATTCGTCTACGGGGGTGGCTCCGGCAGAAGCACTATTCCAGCGGTGCCCGAGAGATGTCATACCGGAGGTGGGGGACAGAGACCCCGCCGTCATCGACAATGAGCAGGTAGAAGAGGACAGACAGGTCAGGACACAGATGGAGAACATCCAGAGGGGGCTCCGACCCCCACACATCGCGCTGGGGGATGAGGTGCTGGTAAGAAATCATCACCCTCATGGAAAACTGTCTCTCACGTATGAACCCGCCCCCCTGGACGTGGTAGCCGTCAAGGGGTCAATGGTGACTGCATCGGATGGAACTTCATCGGTAACCAGGAATGCGTCGTTCTTCAGGAAGATTGGTGACCCCAGAGTGAACAACCCGGACAACCGAGAAAGTGAAGGCGCTCTGGATGAAGGTGGGGGAGAACGCGCCGTAGTGGAATCGCCGGCTCGAGGCGGACCCAGTCCAGGAACACCAGCCAGGGACGGTGGCAGGAGGTACCCCCTGAGATCAGGGCGTGGGAAACCTGCCCGTCTCAGTGACTATGTTACGGACTGAGCTGGGAGGCTGACCGGGGACTAATGGTCAGGCCATGACAGGTACACACGGGGGATCCGGGGTGGCTGTCAATAAATGGGGGTTTTTGTTGAAACTTATAGAGTGATATGTGTCATAGATGTGTGCTAGTTAAGTACTCCTATTTCCAATTTGTTGTTATGGAAAAGGAGGAGTGTGGCGTTGCCCCTTTAAGGGTACGCACGCGACGGAGTGACGTCAACTCCGTCGCGTGCCAGTTTAAATAAACGGGGCGGCTCCTGGTGACGTCAGTTCACCGGGGAGCCCACACTGACAACATCTCCGTCTCTGTGTCTCATTACCACAGGGGGTGGGGGGCTCACGGAGGCGGCCCATCGGAGACCGCCAACACCATGCATTACCCAAACACGCTTTAGCAAATGTGCGAGCAGGCAACGTGTGCTTTTCTGTTCTTTCAGAGCCCATGCCACTGTATGACTTCATATTCTTTAGGAGCAATGCATATTTAATTGTAATTTCCGAATGGGGATTGGAATTTGGTCAAGAAAACAAGTGACCAGTACCTCAAGCAAAAGCATCTAACATTAACACTGCGTCTCTATTTTCCGTTCGCATCCATCACATCCATATCAAACTGTGGAAACCCCGGCTGATTACTAGTTCCCTCTCCAACTTCCAATCGCTGCCAACCATCAAGCAGGCTCTTCACCGATGATCCTCTCTGCCGATTCGTAACAGTGCAGACTTCTGCCATTACGTTTCCAAACGTCTCCCATACGTGCAAGTGCGGAAGCAGTTTACCGACGTCAGTGGGTGCTTTTCTCACCTAATAGGCCTTGATGTTTGAAAGACAACACCAGTTCAACTCAAAGTTCCAAAAATGTTGGAATGAACAAAGATTTTGCGGTAGCCATTTTACCATATATTTATAAAGGAGAGATATACAAATTTTAAAAATGAGTAAATAAAGGGGTTCTGTCAACAACAACAAAAAAATCCATCAGATTTCAACATTAAAACCAGGCAGTCATTTTTTTGTAGTTTTAGTAACATTTTGTCCTGATGATGACGTTCCTTCCATGGGGTCTGATTCAAGGTCAGTTAAAAAGGTGTTTGCTGTCTTAGTGTAAACATCCATCCTGGATTATTCTGGATATAGCAGGGTATATCATATGATATTTTTAAGTTTTTCTCCTGTGCTTTCAACTTAGCTTTATCAAAGGCATGTATTTTATCCAAAATGTCTTTGCTCAGATCAACAAAAATCATTGGGCCTCATTCCGAGTAGGGAGGTAAGGGTTAATGGTCACCGGTAACAAGACTGGTGCCGTTAAACCCTTACCGCCCTAGTACGAGTTCCCTTTGCGGGTCCTTCCTTAATGCTTGCTTTTAGCAGGCATTAAGGACGGGACCCGCAAAGGGACTCCAGGGTCAATAACGGTACCGCAATTTACAGTACCGTTATTGCCGCCTTGCCCCTTCCCATTGAGCCCTATGGGGGCTCAAATGGGAATGGAGAATGGCACTGGTGAATGGGGAATTACCGGTCCGTCCGACCTCGGAATGGACCGGTAATTACTCCATTCACCAGGCCGGAGTCTGGACGAGTTCCGAGGCAGCCATGCCGCAAATAGGGGCGTAGTTACCTCCGAACTCGGAATGAGGCCCATTATCTTGTTGCCTCCCCATGCTATATCCTTTAATTCACAAGCTCTTTAAAGTATGAGCTCTTTAACAGTGAACCTCAAAAATGTAACAATAAAATGTCTCAGTCTTTCCGCTATGGATGGCTTGGGACCCAAGGACCTATGGGCCCTTTCAATATCCAAAGTTAATTTTGGGTCTAATTCCAGTATTTTAGATTAAAAAAATGTTCAGCATTTTCAGGAAAGCTGGCTATCCTGAGGTTATTTCTTCGTGAAAAATTGTCTTGCTCAGATATTTTCAAGTTAGCCTCTCATTCAATATTCTCCGCTCTCTTAATTGGTCACTCAGCTTCTGGGTTTTTTCATCCACTGAATTTAGATGAGTTTCAGCTGAATCCACCCTCTTGGCCACTTCCAGAAACCTTTTCCCTGATTGGAAGAGTTTAGTTTTGATATCTGCAATGTCTAGAGTTACTTTGGTTAGCAACTCTAATGTTGCTAACCAAAGTTATATGTTTTAAAAGTCATATGTTTGTTTGTTTATGTTTGTTTGTTTATTTATTTATTGTGCGCACCAGACCCTAGGGTAGCAGGGCGCAAGAGAACAAGGAGGTTTACAGCTTAGTTAACGTTTACAGGTTACAGATTAGTTAACGTTACAGGTTACAGGCATAGTGGACATTTCGAATCTGCAGGGTAGGGCAAGTGCAAGTGCAGATAAGGCGTAGCTAAACAGTCAAATCTATGGCGATCAAACAGTAAGAGCAGGTTAGTACAAACATTATAAGAAGACGTTACGTATAAAGTGACATACGCTATGTCGCATTCTCAATAAGCCATTTTATGGTGTTCTTTCTAAAGTTATTGAAGGTTTGGTCAGATCTGAGTGCAAGGGGTAGGGAATTCCATAACTGTGCTGCCTTAACTGGGAAGCTGGAACCTCCAATGGTGGCTAGTTTGAATCTGGGCACTAGGAGGCAGTTGGGGCTGGCTGTCCTTGTGAGTCTCGTTGGATTTTTCCTGTTGAAGCGTTCTGAGAGGTATCGGGGAGCTTTGTTGTTTAGGCATTTGTGGATAAGGGACGCAGATTTAAGGTTGATTTTTTCTTGGGTGGAAAGCCATTTGTGTTTTCGTCTTATTTCTGAAATGTGTGCACTTCTGGGGATACTTAGGGCCGCTCTAAGTGCATTGTTTTGGAGCACTTGGATTCTGTGGATGATTTGTTTGGTAGTCCCTATGTAGAGGGCGTTGCAATAATCTAGTTTCGATAAAATGAGGGCTCTAGCTAGAATAAGACAGCTGTCCTCTGAAAGGAATGGTTTCCCAGCTCGTATTAACTTGCATGTATAGGCAGTGGATGATGACAGTGAGTTCACCTGTTTGGTGAAAGATAGTGTCGCATCAAGGTAAAAACCTAGGGTTTTTACTTCTCTGGCGACCTTGATAGTGTTGCCATCGATGATGAAGGCGGAGTAGTTTTGGTTAAGTTTGGAGATACGGGCTGCCGTGCCCAGGATGATGAGCTCTGTTTTGTCATCGTTCAAGCATAGGCCATGGTTGGCCATCCATGCCTGAACGATGCTGTAGACTCTATTCACCAGAGCCAGATCTTCGACGTAATCCCCAGTAAGTGGTAAGAGAATCTGAGTATCATCTGCATAGTTAGTGTAGGTGATACCCAGATTATCAAGATCGTCAAAGAGTGGCTTGGTGAAGATGTTATAGAGTGTCGGCGAGACGCAGGATCCCTGGGGCACTCCGCAAGTGATTGGGATAGGGTCTGCTGCCGCTGCGGGGGAGAACACCCTCATGGTCCTGTCACTAAGAAATGATTGAATCCAGACTATAGCCTCCTCTGAGAAGTGGGCAGCCGAGTCCAAGTGATTACATAGGACTTTATGGTCCACCAGATCAAAGGCGGCTGAGAGGTCTAGAAGGAGGAGGAGAGCTAGTTTTCCCTCGTCTCTGAGTGAATCTATTTGGGCTTTTAGGTCGATAAGGGCAGTCTCTGTGCCGTGTTGCGGACGGAAACCGGATTGGCGGGTGCCGAGGAGATGGTTCATCTCAAGGAAGTTCTGGATTTGGGTGTATGCTACCTTGTCTAATATTTTTAGTAGGAAGGGAACCGTGGTGATGGGCCTGTAGTTAGTAGGAATGTTGGGGTCCAATGTTTGCTTTTTTAGGAGGGGGAGTACCCAAGATTCCTTTAGATTGCGGGGGATGGTGCCCGTAGTAAAGGAGGCATTGATAAGTTTTGTGATAAAGGGGGCTAAATCCCTAGCCGCATCCTTGATCAGTTGTGCGGGGCATTGGTCGCCTTTGCAATTAGAAGGTTTGAGGGTCAAAATGGTCTTCTCTACCTCAATTACTGAGACCTTGGAGAAACGGAATTGGGTGGATTCTGGGTTGTTGGATGAGGGAATTTTGACTATCAGAGGTTGAGTTGGCAGAGAGGCTTTCTTTAGGGCAATTTTTGTTTGGAGGTTGGATACTTTGTTGGTTAGTGCCAGTTGTATGTCTGTGCACCAAGTTTTGTCTTTGATGGAGTCATCCTGTACTGTGATAGGAGTTTCCAATTCCTTTAGGATGGAGAATAGCTCCTTCATGCTGGAGTTGGATTGGGAGATCCTATTATTATAGGTTTCTTGTTTGGCCAGGATGATGTCTCTTTGTATTGCGAGGAGATGTTAATTAGGTTAGTTTTATTTTCAGCGGTCGGATGTCGGTTCCAAGCTGTTTCGCATTTTCTCTTCTGTAGTCTTAGGTTTTTTAGGTGGGGTGTAAACCATGAGTTCAAATGCTTTTTGGGTTTACTGATCCGAAGTTTAAATGGAGCAATACTGTCAAGAGCAGAGCACATGGCTGCGTTGAATGCATCCACTAGGATGCCTGGGTCAGAGTGGTCAGGTAGGGAATTTAGTTTGGGTAGGATGTGGGGCAGAATATTGTCGGCTGTAATGTTTTTCTTGTTTCTCGTTAAGGTGGGTGTGGCTGGCGTGGGTGTTAAGACTGTGGGTCTTTTGGTGTTGAGGGTGAAAGAGATAAGGTAATGGTCAGACCATATTTGGGGGGTGATGGCTGTTATAGAGGGGTAGCAGTTGTGACTGGCAATCCAGTCTAGTGTTCTTCCCTTGATATGTGTGGAAGTATTCACGAACTGCGTGAAGCCTAGCACTGACAGAGTATTGCCTGTGGCAGTAGCATGATGGTCGTTGATATCGTTGAGCCCTAGATTGAAATCTCCTAGTACTAGTGTTTGGGAGGATTCTTTTAGCTTCTCAGAGATAACAGTGGTGATGTCTTCGGTGAAGGTGCTGACGGGGCCAGGGGGTCTATAGATAAGGTGGATATTTAGTGTTTGGGAGTTTGCAGTCGGTAATTTGATAGAGAGAAGCTCGCAGGATTTGAGGGAGGGTGTGGGTGTGATCCTCATAGAGAGATTAGATTTGGCGATAATTGCAATTCCTCCACCGCGCGAGTCTGGTCTGTCAGCTCTGAGAATGGTATAATTCTCTGGGACTGCCAGAGTGAGAGCCGGACCTGCTGCATCGTGGAGCCAAGATTCAGTAATGGCAATGAAGTCAAGGCTATTATCCCGTATGATATCTGCTATGTCAGTGGCATGGGCGACTAGTGATCTGGCATTGATTAGAGCAGCTTTTAGTTCAGGTTCTAGCTGTGCTGTGAGCGGAGGTTTGGCTATAAGTTTATTGATTTTATGGTGTGGTTGGTGTCTGAGAGGGGCGGTGATTACCAGTGGTCGGCATATTTTGGGTCGGAGGTGTTCTAGGTTAATGTTATATTTAGTAATAGGTTCGAATATTTTAGGTAGTCGAGCCCGGAGTCTAAGCTTCCTTTGTTCTAAGTTGCAGGGTTTAGATATGAGTTGTATGTGGGCACCAAGGCCCTCTGTAGGCAGAACTGTAGGCATGGTCGTGTAGATGATGGTAAGGATAATTGTCAGTTTGGAGAATTGTGCAAGGTGAACTGGGTTGGGCATGTGGAAGTACATACTGTTACTACTAGCTGAGCTAGGTGGGCTGGACTTAGTTGCCGTGGATGGATACGGGGCAGAGTTGGCGGAGTACAGTTCACAAATACTTAGCGAGATTAATGCAGCAGTGACGTACTAGTCTGAGAGTAGCAGTCAGATATTGGGCTAAGTGCGACGGTCAGATGTAGGTCTAAAAACCGAGGTCAGATACTGGGCTGAGAGTGATGGTACAGTGGTCTCTGGGCGACCATAAGGCACTACACAATAATACAGTGGTCTCTGGGCGACCACAAGGCACTACACAATAATACAGTGGTCTCTGGGCGACCATAAGGCACTACACAATAATACAGTGGTCTCTGGGCGACCACAAGGCACTACACAATAATACAGTGGTCTCTGGGCGACCATAAGGCACTACACAATAATACAGTGGTCTCTGGGCGACCACAAGGCACTACACAATAATACAGTGGTCTCTGGGCGACCATAAGGCACTACACAATAATACAGTGGTCTCTGGGCGACCACAAGGCACTACACAATAATACAGTGGTCTCTGGGCGACCATAAGGCACTACACCATAATACAGTGGTCTCTGGGCGACCACAAGGCACTACACAATAATACAGTGGTCTCTGGGCGACCATAAGGCACTACACAATAATACAGTGGTCTCTGGGCGACCACAAGGCACTACACAATAATACAGTGGTCTCTGGGCGACCACAAGGCACAATACAGTGCAGTGGTCAGTTAGCGACCAAAGGGCACGGCCAATAGCAGTCATGAGGCATAAAGCACTAGGGGCTGAAAATGACTGAGCTATTAAAGAGGTGGCAGCAGTAACGCAAAGAGGCGGCGGAGTTGGAAGCATAAGCGTATGCAGCAAACAGTTATCGAGGGTGAAAGAAACCGAGTTCAAATGTTTATGAATGTGGAATAGCAGAAGACATACCAGAAAGCACAATAGTGTAAACTGAGGGTATCCCCTTTACTCACAAAAGATTAAAGGTCCGAGTAGACACTGGCTCCGAGGCTCCGGAGGCAAACAAGGTGATTACCCAAGGTGTTTGTGATGCCTGGAGCAGCACGGGCAGAGTGTGTGGCCCCTGGCTCCTGTGGCTCCGAACAGGCACCCAACAGGCCTTAGAGTGGCCTTGGAGCTGGCCGCCGGCGCGATCCGCCTGCCGGCGGTTACAGCTGATGTTAACGAGGCTCAGCCTCGGTTTCAGGCCGCGCTGCGCCCGGCATGCGCGAGTCAGGCGGCGTGTGGGGACAGGGTCAGGCAGGCCCCTGTCCGTGTTCCTCGTGGTTCCTATGTTTTAATGCTTTCATTTGCTGTGGATGCAGCTTCAAATGAGTCATAGTCACCTAATAATTAATTTTCTTTTCTAAAAAAGGTTTAAAAAGTTGGGGTAGGGTCATGTAATACAGTTCTCTATGCTGTGGAGCTTTAAATGATAACTTTATAGGATTAAATAGACTGGGTTTGGTGAGTTTCACTAGGCTACCTTCACAAGTTGAGACTGAATATTTGCCATTTGTGTCATTTGGTGTGACATTGTTATACATTGCTTTTTTTAAATGCCCTGGCTGTTGGGATCATTTGTGGCTATGTTTTCTATCTCTTGGTTGGGTTTTGGTAGGGTTTTAGTACTCTTTTCCGGCATGAAGCTGGTCCAAGGTCCAGCCAGAAAATGTGTTCAGAGTTGACATACAAGGTTGTACTTGTTAAACGATCTGCAGCTTTGTCGCGCCCACATTCTCTATTGGAGAGCATTATTATACCAAAGCTGTACAATATTTGTGATAGTGTTTTCCCAGATGATATGTCACCCCAGATGTCTTTTAGCACTGTTTTCTCAGCTTTGGTGAGGCTGTGGCATATTTTGCAACTGCAGTGGAAATGTCTGCAATGTATTGTATGTCTATATTTCCATTCCAAAAGAGGCCAATGATTGCATTGTAATCATTGATGTACTTGGATGCTTCGTCCCTTTTAATGTATGTATTTTTAAGGGATTTGCCTTTTACGCTGTGTCTAACAGAAGACATTTGTGATGCCATCTTTGATGTCGTTGGTGTTAGTCTTAGCAGTGCACGGTGGTGGCGCGAGTTGTGGTTGCTTAGCTTACCATAACTGGCGAATTCCTTTTTTTTCTCCTGATTTTACTTGTAACCATAATATCCCGTTAACACACCTTTTCCACTAGTTTTGCTGGGTTTTTATTAGTGCAATTTAGTCATAACATCCCTTTAACAATTGACAGATGCACAGTAGTTTTTGATGCAGATGCCTTTCATTAACAGGAGATTTGTACTCTGAGAATTCAAGTGTACATCTGAAGTGTTGAAGTGAGATGACAGGGCTAGGTGCAGACATTTTGGATGTGATTGGTCGATGGATGTGTGACTACTTGAAAGCAGCCAATAAGGGAGTGTTGAGAACATGAAAGTGGAAAGGGTAGAAGGGCTGTCCCTGTGTTATGAGGTCTGCGGACACCACAGTAATCCGCAGATGGCACGTGCCACATCCGGGTCTTTTGTTGATTTCTGGCTTGGAAAGGGGACTGTGAGGATTAGCCAATCAAGTTTGCTGGGTTTAGTGTACAGGAAGAGAGGGAAGCAGGAGTTTTGTTTGCAGGACTTGCTGACTTAAACTGAGCAAGCTTGATTTCATTCTGTGAGAGTATGGCTCATTTTAAATGTCAAGAAATTGTGATTGTGCATTGTGGAGGTGACAGTTTGGGGTTTGTGACTCCAGTGTTTTTGCAGGTTGCCATGAGGAATTTATTTAAAAGCCTAATGCAACTGTTTCCTGCTGCTATTATGTTTTCTAAAATAAATCATAGGGAAACATGGAGATGTCCAACAAACTTTTCCAGTCCACAAATTGAAGAATCAATGCAGATTGTCAATAAAGGTGTATCTGCTTTTTTATATGCTGCAGTAATGTCCTCTTTTGTGAATGATACTGTAAATTCTCATGGTGCGAATTTATTTTGCCAAGATGGAGTTCACTTCACGAAGTCAGAAATGCAATTTTCCTTTCCAATGTTTGAAATGCATTGAAAAAGTTAATGTAAAGAAATTGTAAAGGAAGATGTAAAGTGCACAGTAATATTGTACAGAAAAGCAAAAAAAGGAAAACAGGTGTTTGTTAGCAGACCCCCAAAACAAATGTAAAGGTTCTTTTCAGAGCCACCACTAAAGAATAAATAACTTAAATTGTGTTTAATTTCCCCCCACCCCTTTGAGTGGCTGCAACTTTTGCAGACAGTGCAGTAGTCTGAGGATGGCACGTACGACATCCAGGTCATTTAAGATAGCCTGCCATGGAAAGGGGACTGTGGACAGTCGTGGGTTTCTGTGCACTTAGGAAGATCAGCCAATCAGGTTTCCTGGGTGTGGTGTACAGGAAGAGAGGGTAGCAGGAGTTGTGTTAGTAGGAGTTGTGAGTGGATCGAAAACAGCCATGGCAATGTATTTCAGCTGGCAGCATGTTTGGATTTTAGGAGACTCTTGGGTTCATTGGTAGAAGGTGTATGCTGAGCATTGTAGAATACCCAAAAATCTAGGCTTTCCCAGAATTGGAAGTGTTCTGGTATGGTGTATGATACATAAAGTGGGTGGACTTCCTCCCATTTTGTGCAAATATGGTTGAATTGAAACATCCAGACATTATTATTATTCATTGTAGAGGGAACAGTTTGGGGAACCTGACTAGAATTATATTGCAGTTTGCAATGAAGGAGACATTGGGAAAGTTGAAAGAAATGTTCCCTAATTCAAAAATATTTTTTTTTTACTTTGCCCAGAGCCAGATGTGCATGCGTTCCAGTTCATTTGGTCCACAAATGGAAAAAGCGAGTCACAACGTCAATAAAGCTGTGTGTGCTTTTGTGTGAGATGCTGGCATGACATTGTTTCATAATGACAACATTAAATTTGATAAGGCCAACATTTTACAGTGAGATGGAGTCCATCTAACTGTAGGTACAGAATTTTGTGTAAATCATTCAAAATGCTTTGAAGCAGTTTTTGTGAAAGTGAGATGAAATAATAAAATTCAGTGAAATGTTTTCTTAGTTTACTTCGTAAAACCAAACATAAAAACATATATAAAAGCCAAAAACACAAATAAGGTTCTTTTTAGAGCAACACTTTTTGAACACAAGACATATAAAAAGATTTCAATTCATTCTCCCACCCCTGGAATTTGTTGATGTCCGTGGACTACCGCGCTGCCTGCAGACTATGTAGGCTGTGAAGGGGCATTTGACGTTTTTTCTAACTTCTATTTTTTAACTGAGAAAGGTGACTCCTAAAGAAACCTTTTTGAAATGTTTTCTCAATCTTGTATGTTTTTGGCATTTTTTTCAGGAGAGACAAGGTAGAGGAGGGAAGGGAGGAAAGGGGCACCAACTACAGGAATAATAGGGCAGGTGGTGAGAGGAAGATGTTGGGTGGGCCTTAATCATGTAGGTAGCAGTGTTTATCATGCTCCTTGATCACACCCTTGAAAGCACTCCAAAATGGCTCCCCCCTACAGATCGGTGCTTCATATACATAAATAGCACTGTGACCCTTCCAAGGTAAGGGTCAACAGCATTCTGTATGGCCTGTGAAGCATCTGCTGGGATGTTCTTCCCAAAAGGAGTATCCTTTGGGTTGACAAGAGCAGATGAAGATGATGGGGTGGTGGAAGTCAACCTGCTCTTACCTGAGAAAGGCATCACATAAGTCGCATAAGTCGATTTGGTGTTGCACCTCATGGAAGTAGTCCTGTAGGAATACAAGCCAGGTTTCCTGCAACTGAGTACAACTTTGCACTCAGTTCATCGTAACTTGCTTTCCCAAGCCTTTGGGACATTTCCAACAGTTGTGAATGTTAGGAAAGATTTCTCTTTACTACACCTTTCCTTCCATTTTTATGGAACCCCCAAACTTGTTGCTTTTATTTTTTATCTGACCTGTACTTATTACAGTGCATTGAAACTTCACTGCAATGGTTTTGCTCATATGTCATGGGGAAATTGACATGTCCTTCAGGCTGTTACTGCTGGGAAACCTTGTTTCCCTTAGTTGTGTTACTGTGTTACTACTTTTGGTTACGTTTGTATCATTGTACAAAGCAGCTTACACAATGACGTGCATTTTTGTTTTGCAGTAGACTAACACTCAGATGATTTTTGGTTACTATAGGTATTCTAAAAGGATAAGTTGGTGGTAGCAGTGACTTTCCCCCCACTTTTCAGGAATTTTCATGTTAGCCTTACATCGTCTACCACATTTGGCTACTGACTGTGGCCACTGGTCAAACATGGCCATACCATTTTTTCGCTTGTCCTTTTGCCATCTTGTTATTTTCCCTTCTTCCTGGTATGAGAGGCCAGGACAATCCTCATAAGGATTTCAAGTGCCCTGGAAAGCATAAGCTTTTGGGGGGCTACTGGAGGGCTGTGTGTGTTTGCTGTCAGAATGTGGGCTTGGGCTGTCTGGTCCCAATCCAAAAACTGGTTTCTGTATGCCTGTTGGGGTGTGTGTTTGGGCTAGTGCTGCTATTGGTTATGGAAGGCAGCAGCACTTACCTGGCTTTTAGGATAAAAAGAGGACCCCTGCACCGATTCTTCAGAGATCCTAGAGAAACCTGAATGATCCGAGAATTCTATACAGCTGTGAGATACGTGAAGAAACCTGAGAGTTGACTGAAGGAGGCTTGGCAATAAACCTCTGCTTCTGTCCTGAAGAAAACCTGTCTAGCTCGTGATCTTTAGCAGTCCTGCGAAGGAGCTGCAACCCTTGGAGGGGAGGGACCATCCATTCCTGATGTCTGCTTGTTGCCCTGCCAAAGAGACCCTCCCTTCAGAAGTGTCCTGGGACCATCCTGTGGCTGACCAGCTTTGACTTTGGGCTACTGTGGGGGGTCTTTGGCTGGCACTACAAGACTGAACTCTATGGAATTTTGGCACCTAGCATCAAGGGGATCTGAGATAGGAGGGAAAGTCTGACAGCGGCTGCTGTGTCTATTTGTGTTGCTTGCCTGACCAGAGTGCACTCCTAAGATGGGTCCTGCATCATGTTTTGCTGCAATCATCCTTTTGAGAGTCCTTGTAACAGTGAAAGACGCTAACCAGAAAAGAAAAACATCATAGTTAGGCCAATGGAGAAAGGTCTGCTTCCAATGGGAGGATTCGACCTCCAGTGAAGCAAAGGATTCAAAAGGAAGGTGGGTTACTGCAAAGCAAGCCCAGAGAACCCACCAGAGAAAACCTTGAGAGGTTGGAGGTTACTCGGGTTGTGAGGCCCTTCCTCCTAAAGTTGGTGTGTGGCATTACCTTGGGGATGCATCCTGGTGTCATCACCTGTGTGGTCTAACACACATTCTTGCTGGCCGATGATGGGGGTCCCAGAGGGAAACCACTCTATGAGTGTCACTCTTTGTCACCAGGTTGACAGGGGTGAGACAGGAATTCAATTACTCCATAGTTCACTTTCATGAGTGAACCCATTGTTACCAGAGACAAAGCGTAATTTGATTAGTCTCATGACTCTGGAAACCTCAGGCATTAGGCTGCAATTGGTGATTGCTGATCCCAATCCCAGATGCCTGTGTGCCACCCAACAGAGACTGACTGCCAAGTCAGTCATTGACAGCCTACTGCATGACAGGTACAGAGGTAACTCCTCTGCTGTGCTCAGTAGTGGTTTGACCCTGTGGAGGGGAAATTAAGTGACCTGTCAAGTATCACTTAGCTGTCATCCACAGGAGGATGGTCTTAGAGAGAGATCTGTCAGATCTCTCAGGAGTTTGATTGGAGCCCTCAGAGAGCCACAGAGAAGGAGGTGGGGCCTTCTCATGTCGGCCTTACTCTGTAAATCCCTGACCACCTGTCAGTGGTCTGAGCCTTGCCATGTTTCACAGCTTGGTAAGGTAAACTATTCTCAAGGCTTTAGTGAACCTGGACAGGTTGCCATGCCAGTTCCTGGGAATAGTGTGGAGGATTTTATTTTAAGAGATACAATTGGAGCCCTGCTTATGCCTATAGAGTGGGAGCCAGAGTAATCTGTGTGTCTCCCTGCCCTGTGCCAAAGCAGCCCTGCTAATGGCTTCAGTGAGGGTGACCTAGTGTCTCCTCACCTGACCCCACATCAGCAGGGTGAGCTGGAGATTTTGCTGAGGCAACATCCTCCCTTGTTGTCACTGCCACCCCTTATAACAGATTGTTGTAAACCAGACTGTATTCACAGAGTTGGTGAAACCACCAAGTTTGGGTGTTGTGGTGGTTCAGAACCAACCAAATGTTCTGACAGTTGGTGTGAAATCCACCCTATGTTGCAACAAACAGTGTTTGAGCACTCTAGCTGTCTAGAGTCCACTTCTGAGGATCTGGATGGAGATACAGGTAAAGCCAGCATGGCACTCTATTTGGACACCAGAGCTCTGTATTCTGTCCCCAAGACAGAGACACACTCTTCACTAAGAGGTAACAACTAAGTGGATCAGCTCTGTACTGAACAGTGCAGTTGCTTTTATGATCTCTCTGCATGGTATATTAAACAAATAAAGAGAATCCATGCTACTGACAAAACAATGTGGTGTCATCATTTATGCTTATTCTTTAACAAATGGTATGTGAACAGAGGTCACAGAGAGTGTATCAGAGTATAAATATTATTTTAACATATACAAAAATTAGGGGTAAATATTTTCAAACCAGTCTATGCTGGGCAGGAGACGGCAGTTTTGGACTTTTCAGAGCCTTACTTCCGTGTATGGACTTTTGGATTGGTGACTGCAACTGACACCTGTCAAATGAGATTAGCCCCTGTTCTGAATGGGAAAATGGATCTTGCCAATTCTTGTCTGGCTGACATGTCAGATTCAACCCCCTTTGGAAGGACTGAGGAACTGGGGGTAACTCGAGCAACTGGGTGTCAGGACCTTCATCAGGCCAACTTGTTCAGGGTGACAACCAAATGTCAAACAGAATAGGAGCCATTGGCCTTCCTTAAGCATGTAATTGGTGTATGTGGGGACTAGGTGCAACCTCTAATCAGTGAAGTACTCCATGTACAGAACTGGGCAACCCCCACTACCCAAACCCAAGCAAGGACTTTTGTGGCACTCACTGGGAAGCACAGTAGCAAAATGGCAGTCTATAGCAATATAGCTGTCCCTCTGACTCCCCTCACTACTTCAAGGTGACCTAAGGAGTTCATATGAATCCTAGAGTATGAGAAGGCATTCACTTGCCTGAAAGAATCCTTAGGTCAGGACTCTGGTTTAAGGGCACCTGATTGGAAGAGATCTGTCTTAGTGTAAACAGGTGAGGAACAACCTATATGCCTAGTCAGCTACCAGTTTTTGAGTGGAGAACTCAGCTGGCCCCAGGTGGAGAAAAGTTACATTTCCATTGTATGGTGCCTTAGGAAGTTGAGGTCTAACTTTCATGGGACTCATTTAGCTGTGTATGCTCCCCCTAAGCCTTTGAAGTGATGGATGATAAGGTAGAGAATACAAAGTGGCCCAGGTGGTTCATGACTCTGCAGGCCCTGAAATTCACTATTGGGCATAGGCCAGATCCCAAATGTAGCAATTTTGATGGGCTGTCCAACAGGGATAAGCGCTTGGAACAGAGGACACATCCAGAGGTGTATTAGTTCCACATGTCCCTTAGTCGGGGGGGGGGGGGTATTAGGAAAGATTTCTCTTTACTGCACCATTCCTTCCATCTTTATGGAACCCCCAAACATTTTTCTTTTATTTTTGAAACTGACCTGTACTTTTTACAGTGCAGTGAAGCCGTAAGCTTCACTGCACTGGCATTTGCTCATATGTCATGTGGAAAGTGACATGTCCTTCAGGCTGTCAGTGCTGGGAAACCTTGTTTCCTTAGTCGTGTTACTGTTTTTTTTTGTTTTTGCAAGTGTATAATTAATAGAATTTTTACAAGATCGTCAAGTTGATACGAAAAGAAAAGTCAGCATTGTTTGTTTAAAAGCGATCCCATGGATTTGTATCATAGTTTCTGTCGTTTGTGGAATTTTCTCGGTCACTGCAGCGAGGGTGCTTTTATCAATTTCATTGCCGCTTCTAGGATCTTGACCGTCGCTATGGTCCATCTTGTTTTTTCATCTGCCATTAGACGGTTCCACCATATGACTTCTTCGGTTTGAGCTGAATTCGCAAAAAGTGGCGTTATAAACGCCACTCGATGCTGTCTCGTTTTTGGACAAGTCATCAGGAGATGTCTTAAGAATTCCCATTTTGTGGGCTCTTCGCACAGTCTGCATTTGTCAGAGAGCGCAGCTGCCCTGATATCATGAATTCCCTGCCTTAGTAATAAGTTCAAGCGAGCCCTCATGAATACTTTCCGGAGAGACTTGTCTGGAAATTTGGAGCAATAAAGCAAAGGCACTTTTAGTTTATTCGTAGTGGAGGGAAAATGGCATAGTAATCTCTTTGCTGCTGCTTTCTCTCATACTGCAATCCAGTCTTGATTTTCCATTATAGTTTTGACTCTTTAAGGGTTTCATATCAGGTCTTCATGTGTGCAGGCTATTTCAGTCAATTTATTGTTTAGAATGTTCACCCACCGGTTTAGTGCTTTGCAGTGGCCACTTTTGATTTCCTCAGCAATGATGTGGTATACTGGCAGACTGTTGGGAGTTACAATTTTTCTGAGCAGCTGCATACAACTTTGATCTACTGATGCTAACAGAGATAAGAGTTACCAAGTTCGCGCCTGATCGCTGCCATCGAGGTTGACTTAGGAATGCCCAAGACTGATTTCCATAGGTAACCCTTGAGCTTTGGCCACAGTGTGGTTGGGATGTTCAGAGTGGCATCCATTCCGTAAACCAAAGAGGGAACTACTTTGCTTTTGTAGAATTGGATGACTGGGATCAAGGAGAATCTTTCATATTTTTTGTCGATCACCCGTGTTTGAGCTGTTAGATTTATAGTTTTGTCCCCCAAAGCCTGCTGCATCTTTGCCTCCTTTCCTGAGCAGTTGATAAGAATTTCCAGGTTTTTGAAATTGGAGACAACTTCTATTTTTATGTTGTAAAGGATCCAATGTGTCTTCTCCTTTTTCTTTTTAGGTTGTTTTTCCAAGATCAGTATTTTAGTCTTTGACTTTTTGATTACAAGATTGTTGTCCTCTATATATTGCACCAGGTTGTTTAGCTGTCGTTGAAGGCCGATCTGCGTTTGATCTAATAAGATCAAGTTGATGATGTAGAGGATTCGAGAGACTGTGCTGTTACTGATCTTGAGGGGGGAATGATCTCAATTTAGTTTCAGTGTTTTTGAAGTCCCCCAGGAAGGCGATAAAAAGTGCAGGAGCCAGCGGGCAGCCTTGTTTGACTCCCCGTTCCGATATGATCTCCTCTGACTAAAGCCCTGCTGACTTAGGTGCACCTGAAGTTTGGCATTTGTGTGTAGGGTGATTACGGTTCCAGGATTGCGGGTGGGGAATTCCAATCTTTCAGTTTCTTCCATAATTTTTGCCGATTCACCTTGTCAAAAGCTTGTGACAGGTCGACGAAAGCTAAAAAGATTCTCGGAGCTCCCGTCCTGATGTTGCTTTTTATCATGTTCAGGAGCATGATGTTGTAACGCTCATCTGATTCCCACGGAGGCGCAGGTCTGGCTTCGAGTGCTGATGCTTCTTCAATGGTGAAGCTCAGGACTCTGAAGATGGACAGGAAGGGCCCTCTACTCTGGCTTCTCCGGCTCGCAGGAATATTTCCCTGTGCGTGAAAAGGGAGTATTACCTACTGACTGAGTTATGCTCAAGCCTCCCACTCTCTTCCAACCCTCCACGATACCCTTCCACGATTCCCCGTGAAGTCTCACCTTAGGGTCAGGAAGGATGAGCTCTCCATCCTGCTTCTGATGCAGGGGCGCAATGAAACCCAGTTACTTCACTGGATTGAGGATTGATGGGAGTTCAGGTAAGCTTGACTATTCAGGTAAGGCTCTGTAAAAGTTCTGTTGCAAGTTCAAAAGTCCAAGCTTAATAATAATGTTCATTGTCTTTTTGCAGCAAGCGCTAATGCTTATGTCTTAGGGGCCGGGGTTCGGAATGCCGGAGATATGGCGCCGACCCGAAGTGAAACGTGCAGTTCCAGTTCCAGTAAATGGCAGGTTAGTTCTGGATGAGCGCTCGGGAACTGTTTTTGCATATGCTCATTCAATGTCTTTGTCTTTTTTCCCCATAGGGGCCGGGGTCCGGAAAATGCCTGGAAGCGGCAATACCCGAAATGAAATGGGAATGACCGAACAGGTAAGTCTTATTCCCTTACTTCTCTCACCTCTTATTCTTGTCTTTTTCTCTAGGCTCTGGGAAGTGGCTGTGTATCCGGATGATCGCTGCTGAAGATGGAGGAACCCAGGAAAGGTGAGTGAAATGTAGCGCTGCAGCGATCGTAACGAAATGCTTTTAAAAATAATGTCTTCCCTTTCAGGATAGTCGGTGATGTCTCCGTGGTGCAGATTTAGCTGGCAAGGTCTCTTGTCTCCCTTTGCAGGTGACCCGGGATGCTGACAGGCATGGCTGAAGTCCAGATGCAGGAGATGACACGGTGAGCGTCCAGCTGCGAGGAGCAGAACAACGCGAAGCGTGAGTTGCTGATCGGGTGTGGTTTAAATAGCTTTGGAAGAAGTTCCAAGTGTGTATCCTTCCTCCGATCAGGTATGTATCCTTCCCCGACCACACCTGGGTGGAAAGTAATCCCACAGGTAAAGTAGTTCCATTCAGGCCTCAAGAGGGCCTGGATGTGGCAGCATGGTCTGCATCAGGTAAGTGCACATTAAAACACTTGAACACATGTCTAGCTTTATGAGCCTGGCGCCTAAGGCGCCAGGACAGGGGTCCAACATGAGCCTGACGCCTAAGGTGCCAGGACTGCGTCCAAAGGGCCCCAGCTTAGGCCCGCTGGCACTCCCCTGGGGGAAATGATGCCTGCCTCTGGGGTTGCTGGGTCGGACCTGGCTCCTTGGAGGTAGGCATCATGACAGTACCCCCCCTCAAGGCCCCTCCCAAGGTTCTTCCCTCCGGGGGTTTTGGCTTGTTCGGAAATCTCCGGTGAAACCTTTGTATTAATCGAGGTGCGTGGACATGGTTACTAGGCTCCCACGATCTCTCCTGAGGTCCATATCCCTTCCAGTCAACAAGATAGAAGAGTTTCGACTTTACCACCTTGGAGTCTAAAATGTCTTTAACTTCGAATTCTAATTCCCCTTCAATTTGAACTGGATCTGGAGGCTTGGACAATCGGGTTCCTGGTTGTACGGGCTTCAAAAGTGATGCATGAAAAACTGGATGTATACGCATGTTGGACGGTAGATCCAGTTTAAAGGCCACTGGGTTGATTATAGCCTTGATGGGATAAGGTCCTATGAATCTGGGATTGAAGGTTCGCGGGCCCTTGAGGGATAAGTGTTTAGTTGCTAGCCATACCTGGTCTCCTACTTGGTAAGGCAGAGTTTTACTCCGGTGCAAATCTGCGTTTTCTTTATACTTTTTCTTGGCTTGCTGTAAATGAGTTGCAGCTTCTTTGAAGGCTCGGGTTATTGTGGAATGCAGATGATTTACTGCGGGCATTTCCAGGGTCAGAGGTGGATCTAGGTCAGAGGTCGAGGATGGTGACCATACAAAGTATAAAAGGGGGTTTGTCCGGTTCCAGAATGCACTGAATTTTTGTATGCATATTCTGTCTTTCCATTTTAACTCGGATTGGTGTAACATGCACCGAAGATATTGCTCAAGAGTCTGATTGGTTCTCTCGGTTTGTCCGTCGGTCTGGGGGTGGTGGCTGGTGGATAACCGCACATCTATTTGTGCTAGTTGGCAACACTTCTTCCAAAAATGGGAGATAAATTGACTTCCACGATCCGAGACTAATATGGAAGGGAAACCATGTATGCGAACTACATTCTCCAGGAATTCCTTGGCCAAGGTGGAAGCAGAAGGCAAACCCTTTAAAGGGATAAAGTGGACCATTTTGGTGAATAGGTCCACAATTACAAGGATTGTGTTGTAACCAGCACAAGGAGGCAGTTCGGTTATAAAGTCCATTGACAGGGTGTGCCATGGCGCCAGTGGAATATCCAAGGGTTGAAGTAGGCCGGCTGGCCTTTTCTTTTGAGCCTTGTTTTGCGTGCAAATTCCGCAAGACAGAACAAAAGACTTTATGTCTTTTCTCCAAGAAGGCCACCAGAAGTGACGTTTAATTTTTTCCTCCGTTTTAGCGATACCAGGATGTCCTTCCATTAAAGATTCATGATGATGGGCAATAACAAGTTCTTGCAATTCTTTACTTGGCAGAAACAACCGCTCCTGGAAGTAGGGTAAGTCATCCTTAACGGTGTAATGAGGACCCTTCTGACTCCATTCCAGTAAGGTTGAAAAGTCTAGAAGTTATTTTACTTGCCTTTGAATGTCCTCAATAGTGTGCAATAAGGTTAAGCCTAAGATTCTTTGCTCAGGTATGATGGGCACAGGTTCTAAGCTCGAATTAGGTTCTTCCATGCCAATCCGGGATAAGGCGTCCGCTTTTCCATTCTTGCAGCCAGGGCGATAGGTAATTACAAAATCAAATTCCGCAAAGAATAGAGCCCAGCGGAGTTGTCGTGAAGATTGAGCTTTGGCCGTTTTTAAATACTGTAAGTTTCTGTGGTCCGTAATTACGGTGATGGTGTGTCTTGCCCCGAGAAGGTAGTGACGCCAAGCCTTGAAAGCAGATTTGATGGCCAGTAACTCTTTATCGGTAATTGCGTAGTTGTTTTCAGGAGGAGAAAATTTTCTGGACCAAAAGGCCACTGGGTGTAGTTGGTTAGTTTTTGGGTCTCTTTGCGACAGGACAGCTCCCATGGCCGAACTGGATGCATCGGTTTCCACTATGTACGGGAGATCTGGGTGCGGGTGCTTCAATACAGGTGCAGAGGTGAATTTGGTTTTCAGGTCCTGGAAGGCTTGTTCGGCCTCAAGAGTCCATTCGAAGCATTTGTTTTTCTTTAGGAGAGTGGTGATGGGTTGGACTGTTCGGGAAAATTCCGGGATGAATCTTCGATAGAAATTGGCAAAGCCGAGCATGCTCTGAACTCCCTTCACCAAGCTTGGAGATGGCCATTTGAGGATGGCGTCCACCTTTCGCGAGTCCATTCGGACTCCTTGAGGTGTCAGGATGAATCCGAGAAACTCAACTTCTGTGGTATGAAAAACGCATTTTTCGAGTTTTGCAAATAGTCTGTGCTGGCACAGTTTCTCAAGAACTGGCCTTACATGTTTTCTGTGATCAGATTCTGAAGAAGAGTACACCAGGATGTCGTCAATGTAAACAATGACACAGACATCGATAAGTTCCCGAAGAACATCATTCATAAAGTACTGAAAGGCGGCAGGTGCATTGCACAAACCGAAGGGCATCACCTGATATTCGAAGAGCCCAAACTTGGTGCGGAATGCAGTCTTCCATTCGTCGCCTTCTTTTATGCGCACCAGGTGATAAGCTCCTCGGAGATCTAACTTGGTGTACACACAAGCGTCTTTCACCTGGTCCATAAGCTCAGGGATCAAGGGCAGAGGATAACGATTCTTAATCGTTATTTGATTTAGGGCGCGAAAGTCTATACACGTTCTAAGGTCGCCTTCTTTTTTCGGCACGAAGAACAGAGCTGAAGAGACATGAGACTTGGACGGGCGAATAAAACCATTGGCTAGGTACTGATCTAAATACTGACGCAAATGCAGGTTCTCAGGTTCCGTAAGAGCATAAATCCTACTACAAGGTAGTTGAGCATTGGGTACCAGATCAATTTGGCAATCATAAGACCGATGGGGAGGTAATGTGTTAGCCTGTTCTTTCTAAAAAACGTCTTGGAATTCTTGGTATTCTGACGGTAGCTGTACAGGGGTGGAAGTTGCTGAGGCTAGACCCATAGCTAGATTTCTTGGATAACAAGTTGGTTCACAATCAGGAAAACATATCTTCTTTGCTCGCCAGTCAATTCTGGGATTATGTGTTTCTAACCAAGGAATTCCAAGAATTACATGAAATTGTGGGGCCTTGATCACATCAAACACGATTGCTTCCCGATGTCCATCCTGACCCACCAGTGTCACTTCAACAGTGGAATGCGTTACAGGCCCTGAGGCTATTTCGGTTCCATCTACTGTAGTAATGACATCTTGGGTTACTTTCGGGCGGAGAGGAAGCTTAATCCTGGAAGCCAATTCACAGTCTATCTAATTTCCAATAGCTCCACTGTCGATGTATGCTTTTATAGCATGCAACTGCTGAGGCTGTTTTGGGTCCACGAGCACCATTGGCATGACAAAATGCGAGGTCAAAGAGTTAGTTTTCAAGCTCGGCAAGCGGACCCATACGCTTGCCGGGCTAGGTCGTTTCCCGAATCAGGTGTCACTAATTCGTTATCAGTAGCTCCAACCACCTTCTTAAGTGGTTTAACTGGACAATTTCGAAGAAATTGACCGAAAGTCCTGCAATACAGACAAAGTTGCATTTGCCGCCTTCTCTCTCGTTCTTTCTGCGTTAATGGTCCTTTAACACCACCGATTTGCATAGGTTCAGATACGACGGTACTCTTGGAGTTACCGTGGGTTTTGATCGGTGCTCGGTTTTCATACTTGAACCGATCTGCTTTTCTATTTTGAAGTCTGTGATCAAGTTGAACCACCAAGTCAATGTAGTCTGCGCAGACCTGGGGTGGGTTTACTATCTGAGCTAGAACATCCTTAAGCTCTCCGCGCAGGCCTCGATGAAACAATGTGATCCTTTTGCTTTCTGGCCATCCAGTTTCCACAACCAGTCTGTTAAAGGTGGCTATGTAGGACAGAAGATCCTGATTACCTTGTCGTAAGGATAGCAGTTCGTTATCAAGGGCCTGTCCTTGAGAATGTCGAGCGAACAATCTTTCCATGCTGGCCTGGAAGCCCTGAAAATTCTGGAGAATGGGATCATCCTGATTTACCAATGGAATAGACCAATCGGCAGCACTGCCACTGAGGTAAGATAGTATAAAGGCTACCTTGGTCTGGTCGTTAGGGAAGGCTCCGGGTCTGCATAGAAAGTGTAAATGACATTGGTTCATAAAGACGGTATATTTCTTGGGATCCCCCGCAAAACGTTCAGGCGGGGCCAAAGGCATGTGTGCAGGTAGATTAATTTGTACCGGGTTACTCAAACCCATTGATGTGGAAATGTCTCCGGAATTAGGTAAAGGAGTGTGCCCTGCCTGGGCCTGTAATAACCTTTTGGCTAGGTCATCTGTTCTTTCCTTGGATAAGATCAGTTCTCTTTTGAGAGTGTTAGTCTCCTGGCGGGCTGAGTGCACCTCTGCCTGTAATTCCCCCAAAAGCTGGGCCAGCTGGTCAGTCTCGGAAGTCTCCATAGCGCCCGGGTGGGAAATTGTGGGTAGGCTTCGCGTTCTGTAACGCTCACCTGATTCCCACGGAGGCGCAGGTCTGGCTTCGAGTGCTGATGCTTCTTCAATGGTGAAGCTCAGGACTCTGAAGATGGACAGGAAGGGCCCTCTACTCTGGCTTCTCCGGCTTGCAGGAATATTCCCCTGTGCGTGAAAAGGGAGTATTACCCACTGACTGAGTTATGCTCAAGCCTCCCACTCTCTTCCAACCCTCCACGATACCCTTCCACGATTCCCCGTGAAGTCTCACCTTAGGGTCAGGAAGGATGAGCTCTCCATCCTGCTTCTGATGCAGGGGCGCGATGAAACCCAGTTACTTCACTGGATTGAGGATTGATGGGAGTTCAGGTAAGCTTGACTATTCAGGTAAGGCTCTGTAAAAGTTCTGTTGCAAGTTCAAAAGTCCAAGCTTAATAATAATGTTCATTGTCTTTTTGCAGCAAGCGCTAATGCTTATGTCTCTTTTCACCTTAGGGGCCGGGGTTCGGAATGCCGGAGATATGGCGCCGACCCGAAGTGAAACGTGCAGTTCCAGTTCCAGTAAATGGCAGGTTAGTTCTGGATGAGCGCTCGGGAACTGTCTTTGCATATGCTCATTTAATGTCTTTGTCTTTTTTCCCCATAGGGGCCGGGGTCCGGAAAATGCCTGGAAGCGGCAAGACCCGAAATGAAATGGGAATGACCCAACAGGTAAGTCTTATTCCCTTCCTTCTCTCACATCTTATTCTTGTCTTTTTCTCTAGGCTCTGGGAAGTGGCTGTGTATCCGGATGATCGCTGCTGAAGATGGAGGAACCCAGGAAAGGTGAGTGAAATGCAGCGCTGCAGCGATCGTAATAAAATGCTTTTAAAAATAATGTCTTCCCTTTCAGGATCGTCGGTGATGTCTCCGTAGTGCAGATTTAGCTGGTAAGGTCTCTTGTCTCCCTTTGCAGGTGACCAGGGATGCTGACAGGTGTGGCTGAAGTCCAGATGCAGGAGCTGACACGGTGAGCGTCCAGCTGCGAGGAGCAAAACAACGTGAAGCGTGAGTTGCTGATCGGGTGTGGTTTAAATAGCTTTCGAAGAAGGTCCAAGTGTGGATCCTTCCTCCGATCAGGTATGTATCCTTCCCCGACCACACCCGGGTGGAAAATAATCCCACAGGTAAAGTAGTTCCATTCAGGCCTCAAGAGGGCCTGGATGTGGCAGCATGGCCTGCATCAGGTAAATGCACATTAAAACACTTGAACACATGTCTAGCTTTATGAGCCTGGCGCCTAAGGCGCCAGGACAGGGGTCCAACATGAGCCTGGCGCCTAAGGCGCCAGGACTGCGTCCAAAGGGCCCCAGCTTGGGCCCGCTGGCACTCCCCTGGGGGGAAATGATGCCTGCCTCTGGGGTTGCTGGGTCGGACCTGGCTCCTTGGAGGTAGGCATCATGACAGATGTTTACTGAGGTGCTGCCGTTTTTCAGGAAGCCCATTTGGAATGAGTCGAAACAATGGGTCGAAACAAAGCGATGCTCTGGCCTAGGTCTGGAATCTTGCTAGAAGTAATGTGGCGAAGATTTTTCTGATGATTTCCAAAAGTGCGATTAGGCGTTAATTGGCAGGATCGTCTCTCCTGTCCTTTTTAAAGATCGGAACCACGACTGCTTGAGACCAGGATGTCGGAGTCTGCCTTGACTTTCTACATTGCGAGAAGATTTTGCTTATGAAAATTGACCATTCTTCAGGTTGTTGTATCAGGTTATTTGACACGCTGTCAGGCCTGGGCGCTCTTGAGGATTTGAGTTTGAGAATCACTTTTTTTATGTGCTCTATGTCTGTTAAGTCCACCCAAGTGACTTCTGTGGTTGGTTCAGGTAACAGCGGACCAGTTGTTGGTAGAGCGAACAAGTTAGTGAAGTATTTTATCCAATTTGACTCAGATACTGCGTTGATAAGCTGGCTGTTTGTTTGAAGGTCTTTCTTTTTAATAGGAGCACAGAAGTCGCGAGATTTCTTGGTGCTTAAGGTTTTTAACATTTGCTCTGTGTTGGACTGATAGAGGTTTATCTTATGGGTTTTCAACCATTATTTATATTTTTTTGTCTCAGTGGCAAGAGCGCTTTTTGCATTGTTGATGTTCATGAGCCTGCATATGCGTTTCAGTTTTCTCAGTTCTCTTCTTTTTATTACCAATGTTTTATCGCAGACATGTGTATTGTTCGTGCCTGTTTTTTCTGGTCTCGTTTGTCTGAATTTATAGATTGATAGCAGAGGGAGGTAGTTTGATTAATTTTATATCACTTGTGGTAACTTTTTATCATTGTACAAATCAGCTTAAACAGTAGTACAATGGGGCACATTTTTGTTTTTCCCTAGACTAACACTCAGAGGATTTGTGGTTACTCTACATGTGCTAAAAGGATAAGCTGGTGGCAGCAGTGACTTTTTAAAAAGCTTTTTGGGAATTTTCGTGTTAGCCTTACCACGTTTACCACATTTGGCTATTAACTGAGGCTACTGATCAAACATTGATGTGCCACAAGATGTTTCAATTGTCCTTTTGCCATCTTGATCTTTAGCCTTCTTCTTAGTATTAGAGGCCAGGAAAATCCTTATAAGGACTACCAGTGCCCAGGAAAGCAGAATCTTTTGGCAGGCTACTGGAGGGTTGTGTGTGTTTGCTGACAGGATGTGTGCTGGGACTGTTCGGCCCCAAACCCCAAACTCGTTTCAGTGTGTCTGAGTGGTATGCATGAAAGTTCCCACCAGTGGTCCTGGTTGGACCACTGTTGGGGTTTGTGTGAGTGCTAGTCCTGCTACTGCAGCCCTTACATGGCTTTTAGGATAAGAAGAGGACCCCTGCATCCATTATTCAGAGATCCTGTAGAAACATGAAGAAGCGAAGAATTCCATCCAGATGCGAGACCCGCAAAGAAACCTGAGACATTACTGAAGGAGGCCTGGCAACCAACTTCTGCTGCTGTCCTGGAGGAGCCCAGTCTTGCTCATGATCTTCTGCAGTCCTGCGAAGGAGCTGCGACCCTTGGTGTTGTGGGACCATCCGTTCCTGATGTTTTCTCAGTGCCCTGTCAAAGAGAGCCTTCGGAAGTTCCCAGGAACAGTCCTGTGGCTGGACTGTGGACAAAGGTATTGGTTACCTTTGGTGCAGGTTCACACACCCTTACTCTAGTCTAATAACTAGATTTGACATTAGTTGCAAGGTATTGGAACCTCTTATATATCATGTTCTTTATAGGTTTTTGTTCAATTCCAAATGATACACCAAACAGTTTGTAGTTTTTCACCAAATACCAAATACATTGTACAGCCTTTGCCAGTATAAGCTACGCCAATGCATTTTGGACCCTCGGTTCATCTTCAGGGCCAGTAGCTCAGTGTATTTACAAACAATCTTATGCCCCTATACATGGGCTAAATATTTACAGGAAACCAAAATGGCTGGATGAGTTTAGAACACATAATTACACAAATCGCAACCCATAATCAACATTGGTAATCGATTGATAATGAAAATACAAAACCCTGTGACATGAATGGAAACCCGCACAATTGTTCATTACTGTCGCAGACCCGTTATTCATCACACTTAAATCGGCCCATGGTACCATGGTTCAAAAGCATATCATAACCAATAGCATTTCCAAAAAATCCAAAGTGAATCATCCATTTCCCTATTTATTCATAAAAAGTAAAACCATCAAAAAAGTGAAGCCGTTCAATACCGTGAGGATAAATTAAAAAGGGTAAAATAAATAAATCATAAAAAAACATTCAATCCACATTTCCGATTGTCCCCCAAGTGATGATGATGATGCAAAAATATGTGAAGGCAGAAACAAAAATAAAAAAGAGATATACGAGAGAAAATAGAAAAATGTAAGATATTAGTAATGGATCTCATGTAAGCATCCACCCTCTACCACTAACCATACCACTCACATATCAAGAATTTGGAATCCCAATGTCACGTTATTGTCCTTTCACTTAATGCCACTGTCAACAATGTAACTGTCGCAATGATAATAAAACTGCTGTCTCGTGAGACGCGAAATCACTGTCATCTAGACTTAGACAACATCACATAACACTGAAATCTAAGATCTTTCCAGACATACTCATAAAGATCTGTGGGCTCCAATAGCCCTCATATGGAACCCCCAACTATTGTAATCAAGCGCACCTGTGTAAAAAACTGTGCAGCACTGTGTCACAATGACTATAGATGACTGGGTGTGCGCAATCCATCATGTCCAAGCTAGGTGCCTCCCGGATAGACAACTCAGCGGTTGTATGCAAAAGGGAACAGTAAATAAATAAATCTCAATAGTATATTATCCTACAGATATCAGCTGTTCTAATATCCGGCTTATATAGTCTCACCTTACTTTGAATGCAGTAGTCCTTGTATCTCTGCGTTCATCATGCGTGTGCCTCTTCAATCTTACTCCTGAGATTGTCACTAGAGGAAGGGCCATAAGGTATTGGAAAACGTGGTAACGTATGATGCTCCCCTCGGCACGTGGGTTCACAGCTGATCCTATCTTAAAGGTGTATGCCATATCAAAATGTTCCTTTCCTAAAGCTTAGTGACATGTTAATAAATAAACCTAGGTGCAAGTGCACTGGTATAACCACAAAATGGAATAAGTAACAACCAGTATGAAATCCTGTACATTACACTTGAAACAGTTGTATTTCCACACTTGAATGACATACACTCATGTCTCACCCACCAATATCTACATGTCGTCTGTATGTGAATTATACATGTGGCTGACCAGCTTTGATTTAGGGATACCGTGCTGCTGGCGTCACAGCTCAGCTGGCACTGCAAGACTGACCTGTATGGAATTCCAGCATTCTAGCATCGAGAGGACCTGAGATAGGAGGGAAAGTCCAACCATGCCTGCTGAGCATGTGGGTGTCGCTGCTGCTGTGCTGTGGTGACCACCATTTGAAATTGCTTACCTGGCCAGATTCCAGACCTGCATCGTGTTTTGCTGCTATCTTCCATCGAGTTTCCTTGCAACAATGAAAGACACTAACCGGAGATCAGGTAGAACCTGCAACCCCTGTGAATTGAGGACTGCGACTTTCAGTGGGAAAAGGAACTTCAGACACTCTTCCTTTGACCTGCCATGCCTGGGGAAGAATCGGAGTACCAGGGGTAAGTTACAGAGCTTCTTGCATACCTCTATACTCCAATTACAAGTAAATGAGCTTAAAATAAACCGTTATTCTAACAAATATGGATTTGCCATTACTTTCTTGCACAATATCTCTGAACCCATGGACCTACTTTTGGTAGTTAGTGTAACTCACAACCTAACCATAAGAACCCTTCAGTGGACCCCAGAATCCCTACCTGCATTTTTTCCTGCTTCATATCCTCTCTGGAACCTTTACCTGTACTATTGGGCAAAAAGCCCCAGACCACTTAGGCTGGACACATTTAGTTAGGGATCATCTCTGTGGACCTTGAGTGCCTAATACCAATCTAAACTTGTCTTTTCAGGAGTTTCTGATATGTATTATGCCTTATAACAAGTGAATGTATATATGTATCTATTGTATTCAGCGTTGTGTGATAACCATACTTGCTAGTATTCATTTATTATAGTGTGAATTGGCCAATAATTAATAACTGTACATACTATCTAAGTGTAATTTGTGATTCCTATTCTTTGACCTCATTGTAGACCCTTTACAAGCTCACCACCTCTGACGATCTTAGCCTAGACCACATGTCACTGCTACCTAAACTGGTTTGCCTACAACACCCCAGTGTTGTCCCTGTCACAATATAGGTTGGCCTTCTATACATCTGTCCACCAGGCCAGAGTAGAAAACATCAGTCCAAACAGTGAAGAATTGCCACACCCAGGAATCACTCTGAATACTTGTGACAGGGACTTCCTCCACTTCATCCTCTTCTTCCTCTTGATCCACCTCTTCTGTATCACTGTGTCTATTCCCTTCTCCAGGCCCTCCAGATGATGATGATGGTGATGGAGGTTGTGGGGTGGCTGGGAAGAAGCAATGGCCATAAGATATGCCATGGTCTCTAAGAAAAAGTTCTGCAAAAGAAATGTGCCCAGCTATGAAAAAGGTGCTCTCTCCTGGATAGCCAGATTGAGAATGAAGAAAAGTAATGGGTGGGTCCTTTTAGAGAAATCGTCCATGGACAGTCATACTGTCTGCGGATTACTGAGTTGAAAATAGGCATTGAAAAGTTGTAAAAAGTTACACCAAATCAACCTAGAATGGGCTGGGAGCTGTGCAAGTGTTGTGCTTGAAAGGTATTACCCAATTTGATCATTTTGAATTCATCATATGGTACATCTGTCCGTATTTGACCAGTACCATTCAATCGAAATGATCAAATTGTTTAATCACTACCAAACATGCGAGTGTTGCATGGGTGTCCCCACTCTCCATGTTTGGCAGTGATGGCCTTTGGCTGTAGCAGGGGTGTGCCCTGCTTCCGGAGGTTTGGAGGCGGGGGATGGGAAAAAAAGAAGAAGAGGGGACAATGCGGCATTGGATCCAACCTACATGGGAAGGACGGAACTTACGCCGCAGGGTCAGAAGAAAAACGGATGTCAAAGCTTAAGCAGGGGGTGGGTGGGAGTATGTATTGGGACCCATGGGGGGGTTAAAGTTTGGCCCATTTGGCCATGGGGAAATTGTCTTTTCCATGGACCATGGTCATTTCGGCTGCAAAGAATTCTGCCACGGCCAAATCATATACATCTGCTTGAGATACTCTAGATTGGCTGCAAAAGCACTTTTAAACTGTTTGCGGGCACAGACACCATTCTCGGACACTCCCATCACTCCACATGAGTGTAGTCACCTGATGACATACGCGGCCTTCCATGGACGTCCGTTGGGTGGGAATTGCAGGGAGCATGCAAGGGGTGTCCCTAGAAGAGGCATGGTGTCCGCGGACTAATTCAAAGTGTGTCAGGCGAAACCAGACATGTCTGGAAAACTTGTCTGCCTGGGCGTACCTCCATTTTAAGTGCGTACACCCGAACAATCGTAGTGTCTGCATACTCATATTTGGAGTATATATGGAACAATATAGGAAACATTACACAATAATAAAAAAAAACATTTATAGTGCAAAAATATATTTTTTCAAGAGGGATGGTGTATCGGAAAGGGAAACATAAATGGAAGAATCAGGAGCTTTTGTGCAATAATTATAAGGGAAGGAAGGGAGTGAAGATTCATCAAAGTGTCTTTCATTAAAATGTTCAGAATTTGCTGGGGATGATTGCTGGGGACAAGGAGGACAGGTGCAAGAAGTACAGTGATAGGGAAACATTTTTATCACATGATTTTTCACATACTGTAAAGGTTCTTTGAAATCATTACTAAGTTCATCTAATTTGTTGAACAAGTTCATGATTTGATTATTTACAATTGGGGATAGGGCTTTTGTGTGTGATTCTGGAGATTTGGTATAATTAAACTGGGGCGTGGTTTCTTCATGAAAATTATGTACTGTAAGAAAAATTGAAATTATTATTTTAGTAAGGTGTGTACAAAATGCATTATTTGTTTACATTAAAATATCTATTATACACCAGTGGAGATGTTATTGTCGCAAAGTTTTTCTTTTGGGAACTTCTCCTCTAACCACTCAGGTGTGCTTGCTAGTTCTGTGAGAAAAAGGGGCTTCTGTCTTATAACACATGTTTATATAATGAAAGCTAATAATAGAGAAATAAATACAACACACTTACTCATTAATGAGAATATGTTGTCCAAAAGGCACCTGGTGTTTCTCAATATAGTTGTAGTGAGGAGATTATGAAATTGTACAGTTATGGTTTGTGATTGGTGCCTTCCATTGTAATGTGTACTAAATAAAAAAAAAAATCATGTGTTAATGTGTTTGTACAAAAATGGATATTAGCATGTTGTAAACTTTAGTTGTGATTTTATGTACATCTGTGTGTTGGTTGCTTGGTACATCTATTTTTTGGTCTCCCCTATGATTTTGAGCCTTGTATATGCTGACCGACATCTGCGGACTACCACAATGTCCACGGACTCCATATCTACTATATTTGTGGGGGGAGTATAATATAAGGGACTTGTAGCAGATTAAAGGTGCCCAGTAAAAACCTGTGAAATTCACTGAAAACATTTGTTAAAGCAATGTTATGGTTATGTTGCACTAATAAAATCCCATGAAGTTCCCTGAAAAAGCTTTTTAAATGGATGTTATGGTTAAATTGCACTAATGAAAACCTATGAAATTCAATGAAAAAACTTTGTTAAAGGGATGTTATCGTTACAAGTAAAACCAAAAAACCTTAGAAATTCACCAGTTATAGTAAGCTAAGCAACCATAACTCATGGCACCACCGTGCACTGCTAAGACTAACACCCAGGACATCAAATATGACATCTCAAATGCCATTGATGACATCACTGATGACATCACATATGAAATTAATGTTGATAAAAAGTCCATACAAGAAGTTGTGTTTATAATTTTGGTAACACAATGTCAGGGGTGATCGAGCCACCTATCCTGAAATACTTAATGTATTAGAGAATGTACTCGTGTAAACAAAAAATGATGGGGCTGATTCATGGAAGTTGTGCGCCGAAAACGGGAATTTGTGCGCCATTCGCCCGCAAATCCCATTTGTTAAACATGGTGCTGCGGCATCAGGATCAAGATAACTGGATGTGATAGATGAGTCTGCAAATGAAGCGATGAAGCATGATGATGCAGGAGAACGCCTGGTTTCAAAGGTAAGTAAACTGGTCCAAATGGAGGTGAGTGTCTCATTGCATGTGAGTGCACAGTAACATGAAGCACCGGCCTTAAGAATGGAGCAGCTTATATAGCTGAGCTTCTGAAGCCACGCCTACCAGGTTCAGTCAGCACATGAAGACCAGGCATAGGGAGCCACATCCGATGAGTCAGCACATGAGGATGTTCTCTGGAATAAAGCCTTTGAGCTCCTGGAAAGTTCTTGTAAAATAAAAGCTCTCCTGCATTGAAATAAAGTAAAAGCACTCCTGCGCTGAAATAAAGTGTTCCTGCTCACATCTCTATATGAGCCTGGTGCCAAAGGACTGAGTCCAGAGGGAGCCCAGAGCAGCCCCCCCATTTCTGAGCTGGCCCTAGTCGGGCACACTCCTCTCTCCGCCCTGCCTGTTGGTGGGTGTTGATAGGGGGGCACTGCGGCCAGAAGGGTAGTCCTGAATGGAAGAAGACGGGATCTGAGGGAAACCTAACTGTTCTTGAAGGACGCATCCCCAGGTGGACAGGGGCCTGTCACGCCAAGTGATCTCTGAGCCTTGGCATAACTGGGCCTACTCGATGGGCGGGCATTGAGGTTAAGGCTGCCCAATGTGATGGGTTGAGCGATGGCCAGGTGAGCTAGTGCAGCGGGTGACCTTCACTTGTATCTTGGTGCTTGGAACTTGGCCCTGCACAGCTGATCTGGCGTTTGGACACTCTAGCAATCGCACTGACCCCCACCGTGCTCCCTCTGGCACTCCTCTCCGTACCCTCAAAAGTGGAGTGGGAGGTCACGTCGGGCAAGGATGAGTGGATCGGCTGGGTAGGCCAGCGCCTGCCACCATCGCTGTGGGAGGGTCTGTCATGCTGCCGCAGAAGACAGCAGATGGGCTTCCCGGGCTGAGCACCTGGAAACTGTTTGTTTGAAACCCTGATGGTCTTGGCTGACTCCCAAGTGAGAAAGCTAGACAGGGAACTGGGCTGTCTCGGCATGTGGACAGGGGGGAGCAGGTATATCTCCCACCAGACTCTCCTACACCAACAGGTCTGGGATGATGTCTGGGAAATAAAGTCACATGTGGCTCTTGGCAGTGGATCACTCGGCTCACTCATCGATGAAGAACACAGCAAGCTTCAAGAATTTATTTGAATTGCAGGACAATTCTTCCCAGGGCTATACCGGTCTGAGGGTCACTTGAATGTCAGTCATGCCAGGGAACTTCCCCGGTGTGCAGATGGGGCCATCATAGGGACCCCCGTTCCCTTTGTCCCCTAAGGTTAGACCTCGATCAGCTCCGTTGCAGTATCCCTGACCTGGCACAGGGGCTTTTTGCTAGCATGTACAGGCCTCCCCATTTTCCTGCCTCATGGGGTTCTGGAGTGCTAGGTGCCCGACAGGCCACAGTGGCAGTGAAGGTGGCCTAAAAACCCAATGCACCTTATCCTACCTTGCAGCAGATGGTCGTGCCGCATGTGGCTGTCTGTGGTGTCCCATGGCTGCCTGGGAGAGACGGCCCTGGAGCGCAGGCCTCGTGACTGTGGCCAGCAGGTAAACTTTCCCCAGGCCATATTCTAGGGATAGGATACTGAGTGTGCACAGTCCCTATAGACATAGGGACTGTGCACACTCAGCAGCTCCCCAAAAGTCCCGGGTGCAAGGCCAGCTACCTCGATGACAGCCTCAGATCAGACGTGTCAATCTGGAAAAGTGAATACCCTTCATTTGAATCACAGACGTAACTTGATGGCCGTAGGCCAACCTTCTTATGCACCGAATTATAGAAATATAGACTGTTATGCTTCACCAACAAGGGGCCATTTTAAACGTAGCAGAATCGCCATTTTGCTTGTTAACCATTGCACATTGCTTTCTGTCTAAAACTGCTTTGCAGCTTGCAATTCTTGCGGATTCTGCTTACTCTGCTCAACTGTTAACATTGTTGTCTGAATATGAAATGGCAAGGTCGTGGGACTGAGGAGTTCGTTGAAAACTCCTCATGAGTAGCCCAGAAAGGAATGCCCACGCTCGCTCTCTGTAGCCTTGAGGGAGAGCTGCAGGGCATTTAATCCCTTCACAGCTGCGAGCCAGTCTCGTACGATGGTAGAATATGTTGGAATAAAACAGCTAAAGGCTTGAATTATGCTCTTCCTACGGCCCCCCTTCGCAAAACCTTTTAGAGCGTGTCGGCTCCCAGGACACGAATAGTACCTCATAGCAAAGCATGGAATGTGGCACTTCCCCCCATGTGCAGCTTGCTTCCAAGAACAGAACCACCGTGTTCTGTTCAACAACTAAAAGATGCCTCCGCACTTTCTAAATTGCACATTGTTACTAGAATAGACATCGAAAGCGTCATAATTGTCATACCCGTCGGAAATGTCCATCGTCATCCCGAGTTCAAAGAAACTTAATAAAGGAGGGTGTTAAACATGACATAGCTGATTGTATGATATGTATTTTGTATATATGAAACTGATGTACGTAATTCGCTCTCCTGCGTCCCTCGAGGTCTAGGAAACTCACGTCGCGGGGCGTGAGACCAGAATTGGCCAATTGGGACTATTTTTGCTTGCAATAAACCCTAGCATTGGGAATTTGAACCTCGTGTCTGGTGCATCTTTTTGTGTACGGTTATTGCCTTGTTTCCATATCACGAGGGACCCCTAATGGCCCCTTTAAGACGTGGCGACCAAATTGAAGCATATTACTAAGCAAATTAAATTAAACTAACCAGGATTCCTTCAGTAATGGCGAGTGAAGAGTCCAGTGCTGAATCCCCATCTGGCGGCGGGTGCAGGAATTGTAGCATACAGAAGACCTGGTTCTCGGCGTCACTCAGCGGGCCCAGGTCCTTCGGATTGAGGCTCACCCAGCGGAGGGTGTTAGATCGGTAGTGGCCCCCGACATGCAGGGATAGTGTCTTCTTGGAGTTGGATTGCTTGGGAATGCAAACCAAAGTGGGTGGTAAACTCTATCTAAGGCTAAATATGGGTGCAAGACCGATAGCAGCTCAGTCACCCGGCATGGTGGATCCCCTCCCTGGACCACTGCCCAGATGCATTCAGCTCCCACAGTGCGCATTTCCTCTGTGGTTATGCACCACAAATGGATTCAGGTTAGTAAGAACGGGCCTGGGGGTGCATGTGGCCCCATGGCAGCAGTTTTGCGGTGTCTGCCTGGCCGAGCGAGATTGACCACTGATGCACCATCCTCCAACAACCATACCGGCCACTCTCGGTGCTCACCAGGGCAGTGACAGGGGATGCCCCCTGCCCTATGTGCGATAGTTCACCCCAACCATGTTGCACTGCCAGGCAGGGAGTCCCATGAAAGGCACTATGGGTCTGTGGTGATGTTGGTTATCCACCTGACCCATCGTGAAAATGGGCTAAGGGGTCTAGCAGGTGGGCTAGTCGGAGGCCCGATTGAAACTCTGTGGCACAATGAAGGTGGGAGCGGGTGTGCACCAGTGAGGGTGTGTGATAAGATCTGAAAGATGATGAATTATGCCTGTGAAGGGCAGAGCCAGAGTTAAGTCTGGTGGAGGTCTGTAGCAGTCCTGACATGCAAGTGCGTCATTAGACCTGTGTATAGGGGCCAAAGGCTTATCACACCATCTAGTAGCTGGTTCCCTCAGATGTTTCCTCAGGATAGCTGGCACATAGAAACTCCAGTTTTATCTGTTGAAGTGAGGGATCCAAGGTCTTTTGAGACAAAACAATCTCAACCTATTCTCTAACGTTAAATGGGTGAGAAGCCTTGCTCTTTGGCGTGGAGTTGGGCATCGAAAGTGAGTGCCTACTTGGCAATTTTTGTTAAGCAGAATTGGAGCTGCAGGATGAACCGAATGCCATGTTAAGGCACCCGATGCAGACATTCATCAGACGCCAGGAAAGGTGTTGGTTGACATAGCCTGCAGGACTGTGACCATGGATGTCAGAATCCACTAATGACTGTATAACAACTCACATTCCTTATCAGCTAGCCCTGAAGATGGATGGCGCTGGAGCATTGGCCCATGCGCATCCATTGCCAGTGCTGAGAGCTGTGGGGGACAAGCCACGATGAGTAGAAGGGCTGCTGCATTGCGCATAGAAGCCCTTTGCAACGGCACAGGTGGTGCCAACACAGGTGCAGATCTTGTTCTTAGTGGAAAACATTGCACGATAATAAGTCAAACAAGTCAGACCTGTAGCTTCGGCATGAGGATTGGCTCTAAGGGCTGGGTCGGTCGGGCTGTGGCTTGAAGCGGGGCTGGGCGAAAGCTATGGCTGGATGAGGCGTTTCCCCCCAGGGGGCGGCACCGACTCTATACATGAGTCAGACCCTTTCTGTGGATTGCCCAGCTGTGGTTGTCACCTCTCTCCGTTCCCCTGCCAGTGTTTGGGGATGGTGTTCTGCCTCAGCTGATGCATAGCAACTGACAAAGAACCAGTGTGAAGCAGGGGAATCCTATTGGTGGATTCCTGCACAGCTGCAGTATTTTCACAATTTTCACTATCATTGTTTCTTGGAGTTGGTGGACGATCAGTTAAAATCTCCCGCCTGAACGCCAGGTCACAGATTAAGTCAGAGTGTTCTTGTTGTTTGTAGTCCTGCCCAGCTGCAGTCTTTTCACCATTTTCACCATTGATTTTTCTTGGAGGAGGGTGGTTGATCAGTTTAAAACTCCTCCGAACGCGGAGCTTCGCATAGAGAGTCAGGATGTGTTCTTGGTGTTCCTGGTTTCCTGGGTGCATGGAGGAGAAGTTTGAAGGAGTGATGCCATATGATGGTGTCTGAGGTTGAATAGCCCTGAGTACTAGTGCAACCTGCAACTTGTATTCACTTTGAAGTGATATATTTTGATTTGGCTAGCTAATACTTGTCATGCCAAAAGTATTCCCCTGTGATTTTCCTCTTCTTTCATTTTAGACAAGCCACGGCCACTGAGTGCTTTAAATTGTCACTCCCGGCTTGTCAGCATTGAAGGCATTGAACATATATGAGATATACTGACAATTTTCAAATCAAAATCTCACTATAAGCTCTGTGTTTTAAGTTTGGAGAGGTTTGGTCCAGGGGGGGCAAAGTTATAGGGAGGGTCCCAAAACTTTTGTTTTTTCCTATAGACATAATGGGAATTATTGTAAGAACATGCTTGAAGGATAAGTCTACAAATATAGTACATTTACAATTTTTAGTTCCTGACTGTTACTGAAGAAAATCATGTGGCCTAGATATGTCAGGAAAGGGAAAAAGGGGGCGTCAGACATGTGATGTCATCAGTGATGTTATCAATGACATGTGTGATGTCATCTTTGATGGCCTGGGTGTTAGGCTTAGCAGTGCACGGTGGTGGCGCGAGTTATGGTTGCTTATCTTACCATAACTGGTGAATTTCAAGGGTTTTTTCGGTTTTACTTGGAACCTTAACGTCCCTTTAACAAAGTTTTTTCACTGAATTTCATAGGTTTTTAGTAGCGCAACTGAACCATAACGTCACTTTAACAACGTTTTTTCACTGAATTTCATAGGTTTTTAGTAGCACAACTTAACCATAACGTCCCTTTAACAACATTTTTTTACTGAATTTCATTGGTTTCTATTAGTGCAACTTTACCATAACGTCCCTTTAACAATGTTTTTTCATTGATTTTCGTAGGCTTTTATTAGTGCAACTTAACCATAACGTCCCTTTAACAAAGTTTTTTCATTGAATTTCATAGTTTTTTAATAATGCAATGTAACCATAACGTCCTTTTCAATGGATGAAGACCACTAGCATCCTAGGTTCTCAAAGTGGGAACCCGGGGTGGTAAAAAAAAGATTTTTCTTCCCAAACCGGAACGCCTGCGGCGTCCCGGTGTAGGAAGGAAAATCTTTTACCAAGATGGACACCATGGAAAGGGAAGGCGGGGTGTATAAAGAAGACACAACAGGGCATGGGTAGGGGGGACCATGAGGTAGACACGGGCATGAGAGTGGGTTGGGGGGTAACAGGAGAGAGACACGGGGCATGAGCGGGGGTGGGGAGCAACAGCAGGGAGACAAGGGGCATGAGCGAGGGCGGGCAACAGCTGGGAGACACGGGGCATGAGCGGGGGGTGGGGGGGTAACAGGTGAGAGACACGGGCATGAGCGGGGTGTGGGGGGCAACAGCAGGGAGACACGGGGCATGAGCGGGGTGGGGGGCAACAGCAGGTAGACACGGGGCATGAGCGGGGGGTGGGAGCTACAGGAGGGATGCATGGGGCATGACCGGGGGTGGGGGGCAACAGTAGAGAGACACGGTGCATGAGGGGGGTGTGGGGGGGTAACAGGAGAGAGACACGGGGCATGAGCTGGGGGTGTGGGGCAACATGAGAGAGACACGGGGCATGAGTGGGGGGTGGGGGGCAACAGCAGGGAGACACGGGGAATGAGTGGGGGTTGGGGGAACATGAGGGAGACAGGGGGCATGAGAGTGGGGTGGGGGGTAACAGGAGAGAGACACAGGGCATTAGCGGGGTGTGGGGGCAACAGCAGGGAGACATGGGGCATGACCGGGGGTGGGGGGGAGAGACACGGGGCATGAGAGGGGGGTGGGGGGTAACAGAAGAGAGACACAGGGCATGAGAGGGGGGTGGGGGGTAACAGGAGAGAGACACGGGGCATGAGCAGGGGTGGTGGGCAACAGCAGGGAGACACGGGGTATGACCGGGGGGTTGGGGGCAACAGGAGAGAGACACGGGGCATGAGAGGGCGGTGGGGGTAATAGGAGAGAGACACGGGGCATGAGCAGGGGGTGGGGGGCAACAGCAGGGAGACACGGGGCTTGAGCAGGGGGTTTGGGGCATACGAGGGAGACACAGGGCATAAGAAGGGGTGGGGGTAACAGAAGAGAGACAAGGGGCATGACCGGGGGGTGGGGGGCAACAGGAGAGAGACACGGGGCATGACCAGGGGGTGGGGGGCAACAGGAGGGAGACACGGGGCATGACCGGGGGGTGGTGGGCAACAGGAGAGAGACACAGGGCATGACCGGGGTGGGGGGCAACAGGAAAGAGACACGGGGCATGAGATGGGGGTGGGTGGTAACAGGAGAGAGACAAGGGGCATGAGCGGTGGTGGGGGGCAACATGAGAGAGACACGGGGCATGAGCGCGGGGCGGGGGGCAACAGCAGGGAGACACAGGGAATGAGTGGGGGTTGGGGGGAACATGAGGGAGACAGGGGGCATGAGAGTGGGGTGGGGGGTAACAGGAGAGAGACACAGGGCATTAGCGGGGGGTGGGGGGCAACAGCAGGGAGACATGGGGCATGACCGGGGGTGGGCGGGAGAGACACGGGGCATGAGAGGGGGGTGGGGGTAACAGGAGAGAGACACAGGGCATGAGAGGGGGGTGGGGGGTAACAGGAGAGAAACACGGGGCATGAGCAGGGGTGGTGGGCAACAGCAGGGAGACACGGGGTATGACCGGGGGGTTGGGGGCAACAGGAGAGAGACACGGGGCATGAGAGGGCGGTGGGGGTAATAGGAGAGTGACACGGGGCATGAGCGGGAGGTGGGGGGCAACAGCAGGGAGACAAGGGGCTTGAGTAGGGGGTGTGGGGCACACGAGGGAGACACAGGGCATAAGAAGGGGTGGGGGTAGCAGAAGAGAGACAAGGGGCATGACCGGGGGGTGGGGGGCAACAGGAGGGAGACACGGGGCATGACCGGGGGGTGGGGGGCAACAGGAGGGAGACACGGGGCATGACCGGGGGTGGTGGGCAACAAGAGAGAGACACAGGGCATGACCGGGGTGGGGGGCAACAGGAAAGAGACACGGGGCATGAGATGGGGGTGGGTGGTAACAGGAGAGAGACAAGGGGCATGGGCGGTGGTGGGGGGCAACATGAGAGAGACACAGGGCATGAGAAGGGGGGTGGGGGGTAACAGGAGAGAGACACAGGGCATGAGAGGGGGGTGGGGGTCACAGGAGAGAGACACGGAGCATGAGCGGGGGGTGGAGGGAAACAACAGGGAGACACGGGGCATGATCAGGGGTGGGGCAACAGGAGATAGACACAGGACATGAGAGTGGGGTGGGGGTAACAGGAGAGAGACACGGGGCATGAGAGAGGGGTGGGGGTAACAGGAGAGAGAAACGAGGCATGAGCGGAGGGTGGGGGGCAACAGCAGGGAGACACGGGGCATGAGCTGGGGGTGGGGGGAACATGAGGGAGACATGGGATATGAGAGGGGGGTGGGGGGTAACAGGAGAGAGACACGGGGCATGAGTGGGGGGTGAGGGGCAACCGCAGGGAGACATGGGGCATGAGCGGGGGGCAACAGGAGAAAGACACGGGGCATGAGCGGGGGTTGGGGGAACAGGAGAGAGACACGTGGCATGAGCAGGGGGCAACAGCAGGGAGATACGGGGCATGACCAGGGGTGGGGGCTACATCAGGGAGACACGGGGCATGAGGGGGGGGTGGGAGGCAACAGCAGGGAGACACAGGGCATGACCGGGGGGTGGGGGGCAACAGGAGAGAGACACAAGGCATGAGTGGGGGGTGAGGGGCAACAGGAGGGAGACACAGGGCATGAGATGGGGGTGGGGAAGAACAGGGAAACACGAGGCATGAGCAGGGGTGGGGGGAACAGGAGAGAGACACGGGACATGAGCGGGGGGTTGCGGCAACAGCAGGGAGACACAGGGCATGACCGGGGGTGGGGGGTAACTGGAGAGAGACACGGGGCATGAGCGGGGGCTGAGGCAACAGCAGGGAGACACGGGGCATGACCAGGGGTGGAGGGCAACAGGAGAGAGACACATGGCATGAGAGGGGGGAGGGGGTAACAGGAGAGAGACACGGGCATGAGCAGGGGGTGGGGGGCAACAGCAGGGAGACATGGGGCATGACCGGGGGTGGGGGGTAACAGGAGAGAGACACAGGGCATGAGCGGGGGTGGGGGGCAACAGCAGGGAGACATGGGGCATGACCGGGGGGCAACAGCAGGGAGACACGGGGCATGAGCGGGGGTCAGGGGAACACGGGGGAGACACGGGGCATGAGATGGGGTTGGGGGGTAACAGAAGAGAGACATGGGGCATGAGTGGGGGGTGGGGGGCAACAGGAGGGAGACACGGTGCATGAGCGGGGGTTGGGGGGAACATGAGGGAGGCAGGGGGCATGAGAGTGGGATACGGGGTAACAGGAGAGAGACACGGGGCATTAGCAGGGGGTGGGGGGCAACAGCAGGGAGACATGGGGCATGAACGGGGGTGGGGGAGCAACAGGAGAGAGACACGGGGCATGAGAGGGGTGTGGGGGGTGACAGGAGAGAGACACAGGGCGTGAGAGGGGGTGGGGGGTAACAGGAGAGAGACACGGGGCATGAGCGGGGGTGGTGGGCAACAGCAGGGAGACATGGGAAATGACCGGGGGGTTGGAGGCAACAGGAGAGAGACACGGGGCATGAGAGGGCGGTGGGGGTAACAGGAGAGAGACACAGGGCATGAGCGGGGGGGTGGGGGGCAACAGCAGGGAGACACGGGGCGTGAGCGGGGGGTGTGGTGAACACAAGGGAGACACAGGGCATAAGAAGGGGTGGGGGTAACAGAAGAGAGACAAGGGGCATGACTGGGGGGTGGTGGGCAACAGGAGGGAGACACAGGGCATGACCGGGGGGCAACAGGAGGGAGACACGGGGCATGACCGGGGGGTTGTGGGCAACAGGAGAGGGACACAGGGCATGACCGGGGTGGGGGGCAACAGGTAAGAGACACGGGGCATGAGAGGGGGGTGGGGGGTAACAGGAGAGAGACACGGGGCATGAACGGTGGTGGGGGGCAACATGAGAGAGACACAGGGCATGAGCGGGCGGTGGGGGGCAACAGCAGGGAGACACAGGGCATGAGCGGGGTGTGAGGGAGGAACACGAGGGAGACACGGGACATGATAGGGTGGTGGGGGTAACAGGAGAGAGACATGGGGCAGGTGCGGAGGGTGGGGGGCAACAGCAGGGAGACACGGGGCATGACCGGGGGGTAGGGGGCAACAGAAGGGAGACACGGGGCATGACCGGGGGTTGGGGGGCAACAGGAGAGAGACACAGGGCATGAGAAGGGGGTGGGGGGTAACAGGAGAGAGACACAGGGCATGAGAGGGGGGTGGGGGTCACAGGAGAGAGACACGGAGCATGAGCGGGGGGTGGGGGGAAACAGCAGGGAGACACGGGGCATGATCGGGGGTGGGGGGCAACAGGAGATAGACACAGGGCATGAGAGTGGGGTCGGGGGTAACAGGAGAGAGACAATGGATATGAGAGATGGGTGGGGGTAACAGGAGAGAGACACAGGGCATGAGCGGGAGGTGGGGGGCAACAGCAGGGAGACACGGGCCATGAGTGGAGGGTGGGGGGAACATGAGGGAGAGATGGGGCATGAGAGGGGGTGGGGGGTAACAGGAGAGAGACACGGGGCATGAGTGGGGGGTGAGGGGCAACAGCAGGGAGACATGGGGCATGAGCGGGGGGCAACAGGAGAAAGACACGGGGCATGAGCGGGGGTTGGGGGAACAGGAGAGAGACACGTGGCATGAGCGGGGGGCAACAGCAGGGAGACACGGGGCATGGCCGGGGGTGGGGGGGCAACAGGAGAGAGACACGGAGCATGACCGGGGGTGGGGGCAAGAGCAGGGAGACACGGGGCATGAGGGGGGTGGGGGGCATCAGCAGGGAGACACGGGGCATGACCGGGGGGTGGGGGGCAACAGGAGAGAGACACAAGGCATGAGTGGGGGGTGGGGGCAACAGGAGGGAGACACAGGGCATGAGATGGGGTGGGGGTAACAGCAGGGAGACATGGGGCATGAGCGGGAGGTGGGGGGCAACAGCAGGGAGACACGGGCCATGAGTGGAGGGTGGGGGGAACATGAGGGAGAGATGGGGCATGAGAGGGGGTGGGGGGTAACAGGAGAGAGACACGGGGCATGAGTGGGGGGTGAGGGGCAACAGCAGGGAGACATGGGGCATGAGCGGGGGGCAACAGGAGAAAGACACGGGGCATGAGCGGGGGTTGGGGGAACAGGAGAGAGACACGTGGCATGAGCGGGGGGCAACAGCAGGGAGACACGGGGCATGACCGGGGGTGGGGGGGCAACAGGAGAGAGACACGGAGCATGACCGGGGGTGGGGGCAACAGCAGGGAGACACGGGGCATGAGGGGGGTGGGGGGCATCAGCAGGGAGACACGGGGCATGACCGGGGGGTGGGGGGCAACAGGAGAGAGACACAAGGCATGAGTGGGGGGTGGGGGCAACAGGAGGGAGACACAGGGCATGAGATGGGGTGGGGGTAACAGCAGGGAGACATGGGGCATGAGCGGGGGTGGGGGGGAACAGGGAAACACGAGGCATGAGCAGGGGGTGGGGGGAACAGGAGAGAGACACGGGGCATGACCAGGGGTGGAGGGCAACAGGAGAGAGACACATGGCATGAGAGGGGGGTGAGGGGTAACAGGAGAGAGACACGGGGCATGAGCAGGGGGTGGGGGCAACAGCAGGGAGACACAAGGCATGAGCGGGGGGTGGGGGGCAACAGCAGGGAGACACAGGGCATGAGCGGGGTGTGGGAGAGGAACACGAGGGAGACACGGAACATGATAGGGTGGTGGGGGTAACAGGAGAGAGACATGGGCCATGAGCGGGGGGTGGGGGGCACCAGCAGGGAGCTTTGTTTCACTCTTTTAACATTTAGACTTGACTGGTGGCAGTGGTACCTAACCTAACCTTTCTACTGTGATTATACTATATAAACGTGGTACTGTTCCAGGCTATTGTGGTAGCCTCAAACTTAAATCCACTTGCCCAAATACTTTTTATTTTGGCTCTGGTCGGGTTTAGTCACAATTTCTTTTTGTTAAAGTCCTGCTTGTGTCTTACTTTGCGGGGCAAACCAGGTTTGCCTTCTTTGTTCACTGTCTTTTGGTGGGCTTCTACGAAGAAGCCCTCCTTTGGCACCTGGGTGTCTAGGTGGGCTGAATGGGAGGGAGGGGTGTAGTCACCCCCTGCACGGGGTCTCCTTGGAGACCCAAGTTGGACTTTGTGATGATTGGCTGAGGTGGTTGTCTGGGCCGGACAACCCCCCTGCTGAGTGACTGACAGCCAGGCTGTGTGAATGTGGGATTTTCTCATAAAAGGCAGGACTCTTGGGCTGGAAGTCAGAGTCGTCACTGGAACTGCAAGGAACCGAAGAGAAGCAGAGAAGAAGACAGTTGCTGCAACCCCTAGTCCCGGTGAAGCCCTGCTGCAGTCCTGAGCTAGCTACCCTTCAAAGACCGGAGAAGATCCAGTCCGGAGTCATCTTCCCTTGACCCTGGTGGGGTCAACCAGCTCATCTTCCACAGCCAGAGGATCCTCTTTGTGGTCGAAATCACTGCACCCTGCTGTAGTGGTCTGGATAGCCAACTGAAGAGCCTCTCCTGTTTTAATGGAGCACACCTTTTATTCACCGTTGCTGCTGCAGGCCTCCTCCCTGGGTAGTGCAGATCACTCCAGACGTCCTCCTTGTCTCCACGACTGAAGCTCCAGGAACCATGAGTCTGCAGGAAACTACCAGGAACAACTGCCATGGCACCAGCGTTCTGCAACGAATAAAGGTATTGTGTCCGACTTCGAGGAATTGGGGTGAATCCTTCTTCCTCACCAAAGGCTTGTCCTATTCTTCCTTCCCTCTTATAACTTTTGCCTCCTCTTCTGGCAATATCCTAAGTACTCCTGGCAACCTTGAATCGTGAACTGTTCTAACTGTGTGATCCTCAGCAACAGGGACCCTGTTCCACTTGACACTGGCGCAGGCCTATTGACTTTTATCTTCGTGTTAGAAGGTGCCCTCTGATTCTCTCTGCCTTGACAAAAGTATTGCCTATGATTTTTATCCCCAACTCTCTTGTGTTAATTCATGTGTTCAGTGTGTTTGACTACGGTTACATTTCTTCCCGCGGGATGCGTATCATTAGTAAGACCGAACTGTCATTACTGTCAAAAAGTGATCGCATATGTATTCCCGGTAACGTCTTTTGGTCTGTCAAATGCTAAGATACTTACCTTGACTTGTTCTGCACAAGGGGAATTGGTTGTGTGTAGTGTATGGTTTTATTTTTCTAGAAGTGAAGTGTTTTGTGAACAGATGGTTTAAAAATAAATGTACTTATATTTTTTAACCAGAAAACTTGAATCAGTGTTTCCTTGAGTCACAGTAATTGTAGTCCTTTGTGTAATCTCTACTACTGCTCATTTGCTCCTGAGATAAGTCTGTCTGCTCAGTCACTGCTACCACTCTTTCTGTGTACTACATGCTTGTACCAAAGGTGAACTTGTATTAGCAATCGTAGTCTTAACTCTGTGCAGTGGTCCCTAAGGGCACGGCATAGGATTCTGTCTAACATAGCATAGCTGAAATTATTCCAAAATCAATTACGGGCTCAAAGCTGTGTACTCTGTTCTGAAAAGCTACAAACAGAATGTGGCGCAGTTCTGGGATGTGACCTTTGTAGGGCTGCTGCTCAGACCTTGTAACCAGCAAAGAGGCCTACGTCATTGAACCAAATACATACCTGTGCAATGGCACATTATGTGGTGTTTGTAAGCTTGTAATTTCCCAATAACACTCCATAGATTGCAGAACATTGTACTTTTCCAATTTCCAAGGGTCCGGATTGTGTCCATCACATAAGGTCCCACAATCAGCGTGGGTGCGGTACCCTGGTGATTTTGCAAATGTTCTCGATTGGGATGGCTGTCCACAGGACGCGCTTTGGGTGGAATACTTTGTGTGCTTATGCATAGGTGTCCTATAAACACTGTTGGGATCTCTGGACTGACTAATAGTGCGACACACATGCACCAACCAATTTGGGACACACTGGGTGTTTGCAGGGTATAGCAGGTTTGATGTTCATGCGTACAGCTATCTGTAGGACGTGGCGGGTGCCTCAAACTACTTAAAGTTCATCACAAGTTTCTCTGCATACGCTGCAAAGGAGCAGTGTTACCAGGAGACAGATGAAGAAATACGCATACGCGTACTTTCACAACGGACAAACGTCTCCTCCCACAACAAGTTATAGGTGGTTCACAAGATGCGGACATGCAGTTCATACTGGCGTAGTATGGATTCCTCCATTGTGATTGCGGATAGGCTGGGCAGGTGCGGTGTCCGTAGGACACCTCCCTTTTGCTTAATTGGAGTCATTCCCACTCTTACTGTGCGCCACTGAGTCATAAGGGGATTTTAAAAACAAAGGATAAGCCACATATACACTCAGGAACAATTTACATATGAACCTTCATTTGCACACATTCATAAATACTATTAGGGAAGGGAAGGGGTAGAAAAAGTGAATCAATATTGTGGGGAATTTGTACACGTTGGTCGTGAGGGGAGGAAGGGATTGAGGTATCATTGTAACGTCTTTGATCACACAGATTTCAAGGGGATGTTATGTTATGTTATGTTACCTAAATTTGTAGAGCGCACGGTCGCCCAGGGGCATCATGGCGCTGATGAGGAAACTGTCACACAGGAAGAGCAGTAATAGTCGGGGGGCTAGAATAAGGTAGTTTTCAGGGCTTTCCTGAAAGCCAGATGGTTGGAGATAGACTTGAGTGGCAGTGGGAGGGCGTTCCACAGCCTTGCCGCAGCAATGGAAAAGGCTCTGCCGCCGAGTCTTTCCCGATTGTACTTAGGAACCACCAAAAGGTTGGTGTTCAGGGAGCGAAGGTTGCGTTCTGGTATATAACGGACAAATTTAGTTTGGAGAAACTCAGCACCTAGGCCCTGGATTGGGATGGCGTACTATGAAATGGGGAAGGGGTATACGTGCAGGTCGGCCAGTGGTATTTTGTTTTGTCCTTGATATGTCCTTGTACGTAATATTTTAAGGAGGCAAAGTTGTTCACCAATTCTTCCATTTTGGCTTCCAGGCTGTCCAGTTTTCTATTTACAGAGTTTCTTTCCTTTCCTGTGTCCATATATTGTTGTGGAAAGGGTGCCACTTGTGCTGCATTGCTTTCCTTTCCAAAATGTTCTCTTAAAGAAAAAAATATCTGTTAGGTGTACATGAAGCAATAGATATTAAATATTTCATATTTCAGTCTGAGGTCCGTACCAAAGGGGTTACTATCGTAAGTGATTTCGTCATGAGGGAAATTCTTTTCCAGCCACTCTAAGGTGCTTGCCATTGCTGCATACAAAAAGAAATGTTATGCTTATCTACCCTTGTATACTGCACTGTATGTGCAATTATCAGACTAAGTTTAGTATGCTTACTATGTTGTAGTGACTTTCTGGTCTTAGTACTTTCCAGTCCTTACTGTAGCTGTTTGTTCTTTGTTCCCATGTAATACAGCAGTGCAGTAAGATTGTCGAAGGCAGACGTCACTTCTCTAATTGGTACATTACGTTATGGTGCACTCCCAATGTGTCATGATCTCTGCTTCCAAAAGGTCAGGGTTTTCCCAACTCCCTTGGAAGCAGATCCATAACCCAGGTTCCGAGTGCCAACCAGTCCCAATTGGGACCTTTTGGACCCAGTCCTGGCGCCAGTGGCACCAGGCTCATAAATATGCCCAGTCCCAGCGCTGGAAGCGCCGGGCTCATAATGCTTGGGTGGACTTACCTGCAGCAGACCATGCTGCTTACTTGCCTGCCAGTTGAGCCTCTGATCCTCTTCTGTTTGGAACTACTTTTCCTGTTGGGTGGGGCAGGAGCCACTCCCTAGATTCAGAACACTGGAACTCTTCTGGAAAGCAGGAACTCTTTTCTTACCTAGGCGTGGCTGTGGAAGGAGACACCTAAGCACTACAGGAGGCTATATAAACCACACCCGATGGATGAATCTTGCTTTGCGTTATTCTGCATCCTCTGCAGCAGAACGCTCATCGTGTCTTCTGCATCTGATCCTGGGCCTAAGGAAAAAGGCTTACCATCCTGAATCCAGTCTTCAGCAACACCTATAAAGACAAGAAAGAACACGTTAGCATTACGGTCTTCAGTGACAGCTCTTCACTTACCTGGTCCATCGGCTGTCACCAATGCCTCGCGCTGCATTCCGGCATCTGAAAGACAAAGGCTTACCTACTCTTCGTGCGCTCCGGAGGTCTTCACACTGCATTCCGGCATCTGAAAGACAAAAGCTTACCAACTCTTCGCACGCTCCGGAGGCCTTCGGCGCTGCATCCCGCATCTGAAAGACAAAACAAGGTGCGTTTAAAGACATTGGGGAACTTTAATACTCACGTGCCATTACTCCTTTCCACATCTAACCCAGTGGGTATTCCGGCACCCTGCAGCCGCTCCGAACTTGTACCTGCAAAATAAAAAGACAGTTAGAGCGCATCGTGAAGCAGGCAACAAGCGCTTACTTACGTGCTTCCAGGCGCTTCTATTCATCACACGGGCTCCAACTTCAACGCACTTCAGCCCGTCATCCGCCATCGCTGGAACCCTGCAAAACAAGAAACATCATTACTAAAGACTTTAAAGACATTAGAATTACTCAAAACTTACCGTTCGTGCAGTAGACGACGGACAGCAGTCCTCTGAAGTCAATAGGCCTGCTCCCCTTATCCAGTGAAGAAACTGGTTACAGCACCCTGCCCCGAGGCAGATGGAGAGCACGGCGTTCACTTACCTAAGACATCTTACCCTTCGAGTCAGACATACAGTGCACAGAGGTCCAGCCCAAAGAGCCAGCCGTGTGTTACACATCACCTTTGAAGATACGGTATACGCCCAGTCAAGACCGGCGCCTCTACGGGAATCAGGTGAGCGTTACAGAACGCAAAGCCTACCACAAAACTCCCGTCCAGGCGCTATGGAAACCTCGGATACCGACCAGCTAGCCCAGTTACTTGGGGAACTAAGGGCAGAAGTGCATGCAGCCCGTCAGGAAACGAACGCTCTAAGAAGGGAACTGATTATTTCCAAGGAGCGAACAGATGATCTCGCTAGACAATTGCTACAGTCACAAGCCGGACAGACCCCGTTACCCGCATCTGGGGGAAATCTTCCTTCTACATCCTCTATGAATCCAGTGCAGATCAACCTACCTGGGAATGTACCTCTGGCTCCGCCCGAACGATTTTCTGGTGACCCAAAGAGGTTTGCAGTATTTATCAATCAGTGCCGGTTGCATTTCTTATGCCGGCCAGCAGCCTTTCCAACTGATCAAGCTAAAGTAGCTTTCGTGCTTTCGTACCTTAGTGGCAATGCGGCAGACTGGTCGATCCCTCTAGTAAATCAAGATGATCCGGTCCTCCATGATTTTCAAGCTTTTCAGCTCAGTATGGAAAAACTGTTTGCAAGACATTCACAGGGGCAGGCCTTGGACAATGAGCTTCTTTCGTTGCAACAAGGTAATCAAGACCTTTTGGCTTATATTGCGTCTTTCAACAGACTGATAGTGGAAACTCAATGGCCTGAGGACAAAAGGATTACGCTGTTTTATAGAGGTCTACGTGGAGAGCTCAAAGATGTGTTAGCCCAAGTAGTGAATCCCCCATAAGATTGTTCGGACTATATAGACTTAGTCATTCAAATAGATCACAGACTGCAGAACAGGAAGGCCGATCGTTCCAAGTTTGATGCTCGAGTATTTTCCTAACCGCCAACTCCTTCCAAAGGAGCAGACTCCGGGGAACCCATGCAAATAGGGGGTCTGAAAGATCCTCTAACACAAAAGGAGCGGGAAAGGAGAAAACAGTTGCAATTATGCCTCTATTGCGGAAACTCAGGGCACTTTCTTCGAGACTGTCCGGTGAAACCTGCCAAGAAGGCAGTAGGAGCTGCAGTTACCAAAGTTACAAACTCTGAGCAGGGAAACGACCTCGCCCGACAAGAATAGAGGTCCTCTTGCCGGGCGTGAAAACCAGTACCGTGACCTCGCATTTCGTGATACCTATGGTCCTCATTAGCCCTGATAATCCGGATCGATTACATGCAATTGAAGCTTACGTCGACAGCGGTGCCATCGGCAATTATGTGGATCATGAAATGGTTTTGAGGATGAATCTAACTCTTTGTCCCAAGGCTGTAAAGGACGTCATTACTACGGTGGATGGTACGGAGATAGCCTCCGGGCCAGTAACGCATACCACTCAAGAGGTGACGCTAGTAAGTCAAGATGGACACCATGAGAAGATCGTGTTCGATGTGATCAAGGCCCCTCAGTTTCAGATTATTCTAGGAATACCTTGGTTAGAGAAACACAATCCTCTGATCGATTGGCGAGCAAGAACGGTCCAGTTTCCAGAATGTGTCTCTACTTGTCACCCTCCACCTGGTGTTGCACTGGCAGCAATTTCTTCAGAGACTCCCCAGTTACCTCCCGAATACCTAGAATACCAAGATGTTTTCCGGAAGGATCAGGCTAACTCTCTACCTCCTCATAGGTCTTATGATTGCCAGATAGACCTGATACCTGGATCTACTCCTCCTTGTAGTAGAATTTATGCCCTCACCGAGCCTGAGAACCTTCACCTTCGACAATACCTGGATCAATACCTGGCAAATGGGTTTATTCGTCCTTCCAAGTCCCCTGCTTCTTCAGCTTTGTTCTTCGTTCCAAAAAAGGAAGGAGACCTTAGAACTTGTATAGATTATCGCTCCCTGAACCAGATCACCGTTAAGAATAGATATCCGTTACCTTTGATCCCTGAACTCCTGGACCAATTCAGAAAAGCATGCATATATACAAAGCTGGATCTTAGAGGAGCTTACCACTTGGTACGAGTAAAAGAGGGCGATGAATGGAAGACGGCCTTCCGCACCAAGTATGGGCTATTTGAATATCAGGTCATGCCCTTCGGACTTTGCAATGCCCCGGCCGCCTTTCAATATTTTATGAACGATGTCCTCAGAGAGCTCATAGATGTGTGTGTTGTTGTTTACATTGACGAGATCCTCGTTTATTCTTCATCGGAATCTGAACATCGGAAACACGTGAAAATGGTCCTCGAAAGATTGCGTCAACACAAACTTTTCGCTAAGTTGGAAAAATGTGTTTTCAACGTGACTGAAGTTGAATTCTTGGGATTCATATTATCACCTGGCGGAGTGCGTATGGATTCAAAGAAGGTCGATGCAGTTCTCAAATGGCCATAACCATCCTTCGTAAAAGGTGTGCAAAGCATGTTAGGCTTCGCTAACTTTTACCGCAGGTTTATCCCCGAATTCTCTCGAATAGTCCAGCCCATTACTGCCTTGTTAAAGAAAAACAAACGTTTTGAATGGTCTACCGAGGCGGAACAAGCTTTCCAGGATTTGAAGACTAAATTTATCTCTGCACCAATCTTAAAACACCCTCGCCCCGAACTCCCCTACATCCTGGAAACTGATGCTTCAAGCCTTGCCATGGGGGCAGTTCTATCACAAAAGGACCTGGTAACCAATCAGTTGCATCCCGTGGCATTTTGGTCACGCAAATTCTCGCCTCCTGAAATCAATTACACGATTACTGACAAGGAACTTCTGGCTATCAAGTCTGCCTTTAAGGCTTGGCGGCATTATCTGCTGGGGGCCCAACACACCGTTACTGTGATTACGGATCACCGAAACCTGCAATATTTGAAAACCGCAAAAGCCCAATCCTCTAGACAACTCCGTTGGGCATTATTCTTTGCCGAGTTTGACTTCATAATTACCTATCGACCTGGTACAAAGAACGGTAAAGCTGATGCCCTTTCTCGGATGGGAGTGGAAGAACACTTGATCAACCCTAAACCTGTACCAATCATTCCCGAACAAAGAATTCTGGGTGTAATCGCCACAGAATCCATAGAGGAAGTTAAGGATAAAGCCAGGCAACTTGTAACTCCAGCAGACATACAGAATTGGTATCTGCAGGGAAAGGACTTTGCAGTAAAGGACAACTTATTGTATTTCCAAGAACGATTATACCTACCCAGCACAGATTTACAGAAAAAAGTAATCTCTTGTTATCACGATTCTTTAATGGAACGACATCCCGGTATGGCCAAGACCTCAGAAAAGATCAAGCGCTACTTCTGGTGGCCGTCTTGGAAAAAAGATATCAGAGACTTTATAATGTCCTGTGGAGTATGCGCCCAAAACAAGAGTCAAAAGGAAAGATCAGCAGGCCTCTTACGCCCTATTGACATCCCACCTCGCCCTTGGCATACGCTTTCTATGGACTTCATCACCGATCTACCTCCATGCTCCGGATACAATACGATTCTAGTAGTCGTGGACTTATTCTCCAAGATGGCGCATTTCATTCCGCTCAAAGGCTTGCCAACAGCAGCAACTCTGGCCCGAGAATTTCTCGAAAACATAGTCCGACTGCACGGTTTTCCTTCGGTTCTAATTTCGGATCGAGGTAGTCAATTTATTTCTCATTTTTGGCGAAGTTGCTGTCGGTCGGCTCAAATTGATGTGAGACTATCGACCAGTCACCACCCTCAGACCGACGGACAAACCGAGAGGACCAATCAAACTCTGGAACAGTATTTACGCTGCATGCTGCAACAAACTGAAAAAACTTGGAAAGACATCCTTTGGATAGCCGAATATGCCTACAATAACTCTGTCCATTCGGGAACTGGGAAAACCCTGTTTTTTCTTTTGTACGGCAGTCACCCTCGAACCTCGGAGTTGGATCCCCTCCAAGATCTTGAAACACCAGCAGTAGACTACCTGCATTCTACAATCACCCAAGCCTTTAAGGTAGCTGTTTCTCACCTTCAAAGGGCTAAAGAACAATACAAGAAAGGAGCAGATCAACATTGGAAGGAAGCCCCTCAATATCAAGTAGGGGATCAAGTCTGGTTATCCACCAAATATCTACCTCTAAAAGGGCCACGCACATTCAACCCAAGATACCTTGGTCCCTATTCCATCACTACCATAGTAAACCCAGTATCGGTCAAGTTGGACTTGCCCCCGCACATGAAGATACATCCGGTCTTCCACGTCTCTCTATTAAAACCCGTGCAACCTCAAACCAGACTAACTAAATCTCCAAAACCTATCCTAGTTGATGGAGAACTCGAGTTTGAAGTCAAAAGCATTCTGGACTCCAAGATCTCCAAATCTAAACTATTTTACCTAATTGACTGGAAAGGGTAGGGCCCCCAAGAGAAATCCTGGGAACCTGCTGAATATGTCCACGCTCCTCGCCTAATCAAAAGATTTCACCGAACATTTCCTGACAAGCCAAAACCCCCGGAGAAGCCCGGTTTGGGAGGGGGCTTGAGGGGGGTGTACTGTCATGATCTCTGCTTCCAAAAGGTCAGGGTTTTCCCAACTCCCTTGGAAGCAGATCCATAACCCAGGTTCCGAGTGCCAACCAGTCCCAATTGGGACCTTTTGGACCCAGTCCTGGCGCCAGTGGCACCAGGCTCATAAATATGCCCAGTCCCAGCGCTGGAAGCGCCGGGCTCATAATGCTTGGGTGGACTTACCTGCAACAGACCATACTGCTTACTTGCCTGCCAGTTGAGCCTCTGATCCTCTTCTGTTTGGAACTACTTTTCCTGTTGGGTGGGGCAGGAGCCACTCCCTAGATTCAGAACACTGGAACTCTTCTGGAAAGCAGGAACTCTTTTCTTACCTAGGCGTGGCTGTGGAAGGAGACACCTAAGCACTACAGGAGGCTATTTAAACCACACCCGATGGATGAATCTTGCTTTGTGTTATTCTGCATCCTCTGCAGCAGAACCCTCATCGTGTCTTCTGCATCTGATCCTGGGCCTAAGGAAAAGGCTTACCATCCTGAATCCAGTCTTCAGCAACACCTATAAAGACAAGAAAGAACAGGTTAGCATTACGGTCTTCAGTGACAGCTCTTCACTTACCTGGTCCATCGGCTGTCACCAATGCCTCGCGCTGCATTCCGGCATCTGAAAGACAAAGGCTTGCCTACTCTTCGTGCGCTCCGGAGGTCTTCACACTGCATTCCGGCATCTGAAAGACAAAAGCTTACCAACTCTTCGCACGCTCCGGAGGCCTTCGGCGCTGCATCCCGCATCTGAAAGACAAAACAAGGTGCATTTAAAGACATTGGGGAACTTTAATACTCACGTGCCATTACTCCTTTCCACATCTAACCCAGTGGGTATTCCGGCACCCTGCAGCCGCTCCGAACTTGTACCTGCAAAATAAAAAGACAGTTAGAGCGCATCGTGAAGCAGGCAACAAGCGCTTACTTACGTGCTTCCAGGCGCTTCTATTCATCACACGGGCTCCATCTTCAACTCACTTCAGCCCGTCATCCGCCATCGCCGAACCCTGCAAAACAAGAAACATCATTACTAAAGACTTTAAAGACATTAGAATTACTCGAAACTTACCGTTCCTGCCGTAAACGACAGACAGCAGTCCTCTGAAGTCAAGAGGCCTGCTCCCCTTATCCAGTGAAGAAACTGGTTACAGCACCCTGCCCCGAGGCAGATGGAGAGCACGGCGTTCACTTACCTAAGACATCTTACCCTTCGAGTCAGACATACAGTGCACAGAGGTCCAGCCCAAAGAGCCAGCCGTGTGTTACACATCACCTTTGAAGATACGGTATACGCCCAGTCAAGACCGGCGCCTCTACGGGAATCAGGTGAGCGTTACACAATGCCTTTGTTCTGTTTTGTTCATAAGTACACAGTTTCCAGACCTACTCTATTTTCCCTTGCAATTCACATACATGGTGCTGTTTGTATGTGTTCCTTGTGTTTGCTGAATGGTACCACTATGTATGAGAACCTGCGCCTTTCTAAGCAGGTTGGATGCCATCCGATGTCCGCAACCAGATGGATACTCCGCGACTGCTGTGCGCATTAACATGGTGCCAGCGAGTTCAGTATGTTGTACAGTACATGTTTTCAAACTGAGGGTATCCTGGTAAAAACTTATGAAATTCAGTGAAAAAACTTTGTTAAAGGGACATTATGGTTAAGTTGCACTACTAAAGATCTATCAAATTCAGTGAAAAAATGTTGTTTAAGGGACGTTCTGGTTTAGTTTCCCTACTAAAAAGTTATAAAATTCAGTAAAAAAACAACAAGGGACGTTATTGTTCAGTTGCCCTAAGAAAACCTATCAAATTTTGTGCAAAAAAGTTTTTTAGAGACAGCGCAGTTACTCTGAAGTAATACCAACGTATCCATATTATGGTTACACGGAAAACCGGAAAATCCCAGAAATTCGCTAGTTATGATAAGCTAAGCAAACATAACTTGCACCACCACTGTGCACTGCTAAAACTTACATCCATCACATGGAAGATGACATCATAAATGTCATTGATGACATCACTGATGACATCACGTGTGTAGTTAGTTGTCATGAAAAGCCTCCACAAGGGATTGTCATTATAATGTTTGTAGAAAACTATCAGAGTTCATTGGGAGAACTATCATGGCATACATAGCTGTAACACTGTACCAGACAGCCTAAAAGAAGCCTGGGTGCGCCTACTTCTAAAAAATATCACCCTGGATGCAGAAATTGTCAACAACTATAGGCCCATTACCACCGTCCCTTTCTTGCTTAAGTTACTGGACAAAGTCATCTACACGCATATCCAGCAATATCTAGAAGCAAACTACATCTTAGACAAAAGACTGTCAGGCTTCCATCCAGGACATGGGACTGAGTCGGCCCTACTCGATCTTAAAATATAACTCAGTGACATTATGGACAAAGGCAAACCAGCACTTCTCCTCCTCCTAGATCTGTCTGCTGCCTTTGACCTTGTCAACCATGATATCCTAGGTATGCATTTAAAAATTAGGCTCAGAAGCCATCGCCTGGGTGGCCTCCTTCCGAAATGGAAGATTCACGAAAGTCTTCTCAGATACTGCATGCGCCTCCCCCACTACCATCCATTGTGGAGTCCCGCAGGGTTCTTGTACTGCCCCCACGCTCTACAATATATTCACCCTCCCGCTCTTCAATAATCTCAGTTGTCGCAACATTGCAACATTGCGTACACCAATTACGCTGACGACACCTAGGTACTACTCCCACTATCTGGTACATATGAAGTAGATGCAGCAGCACTAACCAAAATCTACTCAGCTTTTCAGACATCGATGGCTGCCAATGGCCTTTGCCTAAATGGGGACAAAACAGAGATCCTAATAGTAGGCACTATCAAAACTCTCAACAAGCTCCCACCTCAATACAAAACCTTCAACATTGACAACTCCAGCATCACAGTCTCAACAGCTGTAAAAACCTTGGGAGTTTACCTTGACTACTCACTATCTGTAATGATCACCTGGTATTCACGGGGATGTCACTCAGCCTGTTCTGACCTCTTACGACCTCGAACCCTTCCCTGGAGGCTATTTGACTGGAGATTGTGCCTAAAACACAGGATTGGTAGAGTTTAACTCCCTATTGTTTCTGTGTGCTTGAACCCCTTCTTCCCCAGGGTCCAACCCTTCCCTTTGATCCACAGCTCACCTTGTTTTCTTGGATAGTGTGCTCTCCATCCTGCCTTCAGCGCAGGGGCACGTTGATTGATGCAGGCTTGTTGCTGCCTAGTTACTTCACTGGCAAGAGTCCGACATGTAAGTATAATGAGTCTTTTGAACAGTTCTCTAACTTCATTCCTTTCCTTCCTTAGATGATGGGCGGCGTCCGGGGGTGGCGGCATGCTGCTGAGATGAGTAGCGCTGAAGGTGAGTGAGAGCGCGATGCACCATGCACCCCTTTCATATTTGCATTGAACTGAGTTCTTTCTCTTTGTCTTTTAGGTGCTGCAACGTTTTCAGCGTGGATGCCGGTTATGAAGAACAAATGCGGTGGGTAAGCGTGGTATGCGGCACCTCGAGATGTTTCCACGCTAACCTGGAGTGTCTTTTTCCTCTTGCAGATGGGTAAGAAGTTCTGGAGACAGAGTTCCCCCAGAGCGGCTGGGATTCAGGTAAGCGTTGGAAGCTCGTACAGTATTTAAAAATAAGTGAAGATTTGCAGAATGCTTACTAATGCCTTTTTTCTGTTCTTTTCCCTTTTCCTTAGGAAGCGGCGTGCCGGGATGGGAATGACACCGCCGAAGTTGCCCGCAGAACAGAAGGAGCGATGACTGATGGGGAGAAGCGCTGCAAGGTAAGGCTGTTCCTAACGGTGTTCTTGTTCTTGCAGGAGCTGAGCGCAGAAGAAAGATGCAGGCCTACTGGAGACCGATCCGAACACAGTGAGTGTCACGCTGCAGGTGCAGAAAACACAAAGCATGTTTCTCAGCCTGGGTGTGGCTTAAATAGTCTCTGGGTATCCCAGGGACCTCTGGGCTGAACCACACCCAAAAGACTAGACCGCACATGCAGTTCTAGGAACCACAATATGTGGGGGCATCCATCTTGTCCCCATCAATTCACTACAAGTCCAATCCCCAATGTTATCCTATGGTAGTGAGTGAGCCTGGTGCCACAAGCGCCAAGTCTGACTCCAAGTGGGTCTTTGGAGGGATGGAGAGGCCCTTGAGGGCCATGTAGTTGATTGTGGCCTGGCTCCAGCCTCACATATTGGAGGGCTGGGGACATGAGGGGAAGGAATCATGACACTATCCATGTCCCGTCATGTCAATGCAATAGCCTCCTCGGCCACACTCACCACCAAGGTGATCAATGTAGTTAAGCCTTTTCTCTCCACCAAAAACTACCTATCTATCACCAGAGCTACAGTAGGCACCAAATTGGATTACTGCAATGCCCTATTCCTGGGCACTTCTGCAAAAAACCTCAACAACCTTCAACTCACACAAAATAATGCCCTCAGGGCTGCTCTGAGCATTCCCAAAAGGGAACACATCTTTCAAGCTAGGAAAAATGCACACTGGCTACCGGTTAAGGAACATATACTCTTTAAATCACTGGCCATTACACATGGGTGCCTTTCATCAGATGCCCCACCCTACCTTTCAGAAAGAATTACCTTCAACTCCTTCAATAGACCCACCAAATCCCACCTCTCTAATGAGATCTGCGTTCCTACCTTCAAAAGAACTAAAGAGGAAGGGTCCAGCTTCCAACACCTTGCACCAAAAAACTGGAACGCCCTGCCCACCACACTGAGGAACAAAAGGTCCTCTGCTACCTTCCACAAAATGTTAAAATCCTTATTGTTTTGCTAGTAGGCCAAACTAATTTTCCTGAACATGCTGTTCTCCTGTTACCTGTTTAGATCATATCTACATTCTTGTATGTTATTGTAACTGTTCCAAGTTAAGCACTCTGTAACAGCGCCACAATGCCTTAGGACCGCTGTGCGCTTTATAAATGCAAATAAATAAATAAAAATAAATAAAATAGCAAATTAAGTAATGCATTGCTATAAAGACCATTGTATTACAGAGTTCTTTCTATTGCATGAACCTACCCATGTAGAAACGTAGGCATTGTCTGCAGCATGCACCATAGAGGTGCAATATTCAACATCTTGCATGCTGGATAGTAAAATGGTGAATGCTTTTGTTTCAGAGTTTTGCGTACTGTAAACATGTCATAAGTAGCTAACAATGCCTCACTTACTACATAATTGTACTACTGCACACAAAACATAAAGAGACCACAACACATACAAATATGAGCATACACAGGGAAAGTAAAGTAAGCAAAAAAGCAGCACTGTTACCAGAAAGTGGTCATAACCTACCTGATTTCTTCATTCACAGAAATAATTCCTGTGTTTCAGGCTTGCTTCTTCCCCTATGTATATGTATCTAATGATTTAAGTAAACCATGCAGAACTAGTGTAAGACCATATGAGAAGGGTAAGCTTTACAAATATACTACCTTTTGACTGTTTACTTGCTAACTGTCACTGAAGAAAACCACCTGGCCTATATATGGACAGTGAACAAAAAAGAGGGAGCCAGACATGTGATGTCACCACATCTGGAATTTATTTTGATGAAAAGTCCCTGCAAGGGGTTGTGTTTATAATGTTGGTAACAAGATGTCATGGGTGATTGTGTAATGTTAAACATGTAATAACTAGCTAACAATTCAAGACTTACTGCACACGTGTGCTAGAAAACACATTACTTATGAAGACCCACAATGCATACACATCAGAGGCGTAAGCAGGGATACTAATGTAAGGAAGAAAGAAACAGCATAATCAGAAAATGTTAATAGCATTGAAGTTTATCTTCATGTATACAAATGAATTGTGTGTTTGAGGCCTGCCTATTGCCCCATGTACGTGCACCATGAACTGAGACCAAACCCTAAGGAAAGTACTTTAAGAACATATGACAAGGTTAACGTCTAGATATACAGCACCTTTGGAATTTTAATATTCTGACTGTCAGTGAACAAAACCACCTGACCTACATATGTCAGTGAACAAAGATAAGTGGGCCAGATATGTGATGTCATAAATGACATTTGTGATGTCATCTTTGATGTCCTGGGTGTTAGTCTTATCAGTCCATGGTGGAGGCGTGGGTTATGGTTGCTTAGCTTACCATAATTGGCAAATTACTGGGGTTTTCCTGTTTTACTTGTAACCATAACGTCCCTTTAACAAAGTTTGTTCATTGACTTTCATAGGTTTTTATTACTGCAACTTAGCCATAACATCCCTTTAACAAAGATGTTTCATTGAATTTCATAGGTTTTATTAGTGCAACTTAATCATAACATCCCTTTAACAAAGTTCTTTCATTGAATTTCATAGGTTTTTATTAGTGCAACTTAATCAAAATGTCCCTTCAACAAAGTTTGTTGAATGAATTTCATAGGTTTTTATTAGTGCAACTTAACCATAAAGTCCCTTTAACAAAGTTTTTCATTGAATTGTATATGTTTGTACTGGTGTCATGATGTTTCATTAACAACTTTTATTTCAGAGAATTCCATGGGTTCTTACGATTGCATGTTATTTTCCTACAATTTACTAATATCATACTTACCCCAATTTAGCAATGTTTTTGTCCAATTTGCAAGGTTTCTCCTTAAAACTCAGCCATTTCCCACCTTCTAGCATCATTTTAAACACTTCTATACTTTTTACACTGTTTTTGCTAACACCGACATCCGCAAACATCCAATGTCATTGTGGCATGATGACGTGTCCATGAACGCGTTTACACTTGGCTTTCGGGTCCTTGCTTTGAGGACAGTTCAGAACTGCATTTTCTACTGATTTAGGAACCTTCAAGCTCAATATGTACCCTTGCAAAGCTCCTACACCTAGTCTTACTCATTATCCATAAAAAATCTAGTTCAAAGCACATACTTGGAAGAATAGGAGCACAACTGTTATTTATCTTATAAATGGCATCAGCTATTGCCATCCCTCCTCCCCAAGAGCCACCACCACCACCAGCTGGAGGACCCACACAACAAAGAAGCACAGTATTTCCAAAGACAATGAAGAGGACCAAGAAAATGAGGTAGAGGAAGTGCCTACCTCTACCACCTAAAGAGAATCATGGGTGTGGCAGTTCTTTACCACTGTTGGGAATGTACCAAAGGCTAAAACTACAAAGGTAAAATGCACTGAGGGCAACTTTCTACTCAGTGTGGGCTACATTGATACACTCAGCTGTACTCCCTTCCATAACAGAGCTGCACTTCAACAGAAACAGCAAAATGGCTGTGCTGGCTCCTATGAGCACCGCTGCCTCCCGGCAAAACTGTGTTTTGCAACTACAAAAAGATGGCTACACCATCTTCCCAAGCACAAATTGGGCAGGATGGAACAAGGGGGCACACTGAAAAAGCCTACCGGTGTGTTGCTTACCTGTACAAAATAAGGGGAGTGAAAAAGCAGCACTGCTTTGCTGCAAGCCCAAAGTTCCCATTGAAAAGGGAAATATTTACATTTAAAAATGATGTCTCTCTGATGCTCTTTTCCTCTGATTCCTCATCACAATACTTTTATAAATGAGACCCTGCCATGCCCATTCACATTCACATGTTGCTCCAGCAAACAAGAGCAGTATCCTGGAATGACAGGCTGTTGTTCAGATCTGAAGAAATCAAAACAAGCTTTATTTCAGCTACACAGGAAACGCTTTACTTTTTGGCTACAAAATATCAAGGATCAATGCGTCAAAAAGGCCCTGGCTTTCTGGGCCTATGTCAATTTCAGTGCATCTGTGGTTCAAACCCATTGCTACATACAAGAAGCTAACTCTGGCTACAAAACAATGTGGGAATTCAGAGGGAAGCCTAAACCAAATTTGAAAGGAAAATGTTAGCAGCCCCACATGTTTGAATGTACTTTTGCAAATAAAGAAAAATACTTGTATAAAAGTATATGTTGGATAAGGCCCTGCCATTTTCTAGCTTGTGAAGGGGTTTGTGCTGTGAAATATATATGAGAGATCTTATTCAACAGGCTTTATTCTGATGTATAATAAAAATATATAAAATAAGGAATTAAACTGCATTGGCTGAATTTTGCAAGCTCCGGGACAGGTTTTTCCTGCTAGCTAAGCTAAGGCTTCCCCCAAGAGGAACCACCATAAACTTCCAGGACACTTGTCTGATAATTACTAGGTTGGAAAACATTGACTGACCAAGACAAAAAAAGTTCACATACTTATCAGACTATTGTCTGGGCTGAGGCCTTCTACAATAGAAATTCTGGGACATGAATATGTGAAAAAGAAAATCACACCTCCCGTGACTTCTACAAGAAGTTTCAAAGAAAAACTCCATGCTGACCCTGGGCTAAGGGTAGCCTGGAAAGGCATGACCATATTTGGAGGACAATTCTGACCATTTGGTTTAAACAGCTATTTTAAGAACAAACTTTTCAGACTTTTATCTTGGCAACCGGACTTAGGAATGTAAAAAGTTAACCGTTTTAATGTAATTTAATGGATTTTAAGTTAAGACATTGTAGCATTCTCTGCCATATTGGGAACTGAAATTCCAGAGAATTGGGTATTCTAAGGAAAGTATACATGATGACCTTGTGAATTTCAATACTGAGCTGCCCATTGATAATTTATACACCTGTATAAAGTTATGGAATTTGAGACCAAATATTTCACATTAAAAATTAACAAAAATTATTAGAAGGGTGAAACAATGTCTTACAGACTACAGAGTTGGACTGGCATGTACTTCATAAAATATGTAACCTGCTTATGTAATTTGTTAAGATGCCACAATTGAACATATGTGCCATTTATGGCAAAACTGAATTTTAGCTAAAGTAACTGTGGGAGGTTCGGGACATTGTAAAACTCACATCATAGATCTGGCATCATGCCCTTGAAACCCAACCAGCTGAGAGCAAGCTGTCAACCATTACCCCTGACCAATCCAGTTGTTTAGAGGCGTGCTTAGCTAAGCCTGTCCCACCACATCATCTGATGATGTCACCATGCCTTATAAATAAGAGTGGTTGACAGCACTCTACACACACTCTTTCCTGAATTTCCTGCGCCTGCGTTCCTGGTCTTCTACATTCATCAAGCCAAAGCATAGCTGACCAGATTCTACTCCCGCAAGGCCAAAGCATAGCTGACCCCATCTCAGCAAAGGCCTTGATCCAAAAATCCCACTAAAATACCATTAACCAGGGAAAAAGATGTGGTACCTTTAGCATCCACTACCTCCATCCAGCTGTACTTGCCATTCAGTGACCAGACCTTTGCCCAGCTGTCTTTTGCCAAGAGAGTCCGCTATCCGGGGATCAGAATCTTGTGTGACCAGAACCGGTGCCAAAATCCCAAAACTCAAGCGTGGAATGTGTGTATCTCCCCATACCAGAGAAACACATAGTCTCCCCATCTTGAACTTTTTGTCTTTCTTCCACTCGCTAAGCAATACAATCCATACCCTGATAAATTGTTAAAACTGTTAGAATTCTCAGTGCACCCTGTACTTGACTTTCTAAGTGCTAGCGTCATCTCTCTATTAATTCTATCTTGTGTAGATCATAAGCCCTTAGTCATATTTTGAGTAATCAAACTAATTACCACTTAAAGTTGAACGCTGAGGTGACAAGGTTGACATCGCAAATTAACCTTGGATCTTACTCTGTCCCTCTTTAACAATACAGTCTTAATAATCTAGTTTCAGTCAAATGTGCCTTTCATTTTTAAAACCGATTTTCTCATTTTAACTGCTCTATTTTCCTAAAAACAAACCTCAGTCTACCGTCCAAATCTCCCTCAATTCTTCACCTATAGCCTTCCTTTCACTTCCATATTGTCCCTGTGCTGTGCTTCTATTACCCTGCCCAAAAACCGCATTTCAATTCAGTTTTATTCACCCTTTTTTGAAGAAAAAAAACATTTTTACATTTAAAGCTGAAAACCTTTCCATGTGTGAATTCGGCTGCACTCAGTGTTCAAGTTTAACCTGCTTTGTGATCTGTATGCTTTTATGACACATTACCTTCTAGCTGCTAGTGATATAACATCTCTGATACTGTAATGAAACATGTATATCATCATTTAAACACACATATAATTAATTATTTGTCAAAATCCGAGTGTCATCTTAGGCCGTTTATGTGAGGGATTTTGATTCTGTTTGCTGTCTTTTATTCCGGACTACCTGCTGCTTCTTTTTATCCACTCAGAATTTGATTATTTGTGGGTTTAGGGAACATTGCAGGGGGAAACCTTAACTTGGGTGCAATCTATCCTGATTCAAAAAGTGCTCATATTCAATTGTGCTTTGGATATGTTCTACTAGAAGGTTAACCAAGTGCATTGCTTCCATTTCCATTGTCATTATCATCCCATTGGTGTTTGCTGTCCAATATTAAAATGTGTGTGATTTTTGTGAATTCTAAAAATAAATAAATATTTTATTTTCACCAACCGGCCTGGTTCATGGTCCATTGTGACCCGGGGCATTTGTAAAAGGGTGTGTGAAATGGGTCGGGTACTGGCTCAATTTGTATTAGTGGAAATTAAAGAAACAGCATTCCTATTAAGCACCACATCCCAGGCTAACACCCAGTGTTCTGGTCCAGTGTGTGATGCCCGATTGGAATCCTTAACATCAGTCATAGACTACCAGAAAATTACTCCTGCGGTACCACCTTCATGCGCCGCCACACCAAATCCAACTACCGCAATGCCCTCAGAAAGATTGTTCCTTTCTTAGCAAGTAGTAGGCTGGCTTCCTCCACATCATCTTCCTCAACCAATACTGTAACCACACAGTCTACTACTGTGGGACACAAAATCCCACCAGCTACCTTGAAAGCATTAAAAGAGGATGTCATTCCATATCTTTTGAAGACAAAAGTCCTCTGTATATACTGCAACACACCACTCTGCACGGGGAAGCAATTTCAATGTGTGTTTGAAGCTGTAATCAAGGAGCATGAGAAACCCTGCCCACTACCTTAGAAGTAACACACGTGCAATGTCTTCCCATGTCCTCCTGCCCCTCCATATTAGTGCTTCGTGCCTCTTCCCTCATTTCCCTCCTCACTTAACGTTCTAACCTCTCCGGCAAACATTTTTTTTTTAAACAACAAAAGAAAGATTCCTTTAGGAATGACCTTTCACAGTAAAAAAATAGAACAAAAAGAAAATCGTATAGACTCCATCTACTTTACATTTCTCAGTAAAGTACCTAAACTCAATATGTTTTTCAGTGCAGTTTCGATATGTGCTAGGAAGTAGCACATCTGCTTGTGATGCCATACAAGCTCCTCGTGAGATGCATGTACGTCATCAGGAATAAATGCTTTCCACCCCATGATACCAGCCAGCAGGGGCTGCACCACACCTCAGATGGCCACATTTGCAGGAAGAGGGGCATCACTCTGGATGGATGCAACATGGAAGGTGGTCACTGATGGAGTAGATGTCCCAGGCATAGGAGGTTGTGCCAACCCTTCCAAGGTGGACTGCACATCCTCATGCCTCCGGGTCAGGAATACAGCCTGAAAACCCTCCTTGATGCCCCACCTGGCACCTTGGTTGGGCTGCAATGGCCTCCCCCTCCAGCCCCTTTCTCTGTAAACCCAGATGACTCCAGAGAGACCTCCATCCTGTTTGGCCCCTGCATGGCAGCACCCAGTGCTTTAAGTGGGCCGGGGCCTGCCGGGGCCCAGTGTGGGGCTGAGTCGGGGCCCTACCGGGGCCCCATGTCCCACCGCAACATTGGCAGGATGCATTATCCCGTCGGGGCTGCAGCCGCGACGGGAGATGCGCCTGCCATGAAGTCAAGCTAGCTTTCAGAAGTGGCAGCCAACCACAGCGATGCTGTGCCTGGCTGCCACTTCCGCCAGTCATAGTAGCTGCCTCTGGTGACCCCTCGTGCGAGGGGTCACCTGAGGCAGTTACTGTCCCTTTGTTTCCCCAGGTCGCCGAGGCGTCTTTAACCCTTGGCGGACCTGGGGATTCCTCAACATTTTTCGAGGTTTATAAAAGATGGCTTGAAAAGTACACAATTTAAGCCATCTTTTATAAAGCTTTGCCGACGGACAATTTTGTCCATAGTCAAAGCTTTATAAAAGATGGCTTGAATTGTGTACTTTCAAAGCCATCTTTTATAAACCCAAAATGTTTAAAAAGATTGCCTGAAAACTAGGCAAACCGTAAGTTATGGACACAAATATATATACATGTTAAATATCTGTGTGTGTACCTTACTATGGTTTGTATACTTTGCAAGCCATCTTTTCTAAACATAGAAATATTTTATATATTACATTGGTACAGCATGTTTCTGTGTCGCAAAGTCTATTATGCAACATTTGGGTTCCTTTCTGATATCACAATCATTAGACATTTACATGTATAAAAAGCAAATCAGCGTAGTATAATTACATTCGTATTTCCAGATTAAAGACAGAGTATGAGAAACACGTTCATTTCATGGTCTGTATTGAGGCCATCCTTGATGCCTCTGCATTTACAAATGAGTTTAGACTCCATTTGACGTAACATTATTGTGTGGTTACCCCCACGTTTGTTAGTAGTCGCTGTGTCTAGCCCTATGAATTGAATTTCTCTCTTGATGTTCAGGCCAAACTACATCCTATATTACTCCACTGGCTAGTTCCCACAGAGTTAATGAGTGATGAAAAATTCCTGGAATTAGCACGACCGCCCTCAGCATCTGTTGTCCATCATTCTGGAGATGCAGGAGCTTCTGAGACTTTGACCAGTTTTTATACTCCAATCGCAGTTTTTTCAATTCTGTCATATATTCTTTTATCGGAAGATATTTATGTTTTAACATTGGGATGTCTCTCCTCAACTCTCTTTTACTACAACACGTATTTTCATAAAATGTATGCCTATGCTTCAATTTTGATTGACCACCCATTCTTTTTGGCGGGTTAGCTGTCCACAGAAATTCTGCAAAGGTAAGGGAATTACAAATAGATCTTAATTAAGGTCCATCGGAGATAGCAATAGTTCTCAGCAGACTATGATTCAATTTAACCCCTCCTCCACAAACATATTATGATCACTACTACCCCTTGCTTGACACAGAAATGGGTAAATTTTTCGAACATAGCCTTTGATAAGGTTAGTCCAGGTTAAAGCTGGAGGTACAACCCCTGCTATATTCACATTTGCAATATGTAGATTCCACTCAGTAAGGGAAGAGTGCCATTGTTTACTTTTGGCAGTTGGTTCTTTCAAACTGTCCCAATTTACACTTGCTCTAACACACAGAGAGTTTAGATCATCTGTTAGAATTATGCTCACTGAACCACACTTCACCTCCATTTGCAATAACAGGTCTGCCAATAACTGAAAAAATCTGATAGGACAGAGCTCGAGGGGACCTCATTATATATGAATCACTACCAGAGCAAAAATAACAATTTTGCACCTTAAATCTGCCTTCATTGTCAAAATACCCAGAGTTTTATTACATGCTGGTTCCAATGTGGATAAGATGGAATTTCAGAAAGCAATCAAGAGACCTCCTACAGACCGCCCTTTACCATGACCATGTGCACATTGCTCCATGTTTGTAAACCATCCACTTTGAAACTAGTGGTTAACCATGTCTCTTGTAGAGCTATTATGTCATAATGGATGAATATTTCCTCTCTGATGTTCATATTTTTAAATGAGCTGGAACCCCTTGTGTTCCAACCAATCACTTTAAATTCCTGATTGACTAAAGAGACTTCTCTTTCTCTGGTAATTGATTGCTAGTGCTCCTATTACTAATTCACCCCCTGGATATGTTCTTTCCTATATAGTCTTCCTTTTTTCCATTGGCCAACTTACAGTTATCATATAATAGTTCTGCAGATATCTCATAACCCCACTTATGTAGATCCGAACTGGCAACTAGAACAGCAATGGCCCCCAGTTTAGGTTTAAAGCCAATTTCCACAATATATGTACATTTAAAGTTTGAAAAACGGACGTACTCTATAAAGGGGGGAGAAGAGAAACAAGCCGTCCACCTCTTTAAATATGGCTAAAATTGCACTCTAATTGAATGATTTTGATTTTTTATCCCCATACAGGCTTTTCATCCACACTTTTGCGATTGCAAAGGGTTGAACAGTTGGAAGATTTTCCCCAAATCTATTGCTTGCTTTTCTCCCCTCTTCCTCCATTTGAATTCATGTTGTAATCCTTGAGACAGCACTGACTTTTTATTGCACACTTCTGTTGTGTCTTTTTTTCCCATGTCTTCAGTTTGTGTACATGTCATATTCCATTTCCGTGACTGCGATTCCTGGTTTAATTTTACCATATATTTTCCGTTGGAGTTCAGGTCATTTTCCAATTTCTAGACTGTGAATCCTCACTTGACTTCACCATCATAGGACCCTTCTCCGTTCTTTGTAAGCCTGAATCTCCTTCTATACTCGCTCCACCAGCGAATACATTGCTTAATGTCAATTGGTTGAGAATTATGGCACTCGATAGATACTCCCCCGCAAAAATATTGGGCCTGACTTTAATTGCTCTTGAGGTTTCTCTGTTTGTACCCCCACACTGCCTCTCATGATTACTAGACTATTCTTGGTCAGCCTTTCCTCTGGGCACTTATCTTGTAGACCAATCTTAGGATGAGCAACTATTACTGGGAAACCATTGTCATTGTCCGTTTGCAGCTCCACGTTCTTTAATTTCCTTGATCTTTAACGTTTATTCCTGCTTTCATTGATTAGTGGTAAATTGATTGCACGTAGCAGCATAACGTGTCTTCTGGAATTTCTGGTGCTTTGTTTTCTGTTCCTTTTTAGTTTTTAAAATGTCTTCCTTCTCTCCAAACTGTAGGTTGTTCCTTTTTATTTCTTACTTCTACCATTGATTTTATGTGACTTAATAAACATTTCTTCAAACAAAATTTGAGTTGGTGGAATGGCCTCCTTATTTTGTGCAATCTGATCCTCCAAAATAAACACATGAATTCTTCCAGAATAGATTCTGATAATGGGGTGTCATTGAATATTTTGACCTGAGGTGTCATAGTGCCTCTACCAGTGCCTGACAGCTGTGGGTGAGTGGATGAGTCACAACTGGCTGAAGGTGACTGGAGAGAAGACAAGGTGTTGGTGATAGGTTCCCCCCGATCCTTCACTTCCTTCAGACCTTCCTCTCTTGGTTTCCCTCCTTGTTCCAGTGACTAAGGTGAATAATCTGGGAGTGATCCTTTCAGCTTCTCTCTCTATGAATGATCAAGTATCGGCAGTGTGCAAGGTTGTCCATTTCTACATAAAATACTAAAAAAGGTGCTTCCCATGCTACCTGCCTCCTCACATCCCCCGGTGGTTGCATCCAAGGTGCTGAGCCGGCTGCACTATTGTAGACCATAGGCCGTAAACTATGTACCCAAGACTCTAGGCCCTGGCCACAACCATCGCAGCATACCACACCCATAGATGACACCCATAGAATCAAACATCTATCAAATATTCGCAAATCTACCGTTTGTGTACTGTTTGATTTGTATAGTTTGTATGTGAAGTTTTGGCTCACTTCACTGCAGTATAACATATCCATGGAAGTAAACATTTTGTATTGTGGTGTATGGTTAGATGTTTGCTTCAATGGTTGTGTTATGGAGCAGCATTTGTGAGTTGTATCATAATATACTTACTGTTTGATTTTTTGTGATTGAATATATTTTTTTCATGACTTGGGTCACTGGAGCAGATATTCTTTTCAATTTCTGTGTTACAGGAAAAGATCATGTTAGTTCACATAGTTTATAAACACTACATTGCATAATAGACATTTCTGCTTTATTTCGACCCTCATATTTAGTAGTTTACAAACCAGTGTACTGTGCAATTTCTCAGGTTCTGTGTTTGTTGTTTAAATCATTGGGTCTGTGGGAAAAGAAAATCCATGTTGGATTAAAAAACAGTTTATTGTTATGGTACAGTACATTTCTTTTTTTGTTTTCAGTGTTTACTTGTTTCTGGCTAATGTTTTATCTGTTGGTTTGTTGCAGATTGTTAGATAACTGTTTTTGAATTGTAACTGGTTATCGTTTTTTATTTATATTCTCACGTTGTAATCTATCTGTTGGGTTTTTGCCGATTCTTGGGGCAGTTAGAAACCTGTTGGCATATTCTAACTGTTTATTTCTTCTAATAATTTATTGGTATTAATTTATCTGTTTGGTTGTTTCAGAATCTTGGGGCAGTTAGATACCTGTTGGTGTATTATAAATGTGTATAGTTTTCTAATTGAAGTATTATTAATGTTTATGCACAGATTAGTTATTAGTGGTATTGATTTATTTGTTTGGTTCTTGCAAAGGGGCAGTTAGATACCTGTTGGCATATTCTAACTGTTTATATCTTCTTATAGTTTAGTGGTATTGATTTATTTGTTCGGTTGTAGCAGAATCTTGCGGCAGTTAGATACCTGTTGGAATATTCTAACTGTTTATAGTTTTCTAATTGAAGTTTTGTTAATGTTTATGTACAGATTAGTTATACAATTTTGGTTTAAAGAAGATTAAATAAGCGTTTATAAGATTTGCTGGTAATCTCTGCTTCAGATTAATGGTACTATCATTACATTCAAAACATCCAGAAATATTTTTTATATGTGCAGTGTAGTGACCTGCATTGGTTGTGGCTCCTGTGTGGTAGATTATACCAATTGTTGTGAAGGTTTTCTTACCAAGTGATACTTGACCATGTGTGAATCCAGTTAGTTTGCAGTTGTTTTTGGTACCATCTGCATTGTAATGTAGAAGCATTAATATTATGTATTCACTATGTGTTTGTATTTGTAAGGTGGAGCGATTATCTGACTTGCAGGTAGTACATAATCTGCCATGGTTTCCATTTTGTACAAGTTGCTGAAATGGAACAGATTCACAGTTAGGTATGGATACATACACAAAGCGTTCATTAGAGATTTGTTCCTGTGCCATATTGTTGCACAGTGTGCATGTATGTTTCCACATGTATGAAATCAGGGAGATCTCATTTATAGGTATGATTTTGTTTTCCAGGACTTGTAGTAAGTACATTAGAAATTATTGTGGATCTTCTTGTGAGTTTATAGCGAATTTGACCATTCCAGCACAGTAGTCCAATTCTTGTCTTATTCCATGAACACTATATTTGTTGTCAGGATGGTTGCTTGCATTTATATGGAGGACTAACATTTGCAAACACAATTGGTCTGTATTGTGTAAGTAAATGTTGTCAACCATTAGTAGCAATTGAAGTAGAATATTTATTGCTACATTTGCGTAGCAATTTACACCACTTATATTTGAAATGTTTAACGCACCAGATAGTCCTGTGTTGAAGTCATTTATTCGAGTGTGTGTTGCTTCTTTGAAGAAGTACCTGTATTACTTTGAGTAGTAGATTCATGTAGTAATTGATGAATTATTACCTTCTTTTACTCTCTTTGGAGGATTTGCAGTGAGATCCTGTTGCATTTCTGTTTGAAGTAGTTTTCTTTTACAGTGCTTTGCTTTTTGTGGAACAGGATAGGTTTTTTAGATTGGGGTGTATAGTGAACGTAGTCTATTGTATTCTAAAATGCAAGGAATATCAGCATTTACTTTACTTGCATCAAAGTTCATTAGAAATAGACCGTCAAGTGTACGTAAGCGTGATTGTGCTATGTAGCTCATGCCTTCTTTAAGGACTGTGTTCCCAATATCTATCAATGCTTTATCTAGAGTAAGACCTTGTGATTTTTGAATTGCGACTGTGTATGCTAGAGTTAGAGAACATTTTTCTCTGCGTACATACATGTCTTTAAAAAGAAGGAATCGGGCTGTTGGGCCGTCCTATTCTTTTTACTTCTTATAGTTTGTCAAAGAGAATATTGACAAACGGAATTTTGTTGTCACGTGGGTATGTTTGAAAGCCAACAACTGTACCAAGTGCTCCATTAACTAGTCCTTGCTCCACGTCAAGGTTACGTTTAAGCATTACTCTACAGTTTAAAGATCATTTTAATATTTTCTCCAAACCAGCTGTGTTGGAGATAGAGTTTTCTAAGGTATTTAGTCTTGTTGTGGCTTGTTGACACATGGGTAGTGTCATACCATGTACATCCAGTTTGTCTGTGGCGTACATTTCAATTATTGGTTGCATTTATTTTTTCAACATTGTTTCATTGAGTTTGGAGCTGCTTGCAAGAGTTGGTATCATGGACATACAATTGACATTTTTGTGTGCTAATTGTTCCATGACATCAGCATGAGTTATGGCCATAAAGTGCATGGATATGCCGGGTTTTTAATATTGCTTGTGCTTCTTGAGATAGTACACCAACTCTAATACTTTTCAAAATGTTGGCGTAGGTGAGGTCTGTAGACTGGCGCATGTTTGCTGTTAATTCTCTGTATTGAAAATGTTGCCAAAGGTTAAAATGTCCTATGCTGCCAACAGTTTTACGGCAGAGTTTGTGCCCTAAGGTTTTAAAAATAGGTTGACCTTTCACTGGTGTCAATTGAAGAAGCTCTCCAAAAACAACCATAATGTGCTTTCCTCCAAAGAGGTCTTCGTAGTTTGTTTTGAGTACTTCTTGTAATGTGAGGTGAATCAAAGCTAACATTAGGTTGGAGACCATGCTCACTTCATCTATTAGTAGCATTTTCATTTGTTTCAAAACTCTGCGTAGTCACATTGCAGCTTCTGTAGAAAGTTTGTAATATTCTAATTTGTTTTTGTGTTCTACTGGAAGGAGTAGTAATTGGTGTAAAGTGACACCGCTGATATTGTAGGCAGCTAAACCTGTGGGGGCAGCTACAACAGCTGACAGTTTGTTCTTTGTCAATTATTGAAGGAACTCTCTGATGATTTTGATTTAGAATGTTTTGCCTGAACCAGCTTGACCACTGACGTATAGTAGTATAGGTTTGTAATTTTAGCAGGTACATTCCTTATTTTCATGTTGTACACCATGTGCAATTTCTTTTGTTACTTCTAGAAAAATGCTACGATGCTCATTGTTCAGTTTTGATTGCAGGACAGTTAAGTCTTCTGTATTTCTTCATAGAGAGACATGTTTTTTTCTACTTCTGTCATAGCTAACTCTGCCTCATTTGCTACTAGTGGCTGTCCCAGTGGTTCTTCGCTTCCTGTTACAGAAGGTTGACTACTGTCGGGAGTGTCCTTATCTAGTTGGGTCTGGATTTCTTCTTCGTGTTGCTGTTTATTATGCCACATTGTTTTGTACTGTGTAAAGTTTACATCGGTCATAGTGCTTTCGTTTGCTTTGAACGCGTCTTCATAGGAGTCATAGAAATCTAGTAGCTCTTTTTCTTTAGTCCATGGTTTAAAAAGTTGTAGCAGGGACATCTAATATAGTTCTTTATGTTGCGGAGATTTTAATGACAATTTGATATGATTAATTAAGTTTCGTTTGGTAACTTTCACTAAGCTGCCTTCACAATTTGTCACTAAGCATTTACCTTTAATTTCATCAGGTTTTATATTATTTTTGTATGTGAAGTTTTGGGCTATGTGGTATAGACACATGGTTTCCAAAGTGGTACTTCTGTTTGGGTAGTATGTGTCTAGTAAATCATTTTTCAAAATGTCTTGGTTGTTAGGATCATTTTTGGCTATTGTTTCTATGTCGTCGTATGATATGAGAACGCTTTTTCTAGATTTAGCAGGACCAAGACTTAGCCATACTATATTTTCAGATTTTCCATACAAAGCAGTACCGGTTAAACAATTTGCATCTTCATAGCAGACACATTGTCTAAGAGAGAGCATTTTTATGCCTAAGATGTACAATTTCTGAGACAGTGTTTTGTCTGATGATAGGTGATCCCGGAGGTCTTGAAGCTCTGTTTTTTCTGTGTTGGTTAAGTAGGCTGTAACATATCGTGAAACTGCAGTGGAATTGTCTGCACATCTGTAATGTACTGCACATCTATGTTTGCATTCCAAAAGAGGGCAATGATTGCATTGTAATAATTGATATATTTTGCTTCTTCTGTTCTTTTTATGTAATATGTGTTCTTTGGTGATTTACCTTTAACACTATGTCTAACTGAAGACATGAAGTTGTTTACTTGACCTGTTGCTGTAACTGGTCTAGGGAAACCAAAGAGGCATTTGGTGTAGTATTTCCCTTTGTTTTTTGTATTTGCAACAACAATATTTCCCAAATGTGTATCTTTGAAATAGTAAAATGTGTGCATGAAGATCACTATTTATTGCTTCTGATGGAATTTCACAAGTGACATATTTTTCGATAAACTGTAAAACAGTGGCATCACTGTCTTGACCAAATTTAGGAACATCTTTAAACCATAAAAGCATGTGGATATGTGATGCTCCTCTGGCTTGGTATTCTTTTCTCCATAAGAAGTGTTGCACTTCTCTGAGGGGAGGAACAATTTTATTACAAATAAAGTGTTGCATAGCAATGAAGCATTGATGGAAATATCTTGAAACATTAACAGGATCTAGAGAGCAAAGTTCTCCAGGTGTTAGTATATCTATGTTTGTTTCATTTTTGTTTGCTATGCGTAGGAAATCATGTAAATCTTCCCATGCATATTCTGCACAAATTAATGTAACAAACCTAGTGGGCGGATCAAGGTTTCTTATCATGCAACGTGCATCTCCGTGACGTCAGAACCTGCACTCCTTAGTACCACACATGTTTGCTAACAGATTTGTAATGCATGATTGTAGAATCTCATATATCTATGTTTGTTTTATTTTTGTTTGCTATGCGTAGGAAATCATGTAAATTTTCCCATGCATATTCTGCATAAATTAATGTAACAAACCAAGTGGGCGGATCAAGGTTTCTTATCATGCAACATACATCTCCGTGAGGTCGGAACCTGTACTCCTTAGTACCACGCATGTTTGCTAACAGATTTTTAATGCTTGATTGTAGAATCTCATCTTTTCCTTGCACCTTTTGCAGCAATTGCGTAGCTGACATATTTTGAAAGTGGGTACCTGAATTCAATGTGTGTGCAAATCCATAGCATAGAGTTGCTAGCTGACTTTCAAAGAGTAGGTGGAATATGTATTCCACATTTTGTCTAAATCTGGGATCTTCAGAATACATTTGTAACAAGCTTTACTCTGATGCTGTTATTTGAATGGGTTTATCATCATACCTTCCTCCTTTCCCAGTAGGAAAGAGTAGAGGAAAAGGACATACTTTTTTCCCATATGCTGATTGGTGATCCTTTGGTTTGTCACATTTGGTATGTTTCTAGTGCATCATCTATGGTGTCATTATAGTGTAATGGATGCATTGTATAATGGTCTAAAATATTGAATACTCTAGCTGGATCTAGAAGTTCAAATTGACCGGTTTCTGCTGACTCTTGAATTATTTCAGTGGTTTCCTTCACGTTTTCTTCAATATTAATTTCTTTGTAGTATTCATTATTGTCTTTAAGATATTGCAAGGCTTGTCTAACTTTATGTAAGTCTATGAGTTATTGCCAATTTTTTTTGTCTTTTGTAGGTACACCATTTATTAAGACAATTAAAGATTGCTCTATTGGACATTGCTCTCCCAGAGTGTGCACATTTTCTTTTAGATCTAATGGTAAATAAACTACCTTGCCACAAATGCCTTTCACTAATTCAGAGGGAAGTAATTTTGCTGTTTTTGGTTGAAGGCGTATTATTGCTTGAAATGGGTGCACTGTTTGAATTATGATGCTCTCATAAAAGTTGAGTTGTTGCAGGGGTTTCAGTAGTGGGAATGATTCCAAGTTATTTTTGATAGCACATGAAGGAGTTTGGTTGTTGTCTAGTTTTGTAGTGCAGTAAGTGCAAAGGGGTCAGTTATTTCATATTTGTTTTCTGCTATACGGTAGAGAGATAATTCAAACCATTTGGAATCTTCACTGTTTTCTATTTTGTATGTTATGTCTATAGTTTTTGTGTTAATTTTATTAAAAAGTTCTGCGGCAACACACACACACATGGTTTGGTACTTCAGCAGATGCACTTTCAAATGTTAATATTTCTTTTTGTGTGTAGTAGAAGATTGTCATCTGTACAACTGTTGCTAGTCTGTTGTAAAGCTATTGCATTTTGTAAGAGGCTTTCACTTCCAAAATATTTTCTCTGGATATGCTCTATTTCCTTCAGTAGGTCTTTGGCTGTACCATGTTGAAGATTGTCATTTAAATTGGCTAGTGCTAAAGCAGGACTTTTAGCATAGTACAGTTTATAGACTAAATGTCTTATAGTTGAATGATGTGTTGATATAATTTTGACATGATGGAAGATGCTTTTGCAAATAGGTCTTGAAATGCAGGCCAATGAATGTCCTTGCAGTCCTGTGTATTTGCGCACTGGACAGGTATCCATAATTTGCAGCAGTTTTATTTTGAGTTTGTCTTTGCCTTTCACATATTGATTGAGGAACTGTCGTAAAGATTTGAAAGATTTTTTCGCAATGTTACACATTGACGTGCATGGCCATTTGTATACTGGACGTTCTGGTTAAGTTGAATGGAGAATTGATACTGAGTTTTCTGGGGATATTTTTGTAAGCATTATTTCTTGTTGCATTATGGTATCATTACGTTTTTCATAACCTCGTCCACTGCTATGTATGGCAATTGTGTTTGTTTGATTTTGTTTGTATGCTTCTTCATTAAAATATGGTTCTGTGCATGTGGTGTGACTCCATTCACCTCCACAGATATTTAAGAAGTTATTTTTGTTGACATTCCATTTATTGAGAAGTCTTTTTTGTAATTTAGTACTTAGTTTTGTTATCTTATCAGAAGGATTGCACTGTCTATCAAAGCTTCTAAGATCAATGTTCTACAGTAGTTTTTAAGGGTTCTGCATGATTTTTCTCCTGTTTTTATAAGATTCTGGAGGACCTTGTGGCGGAACATTTTTGCTAATATCCTTTTTTTGTATGGTTACTTCCTACTATATCAAGATTTCTAGGAGCAGTTTTAGAAGTAGTGGTAGCTGCATTGTTGTTAATCATTTTCTGTTTTCTTTTACATTTTGATAGAGGAGGCAAAGTTTTTGTACTGGAAGATTGTTTTGTTTCGAGTGAATGACTGTATTAGCTGTTTTGTTTGAACTTTTTGTAGAAACTCTGCTAGAGATGGATGCTTATTTTGGACATTTTTATTTTCATTTGCTCTATTTCTGCGTTGCTTTCTATGGACTTGCTTTCTGGTAGGCATTCTGTGGGGTCTGTTGAAACAAAAAAAAGAAGGTATGGGTTGGGCTGTTGTGCAATGTATGTGTGCTGTATGCATGAGTGTCTGAGTATGATGGTAAAGATGTATCTGGTGGTGTGTGATTGAGCATTGGGCAGCTACGATTAGTTGGGAAGGCTATTCTTCTATTTGTGTGTTACTATACTGTGGTTCAGATAACAGTAGAAAGTGAGCTAGTGGTGAGGATAAGCACTAATAATAAATCAAATGGAATTACATTAAAACAATTCTTTGTTTTGTAATACTAATATTCTAATGGCTGAGTTATGTTATTTGTGCTCCAAAACGGGGATTTGTGTGCCATTCTGTGTGCTAATCCCTGTTTAATAAATGGTGATTTGTGGGCAAAATAGTGCACAAATCTTCGTTTTTTTGGTGCACAAATGACATGACTCACCCGCACTGTGTGTTTGAGTAACAGTAAGAATATTTGTATTTGTATTTATTTAGTTTATATAGTGCTTTACACCAAAGTGCTGCACATTTTAACAACAACAGGATATATATAACAATCAACATTATAAAAGTAACAGTGGAAGCAATTTAAAATTGAGAATCAGACCAACAAAACAGTAAGTAGAGAAATTAAACTGAAGGGGAGAAGGAGAGTAGTGCAGTGGAAGTGAGAGAGGGAGGGGTGGGGAAGAGGAGGAGTAGGGAAACGGATGGGGTGAAGGGTGAGAATGGGGGAAGGGGGATGGGAGGGAGATGATTAAGGAGATAAGGCAAGGGGGAGGGGGCAAGAATGGGGAGGGGTTTCATGGTGAGGAATGGAGAAGGAGAGATGTGAGGAAAGTGCAGAATGAGGAAAAGGTAGAAATAGAGCGGCGTGAGAGAGGTAAGGAGTTCCAGTGCAGGGGTGCTAGGAGATGGAAGGAGCGGAAACGGGATGTGGTACAAAGGGAAAGAGAAACAGTGAGAAGAAAGTGGCCAGCAGAGCGAAGGAAGTGGGAGGGAGTGTAGAAAGAGAGGAGAGAGGAGAGGTAAGGGGTAGAAAGATCGTGGAGAAATTTAAAGACTAAGCAGAGAAACTAAGGTATTATTGTACTTACTCTTTTTTTGTGGAATAAGCAGGTTTCTTTGTAGTTGGTGTTTGTAGTTCAGATGTTGCTGTTTTCCATGAGAGTGGTCTTCCCTGCAATTGTAAAAGAAAGAAGTTAATAATGTTGTGTGTTTACAGCAGTGATGTTAATTCAGAGGTTAATTTTTATGTCATTGTAGTAGTATTCTTGTTTGTTTTCTGAACATAGTTTATGCATGCAGTTTCATTTGACTATGTGCAGCCTTTATATTTTATTTATATTATGTTAATTCAACATGCTTTGCAAATGCATAGAATATTAAGTGTATGAAATTTGCTTGGTTCTTTAAAGCTGTGTTATAGAATGTTAGGAGAAAGAAGAAATAATGCAATTCTTATAAGGTAAATGGCAGAAACTGTATAAAAAAGAATGGAATATATGTATTTGTGAAGGTGTGGGTAATAAAGTAGAAGGATGTGATTTACAGGTAGTGGTGTTATTACAGCTGTGAGAATTTCAATGATACTGTCTATGTCTGTGAGTGTATGAAGATGCATGACATTTTACTGGCTGTGTGTAATTTTATGATACACTACTAGGTGTTTTTCCATAATTATATTGTTATTTCTTCCATCTTCTAATATACATTTTTAGATAGGTGTGTGTGTCAAAGGAAAATTAGATAGCAGACAGGTTTGGAAGTGACAGTTGATTATAGCAGATGAAAAAAATGAAACTATGTTCATTTTATAGGTTATGCAGGTAAGTGGCAGTTAATCTGTTTATATGCATTTATAAGAGTTGTACATGTATTGTGCAGATAATATGCATACCTGTAGTTTGTATTCATGCATGTGGATATGTATGCAGCTCCAAATAGAAATCTTAGAGACTTGCAGAGTACTTTTTGTAGTAGGTGCTTTCCAATGATATGAGACTTGTACTCAGAGTGATCAACAGTACATTTGAAGTGCTGAACTCTGATGGTGGAGTTAGATGTAGAGCTCTTGGATGTGATTGGTGGATGGTTGTGTGACTGCTTAGCTGTATCCAATGAGGGAATGGCAGAGAGAGTAAAGTGGAAAGGGTGGAAGGGCTATCCAAGAGTTACGCTGTCTGCAGACACCACAGCTGTCCGCGGACAGGGCGTGTCACATCTGGGGTTTTCCAGCAAATCCAGCATCGAAAGTGGACTGTAGGGATCAGCCAATCAGGTGTTGAGGTTGTGGATTTGTGTTGAAAGAGACTGTGTGTAGTGAAGTTGGCAGAGGTGGAGAAAGTCAGGGTGTTGGTGCTTGGAGATATGTTTGTGCATGGTTTACAGCAATATGCTCAATGCAGGCATGTGGCCAATAATTTTGATGTTAAAGGAGTGGAGGTGGTGTGGAGCACTGTGTCCCATGTACAGGGAATTGTACACGTTTGTGAAGATATGGGCAGGATGAACAGTGTTGTAGTTTTGCATTATGGAGTTTTCCATTTGGGCTATGTCAGTGCTCCTACTTTGTTGGCAGATTTGGAACACTTGGTTCAAGCAGTAATGAACATCCTTCCAAATTACAAAGTGATTTTTTTTTTGGATTAGTACCTAGGGCAATATGGGACAATGGTTCTATTTTTTGTCCTCAGCAAAACATTGGTAGGTGTGCAATCAACCGAGGCATGTGTGCTTTCATGCTTAGAGCTGGTATGTTCTTCTGTAATAATGAGAAAATTAATTCCAGTAGTGTTGTTAATTTCCTTATCTTTTTTGGGAAATGCCATTCTGTTTTGGAATGTAAGGGTTGCTTTGGAGAAGGTTATGTGAATATTTTAGGAGTAAAGTAAGAAAAATAAAAAAATAAAAACAAAATACAAAACAACAGGTGTTTGTCAAGCATCTGCAAAAAAGGCTCTTTTCAGAGCCAACCTCAAAGGGGAAATGGGGCACACTATTTAAATTTACATTCAGCACGCTCAGATTTTTGATATGTCCGTGGACATGGCGGTAGTCCGCAGACATTGCGTATTACAAACGGGGATTATGGGGTGGAGAGGCATGCAAATGAGAATGAGCAGAGCAAGTGATTGGTCAGTACATTTTAGTGGGTGTGTTGTATAAGGAGAGAGTGTGTCAGAAAGTATTTTTCCTGAGAGAAGAACAGTTAGCTATGGCTGTGTGTTTCAGAAAACAGATTATCTGGATTTTGGGAGACTCATGGATACATGGTTTGGAGGTGCATGCAGAACGCTGTGGAGTAGCTGCAGATCTTGGATTCCCTTATATGGAAGTACACTGGCATGGAGTGTGTGGAATGATGTGGTTGGACTTGGTATCTCTCTGTGCTACTTTGGAGAAGAGCTTCATCCACACATAATTATAATTCATTGTGGAGGGAACAGTTCAGGACATGTGTCGGAATTTCTTTGCAATTTGGGATGAAAGAAGGACTTGGGAAGGTCATGGACATGTTTCCAAATTCCCACGTAATTTTTTCTCGTATTGCGCAGAGACAAATATGGCTGCGTTCTTCTTCATTTGGTCCACAAATGGAGAAAGCAAGGCGGAATGTTAATAAGGCTGTTTGTGCCTTTCTAAGAGATGTTGGCATGTCCTCTTTCCACAATGAAAATATCATGTTTCGTAGTACATACATTTTTCACAGAGATGGAGTTCATCTTACTTATGCTGCTAATCAGATTTTTCTGAGAAATGTACAAAATGCATTGCGACCTTTTGTGGAATTACAGCCATTCATTTTGCAGTAGGTGTTGACTATTTCAAGTTTTTGAAACACAAAAAAACCCCACCAAAACCTCTTTTCAGAGCCACCACTTCTTCCCAGAGAAAAGTGCAATGGTTCTGATAGGGCAGCACACCAAAATCTTAGATGTCCGTGAACTGTCCGCGGACTTCTAAAAAATGGACAGGGCTCTGCTCCATTTATTTTTCACTTCTATTTTTAGACTGTGAAAGGCGGCTCTGAAAAGAGCTTTTTTTGGGGGGATTTTTGTTGTTTTATATTTGTTTTGGTTTTTTATACACGACACACTAGGAGAGAAGGGGAAAGGAGGGTAAGAGGGTTACACCAACCACTGGGATAAGAACGGGCAGGTGGAGAGAGTAAGATGTAGGCTGGGCCTTACTTAGGTAGGTAGCAGGTCTTCTTGTGCTCTGAGACCGCTGTCTCAAAAGCACTTCGAAGTCTCCCGCTCTGCAGAGTACTGCGTCACAGTACATACACAAAACTGTGACCCTTGAAAGGTAAGGGTCATCAGCATCGTGAATGGCCTGTGAGGCAGCTGGAGGGATGCACTCTCCCACAGGAGTGTCTCTTGTGGTGAGAGGAGTGGAATCAGAGGATGTAATAGAGGAATTCAACCTACTACGTTGATCACAAGGTACAACTTTGCAAAAATGTCGTACCAAAGCTGTACAAACCAGGTCTCCAGTGACTCAGCACCATTTTGCACTGGTTGCAGGTGACCTTGTTCGCACGTGTCTTGGGTACGTCACCATGAATGGTAAATAACCGCCACACCCAAGACTCACGGTGAGTGCTGGTAGTAGGGACTTCCACTACCTCATCCTCGTCATCCTCTTCATCCTCCTCCTCTACATCCTCACGCCTGTTCCCCTCTTCAGGCCCTTAGGGAGGTTGTGGTGGTGGAGGGGGTGGGGGTGGTGCTGAGACAGATGTAGCACCTTCTGGAGCAGCAAGTATTGATGCCATCAGGTCTGATGGAAAGTGGCAGCAAGAGCAGCAAAATCTGGAAGATTACCAGCAAAGTAGACAATGCTCTGTCAGATAGCCAGAAGCACAATGAGGATGAGCTCTGGGGTGTGGCCTTTTATAGGGGTGCGTGAGTGTGCTTTGCGGACACCCGTGCTGTCCGCGGACAGATTGCAAACCCAAAAAAGGCTCCGAAAGTTCCAAAAAGTATATAGAAATTCAGGGTCATTGTCTGGGACATGTGCTATGGTAATTTTTTACTATCAAATACTGTAGATTGCCTGAAAAGGTACTTTTAAAATGTTCGGGGACCCGAACAGTGTGTGCAATTCAGGACACATGCTCATCGTGGGTGCGGTCACATGATGATGTCGCGAACATGTCCGCGAAGGGAACGGCCGTCCGCAGGACACCAAATGTACGGGAACGGCTGTGCGCATGTGCGTGGGTGTTCTACGGACAGTGTTCAGGTCCTGAAACTAATTAAACGTGTGCCACAAGTGAGACGAACAGTTACGGACAGGCGCAATGTTCGTAGGACCTATGGGTGTGGTGCAAATGTGCGTAGATGTTCTACAGGCAGTACAGACAGTCATAGTGTCCTTAGAACACCCCCATTTTGGTTAATTACGGACATCCTGGACACTGAATGTGTTCTTAGAACAGTTTCAACTTCACTGCGGACATAACGGACAGGCATAGTGTCCTTAGGACACCCCCATTTTGGTTAATTACAGACATTCCGGACACCGAGCGTGTTCTTTGAACAGTTTCAACTTGACTGCGAACAGTACGGACGGGTATATAGTGTCCTTAGGACACCTCCATTTTGGTTAATTACAGACAGCCCGGACACCGCCCATGTTCTTAGAACAGTTTCAACTTGACTGTGGACATGACGGACAGGCATAGTGTCCTTAGGACACTCCCATTTTGTTTTATTATGGATATTCCAGACACTGAGTGTGTTCTTAGAACAGTTTCAACTTGACTGCAGACATTACAGACAGGCATAGTGTCCTTAGGACACCTTCATTTTGGTTAATTACGGACAACCCGGACACCGCGCATGTTCTTACAAAGTTTCAACTTGACTGCGGACATTACGGACAGGCATAGTGTCCTTAGGACACCCCCATTTTGGTTCATTACAGACATCCCAGACACTCAGGCTGACCGCGGACATCTTAACTGCCTTTTTTAAAAAAATAAGACACAAAGGACTGAATTAAAACACATGTAATATTTTTTTTTTTTATATACAGATATAAAATTTATGAAAGAGAGGGGGAAGCAGAAACTGACACAAACACAGGGGAATTAGGGATTTGGAGAGGATGGATGGGAGGAGATGAATGGATGGAAGTCTCATTGTAACATTTTTCTTGGTGGGGAAGGTTTGGGGATAGTTGACTGGGAAATGGAGAGGGGGAACAGGTACATGTGGGTCAATGATATTTAATTTTTTCTTTTATGTGGTCCTCCACAACATTTTTCCAAAGATTGAAATTTTCCATTAGAATGTCCATTTTTTCTTCCATGCGGTGCAGAGTATGTTCTAAGGTGTCTTTAGTTGTATTATTCTCAATGTTTGTATGGCCTTGAAAAAAATAAAAATGTTAAGTACAGATACATTTATGATTATTAATTTGGTCATTGGTCATAAAGAGAAGTGTCTACCATTAGTATCATTAGCTTCAGTCATTTCCTCATGTGGAAAATGTTCCTCAAGCCATTCCAAAGTACTGGCCATTTCTGTGTAAAAAAAATATATTACTTTTAGTGTACCTAATACAGAAACTTTAGAAATATATAAGAAAAATGAAGTTTACTTACCAGCTTCTGGTAAATTGTGTTCTTACTGTTGTGTAGGTTTGCTGTTGCACCTAGCTGTGCAGTTTCTGTGGGGTAATTATGTTGGAGGCATATCTTTTCTGTTTTGGTATATTCCATTTTAGTACATATGGTATTAAAATGATAGTTGATGTGTTACATATATAGGTTCTACTTCTTATTTATTATTACATATAATGTGTTTATATGCTGCTTTTTGAACTTGTGCAGTGTTTATATGACTTAATATAACAATTTAAGATACCCCCTGAGTGTTTGAGTATTGTTGTTGTCCACTTCCGTCCGCGGACATATGCACAGTCGGCGGACATCAAAATCACTAGGTAGGGGTTCAGTATGTTCTATGTTACATGTATATAAAGCCAGGGACGTTATGGTTAAGTTGCGCTACTAAAAACCTATGAAATTCTGTAAAAAAAACTTTGTTACAGGTACGTTATGGTTAAGTTGGGCTACTAAAAACCTATGAAATTCAGTAAAAAAACATTGTTAAAGGGACGTTATGGTTCCAAGTAAAACCGAAAAACCCCTGAAATTCGACAGTTATGGTAAGCTAAGCAACTGTAACTTGCGCCACCACCGTGAACTGCTAAGACTAACACCCAGGACAACAACTGGTAGATTTACATAAAGTAAGATAAGCCTTGCAATATCTAAAAGACAATAATGAATACTACAAAGAAATTAATATTAAAGAAAACTTGAAAGAAACCACTGAAATAATTCAAGAGTCACCAGAAGCTGGTCAATTTGAGCTTCCAGATTGTTAGGCAGAAACCTGTGCAGTTCCCTCTGGGACCACTGCAAAAGATTTAGGACTACAGGTGTTTGGCAGTAAACCCAATTGGTAGCAGTCTGTACCACCCAGATTTACCTGGTAGCTGTGGCTGAGCAGTCAGACTTCTCTCAAGACGAGTTAGGCCGTATTTGGAGTATACAGGAAAGGGCAATTTACACAGTAGAACAAGCAGACACGGATCAGAGCTTGGGTGTAAAGATATATCATTATTTATTTAAAAACACATCTATGGAAAACACACTGGCACTAATATGGCAAACAACTTCAATCACAATTACTATAAGTATATATCAATCCCATAACAATATTTCGACAAGTCTAGGTTCAACGGCACCACTTATTTGCAGACAGAGGTGAATGCTTTAACTTAGATGGCACTCTAGTATTCGTTAGAAAGGGAGAGAAAAAGGCAGGGTATGAAACCAACTCAGTACCAACACTTTTACGAAACAAATGCAAGGTGAGCAAGGCAGGGTCTACTGTAAATCACAAAGTTCAGTGGCCAGGCCCACTCGGAGAGAGGCAAGGATGTATGTCCCAAAAGTATCACAGTGGAAATGCACTTCAGGTCTTTGTAGCAAAATGTCACACAAAGGTTGGACCAGTTTAGAACAAATGTTTAAGAAGGTCTGGAGGCGACCCAATGGAAAGGTAAGGATTTAAGACACCTCACGCTAACCGTTTCAAGGGAAGCCAGGCGGACACAGTACCTTGCAAGTGAAGAGACAGCTCCAGCGGGGGCAGTTGTTCCTGGTGGTGGATGCAAGTCGGGGCTTTGCCAGAAGATGAGATGATCTCGTCGTCGAGGAAAGTTGAAGATCGTTGCACCACCAGGGAAGAGACCAGCCGTGGAGTGCTCCGTCCCAAGACACCACCTTTTGGTCGCGGTACAGTGGCCAGTGGCTATCCGGTTGCCGGGGTGCTCAGCACGGTCAATTTGACCACTAGACGTCCTGGAAGCGAAGAAAAAGCAAGGAACTGGTTGTTCCCACCAGTCAGGGGAAGGAGACTCTCCAGCAGGGAGATCTCCTCTGTCGTTGGGAAGTGGTGAGTCGGTTCAGCAGGGCTCTACTGGAGGTGTCGTCATTGCAGGTCGGCTCAGCTTTACCCTCGTTGGATTCTTAGGTCCTGTTGCAACTTCTGAAGTTCCAGTCCCAAAAGCCCTGCTTTTATGCAGAAAAACCCCATTCATTCAGCCTAGCTGTCAATCAAACATGCTAAGTGGTGAGCGGGGCGGCTCACCACTCGGGCCAATCACACCAGAGTGCGACTTGAGTTGGCAAAGGCAACTCAGTCCAGGGTGCCTAAACCCCCTCCCACACCCCGTGTGGTACCCAGACAGAATGGCACCACTCTGGAGGGCTTCTGTGCAGAAGCCCACCAAAAGTGGAACAAAGGGCTCTACCTTTGGTTCGGAGTTACAGAGGCGAACACATACGCCATTTTAAAAACCGAGTTCTGGCAGAAAATACCAACCGGTGGATTTATTTAAGACAAATAAACCGGCGGTATGTTAGAGACTAATGTGAAAAAGTATTAGCCTCCAACAATGGGAAGAATCCCATAGGAATATATTCGCGGTCGAATATAAAAAGTAGTATCCACTGCAACCAGCCAAAACTCGACGAGGGGGGACGGGACAGTGCCCACCGAACAACAGACCCAGGGGTAATCGAATTACCCCTACCAGTACGTCCACAATAGAATGGTTTGTACTAGTTCTGTTAGTAAATGTAGGTCTAGTAACGCCAATGGTGACTTTACATGCCCTGGGAGACAGTAGTCAGTCCCAGGGTATGGAGTCTATGGTGGTGATCCTCTAGGACACCCCAGTGTTATGGCATGGAGGGTGCGGTGTAACACACATAGCAAAACACATGAGGCCCTACGGAGTAAAAGACCCCATAGCCCTTAGAACACATTGACATTCAAAGAAATCAACCACATTCATGTCCAAGAGTGGGAGGAAAAGAGTCTCACTCTTGCAGGATGAAAAAACAAACTCCAGAAATCCAGCAAAGCTGCTGGGGGACTCACTAGTTTAGGAAATTCAGCCTAAACAGAGAATTCTCCCTAACACCCCCCCCCCAGACTAAAGGACAGGAGGATTTAATCTACTCCTGGATGAACCTCTTACCTCTAGTCGATGACATACATCCTAGAGAGTCCATCACCATTTTGATGGTGACACCTTGACCTATGTTCCATGGTCCAATCAAAGGTTTTCCTTTGTAAGCTATATGACCTACAAACCCTTTGAGGAACATCAGTCTTTTTAAAGTTATATAGGATCTGGTTCACCAGTCCCTCAGAAGTTGGTACAACTTCTGAACCTGTGTTAGGCTTTTTCAAGGGGTCCTTATAAAGGATTCCCTTGGATCTAGAGGGGCCTCCAAGGTTCCTCACCACCTCTCTTGTGGGAGCAGGTTGGGTCTTAGGCCTCTTGGTTGGAGGGGTTAGGGTTAGGCAATGTACTTGCTTCCCCTTCCTCTTAGATCTAACCTTACCTACTTTAGGAGTTTCCCCCCTAATATTAGGATTTGAGTTGGGGTCTTCAGTAGAAGGTCCAACAGTCTGAAGGGTTTTGGTCTTAAACTTTTCCTTTCTGGTTTTCCACCAACATTGAGAATTACCAGTTCTCTTAGGCCTAGGTAAGGGTCCAGTAGGTCTATCCTCCTCTTCCTCAGGAGCAGGAGGGGTCACAGACTCTGAAACTGGGGGAACAATGATGGAGCTTGGTTGGGGCTCCCATTTCCCTAACATGTTCGCCTGAAATGTTCCTGGGTCAGAGGTCAACTTACCAACACCAGGGCTTGCAGTGGGGTTCTCATTAGAGGTTCCCACAGGCTTAGAGTGGTCCCTTAAGGTGGCCTCTCTAGCCAATTTGGTTAGGTTCTGGTTCTCCATACTGGGAGGCCTGGGGGTATGTGTCACTACTCCTAGAGTTCTCAGGTCATTCCCCAACAGGACTTTCCCAGGCACCTCAGTCTGCACACTGACACGGATCCTCACTGTCATGTTGTTACACTGAATGAGGGCTGGTAGAATAGGAACCATTCGGACAGGGCCTCCAGACATCTTAGTGGGACCTTTGGGTGCTTTTGCCACATCCTCAGGTTGAAAGAAGCTTTCATCCAATACTGTTCTGCTGGCCCCAGTGTCTCTCCTGGCAGGAGTATCCAGGCCATTGACAAGAACACTTCATAACATAATACACCTTAGAGTTAACAGGTAGGGAGTTATACACAACCCTATTCTGGGGACTAACCAGACCCATAGGCTCTAAGTTTACAGTTGCTTGAAGACCCAAGGGTTCTTCAGCAAAGAGTTCAAAGTGAGCACTAGCCATCTGTACTTCATCCTCAGGAGTGAAGGCTAAGGAGACTGTGCTGATTCTTGCAGGTTTACCCTTGCATATCTGGGATCCCCTTTGATATGGTCAGTAGCCTTACAGATATAGCATTGTCCAAATGCTCTCTGAAAGGGTGGCTTGTTCTGACCTCCTCCTGGTTGTTGACCAGAAGGTACACTAGCCTGATTCGGTTTACCCTGGGGTTTACCCTGGTTATTTTGTTGTTTGTGGCCCTCTTTGGTATGGGAGGTATTAGAATTCTCTGGAGTCACTTTAGGTGGCTGCTTTCCCTCATCTTTTTTCTGAGTGACCCCTGAATCCTTGTGAGTGGCCCTGTTGGCAACCCACAAGTCAGGAGCCTTAGCTAGTTCTCTGGAATCTAATTCCTTTGAATCAGCCAAGTGCTGTCTGAGCTCAGGAGAGCAGGCATCATAAATTGACTCCAACATAAAAAGATTCTTCATACCTTCATAAGTGTTCACCGTGTAACCCTTAATCCATCCCTCTAAGTTTTTCAAACATTCACTCACCCAGGTAGCCCAAGGGGTACCATCATTCTTTTTGAGGGTTCTAAACCTCTTAAGATACTGGGAAGGGGTCTTCCTAAATCTAGCTATCAAAGCTAGTTTCACACTTTCGTACTCTTTCCTATCCTCCTCCCCCAACTCCATTACCACATCAGTTGCAACAGGGGGGAGCCTTGAGAACAACCAGATAAGTAGCTCATTACCTGTGATGTTCTGGAGCCCATGATTGTACTCAAACAAACTCAGCCAATCTTACACATCCAACTTTGGTTCATACATACCAATTAATTCATTAGGCATCCAGGGTCTTTTGGGACTGGAACTTCTAGAGGAGCCAGAGACAGAAGTAGTTTCGACAGGCAACTTTTTCATTTCTAACTCATGCTTGAGCTCCATTTCTCTGAGCATAAGAATTTGTTGCATTTCTTGGTGTTTCTGTTCAGTTTGAGCAGTAATCCTTCTGAATTCCAAGTCTATTTTCATTTTATCTAGTTCAAGGACTTGAGGACTTAGTGTGGGACCTGTTATAGGCCCAGTAGGTACAGCTGGTAAGGCAGACAGAGGAGCAGGGGAGACAGTTTCATTAGCCTCTCATTTCCTCTTCAGCCTCTTCATCACTATCATCAGAACATTGATTTAGATCAACACCATTACTGTTATCTACATTCACTGGAGAAGTTGGTTCATCTGAACCAGTACCCAGACTTCGGTTTTCCAGCAATCTCGCTATCAGTTCTACATTCTTGCCTTTTACAGAAAGATTCTCTTGTCTACAGTGAGCTCTCAAACTCTCAGTATATTTTCCTGACAAGGACTCCTGACTGTAAACTTCCATAGTAGACATGTTTTTTGAAAGTTGCTTTTTAGTGCTAAGCTTTGTGGTTAGTTATCCTAAAGTGTTGAAAAGCACTCTAAACTGTATACTCGATACAAATCCCACCACTGTACACCAGTGTTAGGCAGAAACCTGTGCAGTTCCATCTGGGACCACTGCAAAAGATTTAGGACTACAGGTGTTTGGCAGTAAACCCAATTGGTAGCAGTCTGTACCACACAGATTCACTTGGTAGCTGTGGCTGAGCAGTCAGACTTCTCTCAAGACGAGTTAGGCCGTATTTGGAGTATACAGGATAGGGCAATTTACACAGTAGAACAAGCAGACACGAATCAGAGCTTGGGTGTAAAGATATATAATTATTTATTTAAAAACACATCTATGGAAAACACACTGGCACTAATATGGCAAACAACTTCAATCACAATTACTATAAGTATATATCAATCCCATAACAATATTTCGACAAGTCTAGGTTCAACGGCACCACTTATTTGCAGACAGAGGTGAATGCTTTAACCTAGATGGCACTCTAGTATTTGTTAGAAAGGGAGAGAAAAAGGCAGGGTATGAAACCAACTCAGTACCAACACTTTTACGAAACAAATGCAAGGCGAGCAAGGCAGGGTCTACTGTAAATCACAAAGTTCAGAGGGCAGGCACACTCGGAGAGAGGCAAGGCTGTATGTCCCAAAAGTATCACAGTGGAAATGCACTTCAAGTCTTTGTAGCAAAATGTCACAGAAAGGTTGGACCAGTTTAGAACAAACGTTTAAGAAGGTGTGGAGGTGACCCAATGGAAAGGTAAGGATTTAAGACACCTTACGCTAACCGTTTCAAGGGAAGCCACGCGGACACAGTACCTTGCAAGTGAAGAGACAGCTCCGGCGGGGGCAGTTGTTCCTGGTGGTGGATGCAAGTCGGGGCTTTGACAGAAGATGAGATGATCTCGTCATCGAGGAAAGTTGAAGATCGTTGCACCACCAGGGAAGAGACCAGCCGTGGAGTGCTCCGTCACAAGGCACCACCTTTTGGTCACAGTACAGTGGCCAGTGGCTATCCGGTTGCCGGGGTGCTCAGCACGGGCAATTCGACCACTAGACGTCCTGGAAGCGAAGAAAAAGCAAGGGACTGGTTGTTCCAACCAGTCAGGGGAAGACGATTCTCCAGCAGGGAGATCTCCTCTGTCGTTGGGAAGTGGTGAGTCAGTTCAGCAGGGCTCCACCGGAGGTGTCGTCGTTGCAGGTCGGCTCAGCTTTACCCTCGTCGGATTCTTAGGTCCTGTGGCGACTTCTGAAGTTCCAGTCCCAAAAGCCCTGCTTTTATGCAGAAAACCCCCATTCATTCAGCCTAGCTGTCAATCAAACATGCTAAGTGGTGAGCGGGGCGGCTCACCACTCAGGCCAATCACACCAGAGTGCGACTTGAGTTGGCAAGGTAACTTTGTCCAGGGTGCCTAAACCCCCTCCCACACCCCCTGTGGTACCCAGACAGAATGGCACCACTCTGGAGGGCTTCTGTGCAGAAGCCCGCCAAAAGTGGAACAAACGGCTCAACCTTTGGTTCAGAGTTACAGAGGTGAACACATACGCCATTTTAAAAACTGAGTTCTGGCAGAAAATACCAACCGGTGGATTTATTTAACCCTTTAAGTGCCAAGGACGAGGTATCTCATCCTTGACAGTGCACACGCAGTGCCAAGGACGAGATAGCTTGTCCTTTTCGGCACCTTGTTTTGAGCGATCCCTGCAAAGCAGGGATCGCTCAAAACTGTAATCCAACCCCCGGGCTACACTGCCAGGGGGCTGGATTACCTTCAGTTTCACGTCGGCGTGCGTAAAGCACGTCGGCGTGAAACTGAAAGTAAATCCACCGCAGCAGCCATTTTCGGCTGCTGCGGTGGATAAAGAAGGTGAGTGCCCTTCTTTGTCAGCCTCGATCTCTGGCTGTATTTCAAGCCGGAGATCGAGGCAGGTATCGTTGGAAAGGGGAGATTCTCCCCTTTCCAACGATACCAATTGTGTGGCATTGCTGCCCGCGGATCGGGCGCAGGGCGCCTCGATCCACAGGCAGCACCATCACGGATCAAATGAAGATCCGTTTGTGAAGCGGGGGGAGGGGGGGCTGCTTACTATGTAAGCGGCCCCCTTCCCCCGTGGCCCCAAAGCATGGGGCCACAGCGCCAGGGTCCCCTGGGGGCAGATGATCACTGCCCCCAGGGGTGAAATAAAAAAATTAAAAAAAAAAAAATCGAGGGGTGGAGGGAGGTGGGAGGGGTTTTGGGGCCCTGGGGCCCACTGGACCACCAGGGATGGAACAAAAGTGGTGTCCCTGGAAAGGGGACTTTCTCCCCTGTCCAAGGACACCACATATGACGCATTGCTACCCGCGGATCGGGCGCAGGGCGCGCGATCCGTGGGCAGCAATGCCAGTGGATCAATGAAGATCCATTTGTGACGCAGGGGGAGGGGGGGCTGCTTACTAGGTAAGCGGCCCCCCTCCCCCAGTGGCCCCAAGGCATGGGGCCACAGCGCCAGAGACCCCTGGCGGCAGATAATCACTTCCCCCAGAGGTGAAAATAAAAATAAAAAAAACAACAAAAAATCGAGGGGAGGTGGGAGGGGGTTTGGGGCCCTGGGGCCCACTGGACCACCAGGGATGGATCAAAAAGTGGTGTCCCTGGAAAGGGGACTATCTCCCCTTTCCAAGGACACCACATATGAGGCATTGCTGTCTGCGGATCGGGCGCAGGGCGCGCGATCCGCGGGCAACAATGCCAGTGGATCAACGCAGATCCGTTTGTGACGCATGGGGAGGGGGGGCTGCTTACTAGGTAAGCGGCCCCCTCCCCCTGTGGCCCCAAGGCATGGGGCCACAGCACCAGAGACCCCTGGGGGCAGATAATCACTGCCCCCATGGGTGAAAATAAAAATAAATTTAAGCAAAGTAGGATGGGTTGCATGAGGTGGGGCCCTCCATTTGGGGTGGGGGGGTTGAGGGCCACCCCCCGTTGCGGTACATCATTCGCTGCCAATTTAGGGTGGCCCTCAGCCCCCCCTAAAAAGAAGCCTATGAATTTGTATTTTGTTTTTTGTTTACCCTACTTTGCTTGGTGCAGATGGCCACATTAGTGTGGCTATCTGCCCCCAGGGTGCCCAAACCCTACTGCCCATCTATTGGGGGTCCTGCCCCACCTTTTGGGGTGGCCCTCTCCCCCCTCACTCCGAATGGAGGTGGGGTGTACCTCACACAGCCGTTAGGAGGAGGCCCAGGGAGGCCTGCATGAGGTGTGTCCCCCAGCCATTGGGGGTGGGGAGGGGGGGCACCCCAAAAGGTGGGGCAGGACCCTCAGTAGATGGGGCAGTAGGGTTTGGGCACCCTGGGGGCAGATAGCCACACTAATGTGGCCATCTGCACCAAGCGAAGTTGGGTAAACAAAAAAAAATATACAAAATCACAGGCTGCATTTTAGGGGGGGCTGAGGGCCACCCTAAATCGGCAGCGAATGATGTACCGCAACGGGGGGTGGCCCTCAACCCCCCCCACCCCAAATGGAGGGCCACACCTCATGCAACCCTCCCTGGGGGCAGTTATCTGCTCCTAGGAAGGGGCATCTGACCCCAGGGAGGGATGCATGAGGTGGGGCCCCCCTATCTGCGCGTAAAATGCGTTTTTTTCCCCAAATTTCGGACTTTGCAGGGGTGTCTGGGTAATAAAATCTGGGCCGATGTGCGCAAATCATACCTCTGCGGATTCCCACGGGTGTCTTCTTTTCGAAAATGCATGGGGTTCCCCGTTTTCCTTGGTGGCTTGGACACCCGAGGCCCATATCTGTACGTTGTGCCGGTCGGCAGAATGTCTGAGATTTCCCTCTGAAAACAGACTTGGGGTTACTTATGTTTTAGGCTTTCCCCTTGGCGGCAAGGTAGGTGCACCCACACATGTGAGGTACCGTTTTCATCGGGACACCTGTGGGAACGCGTGACGGTAGGCCATGTGTTGTTGGGGGCGTGTTTCGATGGGTGCGTCAAGCGAAATGTGCGGAAAATGCGTTTTTTCCCCCAAATTTCAGACTTTGCAGGGGTGTCTGGGTAAAAAATTCTGGGGCGATGTGCGCAAATCATACCTCTGTGGATTCCCACGGGTGTCCTCTTTTCGGAAATGCATGGGGTTCCCTGTTTTCCTTGGTGGCTTGGACACCCGAGGCCCATATCTGTACGTTGTGCCAGTCAGCAGAATGTCTAAGATTTCGCTCTGAAAACAGACTTGGGGTTACTTGTGTTTTAGGCTTTCCCCTTGGCGGCCAGGTAGGTGCACCCACACATGTGAGTTACCGTTTTCATCGGGACAGCTGTGGGAACGCGTGACGGTAGGCCATGTGTTGTTGGGGGCGTGTTTTGATGGGTGCGTCGAGCGAAATGTGCGGAAAAGCGTTTTTTTCCCCACATTTCGGACTTTGCAGGGCTGTCTGGGTAATAAATTCTGGGGCGATGTGCGCAAATCATACCTCTGCGGATTCCCACGAGTGTCCTCTTTTCGGAAATGCATGGGGTTCCCTGTTTTCCTCGGTGCTTGGACACCCGAGTCCCATATCTGTACGTTGTACCAGTCGGCAGAATGTCTGAGATTTCACTCTGAAAACAGACTTGGGGTTACTTGTGTTTTAGGCTTTCCTCTTGGTGGCCAGGTAGGTGCACCCACACATGTGAGGTACCGTTTTCATCGGGACACCTGTGGGAACGCGTGACGGTAGGCCATGTGTTGTTGGGGGTATGTTTCGATGGGTGCGTCAAGCGAAATGTGCGGAAAATGCGTTTTTTTCCCCAAATTTCGGACTTTGCAGGGGTGTCTGGGTAAAAAAATTCTGGGGCGATGTGCGCAAATCATACCTCTGCGGATTCCCACGGGTGTCCTCTTTTCGGAAATGCATGGGGTTCCCTGTTTTCATTGGTGGCTTGGACACCCGAGGCCCATATCTGTACGTTGTGCCGGTCAGCAGAATGTCTGAGATTTCCCTCTGAAAACAGACTTGGGGTTACTTGTGTTTTAGGCTTTCCCCTTGGCGGCCAGGTAGGTGCACTCACACATGTGAGGTACCGTTTTCATCAGGACACCTGTGGGAATGCGTGACGTTAGGCCATGTGGTGTTGGGGGCGTGTTTCGATGGGTGCGTCAAGCGAAATGTGCGGAAAATGCGTTTTTTTCCCCAAATTTCGGACTTTGCAGGGGTGTCTGGGTAATAAAATCTGGGCCGATGTGCGCAAATCATACCTCTGCGGATTCCCAAGGGTGTCCTCGTTTCGAAAATGCATGGGGTTCCCCGTTTTCCTTGGTGGCTTGGACACCCGAGGCCCATATCTGTACGTTGTGCCGGTCGGCAGAATGTCTGAGATTTCCCTCTGAAAACAGACTTGGGGTTACTTGTGTTTTAGGCTTTCCCCTTGGCGGCCAGGTAGGTGCGCCCACACATGTGAGGTACCGTTTTGATCGGGACACCTCTGGGAACGCGTGACGGTAGGCCATGTGTTGTTGGGGGCGTGTTTCTATGGGTGCGTCAAGCGAAATGTGTGGAAAATGCGTTTTTTTCCCCAAATTTCGGACTTTGCAGGGGTGTCTGGGTAAAAAATTCTGGGGCGATGTGCGCAAATCATACCTCTGCGGATTCCCACGGGTGTCCTCGTTTCGAAAATGCATGGGGTTCCCCGTTTTCCTTGGTGGCTTGGACACCCGAGGCCCATATCTGTACGTTGTGCCGGTCGGCAGAATGTCTGAGATTTAGCTCTGAAAACAGACTTGGGGTTACTTGTGTTTTAGGCTTTCCCCTTGGTGGCCAGGTAGGTGCGCCCACACATGTGAGGTAGCGTTTTGATCGGGACACCTGTGGGAACGCGTGACGGTAGGCCATGTGTTGTTGGGGGCGTGTTTCGATGGGTGCGTCAAGCGAAATGTGCGGAAAATGCGTTTTTTTCCCCAAATTTTGGAATTTGCAGGGGTGTCTGGGTAAATAATTCTGGGCCGATGTGCGCAAATCATACCTCTGCGGATTCCCACGGGTGTCCTATTTTCAGAAATGCATGGGGTTCCCTGTTTTCCTCGGTGGCTTGGACACCCGAGTCCCATATCTGTACGTTGTGCCGGTCGGCAGAATGTCTGAGATTTAGCTCTGAAAACAGGCTTGGGGTTACTTGTGTTTTAGGCTTTCCCCTTGGCGGCCAGGTAGGTGCACCCACACATGTGAGGTACCGTTTTCATCAGGACACCTGTGGGAATGCGTGACGTTAGGCCATGTGGTGTTGGGGGCGTGTTTCGATGGGTGCGTCAAGCGAAATGTGCGGAAAATGCGTTTTTTTCCCCAAATTTCGGACTTTGCAGGGGTGTCTGGGTAATAAAATCTGGGCCGATGTGCGCAAATCATACCTCTGCGGATTCCCAAGGGTGTCCTCGTTTCGAAAATGCATGGGGTTCCCCGTTTTCCTTGGTGGCTTGGACACCCGAGGCCCATATCTGTACGTTGTGCCGGTCGGCAGAATGTCTGAGATTTCCCTCTGAAAACAGACTTGGGGTTACTTGTGTTTTAGGCTTTCCCCTTGGCGGCCAGGTAGGTGCGCCCACACATGTGAGGTACCGTTTTGATCGGGACACCTCTGGGAACGCGTGACGGTAGGCCATGTGTTGTTGGGGGCGTGTTTCTATGGGTGCGTCAAGCGAAATGTGTGGAAAATGCGTTTTTTTCCCCAAATTTCGGACTTTGCAGGGGTGTCTGGGTAAAAAATTCTGGGGCGATGTGCGCAAATCATACCTCTGCGGATTCCCACGGGTGTCCTCGTTTCGAAAATGCATGGGATTCCCCGTTTTCCTTGGTGGCTTGGACACCCGAGGCCCATATCTGTACGTTGTGCCGGTCGGCAGAATGTCTGAGATTTAGCTCTGAAAACAGACTTGGGGTTACTTGTGTTTTAGGCTTTCCCCTTGGTGGCCAGGTAGGTGCGCCCACACATGTGAGGTAGCGTTTTGATCGGGACACCTGTGGGAACGCGTGACGGTAGGCCATGTGTTGTTGGGGGCGTGTTTTGATGGGTGAGTCGAGCAAAATGTGCAGAAAAAGTGTTTTTTTCCCGACATTTCGGACTTTGCGGGGCTGTCTGGGTAAAAAATTCTGGGCCGATGTGCGCAAATCATACCTCTGCGGATTCCCACGGGTGTCCTATTTTCAGAAATGCATGGGGTTCCCTGTTTTCCTCGGTGGCTTGGACACCCGAGTCCCATATCTGTACGTTGTGCCGGTCGGCAGAATGTCTGAGATTTAGCTCTGAAAACAGGCTTGGGGTTACTTGTGTTTTAGGCTTTCCCCTTGGCGGCCAGGTAGGTGCACCCACACATGTGAGGTACCGTTCTCATCGGGACACCTGTGGGAACGTGGGACGGTAGGCCATGTGTTGTGTTTGTGTGGTTTTCATAACGTTTTGACCCATTTGCTGGTGCCCTTTGTCTCACAACCCTTTCTTTTCCCAAATGTGACCTACATTTAGTCGCTACTATAGCCACCATACACTTTTGTAACCTGCACAAGTCACCTACCCTTGAAAAGGTCTGCCTGTGCTCTTTCAAAAAATGTATGGCTGCCGTTCCTCACCTACATTGGTTTTCCCAATTTACACATGCTAAGTGCGTCTGGTCAGGCCGTGAGCGTAAAACTCCTGTGTACCATGGCTCAGTGTTTGGCTTGTGGTAATGCGTGTTTTGTAAAAACACTACAAAAATGGTATGCTCTCCTAACTGCAAGAGTCGGGGGAATGTAGCGGAGCATTGCTTTTCTCAAAATTCATAGAAGCCATTGCCGTACCAAGCCAACCATGTCCAAAACATACCTTTGTTTTCAGTCATTTTCCCGCTTTTCCCCCATTCGATGGCAGTTTCCCCTACCTAGTTGTTGCCTGACCTATGCAAATCACGCCTTCCTAAACTTGGAATTTTGTCTACTTTTCAGAAATATATGCCTTTCTGTCCTCCAATTTGGCTTTCCTGCCCTTTTCTTCCATTCCGTCCATGCATGTCCAATTTGCAAAAATGGCAAAAATCGCCTACCTCTCACAAAACGGTTGATAACCACATCAAAATAATTTTTTCCATTTCCACTCAACCTGTTCCTGAAAGCCACAACATTGGGGAACTCAGCACAGCAAACCATTTGTTCCTCGCTCTTACAAGGAAAAAACCACAGGCTTCTTTGTACATCATTTTATTGGCATTTTTTGAAAAAACAAAAAAATGTTCACACTTTTTCCTTATTTTCTCTCACCCCCCCTACAGCAACCTGGGATTCCTGGGTGGGTGGTGTTACGACCGCCTACATGTGGGAAAAAAAAGGAGCCAAATTTGGCCGAGATATCTCATGTAACAAAAAAGTTACAAGCTATTGAATGGCCACATACCAAAATCACCAAAAAAGGCCCTGGCACTGGGGAGAAATACCCATGGCACTTAAAGGGTTAAGACAAATAAACTGGCGGTATGTTAGAGACTAATGTGAAAAAGTATTAGCCTCCAACAATGGGAAGAATCCCATAGGAATATATTTGCGATCGAATATAAAAAGTAGTATCCACTGCCACCAGCCAAAACTCGACGAGGGGGGACGGGACAGTGCCCCCTCGAACAATAGACCCAGGGGTAATCGAATTACCCCTACCAGTACGTCCACAATAGGATGGTTTGTACTAGTTTGGTTAGTAAATTTAGGTCTAGTAACACCAATGGTGACTTTACATGCCCTGGGAGACAGTAGTCAGTCCCAGGGTATGTAGTCTTTGGTGGGGATCCTCTAGGACACCCCAGTGTTGCGGCACGGAGGGTGTGGTGTAATACACATAGCAAAACATATGAGGCCCTATGGAGTAAAATACCCCATAGCCCATAGAACACATTGACATTCAAAGAAATCAACCACATTCATGTCCAAGAGTGGGAGGAAAAGAGTCTCACTCTTGGCAGGATGAGAAAACAAACTCCAGAAATCCAGCAAAGCTGCTGGGGGACTCACTAGGTTAGGGAATGCAGCCTAAACAGAGAATTCTCCCTAACATAGATCCTGCTGCAGTATCCAATACTTTAGAACATTATACAATTCATCCATTGCACTCCAATGACATTGTAGAAGATGCACTAGAAACGTACCAAATGTGACAAACAAAAGGATCACCAATCAGCATATGAGAAAAAAGTATAGAGCACGTGCTTTTCCTCTACTCTTTCCTAGTTGCAAAGGAAGAAGGTACGATGATAGACCAATTCAAATAACAGCATCAGAATACCGCTCTTTACGGATGTATTCTGAAGATTCCAGATTTAGACAAAATGTGGAATACATATTCCACCTACTCTTTGAAAGTGAACTAGCAACTCTATGTTACGGAGTTGCACACACAATAAAATCAGGAACCCACTTTCAAAATATGTCAGCTACACAATTATTACAAAAAGTGCAACAAAAAGGTGAGGTTTTACAATCAAGTATTACAAATCTATTAGCAAACATGCGTGGTACTAAAGAGTATTGGTTCCGACGTCATGGAGATGTACGTTGTATGATAAGAAACCTTGGCCCACCCACTTGGTTTGTTACATTAAGTTGTGCAGAATATGCATGGGAAGATTTACATGATTTCCTACGCATATCAAACAAAAACAAAACAAACATAGATATACTAGCATCTGGAAACTTTGTTCTCGAGATCCTTTTAATGTTTCAAGATATTTTCACCATCGCTTCATTGCTATGCTACACTTTATTTGTAATAAAACTGTTGCTCCCCTCGGAGAAGTGCAGCACTTCTTTTGGAGAAAAGAATACCAAGTCAGAGGAGCACCACATATCCACATGCTTTTATGTATTAAAGATGCTCCTAAATTTGGTCAAGACAATGATGCCACTGTGTTTTATCGAAAAATATGTCACTTGTGAAATTCTATCGGAAGCAACAAATAGTGATCTTCATGCACAAATTTTACAATTTCAAAGACACAAATGTGGCAAATATTGTCGACGCAAATACAAAAACAAAAGGAAATGCTACACCAAATGCTGCTTTGGTTTCCCTAGACCAGTTACAAAAACATGTCAAGTAAACAACTTCATGTCTTCAGTTAGACATAGTGTTAAAGGTAAATCACCTAAAAATACATATTACATAAAAAGAACAGAAGAAGAAAAATATATCAATGATTACAATGCAATCATTGCCCACTTATGGAATGCAAACATAGATGTGCAGTACATTGCAGATAATTCCACTGCAGTTGCACGATATGTTACAGCATACTTAACCAAAGCAGAAAAAACAGAGCTCCAAGACCTCTGGAATGACCTGTCATCAGACAAAACACTGTCTCAGAAATTATACAGCTTGGGCATAAAAATGCTCTCCCATAGAGAATGTGGCTCCTATGAAGAAGCAGATCATTTAACCGGTACTGCTTTGTATGGAAAATTTGAAAATATAGTATGGCTAAGTCTTGGTCCTGCTAAATCTAGAAAAAGAGTTCTGAAATCATACAACGATATAGAAACAATAGCCAAACATGATCCCAACAGCCAAGACATTTTAAAAAACAATTTGCTGGACACATACTACCCAAACAGAAGTACCACTTTGGAAACCATGTGTCTATATCACATAGCCCAAAACTTCACATACAAAAATAATATAAAACCAGATGACAAAATAGGTAGATATAGGGCCTCATTACGACCCAGGCGGTAAATTACCGCCTGGGCCGTGACTTTACCACCATGGCGCAAACTACGTTTACGCCATGGTGGTTGGCGGACTTACCGCCCCATTCCGACCTTGGCGGGGCGGTAAGTCCCCAATCCCCATTTACCCTTCCCCATTCCCATTTTTGCCCCATAGGGCATAATGGGAGTGGGGAAGGCGTTAATTACGCCACCGTAAATTACGGTGGCGTAATTAACTCCATGGTCCCTTAGCGCCATGGATTTTAACACCTGCTAAAAGCAGGTGTTAAAAGCACCATGGCGCTAGGGGACCTCGTAATCAGGCGGTAAGGGTCGGCGCTGTTAACGCTGCCGTAAACCCCTTACCGCCTGGGTCGTAATGAGGCCCATAGAGTGTCAAATTGTGAAGGCAGCTTAGTAAAACTCACCAAACCAAATTGAATTAATCATATCAAATTGTCATTAAAGACTCCTCAACATAAAGAACTATATTACATATCCCGGCTACAACTCTTTAAACCATGGAGAAAAGAAGAAGAAATACTAGATAACTATGACTCCTACAAAGACGCTTTCAAAGCAAATGAAAGCACTATAACCGATGTAAACATTACACAGTACAAAACAATGTTGCACAATGAACAGCAACACAAAGAAGAACTCCAGGCCCAACTAGATAAGGACACTCCTGACAGTAGTCAACCTTCTGTAACAGAAGCCAAGAACCACTGGGAGAACCACTAATAACAAATAAGGCAGAATTAGCTATGACGGAAGTAGAAAACACCATGTGTCAGTATGAAGATAAAGAAGACTTAACTATACTACAATCAAAACTAAACAATGAGCAACGTAGCATTTTTCAAGAAGTAACAAAAGAAATTGCACATGGTGTACAACGTGAAAACAAAGAATGCACCTGCCAAAATTACAAACCTATACTACTGTACGTCAGTTGTGAAGCTGGTCTGGCAAAACATTCTTAATCAAAATCATCAGTAAATTCCTTCAACAATTGACAAACAACAAACTGTCAGCTGTTGTCACTGCCCCCACGGGTTTAGCTGCCTAAAACATAGGCGGTGTCACTTTGCACCGATTACTACTACTGCCAGTAGAACACCAAAACAAATTAGACTATTACAAACTTTCTACAGAAGCTGCAATGGAACTATGCAGAGTATTAAAACAAATGAAAATTCTATTAATAGATGAAGTGAGCATGGTCTCCAACCTAATGTTGGCTTTGATTCACCTCAGATTACAAGAAGTACTCAAAACAAACTACGAAGAGCTCTTTGTAGGACAACACATTATTATTCTCGGGGATCTTCTTCAATTGACACCAGTTAAATGTGAGCCTATTTTTAAAACCTTAGGACACAAACTCTGCCGTAAAATTGTTGGCAGCATAGGAAATGTCAATCTTTGGCAACATTTCCAATACAGATAATTAACAGAAAACATGCGGGAATCTGCAGATCTCACTTATGCCAACATCTTAAAAAGTATTAGAGCTGGTATACTATCTCAAGAAGCACAAGCAATATTGAAAACTCGGCACATTCATGCACTTCATGCGATAATTCATGTGCTACGGATGTTATGGAACAATTAGCCCACAAACATTTCAATTGTATGGCCTTAATGCCAACTCTTGCAAGCTGTTTCAAATTCAATGAAACAATGTTAAAAAAAGAAATGCAACCAATAATTGAAATTAGCGCCACATACAAAATAGACATACATGGTATGACACTATCCATGTGTGAACAAGCCACAACAAGACTAAATACTTTAAAAAATTCAATCTCCAACACAGCTGGATTGGAAAAAATATTAAAATTATCCTTAAATTGCAGAGAAATGCTTAAACGTAACCTTGACGTGGATCAATGACTAGTTAATGGAACAATGGGTACAGTTGTTGGCTTTCAAACATACCCACGTGACAACAACATTCAGTTTGTCAACATTCTCTTTGACAAACTTTCAGAAGTGAAAAGGATAGGAGCTCAACAGCTCGATTCCTTCTCTTCAAAGACATGTACGCACAGAACAATTTTCTCTAACTCTTGCATACGTAGTCACCATTCATAAATCACAAGGTCTTACCCTAGACAAAGCATTGATAGACATTGGTAACACAGTCTTTAAAGAAGGCATGAGCTACGTAGCACAATCATGCTTATGTACACTTGACGGTCTATTTCTAATCAACTTTGATGCAAGTAAAGTAAACACTAATATTCCTTGCATTTTAGAATACAATAGACTTTGTTCACTATACACCCCATCTAAAAACGTATCCTGTTCCACAAAAAGTAAAATGTTCTAAAAGAAAACTAAATCAAACAGAAATGCAACAGGATGTAACTTCAAATCCTCCAAAGAGAATAAAAAAAAAACTAATACTTCATCAAGTACCACAAACAAAAAATAAATTATTCGGGAAAGTAAACCAGGTACTTCTTCAAAAAAGGAATACAAACTCAAAAAAAAAACAACACTCAGATACAGAACTACCTGGTCCATTTAAACTTTCAAATGTAATTGGTGTAAGTTGCTATGCAAATGTAGCAATAAATATTCCATTTCAATTACCACCAACTGTTGACAACATTTACTTACACAGTACAGACCAGTGTGTTTGCAAATGTTAGTACTTCATAGAAACACAACAAATGATCCTGACAACAAGTATAGTGTTTGTGGAATAAGACAACAATTGGACTACTGTGCTGGAATGGTGAAATTCACTATAAACTCACAGGAAGATCCACAAGAATTTCTAATGTACTTACTACAAGTACTGGAAAACAAAAACATACCTATAAATGAAATCTTCCAGATTTCATACATGTGGAAACATACATGCACTCTCTGCAACAACGTGACACAAGAACAAATCCCCAATGAGCACTTTGTGTATGTATCAATACCTAATTGTGAATCCGTTCCAGTTCAGCAACTTGTACAAAATGCAAACCATGGTAGATTATGTACTACCTGCAATTCGGATAATCGCTTCACCTTACTAATACAAACACAAAGTAAATACGTAATACTAATGCTTCTAAGTTACAATGCAGATGGTACCAAAAACAACTGCAAGCTGACTGGACTCACACATGGTCAAGTATCACTTGGTAAGAAAACCTTCACAACAATAGGTATAATCTACCACACAGGAGACACAACCAATGCAGGTCACTATACTGCATATATAAAAAAAAAAGTGGATGGATCGAATGTAATGACAGTACCATTACTCTAAAGCAGAGATTACCTGCAAATCTTACAAACGCTTATTTAATCTTCTTAAAACCAAAATGTATTAACTAAACTGTACTTAAACAATAACAAAACTTCTATTAAAAAAACTGTAAAATGTTAAAATATGCTATCTAACTGCCCCAAGATTCTACAACAACTAAACAGATAAATGAACATCCCCAAATTATATCATAAAATAGACAGTTAGAATACGCCAACTGGTATCTAACTGCCCCAAGATTTTAAAATAACCAAATAGATAAATCAATACCATTCATTTTAAAAAAAAAATAGACAGTTAGAATATGCCATCATGTATCTAACTGCCCCAAGATTCTACAACAACTAAACAGATAAATGAATACCACTAAATTATTTAGAAAAATAAACAGTTAGAATACGCCAACTGGCATCTAACTACCCCAAGATTTTCAATAACCAAACAGATAAATCATTACCACTACATTATAACAAAAAATAGACAGTTATAATTCGCCAACTGGTATCTAACTGCCCGAATATTTTACAATATCCAAACAGATAAATCAATACCACTTAATTATAATAAAAAAAAAGACAGTAACAATACGTCAACAGATATCTAACTGCTCCAAACATCTGCAACAAGCCAACATATAAAACATTAGCCAGAAACAACAAGTGAACATTGAAAACAAACAAACAAATAGACTGTAGTATAACCAAAAAAGTTTTTTTTTAATCGAACATGGATTTTTTTTTTCCCACAGACCCAATGATTTTAGCAACAAACACAGAAACTGAGCAAATTGCACAGTACACTGGTTTGTAATCTACTAAATATGAGGGTAAAAAAAAAATGTTGATTATTCCATGTTATAAGTTGTTACAAAATACCAATACTAACATGATCTTTTCTTTTATCACAGAACTTAACAAGGAATACATGTACTCCAGTTACTAAACCAAACAGTAAGTATATTATAATAAGTATAACCATTGCAGCAAACCACACCCTTAGTGACTTATAACTTCACTGTTTATAAATTTGGTCTTGACCATGCACCCAGACTGTAGGCCCTGACCACAACCACCCCAGCATACCACACACATAATAGCTTATAACTTCTCTGCTTATAAATTTGATCTTGTCCATGCACCGAAGACTGGATAAGCCACTATGGGTGTGCTATGCTGCAGTGTTTGTGGCCAGGGCATAGAGTCTTGGGTGCATGGCCATACAGCCATGCTCCAAAGACTCTATGCCCTGGCCACAACCACCACAGCATATCACACCCATAGAGTCAAACATTTTAACTATGCCATATGGGCACTTTTAATGTCCGCGAACATGACAAGTGTTCTTAGAACAGTTTCAACTTGCCTGCGAACAGTACGGACAGGCATAGCGTCCTCAGGACATACCTATTTCGCTTATTTATGAACATCCCAGGACACTTGATGTGTTCTTAGAACAGTTCCAACTTGCCTACGAACAGTACGGACAGGTATAGTGTCCTCAAGACACCCCCATTTTGTTTATTTACGAACATCCCAGGACACATGTTCTTAGAACAATTTCAACTTGCCTACGGACAATACGGACAGCATCCTCAGTACACACCCATTTCATTTATTTACGTACATTTCAGGACACCGCAACAACAGCAGCATACCACACCCATAATAGCTTCTAACTTCGGTGCTTATAAATTTGATCTTGTCCAGGCACCCAAGACTGGATAAGCCACTATGGGTCTGCTATGCTGCAGTGTTTGTGGCCAGGGCATAGAGTTTTGGGTGCATGCCCATACGGCCATGCTCCAAAGACTCTATACCCTGGCCACAACCACCACAGCATATCACACCCATAGAGTCAAACATTTTAACTATGCCATATGGGCACTTTTAATGTCCGCGAACATGACGAGTGTTCTTAGAACAGCTTCAACTTGCATGTGAACAGTACGGAAAGGCATAGAGTCCTCAGGACACACCTATTTTGTTTATTTATGAACATCCCAGGACACTTGATGTGTTCTTAGAACAGTTCCAACTTGCCTATGAACAATAGGGACAGGTATAGCGTCTTCAGGACACCCACATTTTGTTTATTTAAGAACATCCCAGGACACATGTTCTTAGAACAATTTCAACTTGCCTACGGACAATATGGACAGCATCCTCAGGACACACCGATTTCATTTATTTACGAACATTTCAGACACCGCGCGTGTTCTTAGGATAGTTTCAGCTAGCTTGCGAACAATTGGGACAGTTCTAGCGTCCTCAGAACACCCCCATTTTGTTTATTTACAAACATCCCTGTGCACTTGATGTGTTCTTACAACAATTTCATAGCGTCCTCAGAACAATCCCATTTTGTTTATTTACAAACATCCCAGGACACTTGATGTGTTCTTAGTACAATTTCAACTTGCATTCGAATAGTATGGACAGGTTTAGCGTACTCAGGACAACCCCATTTTGTTTATTTACGAACATCCCAGGACACATGTTCTTAGAACAATTTCAACATGCCTAAAAACAATATGGACAGCGTCCTCAGGACACCCCCATTTCGTTTATTTATGAACATTTCAGGACATCGTTTGTATTCTTAGAACAGTTTCAACTTGCCTGCGAACAATACGGACAGTCATAGCATCCTCAGGACACAACCATTTCCTTTATTTACAAACATTTCAGGACACCGCGTGTGTTCTTAGGACAGTTTCAGCTTGCTTGCGAACAATTCGGACAGTTCTAGCGGCCTCAGAACACCCCCATTTTGTTTATTACGAACATCCCATTACACTTGATGTGTTCTTAGAACAGTTTTTTTCCCCAAATTTCGAAATTTGCAGGGGTGTCTGGGTAAAAAATTCTGGGGCGATGTGCGCAAAATCATACCTCTGTGGATTCCCACGGGTGTCCTCTTTTCGGAAATGCATGGGGTTCCCTGTTTTCCTTGGTGGCTTGGACACCCGAGGCCCATATATGTACGTTGTGCCGGTCGGCAGAATGTCTGAGATTTAGCTCTGAAAACAGACTTGGGGTTACTTGTGTTTTAGGCTTTCCCCTTGCCGGCCAGGTAGGTGCACCCACACATGTGAGGTACCGTTTTCATCGGGACACCTGTGGGAACGCGTGACGGTAGGCCATGTGTTGTTGGGGGCGTGTTTTGATGGGTGCGTCGAGCGAAATGTGCAGAAAAAGTGTTTTTTTCCCGACATTTCGGACTTTGCGGGGCTGTCTGGGTAAAAAATTCTGGGCCGATGTGCGCAAATCATACCTCTGCGGATTCCCACGGGTGTCCTATTTTCGGAAATGCATGGGGTTCCCTGTTTTCCTTGGTGGCTTGGACACCCGAGTCCCAAATCTGTACGTTGTGCCGGTCGGCAGAATGTCTGAGATTTAGCTCTGAAAACAGACTTGGGGTTACTTGTGTTTTAGGCTTTCCCCTTGGCGGCCAGGTAGGTGCACCCACACATGTGAGGTACCGTTCTCATCGGGACACCTGTGGGAACGCGGGACGGTAGGCAATGTGTTGTGTTTGTGTGGTTTTCATAACGTTTTGACCCATTTGCTGGTGCCCTTTGTCTCACAACCCTTTCTTTTCCCAAATGTGACCTACATTTAGTCGCTACTATAGCCACCATACACTTTTGTAACCTGAACAAGTCACCTACCCTTGAAAAGGTCTGCCTGTGCTCTTTCAAAAAATGTATGGCTGCCGTTCCTCACCTACATTGGTTTTCCCAATTTATACATGCTAAGTGCGCCTGGTCAGGCCGTGAGCGTAAAACTCCTGTGTACCATGGCTCAGTGTTTGGCTTGTGGTATTGCGTGTTTTGTAAAAACACTACAAAAATGGTATGCTCTCCTAACTGCAAGAGTCGGGGGAATGTAGCGGAGTATTGCTTTTCTCAAAATTCATAGAAGCCATTGCCGTACCAAGCCAACCATGTCCAAAACATACCTTTGTTTTCAGTCATTTTCCCGCTTTTCCCCCATTCGATGGCAGTTTCCCCAACCTAGTTGTTGCCTGGCCTATGCAAATCACGCCTTCCTAAACTTGGAATTTTGTCTACTTTTCAGAAATATATGCCTTTCTGTCCTCCAATTTGGCTTTCCTGCCCTTTTCTTCCATTCCGTCCATGCATGTCCAATTTGCAAAAATGGCAAAAATCGCCTACCTCTCACAAAACGGTTGATAACCACATCAAAATAATTTTTTTCCATTTCCACTCAACCTGTTCCTGAAAGCCACAACATTGGGGAACTCAGCACAGCAAACCATTTGTTCCTCGCTCTTACAAGGAAAAAACCACAGGCTTCTTTGTACATCATTTTATTGGCATTTTTTGAAAAAACAAAAACATTTTCACACTTTTTCCTTATTTTCTCTCACCCCCCCTACAGCAACCTGGGATTCCTGGGTGGGTGGTGTTACGACCGCCTACATGTGGGAAAAAAAGGAGCCAAATTTGGCCGAGATATCTCATGTAACAAAAAAGTTACAAGCTATTGAATGGCCACATACCAAAATCACCAAAAAAGGCCCTGGCACTGGGGAGAAATACCCATGGCACTTAAAGGGTTAAGACAAATAAACCGGCGGTATGTTAGAGACTAATGTGAAAAAGTATTAGCCTCCAACAATGGGAAGAATCCCATAGGAATATATTTGCGATCGAATATAAAAAGTAGTATCCACTGCCACCAGCCAAAACTCGACGAGGGGGGACGGGACAGTGCCCCCTCGAACAATAGACCCAGGGGTAATCGAATTACCCCTACCAGTACGTCCACAATAGGATGGTTTGTACTAGTTTGGTTAGTAAATTTAGGTCTAGTAACACCAATGGTGACTTTACATGCCCTGGGAGACAGTAGTCAGTCCCAGGGTATGTAGTCTTTGGTGGGGATCCTCTAGGACACCCCAGTGTTACGGCACGGAGGGTGTGGTGTAATACACATAGCAAAACATATGAGGCCCTATGGAGTAAAATACCCCATAGCCCATAGAACACATTGACATTCAAAGAAATCAACCACATTCATGTCCAAGAGTGGGAGGAAAAGAGTCTCACTCTTGGCAGGATGAGAAAACAAACTCCAGAAATCCAGCAAAGCTGCTGGGGGACTCACTAGGTTAGGGAATGCAGCCTAAACAGAGAATTCTCCCTAACATAGATCCTGCTGCAGTATCCAATACTTTAGAACATTATACAATTCATCCATTGCACTCCAATGACATTGTAGAAGATGCACTAGAAACGTACCAAATGTGACAAACAAAAGGATCACCAATCAGCATATGAGAAAAAAGTATAGAGCACGTGCTTTTCCTCTACTCTTTCCTACTTGCAAAGGAAGAAGGTACGATGATAGACCAATTCAAATAACAGCATCAGAATACCGCTCTTTACGGATGTATTCTGAAGATTCCAGATTTAGACAAAATGTGGAATACATATTCCACCTACTCTTTGAAAGTGAACTAGCAACTCTATGTTACGGAGTTGCACACACAATAAAATCAGGAACCCACTTTCAAAATATGTCAGCTACACAATTATTACAAAAAGTGCAACAAAAAGGTGAGGTTTTACAATCAAGTATTACAAATCTATTAGCAAACATGCGTGGTACTAAAGAGTATTGGTTCCGACGTCATGGAGATGTACGTTGTATGATAAGAAACCTTGGCCCACCCACTTGGTTTGTTACATTAAGTTGTGCAGAATATGCATGGGAAGATTTACATGATTTCCTACGCATATCAAACAAAAACAAAACAAACATAGATATACTAGCATCTGGAAACTTTGTTCTCGAGATCCTTTTAATGTTTCAAGATATTTTCACCATCGCTTCATTGCTATGCTACACTTTATTTGTAATAAAACTGTTGCTCCCCTCGGAGAAGTGCAGCACTTCTTTTGGAGAAAAGAATACCAAGTCAGAGGAGCACCACATATCCACATGCTTTTATGTATTAAAGATGCTCCTAAATTTGGTCAAGACAATGATGCCACTGTGTTTTATCGAAAAATATGTCACTTGTGAAATTCTATCGGAAGCAACAAATAGTGATCTTCATGCACAAATTTTACAATTTCAAAGACACAAATGTGGCAAATATTGTCGACGCAAATACAAAAACAAAAGGAAATGCTACATCAAATGCTGCTTTGGTTTCCCTAGACCAGTTACAAAAACATGTCAAGTAAACAACTTCATGTCTTCAGTTAGACATAGTGTTAAAGGTAAATCACCTAAAAATACATATTACATAAAAAGAACAGAAGAAGAAAAATATATCAATGATTACAATGCAATCATTGCCCACTTATGGACTGCAAACATAGATGTGCAGTACATTGCAGATAATTCCACGGCAGTTGCACGATATGTTACAGCATACTTAACCAAAGCAGAAAAAACAGAGCTCCAAGACCTCTGGAATGACCTGTCATCAGACAAAACACTGTCTCAGAAATTATACAGCTTGGGCATAAAAATGCTCTCCCATAGAGAATGTGGCTCCTATGAAGCAGCAGATCATTTAACCGGTACTGCTTTGTATGGAAAATTTGAAAATATAGTATGGCTAAGTCTTGGTCCTTCTAAATCTAGAAAAAGAGTTCTGAAATCATACAACGATATAGAAACAATAGTCAAACATGATCCCAACAGCCAAGACATTTTAAAAAACAATTTGCTGGACACATACTACCCAAACAGAAGTACCACTTTGGAAACCATGTGTCTATATCACATAGCCCAAAACTTCACATACAAAAATAATATAAAACCAGATGACAAAATAGGTAGATATAGGGCCTCATTACGACCCAGGCGGTAAGTTACCGCCTGGGCCGTGACTTTACCACCATGGCGCAAACTACGTTTACGCCATGGTGGTTGGCGGACTTACCGCCCCATTCCGACCTTGGCGGGGCGGTAAGTCCCCAATCCCCATTTACCCTTCCCCATTCCCATTTTTGCCCCATAGGGCATAATGGGAGTGGGGAAGGCGTTAATTACGCCACCGTAAATTACGGTGGCGTAATTAACTCCATGGTCCCTTAGCGCCATGGATTTTAACACCTGCTAAAAGCAGGTGTTAAAAGCACCATGGCGCTAGGGGACCTCGTAATCAGGCGGTAAGGGTCGGCGCTGTTAACGCTGCCGTAAACCCCTTACCGCCTGGGTCGTAATGAGGCCCATAGAGTGTCAAATTGTGAAGGCAGCTTAGTAAAACTCACCAAACCAAATTGAATGAATCATATCAAATTGTCATTAAAGACTCCTCAACATAAAGAACTATATTACATATTTGGCTACAACTCTTTAAACCATGGAGAAAAGAAGAAGAAATACTAGATAACTATGACTCCTACAAAGACGCTTTCAAAGCAAATGAAAGCACTATAACCGATGTAAACATTGCACAGTACAAAACAATGTTGCACAATGAACAGCAACACAAAGAAGAACTCCAGGCCCAACTAGATAAGGACACTCCTGACAGTAGTCAACCTTCTGTAACAGAAGCCAAGAACCACTGGGAGAGCTACTAATAACAAATAAGGCAGAATTAGCTATGACGGAATGTGTCAGTATGAAGATAAAGAAGACTTAACTATACTACAATCAAAACTAAACAATGAGCAACGTAGCATTTTTCAAGAAGTAACAAAAGAAATTGCACATGGTGTACAACGTGAAAACAAAGAATGCACCTGCCAAAATTACAAACCTATACTACTGTACGTCAGTAGTGAAGCTGGTCTGGCAAAACATTCTTAATCAAAATCATCAGTAAATTCCTTCAACAATTGACAAACAACAAACTGTCAGCTGTTGTCACTGCCCCCACGGGTTTAGCTGCCTAAAACATAGGCGGTGTCACTTTGCACCGATTACTACTACTGCCAGTAGAACACCAAAACAAATTAGACTATTACAAACTTTCTACAGAAGCTGCAATGGAACTATGCAGAGTATTAAAACAAATGAAAATTCTATTAATAGATGAAGTGAGCATGGTCTCCAACCTAATGTTGGCTTTGATTCACCTCAGATTACAAGAAGTACTCAAAACAAACTACGAAGAGCTCTTTGTAGGACAACACATTATTATTCTCGGGGATCTTCTTCAATTGACACCAGTTAAATGTGAGCCTATTTTTAAAACCTTAGGGCACAAACTCTGCCGTAAAATTGTTGGCAGCATAGGAAATGTCAATCTTTGGCAACATTTCCAATACAGATAATTAACAGAAAACATGCAGGAATCTGCAGATCTCACTTATGCCAACATCTTAAAAAGTATTAGAGCTGGTATACTATCTCAAGAAGCACAAGCAATATTGAAAACTCGGCACATTCATGCACTTCATGCGATAATTCATGTGCTACGGATGTTATGAAACAATTAGCCCACAAACATTTCAATTGTATGGCCTTAATGCCAACTCTTGCAAGCTGTTTCAAATTCAATGAAACAATGTTAAAAAAAGAAATGCAACCAATAATTGAAATTAGCGCCACATACAAAATAGACATACATGGTATGACACTATCCATGTGTGAACAAGCCACAACAAGACTAAATAGTTTAAAAAATTCAATCTCCAACACAGCTGGATTGGAAAAAATATTAAAATTATCCTTAAATTGCAGAGAAATGCTTAAACGTAACCTTGACGTGGATCAATGACTAGTTAATGGAACAATGGGTACAGTTGTTGGCTTTCAAACATACCCACGTGACAACAACATTCAGTTTGTCAACATTCTCTTTGACAAACTTTCAGAAGTGAAAAGGATAGGAGCTCAACAGCTCGATTCCTTCTCTTCAAAGACATGTACGCACAGAACAATTTTCTCTAACTCTTGCATACGTAGTCACCATTCATAAATCACAAGGTCTTACCCTAGACAAAGCATTGATAGACATTGGTAACACAGTCTTTAAAGAAGGCATGAGCTACGTAGCACAATCACGCTTATGTACACTTGACGGTCTATTTCTAATCAACTTTGATGCAAGTAAAGTAAACACTAATATTCCTTGCATTTTAGAATACAATAGACTTCGTTCACTATACACCCCATCTAAAAACGTATCCTGTTCCACAAAAAGTAAAATGTTCTAAAAGAAAACTAAATCAAACAGAAATGCAACAGGATGTAACTTCAAATCCTCCAAAGAGAATAAAAAAAAAAACTAATACTTCATCAAGTACCACAAACAAAAAATAAATTATTCGGGAAAGTAAACCAGGTACTTCTTCAAAAAAGGAATACAAACTCAAAAAAAAAACAACACTCAGATACAGAACTACCTGGTCCATTTAAACGTTCAAATGTAATTGGTGTAAGTTGCTATGCAAATGTAGCAATAAATATTCCATTTCAATTACCACCAACTGTTGACAACATTTACTTACACAGTACAGACCAGTGTGTTTGCAAATGTTAGTACTTCATAGAAACGCAACAAATGATCCTGACAACAAGTATAGTGTTTGTGGAATAAGACAACAATTGGCCAACTGTGCTGGAATGGTGAAATTCACTATAAACTCACAGGAAGATCCACAAGAATTTCTAATTACTTACTACAAGTACTGGAAAACAAAAACATACCTATAAATGAAATTTTCCAGATTTCATACATGTGGAAACATACATGCACTCTCTGCAACAACGTGACACAAGAACAAATCCCCAATGAGCACTTTGTGTATGTATCAATACCTAATTGTGAATCCGTTCCAGTTCAGCAACTTGTACAAAATGCAAACCATGGTAGATTATGTACTACCTGCAATTCGGATAATCGCTTCACCTTACTAATACAAACACAAAGTAAATACGTAATACTAATGCTTCTAAGTTACAATGCAGATGGTACCAAAAACAACTGCAAGCTGACTGGACTCACACATGGTCAAGTATCACTTGGTAAGAAAACCTTCACAACAATAGGTATAATCTACCACACAGGAGACACAACCAATGCAGGTCACTATACTGCATATATAAAAAAAAAAAGTGGATGGATCGAATGTAATGACAGTACCATTACTCTAAAGCAGAGATTACCTGCAAATCTTACAAACGCTTATTTAATCTTCTTAAAACCAAAATGTATTAACTAAACTGTACTTAAACAATAACAAAACTTCTATTAAAAAAACTGTAAAATGTTAAAATATGCTATCTAACTGCCCCAAGATTCTACAACAACTAAACAGATAAATGAACATCCCCAAATTATATCATAAAATAGACAGTTAGAATACGCCAACTGGTATCTAACTGCCCCAAGATTTTAAAATAACCAAATAGATAAATCAATACCATTCATTTAAAAAAAAAAATAGACAGTTAGAATATGCCATCATGTATCTAACTGCCCCAAGATTCTACAACAACTAAACAGATAAATGAATACCACTAAATTATTTAGAAAAATAAACAGTTAGAATACGCCAACTGGCATCTAACTACCCCAAGATTTTCAATAACCAAACAGATAAATCATTACCACTACATTATAACAAAAAATAGACAGTTATAATTCGCCAACTGGTATCTAACTGCCCGAATATTTTACAATATCCAAACAGATAAATCAATACCACTTAATTATAATTAAAAAAAAGACAGTAACAATACGTCAACAGATATCTAACTGCTCCAAACATCTGCAACAAGCCAACATATAAAACATTAGCCAGAAACAACAAGTGAACATTGAAAACAAACAAACAAATAGACTGTAGCATAACCAAAAAAGTTTTTTTTAATCGAACATGGATTTTTTTTCCCACAGACCCAATGATTTTAGCAACAAACACAGAAACTGAGCAAATTGCACAGTACACTGGTTTGTAATCTACTAAATATGAGGGTAAAAAAAAAATGTTGATTATTCCATGTTATAAGTTGTTACAAAATACCAATACTAACATGATCTTTTCTTTTATCACAGAACTTAACAAGGAATACATGTACTCCAGTTACTAAACCAAACAGTAAGTATATTATAATAAGTATAACCATTGCAGCAAACCACACCCTTAGTGACTTATAACTTCACTGTTTATAAATTTGGTCTTGACCATGCACCCAGACTGTAGGCCCTGACCACAACCACCCCAGCATACCACACACATAATAGCTTATAACTTCTCTGCTTATAAATTTGATCTTGTCCATGCACCGAAGACTGGATAAGCCACTATGGGTGTGCTATGCTGCAGTGTTTGTGACCAGGGCATAGAGTCTTGGGTGCATGGCCATACAGCCATGCTCCAAAGACTCTATGCCCTGGCCACAACCACCACAGCATATCACACCCATAGAGTCAAACATTTTAACTATGCCATATGGGCACTTTTAATGTCCGCGAACATGACAAGTGTTCTTAGAACAGTTTCAACTTGCCTGCCTACAGTACGGACAGGCATAGCGTCCTCAGGACATACCTATTTCGCTTATTTATGAACATCCCAGGACACTTGATGTGTTCTTAGAACAGTTCCAACTTGCCTACGAACAGTACGGACAGGTATAGTGTCCTCAAGACACCCCCATTTTGTTTATTTACGAACATCCCAGGACACATGTTCTTAGAACAATTTCAACTTGCCTACGGACAATACGGACAGCATCCTCAGCACACACCCATTTCATTTATTTACGTACATTTCAGGACACCGCAACAACAGCAGCATACCACACCCATAATAGCTTCTAACTTCGGTGCTTATAAATTTGATCTTGTCCAGGCACCCAAGACTGGATAAGCCACTATGGGCCTGCTATGCTGCAGTGTTTGTGGCCAGAGCATAGAGTTTTGGGTGCATGCCCATACGGCCATGCTCCAAAGACTCTATACCCTGGCCACAACCACCACAGCATATCACACCCATAGAGTCAAACATTTGAACTATGCCATATGGGCACTTTTAATGTCCGCAAACATGACGAGTGTTCTTAGAACAGCTTCAACTTGCATGTGAACAGTACGGAAAGGCATAGAGTCCTCAGGACACACCTATTTTGTTTATTTATGAACATCCCAGGACACTTGATGTGTTCTTAGAACAGTTCCAACTTGCCTATGAACAATAGGGACAGTTATAGCGTCTTCAGGACACCCACATTTTGTTTATTTAAGAACATCCCAGGACACATGTTCTTAGAACAATTTCAACTTGCCTACGGACAATATGGACAGCATCCTCAGGACACACCGATTTCATTTATTTACGAACATTTCAGACACCGCGCGTGTTCTTAGGATAGTTTCAGCTAGCTTGCGAACAATTGGGACAGTTCTAGCGTCCTCAGAACACCCCCATTTTGTTTATTTACAAACATCCCTGTGCACTTGATGTGTTCTTACAACAATTGCATAGCGTCCTCAGAACAATCCCATTTTGTTTATTTACAAACATCCCAGGACACTTGATGTGTTCTTAGTACAATTTCAACTTGCATTAGAATAGTATGGACAGGTTTAGCGTACTCAGGACAACCCCATTTTGTTTATTTACGAACATCCCAGGACATCGTTTGTATTCTTAGAACAGTTTCAACTTGCCTGCGAACAATACGGACAGTCATAGCATCCTCAGGACACAACCATTTCCTTTATTTACAAACATTTCAGGACACCGCGTGTGTTCTTAGGACAGTTTCAGCTTGCTTGCGAACAATTCGGACAGTTCTAGCGGCCTCAGAACACCCCCATTTTGTTTATTACGAACATCCCATTACACTTGATGTGTTCTTAGAACAGTTTTTTTCCCCAAATTTCGGAATTTGCAGGGGTGTCTGGGTAAAAAATTCTGGGGCGATGTGCGCAAAATCATACCTCTGTGGATTCCCACGGGTGTCCTCTTTTCGGAAATGCATGGGGTTCCCTGTTTTCCTTGGTGGCTTGGACACCCGAGGCCCATATATGTACGTTGTGCCGGTCGGCAGAATGTCTGAGATTTAGCTCTGAAAACAGACTTGGGGTTACTTGTGTTTTAGGCTTTCCCCTTGCCGGCCAGGTAGGTGCACCCATACATGTGAGGTACCGTTTTCATCGGGACACCTGTGGGAATGCGGGACGGTAGGCCATGTGTTGTGTTTGTGTGGTTTTCATAACATTTTGACCCATTTGCTGGTGCCCTTTGTCTCACAACCCTTTCTTTTCCCAAATGTGACCTACATTTAGTCGCTACTATAGCCACCATACACTTTTGTAACCTGCACAAGTCACCTACCCTTGAAAAGGTCTGCCTGTGCTCTTTCAAAAAATGCATGGCTGCCGTTCCTCACCTACATTGGTTTTCCCAATTTACACATGCTAAGTGCGTCTGGTCAGGCCGTGAGCGTAAAACTCCTGTGTACCATGGCTCAGTGTTTGGCTTGTGGTATTGCGTGTTTTGTAAAAACACTACAAAAATGGTATGCTCTCCTAACTGCAAGAGTCGGGGGAATGTAGCGGAGCATTGCTTTTCTCAAAATTCATAGAAGCCATTGCCGTACCAAGCCAACCATGTCCAAAACATACCTTTGTTTTCAGTCATTTTCCCGCTTTTCCCCCATTCGATGGCAGTTTCCCCTACCTAGTTGTTGCCTGACCTATGCAAATCACGCCTTCCTAAACTTGGAATTTTGTCTACTTTTCAGAAATATATGCCTTTCTGTCCTCCAATTTGGCTTTCCTGCCCTTTTCTTCCATTCCGTCCATGCATGTCCAATTTGCAAAAATGGCAAAAATCGCCTACCTCTCACAAAACGGTTGATAACCACATCAAAATAATTTTTTTCCATTTCCACTCAACCTGTTCCTGAAAGCCACAACATTGGGGAACTCAGCACAGCAAACCATTTGTTCCTCGCTCTTACAAGGAAAAAACCACAGGCTTCTTTGTACATCATTTTATTGGCATTTTTTGAAAAAACAAAAAGATTTTCACGCTTTTTCCTTATTTTCTCTCACCCCCCTACAGCAACCTGGGATTCCTGGGTCGGTGGTGTTACGACCGTCTACATGTGGGAAAAAAAGGAGCCAAATTTGGCCGAGATATCTCATGTAACAAAAAAGTTACAAGCTATTGAATGGCCACATACCAAAATCACCAAAAAAGGCCCTGGCACTGGGGAGAAATACCCATGGCACTTAAAGGGTTAAGACAAATAAACCGGCGGTATGTTAGAGACTAATGTGAAAAAGTATTAGCCTCCAACAATGGGAAGAATCCCATAGGAATATATTTGCGATCGAATATAAAAAGTAGTATCCACTGCCACCAGCCAAAACTCGACGAGGGGGGACGGGACAGTGCCCCCTCAAACAATAGACCCAGGGGTAATCGAATTACCCCTACCAGTACGTCCACAATAGGATGGTTTGTACTAGTTTGGTTAGTAAATTTAGGTCTAGTAACACCAATGGTGACTTTACATGCCCTGGGAGACAGTAGTCAGTCCCAGGGTATGTAGTCTTTGGTGGGGATCCTCTAGGACACCCCAGTGTTACGGCACGGAGGGTGTGGTGTAATACACATAGCAAAACATATGAGGCCCTATGGAGTAAAATACCCCATAGCCCATAGAACACATTGACATTCAAAGAAATCAACCACATTCATGTCCAAGAGTGGGAGGAAAAGAGTCTCACTCTTGGCAGGATGAGAAAACAAACTCCAGAAATCCAGCAAAGCTGCTGGGGGACTCACTAGGTTAGGGAATGCAGCCTAAACAGAGAATTCTCCCTAACATAGATCCTGCTGCAGTATCCAATACTTTAGAACATTATACAATTCATCCATTGCACTCCAATGACATTGTAGAAGATGCACTAGAAACGTACCAAATGTGACAAACAAAAGGATCACCAATCAGCATATGAGAAAAAAGTATAGAGCACGTGCTTTTCCTCTAGTCTTTCCTACTTGCAAAGGAAGAAGGTACGATGATAGACCAATTCAAATAACAGCATCAGAATACCGCTCTTTACGGATGTATTCTGAAGATTCCAGATTTAGACAAAATGTGGAATACATATTCCACCTACTCTTTGAAAGTGAACTAGCAACTCTTTGTTACGGAGTTGCACACACAATAAAATCAGGAACCCACTTTCAAAATATGTCAGCTACACAATTATTACAAAAAGTGCAACAAAAAGGTGAGGTTTTACAATCAAGTATTACAAATCTATTAGCAAACATGCGTGGTACTAATGAGTATTGGTTCCGACGTCATGGAGATGTACGTTGTATGATAAGAAACCTTGGCCCACCCACTTGGTTTGTTACATTAAGTTGTGCACAATATGCATGGGAAGATTTACATGATTTCCTACGCATATCAAACAAAAACAAAACAAACATAGATATACTAGCATCTGGAAACTTTGTTCTCGAGATCCTTTTAATGTTTCAAGATATTTTCACCATCGCTTCATTGCTATGCTACACTTTATTTGTAATAAAACTGTTGCTCCCCTTGGAGAAGTGCAGCACTTCTTTTGGAGAAAAGAATACCAAGTCAGAGGAGCACCACATATCCACATGCTTTTATGTATTAAAGATGCTCCTAAATTTGGTCAAGACAATGATGCCACTGTGTTTTATCGAAAAATATGTCACTTGTGAAATTCTATCGGAAGCAACAAATAGTGATCTTCATGCACAAATTTTACAATTTCAAAGACACAAATGTGGCAAATATTGTCGACGCAAATACAAAAACAAAAGGAAATGCTACACCAAATGCTGCTTTGGTTTCCCTAGACCAGTTACAAAAACATGTCAAGTAAACAACTTCATGTCTTCAGTTAGACATAGTTTTAAAGGTAAATCACCTAAAAATACATATTACATAAAAAGAACAGAAGAAGAAAAATATATCAATGATTACAATGCAATCATTGCCCACTTATGGAATGCAAACATAGATGTGCAGTACATTGCAGATAATTCCACTGCAGTTGCACGATATGTTACAGCATACTTAACCAAAGCAGAAAAAACAGAGCTCCAAGACCTCTGGAATGACCTGTCATCAGACAAAACACTGTCTCAGAAATTATACAGCTTGGGCATAAAAATGCTCTCCCATAGAGAATGTGGCTCCTATGAAGCAGCAGATCATTTAACTGGTACTGCTTTGTATGGAAAATTTGAAAGTATAATATGGCTAAGTCTTGGTCCTGCTAAATCTAGAAAAAGAGTTCTGAAATCATACAACGATATAGAAACAATAGCCAAACATGATCCCAACAGCCAAGACATTTTAAAAAACAATTTGCTGGACACATACTACCCAAACAGAAGTACCACTTTGGAAACCATGTGTCTATATCACATAGCCCAAAACTTCACATACAAAAATAATATAAAACCAGATGACAAAATAGGTAGATATAGGGCCTCATTACGACCCAGGCGGTAAGTTACCGCCTGGGCCGTGACTTTACCACCATGGCGCAAACTACGTTTACGCCATGGTGGTTGGCGGACTTACCGCCCCATTCCGACCTTGGCGGGGTGGTAAGTCCCCAATCCCCATTTACCCTTCCCCATTCCCATTTTTGCCCCATAGGGCATAATGGGAGTGGGGAAGGCGTTAATTACGCCACCGTAAATTACGGTGGCGTAATTAACTCCATGGTCCCTTAGCGCCATGGATTTTAACACCTGCTAAAAGCAGGTGTTAAAAGCACCATGGCGCTAGGGGACCTCGTAATCAGGCGGTAAGGGTCGGCGCTGTTAACGCTGCCGTAAACCCCTTACCGCCTGGGTTGTAATGAGGCCCATAAAGTGTCAAATTGTGAAGGCAGCTTTGTAAAACTCACCAAACCAAATTGAATTAATCATATCAAATTGTCATTAAAGACTCCTCAACATAAAGAACTATATTACATATCCCGGCTACAACTCTTTAAACCATGGAGAAAAGAAGAAGAAATACTAGATAACTATGACTCCTACAAAGATGCTTTCAAAGCAAATGAAAGCACTATAACGGATGTAAACATTACACAGTACAAAACAATGTTGCACAATGAACAGCAACACAAAGAAGAACTCCAGGCCCAACTAGATAAGGACACTCCTGACAGTAGTCAACCTTCTGTAACAGAAGCCAAGAACCACTGGGAGAGCCACTAATAACAAATAAGGCAGAATTAGCTATGACGGAAGTAGAAAACACCATGTGTCAGTATGAAGATAAAGAAGACTTAACTATACTACAATCAAAACTAAACAATGAGCAACGTAGCATTTTTCAAGAAGTAACAAAAGAAATTGCACATGGTGTACAACATGAAAACAAAGAATGCACCTGCCAAAATTACAAACCTATACTACTGTACGTCAGTAGTGAAGCTGGTCTGGCAAACCATTCTTAATCAAAATCATCAGTAAATTCCTTCAACAATTGACAAACAACAAACTGTCAGCTGTTGTCACTGCCCCCACGGGTTTAGCTGCCTAAAACATAGGCGGTGTCACTTTGCACCGATTACTACTACTGCCAGTAGAACACCAAAACAAATTAGACTATTACAAACTTTCTACAGAAGCTGCAATGGAACTATGCAGAGTATTAAAACAAATGAAAATTCTATTAATAGATGAAGTGAGCATGGTCTCCAACCTAATGTTGGCTTTGATTCACCTCAGATTACAAGAAGTACTCAAAACAAACTACGAAGAGCTCTTTGTAGGACAACACATTATTATTCTCGGGGATCTTCTTCAATTGACACCAGTTAAATGTGAGCCTATTTTTAAAACCTTAGGACACAAACTCTGCCGTAAAATTGTTGGCAGCATAGGAAATGTCAATCTTTGGCAACATTTCCAATACAGATAATTAACAGAAAACATGCGGGAATCTGCAGATCTCACTTATGCCAACATCTTAAAAAGTATTAGAGCTGGTATACTATCTCAAGAAGCACAAGCAATATTGAAAACTCGGCACATTCATGCACTTCATGCGATAATTCATGTGCTACGGATGTTATGAAACAATTAGCCCACAAACATTTCAATTGTATGGCCTTAATGCCAACTCTTGCAAGCTGTTTCAAATTCAATGAAACAATGTTAAAAAAAGAAATGCAACCAATAATTGAAATTAGCGCCACATACAAAATAGACATACATGGTATGACACTATCCATGTGTGAACAAGCCACAACAAGACTAAATAGTTTAAAAAATTCAATCTCCAACACAGCTGGATTGGAAAAAATATTAAAATTATCCTTAAATTGCAGAGAAATGCTTAAACGTAACCTTGACGTGGATCAATGACTAGTTAATGGAACAATGGGTACAGTTGTTGGCTTTCAAACATACCCACGTGACAACAACATTCAGTTTGTCAACATTCTCTTTGACAAACTTTCAGAAGTGAAAAGGATAGGAGCTCAACAGCTCGATTCCTTCTCTTCAAAGACATGTACGCACAGAACAATTTTCTCTAACTCTTGCATACGTAGTCACCATTCATAAATCACAAGGTCTTACCCTAGACAAAGCATTGATAGACATTGGTAACACAGTCTTTAAAGAAGGCATGAGCTACGTAGCACAATCACGCTTATGTACACTTGACGGTCTATTTCTAATCAACTTTGATGCAAGTAAAGTAAACACTAATATTCCTTGCATTTTAGAATACAATAGACTTCGTTCACTATACACCCCATCTAAAAACTTATCCTGTTCCACAAAAAGTAAAATGTTCTAAAAGAAAACTAAATCAAACAGAAATGCAACAGGATGTAACTTCAAATCCTCCAAAGAGAATAAAAAAAAAAACTAATACTTCATCAAGTACCACAAACAAAAAATAAATTATTCGGGAAAGTAAACCAGGTACTTCTTCAAAAAAGGAATACAAACTCAAAAAAAAACAACACTCAGATACAGAACTACCTGGTCCATTTAAACTTTCAAATGTAATTGGTGTAAGTTGCTATGCAAATGTAGCAATAAATATTCCATTTCAATTACCACCAACTGTTGACAACATTTACTTACACAGTACAGACCAGTGTGTTTGCAAATGTTAGTACTTCATAGAAACGCAACAAATGATCCTGACAACAAGTATAGTGTTTGTGGAATAAGACAACAATTGGACTACTGTGCTGGAATGGTGAAATTCACTATAAACTCACAGGAAGATCCACAAGAATTTCTAATGTACTTACTACAAGTACTGGAAAACAAAAACATACCTATAAATGAAATCTTCCAGATTTCATACATGTGGAAACATACATGCACTCTCTGCAACAACGTGACACAAGAACAAATCCCCAATGAGCACTTTGTGTATGTATCAATACCTAATTGTGAATCCGTTCCAGTTCAGCAACTTGTACAAAATGCAAACCATGGTAGATTATGTACTACCTGCAATTCGGATAATCGCTTCACCTTACTAATACAAACACAAAGTAAATACGTAATACTAATGCTTCTAAGTTACAATGCAGATGGTACCAAAAACAACTGCAAGCTGACTGGACTCACACATGGTCAAGTATCACTTGGTAAGAAAACCTTCACAACAATAGGTATAATCTACCACACAGGAGACACAACCAATGCAGGTCACTATACTGCATATATAAAAAAAAAAGTGGATGGATCGAATGTAATGACAGTACCATTACTCTAAAGCAGAGATTACCTGCAAATCTTACAAACGCTTATTTAATCTTCTTAAAACCAAAATGTATTAACTAAACTGTACTTAAACAATAACAAAACTTCTATTAAAAAAACTGTAAAATGTTAAAATATGCTATCTAACTGCCCCAAGATTCTACAACAACTAAACAGATAAATGAACATCCCCAAATTATATCATAAAATAGACAGTTAGAATACGCCAACTGGTATCTAACTGCCCCAAGATTTTAAAATAACCAAATAGATAAATCAATACCATTCATTTTAAAAAAAAAATAGACAGTTAGAATATGCCATCATGTATCTAACTGCCCCAAGATTCTACAACAACTAAACAGATAAATGAATACCACTAAATTATTTAGAAAAATAAACAGTTAGAATACGCCAACTGGCATCTAACTACCCCAAGATTTTCAATAACCAAACAGATAAATCATTACCACTACATTATAACAAAAAATAGACAGTTATAATTCGCCAACTGGTATCTAACTGCCCGAATATTTTACAATATCCAAACAGATAAATAAATACCACTTAATTATAATAAAAAAAAAGACAGTAACAATACGTCAACAGATATCTAACTGCTCCAAACATCTGCAACAAGCCAACATATAAAACATTAGCCAGAAACAACAAGTGAACATTGAAAACAAACAAACAAATAGACTGTAGCATAACCAAAAAAGTTTTTTTTAATCGAACATGGATTTTTTTTTTCCCACAGACCCAATGATTTTAGCAACAAACACAGAAACTGAGCAAATTGCACAGTACACTGGTTTGTAATCTACTAAATATGAGGGTAAAAAAAAATGTTGATTATTCCATGTTATAAGTTGTTACAAAATACCAATACTAACATGATCTTTTCTTTTATCACAGAACTTAACAAGGAATACATGTACTCCAGTTACTAAACCAAACAGTAAGTATATTATAATAAGTATAACCATTGCAGCAAACCACACCCTTAGTGACTTATAACTTCACTGTTTATAAATTTGGTCTTGACCATGCACCCAGACTGTAGGCCCTGACCACAACCACCCCAGCATACCACACACATAATAGCTTATAACTTCTCTGCTTATAAATTTGATCTTGTCCATGCACCGAAGACTGGATAAGCCACTATGGGTGTGCTATGCTGCAGTGTTTGTGGCCAGGGCATAGAGTCTTGGGTGCATGGCCATACAGCCATGCTCCAAAGACTCTATGCCCTGGCCACAACCACCACAGCATATCACACCCATAGAGTCAAACATTTTAACTATGCCATATGGGCACTTTTAATGTCCGCGAACATGACAAGTGTTCTTAGAACAGTTTCAACTTGCCTGCGAACAGTACGGACAGGCATAGCGTCCTCAGGACATACCTATTTCGCTTATTTATGAACATCCCAGGACACTTGATGTGTTCTTAGAACAGTTCCAACTTGCCTACGAACAGTACGGACAGGTATAGTGTCCTCAAGACACCCCCATTTTGTTTATTTACGAACATCCCAGGACACATGTTCTTAGAACAATTTCAACTTGCCTACGGACAATACGGACAGCATCCTCAGTACACACCCATTTCATTTATTTACGTACATTTCAGGACACCGCAACAACAGCAGCATACCACACCCATAATAGCTTCTAACTTCGGTGCTTATAAATTTGATCTTGCCCAGGCACCCAAGACTGGATAAGCCACTATGGGTCTGCTATGCTGCAGTGTTTGTGGCCAGGGCATAGAGTTTTGGGTGCATGCCCATACGGCCATGCTCCAAAGACTCTATACCCTGGCCACAACCACCACAGCATATCACACCCATAGAGTCAAACATTTTAACTATGCCATATGGGCACTTTCAATGTCCGCGAACATGACGAGTGTTTTTAGAACAGCTTCAACTTGCATGTGAACAGTACGGAAAGGCATAGAGTCCTCAGGACACACCTATTTTGTTTATTTATGAACATCCCAGGACACTTGATGTGTTCTTAGAACAGTTCCAACTTGCCTATGAACAATAGGGACAGGTATAGCGTCTTCAGGACACCCACATTTTGTTTATTTAAGAACATCCCAGGACACATGTTCTTATAACAATTTCAACTTGCCTACGGACAATATGGACAGCATCCTCAGGACACACCGATTTCATTTATTTACGAACATTTCAGACACCGCGCGTGTTCTTAGGATAGTTTCAGCTAGCTTGCGAACAATTGGGACAGTTCTAGCGTCCTCAGAACACCCCCATTTTGTTTATTTACAAACATCCCTGTGCACTTGATGTGTTCTTACAACAATTTCATAGCGTCCTCAGAACAATCCCATTTTGTTTATTTACAAACATCCCAGGACACTTGATGTGTTCTTAGTACAATTTCAACTTGCATTCGAATAGTATGGACAGGTTTAGCGTACTCAGGACAACCCCATTTTGTTTATTTACGAACATCCCAGGACACATGTTCTTAGAACAATTTCAACATGCCTAAAAACAATATGGACAGCGTCCTCAGGACACCCCCATTTCGTTTATTTATGAACATTTCAGGACATCGTTTGTATTCTTAGAACAGTTTCAACTTGCCTGCGAACAATACGGACAGTCATAGCATCCTCAGGACACAACCATTTCCTTTATTTACAAACATTTCAGGACACCGCGTGTGTTCTTAGGACAGTTTCAGCTTGCTTGCGAACAATTCGGACAGTTCTAGCGGCCTCAGAACACCCCCATTTTGTTTATTTACGAACATCCCATTACACTTGATGTGTTCTTAGAACAGTTTCAACTTGCCTACGAACCATACGGACAGGCTTAGTGTCCTCAGGACACCCCATTTCCTTTATTTACAAACATTTCAGGACACCCGTATTGTCCGTGGTCAGAATTAACACAACAGGGGTGCCTGCCACCTAAATAAATACAACATTTAATCCATCTCTTACTTCCCCACCCTCCCCAAACAGTCTTACACACCAAAACACTTTACTAAATAGTATTTTTCCACCAAGTTTCACTGCGCTGTCCGCGGACGTCGCGAATCCAAGATGGTGGGCATTTCCAAAAATCTGACACACTTCACACTCTTCACCGTCCAATCAGCGAACACATTGCATGTCTGCGGACATGACGCAAGCTGATTGGCTAATCAGGACACTGTCCGCGGAGCGAACAGGGAAGCGTGTCCGCGGACCGAACATAGATATCACTAATATTTTGTGACCTACTTTTTGGTCATTTTTTAAAAAACTACTGGACGGATTTTGATCAAATTTGCAAAAGCATGCTTTCGAAGTTGGTGAAAATCCGTCCAGCAGTTTGGGCTGTAGGCGTGAGCAAAGTTTTTTCCCCATTCAGTCTATGGGAAAAAAGAAGTTTTGGGACCCTCCTTATAACTTTGCTCCCCCTGGATGAATCCTCACCAGACTTTGCAGAACAATTCAGAGTGACCCATATACTTTTTTTTTGCAAAGTTTGGTGAGGATTCGTCTAGCGAGAGCGAAGTTATAAGCCACACAAAAAGGGCTCTTCCTATGGAAACAGCAACTTAACCATAACTACACAGCCACTACCGTGGCTGTGTTATATATATATATATATATATATATATATATATATATATATATATATATATATATATATATATATATATATATATATTACATGGCCACGGTAGTGGCCATGCAGTTATGGTTAAGTTGGTGTTTCCATAGGAAGAGCACTTTTTGGGTGGCTTATAACTGCGCTCCCCCTAGACGAATCCTCACCAAACTTTGCAAAAAAAGTATATGGCCCACTCTGAATTTTTTTGCAAAGGTTGGTGAGGATTCGTCTAGGGGGGGAAAAGTTATAGGGGGGGTCCCAAATCTTTTTTTTTCCCATAGACTGAATGGGAAAAAACTTTGCACACGGCTACAGCCCGAACCGCTGGACGGATTTACACCACATTTGCGGCAGGAGCCGCGGCCTGGTCCCGAAAGCGTGCTTTTGCAAATTTGGTGTAAATCTGTCCAGTAGTTTTTTTTAAAATGACCAAAATGTAAAGCAAAAAAATGAGTGATATCTGTGTTCGCTTTGCGGACGGACTTCCCTGTTTGCTCCGCGGACAGCACCCCGATTGACCCAGCGGCTTGCATCATGTCCGCGGACATGTGACGTGTTCGCTGATTGGGCGGCTTCGTGCGTGATGCGCGTCAGATTTTCTGTCGCGCCCGCCATCTTGCATTTGCGGACGTCCGCAGACAGCGCAGTGAAACGTTTGTTCAAAATGTGTATTTAGTAGATTGTGTTGGTGTGTAGAAGTCTTTGGGGAGGATGGGGGAGTATGAGGTTCAAAGTTACATTTTATTTATGTGCTAGATGCTTTTGTTGTGTTCGATTTGTCTGCGGACACCACAGCTGTTCTGGAATGTTCGTAAATAAACAGAATGGATTCGGTGTCAACTTGAAAGTGTTTGAAGAACACTCGTGGGGTCTTGGAATGTTTGCAGGGGGTGTGCTGGAGACGTTGTCTGTATTGTTCGTTGGCAAGGTGAAAATGTTTTAAGAACAATCGCGGTGTCCTGAAATGTTCGTACATAAAGAAAATGGGGATGTCCTGAGGACGCTGTTTGTATTGTCCTCTGGCAAGTTGAATGTGTCCTAGGACCTTCCCCCTGTCCGCGGACATAAAAATGGTTGCAATGTTTGCATCTTTGGGTGTAATATGCTGCGGTGGTTGTGGCCAGGGTATAGAATGTTGGGTGCATGGCCATTTGGCCATGCACCGAAGAGTGTATGCCCGGGCCACAACCACCGAATCATATCACACCCATAGTGGCTTTTAACTTTGGGTCAAAAACTAATTTATAAGGAACAATGTTATAAGCTTGTATGGGTGTGATATGGTGCGATGGTTGTATTTATCTTGTTATACGTACTATTTGGTTTAGTAACGGGAGTCCATGTTTTTCTTGTTCATTTCTGTAGCATGTTAGTATTAGTATTTTATAATGACTTATTACATTGTACAATCAACATTTTCTTCTTTTTATTGACCCTCATATTTAGTAGATTACAAACCAGAGTACTGTGCAATTTTCAAAGTTTCTGTGTTTGTTGCTAAAATCATTGGGTCTGTGGGAGAAAAAAAATCCATGTTGGATTAAAAAAAAAACCTTTTTCTGTTATGCTACAGTTTATTTATTTGATTGTTTTCTGCATTTACTTGTTCTTTCTGCCTAATGCTTTATGCATTGGATTGTTTCAGTTTTTGTGAGCAGTAAGATATTAGGTATTTGTTGGGATATTGTAAAATTTTGGCCCAGTTAGATACCAGTAGGCGTATTCTAATTGTTTATGTTTTGATATAATTTCGTGGTATTGATTTATCTGTTTGCATATTTGTAAATTTCTGGGACAGTTAGATACCAATTGACGTATTCTAACTGTCTATTTTTTGCTCTATTTGAGTGGTATTAATTTATCTGATTAGTTGTTGTAGAATCTTTGGGCAGTTAGATAGGTTTTGAAATATTGTGACAGTTTATATTTTTTTACTACAAGTGTACTTAAGGTTTAAGTACAGTTCAGTTATCAAATTTTGGTTTTAAGAACATTAAATACGCGTTTGAAAGATTAGCTGGCAATCTCTGCTTTAGAGTAACAGTACTATCATTACATTCAAACCATCCACATTTTTTTTATATATGCAGTGTAGTGCCCTGAGTTGGTTGTGGCACCTGCGTGGTAGATTATACCTATTGTTGTGAAGGTTTTCCTACCAAGTGATATTTGACCATGTGTGAATCCAGTCAGCTTGCAGTTGTTATTCGTACCATCTGCATTGTAATGTAGAAGCATTAGTATTACGTATTTACTATGTGTTTGTATTAGTAATGTGGAGCGATTATCCGAATTGCAGGTAGAACATAATCTACCGTGGTTTGCATTTTGTACAAGTTGCTGAAATGGAACGGATTCACAATTAGGTATTGATATATAGACAAAGCGCTCAGTGGGGATTTGTTCTTGTGCCACATTGTTTCAGAGAGTGCATGTATGTTTCCACATGTATGAAATCTGGAAGATTTCATTTATAGGTATGTTTTTGTTTTCCAGTACTAATAGTAAGTACATTAGAAATTCTTGTAGATCTTCCTGTGAGTTTATGGTGAATTTCACCATTCCAGCACAGCAGTCCAATTGTTGTCTTATTCCATAAACACTATACGTGTTGTCAGGATTGTTTGCTGCATTTCTGTGAAGTACTAACATTTGCAAACACAATGGGTCTGTACTGTGTAAGTAAATGTTGTCAACAATTGGTGGTAATTGAAATAGAATATTCATTGCTACATTTGCGTAGCAACTTACAACAACTATATTTGAGAATTTAAATGGTCCAGGTAGTTCTGTATCTAACTGCTTTTTTGGAGTTTGTCTTCCTTATTTAAAGAAGTACCTGGTTTACTTTCCATAATTGATTCTTTTTTGCTTGTGGTACTTGATGAAGTTTTAGTTTCTTTTAGTCTCTTTGGAGGATTTGCAGTGACATCCTGTTGCATTTCTGTTTGATTTAGTTTTCTTTTAGAACATTTTCCTTTTTGTGGAACAGGATATGTTTGTAGATGGGGGGTGTATAGTGAACGAAGTCTACTGTATTCTAAAATGCAAGGAATATCAGCGTTTACTTTACTTGCATAAAAGTTTATTAGAAATAGACCGTCAATTGTACGTAGGCATGACAGTGCTACATAGCTCATGCCTTCTTTAAAGACTGTGTTACCAATGTCTATCATTGCTTTGTCTAGAGTAAGACCTTGTGATTTATGAATGGTGACTGCGTATGCAAGAGTTAGAGAAAATTGTTCTCTGCGTACATACATGTCTTTGAAGAGAAGGAATCGAGCTGTTGAGCGTCCTATTCTTTTTACTTCTGAAAGTTTGTCAAAGAGAATATTGACAAACTGAATTTTGTTGTCACGTGGGTATGTTTGAAAGCCAATAACTGTACCCAGTGCTCCATTAACTAGTCCTTTGTGCACGTCAAGGTTACGTTTAAGCATTACTCTGCAATTTAAGGATAATTTTAATATCTTTTCCAGACCTGCTGTGTTTGAGATTGATTTTTCTAAACTATTTAGTCTTGCTGTGGCTTGGTCAGACATGGGTAGTGTCATTCCATGTACATTTAGTTTGTCTGTGGCCCTAATTTCCATAATTGGTTGCATTTCTTTGCTTAACATTATTTCATTGAATTTGAAACAGCTTGCAAGAGTTGGCATTAAGGCCATACAATTGACATTTTTGTGGGCTAATTGTTCCATAACATCTGTAGCACATGCATTATCACCATAAAGTGCATGAATGTGCCGGGTTTTCAATATTGTTTCTGCTTCTCTAGAAAGTATACCAACTCTGATACTTTTTAAGATATTGGCATAAGTGAGATCTGCAGATTGGCGCATGTTTTCTGTTAATTCTCTGTATTGGAAATGTTGCCAAAGGTTGACATTTCCAATGCTGCCAACAGTTTTACGGCAGAGTTTGTGTCCTAATGTTTTAAAAATAGGCTCACCTTTTACAGGTGTCAATTGAAGAAGATCTCATCTATTAGTAGCATTTTCATTTGTTTCAATACTCTGCGTACTTCCATTGCAGCTTCTGCAGAAAGTTTGTAATAATCTAACTTGTTTTGGTGTTCTACTGGCAGGAGTAGTAATCAGTGTAAAGTGACACCACCTATGTTGTAGGCAGCTAAACCTGTGGGGGCAGTGACAACAGCTGACAGTTTGTTGTTTGTCAATTGTTGAAGGAACTTACTGATGATTTTGATTAGGAATGTTTTGCCAGAACCAGCTTCACCACTGACATACAATAGTATAGGTTTGTAATTTTGGCAGGTGCATTCTTTGTTTTCATGTTGCACACCATGTGCAATTTCTTTTGTTATTTCTTGAAAAATGCTACGTTGCTCATTGTTTAGTTTTGATTGTAGTGTAGTTAAGTCTTCTTTATCTTCATATTGACACATGGTGTTTTCTACTTCTATCATGGCTAATTCTGCCTCATTTGTTATTAGTGGTTCTCCCAGTGGTTCTTGGTTTCCTGTGACAGAAGGTTGACTACTGTCAGGAGTGTCCTTATCTAGTTGGGCCTGGAGTTCCTCTTCGTGTTGCTGTTCATTGTGCAACATTGTTTTGTACTGTGCAAAGTTTACATCAGTTATACTGCTTTCATTGGCTTTGAAAGCGTCTTCCTATGAGTCATAGGTATCTAGTATTTCTTCTTCTTTTCTCCATGGTTTGAAGAGTTGTAGCAGGGACATGTAATATATTTCTTTATGTTGAGGAGTCTTTAATGACAATTTGATATGATTAATTAAATTTGGTTTGGTGAGTTTTACTAAGCTGCCATCACAGTTTGTCACTTTGTATTTACGGTTTTGCTCATCAGGTTTTATATTATTTTTGTATGTGTAGTTTTGGGCTATGTGGTATAGACACATGGTTTCCAAAGTGGTACTCCTGTTAGGGTAGTATGTGTCCAATGAATTGTTTTTTTAAATGTTTTGGCTGTTGGTATCATGTTTGGCTATTGTTTCTATATCTTCGTATGATTTTAGAACTCTTTTTCTAGATTTAGCTGGACCAAGACTTAGCCATACTATATTTGCAGATTTACCATACAATGCAGTACCAGTTAATCGATCAGCTGCTTCAAAGGATCCACATTCTCTATGGGACAGCATTTTATGCCCAAGCTGTATAATTTCTGAGACACTGTTTTATCTGATGACAGGTCATTCCAGAGGTCTTGGAGCTCTGTCTTTTCTGATTTGGTTAAGTATGCTGTGACATATCGTGCAACTGCAGTAGAATTGTCTGCAATGTACTGCACATCTATGTTTGCATTCCACAAGTGGGCAATGATTGCATTGTAATCATTGATATATTTTTCTTCTTCTTTTCTTTTTATGCAATATGTATTTTTAGGTGACTTACCTTTAACACTATGTCTAACTGAAGACATGAGGTTGTTCACTTGACCTGTATTTGTAACTGGTCTAGGGAAACCAAATTGGCATTTGGTGTAGTATTTCCCTTTGTTTTTGTATTTGCAACGACAATATTTGCCACATTTGTGTCTTTGGAATTGTAAGATTTTTGCATGAAGATCACTATTTGTCGATTCTGATGGAATTTCACAAGTGACATATTTTTCAATAAACTAAAACAGTGGCATCACTGTCTTGATCAAATTTAGGAGCATCTTTAATCCATAAAAGCATGAGGACATGTGGTGCTCCTCTGGCTTGGTATTCTTTTCTCCAAAAGAAGTGTTGCACTTCTCCAAGGGGAGGAACAGTTTTATTACAATTAAAATGTAGCATAGCAATGAAGCGATGGTGAAAATATCTAGAAACATTAACAGGATCCTGAGAACAAAGTTCTCCAGGTGTTAGTATATCTATGTTTGTTTTGTTTTCGTTTGAAACGCGTAGGAAAGCATGTAAATCTTCCCATGCATATTCTGGCCAACTTAATGTAACAAGCCAAGTGGGTGAGCCAATGTTTCTGATCATACAACGTACATCTCCATGGCGTTGAAACCAGTACTCTTTAGTACCTCGCATATTTTCTAATAGATTTGTAAGATTTGCCTGTAAAACCTCATATTTTTGTTCAACTTTTTGTAATAATTGTGTGGCTGTCATATTTTGAAAGTGTGATCCTGATTTTAATATGTGTGCAACTCCTTAACATAAAGTTGCTAGTTCACTCTCAAAGAGTAGGTGGAATATATATTCCACATTTTGTTGAAATCTGGGATATTCAGAATACATTCGTAATGAGCGATATTCTGATGCTGATATTTGAACAGGTCTATCATCGTATCTTCCTCCTTTGCCAGTAGGAAAGAGTAGAGGAAAAGCATGTGGTTCTATACATTTTTCCCATATGCTGATTGGTGATCCTTTTGTTTGACGCATTTGGTACGTTTCCAGTGCATCTTCTATGTTGTCATTAGAGTGCAGTGGGTGAATTGTATAATGGTCTAAAGTGTTTGCTATTGTAGCAGGATCTAGGAGCTCAAATTGACCAGTTTCTTGTGTCTCTTGAATTATTTCAGTTGTATCTTTCAAGTTTTCTTTGATATTAATTTCTTTGTAATAATCATTATTCTCTTTGAGATATTGCAGGGCTTCTCTAACTTTATGTAAATCTACCAGTTGTTGCAAAATTTTTGTTGTCTTTTGTAGGTACTCCATTTACCAAGATAATTAAAGATTGTTGCATTGGACGTTGCACTCCTAGAGTGTGCACATTTTCTTTTAGATCTAATGGTAAATACACTACTTTTCCACGAATACCTTTCACTAATTCAGAGGGAGGTAATTTTGCAGTTTTTGGTTGAAGGCGTATTATTGCTTGAAATGGATGAACTGTTTGAATTATGATGCTCTCATATAAATTAAGTTGTTGACGGAGTTTTGGTGGTGGATGTAATTCCAAGTTATTTGAGATAGCACTTGAAGGAGTTTGGTTGTTGTCAAGTTTGGTAGTGCAGTAACTGCAAAGTATTATGGGGTCAGTTATTTCGTATTTGTTTTCTGCTATAAGGAAGAGAGCTAATTCAAACCATTTAGAATCTTCATTGTATTCTATTTTGTATGAAAGGTCTATAGTTTTTGTGTTACTTTTATAACACGTCCTGCGGCAACATACACACACGATGTTTGGTACTTCAGCTGAAGTGCTTTGAAATTTTAGTATTTCTTTTTTGTATGTGTGTAGTGAAAGGTTGCCAGGTGCAGATTTGTTACGAAGTTAGTTGACTACTAATTCATCTTGTAAGTGGGTTTCATTTCTAAAATATTTTTCTGTATATACTCGATTTCTTCTAGTAGGTCTTTTGGTGTACCATGTAGAAGAATGTTATTTAAATTGGCTAGTGCTAAAACTTTTTGCATAATACAGTTTATAAACTAGATTTCCTATACTTGCATGATGTGTTGATATCCTTTTGATATCATGGAAGGTTGTTTTGCAAGTAGCTCCTGATATGCAGGCCAATGAATGTCCTTGCAGTCCTGTGTGCTTGCGCACTGGACAAGCATCCATACTTTGCAGTATTTTAATTTTGATTTTGTCTTTGCTTTTCACATATTGATTGAGGAATAGGCGTAAAGATTTGAACATTTTTTTGGGAATGTTACACATTGACGTGCATGGCCATGTGTAAATTAGATGTTCTGATTCAGTCGAATGGAGGGGTAAATCTAAGTGTTCAGGGCATATTTTTGTAAGGAGTACTTCTTGTTCCATTATGGTATTATTAACTTTTTCATAACCTCGACCACTGCTATGTATGGCAATTGTATTTGTTTGCTTTTGTTTGTACGCTTCTTCATTAAAGTATGGTTCTGTGCTTATAGTGTGACTCCATTCACCTCCACAGATATTTAAGAAGTTATTTCTGTTCACATTTCGTTTATTGAGAAGTCTTTTTTGAAATTTAGTTATAGTTTTGTTAGTGGTTTAATTCTGTTTAACACAACAATAAATACGTTTCTTTTGAGAAGAATTGCACTGTCTATCAACGCTTCTAAGATTACTTTCCTACGATAGGTTTGAAGTGGTGAACCTGGTTTCTCTCCTGTTTTTATCAGATTTTGAAGGACTTTGTGACGGAACATTTTGGCTAATATACTTTTCTTGGTATGCTTACTTTGTACTATATCAAGATTTATAGAAGATGTTTTATTTGTAGTGATAGTTGATTTTCTGTTAATAGTTTTTTGGGTCGTTTTACTTTGTGATAGAGGAGGCAAAGTTTTTGCACTAGAAACTTCTTCTGTTTCACAACATGACTGTATTAGCTGTTGTGTTTCAATGTTTTTTACAAATTCTGCTATAGATGGGTGTTTATGTTGGAGACTTTTCTTTTCATTTGCTCTACTTCTGCGTCCCTTTCTACGGAGTTGCTTTTTGGTGGGCATTCTTTAGCGTCTGTTGAAAAAAATACAGAAGGTATGGGTTGGGGTTTTCTGCAATGCATGTGTGTTGTGTGCATGATTGTTTGAGTAAGATGATAAAGATGTATGTAATGGTGTGTGATTGTGAATTGGGAAGTTGAACTACTAGGGATGGGTATTCTTCAATTAATGTGTTACTAAACTGATGTTCAGATGACAGAAAAAAGTAAGCCGGTGGTGTGGAGAAGAATAAATAATACAGGTAAAGCTATACAATTAAAACAGTTGTTTGTTCTACAACATCCACATTCTAGCGGCTGGGTTGGGTAATTTGTGTTCCGAAAAATAGGAATTTGAGGGCCATTCTGACAGGAGATCACTGTTTAAGACGGGGGGATTTTTGGTCAGAATGATGCAGAATCTCTATTTTTAGGCACAGAAATACCATGAATGCACCGTACAGTGCGTGTGAGTTATAAATCAAATATTATGGTAACAATCTACTTACTTTTTTTAAAAAAATGAGTAGTTTGCTTCTTAGTTGTTCTTTGTAAATCAAAATCGGCTGCTTCTATTCAGGGGAATGGGCTTCACCGCAATTGTGAAAGAAAGAAATTAGTAATTTGGTTGCTATATAGCACTGTTTTCATTTTAGACATAGATTATTTTAAATTGAAATGCTCAGCGCCTTCCTGAAAACCATTAAAACTATATTATGACTAAGAGTAGGAAAGAAAATATCTTTACTATGGTTTGTGGAATTCATAATCTACCAACGTATACCACTATTTTTGTAACTAAGCTTTTCCAGGTAGTAGTGAGTCATTGTCATCATAGCTGTCAACCATGTGTGTCGCAAAGGCGGGTGAAATCACCTGATTTTGTTTTTGGCGGGTGAGACGCCCATTGGAATGACGGGTGAGTCAGTCCTTTACAAGGCGGGTGACACCCGCCAAAAGCGTGTGAGTTGAGAGCTATGTGTCATAGCCTGCTTTTGCACGTAACGGTGAGTGAATGTCATAGTCTGCTTGTCCTACATAAATGTATGTAAGTACTTATTTAAACGAAAAAAATTAAAACCAATTATGTGTTTGTACAAATATTATTGTTTGAGATTTGATCATAGAGTGTGTATGTTATTTTGAGTGAATATATGTCGTGTATATATTGTATTTCGAAAATGTTAGTTTAATAGTATTTGCATGTGTGTGTATGAGGAAATTAAACGATATAAAGGTTTGTAAGTGACAGGTAATTTTAGGACAATGAAACAATGATCGTCCATTCATTTTTCAGATTATAGAAGGTAAAAGTCGGTTAGAAAATGTGTTCATGTACTGTGTAGAAAATATGCATACCTGTACTTTCTGTTCATGTATATGGATATGGACCAAGCTGCAAGTAGAAATATTGGAGATTTGTATAGTATTTCTCGTAGATCGTGGTTGTCAATGGTATGAGACTTGTACTCCGAGAGATACACCGTACATTTGTAGTGCTGCTCTATGATAATGCAGCTACATGTAGAGTTATTGGATTTGATTGGTGGATGGTCATGTAATTGCTTAGCTCCATCCAATGAGGGAATGGAACAGAGAGTGAAATCGAAATGGTAGAAGGGCTGTACATGTTACGATACGTTCGCGGACATGGCGGTAGTTCTAGGACACCGCGTATTACATCCGGGGAATTTGGGGAGGGGAGGTATGGAAATGAGATTGGATGAAGCAAGGGATTGGTCAGTAAAGTTTAGTGAGTGTGTTGTGCTAGAAGAGGTTTTCTCAGATATTGTTTTTGCAGAGAGAAGAAGAGATAGCTATGGCTGAGTGTTTCAAAAACACAGATTGTATGGATTTTGGGAGACTCATGGATTCATTGGTTGAAGGTACATGCAGAAAGCTATGGAGTATCTATAGATCTTGGATTCCCACATGTGGAAGTGCACTGGCATGGAGTGCGTGGAATGAAGTGGTTGGACTTGCTACCTCTCTGTGCAACTTTGAAGATAGAGGAACATCCAGACATAATTGTAATTCATTGTGGAGGGAACAGTTTAGGACATGTGTCTGTAATTTATTTGCAATTTGCAATGAAAGAAGGACTTCAGAAGATAATGGACATGTTTCCAAACTCTAAAATAATTTGTTCACGGATTGCGCAGAGACAAGTGTGGCTTCGTTCTTTCTCATGTGGTCCACAAATGGAGAAAGCAAGGGGTAATGTTAATAAGGCTGTTTGTGCCTTCCTAAGAGATTTTGGCATGTCCTCTTTTAACAATTAAAATATTTTGTTTCGTAGTACATACATTTTTTTCGCAAAGATGGAGTCCATCTTACTTATGCTGGCAATCAGATTTTTCTGAGAAATGTACAAAATGCATTGCAACCTTTTTTAGAAATACAGCATTAGTTTTGAAGTACGTCTTACGTAGTTAAAATGTTTTACATTCAAACACCTCCCCAAGGCTCTTTTCAGAGCCACCACTTCCTGTTAGAGAAAAATGCATTGGTTTCAATTGGGTAGCAATGCAATTGTTTTTCTGTTCGCGGACCATCTGCGGACTTTCACGAAATGGAAATTGCTATGCTTTATCTATCTTCACTTCTATTTTTTAACTGTGAAAGGCGGCTCTGAAAAGAGCCTTATTTTTTTTTTGATTTTTGTTATTTTGTATTTTTTTGTTCTTTTTTATACACGACACACTAGGAGAGGAGGGAAAGGAGGGTAAAGGGAGGGGGACACCAACCAAAGGGATAAGAAAGGGCGAGCTGAGAGAGGAAGATGTAGAGTGGGTTTTATTTGGGTAGTGAGCAGGTCTTCTGGTGCTCTGAGACGATCGTCTCAAAAGCACTCTGAAGTCGCTCCCCCCTGCAGAGTACTGTGTCACAGTACACACATACAACTGTGACCCTCGAAAGGTAAGGGTCATCAGAATTCTGTATGGCCTGTGAGGCAGCTTGAGGAAGACGCTGTCCCACAGAGGTGTTCCTTATGGTGACAGGATCAGGAACGGAGGATGAAGTAGAGGCAATCAACCTACTATGCTTCTTGCAAGGTACAACCTTGCGAATGGCCCCAGTGTGGAATGAGCACAGGTGTCGCTTCATGGTAGTGGTCCCAAAGAAATACAAACCATGCTTCCCGCGACTGAGTACCATTTTGCATTCATTAGAGATGACACGGTTCGCATGAGACTTAGGCTTCCTAAGACAGTCAGGCTTCCGCAAAGGTCATGGAACAGAGACTGCTTTGCTGGACCTAAAAAACCAAATAACCAAGATATTGGACAAAGGTAAACCCGCCCTTTTACTTCTCCTCGACCTCTCTGCGGCATTCGACCTAGTGGACCACAAGACCCTCACCTCACACCTCTCCCACTCCGCACATTTCTCTGACCAAGCCACCTCCTGGATAACCTCATTTCTTGAAGGGAGGGCCATGAAAGTCTTTTCAAACATTTCGAGCGCAACACCATCCATAATACACTGCGGTGTCCCTCAAGGCTCCTGTACAGCACCTACGCTTTACAATCTATTCACTAAGCCCCTATTCGAGAAACTTGATGCACTTGGGATTGCCTACACCAACTACGCCGACGACACCCAAGTGCTCCTCCCTCTATCAGGCTCATACCACAAAGACGCCCTAGCTCTAAAACTCATATATGCCACCATTCAAGCCTGGATGGCCACTAACGGCCTATGTCTTAACGGGGATAAGACTGAAATCCTTATCCTCGGCCAAAAATCCACACTGGCCAGGCTAGACAGCTGCTATGCCAATTTCAACATCGACAACTGCACTATCCCAGTCCTATCCTCTGTGAAAACGCTAGGGGTCTACATTGATGCAACCCTGTCCATGGACAAACAAGTTAGTGCCATTGTCTCCGCATCTGCACTAAGCACTAAACTCATCAACGCCATTAAACCATTCCTTTCCAAAGAAAACTGCCTTTCAATAGCAAGAGCTACCATAGGCGCTAAACTTGACTATTGCAATGCACTTCTAGCCGGCACCTCTGAAAAAAACCTAAACAAACTCCAGGTCACCCAAAATAACGCTCTAAGAGCAGCATTAAACATCTCCAAAAGGGACCACATCTCACTGGCAAGGCAATCAGTTCACTGGCTCCCTGTCAAAGAACGCATCACCTTCAAGGTACTGACTACTACCCACAAATGTATCCACCACACTGCACCATCATATCTCTCAGACACCATTCTCAGACAGACCTCATCCAGACCTACCAGACTCTGCTACACTAACCAACTCACTGTACCACGCATCCACAAGATTACAGCCGGGGGGCTGGGTTTCCCCTACATAGCACCAAAACTTTGGAATAATCTCCCCCACGCTCTAAGAGCAGAAGGCTCCCTCACAGCGTTTAGAAAAAAACTCAAAACCTCTCTCTTTAACTAAAATTCCTCTACCTACTGCCATTCAGGCACACACTGCTAACTATTGCTACTGCCCAAACTGTATGCATGTATGCCTCTGTATGCTGTAACTAAGACGCGCTTTCCCTGTAACCAGCGCTATTCTGTAACCAGCGCCACGATGCCTCAGGGCTGATTCTGTGCGCTTAACAAATGCGAATAAATAAATAAATAAATAAATAGGACCGTTTTCATGAACGGTAAACAACCGCCACACCCAAGATTCACGCCGAGGGCGGGTAGTAGGGATTTCCTCTACCTCATTCTCGTCATCCTCTTCTTCCTCCTCTGTATCCTCACTCCTGTTCCCCTCTTCAGGCCCTTGGGGAAATGGTGGTGGTGGAGGGGGTGGGGGTGGTGCTGAGGCAGATGTAGCACCATGTGGTAATAGTCGAGCCATGGATGTCATAGGCTTGGAGATGGAAATCTCAAAATCTGCAAAGTATGCGGCAAAATGCAGTGTGCTCTGTGGAATAGTCAGAAACACAATGAGAATGCGCTCTAGGGCGTGGTCTTATATCGGGGTGCTTGTGCATGGGTTGTGGACATGCGCGCCGTCCGCAAGACAGATCGAACATCAAAAAAGGTTCAAAAAGTCACAAAAACTATGTGGAAAGTTAGGATTAGTATGTGGGATTTGTGGTATGGTGATTTTTTAATGAGAAATATTGTGGATTACTTGGAAATGTACTTTTAAACTGGTCAGGGACACGAACAGTGTCCGCATTTAGAGCACGAGATGAGCGTGGGCGCGGTCACATGATTGTTTTATGAGCATGTTCGCTAAGGTAGCGTCCGCAGGACACCCAATGTACGGACATTGTTTTGCGCATGCGTGTTGATGTTCTGCGGACAGTGTTCGGGTCCTGAACTAATTAAAAGTGCGTCACATGTAAAACGAACAGCCGTTTGTTCTTAGCACAGTTTAATTTATTTGCTAACAATACGGACAGACATTGCGTTTCAAGCACACCTCCATTTTCGTTTATTTACGAACAATTCAGGACACCACGAGTGTTCTTAGAACAGTTTCTGCTTGCTATCGAACACTACGAATAGGCATAGTGTTCTTAAGGACACCTCCATTTTCGTTTATTTACGAACATTTCAGGACACTACGAATGTTCTTAGAACATTTTCAACTTGCATGAGAACATTACGGACAGATGTAGTGTCCTCAGGTCAGTTACATTTTCGTTTCTTTACAAACATTTAAGAACAACCACGGTGTCTGTGGACACCTAAATTGGTTTTATCACAAGGAACTGAAAGTAATTACAACACAATATGAGAAAAGTAACTTTATTTCATATATATATATATATATATACAATTATGACAGGGAAGGTGGGGCAGAAACGGAAACAAAAACAGGAGAATTAGGGATTTCTAGATAACTGGGATCAGGTGAAGAAGGGAAGGAAATCTCATTGAAACGCTTTGGTCCATAGACAGGGTTTGGGGTTAACTGCGTGGGATAGGGTGAGGGGGGACAAATGCAGGTTGGACAATGGTGTGCTGTTGGGGGTTTCACATAATTTTCCACAAAGTTTTTCAAATCCATAAAATTTTGCATAAGGTCGTGCATTTTTTGATTAATCTGCTGTTGAGTGATATCCTCTGATTGTTGTTGTGAGATGCTTGGAATTTTTGTATGGTCTGTAATAAAAAAATGTATTTGTTAAATGTATACAAAATAATATTTATTAATTGGTTTATATAGTAAAGTGTGTACCATTAGGTGGACTATTTTCTAACATTTCCTCCCGTGGGAAATGCTCCTCTAGCCAGTCGAGAGTACTACACATTTCTGTGAGAAAACAAAAAAGTAATATGTTTTTTTTTTCTAATATAGAAAGTTTATAAATATATGAGTAAAAAGAAGTGCACTTACTATGTCTGGTGAGATATGTAATCAGTAGTGTATACGTCTGGTCTTGCTGTTGGTTGTGGAGCGTCTCTGAGGTAATTATGGTAGAAGCCACTTTATCTTCTCTTGGTATATTCCATTTTAAAACATATTGTATTTACATGAATGGTTAGTGTGTTACATATATGGGTAACATTTTTTAAGTATTACTACATATACTTTGTATGTGTGCTGCTTTGTGAATTTGTTAAATGTTCCTATGTTATGATATAACTATTACACATACCTCCCCAGAGTTTTTAGGTGGTGGTACGGTTGTCCAAACATGTCTGTGGACCGTCAGTTACAGTAGAAAGGGTTCAGTATGTTCCATAATATATGTACATAAAGTCAAAGTTATTATTGTTAAGTTGTGCTACTATGAAATTCAGTAAAAAAACTGTGTTAAAGGGACGTTATGGTTAAGTTGCGCTACTAAAAACCTATGAAATTCAGTGAAAAAACGTTGTTAAAGGGACGTTATGGTTCAAAGTAAAACCGAAAAACCCCTGAAATTCGGCAGTTATGGTAAGATAAGCAACCAAAACTCGCGCCGCCACCGTGCACTGCTAACACTAACACCCAGGACATCAAAGATGACATCACAAATGTCATTGATGACATCACTGATGACATCACATATCTGTCTCCGTCTTTTATCCTTTACTGACATATGTAGGCCACATGGTTTTCTTCAGTAACAGTCATGAACTAAAAATTGCAAACATACTATATTTGTAGACTTATCCTTCAAGTATGTTCTTGCAGTAATTCCCTTAGGGTCCAGTCATATCATATGAAACATATACATATGAGAAGACACAAGCTTGAAAAACAGCAATTCCTTCTGTGCATGAAGATAATCAGTAGAGTTATCAGGACTTTCTGATAGTTCTGTTGTTTTTTATTACTGTATTTTCCCTGTATATGCTCATATTTGTATACATTGTACTCACACTACTTTCCTTAGGGTCCAGTCATATCATGTAATACATGTACATAGGATAAATAACAGCTTTGAAACAGAGTAATCATTTATTTACATAAATATAATCAGTTAGGTTATTAATTATTTCTACTACAACTTCTGCTTTTTTGCTTACTTCACTTTACCTGTATATACCTATATTTGTATGTGTTATTATCTCTTTGTGTTTTGTTTGTAATAATGCAATTATGTAATACATGGGTTTTATTAGCTACTTATTACATATTTCACAGTACGCAAAACTCTAATAAGAAAACAGTTATCATTTCATTATTCAATGTATCAACATTATGAATATTGTACCTTCATCATATATGCTGCACACAATGCCTATGTTTCTGCATGAGTAGCTTAGTATACTGGATAGAACTTAATAATAGAATGCTATTTATGTCAATGCATTGCTTAATGCACTAATTACCTCATGATAATTTTTCCAATGATGCTTCACAGTTTTTTTCTCAACATTATAATACGAATCCCTTGTACACACATTTCATGAAAAGAAAATACACATGTGATGTCATCAGTGATGTCATCAATGACATTTGTGATGTTGTGGGTGTTAGTCTTAGCAGTGCGCAGTGGTGGCACGAGTTATGGTTGCTTAGCTTAGCTTACCATAACTGGAGAATTCCAGGGGTTTTTCAGTTTTACTTGGAACCATAACGTCCCTTTAACAAAGTTTTTTCACTGAATTTCATAGGTTTTTAGTAGCGAAACATAAACATAACGTCCCTTTAACAAAGTTTTTTCACTGAATGTCATAGGTTTTTAGTAGCGCAATTTAACAATAATAACTCTGACTTTATGTACATGTAATATGGAACATACTGAACTCCCTCTACTGAATTTGATGTCTGCAAACTCTTTTAATGTCCGTGGACATGTTCGGACAACAGCACCACTACCCAAAATGTCTGGGGGGTATGTTTAATTGTTATGTCATACCATATGAACATTTTACAAATTCACAAACCAGCACACATACACATTATATTTAGTAATAAATACGAAGTGGTACCCATATATATAACACACTAACCATTCATTTAAATACAATATTTTCTAAAATGGAATACACCAAAAGAAGAAAGATAGTCTTCCAAAATGATTACCTCACAGAAACTCCACAACTATGAACAACAGCAGATCTACAGACCACTCAGAACACACCTTACCTGAAACAGTAAGTGTACTGCATTTTATTCATATATTTATAAACTTTCTGTATTAGATTAAAAAAAATAATATTATGTTTTTTTTCTCACAGAAATGTCTAGTACTCTGGAGTGGCTAGAGGAGCATTTCCCGCGTGAGGAAATGTCAGAAGATAGTGAATCTAATGGTAGACACTTTACTATATAAACCAATTGATTAATATTATTTTATATATATTTAAAAATACTAATGAAAAAGCTGTATTGGATAAGACTCTTCAGCACATCGAAGAAAAAATTGACCTACTCTTGGCACATTTTAATAATTTGAAAAACTTTGTGGAGGATCACTTCAAACAAACAACTACATACCATTGTCCCACATGTACCTGTCCCCCTCACCATATCCCAGTCAATTATCCCTAAACCCTCTCCATGAACCAAAACGTTTTTATGAGACTTCCATCCCTTCTTCACCTCATATAAATCCTATTGAAACCCCTAATTCTCCTGTTTTTGTTTCCGTTTCTGCCTCACCTTCTCTGTCATAAATTTAACATATATGTAAAATGATTATATTGTGTCCTAATTCATTTCTTGTTTTTTTTTTAAAAAAAGCAATTCAGGTGTCCGCGGACAGCGCGGATGTCTGGAATGTCCGTAAAGAAATGAAAATGGAGGTGTCCTAAGAACACAATATCTGTCCATACTGTTCGCTAGCAAGTTAAAAGTGTTCTAAGAACACATGCGGTGTCCTGAAATGTTTGTCAATGGATGAAATGTGGGTGTCCTGACAACGCTGTCCGTATTGTTCTCTGGCAAGATGAAAGTGTTCTTAGAACATATTATGTGTCCTGGGATGTTCCTAAATAAATAAAATGGGGGTGTCCTGAGGACGCTATGCCTGTCCGTATTGTTCGCAGGCAAGTTGAAAATGTTCTAAGAACACAGGCTGTGTCCTAAAATGTTTGTAAAGAAACAAAATGGGAGTGTCCTTAGGACGCTCTGCCTGTCCATATTGTTCGCTGGCAAGTTGAAACTGTTCTAAGAACACACCCGATGTCCTGAAATGTTCGTCAATGGACGAAATGTGGGTGTCATGAGGACACTGTCCATATTGTTCGCTGGCAATATAAAAGTGTTCTTAGAACATATTATGTGTCCTGGGATGTTCGTAAATAAACAAAATGGGTGTATCCTGAGGACGCTATTCCTGTCCGTATTGTTCGTAGGCAAGTTGAAACTGTTCTAAGAACACATAAAGAAACAAAATGGAAGTGTCCTGAGGACGCTCTGCCTGTCCGTATTGTTTGCAGGCAAGTTGGAACTGTTCTAAGAACACAGGCTGTGTCCTAAAATGTTCATAAAGAAACAAAATGGGAGTGTCCTGAGGACGCTCTGCCTGTCCGTATTGTTTGCAGGCAACTTGAAACTGTTCTAAGAACACACTTCCTGAAATGTTTGTCAATGGACGAAATGTGGGTGTCCTGAGGGCGCTGTCCGTATTGTTCGCTGGCAAGATGAAAGTGTTCTTAGAACATATTATGTGTCCTGGGGTGTTTGTAAATAAACAAAATGGGGGTGTCCTGAGGACGCGATGCCTGGCGGTACTGTTCGCAGACAATTTGAAACTGTTCTAAGAACAAACGCCTGTCTGTAGCTGTTCGTTTCACTTGTGACACACTTTTCATCACTCCAGGACCCGAACAGTGTCCGTAGAACACCAACGCACATGCGCAAAATAGTTTCAATGCATTTGGTGTCCTGCGGACACCCGCTCCCTTTGTGGACATGTTTGCGAAGCTATCATGTGACCGTGCCGATGATCAGCGTATGTTCTGATTGTGAACACTGTTCATGTCCCCGAACAATTTAAAACTACATTTTCAAGTAATATATAATATTTTCCAACAAAATCTCACCATAGAACAAGTACCACATCCTGAGTTTCTACATACTTTTTGTGACTTTTTGAAACCTTTTTTTCTGTTCGATCTGTCTGCGGACATCGCGCATTCTCATTGTGCTTCTGGCTATCCTACAGAGCACATAGAATTTTCCTGCCAATTTGCAGATTTTCAATGCCAAGCTGATGGCTTCCGTGGCTCAACTACTGACACCTGGTGCTGCATCTGCATCAGCACCACCCCCACCCCCTCCACCACCACCACCTCCCCAAGGGCCTGAAGAGGGGAGCAGGAGTGAGGATGCATAGGAGGAAGAAGAGGATGATGAGAATGAGGTAGTGGAAGTCCCTTCTACCAGCACTCGACGTGAGTCTTGGGAGTGGCGGTTATTTACCATTCGTGGTAATGGTCCTAAGGCGCGTGCGAACCAAGTCACCTGCAATGAGTGCAAAATGGTACTCAGTCGCGGGAGGCATGGTTCATATGGCTTTGGGGCAACTACCATGAAACGACACCTAAAGTCATTCCACTCGGGGGCCGTTCGCAAAGTTGTACCTTGCGAGGAGCATAGCATGTTGACTTCCTCTACTTCATCCTCTGTTTCCGATCCTGTCACCACAAGAAACACTCCTGTGGGACAGCATATTCCTCAAGCTGCCTCACAGGCCATACGCAATGCTGATGACCCTTACCTTTCGAGGGTCACAGTTGTGTGTATGTACTGCGACGCAGTACTGTGCAGGGGGGAGAGACTTCTTAGTGCTTTTGAGGCTATCGTTTCAGAGCACGAAAAAGTCTGCTCACTACCCAAGTGAAACCCACTCTACATCTTCCTCTCTCAGCTCACCCTTTCTTATCACCGTGGTTGGTGTCCCCCCATTACCCTCCTTTCCCCTCCTCTCCTAGTGTGTCTCGTATAAAAAACCAAAAAAAATTTAAGACAACATAAATCAAAAATAATATTGCTCTTTTCAGAGCCGCCTTTTACAGTTAAAAAATAGAAGTGAAAATAAATGAAGCAGGACTGTGTATTTTTTAGAAGTCAGCGGACAGTCCGCTGACATCTAAAATTTTGGGGTGCTACCCTATCATAACCATTGCAGTTTTATCTGGAAGCAAGTGGTGGCTGTGTTTGAAAAATTTGAAATGCTCAACACCTACTATAAAATGGATGCTGTAATTCCAAAAAAGGTTGCAATGCATTTTCTACATTTCTCAAAAAAATCTGATTGCCAGCATAAGTAAGATGGACTCCATCTCTGTGAAAAATGTATGTACTACGAAATATAATATTTTAATTGTGAAAAGAGGACATGCCAAAATCTCTTAGAAAGGCACAAACAGCCTCATTGACATTGCGTCTTGCTTTCTCCATTTGTGGACCAAATGAAGAAGAACGAAGCCACATTTGTCTCTGCGCAATCCGTGAAAAATTACTTGAGAATTTGGAAACATGTCCATGACCTTCCCAAGTCCTTCTTTCATTGCAAATTGGAAAGAAATTCCATACACATGTCCTAAACTTTTCCCTCCACAATGAATTACATTGTGGTTGCTCTGTCTCCAAAGTAGCACAGAAAGGTAGCAAGTCCAACCACTTCATTCCACATACTCCATGCCAGTGCACTTCCACATGTGGGAATCCAAGATCTACAGCTACTCCACAGCTTTCTGCATGCGCCTTCAACCAATGTATCCACGAGTTTCCCAAAATCCAAACAATCTGTTTTTTGAAACACACAGCCATAGCTATCTCTTCTTCTCTCAGCAAAAAGAGTATCTGAGAAACTCACAACACAACACACCCACTAAACTTTTCTGACCAATCCCTTTCTCTGCTCATTCTCATTTGCATGGCTCCCCAGCCCAAAAATCCCCGGATGTAACACCCGATGTCCGGGAACTACCACCATGTCTGCGGACATATCGTAACATGAACAGTCCTTCTACCATTTCCTTTTCACTTTCTGTGCCATTCCCTCATTGGATATAGCTAAAAAGTCACATGAACATCCACCAATCACATCGAAGACCTCTACATCTAACTGCATCATCATAGATCAGCACTGAAAATCTACTGTGAATCTCTCTTGAGTACAAGTGTCATTTCATTGGAAAGCACCTTCTATAAGAAATACTGTACAAGTCTCCAAGATTTCTACTTGCAGCTCCATGCATATCCATATGCATGAACACAAACTACAGGTATGCATATTTTCTATAAAGTACATGTACAATTCTTCTAGTTTCATATAAACAGATTAACTGACTTTTACCTTGTATAATCTGTAAAATGAATTTACTGTCTTTTTTTCCATCTCGTAAAATCAACTGTCACTTACAAACCTTTATACTATTTAATTTCTTTTTACACACACATATTCAAATCATGTTGAAGTAAAGTAACATTTTTCAAATAAAATATAAAGACTGCATATAATCAAACAAAATTTCATGCACACACTATGTTCAAATCTAAAACAACAATACTTGTACAATAACATAAACATTTATTTATTTATTTACTTACTTACTTATATTTATATAGCGCAAGCAGCCCATGACATTGAAGCACTATTACTTGCAAGAGCTTAGTTACAGGAATAGTGGTATTCACTGGTACATTATGAATTTCACAAGGCATAGTAAAGATGTTTTGTGTGCTACAGTTAGTCATTGCAATAGAGTTTATTCATTAAGAACATATGATATGTATTCAACTGGTGCGACGTATCTTAAGTGAATAAGATAGTTTTAATGGTTTTGAAGAAGGCGCTGAGGATGTCAATTAAATAAAATCAATGTCTAAATTAAAAACAGTGCTATATACAAACAAAAGTATTAATTTGTTTCTTTTACAATTGCAGTCAAGACCATTCTCCTGAAAAGAAGCAGCCGAATTTGAAGTACAAAGAACAACTAAGAAGTAACCTGCTCATTTTAGAAAAAAAGTAAGTTGCATACCAGCATAATATTTGTATTATTACTCAAACACACTGTAAGGTTAATTCATGCTATTTCTGTGCCTAAAAATAGAGATTGTGTGCCATTCTGTCTAAAAATCCCCATTTCTTAAACAGCGATTTACAGCCAGAATGGACCACAAATTCCTATTTTTCGACAAAAAAATTACCCAACTCAGCTGCTGGAATTTTGATGTTATAGAACAAACAACTATTTTAATTGTATAGTATTAGATTTACTATTTGTACTTCTGCACACCACTAGCTTACTTTTTTCTGTCATGTGAACCCCAGTTTAGTAACACATTAATTCAAGAATACCCATCCCTACTAGTTGTAGTTGCCCAATGCACAATCACACACCATTACAGACATCTTTAACATCTTACTCAAACACTCATGCACACAGCACACATACATTGCATAACACCCCAACCCATACCTTCTTTATTTTTTTCAACAGACCCTAAAGAATGCCTACCAAAAATCAAGTCCATAGAAAGCAACGCTGAAGCAGAGCAAATGAAAATAAAAGTGTCCAACATAAGCATCCATCTCTAGCAGAATTTGTAAAAAAAGTTGAAACAAAACAGCTAATACAGTCATTTAATGAAACAAAAGAAGTTTCAAGTAGAGAAACTTTGCCTCCTCTATCAAAATGTAAAACAAACCAGAAAACAATTAACAAACAATTAGCTATCACTACAGATAAAACTGCTTATCAGTGATGTCATCAATGGCATTTGTGATGTCATCTTTGATGTCCTGAGTGTTAGGCTTAGCAGTGCATGGTGGTGGTGCGAGTTATGGTTGCTTAGCTTACCATAACTGGCGAATTTCAGGGGTTTTTCGGTTTTACTTGGAACCATAACGTCCCTTTAACAAAGTTTTTTCACTGAATTTCATAGGTTTTTAGTTCCGCAACTTAACCATAACGTCCCGTTAACAAAGTTTTTTTACTGAATATATATATATATATATATATATATATATATATATATATATATATATATATATATATATATATATATTACATGGCCTGCAGTCTGCAGTAGCAGCTGTGTAGTTATGGTTAAGTTGCTAAACATATGGGAAGAGCACTTTTTGGGTGGTTTATAACTTTGCTCCCCCTGGACGAAACCTCGCCAAAATTTGCAAGAAAGGTATAGGGCCCACACTGGATTTCTGTGACAAGTTTGGTGAGATTTTGTCAAGTGGGGGGCAAAGTTATAGGGGGGAGTCCCAACATTTTGTTTTCTATAGACATCATCAAAAAAGAATTTGCTCAAACATTTGATTTTCACCAAATTTGAGGGGGCTGCATGAAGTTGAGGCAGAGGTCAGTGGGGGTAGTTGGAGGAGAGAACACCAGTTTGGGACTTTAGGGGGTTGGGTGGGAGATCAGAGAGGGTAGTGGGAGGAGGATAGACTAGCAGGGGCCTGTCTGGGGTTGTAGCAGAGGTCAGTTTGGGTAGGGGTAGGTGGCCAGACTTGAAGGGTATTCCTGGGGTTGGGGTGGAGGTAAATGGAACTAGTGCAAGGAAGCAGACTAGCAGGGGTCTTGAGGGGGTTGAGGTGGAGGTTAGTGAGAGTAGTGGGAGGTAGCAGGACTTGAGAGGGCTGCTTGGGTTTGGGGTTGAGGTCAGTGGGGGTATGGGAGGAGGCAGTACTTGGCGCTGTATGTGGTTGAGGGCAGAGGTCATTGGAGATAGTGGGAGGTGGCAGGATTTGTTTGGGGTGCCTGGGGTTAGGGCAGAGTTCAGTGGGGGCGGTGGAAGGTGGCAGAACTTGAGGTGGGTCCCTGGGGATTAGGTTATAGGTCAGTGTGGGTAGTGGAAAGAGGCAAGACTTGAGGGGACAGCATGAGGGTTGGGTGGATTTGATTGAGGGTAGTGAGAGGTGGTAGTACTTGAAGGGTCTTCCTGGGGTTGGGGCAGAGGTCAGTGGGGTTAATGAGAGGAGGCAGAACTTGGGGGGGCTACATGGGGGTTGGGAAGAGGTCTGAAGGGGTGGTGGGATATGGGTGGACTAGCAGGGGGCTTTCTGGTGTTGGGTGGATGTCAATGGGGTGGTGGAAGGTGGCAATACTTGAGGAGGTTACCTGGGGATGGGGTGGAGGTCAGTGGGTTTAGTTGGAGGAGGGCGGACAAGCAGGGTGATTGAGTTGGTTAAGGAAGAGGACAGTATGGGTAGTTGGTGGTGGGAGGATTTCAGCCAGCTGCCTGGGGGTTGGGTCAGAGGTCAGTGGGGCCGGTATGTGGAGAGGGCTGTTTGGGGTTGGAGTGGAGGTCAGTTTGGGGTAGTGGGAGCTGGCAGGACATAAGAGGGCTGCCTGGGATTAGGGGTAGAGGTCAGTGGGGGTTGTGAGAGAAGGGTGGACTAACAGGGGGATGTCTGGGGTGGGGCAGATGTCAGTGGGGATGCAGGGAGTTGGGTGAACTTGAGGGGGCAGCCAATGACTGGAGTGGAGGTCAGTGGGGGTGATGGGTGGAGGGCAGACTAGCAGGTGGCTCTCTAGGGTTGGGCAAGAAGTCAGCGAGGATAGTGGGAGGTGGCAGGACTTGATGAGGCTGCCTAGACATTGGGGCAGAGGTCAGTTGGGGTAGTGGGAGGAGGCCGGACTAGCAGGGGGCTGTCTTGGGTTGGAGAAGAGATCAGTTGGGGAAGTGGGAGGAAAGGCAGACTATCAGGGGGCTGGCTGGGGTTGGAGAGGAGGTCAGTGGGGGTAGTTGGAGATGGCAGGACTTGATTGAGCTGCATGGGGTTGGGGTGGCGTTCAGTGGACATAATGGGAGGAGGGCAGACTAGCAGTGGGCTGACTGGGTTTGAGGCAGAGGTAATCTGGGTAGTATGAGGAGGATGGGCTATCAGAGGCCTGTTTGGGGTTGGGGTGGAGGTCGGTGTGGGTAGAATGAGGTGACAGGACTTAAGAGGGCTGCCTGGGATGGGGGTGGAGATCAGTGGGGTGGTGGGAGAAGGGCGGACTAGCAGGGGGCTGTTTGGGTTTGGGACAGAGTTCAGTGGGGATGGAGAGAGTAGGGCGGACTTGAGGGGGTGGTGTACGGCTGGAGTGGAGATCAGTGGGGGTGGCGGGATGAGGGCAGACTGGCGGTGGCTCATTGGGGTTGGGGCAAAAGTCAATGAGGGTAGTGGGGGGTGGCAGGACTTGATGGGGCTGCCTGGGTATTGGGGCAGAGGTCAGTGGGGGTAGTGGGAGGAGGCTGGACTAGCATGGGGGTGTCTGGGGTTGGGAAGGAGGTCAGTGGGGGCAGTTGGAGGTGGCGGAACTTGAGGGAGCTGCCTTGGGTTGGGGTGGAGTTCAGCAGATGTAGTGAGAGGAGGGTATACCCGCAGGGGGAAGACTGGGCTTGGGACAGAGGTCAGAGGGGGTAGTGGAAGGTGGCAGGACTTGAGGGGGCTTCCTGGGGTTGGGGTTAAGGTCAGTGGGGGCAGAGTGAGGACTGATGGGGCTGCATGAGGTTGGGACAGAGGTTAGTGGGATAGAGAGTGGATGGCGGACTAGCAAGGTGCTGTTAGGCGGTTGGAGCAAAGGACATTTGGGGTAGTGGGAGGAGCAAGGACTTGCAGGTAGCTGTCTTGGGTTTCGGCATGGAGGTCAGTAGCGATGGTGAGATGAGGAAGGACCAGCAGACAGTTGATTGGGGTTGGGGAGTGAGGACAATGGGGGTAATGGGAGGAGGTTGGACTAGCAGGTGTCTGCCTGGGTTGGGGCAGAGGTCAGTGACGGTGGTGGTCGGAGGGCGGACTAGCAGGGGGCTGGCAGGAATTGGGGGAAAGGTCAGTAGGGGTTGTTGCCATTGGCAGAACTTGAGGGGGCTGCCTGGGGTTGGTGCAAAGTTCAGTGGCGGGAGAGGGAGGAGGTTGGACTAGCAGGGGGCCAGCTGGGGTTGGATCAGAGGTCAGAAGGGGTAGTGACAGGACTTGAGGGGGCTTCCTGTGGTTAGGGCAGAGGTAAATGGGGCAGGGGCAGATGCAAGACTTGAGGGGGCAGCCTGGGTGTTGGGGCATAGGTCGGTGGGTGTAGTGGGAGGATGGCAGACTAGCAGGGGGAAGTTTCAGATTGGAATACAGGACTTTGGGGGAGTGAGAGGAGGGCAGACTAGCAGGACCCTGTCTCGAGTTCATGGGTAGGTCAATGGGGGTGGTGGGATGAGGAAGGACTAGCAGGAGGCTGGCTGGGGTCCGGGCAGAGGTCAGACGGGGTAGTGGTAGAAGGGCGGACTAGCAGGGGGCTGGCAGGGGTTGGGGCAGATGTCAATGGGGGTAGTGGAAGGTGGCAGGACTTGAGGAGGCTTCCTGGGGTTGGGGTGAAGGTCAGTGGGGGCAGAGGGAGGAGTTGATAGGGCTGCTTGGAGGTTGGGGCAGAGGTTAGTGGGATAGTCAGTGGATGGCAGACTAGCAAGGGGCACTTAGGGGTTGGAGTGAAGGACATTTGGGGTAGTGGGAGGAGCAAGGACTTGCAGGTAGCTGTCTTGGGTTGGTATGGAGATCAGTAGCGATGGTGAGATGATGAAGGACCAGCAGGAGGCTGATTGAGGTGGGGCAGTGAGGACAATGGGGGTAATGGGAGGAGGTTGGACTAGCAGGTATCTGTCTGGGTTGGAGCAGAGGTCAGTGACGGTGGTGGAAGGAGGGTGGACTACCAGGGGGCTGGCTGGGATTGGGGGAAGGTCAGTAGGGGTTGTTGCCATTGGCAGAACTTGAGGGGGCTGCCTGGGGTTGGGGCAAAGTTCAGTGGAGGGAGTGGGAGGAGGTTGGACTAGCAAAGGGGGCTAGCTGGAGTTGGATCAGAGGTCAGAAGGGGATAGTGAGAGGACTTGAAGGGGGCTTCCTTGGTTAGGGGGGAGGTAAATGGGGCAGTGGGCGGAGGCAAGACTTGAGGGGCTGCCTGGGTGTTGGGGCGGAGGTCAGTGGGGGTAGTGGGAGGTGGCAGTACTTGAGGGGGCTGCATGGGGTTGGTGGTGGCAGAGATTAGTGTGGGTAGTGAGAGGAGAGCAGACAAGCAGGGGTCTTGAGGGGTTTGGGGCTGTCTGGGGTTGGGGGTGGATGTCAGTGGGAGTAGTCAGAGGTTGCAGGACTTGAAGCAGCTGCCTGGGGTTGGGGTGGTGGTCAATGGGGGCAATGGGAGGACAGATTAGCAGGGCGCTTTCTGGGGTTGGAGCCAATGTTATCGTTGGTAGTGGGATGTCGCAGAACTTGAGGTGGCTGCCTGGGGTTGGGGTAGAGGTTAGTGTTGGTAGTGGGAGGAGGTAGGACTTGAGGGGTCTGTCTGATGGTTGAGGCAGAGGTAAATGGGGCTGGGGGAGGAAGGCATACTAGCAGGGAGCTTGAGGGTTTTAAGATGGAGGTAAGTGGAGTTATTGGGAGATGGCAGGACTTGAAAGGCCTGCCTGGAGGTTGAGTTGGGAATCAATGGGGTAGTGGGAGGAGGGAAGACTAGCACACGGCTGTCTGGGGTTGGAGAGCAATTCAGTGGGGGTAGTGGGAGGGAGAAGAACTTCAGGGGACTGCCTGTGGTTGGGAGCAGAGGCCAGTGGCGGTGGGGGGAGGAGAGCAGACAATCAGCTGGATAGCTGGGTTGGGGCAGAGGTCATCAGTGGTAGTGGGTGATTGCAGGACATGAGGGGCTGCATGGGATTGGGGCAGTGGTAAGAGGGGTTGGGGGTTGAGAGCAAACTAGTAGGGGGCTGGCTGGTGTTAGGTTGGAGATCAGTGGGGTAGTGGGAGGTGTCAGAACTTGAGGGGGCTACCTGGGATTTGGGTGGAGGTAAGTGGGGCAAGTGGGAGGTGGAAGGACTTGAGGTGGCTTCCTTAGGGTTTCGGCAGAGGTTAGTGAGGCTAGTGGAAGGAGGCAGGACTTGTCAAGGTTACCTGGGATTGAGGGCAGAGGTGGGGGTAGTTGGAGGAGGCAGGACATGAGCGGGCTGCCTAGGGGTTGGGGCAGAGGTCAGTGGGGGGAAAGGAGACAATCAGGGTGATGTCTGGGGTTGCGGCCGAGATCAGTGGGGTGGTGGGAGGTAGCAGTACTCGGGGGGGGCTGCTTGGGGTTTGGGTCACAGGTCAGTGGGGGTTGTTGGAGGAGGCAGGACGTGAGGGGTCAGCCTGGGAGTAGAGGCAGAGGTCAGTGGGGGGATGGAGACAATCAGAGTGATGTCTGGGGTTGGGGCCAAGGTCAGTGGGTTGGAGGGAGGTGGCAGAACTTGGAGGGGGTGCTAGGCAGAATCACCTGCAGTACCCTTGGGGAACACTACAGGCAATTAGGATTACAAGTGCAAGCACAATTTCACCTTTGGTACAAGCCCGTACTACACAGTAAAGTGGTAGCGATGGCTGAGCAGCCAGACTTATATCAAGAGTTTAAGTGAGCAGTAGAACAAGTTACACAAACCAACCAATGCAGTGATTCAAGTAAACACTTATTCAAGGGTTCTTGCTAAAAGAATATACATTTATTTACTCAGTCAGTTATAAAACATTACTCTAGCATAAGCAGCTCAATATTAAGAAGTCAGTTTAAGGTGTGAGTGACATAAAGTCCACAAGCTGGTTTCCTTCCCTATGGATATCCGATTTTCAAAAGCACTCTGATGAAAATTCGACCGAATTGGACGGTATCCAGTTGGCTTGTGAGTTGGTTGTTCCCACCAAACTCGAGGGAAGAAGTTAACCTTGAAGGGCTTCTCTGTCGTCAGAGTTTCAGGCAATTCTGACCTGCAGGAGGGCTTCACCGGTCATCCAGAAGTTGCAGGAGTCCTCTTCCTAACTCTCCTCTTCAGTTCTTTTTTTCCAGTGGTTGACTCTGCTTTCCAAGTCCCATAGACCTGCTTTTAAACTGTTTTCCCTTATTAATTCCAGCCTGGCTGTCACTCACACGCAGGGTGGCTGTCCTTGCTGGATGGCCAGTCGGCCAATCATGCCAGAGTGCATTCAGGTCTCCTAGGAGCCTAAGCACAGAGAGTTTAGGCACCTCCCTAAAATCCTGTCCACCCCAAACACCCTGGTGCCAGAGGAGGGCTTCAGTACTGAAGCCCTCCAAAGACCACCGAACAAAGGGACCAAACCTGGTTTGGCGCGCAGAGACAAACACAAGAAGGACCTTTACTAAAAGAAATGGTGAAAAAAGATTACCAGAGTCTGTTTTTACAGATAGTTCTTGGGAGCAATATTGAAAAACATGGTGTTAGGAAAGATTCTCTTTACTGCACCTTTCCTTCCATCTTTAAGGAACCCCTAAACTTTTTGCTTTTATTTTCAATCTGACCTGTACTTTTTGCAGTACAATGAAGTCTTAAGCTTCACTGTACTGGCATTTGCTCACATGTTATGGGGAAACTGATATGTCCTTAAGGCTATCAGTACTGGGAAACAGTGTTTCCCTTAGTCTTGTGACTATGTTGCTACTTGTGGTTACTTTTGTATCACATGTGGTAACTTTTTATCATTGCACACAGCAGCTTAAGCTGCAGTGCAATGGGGTTCATTTTTGTTTTGCCTTAGACTAACACTCAAATGACTTTTTGGTTATTCTGAGGTGCTTAAAAGATGGGCTGGTGGCAGCAGTGACTTTTCCCCACTTTTGGGGGAATTTCGTGTTAGCTTAACCACATTTATTGCATTTGGCTACTTACTATGGCTGCTGGCCAAACATGGCCATGCCACGAGGTTTTTCATCCATTCTTTTTGCATCTTGTTGTTTAGCCTTCGTCCTGGCCTCAGAGGTCAGAAAGATCCTTATAAGGACTTCCAGTGCCCGGGAAAGCGGGAGCTTAAGGCGGGCTACTGGAGGGCTTTGTGTGTTTGCAGGCAGGATGTGGGCTGGGTCAGTCTGACCCCAATCCACATCCTGGTTTCTGTGTGTCTGAGTGGTATACATGAGTGTTCCTGCCAGTGACCCTGATTGGACCACTGTGGAGTGTGTGTGTGGGCTAGTTCTGCCATTGGCTAGTGGGAGTTTCAACTCCTACCTGGCTTTTAGGATAAGAAGAGGGCTCCTGCATGCAATTCTCAGAGATCCTGGAAGAATCTGAAGGAGCCAAGAATCCGTCCAGCTGAGAAGACCCGCAAAGAAACCTGTAACCTGTCTGAAAGATGCCTGGCAACCAACTTCTGCTGCAGTCCTGGTGGAGCCTTGTCTGTCTCTTGATCTCCAGTAGGCCTGCGAAGGTGCTACGACCCCTGGATTGGAGGGACCATGCATTCCCAAAGCCTACTCGGTGCCCAATGCAAAAAACGCCTTCGGAAGTGCCCGGGAATCATCCTGTGGCTGACGAGCTTTGTTTTTGGGCTACTGGGTTATCTTCATACCCGTACAGAGTTTCTGCCTGAAACTTGGGACACCTTCAGCTGCGACTGCAAAGACACAATCTGCGGAATTTCGGCACCCTAACACCAAGGGAACCCGAGAAAGACCGGAAAGTCAGATCGCGGATACTGGGTCCTGCTGCATCGCTGTGCGCAGTGTACACGGTCCGAGACCTACTTTTCTGACCCGCCTACAGTCCCGAAAAGGGCGCTGCATTGTTTGTTTCTGCATTTCTTCATCAAGAGTCTTGCACCAGCAAAAGATCCTAACTGGAGAATCACTCGAACCTGCAACCCGTGAAAATCGGGGACTGCGGAAATTGGTGGGAAAAGCAAGCCAGGGCACCCTTCCTTTTTTCTGGAAAGTCTTCGGAAGGTTCAGTGTGAGAGGGGTAAGTTATTGAGCTTTTAACATACCCCTACACCCCCATTGTAAGTCAATGGACTTATAATACTCTTTATCTTAAACCTATTGGCTTTGCCAATACTTGCCTTGGCAAGACTTCTAACTGTTGGGGGGAATTTTGGTAACTGTCTATCTTGAACCCTGGCTCTAAGAATCCATCACTGGACCCCAGAGACCCTACCTACATTTTCTCCTACCTCCTGAGTGCTGTATATTTGTATCCTGAACAATAGGGCACAAGAAGCCAGGCAATTTAGGGTTGGACAATATTAGTTAGGGGTTCATTCTCTGTGGACCTTTTTGTGTTTAATACTCATTTATTCATTCCCTTGCAGGAGTATCTTGAGTTGTATTATGCACTTGAACCTGTGATTGTATATATGTATTTTAGTTTGATGGTATTGGTTGTAAGTCTACATGCTTGTGTTCATTTTTCTTATAGTGTATCTGGCCATAATGAAATAACTGTATTTTCATACATCCTGCCTAAGGGTAATTTGTGACTCCCATTATGTGACCTCATTGTGGACCCTTTACAATCTCACCCCTCTGAAGATTTTAGCCTAGACTGTCTGTCACTGCTACCTTAAACTGGTTTCGCTACAGCTTCCCAGAGTTGCCCCTGTCACAATATAGCTTGGCCTTCTATACATCTGTCCACCAGGCCAGAGTATAGGAAATCAGTCTTAACAAATTGGTGTACAGCGGTGGGATGACCCTCTCCACATAACATCTGGGTGTTTTGTGAACAGGATCAGTATTGGGTGCCACAGTGTAGATCGCTGGTGGTGTGTCCAGATTATACTTACACAAGACACTATAATATTTGATTGCCTTCTGGATATAAGTCACCTACTAAACTAAGCATCATGGAAACAATCACTTTCAGCACTTTGAGTGCCTTAAAAGTGGAGCACTTGAGAAAGGTATGTGTTGATAGAGGCTTGACAGTCTCTGGCTTAAAAGCTGAGTTAATTGTAAAAATTCTGTATTTTGAAAGAAACAAAGTTGTGCCTATCTGAACTAATGGTCCTGATAGTCGAGCTGCGGGTAGACCCAGCACCAGTAATGTCATTACTGTCACTCCAGTGACTGGTGTTGTAGATGAGAAGGGAGAAAATGCATCCTCTGAACTTCTGGTTGAGACCTACTGTAAGGCTGAGGCATTGTTCAATTCGAAGAATGACACGCTCAGGTTCAAGGAAAAAGAACTTGAGTTTACCATGGCCAAATTGGAACTGGAGAGGGTTGAGAAGCAGAAAGATAGGGATCACCAGCTGGAGCTTGTCAAGATTCAGGCTTCACAAGGTTCTTCCAGAGGATCTGGAGCTGGTTCTGGGTCCTCTTCACATCCCAAGTTTCCTGCAGATCTCCTGAGTATGTATAAGGAAAAGAATGGTATAATTGACTGGCTTGTAACTTTTGAATATGCTTGTGAGGTATAAGGAGTGAGTGATGCTGACAGAATTGCATGGTTGATCAGCAGACTGCCCCATTCTGGCTCTAGTGCCCTTATGGAAATGTCAAAGGCTGATAGGTTAGACTTTGTAAAACTTAAGCAATCTCTTATCCTCAAGTTTGGGAAGACTCCTGCCCAATACTTGAGGAGGTTTAGAGAACATAGAAACAAAGAATGTATGTAAGTTTTGTTGCAGATTCTCTGAAAAACTTGAGTGGCTGGGTAGAAGGCTATCAGGTAACCACCTTTGAAGGTATGATTCATTTGGTCATGCTTGAACATATTTTTGCCTCTTGTTCCCCAGAGGTTAAGCAACATTTGGCTGACTCAAAGGAGTTAAATCCAAAGAGGCTAGCCATTGCTGCTGACTTAGGGTTTTCACATAGAGTGTCCCATAAGGACAAGCCTGCTTCAGGTAAGCAGGAGGAGGGAAAGAAGCAGGAAGAGAAAGAGGGTGGGGATATTGATAAAACTATGTCCAAGAAGGCCCACAAAAAGTTTAATAAGGGGGAGTCATCAGAATCAGGTCAGGGTAGTGGGACTAACCCTCCCAAGCAAGTAAGTGGCTACTCTAAGACTCCCTATGTGTCAAGTGCCAGTGGGGCTTGTTACACTTGTGGAGCCAGTGACCACAGGAAAGGGGACCCCAAATGTAAGGATAAGACCTAGGGGGTCCACTCTGCTAGTCTGGCCTTCTCCCGGTATGAGGAAGAAGGGATTGCAGGGGTGTCCTTCCCTTAGACTCCATTCCCTCAGAGGAAGAGTCTGAAGTTTGTCTATTTTCCTTGGAAACTAGCAGTGCTGGAGCCTTGGCTCCCATTCCTGTCCTATTGCATAGTAATAATTCTGTTGAGGATAGTGTTCAGGTAGTAGGTGTAAGTGTGTAAGTACCTCTACTATTAGGAACACTGGGCCCAGACCTATTGAAGTAGCTTCCTTCATGGCAAACCCTCAGGTGCTTGCCAGAGTTCCTGTGGGGGATACTCAGTTGGCTGGTAGGCCATCTCTTAATTTTTCAGTAGCACCTGTCATTCAAGCTGTGAATAGAGAAATGGTCAGGGCATCTGTCAATGTCAGGAGAGTGGTTCCTAGAAGAGTGCTGGGTGAGTTGAGTCTTCAAGACTTAGGTCCTGATAGGCCCTCACCAGACCCTCCAAGCACTGTGTCTCAGAATCAGGCTGTTTTAGCCAAGCCTAAGAGAAAGCCTAGGCCTAAGGGGAAACCCATGGTCAGTGGAGTCAGGAAAGCATGCAGAGGAAAGGAGAATATTCCTCCTGCCGTACCTAAAACTGATGTTGAGGTAGTTGGAAGTGTCCCCACTCCTAGTTGGGAAATGGGACCCCCAGAAAACCTTGAAAGCTATGGGCCTCTTCAGCTGCCTAGTATACAGGTAGAGGAGAGTCCTAGGAGAACAAGAAGTATGGCCCAACAGAAAAGGAAACCATCATGGTTAGGCCTATGGAGAAAGGCTTGCTTCCAATTAGAGGATTCTCCTCCAGTGAAGCAAAGAATTCACCAGGAAGTTGGGTTACTGCAAAGTAAGCCCACAGAGCCCACCAGAGCAAACCTTGAGAGGTTGGAGGTTACTCAGGTTGTGAGGCCCTTCCTCCTACAGTTGGTGTGTGACATTCCCCTTGTGATGTATCCTAGTGTCAGGATATCACCTGTGTGGTTTAACTCACATTCCTGCTGGCCCATGATGGGGGTCCCAGAGGAAAAGCAATGTAGGCTTCTCACTCTCTGTCACCAGGTTGACAGAAGTGAGGCAGGAATTCAGTTACTCCAGAGTTATCTTTTAGGAGTGTACTCATTGTTACCAGAAGCAAGGCCTAATTGTATTAGCCCTTTGACTCTGGAGACCTCAGGCAATAAGTTGCAAGCATGGATTACTGATCATAGTCCCATGTGCTCTTATGCCAACCCACAGGGGATGACTACCAAGTCAGTCATTGACACTATGCTGAATGACAGCTACAGAGGTAGCTCCTCTGCTGTCATCAGTAGTGGTCAGACCCAGTGGAGGGATGGTGAAGTGACCTGTCAAGTGGCACTGAGCTGTCATCCACAGGATGGTCTGAGGGAGAGATCTGTCAATCTCTCAGGAGTTTGATTGGAGCTCTCTGTGAGCCCCCCAGAAGGAGGTGGGACCTTCTCCTGTCAAATCTGTTCTACAAATCCCTGACTACCTTTCAGTGGTCTGGGCATTGTCATGTTTCACAGCTTGGCAAGGTAAACTATTCTCAAGGCTTTGGTTAACCTGGACAGGTTGCCATACAGTTTCCTGTGAATAATATGGTGGATTTTATTTTGAGAGCTAAAATTGGAGCTCTGCTTATAGCTATAGACTGGGAGCCAGAGAAATCTGTGTGTCTCGGTGCCCTGTGTCAAAGCCGCCTTTCAAATGGCTTCAGTAAGGATGGCCTAGTGTCTCCTCACCTGACCCCACATCAGCAAGGTGAGCTGGAGAGTTTGCTGAGGCAATCTCCCCCCTTGTTGTCACTGACACCCTTTATAACAGGATGGTGGGAACCAGACTGTATACTGGGAATAAGTGAACCCACCAAGATTGGGTGTTGTGGTGGTTCAGAACCAAGACAACGTTCTGACAATTGGTGTGAGATCCACCCTGTGTTGGAACAAGAGTGTCTTAGGATTCTAGCTGTCAAGAGTTCAGTTCTGAGGAACTGGAGGGATATACATGTAAAGCCAGTATTGGATTACGTATGGACACTAGAGCTCTGGGTTCTGGCCCCAAGACTGAAGCACACTCTACACAAAAGGGTAACACCTTAGTGGGTCAGCTCTGTATTGAACAGTACAGAGGCTCTTATGATCTCTCTGCAGGGTACAGCAACATATCCCTGTCAGTCTGTGCTGAGGAGGAGACAGCAGTTTAGTGCTTTTCAGAGCCCTACTTCAGTGTAAGGGCTTGCGGATTGGTGGCTGCAACTGACACCTGTAAACTGAGCTTAGCCCCTGTTCTGAATGGGAAAATGGATCTCAGCAATACATGTCTGGATGACATGGCAGATTTAACCCCCACTTGGGAGGAACTGGGTCTGACTCAAGAGACTAGGTGTCAGGACCTTCATTAGGCCAACTTGTTCGGAAAGACAGCCAAGTGTCAAAATGAACAGGAACCATTGGCCTTCCTCATGCAGGAAGTTGGTGTATGTGGGGACAAGGTGCAACATCTTGTCAGTCAAGTACTTCACGTACAGAACTGGGCAACCCCCACTACCCAAGCCCAAGTGAGGACTCTCCTGGGCCTCACTGGGAAATACAGGAGTAAAGTGGCAGCCTATAGACATATAGCTGTCCCTCTGACTGCCCTCACTACTCATAGGAGACTTAAAGATTTCTTATGGACTCCTGAGTGTGAGACGGCCTTCACTGGCCTGAAAGAATCCCTAGGTCAGGCTCCTAGACTAATGGGACCTGATTTAAAGAGACCTTTCATAGTGCAGTCAGATGCCTATGACACTGGAATAGTTGGAAGACGTTCACAGCTAAATGACAAAGGTGAGGAACACCCTATATGTGTAGTCAGCTACCAGTTTAGGAGTGGAGAACTCAGTTGGCTCCAGGTGGAAAAGAGTTGCTTTTCCATTCTATGGTGCCTTAGGAAGTTGAGGTCCTACCTCTATAGGACTCACTTCACTGTGTATGCTTCCCCTCAAACCTTGAAGTGGTTGATAGATGTTAAGGGAGAGAACCCAAAGGGGCTCAGGTGGTTCATGAGTCTTCAGGCCTTGAACTTCACTATTGGGCATAGGCCAGATCCCAAATTTTTCAATGTTGATGGGCTGTCCAACAGGGTTAACCGACTGGAACAGAGGAGCCATCCAGGGGTGGATTAGTTCCCCCTGTCCCTTAGTCTGGGTGGGGGGCGTGTTTTAGGAAAGATGCTCTTTACTCCACCTTTTCTTCCATATTTATGGAACCACTAAACTTTTTGCTTTTATTTTTCAATCTGACCTGTACTTTTTGCAGTACAGTGAAGCCTTCAGCTTCACTGTACTGGTCTTTGCTCACATGTTATGGGGAAACTGATATGTCCTTATGGCTATCAGTACTTGGAAACAGTGTTTCCCTTAGTCTTGTGACTATGTTGCTACTTGTGGTTACTTTTGTATCACGTGTGGTAACTTTGTATCATTGCACACAGCAGCTTACCCTGCAGTGCAATGGGGTTCATTTTTGTTTTGCCCTCGACTAACACTCAAAGGATTTTTTGGTTATTCTGAGGTGCTTAAAAGATGGGCTGGTGGCAGCAGTGACTTTTCCCCACTTTTGGGGGAATTTTGTGTTAGCTTAACCACGTTCACCTCATTTGGCTACTTACTACTGTGGCTACTGGCCAAACATGGCCGTGCCATGAGGTTTTCCATCCATTCTTTTTGCATCTTGTTGTTTAGCCTTCTTCCTGGCCTCAGAAAGATCAGAAAGATCTTTATAAGGACTTCCAGTGCCCGGGAAAGCAGGAGCTTTTAGAGGGCTACTGGAGGGCTTTGTGTGTTTGCAGGCAGGATGTGGGCTGGGTCAGACTGACCCCAATCCACATCCTGGTTTCTGTGTGTCTGAGTTGTATGCATGAGTGTTCCTGCCAGTGATCCTGATTGGACCACTCTGGGGTGTGTGTGTGGGCTAGTTCTGCCATTGGCTAGTGGGAGTTTTGACTCCTACCTGGCTTTTAGGATAAGAAAAGGGCCCCTGCATGCAATTCTCATAGATCCTGGAAGAACCTGAAGGAGCCAAGAATCCGTCCAGCTGAGAAGACCCGCAAAGAAACCTGTAACCTGTCTGAAGGAGGCCTGGCAACCAACTTCTTCTGCAGTCCTGGTGGTGCCCTGTTTGTCTCTTGATCTCCAGTAGGCATGCGAAGGTGCTATGACCCCTGGATTGGAGGGACCATCGACTCCCAAAGCCTACTCGGTGCCCAATGCAAAAACCGCCTTCGGAAGTGCCCGGGAATCTTCCTGTGGCTGACCAGCTTCGTTTTTGAGCTACCGGGCTATCTTCGTAGCCGTTCCGAGTTTCCGCCTGAAACTTGGCACATCCTCAGCTGGCACTGCAAAGACACGCTCTGCGAAATTTTGCATCCTAGCACCAAGGGGACCCGGGAAAGACCTGAAAGTCCGACCGCGGCTACTGAGTCCTGCTGCATCGCTGAGCGCGGGGTGCACGGTCCGAGACCTGCTTTTCTGTCCCGCCTCCAGTCCTGAAAAGGGCGCTGCATCGTTTGTTTCTGTATTTCTTCATCAAGAGTCCTCCACCAGCAAAAGATCCTAACCGGAGAATCACTCAAACCTGCAATCCGTGAAAATCGTGGACCATGGAATTTGGCGGGAAAAGCAAGCCAGGACACTCTTCCTTTGTTCTGGAAAGTCTTGGGAAGATTCGGATTGAGGGGGGTAAGTTATTGAGCTTTTAACATACCCCTACATCCCCATTGTAAGTCAATGGACTTATAATACTCTTTATCTTAAACCTATTGGCTTTGCCAATACTTGCCTTGGCAAGACTGCTCACTGTTGGGGGGAATTTTGGACACTGTCTATCTTGAACCCTGGCTCTAAGAATCCATCACTGGACCCCAGAGACCCTACCTACATTTTCTCCTACCTCCTGAGTGCTGTATCTTTGTATCCTGAACAATAGGGCACACGACCCCAGGCAATTTAGGGTTGGACAATATTAGTTAGGGGTTAATTCTCTGTGGACCTTTTTGTGTTTAATACTCATCTATTCATTTCCTTGCAGGAGTATCTTGAGTTGTATTCTGCCCTTGAGCCTGTGATTGTATATATGTATTTTAGATTGATGGTATTGGTTGATAAGTCTACATGCATGTGTTCATTTTTCTTATAGTGTATTTGGCCATAATTAAATAACTGTATTTTCATACATCCTGTCTAAGGGTGTTTTGTGACTCCCATTATGTGACCTCATTGTGGACCCTTTACAATCTCACCCCTCTGAAGATCTTAACCTAGACCGCCTGTCACTGCTACCTTAAACTGGTTTGGCTACAGCTTCCCAGAGTTGCCCCTGTCACAATATAGGTTGGCCATCTATACATCTGTCCACCAGGCCAGAGTATAGGAAATTAGTCTTAACAAATTGGTGTACAGCGGCGGGATGACCCTCTCCACATAGCATCTGGGTGTTTTGTGAACAGGATCAGTATTGGGTCGCACAGTGTAGATCACTGGTGGTGTGTCCAGATTATACTTACACAAGACACTATAATATTTGATTGCCTTGTGGCTATAAGTTACCTACTAAACTAAGTATCATGGAAACAATCACTTTCAGCACTTTGAGTGCCTTAAAAGTGGAGCAATTGAGAAAGTTAAGTGTTGATAGAGGCTTGACAGTCTCTGGCTTAAAAGCTGAGTTAATTGTAAAAATTCGGGATTTTGAAAGAAACAAAGTTGTCCCTATCTTAACTAATGGTCCTGATAGTGAAGCTGGGGGTAGACCCAGCACCAGTAATGTCATTACTGTCACTCCAGTGACTGGTGTTGTAGATGAGGATGGAGAAAATGTATCCTCTGAACTTCTGGTTGAGGCCTACTCTAATGCTGAGGCATTGTTCATTTTTTTTATTTATTAGCATTTTTTAAGGTTATTACAACAAACATGTCATTTCAATTCGGTAACATTCCCCGAAAAATCATTCAAACAATAACCCTCCCCCCACCACCACCCTCCCCTAGCCAGTGAACAGGTGCCAATTTCAAACTTGTCTTGCAGGTACGCGTTGTGCATCTTTAGAGTTCGGACTGTCAGATAGATTAGTGCACACATAGTCTAGGGCTCGACCTAGCAGCACCCCAGGAGGGGGTGAGTGCCTCGTACAACGGATACCTATTAGGTCCCCCATTTCCTCCGGACTCAAAACCCAAACAGGCCAACAGTTCATGGGCTCACCCGCAGGTCGATCGCTCATACTTTTCAAAGAAGGGAAGCCAGAGTTCCTCAATGTTGGATCTGGATTCATCCAGGACATGGGTCAGAAATTCCAAGTCGTATATCGTCCGCACCTTCGCAACCCATTCCCTCTCATCGGCATGTTCTGATTCCTCCACTTCTGGGCCAAGCAGCATCTGGCCGCCACGAGCATGACCTGCAGCATGTGCCCCTGGGTGTCCTCCTGGTCATCACCTACCTCGATGCCGAATAGAAGCAACCAGGGACACAGGGGCCTAGAGACACCATCCACCCCCTTGGCCCAGGATAGGACCTCTCCCCAATATGACTGCACCCTCGGGCAAGACCATCACATGTGCATGTAATCTCCTTTTTCCTTTCGGCATTTCCATCAGTGTGGGTCGTAACCCGGGCTCATTCTGGCTATCAACTGTGGAGGATAGTGCCATCTGTGTAAAACCTTGAGAGCTTGGTGTCTGTACTGGGGGTAGGTCGTTGAGCGGTGGGCCCGGATGCACATCCTAGTACACCTTTTATCATCTATTGCCGTGCCCAAATCTTTTTCCCATTGTGTCCGTGCTGCGGGTGGATCCCTGGGTATCGAGAGCAGGAGAAGTTTGTACAAACTGGATATGACCCCCCTGGAGCCCTGTGTGGAGATGATAGTTTTCTCAAAGTCTGTGAGTTCCCTCCTGAGTGTGTCCCCCCATGAGGGTTCGTAGAGGACTCCCTTCAGTTGAAGGTAGCGAAAAAGGTGAAAGCTTGCCCAACCCCAGGGCCTCCTCCAGGTCCAGAAGGGGCATGAAGGAGCCACCCACCCACAAATGGCATTCCCTGACAAGGCCCGCCTCGTACCACCTCTGATACGCGGCCGGCTCCGCCACCTTGGCTATGAATGGTGGCGCCCAAATGCTACTTAGTGGGGAAGGCCAGGTTGTGAGCCATCTATAGTAACCCCCCTCCTTCCAGACCGACCACAGGACACCCAATACCGGGTGGTCCAGAACACGCCTGGGGATGTGTGCTCTGGGGACCCACAACCACTCATCGAGCGTGACCGGGGCAAGTAGCCTATTATCCAGTGCTACCCACTGCTTTTCTGACCCAGGGTTGAAATGGTCGACCAAAATCCTCAGCTGGGAGGCCCTGTAGTATGCATCGAAATCTGGGAATCCCACCCCACCGTCTTCCTTGGGTCTCGTTAGGATGTCGTAGGAGATCCTATGTTTCCTCCCCCCCCAGAGGAACCTGAGCAGGGTGCGTTTCATTGACTGTAGGAACGCGGCGGGGACCTGAGTGGGGAGCATCTGGAAGAGGAATATGAATTTGGGAAGTACCACCATTTTGATCCGGTTGAGTCGTACCATCCACGAGAACCCTGAGACCGCCAACCTCTCTACATCTCTCTTGACCTCAGTCCACAAAGGGGTGAAATTGCTCAGGAAGAGGTCCTTTGGGTCAGGTGTGATCTGGATTCCCAGGTGCCGGAACCCCCCACTCTGCAATTGGAAGGGAAGACCCTCCACATACTCTCTCTCGGTGTCCGGTAATCGACCCCCCATAAAAGCCACAGATTTGCCCAGGTTGACCTTGTACCCCGAGAGGCTCCCATAACGCTCCAGTGCCCGCAACACATGAGGGAATGTCTGTGTCGGTTTAGTAACATAGAGGAGAGCGTCGTCAGCGAACAGGCTGATTTTACAGTGGGAGCTGCCCATCTGTACTCCAGTGATAGCCTCATTGTTACGCACCGAGATCGCTCAGGGTTCCATAACAAGGGCGTATATCAGGGGGGATAGTGGACACCCCTGTCTCGTTCCTCGCTCTAGGGGAAAGGCTTCTGATTCCAGCCCATTGGCAGCCACCCTGGCCGTGGGGGTGGAATATAATGCCGCCATCCATCCCAACCATCTCTGGCCCACCCCTATTGCCGAGAGGACCTCCCCTATGAAGGTCCAACTCACCCGGTCGAAGGCCTTTTCTGCATCTAGGGACAGCAGGAGGACCCCCTCGTTCCGGATTCCCTTGAGTGCAGCACATGGAGGGTTTTGCGCATGTTGTCCGAGACTTGTCTGTTTAATATGAAGCCCGTCTGATCTGGGTGAACCAGGCGGGGCAGGCATTTCTCCATGCGAGTGGCCAGGATCCTGGCAAATATTTTAGCATCAAGGTTTAAGAGGGAGATGGGTCTATACGAGCCGCGTTCTGTGGGGTCTTTTCCTGGCTTGGGGATTACGATATGAGGGCCTGTAGGAATGTGGGGGAATTGTCTCTTTGTTGCAGATGTGGTTGAACAATTTGGCTAAGGGTTCCATTAGCATGGGCTGGAATTGTTTATAGAAATCAGCCGTATACCCATCTCCCACGGGGGCCTTCCCAGCTTTAAGCCTCTTGATAGCTGCCTCCACCTCCTCCACCGTTATGTCCCCCTCCAAGCCCCGCAGCTCAGCCTCCGTTAAGCGGGGTAGCCGGTGTTCTTCCAGATAGGCCCGGATCTCCTCCGGCGATTCCCCCTCTTGTTTCGTGTACAGGTCCCTGTAAAAGGTTGCAAAGGAGCCCACTATCTCTGCCTTTTTATTGAGAGCCATGACCTCCCCATCTTTAATAGGTCCAACCCTCCTCTCCAGTCTACAACCCCTAGCTCTACATGCCAGTAGGGTCCCCACCCTATCCCCCTTTATGTAGTACCTTTGTTGCGTATATCTCAATTTCTTGACCACCTCCCCAATGAGGACCGTGTGCAGAGCCTGGCGTTTCTCACACATTTCCGATAGGAGGGACTCCTTGTCCACCCCCTCCTGGGTGAGCCTACCCCGCAGGCTCTTGAGTTCAGCCCGTATCTTGGCCTGAATGAGCCCTCTCTCCGGCTTACGCTTAGAACCCTCGGCTATAAGGAGACCACGAAAGGTGGCCTTCACCGCCCCCCACACTGTCGCCATATCTGTCTCCCCATCATCGTTTGTCTCAAAATACGCCTCCATTTCGCCTCTCAGGAATTCCCTGAAGACCGGATCCCTCAGGAGCGTATCATTACACCTCCACCGGGCTGACCTGGGGGATAGGGGGAGCCACCAGTCTGCCCAAGAAGCTCATGGTCGGACCATGTTATTGCCTCAACCCTCGGGGCTGTAGCCACCCCACTCCCCTCTTTAGAAGTCAAAAGGAAATCAATTCTGGTGTAGGTGTTGTGTGGGGGGGAAAAGAATGTGTATCCCCTGGGCTCCGGGTGTGCCACTCGCCGGACGTCCTCCCAGTAGTGTTCGCTCAGGAGGGTCTGGAGCGTTAGGTTATCTTTGGTTTTCCCTTTCAGTTCAGTTACCCTTGCCGTCCCCCAGTCCAGCCCAGGGTCCATTATGAGATTGAAGTCGCCCCCTAGTATCATGGCCCCTTCAGCCCATTCATCCATTACCCCTAGGATCTGGGTTAGGAAACCTATCTGGCCTGAGTTGGGAGCGTAGAGGGTGGCTAGGTTTATGCGTTCCCCTTCGTAAGTACCCTTAATCCCCAGGAAACTCCCCCCAAAGCCTCTCTTTGTTTCTGTATTAGTAAGGTGGAGTGTTTTGCTCAAGAGAATCCCCACGCCTTCTTTCTTCGAGCTTCTATGGGAGGCCCAGAAGTTGGCACTGATGTCCTTCCCCCTGATGGGTGGTTCCTTCCCCTGTCTGTAATGGGTTTCTTGGAGGAACAGCACCATTAGCTGCTGTTTGCGGAACATATTACTGGTCAGAGACCTCTTGTTTTGTGAATTGAGGCCCTTGACATTGAGTGTGCCTATCTTGCCTTCAACCATTGTCGTCTAGGTAGTCCATCTCTAACTTCACCGTAGTATGATGCTTGTGTATGACCCGCTGTAAAATTGAAGATTCCTGTTTGGACTGGCTAGTCCCCCCACACCACCCTGTGGATCCCTCTAAGTGTTAACATTTCGGCCTTGATGATGGTCGTTCTACCCCCTCCCCCACTGCCCTTTTCCCCCTCCCCCCTCCCCCCGTCTTGAGGCGTTCGTCCATGTCACCCGATCTCCTTCGGGGACGGTCAACGAACCATCAAGGACTCTACCCCAGCCCCGGGTAGTGTAAACGTGTGGATAACCCATTCTCTTTAAGTCAGAATGAACGCGTGTGAACCTTTAAACCAAACTTGTGGGAGTAACCCTGCTCCCGTGGCCCCCCGCTTTCCCCCGTGTCCCCAGGCGCGGGCCCGGCGCAGAGGCCCATCAAACCAAACAACAAACATTATGAAAAGTTACAGTCACTTCAGGTGATCCTCAGAGGCCGATGATGGGTGCCTTGTTTTTTTAAACTTGCACGCCCCCTTAACCTTGGTCTTGCCACTGGGTTGTCCCAGTCTGTCGGGGCCCCATGGTGGGTTCCTGGCCTCACCCCGAGATCTGCCGGATGGACCAGCACGATCTCCCACCAGGTCAACAGTGGTACGTAGGATGTCCTCCTCCGACCACTCGAATGCCAGGTAGAAGGGGTGGCCCCAGTGATATCTGACCCCCTTACCCTGTAACCATCTGGTAAGGGCTCCGCATTTCTTTCTCATTGCGAGGGTGAGGGCCGAGAGGTCCTGGTAGATTGCCACCTTAGAGTCTCCGTATTGGATATCACCGAAGTTCCTCGCCTTCTCCAGGATCCTGGCTTTGTCCCTATAGTAATGCAGTCGGGCCAGCACCGACCTCGGGCCTCTACCACCACTGCCGGCTCGCCCTGTCAAATTTAATCTCGATGTCGGCCTCCGCCCCCATGACGATTCTTATGATATCGTGGACCTTGCCCTCCAGTGCCTGCGGGCTCTCCCCTTCGGACTCCACAAGGCCAAAAATACGCAAGTTGTTCCTCCTTTCCCTGTTCTCCATGTCGTCCACCTTGAACCGTAATTCCTCCTCCCTTCGATGTACCTCCTGTAACCTGGCCTCCATTTGCGTCTCCTAGATCGAGGGAGAGCAGGTTGTTCTCGACTCCCTCCACGCTGTCTTCTAGGGTGGTGACCTTAGTGGTAAGGTCGGCCAATTTAGCACCCATGTCGGTTCGAATCCCACGTACCTCCTCCAAGATCATCTGGATGTTATTTTGGATGGCTCCCAGGTCGGGAGGCGGCACTGATGGGGACCCAGCGGCCATTTTGTCACCTCCGGCCGTAAACTGATACTTGGAAAGGGCATCCTTCCAACTCATGGGATGTTGGTTGCAGCAGAGTGTGTGGGGAGGGACACCGGGTGGGGGGGGCGCCCTCGGAGTGACTGTCTATGGTTGTGCCAGCCGAAGAGCTCGAGGGGTTCAGCGCCAGTGGGAAAGTGCCCAATTCATGAAGTCCTGGCCCGAGGGCCTCTCACCCGGCGTGTGCCTTCTCCAGTGCCTTCTCCAGTGTCCCCAGCCGGATATAGTGTGGGCGCGCTCCCGCAACAGCCTGGGCTGGGGAGTTCTGGTGTGCGGGTAGGTGGGCCAGTTCAACCCCGTGGGTGGGTGGAGTATCGGGGCGATTCAGTGCACGTTCAGCACCTCGGGTGTCTTCATTCAATGTTGAGCGCGGCCTCGCGCTGGCCCCGTACCGCCCTGCCACACCCGGGCACGGGGCACCAGGGGCCCCGGGGCACGGTGGAACCTCCGGGGTCCCCCGCCTCCATCTTCTCCTCGCTCCAAGTGGGTACTCCCCCCGTAGGTGGCCGCGGTGCTTCCCCACTCTTGTGCTCTGTTGCGGCCTTGGCGTGCCTTGGCGCGCACCGCCTGCGTGTTGTTCAGGACAATGGGCAGAGGGGCCGCAGAGACCTCGGATGGTCGAACTCGGCCCATGGGTGTCGTAGAAACTCCTGGTTTGGACCCCCTGGGTGGGCAGGGGTTCACACAGCCTTTTTTGAGATGCTTGCGAGAGATGGGCTCCTTCTTCCTGCTAGACTCCACAAAGTTCCCGGGGCTGAGTATGGAGCTGTCGGCTCAGGCGGCCATCTTGCCTGCGCCCCCTGGTGGCCTCCTGGCATTGTTCAATTTGAAGAAGGACACCCTCAGGTTCAAGGAAAAAGAACTTGAGTTTGACATGGCCAAATTGGAACTGGAGAGGGTTGAGAAGCAGAAAGATAGGGATCACCAGCTGGAGCTTGTCAAGATTCAGGCTTCACAAGGTTCTTCCAGAGGATCTGGAGATGGATCTGGGTCATCTTCACATCCCAAGTTTCCTTAAGATCTCCCGAGTATTTATGAGGAAAAGAATGATATAACTGACTGGCTTGTAACTTTTGAATATGCTTGTGAGGTACAAGGAGTGAGTGATGCTGACAGAATTGCATGGTTGATCAGCAGACTGCCCCATTCTGGCTCTAGTGCCCTTATGGAAATGTCAAAGGCTGATAGGTTAGACTTTGTAAAACTTAAGCAATCTCTTATCCTCAGGTTTGGGAAGACTCCTGCCCAATACTTGAGGAGGTTTAGAGAATATAGAAAGAAAGAATGTATGACCTATGTAAGTTTTGTTGCAGATTCTCTGAAAAACTTGAGTGGCTGGATAGAAGGCTATCAGGTAACCACCTTTGAGGGCATGATTCATTTGGTCATGCTTGAACATATTTTTGCCTCTTGTTCCACAGAGTTTAAGCAACATTTGGCTGACTCAAAGGAGTTAAATCCAAGGAGGCTAGCCATTGCTGCTGACTTATGGGTTTCACATAGAGTGTCCCATAAGGACAAGCCTGCTTCAGATAAGTAGGAGGAGGGAAAGAAGCAGAAAGAGAAAGAGGGTGGGGAACTGATAAAACTATGTCCAAGAAGGCCCACAAAAAGTTTAATAAGAGGAAGTCATCAGAATCAGGTCAGGGTAGTGGGGCTAACCCTCCCAAGCAAGTAAGTGGCTACTCTAAGCCTCCCTATGTGTCAAGTGCCAGTGGGGTTTGTTACACTTGTGGAGCCAGCGACCACAGGAAGGGGGACCCCAAATGTAAGGGTAATACCTTGGGGGTCCATTCTGCTAGTCTGGCCTTCTCTCGGTATGAGGAAGAAGGGATAGCAGGGGTGTCCTTCCCTTTAGTCTCCACTCCCTCAGAGGAAGAGTCTGAAGTTTGTCTAGATTCCTTGGAAACTAGCAGTGCTGGAGCCTTGGCTCCCATTCCTGTCCTATTGCATAGTAATAATTCTGTTGAGGATAGTGTTCAGGTAGTAGGTGTAAGTACCTCTACTGTTAGGAACACTGTGCCCAGTCCTACTGAAGTAGCTTCCTTCATGGTAAACCCAAAGGTTCTTGCCAGAGTTCCTGTGGGGTATACTCAGTTGGCTGGTAGGCCATCTCTTAATGTTCCAGTAGCACCTGTCATTCAAGATGTGAATAGAGAAATGGTCAGGGCATCTGTCAATGTCAGGAGAGTGGTTCCTAGAAGAGTGCTGGGTGATTTGAGTCTTGAAGACTTAGGTCCTGATAGGCCCTCACCAGACCCTCCAAGCACTATGTCTCAGAATCAGGATGTCTTAGCCAAGCCTAAGAGAAAGCCAAGGCCTAAGGGGAAACCCATGGCCAGTGGAGTCAGGAAAACAGGCATAGGAAAGGATAATATTCCTCCTGCCTTACCTAAAACTGATGTTGAGGTAGTTGGAAGTGTCCCCACTCCTAGCTGGTAAATGGGACCCCCAGAAAACCTTGAAACCTATGGGCCTCCTCATCTGCCTAGTATACAGGTAGAGGAGAGTCCCAGGAGAACAAGAAGTATGGGCCAACAGAAAAGGAAACCATCATGATTAGGCCTATGGAGAAAGGCCTGCTTCCAATTAGAGGATTCTCCTCCAGTGAAGCAAAGAATTCACCATGTAGGTGGGTTACTGCAAAGTAAGCCCACAGAGCCCACCAGAGCAAACCTTGAGAGGGTGGAGGTTACTCAGGTTGTGAGGCCCTTCCTCCTACAGTTGGTGTGTGACATTCCCCTTGTGATGCATCCTAGTGTCAGGATATGACCTGTGTGGTCTAACTCACATTCCTGCTGGCCCATGATGGGAGTCCCAGAGGAAAACCAATGTAGGGGTCTCACTCTCTTTCACCAGGTTGACAGAAGTGAGGCAGGAATTCAGTTACTCCAGAGTTAACTTTTAGGAATGAACTCATTCTTACCAGAAGATAGGCCTAATTGTATTAGCTCTTTGACTCTGGAGACCTCAGGCAATAAGTTGCAAGCATGGATTACTTATCATAGTCCCATATGCCCGTATGCCCGTATGCCAACCCACAGGGAATGACTGCCAAGGCAGTCATTGACACTATGCTGAATGACAGCTACAGAGGTAGCTCCTCTGCTGTCATCAGTAGCGGTCAAACCAAGTGGAGGGATGGTGAAGTGACCTGTCAAGTGTCACTGAGCTGTCCGTCACAGGATGGTCTGAGGGAGAGATCTGTCAGATCTCTCAGGAGTTTGATTGGAGATCTATGTGAGCCCCAGAGAAGGAGGTGGGACCTTCTCCTGTCAAATCTGTTCTACAAATCCCTGACTACCTGTCAGTGGTCTGGGCCTTGTCATGTTTCACAGCTTGGCAAGGTAAACTATTCTCAAGGCTTTGGTGAACCTGGACAGGTTGCCATACAGTTTCCTGTGAATAGCATGGTGGATTTTATCTTGAGAGATAAAATTGGAGTCCTTCTTATAGCTATAGACTGAGAGCCAGAGAAATCTGTGTGTCTCGATACCCCATGTCAAAGCAGCCTTTCAAATGGCTTCTTTAAATGTACCGATCCAGCACCCCCTATCTTACTATAGAGTGCTGGAGGGGTTGCCTATCTTCCCCTGAGTCAAAAACTCATGTAACAGTAAATTGGTATCCTTTCATACTTAAAATGGCTGGTGGCAGTGGTTTAGATCAAACTACCATGATTGTTCCCTACCGCTAAAACATTTGTTAAGACTGATTTCCTATACTCTGGCCTGGTGGACAGATGTATAGAAGGCCAACCTATATTGTGACAGGGGCAACTCTGGGAAGCTGTAGCCAAACCAGTTTAAGGTAGCAGTGACAGGCGGTCTAGGCTAAGATCTTCAGAGGGGTGAGATTGTAAAGGGCCCACAATGAGGTCACACAATGGGAGTCACAAATGACCCTTAGACAGGATGTATAAAAATACAGTTATTTAATTATGGCCAAATACACTGTAAGAAAAATGAACACAAGCATGTAGACTTATCAAGCAATACCATCAAACTAAAATACATATATACAATCACAGGTTCAAGAGCATAATACAACTCAAGATACTCCTCCAAGGGAATGAATAGATGAGTATCAAACACAAAAAGAGAATGAACCCCTAACTCATATTGTCCAACCCTTAGTTGCCTGGGCCTTATGCCCTATTGTTCAGGATACAAAGATACACCACTCAAGAGGTAGGAGAACATGTAGGTAGGGTCTCTGGGGTCCAGTTATGGATTCTTAGAGCCAGGGTTCAAGATAGACAGTGTCCAAAATTCCCCCCAACAGTTCGAAGTCTTGCCAGGGCAAGTATTGGCAAAGCCAATAGGTTTAACATAAAGAGTATTATAAGTCCATTTACTTACAATAGGGGTGTAGAGGTATATTAAAAGCTCAATAACTTACCCCCCTCATTCCGAATCTTCCCAAGACTTTCCAAAACAAAATAAGGGTGCCCTGGCTTGCTTTTCCGCAGAATTCCACAATCCACTTTTTTCACGGGTTGCAGGTTCGAGTGATTCTCCGGTTAGGATCTTTTTCTGGTGCAAGGATTCTTGATGAAGAAATGCAGAAACAAATGATGGAACACCCTTCTCGGGACTGGAGGCGGGTCAGAAAAGCAGGTTTCTGTCCGTGCACGCCACACACAGCGATGCAGCAGTACTCAGTATCTGCAGTCGGAGTTCTAGGTCTTTCTCGGGTCCCCTTGGTGCTAGGACGCAGAAATTCCGCAGAGATGTCTTTGCAGTGGCAGCTGAAGACTTGTCAAGTTTCAGACGGAAACTCGGAACGGCTACGAAGATAACTCGGTAGCCAACAAACGAAGCTGGTCAGCCACAGTACGATTCCCGGGCACTTCCGAGGGAGGTTTTTGCATTGGGCACCGAGTAGGCTTCGGGAGTGGATGGTCCATCCAATCCAGGGGTCATAGCACCTTTGCAGGCCTACTGGAGATCAAGAGACAGACAGCGTTCCATCAGGACTGCAGAAGAAGTTGGTTGCCAGGCCTCCTTCAGACAGGTTACAGGTTTTTTTGCGGGTCTTCTCAGCTGGTTGGATTCTTGGCTCCTTCAGGTTCTTCCAGGATCTCTGAGAATTGCATGCAGGGGCCCTCCTCTTATCCTAAAAGCCAGACTCCCACTAGCCAATGGCAGAACTAGCCCACACACACACCCCACAGTGGTCCAATCAGGATCATAGGCAGGAACACTCATGCATACCACTCAGACACACAGAAACCAGGATGTGGATTGGGGTCAGACTGACCGAGCCCACATCCTGCCTGCAAACACACAAAGCCCTCCAGTAGCCCGCCAAAAGCTCCTGCTTTCCCTGGCACTGGAAGTCCTTATAAGGATCTTTCTGACCTCTGAGGCCAGGAAGAAGGCTAAACAACAAGATGCTAAAAGAATGGACGAAAAACCTTGTGGCACGGCCATGTTTGGCCAGTAGCCACAGTAAGTAGCCAAACGTGGTAAACGTGGTTAAAAATACTTTGAGTGTTAGTCTAGGGCAAAACAAAAATGAACCCTATTGCACTGCAGTGTAAGATGCTGTGTGCAATGAGAAAAGGTTACCACGTGTGATACAAAAGTAACCACAAGTAGCAACATAGTCACAAGACTAAGGGAAACACTGTTTCCCAGTACTGATAGCCTTAAGGACATATCAGTTTCCCCATGACATGTGAGCAAAGAGCAGTACAGTGAAGCTTAAGCTTCACTGTACTACAAAAAGTACAGGTCAGTTTGAAAAATAAAAGCAAAAAGTTTAGGGGTTCCATAAAGATGGAAGGAAAGGTGCAGTAAAGAGCATCTTTCCTAACACCACCCCCCCCCCACCAGACTAAGGGACAGGGGAACTAATCCACCCCTGGAAGGGTCCTCTGTTCCAGTCGGTTAACCCTGTTGGACAGCCCATCAACATTGAAACATTTGGGATCTGGCCTATGCCCAATAGTGAAGTTCAAGGCCTGAAGACTCATGAACCACCTGAGCCACTTTGGATTCTCTCCCTTAACATCTATCAACCACTTCAAGGTTTGAGGGGGAGCATATGCAGTGAAGTGAGTCTAATAGAGGTAGGACCTCAACTTCCTAAGGCACCATACAATGGAAAAGCAACTCTTTTCCACCTGGAGCCAACTGAGTTCTCCACTCCTAAACTGGTAGCTGACTAGACATATAGGGTGTTCCTCACCTTTGTCATTTAGCTGTGAAAGTCTTCCAACTATCCCAGTGTCATAGGCATCTGTCTGCACTATGAAATGTCTCTTTAAATCAGGTCCCCATAGACCAGGGGCCTGATCTAGGAATTCTTTCAGGCCAGTGAAGGACTTCTCAAACGCAGGAGTCCATAAGAAATCTTTAGGTCCCCTATGAGTAGTGAGGGCAGTCAGAGGGACAGCTATATTTCTATAGGCTGCCACTTTACTCCTGTATTTCCCAATGAGGCCCAGGAAAGTCCTCACTTGGGCTTGGGTAGTGTCGGTGCCCAGTTTTGTACATGAATTACTTGACTGACATGAGGTTGCACCCTGTCCCCACATACACCAACTTCCTGCATGAGGAAGGCCAATGGTTCCCATTCATTTTGACACTTGGCTGTCTTTCTGAACAGGTTGGCCTGATGAAGATCCTGACACCTAGTCTCTTGAGTCAGACCCAGTTCCTCCCAAGTGGGGGTTAAATCTGCCATGTCATCCAGACATGTATTGCTGAGATCCATTTTCCCATTCAGAACAGGGGCTAAGCTCAGTTGACAGGTGTCAGTTGCAGCCACCAATCCATAAGACCTTACACTGAAGTAGGTCTCTGAAAATGACAAAACTGCTATCTCCTCCTCAGCACAGACTGACAGGGATATGTTGCCATACCCTGCAGAGAGATCATAACAGCCTCTGTACTGTTCAATACAGAGATGACCCACTAAGGTGTTACCCTTTAGTGAAGAGTGTGCTTCTGTCTTGGGGACAGAACCCAGAGCTCTAGTGTCCATACATAATCCAAAACTGTCTTTACATGTATATCCCTCCAGTTCCTAAGAACTGAACCCTTGACAGCTAGAATCCTAAGACACTCTTTGTTCCAACACAGGGTGGATCTCACATTAACTGTCAGAACATTGTCTTGGTTATGAACCACCACAACACCTAATCTTGGTGGGTTCACTTATTCCCAGTATACAGTTGTTATGGTAATACATGCACAGGTCTCCTTAGAACCTTGTGCATGTAGATTCCATTTGAGAGTGCCTCCCAGTTGATGCTTCCACTGCAGCTACCTGGGGGCCTCAAATAAAGCTCTTCTCTTCTCCCATACTTTGTGCCTCTTTATTTCATATGGCGACGAGGCACTGTACCCCGAGGCCCCCGGGAGCGTATTAGGTCACCTGATTGGGCGCAGCCCTGTTATGTCTGTGTTTACCTTTGTTTGATTGGTATACATGCCTGAGTCCCTGACAGAATGTTGGTGTGGAATGTTATGAATGCTGTGTGCCTATGTATTCTACATTTGTCAGTTGGGGCCTGAAACTTAAAGGATAAGGGGGCCCGTGGATGTCTCTCCCTGTTTACTTACTGAACCTATTTGCTTCATATATACTTACCTCCTGTGTCAACTTAGTAAAGAAGTTAACCCAAGCAGATCGACTCCCTGTACTCATTGAACCCAAGCACAAACTTAACATTGGCGACGAGGATTTTGGTTGGACTCTGGGAACGTGCAGATGAGAAAGAGGAAAAGAAGAAAGAAGCAGTAAAGGAAACGGAAGAAAAGGAAAAAGGGGAAACAGAGCAACGAAGGGACACTAAGCTTAAGAAAGGAGCTGAGTCCCAGAGGAGACATCCACCGGCCACCTCCCGGCCCCAAGGTAAGCACGCCCCGTGCCAGCGTCAATAGAAGGAGGCTCAGCTGTACTGCAGGGGCTGCGCTGAGCAGCGCTCATTGTCATTTGACTTTGGCAGTGGTACTGCAGCAGCCAAAGTAACAGCGTGCAGGGGCTGGGGATTGATAAATATTGGTGGTCAGCACTCTTTAAATGCAGCCTATAAGGTGGTCGGAACGACAGTAGACTGTGAGGAATTAAGAAAAAAATTACCTTCAAGGCATTATTTTCGGCAGCGCTGCGTGAGCTGGTGTTTGGTTTGGTCCCTTGATGTGGAACACCCAAGCTCCGTGTGACGGTTGGTCTGGAGAGCTTTTTCTGTGGCCCTGCAGTCCATCCAAATGGTGACGTCACTGTACAGCTGAGAGTATTGGCGATGACTCTCTTGGGAACGTGTCCAGTGGTAATGTTCCGCATTCTGTGCTGACAATCAAGTAAAGGCAATGAGCGAAGTGAAAAAAAAAAAAAGAGGACCTTTCAACGTACAATAACGTGCTTCGGTCACCAAGGGAAACTTCAGGAAACAAACGCTGTGTTGTTTAATGTGCGTCCGGATTCAAGCAGAAGTCAACAATACGGCGCAGGTATTTTGTGTTGTTTTGAATACGAGAGGAATCATTTTTCAGCAATTGGTTTACACATATTTTGGGTCAACAAGTAAATGTTCTGTGAGTTAAAGATTCTTCTAGGATAACATTGGAATATGCGCACATACTGCACTACAGCATGGTGAAGAGATGGTTTGAACTGGATTTCTATCTCAATTTTGTTTTTTGTTTTAATTAAAACAACATCGACTGTTACCGTTTTGGAGATGCAAGGTACTGTTAATGTTTATTTTGGGGGCAGTTTTTTTGGGCGTTTTAAAGACTGATGCTGCTGGTGAGAAGTGGAGTGCAGCAACCTTTGTTTGAAAATCGTACTGTCCTAATACACGTTCACAGTAAAAGGGCCACGTTTCTGAGGAGAAATGGGAAATATGGTGGTTAGCTGCCATTTCAGTTGAGCTTTTACATTTCAACAAGTTTAAAGACGCTCTGCTGATTGTTTTTTCTGCAGATTGGGGTCTTGTTTTTCTCTGTTAAAAGAAAAGAAAAGAGGAGGATATGTATTGCTGTGATGATATCCTAAAGTGTAACTGTGCTATTAAGATCCTGACGAGCTTAATATGTCATGTTAGGCCTGGTTAGCTCATTTCTTTGAAGAGTTGTTGTTATGGCTTGCAAGGTTGAATGGCTTTGAAAGTGAGTGATGTTGAGGGTGATTTTCCGTGGCCTCTTTGTGAGTATCTTATGTGTGACATAATGTGTTGTACTATGTAATTTTATTTTGGTTAACAATATCTTACATTCACAGGTTCATCAAACATAAAGGACTTGTAGGGTAAAGAATATGGACTCGGTAGTAGTGTTGAACTCCCGCTTACCATTCTTATACTCTCAATTTATCTTTGCTTGTATGGTAAGAGATTTGTGGTGATTGAAGTGTTTGTGTTGTGGTGTTAACAATATTTTGGTTATTTGGGTGGGATTTATGGTCCCGGTAAAAGGTTCTGGTTCTGGGTGGAACTGGTATCCTTCGCACTAGGTGCATTCTGTCAATATGGTGTTTCGGTGGGATGTATGGTCCCGGTAAAAGGTTCTGGTTCTGGTGGAACTGGTATCCTTCGCACTAGGTGCATTTGGTGTGATGTGTGTAATGGGATGTGTGTCCCGGTAAAAAAAAGGTGCAAGTTTGGTGAAATTTGTATCCTTCGTGCTAGGTGCACTTCAGTGATTTGGTGTAATTGCACCACGTGCATTGTGGTGATTTGAGGTTCTTACACTGTTGCTGAGTTGTGTTGGGATTAGTGGTTCCGACATTTGTCCTAGTGTATTGGGATGTGTGTCCCACTCACGCTACTTTGGGAGCGTGAAATATGCTGATGTTGTTATTTGTAGAAATTGGTATCCTGTGTTGGTGGAAACAGTTGGAGGTGTTTAACGTCTTATGGTGGCCTTGCACATCTTGTTAAGGGATTATGGATGATGATGGTATGGTGTCCGAGTTGTTGGTTTGGTTTTGCGAGTGAGGGCTGGTTCCCTGTTTTTGATGTCCGTTGTGGGCCCGCTACAGAGTTGGATGCATGTATGTGTTGGAGTTTAGCTTATTAGTAAGCTAGTTTAAGGTCTGGTGGAGTTGAGCAGTTTTGCTTTTAGCATATTGTTAGGTATGGAAGTATTGGTGGTGGAGAGTACAGTCTGGGTTGGATGTCTCTCATGAATTGTTTCTCTAGAGTTCTTTGGCCTTCTTCCTTTGTTTCATCTTCTGTTGTGTTCCTGATTTTATAAAGGGGGAAGATGTGTTATGTCTGTGTTTACCTTTGTTTGATTGGTGTACATGCCTGAGTCCCTGACAGAATGTTGGTGTGGAATGTTATGAATGCTGTGTGCCTATGTGTTCTACATTTGTCAGTTGGGGCCTGAAACTTAAAGGATAAGGGGGCCGGTGGATGTCTCTCCCTGTTTACTTACTGAACCTATTTGCTTCATATATACTTACCTCCTTTGTCAACTTAGTAAAGAAGTTAACCCAAGCAGAACGACTCCCTGTACTCATTGAACCCAAGCACAAACTTAACAAGCCCCCCCTTTTTTCGCTGCCGCCGACTTCTGCTGCCACCGCCTGCAGCGGCCTGCCTGTCAGCTGTGGACAGCCAAGAGGAACAGCCAAGAGAGGCCTCGACATCACCTTTCAGTTCTCCACTTTAAAGGGTGCGCTCCTCCCCGCTGGGAGTTTAGAGCGGCGCACATTGCACTCCTGCCCTACTCCAAAAGTGCTTCAGACAGCAGGAGCTGTCCATCTATCAGGTCAGAGGAGGGGGGAGGACGAAGTGAAACTTACACTTTCCTTTCATTTGGCATTTTATGTGTAAAACGGACAAAATGAAACGTACGCTTTCCTTTTATTGGCATTTTTTTGTGTAAAACCCTCACTGCTACCCTGAGCAGAACCCTGCATCATTTTCAAAAGCTGCTAGCTGTTGCCCAGCAACACACACACAGCATTAGCAGTCTTCATTCTCTCAATGGCTACTCTGACTTTCCGGGACTAATCACTCACTATCTTGGTCCATTGTGACATCACAACTGAACATTCCATCAGGTCTTCCCTGAACCAGCCAACCTGTGCTCCCAGCCCATTGTGAGGTCACAATCTGTACTAAGGTCCATCCATACACTGAAGCCTAAAGACTCTGCAGTACAGATACACCTGGGTATTCTCTGAATCGGGTCCCACCCTGCCATGCAAGCAATTCTATAAAGACTGTATCTCAGCGCCTCCTTGCTAACTGCCAACAGTACTGAAAACCTCTGCCTACACTACAGCAACTGGTGCCACTCAACGCCATTCCTCACCACTTACAACCTAGAATCAGGCACACCACCATGCAGGGCGTTCCGCCTCCCACCAAGTTTCTTCCATGCCCTGGGAGCCCAACCTGCCCATGGGAACAATGGATCGATGGATTCCACGTCTACCTCAGAGCCATTGGTGATGACCTCAAGGAGGCGACCCTCTTGAACTGTATAGGGGCAGAAGCACTGAGACTTTTCAGGACCCTTCCCGAACCCGGCAACATAGGAGGAGATGGCAACCGCAAGTTTGACATAGCATTGGCCAAACTCACCAGTCATTTTGGCAACAAGACCAACGTAGTACTGGAAAGATACAGGTTCTTTTCCAGAAAGCAGCTCAAAGGCGAGTCTATTGATTCATACATAGCGTCCCTCAGGGCGCTAATGTCAACCTGCAGTTTCACAGGTGTCTGTGATGAGTATTTGAGAGACCAATTGGTGCTGAATGTGGCTGATCCACGCATCCAACAAAAATTTTGGCAAACCAAAAATCCCACCCTGGACCAAGCCACGGAGATAGCAAGGAGCATGGAATTGGGAGATCGATGCATGAGGGAAAGACGTGACCACACGACCAGTGTGGAAATCAAATGTGTCAGCCCTGAGTCCGAGCCTTACGAGCCTCTAGTAGCAGCAGTAAGAAAGGCTCCGCCATCAAAGGGTTCGAAATTTGGCTCAAGCAGAGCGAGGCCATACAACTCCCAGAATCCAACGCGCTGCCAGAGGTGCGGATGGTACAAGCATGCAAATCCTGACAAAGAATGCCCCGCCATCGCTGTGGAGTGTTATAAGTGCAGCCAGATTGGACACTTTGCCAAAGTCTGCAAGAACACCCGGGGAAAGACAACCAGATATGGCAATCTCACCAGGCGACCTTTCATCAGACCGTCCTCTGTGAGAGTAATCGAAAGCAACCAAGAGCACATGTTATCTATCAGTCCAATGCAACAAAAGGTACAAATACTCACTGTAACATCCCAACAACAGAGCACCGGTCCCTGGGTCCAAATGCAAATCAACGTCATATCATTACCTGTAATGGTAGACACTGGCTCCCCCTACACCATCGTGGATCTCAAGACCTTTTTGAGTGTACTCTCTGGCAAGATACATGACCTGCGAAGCACTTGTGTAAGAGCTACCGGTTATGGAAAAACGCCCATCGAGATAATGGGATATGTGTGGGTGAACCTCAAGTTCCATGACAGAGAAACATATTGCAAACTCTTTGTAGCCAAAGATGGATCCTCCGTTGTGGGATGGGAAGAACAAGCCGCTCTTCGAGTAAGAATACACCCTGGAGAAGAAATCCCTGTGCTGAGTGTGCTCAATAATGATATGGACATCAAATCTAATCTAGCAAAACAATTCCCCAAGGTGTTCTGCGACAAGATTGGACTCCTAAAAGGTTTCCAACACAGAATAATCCTCAAAAGAGGTGCTGTCCCAGTGGCCCACCGAGTCCGCAGTGTTCCCTTTGGAACAAAAGAGGCGTTGAAGAAAGAACTTAAGCGCCTCTGCGATGAAAATATCATACAGCCCATCGAAAGTTCAGAATGGCTTGCCCCAATTGTCTTAGTAAAAAAACCGGACGATTCCATAAGAATGTGCGTCGACTTGAGAGACCTAAACAAAAACATATGGGTTGACAGACACCCACTTCCCAATATATCTGAACTCCTATCGACCATGAAACCTGCAAAATACTTTACAACTCTGGACCTCTCCTCAGCCTATCACCAGATTGCTTTTGAAGAGAGCTCAAAGAACCTAACATCTTTTGTCACACCTCTCGGTGCATTCATGTTTAACAGAATGCCATTCGGACTCGCTTCAGCCGCAGCAGTCTTTCAGAGACTCATGTCACATCTATTTGGAGGACTTGATGGCATACACTGCTTCCAAGATGATATCCTCATATCAGCCAGTACAGAAGAAGAGCACAACGCAAAACTTGTGGGTGTCCTACAGGTCATACAAAAAAGTGGGCTCACAGTCAAATTAGAGAAATGCAACATAAAGTGCGACCGAGTTTCATACCTGGGCCATTCCATTGACGCCAACGGCATCAGCCCCAAGAGGAAACTCATGGACACCATAATGAATATCGCCGAGCCTCAAAATAAAGACCAATTAATGAGTTTCCTCGGGATGACAGAATACTAATCCAACTATGCTGATAAGACCAAAAACATGAGAAACATCTTGAAGAAGGCAACCAAATTCATATGGTCCACTGAATGCAAGAACAAATTCGAAGAAATCAAATTTCAAATTAACCAAGCCCCAGCCTTAGGAATGTTCGATTGTAAAGCTAAAACCATCATATCCGTAGATGCAAGTAAAACCGGACTGGGTGGTGTCCTAGAACAGCAACAAGATAAGGACATTGTGACGATCGCATTCGCATCGAGAGTACTGAGGGGAGCCGAACTAAACTATTCCACCATTGAGAGAGAAGCTCTGGGTCTGAGGTGGATTCTTCAGCATTTCAGGAACCTAATTTGGGGCTTACCTGTCATACTGAAAACAGACCATAAACCTCTAGTAAATGTCCTTCAGTCCAAAACTCCTCACCTTATATCACCGAGAATAAGGCGTTGGTTCCTCGACATCATGCAATACAACCTCCAACTATGCTATACTCCTGGTCCACAAAACCAAGTAGCAGATTGTCTTTCCAGATTATCGACCAACATCGACACTGAGATTGCATCTCCAGATGAGGACATCATAGCTGTTGTAAACCCTGCCATCTCGAGAGATGAATGGAAAATTAATGCCAATACTGATCCGGAACAGCGAGAAATCAGGGAAGCGATAGCTAATGACTGGGTGGAAACGGGAGAGGCTTTAACAACCTTCATTCCCTTCAAGGAAGAATTATCCATGGACGATGAGCATATCTTCAGAGGCGATCGAGTAATCCCACCCACCCAACTCAGAAAAAAAGTACTCCAACTGGCACACAAAGGTCACCTAGGAAGAAGCTTGACGAAAAACAAGTTGAGAAACAACTATTGGTGGCCAGGAATGTGGAAAGAAGCAGAAGAACTGGTCAAAAATTGCTCCACGTGTGCCATGAGTGACAAGTCCAAGATCTTAAGAAAGACCCCCTTACAGCCTATTGAACCTCCCAAACATGTGTGGTCTAAACTGGCAATCGACATCATGGGTCCATTCGAGAACCTCAAAACAGTCAAAGTATATATCATAGTACTTGTCGATTACACCTCTAAATGGACAGAATGGGGAATAGCTGAGGACAATGTGACCTCAAAGAAAGTCATAGATTTCCTGACAGAGATCTTCAGCAGGGAGGGAGACCCCAAGGAATTGGTTTCGGACAACGGGTCTCAGTTCATATCTATGGAATTTGCTGATTTCCTCAAGAAAAGGTCCATCAGCCACATAACAACATCTTTGTACCATCCAATTTCCAACGGACTTGTGGAACGCATGAACAGGCTCGTGAAGAGCGTAGTCCAACTGGCCACGGCCAACAACCTCCCGTGGAGAGAAACCCTCAAAGAAGCTTTGCATGCGTATAGAACTACCCCACACACCACCACGAACATAGAGCCCTTCACCCTCATGCGAGGTAGGGTTGCAACTAACCGATTTAGACCGGCGTGGATGTTCTTATACACGGGAGAAGCAAGGGTGAACATGGATCTACTTCAAAAGACAGTAAGAGAAAAACAAGCAAAATACAAAAGACAATACGACTCCAGACATGGAGTAAAAGAGATGATGGTTCGTGAAGGAGACTGGGTATGTGTCAAAGAACCGAAGAAAACTCTCAAGGGTGAATCCATCTTCAGACCTCCACAGAGAGTTGTGAGTTGTCATGGGAAGTCTGTCATCCTCGATGATGGAAAGAGATGGTCTGGAGATTATCTCATAAAAGTAACAAAAGACATCCAAGAGACCAGCATATCTAAGGACAACAGTCCTGACAAACCATCACAACACACCTCACATTCACCAAGAGAATCCCTCTGTGAACATGTGGACAATGACAGACCTCACTCCATGCATCAAGGAGTCCCCACTGGAAGAATGTCCAGAAGGAACTGCAAAATCATCCAAAACTTCAACAATGACTATGTTTATTACTAATGTACCCCAGTTTACCCATCTTCCCTCTGCCTCTCCCACTTGACACCATTTTTTTTTCCCTTTCACTTTCCCGCTTTTCCCCCACCTGTTTTTATTTTTTTCTTTTGCCTCACGTGGGGGAGATGTTATGGTAATACATGCACAGGTCTCCTTAGTGCATGTAGATTCTATTTGAGAGTGCCTCGCCAGTTGATGCTTCCACTGCAGCTACCTGGGGGCCTCAAATAAAGCTCTTCTCTTCTCCCATACTTTGTGCCTCTTTATTTAAACAGTCTGGTTCCCACCATCCTGTTATAAAGGGTGTCAGTGACAACAAGGGGGGAGATTGCCTCAGCACACTCCCCAGCTCACCTTGCTGATGTGGGGTCAGGTGAGGAGACACTAGGCCATCTGGCAAGACTTCTAACTGTTGGGGGGAATTTTGGACACTGACTATCTTGGTCTCTCGCTCTAAGAATCCATCGCTGGACCCCAGAGACCCTACCTACATTTTCTCCTACCTCCTGAGTGCTGTATCTTTGTATCCTGAACAATACGGCACAAGGCCCAGGCAACTAAGGGTTGGCCAATATTAGTTAGGGGTTCATTCTCTGTGGACATTTTTGTGTTTAATACTCATCTATTCATTCCCTTGCAGGAGTATCTTGAGTTGTATTATGCACTTGAACCTGTGATTGTATATATGTATTTTAGTATGATGGTATTGGTTGATATGTCTAAATGCTTGTGTTCATTTTTCTTACAGTGTATTAGGCCATAATTAAATAACTGTGTTTTTATACATCCTAAGGGTAATTTGTGACTCCCATTGTGTGACCTCATTGTGGGCCCTTTATAATCTCACCCCTCTGAAGATCTTAGCCTAGACCGCCTGTCACTGCTACCTTAAACTGGTTTGGCTACAGCTTCCCAGAGTTGCCCCTGTCACAATATAGGTTGGCCTTCTATACATCTGTCCACCAGGCCAGTGTCACTGTTTGATTAGTTTGTGAATAAATACTCTGAGCCAATAAGTAGATGTATGGATTTCAAGGAGAATCCACTTCTTTTATTAATACCTCTCTTTCTTTTGTTTTCAGGCTTAACGCAAAGGATACGTCTTCTTTAGTTCTCGGCAACCTCTGGATTCATGCTGGTAAGTATTGTCTCTGATGGATTTGTATGTCTTTTCTTTTCTCTTTACAGTGTTCAGACTTCCGTGATTTATTGTCCCTCTCACTATACTGGAAGTGTGCGACTGCTTGAACTTTCAAATCCCTTCAACATTCTCTCATACAGTTCTCCTTTTTGTTACTTGAAAAGCTTCATCAATCTCAAAGAACAGTCTTCTCCATGTATCGCCTTTAACCTTCAGACCTTGTCTAACATAACAAAGAAGAGGGTTCCCCTTTCAGCGTCTCTCAAGATCAGGGTTCGCTTTCTTCCCCGCATGCTGATAATTCCTCCTCTTACGACTGTACTGAGTTTGCCTGGTCTTAGCCGTAGTTGGGCCCCGCCTCCCTGTGCCCTCTTGACTCACTGTTTTGATTGTTCGTGGGCCGCATTGAACAGCTGATTCGGGAGCCTGCCGTAACGTCATCTGTTATGAGCTGTCAGGAAGGGCCCGGCACCCTTTGCAGGCTCCTCCTCCCGCCACACGTTCTCCTCTGTTATGGGAGACTCGATCAGCTGTGAAGCGGATCCCTTCGTCTTCAGCCCGTAACGAGGAGAAAAGTGGCGTCACTGCCGTACCGTTGCTCAGCTGGCTGCTGCTCCGTCACTTCGCTCTCTCTCTCTCTCTTATCTGGTTCTTTTTTTTTCTCGTCGGGATCGGCCCACAAGGAATGGTCTTCTCTCCGTAACGCTTATACTTTAACTACAATTGAACAAACTCATAAAACGGGCGCAACGGCGCATATAACTTCATTTAGCACTCTTCAATACACCCACTGGTAACGGTCGTCTTTTTCCTCCCCTTCCAAGACGCTTGTCTCCTAGGTAACCAAGCAGAGAGTCACCATTAGAGGAAAGGCCATACATCAACACTTCCCTATGTTTACTTCCTGTATTTGGGATCAAGATCTTGCAGACTATAACATTCAGGCACGTAACAGACAGTGAAGAGATAGTCTCCACATTGTCACACTGTCACACCCCCTCTACTAAGCCCTTACGCTTGGGAAGGTTTTCAGCCCTAGATAAGAAATCAGCTTGTATCAGTAGTTTCCCAGGCTTATGAACAGTTTTAAAAGAGAAGGGCTGGAGGGAAAGGAACCATCTGAGTACCCTCTGGTTTGAGTCTTTATTACGGGCAAGCCAGACTAAGGGGGCATGGTCTGTTATTAAAGTAAATTCTCTTCCCAATAGGTAATACCGAAGGGCATCAATGGCCCACTTGACTGCCAAGCACTCTTTTTCTATTGTGGGGTAACTCAACTCATGCGGTAAGAGTTTCCGATTAATGAACAGTATTGGCCTTTCTTCCTCTCCTTGATTTTGGAACAACACTGCCCCAATGCCTGTACCTGACCCATCCGTCTGAAGGAAGAACGGGGCCTCAAAATCTGGACAGTGTAAAACAGGCTTAGTGGTCAGGGCCTCTTTTAGTTCATTGAAAGCTTACAGAGTCTCCTTGGCTTGCCAATTCTTTTTCGTGAGAGAGGTTTTCTTCAACAAATTTGTTAGAGGAGCGGCTAATGTGGAAAAATGTGGGATACACCTCCTATAATAACCCACAAATCCCAAGAAGACTCTAACTTGCTTTGGAGTTCCCGGGAATTTTAACTGCTTAATAGCGCTTATCTTCTCCTCCTGGGTCTTGATTATACCTTGACCCACATAATATCCTAGGTATTTAGTGTGATATGTAGCCATATGGGTTTTCTTGGGATTTATGTGTAGACCAGCTTGTTTTAGGGTTTTAAACATACTTTCTAAATGTCGTAGATGATCTGACCAGGTCTTACTATAAATTATAATGTCATCTAGATAAGCTCCGACATATTGTTCATGACCTCTGGTGAGGTAGTTCATTAATCGTTGAAACGTTGCTGGTGCTCCATGTAAACCGAAGGGTAACACCGTGAATTGGTACAACCCCGTAGGAGTGCAAATGCTGTCTTTTCCTTATCTGAAGGTGATAATGGGATCTGCCAATAACCTTTGGTTAAGTCAATGGTAGTCAGGAACTTGGCTTTTCCTAGATTGTTTAATAAATCTTCGATCCTTGGCATGGGGTAAGCGTCGAATTTAGATATTTCATTTAGTTTTCTAAAGTCCATGCAAAATCTTACACTGCCATCTGGTTTCGGAACTAGTACTACAGGAGAGCTCCATTCACTATGGGATGGCTCAATGATTCCTAACTCTAGCATTTCCTGTACCTCTTGGTTGAAGGCCTTTATTTTTGTTTCCGGAATTCGATATAGTCTGAGTCTTATTATGGTCTCCGGTTTGGTAACGATCTGGTGGTGAGTTAACATAGTCTTTCCGGGTAGTGAGGAGAATATCTCCGAAAAGCCTTGTAATAAATGGGATAATTCCTTTTTCTGGGTATTTGTTAGCTCCGGATTAATATTCAGGCCTTCTAGACCTATTTTCTCTTTGAATTTTGGGAAATGTTCTTCTGGGGCCACATCTAGCGTTATCATGGCGACGGTTTGGGTGAGAGGTATCCATCTTTTAAGTAAGTTCACATGATACGTCTGACAGGGTATCCTTCTCCCTGGTTGTCTCACTTTATACGTCAAAGGGCCTAGGGCCTCTTGTATTTCATACGGCCCTTTCCAAGCCGCTAACATCTTGTTCTCTGACGTAGGCAATAGCACCAATACGTGTTCCCCCACGTTGAAGGTTCTTAATTGTGATTTCTGATTATAATGTCTTTCCTGATTTAATTGAGCTTGAAGTAGATTGTCTCTAGCTATAGCCTGTAATTTCTCAATCCTTTCCTGTAGCTGAGACGCATATTCTGTTAGGGTTATTTCCTGTTCTGATTGTTCCTCCCAATTCTCTTTTAGAATGTCCAGCAGAGTCCGGACCGGTCTTCTGAATAACAGCTCAAACGGTGAAAATCCTGTTGAGGATTGAGGAGTGTTCCTTAAAGTCATCAGTATCCATGGTAAGATTCTATCCCAATCTTTATTCCCAGGAACAGTTGTCTTCTTTAAGATTTGTTTGATGGTCTGGTTATAGCGTTCAACTAAACCATCTGTTTGTGGGTGGTAAACCGCTGTTTTTAGGTGTTCAATTTTTAGCGTCGCACAGACTTGTTCAAGGACATTGGACATGAAATTGGAACCACGATCGGTGATGATCTCTCGGGGAATTCCAACTCAACGTCCGATAAAGGGAATAAGCACATCACATATCTGTTGTGTATTCGTGGCTTTTAATGGAAATCCCTCCGGATATCTGGTTGCATAGTCTACTACTACCATTATATACTTATGGCCCCTCTTTGTTGGTTCTAAAGGCCCCATAATATCGACTCCTATCCGGCTAAAGGGCTCTACAACGAGAGGCATCGGTTGTAGTGGTGCTTTTTTTACATTGGCCCTATTCTTCTTTTGGCACTCCTCACAGGATTGACAAAATTTAACCACTTGATTGTACACTCCTGGCCAATAAAATCTGTCCAGAATCTTCTTAGTAGTCTTTTCCGTTCCTAGATGACCTTCTCCAACTTGTATGTGGGCGACTTCTAGGACAGTCTTGTGGAATTTATTGGGTATCACCAGTTGCTTTAGATCCTCGCCGTTCCGGGATTTGGTTACTCTGTACAACAACCCATTTTCTTTCATAAAGTGTGGACCTTGCCCTGGTGGGTCCTCTAACGCCCTCTCTCTGGCGTATTGCAACAATGGATCTAAGCTCTGGGCTGACCTAAAGCTATCTCCATCCTCATCTAGCCTCCAGTCAACTGCGATCGGACAACTATTTTTTTCCTTCCATTCCTGTTTTAACGCCCTTTTTATCTTCCTAATTTTCTGGGTCTTAACCATTGGCGTAAGTATTTCTTCTTTATGGAAAGGGGCCGTTTCCAACCAACTCTTCTCTATTTCGTGGACTAATTTAGAAAATTTTGGTATATCCGTTCCAATTAATAAAGGTTTGGGTAAAACAGGTAACACCGCAGCTCTCACATTCATAGTTTCCCCGGCCATCTTTATCTGAACCTTCTTTGAAGGATAGGCCTTTATGTCCCCGTGGACACATCGAATAGGTATCTCCCCAGATGAACAATAATTTTCACCTACCAGATCTGTCGTTATGGCGGTCTGTAGACTTCCTGAATCGACCAAGGCTGTGGTGTGCTTCCCTTCCACTTCCGCATCACAAGTATACAGATATTGTGACTGTCTTCCCGGTGTTTGTTCATAGGTGTCAGCCTCCTTAATGAACTCAAGAACACCTACATCCATTGGTTCCGTCTTTGGTTTCTTCGGACAGAACCTGGCAAGGTGGCCCCACTCCCCACAATCGAAACACTGTGGTCCTCGGACAGCTGTTGGTGACTGACGATAGTTGCTAGGACCTTCACTGTTGGGTCTGGAGAGTATAATTTCCCCTTCGGGTTTCCTCAGCATCGAATGTGGCCACTTTGGTTGTGTCATAAATTTATTCGCAAACGTATGAGGTCTAGTATTTGTTGTATAGGACCATGCTTTACCCCGTCCAGCCTTTTGATAAGCGGAGGCTACCTCCACAGCTTCAGATAGTGTTAGACGATGGTGTTGTCTAACCCACCTTTGTACTGGACCAGGAAGTGCTTCAATGAACTGTTCCAAAATCACTTTTTCAGTTATTTCTGTCGGGGAAGACATTTTAGGTTGTAACCACTTTTCGGCTAATTCTTTTACTCTGTGAAACATTTGCCTCAGCGTTTCTTCTCCAAGTAATTTAACATCTCGGAATTTTATTTGATATGTCTCCTCATCATGACCCATTCGTTCCAACACCACTTTCTTCATATCTCCATAACCGGTATCACCCGCGGGATTCGCCGCTTGGTAGGCAAACTGCATTTCGCCGGTCATTAATGGTGCGATGTAATGGCACCATCTCTCGGCGGGCCACTGTGCATTACGAGCTACTCTTTCAAAATTTACAAAAAAATGAGCCGGGTCTTCACCAGTCGAGTATTTTTGTAACACTGAGGTGGGAACTTGAGTGTTGTTTCTGGCATTAGTGACTTCCAAAAGTTGGGCCTGCTGCATTTGTAACGCTTGTTGGAATGCGAGTCTGTCAGCTTGAGCTTGTTGGGTTTGCATTTGTAGGGCCTGTTGTAATAGTTGTTGGCCCTCAGTTAGGGTTTTAATAAGGTCCTCCATGGCGCTCTCTCTATCCCACCGCTGCCACCAAATGTCACTGTTTGATTAGTTTGTGAATAAATACTCTGAGCCAATAAGTAGATGTATGGATTTCAAGGAGAATCCACTTCTTTTATTAATACCTCTCTTTCTTTTCTTTTCAGGCTTAACGCAAAGGATACGTCTTCTTTAGTTCTCGGCAACCTCTGGATTCATGCTGGTAAGTATTGTCTCTGATGGATTTGTATGTCTTTTCTTTTCTCTTTACAGTGTTCAGACTTCCGTGATTTATTGTCCCTCTCACTATACTGGAAGTGTGCGACTGCTTGAACTTTCAAATCCCTTCAACATTCTCTCATACAGTTCGCCTTTTTGTTACTTGAAAAGCTTCATCAATCTCAAAGAACAGTCTTCTCCATGTATCGCCTTTAACCTTCAGACCTTGTCTAACATAACAAAGAAGAGGGTTCCCCTTTCAGCTTCTCTCAAGATCAGGGTTCGCTTTCTTCCCCGCCTGCTGATAATTCCTCCTCTTACGACTGTACTGAGTTTGCCTGGTCTTAGCCGTAGTTGGGCCCCGCCTCCCTGTGCTCTCTTGACTCACTGTTTTGATTGTTCGTGGGCCGCGTTGAACAGCTGATTCGGGAGCCTGCCGTAACGTCATCTGTTATGAGCTGTCAGGAAGGGCCCGGCGCCCTTTGCAGGCTCCTCCTCCCGCCACACGTTCTCCTCTGTTATGGGAGACTCGATCAGCTGTGAAGCGGATCCCTTCGTCTTCAGCCCGTAACGAGGAGAAAAGTGGCGTCACTGCCGTACCGTTGCTCAGCTGGCTGCTGCTCCGTCACTTCGCTCTCTCTCTCTCTCTTATCTGGTTCTTTTTTTTTCTCGTCGGGATCGGCCCACAAGGAATGGTCTTCTCTCCGTAACGCTTATACTTTAACTACAATTGAACGAACTCATAAAACGGGCGCAACGGCGCATATAACTTCATTTAGCACTCTTCAATACGCCCACTGGTAACGGTCATCTTTTTCCTCCCCTTCCAAGACGCTTGTCTCCTAGGTAACCAAGCAGAGAGTCACCATTAGAGGAAAGGCCATACATCAACACTTCCCTATGTTTACTTCCTGTATTTGGGATCAAGATCTTGCAGACTATAACATTCAGGCACGTAACAGACAGTGAAGAGACAGTCTCCACATTGTCACACTGTCACAGCCAGAGAATAGGAAATCAGTCTTAACAAATGTTTTAGCGGTAGGGAAAAATCATGGTAGTTTGATCTAAACCACTGCCACCAGCCATTTAAAGTATGAAAGGATAACTATTTACTGTTACATGAGTTTTTGACTCAGGGGAAGCAAGGTAACCCCTCCAGCACTCTATAGTAAAATAGGGGGTGCTGGATCAGTACATTTAAAGATACTAGTAAAGTCAATTTAACTTTACATGCCCTGGGGGACAGTGGTCAGCCCCAGGGAAGGTATTTAAACCTTGGGGAGTCTGAAAGACACCCCTGTGTCACTGCACTGAGGGTGCTGTGTTACACACAGAAACAGATGATGCCTATGGAGTGGTGTTAAAACTCCATAACCAAAGAACACAAAAGTAAACATACATGAAAGAGTGGGAAAAGAGTCTCACACTCTTTCCAGGTAAAAAAATCAAATCCTACAAATCCTTCAAATTTGCTGGGGGTCTCAAAAGGTAAGGGAAATTAGCACATTTGGAGAATTCTCCCTAACAGGGGGCTGCCTAGGGTGTGGGGCAGAGGTCAGTGGGGGAAGCGTGAGGAGGGCATACTAACAGGGGGCTTGATGTGTTTAAGGCATATTTCAGTGGGGGTAGTGGGAGGTGGCAGGATTTAAGGGGCCTGAGTCATAGGTCTGTAGTGGGAGGAGGGTGAATTAGCAGAGTGCTGTCTGGGGTTAGAATGGAAGTCTCTGGGGGTAGTGGGAGGTGGCAGTACATGAGGGGGCTACCTGGGGTTGGGCAACTGGTCAGTAGGGGTACTGGGAGGAGGGTGGTAGAGAAGGTAGGTGTCTGGTGCTGGGGCAGGGGGAAGTGGCAGTAGTGGGAGGTGGCTGGACTTGAAGGAGCTGTCTGAGGTTCAGGGCAGAGATCAGTGGGTTTAGTGATTGGAGGTCAGAATATCAGTGGGCTGTCTGGGATTGGGTCTGCGGTCAGTGTGGGTAGTGGGAGGAGGCAGGACTTGAGGGGGCTGTCTGGGGTTGGGTGCTTAGGTCATTGGAGTAATGAGATGGGGCAGGACTTGAGTTGGCTGCATGGGGGTTGGGAGAGATGTCAGTGGAGGTAGTGGGGGGGACAGGACTTTAGAGTGCTACCTGGGTTGTTGCAGAGGTCAGTCGGCATAGTGGAAGGAGGCAAGACTTGTGGGGTTAGGGTGGAGGTCAGTTGGGGTATTGGGAGGTGGCAGGACTTGAGGGGGCTGTCTGGGGTTGGGGCAGATGTCAGTGTGGATGTGGGATGTGGTAGGACTTGAGGGGACTTCTTGGGGTTGGGGCAAAGGTCAGTGGGGTAGTGGGAGGCAGGGGGCTTGAGGAAGATGAGGTTGAGGTCAGTTGGTGTAGTTGGAGGTGGCAGGACTTGAGGGGGCTACTTGGGTGTTGGTTTGTAGTTCATAGGGCTAGTGGGAGGGGAGCAGACTAGCAGGGAGCTGTTTGCGGATGGGTTGGAGGTCAGTAGGGGTAATGGGAGATGGCAGGACTTGAGGGGGCTACTTGGGGTTGTGTCGGATGTCAATGGCGGGAGTAGGAGGCGGTCTGACCAGCAGGGGCCTGACTGGGGTTGGGGCTGAGGTGAAAGGGAGTTGTGGCAGGACTCTCTGGGGTGTCCTGGGGTTGGGGAAGAGGTATATGGGGCAGTGGGGGTAGGCAAGCCTTGAGAGGGCTGCCTGAGGGTTGAGGTGGAGGTCAGTGGGAGTAATGGGAGGATGGAAGACTATCAGTCAGCTGTTTGGGGTTGGGGCGATGGACATTGGGGATAGTGGGAGGAAGGCAGACTTGCAGGAAGCTGTATCATGTTGTCATGGAGGTCAGTGTGGAAGGTGGGATGAGGGAGGACTCGTAGGGCGCTCGCTGGGGTTGAGGCACAGGTCAGAGTGGGTGGTGGAATGAGGGCAGACTAGCAGGGGGCTTGATGGGGTGGGGCCGGTGGTCAGTGGGGTAGTTGGGAATAGGCAGGGCTTAAGGGGGCTGCCTGGTGTTGGGGCAGAGTTCAGTGAGGGGGTGGGGTGAGGTCAGACTAGCAGGGGCTGGCTGGGGCAGAGGTCAAAGGGGGTACTGGCAGGACTTGACAGAGTTTTCTAGAGTTGGGGCAGAGGTAAATGGGGGCAGTGGTAAAGGCAAGACTTGATGGGGCTGCCTGGGGGTTGGGGTGGAGGTCAATGGGGATAGTGGGAGGAAGGCAGACTAGCAGGCAGCTGTTTGGGGTTGAGGCAGAGGACATTGGGGATAGTGGGAGGAAGGCAGACTTGCAGGGATCTCTCTCAAGTTGGCATGGAGGTCAGTGGGGGTGGTGGGATGAGGGCGGACTAGCAGGGGGCTGGCTGAGGTTGGGAAAGAGGTCAAGAGGAGTAGTGAGAGGTGGCAGGACTTGAGTAGGCTGCCTGGGGTTGGTGTCAGAGGTCATTTCTGGTAAGGGGAAAGGGGCAGACTAGCAAGGGGTTTAATGGGGTTGGGCCGGTGGTCAGTGGGGTTGGTGGAAATAGGCAGGGCTTAAGGGGTTTGTCTGAGGTTGTAGGCAGGTCATTGGGAATAGTGGGTGGAGGCAAGACTTGAGGGGGCTGCCTGGGGTTGTGGTGGAGGTCAATGGGTGTAATGGGAGGAAAGCAGACTAGCAGGTGACTTCCTGGGGTTGGGGTAGATGTCCATGGAGGTAGTGGGGGTAGCAGCAGTGAGGTGGCTGCCTGGGCTTGCAGCAGATGTTAGTGGTGTAGTGGGAGGCAGTAGTAATTGAAGGGGATGCCTGGGGGTTGGGGCACTGGTCAGTGGGGGTGGGAGTAGGAAGGCATACTAGCAGAGAGATTGAGGGGGTTTAGTCTGAGGTCTATGGGGGTAGTGGTAGATGGCAGGACTTGAGGGGCCTGCCTGGGTGTTGGGAGTCAATGGGTTAGTGGGAGTAGGGTGGACTAGCACTGCGCTGTCCGGGGTAGGAGTGAAAATCAGTGGGGGTAGTGGGAGGTAACAAGACTTGAGGAAGGTGCCTAGGGTTGGGGCAGAGGCCAGTTGTGGTGGTGGGAGGAGAGTGGACTAGCTGCAGGATGGGTGGTGTTGGGGCAGAGGCCAGTGGGGGTATTGGGAGGTGGCAGGACTTGAGGGGGTTTCATTGGTTTGGAGCAGAGGTCAGTCGTGGTGATGGGAGGAGGGCAGACTGGTAGAGGGCTGATTGGGTTCGGGGTGGAGATCGGTGGTGTAGTGGGAGGTGGCAGGACTTGAGGGGCTACCTGGAGTTTGGTAGAGTTCAGTGGGGGTATTGGGAGGTGGCATCAATTGAAAGGGCTGCCTAGGGTGGTGGGGTAGAGGTAAGTGGGGGTAGTGGGATGAGGGTAGATTAGCAGGAGGCTGTCTGTGGTTGAGGCAGAGGTCAGTGGGGATTGAGTGACATGGCAGGACTTGAGGTGCTACCTTGGTGTTGGGTTGAAGGTCAGTGGGGTTAGTGGAAGGAGGCAAGTCTTGATGGGGCTGCCTGTGGTTGGGGCTGATGTCAATGGGGGTTGTGTGAGGAGGGTAGACTACTAGGGGCTGTCTGAGGTTGGGGTGGTCAATGGGGGAAGTGGGAGGTGGCAGGACTTGAGAGGATGGCCTGGGTTTGGGGCAGAGGTGGGGGTATTTGGAGGAGGCAGGATGTGAGGGGGCTGCCTGGGGGTTGGGGCAGAGGTCAGTGGGCGAACAGACATTCAGAGGGAGCTCTGGGGTTGGGGCCAATATCAGTGGGGTGGTGGGAGGTGGCAGTGCTTGGGGGTGCTGCCTGGGGTTTGGACAGAGATCAGTGGGAGTAGTGTTCGGAGGGTGTACTAGCAGGGGGCTTGATGGGGTTAAGGGTTCGGTCAGAGGTCAGGAGTGGGAGGAGGGTGGATTAGCAGGCTGATGTCTGGGGTTAGAACGGAGGTCACTGGGAGTAGTGGGTGGTGGCAGTACTTGAGGGGGCTGCTTGGATTTGGGCCACTGGTCAGAAGGGTTAGTGGGAGGAGGACAGAAGAGCAGTGGGATGCCAGGTGCTGGGACAGGGGCAAGTGGGGTAGTGGGAGGTGTCTGGACTTGAGGGAGCTCCCTGGGGTTCAGGGCAGAGGTCAGTGGGTTTAGTGAGAGGAAATCAGTGGGCTGTCTGGGATTGGGTCGGAGGTCAGTGTGGGTAATGTGAGGAGGTAGGACTTGAGGGGGCTGTATGGGGTTGTGTGCTTGGGTCAGTGGAGGTAGTGAGAGGGGCAGAACTTCAGTGGGCAGCATGGAGGTTGGAGGAGACATCAGTGAGGGTAGTGGGGGGAGACAGGACTTTAGGGTGATGCCTGGGTTATTGCAGAGGTCAGTGGGCATAGTGGAAGGAGGCAAGACTTGTGGGGGATGCCTGGGGTTGGAGTGCAGGACAGTGGGAGTAGTGGAAGGTAGCAGGACTTGATGGGGCTGGCTGGGGCTTATGTCAGTGGGGGAGTTGGGAGGTGGTAGGACTTGTGGGGACTTCTTGGGTTTGAGGGCAGAGATCAGGGGTGTAGTGGGAGGAGAGTTCACGAGCAGGGGGTTTGAGGAAGTTGAGGGGGAGTTCAGTGGGTATAGTTGGAGGTGCAGGACTTTAGGGGGCTGCTTGGGGGTTGGTAGGTGTTCATTGGGGATAGTGGGAGGAGAGCAGACTAGCAGGGGGATGTTCTGGGTTGGGTTGGAGGTCAATGGCGGCAATGGGAGATGGCAGGACGTGAGTTGGCTACCAGGGGTTGGGGCGGATTTCAGTGTAGGGAGTGGGAGGAGATCTGACTAGCAGGGGCTGGCTGGGGTTGGGTCAGAGGTCAGAGGGGGCAGTGGCAGGACTTGATGGGATTTCCTGGGGTTGTGGCAGAGGTATATGGGGGCAGTGAGGGAAGGCAAGGCTTGATGGGCTGCCTGGGATTTGGGGCAGAGGGCATTGGGTGTAGTGGGAGGAAGGCAGACTTGTAGGGAGCTGTCTCAGGTTGGTGTGGAGGTCAATGGGGTGGTGGGAAGAGGGCGGACTAGCAGGGGGCTGGCAGGGGTTGAGCCACAGGTCAGAGGGGGTGGTGAGAGGAGGGTGAACTGTAAGAGGGCTGGCTGGGGTTGGAGCAGAGGTCAGTTTGGGTAGTGGGAAGAGGTTGGACTAGCAGGGATCTTGAGGGGGTTGGGGCAGTGGTAGGTGGGGTTGGTGGGAATAGGCTAGCAGGGGTCTTGAGGGGGTTGGGGCAGTGGTAAATGGGGTTGATGGGAATAGACAGGGGGTGTCAAGACGTGAAGGGTCTGCCTGGGGTTCAGGTGGAGGTCAATAGATTTAATGGGTGTAATGGTAGGAAGACGGACTAGCAGGGGGCTGTCTGGGGTTGGGGCAGATGTCAGTGGGCGTAGTGGGGGTTGGCAGCACTTGAGGTAGCTGCCTGGAGTTGGGGCAGAGGGAAGTGGTGGTAGTGGGAGGATGTAGGACTTGAGGGGGCTGCTTGGGGGTTGGGACAGAGGCCAGTGGGGGTGGGGGGATGATGGAAGACTAGCAGGGGGATTGAGGGGGTTGAGACCAAGGGGGATAACTTGTGTTTGGGTTGGGTTGGAGATCAGTGGGGGTAGTGGGTGTTGGCAGGACTTGAGGGCGCTACCTTGGGTTGGGGATGGATATCAGTGGAGGGATTGGAAAGAGGGTTAACTAGCAGTGATCTGTTTGGTATTGGGATAGAGGTCGGTGTGGGTAGTTACAGGACTTGACAGGGTTTCCTGGGGCTTGGGCAGAGGTATATGGGGGCTGCGGGGAAGGCAAGACTTGAGGGTGCGGCCTGGGTGTTGTGCAGAAGTCAGTGGGGGTAGTGGGAGGATAGCAGACTAGCAGGCGGCTGTCTGGGATTGGTTGAGGACATTGGTTGTAGTGGGAGGAAGGCAGACTTGCAGGGAGCTGTCTCTGGTTGGTGTGGAGGTCAGTGGGAGTGGTGGGATGAGGATGGACTGGCAGGGAGCTGGTTGGGTTTGGGGCAGAGGTAAATAGGGTTAGTGGGTGGTGCTAGGACTTGAGGGGGCTGCCTGGGGTCAGTGGCAGAGGTCAGTTGAGTAGTGGGAAGAGGGTGGACTAGAATGGGGCTTGTGGAGTTTGGGGTGGTTGTCAGTGGGGTTGGTGTGAGTAGACAGGGCTTAAGGAGGCTGCCTGCGGTTGGGGGCAGAGGTAAGTCAGAATAGTGGGAGGTGGCAAGACTTGAAGGGGCTGTCTGTGGTTTGGGTGGGGGTCAATGGTGTAATGGGAGAAAGGAAGACTAGCAGGGGCTGTCTGGGGTTGGGCAGATGTCAGTGGGGGCCGTGGGGGGTGGCAACACTTGAGGTGTCTACCTGGGGTTGGGGCAGAGGTTAGAGGTGGTAGTGGGAGGATGTAGGACTTGAGGGGGCTGCTTGGAGGTTGGGGCAGAGGTCAGTGGGGGTGGGGGGATGACGGCAGGCTAGCAGGGGGCTTGAGGGGGTTGAGACTGAGGTCAGTGGGGGTAGGGGGTAGTGGGAGGTAGCAAGACTGGAGGGGCCTGCCTGAGGGTTGAGTCAGGAGTCAATGGGGTCTTGGGAGGGTGGCAGACTAGCAGGCGGTTGTCTGTGGTTGGGGCAGAAGTAAGTGAAGGTAGTGGGAGGCAGCAGGACTTGAGGAGGCAGCCTGGGGTTGGGGGTCAGAGGTCAGTGGTGGTGGTGGTGGGAAGAGAGCAGACTAGCAGCAAGATGGTTGGTGTGGAGGCAGAGGTCATTTGGGTTATTGGGAGGTGACAGGACTTAAGGGGGTTTCATGGGTTTGGAGCAAAGGTCATTCATGATGATGGGAGGAGGGCCCATTGGGTTTGGGGTGGAGATCATTGGGGTTTTGGGAGGTAGCAGGACTTGAGGGGGCTACCTGCGGTTCGGGCAGAGGTCAGTGGGGTAGTGGGAGGTGGCAGGACTTAAGGGGACTTCCATGGGGTTGGGGCAGAGGTAAGGGGGGGTAGTGCGAGGAGGGTAGACTAGCAGGTCACTTTCTGAGGTCGGTGCAGAGGTCAGTGGGGATTGAATGACATGGCAGGACTTGAGAGGGCTACCTTTAGGTTATGGTGGAGGTCACTGGCAGTAGTGGAAGAAGGGAGGATGTGACAGGGCTACCTGTGGTTGGTGTCTGGGGGTCAATGGGGGTAGTTTGAGGAAGGCAAACTACTAGCGTGCTGTCTGAGGTTGGGTCAGAGGTCAATGGGGGCAGTGGGAGGTGGCAGGACATGAGGGGGCAGCCTGGGTTTGGGGCAGAGGTGCGGGTATTTGGAGGAGGGAGAACTCTAAGGGGCTGCCTGTGGGTTGAGGCAGAGGTCAGTGGGGTTAGTGGGGGGAAGGCAGACAATCAGGGGGATGTCTGGGGTTGGGGCCAAGGTCAGTGGGGGTAGTGGGAGGTAGCAGTACTTGGGGTGGCCGCCTGGGGTTTGTTTGGAGGTCACTGGGGATAGTGGGAGGACATACTAGCAGGGTGTTTGAGGGGGGTTAATGCAGATTTCAGAGGGGTTAGTGGGGGGGTGGCAAGATTTGAGGGGACAGCCTGCTGGTTGGGTCAGAGGTTCATAGTGGGAGGAGGGTGTATTAGCAAGGGGCTGTCCGGGGTTAGAATGGAGGTCACTGGGGGTAATGTGAGGTGGCAGTACTTGAAGGGGCTGCTTGGGGTTGGGTCACTGGTCAGTGGGTGTAGTGGGAAGAGCACAGTAGAGCAGGGGGTGTCTGGGATTGGGACGGATGTCAATGGGGGTAGTGAGAGGGGTCAGGACTTGAGTGGGCTGCCTGGGGTGTTGGGGGAGAGGTGAGTGGAGGCAGTGGGAGGAGGGTAGACTAGCAGGGGGCTACCTGTAGTTTGGGCAGAGGTCAGTGGGGGTAGTGGGAGGTGGCAGGACTTAAGGGGACTTCCTTGGGGTTGGGGCAAAGGTAAGTGGGGTAGTGGGAGGAGGGTAGACTAGCAGGTGGCTTTCCGAGGTTGGTGCAGAGGTCATTGGGAATTGAATGACATCGGATGATTTGAGAGGGCTACCTTGAGGTTATGGTGGAGGTCACTGGCAGTAGTGGAAAAAGGGAGGACGTGGCAGGGCTGCCTGTGGTTGGTGTCCGGAGGTCAATGGGGGTAGTTTGAGGAAGGTAGACTACTAGGGTGCTGTCTGAGGTTGGGTCAGAGGTCAATGGGGGCAGTGGGAGGTGGCAGGACATGAGGGGGCAGCCTGGGTTTGGGGCAGAGGTGAGGGTATTAGGAGGAGGCAGGACTCTAGGGGGCTGCCTGTGGGTTGAGGCAGAGGTCAGTGGGGTTAGTTGGGGGAAGGCAGACAATCAGGGGGATGTCTGGGGTTGGGGCCAAGGTCAGTGGGGGTAGTGGGAGGTAGTAGTACTTGGGGTGGCCGCCTGGGGTTTGTGTGGAGGTCAGTGGGGATAGTGGGAGGATGGTATACTAGCAGGGGCTTTGAGGGGGGTTAATGCAGATTTCAGAGGGGTTAGTGGGGGAGGTGGCAGGATTTTAGGGGACAGCCTGGTGGTTGGGTCAGAGGTTGGTAGTGGGAGGAGGGTGTATTAGCCAGGGGCTGTCCGGGGTTAGAATGGAGATCACTGGGGGTAGTGTGAGGTGGTAGTACTTGGAGGGGCTGCTTGGGGTTGGGCCACTGGTCAGTGGGTGTAGTGGGAAGAGCATGGTAGAGCAGAGGGTATCTGGTATTGGGACGGATGTCAGTGGGGGTAGTGAGAGGGGTCAGGACTTGAGTGGGCTGCCTGGGGTGTTGGGGGAGAGGTGAGTGGAGGTAGAGGATGGAGACAAGACTTTAGGGTGCTGCCTGGGTTGTTGCAGAGGTCAGTGGGCCTAGTGGAAGGAGGCAAGACTTTTGGTGGCAGCTTGGGGTTGGGGCGGAGGTCAGTGGGAATAGTAGGAGGTTACATGACTTGAGTGGATGGGCTCGGGTTGGGGCAGATGTCAGTGGGGGTGTGGGAGGTGGCAGGACTTGAGGGGACTTCTTGAGGTTGGGACAGAGGTCAGTGGGGGTGGTGGGAGGAGAGTGGATGAGCAGGGGGCTTGAGGAAGTTGAGGGGGAGGTAAGTGGGTGTGGTTGGAGGTGGCAGGACGTGAGGGTTCTGCATGGGGGTATGGTCAGATGTTATTGGTGGTAGTGCGAGGAGAGCAGACTAGCAGGGGGCTGTTTGGGGTTGGGTTGGAGGTCAATGGGGGTTGTGGGAGATGGCAGTACATGAGGGGGCTAGCTGGGGTTGGGGGCGGATTTTAGTGGGGATAGTGGGAGGAGAGCAGACTAGCATTGGCTGCCTGGGGTTTGGGGTGGAGGTCAGTGGGGGTAGTGGGATGAGTGTGGAGTAATAGGAGGCTGCCTGGGGTAGGGGAGGAGGTCACTGAGGTCAGTGGGCGAAAGGTGGACTATCAGGGGGCAGGTTGGGGTTTCGAGCAAAGGTCAGTGGTGGGTGGTGGCAGGAGGTCAGACTAGCAGGGGAACGCTGGGGTTTTGGAGGTTGGAAGGGGTAGTGAGAGTTTGCAGGACTTGAGAGGGCTTCTTAGGTTTGTGGGTGGTGGTCAGTGGGGTGGTGGACAGAGGGTGGGATAGCATGCAGCTGGCTGGGTTTGAGTTAGGGCGGTCATTGGGCAGTGGCAGGACTTTAGGGGGATGCTTGGGATTGGGGCAGAGGTCAGTGGGGGTAGCGGAGGAGGCACTTCTTGAGGGGGCTTCCTGGAGTTCGGGACAGAGGTCAGTTGGGGTAGTGGGAGGAGGCAGGACTTGAGTTGGGTTCGTGTTAGGGAGAATTCTCAATGTGTGCTAATTTCCCCTACCTTTTGAGACCACCAGCAACTTTGCTGGATTTCTAGGATTTTATTGTTTTACCTGGGAAGAGTGTGAACCTTTTTTCCCACTCTTCCATGTATTTTGCTGTGTTTTACTTTTGTTTTCTTTGGTTATGGAGTTTTAAACCAACTCCACAGGCATCATCTTTTACTGTGTGCCACACAGCACCTTCAGTGCAGAGGCACAGGGATGTCTTTCAGACTTCCCAAGATTTAAATACCTTCTCTCGGACTGACTACTGTCTCCCAGAGCATGTAAAGTTAAATTGACTAGTCACTTTAAATTTACTGACCCAGCACACACTATCTTACTATAGAGTTCTGGAGGGGTTGCCTAGCTTCCCTTACCTCAAAACAATTGTAACAGTCAAATGTTACCCTTTCCTACTTTAGGCTGGTGGCAGTGTTTTCGATCAAACTACCATGATATTTCCCAACCGCGACTGTAGCTAAACATCGGGTCAGCCATGTTTTTCAATATGGCACCGAAGACCTATTTGTAAAAACAGACTCTGGTCAACTTTTTTCACCATTTCTTTTAGGAAAGGTCCTTCTTGTGTTTGTCTCTGTACGCCAAACCAGGTTTGGTCCCTTTGTTCATTGGCCTTTGGCGGGCTTGAGTGCTGAAGCCCTCCACTGGCATTAGGGTGTCTGGGGTGGACAGGATGTGAGGCAGGTGCCCGGAACTCCCTGTGCTTAGTCTCCTAGGAGACCTGAATGCAATCTGGCGTGATTGGCCGGATGGCTGTCCGGCAAGGACAGCCACCCTGCTGTGTGAGTGACAGCCAGGCTGAAATGAATGGGGGAACACTGGTTAGAAGCAGGTCACTGGAACTTGGAAAGCAGAGTCGACCACTGGAACAAAAGAACCGAAGATGAGGTGAAGGAAGAGGACTGCTGCAACTCCCGGACGACCGGTGAAGCCCTGCTGCAGGTCCACATTGCCTGAAACTCCATCGACAGAGAAGCCCTTCAAGGTTAACTTCTTCCCTTGACTTTGTTGGGACCAACCAACTCGCAAGCCACCTGGACACCGTCCCCATCTGGTCTAATTTTCATCTGAGTGCTGTTGAAAACCGGATAGCCAGAGGGATGGAAACCAGCTCGTGGACTTTAAGGCAGTCACACCTTAAACCGACGTTTGAGCCAAGCTTGTAGCCTCTTCCCTGGGTAGTGCAGGAACCTCCTGACGTCCTCCTTCTTGTCTCCATGACTGAAGCTCAGGAACAGCGAGGTCTTCTCGAACTGCCAGGAACAACTGCCACAGCTACAGCTCTTCTTCATTGAAAAGGTACTGTGCAACCACGGTCCGGAAATCTTTTCGGCCATCGAGAAGGTTTGTGGAACTTGTCTCTTCTTTGAGGGCTTGTCCTTCCCTAAACATTTGTCAAACTTTTTGCCTGGCCAAATTCTTTTAAATCTGTGGCAAAGACTTATCTTCCAGAACTGTGCTATCCTAAACAAAGACTCTGATCCATTGACTTTGGCCCAGGCCTATTGAGAAGAATTGCTGGTTGTAGTTAACTGAAACCCTTTGCCCTGCCTATGAACGTATGTGGGCTGTTTTTCTTATAACCCTGTCTTTTTATCCCCTTTATAAGTAACTGAAATGCCATTTTGCTCCCACTTCAGGGAAGCTGAACATGTTCAGTAACATATTGGTGGTGTATTGTAGTTTATTAGTGTGTAATATTGAGCTGCTCTTTCTAGTGGAATGTTTTCTAACTGACTGTGTAAATAAATGTATATTTGTTTACCAAGAAACCTATAATCTCAGTATATTTGAATCACTGTATTTGTGGTTCCTTTGTGTAACTTGTTCTACTGCTCACTAAACTCTTGAGATACGTCTTGCTGCTCAGCCACTACTGTGTAGTACAGGCTTTTACCAAAGGTGAAATTGTATTGACACTTTTAGTCTTAATTGCATGTAGTGTTCCCAAAGGGTACTGCATGTTAACAATTTGGATGCCAGTGGGGGTAGTGGGAGGAGGGCAGACTATCAGGGAGCTGGGGGGGGGGTTGTGGTGGAGGGTAGTGACAGGTGGCAGGACTTGAGGGGGTGGCCTGGGGTTGGGGTGGAGGTCAGTACCAGTGGTGGAAGGGGGCAGACTAGCAGGGGGCTGTCTGAGGTTTAGGAAGAGGTCAGTATGCATGGTTAGGGGAGAGCAGACTAGAAGGGGGCTGTCTGGTGTTTGGGCGGAAGTCAGTGGGGGTAGTCAGAGGAGGGCAGACTTGCATGGGGGATGGCAGGCTTTGGGGCAAAGGTCAGTGGAGGTAGTGGGAGGTTACAGGACTTGAGGGGGTTTCATGGTGTTGGGGCAGAAGTCAGTAGGGGTAGTGGGAGGAGGCAAGATCTGAGCGGGCTTCCTGGGGTTTGGGCAAAGTTCAGTGGGGGTAGTGGGATGAAGGTGAATTTGAGGGTGCTTCTTTTATTTACAGGGACGGGCTGCAGTTTTGGTGGGGTTCTGCTTTGATTTAGGGGGAACAATGCAAAGTTTCACCGGGATGCTGCTTTGAGTTACGTGGTTTTGAGTTTCGCCAGGGGGTTGTGTTGATTTAGGGGCCATGGGCCTCAGTTTTGCTGTGTTGTTGCTTTGAGTTGTGGGGGGTTGGTCAACCGTTTCGGCAGGGTGCTGCTTTGAATTAGGGGATATGGACCGCAGTCTTGCCGGGCTGCTGCTTTGACTTAGTGGGTACAGGGTGCAGTTTCTCTGTGGTGCTGCTTTGACTTATGGGGTATGGACCACAGATTTGTTGGGGTGTTGCTTTGAGTTAGGGGGGACAATGCACAATTTTTCCTTGGTGCTGCCTTGAGTTAAGGGGTATGGGCCTCCGTTTCACCGGGTACTTCTTTGACCTTGGGGGTACAAGCTGTAGTTTCGCCAGGGGGGTACTTTGACTTAATGGGGTACAGGCCGCAGTTTGGCCAGGGTGCTGCTTTGAGTTAGGGGGTACGGGCACAGTTTTGTTGGGGTGCTGGATGCTGGTGTAATGGTGTAATGTTTACTAGTTGTTTGTATTACTTGGTTACTTTTTGACTTTGCCCTGCTCAAAGGTTGCTTGATAGCGCTAGTTCCTGTTTGGGGGGGGGCTGTGGGGGGAGGGAGCGTGTTGTGGGATTTTCGGGTACTTTGTGCTTTAGAATCGATGAATCAGCGCCCAGCGCTAATCTTTTCGTAGGTGCAATGTTGTTTATAGCGCAAAGTAGTTAGCGCGGACTCAATGAATCGGCCCCTAAATGTTAATGTTAAAATGAAATACAACGTGTGCAAGATTGGAAGCACTGACGACAACGGTAAATACACAGATAACAGTTGTACAGAGTTCCTAACAAAAAAAGTCATGCTTAAGTGAAGACAGAACATAACATAACGATAATATTGTACATCACTGGGCACATGGTGATAACCAGAATAAGAAACGGAAAAAACATTGTGAGGCGTTTCAAAAAATACACATTTATCTAGTGTTAAAATAATGTTTATTTCCACACCTAAGATGCATTATTTTTAAAGTTCTGTCCAGAGCAATTCTGTACTGGCAGTAAATGTCACTTTTACAGCAAATAAGTAGTGCTCAAGTCAGTATGTTTTATAATCCAACATATACGGTTATTGGTGGTGAAACAAGAGTAGTGGTTTCAGTAAATTATATGAATCTCTGGAGCACCTGAAAGAGGTTACAAGAGGCAACCCGTAGACACATATAAAATGGCGGAGCAAGCAGTGACAGCCCATTCCCTTTAAGTAATGTCCTGCATAAAGGCTTGCCTATACACACAAGAATTGCAGGTTTAAGAGGCCGTCCAAGCCGCTATTTTTTTTTCTTTTATATGCCCACCGTGATTTGCAACATGCGCTTATATATGAAGACTACAACAGTTGTTTAAAATGTAAAACAAAGAAAAAACAAACAGGCACGTTTGAATGTGTGCACGTCACGTGGAACAGTGAATAGTCTTTGTTTTCTCATTTTAAGATGTACAATGAAAAATCGACCTTAGCTTTGTTGCGATTTGAAACAAAGTGTGAGTAACATGGGCGGGCAGAGTTGTGAGAATTCGAGAATGTAAAATAGATAATATTTGGCTTGATTGGAAATGCAGTGAATAGAAATGTAAAAGAAGGACTGCAGCTGGAGCTCTAACTTTGGCATTTCATACTCTGTGATTGTTATTTCTGGAATGGCTTTTAGTGGTTTGACTCCTATATCCCTGATCACTCATATTCTGTTTCCTGAGTTGGCCACTTTCCTTCTTATTGCTCTTTACTCCTTTGGTGTACTAAAACAAGTATGTTCTCAGACTGCTGCTGTTTTCTCATCACATTATCCCGACCTTGTCATTGATTCAATCATATGGACTATCCATGTCACTTCTAATCTGATGATGTACATACTTTCTTCTCCTTCACTCTGGCCTCCACTGTTTCTTTTTGTCCATCCAGCTTGGATACATCTCCACCTTCTCCATCTTAGCCCCTTGAAACCCAAAATTCTCTACTTCCCTTCCTTTACTCCTTCCTCTGTTCCTCACAGCCTTTCCGTTCTCCTAGTTCCTCTCCCCTGTTCTTCATCAGCTTGCACCCTTGGTGTTACTTTCACCCCCTCCCTCTTCTCCTCGACTCTCCTGTTGTTTTCTTCTTTACAACCATTGCAGTGTTCATCAGTTCCTCTCATTTCACACCCACACAACTCCTCATTGCCTCACTCATTCTTGACTATCTTGACTATTATTCAGCTCTCCTTCTTCTTATCTTACTCCTCTACGTTCATTCTATCCTACTACTCCTTGTTCTACCATCACAACTTCCCTTTACATTTATTTTCTACCTTTTGACGTTAGTCTTCTCTTCCATTTCCTATGTTTGGATGGTTTGCCCCACCCTATCGTTCTGTTCTTATCTTGTTCTATTCCCCACAGCTTTGATCTCAATCAGTCTGCCTCTTTGCTGCTTCTGAAACTCCTTGTGTCTCTTCTCATTTCTGTGCATTCTCCCTTCTTGCCCCTCCATTTTGAAACTCATTACTTCTACCTATTCACTCCACACACTTTTTACAGGCTTTTCCCACTCATCGTAAAACTTATTTGCACTCTCTCCTCTCTGACACATATCTCTGGCCCATGCCACTCTTACTCATTGCACTAATTAACATATTGATAAAAAGAGGTTTGGGAGCCCCTCTACCGGGAACAAACACAGTCAAATAATCTGTTCCCTGGCAAGGTGCCCATTCGGGAGGGTCTAAAACCACGTTTTAGCCCACTTTACCTTTCACAGAGGAGAAATAACCATTTGCATATCAGTCTGATCGCACTCACTTGGACAGTCCAGCACCGAAAATACAAGGCCATTCTCCTCTGAATAAGAGTACCAACAGCAGCCCTAGACACTTGTTTCAGCCTAGTCCGGCCTCATCAGTGAGGTGAAGTTGTGCCTCTCTAAGCACAGTGAGCAAAAATTCCATGTCTAGATCACTCTAAGTAACCAAGGGTAATCCAGAGGTGGACCCCTTGCTCACTGTGCCTTAGAAAGGCACAACAAGGCCGAAACACTTGTCTGGAGATGCTGATGGTACTCTTGTTCAGAGGAGAATTGCCTAGCATTTCAGTGCTGGACTGCCGAAGACTGATATGCAAAGGATATTTCTCCTCTGTGAAGGCTACAGTGAGCTAGACACATGGCTGTAGACCCTCCTGAGTGGAAGATATTTCATAGAAATGGTACATGACCCATGTTCGTTCTCAGTAGATGGGCTCCCACACTCCCTTTCAATTTTGTAAAACTTGGAGTTTCACCCTACGTGCCCAAGGATAATCCAGATGCCCCTTGCTTACTGTGCCTTAGAGAAGCTCATCTTCACCTCACTGAGGTGGTCCAAAAGGCCAAAACACGTGTCTGGGGTTGCTGATGGTACTCTTGTTCAGAGAAGAATTGCCTAGCAATTTGGTGCTGGATTGGACTTGTGGGTGCGGCAAAGAATGATATACAAAGGATATTTCTCCTCTGTGAAGGGTGCAGTGAGCTAAAACATGGTTGTAAACCCTCCTGAGTGCAAAGAATTCCATAGAACATGGTACTTGATCCATGTTCGTTCTCAGTAAAGGGGCTCCCACATTCCCTTTCAATTTTGCATACCTTGCGATTTCACCCTTAGTAAGCAAGGGTAATCCAAACGTGGACCCCTTGCTCACTGTGCCTTAGAGAGGCTCATCTTCACCTCACAGAGGAGGCCCAACGAGGCCGAAACACGTGTCTGGGGTTGCTGTTGGTACTCGTGCTCAGAGGAGAATTCCATAGCATTTTGGTGCTGGGCTGACCTTGTGGGTGGATCTAAGAGCTAAAATGTGGTTGTAGACCCTTCTGAGTGGAAGAAATTCCATAGAACAGGGTTCTTGACCCATGTTCATTCTCAGTAGAGGGGCTCCCACACTCCCTTTCATCTAAAATATTGTACTGTTGTTTGATGTAAATAAGTGTGAGTAGTTCTTTGGTGAAAGCACGGTTTAATGTAAATAAATACAACTAAAATATTTATTATGTCTTTAGTGTTATAGGTCCATGGCATCCAGAGCCTTTAAATGCTGTAATCACCATCTTGCTTTTGGGTAGAAACCCAGCCTTCTTTTTGCATCTCCATTCAAGCTCATGGTCATTCTCCAATTCTCTGAGGTTCAGTGAAGTCACTGTCTTCCTGATACAGACATACCTGTTTCACTGGGTGAGTGTTTGTGGAGATCCCTTTGGGTACATATGACACAGAATGTGTCTCAGCACTCAATGACCGATTCATTTTAATTTGTCTGGTTGCTGATACATTTCTCCAGTCCCTGTGAGGGTCAAATCTGGTACATGGTATAACAATGGTGCTCCATTTGATGGTAGTGAGTCGTTCATTCCCTGTCTTAACTCATGGGGAATTAGTATCTGCAAAGGAACCCCTTGATACCTTGGGCCACAGAGGTCATGATTCTCATTTCTTGAACCCTCTCACTCTGGCCTAGGGCTGTCCTTACCTGCTGTATTGCTGTACAGCTTTATGCCCTTCCTTTGATGTCACCCAGAGAAGATCAAATGCATGTCTTCTTGGTTCACATCGGGACCAGAGATAACATGGACATTAGGAAAGGGACTCTGCAGGTCCTACCCTTAACCCCTCCACAGAGCTTTCAGTCCTGGCAATAGGAACTGAGTAGGCTAAATTTCATGGCAATCAGTTTCCTATCTGTGATTTGGGAGAGGCTGATACACTTGACATTGTCACATACTGTTTCCTTTTCAGGGTGGCTCCCATTTATGGGGTTGTTCACCTGCAGATTTACCTTTGGCTTGGTTTTATCATGTGACCCTGGTGGCGGTGGCAGCTCAGGTGGGTTGGGGGGGGCGCAATGACATGATTGAATTAGTACAGGCGCATTATTTAATGCATTCTCAATCTCGCTATTACCATGAGCAATTCCTCAGGTTTCGACTGAACATTTTGAAATCTAAGGAAATTCTCTGGCAAAGAAAAGATAAACTGGCTAAAGACAATCTGTGCCGCTTCTGCTCCTTGGCAGTCGAAACACTGAAACACTTAGTCATCAAGTGTGAGAAAACCTGTGCCTTGCGTTCTGTACACCTTAGTCAATTTGCTCCTCTAGATAATGACATACTCGCTTGGTGGCTTAAGATTTCATCTGGTGCAAATGTTGGCGCAATTGTGAACTATCTAGATGCACTACTGAAATGCCCGCTTTAAGCAGTGATCTTAATCATCTATTCTGAGGTTTGGAGGAAATGAACTGGGACAGAATTGACTTTTTTTCGCATGTTATGTACAAACTGGCTGATGTGTCTTTATCTTTGCTTTTGTTCACTTATTTTTTCTTTCTGACGTGAAGAGCTATCGGTTTTGTAAGAGCCTTTTGAGTTATGTTTGTGGAATTGAAGCAAAAGTATTTACGTATGTTAAAACTGTAGATTTTACAATAAAACAAAAAGAAACAATTAGTACATGATGTCAGATGATCTAAGCAGCTAGGTGGTACAAAATTATATGTATTATGGATTTATTTTCCAGGTACTGGATGTGTGCATTGTACTCAGCGTCATGTGAACCCGGAGTTTGTTATTTTTCTTTAAAATCACAGAATGCATTTGACAGGGCATTCCCCATCTATTTATTATAGGCAGGTCTTGTCCTCGAGAGTCCTCAGGTTGGACATGCGCTGTAAGAATTGCTGAGACAGTGCTTTGAGAGACTGTTGGATCACCTGGTGAAGGCCACCCGGTTGTCATCTTTGGATTCGGCCACTTATGGGTATTTAAGGAATTCAACCATCCAGGCGTTAGGTGCACTCTCACCTGGACATTTTTGAAAATGCTATATGAAATGGAATGATGGTAGATCAACCTCTGGGAAATGTGTGGGGCTAATCTGCACACATTTTCCTATGCTCACTGCATGACATACACATAGATCTGTGTACTCTGGATGGACACAGCCTACAGGCGCAGTCCTCCCTGTCATATTTATTTAGAATGTGACACTCAGGGCTACATTAAGGTATCTCAAAAGGGGGAGGGCAAAACCTTCCTCCTTCAATGGCCAGCCTAATTCTATGAAATAACAAAGTCTCCATGGATTCGCCCTATCCTTTATTGGCCCTGTTGGTGGCAGTGACCAGTGACGCATACTGATGAGAGTTAATTTAATCAGGCCCACGATAGGCCTGGTCGCAGGGCTAGCAAAAGACAGGAAACCCCAACAATCTTTGATAAGCACTGTGTCAACCTGAAGTCAGATCCCACCCCTCAGTATCAAGGGCAGTTAAGTGTCATGTCTTGGACATGTGTTTACAGTAGGTACCCCTCACAGGGGTACCGCATTCAGAGGGCAGGAGTATGTGATTTGATGGACACAAAAAGTCTGTTCTCGTCACAAATTCAAGGGAGACCTGCAGTTAATCAGGAACCACAGAGAGCTCAATTAACCAGAGAGACCCTTTGATCCACAACAGACAGGAAGTTGGGTGGGACTTAGAAGTACATGTTTTCACCCCTTCAACTTACCTGTTGCAAAGCACTCTGGTCATGACCTCAAGCATAATAGAAGATTGTTGGTGAGGACCAGGATTGGTTCATTAAGGTAGGCTTAGCCTACACCAATCACTGGGGCACATCTGGCTTTAAAAGAGTGTTGAGCCCCTCTTGTGGCATATCATCTGAAGACTTAGCAGTGAGTAACAAGGAAAACTCATTTAAACCCTGACTGAAGGTAAAGTGTGCCTTACAGTTTATGCCAGTGAATGAAGGCTAGGATTTCCAAGAGGGAAGCAAGATCCCTCCCCTAATGATATCATTGGGAACAGAGGCTGATACCAGACTCAGAGGACCCATCCAGCAGCTCCAGAACCGGTACCCAGCCAGCATACAGCGTTCCCTGCTGGGTTCTGCCAGCACGCTTCCTCGTTGGGAAGTACCAGAGAGTGTCTGAACAAAGGACAAGGCCTGATCACAGAACTAACATAAGGGACAGGAAACACCAACACCTCTTTGATATGCAATGTGTCAGCTTGAAGCTAGTTCCCACCCCTCTGTATTAAGGAACATGAATGTCATGTCTGGGACAACTGTTAACAGTAGGCAACCCCTGCAGGGAAGAACGTTTGGAATCATTTAGGTGACATCAAGTCCTACAAAGCAGTGGCATCAACTGGAACTGACATCGACAGGGCCAACGATCCTCAACAAGAAGAGCAAATGGACAATTTGGAAGCAGCACTGCCGAACAGAGGACACCCAATGGTTACTCGCTCACGGGCAGCAGTGTTAGGGCAAGGACTTCCCACACATCCAGAGAAAGGGTACACTAGTTGTTATTTTTCTTTCTGCACACATTCATCATGAAAGTGTGATTGTTTCATTGCATTTCTTCCATGCTGCCCACTGATCTCCAACCTGATACCTTCCAAGGCCAATTTTGCACAATTTAATAGAAGGACCAATAGATCTTGAGCACAGCATCCTAATGTATATTTCCATGTCTAGCATATTTGGCATACGTTTACCCACAACTAGTAAGAGGAAACCCATCTGTCCTTGCAGTTCTCAGAGAACCTAGAATTAAGGCTGTGTAGAAGAAATTATTCATTTTTGCCATGACAGACTACATGGTTTACAGGGCTTGAACTACTTTAATAATAACACAGTAATGCTAATCTTTGAGCATTTGAGGCGAGCAATTTATAACTTCAAGCTGCACCAGAATCCAAGCAGCACAGGTAATGGAATTGGTTATTAAAAAAAATGCTCATCCTGTCTTGTCTCTTATTTCCAAGTGTTGTTTTGCATTACTTTTTTGGGCGAATATCCCTTCTATCGAGTGCTGCCGCTGTATCCTCTCCTTACATTACCCCAACTGCAACAGGTGGAATTGCCATATCAGGTGGACAGGGGAGTACTGCTCAAGTGTCTAAAAATATGTGGTACAAGTACATGACCAAAGAAGGTAAAGAAACCACTTAGGAGAGCTGCTATGTCTGCTCACTAATCCTCTATGCGATGAGTGCCCGTAGAACGTGTATAGCAACTGAAATACCAGCAAAAAGAGCACAATGCCTTATGTACCTATTGTAAGGAAGGCATGGTTATCAGAAGGATGACAGACACAAGAAATATTATCCAAGGGTGTTTATTAAACAGCATAAGGATGAGAAAAATACCTAATCTAATCCTAAATCTATGATGGGAGAAGGCTAGAACCATCCAAATAAAGAAAACACTGTCCTAGTGGTGTTGTGTCTGAAATGACCAAAAAGGGTTTGATAGTTCATGATTGCTGAACTGGAGTATTCCCTTCCCCAGGTTACATCCCTTGAGTCTATTGGCATCAGGAAGCAGTTTCTTCAGAAAAGGCGGTATCCCACGAATCAATGTCTTTTGCTTGGCATCACAAGACTTTCCCAAGCTCTCATAATGCGAGATTCCCCCTCTTACCCGGCTTCCTTGTGATACCCCCTTCGGTGGGTTCACCTTTGTCTTTACACCACTGTTCAGTCACTTTAACAAAAGGCGGGATTCACTTTCCCTTGCTTTCACTTGGCATCCCTCCATCTGGTTCATTATAGTCTTCAAATCACAATTCGGGATTCGCTCCCCTTGGCTCTCTCTTGACAACCATTCACAAGGGTTCACACTTGCCTTTGTAACTTCGTCAAATGTGTTACTTTAAAATTGTTGTCTTTGTTTCGCACTTGTCAAAGACTTTAGAATGTACAAGGATTTTGCTTGCACTTTCGTATGACCACTTTGACTTTACATTTTTTTCGAAACTTGTACATTCTAAACTTTTGAATTTGATGCAATCACTAAGAACCCTTCTGGCATTTGCATTGTTTCCAAGTATGTTATTTCAATCTAACAGTTTCACTGTGGGTCTGCAGCCTTTCGAGAAGGTAATATTCTATTACCGGACCACTCAGTTATTCTTAGCATATTTCAGTCTTAAACACATTGGCAATGTTGCAGTCTTCCCTCATGGTTTTCCATGAGATACGCAGCTTCTGCACTCATCGTTCAGGTTACAATGTACCTTCGCTCGCAGTTTCACAAAACCCTGTGAGCCTCATCAAACGCTTTGCTATCTTTCACTCGATAATGCCAACTGGTCTCACAGTTCACTCACCGGTAGCGTGCGATGCCATTTGTATAGCGTTTCCTTGAAGCCAAGGCTATCGGCAGAGCACGGCTCACCTCCTCTCAAATCCATTGTTCACCCGAAGGAGGGCCCGCTATCAACTTGTGCATCAGAGGGGCGGTTTCCTTTGAAAAGTCTGTGCAACCTTCACTCTGCAGCTGGCCAGACCACAGCCCTTCTCTCGCCTTTTGGTCCCTTCTGCTATGCTTCCATGGTCATTCCAATTTCACGGGATCTGTTCTCCTGCCTCTTTGCTGGTTCTGGTTGCCTCGCCTGCCTTTCTCGTCTTGCCTCACAGGTGCTCTCATGCTCTGCCTTTTATCCTAGAGGGTAAAGGGAACAGGATTCAGGTGCAAGTCATCAAGATTAAGTGACTGACCGTGATATTGGGACAAGTCAAACGGACTGATTGTGTGTGAGTCTGTCTTTTTCTGAAGCACTTTCTCCATGCAGCAGAGTGTGTGTAGGGATGGGGGTGGTGGTGTAACGCTTACCTGGACTCTTTGGGAGCGTAATGCCTTCTCAGCCTGTGAACCTGTACTTGGGCATTTTTTGGATTCCTTTTCTGTAAAAAATGATAACAACAACAATAGAATGGCTATTGCAACTAATTATTGAGAAGGTGCTGCCTTAATATATATACTTTGGTATTCTCCCCTCTCACCTGTGTGTATTATGTGTGGAGCTCTCCATCCTAGCTTCTACAGGGTGCGTTGAAAATGGAATACAATGGAGTCTTGGAATCAGGGATGTCATTTAGGGGTCTCCAGTGGTCGCAACTGTGACCTGTGAGGTCTCCCTTGCGACCTTTGTGGTCTCGCTTGCGACCTCTAAAAAAAAAAGAAAAAAAAACACTTTTTAAATGTTTTTTTTTTTAATGCAAGCTCCTGAGCTGTAGCCAGCACCATGTGGCTTTTTACTTCTGGAGTGGCTGGCTTTCTTGTTCAGGCCCATAAAAAAAAGAAGAAAAATAAGAACAGGAGTGCCACAAGTCGAATACTTTCAGCACTGACCCTAAATATGAAAGAGTAAGAATACCAAATAATGTGTCTTTCTGGAATTCTATACAATAATTGATATACTCATTAAAGGTTTATTTCAGGAACATTTAAGGGGGTGAGTCACTGATTTAGTCTGTTCTTAAACGCCTCAACCCAGCCTTTCATCCTTCTGAGGTCGATAAATGAGTACCAACACAGGTTGGGTGATATTGGGTGTATATTTTTTGTATATAAAGCGCTTAAGCGTAACTGCTATATAACACATCATTATCATTCGGTCAAGGACGTCTGCTTGCATTCCCAGTCATTTGGTAATATGGTCCTATACACGCTGATCTTAACGATACATATGGCGATCCATTCTTGTATGAAATGTACATCACATTATAGTAATATCGTAACCATATTTTTCGTAGTGTACAATGCTATGTAATGCCACTTCCTGTTTTGCCAATAGGTGAAAGGTCGTGTTCCATCGCTTCATACGATTTCACTTAGGGGTGGGGTCAAATGACATCACTTCCTGGGATGTCATCAGGGGTCAAGGGTCGTGTGATGTCACTTCCACTACCTCTGGCATTTTGGTGAAATGACGTCCCTGCTTGGAATGATGAGGACTCAATAGTTGTTTGCCTTGAAAATGCATATACTTTTCCTGGAAATGTCTTTGGGTAAAGTATCTTGGGAGAAAACTCTTTATTCTTTATATCATGCAAGTATTCCTACGTTGGAGAGATCTCTCATTCTAATAATTCATTTTTCTTTTGCAGATTCTCAGAATTCGGAAAGGTTTATGGCTGCGGATAACTAAGAGGTTACTTAAGATGAGGAAACGCTAAACAACCAATGTGCAATTATACGGAATTACTGCAGTCTTCAGGAAAAGGGCAGAAACAACTGTGCTGAGACAAACTTGCAGTACTTCAGGTCAACGTTCTTTTGTATTTTTCTATTTAGTTTGTTAGTTAATCAAATACCTCTGTTTTATCTGCAGACTTTCTAAAAACTGAGGAAAATCCTTTCGGAATGGTGTGGAAGTGGCAGAAGAAACTTCTGACTGAAGACACTGCGGCTTCGGATGAAAACTGCTGTCGGATGATGCTGCATCTATGAGAAAAACCTCTGACTGAGATGCTGCAGCTTTGGATGAAAACTGCTATCGGATTATGCTGCGGCTGGTTGTAAAACTTCTGACTGAGATGCTGCGGCTTCGGATGAAAACTGCTTCAGATGATGCTGAGGCTGTGAGAGAAAACTTCTGACAGGAGCTGCTCCAGTAGTAAACGAACACTGCTGACTGAGCTACTGCTCCGAAGAAAACTAAAGTTCGGTAAATTCTCTATGAGCTATGAAATTCTGTTGTCTTTTTTCTGTAAATTTAACGTCTTATATTTCTCTCCTTTGACAGGTTCTTTGAGGTGGTGCAAATGCCATGTATGCCAGGCGAACACCCACTGACTGAGGTAATGTTCCTGGCTTAACTGGGATGCCTGAATGTACACGGTGCTCATTGGCTGGAATCATGACAGGCGGATAAGGTTCCTAGATAGTATGTAGAATGATGGTGCTCTACAGGGAAATGGTTGTAGGGATACCGCATCTCTTCGCCGGGTGCTCCACTCCCACTCCCCGGGGACCCAACACCCAGGTGATCCTCCCGCACTGGTCCATGCCCGGGGTCTGAATCCAATAGCGATGGCTGTGCCCCGGCCACCTAGATGACAGATCCCAAGGGCTTGTCACTCAGACACCCTTTGGTTTCTCACACTATCCATGGTTACAACCCAAGGAAGATTCCACAGGAAAACAGCCACATTGAGATGGATGTCCCAGGGAATGTTCCCCTATAAAGACAGTTATATGAAGACTCTTGACATGGTGAACAATTACTGGCAATTAGACCAAGCTATACAATACATAACGGATGGCCCAAAGAAAGCAGAGACAAAAACAATAACACTGAAAGAATGACCTTGCCCGAAGAGGGGGGTCAGGGAAATAGGAGAAGCAGGATGTTGGGAAAGACCACAGATGCTTGTGTATGGCCAGGTATTCCAAGCAGAAGGATGGAAAGAGGGAGTAGTAGGAAGCAAAGCAAACACCCTATTACAAGCATGAGTAAACACAGTGCTTGTATCCTGCCTGAGTCTTCGGGATAGTGTTCAGCTTTCTGGCCCTCAGAACTTGGCCCTCTTCCCCTGCCTTCTCTTGTTGTCAAAAATCTAGACACGAAGATCTCATCCTCACTATCTATGCAGGAGCAGATTAGTGTTCTTTTCCATTCGGTTCACTTTAAACTATGGACTCTTCTGAAGGTCTTGCCCTATCTCCCTTCTTTTCTTCGTCGTGCGGTAATATCTTCTATCACTTTGGGTTTGCTCGATTACTGTAATGCTTTGTTTCTGGCGCAGCAAGCTTTTCTTCTCCAATGGCTGCAAGTGCTCCAGAATTCGACTGCCAGACTGATGGTTGGTCCTGCCCGTCGGTCTTCAGCCTCTGGTGTCCTTATCTCTTTGCAGTGGCTTCCATAAGTTAAACAATTTAAGTTGAAGTCTTTGTGCATGGACTACCAAGCATTCTACGGGACAGGCCTTAACTAGCTGCAGGCCAAATTCAGACATTATGTTCCGCCTCCCCTCCTACATTCCTCCACCTCCCTACAGATTGTGGTTCCACGGTTCAAATATTCCCAAGTGGGTGGTCATTCATTCTCTGTGGCAGGAGCCCTGCTTTGGAATTCTATTCCATTGTTACTTCGTGAGACTACTGATCATCTTTCCTTCAAGCGGACTCTGAAGACCTTTCTTTTCTCTGTCGGAGCTTGCTTCAGCTGCTTGGCACTGACATGTGTTTAATCCGCAGCCTTAGCACCATAATGCCCTTGTTGGTGAAGGTGCACTTTATGAATCTGGATAACATAACAAGGAGAAAATGACAAGTGCCTGAAGGAATGGGATGCAAGCAACAAGTTGGTCAACTGGGTAGACAATGAAGCTGGACCAATACCCATATTATCACTGAAGAAACTAGCACTATGTTACCAGAATTATGGTGCAGTAAAGGTTGGAGATAACACAGAGTGTAGATACACAGAAAAACATCCAACAATGAAGGTTTGCCACAGCAGTATCAATGGGCCACTATTGGGCGTGTAGATCCAAGGCATACAAGAAACAGCCACCTATCTGGGTAGAAGTTTGCTCATGGGCGCACATCAATATGCCAGCATTGGTAGTGCCACAGAAGGATGTGAAGATAGGGGATTTCCCTTAGATGGATAACAATAAGAGAAAGAAGAGTTCCATAGAAGTGGAAGAAAAGGGAAGAATGAAATGGTCAGTAGAAGTGAGTAGAGTGAAAAGAGACAACTATTTCTCATCAGAATCAGAAGCATCACTAGACTATGTACCACCTGAGCATCAGTTGTTCAGCAGGACAGAGATGTTTTAGTCTCAGTAGTTCCAGCTGTCCAAACATACACAAACGTGAAATGGTTGCACATAACCAGATGGGAGCTGATGCAGACAATAAACTCTACAGTGAATGGCTTGAATGTGATAGAAGAAGAGCTCAGAGCAGTAAGATTAATGGTGCTCCAAAACAGATATGTTCTAGACCTTCTCACAGCAATGGAAGGAGGAGTTTGCACAACGTTCAGGAGTTCCTGTTGCATGTTCATGCCTGCAAAAGACGGAGAGAGTTGCACACTGACAGAAGCAGTGGCACGATTATCGAAGATGCACGCCAAGATTGAGGAGGAAGTCAAAGGGACAGGAAAAGACCAATGCTGGTTGTCATACATATAGTCCTGGATGCGATCATGGTTAGCAGACGGATTGAAAGTATTTCTAAGAGCACTAATACTAGTACTAGTGGCACTGTGTCTGGAGAAGATATGCATTGCACAATGTTGCAAAACCACTGAGAAGACAATGGGGATGAAGGTGCTGGTGGATGTGAACATGGAAAAAGAAAGACAAGATAGTAGAAAAAACAAATAGCATGAGAGTCAGAATAAAGGAATGTTCACTGTTCCCAACTGAGATGATAACATTCGACAATCCATTCGACAATAACAGATACAGGGGGAAATGGGTATGGTGCAACCCAGAGGCAGACTGTAGCTATATGACCTGGAGTTTCCATGACCATGGAAATTACTATGGGCATTTTGGAGGAGTTATGAACATATGGCTACCAAAAGCAAGAGTGACAATGTATGGAGGTTTGGTCGACATGTCGACCAGAGGGGGGGACTGAAGATAGGATCCCTGGAATGCCCATCCTTGCCACCATGAACATGACAGCTCGAAGAGTCAAAAACACGCAAAGTCACTCAATATTCGACAGCCCCCAGGAGGACCAGTGATTGACACTTATGTAGAGAGATATTCTGTTAGTCATCCAGACAAACCTTATCCAGTGAATGCCTTTATGGATACTGGTGCTGCAACAGAGGTCATGGATCCAAATGGCTTGATATATGATGTTGACTAATGCTGAGAAACCAGTGTGCTGACATCATTAGTGATACCACAACATAGCACTGTTAGTCACAAAGTGAACTTGCAGCCATGCACAAATTTACACGAACATGCACATGCACACAAAGAACATGCATACACAGTTCTGTAGATAGAGGACAGATACATATACATATACATACTGTCAAAAGCTTTTATTATTTTTCTCATTAGCCAAGTGCAAAATGCAGAACGCAAGGGAATAAAGAGATGCAGAGAAAGCTTGCAGATGCTTATGGCAACTAACACTATGGAGCTACAGGATCACATAAGGAGCCTGGCAGAAGCAAATACGACTAACATATAGGAAACATAGCATGATATAGGTGTGCAGAAATCATAGTATAAGTATAACAAAGATCACATAAACCCACAATCCACAGGATGAGAGATGATGGAATGCAGAATCAGGCTGCACAGATCTGGAAGGCCAGGGCTCATAGCCAAGGTCAGAGAAAAGCAGCAGATTCCAAACCTAAAACACAAAGGGCCATCTGCAGAAAAACAGAATAAATCATCATAATTGCAGAGCAGAAGAGCTTGATTTTGTGGCCCTCCACCACGTGATGCGGCCAAGCTAGACAATGGTAATTCACCCACGGTGGGAAGACTAACAGTTCATAGCAACAAAGACATGAAGTGACACATGAACAAGTTAACACCGTTGCAACGTGGAGAGCACTCTCACAGGTAAAAGTGGTGCTGATAAAAGATACATTGGGAACACATAGTCATTCTCATCACCTTGAAGAGGTCCACAGAGTGCTGAGAACAGTGCTGGGTTCCAAGCCTCGGGAGACCAGTTCCAGCCAATCAGGGCACAAATATCCAGGAGTGGATGGCAGGGGGCAAGTGCCAATGGTAATCCTGCGGCCCTGCAACAATGTCATAGTTTCATGGGGAAGAGGCAGGCCAGCCACCTGACATGGAAGGTCCAATTGACCAAGATCTATAAGGGCTAATACATTCTCTATACTGCTCCGATCACCAACCAGTAAGTGTGATAGCTTTTTCGGGGCGGGCCCATGTTGTGACAACATTCTGTACCAAAAAGGGTTGGCACAGGTTTTGGAGTGGTGACTCTGGGCATTTTCTTATGTCCTGTATGATCCCTGTCAGTTTTTATAATCAATGAATGTCTAACTTGCCCTTGGCTGAGTCCTCCGTTTGTTCTGGGGGAAGGGTTGCTAGACCCTTGGAAGCTGAACGGGTGAGCTCATAGTAACCCCTGTAGTAACCTCTGGCATACCAGACCTCACCAACAAGTATCTACAAACAAAAGGTACATTGTGGTTCTGTCCCTCTGGCCCTTCTCTGAAGGCCCCTGGTGACATTCTATGACCCATTGCTCCCCTATTGTTGAAACCAAGCAACCTTGAACTATTGAGATGAATTACTTTATCAACTACACTCCTGTCAGTATCCAGAGTGCATCCTTTTTTTCTTCTTGAAACTGTCCGTCCTCTGCATTCCTTTACAGGGTGGTTTATACTTTGTAGTGTGCTAGAACTGGCTGTTAAATAACAATAAAGTTGATATTTCTGTACAATCTTGACTGGACAGTCCCTTTTATCATTGAGTAATATTATTTTAGCTGTGTTGCAACTCACCAAAGATCCATTACCTTGCGGAAATAAGCCTGCCATTCCGTCCACATTACGAAAATTGGGAAAGCGAGGTGTATAATTTACTTGTGTTTCCAATCTATTCAGATCCCTTCTGGTGTACTAGAGGTGTGGGGCTGATTGATGGTTTAGAAACCGATATTCATCCCTAGACCACTGGTGCCCCGGAAGTTGATTCGTCACAGGGTAGCCCACCTCTCATTACATGCACATCATAATACATAATACATGTTGGGCCTCATTACAAGCTTGCCAGTCCGGTAACAACGGTACTGAAAAGCTTGCCGGTACCGTTGTTACTGGACCGGCAAACTATGAGTTCTGCTCACGGGTTCCTTTCTTCATACCAGCACCAGCGAGCAGACCTGGTGCTGGCATTTACCAACATGGCTATCGCCAGACTCATAATGAGGCCAGTTGTCTTTTTAAACAAAACAAAGGATTTTCTCTAAATTAAACAAATAAGAATCGTTCAATTGCATATATTAATGTTTAGGAACTACAAACAATTCTGGAGTTTGATAGAAAAATGGTGCACAATGTAGCCAGTGTTTGCTAAGGGCACATACGTTCAGCCGGAATTCCCATAAGAAATCATTGTATGCACCACCCGCTCCCCCACTTAAGTTTGGTTAATTTACACACATTCAAGACTTTTTTTTTGTTTTCTGAATATCTGCAATACATGTTATATGTTGCTAAGTCATTAACAGATGAAAATGCAGATTTCATAAATTGAAATTTGCAGACGTGCTTTTTTAAGACAAACGTGAAATAAAAGGTTTCCAATCCTAATTTCAATTTGGGACAGTGGATGCTCTGTTCGCTCACTGATGAACATTCTTTCTCGTGTTTTCGTTTGTATTGATGTGCACTATTTGAAAGTAGTGGCTGATGCTACATTTTAGCTTGCTGCTGTTTTGTTAATGCCTAAATATTCAGAATCAAGTACTTATGAATTAAATATGGGAAACAACTCTGCCTAATACGCTGGAAATAGCATTTGCTATCACAGGCATCCATTATAAATAGAATATTAAAGCGACCTGGTCTTCAGACGAGTAGCACAATGCATTCAAATATGCTGTGATAACACCAATGTGTTTAGTCGTTATCAAGTTGCGTGTTGTAAATCATAATGAAAAGTGTGTTCATTGCTGGTATTTCGCATGAATTGTTATGTGCTGTTTATGTCGAGGACCATATCCAAAACAGAAACAGGAGAGCAAAATGTAGATCATTCTGTTTCAAAGGCTGCAACGTCACGGCCAGACAAAAGGGGAATGAACATGTGTTGATGGGGGACGTGGGTTTGTAGGGGCAGGGCTCTCTACCTCCAAAATTGCCTGTAAAGAGTATAGGGAACAAACAAAAGAAAACGCGACTTCTGAATACATAAGGGTTTTATTTTCTTTATTGCAGTTGCACGCCTGCAAATTAAATGGTGCATGTATTATCACCTACATTAGGGGTAACTATGCAATGCCACAGTTTTCATGGGAACGTAAACAGACGCTCCCAAAACTTTAAACAGGCCCTTTAAACATGTCTAGATCAATAAAGCAGAGGAGAAACTGGACATCGCTCAAGCTGATGTCGAACGTTCACACAAAGGCAGAGCTTGGGGATGATATAGGCCCTCATTCTGAGTTTGGAGGTAGCCATGGCACTATTTGTACCATGGCTGCCTCCAAACCCGGGTCTGTGTCCAGTCTGGGTGAATGAGGACTTACCAGGACATTCCGACCTGTGCGGACCCGGTAAATCCCCATTCACCCGACCATTCCCAATTCCCATTTGAGCCCCCATAGGGCTCAATGGAAATGGGGAAGGCACTAATTATGGGCCTGTTAATAGCAGGCTCGTAATTAGCGCCCTGGTCCCTTAGCGGGACCCGTAAAGAACGTGTGGTCCGACCACACGTCTTTTGCGATTCCCGCTAAGGGGCCTTGGAATTGGGGGTAAGGGATTACCGGCACCGGTCTCCTTACGGGTGCCCGGTATCCCTTACCGCCCAACTCGGAATGAGGATCATAGACTTTCAAATGGTATTATTGGGCAAAGTCGCATTCAGTAAAAAACAAAATTGCGAGGGAACCTCATAGATCCTTTCGAACATCAACGATCTATGGATGAATCACAACACTAGCAATGTATTGTTTCAGTCACCATTCTCCCATGTTTTTCAAACCCCAAAAAGGGCAGTCCTGTCTAAAAAGCTTTCTTTTGCTCAAGAACACAAGAAACCCCAGGCGTGTTTCATCCTTATTGGGCCTCCGTGAGTTATATAGTGTGAACGGACTTCTATATTTGGAATAAAATTACATTTCTTGTGATATGTTTTATGGAGAAATATTGCTCATTTAATACCCTTGCCATGTCTTCGCCATAATAAACTCTCAGAATATAAAAATGCTGTTTTTAATCAGAATATTCGGTTTTATTTAAAATAATATATGAAGAAAGACAAGGTGGTCCTCTAACTTTCTATGGTAGTGAAGTCACCCATAATTTTCAACATAAATACAGGCCAACAGACAAGAAAATGCAACCTGCGCTCCTATTGTCTCACAAATGTTTTCATTCTTATTTGCACAAACATCTAAACAGAGAAAAACATATATGAGTGTCTATTTATTTGTCGGGGGGAGGGGGTCAGCGGGGTGGCAGTCTCTCAGTCAAACAGGAGGCTTAGAGTGGGGGCTTTACCACATCGTAGAAAATCCGCTCTGAGCCTCAATGGAAGCGATAAAATGTCATCTTCCCCACCGGGAATCAGGTAAGTGTGCATGCAATCTCTTTCAACTGCTTACCCCAGCCCCTAGCCTCAATTTCCACAAATCCTACCCATCCGATGAAATCCCCACTTGCCTTGTGCTCCTCCGTCCCTCGCCGGTGCCAGGAACACTCTGTGTTCCTAGTGCAGCTCTGTTGCGGCAATGGGCGTTATGGAAAGGCAGAAGGGACTGCCTGTAGTTCCCCTCTCCCTGATCAATGGCAATCATCTTGTTTTGTAGTGTTTTTCCAAGTTGAGAAATGGAAAACATGCTGTCTCTCAAATATGACAAAAAACTATTTGTATCCCAGTACAATATGGATGTAAATAACATTACACCCCTCGCTGGGGAAGTGGGGGGTATTACCAGGCTAGGGAATGCCCAGAGGCTAAAGTTAATGCACCAAGGCTAAAGTTAGAGCGTGAGCAAGTGGGGGCTTCTAACTTATGCTCCCTCAGATTGGGCTGTATTGCTTAAATAATGCACAGATGTAGGCATATACACTGATATTAGTTGTTTGATTCAAAAAGACACCCATTTTGAAACAAAACAATTCACCTAGTTTTCTCTGAAAACATTGACATATGTTGCATCAAAGAAACATATTGGCACAGCACATGCAATTCTCTTGTTCTAGGAGTAATTCATATCTAAAGAATTGGACATCATCTGTGACAAACTATAGGTTGTTCATAGAAACAAACATGTTTTGTTGGATTGACTTGGCTAGGAAGTAGCCCCCTTCTCAAAATCCAAGTTCAAAGCGTTCATTAAGGAATAGATTTCAGTTACTTTATTTAATATGGCAGACAGAAATCACAAAGCCTTGTCAGTGTACATTCCAATTTCGGATTACTATGGTCTCTAGAGATCTTAAATTGCTAGAGGTAACCCTGATTATTTTGGAATTAACTGCTAACAGCATGTTGTACTATAGTCCCCCTCAGTGGCCTGTTGGTGAATTGGGATCCACCAAATTAACTTTTATTGCAACCTGAGATTTCTTTAAATCTTGGACATTTTTCTAACTGCTCTAAGGTTATTGGGCTCCCTTTTTAAGGGCAATAGAAGGGACATATATTGGTTTAAGGCATCATCCCCAGATAGAATCTTACTTTCGTCCTGTCCACCTGATCCTACAATCCCTCTCAGGTAATCTGGTTCTGTCTTGACAAAGATATCTCAATTCAGTGCTATTTGGAAAAAAGGCTCTTTTAAGAAGAATGTCCAACATATATTTCCAGTTGGAGCCCCAAATTGATGTTCTCCTGTAAAACGTGTCCTCTTCCTTTTCTCTGTTCCCAAAACTCTCCCCTTCTCCATGTGCTTGAGTTTAAATACCCAGAATACTATACCTATGCAGCATCCTTTAAAGCAGTGTTATGTTTTTAACAGAGCGTAAAGAGGTTCCTTTAACTTACTCACCCCCCTGTCCTGCGGGTCCTCCTCCATGCTTTTGTTGACCTTGTGCATGCCGTTTGTCAAAAAGGGATGTGTTACCTATGTGTTAGCACTCCACTCGGAAATGAGATTTCAAAATTGTACTGGTATATTTATTTTCCTTATAATTCCTGGTGACATGTGATGTTATTAAGAATTAGATACCAGATTTGCAATACTGTGAATACAGAGGCATACTTTAAGGCTTTGTGACAGCATGAATATCAAAGTATTGAACTATACAAATGTATACATAATTCACACATTGCAAACATTTACTTTCCATAGTCTGTTGTTTTGTGCATTCACTAACTAGCAATCTTATTGCGTGCAACCTGCCCCTATCATTAGAGACATCTGATTTTATGAAAAAAATACGATTTCAATAGGCTGTGCAATGGAAGAGAAACACATTTTTCATGGTTACCTTATTGCACTGGAAGGTAAGGGGTCAGGTTTTGTGAATACATCTGCTAATTCGAAGTTTCAATTACTGACTGACAATGCATTAATTTATCTGGTACCAGGGTGGCCCTCCGGATAAGGTTACAAAATAGAAAACATGAACATCCTGATTTTGGAATATTTTTTGACTTGTTTTTTGTATTTGTAAAAAAAGGCTTTGAACAAAGTGATGGATAATGGGTCTGTGCATTCCAGGATTAAACAAATCAGAAACATGCACAAACAACAATTCCAGTCATCAAACACAGTTGACAATTTTGATGTTACATTTAAAAGAACAATGCTCTCTTTGTGCAATTTGTACACATAATGGCAATCTCATACAGTATAGGCCTATGAACAGATGAAACCTCATTTTCCAGATGATTCGTAATATACACGCAGTTGCTCATTGCCTTATAGATCACATGTGTCAAGGATTAAGTGGGAAATATGTATTTTCAAGTGTTGTTACATTTCAAAAGATGTTTCATGGTTAAGATGAACTTCTGGCTGGAAAAACCCTAAATGATCCATTACTAGTAAGTAGTAATAATATGTACCTCCTTCAGATGCATACTGTAAATTCATACCCATGATGTGGCAACAGTCAGTCATCAGGTATTTGAAAGAGTCTTTGATCATATAATACATAACTATACAAAGAGATGTTTGATGTGTGCTCAGGTTCAACTATGTTCATCCCCCCTGGGATCCTCTACAGAAAAAGGAATGACATTAGCATGGTCAGACAGGCAGATAATAGGCTGGTGATTCTTTCCATCAGAGAAAATAAGTACAAGCAGACTGAAAAGCCCATGTACAAAATGGGTTTCATGTCTCCCAGCCCAGTGCTGCAAGTTGTAAATGGAAGACAGGTTGATGATTAACACATATCTCCCTCAGTGGAGAGTAGAAACCTTCCACCTTGAGGAAAGAACAGCCCTGCTTGTAGTTCCTGAACGTTGCCCCTACGTTTGTGTTGCTGAGTGCTGGGGATCTTGGGAGTTGTTGTGTTATTCTAAAGAAGGCCTTTCCAGCCCAGCCCTGAATTGTTGTAGTTCATAAGAGTTCCCAAACTGTACAAGATTATTGGGTTGGTTGGGGACACTGCTCCAAAAGAGATGGTCCCTCCCAGTATGTCTACTATGATGGAAAAGACTGTTATGAAATTGGTGGGATTCCTCCTACATGTTAGTTTGGTGGTGTGTGTGGGGGAATTGAATCTGCCTATGTCTGAATCCCCAGTGTTTTTCTTTTCCTCCCTGTAAACTGGACACCATGTTTAGAGTCTACTGAGAGTCTGAGGCCTAGAAACTGCTGGACACAGCTCAATCTTGTCCTATCAAATTAATATCCTTGATTCCCAAACAAAGTCATATATCAACTCAATATGTTGGGAGTTAGGGGGGACATAATTGTATGACAACTTATTTTTTGTTACATTTCTCAACAATGCCAATCAGAAAAGACCTCTAGAACATTATAATTAAAGGAATGGTTTTTAACACCTAGAGTTAAAGCAATACATTAAAAGGTATTGGTGGAAGCAATCCAAAAATAAGATTTTAAGAATATTAATACATTTTGCACAACAACTACAAATCTGGTGTTAAATTAATTCTAATTCTATCCACGAACACAGGGTGACAAATTTTAAATGTATGCCTCAATTTCAGCCACATTTATTTTACTTAGGTTAATTAGTTCTGGGGTAAGTTGGTTGGATGGCCCCTGTGTTCTTGTTGAGAGAGGTGTTTCCTGATGAGTTTTGCCCGGAAAATGTCCTCCTAGTAGATGTGTATCCCGAAAGGAGCAAAATGACCCTTTCACATTTACAATTTTGATGCTGGACAGTCCTGTGTCCTCTGTGATGCTAAGTCCGAAAGCAGGTTGCACCAGGCTGCTTTGCCAGGTGGCTTCTCATTTATAATTGTGTTGGAGGACAGTTGATCTGAAAGTGGATCTTTTCATTGAATGGGTGTCTCTGCTATTCAGGTTTACTACATCTGGGAACATAACTGCTCATTCTGAGCAAAGAAGGTGAGGTCACAATGCAATAAAATGCGAATGGACATTTGTTAATGGTTATTCTGAATTAGTCAATATAACTGGACTTAGATTTGAAATGTAATGGATTATTGTCATTGTGAAAAAATTCACTGTAGCAGTGTCCCCATTATAGCTGATTGTCTGTGATTGGAGCAGCTGGCAACAGTTAACCTTGGAATGAACTGTTCCCCTACGTTGCCACTCAATTGATAACCTTATAGCATATCCTTGTGACACTTGCCTGAGTTTCTGTGGAAAACCTTTCCTTCAAGACCCAACTTCAATGGCTGTGCAGGTTTCAGGCTGCAGAGGTATCCAGAACGATTTACAACCAATGAGAAGACGCCAAGAAAACTCACAGACTTGAACAGTTCCGAGAAATAAACTGCAGGAGTTTAAAAAAATCCCTTTTGTTGACTTGACCAGTCTCAGCCATGAATAATTGCCAAATGAAACCTCCTGGTGGACAATCATAGGGTGCTTTGTTGATTTAAACCAAGTGCAGATTTTTAGAACCTTCCAGGAGCAATTGGTTCCAAGTTACCTTAAAAACCATCCAAGGCCACGAAGCCCTAACTTTTCTCAGAACTTTATGAGGCCCCACAACTGCCTCTCTTGCAGATGCCTCCTGCTACATTTACAGCATTTTCTGCCATTTGTGTCGCATTTTCTTTCCAACAGAGAACCCAGGAAGATTGTCCAACCACCCTGAGCCCTCAATGGGTACAGCCCTGTCATGTAATGCTCCGGTAAGATGTTTTCTCAGTAAAAGTACGAGGTTAGAAAGCCATTTTTCCAAACATGATACATCAGGGTACTTTTGGATAAGACACTTTTTAGCCAAGTTCCCATTTAATGTAAGTGCTCCCAATATGATCCCATTGCCTTTCCATTCAACACTATTAAACTATTTTTGCTTGGATTTCCTTTTGGGGGTCCTCTCAATATGTTGTGTTAAACACATAATTAAGTTGGCATGGTTGTTTTGGTCTCCAGATAGTCAAAACTTGTATGTGTACGTCTTGAATTTAGCTCACGCTGCCTATTGGTAAAACAAGGGATAACACGTGGTCTTGTCAATTTGCCCCACAATATGTTTTACCTCCACAACGTGTACTCTCTTTTTACAACCTCCATTCACAGTTACATATTATTAGCCAACAATATACAAAGACAATGACACATTTCTAATTTCTCACCTTAAACACAATCGATTATTATTGAGTACTAAACATGTCAATGATCACAACTTCTTTTTTCACCTAGAAACAGTCAAACACAACCTAAGGTATGAGAACCATGAGCAGGAATCCATATTCATAGTTTCCCTGTCTTAATATCGGCCACTAGTTTTACTTGCAAACGATTTCAGGTTGTGGGATTTGTTTTTTATCATATCATATAAAGATAAATAGCGGAATAAGAGGTTATCATTTTGTAAAGAAAATCTATGAAAGTACACCTATGACAATGTTATAGGCATGCACAAGGTCTCTTGGGAACCTTTCACACTGCTATATGTATCAGCAAGCACAGGAGACAGCCTGCTCTGAGCATGTCCGCCAACGAGCCAACTACAATATTTTCTATTTCTGGGCAGTGTGCATTTTGACTCTAACAGAACTCTAATAACAACATGGCTTACATTTCTGTTGAAATCAGGGGCTAATGTTGCCTGATGATATACTACATCAGTCCCAGTGTTGTGTCCACCATGGGTGTCAGTGCTACATGTCCACAACTGATTTTCTGGGCACCAATGTGTAGGTATTCAGCATTGTCAAACGTGTGCATGATTGTGGTCTTGTGCCTTGAGTGAGTATAAGGATTGGAAAGCAATTCTAGATCAACCATGCTTATTTTTTTTCTATCTTCGTATGTGAACGTGTGCTGATAGTTTCCCTATCCAAGATGGCTGTTAAAAAACCTCTATTCCTGTCATAGTATGAAGGGAGTCTGTGACTGGGTGAAAGTGTTTCATAACTTTCCTCACCTCCATTGTGTAGTACCATTCCTTCTTCTCTTGAATTCTGCTAACATGCCACTCTACTTCCCTCACTGCGTCCTTCCACTCTGAATGGTAAACTACTCTGTTGCTTCCCAAAGCTATGTACACACTCAAGTTATATAATAATAATAATAATAATAATAATAATAATAATAATAATAATAATAATAATAATAATAATAATAATAGTATCACACCATATTAGGTTTTGGAATTCCAGGGAAGACAGTTGAAGCCAAGGATACCATGGCAGGTTATAGTGGATAAATAGAGAGAATATATAGAGAGAATGTTAATCCATAAAGAAATACTAAAACTCTTCTCCATCTGTGGATACTTCACATGGTCAATAATGGTTCTCTTAGAGGTCAGTTGTTTGCCTTTTGGTCTCTAAATCCTGCTTCAGATTCTTTCCATGGTCCTGTTTTTTGTTTTGTCTTTTTTTCTCCGATGTGGTCACACTGTATTCCTCTAATATCTGACAGTGGCAGGGCGGATTCAGCATAGGATTAACAATGTCTTTGAACCAAAAATAAGAATGGGTTGCTGGGTGCCTTGCCCCTTTCATGTGTCTTCATGCAAAATAACGTTTCTCAAAACGCTGAGCCAATTTGTCAGCTGGTCGGGACTCTCTGCAGCCAGGTGCTTCAATTGAGCTTTGCCCCTCTGAGCTCTGCCTAATGTGGGGCTCTCAGCCCGCAGAACTCAGTGTTCATGCTCAGTATTGTCATATTGCAGGGCAGCAGCAATGCGTATCATAAAGGCATGTACACGGCACTGTCAGGCCGATTCATGGAATAAATGTGCGCCGAAAATCCCGGCGCAGAGGGGCCAATACGTGCGCTGCGCCGAAAATCAGCGCAAAGCGCAGGGAAACCAGCGCACGTCGATTCATGGAAGTCCCTGCGCAAGAAAAGCAGAGGACGTGCGCGGAAAAAACGCGCGGCGCAGGCCGGCGCACAGGTCAACCAACGTCGTGCGCCACGGCCACTGCGCCATCACTCCGAGCGCAGCGCACAGCTCTAAAGTAGGCGGGACACAGGGCGGGACACTTGGAATGGGGAATAAAATGGGGCACAACACTCGCAATGGGGAAGAATGTGGGCGGCACGGGGAAAGTTTAGGAGGCAAGTGCGCGGAACGCCCACACGCTCGCATACAACACGTATTCATGGAATAGAATAGGGCAAAAAAGCGCACGCTCAAAGCAGCGCACAGGCACAAACAGGCACAAACACGACCGCCACAAGAAAGCAGGCGGTAGCGTCTCTGCGCCTGCAAGAAATGTGCGCTAAAAGGTGCGCCAACAAATAGCACCTATATACAGACATGATCAATGTCCAATACTGTGGCCCTCCAGGACAAAAGACGTACAAAGGGGTACCCACAAACACACACACGCGCAGAGAGAAAAAATAAACGTGTGCGTGCATACCGGGGTGCGCGGTAAGTTGCACACGCGATATGGCCGGGTACGTGGATTTCAGGGGTGCGCGGGAAGTTCCACACGCGATATGGCCGGCTACGTGGATTACAGGGGTGCGCGGGAAGTTCCACACGCGATATGGCAGGGTACGTGGATTACAGGGGTGCGAGGGAAGTAGCACACGCGAAAAGGCCGGCTACGTGGATTTCAGGGGTGCGCGGGAAGTTGCACACGCGATATGGCCGGGTACGTGGATTACAGGGGTGCGCGGGAAGTTCCACACGCGATATGGCCGGCTACGTGGATTACAGGGGTGCGCGGGAAGTTCCACACGCGATATGGCAGGGTACGTGGATTACAGGGGTGCGAGGGAAGTAGCACACGCGAAAAGGCCGGCTACGTGGATTTCAGGGGTGCGCGGGAAGTTGCACACGCGATATGGCCGGCTACGTGGATTACAGGGGTGCGTGGGAAGTTCCACACGCGATATGGCAGGGTACGTAGATTACAGGGGTGCGAGGGAAGTAGCACACGCGAAAAGGCCGGCTACGTGGATTTCAGGGGTGCGCGGGAAGTTGCACACGCGATATGGCCGGCTACGTGGATTCCAGGGGTGCGCGGGAAGTTCCACACGCGATATGGCAGGGTACGTGGATTGCAGGGGTGCGCGGGAAGTTGCACACGCGAAAAGGCCGGCTACGTGGATTACAGGGGTGCGCGTGAAGTTCCACATGCGAAATGGCCGGCTACGTGGATTTCAGGGGTGCGCGGGAAGTTGCACATGCGATATGTCCGGCTACGTGGATTCCAGGGGTGCGCGTGAAGTTCCACACGCGATATGGCAGGGTACGTGGATTGCAGGGGTGCGCGGGAAGTTCCACACGCGATATGGCCGGCTACGTGGATTCCAGGGGTGCGCGGGAAGTTCCACACGCGATATGGCCGGCTACGTGGATTCCAGGGGTGCGCGTGAAGTTCCACACGCGATATGGCCGGGTACGTGGATTGCAGGGGTGCGCGGGAAGTTCCACACGCGATATGGCCGGCTACGTGGATTCCAGGGGTGCGCGTGAAGTTCCACACGCGATATGGCCGGGTACGTGGATTGCAGGGGTGCGCGGGAAGTTCCACACGCGATATGGCCGGCTACGTGGATTACAGGGGTGCGCGGGAAGTTCCACACGCGATATGGCAGGGTACGTGGATTACAGGGGTGCGAGGGAAGTAGCACACGCGAAAAGGCCGGCTACGTGGATTTCAGGGGTGCGCGGGAAGTTGCACACGCGATATGGCCGGGTACGTGGATTACAGGGGTGCGCGGGAAGTTCCACACGCGATATGGCAGGGTACGTGGATTACAGGGGTGCGAGGGAAGTAGCACACGCGAAAAGGCCGGCTACGTGGATTTCAGGGGTGCGCGGGAAGTTGCACACGCGATATGGCCGGCTACGTGGATTCCAGGGGTGCGCGGGAAGTTCCACACGCGAAATGGCCGGCTACGTGGATTTCAGGGGTGCGCGGGAAGTTGCACACGCGATATGTCCGGCTACGTGGATTCCAGGGGTGCGCGTGAAGTTCCACACGCGATATGGCAGGGTACGTGGATTGCAGGGGTGCGCGGGAAGTTCCACACGTGATATGGCCGGCTACGTGGATTCCAGGGGTGCGCGGGAAGTTCCACACGCGATATGGCCGGGTACGTGGATTCCAGGGGTGCGCGTGAAGTTGCACACGCGAAATGGCTGTGTGCTCCCAGGCATTACCTGTACACCCTCCACGGCCCCTGCAGGCAGCACACACCACAGGGAACTACCCTGCACACCTGCTCATGTCTCCCACCACCCCCACCCCCCATCCACCAGGGACACCCTCCACCAGGCCCCCACCCATGTCTCCCACCACCCCCACCCCCAGCACTGTTGGGAACCTGCCAGCAGGCCCCCACCCATGTCCAACCCATGTCTCCCACCACCCCCAACCCCCATCCACCAGGGACACCCTCCACCAGGCCCCCACCCATGTCTCCCACCACCCCCCACCCCCCATCCACCAGGGACACCCTCCACCAGGCCCCCACCCATGTCTCCCACCACCCCCACCCCCAGCACTGTGGGGAACCTGCCAGCAGGCCCCCACCCATGTCCAACCCATGTCTCCCACCACCCCCAACCCCCATCCACCAGGGACACCCTCCACCAGGCCCCCACCCATGTCTCCCACCACCCCCCACCCCCCATCCACCAGGGGCACCCTCCACCATGCCCCCACCCATGTCCCCCTGGCCCCTGGTCCTGACGATACACAATAATGGCAGTAATGGCCAGCATACCCAGCACAAACACCCAGGCAAGGATTGCATGCACCCACATAGTGAATGCAATCACATGACACAACCCCAAAGGCAAGTATGCAAAAGAACACATGTCCGCCACACACACATACACAATGGGTGCAAGTGAATGTCAAAACCCATATCATGACATGTAAGAAACCAAAGAAAAAATGACACAAGTGTAAGATAATATAAAAATGTATTACAAAAAATATCAAGTAAACTAATACAACTATCTGGCAAAGCAAATAAAAGGTCCATGTCCGGGAACAAAAATGAGAAACCAAAAAACAAAGGATAGAAAAATCAATAGATTTTGTCCAAAGTAAACACATGTAGTATGAAATGAAAGAAAAACCATTACGACATGGTGTAAACAATATGAAAGTAAAAAAATGTACCTCCCAAAAAATAACAATATATACAGGATTGTTCAAGGGTCCATGAGCCCAACACCACTAATGAAACCTAATACTAACTAATTAAAAAAATATGTACAAAGAAGTGGCCATTGTCCAAGCGGTCCAAAATAATAAAAAGAAATAAAGGAAACCTAGCACTAACTAACTAAAAAACTATATACAAAGGCAGCGGGCTAGTCCTGCGGCTCACTTGGTGATGCTGGCCAGGGCATCCTCGAACTCCATGTCAATGTCCTGGAGGCGGGACTCAGTCCTGGCCCCGAGGTCTCGCAGGGACAACCCCATGTGCTCACCAAATTCCCTGCGAGCCTCCTCGAGGCACTCAGCCCGCCTCAATGCCTGATGCATGGAGATCTCCGCCCTGGCCATGGCGAGCCGCTCCTCTTCCGCCCGCTGCCGCTCCGCACCTATCCGCTGGCCAAACTCCTCCCACACGGAACACACTGCCATGCCAGGGTTGCCCTGCCATCCGGCCGATGCCTGCCCCTCCGATCTTGATGGCCCTGAGCCATGATGCCTCCCACGTCGAGCCCGCTGCTGCCTCCGACGCCACTGCCTCTGCCAGCACGACGGCATCCAGGCTGATGGTAACCACCGACGCCGTCGTGCACGTGCCCTGCCCGATGATGCCGGCACATCTTCCATCTGCTGGGGTCCACTTGCTGTGTCGTCCACCCCTGCTGGACCTCCGACTCCCAACTGCGGCAGGGATGGGATCCCCACCGAGCTCGCTGCATTGGTCGGGGCAGGTCCACAGGGGGCCATGGTGGCATCTGGGCCGGAAGACGGCAAGGAGAACGACCGGTGGATAGCCTGCACAGAGGAGGAGAGGGCCGTCAGATTGGCCAACACATGCAGGAACCCCCCGAACATGGCCGATCCCAATTGGGCCACGTCGGCACGGTGCACTTCGTGATGACGTGCGTGCTCCTCCCGGGAAGCACGCACGGCATCACGAATCACAGCCGTGCGCATCGCGACCCCAATCAGGACCTGCTCCACGCGGCCAGGGGTTCCCACGGCCGCAGGTGGAGGGGAGTCAGTTGACATGGACATCCCCTCTACCTGCGGACGGGCCTGGGACGGGGCATCCCTGCTGGTGCATGGTGGTGCACTCACAGGGTCAGGGACAACGACATGCACAGGCACCTCCACGGTGACCTGTGCTGCCTCCTGCCCCTGGCCCTGGACTGCACCACTTGCACCAGCAGGGATGCTCCCACCAGGCCCCATGTGTGCACCAGTGTCGGCCTCCTCCTCCTCTGTGCAAACCACCAACCTGGATGGCTCCTCACCGTCTCCCGCCGTAGCAGGCCCCTGTGGGGGCTCACCCACCCCTTCCGCTGCAGCCGTGGGGGCATCCCCGCCGCCTTGCTCCACAGCGCCGTCTCCGCCCTCTTCTTCACTAGCCGCTGCGTAGAGGGAGACAAAGGACACAAGCATCAGGCTACTGTACAATGGTCCCCTAGACAGGAAGCAATAGCAGATGAGCACCCCTGTCAAAGTACACTTCCATCATGTCCCTCCACAACACATGGGTCAGTCCAGGCAAAACACACACAGTAACAGGCATGGTGCATGCCATGCACATTTCCATGCATGTCCAATTGACTCTTGAAACATTCAATGATATGTAACTCACATGCATCATGGCTCATGCATATCACATGCACACACTTCACCTCAGTCACATCCATCTGGCCCCAATCACACCGAACACAGGCAAAACAAGGGTAAGTTGGGTGCGTCACTGAATCTGTGCATTGTCACACACATGAGTCATGCATCCATGGCATGCACAAGTCACAGACATGCAGGTCAGGCACACAGACATGGCTACCATATATGTACCTGGCATCAGCACCCATCCTTCACCCCCATCCATGTCCAGGTACAGAGACTGGCATGCTCTCATGTCCCAAATCTGCATAGTGCTCCCCATGCCGCATTTCAACACATGCAACAACCATGTGGGTCACACATCACTGGTCGCACATGCATTACCATGATGTCCCAGCACACATACATGCATACATGGCCCATGGCACACATACAGGCAAGTATCATAGAACCAGCACACCGCAACATGCCCTGTCTCACACAGTGATGCTTGGACACTTACCGCTCAACTCCGGACGGGTCTCCCTCTCAAGGATCTGGGCGTGGCGCGCTGGGCGTACGCGTTCCAGGACCCTCTTCTGGATGGAACTCATGTGGCCCCGGCCCCCCTCCACGAGGCGCCGGGCCTTCACAAGGGTCCTGGACCTCAAGTCCTCCCAGCGCTTCTTGATCTTCAAGACGTTGCGGGTTGCCACCCCCTCCGCGTTGATGGCAACCACACAGTCGGCCCAGATCCTCTCCCGTCCTTCCTTGCTGGCGCGGGACGATCCAAAGAGGGCATCATACTGCCCCAGGACATGCTCCACCAGGACACCAACTTCGGTGGCAGTGAAGCTGGTGCCCCTCTGCCCCTCTGGCCTGGGGTTGCCACTGGTGCCAGATGTAGAAGTGCCCGACATGGCAACCCCAGAGGCAGGTGTGGGTGGGCAACTGGGTCCTGGGGCTGGGCTGTGGAGCGATGTAATCCCAGTTGGGAGTCTTCAGTTCCAGCAGGGGTGGACACAGCAAGTGGACCCCTGCAGATGGCTGATGTGCAGGCACCAAATGGCAGGGCACGGTGGCAGCAGGCAGGCAGGCAGGCAGGCAGCAGCAGATAGCACGTGGGAGGCTGCTCAGGGCACTGGGGGGGCAGTAACTCGGCCTTCGGGGCAGGAGCGTGGTGTTCCGTGTGTTTTCGGGTGGCCAGCTTGATACGGAGTGATTTGGCACGTGAAATTCCTGCACGTCAGCGTGAAATCCGAGGAAAGGCCCTTAGCGCGTAAGTGCGTCAGCACGCATACGCGATTCTATTGGACCAGAGTCCCTCATCGCGTAAGCGCGTCTGACGTGATCCGCACGGGCGTTCCCCACTCAGCACGTGAAGACGGAGCACACGTGGAAATACTGCACGTCAGAGTGTCATCGCGTGTAATTGGCCAAAAGTGCGCGTACGCGCCATTGGCCTAAGTACGTGTATTTCAGGGGCGCGCGGCCACTTACACAAGCAAGTACGTCAGCGCACCTGTATGCCTGCTGCGTGGGAATTTCCACACGCGATTGGAGTGGGAACTCGATTCCAGGGGTGCGAGGCTCACACGCTCGCCTACAACACGCGCAAGGCATTAATTTGCGCACTTTTCAATAAACAAGCCAGATGCCAGGATGAACATACCGTTCCTAGCAGCAGTGGCAGTGGGCTACCAAAGGAGGAGGAGGAGGAGAGTCAGGGCCAGAATATTCACACCCAGAACCAGCCTATTCGGGATGCCTGATGACCAGGTGTATGGGAGGTACAGGTTTCCAGCACACATCATACTGGACCTGGTCAGTGAGTGGGAGGATGACCTCACATCACCCACCCTGTGCTCCCAAGCACTCAGCCCCCTGCAGAAGGTCCTGAATGTACTGCACTTCTTGGCCACTGGATCCTTTCAGCGGACAAGTGCCATAGTGGGTGGTGTGTCACAGGCCACGCAGTCACGCTGCCTACACCAGGTCTTGAACATCATCACTGCACGGCCATCAGTCCGCAGGCACATATATCTCCCCAGGACTCATGCAGAAAGGCGGACGTGCATCCAGGAATTCTATGGTGTGGCTCAATTCCCCAAAGTGCTTGGTGCAATTGACTGCACACATGTGGCTCTACGTCCACCCAGGGCAACAGAGCACATCTATAGAAACCGCAAGCACTGGCATTCCATCAACGTGCAAGTTGTATGCAATGCCAAGGGAATAATCACATCAGTATATGCCAACTATCCAGGGTGCACCCACGACAGCTTCATCTACAGAATGTCTACCCTATGCCGGGACCTAGAGGCTGGCCAGCATGGAGATACATGGCTGCTTGGTGAGCATGAATGCCACTGCACATGCATGCATGTCAGATACTGGGTCATGACACAACACCACTAATGATACCCATCACCACCTCCGCAGGGGACAGTGCCTACCCTATCAGCCCCCACATGATGACCCCAATCCGGAACCCCACCACGCCACCCCAGGTAAGGTACAACACAGCCCACATTGCAACACGGGGCATAGTGGAGCGCACATTCGGAGTGCTGAAGTCACGCTTTCGCTCCCTTGACCGTTCTGGCGGGCAGCTGTTATATGCTCCCCGAATAGTGTGCAGGATCATAGTGGCAGCATGTGTCCTGCACAACGTTGCAACACGCCGGGGCCTGCCCGTGGACATGGTGGTGCCCCCACATCCACAACCACATGCACGCCCGCTGCGCATGGGAGGGGAAAGGGCACGGGGGGAGGCAGCCCGTACGCAACTGGTGGGCAACTTCTTCACCTAGGAATCACAGTGCTGGCTAGTGCACACTGCTCTGGCACATACCATCTGACAATCAATGATGACACTACCTGACAATGTCTGAAAATTACTTGACAATAAACAGTCAGATACACATCTGCCTGAGATTGTTAACATGGAAGTGTCAATATGTGTGCACCCCTAGCTACACATACACCAGCAATGCATCACAACGCAAAGACACAACTCCATCAATCTAATATGCATTGCCACAGGCGATTCACTACATGACAACATTGCCATGTCACCCATTCCCTTCACAGTCCCGCCACTGAGGACACCATGTCATGGTATGTGACAGCAAACAAACTGGCCATCACAACATGACACCAGTGTCACAAATAGCAGTGCCCCAAATGGAACATAGCCGCAGTTGAGCAGCTAACCGCCCTGGAGCCACTACTACACACCTGTGTAAGAGTATTTTCAATCAAATTACACACCAACCCACCCTGAAGCCCACCCAAACAAGACACATTGCATGTAATCAATGGTAGTCTCATTACCTGATTCTGCTGGTATGTCCTCACCGTCCAGATGTACAGTGATGGCGCCATGCAAAAGTGTCAGTGCACATCTACCGACATGTAGTCTGACTCCAGAGAGTATGCCCTTGTGAAGATCTGTGTGAAATACCTGCAAAACATGAGCAACATATGTAAGTAGAGGCACATATCAAACCATCATGCATAGTTAGGTGCAACAACAATGAACACTATGAATGTCTACACAGTATTGACTATGGACTGGCCAACAGCTCATGGGAGTCCAATGTCACCGTGTAATTTGCTGTCACTTGGGCACACCCTTTGCAAGCCCATGGAAACGGAAGCAGGAGGGGTGTGGATGTCTGCTACCCAAGCATCGAAACCAAACTCAGGACAAGCCTGCATGTGCCCAGCCACAATACAGTGTATGCCCAGGTACCCACACAAGGCAACACTCTTGCAAAATAAAAATAAAAATGAGAAAAAATGGCCATGAAAGGGCCGGCGGGGGGGGGGGGCCACCTATGTGGTCCGAGGACAGGATGCACGCCACAATCCACCTGTGTGGATCATGGGAAAGGAAAACACCCCATAGGCTCGTGGCCCACACGGCTACTCTGTTGTGGGAGATGAGTCGCTATGGCTCTGGCCAGACCCTGCAGCTGACTCTGGAGGTGGGGGAGCTGCCTCAGAAGATGGTGTGACAATGGGAGGCAGCCCACGCAAAGCACGAGTTTGCTCCTCCATGGCTGCAAGCAGGCGGGTCTGGTAGTTCTGGTTCTGGGTTATAATCATGCGGAGGTCCCCATGCAGTAACTCCCGGGATGACCTGACCTCCGCACGAGTTGCCTGCATCTCGGCCGAGAGCGTCCGTGTCAGACGCTCCAGCTGCTCCTCTGTCCTTCTATGGGATGAAGCCTCAAGCTCTAACAGGGTCGACCTGAGGTGACGGAGTTCTTCCCTCAGGCCTTCCCTGTGGCGCTGGGACTCCATGGAAAGTGATTCCCGCAGAGTCGCCAGTGCCGCCCGCCTGTCCATGTTGGACGCCAACATATCCTCCCTGTGTGCCTGGCAGATGGACTCTGTAGCCTGCTCCAGTCGCTCCATCAGCCTTTCTGGGGGGACAATGGAAGTGGCCACCCTATCCATGGCCTGTGCAATCATCTCGGATGATGCTGCCTGTTGGGTGGCCATACCGTAGATGGATTGCTCCCAAACGGTATTGCCAGGTGGCATACGGCCACCACGTTGACGGGCACCACACCTGCCTGGGGCAAGGCGGACTGCGCCTTGCTGTGCCGGCAAGGCCTCAGGATGCAGGACTGCATTCCCTCTCTGATCTGCAGCCCCAGGAACAGGATCAGAGATTGGGTGGTGTGGCCCTGCATCCGTAACCACCGGAGGCTGATCTGCCGACACTGACATCCCCATTGAGGGCAATGGCCCGGCTGCAGGTGGGTCGGACAGAGGAGATTCTCTCCCAAGAACACTCACCTGCGACTGCACATAGGTGTCATCCTCCGAGTCTACACCTGAATACTGCTCGGGGGAGGAACCCCCAGAGACACCCCTCGACAGCACGGCCTGCAGCACTTGTGGGTTTTCACCCACAAACACACCACGTCCCTCACTTGTGGTAGGTCGGCCCGGGTTGCCTTCCTGGGACGGCTCCACCACCACATCCCCAGCATCAACAAGTGCTTCGTCCCCTGCAAAGACATGAAAGAGAAAAATGGAAACAGGCATTAGCACCATGGCATGCAACAAGGGCTGATGAACAACAGAGGCAGTAGTTCTACGACACATGTCCAACATGACTGGGAGACCTCCTATGCATTCACCATCACTGGGTCTGTAGGGGAGGCTCAGGGCATACAATGTACAGATTGGAGAGCAACGCCTGCTCACCTTGCTGCCTAGCACTGCCATCACACATTGGCCGGTGATTGCCATGTCAAAGGCACATGCCATCACACACATGGCATGTGACATAGCCACCAAGTGAAGAGGGAGAGGAGGGCTACTTTTTTGGATTTCAACCACTCTGGTCCTGACATTGCATCGTCACATCCATAAGTATACATGTTGTACATGGATCTGCTAGTCCAAATTGGCAACGATGCACAGTGCCTTGTCTACATCAACAAAATGCAGTAAACAATGTGATTCCACCTCCCCATCACCTGTAAAGGATTCATATTGCATTCGTGAAGCACCGGTCAAGTAATGTATGAAGGTACAGCGGAGCACTGAGGGGTGGTGGGGCAGAAGGGGATGCCAGTCAACAATCCTACTGGTGCTGGTGTCATTCATGTCACGCAAGTGCAGGGGTGGGTGGCACAATGAAGTGCAAGGGGAAGTGGCGGCTGGAAGTGCTGTACAAGGTAAGTAGGACTTGACGTCAAGGGCAGATGGTGTTAGGCGCAGACAAGTGCTGGGGGGGTGGCCTATAGGGGTACAGAGACAATCATGCAGTGCTGTGGGCTCGGAGGGGACAGGGGAGGTACACACTGCTTCTGGCTCGGCAAGGTCCTTTCAGATTTCTATGTGTCCTGCAGAGTTGTCACATGCCGCAGATATGTGCCCTTGGATTGGGGATCTCATCTTGGTGAAAAGGGTGAGGCGCTATTGCCTTTGGAGCATGTGGCAGGCCAGTTTGCCAGAGGATGGCCATGATGCAGGACATTCCCTCTCTGCCACCCGGCACCTGTGGTTTGGGTTCACAAGATCCGAGTCATGCCAGGACTCTGCATTGGCATGGGGCTTCAGACAGGTGGTCATGACCGTGGCAAAGACATCCAGTGTACCTGACATGGAGTGGAGCATGGAGTGGGCCCTGTCAGGATGGGAGTGAGCCTAAGGGGGAGCTGGATGGGGGGGAGATTTTGGCTGCATGAGCCTCGACTGACACACACTTCATGGGTCGGAATACCAAGAAGGTGTGTGACAGTGGTGAGGGTGGCTTTGCCTGTGGGGTGGTGAGGGTGAGCTGGGAGGAGAGGAGAATGTGATCACTCCAGGAGAGAGGAGTGCAGAGATGGACGGAGAGGGGAAAGTCAGATGAGATCAGAGCATCAAGAGTGTGCCCTGCAGAATGAGTAGGGACAGACGGGAGTCTAGAGGGTGAGAGGGAGTTGCTGAGGTCACAGAAAGGTCACGTGGGGGCGTCAACAAGCATGCAGGTGGATGCGTACAGCACCAAGGATGAGGATTTCTGTGTCTGGGGACATGAGTGAGGAGGAGAGGTGAGGACACTCAGAAAGGAAGTAGTACATTTGACCAGTTTTCCCAGACACAGTACGCACTGTTTGAGAATGTCAAGGTGTGGTGGAGAGAGACCTCACACAAGCCATTCCAGAGTGGAGTAGGTCTAAGTAGGAGTGACAGTGGCAGGAATACCCTCAGGGAAGCCAAGGGCACACCCCCCCTGCACAGTAGTGGCGGGCCAAGGAGAGGGTCAAGGATGCAGACAGAGCTGGCCGTCAGACATGTTTCCATGAGACCAAGGATGTCAAGGTGCATAACCTCATGTAAGTGACAGATATCGGAGGAATGCCTGATGCAGCCGCAGTGAAAGGAGTGTAATTGTGGAGGAGGTTGACAGCCTTGTAGGACTTACGGGGAGTGCTAGAGATCAAAGGTGCAGCATGTGTAGGAGTTGGAGTGGGAGGCGGAGAAGGTTCATGGGAGGGTGCAGGGAGGCAGTGCAGGATTGATGAGGAGAGAGGAGGGGGGACAGCAGGAGAGGTAAGGAAGTTGATGAGATGTGGGTAGCATTTCTCAAGGAGATTGAGGTTGGCCTAAGGGCCTTGGACTGAGACGCTCCCATTACCATGCACATCAATAGTGGCCTCTGAGGATTGGAAGGAGGCCAGGAGTACACCCCAACGGGTCCCACCAATGATGGTGGAAGAGGAGCAAGGAGAGAGGACAGGGACCATGTGAAGGGTCTATGGGACAGGCAAAGGCATGTATGAGCAGATGTCAGTGAGAGTTAGCTTAGAGTAGGCTCAGATGCACTGGTCAGCAATAGGGTGGGTCGCATTGGAGGGCAGGGTGCCCTCATTTGACTTTTGGCAAGCAGGTGTCGTGAGTAGGGCACGATGGTCTGAACTGTAGGAGTCATGGAAGATAGACCATGAAGAGCAGCATGGAGTGTGAGGGAATGGGGCTCGAAACCAGACGGTACCAAAGCCCACAGGTAGGAGGTGGATGTCAAGGCAACATCCACAGTATGACAGCATGTTGGTTGGCATTTATATACAGAGGACGCATTAGCATGTGGTATCATTGCATGTCAGGCATGTGAAGATGAAACTTGAATGGCTGGGGGAAAGGATAGGAATGGTATGTAAGACATCAGATGAATAGACAGGGGAGTATGAGCAACAATGTAGTGACAAAATGACAATTCAAGGGCAACTTCCATGGTGTCGGCCCATATGTGCACTGTTGCCAGTAGGGATAGTGCTGTGGCCAGATGGTGTTGCACTGAACATACTGGATGAGGCACATGGGTGCCACTATCAACTCTGCCACACACCCCCTTGACAGGCACCCAACATGAATGCTTCACACACACACCATGCACATGGATAATACACACATGCATGTGCACTCACCGGATGATGCCTCGTAATCAGGGAGGTCTCCCACACCTTGGAGTTGTCCCTCGGTGACGTAGGATCCAGCTACAGACTCGTGTGGTGTGAGTTCTATATCCTGTGCTGGGGACCCACCTCCAGTCACCAAGGTTGCGGCATGACTTGAGGCCAGCTTATCCTTTGCCCTGCGCTTAAGGTCATTCCAGCGCTTCTGGCAATCACTAGCTGTGCGCCTCACTACTCCAAGGGCACTTATTCTGTCAGCAATGGTCTGCCAGTGTGCCTGGCGTCTGGCATGTGTGGTCTTGGACCCTGCAACGATGACCATTTCCCTATCATGATCTGACACATACTGAACAAGTGCATTCAGTTCGGCGTCTGTGAAGCTTGGATTCCTTGATGGGCCGGACTGTGCAGCCGTGCCTGGGGCATCAGCCTGTGCCGGACGTGCACTCTTCCTCTTGCGCTTGGAAGGGGGTGGGGATCCAGAGTGTCCTACGCCGCTGTGGACACTAGGGGCAGGAGTCGTGGTGGACTCAGTACTGGGTGTGTGGGATTGCCCACTCAGCATGGGAGTAGGTGCAGGCATTGGGGGTAGTGGGATGGGGTCAGGCCTGATCTGAGGTGCATGAACTAGGACCGACACAGTCTTGGCAGGGTGTATGAGAGGTGGGGTGGATGGAGCCACACCCTGGCTACGGGGGCCAGCAGATGACCTATCTGGCATAGATGCGCGTGCCCTGATGACACCAATGTGCACCGGTGCACGTGCAGTGGACCTGCTGACCTGGATGTCAGCAATGGGATCACCCTCGGACAGGTCTGGTGCCACAATGGCCTGGTCCGACAAGGGCTGATCAGGGTTGGTATCAGCCACATGACTCTCAACTGGGGGGGGGGGGCATGGGTGTCCCTGACTGGTCCTCCAGACTGGGGGGGACAGGGGCACCCTGCAAGTCACAACCACGTCCCCTAGTGGATCCTCCACGGCCACCACGTGTGGCTCGGCCACCTTTGCCACCCTTACGGCTTGCACGCCTCCCAACCATGGCACTGATGGTATTGTGCGTATGGGAGTCGGTGTGCACAATTGTCCTGGGCAATTGGGTGTCAAAGGGGTTGGGTACCAGATGGTATTCGTACCCTAGTGCAGTGGCAAGGCTATATGACACCCCTGGGGAAAGATGACGGGTCACGCAACGCACAGGCACCCCAAAAAAGTTAAGGAACGTGCACAATACCCCTCCTAGACCACGTGTGCTGATGGAAAACCCTGCACTACGCTGTGGCATCCAGTAACACAATGAACGTATGCGTGTCACACGCAGCCTAGATTGACCTCTGAAGGGGTAGGCTACACACGGGGCAAGCACAGATGTTAGATACGTGCGTGACTCACCGTCTGCCAGGTAAAAGAGCGTGAAAAATGAGCGCTTTTGGTTGGCAACACCCCCGCCAAAAGAAGATGTGTACGCTGTCTGAGGAGACAGGACAACAGTAGAAGGGGACACTGTTTGAGGGAACAGGCCCAGGTAAACCAGTACAAGAGGAAAAAGAGAAAAAGCTGTCAGAGGTAACAGGGAGTACGAACTGGAAACGCCGTGAAGTAAATCGCGTGTGAAATGACAAGAAGTACAGAATTCACCCACTCGCTCTCCACGAAAAGCACGTACAAGGAAATGGTGTTCAACACTACCTTTTATACAGGCCCACACGTACAGCGTCACTTACGGCGTGTACGTGCTTGGCCCATGTTCACCAATCACACGCTTTGTCACTCCTGTGTGTGGATCCTTTTTCACCAATCACACGCTTTGACACTCCTGCGTGTAGCTCACTTTTCACCAATCACACGCTTTGTCACTCCTGCGTGTAGATCCATTTTCACCAATCACACGCTTTGACACTGCACGTGCAGGTAACTATTGACGCACATATGCTGGTGACGGGTTTTCACGCGATTCGCTGAGTGTGGGGTTTTCACGTGCAAAATCACTCCCTATCAGGCTGTCCACGTGTTCAAACACGAAAGACCAGGCTCCTGGCCAGGAGGCCAAATTTAAGTCCCCCAGAGCCCTGAGCACGCTCCCACCTGCCATCGGCTGCTGCCTGACTGCCTGCTGGCCACGTGCCCCACAGTGCTGGTGGGTGGGGGTGGTGGGAGACATGGGTGGGGGCCTGGTGGAGGGTGCCCCTGGTGGATGGGGGGTGGGGGTGGTGGGAGACATGGATGGGGGCCTGATGGCAGGTGCCCCTGCACTGCTGGGGGGTGGGGGTGGTGGGAGACATGGGTGGGGGCCTGGTGGAGGGTGCCCCTGGTGGATGGGGGTGCAGGGGGACATGATCAGGTGTGCAGGGTAGTCCACTGTTTTGTGGGCTGCCTGCAGGGGCCGTGGAGGGTGTACAGGGTACACCTGTGAGGGCCCACCCAGCCTATTCGCATGTGATAATTCCCACGCACCCCTGTGATACACGTACCCTGGCCAATCGCGTGTTGAACTTCCCGCTACCCCTGTAATACACGCACCCTGGCTGTTCGCGTGTGATAATTCCCGCGTACCCCTGTGATACACATTCCCTGGCCTATCGCGTGTTCTACTTCACGCGTCCCCCTGTAATACACGTTCCCTGGCCAATCGCGTGTTGAACTTCCCGCTACCCCTGTAATACACGCACCCTGGCTGTTCGCGTGTGATAATTCCCGCGTACCCCTGTGATACACGTTCCCTGGCCTATCGCGTGTTCTACTTCACGCGTCCCCCTGTAATACACGTTCCCTGGACAATCGCGTGTTGAACTTCCCGCTACCCCTGTGATACACGCACCCTGGCTGTTCGCGTGTGATAATTCCAGCGTACCCCTGTAATACACGTTCCCTGGCCTATCGCGTGTTCTACTTCACGCGTCCCCCTGTAATACACGTTCCCTGGCCAATCGCGTGTTGAACTTCCCGCTACCCCTGTAATACACGCACCCTGCCTGTTCGCATGTGATAATTCCCGCGTACCCCTGTAATACACGTTCCCTGGCCTATCGCGTTTTCTACTTCACGCGTACCCCTGTAATTCACGTTCCCTGCCTAGTCGCGTGTAGTACTTCCCGCGTACTCCTGATTTGAAGATTGCCCGCTTTTCTTTCCTTGTTTGCCTGCCCTGTGAAGTGGTCCAGGGTTAGCGCAGCCCTTAGCGATGATTTAGCGATTTTGATGGCTTTTCCTTGCGCGAGGGCGTTCTTGGGGGCGTTACTGGCGCTGCTGCAGGCTCGCTGCGATTCTCTGCGCCACGGCTGGTTTGGGAGCTTGAAATCCATGAATACGCTGTGCGCGGAAATCTGTTTTAGCGCACGTGCCTGGCGCAGACTATCGCAGGCGCACGCTGTGCGCCAGCCGCGTGCGCTACTTGTGCGCTGGATTCTATGAATTAGCCTGTGAATGTTTTCTTACAGTATGACATACCTCCATTCCAGGCTACATTGAATAGACAGGGCTGTATAATTTCCATGGCAATACTTGCTTTCCATTGTTATTGAACGCAACATTTAACTTGCTTATATGTCTATATCTTGAAACTACATCTTAATTGACATATATCTATGCCTCATAAAAGCTACACCATAACACTTTCTACATGAAATGACTGGAGAAGGAAACTCTAGGTTTCATATGGTACTCTGGCATGATAATATGAAGAATCCAAAAGACACCCCAAAGAGAAAAATTTTAGGAAAAATGGTACCCGTGAGATGTTACTACGGCATGGCAATGATAACGTTTTTGAATTGGGGTAAACAAGGTGCACACAAAAATCACAAAATGTGTTATCAATAAATGTTAGTCATTAACAAGTGCCCAGGTTTAGATATACTATGATTTTCCTTGGATCTAGTGTAGCACTCCTAGCATATTGTCATCTTCTTTGAAAATAGAAGCCAACTTATGTTTTCTTTGTCTACAAAGAGCTGGCATCATATGTGGGAATTCTGCCAGTTATAACGTTGATCATATTCACGAGCTGAAGGTATAAATTGAAAAACACAACTAAAATAAGACATGTGCTACAGCACTGACCAGTGAACCGCTGAAAGATATTACATTAAAAATCAGCCAGCATCAAAGAGGGTGTGGGGGAGGGTAGCAAGAAAGGGTTCATCTGCATGGAGATGACTCAATCCATTTAGTGAATTTAGTTGCAATAAATGTTGTGTAGATTAATCATTCAGTCTGTTTTAGCACAATGCTTGCATGCTACTAATAATGCATTTAATGAATGTGTATTGCATCTTCACAGTGACATTATCAACTGGTTGCTATTTTCATATGGCAAAAGCAACAGAAAGATAACTTAATTCAGTAAATTAGAAAATGTAAGGTCGTCTATTTCCCTTGATAGAAAGCGTTGATATTGTGAATATGTTCAGGAGCATGAAACAAAAGTAGAACCATTTCATGGAAATTAAGAGTTCATCAAATTAAAGTTGGTTTTGAATTCACGTCTCTGAGTAATCTAAATTGATATGCATGTTTATTGAACTACTCAAGGATCAGATCGAACACCACTAGTATGAACTGTGTTGTCAAAGTAGCGTGCCAGTACCTAATCATTGTTTTATTTGTTTCCTGTTCTTGCTGTGGAAGGTTTTGAAATATTTGCTTCGTATATTGTCCGCTTTGCTGTGGAGTTTTCAAAGTAGGATAAGTCAAAGCAGTTTTGGCGAAAGTGTGGGATGGCCATCAATGTATCACATTTTAGCTATCCTCCTGTGGCAGGAGGATAGCTCTGCGGCAACGCGTGGGTCTTGGAGGCAAGACCACGCTGAACAAAAACAGGTTAGAATTCCGGACATGCACTTGAAAAAAAAAGACCAAAAATATAAAATAAAAAACAAAAAAAGGAGCGCTTTATAAATAACCTGCCATTCCACAATGAAACTAGCGCCTAGATACCTACATGTTATGTGCGCTCTAAATAAATGCAAACATAAGTAATAAAAATGTATAAATAGATAAATTAACAAAGCTGTATCTAGTGACAGCACACATGCATTGCGTGGAGTAGACTGCATGACACGCAAAGGGACAGGGAGTCAGATGAGTGTGAGAAACATGTGTGGAGCTTGTTTATAGAAATCAGAAGGAAAGATTGTATTGCTAAATAATAAACAAAACTGAAAAATAGAATGTGTGTGAACATCCCCCTTTAATTTCTGCTTGCTCATTGTGAAGTGGCAAGAAACCTGAGATGCAGGTGCTTCAATTAGATTGTTTTTTAAAATGTCCTGGCCGTTGCGATCATTTGTGGCTATTGTTTCTATTTCTTGGTAAGACTTTAGTACTCTTTTTCATGATGAAGCAAGACCAAGGTTTAGCCAGACAATGTTTTCATATTTCCCATAGAAGAGTGTCCCTGGTAAACGGTCTCCAGCTTGGTAGCACCACTTTCTGTATGGGAGAGCATTTTCCTTTAGCTGTGTGTTCTCAGATTTGGTGAGATAGGCTGTGACATATCTTGCAAATGCAGTGGAATTGCCTGCAATGTACAGTATGTCTATATTTGCACTCCACAAGAGGACATTGATTACATTGTAATCATTGATGCACTTGGATAATTCATCCCTTTTAATGTTGTATGTGTTTTTAGGGGATTTGCCTTTTCCACTTTGTCTAACAGAAGACACCAAGCTATTTACTTTTGTGCAAACTAGGGAAGCCAAAGCGACATTTGGTACAGTGTTTACCTTCTTCTTTATATCGAAGTAAGCAGTATTTGCCACACTTAGGTTTTTGGAAGTTTAATATTTGTGTACATAGGTTATTAGGTGTGCTTTCTGAAAGGATGTCACAGGTAATGCATTTCTCAATAAATTATAAAACAGTGACACATTGGGGAGCATTCTTTATCCACAAAAGCATGTGGATGTGTGGTGCTCTTCTGGATTGATATTGTTTTCTCCAAAAGAACTGTTTCACTTCTCAGAGTGGGGGAAAGTTTTTTTGCAGATGAAGTGCAGCATGGCAATGAAGCAATGGTGAAAGTACCTTGATACAGTGACAGTGTAAAGAGAACAGAGTTCTCCTGGTGTTTTTCTATCTATTCCCTCTTTATTTGGTTTTGCATAAGAAGCTGTGCAAGTCATCTCATACATAATCTAAACAACTTAAAGTAACAAACCATGTAGGTGGGCCGAGGTTCCTTAACATACAACTGTAAGAGGATTCAATTCAGCACTACAGCTAAGTTAACGCCTAGTCTAGAATACTGAATGAAAACCCTTATTGATATATCTTTATGTCCAGTTCATGCGTTCTGGATGACTACCCCTATATAACACCCCTCTCTTGGAATCCCCCTGACCCCACTGAGCCAAGAAGTAGTTCTGTTTTGCAAGTTTAAAAGGTTTATTTGATAATTTAAAATATATATATATATGTCACACCTTGTAATAAATTAATAATTGAATATCACACTTAATCTGATATGATAAAGATTAACAACGGAGAATCTGGCACTAGCACACTTCTTGATAATCACTAAGGAGTTGACATGAAATGGATAAGGTAGCACACTGGTAAATAGGTACAGAAGTATAATGTGGTAGAGAATGCTTTATAAGGTTCAAGGAAATGCAAGGTTGAATGAATGAAATGCAGTATAGAAAATACTCAATATGATTTCAACCAAACAATGTAATCACTTTTCTCTGGCAATCCCCTCCCCCCCTTGATGCAAGGCAAGGAAATGGAAGGAAAACACACAGTTCTCAGAAATGCAATCAATGTAAATCAGTTCACCCCAGCAAGCTTACACTACAGAAAACAGATAGGAGTTTTGAAAACACAGGCAAAATGCTTTGATATGTGCTAGCAATGGATGAGAAATATGCTGGAAATGCTTTTAATTCCCCTTTCAGAGGTTCAGGGTGAGTGGTATCTAGTTAATATTAGTCCAGGCTCACACTAGCAATGATGCAGGGATAGTTAGCAGGTTAAACGAATTTCTGGCAAATGGAAGGCAAGCAGCAGCAGTTTTTACATGTGAAGAAATTTGCAAATCGCGGTAAAATTCGCGAATGCGTGTTCCGCGATTGCGGTAAAACTATAAGGTAGGAATGCGGTTCTAGGTTCAAAGGAAAGCCACGATTCTAAGCTTTCAGATAAAAGTTACTGCAAGTCTCTAGCCCAAACGGTTACAGAGTTATGAGCGATTAAATAACGGTCGTTTTTCAGATTTGAAATTTTAAAGTTCAAAAAGACACGTGCAGCTTGCAACTAGAAAATGACAAGTGACAGCTTTGCAATTGGCAGGTGACAGTTAGGAGACAGTTCTACTTAGATTAAAATAGGATTGAATTATATTATTTTAACTAAGAGATTGGTTCTGAGCTTTGCTGAGTACTCACAAGAGATTTTGAACCGGAAAGCGACTTGGTCACGGACTTCAGTCTGGTCAGGTCTTCCCGGGTTCTGCTCACAGCGCCTGGCCTCTGGAACTGCTCACAGCATCGGGGTCAGCACTCTGGATACAATGGCCTGGTCTCTGCTAGGCACCGGTTCTCTGGGTCGGGTCCTGCCTTCTCTTTGGATATTTCTGTCACCGGGTTCTTGCAAAAGTTCTTGGCAAAATTCAGACGGCTCGCCCGGCTGTCTGAAGAGTTCAGTTGCAAAAATATTTTGAGGCCTGCTGACAAATACTCTTGCTGGCAGTGGCCTTTTTGGTTAAGGTTCTGAAGTCTCTGTTTATCTTGGAGTGTAAGTGTTGGCTCTTTGAAGATTGATGGAGGTAAGTATGGATTTTTCCGGCAGAGCGTCCCGCTGCAGATGGAATTGAAGGTCCCTATCTGTCCTGTCTGTCTGCTTTTATGTGTTTAGAATGTGGGTGTGTTCTAGCATCACTGACCCTACCTCTCTCTCAGCTTCTAATTGGTCAAACTTCCATTTATCATTTGATTGGGGAATGAACTGTGAGTCAGAGGGATGTCATTTTATGGCTTGCAGATAGGACACTCCTCTGTCAGATTGCACACATTCTATATTTGATAATAAATGACATATTTCACAGTTACACAGTTGCTTGAACTTACATATACATGGTGTGGCTGAATTTAGCCATGTCTCTGTCCAAATCTGCTGTTTCTAAGAGCTTGCATTCAGAAATGGCACATAATTGACTTCTTAACTGATTTTTCAATTTCTGACATTGACCCAACTTTACATACATGTGTGCAGGGAGTATGGACATTAACTGATGAAGTTTCAGATTTTTAACATGCATACATTTAGCGTAATATCCACTTTTCCGCTAAAACCCCCCTGAACACGCCACCGGGTCGAAAAACCTCTTAAAATGTGGGCAGAAAAATCACAAGAATTATGGTATCATTTATAAAATTTTCACATGTCCGCTCTATGAATGATCCATCTTTTTAAAGTTATGTTCTGGCTCCAAAGGGGTGTGGTTTCCTCTCAGCACAAGGTAGAAATACTGGTTTATCCAGTTCTGCCAAGCCAGCTTGCTCTCACAGGCAGTGCCCCTCCCCTTTCCTCAGGAGGAAGCCACTTTTTACGACCATTTACGACTCCTGCCAATAAAACCTTTGCCTGAGCAAGGACAGGGCTTTGTTCACTTTCCTGCAGAGCACAGGTAATTCAATTATCAGATAGATGGCATATCCTTAGTGTGGCCAGCAAAAAGGCAGATGGGCCTGGGAACACAGTTGTGACTCAAGTTTCACTCCTGATGGGGGTAGTTGCCAGGCAGAATCAAGTTCTTTAAGCCAGACTTTCAGCTAACTGTCATGTTTTTTGTTGCTTTTTAAATTAACTTGCAATTTTACACATGCAGCTAGAATGCTGATTCTAAGTTTAAACTATGACATTTAAACAATTGCAAAGGCATGTGACACCAAACATAGGTCACTCATTTAATCTAAACATTTTCGATTTTAGTGTCTTTAAATCCAGTGCAACTTAAACTGCTGCAATCCACAGCTCAGCCAGTCTTGTTATAAACCTTCAAGTCACTTCAGAATATCACTTTACATTGTATCCACCTCTCAGTAAGTCTTTCTTTGGCTTGCCTTGGGTTCACTTATTCAGTTTTACACAAAAAAGTAAAATCTGGTGTTGTTTTAAAACGCCGGCTTTTGGATAGTGGTGAGTACTGGTACTGCACCCCTTTTTGGGATTTAAGAAAATGAATTCCCAACAGTTATGGGTTTGCTTTTGGCAATTAGCATTGCCATTCCCAATGGTTTCAGACTACTGTGTGGGTAGTCCAATGGTGGTTTTAGGCAGTGTCCTTCTGTGCCCATAACATCGGCAAAAATGGGTGGCAGCCTATTCTTCATGCATTTCCCTGTGCATTTTCTGGGAAGCTCTGGCCATCATGAGGTTTTCCATGTCAGTACTGCACAGTTTTGAGGTAGGGCTCGGATGCATGGGTAAATACATCCCACACAACATACATCAGATTTATGTCAAAACCAATATTCTTTTGGGACATGCACCCAAGAGTCTGCCCACTGGCTGCAAGCACTGTAATAGTATGTGTACAGAAGTAGACAGGGCCTTCGGTGGCTGGCTTATGTATGTGGGTTTTGGACACTGGCCAGATTCTTGGGTGCATGGTTGTATTATGCTGTGGTGGTTGTGGCCAGCCCCTAGACATCAGGGTGCATGGCCAAAGGCACTGGCAGAATGACTGCGCTATCATACGGCCATGCAACCAAGAATTTACCTACAGCTATTGCAGTAGCTAATGTTCAGTGGGCAGTTTCAGACACATGTTTGGGCTTATTTGGTGACCGCATGAGGGATTCTTACAGTAGAGGAGTGGTGTCTGGATGCTATGGTGATATTGGCATTGGTGACAAATAGGGTTGTGGGCTACTTCAATATCTGCAGATCGTGTCCAAATTGGGATGGTAAGGGTTAATTGTGTGTGGGTTGTGGCCATCAGCCAGATTCTTGGGGGATGGCCGTATTATGCTGACCCTCTGTCATACTCTTTCCTTACACACCATACCCAGGGAACCTTATTGGGCAATCCCATGGCCTCCACAGTCCCATTTCCATGTCTGCCATCCTCAAAAGCCCCAGATGTGGCACTTGTGATCCGTGAAGTACTGCGGTGTCTGCGGATAAATCTTACAATTCAAGGGGGTGGGGAGAGAAATTTAACCCATGGTAGGAGATTTCCTCTTCAGTGGTGGCTCTGAAAAGAGTCTTTTTTTTAAAGGTGCTTGTAAAGAAACACAGCTTTTTTGTATTTTTTGGGGCTTTTCTCTTTTCCTCCTTGCTGCCTTACATGAATCTCTGGAAAGCATCCCTTAGATTGCTAAAGAAAATGGCATTTCCACGGGTGGACAAGGAAATGCCATCTGCAGTGAAATAGTTCATGCAAGAGTCTAGGAGCTGGCCACAACCACAACAGCATAATACGGCCATGCACCCGAGAATCTGACCACTGGCATAAGCATTGCACAAATATTTGTACAGAAATGCAATTTGCCCATTAGAAAGAAGCATGACACTAAAATGCATATACTCATTATAAATACTTTCCAGTCACTGCATATTTTTTGAAACACGGTGACAGAATACCATTGAAGAGGAAATTGCACTTTTTAATATTTTGTACTTGCCATGCTTTGGTAACAGGCAGGTTTTCGTTTTCTGTGTGCATTCTGAGCATTTTACAACAAGTGTGTTAGTGAGAGAAGCGGTTATAAAAGTGACAGAAGGAAAGAAGAAAACAACAGTTTGCACATTAGAATGGGTGATACGGGCAAGCATGCATGTTGTGGTAATATATTGAAGTTTCACATAGGGTCTGGCACCTGAAGTTGATTTGCAAATGTTCCCAATGTGGTTTTCATTTTTTTGTAACAAAAAATCACAGAGAGTGCTGCTAAAATTTAAATATATGGTTTGCAACTGTTATGCAAGTGGGTGTTCCCTGTTCCTTGGGTGTGGTGTGCAAGGAGAAAGTGTGACAGAGGGTATTTTTGCTGATTGGAGTGCAGATGGCTATGGCTATGGCTGTATCTTTTAAGAGGCAGGGTGTCTGGATTTTATATGCAGAGCACTGTGGAGTGGCTGCACATCTTGAATTTTATCATGTGGCTGTGCACTGGTATGGAGTGCGCGGCATGAAGTGGGTAAACTGGGTTCCTCTCTGTGCCACTTTAGTGGCGCGCCATCATCCGCCTTTGTTATTATTCATTGTGGAGGTAACAGTTTAGGCCATGTTACCAGAATTTCACTGCAATTTGCGATGTTGCAATGAAGGAGGCACTTGGGAAAGTCATGGACGTGTTTCCAAATGCCTGAGTAATTTTTTCTCGCATTTCCCAGAGACAGATGTGGCTGCCCTCTTCTTCATTTGGTCCGCAAATGGAGAAAGCCAGGCACAATGTCAACAAGGCTGTTTGCCCCTTTTTGAGAGATGTTGCCATGTCCTGGCGATCAGCTTTTTTTGTGAAATATCCAAAATGCTTTGCAGTCCTTTCTGAATTTTTGCAGTAGGTGTTGCCCACTTCAAACCTTCCAAAAACAAAAAAAAACAACACAAAAAGGCTCTTTTCAGAGCCACCACTTTCACCCACAAAAGAGTGCAATGTTTTTGATGGCGTCACCACCTACATTTTTTAGAAGTCCCCAGACTACCGCACTGTCTGTGGACTTTGCGGACTGCGCAGGTGTCTGCACCTTATTTTTTGGTATTTCTATTTTTGAACTGCGAAAGGTGGCTCTGAAAAGAGAAAATATTTGGTGTTTTTGTTGTTTTATCGTTTCTTTGGTGTTTTTGTACACAACACACAAGGAAGGAAAGGGAGGGTAGGGAAGGCACACCAACCACAGGGGCTAAGGGGCAGGTGGAGAGAGGAAGATGTTGGGTGGGCTTCATGGAGGTAAGAGGCAGTGCCCCTCATGCCCCTGGACTGTAGCCTACAAAGTGCTCCGGAATTGCTCTTTCCTGCAGAGTACCGCATCACAGAACATACACAGTACAGTGACCCTCAAAAGGCAAGGGTCAACTGCATCATATATGGTCTGTGAGGCCTGGTGAAGGATCTGTTGCCCCAGAGGAGTATCTCTTGTGGTGACAGGAGCAGATGCAGAGGATGTGTTAGAACTCAACCTACTACAGCCTTCAAAGGGGACAACCCTCTGAACTGCTGCCTTATGGTTTGACCTAAGATGTCGCCACATGGAAGTGGTCCCGTAGCTGTACAGCCCAGGCTTGCCGTGACTGCACTAAATGTAGCAAACCTAGGCTGAACGAGCCTTGCGTATGCCCCTAAATGTGGTAAAGAGCCTCCACACCCAACACTCATGTTGGCAGCTGATAGTGGAGACTTCTACTACCGCATTCTCTTCCTCTTCTTGATCCCCCTCTACATCACAGCACCTGTTCCCCTCTCCAGGCCCTCCAAAAGGCGGTGGTGGTGTGATGGTTTGGATTAGCACAGCAGAAAAGAAATTCCAGCAAACCAGCAATCTGGAGCAGTGCTCTGTCCTGGGTATCTAAAAACAGACTGAGGAGCAGCAGTGGGGTGTGGTCTTTTATAGGGGTGCAGTGGAGCATCCCGTGAACATTTGCACACTCTGCAGACACTTAGAACTCGAAGCTGGGCTCAAAAAGTTGCAAAACGTCTCTAGATCGACAAGGTCATAGTCTAGGACCTCTGTAAGGGTGATGTTTCACCTTAAAACACCTTGGAGTTGTCCAAACAGCACTTTTTATGTATCATGTGGTCCAAACAGTGTCCGTGAATACAGACCGACTTTCAGCGTGGGTGCGGTCACATGGTGATGTTACGAACGTTCGCGAATGGGACCGCTATCCGTAGGACATCTATTGCACGGGATGCAATGTGCGCATGTGCCTAGGTTTCCGGAAGGACAGGGCAGGATCCCCAAACCAATTAAAAGTGTGACATGTGCAGCAGACAGATCAGGACAGGCACAGTCTTCAGAGGACACAGGTGATCAGGTACGCATGTGCCCAGGTGTCTGTAGGACAGGGGCAGGATCCCTAAACTAATTAAAAGTATGGCACAACTTTACAGACCTTGCGGACAGGCGCAGTGTTCGGAGGGCACAGGGGAACAAATGTGCATGCGCCCATGTGTCCGTAGGACAGGGGCAAGGTTCCCCAAACTAATCAAACTATGTCACGTTTCTGCAGACGTCTGCAGACAGGGGCGGTGTTCGAAGGGCACAGGGGATTAGATGCTCATGTGTCCAGGTGTCCATAGGATAGGAGTGGGACTCCCAAACTAATTAAAAGTGTGACACAACTTTACACAACTTAACAGACTTTGCAGGCAGGCACAGTGTTCGGCGGTAACAGGGGATCGGATGCGCATGCGCCCAGGTGTTCGCAGGACAAGGTCTGGGCCCCTGAATCATTTTGATTATGAACAGCCCAGACAGGCACTTTCTTAGTGTCTGTAGGACACCTTCATTTTGAATACGGGCAACCCGGACAGTCGTGCTGTCCGTGGACTCCAAACTGGGCTTAAAAAAACAAACACACACAGCAACAGTAAACACATACAAATGTATTAACAGAGATCAAAAACATTCAATTAGGAAAGGGAAGGGGTTGCGGAATGGGAAACATAGACAGGGGAATTTGGGTTTTGCACAGGCTGGTCATCAGGAGAGGAAGGGATTGAGGTCTCATCATAGCGTCTTTGACTACATGGAATTTGTGGGGATGGTTGGCTGGGACAGAGGGAAGAGGTACAAGTACAAGTGGAACAGAATTACTTAATATTGTCCATTATGTGCGATTCTACAAATACTTTCCAGTCTGTAAAACTGTTGTTCCGCTGGCCCATTTCTGCACACAGGCTCATCAGTTCATTTTCCACATTTGCATGTTGGGTCTGTCTTTGCTCATCCCCTTAGCTGGTGCTTCCGCCCCATTGCCTTCATTGCAGTATATACTGTTAAAAAAGATGCATGTTTCAGTTACATGTGAAGCAATGCGCATTCATTTTCCTACTTCAAAATTGGAACTGTGTACCATTAAAGGTGTTATCATCACTCATTTCACCATGAGGGAAATTTTCCTCAAGCCACTCCAGGGTGCTTGCCATTTCTGTGTCATAAAAAATATGATTTTTACCAGTCATTTGCACTGAACAAACTCCACAGTTACAGGAAGAAATACAGAAATATAGTGTACTTGCCACTTTCTTGAATGGTTCTCTTCTTAGTACGTTGCACTTCCTTGTGACAGTTGCTTCTTACTGTGTATGCAAAGCATCACTGAGGTAATATTTTTGGATGCACAGGTTATTTTTCTGTTTGGTGCATTCCATTATGTTGCACAACCTATGCAATTGCAGTTCTGCTTTTCTAAGTACAAAGTTTGTAGACCAACTTAATTTTCCCTTGTAATACACTTATTTGTTGATCGTTAAACATCTTCAGTTTGTTTGCTGCACACTACAACAATGTAAGACAACCCCTGAGCTTTTGTGATGTCATCTCTGATGTCATGGGTGTTAGTCTTACCAGTGCGCGGTGGAAGCGCAAGTTATGGTTGCTTAGCTTACCACAACTGGCGATTTTCTGTTTTGTTTTCGATTTTACCTGTAGCCATAATAACCTTTTAACACACTTTTTCCACTGGTTGTGATAGGGTTGTATTAGAGCAAAGTAACCATAATGTCCCTTTAACAACGTTTTTTCACTGAATTTGATAGGTTTTTATGAGCGCAACTTAAGCATAATGTCACTTTTGGAACCACAAATCTTCCATAGAGAAGCAGGATGTTGTCAGGATTTCAGCAGGTGACCCGGGATTTTCAAAGAGCTACGTGCTCATGCTCCGGTCACTAATTACGCCCCCATGATGAATTGAGCAACTTAACCATAACTACACAGCCACTATCGCAGGCCATGTAGTATATATATATATATATATAGTCAGTGAAATGACATTTGTGATGTCATCTTTGATGTCCTGGGTGTTAGTCTTAGCAGTGCACGGTGGTGGCGCGAGTTATGGTTGCTTAGCTTACCATAACTGGCGAATTTCAAGGGTTTTTCGGTTTTACTTGGAACCATAACGTCCCTTTAACAAAGTTTTTTCACTGAATTTGAAAGGTTTTTAGCAGCGGAACTTAACCATAACGTCACTTTAACAACGTTTTTTCACTGAATTTCTTAGGTTTTTAGTAGTGCAACTTAACCATAACGTCCATTTAACAAAGTTTTTTCACTGAATTTCATAGGTTTTTAGTAGTGCAACTTAACAATAATGACTTTGACTTTATATACATATCATATGGAACTGACTGAATCTCTTCTACTGTACTTGATGTCCACAAACTCATTTAATGTTCGCGGACATGTTCGAAGAACAGTACCACTACCTAAAATCTCTGGGGGGGTATGATTGTTATATCATAACATAGGAACATTTAACAAATTCAAAAAGGAGCACACAAACACATTATATGTACTTATACATAAGAAATCTAACCCATATATACAACACACTAACCATTCATTTAAATGCACTATGTTATAAAATGGAATATACCACAAGAAGATAAATTGGCTTCCAACATAATTACCTCACAAACACGACAGAACTGAGAACAAGAGCAGACCCACTGAGTACATAGGACATATCTTACCTGAAATAGTAAGTGTACTTCATTTATTCATATATTTATGAACTTTCTGTATTAGATAAAAAAATATATTAGCTTTTTTTTTTCTCTCACAGAAATGTCTAGTACTCTGGAATAGCTAGAGGTGCATTTCCCACATGAAGAAATGTCACAAGATAGTGAAACTAATGGTAAACACTTTATAATATAAACCATTTAATTATTATTATTTTGTATACATTTAACATATCTATATATATATTATTTTTGTACAGAGCATACCAAAATAGAAAATACTTCAGAAAAACCTGTTATGGATAACACTTTTCACAGTATAGAAGAAAAAAATTGATTTATTATTGACTAATTTTAATAATTTGAAAACTTTTGTGGAAGATCATTTTACACCAAAAACCTCGTACCATTGCCCCACATGTACTTGTCCCTCCTCACCATATCCCAGTCAATTATCCCCAAACTCTCTCCATAACCCAAAACATTTTGATGAGACTTCCATCCCTTCTTCACCTAATAACAATCATGTTGAAACCCCTAATTCTCCTGTTTGTGTTTCTGTTTATGCCTCACCTTCTCTGTCATAAATTATTAATATATGTTAAATAAAGTTTCATTTTTATATTGTGTTGTAAATAGTTTCATTTTTTTTTTTTTAAAACAATGTAGGTGTCCGCGGACAGTGCAGGTGTTCTGAAATGTTTGTAAATAAATGAAAATGGAGGTGTCCTGAAGAACACTATACCTGTTCGTACTGTTCGCTAGCAAGATGAAACTATTCTAAGAACACACACGGTGTCCTGAAATGTTCGTAAAAAAAAATAATGAAAGTGTCCTAAAGAACACTCTATCTGTCCGTAGTGTTCGCTATCAAGTTTAAACTGTTCTAAGAACACAATTGGTGTCCTGAAATGTTTGTACGTAAACGAAAATGGAGGTGTCCTGAAGAACACTATACCTGTTCGTAGTGTTCGCTAGCAAGTTCAAACTGTTCTAAGAACACACACGGTGTCCTGAATTGTTCGTAATTAAACGAAAATGGAGATGTCTTAAAGAACACCATACCTGTCCGTACTGTTCGCTAGCAAGTTGAAACTGTTCTAAGAACACAATTGGTGTCCTGAAATGTTCGTACATAAACGAAATTGGACGTGTCCTGAAGAACACTATATCTGTCCTTACTGTTCTCTAGCAAGTTTAAACTGTTCTAAGAACACACGCAGTGTCCTGAAATGTTCGTTTCACGTGTGACGCAATTTTAATTAGTTCAGGACCCGAACAGTGTCCGTAGAACATCAACGTGCATGCGCTAGCCAATCTCCGTGCATTTGGTGTCCTGCGGACATGCGCTTCCTTCGCAGACCTGCTCGCGAACGGATCATATGACCGCTCCCACGCTGATCGCGTGTTCTGAATGCGGACACTGTTCGTGTCCCCGAACAAATTAAAAGTACATTTTCAATTAATCCATAATATTTTTCAATAAAATCTCACCATGGCACAAGTCCCAATAGTAATCCTGAGTTTCTACATACCTTTTGAAACTTTTTGAACTTTTTTTTGTGTTCCATCTGTCCGCGGACAGCGCGCATGTCTGCGACCGCGCACAAGCACCCCTATAAAAGACCACACCCTAGAGCTTATTCTCATTGTGTTTCTGGCTATTCTTCAGAACACAGCGATTTTTGCTGCCACCTGCAGATTACACCAACATCGAGATGGCATCCCTTGCTGCTGAAATGCCACCTGGTGCTGCACCAGCTTCAGCACCACCTCCCTCCACCACCACCTCCCCAAGGGCCTGAAGAGGGGAACAGGAGTGAGGATGCAGAGGAGGAGGAAGAGGATGATGAGAATGAGGTAGAGGAAATCCCTACTACCCGCACTAGGCGTGAGTCTTGGGTGTGGCGGTTATTTACCATTCATGGGAATGTTCCTAAGGCTTGTGTGAACCGTGTTACCTGCAATGAGTGCAAAATGATACTCAGTCGTGGGAAGCATGGTAAGTACAGCTTTGGGGCCACTACTATGAAGCGATACTTGAGGTCGTTTCACTCTGGGGCTATTCGCAGGGTTGTACCTTGCGAAGAACGTAGCAGGCTGATTTCCTCTACTTCATCCTCTGTTTCTGATCCTGTCACCACAAGGACCACCTCTATGGGACAGCGTCTTCCTCAAGCTGCCTCACAGGCCCTACAGAATGCTGATGACCCTTACCTTTCGAGAGTCACAGTTGTATGTATGTACTGTGACACAGTACTCTGCAGGGGGGAGCACTTCGTAGTGCTTTTGAGACTATCGTCTCAGAGCACGAGAAGATCTGCTCACTACCCAAATAAAACCCACTTTACATCTTCCTCTCTCAGCTCGCCCTTTCTTATCCCTGTGGTTGGTGTCCCCCCCTTTACCTTCCTTTCCCCTCCTCTCCTAGTGTGTCGTGTATAAAAAACCAAAAAAAATACAAAATATCAAAAATCAACAAACAAATAAGGCTCTTTTCAGAGCCGCCTTTCACAGTTAAAAAATAGAAGTGAAAATAAATGAAGCAGGGCCCTTTGTATTTTTTAGTAGTCCGCGGACAGTTTGTGAACATTTAAAAAATTGGGTTGCTACCCTATCACAAACATTGCAATTTTCTCTGGGAGGAAGTGGTGGCTCTGAAAAGAGCCTTTGGGAGGTGTTTGTAAGTCAAAAATTATAAATGCTTAACACCTACTGCAAAATGGTTGTTGTAATTCCAAAAAAGGTCGCAATGCATTTTGTACATTTCTCGTAAAATCTGATTGCCACCATAAGTAAGATGGACTCCATCTCTGCGAAAAATGTATGTACTACGAAAAATAATATTTTCATTGTGAAAAGAGGACATGCCAAAATCTCTTAGAAAGGCACAAACAGCCTTATTAACATTGCGCCTTGCTTTTTCCATTTGTGGACCAAATGAAGAAGAACAAAGCCACATTTGTCTCTGCGCAATCCGTGAAAATATCACTTGAGAATTAGGAAACATGTCCATAACCTTCCCAAGTCCTTCTTTCATAGCAAATTGCAAACAAATTCCAGTCACATGTCCTAAACTGTCCCTCCACAATGAATTACAATTATGTCTGGATGTTGCTCTGTCTCCAAAGTAGCACAGAGATGTAGCAAGTCCAACCACTTCATTCCACGTACTCCATGCCAGTGTACTTCCACATGTGGGAATACAAGATCTAAAGCTACTCCACAGATTTCTGCATGCACCTTCAACCAATATATCCATGAATCTCCCAAAATCCATACAATCTTTTTCCTAAAACACACAGACATAGCTATCTGTTGTTCTCTCAGCAAAAACAGTAAATAAGAAACTCTCTTCTGGTACAACACACCCACTAAGCTTTCCTGACCAATCCCTTTCAGTACTCATTCTCATTTGCATGACCTCTGAACCCAAGAATCCCCGGATGTAACTCCCGATGTCCGCGAACTACCTCCATGTCCGCGGACATATCGTAACATGAACAGCCCTTCTACCATTTCCACTTCACTCTCTCTGCCATTCCCTCATTGGATATAGCTAAGAAGTCACATGACCATGCACCAATCACATTCAAGACCTCTACATCTAACTGCATCATCATAGATCAGCATAGATAGTGTCATATCATTGGCAAGCACCATCTACCAGAAATACTGTACAAGTCTCCAAGATTTCTACTTGCAGCTCCATGCATATCCATATGCATGAACACAAACTTCAGGTATGCATATTTTCTGTACAGTAGATGAACACATTTTCAAACAGACTTTTAGTTTGTGTAATCTGTAAAATGAATTTACTGTATTTTTTTCAATTTCCTAAAATCAACTATCACTTATAAACCTTTATACTATTTACTTTCTTTATACACACACACTCAAATCATGTTAAACTAACATTTTTTAAATGAAATATATAGACTACATATATTCAAACACAATTGCATGCAAGCACAAACTATGTTTAAATCTTAAAAAAATACTTATACAATTTCATATTTTTTTGTTTTTATTTATTTATTTACTTAATTACTTTAATTTAGACATGACATTGAGGCGCTATTACCTAGAACAGCTTAGTTACAGAAATAGTGATATTCACTGGTATATTATAAATTTCACAAGACATAGTAAAGATATTTTTTTTGCTACAGTTAGTCATTCAATACAATTTGTTCATTACAAACATATCATATGTACTGAACTGATGCAATGTATCTTATTTAAATAAATTAGTTTAATGGTTTTAAAGAAGGCACTGAGGATTTCAATTAAAAAAATCAATATCTAAATTAAAAACAGCGCTATATACAAACAAAGTTACTAATTTGAAGCTTTTACAATTGCAGTTAAGACCAGTCTCCTGAAAAGAAGCAGCCGAATTCGAAGAACAAAGAAGAACTAAGAAGTTACCTGTTCATTTGAGAAAAAAAGTAAGTAGAATATCACCATAATATTTGTATTATTACTCAAACATACTGTAAAGTTAATACAAGCTATTTCTGTGCCTAAAAATAGAGATTGTGTACCATTTTGTCCAAAAATCTCCATGTCTTAAACAGCGCTTTATAGCCAGAATGGCCCACAAATTCCTATTTTTGGACACACAAATTACCCAACTGAACCGCTACAATTTTCATATTATAGAACAAACAAATGTTTTAATTGTATACATTAGATTTACTATTTGTACTTTTCCACACCACTAGCTTACTTTTTTTGTCATGTGAACTCCAGTTTAGTAACACATAAATTCAAGAATACCTATCCCCACCAGTTGTAGTTCCCAATGCACAATCACACACCATTACATACATCTTTATCATCTTACTCAAACACTCATGCACACAGCACACATACATTGCAGAACACCCCAACCCATACCTTCTTTATTTTTTTCAACAGACCCTAAAGAATGCCTACCAAAAGTCAAGTCTGTAGAAAGCAACGCAAAAGTAGAGCAAATGAAAATAAAAGAGTCCAACATAAGCATCCATCTCTAGCAGAATTTGTAAAAAAAAGTTGAAACAAAACTGCTAATACGGTCATTTAGTGAAACACAAGAAGTTTCAAGTACAAAAATGTTGCCTCCTCTATCAAAATGTAAAACAAACCAAAAAACAATTAACAGAAAATCAGCTATCACTACAGACAAAACTACTTCTTTAAATTTTAATATAGTGCAAAGTAAGCATACCAAGAAAAGTATTTTAGCCAAAATACTGTCACAAAGTCCTTCAAAATGTTATAAAAACAGGAGAGAAATCAGGTTCAATGCTTAAAACCTATGGTAGGAAATTAATCTTAGAAGCATTGATGGACAGTGCAATTCTTCTCAAAAGAAAGTTATTTATTTTACTGTTAAACAAAATGAAACCACTAACAAAACTAATAACTAAATTACAAAAAAGACTTCTCAATAAGCGAAATGTCAACAGAAAGAACTTCTTAAGTATCTGCGGAGGTGAATGGAATCACACTACGAGCACAGTACCATATTTTAATGAAGAAGCATACAAACAAAAGCAAACAAATACAATTGCCATACATAGCAGTGGTCGAGGTTATGAAAAAGTTAATAATACCATAATGGAACAAAAAGTACTCCTTACAAAAATATGCCCAGAAAACTTAGAATTACCCCTCCATTCAACTGAATCAGAACGTCTAGTGTACAAATGGCCATGCACGTCAATGTGTAACATTCCCAAACAATGTTTCAAATCTTTACGCCAATTCCTCAATAAATATGTAAAAAGCAAAGACAAAATCAAAATTAAATTACTGCAAAATATTGATACCTGTCCAGTGAGCAAGTACACAGGACTACAAGGACATTCATTGGCCTGCATTACAGGACCTACTTGTAAAACCACTTTCCATGATATCAAAAGGATATCAACACATCATTCAACTATAAGAAATCTAGTCTATAAACTGTACTATGCTAAAAGTCCTTCTTTAGCACTAGCATTCTACATGGTACAGCGAAAGACCTACTTGAAGAAATTCACTATATCCAGAAAAAATATTTTGGACTTGAAAGCCATTTACAGAATGAAATAGCTTTAAACCAATTAAGCAACAATTCTACACATGGCAACCTTTTGCTAAACACATACAAAAAAGAAAGACTAAAATTTAAAAGTGCATCAGCTGAAGTACCAAACCATGTATGTGTATGTTGTTGTAGAACTTTTTTATAAAAGTAACACAAAAACTGTAGACCTATCATACAAAATAGAAGACAATGAAGATTCTAAATGGTTTGAATTAGCTCTCTACCTTGTAGCAGAAAACAAATACGAAATAACTGAGCCCTTAACACTTTGCAGTTACTGCACTACAAAACTTGACAACAACCAAACTCCTTCACGTGCTATCACAAATAATTTGGAATTATATCCAGTACCAAAACCCCTACAACAACTTAATTTATACGAGAGCATCATAATTCAAACAGTACACCCATGTCAAGCAATAATACGCCTTCAACCAAAAACAGCTAAATTACCTCCTTCTGAATTGGTAAAAGGCATTTGTGGAAAAGTAGTTTATATACCATTAGATCTAAAAGAAAGTGTGCATTCTCTCGGAGTGCAACGTCCAATGCAGCAATCTTTAATTATCTTAGTAAATGGGGTACCTACAAAAGACAAAAAAATATGGCAACAGATGGTAGATTTACATAAAGTTAGACAAGCCTTCCAATATCTTAAAGAGAATAATGAATATTACAATTAAATTAATATTGAAGAAAACTTAAAAGATACAACTGAAATAATTCAAGAAACACAAGGAGCTGGTCAATTTGAGCTACTAGATCCTGCTACAATATCAAATTAGACCATTATACAAGTCATCCTTTGCACTCTAATGACACCGTAGAAGATGTAGTGGAAACGTACCAAATGCGTCAAACAAAAGGATCGCCAATCAGTATATGGGAAAAAGTATAGAAGCACGTGCTTTTCCTCTACTCTTTCCTACTGGAAAAGGAGTAAGGTATGATGATAAACCTATGCAAATATCAGCTTCAGAATACTGCTCATTACGGATGTATTCTGAAGATCCCAGATGTAGACAAAATGTGGAATACATATTCCACCTACTCTTTGAAAGTGAACTAGCAACTTTATGTTACGGAGTTGCGCACATATTAAAATCAGGATCACATTTTCAAAATATGACAGCTACACAATTATTAGAGAAAGTGCAACAAAAGGATGAGGTTTTACAATCAAATATTACAAATCTATTAGCAAATATGCGTGGTACTAAAGTGTACTGGTTTCGACGTCATGGAGATGTACGTTGTATGATCAGAAACCTTGGCCCACCCACTTGGTTTGGTACATTAAGTTGTGCAGAATATGCATGGGAAGATTTACATGATTTCCTACGCATATCAAATAAAAACAAAACAAACATAGATATTCTAACACCTGGAGAACTTTGTTCTTTGGATCCTGTTAATGTTTCAAGATATTTTCACCATCGCTTCATTGCTATGCTACATTTTATTTGTAATAAAACTGTTCCTCCCCTTGGAGAAGTGCAACACTTCTTTTGGAGAAAAGAATACCAAGCCAGAGGAGCACCACATATCCACATGCTTTTATGGATTAAAGATGCTCCTAAATTTGGTCAAGACAGTGATGCCACTGTTTTACAGTTTATTGAAAAATATGTCACTTGTGAAATTCCATCAGAAGCCACAAATAGTGATCTTCGTGCACAAATTTTACAATTTCAAAGACACAAATGTGGAAAATATTGTCGTCGCAAATACAAAAAAAAGGCAAATACTACACCAAATGCCGATTTGGTTTCCCTAGACCAGTTACAAATACAGGTCAAGTAAACAACCTCATTTCTTCAGTTAGACATACTGTTAAAGGAAAGTCACCTAAAAATACATATTACACAAAAAGAAAAGAAGAAGAAAAATATATCAATGATTATAATGCAATCATTGCCCACTTATGGAATGCAAACATTGATGTGCAGTACATTGCAGACAATTCTACTGCAGTTGCACGATATGTCACAGCATACTTAACTAAAGCAGAAAAGACAGAGCTCCAAGACCTCTGGGATGACCTTTCATCAGATTAAACAGTATCTCAGAAATTATACAGCTTGGGCATAAAAATGCTCACCCATAGAGAATGTGGATCTTATGAAGCAGCTGATCGTTTAACTGGTACTTCATTGTATGGTAAATCTGAAAATATAGTATGGCTAAGTCTTGGTCCAGCTAAATCTAGAAAAAGAGTTCTAAAATCATATGAAGATATAGAAACAATAGCCAAACATGATCCCAACAGCCAAGACATTTTAAAAAGCAATGTATTGGACACATACTACCCAAACAGAAGTAATACTTTGGAAAACATGTGTCTATACCAAATAGCCCAAAACTACACATACAAAAATAATATGAAACCCGATGAAAAAAAAGGTAAATACAGAGTGACAGACTGTGAAGGCAGCTTAGTTAAACTCACTAAACCAAATTTAATTAATCATATCAAATTGTCATTGAAGACTCCTCAACATAAAGAAGTATATTACATGTCCCTTCTACAACTCTTCAAACCATGGAGAAAAGAAGAACAATTACTAGATAACTATGACTCATATGAGGATGCTTTCAAAGCAAATGAAAGCACTATAACTGATGTAAACTTTACACTGTACAAAACAATGTTGCTCAATGAACAGCAACATGAATAAGAACTCCAAGCCCTACTAGATACGGATACTCCTGACAGTAGTCAACCTTCTGTAACAGGAAGCCAAGAACCACTGGGAGAACCACTAATAACACATGAGGCAGAATTAGCTATGATAGAAGTAGAAAACACCATGTGTCAGTAAGAAGATAAGGAAGACTTAACTATACTACAATCAAAACTAAACAATGAGCACAGTAGCATTTTTCAAGAAGTAACAAAAAAAATTGCACATGGTGTAAAACATGAAAATAAAGAATGTTCCTGCCATAATTATAAACCTGTACTACTGTACCTCAGTGGTGAAGCTGGTTCTGGCAAAACATTCCTAATCAAAATCATTAGTAAGTTCCTTCAACAATTGACAAACAACAAACTGTCAGCTGTTGTCACTGCCCCCACAGGTTTAGCTGCCTACAACATAGGTGGTGTTACATTACACCGATTACTACTATTACCAGTAGAACACCAGAACAAATTAGACTATTACAAACTTTCTGCAGAAGCTGCAATGGAATTATGCAGAGTATTGAAACAAATGAAAATGCTACTAATAGATGAAGTGATCATGGTCTCCAACCTGATGTTAGCTTTGATTCACCTCAGATTACAAGAAGTACTCAAAACAGACTATGAAGAGCTCTTTGCAGGAAAACACATTATTGTTTTTGGAGATCTGCTTCAATTAACACCAGTAAAAGGTGAACCTATTTTTAAAACATTAGGGCACAAACTCTGCCGTAAAATTGTTGGCAGCATTGGAAATGTCAACCTTTGGCAACATTTCCAATACAGAGAATTAACAGAAAACATGCGCCAATCTGCAGATCTAACTTATGCCAACATTTTAAAAAGTTTGAGAGTTGGTATACTTTCTAAAGAAGCAGAAGCAACATTGAAAACCCGGCACATTAATGCACTTTATGGCGATAATGCATGTGCTACAGATGTTATGGAACAATTAGCCCACAAAAATGTCAATTGTATGGCCTTAATGCCAACTCTTGCAAGCTGTTTAAAATTCAATGAAATCATGCTAAGTAAAGAAATGCAACCAATAATGGAAATTAGCGCCACAGACAAACTAGATGTACATGGTATGACACTACCCATGTGTGACCAAGCCACAACAAGACTAAATAATTTAGAAAAATCAATCTCAAACACAGCAGGCTTATAAAAGATGATAAAATTATACTTAAATTGCAGAGTAATGCTTAAACGTAACCTTGACGTGGACCAAGGACTAGTTAATGGAGCACTGGGTACAGTTGTTGGCTTTCAAACATACCCACGTGACAACAAAATTCAGTTTGTCAATATACTCTTTGACAAACTTTCAGAAGTAAAACGGATAGGACGCTCAAAAGCTAGATTCCTTCTCTTCAAAGATATGTATGTACGCAGAGAACAATTTTCTCTAACTCTTGCATACGCAGTCACGATTCGTAAATCACAAGGTCTTACCCTAGACAAAGCAATGATAGATATTGGTAACACAGTCTTTAAAGAAGGCATGAGCTACGTAGCACTATCACGCTTACGTACACTTGACGGTCTATTTCTAATCAACTTTGATGCAAGTAAAGTAAACGCTGATATTCCTTGCATTTTAGAATATAATAGACTTCGCTCACTATACACTCCCCATCTAAACACATATTCTGTTCCACAAAAACTAAAACGTTGTAAAAGAAAACTAAATCAAACAGAAATGCAACAGGATGTCACTGCAAATCCTCCAAAGAGAGTGAAAGAAACTAATACTTCATCAAGTACCACAAACAAAAAAGAATCAATTAGAGAAAGTAAACCAGGTACTTCTTTAAAGAAGGAAGAGAAACTCCAAAAAGCAGTTAGATACAGAACTACCTGGAACATTTAAATTCTCAAATATAGTTGGTGTAAATTGCTATGCAAACGTAGCAATGAATATTCTATTTCAATTACCACCAATTGTTGACAACATTTACTTACACAGTACAGACCATTTGTGTTTGCAAATGTTAGTACTTCACAGAAATGCAGCAAACAATCCTGACAACACATATAGTGTTTTTGGAATAAGACGACAATTGAACTACTGTGCTGGAATGGTGAAATTCACTATAAACTTACAGGAAGATCCACAAGAATTTCTAATGTACTTACTATTAGTACTGGAAAACAAAAACATACCTATAAATGAAATCTTCCAGATTTCATACATGTGGAAACATACATGCACTCTGTGCAACAATGTGACACAAGAAGAAATTCCCAATTAACGCTTCATATATATATCAATACCAAATTGTGAATCCATTCCATTTCAGCAACTTGTACAAAATGCAAACCATGATAGATTATGCTCTACCTGCAATTCAGATAATCGCTCCACGTTAGTTATAGAAACACATAGTAAATACGTAATACTAATGCTTCTACGTTACAACGCAGATGGTACCAAAAACAACTGCAAGCTGACTGGATTCACACATAGTCAAATATCACTTGGTAAGAAAACCTTCACAACAATAGGTATAATCTACCACGTAGGAGCCACAACCAATTCAGAGCACTATATGGCATATATAAAAAAGAAATGTGTATGGTTTGAATGTAATGATAGTACCATTACTCTAAAGCAGAGATTACCAGCAAATCTTAAAAACGCTTATTTGATGTTCTTAAAACCAAAATTTGATAAATAAACTGTATTTAAACCTTTAAGTAAATTTGTGTTAAAAAAATATAAACTGTTAGAATACTCCAAAAGCTATCTAACTGCTCAAAGATTCTACAACAACTAATCAGATAAATGAATACCTCTAAAGTAGACCAAAAAATACACAGTTAGAATACGCCAATTGGTATCTAACTGTCCCAAAATGATAAATTTGTGTTAAAATAATATAAACTGTTAGAATACTCCAAAAGCTATCTAACAGCTCAAAGATTCTACAACAACTAATCAGATAAATGAATACCACTAAATTAGGCCAAAGAATACACAGTTAGAATACGCCAATTGGTATCTAACTGTCCCAAAATTTAACAATATCCAAATAGATAAATCAAAACCACTAAAATATATTAAGAAAATAGACAATTAGAATACGCCAATTGGTATCTAACTGCTCCAAAATTTTATAATATCAAAACAAATGAAGAATCTGTTACTGCTCCAAAAAATATACAACAAAGCAAAGTATAAAGCAATAGCCAGAAACAACAAGTGAACACTGAAAACAAACAAACAAATAAACTGTAGCATAACAGAAAAAGTTTTTTTTTTAATCCAACATGGATTTTCTTTTCTCCCACAGACCCAATGATTTTAGCAATAAATACAGAAACTGAGCAAATTGCACAGTACTCTGATTTGTACTCTACTAAAAATGAGGGTCGAAAAAAAATAAAAGTATATTGCTTATACAATGTAATAAGTCATTACAAAATACTAATACTAACATGCTATTTTCTTTTATCACATAAATGAAGAAGAAAAACATGGACTCCCATTACTAGACCAAACAGTAAGTATACAATAATAAGGACAACCATAGCAGCATATCACATCCATAGTATCTAATACCTTTGTTCCTTATACATTTGTTTTTCACCCAAAGTTATAAGCAAATATGAATGTGATATGCTGTGGTGGTTGGTGCCAGGGCATACAATCTTGGGTGCATGGCCAAATGGCCATGCACCCAAGACTCTATGCCCTGGCAACAACCACCGCAGCATATCACATCCATAGAGTCAAACATTTCAACTATAATCTATGGGAAACTTTTAATGTCTGCGAACAATGTGAGTGTTCTTAGAACACTTTGAACTTGCCAGCGAACAATACGGACACCGTTTTCAGGACACCCCCTACGAACATTTCAGAACAAAGCGATAGTTCTTACAACACTTTCAACTTAACAACGAACAATACGGACAGCGTCCTAAGAACACCCAATACGAACATTCCAGGACACCGGGAGTGTTCTTAGAAGCGTCTTCAGAACACCACCATCTTGTTTATTTGCGAACATTTCAGGACACCGCGAGTGTTCTTAGGACACATTCAACTTGACAAAGAACAATACGGACAGCGTCCTCAGGACACCCCCTACGAACATTCCCCGGACACCAGGAGTGTTCTTAGAAGCGTCTTCAGAACACCCCCATCTTGTTTATTTGCGAACATTTCAGGACACCGCGAGTGTTCTTAGGACACATTCAACTTGACAAAGAACAATACGGACAGCGTCCTCAGGACACCCCCTACGAACACTCCCCAGACACCGCGAGTGTTCTTATAGCGTCTTCAGAACACCCCCATTTTGTTTATTTGCGCACATTTCAGGACACCGCGAGTGTTCTTAGGACACATTCAACTTGACAGAGAACAATACGGACAGCGTCCTCAGGACACCCCCTACGAACACTCCCCGGACACCGCGAGTGTTCTTAGAAGCCTCTTCAGAACACCACCATCTTGTTTATTTGCGAACATTTCAGTACACCGCGAGTGTTCTTAGGACACATTCAACTTGGCAGAGAACAATACGGACAGCGTCCTCAGGACACCCCCTACGAACACTCCCCGGACACTGCGAGTGTTCTTAGAAGCGTCTTCAGAACACCCCCATTTTGTTTATTTGCGAACATTTCAGGACACCGCGAGTGTTCTTAGGACACATTCAACTTGACAGAGAACAATACGGACAGCGTCCTCAGGACACCCCTAGGAACACTCCCCGGACACCGCGAGTGTTCTTAGAAGCGTCTTCAGAACACCCCCATTTTGTTTATTTGCGAACATTTCAGGACACCGCGAGTGTTCTTAGAACACATTCAACTTGACAGATAACAATATGGACAGCGTCCTCAGAACAACCTCTACAAACATTTCAGGACACCGGGAGTGTTCTCAAAAACGTCTTCAGAACACCCCCATTTTGTTTATTTGCGAACATTTCAGGACACCGCGCGTGTTCTTAGAACACATTCAACTTGACAGAGAAAAATACGGACAGCGTCCTCAGGACACCACCTACGAACACTCCCCGGACACCGCGAGTGTTCTTAGAACAGTTTCACTTTGCTTGCGAACAAAACGGACACATATTGACTCCTTAGAACACCCCCTAGTCAGTTTATTTAGAACATTTCAGAATACCTGTGATGGCCGCAAACAAATCGAACACAAAAAGAATGTCTAACACATAAAAGACACAACTTTCATCCTATCTCATACACTCCCACCCTCCCCAAACACTCCTACACACCAACACACTCTACAAAATACACATTTTGAACAAAGTTTCACCGCGCTGTCCGGGGACGTCCGCGAATCCAAGATGGCGGGCGCTACCGAAAAATCTGACGCGCTTCACGCTCCACGCCGTCCAATCAGCGAACACTTTGTATGTCCGCGAACATCACGCAAGACGATTGGCCAATCAGGACACTTTCCGCGGAGCGAACATGGAAGTGTATCCGCAAACCGAACACAGATATCACTAATTTTTTTTTACCTACTTTTTGGTCATTTTTAAAAAAACTACTGGACAGATTTACACCAAATTTACAAAAGCACGCTTTTGGGACCAGGCCGCCAGTCCTGCCGCAAATTTGGTGTAAATCCATCCAGCGGTTCGGGCTGTAGCCGTGCGCAAAGTTTTTTCCCATTCAGTCTATGGGAAAAAAAAAGTTTTGGGACCCCCCCTATAACTTTTCCCCCCCTGGACGAATCCTCACCAAACTTCAAACTTTGCAAAAAAATTCAGAGTGACCCAACTACTTTTTTCTGCAAAGTTTGGTGAGGATCCGTCCAGGGAGAGCGAAGGTATAAGCCGCCCAAAAAGTGCTCTTCCTATGGAAACAGCAACTTAACCATAACTACATGGCCACTACCTTGGCCATGTAAAATATATATATATATATATATATATATATATATATATATATATATATATATATATATATATATATATATATATATATATATCTCTACATATATACATATATATATATATATATATATATATATATATATATATATATATATATATATATAAAAGTTCTCTTCCTATGGAAACAGCAACTTAACCATAACTACGTGGCCACTACCGTGGCCATGTAATATATATATTATAGTGCAGCACCGCACTAAAGTTAAGGTGAGTATTGAGATACAGAGGAAACCTGACAAATACATTGCTAATAACTTTTGACTCATATAATGGATTTAGCTTTATAATCAAAATTATTGTCACAGTCCCCCCCAGACTGGAATGTTTGAAAATGATTTCTTAGAAAATTAAAATGTTATTAGTAAAGCAAAAAAAAAATCCCCAAACATTTTCCCATAGAGAAAAAGTTATCAGCCCGATTCATGGAATTAATGTGCGCTGAAAATTCCAGTGCAAGCGTGCGAAACCGTGCGAAACCGTGCGAAACCATGCGAATCGCAGTGCAAGTGCGAAAATCGCAGTGCAAGTGCAAAAATCGCAGCAAAACCCGCGCTCATCGATTCATGGAAGTCCGTGCGCAAGTAAAATCTGATATGTGTGCTGAAAATCTGAGTGGCGCACTTCGGCGCACAGGTCATCTAATGGCGTGGGCTACGGCCACAGCGAAAGCGCAAATAGCGCAGCGCACATAACAAAAGTAGGCATAACACTGGGTGTGACACGCGGAATGGGGAACAACGCGTGAAAATGTGGGCGTCACGGTTGAAGTACAGGAGGCAAGTGCGCGGAACGCCCACACGCTCGCCTACAACACGTATTCATGGAATCGAATAGGGCAAAGCAACGCACGGACGATGACGCGCACAGGCCTAAACACGTCCGCCACACGAAGGCAGGTGGTAGCGTCCTTGCGCATGAAAAAAATGTGCGCCAAAATGTGCGCTAACAAAAAGCACGTATATACAGGTCTGATGATTTTCCCATACTGTGGCCCTCTAGGACAAATGACGTGCAAAGGGGTACGTGACAAACACGGACACCCGCTGTGTCAAAAATAGCATGTCCGTATTTTTCAGTGGTGTGCGGGAAGTTTCACACGCGATTGGCCTTGGGCGAGCGGGGTGCGTGTAAATCTGGGGTTTGCAGGAATTTTCACACGCGATAGGCCCTTTGCGAGTGGGGTGCATGAATTCCTGGGGTTCGCGTGAAGTTGCACACGCGATTGGCCTGGGTATGTGTAAATCTGGGGTTCGCGGGAAGTCTCACACGCGATAGGCCCTGTGCGAGTGGGGTGCGTGTATTCCTGGGGTTTGCGTGAAGTTTCACATGTGATTGGCCTGGGTACGTGTATTTCTGGGGTGTGCGATTTCAGCAGGGTACGTGTATTTCTGGGGTTTGCGGGAAGTTTCACACGCGATTCCAGCAGGGTACGTGTATTTCTGGGGTTCGCAGGAAGTTTCACACGCGATAGGCCCTGTGGAGTGGGCTACGTGTATTTCAGGGTGCGCAGGAAGTTTCACACGCAATTTCAGCAGGGTACGTGTATTTCTGGGGTTCGCGGGAAGTTTCACAAGGGATTCCAGCAGGGTACGTGTATTTCTGGGGTTTGCGGGAAGTTTCACACGTGAAAGGCCCTGTGCGAGTGGGGTACGTGTATTTCGGGGTGCGCGGGAAATTTCAAACGCAACAGGCCCTGTGCGATTGGGGTACGTGTATATCTGGGGTGCAGGGGAGTCCTGCAGTTGAATTGGCAGTGTGGGTCCTCCCAGGTGTTCCCTCTACACCCTCCACGGCCCCTGCAGCCAGCCCACACCACAGGGGACTACCCTGCACCCCTGGTCATATCCCACAGGCAGCCCATCCACCATGGGCATGGCTCCCAGGCAAGCCACATGTCAGCTTGCACTACTGATCACCAACGCATGACCCCTCCACCCCCAGCCCCCAGCATTGAGGGGCACCTGCCAGCAGGCCCCCACTCATGTCCCCTTGCACCCCCACCCCCCAGCAGTGCAGGACACCTGCTAGCTGGCCCCCACTCATGTCCCCTTGCACCCCCACCCCCCAGCAGCCAGGGGCACCTGCCAGCAGGCCCCCACTCATGTCCCACTGATGTCCCCTTGCACCCCCACCCCCCAGCAGTGCAGGGCACCTGCCAGCAGGCCCGCACTCATGTCCCCTTGCACCCTCACCCCCCAGCACTGAGGGGTACCTGCCAGCAGGCCCCCACTCATGTCCCCTTGCATTCCCACCCCCCAGCACTGAGGGGCACCTGCCAGCAGGCCCCCACTCATGTCCCCTTGCACCCCCACCCCCCAGCAGTGCAGGGCACCTGCCAGCAGGCCCCCACTCATGTCCCACTCATGTCCTCTTGCACCCCCACCCCCCAGCAGTGCAGGGGACCTGCCAGCAGGCCCCCACTCATATCCCACTCATGTCCCCCAGGACCCCCACCCCCCAGCAGTGCAGGTCACCTGCCAGCAGCCCCCCATTCATGTCCCCCAGCACCCCCACCCCCCAGCAGTGCAGGGCACCTGCCAGCAGGCCCCCACTCATGTCCCCCAGCACCCCCACCCCCCAGCAGTCAGGGGCACCTGCCAGCAGGCCCCCACTCATGTCCCCAGCACCCCCAGCCCCCAGCAGTGCAGGGCACCTGTCAGCAGGCCCCCGGTCATGTCCCCCAGCACCCCCACCCCCCAGCAATGCAGGGCACCTGCCAGCAGGACCCCACTCATGTCCCACTCATGTCCCCTTGCACCCCCACCCCCCAGCAGGGCAGGGCACCTGCCAGCAGGCGCCCACTCATGTCCCCCAGCACCCCCACCCCCCAGCAGTGCAGGGAATCTGCCAGCAGGCCCCCACTCATGTCCCACTCATGTCCCCTTGCACCCCCACCCCTGAGCAGTGCAGGGCACCTGCCAGCAGGCCCCCACTCATGTCTCAGTCTTGTCCCCTTGCACCCCCACCCCCCAGCAGTGCAGGGCACCTGCCAGCAGGCCCCCACTCATGTCCCCTGCACCCCCACACCCCAGCACTGAGGGGCACCTGCCAGCAGGCCCCCAATCATATACCCTTGCACCCCTACCCCCCAGCACTGAGGGGCACCTGCCAGCAGGCCCCCACTCATGTCCCCTTGCACCCCCACCCCCAGCAGTGCAGGGCACCTGCCAGCAGGCCCCCACTCATATCCCCCAGCACCCCCACCCCCCAGCAGTCAGGGGCACCTGCCAGCAGGACCCCACTCATGTTCCACTCATGTCCCCTTGCACCCCCACCCCCCAGCAATCAGGGGCACCTGCCAGCAGGCCCTCACTGATGTCCGCCAGCACCCCCACCCCCCAGCACTGAGAGGTACCTGCCAGCAGGCCCCCACTCATGTCCCACTCATGTCCCCTTGCACCCCCACCCCCCAGCAGTCAGGGGCACCTGCCAGCAGGCACCCACTCATGTCACCCAGCACCCCCACCCTCCAACACTGAGGGGCACCTGCCAGCAGGCCCCCACTAATGTCCCACTCATGTCACCCAGCACCCCGACCCCCCAGGCACTGAGGGGCACCTGCCAGCATGCCCCCACTCATGTCCCCTTGCACCCCCACCCCCCGGCACTGAGGGGCACCTGCCAGCAGGCTCCCACTCATGTCCCCTTGCACCCGCACCCCCCAGCAGTCAGGGGCACCTGCGAGCAGGCCCCCACTCATGTCCCAATCATGTCCCCGTGCACCTCCACCCCCCAGCAGTGCAGGCCACCTGCCAGCAGGCCCCCACTCATGTCACCCAGCACCCCCACCCCCCAGCACTGAGGGGCACCTGCCAGCAGGACCCCACTCATGTCCCACTCATGTCCCCTTGCACCCCCACCCCCCAGCAGGGCAGGGCACCTGCCAGCAGGCGCCCACTCATGTCCCCCAGCACCCCCACTCCCCAGCAGTGCAGGGAACCTGCCAGCAGGCCCCCACTCATGTCCCACTCATGTCCCCTTGCACCCCCACCCCTCAGCAGTGCAGGGCACCTGCCAGCAGGCCCCCACTCATGTCTCAGTCATGTCCCCTTGCACCCCCACCCCCCAGCAGTGCAGGGCACCTGCCAGCAGGCCCCCACTCATGTCCCCTGCACCCCCACACCCCAGCACTGAGGGGCACCTGCCAGCAGGCCCCCACTCATATACCCTTGCACCTCCACCCCCCAGCACTGAGGGGCACCTGCCAGCAGGTTCCCACTCATGTCCCCTTGCACCCGCACCCCCCAGCAGTCAGGGGCACCTGCGAGCAGGCCCCCACTCATGTCCCAATCATGTCCCCGTGCACCTCCACCCCCCAGCAGTGCAGGGCACCTGCCAGCAGGCCCCCACTCATGTCACCCAGCACCCCCACCCCCCAGCACTGAGGGGCACCTGCCAGCAGGCCCCCTCTCATGTCCCACTCATGTCCCCTTGCACCCCGACCCCCCAGCAGTGCAGGGCACCTGCCAGCAGGCCCCCACTCATGTCCCCTTGCACCCCCACCACCCAGCACTGAGGGGCACCTGCCAGCAGGCCCCCACTCATGTCCCCTTGCACCCCCACCCCCAGCAGTCAGGGGCACCTGCCAGCAGGCCCCCACTCATGTCCCACTCATGTCCCCTTGCACCCCCACCCCCCAGCAGTGCAGGCCACCTGCCATCAGGCCCCCATTCATGTCCCACTCATGTCCCCCAGCACCCCCAGCACTGAGGGGCAGCTGCCAGCAGGCCCCCACTCATGTCCCCTTGCACCACCACCGCCCAGCAATGAGTGGCACGTGCCAGCAGGCCCCCACTCATGTCCCCTTGCACCCCCAACCCCCAGCAGTGCAGGGCACCTGCCAGCAGGCCCCCACTCATGTCTTAGTCATGTCCCCTTGCACCACCACCCCCCAGCAGTGCAGGGCACCTTCCAGCAGGCCCCCACTCATGTCCCCTGCACCCCCACACCCCAGCACTGAGGGGCACCTGCCAGCAGGCCCCCACTCATGTCCCCCAGCACCCCCACCCCCAGCAGTCAGGGGCACCTGCCAGCAGGCCCCCACTCATGTCCCCAGCACCCCCAGCCCCCAGCAGTGCAGGGCACCTGTCATCAGGCCCCCGGTCATGTCCCCCAGCACCCTCACCCCCCAGCAATGCAGGGCACCTGCCAGCAGGACCCCACTCATGTCCCACTCATGTCCCCTTGCACCCCCACCCCCCAGCAGGGCAGGGCACCTGCCAGCAGGCGCCCACTCATGTCCCCCAGCACCCCCACCCCCCAGCAGTGCAGGGAACCTGCCAGCAGGCCCCCACTCATGTCTCAGTCATGTCCCCTTGCACCCCCACCCCCCAGCAGTGCAGGGCACCTGCCAGCAGGCCCCCACTCATGTCTCAGTCATGTCCCCTTGCACCCCCACACCCCAGCACTGAGGGGCACCTGCCAGCAGGCCCCCACTCATGTACCCTTGCACCCCCACCCCCCAGCACTGAGGGGCACCTGCCAGCAGGCCCCCACTCATGTCCCCTTGCACCCCCACCCCCCAGCAGTGCAGGGCACCTGCCAGCAGGCCCCCACTCATATCCCCCAGCACCCCCACCCCCCAGCAGTCAGGGGCACCTGCCAGCAGGACCCCACTCATGTTCCACTCATGGCCCCTTGCACCCCCACCCCCCAGCAGTCAGGGGCACCTGCCAGCAGGCCCTCACTGATGTCCGCCAGCACCCCCACCCCCCAGCACTGAGAGGCACCTGCCAGTAGGCCCCCACTCATGTCCCACTCATGTCCCCTTGCACCCCCACCCCCCAGCAGTCAGGGGCACCTGCCAGCAGGCCCCCACTCATGTCACCCAGCACCCCCACCCCCCAGCACTGAGGGGCACCTGCCAGCAGGCCCCCACTCATGTCCCACTCATGTCACCCAGCACCCCCACCCCCCAGGCACTGAGGGGCACCTGCCAGCAGGCCCCCACTCATGTCCCCTTGCACCCCCACCCCCCGGCACTGAGGGGCACCTGCCAGCAGGCTCCCACTCATGTCCCCTTGCACCCGCACCCCCCAGCAGTCAGGGGCACCTGCGAGCAGGCCCCCACTCATGTCCCAATCATGTCCCCGTGCACCTCCACCCCCCAGCAGTTCAGGCCACCTGCCAGCAGGCCCCCACTCATGTCACCCAGCACCCCCACGCCCCAGCACTGAGGGGCACCTGCCAGCAGGGCCCCTCTCATGTCCCCTTGCACCCCGACCCCCCAGCAGTGCAGGGCACCTGCCAGCAAGCCCCCACTCATGTCCCCTTGCACCCCCACCACCCAGCACTGAGGGGCACCTGCCAGCAGGCCCCCACTCATGTCCCCTTGCACCCCCACCCCCCAGCAGTCAGGGGCTCCTGCCAGCAGGCCCCCACTCATGTCCCACTCATGTCCCCTTGCACCCCCACCCCCCAGCAGTGCAGGCCACCTGCCAGCAGGCCCCCACTCATGTCCCACTCATGTCCCTCAGCACCCCCAGCACTGAGGGGCAGCTGCCAGCAGGCCCCCACTCATGTCCCCTTGCACCACCACCGCCCAGCAATGAGGGGCACCTGCCAGCAGACCCCCACTCATGTCCCCTTGCACCCCCAACCCCCAGCAGTGCAGGGCACCTGCCAGCAGGCCCCCACTCATGTCTCAGTCATGTCCCCTTGCACCCCCACCCCCCAGCAGTGCAGGGCACCTTCCAGCAGGCCCCCACTCATGTCCCCTGCACCCCCACACCACAGCACTGAGGGGCACCTGCCAGCAGGCCCCCACTCATGTACCCTGGCACCCCCACCCCCCAGCACTGAGGGGGACCTGCCAGCAGGCCCCCACTCATGTCCCCTTGCACCCCCACCCCCCAGCAGTGCAGGGCACCTGCCAGCAGGCCCCCACTCATATCCCCCAGCACCCCAACCCCCCAGCAGTCAGGGGCACCTGCCAGCAGGACTCCACTCATGTTCCACTCATGTCCCCTTGCACCCCCACCCCCCAGCAGTCAGGGGCACCTGTCAGCAGGCCCTCACTGATGTCCGCCAGCACCCCCACCCCCCAGCACTGAGAGGCACCTGCCAGCAGGCCCCCACTCATGTCCCACTCATGTCCCCTTGCACCCCCACCCTCCAGCAGTCAGGGGCACCTGCCAGCAGGCCCCCACTCATGTCACCCAGCACCCCCACCCCCCAGCACTGAGGAGCACCTGCCAGCAGGCCCCCACTCATGTCCCACTCATGTCACCCAGAACCCTCACCCCCCAGTCACTGAGGGGCACCTGCCAGCAGGTCCCCACTCATGTCCACTTACACCTCCACCCCCCAGCAGTGCAGGGCACCTGCCAGAAGGCCCCCACTCATGTCCCCTTGCACCACACCCCCCGGCACTGAGGGGCACCTGCCAGCAGGCTCGCACTCATGTCCCCTTGCACCCGCACCCCCCAGCAGTCAGGGGCACCTGCGAGCAGGCCCCCACTCATGTCCCAATCATGTCCCTGTGCACCCCCACCCCCCAGCAGTGCAGGCCACCTGCCAGCAGGCCCCCACTCATGTCACCCAGCACCCCCACCCCCCAGCACTGAGGGGCACCTGCCAGCAGGCCCCCTCTCATGTCCCACTCATGTCCCCTTGCACCCCGACCCCCCAGCAGTGCAGGGCACCTGCCAGCAGGCCCCCACTCATGTCCCCTTGCACCCCCACCAACCAGCACTGAGGGGCACCTGCCAGCAGGCCCCCACTCATGTCCCCTTGCACCCCCACCCCCCAGCAGTCAGGGGCACCTGCCAGCAGGCCCCCACTCATGTCCCACTCATGTCCCCTTGCACCCCCACCCCCCAGCAGTGCAGGCCACCTGCCAGCAGGCCCCCACTCATGTCCCACTCATGTCCCCCAGCACCCCCAGCACTGAGGGGCAGCTGCCAGCAGGCCCCCACTCATGTCCCCTTGCACCACCACCGCCCAGCAATGAGGGGCACCTGCCAGCAGGCCCCCACTCATGTCCCCTTGCACCCCCAACCCCCAGCAGTGCAGGGCACCTGCCAGCAGGTCCCCACTCATGTCCCACTCAAGTCCCCTTGCACCCCCACCCCCCAGCAGTCAGGGGCACCTGCCAGCAGGCCCCACTCATGTCCCCCACATCCCCACCCCCCAGCACTGAGGGGCACCTGCCAGCAGGTCCCACTCATGTCCCACTCATGTCCCCTTGCACCCCCACCCCCCAGCAGTGCAGGGCACCTGCCAGCAGGCCCCCACTCATGTCCCCTTGCACCCCCACCCCCCAGCACTGAGGGCCACCTGCCAGCAGGCCCCCACTCATGTCCCCTTACATTGCCGCCCCCCAGCACTGAGGGGCACTTGCCAGCAGGCCCCCACTCATGTCCCCTTGCACCCCCACCCCCCAGCAGTGCAGGGCACCTGCCAGCAGGCCCCCATTCATGTCCCATTCATGTCCTCTTGCACCCCCACCCCCCAGCAGTGCAGGGGACCTGCCAGCAGGCCCTCACTCATGTCCCACTCATGTCCCCCAGGACCCCCACCCCCCAGCAGTGCAGGGCACCTGCCAGCAGGCCCCTATTCATGTCCCCCAGCACCCCCACCCCCCAGCAGTGCAGGGCACCTGCCAGCAGGCCCCCACTCATGTCCCCCAGCACTCCCACCCCCAGCAGTCAGGGGCACCTGCCAGCAGGCCCCCACTCATGTCCCCAGCGCCCCCAGCCCCCAGCAGTGCAGGGCACCTGCCAGCAGGCCCCCGGTCATGTCCCCCAGCACCCCCACCCCCCAGCAATGCAGGGCACCTGCCAGCAGGACCCCACTCATGTCCCACTCATGTCCCCTTGCACACCCACCCCCCAGCAGTGCAGGGCACCTGCCAGCAGGCGCCCACTCATGTCCCCCAGCACCCCCACCCCCCAGCAGTGCAGGGAACCTGCCAGCAGGCCCCCACTCATGTCCTACTCATGTCCCCTTGCACCCCCACCCCCCAGCAGTGCAGGGCACCTGCCAGCAGGCCCCCACTCATGTCTCAGTCATGTCCCCTTGCACCCCCACCCCTCAGCAGTGCAGGGCACCTGCCAGCAGGCCCCCACTCATGTCCCCTGTACCCCTACACCCCAGCACTGAGGGGCACCTGCCAGCAGGCCCCCACTCATGTACCCTTGCACCCCCACCCCCCAGCACTGAGGGGCACCTGCCAGCAGGCCCCCACTCATGTCCCCTTGCACCCCCACCCCCCAGCATTGCAGGGCACCTGCCAGCAGGCCCCCACTCATATACCCCAGCTCCCCCACCCCCCAGCAATCAGGGGCACCTGCCAGCAGGACCCCACTCATGTTCCACTCATGTCCCCTTGCACCCCCACCCCCCAGCAGTCAGGGGCACCTGCCAGCAGGCCCTCACTGATGTCCGCCAGCACCCCCACCCCCCAGCACTGAGAGGCACCTGCCAGCAGGCCCCCACTCATGTCCCACTCATGTCCCCTTGCACCCCCACCCCCCAGCAGTCAGGGGCACCTGCCAGCAGGCCCCCACTCATGTCACCCAGCACCCCCACCCCCCAGCACTGAGGGACACCTGCCAGCAGGCCCCCACTCATGTCCCACTCATGTCACCAAGCACCCCCACCCCCCAGGCACTGAGGGGCACCTGCTAGCAGGCCCCCACTCATGTCCACTTGCACCCCCATCCCCCAGCAGTGCAGGGCACCTGCCAGCAGGCCCTCACTCATGTCCCCTTGCACCCCCACCCCCCGGCACTGAGGGGCACCTGCCAGCAGGCTCCCACTCATGTCCCCTTGCACCCGCACCCCCCAGCAGTCAGGGGCACCTGCGAGCAGGCCCCCACTCATGTCCCAATCATGTCCCTGTGCACCCCCACCCCCCAGCAGTGCAGGCCACCTGCCAGCAGGCCCCCACTCATGTCACCCAGCACCCCCACCCCCCAGCACTGAGGGGCACCTGCCAGCAGGCCCCCTCTCATGTCCCACTCATGTCCCCTTGCACCCCGACCCCCCAGCAGTGCAGGGCACCTGCCAGCAGGCCCCCACTCATGTCCCCTTGCACCCCCACCACCCAGCACTGAGGGGCACCTGCCAGCAGGCCCCCACTCATGTCCCCTTGCACCCCCACCCCCCAGCAGTCAGGGGCACCTGCCAGCAGGCCCCCACTCATGTCCCACTCATGTCCCCTTGCACCCCCACCCCCCAGCAGTGCAGGCCACCTGCCAGCAGGCCCCCACTCATGTCTCAGTCATGTCCCCTTGCACCCCCACCCCCCAGCAGTGCAGGGCACCTGCCAGCAGGCCCCCACTCATGTCTCAGTCATGTCCCCTTGCACCCCCACCCCCCAGCAGTGCAGGGCACCTGCCAGCAGGCCCCCACTCATGTCCCCTGCACCCCCACACCCCAGCACTGAGGGTCACCTGCCAGCAGGCCCCCACTCATGTACCCTTGCACCCCCACCCCCCAGCAGTGCAGGGCACCTGCCAGCAGGCCCCCACTCATGTCTCAGTCATGTCCCCTTGCACCCCCACCCCCCAGCAGTGCAGGGCACCTGCCAGCAGGCCCCCACTCATGTCCCCTGCACCCCTACACCCCAGCACTGAGGGTCACCTGCCAGCAGGCCCCCACTCATGTACCCTTGCACCCCCACCCCCCAGCACTGAGGGGCACCTGCCAGCAGACCCCCACTCATGTCCCCTTGCACCCCCACCCCCCAGCAGTGCAGGGCACCTGCCAGCAGGCCCCCACTCATATCCCCCAGCACCCCCACCCCCCAGCAGTCAGGGGCACCTGCCAGCAGGACTCCACTCATGTTCCACTCATGTCCCCTTGCACCCCCACCCCCCAGCAGTCAGGGGCACCTGTCAGCAGGCCCTCACTGATGTCCGCCCGCACCCCCACCCCCCAGCACTGAGAGGCACCTGCCAGCAGGCCCCCACTCATGTCCCACTCATGTCCCCTTGCACCCCCACCCCCCAGCAGTCAGGGGCACCTGCCAGCAAGCCCCCACTCATGTCACCCAGCACCCCCACCGCCCAGCACTGAGGAGCACCTGCCAGCAGGCCCCCACTCATGTCCCACTCATGTCACCCAGCACCCCAACCCAACCAGGCACTGAGGGGCACCTGCCAGCAGGCCCCCACTCATGTCCCACTCATGTCCACTTGCACCTGCCAGCAGGCCCCCACTCATGTCCCCTTGCACCCCCACCCCCCGGCACTGAGGGGCACCTGCCAGCAGGCTCCCATTCATGTCCCCTTGCACCTGCACCCCCCAGCAGTCAGGGGCACCTGCGAGCAGGCCCCCATTCACGTCCCAATCATGTCCCCGTGCACCCCTACCCCCCAGCAGTGCAGGCCACCTGCCAGCAGGCCCCCACTCATGTCACCCAGCACCCCCACCCCCCAGCACTGAGGGGCAGCTGCCAGCAGGCCCCCTCTCATGTCCCACTCATGTCCCCTTGCACCTCGACCCCCCAGCAGTGCAGGGCACCTGCCAGCAGGCCCCCACTCATGTCCCCTTGCACCCCCACCACCCAGCACTGAGGGGCACCTGCCAGCAGGCCCCCACTCATGTCCCCTTGCACCCCCAACCCCCAGCAGTCAGGGGCACCTGCCAGCAGGCCCCCACTCATGTCCCACTCATGTCCCCTTGCACCCCCACCCCCCAGCAGTGCAGGCCACCTGCCAGCAGGCCCCCATTCATGTCCCACTAATGTCCCCCAGCACCCCCAGCACTGAGGGGCAGCTGCCAGCAGGCCCCCACTCATGTCCCCTTGCACTACCACCGCCCAGCAATGAGGGGCACCTGCCAGCAGGCCCCCACTCATGTCCCCTGCACCCCCAACCCCCAGCAGTGCAGGGCCCCTGCCAGCAGGTCCCCACTCATGTCCCACTCATGTCCCCTTGCACGCCCATCCCCCAGCAGTCAGGGGCACCTGCCAGCAGGCCCCACTCATGTCCCCCACATCCCCACCCCCCAGCACTGAGGGGCACCTGCCAGCAGGTCCCACTCATGTCCCACTCATGTCCCCTTGCACCCCCACCCCCCAGCAGTGCAGGGCACCTGCCAGCAGGCTCCCACTCATGTCCCGTTGCACCCCCACACCCCAGCACTGAGGGGCACCTGCCAGCAAGCCCCCACTCATGTCCCCTTGCACCCCCACCCCCCAGCAGTCAGGTGCACCTGCCAGCAGGCCCCCACTCATGTCCCACTCATGTCCCCTTGCACCCCCACCCCCCAGCAGTGCAGGGCACCTGCCAGCAGGTCCCCACTCATGTCCCCCAGCACAACCCTCCCCCCAGCACTGAGGGGCACCTGCCAGCAGGCCCCCACTCATGTCCCCTTGCACCCCCACCCCCCAGCACTGAGGGGCACCTGCCAGCAGGCCCCCACCCATGTCCCCTTGCACCCCCACCCCCCAGCAGTGCAGGGTACCTGCCAGCAGGCCCCCACTCATGTCCCACTCATGTCCCCCAGCACCCCCACCCCCGAGCAGTTAGGGGCACCTGCCAGCAGGCCCCCACTCATGTCCCAACCATGTCCCCTTGCACCCCCACCCCCCAGCAGTCACGGGCACCTGTCAGCAGGCCCTCACTCATGTCCCCCAGCACCCACACCCCACTGCAGGGCAGGGCACCTTCCAGCAGGCCCCCACTCATGTCCCACTCATGTACCCTTGCACCCACACCCCACTGCAGGGCAGGGCACCTTCCAGCAGGCCCCCACTCATGTCCCACTCATGTACCCTTGCACCCCCACCCCACAGCAGTGCAGGGCACCTGCCAGCAGGCCCCCGCTCATTTCCCCTTGCACCCCCACACCCCAGCACTGAGGGGCACCTGCCAGCAGCCGCCACTCATGTACCCTTGCACCCCCACCCCCCAGCACTGAGGGTCACCTGCCAGCAGGCCCCCACTCATGTCCCCTTGAACCACCACCCCCAGCAGTAAAGGGCACCTGCCAGCAGCCCCCCACTCATGTCCCCCAGCACCCCCACCCCCCAGCAGTCAGGGGCACCTGCCAGCAGGCCCCCACCCATGTCCCACTCATGTCCCCTTGCACCCCCACCCCCCAGCAGTCAGGGGCACCTGCCAGCAGGTCCCCACTGATGTCCCCCAGTACCCCCACCCTCCAGCACTGGGAGGCACCTGCCAGCAGGCGCCCACTTATGTCCCACTCATGTCCCCTTGCACCCCCACCCCCCAGCACTGAGCGGCACCTGTCAGCAGGCCCCCACTCATGTCTCACTCATGTCCCCTTGCACCCTACCCCCCAGCAGTGCAGGGTACCTGCCAGCAGACCCCCACTCATGTCCCCTTGCACCCCCACCCCCCAGCACTGAGGGGCACCTGCCAGCAGGCCCCCACTCATGTCCCCTTGCACCCCCACCCCCAGCAGTCAGGGGCACCTGCCAGCAGGCCCCCACTCATGTCCCACTCATGTCCCCTTGCACCTCCACCCTCCAGCAGTGCAGGGCACCTGCCAGCAGGCCCCCACTCATGTCCCACTCATGTCCCCCAGCATCCCCACACTGAGGGGCACCTGCCAGCAGGCCCCCACTCATGTCTCCTTGAACCCCCACCCCCAGCACTGAGGAGCACCTGCCAGGAGGCCCCCACTCATGTCCCCCTGCACCCCCACCCCCAGCAGTGCAGGGTACCTGCCAGCAGGTGCCCGCTCATGTCCCACTCGTGTCTCCCAGCACCCCTCCTCCCAGCAGTGAGGAGCACCTGCCAGCAGGCCCCCACTCATGTCCCCTTGCACCCCTCCCCCCCAGCACTGAGGGGCACCTGCCAGTAGGCCCCCACTCATGTCCCCTTGCACCCCCACCCCCCAGCAGTGCAGGGCACCTGCCAGCAGGCCCCCACTCATGTCCAACTCATGTCCCCCAGCACCCCCAACCCCCAGCACTCAGGGGCACCTGACAGCAGGCCCCCACTCATGTCCCCCAGGACCCCCACCCCCCAGCACTGAGGGGCACCTGCCAGCAGGCCCCCACTCATGTCCCACTCATGTCCCCTTGCACCCCCACCCCCCAGCAGTCAAGGGCACCTGCCAGCAGGCCCCACTCATGTCCCCCAGCACCCCCACCCACCAGCACTGAGGGGCACCTGCCAGCAGGCCCCCACTCATGTCGCACTCATGTCCCCTTGCACCTCCACCCCCCAGCAGTGCAGGGCACCTGCCAGCCGGCCCCCACTCATGTCCCGTTGCAACCCCACACCCCAGCACTGAGGGGAACCTGCCAGCAGGCCCCCACTCATGTCCCCTTGCACCCCCACCCCCCAGCAGTCAGGTGCACCTGCCAGCAGGCCCCCACTCATGTCCCACTCATGTCCCCTTGCACCCCCACCCCCCAGCACTGAGGGACACCTGCCAGCAGGCCCCCACTCATGTCCCCTTGCATCCCCACCCACCAGCACTGAGGGGCACCTACCAGCAGGCCCCCACTCATGTCCCCTTGCACCCCACCCCCCAGCAGTGCAGGGCACCTGCCAGCAGGCCCCCACTCATGCCCCACTCATGTCCCCAAGCAGCACCACCCCCCAGCAGTGCAGGGCACCTGCCAGCAGGCCCCCACTCATGTCCCCCAGCACCCCAGCACTGAGGGGCACCTGCCAGCAGGCCCCCACTCATGTCTCCTTGCACCCCCACCCCCCAGCACTGAGGGGCACCTGCCAGGAGGCCCCCACTCATGTCCCCTTGCACCCCCACCCCCCAGCAGTGCAGGGTACCTGCCAGCTGGTCCCCGCTCATGTCCCACTCATGTCCCCCAGCACCCCCTCCCCCCAGCAGTGAGGGGCACCTGCCAGCAGGCCCCCACTCATGTCCCCTTGCACCCCCACCCCCTAGCACTGAGGGGGCACCTGCCAGCAGGCCCCCAATCATTGTCCCCTTGCACCCGCACCCCCCAGCAGTGCAGGGTACCTGCCAGCAGGCCCCCACTCATGTCCCACTCATGTCCCCCAGCACCCCCACCCCCCAGCAGTTAGGGGCACCTGCCAGCAGGCCCCCACTCATGTCCCAACCATGTCCCCCAGCACCCCCAATCCCCAGCAGTCAGGGGCACCTGACAGCAGGCCCCCACTCATGTCCCCCAGAATCCCCACCCCCCAGCACTGAGGGGCACCTGCCAGCAGGCCCCCACTCATGTCCCACTCATGTCCCCTTGCACCCCCACCCCCCAGCAGTCAAGGGCACCTGTCAGCAGGCCCCACTCATGTCCCCCAGCACCCCCACCCCCCAGCACTGAGGGGCACCTGCCAGCAGGCCCCCACTCATGTCCCACTCATTGTCCCCTTGCACCCCCACCCCCCAGCAGTGCAGGACATCTGCCAGCAGGCCCCCACTCATGTCTCCTTGCACCCCCACCCCCCAGCACTGAGGGGCACCTGCCAGGAGGCCCCCACTCATGTCCCCTTGCACCCCCACCCCCCAGCAGTGCAGGGTACCTGCCAGCTGGTCCCCGCTCATGTCCCACTCATGTCCCCCAGCACCCCCTCCCCCCAGCAGTGAGGGGCACCTGCCAGCAGGCCCCCACTCATGTCCCCTTGCACCCCCACCCCCTAGCACTGAGGGGGCACCTGCCAGCAGGCCCCCAATCATTGTCCCCTTGCACCCGCACCCCCCAGCAGTGCAGGGTACCTGCCAGCAGGCCCCCACTCATGTCCCACTCATGTCCCCCAGCACCCCCACCCCCCAGCAGTTAGGGGCACCTGCCAGCAGGCCCCCACTCATGTCCCAACCATGTCCCCCAGCACCCCCAATCCCCAGCAGTCAGGGGCACCTGACAGCAGGCCCCCACTCATGTCCCCCAGAATCCCCACCCCCCAGCACTGAGGGGCACCTGCCAGCAGGCCCCCACTCATGTCCCACTCATGTCCCCTTGCACCCCCACCCCCCAGCAGTCAAGGGCACCTGCCAGCAGGCCCCACTCATGTCCCCCAGCACCCCCACCCCCCAGCACTGAGGGGCACCTGCCAGCAGGCCCCCACTCAGGTCCCACTCATTGTCCCCTTGCACCCCCACCCCCCAGCAGTGCAGGACATCTGCCAGCAGGCCCCCACTCATGTCCTGTTGCACCCCCACACCCCTGCACTGAGGGGCACCTGCCAGCTGGCCCCCACTCATGTCCCCTTGCACCCGCACCCCCCAGCAGTCAGGTGCACCTGCCAGCAGGCCCCCACTCATGTCCCACTCATGTCCCCTTGCACCCCCACCCCCCAGCACTGCAGGGCACCTGCCAGCAGGAGCCCACTCATGTCCCACTCATGTCCCCTTGCACCCCCATCCCCCCAGCACTGACGGGCACCTGCCAGCAGGCCCCCACTCATGTCCCCTTGCACCCCCACCCCCCAGCAGTGCAGGGCACCTGCCAGCAAGCCCCCACTCATGTCCCGTTGCAACCCCACACCCCAGCACTGAGGGGCTCCGGCCAGCAGGCCCCCACTCATGTCCCCTTGCACCCCCACCCCCCAGCACTGAGCGGCACCTGCCAGCAGGCCCCCACTCATGTCTCCTTGCACCCCCACCCCCCAGCAGTGCAGGGCACCTGCCAGCAGGCCCCCACTCATGTCCCCCTCATGTCCCCCAGCACCCCCACCCCCCAGCACTGAGGGGCACTTGCCAGCAGGCCCCCACTCATGTCCCCTTGCACCCCCACCCACCAGCAGTGCAGGGCACCTGCCAGCAGGCCCCCACTCATGCCCCACTCATGTCCCCCAGCAGCCCCACCCCCCAGCAGTCAGAGGCACCTGCCAGCAGACCCCCACTCATGTCCCATTTATGTCCCCTTGCACCCCCATGCCCAGCAGTGAAATGGCGATCTCATGACACTAACCAAAAGTCAACTATGTACATCAACACATGTTCACCACACGAAGGCAGGCGGTAGCATCCCTGCGCATTAAAAAAATGTGCGCTAACAAAAAGCATGTATATACAGCTCTGATGAATGTCCCATACTGTGGCCCTCTAGGACAAATGACATGCAAAGGGGTATGCGACAAACACGGACACCCGCTGTGTCAAAAATAGCGTGTATTTCCGGGGTGCGCGGGAAGTTTCACACGCGATTGGGCCTGGGCAAGCGGGGTACGTGTATTTCAGGGGCTCGCGGGAAGTTTTACACATGATTGGGCCTGGACGAGCGGGGTACGTGTATTTCAGGGGCTCGCAGTAAGCTTTACACGTGAGTGGGCCTGGGCGAGCGGGGTACGTGTATTTCAGGGGCTCGTGGGAGGTTTTACATGCGATTGGGCCTGGGCGAGCGGGATACGTGTATTACTGGGGTGGGCAGGGAAGTACAGGAGGCAAATGTGCGGAACGCCCACACGCATGTGCCAAAAAAGACGCGGTAATCCGGAAACATGTATGTCAGCAGGAAGCAGGCGTATGTGGACCCGCGCAGCATAAAAGTGCGTGCAAACAACAAGCAAGCTCAGATGCAAGGATAAACATACCGTTCCTAGCAGCAGTGGTTGTGGGATACCGCAGGAGGAGGAGGAGGATAGTCAGGCCCAGAATTTTCACACCCAGAACCAGCCTTTTTGGGATGCCCGATGACCAGGTGTATGGGAGGTACAGGTTTCCACCTCACATAATACTCGACCTGGTCAGTGAGTGGGAGGATGACCTCACATCACCCACCCTATGCTCCCAAGCACTCAGCCCCCTGGAGAAGGTCCTCAATGTACTGCACTTTTTGGCCACCAGATCATTTCAGCGGACAAGTGCCACAGTCACACTGCCAACACCAGGTCTTGGCCATCATGACTGCACGCCCCTTCAGTCCGCAGGCACATATACCTGCCCAGAACACCTGCAGAAAGGCAGGCTGCCGTCCAGGATTTCTATGGGGTGGCACAATTCCCCAAAGTCCTAGATGCCATTGATTGCACCCATGTGGCTCTACGTCCCCCCAGGGCATCAGAGCACATCAATAGAAACCGCAAGCACTGGCATTCCATCAACGTGCAGGAAGTATGTGATGCCAAGGGAATCATCACCTCAGTATATGCCAACTATCCAGGGTCCACCCACGACAGCTTCATTTACAGAATGTCAACCCTAAACCGGGACCTAGAAGATGGGCGGCATGGCGATACATGGCTGCTTGGTGAGTATAAATGTCACAGCACATGCATGCATGCCAGATACTGAGTAATGTCACAACCCTACTGATGATACCCATCACCACCTCCCCAGGGGACAGTGCCTACCCTCTGAGCACCCACATGATGACGCCAATTCGGAACCCCACCATGCCACCCGAGGTAAGATACAACACAGCCCATATTGCAACCCGGGACAAGTGGAGCGCACATTCGGAGTGATCAAGTCACGCTTTCGCTCCCTTGACCGTTCTGTCGGGCAGCTGTTATACGCTCCCCCAGTAGTGTGCAGGATCATAGTGGCAGCATGTGTCCTGCACAACGTTGCAACACGCCGGGGCCTTCCGGTGGACATGGTGGTGCCCCACTTCCCCAACCACATGCACGCCCACTGCGCATGGGAGGGGAAAGGGCACGGGGTGAGGCAGCCCAAACGCAGCTGGTGGCTAATTACTTCTTTTAGAATCACACCCCTGAAGAGTGCACACAGCCCTGCCACATACCAGCTGACAATCGATGATGACATAAGGGGCAGTCAACTGTCACAACCATATCAGAGATTGGTCACCTGGAAGTGTCACAATGTGTGCATCCCTACCTACAGAAACACCACCAATGCTGTGTCATCAAAAGACACATATGCTGCTAAATGCATTACCCCCTTGCAAAATACAACATGAGAACAGTGCCATGTCACCCAACCCATCCCCAGCACCACCACCCAACACACCATGGCATGTCATGCTACCTGAGAGCAAACAAAGCAATCCCGAAAACCTGACACAAGTGTCACAAAGTACAGTGTCCCTAATGGAAACTGGCCACAATCAATATGCTCCCAGTAATGTTGAACTAACAACACACATGACCAAATACTTACCAACAATAAAATGCAGCTACACAAGCTCAAACATAACTAAAACATGACAGTACTAAGTAGTCTTACAACCTGAATATGCCTGAATATGCCTCCACATCGCCCCCTTCCAAATGTAGTCTTGCGGGCTTCAAAACTTGTCTGTGTACTGTATACAACATGAACTCCATCTCCAAAGTAGACGGAATTGTGAAGACATGAGCAATGAACCTGCAAATTTAGAGGGAGACATGGAAGCAGAAGCAGTGTACAATACAACAACAATATACACAAGGAATGTCTACACAGTATTGACTGCAGACTGCCCACATAGCTCATGGGAGCCCAACATCACTGTGTACATCACTGTCACTTGGTCACACACTTTGCAAGCCCATGGAAACGGGAAGCAGGAGGGGTGTGTGTCTCACGAACCCAAGCATTGAACCCAAACTCACAAACTTAGGACAAGCCTGCATGTGCCCAGCCGGAATACAGTGGATGCCCACGGGAGCCACACAAGGCAACACACTGTCAAAAAAAAGCAACAAAAGAAAAAAATAATAAAAAAAAAATAAAAAATGGCCATGTAGGGGCCGGGGGGAGTGGGAAAACACCTCCATGGGCTCATGGGCTGCACGACTATGCCAATGTGGGAGAACTGCTGCTGTCGCTCTGAACACCCTCTGCTGCTGCCACAGGAGGTGGTGGTGCTATGGGAGGCAGCCCACGCAAAGCCCTGGTATGGTCCTCCATGGCAGCATGCATGCGGGTGTGGAAGGTCTCCTTCTGGAGGATTATAGTGCGGAGATCCCCATGCAGCACCTGACGTGATGCCCGGATCTCCTCCCGAGTTGCCTGCATCTCAGCTGAGAGCGAACGTGTGAGCCACTCCAGCTGCTGTTCTGTCCTCAAGTTAGAGGAAGTCTCAAGGCCAACAAGAGTCTCCCTGAGGTGATGGAGTTCTACCCTCAGGACTTCCCTGTGGCCCTGGGACTCTATTGATATCGATTGGCATACAGTCTCTAGTGCCACCTGTCTGTCCCTGTTGGATGCCAACATGTCCTCCCTGTGTGGCATATGGAGTCTGTTGCCTGCTGTAGTTGCTCCATCTGCCTTACGTTGACCAGGTGTGGTCTTGGACACTGCAGTCACCACCATTTCGTGGCTATGTGCCAACACATAGCTCACAAGTGCATCAAGTTCCGAATCATTGAAGCAAGGCTTCCTTGAGTTACCGGAGTGTGTAACCGTGCCTGTGGTCTCAGCCTGTCGTGCCAGAGCACCCTTCTTCCTCTTTTTAGAAGGTGGAGTGGAGCCAGAGTGGCTAACACCACTCTGGTCAGTAAGGGCAGAATCACCGGTGGACTGGGTTGTTGGAGTGTGCAAATGCACATTGAACATAGGACTTGTTGCAGGCATTGTCTGAAGTGTGATGTTGGCAGGGGGAACATCAGTATGATGGACCAGGACTGACACTGTCCTGGCTGGAAGAGTCAGAGCTGGGGCAGATGGAGCTGCAGCTGCCCCTGCAGCCTCACCACCCTGCATACTTGGGACAGCAGATGACATTGCTGCCCCAGATCCACGTCGCCTGGTGACAACTTGCACCGCCACACGTGGCTTAGACTTGCTGACCTCGAAGTCAGCCAGGGAGTCATCCTGTGCCAGGTCAGGTGCCACAATGGGCTGGCCCAACAAGGGCTGAGCTGGGATGGTCTCAGCACGTTTCCCTCAACCATGGAGGGACATGGGTGTCCCTGATTGGTCCTCCACACATGGTTGTATAGGGGCACCCTGCAAATCCCAACCACGTCCCCTACCGCGCCCACCACGTCCACCTTTTGAAGGTCGGCCACCTTTGCCTCCCTTACCGCTTGGTCGCCTCCCAACCATGGCACTGATGTTGTTGTGCGTATGGTAGGAGCAGTAAATTATTGTCCTGGGCAATTGGGTGTCAAAGGGGTAGGGTACTAGATGGAATTTGTACCCTAGTGCTCTAACAAGGCTGTCTGTGACCCCTGGGGGAAGATGACGGGTCACTCAATGCACAGGCAGCCCAAAAACAAAAATAAACGTGCACGCAACCCCTCGTAGACCACGTAGACCACGTAGACCACGTGCATGGAAAAATGATCCTGCACTACGCTGTGGCACCCAGAAACACAAAAATAAGTGTAAGCATGATTCACGCAGCCTACAATGACCTTGAAGGCAGCGGATGCTAAGGGGCGCCGGGGCCACCTGTCGGAAGACCAAATGAGGGTCCTGGAATGGGTATGCCCAGCTCTCCACGTCCAGGTCCTTGAGAGGACTGGACGTGGAGAGCTGGAGTCGAGCAGTAAGTGTGCATGCATACTGATTGGAAGCTGTGCGTGTGGTGGTGTGCCAGTAGTGTGCAGGTTGCACATGTGGTTTTGTAGGGTGTTAGGGAGAATTCTCTGTTTAGGCTGAATTTCCTAACCTAGTGAGTCCCCCAGCAGCTTTGCTGGATTTCTGGAGTTTGTTTTTTTCCATCCTGCCAAGAGTGAGACTCTTTTTCTCCCACTCTTGGACATGAATGTGTGTAATTCCGTTGAATGTCAATGTGTTTTATGGGCTATGGGGTCTTTTACTCCATAGGGTCTCATATGTTTTTCTATGTGTGTTACACCGCACCCTTCGTGTCGTAACACTGGGGCGTCCTAGCGGACCTCCATCATAGACTCCATACCCGGGGACTGACTACTGTCTCCCCGGGCATGTAAAGTCACCATTGGCTTTACTAGACCTAAATTTACTAACAGAACTAGTACAAACCATCCTATTGTGGACGTACTAGTAGGGGTAATTCGATTACTTCTGGGTCTGTTATTCGAGGGGGCACTGTCCCGTCCCCCCTCGTCGAGTTTTGGCTGGTGGCAGTGGAAACTACTTGTTATGGTCGACCCCGAACATAACCCTGTGGGATTCTTCCCATTGTTGGAGATTGATACTTTTCCTCGTTAATCTCTAACATACCACCGGTTTACTTATCTTAAATAAGTCTATCGGATGGTATTTTCTGCCAGAACTCGGTTTTTAAAATGGCGTCTGTGTTCGTCTCTGTGACTCCTAAACCAAAGGTTGAGCCTTTGTTCCACTTTTGGTGGGCTTCTGTACAAAGACCCTCCAAAGTGGTGCCATTCTGTCTGGGTTACCACAGGGGTGTGGGAGGGGGTTTAGGCACCCTGGACCGAGTTGCCTTGCCAACTCCGGTCGCACTCTGGTGTGATTGGCCCAAATGGTGAGCCTCCACGCTCACCACTTAGCGTATTGTGATTGACAGCTAGGCTGAATGAATGGGGGTTTTCTGCATTAAAGCAGGGCTTTTGGGACTGGATCTTAAGAAGTCGCCACAGGACCTAAGAATCCGACGAGGGTAAAGCTGAGCCGACCTGCAATGACGACACCTCCGGTGGAGCCCTGCAGAACCGACTCACCACTTCCCAACGACAGAGGAGATCTCCCTGCTGGAGAGTCTCTTCCCCTGACTGGTGGGAACAACCAGTCCCCTTTGCTTTTTCTTCGCTCCAGGACGCAGTGGTCGAATTGCCCGTGCAGAGCACCTCGGCAACCGGATAGCCACTACCCATGTACCGTGACCAAAAGGTGGTGCCTTGTGACGGAGCACTCTGCGGCTGGTCTCTTCCCTGGTGGTGCACCGGACTTCACTTTTCTTCGACAACAAGATCATCTCTACTCTTGGCAAAGACCCGACGTGCATCTACCACCAGGAACAACTGCCCCCACCGGAGCTGTCTCTCCACAAACAAGGTACTGTGTCCGCCTGGCTTCCCTTTCTGCTGGATCGAGTGACGTGTCTTAATCCTTGCCTTTCCATTGGGTCGCCTCCAAGCTTTCTTTAACGTGTTGTTCTGAACTGGTCCAATCTTTCCATAACAATTTTGCGATTAAGACTCGAAGCGCATTTCCACTGAGACACTTCTTGGGACATATCGCCTTGCCTCTCTCCGAGTGGGCCTGGCCTCTGAACTTTGTGATCTGCAGTAGACTTTGCCTTGCTTGCCTTGCATTTGTCCGAGAAGTATTGGTAGCGAGTTGACTTCATAACCTGCCTTTTTTTCTCTCCCGTCCTAACGAATACTAGAATACCATCTCGGTTAAAGCATACACCTCTGTCTGCAAATAAGTGATGCCGGTGAACATAGACTTGTTAAACTATTGTTAGGGGGATTGATCTTTTTCTGCGTATAGTAATTGTGATTGAAGTTGTTTGCCGTATTAGTGCCAGAGTGTTTTCCATAGATGTGTTGTTATACATAAATACCTTTATATCTTTACACCGAAGCCTTGTTGCGTGTTTGCTTGTCTTACTGTGTAGAATTGCCCTATGTTGTATACTCCACATACTGCCTAACTCTTCTTGAGGGAAGTCTGGCTGCTCAGCCACAGCTACCAAGTGAATCTGTGTGGTACAGACTGCTACCAAGTGGGTATACTGCCAAACACCTGTAGTCCTAAATCTTTTGCAGTGGTCCCAGAGAGAACTGCACAGGTTTCCGCCTAACACTGGTGTACAGCGGTGGGATTTGTATCGAGTATACAGTTTAGAGTGCTTTTCGACAATTTAGGATAACTAACCACAAAGCTTAGCACTAAAAAGCAACTTTCAAAAACATGTCTACTATGGAAGCTTAAGTCAAGAATCCTTGTCAGGTGAAAATACTGAGAGTTTACAAGCTCTCTGTAGGCAAGAGAATCTTTCTGTAAGGGGCAAGAAGTTAGAACTAATAGAGAGATTGCTGGCGAACCAAAGTCTGGGTACTGGTTCAGAGGAACCAACTTCTCCAGCAAATGTAGATAACAGTGATGGTGTTGATCTAAATAATTCTGATGATAGTGATGAAGAGGCTGAAGAGGAAGGAGAGGCTAACGAAACTGTCTCCCCTGCTCCTCTACCTGCCTTACCAGCTGTACCCACGGGGCCCATACCAGGTCCCACATGTAACCCTGCTTATTTTGAACTTGAAAAAATGAAGCTCTAATTAGAATACAAACGGTTCTTGGCTCAATCTGAAAGAAACCAAGAGCTCGAGTTCAGTCGGATGAATGCCCAGGCTGAGCAGAAGCAAACTGAGTTAAGGCTCAGGGAAATAGAACTTAATCACGAGTTAGAGATGAAAAAGTTGTCTGTGGAAAATGCTTCACTCTCCTCTTCTTCCTCTAGGAGCTCCAGTCCCAAAAGACCCCGGATGCCGAAGGAATTAGTGGGTATGTATGAACCGAAATTGGATGTGTTGGATTGGTTAAAGCTGTTTGAGTACAATCATGGGCTCCAGGACATCACCGGGAATGATTTACTTCCCTGGTTGTTCTCTATGCTCCCCCTTGTTGCGACTGATGTGGTAATGGAGTTGGGTGAGGCGGATAAGACGGATTACGAAAGTGTGAAACTAGCTTTGAAAGCTAGATTCGGGAAGACCCCTTCCCACTATCTTAAGAGGTTTAGAACCCTCAAAAAGCATGATAGTACCCCTTGGGCTACCTGGGTGAGTGAAGGGTTGAAAAACTTAGAGGGATGGATTAAGGGTTACAAAGTGAACACTTATGAGGGTATGAAGAATCTTTTTATGTTGGAGTCTATTTATGATGCCTGTTCTCCTGAGCTCAGACAGCACTTGGCTGATTCGAAGGAATTGGATTTCCGGAGGCTAGCTAAGGCTGCTGACTTATGGGTTGCCAACAGGGCTACTCATAAGGATTCTGGGGCAACTCAGAAAAGGGATGAGGGAAAACAGCCTAAAAAAGACTCAAAAGAGAATTTCGAATAACTCAAATTCCAAAGAGGTCCCCAAACAAAACCAGAAGGGTAAGCCACAAGGAAAACCGCAGCAGAATAGTGTGTCTTCTGGTGCCAAACCGGAAGGAGGCCAGAACAAGCCACCATTCCAGAAAGCATTCGGTAAATGCTTTGTTTGTGGCTCGACTGACCACGTGAAAGGAGATCCCAGATGTAAGGGTAAACCTTCAGGGGTCCAGCTTGTCTCCTTAGCCTTCGCTCCAGAGGACGAAGTCCAAATGGCAAGTGGAAACTTTCTATTGCTAGCTGATGAACCTATTGGAGTCTCAGCCAGCGTTTCTTTAGTATCTCTGGGATTGTGGGAACAACAGAATTTAGATGTCTATAATTCTATCCCGATAATACTAAAGAGTATTATAAGGACAGTGTCCAGGTGAATGTCAGGAGACTCCTTCCATTAGGGACACTGGGGCCAGCATAACTGTGGTGGGTAAATCGTTTTTTCAGGCTGAGTATGTTGCTAAGGCACCCAAACGCCTCACCAAGTTAGCTGGAGGGCCTGTGCAGATGCTTACCCAATTACCAGTTCTCATCCAGTGTAACGACATGACTGTGAAGATACCTGTCAGCATACAGAGTGAGGTACGAGGATGCGTTCTGTTGGGTAACGATTTGAAAACTCTCTGAGTTGTATCACACACCCCAGACCTCCTAGTAAACGGTTACAGGAGCTAACCAGACCCGCAAGAGAGAGGACCATGCGCGGTACTCTCCAGGAGATGATGAAGGAAGAAATCACTCCTGCTCCACTGGAATTGTCAGTAGCTTTCTCGAAGAAATCAGAAGCGAAAGGGAAACCTAAAACTTCTACCCCGAAACCAGCAGCCAGCATTTCAGTGCAGCCAACAAGGACTTCCCCGCGGTTGTACAAAGTTACACCCGTAACTCCACCTCCAGCCGAGGCTGAGAGGGAGGTACAACCCTGTGTGGTAGAATTAGACTCTGAAGAAGAGCTAATGGAAGGCCAGGAACTAATTGGAGATCTGGATCCTGTTGACCATCCTGAGCTGCAGTCTTTACTGGCAGAAGGTGGACCCAGCAGGGCAGACTTCAGTAAGGGACAGAGAGAATGTCCAACTCTGGAATGTCTTCGCCACCAGGCAGAAGCTCAGGCTGAAGGGCAAGAGCCTGGGAAATACAGGTTGCACGGGGAAGATGGCCTCTTCTACAGTGAACCGACCGAGTCTGCACCTGGAGACTACAAGCAGCTTGTAGTACCCCAAGAGAACAGACCACAGTTCTTGCAGTCAGCCCACGAGATTCTTTTGGCTGGTCACTTGAGTTTCAAGAAGACTAAGGAAAGGCTATCTCTCTACTTCTATTGGCCAAAGATGGGGGCCGAAGTAGAAAAACACTGCAGGAGCTGCCACACCTGCCAGACCTCTGGTAAGGTTGGTTCCAAGAATGTGGCACCTTTAGTGCCTCTCCCAGTTGTGGGAGTCCCGTTTGAGAGAGTAGGAATTGACATTGTTGCTCCCCTTGATCCTCCAACCTCCTCAGGCAACAGGTTTATACTTGTTGTAGTAGACCATGCTACTAGGTATCCTGAGGCAATTCCTATGAGGACTATTACAGCTCCGGCTGTGGCTAAGGCCCTCCTTGGTATTTTTACTAGGGTCGGGTTTCCTAAGGAAGTAATCTCTGACAGGGGGTCAAACTTTATGTCCCAATACATGAAAGCCATGTGGAAAACCTGTGGAGTTACTTACAAGTTCTCAACAGCTTACCACCCACAAACCAATGGGTTGGTAGAATGGTTCAACCGAACCATGAAGAGCATGATAGGTGCTTTAGAGGAACCCCTTAAGCATAAGTGGGACCTTCTACTGCCATGCCTTCTCTTTGCTTATAGAGAAGTCCCTCAGGAGGGAGTAGGTTATTTTCCCTTCGAACTTCTCTATGGTCGTCCCATCAGAGGTCCATTGGTCCTGATTAAGGAGGGGTTGGAGGGTGCTCCTTCCCCCAAGCCAGTCAGAGTGACTGTCTACGTGATAGGTCTCCGGAGGAGAATGTCACACATGATGACAGAAGCAAGCGATAACTTGAAAGCTGGACAAGCATTGGTCAAGCACTGGCACGATCAAAAGGCTAACATGGTTGAGTTCGCTCAAGACCAGCTCCTTCTCGTTATGATCCCAACAAGGCAGAGGGCCTTGCAAGTCAAATGGATGGGACCCTTCAGAGTTGTGGGTAAACTCGGAGAGGTTAACTATCTGGTGGACTTGGGCAATCCCAAGGAGGCTCCGACAGTCTTCCACACCAACCGACTCGAAGCGTATGTCTCACGACCTGATGTAGGAGCGTTGCTTCTAGCATCATCCGAGGAAGAAGAAGAGCATGAAGCTCTTCCGGATCTCCTCAGAGGCTTACCTTTGGACGAAAAAGTTGAAGGAGTAAATCTCTCTTCAAATCTGACACCCGAGCAACAAGAAGAGTGCAAATCTATGTTGAATCAGTTTGCCTCTCTGTTCTCGCTTCCACCAGGCTTGACCACTTGGGGCCAGCATGACATCCTCACTGGTGACTGTCTGCCAGTCAAAAGCAGAGGATACCGAATGTCAGAACACGTACGAACCCACATCAAAGGTGAGGTCAGCAAGATGCTTGATCTCGGGGTAATAGAGCCCTCTACAAGTCCATGGTCTAGCCCAGTTGTGTTAGTACCAAAGGCCGGATCTAAAGAGCTTAGATTCTGCGTGGATTATAGAGCTCTTAATGCAGTCACAAAGACTGATGCCCACCAATTGCCAAGATCAGATGAATTGGTGGACAAACTTGGCGCAGCCAAGTTCCTCAGCACATTTGACTTGACGTCAGGGTATTGGCAAATAGCCCTGACAGACCATGCCAAGGAGAAAACTGCATTTTCGACCCCCGTTGGCTAATACCAATTTAAGGTAATGCCTTTCGGATTGAAGAATGCACCTGCTACGTTTCAACGGATGGTAAACCAGGTTCTGAATGGGATGGAGGACTTCTGCATGGCATACTTGGATGACATCGCAGTGTTCAGCAATTCCTGGGGAGAAAATGTAACCCACCTGAGAGATGTTTTGCAGGCTCTTGGACGAGCCAATCTGACCATAAAGGCGAGTAAATGCCAAATTGGACAGAGTAAGGTAGTCTATCCTGGACATGAGGTAGTAGGTGGAGAAATAAGGCCTTTGCTCAGTAAGATTGAAGCTGTGCAAAATTGGACAACACCTACTACTCAAACCCAAGTGAGAGCCTTCCTAGGCCTCACTGGGTATTACAGGAATTTCATCAAGAACTATGGGACCATAGCCTCTCCACTGAATGTCATCTCCTCGCCCAAATTTCCTAAAAAGCTTAGGTGGAACGAGGAGTGCAATCAGGCTTTTGAAAACCTGAAAAAGGCTCTTTGCCAAGTCCCAGTACTCAGAGCTCCTGATTACCGCCAACACTTCATTGTGCAGACAGATGCTTCAAATGTAGGAATGGGTGCCGTACTCAGTCAACTGGATGGGAAAGGTAGGGAGCACCCCGTTTGCTTCATCAGCCGCAAGCTGAAGGATCCTGAAACAAGGTGGGCAACAATCGAAAGAGAGTGCTTTGCTATCGTGTGGGCTCTGAAGAAGTTTAGGCCGTACTTGTATGGTTCTACTTTTGTCATTCAGACTGACCACCAACCCTTGAGATGGTTAATGCAAATGAAAGGAGAAAACCCAAAACTATTGAGATGGTCGATCTGCCTGCAAGGGTTTGATTTCACCATTGAGCACAATTCAGGGTGTCACCACCAAAATGCTGATGGTCTCTCTAGGATGTATGTCATCGACTAGAGGTATGAGATTCATCCAGGAGTGGATTAAATCCTCCTGTCCCTTAGTCTGGGGGGGCGAGTGTTAGGGAGAATTCTCTGTTTAGGCTGAATTTCCTAACCTAGTGAGTCCCCCAGCAGCTTTTCTGGATTTCTGGAGTTTGTTTTATTCCATCCTGCCAAGAGTGATACTCTTTTCCTCCCACTCTTGGACATGTATTTGTGTAATTCCTTTGAATGTTAATGTGTTCTATGGGCTATGGGGTCTTTTACTCCATAGGGTCTCATATGTTTTTCTATGTGTGTTGCACCGCACCCTACGTGCCGTAACACTGGGGCATCCTAGCGGACCTCCGTCATAGACTCCATACCCGGGGACTGACTACTGTCTCCCTGGGCATGTAAAGTCACCATTGGCTTTACTAGACCTAAATTTACTAACAGAACTAGTACAAACCATCCTATTGTAGACGTACTAGTAGGGGTAATTCGATTACTCCTGGGTCTGTTATTCGAGGAGGCACTGTCCCGTCCCCCCTCGTCGAGTTTTGGCTGGTGGCAGTGGAAACTACTTGTTATGTTCGACCCCGAACATAACCCTATGGGATTCTTCCCATTGTTAGAGATTGATACTGTTTCTCGTTAATCTCTAACATACCACCGGTCTACTTATCTTAAATAAGTCTATCGGATGGTATTTTCTGCCAGAACTCGGTTTTTTAAAATGGCGTCTGTGTTCGTCTCTGTGACTCCTAAACCAAAGGTTGAGCCCTTTGTCCAACTTTTGGCAGGCTTCGGTACAGATACCCTCCAAAGTGGTGCCATTCTGTCTGGGTTACCACAGGGATGTGGGAGGGGGTTTAGGCACCATGGACCGAGTTGCCTTGCCAACTCCGGTCGCACTCTGGTGTGATTGGCCCAAGTGGTGAGCCTCCCCACTCACCACTTAGCGTGTGTTGATTGACAGCTAGGCTGAATGAATGGGGGTTTTCTGCATAAAAGCAGGGCTTTTGGGACTCAGAAGTCGCCACAGGACCTAAGAATCCAACGAGGGTAAAGCTGAGCCGACCTGCAACGACGACACCTCCGGTGGAGCCCTGCTGAACCAACTCACCACTTCCCGACGACAGAGGAGATCTCCCTACCAGAGAGTTTCTTCCCCTGACTGGTGGGAACAACCAGTCACCTTTGCTTTTTCTTCGCCTCAGGACGCAGTGGTCGAATTACCTGTGCAGAGCACCTCGGCAACCAGATAGCCACTACCCCTGTACCGCGACCAAAAGGTGGTGCCTTGTGACGGAGCACTCCGCGGCTGGTCTCTTCCCTGGTGGTGCACCGGACTTCACTTTTCTTCAACGACGAGATCATCTCTACTCTTGGCAAAGACCCGACGTGCATCCACCACCAGGAACAACTGCCCCCGCCGGAGCTGTCTCTCCACAATCAAGGTACCGTGTCCGCCTGGCTTCCCTTGTTGCCGGATAGAGTGAGGTGTCTTAATCTTCGCCTCTCCATAGGGTCGCCTCCAAGCTTTCTCTAGCGTATTGTTCTGAACTGGTTCAATCTTCCAATAACAATTTGCTACACAGACTCGAACGCATTTCCACAAAGAGACTTTTTGGGACATATCGCCTTGCCTCTCACCGAGTGGGCCTGGCCTCTGAACTTTATGATCTATCGTGGTTCTTGTCTTCTTGCCTTGCATTTTTCCCGTGAAGTATTGAACTGTGTTGATTTCGTAACCTACTTATTTTTCTCTCCCATAATAGAGTGCCATCCCGGTGGCAGCATACACCTCTGTCTGCACATAAGTGATCCTGGTAAAACCTAGGCTTGTCGAGCTATTGTTAGGGGGATTGATCTTTTGCTTCGTAGAGTAATTGTAATTGAATTAATTGCCGTGATAGTGTCAGAGTGTTTTCTATAGATGTTCCGTTATAAATAAATACCTTTATATCTTTACACTGAAGCCTTGTACTTGTTTGCTTGTCTTACTGTGAAGAATTGCCCTATATTGTATACTCCACATACTGCTCAACTCTTCTTGAGGGAAGTCTGACTGCTCAGCCACAGCTACCAAGTGAATCTGTGTGGTACAGACTGCTACCAAGTGGGTTTACGGCAAAACACCTGTAGTCCTAAATCTTTTGCAGTGGTCCCAGAGGGAACTGCACAGGTTTCCGCCTAACAGGGGGTGCTGGGGGACATGTGTGGGACATGAGTGGGGGCCTACTGGCAGGTGCCCCGCACTGCTGTGGGGTGGGGGTGCAAGGGGACATGAGTGGGGGCCTGCTGGCAGGTGCCCCTGACTGCTGGGGCGTGGGGGTGCTGGAGGACATGTGTGGAACATGTGTGGGGGCCTGCTGACAGGTGCCCCACACTGCTGGGGGGTGGGGTGCAAGGGGACATGAGTCGGGGCATGCTGGCAGGTGCCCCTGACTGCTGGGGGGTGGGGGTGCTGGGGGACATGTGTGGGGGCCTGCTGGCAGGTGCCCCGCACTGCCGAGGGGTGGGGGTGCAAGGGGACATGAGTGGGACATGTGTGGGAGCCTGCTGGCAGGTGCCCCTGACTGCTGTGAGGTGGGGGTGCTGGAGGACATGTGTGGGGGCCTGCTGGCAGGTGCCCCGCACTGCTGGGGGGTGGGGGTGCAATGGGACATGAGTGGGGGCCTGCTGGCAGGTGCCCCTGACTGCTGGGGGGTGGGGGTGCAGGGGGACATGTGTGGGACATGAGTGGGGGCCTGCTGGCAGGTGCCCTGCACTGCTGGGGGGTGGGGGTGCTGGGAGACATGAGTTGGTGATCATATTGCAACGTGACATGTGGCTTGGTTGGGGGGCATGCCCATGGTGCATGGGCTGCCTGCGGGACATGACCAGGGGTGCAGGGTAGTCCCCTGTGGTGTGGGCTGCCTGCAGGGGCCGTGGAGGGGGTAGAGGGGACACCTGGGAGGACCCACACTGCCAATTCACATGTAGGTCTTCCGCACACCCCTGAAATACACGTACCCAGGCCAATCGCGTGTGAAACTTCCCGCGTACCCCTGAAATACACATACCCAGGTCAATCGCGTGTGAAACTTCCCACGCACCCCTGAAATACACGTACCCAGGCCAATCCCGTGTGAAACTTCCCGCATACCCCTGAAATACACGTATCCATGCCAATCGCATGTGAAACTTCCCGCGCACCCCTTAAATACACGTACACAGGCCAAAAGCGTGTGAAACTTCCCCCGCACCCCTGAAATACACGTACCCAGGCCAATCGCGTGTGAAACTTCCCACGCACCCCTAAAATACACGTATCCAGCCCAATCGCATGTGAAACTTCCAGCGCACCCCTGAAATACATGTAACCAGCCCAATCGTGTGTGAAACTTCCCGCACACCCCTGAAATACACGTACCCAGGCCAATTGCGTGTGAAACTTCCCGCGCACCCCAGAAATACACGTACCCAGGCCAATCGCGTGTGAAACTTCCCGCGCACCCCTGAAATACACGTACCCAGGCCAATCGCGTGTGAAACTTCCCGTGCACCCCTGAAATACATGTACCCAGGCCAATCGCGTATGAAACTTCCCGCGCACCCCTGAAATACACATAACTAGCCCAATCGCATGTGAAACTTCCTGCGCACCCCTGAAATACACGTACCCAGGCCAATCGCGTGTGAAACTTACAGCGCACCCCCATAATACACGTACCCCACTCGCACAGGCCCTTTTGCGTGTGAAACTTCCCGTGAACCCCGTAATACACATACCCTGCTGAAATCGCTTGTGAAACTTCACACGCACCCCAGTAATACACGTTCCCCGCTTGGCGTTTGCTGTTTGGCAGCCCTGTAAACTGGTCCAGGGTCAGCGCAGCCCTTTGCGCTGAATTGGGAATTTTGATGGCTTTTCCTTGCGCGAGAGCGTTCTTGGGGGCGTATCTGGCGCTGCTGCAGGGTCGCAACACCACTCTGTGCCACGGCTGGTTTTGGAGGCTAAAATCCATGAATACACTGTGCGCGGAAATCGATTTTAGCGCACGCACACACTGTGCGCCAGCCGCGTGCGCCACTTTTGTGCGAAATTCTATGAATTACCCTGTAAATCTTTGCTGGAGGGTTCTGGGGTTTTGGGGCTATTGCATCTAGAATCATTTTTAATGTTTGATGGAGGAGAGGATGCCCCTTCACCCAAAATGATAGCTATGTCTCCCATGGTGCTTTTCAGGAGAGAGCCTTTTCAGAAATGAAAAATCTCCCATGTTTTTCGATGAAAGAGATAACTGCGTTTGTAATGGAAATATCTGTGGTTAGCTATAAACGAAAACTGAAAAAAATGCCATTTGGATGGGCACAAAGCGTGAAAAGACATTAGGCTACAGCTAGGGTGGAGGAAGGGGACGCCATGTGAAATTGTGGAGACTAGGACACAGGAAATATTGAGATTGCCACAAAGGAATTTTCAACAACCATTGTTATGACCGTGCCTATAACCACAGCTATCTGCAACTATAACCAGGGTTAGCCGTAAAGTAAAGTTGGAAAATGTCATTTGGAGGGGTAAAAAGCATAATAACCACAGCTTTAATCACGTTTATAACCAAAGCTATATGCTAATAATTTTAAATATGCAAAATGTAAGTGCGTCACACCAAACATTACGTATGTATTAAGAAGCAGTGCTGGGTCATTTTAAGAAGGTAGGGAATGTGCGTTGGGGCGTGGGGAGGGTACTTGGGTGTATTGAGGGATATTTGAGTGGCTGAAATACTGAAATGTGCACATTTGAGATTGTCATCAAATTCCTGCAGTTATAAAAAGGTGAATTTTGGTGCATTTTTGTGCATTTTCATAACCACGCTTATTGCAAAATAATTCCAAAAACGGACACATGCTGTATAAAATGGATCATATATCCATTTATTGATCAATGTATACAGTCTGTGCATTCCTTTTTCTATTTTTATTAAGTAAAAAGGGAAAAAATGTTTTTGGGTGTTTTAGGTTTTTCATTTTTTGTGTTGTTTTGTAATAAAAAACCTGAAAATTGCCACTTAAAAACAAAAAGAGGAGCCTAGCAGTAGCAGTAGACTTGGTGGTCCATAATTGCCCTCTCATATAGGGTGGCACCTCCCCCAGGAATCCTGTTTTGGCATACGAGGCATAGGATGATGCACCGCTCAGGTTTACCATTGGTCAAATGACAGCAGGTTGGATCGTAAAGTGTTATGACGGTTGTTTCACCGCTGGTTGAAGGTACTGAAGCTAAGCCCCCACTGGATATCACTGGAGGTAATGTGACCAGAGCTCATGGTTCTTCATGTGAGGAGGTGGGTGCAGCACAGGTTACACATCATGCTGCTTGAGGTCCATGGGCCTTGTCCTTCTGCTTGTAGTGGGCCTGCCATTAGAGCTTCTCCACCTTATGTTTTGTCTCACAATTGCAATGTAGCTGCGGGTATCCCTGCCCAGAGAGCTGTGGTTATCTCACATGAGACTGTGTAGGCATGGTTATAACAGCTGTTATGCAAACATCCAATCGCCATCGTATGATTTCAGCATGCATCGGTAACCGAGCCTATAAAAGCCCATTTATTGCTGGGTTTATGGGCTGTGGAATCCAGAAAAGTAAAACACATAAAAACTGGAAACTCTTTTTTAATGATTTAAATGAGTTAACTATGTTTTATTGTGATGTAATATGGAGTTGTTTATTTGGGAAACGTTATATTAGGTAATTGGAGTAGTCATGGTTATACTCTGCTCTCAGTAGTCACAGTTATTTTGCCAGCCAGTGGCTGTTGTGTAATTTGGGCACGCCTTAGTAACTGTGGCAATAACAGGGCAATTGAAGCCAATGATTACATCGCATTCTAATAGGGATGCACCTTTCATAGCTGCGGTTATGTGGAAACGGAAAAATAAATATGGATAAAAACGAGAAAAAAATTATTTTAAACAATGTCAATGAGTTGAAGATGTTTGATTGTGGTGTGTCCTGGTGTTATTTTGAGAATTTTTTTTTTACTTTGCTTTTTTGTTGGCAGAATAACCATGGTAAAACCACACCTATCATAGCCATGGTTATAAATTCACCAACAGGAAGTTGTGCATTTTGGTGGGTTGATAGAAGGTACATTTTGCAAGATGTTATGGCATTGGAAGGTGGTATTTATTTTACATTGTCTCGAGTGAGAGCTGTGTTATTAGTGTATGTGAAGTTGAAGGGTGCATATATACAGTTATTGGTGGATGTTTTTGAAATATTTCTTAGAGGTGCCAAAATTGAGAACATTTCAGAAGCAGAAAGTGACTACTCATTTGGTGGGTTGTCAGGTGATTAATCTGATTGTTCAGAAGATTGTGGAGGATTATATCATTTTGAGAATGGAACTAACAGTGATGAGGAAGATATAGGTGAGCATTTATGAAAAGCATTGGCTAATTAAATGTTTCTGGTTTTACAACATCACTTTAGACAGAGTATTTGAAAAAAGAGATATGTGTTCCAGCTGTGGGTAAAATTTTTTGACTAGGAGCACAGAATATGTTCTTTTTGGGAAAATAAAATGAATAGACCATCTAAAGTGAAGAGCACAGAGACACGTTGCAAGTTTTTGAATTATTTGAAGAAATGTAGTAGTTGGATTGGTGAAGTAGAGGGGTTCTTGCAATAAAATATAATATTGTGTGTATACTTTTGATGCAAAAACACAACAGCACTTTTAAGAGCCACCTATAGAAGGTATTTAATCATATTGAACACGTAGTGTGTGTTGTGTTTATTTTTTTTATAGCAGCAGGATAATTGCGGTTATTCAGTAGTAGTTAAAAACAAATCTGTATATATTAATATAGAAGGAAAACACTTAAGTTGACAGTCAGCTAAGGTGACTAAACATATGCAACACAACCCTTGAAATTCAGCACATTGGGAAACTCAGGACTGGCTTAACTGGGCACATTCCTGTTGATCTCCCCCATAATGCCAAATCCCCAATAATGCCATTTTGTATGGCATTTTGTATACCTTCTCTTATAATATATGTGCTCTTGGGTTTTTCAATGGGAACGCGCTGAGTTAAGCTGCCATGAGTTTCACAATGCACTGAATTTCAAGGGTTTTCTTGCATTAAGTTTAGTCTTCAAATAACGTTTTTTTTCTTGAATTTCAAGGGTTTTGTTATGCCATCATTTTTTGGGCACCAATGACTGTGGCTGGTGGCCATGGCCTTGAGTCATGCCCACTGTATATTTCGCAGTGCCAATTTCCATGGTCTTGGGCCATGACGACTGTATATATTACAGCGCAGATGTCCATGGCCTTTGGCCGTGCATACTGTATATTTTTCGGCATCACTCGCAATGGCCTTTGGCCACCGCCCTATTGTTAAGTTGGGTCAGAGTTCCATGGGAAATCCCAAAAATGAATTGCTAACAAACTTTGACTTGTGCGACGGATTTGGTTGAAAGTTTGCAAACAATTTTGTATGACAATCCCCCCTATCTCCCTCACCCACACCCAAAGGTTTGGGAAAGATCTGTTAAAAAATTAAAATGTTACAGAGGCACAAAACCTTTGTTTTTTGTCGAACTGCACTCCCATCACGGAGATTGGTTTCATCAAAACACGGCAAAAATTGCTGAAAAAACAAATGTGGAGTGCTCAGAACAAAAACTGCTAAACAAAGCTTTCAAAGGTAGAAAAAGCTTTATTTTAACAATGCAGTTTTAAAAACAGCTTCCCAAATACTTCCATGCCAGAGAGGCTGACTGACGTGTTTCGCCACACTCCTGTGGCTTGCTCACAGTAACTCCTCCCTGTGTTGGGAGTCTATTTACACACATGCATACGATTAGCAAACAATAAAAAGTGAAAAGTGAAAAGGCAACTTAGGCTTAGAGTTTTTACAAATTCTGTCGGCCATTTTTAAGAGGACTAATGGGTCTTGTAAAGTATATGCACATTATATTAAATGCTTGCCCCAAACTTGTTTAATGTGTACAACTATCATTATGTTGCTCTAAGATGTATTAAGAGCAACGTTTCATAAAGCTTCATCATTTATTTTCAAATCATCTTTGTATTATTCATTTACAGCTTACCACCTACAAACCAATGGGTTGGTAGAACGGTTCAACCGAACCATGAAGAGCATGATAGGTGCTTTAGAGGAACCCCTTAGCGTAAGTGGGACCTTCTACTGCCATGCCTTCTCTTTGCTTATAGAGAAGTCCGTCAGGAGGGAGTAGGTTATTCTCCCTTCGAACTTCTCTATGGTCATCCCATCAGAGGTCCATTGGGCCTGATTAAGGAGGGGTTGGAGAGTGCTCCTTCCCCCAAGCCAGTCAGAGTGACTGACTATGTGATAGGTCTCCGGAGGAGAATGTCACACATGATGACAGAAGCAAGCGATAACTTGAAAGCTGGACAAGCATTGATCAAGCACTGGCACGATCAAAAGGCTAACATGGTTGAGTTTGCTCAAGACCAGCTCGTTCTCGTTATGATCCCAACAAGGCAGAGGGCCTTGCAAGACAAATGGATGGGACCCTTCAGAGTTGTGGGTAAACTCAGAGAGGTTAACTATCTGGTGGACTTGGGCAATCCCAAGGAGGCTCCGACAGTCTTCCACACCAACCGACTCGAAGCGTATGTCTCACGACCTGATGTAGGAGCGTTGCTTTTAGCATGATCCGAGGAAGAAGAAGAGCGTGAAGCTCTTCCGGATCTCCTCAGAGGCTTACCTTTGGACGAAAAAGTTGAAGGAGTAAATCTCTCTTCAAATCTGACACCCGAGCAACAAGAAGAGTGCAAATCTATGTTGAATCAGTTTGCCTCACTGTTCTTGCTTCCACCAGGCTTGACCCCTTGGGGCCAGCATGACATACTCACTCGTGACTGTCTTCCAGTCAAAAGCAGAGGATACTGAATGTCAGAACACGTACGAACCCACATCAAAGGTGAGGTAAGCAAGATGCTTGATCTCGGGGTAATAGAGCCCTCTACAAGTCCATGGTCTAGCCCAGTTGTGTTAGTACCAAAGGCTGGATCTAAAGAGCTTAGATTCTGCGTGGATTATAAAGCTCTTAATGCAGTCACAAAGACTGATGCCCACCCTTTGCCAAGAACAGATGAGTTGGTGGACAAACTTGGCGCAGCCAAGTTCCTCAGCACATTTGACTTGACGTCAGGCTATTGGCAAATAGCCCTGACAGACCATGCCAAGGAGAAAACTGCATTTTCGACCCCCGTTGGCTTATACCAATTTAAGGTAATGCCTTTCGGATTGAAGAATGCACCTGCTACGTTTCAACGGATGGTAAACCAGGTTCTGAATGGGATGGAGGACTTCTGCATGGCATAATTGGATGACATCGCAGTGTTCAGCAATTCCTGGGAAGAAAATGTAACCCACCTGAGAGATGTTTTGCAGGCTCTTGGACGAGCCAATCTGACCATAAAGGCGAGTAAATGCCAAATTGGACAGAGTAAGGTAGTCTATCTTGGACATGAGGTAGGAGGTGGAGAAATAAGGCCTTTGCTCAGTAAGATTGAAGCTGCGCAAAATTGGACAACACCTACTACTCAAACCCAAGTGAGAGCCTTCCTAGGCCTCACTGGGTATTACAGGAATTTCATCAAGAACTATGGGACCATAGCCTCTCCACTGAATGTCATCTCCTCGCCCAAATTTCCTAAAAAGCTTAGGTGGAACGAGGAGTGCAATCAGGCTTTTGAAAACCTGAAAAAGGCTCTTTGCCAAGCCCCAGTACTCAGAGCTCCTGATTACCGCCAACACTTCATTGTGCAGACAGATGCTTCAAATGTACGAATAGGTGCTGTACTCAGTCAACTGGATGGGAAAGGTAGGGAGCACCCCGTTTGCTTCATCAGCCGCAAGCTGAAGGATCCTGAAACAAGGTGGGCAACAATCGAAGGAGAGTGCTTTGCTATCGTGTGGGCTCTGAAGAAGTTTAGGCCATACTTGTATGGTTCTACTTTTGTCATTCAGACTGACCACCAACCCTTGAGATGGTTAATGCAAATGAAAGGAGAAAACCCGAAACTATTGAGATGGTCGATCTGCCTGCAAGGGTTTGATTTCACCATTGAGCACAGTTCAGGGTGTCACCACCAAAATGCTGATGGTCTCTCTAGGATGTATGTCATCGACTAGAGGTATGAGATTCATCCAGGAGTGGATTAAATCCTCCTGTCCTTTAGTCTGGGGGGGCGAGTGTTAGGGAGAATTCTCTGTTTAGGCTGAATTTCCTAACCTAGTGAGTCCCCCAGCAGCTTTGCTGGATTTCTGGAGTTTGTTTTTTTCCATCCTGCCAAGAGTGATACTCTTTTCCTCCCACTCTTGGACATGTATTTGTGTAATTCCTTTGAATGTTAATGTGTTCTATGGGCTATGGGGTCTTTTACTCCATAGGGTCTCATATGTTTTTCTATGTGTCTTGCACCGCACCCTACGTGCCGTAACACTGGGGCGTCCTAGCGGACCTCCATCATGGACTCCATACCCGGGGACTGACTACTGTCTGCCCGGGCATGTAAAGTCACCATTGGCTTTACTAGACCTAAATTTACTAACAGAACTAGTACAAACCATCCTATTGTAGACGTACTAGTAGGGGTAATTTGATTACTCCTGGGTCTGTTATTCGAGGGGGCACTGTCCCGTCCCCCCTCGTCGAGTTTTGGCTGGTGGCAGTGGAAACTACTTGTTATGTTCGACCCCGAACATAACCCTATGGGATTCTTCCCATTGTTAGAGATTGATACTGTTTCTCGTTAATCTCTAACATACCACCGGTCTACTTATCTTAAATAAGTCTATCGGATGGTATTTTCTGCCAGAACTCGTTTTTTTAAAATGGCGTCTGTGTTCGTCTCTGTGACTCCTAAACCAAAGGTTGAGCCCTTTGTTCCACTTTTGGCGGGCTTCTGTACAGAGACCCTCCAAAGTGGTGCCATTCTGTCTGGGTTACCACAGGGATGTGGGAGGGGGTTTAGGCACCCTGGACCGAGTTGCCTTGCCAACTCCGGTCGCACTCTGGTGTGATTGGCCCAAGTGGTGAGGCTCCCCGCTCACCACTTAGCGTGTGTTGATTGACAGCTAGGCTGAATGAATGGGGGTTTTCTGCATAAAAGCAGGGCTTTTGGGACTGGATCTTCAGAAGTCGCCACAGGACCTTATAATCCGACGAGGGTAAAGCTGACCCGACCTGCAATGACGACACCTCCGGTGGAGCCCAGCTGAACCAACTCACCACTTCCCGACGACAGAAGAGATCTCCCTACCGGAGAGTCTCTTCCCCTGACTGGTGGGAACAACCAGTCACCTTTGCTTTTTCTTCGCCTCAGGACGCAGTGGTCGAATTGCCTGTGGAGAGCACCTCGGCAACCAGATAGCCACTACCCCTGTACCGCGACCAAAAGGTGGTGCCTTGTGACGGAGCACTCCGCGGCTGGTCTCTTCCCTGGTGGTGCACCGGACTTCACTTTTCTTCAACGACGAGATCATCTCTACTCTTGGCAAAGACCCGACGTGCATCCACCACCAGGAACAACTGCCCCCGCCAGAGCTGTCTCTACACAATCAAGGTACCGTGTCCGCCTGGCTTCCCTTGTTGCCGGATAGAGTGAGGTGTCTTAATCCTCGCCTCTCCATAGGGTCACCTCCAAGCTTTCTCTAGCGTATTGTTCTGAACTGGTTCAATCTTCCAATAACAATTTGCTACACAGACTCGAACGCATTTGCACAAAGAGACCTTTTGGGACATATCACCTTGCCTCTCACCGAGTGGGCCTGGCCTCTGAACTTTATGATCTATCGTGGTTCTTGTCTTCTTGCCTTGCATTTTTCCCGTGAAGTATTGAACTGTGTTGATTTCGTAACCTACTTATTTTTCTCTCCCATAATAGAGTGCCATCCAGGTGGAAGCATACACTTCTGTCTGCACATAAGTGATGCTGGTAAAACCTAGGCTTGTCGAGCTATTGTTAGGGGGATTGATCTTTTGCTTCGTAGAGTAATTGTAATTGAATTAATTGCCGTGATAGTGTCAGAGTGTTTTCTATAGATGTTCCGTTATAAATAAATACCTTTATATCTTTACACTGAAGCCTTGTACGTGTTTGCTTGTCTTACTGTGAAGAATTGCCCTATATTGTATACTCCACATACTGCTCAACTCTTCTTGAGGGAAGTCTGACTGCTCAGCCACAGCTATCAAGTGAATCTGTGTGGTACAGACTGCTACCAAGTGGGTTTACTGCCAAACACCTGTAGTCCTAAATCTTTTGCAGTGGTCCCAGAGGGAACTGCACAGGTTTCCGCCTAACAGGGGGTGCTGGGGGACATGTGTGGGACATGAGTTGGGGCCTACTGGCAGGTTCCCCGCACTGCTGTGGGGTGGGGGTGCAAGGGGACATGAGTGGGGGCCTGCTGGCAGGTGCCCCTGACTGCTGGGGCATGGGGGTGCTGGAGGACATGTGTGGAACATGTGTGGGGGCCTGCTGGCAGGTGCCCCACACTGCTGGGGGGTGGGGGTGCAAGGGGACATGAGTGGGGGCCTGCTGGTAGGTGCCCCTGACTGCTGGGGGGTGGGGGTGCTGGGGGACATGTGTGGGGGCCTGCTGGCAGGTGCCCCGCACTGCTGAGGGGTGGGGGTGCAAGGGGACATGAGTGGGACATATGTGGGGGCCTGCTGGCAGGTGCCCCTGACTGCTGTGAGGTGGGGGTGCAATGGGACATGAGTGGGGGCCTGCTGGCAGGTGCCCCTGACTGCTGGGGGGTGGGGGTGCAGAGGGACATATGTGGGACATGAGTGGGGGCCTGCTGGCAGGTGCCCTGCACTGCTGGGGGATGGGGGTGCTGGGAGACATGAGTTGGTGATCATATTGCAACGTGACATGTGGCTTGGCTGGGGGGCATGCCCATGGTGGATGGGCTGCCTGCGGGACATGACCAGGGGTGCAGGGTAGTCCCCTGTGGTGTGGGCTGCCTGCAGGGGCCGTGGAGGGGGTAGAGGGGACACCTGGGAGGACCCACACTGCCAATTCACATGTAGGACTCTCTGCACACCCCTGAAATACACGTACCCAGGCCAATCCCGTGTGAAACTTCCCGCGTACCCCTGAAATACACGTACCCAGGCCAATCGCGTGTGAAACTTCCCGCGCACCCCTGAAATACACGTACCCAGGCCAATCCCGTGTGAAACTTCCCGCGTACCCCTGAAATATACGTATCCATGCCAATCGCATGTGAAACTTCCCGCGCACCCCTGAAATACACGTACACAGGCCAAAAGCGTGTGAAACTTCCCGCGCAACCCTGAAATCACGTATCCAGCCCAATCGCATGTGAAACTTCCCGCGCACCCCTGAAATACATGTAACCAGCCCAATCGTGTGTGAAACTTCCCGCGCACCCCTGAAATACACGTACCCAGGCCAATCGCGTGTGAAACTTCCCGCGCACCCCTGAAATAGACGTACCCAGGCCAATCACGTGTGAAACTTCCCGTGCACCCCTGAAATACACGTACCCAGGCCAATCGCGTATGAAACTTCCCGCGCACCCCTGAAATACACATAACCAGCCCAATCGCATGTGAAACTTCCTGCGCACCCCTGAAATACACGTACCGAGGCCAATCGCGTGTGAAACTTACAGCGCACCCCCATAATACACGTACCCCACTCGCACAGGCCCTTTCGCGTGTGAAACTTCCCGTGAACCCCGTAATACACATACCCTGCTGAAATCGCGTGTGAAACTTCCCGTGAACCCCAGTAATGCACCTACCCCACTCGCACAGGCCCTTTCGCGTGTGAAACTTCACACGCACCCCAGTAATACACGTTCCCCGCTTGGCGTTTGCTGTTTGGCAGCCCTGTAAACTGGTCCAGGGTCAGCGCAGCCCTTTGCGCTGAATTGGGAATTTTGATGGCTTTTCCTTGCGCGAGGGCGTTCTTGGGGACGTATCTGGCGCTGCTGCAGGGTTGCTACGCCACTCTGCGCCACGGCTGGTTTTGGAGGCTAAAATCCATGAATACGCTGTGCGCGGAAATCGATTTTAGCGCACGCGCACACTGTGCGCCAGCCGCGTGCGCCACTTTTGTGCGAAATTCTATGAATTACCCTGTAAATCTTTGTTGGAGGGTTCTGGGGTTCTGGGGTTATTGCATCTAGAATTATTTTTAATGTTTGATGGAGGAGAGGATGCCCCTTCACCCAAAATGATAGCTATGTCTCTCATGGTGCTTTTCAGGAGAGAGCCTTTTCAGAAATTAAAAATCGCCCATGTTTTTCGATGAAAGAGATAACTGCGTTTGTAATGGAAATATCTGTGGTTAGCTATAAACGAAAACTGAAAAAAATGCCATTTGGATGGGCACAAAGCGTGAAAAGACATTAGGCTACAGCTAGGGAGGAGGAAGGGGACGCCATGTGAAATTGTGGAGACTGGGACACAGGAAATATTGAGATTGCCACAAAGGAATTTTCAACAACCATTGCTATGACCGTGCCTATAACCACAGCTATCTGCAACTATAACCAGGGTTAGCCGTAAAGTAAAGTTGGAAAATGTCATTTGGAGGGGTAAAAAGCATAATAACCACAGCTTTAATCACGTTTATAACCAAAGCTATATGCTAATAATTTTAAATATGCAAAATGTAAGTGCGTCACACCAAACATTACGTATGTATTAAGAAGCAGTGCTGGGTCATCTTAAGAAGGTAGGGAATGTGCGTTGGGGCGTGGGGAGGGTACTTGGGTGTATTGAGGGATATTTGAGTGGCTGAAATACTGAAATGTGCACATTGGAGATTGTCATCAAATTCCTGCAGTTATAAAAAAGGTGAATTTTGGTGCATTTTTGTGCATTTTCATAACCACGCTTATTGCAAAATAATTCCAAAAACTGACACATGCTGTATAAAATGGATCATATATCCATTTATTGATCAATGTATACAGTCTGTGCATTCTTTTTTCTATTTTTATTAAGTAAAAAGGGAAAATATGTTTTTGGGTGTTTTAGGTTTTTCATTTTTTGTTTTGTTTTGTAATAAAAAACCTGAAAATTGCCACTTAAAAACAAAAAGAGGAGCCTAGCAGTAGCAGTAGACTTGGTGGTCCATAATTGCCCTCTCATATAGGGTGGCACCTCCCCCAGGAATCCTGTTTTGGCATACGAGGCACAGGATGATGCACCGCTCAGGTTTACCATTGGTCAAAAGACAGCAGGTTGGATCGTAAAGTGTTATGACGGTTGTTTCACCGCTGGTTGAAGGTACTGAAGCTAATCCCCCACTGGATATCACTGGAGGTAATGTGACCAGAGCTCATGGTTCTTCATGTGAGGAGGTGGGTGCAGCACAGGTTACACATCATGCTGCTTGAGGTCCATGGGCCTTTCCCTTCTGCTTGTAGTGGGCCTGCCATTAGATCTTCTCCACCTTATGTTTTGTCTCACAATTGCAATGTAGCTGCGGGTATCCCTGCCCAGAGAGCTGTGGTTATCTCACGTGAGACTGTGTAGGCATGGTTATAACAGCTGTTATGCAAACATCCAATCGCCATCGTGTGATTTCAGCATGCATCGGTAACCGAGCCTATAAAAGCCCATTTATTGCTGGGTTTATGGGCTGTGGAATCCAGAAAAGTAAAACACATAAAAACTGGAAACTCTTTTTTAATGATTTAAATGAGTTAACTATGTTTTATTGTGATGTAATCTGGAGTTGTTTATTTGGGAAACGTTATATTAGGTAATTGGAGTAGTCATGGTTATACTCTGCTCTCAGTAGTCACAGTTATTTTGCCAGCCAGTGGCTGTTGTGTAATTTGGGCACGCCTTAGTAACTGTGGCAATAACAGGGCAATTGAAGCCATGATTACATCGCAGTCTAATAGGGATGCACCTTTCATAGCTGCGGTTATGTGGAAACGGAAAAATAAATATGGATAAAAACGAGAAAAACAATCTTTTAAACAATGTCAATGAGTTGAAGATGTTTGATTGTGGTGTGTCCTGGTGTTATTTTGAGAATTTTTTTTATACTTTGCTTTTTTGTTGGCAGAATAACCATGGTAAAACCACACCTATCATAGCCATGGTTATAAATTCACCAACAGGAAGTTGTGTATTTTGGTGGGTTGATAGAAGGTACATTTTGCAAGATGTTATGGTATTGGAAGGTGGTATTTATTTTACATTGTCTCGAGTGAGAGCTGTGTTATTAGTGTATGTGAAGTTGAAGGGTGCATATATACAGTTATTGGTGGATGTTTTTGAAATATTTCTTATAGGTGCCAAAATTGGGAACCTTTCAGAAGCAGAAAGTGACTACTCATTTAGTGGGTTGTCAGGTGATTAATCTGATTGTTCAGAAGATTGTGGAGGATTATATCATTTTGAGAATGGAACTAACAGTGATGAGGAAGATATAGGTGAGCATTTATGAAAAGCATTGGCTAATTAAATGTTTTACAACATAACTTTAGACAGAGTATTTGAAAAAAGAGATATGTGTTCCAGCTGTGGGTACATTTTTTTGACTAGGAGCACAGCATATGTTCTTTTTGGGAAAATAAAATGAATAGACCATCTAAAGTGAAGAGCACAGAGACACGTTGCAAGTTTTTGAATTATTTGAAGAAATGTAGTAGTTGGATTGGTGAAGTAGAGGGGTTCTTGCAATAAAATATAATATTGTGTGTATACTTTTGATGCAAAAACACAACAGCACTTTTAAGAGCCACCTATAGAAGGTATTTAATCATATTGAACACGTAGTGTGTGTTGTGTTTATTTTTTTTATAGCAGCAGGATAATTGCGGTTATTCAGTAGTAGTTAAAAACAAATCTGTATATATTAATATAGAAGGAAAACACTTAAGTTGACAGTCAGCTAAGGTGACTAAACATATGCAACACAACCCTTGAAATTCAGCACATTGGGAAACTCAGGACTGGCTTAACTGGGCACATTCCTGTTGATCTCCCCCATAATGCCAAATCCCCAATAATGCCATTTTGTATGGCATTTTGTATACCTTCTCTTATAATATATGTGCTCTTGGGTTTTTCAATGGGAACGCGCTGAGTTAAGCTGCCATGAGTTTCACAATGCACTGAATTTCAAGGGTTTTCTTGCATTAAGTTTAGTCTTCAAATAACGTTTTTTTTCTTGAATTTCAAGGGTTTTGTTATGCCATCATTTTTTGGGCACCAATGACTGTGGCCGTTGGCCATGGCCTTGAGTCATGCCCACTGTATATTTCGCAGTGCCAATTTCCATGGTCTTGGGCCATGACGACTGTATATATTACAGCGCAGATGTCCATGGCCTTTGGCCGTGCATACTGTATATTTTTCGGCATCACTCGCAATGGCCTTTGGCCACCGCCCTATTGTTAAGTTGGGTCAGAGTTCCATGGGAAATCCCAAAAATGAATTGCTAACAAACTTTGACTTGTGCGACGGATTTGGTTGAAAGTTTGCAAACAATTTTGTATGACAATCCCCCCTATCTCCCTCACCCACACCCAAAGGTTTGGGAAAGATCTGTTAAAAAATTAAAATGTTACAGAGGCACAAAACCTTTGTTTTTTGTCGAACTGCACTCCCATCACGGAGATTGGTTTCATCAAAACACGGCAAAAATTGCTGAAAAAACAAATGTGGAGTGCTCAGAACAAAAACTGCTAAACAAAGCTTTCAAAGGTAGAAAAAGCTTTATTTTAACAATGCAGTTTTAAAAACAGCTTCCCAAATACTTCCATGCCAGAGAGGCTGACTGACGTGTTTCGCCACACTCCTGTGGCTTGCTCACAGTAACTCCTCCCTGTGTTGGGAGTCTATTTACACACATGCATACGATTAGCAAACAATAAAAAGTGAAAAGTGAAAAGGCAACTTAGGCTTAGAGTTTTTACAAATTCTGTCGGCCATTTTTAAGAGGACTAATGGGTCTTGTAAAGTATATGCACATTATATTAAATGCTTGCCCCAAACTTGTTTAATGTGTACCACTATCATTATGTTGCTCTAAGATGTATTAAGAGCAACGTTTCATAAAGCTTCATCATTTATTTTCAAATCATCTTTGTATTATTCATTTACAGCTTACCACCTACAAACCAATGGGTTGGTAGAACGGTTCTACCGAACCATGAAGAGCATGATAGGTGCTTTAGAGGAACCCCTTAGCGTAAGTGGGACCTTCTACTGCCATGCCTTCTCTTTGCTTATAGAGAAGTCCGTCAGGAGGGAGTAGGTTATTCTCCCTTCGAACTTCTCTATGGTCATCCCATCAGAGGTCCATTGGGCCTGATTAAGGAGGGGTTGGAGAGTGCTCCTTCCCCCAAGCCAGTCAGAGTGACTGACTATGTGATAGGTCTCCGGAGGAGAATGTCACACATGATGACAGAAGCAAGCGATAACTTGAAAGCTGGACAAGCATTGATCAAGCACTGGCACGATCAAAAGGCTAACATGGTTGAGTTTGCTCAAGACCAGCTCGTTCTCGTTATGATCCCAACAAGGCAGAGGGCCTTGCAAGACAAATGGATGGGACCCTTCAGAGTTGTGGGTAAACTCAGAGAGGTTAACTATCTGGTGGACTTGGGCAATCCCAAGGAGGCTCCGACAGTCTTCCACACCAACCGACTCGAAGCGTATGTCTCACGACCTGATGTAGGAGCGTTGCTTTTAGCATGATCCGAGGAAGAAGAAGAGCGTGAAGCTCTTCCGGATCTCCTCAGAGGCTTACCTTTGGACGAAAAAGTTGAAGGAGTAAATCTCTCTTCAAATCTGACACCCGAGCAACAAGAAGAGTGCAAATCTATGTTGAATCAGTTTGCCTCACTGTTCTTGCTTCCACCAGGCTTGACCCCTTGGGGCCAGCATGACATACTCACTCGTGACTGTCTTCCAGTCAAAAGCAGAGGATACTGAATGTCAGAACACGTACGAACCCACATCAAAGGTGAGGTAAGCAAGATGCTTGATCTCGGGGTAATAGAGCCCTCTACAAGTCCATGGTCTAGCCCAGTTGTGTTAGTACCAAAGGCTGGATCTAAAGAGCTTAGATTCTGCGTGGATTATAAAGCTCTTAATGCAGTCACAAAGACTGATGCCCACCCTTTGCCAAGAACAGATGAGTTGGTGGACAAACTTGGCGCAGCCAAGTTCCTCAGCACATTTGACTTGACGTCAGGCTATTGGCAAATAGCCCTGACAGACCATGCCAAGGAGAAAACTGCATTTTCGACCCCCGTTGGCTTATACCAATTTAAGGTAATGCCTTTCGGATTGAAGAATGCACCTGCTACGTTTCAACGGATGGTAAACCAGGTTCTGAATGGGATGGAGGACTTCTGCATGGCATAATTGGATGACATCGCAGTGTTCAGCAATTCCTGGGAAGAAAATGTAACCCACCTGAGAGATGTTTTGCAGGCTCTTGGACGAGCCAATCTGACCATAAAGGCGAGTAAATGCCAAATTGGACAGAGTAAGGTAGTCTATCTTGGACATGAGGTAGGAGGTGGAGAAATAAGGCCTTTGCTCAGTAAGATTGAAGCTGCGCAAAATTGGACAACACCTACTACTCAAACCCAAGTGAGAGCCTTCCTAGGCCTCACTGGGTATTACAGGAATTTCATCAAGAACTATGGGACCATAGCCTCTCCACTGAATGTCATCTCCTCGCCCAAATTTCCTAAAAAGCTTAGGTGGAACGAGGAGTGCAATCAGGCTTTTGAAAACCTGAAAAAGGCTCTTTGCCAAGCCCCAGTACTCAGAGCTCCTGATTACCGCCAACACTTCATTGTGCAGACAGATGCTTCAAATGTACGAATAGGTGCTGTACTCAGTCAACTGGATGGGAAAGGTAGGGAGCACCCCGTTTGCTTCATCAGCCGCAAGCTGAAGGATCCTGAAACAAGGTGGGCAACAATCGAAGGAGAGTGCTTTGCTATCGTGTGGGCTCTGAAGAAGTTTAGGCCATACTTGTATGGTTCTACTTTTGTCATTCAGACTGACCACCAACCCTTGAGATGGTTAATGCAAATGAAAGGAGAAAACCCGAAACTATTGAGATGGTCGATCTGCCTGCAAGGGTTTGATTTCACCATTGAGCACAGTTCAGGGTGTCACCACCAAAATGCTGATGGTCTCTCTAGGATGTATGTCATCGACTAGAGGTATGAGATTCATCCAGGAGTGGATTAAATCCTCCTGTCCTTTAGTCTGGGGGGGCGAGTGTTAGGGAGAATTCTCTGTTTAGGCTGAATTTCCTAACCTAGTGAGTCCCCCAGCAGCTTTGCTGGATTTCTGGAGTTTGTTTTTTTCCATCCTGCCAAGAGTGATACTCTTTTCCTCCCACTCTTGGACATGTATTTGTGTAATTCCTTTGAATGTTAATGTGTTCTATGGGCTATGGGGTCTTTTACTCCATAGGGTCTCATATGTTTTTCTATGTGTCTTGCACCGCACCCTACGTGCCGTAACACTGGGGCGTCCTAGCGGACCTCCATCATGGACTCCATACCCGGGGACTGACTACTGTCTGCCCGGGCATGTAAAGTCACCATTGGCTTTACTAGACCTAAATTTACTAACAGAACTAGTACAAACCATCCTATTGTAGACGTACTAGTAGGGGTAATTTGATTACTCCTGGGTCTGTTATTCGAGGGGGCACTGTCCCGTCCCCCCTCGTCGAGTTTTGGCTGGTGGCAGTGGAAACTACTTGTTATGTTCGACCCCGAACATAACCCTATGGGATTCTTCCCATTGTTAGAGATTGATACTGTTTCTCGTTAATCTCTAACATACCACCGGTCTACTTATCTTAAATAAGTCTATCGGATGGTATTTTCTGCCAGAACTCGTTTTTTTAAAATGGCGTCTGTGTTCGTCTCTGTGACTCCTAAACCAAAGGTTGAGCCCTTTGTTCCACTTTTGGCGGGCTTCTGTACAGAGACCCTCCAAAGTGGTGCCATTCTGTCTGGGTTACCACAGGGATGTGGGAGGGGGTTTAGGCACCCTGGACCGAGTTGCCTTGCCAACTCCGGTCGCACTCTGGTGTGATTGGCCCAAGTGGTGAGGCTCCCCGCTCACCACTTAGCGTGTGTTGATTGACAGCTAGGCTGAATGAATGGGGGTTTTCTGCATAAAAGCAGGGCTTTTGGGACTGGATCTTCAGAAGTCGCCACAGGACCTTATAATCCGACGAGGGTAAAGCTGACCCGACCTGCAATGACGACACCTCCGGTGGAGCCCAGCTGAACCAACTCACCACTTCCCGACGACAGAAGAGATCTCCCTACCGGAGAGTCTCTTCCCCTGACTGGTGGGAACAACCAGTCACCTTTGCTTTTTCTTCGCCTCAGGACGCAGTGGTCGAATTGCCTGTGGAGAGCACCTCGGCAACCAGATAGCCACTACCCCTGTACCGCGACCAAAAGGTGGTGCCTTGTGACGGAGCACTCCGCGGCTGGTCTCTTCCCTGGTGGTGCACCGGACTTCACTTTTCTTCAACGACGAGATCATCTCTACTCTTGGCAAAGACCCGACGTGCATCCACCACCAGGAACAACTGCCCCCGCCAGAGCTGTCTCTACACAATCAAGGTACCGTGTCCGCCTGGCTTCCCTTGTTGCCGGATAGAGTGAGGTGTCTTAATCCTCGCCTCTCCATAGGGTCACCTCCAAGCTTTCTCTAGCGTATTGTTCTGAACTGGTTCAATCTTCCAATAACAATTTGCTACACAGACTCGAACGCATTTCCACAAAGAGACCTTTTGGGACATATCACCTTGCCTCTCACCGAGTGGGCCTGGCCTCTGAACTTTATGATCTATCGTGGTTCTTGTCTTCTTGCCTTGCATTTTTCCCGTGAAGTATTGAACTGTGTTGATTTCGTAACCTACTTATTTTTCTCTCCCATAATAGAGTGCCATCCAGGTGGAAGCATACACCTCTGTCTGCACATAAGTGATGCTGGTAAAACCTAGGCTTGTCGAGCTATTGTTAGGGGGATTGATCTTTTGCTTCGTAGAGTAATTGTAATTGAATTAATTGCCGTGATAGTGTCAGAGTGTTTTCTATAGATGTTCCGTTATAAATAAATACCTTTATATCTTTACACTGAAGCCTTGTACGTGTTTGCTTGTCTTACTGTGAAGAATTGCCCTATATTGTATACTCCACATACTGCTCAACTCTTCTTGAGGGAAGTCTGACTGCTCAGCCACAGCTACCAAGTGAATCTGTGTGGTACAGACTGCTACCAAGTGGGTTTACTGCCAAACACCTGTAGTCCTAAATCTTTTGCAGTGGTCCCAGAGGGAACTGCACAGGTTTCCGCCTAACAGGGGGTGCTGGGGGACATGTGTGGGACATGAGTTGGGGCCTACTGGCAGGTTCCCCGCACTGCTGTGGGGTGGGGGTGCAAGGGGACATGAGTGGGGGCCTGCTGGCAGGTGCCCCTGACTGCTGGGGCATGGGGGTGCTGGAGGACATGTGTGGAACATGTGTGGGGGCCTGCTGGCAGGTGCCCCACACTGCTGGGGGGTGGGGGTGCAAGGGGACATGAGTGGGGGCCTGCTGGTAGGTGCCCCTGACTGCTGGGGGGTGGGGGTGCTGGGGGACATGTGTGGGGGCCTGCTGGCAGGTGCCCCGCACTGCTGAGGGGTGGGGGTGCAAGGGGACATGAGTGGGACATGTGTGGGGGCCTGCTGGCAGGTGCCCCTGACTGCTGTGAGGTGGGGGTGCAATGGGACATGAGTGGGGGCCTGCTGGCAGGTGCCCCTGACTGCTGGGGGGTGGGGGTGCAGAGGGACATATGTGGGACATGAGTGGGGGCCTGCTGGCAGGTGCCCTGCACTGCTGGGGGATGGGGGTGCTGGGAGACATGAGTTGGTGATCATATTGCAACGTGACATGTGGCTTGGCTGGGGGGCATGCCCATGGTGGATGGGCTGCCTGCGGGACATGACCAGGGGTGCAGGGTAGTCCCCTGTGGTGTGGGCTGCCTGCAGGGGCCGTGGAGGGGGTAGAGGGGACACCTGGGAGGACCCACACTGCCAATTCACATGTAGGACTTCCGCACACCCCTGAAATACACGTACCCAGGCCAATCCCCTGTGAAACTTCCCGCGTACCCCTGAAATACACGTACCCAGGCCAATCGCGTGTGAAACTTCCCGCGCACCCCTGAAATACACGTACCCAGGCCAATCCCGTGTGAAACTTCCCGCGTACCCCTGAAATATACGTATCCATGCCAATCGCATGTGAAACTTCCCGCGCACCCCTGAAATACACGTACACAGGCCAAAAGCGTGTGAAACTTCCCGCGCAACCCTGAAATCACGTATCCAGCCCAATCGCATGTGAAACTTCCCGCGCACCCCTGAAATACATGTAACCAGCTCAATCGTGTGTGAAACTTCCCGCGCACCCCTGAAATACACGTACCCAGGCCAATCGCGTGTGAAACTTCCCGCGCACCCCTGAAATAGACGTACCCAGGCCAATCACGTGTGAAACTTCCCGTGCACCCCTGAAATACACGTACCCAGGCCAATCGCGTATGAAACTTCCCGCGCACCCCTGAAATACACATAACCAGCCCAATCGCATGTGAAACTTCCTGCGCACCCCTGAAATACACGTACCGAGGCCAATCGCGTGTGAAACTTACAGCGCACCCCCATAATACACGTACCCCACTCGCACAGGCCCTTTCGCGTGTGAAACTTCCCGTGAACCCCGTAATACACATACCCTGCTGAAATCGCGTGTGAAACTTCCCGTGAACCCCAGTAATGCACCTACCCCACTCGCACAGGCCCTTTCGCGTGTGAAACTTCACACGCACCCCAGTAATACACGTTCCCCGCTTGGCGTTTGCTGTTTGGCAGCCCTGTAAACTGGTCCAGGGTCAGCGCAGCCCTTTGCGCTGAATTGGGAATTTTGATGGCTTTTCCTTGCGCGAGGGCGTTCTTGGGGACGTATCTGGCGCTGCTGCAGGGTTGCTACGCCACTCTGCGCCACGGCTGGTTTTGGAGGCTAAAATCCATGAATACGCTGTGCGCGGAAATCGATTTTAGCGCACGCGCACACTGTGCGCCAGCCGCGTGCGCCACTTTTGTGCGAAATTCTATGAATTACCCTGTAAATCTTTGTTGGAGGGTTCTGGGGTTCTGGGGTTATTGCATCTAGAATTATTTTTAATGTTTGATGGAGGAGAGGATGCCCCTTCACCCAAAATGATAGCTATGTCTCTCATGGTGCTTTTCAGGAGAGAGCCTTTTCAGAAATTAAAAATCGCCCATGTTTTTCGATGAAAGAGATAACTGCGTTTGTAATGGAAATATCTGTGGTTAGCTATAAACGAAAACTGAAAAAAATGCCATTTGGATGGGCACAAAGCGTGAAAAGACATTAGGCTACAGCTAGGGAGGAGGAAGGGGACGCCATGTGAAATTGTGGAGACTGGGACACAGGAAATATTGAGATTGCCACAAAGGAATTTTCAACAACCATTGCTATGACCGTGCCTATAACCACAGCTATCTGCAACTATAACCAGGGTTAGCCGTAAAGTAAAGTTGGAAAATGTCATTTGGAGGGGTAAAAAGCATAATAACCACAGCTTTAATCACGTTTATAACCAAAGCTATATGCTAATAATTTTAAATATGCAAAATGTAAGTGCGTCACACCAAACATTACGTATGTATTAAGAAGCAGTGCTGGGTCATCTTAAGAAGGTAGGGAATGTGCGTTGGGGCGTGGGGAGGGTACTTGGGTGTATTGAGGGATATTTGAGTGGCTGAAATACTGAAATGTGCACATTGGAGATTGTCATCAAATTCCTGCAGTTATAAAAAAGGTGAATTTTGGTGCATTTTTGTGCATTTTCATAACCACGCTTATTGCAAAATAATTCCAAAAACGGACACATGCTGTATAAAATGGATCATATATCCATTTATTGATCAATGTATACAGTCTGTGCATTCCTTTTTCTATTTTTATTAAGTAAAAAGGGAAAAAATGTTTTTGGGTGTTTTAGGTTTTTCATTTTTTGTGTTGTTTTGTAATAAAAAACCTGAAAATTGCCACTTAAAAACAAAAAGAGGAGCCTAGCAGTAGCAGTAGACTTGGTGGTCCATAATTGCCCTCTCATATAGGGTGGCACCTCCCCCAGGAATCCTGTTTTGGCATACGAGGCATAGGATGATGCACCGCTCAGGTTTACCATTGGTCAAATGACAGCAGGTTGGATCGTAAAGTGTTATGACAGTTGTTTCACCGCTGGTTGAAGGTACTGAAGCTAAGCCCCCACTGGATATCACTGGAGGTAATGTGACCAGAGCTCATGGTTCTTCATGTGAGGAGGTGGGTGCAGCACAGGTTACACATCATGCTGCTTGAGGTCCATGGGCCTTGTCCTTCTGCTTGTAGTGGGCCTGCCATTAGAGCTTCTCCACCTTATGTTTTGTCTCACAATTGCAATGTAGCTGCGGGTATCCCTGCCCAGAGAGCTGTGGTTATCTCACATGAGACTGTGTAGGCATGGTTATAACAGCTGTTATGCAAACATCCAATCGCCATCGTATGATTTCAGCATGCATCGGTAACCGAGCCTATAAAAGCCCATTTATTGCTGGGTTTATGGGCTGTGGAATCCAGAAAAGTAAAACACATAAAAACTGGAAACTCTTTTTTAATGATTTAAATTAGTTAACTATGTTTTATTGTGATGTAATCTGGAGTTGTTTATTTGGGAAACGTTATATTAGGTAATTGGAGTAGTCATGGTTATACTCTGCTCTCAGTAGTCACAGTTATTTTGCCAGCCAGTGGCTGTTGTGTAATTTGGGCACGCCTTAGTAACTGTGGCAATAACAGGGCAATTGAAACCAATGATTACATCGCATTCTAATAGGGATGCACCTTTCATAGCTGCGGTTATGCGGAAACGGAAAAATAAATATGGATAAAAACGAGAAAAACAATCTTTTAAACAATGTCAATGAGTTGAAGATGTTTGATTGTGGTGTGTCCTGGTGTTATTTTGAGAATTTTTTTTATACTTTGCTTTTTTGTTGGCAGAATAACCATGGTAAAACCACACCTATCATAGCCATGGTTATAAATTCACCAACAGGAAGTTGTGCATTTTGGTGGGTTGATAGAAGGTACATTTTGCAAGATGTTATGGCATTGGAAGGTGGTATTTATTTTACATTGTCTCGAGTGAGAGCTGTGTTATTAGTGTATGTGAAGTTGAAGGGTGCATATATACAGTTATTGGTGAATGTTTTTGAAATATTTCTTAGAGGTGCCAAAATTGAGAACATTTCAGAAGCAGAAAGTGACTACTCATTTGGTGGGTTGTCAGGTGATTAATCTGATTGTTCAGAAGATTGTGGAGGATTATATCATTTTGAGAATGGAACTAACAGTGATGAGGAAGATATAGGTGAGCATTTATGAAAAGCATTGGCTAATTAAATGTTTCTGGTTTTACAACATCACTTTAGACAGAGTATTTGAAAAAAGATATATGTGTTCCAGCTGTGGGTACATTTTTTTGACTAGGAGCACAGAATATGTTCTTTTTGGGAAAATAAAATGAATAGACCATCTAAAGTGAAGAGCACAGAGACACGTTGCAAGTTTTTGAATTATTTGAAGAAATGTAGTAGTTGGATTGGTGAAGTAGGGGGGTTCTTGCAATAAAATGTAATATTGTGTGTATACTTTTGATGCAAAAACACAACAGCACTTTTAAGAGCTACCTATAGAAGGTATTTAATCATATTGGACACGTAGTGTGTGTTGTGTTTATTTTTTTTATAGCAGCAGGATAATTGTGGTTATTCAGTAGTAGTTAAAAACACATCTTTATATATTAATATAGAAGGAAAACACTTAAGTTGACAGTCAGCTAAGGTGACTAAACATATGCAACACAACCCTTGAAATTCAGCACATTGGGAAACTCAGGACTGGCTTAACTGGGCACATTCCTGTTGATCTCCACCATAATGCCAAATCCCCAATAATGCCATTTTGTATGGCATTTTGTATACCTTCTCTTATAATATATGTGCTCTTGGGTTTTTCAATGGGAACGCGCTGAGTTAAGCTGCCATGAGTTTCACAATGCAGTGAATTTCAAGGGTTTTCTTGCATTAATTTTAGTCTTCAAATAACGTTTTTTTCTTGAATTTCAAGAGTTTTGTTATGCCATCATTTTTTGGGCACCAATGACTGTGGCCGGTGGCCATGGCCTTGAGTCATGCCCACTGTATATTTCGCAGTGCCAATTTCCATGGTCTTGGGTCATGACGACTGTATATATTACAGCGCAGATGTCCATGGCCTTTGGCCGTGCATACTGTATATTTTTCAGCATCACTCGCAATGGCATTTGGCCACCACCCTATTGTTAAGTTGGGTCAGAGTTCCATGGGAAATCCCAAAAATGAATTGCTAACAAACTTTGGGCCTCATTACAACCTTGGTGCTAAGTGCACCAACTTTACCACCATGGTGTAAACTCCGTTTACACCATGGTGGATGGCGGATTTACCGCCCCATTCCAAGGTGAGTGGGGCGGTAAATCCCCATTTCCCATTTTCCCTTCCCCATTCCCATTTTTGCCCCATAGGGCATAATGGGAGTGGGGAAGGCGCTAATTACGCCGCCGTAAATTACGGCGGCGTAATTAGCACCATGGCAGGTTAGCGCCATGGATTTTAACGCCTGCTGAAAGCAGGCGTTAAAATCAGAATCAGGCGTTAAGGGTTAACGGTGGCGTTAACCCTTAACGCCTGAGTTGTAATGAGGCCCATTGACTCCTGCGACGGATTTGGTTGAAAGTTTGCAAACAATTTTGTATGACAATCCCCCCTAACTCCCTCACCCACACCCAAAGGTTTGGGAAAGATCTGTTAAAAAATTAAAATGTTACAGAGGCACAAAACCTTTGTTTTTTGTCGAGCTGCACTCCCATCACGGAGATTGATTTCACCAAAACACGGCAAAAATTGCTGAAAAAACAAATGTGGAGTGCTCAGAACAAAAACTGCTAAACAAAGCTTTCAAAGGTAGAAAAAGCTTTATTTTAACAATGCAGTTTTAAAAACAGCTTCCCAAATACTTCCATGCCAGAGAGGCTGACTGACGTGTTTCGCAACACTCCTGTGGCTTGCTCACAGTAACTCCTCCCTGTGTTGGGAGTCTATTTACACACATGCATACGATTAGCAAACAATAAAAAGTGAAAAGTGAAAAGGCGACTTAGGCTTAGAGTTTTTACAAATTCTGTCGGCCATTTTTAAGAGGACTAATGGGTCTTGTAAAGTATATGCACATTATATTAAATGCTTGCCCCAAACTTGTTTAATGTGTACCACTATCATTATGTTGCTCTAAGATGTATTAAGAGCAACGTTTCATAAAGCTTCATCATTTATTTTCAAATCATCTTTGTATTATTCATTTACGCACCTGAATTGGTAGAACAACATCCATATGCTTGAGCTAGCTTAGTGCTTTGCAATTGGACATTTTAACATCAACAGCAGGTCAGAATGGTACTAAATAATTCCAAAGTGGGACTGACATATAAAAGTCAATTATATATATATAACCTGCTAAAGTGCTAATACATAGTGCAAGTCTAGGCCACGTTCTCATAGAGTGATGTCAATATGCCTTTCTTTTTTTCAGAGATTACATTGAAACTTTGGTCGTTTTATCTTGTATCAAGGTATAAGATACATACAATAAAATTTTGGTACCAGTGTATCATGTAAGAGTTAGCAATTATTTCATCTCTTTATGTATATATCTGTGTATCCTCATCATGTAATAAAGTGCAAGTGCATCATATAGCCAAGATAAAACCACAAATTCTACAATATATACACAATCTATAGTAAAGTGCTAGTACAATCTAAAGTGCTAGTACAATCTAAAAAACATATCATTACCATGATGGTACCCACTCTTCATATGTGGTCTAGGTTTTGACATAAATGAGAAATTGACACAGTGCTCATATCCTACATGGTTATGAAGTCCTTTGGAGTATCTTAATACATTCACACATAACATTTGGAGTTCTTCTTCTATCTCTTAATTTATAGACCGCATTATATTAGATTACATATTCGCCATAAGTCGCTAAAAGATCTTCATCCCAGTGTGTGTAAAATAACAATCAAAAATAGCCAAGGGCTGCCAGCAGTACATATTAAACAAAGAATAAGTGGAAAGAGAAGGGAAGGCAAGGGATAACAAAAATAGAATAGGCTTGAGGAAGAAAACGTAGAACGGAAAGACAAGGAAAGAAGAGGAAAGAAGAAAGAGAAGAGGGAAGGGACATTATCAAGACCATTTAGACCCCAGAAATGTGTACAATTCTTTGTCAATATTGTGACCCATTGGGTATTTACTTTCAAAATCAATTATATATTTTGTTTCTTCTTGTCGTAAGATATATTATCACTGTCGCCTCCTCTTGGGCCAGTTATAACTTTGTAAACACCAAATAATATAAGGTTCATAGGGTCACCATTGTGAAACTCTGAAACATGTTTAGCGACGGGATATGACAAGTCCTTATTAACAATAGCCCTTATGTGTTGCAGAATACGCACTTTTAGTTTACATTTTGTGCTGCCCACATATCATTTAAGGCATGGGCACATCAGGACATAAACAACCAACTCAGACTCGCACAAAATTTTCCCCTTAATCTGTATCGATGTCTTGAGGATGGGATGGATATAACTGCTACAATTAAAAGCATATTTACACATTTTGCATTTACTGTATTTAAAAAAAAACATCCAATCCCCCATAGAGCCAATTTCTGCCTTTGTGTGTATTATTTGAAGCCATACAACTTTGCACTACTAAGTCTTTGATGGACACGCTCTTACAAAAAGTTATATCTGGACGTTCTGGCAATAAATTGCCTAAATCTTTGTCCACTTTTAGAACTTTCCAATATTTTTTGATAATGTTCTTTATATTGGGTGCATGGCTTCCAAAGGTTAAAATCAGTCTGGTGGTATTTTCTTCTACTGTGATGTTCGCATCTGATTTTGACATTGTCAGCAGGTCTTGTCTGTTCACATCACAGACTTTAAGATAAGATCTCTCAATGACTTTCTTCGGGTACCGTTGTTGTAAGAAGTTATGGGCTGTAGTTTGGCATGCTAGGTCGAAATCTTTAATGTCACTACAATTTTGCCTAATGTGAATAAACTCGCCATATGGGATGCTCCACAGGAGACCTTTTGGGTGAGCACTGTTTGCATGTAGGGGGATATTAGCCCCCGTAATTTTCCTGTGAAGTTCACATCCAATCTTTTGTCCCACAATTTTGACGTTTACATCTAGAAATACAATCGAGTTTGTGCTATGTTGTTCTGTGAATCATAAATTTAAGTTATCAATGTTGAGAAATTTCACAAATTTACACCAAGATTGTGCTGTACCATTCCAGATGGCAAATAAGTTGTCTATGTAGCATAGCCATAATACTATTTTTTCTTTTCCCAGCTGCCCATCATAAGATTAGCATAAGTTGGCGCAAATGTGGTACCCATTGCGGTGCCTTGGATTTGACGAAAAAGCTCACCATTAAAGAGAAAAACATTATTTTCTAAACAGAGTCTCACCATCTGAAGGATCATGATCGAATGTTCAAGGTAATTCAAGGATCGAGTCTTTAGGAAGGTTTCACAAGCCTGTATCCCATCCTCGTGTTGAATTGATGTGTAGAGTGACACCACGTCCATGGTAGCCAATAAATACGTCGGTTCCCATGGCAGGTCATCAATTTTACATAAAAAGTATGTAGTGTCTCTTATATAGGACGCTAATGTGGAGACGAAAGTGAAAAGTATTTCGTCCACAAATCTGGACATGTTTTCAAGTAATGAACCACATAGTGTAACAATGGGTCTCCCTGGTGGTTTAGTGGGATTCTTGTGGACTTTTGGGAGGAAGTATATTGTGGGAATAACATATATATATATATATTTGTAAAAGGTATATATATATATATATATATATATATATATATATATATATATATATATATATATATATATATATATATGTAAAAGGTAGTCCTTAAAAGGACTGTTTTGGGGTACATGGATTACAGTTTTTCAACAAAGTTGAATTGCTGATTTAATGTTCTCAAGGAAGAGCGCATTTCCTTAATCAGTTATATGTACTCCATTATGTTTATAAAGATTAGATATATAAACCTGGATGTTGTGCAGATATGTTTGGGATTTCTGATAAAAGCAGAAACGACTTTATTCATATTTATCAGAGATTTCTCAATTTTTGAATAGTATTTGGCGGTCCACTTCCTTTTTCCCTGCTGAGTTATGTTGGGAAAAAATGATGGTGATGTGAGGAAGAAGTTCCATGAGTTTTTCAAAACCTTGTTTTATAATCAAATACAGAGACATGTGTCTTACATTCCCCAAATCATTGCCCCTGCAATGAATGAATATGACAGCTGGCTGCTCTCTGCTTCTCATACTCAACAACTTAGGTAAAATCCGGCACCATCGAGTTCCTCGCAATTCAAACTATTTTATCCGAAAATCTGATAAATTCAGGTCATGTGAATGTGGAATTGAAATTTGATGGAATTCGTAATGCTTCCTTTCTGTTGGTGCTAGTTTATTATCATTAGTAAATGTTATGATATGAAAAGATGACATGGTGTTATTATATGCTTTTAGCTTTTACAAGATAAGGTGCAGATTACTCCAAGTGTATATAACAGTAATGCATTACAGCAGCCTAATCAAGGTGTCTAGGGGTGTGCAAGTATTTCCTGAGAAATGTTTTGGTGTATAATTTCTAACATCTTCAGCAGGGATAGTGAATGGTGAGGGTTTAAAGCTGCAGGTTCCACTGTGTTTAAGTTGTGGGTAACCCTGCTAAAACATTTCAGCACACACACTAGATCATTTGTGTGGCACAGAAGAAGGAAGCAGTGTAAAGGGAAGTATGGTTTTAATTTTCATCTTTGCCATATAAATGCATGATAGTGAGGTGTGGCATAATTGGAATGCGTTGAAGCATTACTCATGGATTTTCTAGAGTGAATATTTGATTTGGGCACCTAATATGTTAATAGTGAGTATGTCTAAAGTTGTTGTTGCCACACTTTTGAATTTGGGTTGTGGCTGTGGGGTTTAAATCAGCAGCTTACAATTCTGTGTATTTAGTGTATGTGCATGTGCACTATAAGTGTCATTAAGAGTTTGTCGGTATGCCATGAGTTAAACCAGCGGGATACCAGCAAATGGAATTAGCTTCTCCGCCGCTTGATATCCCGTTATTACTGGGATATTACAGGTTGCGGGAATGCCAGTAATTGCACATTGCATGGAGTCAGTGCTTAATTTGTAAATAAAATAAGTGCCATGGCCCAAACAATATTGGCTCACAACTATCAAGTGCTAGATAGGCCCACCACCAGCCCATCACACTGGTGCTGCTCCATGCCAGATATTTGGTGCTGAAGAAACTGCTGGCACCGGCTAGTAGTGGGATGGATGGCAAAGGAGCACTCATGGGTTGAGGAAGTATAAGGCTTTCAAATTGAAAAACACTTGTCATGGTAGGTTTAGTGGTTCCAGCAACCCCAGAGTGCATCGGAATACACTTCTAGACCATACTGTTATGCTGTACTACTATTTCTTTCAATTTTTCAGAACATACCTTTAGTTCAAAGGCACAAGAAATGTGTCCTTGATGCTTTGTCTTTCTCCTGAGCCATTCAGGCCGGATATTCAAGTACTGCCCGTTTCCCAAGTCACATCTAGGCAAATACACACACACAGTGTCCGTGACTATGCAGGTGGTTAACATGCTCAGGTTGTAACCACATTTCCTGTTATCAATGGTAGAGCCTTCTATATGCATGATGGAACCTTTCCAACCCAGATAGCTCAGCAAACAAAAGTTACCTTGCAAATCTATCCAAGTTAAAGAGAGCAACACAAAACATCAATGTGTTTATATCCATCATGTCTACTATCTTGTTATGCAAAGGCACTATTCAATTGTTTTCATCATCATGAATAACAACATGCTTGAAGTTTGTGACAAAGAATCTGGATAGCTATCTTTGTTTATCACACAACTTCTTTTATTACATTTCTTAAATCACTGAAAGTACTGTGGACTTAACTACATTTTTCAGGTTGCAATTATCTTGCATTTTCGGACTTATAGTTTATCATACAGAATGTGAAAATTAAAGCCATAATGATAGTCTTTTGGCTTAACATGTTGCTATAAGGATGCACATGCTGTCATATGGCTTTATTATTCAATTTGTGTTTTTTGTAAGTAAACTCTGTAAAACAGTATTACTGTAGACCTTGAAATCCAACTATTTGAGCCAAAGTTTGTGATCCTGGTCACCACCCTTTATATCCTTCATGCCCTCCCGGCCATCTGTCTGACCATCCCACTCCCTCCTTTTTGGTTGCAGCCAGAGTACCACTAGCTCCTTTTTTCCACTTGCACCCCTGGGTTAGGCACAATGAGATTGAATGAGTTGCCTGGGATGATGGGATCAGACACATTTATTTTACTCACCTTGAGCCGACAACCGGGGAGCAGGACAGACTAAAGAGGATGAGGAATTACCCTTAGCATTTAGTTTACCATTTCAATTATATTGATAAACAATTTCGTAGAACAAATTTCAAAATGTTTATTCTATACAATTCTTAAAAAGTAAATACATTTTCAAACATCAATTTACATAGCAAAATCAATGCAAAATATTTAAAAAAAAGACATTACAGCTCACAGAAATACATTTCTACCATTCATTCATTCATTCTCATTCAAGCGACACACATTTTCCACACTTCATAAAAATGTGACCCTCAATATAATTGAAATGGTGAACTAAATGCTAAGGGTCATTCCTCATTCTCTGGTCCATGGTGTGTGTTCTATATATGATGTATTGCCTGAGGGATCAGGGTTTATAATCAGGCACCCGCTTTTGTTTTTGACAGACTAAAGTGGAGCCGGAAAAGAGGACGACTGTCCCATTCTGACTGCTACAAGGACTGAAAAAAAGGCTCTGTTGCCCCCTGGCCGCCCACCTCTGCTGATTCCTGTGCCACTCCCTGCACATGCGCACCAGCCAGAGTGTGTCTAAGACTCACTGAGTTTGCACACCTCTGCCTGTCTAGCACACACACACAGTCACGCACTGCACACCATGTTAAACAAACGGGTGACCCTGTGACACCTGGAGTCCACTCACAAGAACAAAAAAAAGAAATAAGGTTGTGCACCACTCAGAGCATGATTGCTTAACGGGGGCTGTAAGTAAGTATTACTGTTCCTGTTGTGTAGTATAAGATGGGTCGGGTCCTCGAGGCCAGTTCACTAACTTGTAAAGGAGCAAGTGAATGCATTTTCTATAACTCCTGCCCCCTCACCAACATCATACTGGAACAGCAGGAGAAGGGCCCTATGTGAGACTCCATGTGCTATGACTGTACTTCATTGAGTGTACGAGAGAACATATGCACTCAGAAAACCGTATCAAATGGACCCTTTCACTAAAAGCATGGAAGGACACCATATGGAAGGATGTCAGCACACACAATTGGACATCATGGAGAGCTGAGTGAACCCTGATGTGGATAGAGTGATGTCATAGAGAAGATATACAAACCAATGCTGATACAATATGAAAATACTTATGAGTGATGATGTAACTGAAGTGATATACGAAATGATAAAATAATCATGAATGCAAAAGAAGACAAAGTAACTTGCTGACCAATACGTTTAAATATGCAGTAACATAAGGTAGAAAAGATGTATAGAAGCTTGCTATACAGGAATATATAACATGGCAAAGACGACCATAGTTGGAAAATGGAAGCCGACTTGTGTAAATATTCAATTCTACCTTCAGAAGCCGATCAGGGTTGCAGAGTCAAGAGATGCTGGAAGAACAGCTTTGTGTGCAAAACAAAGAGGAGTCAATGATGGCTTGGGATCAAGGATGCTATTTTTAAAGGAATAGCTGCAACGTACGATGGAAGGTAGATGGATAACACATGGATGAGACATATTTCTCTTAGATTAAAGAAGAAGAAAACATCTGCAAGAGCCTAAAGTGTATAAAGTCTATCGAAAGTAGAGTGAGCAAGTGTCTAGAGGTCAAAAGGAGCAATAACACCCAGTCTAATTATTCAAATATCAGTAAAAAAGAGTGTGAAATTGACAAATTCGTGGTCTCTTCAAGTGTGATTCTGAAGTAAAAAACAGGGCTATTCAATAAGTCTCCGATAAAGATGGCGATGTGCTTTCACTCCCTTGAATGTTCTAGAATGGAGAGCCAGCTACAAGGTCAACTACAGACATGAAACTTTGTCTCAAGGCTGTTCTGAAGAGAGATGATGGACTAATTGGGAGAGTAATCTGATGTGATTCTAGCACCTGGGTTTCTGTTTCCTTATGTGCTGCTAGCCCAGCCGAAAGTCAAAGGTTGGGTGAGAATGCCAAGCAATCAGTGGGTCTATGGGGATGGTAGGGCATAGACAAATGTTGCATAGACAAATCGGCTGATATTTTGTTCGCTATAAGCAGTATTATACATATTTAGAGGTAGTTTGAGGGTTGTCTTACAGATAAGAGACAGCCAATGAAGTACTAACCCATATACTTTCTATAAACAGAGATGTTCTCCAAACCACTCCCTCCCGCTAATAAGTGTTATGGTTTTCCATGAAGGATGGTGTCATAGATGACAAGTTTGAGTGTGATTGTGCAAGCATTCGTCTAATGTTTGCCAGTTGACCCGGCTTTATTAAACTGAGAATAAAGTAGTGCTTTGCCAGATTCCTTGAGTCTGTCCAGTTATTTGGTCTGAGATCTTTGTTGGTATTTCCATCTCGCACAAGAGTTGCTTCAAGGTGCTAATGCACAAACTTGTCACAAGTTAGTCAACTGGCCTGAAGGACCCGACCTACCCCAGCATCCATGGGCCTGCCCGGGCCTTGACATCAACAAGCATTGCTGCATATTGCCGGCCTGGCCTGTCAGCAATGAGCATTTCATTCTTGGGCTGCTGGGCCCATGCAGTGCAGGTGTGTGCAGTGCATTAGCACTATAGAAGCGGAAGGTGGAGTGCCCAGTGGTGATCTCCTTCTCCTCCTAAACCCTCCCAAAGAAAATGCAAACAAGGCGGCCTGGAAGCTACACAGCACACCAAGGCCTCTGCAGGTGGCCTGCTACCGAGAACTTAATGGCATGCCAGCTGCAGATGCCTTGTTGCACTGTACAGCCACCGGACTGCCTCGTTTTTGCCATTTTTTGAAGAATAAGATCCAAATATATGCTCTGCAGTGGTCAGCAGAACAGTTAGATCTCCCCCAAAAACCTCCAATAATGAAGCGGCCTTGCGGCCAAACAGTGCACCAAGGCCTCTGCAGCCGGCCTGTTGTTATAGAGCTTAATAGCAGGACAACTGCTGCATAGGCCTTTGGTGCATTGCAATGAGCAGCCGCCTCGTTGTTGGCATTTTATGGTTGAAGAAGATCTGACTGTCTGCTGCCCAGCAGAGCACTGGGAGCAGTGACAGTCAGATCGCACAACAACAAAAGAATTCCAACAATCAGGCACAACTGATGCCGAGCGTGTCTCTGCAGCTGCAGTCAGACTCAAGAGTAGAGGTGCCAAAAAAACAGTGTGGGTGTTGGCCCCTGGCAAACACTGGCACAAATTAAGCACTGCATGGAGTCCCATAGGTGCTGGAAATTATGGCATTTTATTGTCGGTGTGTGTCTGATTTACCTCCAGCTCTTGACTAGAGGTAAGTCAGTGATCTCCACCAGTAAACTTGCAGTTTCCCAGTGCAGGAAATGTGCTGGTGGTATGACCACCACTTTTACCTGCATGTTTCCAACTCCAGGAAACATATAATGACCCCCAATGTCTTTGTTTTCATGCTCCCTGTAATGCTGATGTGAAGCTAGTTTTATTTTTATTCTGGACTCTGCATGCTTACATGGTAAATAGCACACACAATAGAAATGTAAGCAATACAGACATCATTACATATTGGGAAACACACATTTCCAATTTTGAACAATTTTTAGTATGTGTGCATCATAAGAAATGTTCCTACATGAAATTATACCCTGGCTAATATACAATCTGTCTGGGAAGGTTTAATTTTAAACATGCACATTCCTTGTTATGATTTCATGGCACTACATGAGAAATGCATTTGCCATGGCTAGTGATAATTGAAAACTGATGCAATTTGAAATACTTCATTTCTGTTGGTGCTAGATGACTATACTAGCACACGTTATGATATGAAAAGAGCAAGTGATGTTAGTAGGTGCGTTTAGCTTCTATAAGATAAGTTGGCAGTGAATCGAAGTGTATGTTCTAGGAATTGTGATGCATCCTCCAGAGTCATCACTGAAATCAAGCCTCAGATATCCTCCCATGTGGCTAGGAGAAGACAGTTGCTACCTGATCATAACCATGAGGGTGGTACTATGAGGGAGGATCACATGGGAGGAGATGGTTGTCAGGGGGAAGTGGTGACTCTTTTGGGAGGGACACAATATTAATCTGCTTGTGAGGATGAGAATCCTGTAATTCTCTGATATCTAATGACTTGCTGTCATTGTAAAAGTCCCTCTCATGAAGAAACCCAATTAAATGTATGTGAAGAGTCATCTAGGATGAATCAGTTATATACTTTGGGATTCCTGAATTAGATGTAATATCCTTTAGTAGCCATTATTCTGTATTGGTTAGAAAATGTGTTTCTAGTTTTTGGGAGACAAAGCACCTGAGTGTGACATTTAAATCCAAAAGTGTATCACAGCTGTGCAGAGGTGGTGGAGGAAGTAGAAGCAGAGGGACTTCACTCTAACAGGCTGTGGCTTGGGTTGCGTGTGCAGCAGGTGTGCAGAGAGGGAGGGAAGCACATACAGTGGCATGCACAAAGTGACCGGGAGGTCAGGAGAGCAGTGGTCACTGAAGGTGGAGCTAGACAGGCTCCTAGAGAGAGAGAGAGAGAGAGAGAGAGAGAGAGAGAGAGAGAGAGAGAGAGAGAGAGAGAGAGAGAGAGAGAGAGAGAGAGAGAGAGAGAGAACGAGACAGAAAGAAAGAGAGAGAGGGAGAGAGAGAGAGAGAGAGAGAGAGAGAGAGAGAGAGAGAGAGAGAGAGAGAGAGAGACGCATGTGGTGAGAGAACCAAGGAGGCTCCCGAGAAGCCAGAATGCCAGAAGGAAGAACCGCTGGACCGCAGAGCATCTGGATAGGATGCCAAAGCTGGCAACAGTAACGGGTGAGCCTCAGAAGAGGCACAGGGTCCTGAGGCACTTTGTGGCATTCATGGCTCCTCTAATTGAGTTACGGGAAGGCTGAGAGCAAAGTAGCATAAAGAGGGGGTGGCAAAGAGAGTTTGCTGAATGCATAATCAACCCCTTAATTGGCAAGGTGTGAAAGTGCAAGAAGGGTGCAATTCTCCATTCATGAGGTTATATACAAGAAGTAAGAAGGCATAAAAGGGCACACATCTCCGTTTATGAGATGTCAACTTGGGAAAAACTGTAACCCACCTTGCCAACAGTACAGACATTATAACCAAGAGGTAAAAGGGCAACAAGGGTGCAATTCTGCTTTCCATAGACACCAGTTTGTGGAATGTGTAATCTTTATTGCCACTAAAGAACAGATCAACTGTAGCAGTAGGAGTTTTCTTTGTGGCAGAAGAGTGAACCAGGAAAGGACCATTTATAGTTAGTGTGGGCAGGCGAGTAGTCCAGGAAAGAAACAGATTAATGAAATACATTTGGTTGTGGTAACTTATGTGAAAAGACATTGATAACTATCTCACATTTTCAAAGTGCTGCATCCTTAAAAGTAGTTTGTGTGCTATCCTGACAAAAGCATTGCATTGGAAGAATACTTGTTATAAGTTCTGATGTACTTTAAAATCTGAGTGCAACATTTTTTTGTGAAGGAAAACCATGGAAAATACATTTGCTTTACCATGTGAAAAGACGCAGTGGATGGAAAATACATTATATTATGAACTGAACAAATCCTTGTTGAGTCAGACCTTGTCTACAATTATTCCTGAATTGATCCAGGGGAAGGGAGCCCAACCCCGGTCACAGGGAGTACTTTCTAAAAAACTATAAGTTGGAACTTTTGTACAATTGTGTTGAACTGAAGACTGTAATATTTCATATGTATTTTGTGTTGTATGTATTAAGGTGAGGGCCAGATACTTTTGAACATTATGTTGTTTTCCTTTAGTTTTAATTTGCTGGGTAGGAACATTCTCTTTAGGAAATAGAAAGATAGGCTCTTATCTCACCCTTTTTATTTGAATAAAATGGCAAACAGAGAGGTAACTAACCCTTTCTGTCAGTCTCACATTTCTGACCCCTCACAGAATGTATTACAGCATGTAATGAAGGTGTACAGTGTTGTGCAAGTATATTCTGTGAGATATTCTGGTGTAAAATTTCTAACAGCTTCAGTTGGTATAGTGATTGGTGAGAGAATATGCATGTTGTAGTTTAGACATATAGAAAGCTGAAGGTTGCAGTGTCTTAAGGTTGTGGGTAACAATGCTAATACATTTCAGCACACATGTAGGATGGTTTGTGTTGTACAGAAGGGAGCAGTGTAAATGGAAGTAGTATTTTAACTGTTCTCTTTCATAGAAATGCTTGATAGTGAGGTCTGGCATACACAGAATGAATTGAAGCGTTGCTCATGGATTATCTAAAGAGAATATTAGATTTCAAGACTTGATATGTTAAAAGTCAGTATTTCTTAAGGTCTTGTAGCCACCTGTTTGATTTTGCAATCTGGGGGTTAAATCTGCAGGTCAAAAGTCAGTGTATGTGAATGTGCACTGTGGGGTCGTTTTCACATTTGAATTCTATAGTATAAACTGAGTAAATGCTAGATCATATGTTGATGTGATAGCTAGGTTATTTTTGGTGGCAGTCATAATTTCGAAAAAAAATGTCGACAGACAAAAATGTCGACAAAAAAATGTCGAAAAAAAAAATGTCGACTTTCGTTTTTTTAATTATATATTTATTTTAGGGGTTCGGGAGTTAAAAAAAAGGGAAAAATTAAAAAAAAATTTAAAAAGGGGGGTTGGGGGGAACCCCCCCATTTAAAAAAAAATGCATTGAAAAAAAAAGTCGACATTTTTTTTTTCGACATTTTTTTTTCGAAATTTTGACTGTCGACATTTTTGTTGTCGACATTATGACTATAAACCTATTGTAAAAAACTGCTTGGTATGCTTATATGTTAAACAGCACTAACAATAAAATGGCAACTTTAGGGACAAAGTGCATATTGGGAAATATGTATTTGTAATTTGAAACAGCTGGTAGTGTGTGCGCATGGTGAGCAATGTTCCTATATGACATTATACCCTGCACAACATGGAAGCCTACTTAGGGAAGGTTTAATTATATATGTGCACATTCCCTTTTATACTTGTATGGCATGCAGCATGTAGAATGGATTGGTATGGGGGTGCATCCTTAATCCTTTTACAGCTATAGGGATCTGCAGCATTTTTAAATGCAGTATACAGTAAAAACACAATTGGCAAAGATGATAGTTTTAGAAAACGTAGAAATATGAGAAATGTGCTAGTCACTGCTATTGTATGCTTGGATTCTTGGACCAATCAGCAGGTTCTAACATTAATGGTGACTTTATATGACTATAGCAGTGCCTTAAAATGCATTTTGTTTTCATAATCAAAAGCTACGTCTGGTAGTACTCCTATTGCTTGCCTACTAATAATGGTAGGTTAGTATCATTAGCACATTTGATCTTATGAAAGACCAATGGTCTGATTTACAGAAGAGTTTTATAATGTTGCAAACCCATTGAAAAACGCTCTGTGAATCAGGCCCTACACACTGTTACCACGTCCTCAGGCCTTCATAATATAAGGTGATGGTCACTCTAAGGCTAGGCAATAGGCATGGATTGAAACAATCCAATAAACGTATTGTTCTACTGAAAGACGCATTTAGTCGGAAAACTTTACATGAAGATGTATTTACAACAGGTGGTTATAGTTAGTGGGTGTGAATGGGTATAGAGGTTAGTATGAAGCATGAAGTAGTGCGTATGTAAACAAATAATACACCTTAGCTATGTATCTCTTTTTATATGATATCATCATCATAAGTGTGGTGCAGGAGATTATCGGTATCCTACAGTTGGTGTGAACTAAGTATTTCATTGTATTAAAACTGAAAAATAGATATCATGTATAAAGTGTACTTTTTATGTTTGACCAATAGTATTTTGGGCTAACTATATCTAACAGCTAGCACCTCCTACACTTTATCCAATTAGTAGTACTATAATACTTTGATTGTGTTGGTTAATTATAGTTTTTGACTGCATATATTATACTGGTTGTATATTGGATGTCCTGTATGTATGTGCATGTCACCTTAAAGTTTAAGTATTATGATATTTTTTTTACTTCTGGAGTACAGATTAAGAATGCCTTTGAAGATATGCGCTTTAAACAACAGAAGGAAGGAACAATATTTGAAGGGAAGTAACGTTTCTATATCTGAAAATGTTCAGGATGATGTTTCATGTTCGGTGCAAATCAGTAATGAGACTAATTTAGTAACGTAGGCTAAAGAGCAGGTAGGGGAACATTTACAATTTCAGAGAGAAGCCATGTCAACTACTGAACCCAATGTAAGCAGTCAGATTTCATGCAAAACTGTTGATAGAAAAATTGTATCAACCTCATTGCAGCACATGCAGAAATGAGAGATAGTTAAAAAAAAGAAGAAAAAAAAGTACTGCTTTACTTGTATGAGACAGGATTAAGAATGTGCATAACAAAGTTTTCACTCTCAAGTGTTCTCAAATATTTTGAGAATTGTGAAATTAGATTGTATATATGTGTTGAAGCATTTTTTTACAGAAACAGAATTTATAGGGATTAATTTCAAGGCTTTTAGTGTGAAAACGAAATTGTTTTTTTCAGTGTTGAACAATTTAAACAAGTTAACTAAGGTCACAAAGGAATTCTATGAAAATGTGCAATCCATTTGTGTACTTACACAATATAACCTTGGTGATGCGCTTGGAGGAGATTGGATATAAACTGTTCATACAGAAATATTTTTCAGTGGCGAGAGTTACATTAAAAAATGCAGTGTGACTCTTGTTATTGTAGAGACGGCACAGGATATGATGTGAAAGGTAACATGATTTCTGAAAGAGAAGAAATCCAAAAATCAAGAACAAGTGAAGAAGATACATTAGGACAGTGTTCAGTAGAAGTAAGAAAAGAACATTTTGTATGGAAATGTCATTCTATTGAGAAGTATTCTGATAGAGTGTTAAACATTTTTTTTACAATTATTAAACAAAAACGTTAATGTACAAACAAAAATCGAGATGCTGCAGCAAATTGATGTATTGCGTGGAACAGCAATTTTTGAGTCTTCTTCGAGTGCAAAAGCAGACTTTGTTTGTTTGTCCTGGTGACGCACATTCTATAGAAGGCAGTACCAAAATTGTACATAAAAAAGAAAGTAAAACAACTGTGTAAAATAACTGTGATGTTTGGAATGATCTTTATCCGTATTTGTTTGTAGAACTGTAATGAAATGCAAGCAATGCACCAATTGTATGCAAATACTGTTTCAGTGTGTTGCAAAGAATTAAGGTTCCTACAAGAATCATATTGAACAACATGGTGGTGCCTGAAATTCCTGTTTTGCTTTAAAATTTGAACATGTTTGAGATGATTGCATTGTAAACTGTTAATCCTTTCCAGGTTATTGTTAGACTACAAGCAAAGACATCACAACCCCCTAAAAAGTCATAAGTGCAAGGCATGAAAGGCAAAGTTGTATATTTGTCTTGCAATTTGCAAGAAAACGTGAACACTCTGGGAGTGAAATGAGGCATTAATTATTCTTTGTTTGTTTTAGTGAATGGTGTTGCTACAAAGCACAAACAAATTTGACAACAACTTATAGATATCACAAAGGTAAAGGAAGCTTTAAAATTTCTAGTCAATCACCATAAACTGTTTAAAGGCAATGGGCCTCATTATGAGTCCGGCGGTAGCCGTGCCGGAAAAAATGGCACACCTGCCTCCGGAGTCATTTTTTTCCAGCGCCTGGCAATGGGGACTTACAGGGGCATTACGGCCCTCGTGGTCCCAGTAGTTCCTCATTGCTGGGCTCCAAAATATTCTTCTCCCTATTCCCATGCCAGTCCCATTGGACTCAATGGGAATGGGGGGGGGGATGCACCAGCACCATTTATGAATGGTGCCGGTGCATCTGTCAAGGTCTGTGAGCGGTAGTCGTTCCGCCTGCCAGATCAGACGTGGCGAGTTGAAAGGCACCCGCTTGCAGAACTCGTAGTTTGCTGGTCCGGAAACAACGGTACCAGGAGGCTTACCGATACTGTTGTTTCCTGACCAGCTTCCTCGTAATCAGGCCCAAACTGAATCTACACAACTTCTCTATACCTGATGTTGAATTAACAAACAAGAACAGTGAAGGTAATTTCATTGTCTTAGTGTTGCAGAGGTTAACAGTTTGTATGAGTAAGTACACTATTCATCCTCTAAACTCACAAGAAGTGATGAGTGATAGTCTTGCATTATATGAAATGAACCACACAGAAATGGCACTGGTCAGTGTCTGGGAAAAAACAATTTAGAAGCTTGTTGTTTCCCTTTGCTTTTACACACTGGAAAAGGTGGCAGATTGGATGATCAGAAAGTGCCCATTTCTTCTTCAGAATACCGTTGTAGACGTATGAATTCTGGAGATTCCAGATAGTGCACCAATATATATATCTATATTTTAGTTACTGTATGAATGTGAATTTTCAACACTGTTCTATTCTTTTGGTTATACATATCAAATAGAAACTAGATTTCAAAATGTTTCTGCAAATGAGATGGAGCAACAGGTAAAACGAAAGACTGAAGTCCTAGAAGCGAACATTACCAATAGTCTTGCCACTATGAGAGGAACTAAAGAATATTAGAATAAAAGACATTCTGAGGTTAGATGCATGTTCTAAAACTTGGGTCCTCCTACTTAGTTTGTGACTTTAAGTTGTGTCCAGTATAGCTGGGATGACCTTGCAGATTGCATTCAAGAAAATGATCCAATCAAAGTAGGTATAGTACACATAACACCAGCAGAGATTGTGTGCCCCAGATCCTGTTATTGTATCTAGATTATTTCAACACTGATTCTTAGCAATGTTACATTTTATATCTAATAAAGAAAATGGTCTATTAGGCACTGTGGAGCATTACTTTTAGAGAAAATATTGCCAAGCATGTGGAGCCCCACATATACTTATACTTTTGTGGGTTAAAGATGCTCCACAGTTTGATAAATATGGTGATAGCTGTGCAATGCAATATATTGAAAAATATGTTACTTGTTCTATCCTTGCTCAGTATGCCAATGCTTATCTACAGAACAAAGAGGATAGGTTAAAAATGCACATATGTGGAAAGTGTTATAATAAGTGCAGATTTGGATTTCCTAGGACTGTTTCCCCAGTTGGTCGTGCAAATAGTGTTTTTACATCTATTTGACAGCATTTAAATGTTTACAATCCTGTCATTGCTCACATTTGGAATGCTAATACTGCTGTACATTACATTGCTGATAACACAACCATTGTTGCTTGCAATGCAGCTGAGGTGTGGGCTGGTTTTCCTGAAGACCAAAGTTTCAGGGCCTCATTACACAGTAGGCGGTAAGGGTTTACCGGTACCGGTAAGGGCACCAGTACCGGTAAACCCTTACCGACTTACTACGAGGTCCCTTTGCGGGACCCGACCTTAACGGCTGGTTTTGCGGTACCATAATGAGCGCCTTCCCCATTCCCATTATGCCCTATGGGGGCAAAAATGGGAATGGGGAAGTGCCTTGGTGAATGGGGAATTACCGCCCCCGCTCACCTTGGAGTAGGACGGTAATTCCACCATCCACCAAGGTGGACCCGGTAAAATACCGGTGGCAACCATGGCGCTTATAGCGCCATGATTACCGCCTACTGTGTAATGAGGCCCTTAGTGAGAAACTTCAAACCTTTGGTATCACAATGCTCTCACAGAGAGAGCAGAGAGTGTCAAAGCTAAGACAATTACTATTATTAAACAATTATTAAAACAATGGCCACTACAGACAAATGCATCTCACTTGACGCCCACCCTTATCTATCTTAAAGGATCACCCTCATCTCATCTTCCAGACCCACAAGATCTCATCTCACCAACCAGATCGTTGTCCCACCTTCAAAGGAGACAAAGCAGGAGGCTCCAGTTTTCAACACTTAACACCCAAAAACTGAATGCCCTCCCCACGGCACCCAGAAATGAAAAGTCCTACACAAGCTTCCGCAAATGCTTGAAAATGAAATTGTTAAACTAACTATGCCGCATCTGCCTCTCTGTAACCTGCATCACCTGCTCAGTTTTTTACTTCACTGTCCCATTGTAACATCATTGGAAATATATACTCTCCTACTGTTTGTCATTTTTTGTCTGCACTGTACTTATTCCTATGCAAATCTGTACCAAGCAAGTATTCTGTAACAGCACCACAAGGCCCCAGGGCCGATGTGTGCTTTATACATTCAAATAAATAAATAAGTAAAATAAAGATGCAAATAGTTTCCCTCTGTATAGACGTAGGATCATTTCCTTTTGCTAAGTCTTGGTCCTGCAATAAGCAGAAAACAGGTAGTGAAGCCTATGACTGAAATCAAACACTTAGCTAAAGGCGTATGTGCTAGTACAGACATATCGAAACTAATTTAATTGATACCTATTATCCAAATAGGTCTTCACATTTGGAAACCATTGCTTCTATGAAGTAGCAGAGCATTACTGACACCGGAATTGTGGAAACAAATAATGATAGAGGATGGTTTAAAGTACATGGATGTACTCGTTGTCTGGTGAGACATGAAAAGCTAAGTCACATGAAACTGTTGCCAAATTGCAGAGAAAAGGGGTTATATTATGTTTGCATTTTGCAGTTGTTCTTTCCATGACTTGCAGAGAGTGATCTGCTTGGAAGTTTTGAAACCTTCAAACAGTATTTTGTGTTTTAAATAAAGTATTCATCACGTACATGAAAGTGAACAGTACTTAGATATACTACAGAAAGAAATATGTCAAGAAGAACTTTTAGCAGCTGAATTGGCAAAGGGGACTCTAGAGGATAGTCAGGAATTTGCTGACAGGAGTGAAAATGTGTTTGGAGATTTATTTATTGAAACAACTGTTGAGCTCTCCATGGAACAAGTGGAGAGTACAATGAAACACATGCAACTTTCACATACAAATGTGGAGATATTAACAAATAAGCTTAATGAAGAGCAAAAGGACATTATGAGAAAAAAAGATAGGTTTTTGCATGGTCTTAAACAAAATGAGTATGAATGTTCCTGCTTCCACTACAACCCTTTATTGATGTATGTTACTGAACAGGCTAGCACATCTTTTCTAATTCATGCATTGAGAGGAATGATACAGTAAGTGACTGATTGCTCTGTGTCATGTATTATGACTGCTTTAACAGGCTTAGCAGCATTCAGAATCGGTGGTGTTACTTTACATTGGTTGTTGATGCTGCCACTGGAACATGACAACACACTAGAATACTGTAAACTTGCTTTAAATTGGAGCATAAGAAGTAGGGAGAAAGTTAGTATGGTGTCTAAGTTGATGCTAGTTTTCATTCACTTGCAAATGCAAGAAGTCTTGAGGACTCACTATGATGTTTTGTTTGGAGGCAAACATGTCTTTGCTTGAGGAGATGTGTTACAGTTAAATCCTGTGAAAGGTGAACCAGTCTTCAAGATTCTTGAATCAAAGGACAGTCAACAAAAACTATATGTAGCATTGGTAATGAGAGTCTTATGGCATTATTTTGAATATAAGGAGCTTACCATTAATATGAAGCAGTCCATAGATTTAGAGTTAGATTTAGGCTATGCAGAAAGGCTAAGAAAAATATGGATAGGTTTGCTTGAGGATGATATGAAAAGGTAGACTGATTTCTAACTGTCAGGGGTTTTGACCCATGTTCGACTTATTATGCTGCAACATTTGGGGCTGTGGGCTCAGAAAATCCAAGATGGCCGAAAAAGCCCACATTGCTCCAGAATCCAGGAAAACCGTGCAGTTTTTGCGCACACCAAAATGGTCGTATAATCTGCCACCCACCAGTGCGAGCGTGGTGGGCCAGAAGCACCATGAGTGAAACGTGGTGCCAAAGGAAAAACAGCAGTGCCTGTTAGCTCAAAAAGCGCTTTGAAATCACATTTGTTTCTCTGAAATGCAAGGTAAACATGTCTATTTTAAAAATTGCAAGATATTCAAAAATCTCACTGAACACCAGCTGACATTTGGCAGAATGAAGTCTTGTGTGCATACAAAATCGGGAAAGATGAAGAGCCCAAAACAAGGTTTATAATAAAAATGGATGAACTGTGGATGTCAACAGCTTAAGTGAAATTGGATTTAAAACCACTAAAATCTAAATGTTTAAAATTAATGAGTGACCTACTGTTGAGTGTCACATAGTTTGCAACTGTTAAATGGCATACGTTTGAGCTTAGAATCAGGGTTCTAGCTGTATGGGTAAAAATTGTAAGTTTGTTTTGAATGAAGAAAAGCTGGGAACAAAAGTGACATTTGGCTGAAGCCTGGCTTGAAGAGAGTGAATTCTACCCGGCAACTACCCCCGACAGGAGTTGAAACTTGCTCAGCCACTCTTCCCAGGCCTGGCTGCATTCTGCTGCCCCCACCAAAAGGAGATGACACCTCCCGGATTGAATCAGGGGAGGAGCACCTAGGACTGGAGGGAAACAGAACAATGAGCCTTCCTTGGCTCAGGCAAATGTTAAATTAGGGAGATCGTAAATGGCTTTCTCTTGTGAGAAACAGGAAGGGGCAGTGCCTCTGTGAGCAACTTGAGTTGGAGGAAGTGGACAAACCAGAAATTCCACCATGTGCTTTGGGAAACCACACCCCTCTGGGCCAGAGCATAATTTTAAAAAGATGGATAATTCATAGTACAGAACATCATTTTAAGAGGTGTTAGGACTCTGTACCATGGTCTGAGGCAAAACCCCATGAATTATGGAGATTGCAGACATGGGGTTCACGCTAGAAAAATGAAAATTTACTGGAATATGTGTAGAAAGGCGGTGTACATCTGTGTAATTTTTGGTAAAAATCCAATATTGGTAAACCAACTAAAAACGTAAATAAGTTGCTATTTTTGAACCCTGGCTCTTAGAAACATCAGAGTTGGAACAGAGACCTACCCGAAGTAATATATGATATGTACATGTAATGTCAACCACTTGTGTATTTGGGAAATATGTTTAGTTATGAAAATTATTTTCTAAGGTAAAAGCAAAGGGGAGTGTTCTTTCTTTGGAGCCATAAACATGACACCTGATGACATAGGATGACTCACTGCTCCCTTCTCAAATCAGGTCAAAGAGAAATCCTTGACCTATCAAATCATGAGTGGGTTGGGCATAGAAAATTAGCATCCACACCCATTTTCAAAATACATAAAAAGAGCCACTGGAAGCCGGACAGGGACATTCATTTTCCAACCTTCAACTGAATTCCTGCGCAGCACGCTGATGGAGAACTCCCAAATCCAGAACTCCAGAGATCCAGACTAACACTAACTCCAGAACAAAAACTACAAAGAGCTGAACTCTTCAGCAGGCCTCAAAATATTTTGCAAACTATTCAACCGCCGGGCTGTGCGGTTTGCTGCTTGCTAAGAGTCCTGTGTATCCAGAACAGAACCAGTACCCAGAAAGCAGTGCGGTATCCAGAATCCACTTGATCCAGACCAGCAGAACCAGAGACCCAGACCAGAACGCTGTGAACAGAACCGGTGCCTGATTGATCCGCCGAGCAGAGAGAACCGCAGCTAAACTTGTTGACCAGATCCGTGACAAGGCCATTCCTTTCAAATTTATAGTGTGAGTACCCAGCTAGAACTGTGCAGAACCCATCTCTTAGTTTAAAATAATCTGATTCAAAACATTTGAACCTGTTTAGAACTGCATCAAAAGAAATTGTGTGTTCCTCCTGTTGATTCAAACCTTTCAAAGCGCATCTGTCATTCCGAAACTGTAATTTCATTTCTGAAAAACCACCTTTACAGAATCGTCTGTATCTTTGGAACCGTGCATCCTAGGAACGAAATGTAACTTGTATTGTAAAGCTAAGTTTCCCAGCTCTAAACCGACTTGCTACTCCTTATAGCGCCTCCGTAATTGTGCTCGACGCACTCAAAAAAAAGTGCCACGATTTGACATTTTGCTTCATTTCAACCACGTGTAGAAAGATCTGTCCTTTGCTTCCATTACTGAAACTGTTTTCAACCTCATAATCCCTCATTAATCATTGTTAGTGTGGACCTGAACTGATTAAAAGTATCTCTCACTCACCCTGAACATCTAGAGGGAATTAAAATCAATTTTAGCATATTTTACCCCCTTGCAAATCACCTGAAAGTCTTTCACCTGTGTTTCAAAATCATCCCTGGTGCTATAAGCTTGCTAGGGGGGGAACTGAATTTGTATTGTACTGTGATTGTATTCCTGAAGACTGTGTGTGTGACTTCCATCTCCTTACATTGCATAGGGGGGGAGTGAATTGTTGAGAAAAAGTGATCATATTATCTTTTGCTGAAATCATATCAAGTTTATTTCTGTACTGCCTTTTATTCATCTTTGCATCTCCTTGAAACCATGAAGCATTCTCAGCTACCTTATCCTCTATACTACTCCTAAGTAATTAAACCAGTGTGCTAGCATAACATCATCCATTGTTAATCACTGTCATATGTCTAAGTGTGATATCAAATATTAATTTATTATAAAAGTGTGATATATATCTATTGCTTAATTTTTCAAATAAACCTTTTTAATTTTCAAAACAAACCTACTTCTTGGCTCAGTGGGGTCAGGGGGATTCTAAGAGAGGGGCGTTATACAAGGGTTCATCATCCAGATTATAACTTGTCATAAAAAATATATAAATAAGGGCTTCCCTTGAGCAATCCCAGACAAGGCACTGACTTAGTGGGAATGCTTGATTGGAGTCATTAACAGATTTGGGGGCTCGAGCCGGGGATTCTGGATTAGATCTATCACTTGTGCAGATTAATACGGTGTGCTAACTGACAGGATATATACATTCTGTTGGATCACCACGTCGTGTTACAAGGTAAAAACACCCCTCAAAGGAACGCTCTAAGGAAACGGTCTGTTTTGCAAAATAAAATACAAACTTCTGTAAGTCAGGAAGGAAATCAAATTCCAGAATGACGACCTTGGTAGATATCAAAATAGCCAGAGAACACCTCTTACATAATCTATTTGTGAGAGGTGAGTGGGCTCATCAGGACCAGGTGGTCGGGTTGCAGGCAATCGCACCCCAGATCACTGAAACAGGGTCAGATATATGGATAGATCAGGGTCCCTTACATGTGGCCCTGAGTGAACTATATATGGCCCCTAAGGACAAGGATGAGCACAACAAGATTGCCATAGTAGCGGCATATTTATATTTATATATGGGAGCCATACAGGACAAATGTGCTGAAGGCCACGATCTGGCAAATAGGCAACTGGTGGCATTAGAGAAGGCCCAATCTGACCTGGTCTCTTCTGAGCAGAGGCTGCAGAGGAGCCAGGAGTCAGAAAATGATAGTAGGCAGTATATTATTAAAATAAAGGAGGATATGGATATCCTGCAACAGGAAAAGTCTGACCAGGATAACAGATTTCTGGCCTTGCAGAAGGAGTACCAAGAAGGTTTGGATGCCCTACTGCAGAGCCAGAAAAAGCTGGAGCAACAACTAGACTTTAACAGGGCATGCACAGAGCAGGTAGCCACCCTGCAAATCCGACTAGACAGAGAGAAAGAGGGAAGCAATCAATTGATTTTGAAAGACCTGGATACCCAGGCAGAGTTTGATCAAGAACGCCAGAAAGCTGGTGCCTTTCAAAGGCAAAGGGATGATCTGGCTGCACAGATGCAGGCTCTTAGTCAGGAAAGGGACACCTTAGGCCAGGAAGTCTGCCAATTAAAAGAAAAAAATGAAGAAAATAACCTGGCACTCCAGGGGCTGGGTGACCTCCAAAAAGAGCACCAGGACTTGCTAGAGCACACCAGGAGGGTGGAAGATGCTCTGGCAAGAAAGGAACAGGCCAGTAGGGATGGGACTCAGGAGGTAGCCCTCCTGCAGCAAATACTGGCCCAGTATTCCAGGACCAACCAGGAGGCACAGAGAAAGAATGAGGCTCTCTGTCAGCACAATGATAGGCTCCAGCAACAGGTAGCCATGCAGGAGAGACTGATAGAGTCTAGTAAGGCCTTAACTGAGGAACTGAAAGCGCAGGCTCTTGCATTGCAACAGGGAGCAGGGGCTGACAGAGATGAAGTTCGCTGGGAAAGGGCAACACCTGAGCATAACCTCAGGAGCCCTAGTACCAGAGGCCTTCATCTCTCCCAGTCCTTGGACTCTGCTGCCCCATGTACCCTGGTGCACATGAGCACAGGGCCACAGGAAGGGCAGATTACTATCCAGCCAAAAGTATGGGGTTCATAGGCCAGTACCTCCCAGGAATGGATGGGCGGGCATCCGGGTATGGACACCAAAGCACAGTGCAATTTAGTGGGGAACCCCAGGAAAGTAGGCCCACTACGGGCATCCTAAAATCCTCTGCCCAGTTAGGTCAGTGGGGGGGTACCCATCAAATCCTGGCAGCAAGGAGGGATCTGAAGACTCCTCTGAGCGTCACAGGACACAGGAGACCAGGTCCCATATTCTGCCAGCCATTCCCAGGCTCGCAGAATCCGGGAAAACCTGGAAGATCAGAAGGGCACCTCTGGGAGCAGTGCTTCTGAGTCAGAGGATGAGTGGTCCAGGGTTACCCGAACCAAAAGGGCCAATAAGGCAAAAAGGGCCTTGCTTAAGGACCCCTTAAAGCAGATCAAGGCAATAAGGAGTGTCATTACCCCTTACCACAAGAACGCCAAGTATTCTGTTTGGGAAAACTTGGAGCTTTATGAGCAAATGATGGAAACTTTCCATTTGAAGGACAGCAGTAGCTGCATTCTGTATGTCAAATGGACATTCTCCCCTGAATACTCAGTTTCTTTGCGGGGCTGGAGGACCAAAATCATTCAAGATGGTCCACCTACAGGGCGGCCATCTTGAAACATTTTTCTGTTCACAGAAATCCCAAAGAGGCTCGCAAGGCAGCCTAGAATTTGCAATGTGGGGAGGATCAGGCCCCAAAAGAATTTGTGCAGGAGTTAAAGCGTGCTTTTGCGCAGACTACAAAAAGGGTACGCATGGACAGTAAAGAATTTGTTAATACGTTTTTCCATGCCTTACCCAAATACATAATGTCCCAGCTCGTGAGAGATTTTCACGAGAAAAGATCTTTAGACTGGGTCATTGAACAAGCCACCCGCATCTATGAGGTGCAGAAACTGGTGGAAAATAAGAATCAGCCCAAAAACCCTAAAAACCAACAGCACCCCTGCTGCTGCCAAGGTGACAGAGGTAAAGGTTGCCCCCGTTTTAGATTTGGAGATGGGGGGACCTAAAAATCTGCCGGCATTGAATAATTCTAAGCCCAGAAGGCCCTCGGGCCAGTCACGGACAGGGAGTCAAGGAGGTAGTCCCACAAATGGGGTCCCTCGCTCCCCTGACTATGTAAGTCCCCGCTATAAGGGAAACAGTTCAATCCTGGGTTATGTGTGGACTCCTCCGGCCAAAGGGGGGGATCCAACCAAGCACCCAACCCAGGGAACTTCCCCCAGGAGGGCAGAAATTCACCAAATCCTGGGCAGAACTTGTTCCCCAGGTATCCACCCAACTTTCAGCCCCAAAATCATCCATCCTTCTTTCCCCAATTCCCTGAGCCCAGATAACCGAATCTGGGAGAGGGGAGGCCAAGGGTGTAGGGGTACCCAAATCTTCCCAACCCGGGGTACTACCAGAGAAGGGATAGCTACCCTTCTCAGGATCAGCCCAGGGGAGAAAATAGAACCCCGTATCAGCCTGAGCGGGTTTCACAGTTAGAGGACCAGGTCCAAAATATGGCACGGGATCTGGGTCACATACTGAGGGCTCAACAGAACCCTCAGATGAGCATGCCGCCGCAGAATGCCCCAAACTCTGGGCCTGGTGCACCAGAATGATGACGGGGGCAGCACCCCGATAACCCACTGGTTCCTAGGGAGGAGGCACAAGGGGAAGGGGGGGTATAAAGCCTTGGAGGAAGCTTCATTCCCCACTTGTAAACAGCCCCTGGAAACCCAGGAACCCCAAACAAAATCTCCTACCCCTGAAAGTCTGCCACCCAAGGAGCAGAGAGGAGGTCGGAGAAACAAAGGACCCAAACAGACCCATTTTGTGGAGGACGTACAGGTCTTCCAATTTGAGGGATAGGGATCCTCAGAGGATTATGGGAAAAGGATATTTTCCTTCAGAGATGGGGGAACTCCTCCCAAAGAAAAATGGGTCCCATGGGATTCCAACCTAGACTGGGTAGATCTGTTGGATTGAGCTGTCGCCGCCCATCATTCTATCCCAGAACCAACAAGACCGAAAACCCCTGGTTCAAACCCATCCTGGTGACTGCCTCCAAAAAGGGGGGGCGGCCCAGAACCGGAACCAGGGAAACCCAAAACCGCATCAATAGACTGGGTAGATGTGGGGATTGAGATGTCGCCGCCCATCATCCTATCCCAGAACCAACAGCATCAAGATCCCCGGGTTCAAACCCATTCTGGTGACTGCCTCCAAAAAGGGGGGGTGGCCCAGGACCGGAACCAGGGGAACCAGGGGAACTCGAATATCCTCTTTCTAGTTGCCAACTTTTTCTTGCAGATTCCCATGACTCTCCACAGAATTCTGCCCAAATCTCTTCTCTCGCAATGTCCAAAACCAGAAACTTAAGCCCACCAGTTGTCCAAAAATGTGCATTATCTGTGCCCCCTTGAGGAGAAGGAGGGAAGATACTGTGCCCCGGTACAAGTACAGGGGCAGCGTACAATTTTGGCACTGGTGGACACTGGATCCCAAGCTACTCTTTTGTCCAAAAGGGCCTTTGATGAACTAAATTCTGGAAGGGGGGAGAAATATCAGATTCCTCTCACCTCTCTTCCTGGACAAATGCAGAACTTTGACGGGAAGGAAATTCCCATCGAGGGGACTGCAGATTTCGACATTAAAATTGGGCGACACAAGATGAAACACCCGGTCATAGCAGTGACTCCAGAGGGCACCCCTTGTTTACTAGGGATTGACCTCCTGAGAAGGTTGTCACCGCTAATAGATTGCGTAAACAAGGTCCTCTGGACTCAGACTAGCCGACCAGTAAAATTAAAACAGAGTGTCAAACATATTAGTTTAAGCGGTACATGCCACATGGTTGAACAAAAATCTGACCAAGTAGATTTTCACTTCCAGAAAAACCAAATTCCAGATGTGACAGTAATAGCAGTAGGACAACAGACTGGTGATGAGGGGTCCTCTCTATTTCTGAAAATCAACCTTCCTTCCAGTTTAAGGTGGTATTCCACACTGGAAGGAAACACTCTGAAATTCTTTACCAATCCACAATCAGACATTCCCACTCCTATAGTGCAGAAAGATGAGAAATCAGCTCAGAGCCTGGCTGATATTCAGCAAATTGGAGAGCAGTTGTTCATCCCTGTTCAGTTAAATGATGGGAAGGACTCTGTTCTCGCCCGAGTGTGTGTGAACAACGGTAAGAGCTTCATCAGCGAAGCCATGTTCCGCCAACTCCCAAAAGATCCAGCCATTCTCACATTCAAACTGATAGACAAATGGGAAATGGACCTGGAAGCACCCAATTCCAAACATCTCCTGCCAAGCAGGTGTATGCTCAAAATCTCCATTGGCAACAAGAGCATAGTCTATAATTGTTGGGTCGTGCGAGACATCACTGCCGCCTTTTACTTAGGCAGTGACATTCTCAATCGCTTTGCCATTAGTTTGGACCTAATAAACTTCAAAGCTTGGTCCCGATTAGCGGATAATCCCATGGGCTTTGATGATCCAGAAAAAGCATTTAGGTCAGCTCAATTGCTACCTTATGCCGTTGAAATTCAGGTTAAAGAGGAAGTCACCATCCCAGAAAGGACCCGACAATTCTCCCTGGAAGTGAATGTTAACAGAGGACAAAAATTGAAAAACCCTGATGCTTATATTCATCTAAATGCTTCTCTCCAACAGCAAGGGTTGAGGGTAAACCCAACACCATTAGTCAACATAGAACATGACACCATTCCAATAGAGGTGGATAACAGCGACTTACAGAGTATTACTCTAGCCGCAGGCACCATTATTGGAATTGCGGTTGATGACTGACATTTCTCCATTGATTTAGGAAATTAACTGTTAGGACCAATCCCCAAGGACTGTTTTGACAGTGACAGTGATGACAATACAACACCAGACAGGATCTTTACCCGGCATGGGGGGAACTTCCTGGTGCACACTTCGTGCCCTTATGGTAATGAAGATGTGACTTGTGACTTCAGAGGGGATGAGGCTGCCTTTCCCACCTGAAGCCTCCGGTCCAAATCAGCACTCTGACCAGGGACTTCTCCACCCAGCTGGAGGAGGCCGCTGAGATAGCAAAGCCAGAAGTCTTTCCAGGCTTCAGGCAGATGGTGGAAGAGAGAGTCAACCTAGCTGATGCCTGTGTGACTCTGGAATAGAAGCAAAAGTTGAAACAAGTTTTCTTGGATTTCCAAGATCTCTTTGTGGTAGACTCATATGACTGTGGTCGCACCGACATCCACACAACAACAATTCCCACGGACCCTGGCATGACTCCAGTGTTTGTGAAGCAATATTGCTTGCCTCTCGCATCAATTGAGTCCCTTACTGAAATAATTAAGAACCTTGAGTCCCGGGGAATAATCCGTCCAGTACACAGCACCTTCAATAATCCGGTGCTGGCAATATTGAAGCCAAACGGCCAGTGGAAACTCTGCGCAGACCTTAGGGAGCTCAACAAACGGGTCCATACTTCCCAATGGCCTCTGCCCTACATTGACCAAGGGCTGGCCCAGATTCAGGGGTCACAGGTATTCACTGCAATAGACATGACCAATGGATACTGGACCATGCCTGTCAGTAGGGAGGACCAATACAAACTGGCTTTTACCTTTGACCCCTGATTCATCTTTTGAAGGGGGGGGTCAAGTGGGAATGGGGTCCAGAACAATCTGAGGCATTAAGACAACTCAAAAGGAGCCTCTCACAAGCGCCCTGCCTAGCTTACCCTGTCAGAAAGAAGGAGTTTTTCCTGGAGACAGGGTTCTCTAATACGTGCTTGACGGCAGTATTATACCAAAAGCATGACAAGGTCAATAAAGTAATCTCTTATGTGAGCAAAACTTTATCCTCTGTGGAGGAAAAATTCAATGATTGTGAGAAGGCACTCCTGGCAAAGGTGTGGACATTGAAGAATTACCGCCCGTTCATCCAGGGGGAACACATCATAGTGGAGACTCCACACCAGCCTTTGCAATATCTCCAAAGTGACAGAATCCGAGCCGGAAATGTGAGTAATTCCCGGATTACTTCCTGGATTCTGTCAATGCAAAGCTTTCCTGTGGATGTCAGATATGGCCAAAACAAGAAGAGTCCCCTCGCGCAAAGTCTGGCCGACTTGCATGATTGTGCCGGAGAAAACTGTCTCGAGGATGAAAGTCTAAAACTCAAGGACAACATGGAGGCATACCTTAATTCCCCACACAAAGTCTTTGAAGAAGACAAGTGTGAGGGAATGCCCACTGTCTATGTGGATGGATGCTCTTACCATGTTGACAACAATGGGGAGAAAGAACTGGTGGCCGACGTAGGGAATGCATGGGCAAATGAGTCCCCAGAACCCTCCGCTGGGTACAAAATTGGTCCCCGAAGTAGTCAGGTGGCAGAATTGATGGCTGTGCATCAGGCCATCCTCACTGCTGTCCAACATCAACTCCACGAACTGGTCATAATCACAGATTCAGATTATGTACGGGACAGGTTCGTGGAGCACCTGGTTAATTGGAAAACCAGAGGCATGTTATGTGCTAATAACAAACCCCTGAAACATGGGAAGTTAATTCAAAACATTGATGATCTGGTCACCTCGAATGGTGTGACCATCTACTGGAAGAAGATCAAGGGTCATTCCAAAGTAGAGGGACCAGACAAAACTGGAAATGACTTAGCTGATCAGCTGGCCAAAACCGGGGCCATCCAAGGGGATCTAATAGAAATAGAGTCCCTGTTGGGGGAACTCCAGGTCACTGCTATCACTAGGTCCCAGACAAATGCTCACAATGATCATTCAACTGCACAATGGAGTAAGGAGACCCCAAATGCTGATTTGATTACGGCTCAAAAAGGGGATCCCATAATTGGTAAGTTTTACCAACACATTGAGGACCCTGAGAACTTTCCCCTGACGGATACCGATTACATTGGGAAAGAGGACCTTAGAGTGTTGATGAAATGTCCAAAAATGTTCCGAATCCAAGTCGGTTTGTTGGTAAGGAAATCCCAAGCTGGCCATGATCAGTGGGTGGTCCCTACCTCATTCCGAAGCCAGATGTTAAGTCACGCCCATGATGCGGCCACCACCGGTCATAGGGGGTTTCATACAACACTTGAGATCTTAAGTGAGGTTGCATACTGGCCACACCTGGGGCAGGACCTCAACCAATACTTGAAGGGGTGTCTTGTGTGTGCACAATTTGAGTCAACATCCCTCAAACACTGTGCACCTCTCCAGAAGAGGGGGATGACACTGCCATGGTCAGATTTACAAGTCAACTTTATAGGCCCTGTGATTCGTTCCGTTAGGGGGAATAAGTACATGTTGACGGTGACATGCTTGTTTACCAAGTGGGTGGAATGTCTCCCGGCCCCAAACTGCAAGGCAGAAACAGCAGCTGTCCTGATGATTAACCACATCTTTTCCCGTTTTGGTCTACCTCAAAGGATTGAGTCAGACAGAGGTAGCCATTTCACCAGCGAGGTAATGACAAAGATGTGGGAGATACTGGGGGTCAAAAGGAAGCTACCTATTGCTTACCGGCCAGCTTCTTCTGGGGCAGTAGAACGTTACAACCGGACCATTGTGAGCATAATAAAAACGTTTGTGGCAGATTCTGGGCCAAGTTGCGATATTCGACTACCTCTGGTCCTAATGGCCACCAGATCTACCCCTTCATCTGCAACCAAAATGTCACCATTTGAGCTGATGACTGGACGCAAGATGGTGCTTCCCCAGCATTTGCTCTACAGGACCCAAGAGCAGACATTGATAAATGCCTCCACAACTCATGAGTATGTGGAGAATTTAAGGAAATACCTTCAACATGCTTTTGCCTATGCTTTGTGGAATCTAGAAAGATCAGCTGATAGCATGAAAACCCATTACAATTTGAAGACCACCCGGAAAGAATACAATGTGGGAGACCGGGTCTATCTATACAATTTCCAAAGAAACCAGGCCAAACAGCGAAAATGTTTGCCTACATGGAAGGGACCGTTTGAAATTGTAGATAAGATCTCCCCAGTTGCCTACAAGATCCGCTTCTCCAAAGGTAGTTTGGCTTAAGGGGAAGACAAGTGGGTCCATATAAATCAGTAAAAGTGTTGCCATCCCAGGCACACTCTGCAGCAACTGGAGGAGTCCTCTGCAATACCAGAGGGGGCCGCTCCAGAGTAATTCAGTTCCAACCCTAAAGTATCCCACATATAGTCTCTAAAATATTATGATTCTTGAATGCAAATTGTCTCCTGATTAAAAAAAATGTGTATGTTCTTGTCTCCTGATAAAAAAAATGTATACTTTCATGTCTTTGGATTTATAAGATGAATATGCCGCCCCACTATATCAATAGTGGGCGAGAAATGTCTACGAATAGGTATTACCGCTTTGCTTTGTCATCCTAGGAGAGATGAAACCATGGAGACTGACCAAGGAAGACGACCTGGGGACCAGGAGCAAAGATCCGAGGGGCCCGGGGTACCGCCAAATACTCCCATCATGACCGGCGTGGAGAACCGATGCTGAACTTTGTCATCTGCGGAATCGGAAGAAGATGATGCGGACATCCCAGTGCGTGGATCAAAACATCCTTTGCACCCGACTCCCCCTCGACTTAAAATCAAAGCGCAGTCGGGCGGGGAGGCTTGTCAGGGGTTTTGACCCATGTTCAAGTTGTTATGCTGCAACATTTGGGGCTGTGGGCTCAGAAATTCCAAGATGGCCGAAAAAGCCCACATTGCACCAGAATCCAGGAAAACCATGCAGTTTCTGTGCACACCAAAATGGTTGCATAACTTGCCACCCACCAGTGCGAGTGTGGTGGGCCAGAAGCACCATGAGTGAAACGTGGTGCCAAAGGAAAAAACAGCAGTGCCTGTTAGCTCAAAAAGCACTTTGAAATCACCTTTGTTTCTCTGAAATGCAAGCTAAAAATGCCTATTTTAACCATTGCAAGATATTCATAAATCTCACTGAAACAGTGCAGACATTTGGCAGAATGAAGTCTTGTGTGCATACAAAATCTGGAAAGATGAAGAGCCCAAAACAATGTTTATAACAAAACTGGCTGAGCTGTGGATGTCAGCAGCTTAACTGAAATTGGATTTAAAACCACTAAAATCTAAATGTTTAAAATAAATGAGTGACCTACTATTGAGTGTCACATAGTTTGCAAGTGTTAAATGTCATAGTTTTGAACTTAGAATCAGCGTTCTAGCTGCTTGTGTAAAAATTGTACGTTTGTTTTGAATGAAGAAAAACTGGGAACAAAAGTGACATTTGGCTGAAGCCTGGCTTGAAGAGAGTGAATTCTGCCTGGCAACTACCCCCGACAGGAGTTGAAACTTGCTCAGCCACTCTTCCCAGGCCTGGCTGAATTCTGCTGCCCCCACCAAAAGGAAATGACACCTCCCTGATTGAATCAGGGGAGGAGCACCTAGGACTGGAGCGAAACAGAACAATGAGCCTTCCTTGGCTCAGGCAAATGTTAAATTATGGGGGGTCGTAAATGGCTTCCTCTTGAGAGAAACGGGGAGGGCAGTGCCTCTGTGAGCAACTTGAGTTGAAGGAAGTGGACAAACCAGAAATTCCACCATGTGCTCTGGGAAACCACACCCCTCTGGGCCAGAGCATAATTTTAAAAAGATAAATAATTGATAGTACAGACTTGTCAAAATTATATAATTAATATCATTATTCTTGTGATTTGTCTGTGCACATTTTAAGAGGTGTTAGGACTCTGTACAATGTTCTGAGGCAAATCCCCATGAATTATAGAGATTGCATAAACGGGGTTCACTCTAGAAAAATGAAAATTTACTGGAATATGTGTAAAAATCCAATATTAGTAAATTATAAAATAAGTTGCCATTTTTGAACCCTGGCTCTTAGAAACATCAGAGTTGGAACAGAGACCTACCCGAAGTAATATATGATATGTACATGTAATGTCAACCACTTGTGTATTTGGGAAATATGTTTAGTTATGAAAATGATTTTCTAAGGTAAAAGCAAAGGGGAGTGTTCTTTCTTTGGAGCCATAAACATGACACCTGATGACATAGGATGACTCACTGCTCCCTTCTCAAATCAGGTCAAAGAGAAATCCTTGACCTATCAAATCATGAGTGGGTTGGGCATAGAAAGTTAGCATCCAGACCCATTTTCAAAAGACATAAAAAGAGCCACTGGAAGCCGGACAGGGACATTTATTTTCCAACCTTCAACTGAATTCCTGCACAGCATGCTGACAGAGAACTCCAGGATCCAGAACTCCAGAGATCCAGACTAACTCCAGAACAAAAACTCCAAAGAGCTGAACTCTTCAGCAGGCCTCAAAATCTTTTGCAAACTATTCTACCGCCGGCCTGTGCGGTTTGCTGCTTGCTAAGAGTCCTGTGTATCCAGAACAGAACCAGTACCCAAAAAGCAGTGCAGTATCCAGAATCCACTTGATCCAGACCAGCAGAACCAGAGACCCAGACCAGACCGCTGTGAAGAGAACCGGTGACTGATTGACCCGCCGAGCAGAGAAAACCGCAGCTAAACTTGTTGACCAGATCCGTGATGAGGCCATTTCTTTCAAATTTATAGTATGAGTACCCAGTTAGAACTGTGCAGAACCCATCTCTTAGCTTAAAATAATCTGATTCAAAACATTTGAACCTATTTAGAACTGCATCAAAAGAAATTGTGTGTTCCTCCTGTTGATTCAAACCTTTCAACTGATTTAAAGTATCTCTCACTCACCCCTAGAGGGAATTAAAATCAATTTTAGCATATTTCACTCCCTTGCAAATCACCTGAAAGTCTTTCGCCTGTGTTTCAAAATCATCCCTGGTGCTATAAGCTTGCTAGGGGGGGAATTGAATTCGTATTGTACTGTGATTGTATTCCTGAAGACTGTGTGTGTTACTTCCATCTCCTTACATTGCACAGGGGGGGAGTGAATTGTCAGAGAAAAAGTGATCATATTATCTTTTGCTGAAATCATATCAAGTTTATTTCTGTACTGCCTTTTATTCATCTTTGCATCTCCTTGAAACCATGAAGCATTCTCAGCTACCTTATCCTCTATACTACTCCTAAGTAATTAAACCAGTGTGCTAGCATAACATCATCCATTGTTAATCACTGTCATATGTCTAAGTGTGATCTCAAATATTAATTTATTATAAAAGTGTGATATATATCTATTGTTTAATTTTTAAAATAAACCTTTTTCATTTGCAAAACAAACCTACTTCTTGGCTCAGTGGGGTCAGGGGGATTCTAAGAGAGGGGCGTTATACAAGGGTTCATCATCCAGATTATAACTTGTCATAAAAATGTATAAATAAGGGCTTCCCTTGAGCAATCCCAGACAAGGCACTGACTTAGTGGGAATGCTTGATTGGAGTGATTAACAGATTAGGAATTGATGTCATATTGAATCTGCAAGAAAATAACATTCCTTGTCTTGCTTTTATGTCTACACTTGCAGAGAGTGACAAGTTCAACTCTATAATGATGCGCTGTGAGAAGGAACCAATTATAGAGATGAAATCATGCAATGTTCTAGATGGGCACCTTATGCTACTGGAATAGTTTAAAAAAAGCAAAAGCATGATTAAGCCAATTAGAAATTAATTTAAAAATCAGCAGATCTACTTTAAAGATTTGCATTAATGCACACCTTATGTTACAGTAGAGCTTCAATGTTGAAAATAGTCTGGTGAATGCAACAATGGGGAGAGTGGCAGCATTTGTCTCTTTTCCACACAGCACAAATACACAATATTTGTTGGCAACTTTTGATCGTGTAGAGGAACCTCACTTGTTTTGTCATGCTTCTGAACACTTCTTGATTTTTAAAGATCTGTTTGTGAAAAGAGCACAAGTTCCATTGTCTTCTGCATATGCAATGACTGCACATCAACCACAAGGATTGACTTTAGAAGCTGAACTGATAGACACAGTTTTTAAAGAAGGGGTGTCACATGTAGCACTGTCACAAGTAGCAAATAAAGAAGCTGAAACGGTGTTTGCGGTTCCTGGCCTAAATATGTTTACTTTAAATCAATGCAAGCCTTAGCTGAAAGAACACAGACCTAGATTGTAGATGATTTATATTTATGATGTCCCTCTCTGGAAATCAATGATGTCTTAAGTTTTGCTGCAACAATCCTCATGATGTGAGTTGCTGTGTGTCATGAAAATGAGTCTTGCATGGACTAATGTGATCTTCTAAAAGGGGACTCAGATTACACTAACAGATTCATGTTGGTGATGACAAATTAATCTGTTGGTCGGAGCAGGACAGATACTGTTTCTGTGGTGCCACTACATCATAGAGATTTTCAAATTCCACATGATGTGTGGTAAGTCATGTAAAGTCACTCTATGTTATCTCTTTAGACTGTGACTGCTCTTTTCTAATACAAAAGATAAGGCTGAACCTACAGAGATCACAGCATCAATGCCCACATTAATGCACACTGCATATGATTTCACTCATCTATGCCATGAATGGGCTTGAAAGTAACACATTATTTTTGTGCTCTAAATGGTAACATATGAAGGGGAATTGGAAATATCTTTTTGCCTTAACAAGTAAAGTCTGTCAGTACAGTTTGATTTTAATGCGGAATGTAGGGCTCTGGCTTGCAGACCAACAATTTTATAATGAAACAAGCACACACATGGAAGTCGTCGGCATCACAAGTAGAACACAAACTGACCTCTACTTCATCTACAAGTGGTCATTAACAGGGATAGAATGGTTACATTTTAACTGCATTTTTTCTCACATCTGAGGTCAGAGGATCACCTGACTTCTCATAGGCAAAGTGCGCGCAGGTGTGCCTTGAATGCTGTCCGAGCTCAAGAGCACTGGATCACATTCAGGGAGGCGATGAATTTTACTTCAAAGTTTTACCCAAAGTGTTTTTTGAAACAATGTTTTTAACACACATAAACACTTCTTGGGGTCCACTTTTTTAGCATGAAGACTGATTATTATTCTGGTACCATTTAATGGGTGACCTGCCTGATGTAATATACTAAGAATGACAATGTGTATGCCCCGCACATGTGGAACCTACTTTCCGCAGTCAATTGGTGTAAGTGCCGTGAACTACATCCCCACATAGGTAATTTGGCTTCCCCTCTTTCAAAATTATAAGAAATCATTTCTTTTTTTTTTTAAATGCCTTATAATACTATCAGCACAGCACCAATGACGAAGGAAGAAGGCACATACAAGTGTATTATGTACAAGTCAATTATTGAGATGCTCCTACAATATGGTAACGAGGCCTGTGCACTATGTCAAAAAGAATACCAAACTGTATGTAAGAACTTTCGCCATACTGCACAATGGTAACAGACAGAATGACACTGCCCCCTCAGTAACCCTTCCGTCTAAAATAACATTATCTCATGAAGAGCCAATATCTTTTAAATGGGATCTACACATTTCAAAATGGCCGCCATAAAAGAGGGCCACCGACAGCAACAACGGACCACTTGAAAGGGTCCTCGTTGCTGGGCAACCATTGCTAACACAGAGCAACAACTCCGGCGCCCCAAGGCCAGATGCAAGCAGAAGCCGCTCAAGATACACGGTGAGTGGCGCCCCTGCTATTACTAATAATCATGCGCTTTCAATGAGAACGAAGCGCTTTCAATTCGCAACCCCGTGCCCGATCGTAAGCTGCGGCATGCCATTCCGGCTGCCGCGCACACGATCGCGATCACCACATGGCTTACCAGGCTAATTCCCAATAACCAACTAGTCATGGGACGGGCAGTCGGGCGCACAGCAGCGCTCAAACTGCCGGCGATCCGCCACAGGGCCGCTATTGTTAACCAAAAAGACTGCGCTAGACCGAATATGATGTTAAAACCCAGATTCTCCTCGGAACGCGCACGCATCCTAGTTAAATTATTCCGAGCGGCATGTGAACACAATACAACGGGGCTCCAAGTGGGCATGTCTTGACATATCCCCCCCCTCTCTTGGTGTCTCACAGGATTTTAGAGACACACTACCACAGCAGCACACATCAGAAACCTGGCTGACAGCTTGCACACGCCAGAGCTGCAATAAGGTAATAACCAGCAGCCAATGCCAAAAAATAGTCTTGAACGGCCAAAAAAGACTGTTCGGATACTCCTAATATTAATCAATTTAAATTGTTCCATAAATAACCGGAAACCACCCTTGAATAAGACAAAGTAAATGATTTATAGTGACCTCAAGATTTAAAACCCATTTTGGTTTTCTCTCTCTCAGGTGGATGGGATGATGGCCTCCCCGACCCTCCCCAACCCTTGATCTCACAGAGACAAGCATACAAATCACGGTCCTGAAGAAGATGATAACTAGTAATCATCAAAACCGGTCGACCACTTTTTACTCAAGGATATCCCAGAAACCTATAAGGGATACCCTGTAAACTAGACCATACATCATTGTGCTGTGGAGGACGTTCCTTGTTTTTAACTCGGGGACCGCACACTTCCTACGAAGGTCAATAAAAGAAAAAATAGTTCCTCTCTGAAATGTGGCCCCAAGTTCTTCTGAAATAAAAAATCGCTAACCCCTAAATGGGCAGCAGATCCATCCACCCAATGCCTAAGGAAAGAAGCTCACATATACTATGAGGAGTCTTTTGTGAAAATTGCTCTTTGAGGTTAACCATTAAATGGTACCAGAATAATAATAAGTCTCCACGCTGAAAAAGTGGACCCCAAGAAGTGTTTACTAGCTCAAGAGCAGACAGCAAGAATTCTGTCACTTGGGAACGTGACCAAGTAGAGCCTTCCAACTGTCACCGTCATAAAGGAATTGAGACTGGTGCTGAAGATATTGACATTCTTCCAAAACTACTGGCTTTCATTAGTTTTGGCTTAAAATATCTGTGGTTGCCCGTCCGCACCAGACAAACCTAGTGAAATTTTACTTGTGGGCCTAAATGAAGAGGACCCAAAGCCGGTCAGACACCGAATCAGTCACAGATTTGATGTGGAGTCTTTTAGCCCACATGGAATCAGCAGGTAAATAGATGAAAATAGATGAAAAATAGATGAAAAAATATGATACTGTACATCAGTTTGTAGTTAATCACCCAACACACACAACCATGGTGGACATATAGAAATTTCAAGAAGGTGAAAATGGTCTCTTACATCTCAAACTGTACATCATGAGCTCAGTGCCAAAGACATATTTGATTGTGGGACAGGAAAGTTTCTATGCCACAAATGACCATTATTTTCTGAATGACATTGGTAAAAATGCAGTATTTTCCTGGTTGAAGATGGACAAATGTTGTTTACTACAGTCCAGAGGAGGTGAAGGAAGTAGCTAGCGGGTACCTTTTGGCTAATGGAATCGCTGTTTCACATGACCACAAGTACGTTTATGTGGCTGATGTCATTGATCAGTCAATCCACATTTTGGAAAAACATGGCAGCTGGTCTTTATCTCCAGGGAAGGTGTTGAAAGTGAATACATTTTTGGATAATATATGCATCGATTCATCAACAGCTAATTTTTAGTCAGGATGTCACATGGAAGCACTGAAGTTCTTTACTTATGACCCTGAAAGTGAGTGTCCCCCAAAAAGTTAGTTAACCCCTTTCACTGAGAGGCAATAATGGAAACACCCCAGAGGGGATTAGACCAAGACCAAGTGTGAGTGAGATATAGAAGGTTTTTATCTAAATCGATATAGGGCATGCAAAGGACTCTGCAAACTCTGAGAGCGCTCTGTCTGACAATAGCAAAGGCAGTCATATTTATTACAAAAACACGTCATATGCGAGATAAGCTATAGGGGGCACATAGTCGTGGGGATTGGATGGCAATGACTAGCTACTATGTATAATGAAGGTGCGGTGCTTCATGATTGGCGGAGATCCACGTGGTAGCATCACGGAGTGCTTGGGTCATATAAATCCTACAGCATGTCAATTTCGTGGGGTGGGAACCAAGAAAAACAGTATATAATATGAGGCTTCCTTAATACATCACCATAAAAGTTGCCTTAGCAAAGGACCCAGTCTCATGAGTCCAGGTGTCTTATCAAGGGGCACGGGTTAGGCTACCTTCATTATTCTATTCTGTTAGATGTAGTGAGTGATAGTTTTACGGTATGTTAGCACAGGGGTGAATAACTGTCTCCATGGCCCGTTAGGCTTAGGGTGAGCTGAAATACTATTGGGGGCACATAGCTGACACCTCAAAGGCAGCGGGATTCGGGACTGGGTGGCTCATAATTCCTCTTGGCCTGGTCATGGCGGTATACAGTGATTTTATGAGGGCATCTGGTGTCAGGGGTATGGAGGGAAGTAAATACTTGGTGCGGGCCCAGGAGGAATGCGGGGAGGTGCAGCTGTAACGCTTCCAACAACAGAAAACTAGGGACCTTCAAGCCCTGCCGAGCCTTGGTGGGAGGAGGGGAGTTGGCTGTGCAGCTCTCTAGAATGAGGGCGAGGTGGCCTTGTAACTTTTCGCGGGTCCCTGTTTACTGAATAGCATGAACACTATTATTGAGACAGGCTGCTTAGATTTGGGGCATTCTGTAAATTGCATATCTCTACAACTCGCGTGTGCTCATGTTTACTGGATCAATGGAGAGAAAGTTATCATTTGCACCATACAACGTTTGTCATTCTTTTGCTTGGAGCCCATGAGGAAAATTTAACATAAAATGTCAGGTAGGATCAGGTTGGTGGGTGCACCGATCTCAGTGACAAATTATAACATTATGCTTTTGATCAAATAACAAGTTCAACTAACATTCCAATCAACATCAGATGTGGTTCACTTCTTCAACTGGTTCACATATGTCACAATCATATCATACACAGGCTTTTTATACATTGCTTTTTTAACTGTTTTACGATAGCAGCACTCATGGGTCAGTAAAGGGTAGATTTGTGTGCACATATGTTTGATATCTTTACACAGAGATGTCTTGGGGTGGGCAAGAGTCATACCACTTTAATGTGGTAATTGGCAATGCCGGTTTTAAATCTTTTTCACAAATGGCTTAGCAGCATAGATATGACTGGGAGGCACTGGGATTTGACATGTAGGTTGAACGTTTCACCCGGGGGAACATGGTTGGGGAGTCATGAACACTATATATCATGAACGTGGGGATCTGTGGGGGTTTAGGTATCTTTCATAGGGACAACTTTATTCTTTTCCAGACCCCAACTAACAGTCAGGTCACCACCAGGGCAATGATGTACTGCGGAAGGTAAATGATACAGTGTTTGTGCTGTTACTTGTTTGCATCTAGTTGCTTGTGAGAATGGGCCTTCAGCGGAGCTGCCATGGGGTGGAGGCTGGGGGGAAGTGCAGGCTCGCTGTGCACGATCAGCTGGAGGTGAGCTGCAGCTTCTGCAGGCAGCCTGTTCTACAGAGGCCTGGGTTTAGTACTCTTAAAATGGAGTCTAAATGCATTACAAAATGGAGTCTATGTTATCTTAGAAGGTGAGCCGTGCAGCCTCACGTGTCGATCCGCAGCCATCCTGCATCCCAAGCTCAGGAGCATAGATGGCTGCCAACGAGTCATAAGTCTCACGTAGGAGAGGAATGTGGGGCAGAGGGGTCCTAAAGACCTGTGTTCCCATACAAAGCCCTCCAGAGTCTGAGGTATTTTATGTGCAGACATTCTTTCAGAGAATACTGTTGTCAGCAGAGTGTATGTCAACAATGGTTCTGTGCTCCAGAGATCTTCAGTTGCTTGTGTACATGATGGGGGGCTGCATGTGGGCACTGTGTCCAATGATGCTGTCTACTGTGATCTGGATTAGTGGACATCTATGGCCTGAACTTATCCTCAGCTGTGAGCTAGTCTAGTGTTCTGCTGGTTTATGACTACACCTCTGACATGATCTGGTTGTAGACAAATTCTGTCACCTTAATGAGACTGCTGCTGTGACCTAGTCAGGCCTGTGCTGGCACCCAGATAACACTTAGGGGGTAATTCATAGAATCCGGTGCACAAGTGGCGCACGCGGCTGGTGCAAAAATCCATTTCCGCGCACAGCGTATTCATGGATTTTAACATCCATAACCAGCCGTGGCGCAGGGTGGCGACCCTGCAGCAGTGCCAGTTACACCCCCAACCCCGCCCTGTCCGCCGTGAACAGTGCACAAATCCCGCACATGGCCACAGGCCAGTGGACCAGTATACAGCCCCCCAACCATGAAAACGTCTGTAAAACTCCCTGCGCACCCCTCCGAATACACGTACCCTGCTCGCACCAGGGTGCGCGTGAAGAATCACACGCGATAGGCATTGTGAGAGCGGGGTACGTGTATTCGGAGGGGTGCGCGTGGAGAATCACATGCGAAAGGGCTTGAATGAGTGGGGTAAGTGTATTTCGGGGGTGTGCGTGGAGAATCACACGCAATAGGCCTTGTGCGAGTGGGGTATGTGTATTTTGGGGGTGAGCATGAAGAATCACATGCGATAGGACTTGTGCGAGCGGGTACGTGTATTTCGGGGGTGCACGTGGAGAATAACACGCGATAGGCCTTGTGCGAGTGGGGTATGTGTATTTTGGGGGTGAGCATGAAGAATCACATGTGATAGGACTTGTGCGAGCGGGGTACGTGTATTTTGGGGGTGCGCATGGAGAATCACACGTGATAGGCCTTGTGCGAGTGGGTTTGTGTATTTTGGGGGTGCGCATGGAGAATCACACGTGATTGGCCTTGTGCGAGCAGGGTACGTGTATTCTGAGGGGTTTGTGGGGAGAATCACATGCGATAGGCCCTGTGCAAGCGGTGTACATGTATTTTTGGGGTGCGCATGGAGAATCACACGCGATAGGCCCTGTGCGAGCGGGTACATGTATTTCGGGGGTGCACGTGGAGAATCTCACGCGATAGGCCTTGTGCGAGCGGGGTACGTATATTTTGGGGGTGCGCATGTAGAATCACATGCGATAGGCCTTGTGCGAGCGGGTACATGTATTTCGGGTGTGCGCGTGGAGAATCACACGTGATAGGCCTTGTGGGAGTGGGGTACGTGTATTCTGAGAGGTGTGCAGGGAGAATCACACGCCACAGGCCTTGTGCGAGCGGAGTAAGTGTAGTTCAGGGGTGCACATGGAGAATCACACGCAATAGGCCTTTTGCGAATGGGTACGTGTATTTTTGGGTTGCGTTTGCAGAATCACACGCGATAGGCCCTGTGCGAGCGGGGTACGTGTATTTCAGGGGTGTGTGTGGAGAATCACATGCGATAGGCCCTTTGCGAGCGGGTACGTGTATTTCAGGGGGTGCGCATGGAGAATCACACGCGATAGGCCTTGTGTGAGCGGGTACGTGTATTTCGGGTGTGCGCGTGGAGAATCACACGCAATAGGCCTTGTGCGAGCGGGGTACGTGTATTCTGAGGGGTGAGCGGGGACTTCAACACGTGATTTGACAGTGTGGGTCCTCCCAGATGTGTCCTGTACCCCTTCCCCGGCCCCTGCAGCCAGCCCACACCACAGGGTACTACCCTGCACCCCTGGTCATGTCCCGTAGGCAGCCCATCCACCCTGGCCAAGCCCCCTAGCCAGCCCACATGCCACGATGCACCAGTGAGCACCGACTCATGTCCCCCTGCACCCTCACCCCTCCAGCATTGACGGGCACCTACCAGCAGGCCCCGACTCATGTCCCCCTGTCCCCCACTCCCCCAGCATTGATAGGCACCTGCCAGCAGGCCCCGACTCATGTCCCCCTGCCCCCTTAGCCCCCCAGCATTGACAGGCACCTGCCAGCAGGCCCTGACTCATGTCTCCCTGTAGCATTGACAGGCACCTGCCAGCAGGCACCGACTCATGTCCCCCTGCACCCCCACCCCCCCAGCATTGACAGGTACCTGCCAGCAGGCCCCAACTCATGTCCTCCCACCCCCCCACCCCCCCAGCATTGATGGGCACCTGCCAGCTGGCCCCGACTCATGTCCCCCTGCACCCCACCCCCCCAGAATTGACAGGTACCTGCCAGCAGGCCCCGACTCATGCCCCCCTGTTGCATTGACGGGCACCTGCCAGCAGGCCCCGACTCATGTTCCCCTGTCCCCCCTCTCCCCCAGGATTGACAGGCACCTGCCAGCCGGCCCCCGACTCATGTCCCCCTGTCCCCCCACCCCCCCAGGATTGACAGGCACCTGCCAGCAGGCCCTGACTCATGTCCCCCTCCCCCCCCACCCCCCAAGCATTGACAGGCACCTGCCAGCAAGCCCCGACTCATGTCCCCCTGTAGCATTGACAGGCACCTGCCAGCAGTCCCTGACTCATGTCCCCCTGTCCCCCACACCCCCAGCATTGACAGGCACCTGCCAGCAGGCCCCGACTCATGTCCCCCTGCACCCCCACCCCCCCAGCATTGACAGGCACCTGCCAGCAGGACCCCGACTCATGTCCCCCCACTCCCACACACCCCCAGCATTGACGGGCACCTGCCGGCTGGCCCCGACTCATGTCCCCCTGTACCCCACCCCCCCAGCATTGACAGGCTCCTGCCAGCAGGCCCCGACTCATGTCCCCACCGAACATGTCATAAAGATGCACATTCATGGGGCTCATGTCCACCAAAATCCCACTGCACGCCACCCCAGTCTTGAGACACAATCAAGTTTCCCATCCAACCCACACTGAAAGGCCTATTTCATGACACAAACCAAAAGTCAACTATGCACATCAACACATGTCCGTCACACACACACACTGGGTGCCAGTGATTGTGTAAACCCACATTGTGACATGCAGTAAACCAATAAGCGAATACCACACATGGAAGTGATAAATCAAAATGTAAATGGAATCAAAGCATGAAAATAATTTTAAAGAAGAAAAAAAATGCATGTCCAAAAATGAAAACAAAAATGAAGTCACAATCCAAAGTAATCCAAAATAAAGTTAGTCCAAACTCTCCGTCCACCAAAGCAAATCCAAAGGAAACGTAAATTTAAAAATCCATTGATCCATGGTGATTTAAAATAATATTTTCTCAGAAATCCACAGTTCAACTATGTACAACGATTGAAGCCAGGGTCCATGAGCCCACCAAATGAAATGAAACATATAAAAAAAAACTACCTATATACAAAAACGTGGGGCATTGTCCAAGCATCCCAAAAGAAAAAAAAAGGGAAAGGAAACCTAACACTAACTAACTATATACAATGGCGGCGGGCAAGTCCTACGGCTCACTCTGTGATGTTGTGGGCCAGGGCATCATCAAACTCCATGTCAATCTCCTGGAGGCGGGCCTTTGCCCTGGCCCCGAGGTCTCGCAGGAATGCAGTCATGGCCTGTTCCAACTCCCTGCGAGTTGCCTCGAGGCACTCAGCCCACCTCAATGCCCGGAGCATGGAGAACTCTGTCCTGACCATGGTGAGCCGCGCCTCTTCCACCCTCCGCCGCTCCGCATCTATCCGCTGGCCCAACCGCAGCCACACGGAAGACACTCCCATTCCAGGGTCCTCCTGCCCTCTGGCCGATGCCTGCCCCTCTGATGTTGATGGCCCCGAGCCATCATCGCTCCCACCTTGAGCCTGCTGCTGCTGCTGTCCATGTGCCCTGTCCGATGACGCCTGCACATCCTCCATCTGCTGATCTCAAGTTGTTGGGGTGTCCACCCCTGCTGGACCACCGACTCCCGACTGTGGCAGGGATGGGATCTCCACCAAGCTGGCTGTGTTGGTCAGGCCAGGTCCACAGAGGGCCCTGGTGGAATCTGGGCCGCAATACGGCAGGGAGAACGACTGGTGCATAGTCTCCACAGAGGAGGAGAGGTCCGCCAGTGTGCGCGACACATGTAGGAACCCTCAGACCATGGCCCCTCCCAACTGTGCCATGTTGCCACGCAGCTCTTCGTGATGCGTGCGTGGTCCCCCCAGGAAGCACACATATCATCATGAATGACACGCATGCACAGTGCGACACCAATCAGGACGGAGCCCATACGGTCATGGGACTCTTTGTCCGCAGGTAGTAGAGAGCCAGATGACGTGGGCCTCCCCCCTACCTGCGGACGGGCCTGGGATGGGGCATCCCTGATGGTGCATGGTGGTGCAGTCACAGAGTCAAGGACAGCGACATGCACAGGCCCCTCCGCGGTGACCTGTGCTGCCTCCTGACCCTGGAATGCACCACTTGTACCAGTGGTACTACCCCACCAGGCCCCATGTGCGGCTCAGTAGCGGGCTCCTCCTCCTCTGTGGAGACCACCAACCTGGATGTCTCTGCACCGTCTTCTGCCATTGCAAGCCCCTGTGGGGGATCACCCGGCCCTTCAGCTACAACCCTAGTGGCAGATGCGGCACCAGTCCCCTCGCTCCCAGATGATGGTAATTCCTGGGAGGGTGGCAGGGCCTTGCATCGCCGCCCGGTGGAGGCATCCCCGCCGCTTTGCTCCACAGCGCCGTCTCCGCCCTCTTCTTCATTCGACGCTGCGTAGAGGGAGACATAGAGCACTGTCAAACGTCACTTCCATCCTGTCCCTCCACAACACATAGGTCAATGCAGGCAACACACATGCAGAAACAGGAACGGCGCATGCAATCAACATCAGCATCCATGTACAAGGACCTCTAGTGACATAAATGTTGCCTTAAAACTCACATGCATCATGGCTCATACTGATCCCATGCACACACATCACCAGAGGGTCATGCATCATGGCTCGTACACCACAGACACAGTGGAAACAAGGGTGACTAGAATGCATAAGTGGATCTACACATCGTCACGGACATGTGTCATGCATCCATGGAGTTTCAAAGTCACACACACGCTCTCAGACCCACAGATATGTACCCCATACATGTACATGAGAGCAGCACCCATCTCTCATCCTCCATCCATGTCCAAGAACAGGGACAGGCATGCATTCATGTGTGCATTCCGCATGCTGCTCCCCATGTTGCATTGGAACACATGCACCATCCATGTGGTTCACGCATTACTGGTCTGACATGCATTACCATGATGTCCCTGCACACACACATCCATACATGGCCTATGTTACACATACAGGCAAGTAGCTGACTACCAGCACACTGCAACATGCCCTGTTTCACACAGCAATGCATGGCCACTTACCGCTCGACTCCAGGCGGGTCTTCCTCTGAAGGATCTGGGCCTGGAGCGCTGGATTTATGCGTTCCAGGACCCTCATCTGGATGTTGGTCAGGCTGACCCAGCACCCCTCTGCATCCTCTGCCTTCATGAGGCACCGGGCCTTGTTGAGGGTCCTAGACCTGAAGTCCCCCCAGACGTGCTTGATGTCGCGGGTTGCAACCACCTGCGCGTTGATAGCAACCACTACATCCTCCCAGATCCTCTCCTGTCCTTCCTTGTCAGCGCACAATGGTGTGAAGAGGGCATCATAATGCCCCAGAACTTGCTCCACCAAGACACCAACTTCCTTCTCACTGAAGCTGATGGCCCTCTGCCTCTCTGGCTGGGGCTCACCAGTAGTCTCGGATGGTGTTTGCCCCGACATGGTGACCCCCGAGGCAGGTGTGGGTGGGCAACCGGGTCCAGGGGCTGGGCTGTGAAACAATGGTATCCCAGTCGGGAGTCTTCTGTTCCAGCAGGGGTGGACACAGCAACTGGACCCCTGCAGATAGCTGACATGCAGTCACCAAATAGCAGGGTACGCGGGCAGCAGGCAGGCAGCAGTAGATGGCAGGTGGGAGCGTGCTCGGGGCTCTGGGGGACAGGAAAATGGCCTTTTGGACAGGAGCGTGGTCTTCCATGTGTTGTCGCCTGGCCAGCTTGATACGGAGTGATTTGGCATGTGAAAAAAGTACACGTCAGTGTGTAATTCGAGGAAAGGCCCTTAGCGCATAAGTGCGTTTGGGACGTAATGCACACGGGTGTTTCCCTCAACACAGGTGCATAGTGGATCAGCACATGAAAAATCCACACTTGTGAATGCGTGTAATTCAGGGAAAGGGCCTAAGCGCGTAAGTGACGTGACGTGCACGGGCGTTTCCCTCACTTAAAGGTGAGTGGGGCCAGCAGTTCACTGTACGTGCCTTTCATGGAGACCGACATGTGTGTTGCTACTTCGTGGTGTTTCGCGCGCCATCACAACTTCACAGCGGATCAAGGACGTATCTCTTCTTTTGACGGGGTTATTGGCTATGCATGTTTTTCATCGACACGCTAGTTTGACGGTGAGTCGCGCACGCTATTTTTCCCAATGTGGGTGTCCCTGTGTATCACGTACCCGTTTTCGAGGTCATAGTAGCCTGCGTGTCCCACGCGTATGCGTTTTTCATGTTCCTTGGTGCCACCACGTACTGCGGGAGGTTAATTCGATGCACGTAGGCTGCAGGAGTTGCGTGCACGGTTTTACTGCAGTTTCGGGGTGCCTGAGCGTTGCGTGATCCGTCACTTAATCACAGGGGTCACATACAGCCTTGCGGGTGCAGGGCAGCTGTTAACATTTTGCATCCCACCCCCTTCACCCCAATTGCCCAGGACAATTGTCGTGTACACCTCCCATTGGCACTTCTTCATCTGTGCCGGCACTACTACATCTGTGCCAAGGTTGGGAGGCCACCAAGGGTGAGGGGCGCCTCAGCTGGGCGTACTCCTCGTGGTGGGTGTGGTCATGGACATGGCCGGGGTGACCAGGGAGTAGGGGGACTCCAGGGTGTACAGGGTGGTCGCAGAGGGGGAAGAGGCAGGGGTGCGCCACTTCGGCATGATGTTGTGCCATGTGTTGGTGCAGTCATGCCACCACCCCCTGTGGTTCCGGGAGATGTAGCTTCTGCATCTGGCACTGGCGCCCATGTGACCCGGCAGTCCATTTCATCGAATGTCACGGCCCCAAGGGTAGTGGTAGCTGCAGGTGCAGCTGTGGACACCACCACACAGGCTCAGGGTCTGCCAGCGCAGGCTGCTTTGGCACTTGAAGAGTCCATGGAAGATTTCCAACAGGGCAGGAGGAACACCGTAGGTGCACGCAGGGTTGCACTGACTGAGACACATGTCCCTAGGCCAGTAAAGTCATCTACCTGCCCCGATCAGCCGTGTCTTGGCAAGTGCAGGGGCAGATGCAGCCAACAACACCCCGGTTGTGAGTCTACCAACCAGGACAGTCACGGTCAATGACCCTGCCAGAGCGGATGTTGCTGCGGAGGGTCCATTCGAGGGCACCCAGCAGCCACTGATGCAAGTCAGGCCTTTGGTCGTCCTTCCACCTGCCACTCCCTTGGCTCAATCCACTGCTGCCACTGGCCATACTGATCAGGGCAGCATTTGCCAGCCAGGGTCCGCGCCACTATCTAAGTGGAGGAAGGTTGCACCTGCAGCACAGGCTGGGACCCCACAAACAGCCACGACCTCCTGCACGTCAAGGAAGAAGCCTTTCTGTGCGCAGGAACTGGACTTCCTCGTGGACTATGTGTGGGACCACAACCGTGATATGCTAGTGGGTCCTAATTGTCAAACTACTGCTGCCCACCGTGATACCCACTGGAAGCAAGTTGCGGAACATGTGAGTGCATTCGGCCATGAGGTGTGCACGGCACAAGAGTGCAAAAAGCATTGGAATGACCTCAAACGCAGCCCTAAGACAAAGCATGCCTCAAATTACAACATGACTCTGGTGACTGGCAATGGGCCAGCACCTGAGGAGGAAGACCTCACTCCGCACGAGTCACTCTTTGCAGAGTTCATACCACCTGAATCTGTCGAAGGAGTGGGAGAGATGCCGGACTTTGATGCCCAGTCCAGTGAGTGTTGCTGCGTGTTTGTCGAGGCCATGTGTGTTTTATTTGTGTGATGTGTTGTGCATGACTGCCACTACATGTCATGTGTACATGGTTCAGATGTGCAAGTAATGCAATGCTTCACTGATGCATGGCTGCTCTGTAGGATGGTGGACATGTGGAGCAGACGGGGACTGTCCTCATCACCACACTTGCACCCTACTCACATGCTGGTCACTGGATGCACCTCCGGTCCATGTTCCAGCTCACTGGCCCTTCTGCATGTAGCCTAGGGTGTCCTTCCTCTCAGCACTGGGACTATGTCATAACATGACTGACGTGCATGTGTCCTCTGCCTGCATGTGGGTACTCCACGTAGGCATGCTCCATTGCCCCTCCAGCCCCCCCTGACCCCAATATCACCTTTCCACTGGTCTGCATCATTTTGCCGTAATGCAATGGCCTGTTCATGCATCCTGTGTACATGCTATCTTCCACCAGCCAACATGCCAGACACATGCATTGGGGTACATCCTTTATACTTGATGCAGGGTGTGTCACTTGGACTGTGCAGATGTCAGATGCTCCGCAGGGACATGACTGTGCATTCCATGCATGCCCCTATGTGTACTTGACTGGATGATCATTGTAGTACGTGTCAAGGGTGACCTACATTTCATGGCATTTCAACAGCCTTCCCATGGCCACTGTGGCTCAGTCCTGCATCCCACACATTTAGGGTGTGACGGTCTGTGTGGGTCACAGACCTCAGCCTGTTTCAGGCCCACTGACTCTGTCCAACTGGTGTAGTGTCTTCTGCACACGTGGGTGTACTACTGAGGGCTCATCATGTGGCCTGCTTACTGTCCCATCATCGTCTGCTGTGTTGTCAGTTGACTCAGATGTTGCAATTGATGCTAGTAAACACTATCTGCCGATACACAGGTCTCTGGTCATCATTTTGATACCATGCAAGGCATCCCTGCATTTCCACTTAGGGGAGATGTGCTTTGCTTGTAGCCATGCAACCCATTGCATGCACATGCATGTGATGCCTGAACTTGACCTTGCACTGCCTTCACGTTTTCTAATACACATCATGAAGTACTTGTACATGTAGATAGTGAGCAACATACAAATGTTCTGCACTGCATCGAGCCACTTCTGAACGGTATAACACCCTTCTACATGTCTAAGCACAGTAGCAATGTGAAGTTGAACCGGCATGCATGGCTGGTTCTCTTTTGTGTGTGACATGCCTGCTTCTTGTGTTGGCTGTCTGTGTGATGTCTATGTGTGTGTGTGTTGTGTGCTTCTAACATCTGTATTGAACTTTTTTTCTCTCTAGTTTTCAGATGATGACGCAATGGAGCCGGAGGATGGTGTTGTCATGCCAGGCACAGGGTTGTTACTACAGCAACCCGTCACAAGTGGGGGTCGTGGGGTGGTAGACCATGAGAACCCATATGTGCTACAGTCCATCTTGTCTTTGGCTGGCAATGAGTCCAGCCCAGATGACCACTCTGACGTCCATGTTGAGTTGGATGTGCATCAGGTCCATACGTCAGGGGTGAGTGATTCTGATGTGGACACTCCTCTGTCCGCGACACCTGCACTGAGGGGTTGGACAGTGGTGGGACCTCTGCCTTTGGTGGATCGAGACGCAGGGCCACCCTCCACACCAGTCGCTGATGGGCCTGGGTCATCACGTCGACGGGGGCATGTAGTCGTGCAGCCGCGGGCGGTGCCACCCCAACGAGGATGCCCGGTCCTTGGGTCCCACAGGTGTCAAGCCCAGCAGCGCGGTGGCCGTGCGCCACCAAGGTATACTGAATAGGAGCAAGACATGTCTGCCAATTCAGAATGCCAGGGGGCAATAATGAAACCATTTCTGTGAGCATGGAGCGTGTGGCCCAATCTGTGCTCCCCCTGCCAGGCAGGTGCTTCTGCAGCAGCGGGCAGCACAGTCCACGGCCCGCTCTCTCAGGCTGGGCATGGCAGGCTCAGACAGAGCAAGCTGGGCTGAAATGTTGTCTTTGCATCAAGCAATTGCTGCTCATGCAGAGGCACACATGGAGTTCCTGAGGGCTGAGTATGAGTCCCCCAGATCCACTCTGGGTGTCCTCTTGATGTCCCAGAGGGCGCGGTCAGAGGAGAGGTTTGCGCAACTTGAGCGTACCATCTCGGCTGAGCTACATGCTTGCCGGGAGGTGCATCAGTTGTCCAGCCAGGCCTTGCAGGAAGAACTCCGTGTTACATGTGTTACCTTGCAAGAGGAAGCACGCGTATCACGGGAGGTTCTGCATGCAGACCTACGTGTCATCACCGCACAGAACCAGGTTCACCCATCTGGCAGACTTGACATGGGGCAAGCTGTGGCTAGGCGTGTTCAGGCTCCTGTGCCACGTCCTCCTTTTCAGGAAGAGCCAGACTCGGATGGCAAGGATCTCCCACGCAGGTTGGGCTGTGCAGGCATTAAGCCCATGGAGGTTTTTTTTTCCTCAACATCATCACATGTGGGTGTTGAGCTGCATCCTGTATCGCCCCCCTCATGGGTGCCTCCCCCCAGGTCGTATGTGGCCATTTTTGATTTTTCTTTTTAGTTTAGTTAGTTAACATTCAATTTGATAGTTTAATTAGGTAATGTAGGTTTTTTATAGTTAGTGTAATTAGTTAATATAGTTTAAAATTGCTTGTCTATTGTGCTGTCATGTGACAGTGTGGTGCTTTGTGGCTTTTGAAAGCATCCACTCTCTGTTCCAGCTGGGCCCTTCAAGCTTGTCTCGTGTATGTGTTTGCAGCTTGATATCCTCACTCACATAGGCCACTCCTGCTTCCCTTATCCATGGGCTCGCAAGGATGGTTCGGTGTTACAGTCTATTTCACAAGGGCTTTGGACTGTCATATCTGTGGCCTGTCTGCTGCTGTACTACTTGTGTTAACACCCCTACTGGGGATTGTAGGGGTCTTATCGACGGCATTTCAGCATTAGAAATGGGTGGTTTCAGGAATCAGGTGTCCATTAATTGCTATGCATTGTGTTGTATGTTTATTTTCTTTAATGTACATGTGCTTGATGCACTTCATGCTGTAGAGAGTGTCCACAACCCTTTGCCTGTCAAAATCACACTGATGGTGGGATGGAATCTGATGTACGTCTCTGACATGGTCCAGTCACAACCAGCATGAAGAGACACACACAGGTGACTTTCCTGCATTAATTTTGTGTTGTGTCCTCTTTCTGCAGGAGAATGAGCCTCCAGACCACCTTTGCCGGCAGACATGGGCCAGTGTACATCTGGCAGCTGGCCACGTTCGGTGGTGCAGACATGCGCATGTGTGCGCTAGCAGTGCCCCAGAGCTTGTGCTCATACATCCAACAGAAGCAGACGTGTTGCCAGGAACTCCTTGCAAGGTGAGCAGCACAAGGGGCACACACCACAGCCAACCTTCCCCTAGGCCTGTTGCACATGCATGCTAATTAGCGCCACTGACGGTGAGCTTGGACAGTTATTGGTGTTGAAGCACTCAGTACAGCTAAGATGAGTTGATGGACACATTGCAAGTTGCTTTCCAAGTTGTCAGGGGCACATGCAGGGGCTGTCGGACACATCCTCCAGTCCAGCATGCTCCATTGAAACAGATGTATAAGCCCATTAGCGTTCAAAGCCTGGAAAAATAGAGCTGCGCGCAGGAACACCCAGCGAGGGACAGACTGGTGTGCAGTGCATATCATTTGCATGTTCAAATTGACACATGCACGACCTCTTTTATTTGGGGGATGCCAGAACACTACTTGTACTGAAGTCGTACCTTGCTATATGCGTGTAGCTGCTTACCCAGGGACCATTGCATGATGTCTGAATCTTGACACATTGCTCTTCCATTTGCCACACGGCCACGTGCGCCTGACTTACTGCATTGACAGTGTATGAACCATCACGGGGGAGTCTTACATATGGGTACGAAGCAGCAGACAAGATGGTTTCTTTGGGGCACGTCTGGTGGTGTCTGTGTGTGTTATGGACATACACAGATTAGTAACTCTCACTATCTTTGCAGCATTGAACTGCTCCTGTTACCGGACCTGAGAGTGTGCAGGCAGGAGGCCAGCACTCACCCCAAAGTTAAGTCTCTCTTTGACTTCCATTTGAGTCATTTGGTACAATGTGCATGATGTATATGGTTTATCTGATTGAGCATTTGTTATTGTGAATAGTAGATTTTTGTCTTTTCCCTACTTTCCCTTGGCAATTCAACTCCCCTCCCCTGCCCCTCTTTCCGGTTATTCAGAATACCAATGCCTGTCCAGTCAACATATCCCTGACCCTCCTTCCCCACCGTGGTCTCAAAGGCCTGTGTAAGTTTGACCTTGCAGGCGCCCAGACCACGGAGGGGGTGGTTGGTTCGTGCCACTCCTGCGTGGACACCGGAGCAGTGACACTACCCATCAGTTGGTGCTGCATCATTGTATATTATGTAGCAAACATGGTACACATACTGTTGTAGCATTGTTTAAGTGTGCTAACTTGGTTGTTCCATCATTGTGCTTGTACATGTGCTTTGAAATTTACTGCTACTTCAAGTCATCTACTGGAGACTCTTCAAATGTTTTTTTGCTGCCTACAGGCTTTTTGGCTGGCTTGTGTGTTTGTCTCCTTTGAGTTCTCTTCGATTTGGTATTTTTGCCAGTCAGGGTGGCCTCTGAGGGTGATTATGTGGCCAGGTAGACTAGAAGAAGGCTACATACTCCAGACACAGTTGTTCAGTAGGTCATGGTGATATGTAAATGAGGGAGGGTGTTTGGATGTTGGACAGTTGTCATGGCCTGCAGTGTGATGGGCACCCTGACATTTTTAATGTGGTGTCCTATGTACATGATGTGTTCTGCTGGTGAATGTGTGTTCCTGTGTTGTGTTTACCTTTCATGTGTGAGGGGATTGGTGTGTTTTGACATGCTGGAGTGTGCACATGGGCAATGTTCACATGTAATGTGTAGAGGACACTGAGGGTCACAGTTACACACAGTCGCACTATGCTCCACCACATGTACATCCACCCTTCCATGTCCAAATGTGCACACAGTTTGCCTGCTGGGGACCACTGTGTCCCTGCAGCACATGATCTATGACCATTTGTGGATCCTGTACATGCGTCAATTGTTTATTTATTTTGTCCTTTTCATGTGATGCTCAAGATGTGTCTCTGACACAATGGCTGGTCACTATGCTGTGTGCTGAGCAGTGTGTTGGAGGAGATGCACACAGCAAACCTATTCAGTAGTAGGGATTTTGCCCTGGCCAACGTGCATGTGAACAGGCATTGATTGATATGTTCATGCTACTACTGTTGGAATGCATTTGGGTATGACTTGTTTTGTGTGGGAGATTGTTGGTCAGTCATTTCATCAGATTCCATGACAGGGTCATTGTGTGAAGGCAATTTCCATTTATCACATGTTACTTCGTATATTATTGGTAATGTGTTGGCCTTTTGCTATTGATTGCCATGTGATGGTGTGTCAAACACTGGTGATGTGGTTTAGGAGGGTTTGGATGACATACCAGGGATTGTGATGGCCTGTTTTGCAGGGGTGTGTGATGCACACCTTGCATGTGTTCCTTTTGGTCACACACGATTGTTCATGTTTTAGTAGCTAGGGATGCACACAGTGTAGCACTTCCATGGTAACATTCTCAGGGTGGTAAGGTTGTGACAGTTGACTGTCTCTTTGTCATCATCGATTGTCACCTGGTATGTGCCAGGCCTGTGTGCACTCCGCAGGGGTGGGAGTTTAGGTGAAAAATGTAGCCTCAAGCTGGGTCCGGGCTGCCTCGCCACCTGCCCTATCCCCTTCCATGGGCAGCGCCTGCGCCTGTTGTTGGGGATGTGGGGGCACCACCATGTGCACCGGTACGCCCTGCCGTGTTACAACATTGTGCAGGACACATGCTGTCACAATGATCCTGCACACTACTGGGGGTGCATATAGTAGCTGCCCACCAGAGCGGTCAAGGGAGCGGAAGTGTGACTTTAGCACTCCGAATGTGCGTTCCACTATGCCCCTGGTTGCAATATGGGCAGCGTTGTATCTTACCTGGGGTGGTGTGGTGGGGTTCCGGATTGGCGTCATCATGTGGTTGCTCAGAGGGTAGGCACTGTCCCCTGGAGAGGTGATAATGGTTGTGATTATTGGGGTTTGTGTATTTGTCTGTGTGTGACATGCATGCATGTGCACGGGCACATGTACTCACCTAGGAGCCATGTGTCACCATGCTACCCAGCTACCAGGGCCCGACTCAGGGTGGACATTCTATATATGAAACTGTCATGGGTGTAGCCTGGGTAGTTTGCATAGACAGAGGTGATGATTCCCTTTGCATCGCATACCACCTGCACGTTGATGGAATGCCAGTGCTTGCGGTTTCGATAGATGTGCTCAGTGGCCCTAGGTGGACGTAGGGCACATGGGTGCAATCTATGGCACTGAGCACTTTGGGAAGTGTGCCACCCTGTAAAAGTCCTGGACTACAGCCTGCCTTTCTGCGGGTGTTCTGGGCATGTATATGTGCCTGCGGACTGAAGGGCGCGCAGTCATGATTGCCAACACCTGGTGTAGGCAGCGTGACTGCGTGGCCTGTGAGACCCCCCCTACTATGGCCGTAGTCAGCTGAAATGACCCAGTGGCCAATAAATGCAGGACATTGAGCTCCTTCTCCAAGGGGCTCAATGCTTGGGAGCAAAGGGTGGGGGATGTAAGGTCATCTTCCCACTCCCTGACCAGGTATAGGATGATACAAGGTGGAAACCTATACCTGCCATAGACCTGGTCATCAGGCATCCCAAAAAGGCTAGTCCGGGGGGAAAAAATGCGGGCCCTGGCTATTCTCCTCCTCCTGCGGTGTCCCACGATCATTGCTGCAACAAATGGGGCATTCATCGTAGCTGTATATGTGTGTTTGTTGTTTGCGTGCACTTTTATACTCTGCGTGGGGCGCTTACGCCTGCCTTCCTGTGGCGGACGTGTTGACGCCTATGCGCGTCTTTTAGCGTGCACTTGTTTCCTGTATTCGAATCCATGAATACGAGTTGTGCGCGTGCGTGTGGGCGTTCCGTGTATTTCCCTGCAGTACTTCCCCAGTTACGCCTTCTTTTTCATGCGTTGTTCCCCATTCCGCGTGTTGCGCCCCGTGACCCGCCCCCTTTTTGGTGTGTGCGCTGACGTTGTGCCCTTTCCCTGTGCGCGTCACGCACAGCGTTCAGGTTGTTGCAATGACGTGTGCGCCTGTATGTGCCATGCACAGATTTTGTGCACAACCAGTGGAAAACACGCGCAGGCCCTTCCTTGAATCGCACACGTGCACGTGCGCTTGCTTTTTTACGCTTGCGCCACCTTGCGCCAGCTTGCGCTGAGATTTTCGGCACACGTTTGTTCTGTGAATCAGCCCCTTAAGCTTTTAGATCTAGGCCTTACCTCTGATGTGACTTTGTCTAGGCCTCTGCTTTGACCAGCACCAGACTTAAGCTGTCACCTGGAATGACCTCTGCTTTGACCAGATTTAATGTATAATAACTAGGGGTGTACCGAACTTCGGCTTCGAGTAAGTATTCGCCTGAACTTTGGCAGAAAAATACTTATTAGGCTTCGGCCGAATGTTTCTGGAATTTTTACTCGAAGCCGAAGCTAAAAAAGAAAAAAAAAGATTTTTTTTTGTTTAGTCCTCTTTCTATGATTAGCTATCTTCTCTCGGTGTGAGAGATGATAGCCAATCCTAGAAAGCAAAACCGTGGGAAAGCAACAGCAGCCAGTAAGCAGTTGGATTACTGGCTGCTGCAGGGACAAATACCCAGAAGCATTGGAACAGCACCGCGACAAGGAGAAGACGACCAGAAGAGGATCGAGGAAAGATGGTCATCGAGGCGGCATCTGGTAAGTGTCCACCTTTTAATACTGTGTACTTCCTCAGTTTTCCGTACAGCGTGGTTGTTTATCATGCCCTGTTCGGAGGAGGCCTTGCGGCTCCCCGACACAGGGAGCTTTCACAGATCCCGCTGCCTGCGAGCGCCATTCATCTCGAATGCCAATCACACGGATTAAAGGACACAGAACCGTAGGCTGGCACAGCATGTTCTCCCCTTATGTCATGCTTTAAAAAATATATATTTCAGTTTCTCTGTGCTTTGGCGGCTTCGCCTTGTGTAGGCTGCTTGTTTTCTTTTAATCAGTGAAACATGCTGGAGATGGGCGCAGACATCAGAACAAGGCCATCCTGGGTGTTTATCTGGCCTATGAATGTTGTGACATGTTGATTGCATTATTATTGGAGAATAAGCCCGGACTCTAGCGGTGGGCTTTGTATCTCAAGGCGAAATCTACCAGCCAATGACAAACAAATCTAGTCTATTTATTCTGCGGGGCACGAGGAAGCAGGAGCACAGCAGGCGGCTTGGTGGTGGAAACATTGAGCAGTGTGTGTGGAGGTAACGCTTCTGGCCGCACACACCCACACACACGTAACCACTCACAGGTTAGGGTGGCTGGATGATGGTGAATTACCTCAGTGAACATTTAAAGGCGAGTTTGAGGTATGGGGATGGAGAGAGATTTCACCCCACACCACAAACTCTTTTACTCAGGAGCACTTATCTCAGATGTAATCATAATCAAAGCACACACCACGGCCTACCCATTAGCTCCTGTACACACATACATGAACACACAATACGTGGGCGCGATAACACAGAAACAGTCCCTGAACAGAAACTTCTAAGAGTTAACCAACTATTCAGCTCACTATTCGACTTTGGATGAATATTTTGGATAACTATTCGGTATTCGGCCGAATAGTAAATGTACTATTCGGTACACCCCTAGTAATAACCCGGTTTTTAGGGTGAACCAAGTGTCTTGTACACTTAGGTAAGATTTTATTTTATATTCTTGTATTTTCCTTTTTGATTTGATAAAGTATAGGCTGGTGCATGCTTCAGTGTTCAAGAGGTGATGCCCTAACATCTTAATTACGTATAGTAGAAATTGTGAGCACATCAAAGATACTGCACTGAGCCTACTGTTGTTATTAGAATTCCCCTGGAAAGGAGCGACCATTCCCCCAGAATCTTTTGAAGCTGGAGATCCTCAAAGTACAGGCCTCTGTAGAGCAAAACATTCTGTTGGGCTTGTAGATCTCCAGCTTCTCTTTTAAATAGTGTGGTGTGGACCCAAAATACATGTATGTCCCAGTGTCAGTAGCTCAAAAATAATTCTGACTGCCACTGGGAGCCAGCAAAGTTCTCTATGGGCTTCTGTCACAGGGTCTCTCCGTGACATATTATGGACTATACAGACTGCTTCATTCTGCAGTTTCTGTGGTCTATAAATGCATTCCTTACTAGCTCTCCCTAGTAAAGCATTGCAGAAATCAATTTGCAGTAATATCATAGCACGTGCCAACTTGGCACAATTTTCCTTCGTGATCAGAGGACCGACCAATCTCAGGAACCTCAGGTACTAATTGGAATTTCTAGCAATGTAATCCACATTGCCATCAGCATTGAGCGTGGCCTCCATGACAGTACCAAGGGTTTTCACCTTCCCAACCACCGGGACAAGGCCTCCATCAATGTGGAAGCTTGAAAATTCTTGTCCAAAGTTCCCTCGGGACTGTTTAGACCCATAAATCATTAGGTCAGTTTTACTGGCATTAAGGCATATCCAGTTACTGGACATCCAATTTTGAATGGCTAAAAATATTTTGTTTAGCTTTTCCTGATCAACCACAAAGCTCCATCATAAGCTAGAAGTCATCCGTGTCATTTGTGATGAAGACGCCTAAACTGTCTAGTTCGACACATAGTTGCTGGCTATAGAGGTTAAAAAAGTGTGGGGGATAGGCAAGCCCACCCGGTGGACACCACATGTTATACATTCGGCATCTGATGAGGCATATCCCCAATGGACCCTTGACCTGTGCCCCTCCAAAAAAAAATTACCTTGTTGATGTCACAGCTTCCCTAGAGAAGCCCTCCATCTTGGCCAAACTGTCCAACAGCTTTTCATGATCCAGTAGATTGAAGGCTGCTAATAAATCAAGCAAAATCAGCAGCCCCGATCCACTCCTCTCCAAAGCCGTTAACATCTGAGTATAAAGTTTATGCTGCTATTACAGTTAGGAGTGATCTTGGTATGTAGTAGCTCACATCTTTCGCAAACTCCCTTTACTTCATATATCCCCAGGGTTTTTTTGAAAACAATGGCAACTCCTCCCCCCAGACCTTTGTTATGATTTTTCCCAAAAAATACATAGCCCTGTGGAGTTACTTGATCTATAACCGGGCCATGTGCGTCTTTAAACCAGGTCTCCGTAACACATTATGTTCACATTGTTTTCCATAATATAATCGTGGACATCAATCAAATGTTTACTCAAATACCTTTTATTAAGAACTTAAGAGAGCTTGCCATGCAATGAGCCGGTCCTGTACATGCAGCAGCTGACCCTGTTGACTTTAATAAGCATGGCTCTATGTTATCCATGACAGAAATGTCCCTTTCACTTTCCATAGAACCCATAGGGTCCATGGAGAGATAATTGGGGAAAATATTCCAGAAAGATGATATGGGTCCTACCTTACCTTTAAAGAGACAAAATGGAGGACTCAGGGATATTTTTCTGTCAAAATAGGACATACCAGGAGTAACCTTACCTCAATACCACTCATCTACAGAGTGTTTCTTCTGAGCAGGCACAGCGGCTGTGGAAGGAGAAACCAAAACGCTCTGGGATACAAATGTTTCCCAACGTGGACCAGCGTAGAACAGCTGGTCCCTGACGAGCCAGCACTGACATGCCTGACTAGAACAAGCAGTGTCTTAGAAACTACAAGACCGCTGGGACTTGTAGTTTTGTTAGAATGATAGCGTAGTAGTTAAACTGGACAAGATTGTCGAAGATCACCTGGTATCACCGGGTGCGACTTTGCTGATGTGAGTGATAAGGCCATCCTGTACTGTACTGGCTAGGGGATTAAAGGCTCTAATGACCTAGTATGTTACTGTTCCCCATGTATTCTTGACTGTGATCCTGCAAGCCCACTGTGCTTTAATATGGACCCAGTAAGTGGGGCATGTCTCAAAAGATAATTTTATAAGATTTAAATCTAATGTCTTGCAATTCACTGTAACCTGTCTCTAACTCTCACTAGAGGCTAGATGCCTTTGGGTTAAGTGTGATGCTATAAATTCGAAAATAAATACATACAATAAAATAAAATGAGGGCATATTTCTTCAAGCTACGGTAGCCATTATTTGTTTGTAATTGTACTCATTTTTATTGGAAACAGTGAACAACAATAACAGCAGTTGGCCCAGTCCTTTACGATGGCAAATTACAATGGTATATAATGATTAGTGAATAGCATATGAGCCAAAAGATGGAGTGGGAATATGTTCAGTTGATGTTGATTTTAGGAATTCGGTGGAATAATCCCACAGTATTTATCTGGTGCACCATTCCTAGAATTGAGATGCTTTCTGAGAGCAGTCATGCAGGCCTATACAGTGACTAAAGTCACAGTGTGGCTGGAGCCAAGACAAATGACACAACCAACTATAATGAAAACCTAATGGGTTTATTTGGGGTTATTTTCAAAGGAGTGGGCCAAAGCAAAAGGACAATGGGTACAACTCAAAGCAATAGTTGTAAGGATGGTTTCTCTCTGCTGGGGGTTGGTATCTCTGACCCTTGGAGCATGCACAAAGTGTCCTTGCCGATTGCCTAAGCATTGTTGGGCCTTTCCGGCATTGCCATGTTCAGTGCTTTATTTTCCATCCTTGTTGCAGGCTTTCGTAAATTCCCAAGCCCTAGAGTCCAGCTGGTAGCAAGGCCAACAGACAGGTCAGATGCCCTTTTAGCACCATCATTATAATAGCAGTCACAGTAACCTGTCCCTACTGTTCTCCTCTCTTGAACCTTCCACCTTCTTATACTGTTTCAAGGTAGTCACTGCCATGACCATTTTGAATAAACTGCTAGGGTGGCTGGGTTCCTCTTGCAGTCACCCTGATTATTCGCAGTGTACACTTGGGCCCCTCAGAAACTCACAACCACAAGAATGGAGGACTCAGTAATGGGGCAAAGTTACTGTTGTTTATTAGCATATAAACATAACAGGGATCACAACAGAAAAACAACATTCATCTAGAGCTCTCAACTTCTGCGCATGTTTCACTCGGTTTTATTCCGGTTTAACGTCACAAATCCAGGTTCCCTCCATTAAACTTAATAGACATTTACATTAGGCAAGTCATATTTGAGGAATGTATAGGTTAGTTTTGTGATTGGTTAGCCATGGTTAGCCATTGGTTAGCCATTGGTTAGCCATGTCCAGGCCACCTCTACTAGCTCCGGTTTACAATGATGTAGGGTCGCCGAAAGACCATTGGACCTTATAACAAATCATATCCCCACGCAAAAGGGGAATTTGGATTGGGCAGAGTGTGTCCTCCCAGCCCTGGGACCCTAGACAGTTCTCAGACTAAATGTACTGTTCAAGGTAAGGAGAAAGAACATGGAGGTGTGAAGTGTTCCCTCATGTTGCTATTCTATGATCATCCAAGCCTCTTAGAGAGCAGTCAGTTAACGAAAGGTGGGCAACACTTGTATCTTATTCTCTCTGGGTCTCTGGGAACAGTGTTCTCTGTCTGGGTCAAGTGTGTTGAGACCACAAAATAAAGCCCTTTCATCTGTAATTATGAAGATTGTAGCCTAAATTTCTGCAGGTGTCTCATTATATCGGTAGCTGAAATTGTCCTGCTTCCCCTTTGTCCCTGGCTGGGTGTCCTGTTTCTGCTCAACTCGAGCTGTGGCGATTATGTCAGCTTGACTGTGCAGTCAGAATCTGTCTCTCCTTTTTGTTCATTTCAGAGAACTACAACCTCCATAGTATTCCTCATGGCTTCTCCATGTTTATAGCAGTTAAGCATGTGAAAGCTAAATATATTAAGTCTATGCATCTTGTGGTTTCAGCTTTGGCAAAAGATATGAATATAGAGATATGTATGTGTGTTCGTCCCCTGCCTGCGTGGGTCATAAGCATGTGCTTTGTGCCTAAATGCAATAAACTAGTGCACAATTATATAGCTTCATGAATGGATGAATATGTACTCCATGTATAAACGTGACTATGTTGTGATGTCAGTGATGACGTCATTAGTTTCTGTTTTTCCCAGTCAGTTGACCTGATCAATTGATATCATTCCATGTCATCAATTGGATATGTCTGACTGGCTGTCTGAGAGAATGACGTTTTTGACACCTGCGATACATTGATTATTGCAGTGATGGGCCCAGGAGTGATGCACATATATTGGTTCTCTGTCTTTGTGTTGAGAGCTGTGCAGGGGGCATAAGTGTCAGATTTGGCCCCTCTTCTACATACCCGTTATTGACTTCAAAACCCCACCCAAGAATGATCTTGTATCTCCCATTAGTCACTATTCAATAGTACCACAGCAGATAGTCCAAGACAACAGTGTTTACCCATGTCTCCATGTGTGGAATTGCCATCTGGCATGGGTGCAAAAGTCCTGGCTTATTTATTTTTATTAAATAATCAAATGATGCAGGTAATTCCGTCCCTGAAAGGGTAACCTGCTGATCAGACTTCCCTTTCATAAACATGTGTGCAAAAAGCATAGTATATATGTTTTTCCTGCTGCAGCATATCATGATTTGCAGGTCCAACTCTACCAGAGGCACAGAGCACGTTCAGGGGCCACACCTGCTCATTTGACAGCTGCAGTGACAGCCAAGTCTCTGATGTTCAGGGGTTGGATTTAAGATATGCACCCCTGTACCAAAACTATGATGATCATAAGTAACCAATGATGGTGCCAGGATCATCTCTAAAATAAATCCTTGCCTGAGCTTAGGCATAGTGCATGGCACTAGTTATGATCATGACTGCCACATCACAATTCTTATTGCACATGTGTCAGCTCATGTGTGCCAGCTCTGCTGTGGAAGGTGATGTGTATTCTGGTCAGCCGGTTGGTGCCTGCCAAATGGCATGACAGGAACCTGGAGGGCCAGGCCTCCTCTTTGATTTCTTTGTTAAGGCATGTAACATCCTGCACCAGAGACAGACACACAACAGGCAGCTGTCCTGGACCTGGGCATCAAAGGTGCACACCCATTCAAAAGCAGTAGCCTTGAAACAGGCTGCTGTATCTCTAAAGGCCTTTTTTCTTAGTAAGAAGCAAAGGGGCGGGATTATGATAGGCGGGAGTTCTCTGGTCAATAGGAGGAGACTTCCACCATTTGGTTTCTCTTTCTCTCTCTCTCTGTCTTTCCTGTCCTCTCTATGTCCTCTGGTACAAAGCATTTTGAGTGTGACATCTTAAGGACAAAGTCCACTCCAGTCAAGAGCAGGGATTCGACCACTAAGTCATGGTAGCTTTAGTCCAATCACCTGGGGATTGTGTGTTTAAAAGAAGGGGTCTTCCACGCCTTCAACAGTTTCTCTCCAATCCTCTCATATTCTTTAAGGCAGCCAATTTGCTCTGATGAACTCACTGACTCCCTTTGGGAAATGTGAACTTTTGAAAGCCCTCAACCTGAGGGGAAGAAGGAGCCGTCCTAGGCAAAACGAAGCTATGTCCTCTACCCACTCCCAGGGCACATCGAGAGTTAACTCTTCTGTGATCCAGGACCTACTACTCTGCACCCGAAAACCATAGAACTGGGAGAGCAGAGCCTGATCAGAACTATCCTGTCCTTGAGCCCCCCTGAGTGGGCCTCACAGCACCTGTAGGGCCATACCAGTCAAAAGCTCCTGGTTTTACTGCACCAAACTGTCCACTCCGCATTCATCGCACCTTGAACGAAAGGGGAGGCACCAACTTCTATGATCCTCCACCACTTTGATCTTCAACTCGACGCTGCAGCATTGTGCGCTAGCTAAGCTCATCATCTGTTTGGCCCGAAGTGACTGCTCAACGCCGGAACCCAAACTGAATCACTGGTGAGTCACACACAAATTCTAAACGGGGATCACAACCACGGCTCGATCGCTCTAGCCCTTGAACCACCACCTCATCGACCTGCACATAGACACACCCAGTATTGCCAGTTCAACGACCATTGCCTGCTGACCCAAACTGCTGGATTGTCACTCATCGACCACTCCTTGTGGCTAAAGCCTGACTCGGCCTGGCCAACTGTGACGCCTTCCTGGCACTGCACCGGCCTGCAACCTTGAGAGCTACACTTCAGCTGCACAATCTTGACCACGTTCACCCTTACTTGATGCCTGCTTGCTGAATAAGCACAGGTGATGCAACATGCCCAAACTGAGCTTAATACACTTGCATCAATGCCCGACACCAGGTCTGATTCCTGAGTCCACTAAGAACTGAATCCTGGTACTGTTGAGCCTGAGCTGCTTCCATAGTCCACTTGGAATCTAGAGGCTAGTTAGCGCATGATCTCTCCTGTTTTCACCAGCAACATAACCTTTTTGTGACTAGTAACTTACCTACAACCTCTGGAACTGTCCTCAGAGTGCCACTATCTCTATTTAGTTGCATCTTCTATGTTCTTCCTTTGGGATTAGTTTTGATACAATGTTTTGCATGTTGTTCTGTTGCATGTGGGGTGTTGAGCCAAAGTATATATATTTTTATAGAACGCTGATTGGACATTTCCTTTATTTTGGACTGTAATTGTGCGTTGTTTTTATGACTACTATTTCACCTTCACAGCCGTCTTAGGCCCACATAACCACAAAAGGTGAAGCAGGTACTTGACTGTCCCTGTTTTACCTTTATGATTGTGTTGGGTTTTGGTTTTTAGAAGTGTGAGGGCTGAGTGGGACATTACACCCCAAATGCTCCTTGTACTTTTGTGGAGCAGAATCCAATTTGTCAAACTCAAGCTCCCTCACTATGGCTCACTACTTACATCTGTCATCTATTCTCATTCTTCTGGAAACCTCAGGAATATTATCAGACTGGACCAACCCTCCTGCCTTGGAACTCTCACACATCTTGATTATCATTGTTAGGCAGAATCACATGCAGTACCCTCTGGGAACACTACATGCAATTAGGACTACAAGTGTAAGAAAAATGTCACCTTTGGTACAAGCCTGTACTACACAGTAAAGTGGTAGCGAAGCCAGACTTATAACAAGAGTTTAAGTGAGCAGTAGAACAAGTTACACAAAGGACCAACTAATACAGTGATTCAAGTAAACACTTACTCAAGGTTTCTTGGTAAAAGAATATACATGTATTTACTCAGTCAGTTAGAAAACATTACACTAGCAAAAGCAGCTCAATATCACACACTAATAATCCAACCGGTAAGTAAATGAACACGTTTAGCTCCTGTGAAGTGGGAGCAAAATGGTACTTCAAATACTTATTAAAGGAATAAAAAGACAATGTTATAAGAATAGAAAGCCAAAATACATTCATAGGCAGGGCAAAGGGTTTCAGTTAAACACAACCAGCAATTATTCTCATAGGCCTGGGCCAAAGTCAATGGTTCATAGACTTTGTATAGGATAGCACAGTTCTGGTAGATAATGGCTAAGTCTTTGCCACAGAGTTTACATGAATTTGACTAGGTGAAAAGTTTGACGAATGTTTAGGGAAGGACAAGCCTTCAAAGTTGAGGAAAGTTTTACGCACTTTCTCAATGGCCGAAAATAGTTCTGGACCGCATTTGCACAGTACCTTGTTAATGAAGAAAGCTGAAGCTGAGGCAGTTGTTCCTGGCAGTTCGAGCAGATCTCCCTCTTCCTGACCTTCAGTCATGTAGACAAGAAGAAGGACATCAGGAGGTTCCTGCACTGCTCAGGGATGAGGCCAAAAGCTGTAGCAAGACGTTGGTTTAAGGTGTGAGTGCCTTAAAGTCCACAAGCTGGTTTCCTTCCCTCTGGCTATCTGGTTTTCAACAGAACTCTGATGAAAATTCGACCAGATGGGGACGGTGTCCAGGTGTCTTACGAGTTGGTTGTTTCCACCAAACTCAAGGGATCAAGTTAACTTTGAAGGGCTTCTCTGTTGATTCGAGATCCAGGCAATTTGGACCTGCATCAGGGCTTCACGATTGTCCAGGAGTTGCAGCAGTCCTCTTCCTTCAGCTCGTCTTCGGTTCTTTCGTTCCAGTGGTCGACTCTGCTTTACAAGTCCCAGAGACCTGCTTCTAAACAGTTTTCCCCCATTCATTCCAGTCTGGCTGTCACTCCCACAGCAGGCTGGTTGTCCTTGCCGGACAGTCAGCCAGCCATCACGCCAGAGTGCATTCAGGTCTCCTAGGAGACCTAGCACAGGGAGTTTCGGGTACCTCCCTCACATCCTGTCCATCGCAGACACTCAGGCACCAGAGGAGGGTTTCAGCACTGAAGCATGCCAAAGGCCAACGAACAAAGGTACCAAAGAGACCAAACCTGGTTTGTTCCACAGAGACAAACACAAGAAGGATTTTTCGTAAAAGAAATGCCAAAAAAAGATGACGGGAGTCTGTTTTTACAGCAAGGTCTGGGGAACCATATTGAAAAGCATGGCTGACCCGATTTTTAGCTACTGTTGTTAGCAGTCGGGAAAGATCATGGTAGTTGGTCTAATGCACTGCTTCCAGCCATTTAAAGTAGGAAAGGTTAACATGTTACTGTTACATGAGTGTTTTGACTCAGGGGAAGCTAAGCAACCCCTCCAGCACTCGATAGGAAGATAGTGTGTGCTGGGTCAGTAAATTTCAAGAGACAAGTAAAGCCAATTTAACGTTACATGCTCTGGGAGACGGTAGTCAGTCCCAGAGAAGGTATTTAAACCTTTGGGAAGTCTAAAAGACATCCCTGTGTCAGTTCACCGAAGGTGCTGTGTGACACACAGAAAAAAGATGATGCCTATGGAGTTGTTTTAAAACTCCGTAACCAAAGAACACAAAAGTAAAACGCACACAAAATGAAAAGTTCAAAAGCCCAAAATATAGCAAAAGAGCTGGAGGGCTCTAAGGTAGAGGGAATTTTGCACTTATGTGAGAATTCTCCCTAACAATCAGGGCTCCTTTCTCTCTTTGGGGCACTGAAGCTAGCTGATAACTTTTTTTTTCATTTTGTCTGAATCTTATAATCCTCAACACTTTCCACTTGGGGGAGGTTAGACAACGTTCTGTCTTTGTCTCCCAAATATACACACTGAACAATGTATCTCCTAGCAAACTCATCACTACAGTTGTCAATTTGCTGATGATACCCACATTGAATACGTCTTTCCTACACCACACTACATATGAAGAACCCTCTCATATAACTAAGTGATTATTTGTTATCTGTCTCTAGATTCCAATGTTTTCCTTAATGATCAACTCCTCTAAAAGTTTATGGGGCTGGCTTCTGGCCTTCAAGGTGACATCCCTCATCCACGTTCCTCTATCCTTTACTCCTTGACCCCATCACACCGTACGTCAAGTTTCACAACCTGGGTGTTCACTTTGAGAACAACCTCAAACTTCCGCACTTCACTTAACATCGTCAATATTTACTTATACCCTCTGAAATCTCACTAAGGCTTAACACAAATCTGGGAATAGCCTTCATACCGGGTGATTATAAGGCGAAATTGCTCCATATTCAAGTGTTTTCGAATATATCTCATGATATTATTATTATTATTATCATTATTCATATTTATTTATTTTAATAGCGCTGATCTAGCTCAGTGTCAACTGAGTGGTTTAAGGGTATAGACCAAAACATTGGTAGTAGAACTTTTACAAGCCATGAAGTAAACATTCGTAAACAATTATCAGAGTGCAATATATGAATAGGGGTCTGCCCAAGATAGTGTGAATCTAGGCTACTACAATGTGTTGCTGGAAGAGCCAGGTCTTAAGTTCTTTCCCAAATTGAAGGATACTTGAATTTGGATTGCCAATGGGATGGAGATCCAGAGGACTGGAGCATAGAATGAGAAGCACTATTTCCTAGTTTTCTCCTTGCGAGCCATTTGAGTCTGTGTTCCACCCATTATTTTAAGTTTGGTCAACAGGTAGACCAGTGTATTGGATACACACCCCCACACACTCTAAGATCTCAAGCACTCCTCAACCTAAACCCCCTGCCTTTGCAGTATTCTGTTCCCCTTGGCCTTCTTCTCTCCTCTTGCTCTCTTTCTCCATCAATCCCTACCCTTTGAAATGAATGACACTACACCAGTGGCCAGCTGGAGGACTTGACTTAATAGCCACATTGTATTACAGAATGGAGCTCGAGAGTCCTAAAGTGCTTTCCCCTCTCCCAACCCCAAATTATCTTCAAACACCGAAACCACTGCATTGCACATCTGTATGCTTCTAAAGTTACTGAATATGTGTCCAAAGTAGGTCTTTTGCTCCCCCACTTACTATTTGCATATCTGTCATTACTCCCTCACGATTTAACACTATCACGAAAAGAACCCTTAAACTACATACAGGACACCTATCCCGCTCATGTCAATATTCTACTCTTTTAAATCAATTCTAATGAGGCAATTAATTGCACAATTAGACAAAACCCACACAATCTAGAATAGGTTTTCAAAAACGTCTGTGAATCTCGTAGAACCTTTTTAGAAGGCAGTGGGCAATTAGTACCTATAGTAGATGCACTTGGTGTAATTAGGTTAAAATACAATCCAGTATGTATCACTGCAAGTAAACTAACTCCCACTATCATTCATAGATAGGTAGTATGAAATACAGGCAATCCCTCATAGGTTGATCCATGAAAAATATTGACACATTATGCCACATTGGACGTATGCAACTCAGAAAAGAGATACAGGACCAACCTAAAGTTTGGTGAAACTTAGTTTACTAGAGACTGCGTGGGAAAGCTGCTGAAGAATCCCCTCCTTTGTTTATAGTGAATTCTCAAGAAAATGTGTGTATTGTTCCTTAACAGAATGTATTTTGCATATGCCCACCACCTTCTGAAGATGTTCCACAAGTGCTGGCACGGAACAAAACATATAAGTCCTCCTGGAAAAATTGACAACAGAAAATTGAACATTAATACACACTAAAAGGGTCATTATAGTTGTAATACTAGCCGCTGTCCTGAAGAAGGGTTTATGAATGATGGAAGTGTTTTCTTGATCTAGGCTGCTATAATTGTTTACGGCACAGTTATCTAACAGAGTGATATAGATGCATGACATCTGTTCTTATTTTGATTTCACAACATTGGGGAGGTTATCTTCTTGACATGAGTGTGGCAGGGGTCCGGTTTGTAGCTTAAGTGTTTTTCAAGGATTGGTTCTGTAACCCGTGGTGTGACCAGTTTTGATTTAGGCCTCTGGGTCCCGCCGGTATTGGCTGTAAAGAGATCTTGACATGGAACCCAGCAACAGAACTGGTCCAGCTACCAATATATCGTTTTATTTTCAATAAATTAATACAAATACACATTTTCAGGAGGTTCAGGTGTTTAATTGGCCACCAATGAAGTGGCGATTATAAAAAGATGGAGTCTGAGTTGATTACAATAATGTCACTAAATGTGTAAGCCTTTTAGGGTGGTGGGAGGAGTAAGTGATAAGATGTGCAAGAGGGGAGAAGGGTGTTATGCAATAGGAACTGAGAGGTATCTGATTTCGTTTTCCGAAGAGTTACACATACGGATTATCCTGGAATCATTCAAAAGTAGTAATTTGGAGTGTTGAATGTTGTCTTTATTTTCCATACATTTAAAAGTACAGAGATTAATGAAGCACACGCATTGCATCTCAAATCCACTGTATAAGGCTTGTAATGCATCATTTTTTAAGCACATCATCGACGTGAATAATTAAATTGTGAAACTACATTAAACAGCGCAATGCAAATTTCAGCCATAGATGATGAATTGCCAACCGACATTGAAGAAACAGCTAAGTGCAGAAGTTTGCCATTATTTAGCGCCTAACCTACAGGGCACAGTTATGAATCATGCAGGCATCGCAAAATGTTCCAGACTATGTACAATGCATTCCTACTAAACCATTGGAACAGCGAATAGGTCTGTAATATCTGGTAATTGTGTTAGTGAAAATCTCTAGAGACAGAATCCAGATGGCAGAGATGTTAACAAATCATTATTCATATTTCCTGCTTAATGCAGATCAGCAAATGTTGTCCATATACCTGAAGCTGAAGGTCTAGGCTGGGTGGTGGTAATTGTTGCATAAACATGTCAAAGGATTCTTATTAAGTAATCATAAAAATAATAGATTGAATTCATAAAGTTCATGTTCCGCAGAATAATCTATTTGATGCCTCCCTGTATGATTGTATGTGGAAACGTGCTGGTACTTCAGCACTGCCTGGTATCCAGGAGCCCCCACGCTGTCTTGTGCAATTCTTGAAGTTATGCAGAGACTTTGTGAAAGGCATATGCAGGGGCATTTGCTTAAACACAGCCAGCTCCCATTGACGCGCTTGATACTGACACGCCTGACCTTCTGCCCCGGATCTGCTGCTTCTGCTGCTGTCAGATCTCATGTGCATGACTAAAAATAGATAATATGATACTATACGTTTCCTACTCGGAATCCTGATGTTCAGCTCTGCATGATGATTGGTTTAAGCACATTGTTAATAAAAAGAAACGGTGCTACTAAAACTAGGTAATTTTTATAATATTTTCTGAAAACGTATGATGAAGCGGAAACGATAATTCTGAGTAATGGACGTTTTTGGCATTGCGCAATAGTGCCACATTCTTCTTAATTTGCATTTATCAGTCGTCATATTAAATCCTCATCCGGGAAAAATGTCCTTCGTTTGCGCTCAAATGTGGGCAGAGCTGTGAAGGCTCAACCTCATTATGTATGCCCGTCTCCAGGGTTAGCATCTTACTGCCAGCACATACCATGTTGGCAATAATCGGACACAGTCCATCCTGCTGGAGAAAAATAGGAAAATGCTGGTGGTGTAAAACCAAGTCTTCAGAATAGCAGTAACCTTTACTTCACTCAAGCTGCCCATAGAAGAATGCCATTTACGTCACTCAAGTTGCCCATAGAAGAATGTCATTTACATCACGCAAGTTGCCCATAGAGGAATCTCTTTTTTTATTTTTTATTTAAGTGCAATTGCTTAATTAAAACCTTATACACTTTTCACATAAACATACATAAAACAACAAGACACGCAATTCATTTACAAACAGTACAAACAGATATATCACTTCATTAATCATATGCTTTTTAAAAATATGTTTTAATTTTTGAATTGTTATAGCTGAAAAAGTATAGCCTTTCAAATATATAAAACAATTATGCATAAAATAAGTTCACAAAAAAAATTGTTAAAATGTCATCAAAACATTAGATAGTATTAGTTGGTGATTAAGCCACAACACAATACTTAAGAAAAAGAGAAAAAGGAATAAAATAAAAATGCAAAACAAAACAGTCCAAATAAAACAATGCTAAAATTATTAACCCTTTCTTATGGAGGTTACAAAATCCAATAATGGGCGAGTGGTCGCCATGTTGACTAAAACTAAATCATTATATAAACCTAGCCTACTTTGTCCTTATAGCAAACAACCCACCACCAAGTTCAAGGACTGCATATACTTATTGAATCAAGTCATACAGTTAGCAGCAAAACACAGTCAACTAATTAATGAATCATTAAAACATTAAAAGATTGAAGAATTTAAGACAAAAGCAATAGTCACCATCTTCCTTATCGAAATACAGAATGAATACATCACTAAAATGCTTATGTAACTATACAACAAAAAAAAGAAATAGTATTCAGATTAGCAAAATTCTAACGTGCATTGCATAAATCACCGTTTTTCTTGGGTAACTTTTTTCTATTTCATTCAGATGTAATATGCGGCTCTCACACGAACTAAAGTGTCTGCTACATATATAGCTGACCAAAATTGGCCAGTCGGTACCCTTCTCGGGTCACTCACCAGGTCCCTGTAACCTTTATTATAATGTTGTTGGCAATACATATATAAATATACATTTGTCAGTAGATTTCTACTGGTTTCCACCTCTTTCTTCAACAAACGACATAGTCTGTCTTGGTGCGGGACAGTCAACCAGCTCCCCACAAAGTTATAGCAAGGTAGAGTATTAAACCGGAGCAATAGGATGAAACACAAAAAACCCTCGTTACAAATGTTGGTAATGTATCTTTTTGGTTTCCTGATTTCGTATCCCATCACGGTCTATTGTATATACAGTTTCTTTCCAGTGAGGTTATTGTACATATCTTACTCAATGGCTCTCATTTTAAAACTTTTTTTTTGACATTTTTTTTGACAGGTGGTAACCTCATTATCATAACAGGCATCAAGATGCCAATATCATATAAAAAGGACATCACATTTTTTTGTAGACTTACCATAAATTCATTTACATTAGTGTTCCCATCCATGTTCATGGCAATAATGCTCATTAAATTCTCATGGTTCAGTCCCGACAATTTTATTCTTATATACAGTTTGCAACACCGGATTTTCCGTAGTGTACTGAGTGTGACCAAACCCAGTTCGCATCTTATTGCTTCGATGGGAACCGTATTAGAGATCTTAAGAACCCGGCACCATATTTTGACTTCTAGTCTATCGAAGAAAGACAAATATTTTGCTTCTAAAGTTTCTAAGGCATAAGGAAACCCCGCAATAATGCTACTTTTATAGAGTTTGAGGAACTTCGCCAAGGAGTGTCCCCACTTTCTACCCATATATTATCTAATAACATTCAATTTTCCCAACATCTTGTTCTTTAGGGAGTGTTCATAGAAACTTTTAATAGGCATATTCATAATCCAGTTACCTGGATATAGATACATGTTTACCACTTTAATTGCCTCATCATTTAGCTTCCATATATATCTCTGCTTTTTTCCAAATGTGACAGTGACAACATTATCATAATATATATTTTTTTAACATTAATTCTCAGCTTATTTATCTTAGAAAACTTGTTGAGGGCCTTAAGCATATGCTGCAGCCCTGCTGGTGTTTTGTCCATGATAACAGTATCATCAGCGTATGACAACCAACTGACTCCAAAACCACCTATTTTGGGGGGGGGGCATAAACGTTACCAAGGGCATCCTTCATATCCGTTACGTTCAAATTGTACAGTACCAGAGAGGCTACACAGCCTTGATTCATACCCTTGTTTGTACTGACCGGAGGGGTGATAATGGCTCCCTTATCCAGGCAGATTGTTACTGTTGTATCTGTATACATGGCTTTCAAAAAGTGTAGAACCCTCAGACATAATCCACATTTCAACAACTTGTTTGATAGCGTATTTCTGTCCATACAAAAGAAAGCTCCTAAATAATCAATAAAACATATATACAGATGTGTCCCTTTTTTCCTATATGTATTTGATATGATGTGGTTCAAGAAAGTCAGGTTTTCCAAGGTACTGAGACCCTGTCTAAAGCCAGTTTGTTGCGGAGTGAGTAACTACTCTGTGCTGCTCCATTGATTAATGTTTTTTTTATAGAAGAGTACAAAATATTTTACAGCAGGTTTCTGCCATGGCCAGCAACCTGTAGTTGCCCGGGTTGGTTCTCTCCCCCTTCTTAAATATAGGGACCAGAACAGCTTTCTTCCAGCTGTCCGGTATCATCCCACTATGCCAGATGTTAGGGTACATGTTCAGAAGACAAAATGCCCACTTAATGGGGTTGCATTTAATAACCGCACGGGCTAGTCCATCGGGGCCCCGTGCTCGAGATGAGACCATGTTGTTAATTATCTTAAAGATGTTGGCCTCATCTCATGGAGATCCATTAAATTGCCCCTAAACCTCTATATGTAGCCTATTCACCTCATATTTCTCATAGTAAAGGTGGCCCACATACATTTTCCATTCCTCCACTGGTATGATGTTGATGTTAGTATCATCCTGTTCCATCAGATGTTTTCTATAGAGGTACCAGAACTTGTGGAGTACAAAGTTTTACATAGTTCAAAAACATTCTTCCAGTTAGCATTACCAATGCTATGTGGGAAAGCTTTAAGCCAGTTTTTGTATCTCATACGGAGAATGCCTTCCTTTTTACGTTTTTGTTCAGCATCCAGATCCCTTGCTGATTTAATGCCCCTAATATCCCCACTGAGTTTCTTTTTTGCATTACGAATTTTCTGGTCATACAAATTGGAATGCTTCTTTTCCAAAGATTGGGTAATGCAAGCTCTTTTAGTGGTTGTTAAGATCAATTCAATCATGGCGCTTAACCCCGACATACTGGACGTAGCGATTTCTTTATTATCGATGGGGAAGCGATTAAACATCTCGTCAACATTTTTTGTGCCTACATTATCAGTATTCAGGTAGCAAAGGCCCCAATGTTTAAGCAATTCTATTCATATGATTCCATAAGCCCTCTTTACCTGTGAAGTGGGAGTTTTACCTTCCCTAATCAAAGTAGGAGGAATTATCACTTCAGTCTCACCACATCAATCTTTCCATTCAATCGCATCTATTTGTGCTTCATCACAGTGGGCATTAAAGTCCCCCACCACCATTATATCAGCATTAGGAGCCTCCATCAACTGGCGGCCACATATGCCCCAGAAGGGTGATGATACACATTGATCACCAAAATGATCCTTAAATGTACCAAGATATTTAACTATTCCACAAAGGACAAAGGGAGAGCTATCTGTTTTATTGTACTCACTGATGGTTATCGGGCTCCTAACACCAATACATAGGCCGCCCACAGGGTGTCCAACCCTATTACAAGCCACAGGTTTGACAAATACATTAAATCTTTTGATCAGAATCGTTCCATTAACCCAAGTCTCTTGGAAAGCAAACCCATCGCAGTTACTCAGCCAACATTTACCTGCACCATGCATGAAGGAACGAAAGTCTCTGGTGTTCCAAGATATAATTACTAGTTCATCTGACATTTCAGACACTCAATTCTCTTCCAAATGGACTGCCTCAAGTACCCACATGTAGCACATACTTATTCCACCCTGAGCCTGCTGTTGCATCAGCCCACGGCTGACGAATCCCACCTTTTTGTTAACATTTTCCCTGACTTTATTACATATCACCATTTTGTACCTATTGCTCTAAAGAGCCTCGGCGTGGATGCAAATAATTTCCACAATTAGCGGCGTTAGGCAACTGCACAATTGCCCAATTCTCCCAACTCCCATATTCAGGGAGTGTCACCTTCACAATATCAGTAGATGTGATCCCCCCACCCCCCCCTAGTTGGAGAAGCTTATGCAGTTGTTCCAGAATCCACTTCCGATTCAAATACAGGCTTTCCTCATGAGTATTCATTTCAATAATTTTGAAAGGTTTACCCATGCTCACACTCTTCTTTCCATCACGCTCACTGTCCTGGCCATTTATTACTATCAAATCTTTATTTATATTGTGCATTGCCAGTCTCTCCATCTCTACCATGTACGTCTCCCTATCCTTAGAGGAGAATGTTTCCAAAATCTTTTTCACAGTTATATTCACACATTTCATGCACCGTGCCCCGTGTTTCTCATCCTTTGATCTTACTTCTGGTATTGTTCCAATTTCGGAAACATTCAACTGGGTATCACTCGACGTCACATTCAGCCAATTATCCAACAATCCTTGATCATTGTTTGCAGATGCCTTGGGAACTTTCTTTGCCTTATTTACTTTTTCAAGATTATATTTATCTGCTGGCCATGAAGTAAACAGCAACCGTCTATGTTTATGTGACGTGGACGCGAGGTGACACGGCTGTTAGGTTTAGCACGCCGGTCGAGTAAGCAAACACACGAGGAAGGAGAAGGTGAGAAAAAAAGCTTTTACCGACTAGGAAAGAGATATGTGCGAGAAGCAGCGCCATGTAATGGGACAGTGAATAGCCGCGGACTGAAATTTGCAGCCTAAACATAACGTGTGGCCTCTCATTGCATTTAGTGGAAGCGCACGATTGCCCAGGGAGCACTGCCTGTTAATACGAGGCACTGTACAGTGCACAATAAGGTATAGATGGTGTATAACACTGCAGGGATATTTCTCTTCCCTCCTGCGAGGCACTTATGATAATATTGACTACAGATGAAATATGCAAATAATGTGCTTCGAATCGGCCTAGTACCAGATAGAGGGCTATAATTTAAAGCATTGCTTCTGTCCTAGATCAATAGGCAGTCATTGTTTAGGCGTCCCCGGTATTATACAAACCAACATGGGGAGATGCGTGGCACAGTGCATTATATATTCATAATCTATGCACAAGGCTCCTAAAAATGGCCATGGCTGATGGAGATTCTTGTTTGTCCCTAACAGAAATCTTGCTCCATTCATTGAAGACTGTGGACTATTTAGGTACACAGGGGTCACGGTTATGACTTTGTAAATCGGAGAAGTAACGATGAGTTGTCATTGATGATTACCCAGTACCCATTGTGCACTCTTATGATATGTTGCTTTAATAATAATTTTAGAAATATGAATGTTTTCTGATAAAAGACGATAAAAAGAATGCTTTAAATAAAATTAAGCATTGAGTGTTGTGTTGTCATCCTCCATCCACTGGTCCATGTGCTCTGATTTTTCTATGTATTAACGCCTGAACGACCAGGGTTTCAGTACAGCTACCCCCTATTTTTTACTATTACAAGGGCATTCAGATCTCGCTCCTAAAGCAAACACGGCATAAAACGTAGCTACAATAGCCTCCCATTTACTTGCCATGTTCAGTGATCCTTCACTAATTTCCTCATTCACATCCCAACAGTTACTTTCATTCTCAGTGTTGGGTTCCTCTTGTACCAACAGTTCAAGGTTAGGAGTCCCGGAGAGGTTACTTCCAATGATGTTATCCATATTAACTACAAGTTCCGTACTACCATTCAACCAACCCTGAACAGGCGCATCTTTCTCTATCATAGATTGGCGCCGAAATTCATGGTACATATTCAGCAAGGAGTTATTGTCACTCATGGAGCTATTTGTTGGCAGAGAAGGAATGCCTTCAATAAAACCCTCACAAAGACCCACAAACTCCACCACACCCAAATGTTCACCCTCATTAGATCTCATTTCAGAATCCTCTCTATTTCAAACAGCTCAAACTGTTCTAAAGCTGGATATTTTAGGTTGTGTGTTGTCGAATTTTCTAATCTCACTAATCCCCACACCCCTCCTTTTGTTTTGGCCTCTCGACGTGGGCGGTAATTCAGGGGTGTAATGATACAATCACGTAGCTCCCTTTTGTTAAGTTGGGAACAGAGCTTAGGTCCCATAATTCAAACAGGAGTGCAAAGCGGAGGAACTGCCATTTCCCAAGATAGTGAATACAGGAGAGAAATGCAGCACCACTATTGGGAAGGAGGGGGTGGAGAAGAGGCTATTCCACAGTGCATAGTGCAAACAGGAAATGTGCAAACCGGCCTTGCCGCGAATGTGGGCAAAAGACCACGGGCCTGATTCACAGAGCATTTTCCAATGGCATGTTGTCATTATAAAACACTTCTGTGAATCAGGCACCACAGGTGTGCTAGTGGACACAGAACTGGCCTAAAACAGGGGTTTTATGTCACCGTAATCCAAAGAGCAAGAATAACACATGCAATGTTTCTGCAATGTGTCTGCACAAAATATGAGACACAACACAGTAACAAACTTGAATGCGACCTGGATATAAAGGTATAGAAAAAGAGGAGGAGGATCTTGCCGTACCCTTAACCGCAGACCCCAGCTAACAGCAAACAGCACTCTACAGAGGCACAGCACTCGAGCGGGCGCTGATGCGTGCGCCCGCTCGATATATACAGCTTGCTGGGAAGTCGGGCGTGGCCCCGGTCCAAAGTCAATATCCAAGGTAATGCATCTTTGACTGGTTTAGAGTTCCAAATTTGCAAGTAGCAGTCCAAGTAGCAAACAACAGGCAGTCAGCAAACACCACTCTACAGAGGCACTCTTGCAGTTGCCTATGTGTTGATGCACACGCCCACTCAATATATACTTCTTGCTGGGAAGGGGGGGTGGCCTCACATACTTTTACTGGTTTAGAGTTCCAAATTTGCGAGCAGCGGTCCAATTAGCAGGCAACAGGCAGTCAGCAAACAGCCCTCTACAGAGGCACTTTCATACATCACTCAATTTTCCCATAGAAGAATCTCATTTACGTCACTCAAGTTGCCCATAGAAGAATCTTATTTACGTCACTCAAGTTTCCCATAGAAGAATCTCATTTACCTCACTCAAGTTGCCCATAGAAGAATCTTATTTACGTCACTCAAGTTTCCCATAGAAGAATCTCATTTACCTCACTCAAGTTGCCCATAGAAGAATCTTATTTACGTCACTCAAGTTGCCCATAGAAGAATCTTATTTACGTCACTCAAGTTTCCCATAGAAGAATCTCATTTACCTCACTCAAGTTGCCCATAGAGGAATCTCATTTACCTCACTCAAGTTGCCCATAGAAGAACCTTATATACGTCACTCAAGTTTCCCATAGAGGAATCTCATTTACCTCACTCAAGTTGTCCATAGAAGAATCTTATTTACGTCACTCAAGTTTCCCATAGAGGAATCTCATTTACCTCACTCGAGTTGCCCATAGAAGAATCTTATTTACGTCACTCAAGTTTCCCATAGAGGAATCTCATTTAGCTCACTCAAGTTGCCCATAGAAGAATCGCATTTACCTCACTCAAGTTGCCCATAGAGGAATCTCATTTACGTCCCTCAAGTTGCCCATAGAAGAATCTCATTTACCTCACTCAAGTTGCCCATAGAAGAATCTCATTTACGTCCCTCAAGTTGACCATAGAGGAATGCATTAAAGAGCAGCAGGCATGCAAATCATTTCTCCTAACAGCTTCCAAGATGTTTTACCAAGAATCAATTGCCCCTGATTTCCAAGACTTTTAATTGGGTATCCAGTCTTACCGCTGTAATGTCCCCTACAATTTCTTATCACACTATTTTTTTTACCAAATGTTTTGCACAAAATGCAGGGGGTGAGGTGTTGAGTGGGGCAATATGGGATGAGGAAACGGTGGAGGGTAAGTGGAGCCAGAGGGAGTGGGGAAAATGTATAAAAGTGAAGTAAAAAAAAAATGGGGATGAAATGTCTGTGGTAAAATCCCATGGAACTATTTAAGTGTAATCCTGTATGCTTGGATCGTGCTACTGCGAGCCGAGTGTGCCTAATGAAGCATGTCTTTGCATGCCTCCGATTTTGATCAATTCAAGGGTAATGGTCAATATGCTAGTTTTAGGATCAATAGGCATATTTTTCAGTGTAGTCCGCAAATAAACTGTTATTTCACTAGTATTTAACATTACTCAGATCATCTCTCAGCCATAGCCAATGCTTTTTTAATTCAGCTAGGTCTTCCAGTGAAATCTAATGCTACATCTGATGTACTGTATCATTGCGCGTGTTTTCTGTGCTTTGTTCTTAAGTAATCGGACTGCCCAGTCGACTCGCATGGTATTTTGGAAGAGTACAGTAAGTCGTATGTTGCAATGTCATCGGCACCTTTGTATGAGGACGGATTGCAGGTACTTCTGAGTATTTAAGGTCTTATTCCAGTCCAACTCTCCTCTGCTCCCTCGCTTCGAATGTAAATGATACTAGAATATATGTCAGTCTGCAGATTTTCATCTGCTCTCCATTCATGTCGTGATCTCATCCTTTCGGGGGGCGAGGCTGTTGGGGTCAGGAAACACTTAACACGTTGTATGTCTGAAAAGAGGTAACCTGCATTATTGCCTCCAGCTTTCGTTCATAGGACACATGAGATATTCCCATTGCTATTCCGCTGTTGTGTTTATGTGATGCGGTTTCTGTGCATATTTATTTCATGTAATGATATCTATTTGCTGGGGGGGAGGGGGGTATTTGAAAGCCTTGCAGTGGCGTAGCACAAACTATGCTCCCCCCCAGCCCTCGGGGGTTCTGTCAGCAGGGGCCACACCACACGGTGGGCCAAGCTGGACCACCATGCATGCACAATGCCTATGATGACCAGGCTGCTGCAGGGGCACAGCCTTCACTACACGAGGGGAAATGTGACAGTAGGTGTTTAATCAAAGCTTGAATCTTTCACCCAGCGTAGAAACAGGATTGGTGGCTTGGCCCTGCCACTCAAATGTACAGCCACGAGCAGTGCTAGTGAATTCTCTTTATTGGAGGGGACTAAATATTTGCCACAAATATGCAAGACCGAACGAACGCGCAGCCATGGAGCTAGAACCAGTCTGTTGGGGCAAGAATTTTTGAATAATGAGTCAATACGGTGCATTACACACCACACTTTCTGTAAAAAAAAATGGATAAAAAGCCAGCTAGGTAGCAATCGTTTTTGGAAGGCTACTCATGAAAAAATGCAATAGATGAAATTATCCAACAGTGCACAGGAGCCTTTCCCAGTGTATTTTGATGACGACTTTACCCACAATATATGACTGTATAAAAACCATGTTAATGCTGGCTGTGCCCATATATTATAAAGCTGGCTGCACCAATAAAAGGCAGCATTCCCTTTTAATCAATCAAATAACTTTTCTTCGGCATACAAACCTTCAAGTACATATAAAAACGCATGGCCATTTCCACCGGGGAAAGCAAAATATAAAGCTATGGCCGACAGATACTAATATCATAAAAAATACATAAATAAACCAAGACTGACATCGGTTATTCATCAGTTTCTAAAACTAATTTCCCGGTTTATCTATAAATGGGAAGAAAAAACTCACAATCCTAGAAGGCCATCATCTCATCATTACAAACCGAGACCATGGAATTCCATATTTAAAATTGTGCCCAAAAGCAAACTACGAGGAGAGCATGTTTGCAGGCTCACAGAGGCGACATAATCTGAACTATTTGCCCATTAATGGGCACAAACATATTGAGGTCATGCACCTTCCTATATCAAGTTCGCATGGACCACTTGTTTCAGGGGCCTCATTCTTTGTATCCAAGGTATGTGTATATAACATCCCTTTTAAGAACATGCTCAGGTTTGCTTTGTGTATAATGCCAGTAATGATGCTATATGAAAATATGTTCAAGCTGCCTTGCCAATATATTCCAGTACCCCAATATAAGAACATACTCTGTTGGCTTTGCCATAAAAAAATATCATACCACAATCAGAAAACATTGATGCACCTATATGGGCCAGTCTAGACAAGCAATTACAATTATCAAGCTTGCTTTATGTTATGTTATGATGATTTATATCACACACCACTACCACATTATCATAGATGTCCATTAAACAGTGGCATGCCAGTTATATATTATATCTAGACTGTCTGCACAAAATGCCAGTCAAACAGCATACTAACACTTATCATGCTTGCTATATCATAGATTCCCTGTACAAAATGTAATGCCACAGTAAGCATTGGATAGACTGGCTGCACCAAAATGCCTGTCTAGCTACATAATATAATTTACTATGCTTGCTTTATTGTACATGATCAGTAAATAAATGTAATGCCACAGTAATGAATGGCTAGACTGGCTGCACCAAAATGCCAGCCTTGCCACACAATAACAGATATCATGCTTGCTTTATCTGACATGTTGAGACATATAATACCATGCCTCCCCCTTACACCACCCAGTGCATCGCATTCACACATAATCACCTACATAGCCATCCGTTCACTCACATTTCACTTACTCATACACCTTTTCTGGCATTCACTCACAAATGCTGCACACCTGGAATTCTCCAAATGTGGACCCAGTACATTCAAACTCACAGCTTCCACATTCACATAACATGCTCGCTCACAGCCAAATATACATGCATACACCATTCACATGCGCACACACACACATATACAAATAAGCATTTCATACGTGCCCAAGCACATCTGACATGCACGCACACACTCAGACATTCAAAAAACATAAAAAAAGCTTTCTTACCTGCTTCTAGCTCAAAGCTCCGTCTTCTCTCCATAACTCCAGGTCCCACGCTCCCTGCAGAGAGGAACCAGGATGCAGGGAAAGATGTGTAGCTCTTGTACGGCATGTGAACGCGAGCCATAGGTAGAGAGCCCCTTTTGCACATCAGTCAGATGCAGTAAGCCACAGACCAGGATGAGGGCTAAGGTGCCCCTCTGGACATACAGGTGCTGCGGGTGTCCCCACTACACCAATGAAGCCTTGCCAAGATGGCCTCTCTATTATGAGCTCTGCACCTGAGCAACAAAATTTTGCCACTTTTAATGATATTTATCCCTCTGAAGTGTGTATCTTGCTGTGGAGTTTCATCCATGACTACAGCCCTGAATTTAAGATTGGGCTTACTGGTGGAGCTTGTGCAGAATACCGAGCATGTTCAGCGGAGGAGAGGTGCCAATCTCATGGGGCATGGTGGAAGCCTGCTGTGGGGCTAAGTGCCCTCTGTTGGGGCTAGAAGCATGAACTATGTCCGTATCTGGCTTTTGGGTAATGAGCACTACTGAGCTAATCAGTATGCACTCATGGTAACTGTGGGGGCTGTGGGGACCTCAAGTAGCCCTGAATGGAAGAGTTATAATTAAACTGTAGCAAGCAGGTCCCTGAAATACCATACATTCGGTGAAGGGAACTTTTTTGAAAATGTTTTGTGCTTTAACTATGCAACCGGTTTCTTGCTCATATCCTGTGATTGGCCCTCATGTCATTTTATGATTATCACAACCATAGCTGCCATTCTAAGTCCAGAGTTGATTTCTCCAGGTTCCCTTGAGCATTATGTATGTTGGAAGCTCCCATACCCTTTTTTTCTGTTCAGGTGCCTCTGCCAGTGGAGCCTATCCTCTGTTATGGTATGCACTGATTTGTACTCATTGTGAGGTTATGGTGAGGTTTGGAGTCATTTAGTGAGTCTGATCCTTGCTGTGTCAACCCACATATTTGCTACATGTAGTTATCATACTCCATTAGCACAGCCATGTATGCATCTTACTCATACATACCTCAGTAGCCCACACATTATGGCCTTATTTCCACTGGGACCACCACTACTGCACTGTCCACATCTAGCATAACAAAACCCACAGCCCAGAGGGGCATTGCTCAAGTGCTTAGCAAGGTGTTGCAAAAACAGACACAAAGGGTCTGCCATCTCCAATGACATCCCGGAGCACTCTCTTTCGATTTTTTGTCCACAGGGCCAACGCATGCCGGATCACACTGGTAAGTGCAGCCCGTGACATTCATCATGTAAGTGACAATTCGGGCAGAGGGACTGGACCAGGATGAAAAGGTGTACGAGGGTCAGGCCCCTTTCAAAGCTATGTGTTGGGGGAGTAACAGGGCTATTAGGGACAGGTCCTTCATTGAAGGCATGTTGAGGGGTTCACTGAATGATGGGAGGACCTGTGGTGAGTCAGCACACGTCCACTCATCACACATCTGTTTTAGACCACTCACTGAAGAAGAGTGATGCACTTCAGCCACTGGTGCAAACAACCAATGACAAGTTGCATACAGTTGAAGACAGGTGGCGTGAACCTGGGTTCCTGATTTTTAGAGGTCGATGGCATGTCTGTGATCGTGAAACAGCACATTGAAAACATAGACAAGGGAGCAGATGAAACAACATGGGACTGCATGGGCTGTCTGAAGGTGAGGAGGGGCAAGTTGCTTCAGCCTTCTTATCTAATTCCATCAAAAATCCTATATGATGCAAGGGAAGCTTCATGCAGAAAAACGAAATAGCACCTACACTAGGAGCACATATTTTATGTAATCCCAATTATCTCTGCACATTGATCTGCAAATGAAAGCAAGGAGGCATTGAAGTGAAGGCTTGCAATGGAACTAGTTGACTTTTGGATGCGTTGTAAGGCTGTTACTTGTCATGGCCTTCGGGCATCTTCAAGTGTACTATGTTCCTTGAATAGGTGTATTCCCTCGGTTTAAATGCTCTGAAGCACTACTTACGGCATCTGGCATTGGAGTAGGTTATTATTATACCCAGCATCAAGGGATTATTAACCTGCAGATTGGATACATGCTGGCTACAGTTCTTATACTTGCTGCACCATCGCCCAACAAAGGGTGTAATTGCCAGTAATTACCAGTGGGTACTGTTGTATAAACCTTTCTGACCAGATGAAATGTTGTTGTCTTTCTTCTAGCCACACACATGTTGCCATGTATTGCTTCTTGTAGAGTCCCTGAAATATCTTAAGTCCTGTTTTTGTTATAAATGTCTTACACCAAAACTCCTGACTGCCTGTGTGCATTATCCTTACCTGTAGCTCCGAATCGAAAGTGGCCTCTCTGACCCATTTAGGGTGTTCACTAATTTAGAAAGATAACAACTATATTCTATGTGACATATCGCAAAAATAAATTAAATTAAATTAATGAAACTATTAAAAGATGTAAATCCTGAAAATATAACAATCAAAGATCCAGATAGCCCTAATTGATCATTAATGGCAAGCTATGGTGTCCACTCATATGCTTCACACTGGGTGCACTGCCATTCAATATCCCAGCCTCTCTTCAGGCATTAGCCTGGGACATCATTTAGGGGTTGCCCGGCATCGCAACTGCGACCCCTGAAGTCTCCCTTGCTACCCCTAACAAAACGTTTTCTTTTTTTTAATTGAGGGTCCTGGGTTGTGGCCAGCACCATGTGGCTCTTTGTTTCTGGAGTGGCTGGTTTTCTGGTAGCTATAGCCGGTAAGATAGCTCAGTGGGTTGAGCGCTTGCTGCTGCAATATATGTGTGATCTGCACGTTACAGGTACGACTCCTGGCAAGTTCAACTCAGCCTTTCATCCTGGTGAGGTTGATAAATGAGTACCAACACAGTGGGCTGGGTGATATTGTATGTATATTTGTTCTATATGAAGCGCTTTAGCGTAAGTGCTATATAATAACACATCATTATCATTTGGCCTTGGACATCTGCATGCATTCAAATTAATTTGGTAATATGGGCCTATACGCACTGATATTAATGATACATATGGTGATCCATTCTTGTATGCAATGTCTATCACTTTACAGTGATATTGTAAGACTATTTTCGTTGTGTACTTAGAAACAATGCTATGTGATGCCACTTCTTGTTTTATGAAGGGGTCGTGTTCCATCACTTCCCGTGATGTCATCAGAGGTCAAGGGTTGTATAATGTCACTTCCGCTACCCCTGGCATTTTGCTGAAATGGCGTCCCTGCCGCATTACATCACTAGTTCTTAGCTTCTCTTTCAGGTTTGTGGTTGTATACCGTCAGTGCTGCTTCATTAACTAGTCTTCTGTTATTATGTTCCTTCCTTTCTTCTACTTCTAGCTTTATCAGGTCCATCTTATGTGGAAATGTGTGCCGTGGGAATCTGATATAGACCACATGTTTTCCCTTGGAGGAGGCATGATGGAGCATTTAGTTTTCATTGTGCCGCTTCGGCTACACTTTTAAAGGAGTTATTTTGAATGCACCCATTAATAGCATGGTGTGGCCCTCTTACAATTATGCTTCTATGTAAGCATTCCTATCAATGCTGTTTTGAATAATTTTGCCAATGGGTGTAAACATAACACAGATTCTATAGTGATCAATATGAATCCAAAACACTTCCACCTACATCAAAATCGGCTGCGGGCAGAGTTGCTGTAGGATTTGTGACACAGATGGGTGAGGCAGAATCACTAATTTCAATCTGTACCCCTTGTCCATGTCAGAGATAAACTGTGTGCTACGCCAGTAAGAACATGACTCTCTGAGCACCATCATCGTTCTCTCTGTCTCTTTCTGATGCCTCAACCTACTCATCTAGCAATATAATACAATGCCAGATGTATGTTTTTGCCTGCTGTCTTCCCTAGGGGGAGCTCTTACCTTAGCATATATTGAAACAGTGCCAATTCACATAACTATGTCTGTTGTCACCACTAGAGGGAGGTATTGCCTTAGGATACATAGAGACACGGCCAATTTGCATAGCTTCGCCTGTTGTCACTGCTAGATGGAGCTGTTGCCTTAGGATAGACAGTGATCCTACTGTGTCAATGAAGACCTGCATGTATATGCAGGCTCTTACAGTACTAAGTTATATGATGCTTACCATCTAGAATAGTTTTTCTTGGATTCATATATCTTCTTGTGCAGCTCATTTAATTTAGAGAATGTCAATCTTGGAGTACAAGCCAAACTCATTTTAATCGGTGGTATTACTATCATTATTTGTACAGAAATGATAAAGTGAAGGAAAGATGTACCCATATCCTAATGGCAAAGTACACATATGAGGATGTTACAGGTCGAGTTGAAAAAACATGCATTTTATCAGCTATATTCAAGCTTCTACAGCATCTTGCCTTTTGGCCTGGGCTATTTGTAAGAATGCAAAGTTTCGAGGTGTACAATGACACAACTATAAATGTATTTCATCCTGCACGGTGAACATAATTAATGTCCTGTGTGTGTTATGGTATGTCATAAAGAGAACATGCGTTTCCTTTGATGTGCACTGTACCTGCAAATGACCACTAGACGGTGTGAAGTGGCCAGTAAGTTTGAAGTAAAAATACATTGTACATGTTTGCTTCAGAAGCATTTGAAGCCTAGCCTAGTTACACTCTTGCAGGCAAGCTTGTGGTAGACGTTCCATGAAAAATGCATTTGTTGTTATAAACATTATTTGATTTTCAAATAAATACAACTGCGATGGCTAGCAAACCAACAACGATATGATAACACTCAAATCTACACAAAACCCTCAACATCATTTATTTAGAAACGAGTTACAACCAAAGTTTGGGGCAGAGAGAATAGAAATATAGGGCTGATGAATACCCTTCAAACACTTCCAAGGTGCTGCTACTCAAAGGAACGGCTTAATATCACTACCACCCAACAGGAACCCATCTCATTGTATTATTTCAACCATACCATATCCACTCATTTTCCTCATGCTGGACATTCTCTTCTGTTTGAAAAACATATTTTCCTTTGCTGTAAATGCTATCCCGTCTTGAACCGAGTCAGAGGGAGTTGGTCATGATAGAAGCACCTGTGTATTGCCTTATCTGGAGTAAATGTTGGTTGAATTTCAAGGACTTTCCAAATAGGTAGATTTCTGGGTTGAAACCACCAATGCAGCTCAGGGATGTGTCTCTGTTGTGGCATGTTTTGATCTAATAATATTGAATAGCATTGCAGTCAACTCTCTTGCTATCTGAAATTCCTTTACAGGAGTTTCTGTATTCAAAGATCAAGCTTTCTGCAAAGCCATGAGAGCTGCCCTATTGCTGAAGAGTTGCAACTCATATTTTACCAGCTAAGATTATAAATGTCTCCTTGCACATCACATTCCATAAGTCCATGCCACCACATTTGGATGTAGTGCTGGTTCGAGGGCAGTATTCGAGCAGGACTGTGTGCAAATCAATACTATGGTCATTGTGCCATCACAACAAGGTCAATGTCAACTTCACGTTTTCATTGCCATCCTGGTTAAAAAAAAAGACTTTGTCAAGCAGAATCAAAACCATTGAGCCTACAAAGTTCTCATTTGTAAGGTGCTAATGCATAACCAACAACATTTCAAAACGGCGCATACAAACCAACTAACCTGAGAAACCTATTTGGAGAATCTGAGGAGCTAATGTCAGAATTCAAAATTCATTGGTCATTAGCTCTTGCATGGCGTGGTTTAATCTACTAGAAATTCCTTGCAATGAAATATTCAATTGAGCTGATCCAATGATAGAGGATTTTTTCATATATCTCCTGAAACATTCAGCATGCCTGGTCTAGCAAATCTATGTGCGGAATGATATTCCTAGCAGAGAAATTAGTCTAGAAATATAAAGAATAGGCACTGCTTTATTTATGAAGTTTCGCTGAGTTTAGGCAGTCATCAGCAGTCTGCTCTCTGTGTTTGTGACTGTGTCAGAGAGAGAGGAGGAGCTGCCTACATAACCCCCTTGACACCGCAGAGTGGCCGCAGAGTTTTGGCAGCAGTGTTTGGGTGGTAGTCTGCGGCAAGAGTGTGGCAGGCGCCTGCGATGAGGCATGAGCCGGAAGAGGAGGGACGCCATTTTAGAAGCCAGTATTTACAAAGTGAGGATAAGGGTCTGGAGCATCGGAGCACGCTAAAACAACCTCACCTTAATGCAAGAACTATGAACACAGACAAAAGAGGAAAGGCCACGGTAGAGATGAACAGTTCCCCTCTAATTGAACAACACCCACAACACCCATTGACCCCCTCTCATAGCGCTGTAAGCCAACAGTTCCCCCAAGACTCAACCTTAGACCCCAACCACTTGTATGATGCCTCTGAGATAACATCAGGAAAACTGCAGACTTTGAAGGGAAACCTTATAGGGAAGGCGGAAAGAGTAGGGGGCCATGAGCAGAGTGTGGGGTTAGGTGAGGAGTCAGGGGGGCTATCAGAGGGAAGCCATCGGTTGAGGGAAGAAAAGAGAACTGAGAGTGTTCATGAACCGGAAAATGAAAATAATGTTGGGGGAGGTCAAGATAAGGCGGTGGATGACACGCGCCTGGCAAACCTGCAACTTTATAGTAGACCCTGAGCATAAGACAAGACCTCTCCCATCGAAATGGAGGGGAGGCTGCGGTGGATGAAAGTCCTGTGATAAACATAGTTTCTGCGAGTAGAAGTTTAACTCGAGACACACATGATATTAAAAACCCTGGCTCGAACCCAGGAAACTCCCTATTAAAACATTGCCCAGTCTGTGAACCATCTGACTCAAATATAAAACGGGGCAATGATGGTATTCTCCATATAACGCAGAACAAAATGAAATGCAAAACCACAAACTATTATCGAAATTGATATTCACCCAATCCCTACACTAGAGTGTCTTCGTAGTTCATCAGCAATGGTGTCTGAAACAGAAAGAAAAATAGATTCTACTGATAACATCAAAAGCATAACTATAAATGAAGATGTCGACTCTTGTGCAGAAGGCTTGTCTGACCTAAAGGAAGAAATAAATAACCCTTTAAATTCAAAGGATTTGGACTCTCCTAGAACAAATCCAAGAAAAAAACCTCAACAGGGATTTGAGGTAAAAAATATGCAATTAAAGGGTGCTAAGTACAGGAAACCCATAAAAAAGACTGGGAAAATCCAAGGACAACTCCCCCTAATTTTACAAAAGAAGGGGATATCACAGAACATATCCTCCAAAGATGACACAACTAAAAGGATTTACAAGGAAATTAATGTGAAATCCAAGATGGGAGGAGAAAGGGCACTAACGCATTTTTTTCACAAAAAGCAGCCTGACCCACTGATAATGTTGGGATAATTATCTAATGCAGAAATCCTGCTGGGAGCTGACCTAGAACCAAATTTTAAGATCCCTGAAAAATCGACCTTCTCATGGGCAGGTATGGCATCTGCTGCAAACAACGAAAATCGTGAAGCAGCAGTATCTCCTTAACTAAACCAAAAACCAACAGAAATCACCACTGAGGAAATGTCCCGTGGTGGTTGTGAAGGAGAGGATTGTGATAACAATCACCAAGTCAAAGAAATGAGGCTAGTTCCACACCTGCCTATAACATCTGTCACCATGAAGGGGAGAAGCAAGCAACAAAAACATTGCTCATAGAGGAAACAAATGAGCTGAATAAAAGTAAAAATGAACTTCCTCTTGCAGGGTATATCCCAGTAAAACTAAGAGAAGTGGAAAAAAACATGCAAGAAGAAGAAAGCCGGGGTGACCAACTGACAAATACTGGGGGGAAACCTGAAACTGCAGATAAAGAAAAAACCCTGTCAACTGATTTGAAACCAAAGGAAAGGAACATGGACAGTCAGAGCAATTTCCAAGAGCTCCGGAAAAAGCATAGCGAAAGTCACAATGTAGAATACTTATCAACTTCATCAAATTTAAGTAGAAGAAAATCATCAAGATTAATGGAAGTGAACAAAAAAGAGGCACCTACAGAAGATCTGGATCTGATGTCAGTTATGGCAACAATAACCATTGCTTTATTACCTTTTATGAAACTATATGAGTCCCTAAATGACACAATGAAGGACCAGTCATATTTAATAGCAATGATATATACCAAGATGACCCTTTTAGAGGGCTACATAAATGCATCAGAAAAAGGGAGTGATTTGAGAGAAAGAAAAGAGAAAGAAAATGAAACTAATCCTCCATCTCAACTGGAACTTAAACATAAGAGTATAGAAACAATAATGACTGCCACAACTACAAGCAGTACGCAAACAACTTCATCGACAGAATCTACAATGAAAAAAACAACCTCAAGTCAGGAAACGGGATTTGGTAGACAAGAAAAAATCCAAGTCCTTGGAGGCAACTCCTCCTGTGCAAAAACAAGGAAGAAATCAGGAGGAAAGTAAGAATCAAATAAGAGAAAAGGACCACTAAGGTGTGCAACAAAAGAAAAAAATGGCCAAAAATGGATGTGTTGTTCTGGAAGTGAAATCTACTTTGAATGACATATCTCAACAAAATAACATTCTGAGTCAAGATGGTTCTCACACCACAAGTATGGAAGAAGACTATCCTGTATTCACACAATTAAAGGGGACTAGGTCTGTGGGAGGTCGACATGTGACATTTGGTGGTGAAAAATTCCAGACAGTATTTACTCAAACAAATGATGGAGAAATGACAGTGGGGAAAAAAAACAGTTCCTTACCCCACAAACCTGTATCTAAAGGTCCCATAGCAAAGACTGCTATACTGGGAAATGGATTCCAAGTTGTAGAGCATTCTACTAATACTTGCATAGTAGTTATGGAACCTACTGAAAGGGTAGACTTAACAGATTTGTCTGAATATTCTATAGAGGTCCAAGAACTGGACCAAAGTGTTCATGAAATGCCTAATAAACTAAATCAAGGCTGCCCACAAGATGAACATATTGCCGAGACCCCTACACCGTTCATAACTCTGGCAAAAAGATGCAAAAAGATTGAGAAAAACATACTTGGAATTCACATCCTGTGAAACAGATTGAGAAGTCTGTGGTAATGAATGGAAGTAAATCTCAGACTGTTCATAGTGAGAAAAGTGAGCTATCTTCTGACCATCTTTCCGACCACCAAAAGTATAGAAGAAGAACATGGTCCCCGAAGAAAATGGAGAACTATGATTCTAAATTGAGACATTTCAAGGATAGAGACATCAGACGTCCACAAAAGGAAAACCAGAGAACCCTACTGAAAGGTACTTCGAGAAGTCCTGTACAAAGAAAAAATAACAACTGAAAGAAACTTTCTTCTTGAAACGATTTGGATGACACAATTCTAAACAGAAAAAATATACTGAGGCTGTTCCAGTGCATACCAACTCTGAGGCTCATTAGAACAGACAACATTAAAATCGTCTAATTTGGACTCAAAGGGAAATTAGAGAGCATATATCTTCACATGCCATCACCAGTAGTACGCAAATTGATAGCGGCAGCCGCAGAAAATCTATTGATGCTAGGCTACGATCTGACAGAATATCGGGAAGCCTATTGTAATAAGAGTAACAATGATAGAACTTATGAGGAAACACTCCATAATGTCTCTGAAACTCAACAACGAAAATGAGAATCACCAAATATGAAAAAAAAAATGAACTGAAGAAAGGAACGTGAAAGAAACAAAGACTGTACCCAAAATTAAATCATCTGAGGAGAAGGAGGAGAATGGTAAAGAGGGAACATCCCTAGTGCAGAAAGCACACAGTGAAGACTCTCTATTGAGTCTAGAAACGGAAAATGCGAGAATATTTAAAGATCCGGAAAATGTCGGGCGAATGCCGAAAGGCCCACTGACGAAATTAACAATAACATTTTCCCCAGAAGAAAATACAAAAGAAGAAACAGAATCATTTGACCAGAAGATGGAACACTCTCAGAAGCAAGGATGGGAAAAACAGACAGTGAAAAAGGGAAAAGGGGAACATGATAATCAAAGTTGGGAACACCTAATAGCAGATAGGCACCTGTCGGATCCTGGCGACCAACAGCCCTCCCTAAAATTTGGATCTTGGAATACTAGAAGCTTTGTGCACTTGCTATCACCTACTGATGTACATCTAGGGGACTATGATATACTCTGTCTCCAAGAGACGTGGTTAAGGGATACACCTGAGATGGATGGATATGAAACCTATCTCTCCCCAGCAGCTAAGGGTGCCTCTGGCCATCCATCTTCAGGTTTATTGACCATGATTCGTGGGGGAAAAAGAATTATATGTAGTAAAAATACTGAAATCAAATCTATTCTTCCAGTTATTACTCCTGAACTGGGTGGGAGATCAACAACGAACACCATACACGAAAGGAGAAACCATAATTTTAATTAACACGTATTGGAACCCCCTGGTGATGAGTGATGATCAATTCCTGAACCAAGCAAACAATATTCTGGATAAATACCTGGAGAATATCAGTTAAAATATCTGATAATATGTGGAGACCTGAACCTAACATGCCCAAAAATACAATGGGCAAACTCAGAAGGAACCTCAAGATCAAACGCAGGGAAGAGGGGAATAAAATGGGCAAGATTAATTAAGGATATAGATCTTAATAACCTTCCCCTTCTGAGAAATGATGATGATGAATTCATTCCTACATCGGAAAAAGATGGTCTTTCTGCCACCTTGGATCATATTTTGTCACACGGGAATTCTTACCACAACTTGGAAAATTTCAAGTTATACGCATTGAATATAGTGATCACAACCTGCTAGAGTTCACATGGTACTCGTACCTTGAGAAAAGAATAAAGATGACAGCCAAAATCTCGGAATCTAGCAGAAGAAATAAGCTAAGACTTGATGTTGGAGAAATTAGAAATCTAACTGCAAGGTACATAAACCCTGGCCTATATCAAACAGGGACAAGCACAGAGTATGAACAACTTTTGATACCCTACCGACATGCAACTAATAAAACAGTAAAGATCGGAAAAAACCACACATATAATAAAAGGCTGGTTGAAGAGCGAAGGAAAGTACGAAAAGCAAAGCGTACAGCTACAAGAACGAAAAATAAGGAGGATATTGAAGCAGCGATAGTGGCGCAAGGCTCTATAAGAACTGGTCTAGATCGTACAGAGCTCTTTTATGGCAAGCAGACGCGGAGCAAATGTTATGCCTTATGAATGGGCGAAAACCCAGAGAGTTTTGGACGCTGATAAAAGGATCTACAGAGGCAATGCTAAATCTACTCCACTACTCCACAACTAAGTGGGTGACGAAAGGTGGGAAAATCACTTCATAGAAACTCTTTAAAAAACTTGGGGAAGACCCACAACTGACATTATACCAAAGAACGGCAAGATGGGATCTCTCATTTGACATAACGACCATTTGTAACAAAAATTTGGAAATTGAACATCTCGAGGGTTCCAGGGCCAGATGGGCTAACCAATGCCCACTTGAAGCAGGCTCCGGAAGACTGGGCACTATTTATCGATGCACTACTCAAAAACATCATTAGAACAAAATCAATACCATGTTATTGGAAGAAATCTAATGTAGTGCCGATATACTAGAATGGCTGCAGAGAAAATCCAAGGAACTATAGACCGATAGCTCTATCGGATGTTATCGGTAAGGTTTGTGGTTCCATTCTATTAGATCTTTTTCAAACCTGGGCCAACACGAAAGGAGCAAATGATCCCTTCCAGTTAGGGTTCGTGAAAAATGCTGGGAGCCAGGCAAATATTCTACTGATTAACATCCTAAAAGGAAGAATACAGGAAGGTTAACCCAAGATCTACATGGCTTTCCTGTAGCAAATTCAGACCCTGCACTCAAACACTTCTATGTCAGTAAGATTGAACCAGCAAGAAATCCTGTCCGAACCCATTCCAACAGCACGTGGGGTTAGACAAGGGTGCCCGCTAGCCCCCACTCTTTTTAATGCTTATTTATGGGACTTTAAAGATACGGAAAATGAAGTAAGGTCATTTCCCCCATCAATGGGAGGCACCAAGATACTGCATCTCCTGTATGCAGATGATCTAATTCTTTTAGATCAAACTCCAATAGGTCTGCAGTGCCAATAAGACAATCTGAGCTTGTACATCAGGAAAAACAATTTGGAAATAAATACAACAAAAACTAAGATAATGATCTTTCAAAAAAACCAAGGTTGAACAACAACTTTACCTGGTAGTTAGAGGGTGCAAAATTGAGATGTTTAAATATTTGGAAGTTATTATGAGCAACAACTCTGTGGAAGCATATATGTAAACATACTTATTAAACAAAGTCAAAAAGCTGACTAGCCAAGCTAAGACGATAGAAAGAAAATTCTGCCAATACTCGCTGAGTCCAATTCTCCAATGCTATCGAACAAAGGTGGTTCCTTCACTAAGCTACGGTACAGAAGCGTTTCTAAAAATTCCAGAAAACACATGGCAAAAGCTCGAAAGCTATTTTTGGAGAAATCTTCTAATCTTACCAACATCGACACCAATGCCACTGATTAGAAGAGAATTGTGCACTCTGTCACTAAAAGCTATCATCATTCTCCTTTGGTTTCTGTTCCTTTTCCCAACACTGTTTTGCTCTGCAGGGACTTTTTGATTTAATTTTCTTTGCCCTCTGAGGCTTCTGATGTTTTTAGATAGAAAACCTTACTGAGGATGAGGAATCACTTTTCTAAATTGTAAAAAAAGTGTAAGCATTTTAAATAAATCAAATAAAAAATGAAAAAATACATTTCTGATACTTTTATGAGCTGGCAGTAGGCATGTCATTTGTTGGATGTCATTTGTTGGTTCCCAGGGGTCTCAGCTACAACCCAAGAGGCCGCCTTTTATCAGCGTAAAAAAACGTTTTATTGTTTAAATGTAAGCTCCTGGGCTGTGGCCAGTGCCATGTGGCTCTTTGTTTCTGGAGTGGTAGGCTTTCTTGTGCAGGCCTCTTTGAGCAGTGACCCTAAATAAGAAAGAATGGGAATAACAAATATTTTGTCTTCCTGGAATTCTATTCAAAAATTGCTAGACTCAATGAAGGTTTATTTCATGCACACTGCAGGGGTCAGTTACTGATATAGTTGTTCTTAAACACCGCAACTCAGCCTTTCATCCTTCTGAGATCATTAAATGAGTACCAACACTGGTTGGGTCTATATGTGCTCTATATAAAGCGCTTAATTGTAAGTGCTGTATAATAACGCATCATTATCATTTTGCCCTGGACATCTGCTTGCATTTACAGTAATTTGGTAATATGGGCCTCTACCCACTTATATTAAGGATACATATAGTGATCCATTCTTGTATGAAATGTATATCACATTATAGTGATATCATAACCATATTTTTCGTAGTGTAATTAACAATGCTATGTGATGCCACGGGGTGAAATACCATGTTCCATTGCTTCAGGGAGGGGTTAAATGACATTACTTCCTGTGATGTCATCAGAACTCAAGGGTCGTTTTATGTCACTTCCACTACGTGTGACATTATGGTGAAATGACGTCCCTGTCTGGCAGCGACAAGAACTTGAACTAATAACCTTTATCGAGTAGATCAATTCATGCAACACTAGTTAGGTTTCACAAAAACATAGGATGGACATTTAATCAGACCAAGTGATAGTGGATTTTCTAAAATTGGCTAATGGACAAAAACAACAGATGAAATTACCCTCATTCTTTTTAGAATCTATTTTCTGAAATACTTCAAGGAGAATCACCTTTAGACCCTGTTCTTCTTATTAGGAGAAATTGCACAAGGAAGATTTGGGTAGAGGGGTTACAACAAAAATGTAATTTTTAGAATGGTGATAGCATAAGAAATTGGACACCTAGGAAAATGAGAGAACGAGCATGAAGCACATTTTCTGAACCAAAAGGACAGCAAACAAATGAATACCAGTTGATATCAATTACCAAATATAGCTAAATGTATTCAGAAATGTATGTGTTGCTACTGATAAGGTAATTAAGAAAAGGTTGTGACACTAGCCCATTCTGGTCCCATGAGTAGTGCACCGAGTGGGAAAAGTATCAACCGTGTTTGTCTACAAGATGCTCTAAGAGATACCAATGGGGTGGGGGCGATCCTCTTGTGTTTGGTTAAATAAACACATCTTTGATAAATCATAATGACTCTGATCAGGGTGGCGTGAGGAGTTAATGTGTTTTTTTTCAATAGTATGTCATGTAATTATTTGCAGAATTAGATACTGCATAAACACATCAAATATTGTTGCATTGCTAATGCAAGTCATACCAGATATATACTGAATGTTTATTAATATGATAAGTTTGCTTGTCATTGTAACTAGACCGTTTAATGGCAACATTTGTCTGAATATGATCAACTGAAAAATGTAATTATTGGAAGGTTGTTTTTGACCTAAAACACAGTCTGTATTCATACAAATGTTATTATTGAAATTACATTATTAATGTGCATATATAATCTGACATGGTGTCTCCAAAATAAATGATGGGTTAGTGAAGGATAATATAATTACCAAAATGAAATAGAGATGCTATGTTGACTCTTCATTGTGTTCATGTGGGAGTGCAATGTCCAAAACGTAAAGGAATATATAAGTTAAGAAAATAAAAAGTGATAGTTTCTGCCATCTTAATGTTGGTACTGATGTCAGGGTGTTTTAGGGTCTCAGCCACTTTCAATTCTGCTACTTTCTGCAACAGGCCTTGTTTCTCAGCCATTTAATTAGCTTTTATTTCTATTTCTCTCCAGAAATTATTATGTTTGCTAAGGTCCACAGTGGAAGAGTCCAGAAGAAACATTAACTCTGTGTTATCAGCTAAGGGCTCTGACTGAAAAAAAAAACATAATCCCCAATACAGTCTCCATTCTGGACTGTAGGCCCTTGGTGGCTAGAAAGGTAAAGACTTTGGACGTATATCGTGATTCAGAGTAATCAATGAAACTCCATAGGCATCATTACAAGTATGCTGGTCCGGAAATACCGGTGCCGGTATATCCGTACCGGCAGTGTTTTCCAGACTGGCGTAGTCCGAGTCGCAATACCAGTAACACAGGCATCAAAAGTGACCCACCGCATCTGGCAACACCGTTGCCGGTATCTGCGTAGACACGCGGCAGCCGTGCCTGAGATACCAGCATGGTGTAAGTAAGTGCACATCCTGAGCTGCGCGGATACACAATCACCGGCACAGACATGCCAGTAACAACTTGAAAACGATGCCGGAATCACGGTATCACGGACTAAGCGTTAAGTGCAATCTGGTGTGTAGAAACATGCCACAGGTGCACAATATCAGCACAGATGCTCCCTCTGAGCTGTGCCACTGCATAAAAGGACCACTCCCACATCCCACACCCCTTCCAAAACCACAATGCTAGCAGTAGCTGTAGCAGTACAGTACCTGGAGGCCATGCCTGCAGTGCTATTGATTGAAGAGGCAGTGAGGATGAGGATGCAGCAGAGGCACATGAGGAGAAGGAGGGCCATCATGGCCCAGCAAATACCCAGTGTGCAGCAGATTGTACCCTGCAGGCAGCCACCAATCCCTTGCCTAAGGGCAAACCCCATTCAACCTCATCCCTGGTCAGATTCACACCCTGTACCAGCTAGACAGGGACACCATCAGCACTATAGTGGACCTGATACATGATGACCTGGTTAGCCTCATAAACATCCGTACAGCCATCCCTCCCTTGCTGAAGGTAGTGTCTGTGATACACTTTCTTGCTACAGGCACATATCAGCACACATTTGGGCAGCTGCATGGGATCTCCCAACCCTGTTTCTCCCGTGTGCTCTTCCAGGTGCTAGATGCACTCCTGTGTCACGTACGGGACCACATAAGCTTACCCCGGACAGATGATGAGTTGAATGCCACAAAAATAGCAATCCATGCCCTTGCAGGCATGCCTAATGTCATTGGTGCAGTGGACTAGACACATGTGGAGCTGGTGGCCAGTCATGCAGTGGAGGTAGTGTACCGCAACAGGAAGCTGTACCATTCACTGAACGTACAGATGGTGTGTGATGCCTGCCACCTTGTCACCCATTGCTGTGAACGATTTCCTAGCTCAACACATGACTCCAAGGTGCTGCGGAACTCCACGCTGCCTCGGTACATGGCACGACATGCTGGACATCGTACATGGCTGCTCGGTGAGTCAAACCCCAAGGGCATGTGCTGTGGTGAATTGTGGGCGTGGGGGGCAGTAACCAGCATACCATACTTTGTATATGGGTGTGGCTAACTCCAAGGGCATGTGCGTTGTTGAATTGTGGGGGTGGGGGGTAACCAACATAGCATACCTGGCAGCTGGGTGAGGCTAACTCCAAGCGCATGTGCTTTTTTGAATTGTGGGGAGGGGCAGTAACCAGCAGAGCATACCTGGCAGCTGGATGAGGCTAGCTCCAAGGGCATGTGCTGTGTTGAATCATTTTCCAGTATGACACCCATGACCAGTGGATGTGTGCACTGCATGCACTTAAAGATCATTACTCCTACCAACATTTTCTGAGTCAATGGGCAAACTCCTGTGAAGGTGCACAGAGGCCGCACAGGGCGTAAAACGGGGAAGATATATGAATAATAATAGCAAGTAGAAATTATACTCGCCATTGTCAGACCAGAAAACCACAAACATTGACGTGGAACGGACCGTACCCTGCATTGTGAGTGCATTAAATGTGCAAGTGTGTAGGTGTGACACCGTAGTACCATGCCAGAGTGAAAGGGCTTGACAGGCGTGCCATCATGTATGATGAATATACAGTGCATACATAACTACATCTATTTCGTGCCCCAACATCCTGGAAACTACATGGGAGGATAGCCCAGGAGCAATGTGCTCGCCTTGGAAGCAGGACGACACGAGCACAACAGGCTCGATCTCCGGGTTCATGCTTAGAAACCTCTGGGTATTAAGCACGCTACAAATGACCTATCATGTAATCATATATCATATACCAGAATGCACCACACCACTGTGACTAGAACAAGAAGAAGAAAAGCAGTCAAGCAAACACACAGCTCATGATACATAGCCGAAGGCAGCATAGGCTATCACCCCCAAACATCTTCTTACAGCACACACATGTTTCTGGTACAGCGAGCTTATTAGTACCAGATGCATGACTCCATTACGGACACTGCACAAATCAATGCAGTCCTACTGCATGCCGGTGCTACTGTTTCTGGAATGTGCATGCGCACTGACACAGAATCAGCCGTTGATTCTGGCAGCAGTGCCATACGGACATGGTAGCAGCGGCATGCAGGTAATTCTGATTTTAAACCAGCAAGCTTGTAATGGGGCTCCCTGTCTCTCAGATCCAATAATCTTGCTCTTATATCACAAGGCTGCTTAACTAAATCAAGCCATGCCGTTCCTTGGTCAACAGCTCCTTTTTAGATACAGCATTAGTCAACTCGAGTCTAAAGTAGTGTAATAGTCTCTTGATGGGAACATCCCAAGTAAATCTGCAATCCCTTTAAATTGTGCAAAATGGGTCAGTAAGACCAGTTTTGGCCTTGTCAAGCACATCAAGGTTACCTCTTTTAGAAGTGCCCTGCATTGGCTTCCGGTGAAGCAATGGAGATTGGGACTGATTCCTTTTAAGACTAATAATAAAGCTGTCAAAGATCCTCAGATAGAAGCAAAAGAGGAAACACCCGACTTAGGGAAAGCTATGGGGAGGCTTAAAGATATGGACGGGCGCAACCACAGTTTAGACTATGACTCAGTATATACGGGTCGAGAGGTAGAGGACGATGAGGATTGGTGGGAGACAGAAGACCTGGAAGAAGTGACACAATGGAGCCACATGATTAGACCGTGGCTTGGTAGAATGACCCTAGCAAAGATTAAGAGGTGAGGGAAAGTATTACAGTATAAAAACAAGGAATACAGTTGTCATTGCTGCAGAAATAGCGGAAAGTTCTCATTATGTGCCCTGGCCCCACATGGATTGGGACAATTTAATGCCCACCTTGCCCGTCATCACAGAGGGAGATGGTGAGTGGAATTATTCCCTAACAAAACACACAGTGGTAGTAACTTCAGCTATAGGAGATATAACAAGTTTGTTCGCCGGAGAGCGGGATGATGAAATATGGAGATGGCGGGGTATGAGGGAGTGACATTAATCATACCACCCATGATGGCGATCTGTTTAATAACTGTTGACCACAAATATGGAACATTTTGAGAAACATGTACTCCAACAGAGCTGACATAAACTCCAACATAGCCCACACAATGAAGGTAGATGAGGACCATGCACTTTATATTCAGAAGATACAAGAAATGTGGTGGTTAGAAATGGGGTAGGGTTGGGACAATAACATTGCATTTTTCTATAATGTGCTACGCAAGTCCCTCCCTGCAGAGGTACAAGCATATTTGAAGAAAGGTGTTGGATTCGAAGCAAAGGGATATACATAATACATTAGACAGAAACAGGAGAAGGATAGGGCAGAGCAAACACAGAAGGCAGAGGCACAATTAGTCCAGAAGAAACTTTCCAAACTGAGCATTGAAGGGGTTTAATAACCAGAACTACGGAAGGGCAGCCAATACATAACGCCATGCAGAAACGGGGCCAACAAATGGTATGGGAGAAATGGGATGCTTCCAGAGATGAATGGGAGGCTTCCAGAGAGAGGTTTCTAAAAAAAAGACAGGGGGTGGATTTAGGGGCATGAGACCCAGATTTGGGGGACAGTGTTGGTGCTGTTGAAGGATAGGTCATTTTACAAGAGAATGCAGAAGTATACCAACCATGCCCTACCCCACTAACCCCCATGGGAATCACCACACCTTTTACGAACAGTCCCAATTACTGCAGCCCCAATTTGCATCATTCACCCCAGGTACCATGGAAAAACAACTAATGCAGTACCCAGTACCTCTCATCCAGTCACATACACCACAGTTGTTTCTTCACCTATGGGCTGTGGGATAAGAAACCCTTCCCACTGGGCACAGTAATACATTACATGGGTTCAAGTGTGCTAGGGGCAATCCTTTCCCACTCCCAGTTACAAATGCCCATTAACAATAAGATAGCCCACCAAGAACTCTAATGTGCCCAGTACTACCAGTAATTGCCAACCCGAATGAGGAACGCATAGTAGGAGTGAACATAGGAGAGAGGACATTTTTCTTTTTTTGATAGACACAGGGATACACATCCTGTATTAAGAGGGGAGGTGCCCTTTTTGTCAGATGAAATGATGGGCACAGAGGGATTTTCTGAGGCTATTGTACTGGTTCCTTTTACAGAAGACCTACCCATCACTGTAGGCACACAAGAATTGACAGCAGTGCTATTATATTCACAAGACACCCCAGTAAACCTTTTGTGCAGGGATCTTATGAGCAAGCTAAATATGACCATCTCATTCACAGAGGAGGTCATAATATGTTCCACATTAGGCACATACAATGCCAGGAAAATTGCAGTAATACAAGCACTCTCTGGCCGCAGTGCCTTGCAGGGTGTACTACTCGCTTGTGGCACACTAAATTGTTACTCGCCAGTTGCTCTGGGCCATGGTGTGGAGGCCTAGAAGGAGTTGCTGAAGAGGTGAACCTCACTAGCTGTATATCCAGGACTGAGTCCTGGATTGTGTGGGAATGTTAGCCAAAGATTATGCTCTGGTTCCAGTTGACTTCTTTTTGTACATGCACAATTTGAGTTTGTTGGCACTGTGCACATTATTATCAGTAAACGTTCTTTCATATTATAGCAGTGTCATTGTTCAAACCCTGTCATCTTCAGATACTTTGCCAACTAACAAATGTATTAATGAGTACAATAATTGAACCCAACTTTCTTTTATTAAGTAGTTTGCATATCCTCGTTTTTGTACAAGTAAGGTTTGTGTTTGATGCCACCATGCATTACATTTATCCGAAATATGACTTTTAGTGTTTCCTATATTTATTATTATAGTGCACAAGTGGACTAATTGTCATCATTTGATACTCTACCCATTTGGCACGTAGATAACAGGCAGATTAGGCAAATGTATGCCACATGTTTCATGACTAATTTGTGCTATATTCAAATCCAATTAATTTACTGTTAATAAGTTTAAATTAACAAGCCAATTAATTGATTCCAAATACCTAATTAACACCACCCCACCCCTATGAAGGTATCCGGTTAAATGATTCCTATATGCATGGTCGCCATACATATGGTCACCGGGAAAAGGCAGTGGCGACTTTATATATGGGGAGCGGGAGTTGCGGGGCGTCCCCTGCTCTCCCTGAAAAAAAAGGTTTTAGGTTTCCAGTGGTGTCCCCCGCATGTTCAATGTGATAATTTCCCTGCAAACCACGGCCATTTTTTTGTGGTGACTTTTTTGTAACACAACATTTTTGCAAGGACATTATCACATGGAACCTCTATGAAGTGGTCATCAAATGCTCAAAATGTTGACCAATGTTTGACACTAAGTTATGCAAACACCATTTTTTTCATATTTAATTTCAAACCAGACATTTGTGTATAGCAGGTCCTGTTGGCGACCTGATGGGGTTATGTCTGAAAAAGCTGTGTCATCGGCATAATGAAGCATGTTATCAAAGGTACCCTTCAGAGAGGGTAGCTTTACTTTCCTAAGAGAAGTACTAGTGCCAAGTCTGAAAGGAATACATTGGCGCCAACTAACATCCCTGCTTTTCCCCTGATGTATAGTTACCTGATCCTGTATATCGGACAGACACTGAGATGTCTGCATATCACAGTTGGATCAAATTTCATAAACCATTTTCTGTGTGATGCCTACCCCTGGCCTTTGAAAAATGTATTCAAGAGGATAGTGATCACTCTCTGTTGAATCAGAAATGCAAATATTAATAAAATTCCTGAAGAAAAGTCAGTCCACAATACGGTAATCAATGTCTGAGGAAGGTATTGCTGGTCTTGTATGCTTAGGAATGCCCCATTTGCCCTGAGTAGAATCCCAAATTACACGTGAAAATCAGTGCTCCATTTGTGACTAATTTTACTGTCCAAAATTTGCACTAGAATTCTAATATTTTGCTCGAGATCCTAAAGCCTCTGGTGATGTTTATTTAGTCCTAATATATTTTTGAACAACTTGACTGGTCCTATCTGTCTACAAATGTCCTACTGACCGCTCAATTTCCTCAACATTCTCTGTAAACAACCACGTAATGTCAAATTAAGTTAAAGGCCTTGCAAATTTCCTTTATTAGAATTGCATGTGGTCTAGATAAACATGAAGTACTGCAAATTAAAATGTTCTATTAGCAGTCTTAAATATATTACATTTCTAATGTGTGTTGCAATCATTGTTCCACCGACTAAGTGCTGATATGCTTTGTTGAATAATGGATGTTGCTCACCATTTCATTTGCACAGTTTGCTCATTGTACACCAAAGGTTGGGGACCCCTGCTCTACAGAGTAACAGTACCATCAGGATGGCCAGCCAGGATTGAGAATAACATTTTTTGCTTCCCTGCAGAGTTCTTATTCAGACCATCTGTCTCCCAGGAAAGGGCACCAGGCCCTATCATCATGATATGATATGGCATTCATAACACGCCTATACACAAGTGTTTCAAGTCGGGACAAAGCAAGGGAGGGGAAACAGAGGGAGGACACAAAACAATGATCTTACTAGGCCTAGTGACATTCTGATCATCCAAGTGCATAGGAGAAGGTAGGAGAGAAATGCCAGGGGGTGTGGGAGGAGGGACAAGTGTAGTACAAGGAAAACAGGAAAACAACAAGTAGTGCAATAAATGGGTGGCAAGTGCGAGTGTGAGGGGTGCAGACAGCAAGTGTTAGATAAGTGCAGAAGAGGTGACTGTAAGATTACAGATAAGTGCAGTAGAGGGCACTGTAGGGTTACAGATACAGACCACAAGTATGGGGTTGTCGAGAGGCAGTGAGGGTATGCAGTTGGACAGGCAAGGACCTGGGCCCTGGTTCAGAGTGTTGTCATGTGACCAGGGCGAGTGACAGGCAGGAGATCAGCAGGGGAGAGGAAGAGAGAAGGCAGAAGCAAAGTGGAAGGTCTTGAGGTGCTTATGGAACCGGAGATGGTTATGCTCAAGTTTTAGAGATGTAGGGAGGCTGTTCCAGAGGGAGGCACCAGCCGAAGAAATAGATCTGCGCCCAATGTGTTGCTTTGAGAAGCGACTGACCCTCAATCTGTTGGAGTAGGAAGAGCAAATAGCTTGGGTAGGAAGATATTTCAGTAGAGAGTGTTGGAGGTATTGCAGTTCCAGGCCCAGAAAGCCTTGTGTACAATGCAGAGGTCTTGAACCTGAACCTTGATGCCACTGGGAGCCAATGAAGAGATTTAAGTGCTGGACAAGGACAAGTCTTGCAGTTCTGTTCTGGCAGAGTTGTTGAGAACAGAGAGTAGATGCAGGTAGATTTAAAAAGAGGCTGTTGCAGTAGTCCAGCCTAGAGAGAACCAGATAACTAGAGACAGTCAGCTTCTGGGGAAAATTGAGGAAGTGAGGAATATCTCTGAGGCGATGAAGCTGGTAATTAGACATCTTAGCGACATCAGAGATGTGAGGAGAGAAGGAGAGAGCAGAGTCGACGATGACCCTGAGGTCATCGTTCTTAGTAGGAAGAGGGACCAGAGTGGACAGCCAGAGAGTGAGAGGAAAGGAAGGTGATGGTGAGCCAATGAGGAGGATCTCCGTCTTAGTGGCATTAAGGCAGAGAACATTGGTGACACACTTCTCCTGGATTGCGGACAGACAATCTGGGATGAGAGAGGGAGAAGAGGCGGCTGAGGAGAGCCTGAAAGTGAGCTGAGTGTCATCCGCACAGCACTGAAAGTTGGAGCAAAGAGCAGTCATGCGGTGTGCGAGAAGTGCCAGGTATTAGTTGAACAGCCAATGAGAAAGATTAGAACCCTGGGGGACAGCACCACAGGTAGAGAGAGAGAGATAGAGGAGAGGAAGGACCCAAGTTGGACCTAGGAGGGTTGGTCAGAGAGAAAGCAGGTCAGCCTGTCCAGTGCCTGATCAGTGATACCCAGGTTATCACAGAGCCAGTTGAGCAGGATGGCATGGTTGACAGTATCAAAAGCAGATGAGAGATCACAGAGAATGATGACAGAGAGATGGTTAGTGTCAAGGTTTGAGAGCAGGCCTTCACGGATGTTCAGGAGAGCAGTGCCCATGCTTCTGGCCAGACTGATGCTCATGGAGACAACCAACAGATTCAGTGTGAAGGCTAAACTGGGAGATGGCCAACTTTTCCATGAGTTTTCCCAGAAAAGGAATAATGGCGATTGGGCGATAGTTAGCCGGGCAGTAGGGGTCGGCTGAGGGTTTCTTAAAAAGAGGGCGCACAAGGGAATGATCCGGAGGGGATGGGAAGATTCTAGTGGCAAAAGAGTGATCGCAGAAGTCGGCCTAGGCTGGAGTGAGAGTGTCAATATGGTCCTTGATGGTTTTGGATGAATAGGGAAGAACTTGTTTTGACATGACTTTCATAGATCGACCTTATCTAGAAACCTTGTCAGAGGTGAAGAAAGGAAACAAAGAGAAGGGAGGAGGGAAGGTGGCCACAGGAAGGACACAGGTAGATGAAAGATTATAAGAAGAAGGAGTAGAGGAGGAGAAGGAGGACAGGATGTCCAGAGTTTTAGAAATGAAACATGAAGCCAAGGCCATGCAGCAGCCCTGGGAGGGAACAGAAGAGGTAGGGACTGCAGCAGGATTGACCAGCTCCTTGCACATTTTAAAGAGTTTGGCCGAGTTGTTAGATGCCGCAGAGACGCGGGCTAGGATGTGAGCTCTCGTCTTAGTGTGGACAGAGAGTCGGTACTGCCTTTGGAGCAGGCGGCAGGCCAGTTTATCAGAGGGTCCACAAGATGCCCACCATTTCCTCTCAGCCACCCTACACTTGCTTTTAAGGGTGACGAGGTCTGTTGCACTTGGCTTTGGGCTTCAAGCAGATCTCATGACAGGGGCAAGAACATCAAGAGTGTCAGAGATAGAAGAATGTAGGTTGGAAAGGGCTGTGTCAGGGTTTGAGTCAGATAAAGGTTTAGGAGGGTAAGAGAAAGTGGCAGCCAAAGCCACAACTGACACATGCTTAATGGGTTGGATGACCGAGAAGGTGGGTGGCAGGGCTGGATTTGGCTCGGCCTGAGCAGTAGAGAGAGAGAGATGAGAGGCTAGGAGAAAGTGGTTATTCCAGGAGAGAGGAGTGGTGAGAGGGTTAGAGAGTGGGAGGTCTGAGGAGATCAGAGCATCCAAGGTGTGCCCTGCAGAGTGAGTCGGGCCAGAGGGAAGAATAGAGAGAGAAAGAGAATCACAGAGGTCGCCAAAGAGTCCAGAGGAAGGACAGGTCTCCAAGGAGGAGGAGTTGAATGGTGGAGGCAATCAGGGAACAGGAGAGGTCCGCCCACTCAGAGAGGAACGAGGTAACCTGGCCAGGTGGATGGTAGATAGTAGACACAGAAAGAGAGCAGCCAGGAGAGAGATAACATGCAGATCAGACATTTAGAGGAGGAGTAGACCTACATAGGAATGATAGAGTCAGGGATCCATTCCGGGAAGAACAAGGCTGTACCCCCACCAGTACGGTTGTATCTGGATGTGGAGAGGATCTTTTAGCCATCAGGGAGGAATGTGTCAAAGCTTGTGACAGATCTGGCTGTGAACCACGTCTCGGTCAGACCGAGAACGTCAAGGTCAAGTTCTTTCAAGAGATGGCAGATATCGGAGGAGTGTTTGACTGCTCAGCAACAGTTGAGAGTGGCAATGTGGAGAAGGTTGCCACCCTTGAAAGGCTTCTGTGAAGGGATAAAGATCAGAGGTACGCCCTGTGGAAGTGCAGCAGGAGCCCAAAAGTGGGCAGAGGAGGAAGGAGGAGAGGGCAAGGTAGCTAAGGAGAAGGATGTAGATGTCAGAGAGGTGGCGGAGAAGAGAGGCAACAAGGTAGCCATAGAAGAAGTAGAAGAAGCCAAAGAGGTTGCAGAGGGTGCAGGCAGAGGAGCCAGAGAAGGGAAAGAAGGGACATCAGGAGAGGAAAGGAAATTGATGATGCGCAGTAAGCATCTAACAAAGAGGAGGAGGTTGGCCTGGGGGCCTTGGACCAAGACAGTGCCATTTAGGTAAACATTAATAATGGTCTTACAGGAGTGGAAGGGGACCAGGAGGGCCTGCCACCGGGTGCCATCATTATTCGGAGAGGAGGAAAAAGCGGGAGCACAGAGACCATATGTGGAGTCCATAGGCGATGGAACAACAAAGTGGATGTCGTGAGAGTCTGTCTGGAGGAAGTGCTTTTGCAGGTATCAGCGATAGGGATGCCTGGGTTGGTGACCAGAATATCCCTTTTGAACTGCTTCCTCCCAGACTTAGTAAGAAGGACAGGATAGTCAATAGAGAATCAGTTAGAGAAGATAGGAGAGACAGTGAGCACCACAGAGGATGCAGTTAGACAAGGGAGAGGAGGGAATGTGAGAGAGGGGGAGTGAGGGGTGGGGAAACAAAGGTGGGGGAGGAGACACAAGGATGTGGGTGCAAGAGGAGGGGTGGAAGCAGACAAGACAAGAACAAATTACATTTTTTCACGATGGGCTTGATGAGACAAAAAGAAGAGCAGTCACATAGATGTGAATACCAAAACAGATAAAGAGCAGGAACGTCCACGGAAACCTTAAAGAAAAAGGAACACAACAGGGGTGGCAGCTCTACGATGTGAGGGAACGACAAGCCCGAGCAAGGGCTAAGTAAGAGAAGAATGATCAATGGAACCTAAAGGAGGAGAGTGAGAGACAAGCAGAAGTAGGCAGCAGAGTATGTAGCAGTCGAAGATAGCAGACACAAGAAATGAACAGTCAAGTAAATAGGGGCCTAGAGAATAAAACCAGTAGAGCACAGAGAAGTAACAACGGGTAAGGGATGGGGCTGGGATGGGAAGAAGAACAGGGAGGAGGAGGGTAGGGGCCCACAGCGGGAGCAGGGACACAAAGAGGACACTATGGCGCAAGTATATTCAAGGATGTGAGGGGCGCTGAGCACCAGAGATCAAGGAATGCGAGTGAACCACGTGGGCAGAGGACACGCTGACATGACCATAGCCAAGGATGGAAGGGGCACGGATCACATGCAATCAAGGATTGCAAGTGAACCACCCAGGCAGAGGATGCATGGGCATGAGTGTAGCCAAGGATGGAAGGGATTCAAAGCACACGTGATCAAGGATTGCGAGTGAACCACACTGGCAGAAGAGGCTTGTGCGTAGGCAAGGACGGAAGGGGCAGGGCTCATGGGATCAAGGTTTACGATGGAACCATGCAGGCAAAGGAGGTGCAGGTGCAAGTATAGCCAAGGATTGAAGGGGCGCTAAACACACGTGATCAAGGATTGCGAGGGAAATGCTTGGGCAGAGGACGCACCAGCATGAATGCAGCCAAGGATGGAAGGGGCATGGAGCACATGCAATCAAAGTTTGGGAGGGATCCACGCAGGTATAGGACATGCAAGTGCAAATGCAGTGGAAGGGCCACGGAGCAATTTGCAGGCCCACTTCTCTTTCATTGTTTTGATTTCCTCTCAGGGTACCTGTCGGAGCCCTTCCTGCGGGCTCAGGTTTCACCTGTGTTTCCTTTTGTTGTTGCTGGGGAGTGGGGGTGCAGGCACGTTTAGGGTCAAGTTACTGGAGAGGGTAGCGCGGTATAGTTGGACATCCTAGTTTAGGAGCTCCCTGATCACACATAGTGGGCTTAATGAGGTGACTGTTGTGCCAAGAAGGGGGTAGTGTGGTGCACATCATATGGTTCTTTGACTTCCCTTCTTTCTGTGAGGGAGCTTTTAGCAGCAGTGTCAGGTGGGTAGGGAGGAAGGGCAGACTTGTTAGGGCTTTGTTTTCTTTTTACAATTAGAAGCACTATTTTATTCAGGTTTCACCATTTTGACAGGAACATCATTCACAGCTAGAGGGGGGCAACTAGGATCATTGGTGTGGCTAGGTGAAAGGGTGAAGGAGAGGGTATAATAAGGGTGGATAAATTGTTACGCTGTGGGTCTATTTAGGACCTTTTGGTATGGGGTGTGTTACCAAGGTGGGTTTTTGGGGGTTATAGCACGTGATTCAGCAGTAAGGAAGCTTGAATTTAATAATTTTAAGGGGTTTGGGGATCCCAACAGGGGTATTTACAAATAAGGAGACAGATATTGGGGAGCAATATTTCGGGATACTGGCCATTAAAATGATATACATATATAGAAATAAGCCCAGAGCAAGGAGTTTTATCCTGACGGGTGTTTGAGAAGACCAATTTTGTGCTAGTTCTTTACTGGGGCAGGATGGCGAGACAAGTAGCAGTGTCAAAGGGTTTGTCGGATGCCCAGTCTTTGCTGGAGTTGCTTAGCATTAGTAGCAGGGCATTAAAAGCCCAGTTGGACGGGGAAGTACAGGAAGTTACAGGGAGAGGGCACCCTGGGAGGGTAGACCATAGCGCAGAGTGACTTTGGATGGGGCACTCACAGCGGCGGTGGCTTGCAGCCCATAAGCAGGAAGGGGGGAGGTATGGGACAAAAAGGGCCAGAAAGAGCAGGAGGGATATACCCAGGAGGGCAACGAGGAGTAGGGGAGCAGACGTTAGGAGGATATGTAGTGGGCGGGAGCTGATGGGCCAGGCGAGGGTGCTGGTGGAGGAGGAGTAGGGGCAGAGGTGGGCACAGGACAAGTTAGTGAGGATGTTAGGGTTGGGCTGGACCCAAGAGGTGTGCCCTACAGAAGGGCTGATGAGGGAAATGCCTGCAGAAGACTGCAGGGAGGAGGGGGAGGACACTATCTCTGGTATATAGCAGAGAGAGGGGAAGGTATAGAGCAACCTCCCAGTAAAGTAGTGTAGTACGCAGAGGAAATTGCATGACCCCCGTGGTCGCAGAGGAGGTGGAAGGAGAGGGTTTGAGAGTGGCCCCTCCAGCAGGTGGGAGTGGACAGCCTAGAGTGTGCAGTACAGCCATTACCATGACAGGACACAGGGTGGAGGAGGAAACCCCTTGCCCGAGAAGAGAAGAGCAGGAAGGGGTTTGTGCGACCCCGCTGAGAAGACGACACAGGAGCAGCGGGGTGGACGCCCCGTGCTCGCCCAAAGAGGACCTTACTGGCCCGAGGCTGTGCTTACAATATGAACACTATATGGTGGGCAGGATGTATTTGAGAAGGAACATTGTTTGCGTTAGGGGGATATGCATCAAGGAGAGTTGTTTGCGAGAATATAAGTGCAGGGGTGTTTAAGATTTGAAGGGGAAGATGGGGCTGGAGGTAAACAGTAGTTCAAGAAGACAGCAGGGAATTTGTCATGGAAACTCTGCTGATGTTTTTTGTCCCATCAGTAGGAGCCCCGTTGAGGAAAGAAAGAAGAAGTGGCGATGTAGGGGCCAGGATGAAAATTCTAAGTGACAGTGGTGCAGCATGACATGAGAATGAAAATGAATGGTCGGTGGCATGGGTCATGCTGGGTGCTATGTGGTGGACACACAGTGCGGGGGGTTGGGGAACCTGGGAAGGGGGGAGTTGGAGAGGGTGTCCACAGGGGCAGTGGTGAGGGCGGGTGTGGGTAGGGTGAGATATGATGAGGAATTTAGGGCTAGGAGGGTGAGGACAACCAAGCAGTATGGAGAGAGATCTATATGGACTTATGGTTACATTGGATGGTGCCTACAAGCTCAATCCCCACACTGCATACAGCAAGTGGTTTACCCATGCCTTACTGGCCCTTTCATGGTAACACCTCCTTCGATGGGGGGGGAAGAGGCAGCGGTCAGCCACCAGCAGCATGCTGGGCATTTAATAAGGAGGGCTGCACTAGAACAATGTGCAAATTTAAGCACGAGTGTAGCAGTTGTGTGGGATGTCATCCTGTTACACAATGTTTTGCAACAGGTGACAGAGGGAAAGGGGTCTGGTGCAGGGCGAGGAGTTAAGTTAAGGTGGAGGTGTTGGAGGAATGGCTCAGGTTTTACCCACATTTGGAAGGGGCCACGTTTTTGGGGGAGGGTTTTCATGAAGGTTTTAAGTTGGGATATTAGAGTCCAAGGAGAACTTGCTTGGGAGAATTTGGAAGTTGTGAGGGTGAATCTGCAGAAAGAGGTGGGGGTTGGAAGAGTGGTTGACCTGTTTACTGATTTTTAGGGTGATCACATGATTTCTCCTTTAGGGTTTGTGCAAAGAAAGCAGCCAGGGAATCAAGATTGATTGATCATTTATCATGGCAAGAAGGCATGTCAGTGAATGATTTCATTGCACCAGAAGATTGCGTGGTGTCCCATACCAGTGTGGATCAGGTGGTGGGCTTAGTGAGGAAGGAAGGGCATGGTGCATTCATGGCCAAGTGAGATATCAAGGTGGCTTTCCGTTTGTTACCAGTGCATCCAGAGGACTTTTGGTTTCTGGGGATGCAGTTTGAGGGTCAGATTTACATTGACAAAGAGTTGCAATGGGCTGCGCAGTTTCAAGTGCATTGTTTCAGCGTTTTAGCTATTTCCTGAAATTGGTTTTTACTAACAGATCTGGTTTTCAGGGAGTTATGCATTATTTGGACGACTGCCTTTTCATCAGTGGGGCGGGCAAAGAGCAAGAATGTCAGCAGATGCTAGAGATTTTCAAGACATTGATGCAGGATTTGGGAGTACCGTTGGTGAAGGATGAAACTGAAGGGCCGGCGGTGGTTTTGACTATTTTAGGAATGGAGCTGGATTTAGGGGCCATGACCTCGCTGTACAACAAGGTGAGCAGGCTGATAGCATGGCTGGAGAAGGCAATAGCGGGCCACAAAATGAAGTAATTGGACATGCAGACATTGGCTAAGATTTTTAAAGAATTCAATGGAGTGCCAATGGGGCTGCAGGGGGACCCAGTTGCATGCGAAGTTCAAGTTTTTCAGATGCGGCTGGTTCAGGAGGTTTTGGAGCAGTGGTCTCCAACTAGTAGATCATGAGCTACTGGTAGCTCGCCTGAGGCTTCCCAGTAGCTCTTTGATCAGACCCCAAAATGAGCACTGTGTGTTTATTTTGTTGTCTGAAGTCCCTGGGACTTTTCCCCTCCCCCCTACCCCTCTTCCTGTAAAGTAAACAGTCAAAACCTGTGTGCTCAGAGAGAGGAGGGGTTGCATCTGGGCTTAAAGGGCTTGGGCAGCATCCCAACATGGGGTCAATTATCAATAACAAAGTAAATAGCAAATGTGTGCGGTGGCCATTGTCACCATGAGGTGCAAATTATGGTGGATTAGAAAGGGCCTGTGTGCATACATCTGCATGCTGTGTAAAACAAAGCTAGCACTGTGATTCTTTCAGTCTCACTGTGTTTCTTTAAATTTATTTCAGCTAGCATAATTTTGCATGCTGGTAATTGTAGACTTTCATTCAGAATGGGGGAAATAAAGATACAGCTGTTATCGTTTTGTCAGTGCGCTTGTGAGTGCATAGAAAAATAACAATCGTGTGAGTCCCAGCTTGCAAGAGAAAAAGGTACATCTCGCTTTGCGTATTTATGGTAAAACTGAATACTTTTTTTATATTTTCAGATATTGAGTTCCCGGTTTTAAAGTTCTAGTACCCAAACTGTATTAACGCTTAGGATGGACTATAGCGTCATATGGAGGAGCCCACCTCTATTGATGTTCCAAAACAGGAATTCTAGCGATAACTGCAATTTTACATTTAAGTAAACAAGGAAAAATACTAGCTGCACTGCCTTCTGGTGCTTGTACACTTACATTTAGAAAACAAAAGAGGAATGTAAAGTGACATGTGTAAAGACCGGAGAGGGGGGTCTGCACTTCCACTCTCTATATTTGTAGAGGGGAGGCACAGAGACCCTTGCCAAGATTCTCTGTTACGGTAGCAATGGACGAGCAATCAAGTCCTAGCTTCTCGGGAGGTGATGCGAGCTGGTTCTTAAGTACAGTGTAGCCCTCAAGTACCCACAAAGGAATGTCCACACACTGTATCGGTTACAACACAGTCTTTATATAATTAATATTCAAGGTCATATACACGATCACGATAACTCACTTTGTACTCCGAAAATCAACAATGGTAAATATGTACAATTCTAAAGTGGTACCACTAACGTTATTAGATCTCCTTAAAGTGCATACGGTCAGAATGACAAACAGATCAAAATAAAGAGGAAACCAGCAGTAGAGAGAGGAAGGAAAGCAAGATGGTTGAGCAATAGGCAGAATACTGTCCCCGTCCACCTGAACACAGTTCTGTGTGGAGATCCCCCCACCTGGGCAACCTGTAGAAGAAAGATACAAGCCCAGTCCATATATTGTTCACACTTGACTTTCCAATAGTTCTGCAACCCCAAAGTACCTGGCGTTGTACCGTTCCTGGTCGGGGAAATCGACAACCCTTCTTGAGTGTCCTCCCTTTCAGGCAGGAGTCACATGTCGTCAAACATCCGACGGAGAACAGGTTGAGTTACGACAGTGAAGTGGCCGCGTCGTTCCTAGCGGTGCTCGTTGACGGGAAAGCGTAAATGTCCTGCAAGGAAGTGGCGTGCGGGGTACCTCGGTGTCAATAGTTCTGGACTGCAAAGAGTTGAAGAACTGTGTCCCAGCAAAGGCATTGAGTCGTCGGGGTCTCTGTGGTCTTAGGGTGGCGGGAAACCCACCGGTGGATGCTCCTCGGCGCGTCGACGGTCAGGCCTTCTCCAGCAGCATACAGCAGTGACGATGCGGACAAGAGCGTCCTTGGATCAATGAAGTTCTTAGGCAATGTGAGCACGGTGGCCCCAGCCGGCGACGGCGGTCGGTGAAAGTGGCGGACAACAGTCCGGGCGCTTCTCCTTGGAGTTCCGCAGCAGTCCCCATATCGGGTCGGCAGCCTGTCGAAGGTCTGTCTACCAGGGAGCTTTAGGCAAAGATCAGCTGTGCACGATGGTCTCTCATAGCGCGGGAAGAGGGCGCCTTACCAGGTCCTCTCTGGGTCAGTTCTTGAAGCACAGCAGCTTTCAGATTGTGAAGGAGAGCAACAGCAATTCTTCTCGTCCAGCAGGGCTTCAGGATCATGCTTTAGTTACTCCAGTTACTCGATGTAGTGAACTTCAGCTTCTGAACATGATTCCTCTCAGTGAGGGGCCCCCAGAAATACTGTTGATCTCCCATTCATTCCGCTGGGTCACACTCAAGCATCCAATCACGACTACAGCCATTCAGGCAGGCAGGCAGCCAATCAGGCACACGAGGTATTCAGGCCATTCACTTCTCTCCAGACACTCACAACAAGTTATGTGTATTGGGACAAGTATCAAGCCATTCAACACTCCAAGCTGCATTCATACCAGTTTCGGGCAGGGCTGTCTCAACCATTGTGTCAAACACCAGATACTAGACAGCCACAGCATAGAATGTATATTCGTCACACACTCCATTCACCCAGGTCCCACCCATTGGCGTACCCACAACATACAGTCGTTGAGAAGGCTCCAGCCAGTCTGGTCGACACTCCCCCACACTACCATATATGGAACTTCCACCCAACAGCCAGTGAGGGTGAAGGGACAGAGGCAGTGCTTCCCGGGACTTCGGGAAGATCAAGGTAGCAGGTGATGGAAGGCAAGAGGCCATGGGGGCCATTTTGTCTCCATCAGGAATCTACCGATTCCAATGATAGGTCCTGGGCATTCCAAAATGGAGGACGCTCAGAGCACCAGTCATTTCAGCACGGAGCTGCCACCAGCCCATACCCTGCTCTGTGGGTCACACACAGGTGCTCAGAAACATACACTAGGGGCACAGGGTTGCTCCCCTACCCATGGGTGCCATAAGGGTATCCCATGGGTCTGCTCACCAAACCAAAAGAGAGAGAGCTGCACCGCCAGGAGTCCCACATGAACTCCTGCGTGGAAAACACGACAGAACACACGATAAAAAGCAGTAAAGGACAAGGATATGGAGGCCCTGTCCCTCCGATGCATTTCCAGCATCACAGTCGCCCCCCCAGACTCCCCCCCCAGACTGAGGTGGAGGGTGCCTAATCTACCACGGGATAGGCACCCTCATCCAGACAGTCAACATACCTTCTGGAAAGGTAGAAACAGGGGGGGCTTGGAGGGGTACCTTTTTCCAGGTGTAAGGCTGGAAAACCAAGGTAGTTGTAGGCAGGACCCGGTCAGTCGAAGGCACTGAAAAAATGAAAACCAATTAAGTAGGGTTTTGGAACTAAACCGGCACGGTGGTTGAGTGGAGGATTAGGGGTGTGTAGCCACAATGTAATAATGACTAGCACAGAGTGGAAGGGCTTGGAATTTAATACGGCCATCAGTGAGGCATGGTAGCCAAATAATATAATATACCGGCAGAGTGACTCGTGCGGCGAGCGTAATACGGGTGAACCGCTCAAGGTTTTTATCAGGGTTCTAAAAAGTAAAAGAATCACGAAAGCAAGGCTTACCTGGTGGCGTTATGAATACGCCACCAGGTAATATTGCTGTAATTTATTTTACATATATGATAACTTTTTTACCTATCCTCGGACAACCCATTGGTTGTTGGGCTTAAACAACCCTTTTCTTCCATTAAATGGATGATGTTAATATCACCGTCTTTACGGATGATACATACAAAAAACTATTAGTTACGCCCTCGCTGTTGGGAAACAAAACACCGGCAGCCATCCCAGTTCAAAATCCATCCACCAATGATCTTGATATTTTATTTGCAAAAAAGAAAAAACTCGTGAGGACAGAATCTCACGGACACCTGATGCTTGAGTATCTTAAAGCAGGAGTAATCCCTGAAGGTCTCCAAGTCAGAAATAGCCCACGTGTTTTCCTAGACAACCCCCAGATTTATGAAAAAGTTCAGTGGAGTAGGCAATAAATGCTCCCGTGATTGGGTGATCCTAGTCATAGAAACTGCAGAGGAAGAAGCCAAGAGCCAAAAAGAAGAACTCTGAGTTCTCGAAGATAAAATCAAAACTGAAAACGTTATTCCAGATATCAAAACCCATTTGGAAAGAATCGAGGAAGAAATCAAGAAATTTGAAAAATTTACAATTGATAAACAAATATGGAAACTGCAGAACGACGTTAAAAATTACAAGGAAGAAAGAACTTATCCGTACCTTGTACCAGGTTTCTACAATCAAGCAAACCAGAATATCCAGCAGAACAAACACAACCCACGCAGACCACAAAAGAAATTTGTCAGCTTTTCAAATAGCTTGAATAGCAGTGGACAAGTAGTGACACAAGGTCAGCCGCCTCAGGAACATCGACCCCTAACCAACAACAGGGTTTTCAAGGACGTGGACAGAGAGGATGACCAAGACAATACCAACAACACCCAATGAGAACACGCCAATGGATGCCACCAGGGAAATAAACTTGGTAATACCCATTTTCAATTTGAGTCAACACATACTCTCCCATGAAGAAATCAGTGTTCTCAGCAAAGGTCTAAGTTTCATCCCTACAACGCCAGCAAATAGATTCCAAACGGAAGTTGAATTACGAAAATTCTTCCGCACCATCAGACTAAAATACTTTTTTATGAATAAAGCAGACCAAGACCCTCCTACCTCCATGGGTCTAAGACCTCCCTCCTCTTTCATGCCATTATCCCACATGGTCTGTCCTGAAATTCTGGCATATGAAAACCGCATCCTTTTGGAAGTAAGCCAACTTTTTGACAAAAACATCAGATATCCTGACAACCTAGATAAAAAAAAACCTTTGGCACTCAATAACCTTGAGAATAACCTTCAATTCCTCATCAAACCCGCCGACAAAGGTGGAGGCATAGTCCTCTGGGCAAAAACATTGTACAACACAGAAGTTCAGAAACACCTCAACAACACCAAATTCTACAGACAGATACCCACCGATCCAACAACCAGACTTCTCACCAAAATCGAGAGCCTGATGTGCCACACCTGGCAAGAAGGCTGGATCGACGATGATGAAAGACTTTTCTTGATAAACCGTAATCCGATTTTACCTGCCTTCTATTTGTTACCCAAAACCCACGAGGATGCCAGCAATCCTCCAGGCCGACCAATAGTAGCTGGAATAGGATCAATTTTAGAACCACTATCTATCTATATTGACTATTTCTTACGACCATTCATTGGACAAATGCGCTCCTATGTACAAGACACCACATCAACCAAAAAGAAATTGGACACCCTATCTGTTGGACACAATGATCTTCTGGTCACTTTGGATGTTGAATCTTTGTATACTAGTATCCCGCAACGCGAATGCATAGATGTTTTAGCCACCTACCTCAACCGTAGAACTAACATGGAGCCTTCAACTGCTTTCCTACTTGAATGTATCCGGCTTGCCCTCACAGAAAACTACTTCATCTATGAAAAAACGTTTTTACCAACAGTGCCACAGCACCTCTATGGGAGCACCCTTCGCACCTGATGTAGCGAACCTCTTTATGGACTCTTTTGAAGACAAATCAATCTAAAACATCAATAATCCATTCAAAGACAAGATAGGTTTCTGGGTTCGCTACATTGTTGATGTACTTATGACGTGGAAGGGCAACGAAACAGACTTGCAAGAATTCTACATCTGGCTCAACAGCAAAGACCCGTGTATTAAATTCACCATACAGTCAGACAAAATTTCCATCCCCTTCTTAGACCTTATGGTATACAAAACAACTACCAACACTCTAGCTACCACTCTTTATCGTAAACCTTCTGCAAAAAACACTCTTTTGGAATTCAAGAGTTTCCATCCTGCAGCACTTAAAGACAATCTACCTCTGGGCCAATTCTTACGCCTTAGGCGTAATTGCACAACCTGGGAAGACTACAACATAACCAGTGAAGACCTCTCACTGCGCCTTAAAGAAAGAGGATACTCAAGCCATATCATTCGCCAGGCAAGGAAAAAAGCGAAAAACAGGAGTAGAGAATCTTGTCTCACACTGACACCACGGGACAAATGTATGGAAAAAATAACCTGTGTCACCACTTTTACTCCTTTAAGCAACCAAATTAAGAAAAGCATCTTACGCCATTGGAGCATCTTGCAAACGGAAACCTTCAAACCTCTCAAACCTCGATTCGCCTTCAAAAGAAGCAGAAATCTAAAGGATAGACTGGTCAACACCTATACTGAATCCACTAAACCCATTGAAAGACAAAATACCTTATGGAAACTACCACCGGTGAAAGGCCACTTCAGATGTGGATCTTGCTCCGTTTGCTGCCTAACAAAAGACATGAAATCCGTTGAACTCAATGGCAAACCTTGGACTTTCAACACCTTCACCAACTGCAAAAGTAAATGGACGGTCTATGCCATACAATGCCCCTGTAAGCTACTCTACATTGGCAAAAGCAAACGCGAGATACGACAACGCATTTGTGAGCATCGCTCCTGTATCAAGAATGGCATCCAAGACAAACCAATGGTAGCGCATTTCCACGAAAAGAAACACACACATATTGACATTTTCTGGTTCATCTTGCAAACAGCCAAGAACCCATTCAGAGGAGGTGATAGAGATCTGGCCCTACGAAAATTGGAGCAACAATGGATATATCGCCTAAATTCAGTGAAACAAGGCATAAATGTCGCCATTGAATGGAGCCTTTTCTTCAAATAACTTCCCCCCACTACCTCCCTTTAATTAAGTCTCTTCTCTCCCATACACAACATGATTGGCATCTAGTTGACTATCCATCCTCTTTCAATAATCCAAATGTCGTAAACCAACATTTTTCAAACCATGTCATGTCTTGTGCCAATATTATATTCTAAATTTACCCTCTAAATATTATGCCTGAAAATAATGAACAATTTCCGTTGTATTTACCTGGACATTAACGTCGTTTGTTATCTCGCAATATGTATATGCCTTTGTTGGTTTTCTTTTGGTTTAAACATGCTATCACCTGTGCTCACATTATGCCATGTAAATACCTAGTGGCTATGTGACTAATGTATACTTTTCCTATTGCCTTCATTTTACAATAAGTAATATACTGTTAAATCACAACAGAATGGAATAATGTTTTTAGACCACATCTAGTGCTGTGTTATTACTAGTTGTCCTTTTTCCCTTTCCGAATGATTACCATGCAAAATAATGTACATCTGGCACAGATGTTTATGTGAGTCCCCCCCTCCCCCTCTCAGACAACTTTCCCAATATATGAGCATTTTTGGAGCTGCCACAGCACTCATCGCGCATGCTCCATAAAATAGTATTCCTAAATCGCACATGCGTGTTGGTAGCCTTCCTTCGGCCCCACTGCACGTATACGCCGCGATCAATACTTTGTTGTCCCACTCGAAGAGATCCACAGCTCTTTTCCGCTCACCAACCAGCACTGCCGTATTCATAACGCCACCAGGTAAGCCTTGCTTTCGGTGATTCTATTACTTTTTAGAACCCTGATAAAAACCTTGAGCGGTTCACCCATATTACGCTCGCCGCACAAGTCACTCTGCCGGTATATTATGTTATTTGGCTACCATGCCTCACTGATGGCCGTATTAAATTCCAAGCCCTTCCACTCTGTGCTAGTCACTATTACATTGTGGCTACACACCCCTAATCCTCCACTCAACCACCGTAGTTCACAACGTTGTGAGCACTCTCTTTTGGCCGCTTCAGACAGCAACTCTGGCCGAGCACAAATAGGCACTTCATTTCTCTTTCACTTTTAAATGCAGGCACTATCTAAAGCACCTTGCCGGTTTAGTTACCAAACCCTACTTAATTGGTTTTCATTTTTTCAGTGCCTTCAACTCACTGGGTACTGCCTACAACTACCTTGGTTTTCCAGCCTTACACCTGGAAAAAGGTACCCCTCCCTTTAAAAATGATCACCTTGCTGTAATTTATTTTACATATATGATAACTTACTGTTATCCATTTCATCCCTGTAGACCCAGGCTACAGTGTTTCGCCTAGCAAACAGCGCAGCTCCCTTTTTTGAAACAAATCTTCCAGTCTACCGCTGATATTTAAAGGTAGGCCTTGACTCCGCAGTGTTTGTGGTCCCCCCCTTCCTTTCAAACACTATTCTAAATTGTTCTATCTTCTTTTAGAAAACTTCCCCCTTGAACCACGTCCTGATGAAAGTCCGGACCCTTAATTTTACAACACCACTACGCTCAAGTGAAGGCTTACTCCACCCCGGACTGGAAACATATTTCTGTGTCGACAACCAATACTACTATCTGTTTAAAAGTAGTAATGTAAACCCTTTTCACACAATATGTTACTAACCTCCACTTTAAACTGTGATGTTTAAAACAGTTCTAATTTTGTGTTGAGGTTTGGCTCAAGTAAACCCTTGAATAGGTTCTGTTTCTATATACTTACTGTTTTTATAGTGTGCAATAATGTTTTGAATAAATCTACTTGTTTTGAAAATTTCTCTCCCCTGACCCCCCTTTGCCAGCATCTATACACTGGCAACCTGCTTCTCTCAAGCCTATCTTCTACATACGGTTAGAATAGGGGTAGCCTATGACTCTTCTCTTCTTACTACCTTCTGGAAAGGCCATCTGCATTATCGTGACTCTTCCCTGGTCTGTGCACAATGGTAAAGTCTAGTCCTTGCAGACTAATGGACCACCTGAGCAGTTTTGGGTTTTCACCCTTCATCTGCATAAGCCACTTCAGGGGCTTATGATCGGTTTGGACCTTGAAGGTAGACCCAGTAAGGTAGGGTCTAAAACGCCTAAGCTCCAAACAATACTAAAACATTCCTTTTGAACAGTAGCCCACCTAAGTTCCCTACCCTTCAGTTGTCTACTGATGAATATGATCGGATGTTCTCTTCCTTTGCCATCTAACTGGGACAAGACAGCTCCAATTCCGGTGTCACAGGCGTCAGTTTGAATGATAAAGGTCTTGCTGTAATCAGGCGCACACAGCAGGGGTGCCCGACACAGAATTCCTTTGAAGCCATCAAAGGCCCTCTGACAGTCTTCAGTCCAATTAACCTTCCTAGGTTGTTTGGGCGAAGTCAACGCTGTCAGGGGTGCAGCTATGGTTCCATAGTCTGCCATGAAATTGCGATAATACCCAGTGAGGCCCAGAAAGGCTCTCACCTGGGTTTGAGTAGTTGGAGTCTCCCAATCATGTACATCCTGTACTTTACTGGGGAGAGGTTGGATTTGACCCACTCCTACCTCATGACCAAGATAGGTGACTTTCCCCTGAGCTATCTGGCAGTTGGTGGCCTTGATAGTGAGGTTAGCCCTCTTTAACGCCTGCAACACTTTATCCAGATGAGTCACATGCTCGTCCCATGTGGAACTGTAGATGGCAATGTCGTCTAAGTAAGCCACACAAAAGGCTTCCAGCCCACTGAGCGCATGGTTGACTAATCTCTGGAAAGTGGCAGGGGTGTTCTTCAGCCCGAAAGGCAGGACTCTAAACTGGTAGAGTCCCTCTGGTGTTGAGAACACCGTCTTTTCCTTGGCATGGTCCGTCAGATCTATTTGCCAATAGCCTGAAGTAAGGTTGAAAGTGCTCACAAATTTGGCAGCACCTATGGTGTCCACGAGCTCATCAGCCGGGGGCAAAGGGTGCGCGTCAGTTTTGGTGACGCATTGACTCCGCTGTAGTCCACACAGAACCTCCAATCCTTTGTACCTGCCTGGGAACTTGCCTTGGGGACAAGAACCACAGGACTGGACCAGGGACTGGTTGAGGGTTCAATAACAGATCCAAAATCTTGGCGACCTCAGCCTGGATGTGGTTCTTGAAAGTATCTGACATACGGTAGCACCTGCTTTTGACAGGCACACTGTCACCAGTGTCAATCTCGTGCCTACACCACGGTGTAAGGCCAGGTGTCAGTGAAAACAGAGAGGCGTACTGATGGAGCAAAGACCGGGAGAGAGATGCATTCCCTCCACTGAGCCATCCTGAGGTTTGCTATGCAGCAAATCAGGAAGGGGCTCACTCTCATCCTCTTCTTGCCCTGAAGCTAGCAAGAGACATGAGACTTCGGCCCGCCTGTGGAAAGGCTTGAGCCTGTTAACATGGAATATCTGAGGGGCTACCCCAGAGGCTCCCATGTCAACCAGATAATTGACCTCGCCCATCTTGGAGATTATCCTGAAGGGTCCAGTCCACTTATCTGCCAAAGCCCGAGGCTTGGTAGGCTCCATCACAAGGACCTCCTGTCCCGGCGTCCAATCCACTTGCGATGCTTTAAGGTCATGCCAGTACTTATTCAATTCCTGGCTGGCCTTAAGACTTGCTGTTGCTTGACCCATCATCTGTGTTATCCTCCATCTGAGGCCTAACAAATAGTCCCCACTTGCTTGGCGGGACCTGGGGGGTGGCCTCCCAACCTTCTCAGATCAAGGCGAGGGCCCCCCTCACGGGGTGCCCAAAGAGTAACTCAAAGGGGCTGAAACCAACACCCTCTTGAGGTACCTCTCTGTAAGAAAACAGCATGCATGGCAGGAGTAGATCCCACTTCTTCCTGAGGGGCTCTTCCAAAGCACCTAACATGCCCTTGAGAGTTTTATTAAATCTCTCAACCAAACCGTTGGTCAGGAAGTGGTAAGAGGTGGAGAATTTGTAAGTTACTCTGCATTCTTTCCACATGGTTTTCATGTAACTCGACATGAAGTTGGATCCTCTATCAGAGACAACCTCCTTAGGGAATCCAACACAGGTGAAAATGCCCAGGAGAGCCCTGGCAACCACCTTGGCCGTAACCGTCCGAAGGGGTATAGCCTCAGGGTACCTGGTGGCATGAGCTACCAAAACTAGGATGAACCAATGTCCACCCGACGTGGGAGGGTCAAGTGGACCAACAATGTCGATGCCCACCCTCTAAAATGGTGTGCCAACCACTGGCAATGGTTGCAGTGGTGCGATGACTCTGCCTCCAATCTTGCCAGACAACTGACAAGTGGGGCAGGTCCTGCAGTGGGACTCCACTTCTACTCCCATCCGTGGCCAATAGAAATGGGAAGAGAGCCTCTGCTTAGTCTTCTTGGTACCAACTGCAGCAGGAAGTGCTGGTAAACCTGGGGTACCGCCAACCTCTTGAGGGCACCAGGTTCAGGCTTACTGGGCACACTAACAAGGAGCTCACCCTCCCAATAAATCTGAAATGTCCTAGGCACTTCTCCCTGTGCATGGGACAGGGCCTGTGTCCTCAGACCCTCGAGAGAGTGACACTCTCTCTGTCCCTTACAGAAGTCCGCCCGGGAGGGTCCCCCTTCAGCCAACAAGCATTGAAGGTCGGGATGATCCTCCGGGTTAAGAGTCACTACCACAGGAAAGTCTTCTGGCTCATCTCCCACAGGAGTTGAGATGGGATTTACCACTGGAACCGGCCCGTCCGGAGCATGGATCCCAATGGGTGCTGTCGGAACAGCGGGAGGAGTAGGGGCTCCCTCCACAGAGGTGGCCTTCTTACTCCTCCGTTTCCTTCGTGCCTTGGGTTTCCCCTTTGGCAAGGGTACCGGGCTCGCAGCCGGACCCTGTGTGACCTGCGATTGGGTGACTGCCACAGCAGCCATGGGTAGACCATCTGTGATCATCCCTATTCGACCAAATCATTTCCCAACAAAATATTCACAGGCACGTTGTCCTGAAGCAGGACCGGAAACTTTGCTGTCTTGTCTCCAATCGTAATGTTCACTAAGGCTACAGGCGATAATTTGGGGGGCCCTCTGTAACGCTCACCTGACTCCCACGGAGACGCTGGCCTGGTTTGAGCTGCTGTGACCTCTTCTAAAGTGATGCGCAGGACTCGGAAGACAGACTGGACCGGACCCCCAAATCTTGCTTGTCTGGCTCGCAGAAGTATCCTTCTGTAGGTGGAAATAGGGGATTAGCTGTCTGCGGGGTAATGCGTCGGCCTCCCACTTACCCCTCTCACCCTCCTCCAAAACCCTTCTGTGCTTCCCCGTGGCGTCTCACCTTAGGGTCTGGAAGGACGAGCTCTCCATCCTGCTTCTGATGCAGGGGCGCGTTGGTATCCAGTTACTTCACTGGATTTTCGGATTGGTGGTTTCTGATGCGGGGGCGCGTTGGTATCCAGTTACTTCACTGGATTTTCAGATTGGTGAGAACCAAACTTGCTTGGCTTCCAGGTAAGTTTTTGATAAGTGGTTCCCCTTGTGTTTATGCATTAATGTTCTAAAACTAGTGTCTTTTTCCCCATAGGGGCCGGGGAACGGAATGCCGGGGAACAGGCACCGACCCGAGATGAGAGGTGAAATCCTTGTGGAAATCAGGTAGGTCTTTAATGAGCGTCTTGGTAATATCTTTTCATTCGCTCATTAACGCTGATGTCTTTTTCCCCTTAGGGGCTGGGGTCCGAAAATGCCTGGATGCGGCGCGGACCCGAAATGAAAGGGAATGACCCAGCAGGTAAGTCTTAACATGGAGATTTAGCTTCCCTTTTCCCTTCTTTCTCTCACCTTCGTTATTGTCTTTTTCTCCTAGGCGCTGGGGCGCGACGGCGGATCCGGATGGTCGCTGCAGAACATGGAAGCACCCTGTAAGGTGAGTAGAATGAGGCGCTGCAGCGATCGATGCGATGTGCTTTTAAAAATAAATGTCTTCCTTTTCAGGATCGTCAGAGAAATGTCTCTGGGATGCAGATTTAGCAGGTAAGGCCTTTTCCTTCATCTGTTCTCTTGTTCCCTTCCTTTGCAGGTGATTCAGGATGCTGGCAGGCGTGGCAGAAGTCAGGATGCAGGAGCAGACACGGTGAGCGTCCAGCTGCTAGATGCAGAACAACGCGAAGCACGTGTGGCAGTCCGGGCGTGGTTTAAATAGCATTGGAAGAAGTCCCAGGTAAGTATTCTTCCACGGTCCCCACCCAAGTAAAATAGTTCCTTTAATAAAGTAGTCCCTCCTAAGCCTTATTTGGCTTGAGGCTTTATGCAGCATGATCTTCGTCAGGTAAGTGCACCAAACACCTTCTTTTATGAGCCTGGCGCCTTTGGCGCCAGGACTGATGTCCAATATGAGCCTGGCGCCAAAGGCGCCAGGACAAAGTCCAAAGAGCCCCTATTAGGGGCCGCTGAGTTTTTTCCCGAGGGCATGATGCCTGCTTCCGGGGTTGCTGGGCCTGTCCCGGTGCTCTGGGGGCAGGCATCATGACAGCACTCCCCCCCCAAGGCCCCTTCAAGGTCGTTCCTTCTGGAGGTTTCGGTTTGTTTGGGAAATTCCGATGGAACCTTTTTACCAGCCGAGGTGCATGTACGTGGTCGCTGGGTTCCCAAGACCTTTCCTGAGGCCCATACCCTTTCCAATCAATTAGATAGAAAAGTTTTGATTTTGAGATTTTAGAATCCAAAATGTCTTTTACCTCGAATTCAGGTTCCCCATCTATCTGAATTGGTTCTGAAGGCTTTATTAATCTGGTTCCTGGTTGCACTGGTTTCAAAAGTGACACATGAAAAACGGGATGAATCCGCATGTTGGTTGGCAGCTCGAGCTTGACTGCCACTGGATTAATGATAGCTTTGATCGAATAAGGGCCTATATACCTTGGATTAAAAGTTCAAGGTCCCTTGAGCGATAAATGTTTTGTAGCCAACCATACTTGATCTCCTATTTGGTATGAAGGCGCCTCTCTCCGATGCTGATCTGCATTTTTCTTGTATTTCTCTTTCGCTTGTTGCAAATGGGCAGTTGCATTCTTGAAGGCTTGAGTTATAGTGGAATGCAAATGGTCCACTGCGGGCATTTCGAGGCTCAGAGGAGAGTCCAGGTCTGAAGTACGAGGGTGATGTCCATATAGGGTGTAAAAGGGGCTTTGTCCAGTTCCAGAGTGCACCAAGTTATTGTATGCATATTCGGCCACCCATAACAAATCCTTCCAATTACCCTCCGATTGGTGCAACATACACCGTAGGTATTGTTCAAGGGTCTGGTTCGTTCTCGCTGTCTGACCATCGGTCTGTGGGTGGTGGCTGGTTGAGAGTCTTACGTCGATTTGTGCCAGTTGACAACACTTTTTCCAAAAGTGTGAAATAAACTGGCTTCCCCGGTCGGAGACTAATATGGACGGGAATCCATGCAAAAGGATAATATTTTCGAGGAATTCCTTGGCAAGGACAGAAGCTGAAGGTAATCCTCTCAACGGAATAAAATGAGCCATTTTTGAAAATAAATCCACCACAACCAGAATGGCATTGTATCCATTACAAGGGGGAAGGTCCGTGATAAAATCTAGTGATAAGGTGTGCCAAGGCGCTGGTGGAATGTCTAAAGGCTGAAGAAGACCGGCGGGTCTTGTCTTTAGGCCTTTGTTTTGGGCGCAAACTCCACAGGACATCACGAAAGATTTAATATCCTTTCGCCAGGAAGGCCACCAGAATTGTCGTTTAATTTTTTCCTCAGTTTTGGCAATGCCAGGATGTCCTTCCATCAGGGCATCATGATGACGGGAAATAACTAGTTCTTGTAATTCCTTTTCTGGCAGAAATAAGCGTCCTTGGAAGTAAGGTAGGCCATTGTTGATCGAAAAGTAAGATCCTCTTTGGATCCAATCCTGCAAGGCGGTAGAGTCCAGGAGTTGTTTTACTCGTGCTTGAATGTCTTCGAAGGTTTGTAAGGAGGTTAATCCCAAAATTCTTTGTTCGGGAATGATCGGCACAGGTTCTGAATTAGTGTCTATTTCTCCCATTCCTATTCGAGATAGTGCATCTGCTTTGCCATTCTTACAGCCGGGACGGTAAGTGATTACAAAATCGAACTCAGCAAAGAACAAAGCCCATCGGAGCTGATGTGACGATTGAGCCTTGGCAGTCTTTAAGTATTGCAAGTTTCGGTGATCAGTGATCACGGTAATGGTGTGCCTGGCGCCAAGAAGATAATGCCGCCAAGCCTTAAAGGCGGACTTAATGGCTAATAATTCCTTATCGGTTATTGCATAATTTACCTCAGGAGCTGAAAACTTTCTGGACCAGAATGCTACAGGATGCAGTTGGTTGGTTTCAGGGTCTCTCTGAGACAGGACAGCTCCCATGGCTAAACTGGATGCGTCAGTTTCGACTATGTATGGGAGATCGGGACGCGGGTTCTTCAAAATAGGTGCAGACGTGAATTTAGCTTTCAATTCCTGAAAGGCCTGTTCAGCTTCCTTGGTCCATTCAAAACGTTTATTTTTCCGCAAGAGTGCAGTGATGGGTTGTACTACACGTGAGAATTCCGGAATAAATCTGCGATAAAAATTGGCAAAACCAAGCATGCTTTGGACCCCTTTCACCGACCTAGGAGATGACCATTTGAGGATGGCCTCCACTTTCTGTGAGTCCATTCGGACCCCATTAGGTGTCAGGATGAATCCGAGAAACTCTACCTCGGTGGTATGGAAAACACACTTTTCCAGTTTAGCAAACAGTTTGTGCTGACGCAATTTCTCAAGGACGGCCCGGACATGCTTTCTGTGATCAGATTCCGAAGAGGAGTGCACAAGAATTTAATCGATATATATGACAGCACAAACATCGATGAGTTCCCGAAGGACATCGTTCATGAAGAATTGGAAGGCAGCAGGCGCGTTGCACGACCCGAAAGGCATCACTTGGTATTCGAATAATCCGTATTTTGTACGGAAAGCGGTTTTCCATTCGTCGCCTTCCTTTACTCGCACCAGATGATAAGCCCCCCGGAGATCTAACTTGGTGTATACGCAAGCGTCCTTCACCTGGTCAAGGAGTTCAGGGATCAGAGGCAGAGGGTAACGGTTTTTAACCGTTATCTGGTTCAATGCGCGGTAGTCGATACAAGTTCTAAGGTCGCCTTCTTTTTTGGGCACGAAGAACAAAGCCGAGGATGCCGGGGACTTTGACGGGCGAATAAAACCATTGGCTAGGTATTGATCCAAATATTGTCTCAAATGCAGGTTCCCAGGTTCGGTAAGGGCATAAATCCTGCTACAAGAGGGTTGTGCACCGGGCACCAGATCGATTTGGCAATCGTACGATCTGTGGGGAGGTAACATGTTGGCCTGTTCCTTTTGGAAGACGTCCTGAAAGTCTTGGTATTCCAGAGGTAGTTGCATAGAGGCAGAGGTTACAGATGCTAGACTAATCTTCTGATTTTCTGGGTAGCAGGTTTGTGCACAATCCGGGAAGGTTATTCTCTTAGCTCGCCAATCAATTTGAGGATTATGTGTCTCTAACCAAGGAATTCCAAGAATAACCTGAAATTGTGGAGCCTTGATTACATCAAACTCAACTGCCTCCCGATGGCCGTCCGGACCAATAAGAGTCACCTCAGAAGTGGAATGTGTTACCGGTCCAGAGGCAATATCAGTTCCATCGACTGTAGTGATGACATCTTTGCTGGTTTTAGGACGCAGAGGGAGGTTAATCCTAGAGACCAATTCACGATCCACATAGTTTCCTATAGCCCCACTATCGATGTATGCCTTTATTGCATGCAACCGCTTAGGCTGTTCCGGATCTACGAGAACCATTGGCACAATGAAATGCGAAGTCTGAGAGTTAGTTTTGAAGCTCGGCAAGCGGACCCCTACACTTGTCGGGCAGAGTCGTTTCCCGGAACAGAGTCTTCATGGTTTTTATCAGCGGCGCCTACCACCTTCTTGGGCGGTTTTGCTGGGCAATCTCGTAGAAAGTGTCCAGAGTTCCCACAATAAAGACATAATTTTAACTGCCGCCTCCTTTCACGTTCCTTTTGAGTTAAAGATCCTTTAACCCCTCCAATTTGCATAGGCTCAGAGACATCAGCACCCTTGGGGTTAGCGTGGGTCTTGACCAACACCCGGGTCTCAAACTTGGACCGATCTGCTTTTTTGTTTTGAAGTCTGTGTTCCAATTGGACCACTAAGTCTATATATTCTGTGCATTCTTGGGGCGGATTTACAACGTGGGCCAAGACATCTTTAAGTTCTCCGCGTAGACCTCGATAAAATAACGTGATTCTTTTATCCTCTGGCAACCCAGTTTCCACAATTAGTCTATTAAAGGTTGCAATGTAGGATAGGAGGTCCTGATTGCCCTGTCGCAGGGATAGAAGTTTGTCATCCAGAGCCTGCCCCTGAGAGTGTCGAGCAAATAACCTTTCCATGCTTGCTTGAAATCCTTGAAAATCACAGAGAATTGGGTCATCGTGAGTAACCAGTGGAACTGACCAATCGGCAGCACAGCTGCTGAGATATGACAATACAAAGGCTACCTTGGTCTGATCATTAGGGAAGGCCCCAGGTCTGCATAAGAAGTGCAAACGACACTGATTCATGAATACGGCGAATCGTTTGGGGTCCCCAGCAAAGCATTTGGGTGGGGCCAGCGGCATGTTTCCAGGTAGATTAATCTGCACAGGATTACTGAAAACCGCAGGAGCGGGGTTCCCGGAACCGGGTAGAGGAGTTTGTCCAGCTTGACCTTGCAAAAGCTGTCTGGCCAGGTCATCAGTTCTTTCCTTTGATACAATTAATTCCCTCCTGAGGGCATTAGTCTCTTGACGAGCGACATGTACTTCGGCCCGTAATTCCCCCAGTAATTGGGCCAACTGATCAGTCTCAGAAGTTTCCATAGCGCCTGGGTTGGAATTTGTAGGAAGGCTTCATGTTCTGTAACGCTCACCTGACTCCCACGGAGTCGCCGGCCTGGTTTGAGCTGCTGTGACCTCTTCTAAAGTGATGCGCAGGACTCGGAAGACAGACTGGACCGGACCCCCAAATCTTGCTTGTCTGGCTCGCAGAAGTATCCTTCTGTAGGTGGAAATGCGGGGTAATGCGTCGGCCTCCCACTTACCCCTCTCACCCTCCTCCAAAACCCTTCTGTGCTTCCCCGTGGCGTCTCACCTTAGGGTCTGGAAGGACGAGCTCTCCATCCTGCTTCTGATGCAGGGGCGCATTGGTATCCAGTTACTTCACAGGATTTTCGGATTGGTGGTTTCTGATGCGGGGGCGCGTTGGTATCCAGTTACTTCACTGGATTTTCGGATTGGTGAGAACCAAACTTGCTTGGCTTCCAGGTAAGTTTTTGATAAGTGGTTCCCCTTGTGTCCATGCATTAATGTTCTAATGCTAGTGTCTTTTTCCCCATAGGGGCCGGGGTACGGAATGCCGGGGAACAGGCACCGACCCGAGATGAGAGGTGAAATCCTTGTGGAAATCAGGTAAGTCTTTAATGAGCGTCTTGGTAATGTCTTTTCATTCGCTCATTAACGCTGATGTCTTTTTCCCCTTAGGGGCCGGGATCTGAAAATGCCTGGATGCGGCGCGGACCCGAAATGAAAAGGGAATGACCCAGCAGGTAAGTCTTAACATGGAGATTTAGCTTCCCTTTTCCCTTCTTTCTCTCACCTTCGTTATTGTCTTTTTCTCCTAGGCGCTGGGGCGCGACTGCGGATCCGGATGGTCGCTGCAGAACATGGAAGCGCCCTGTAAGGTGAGTAGAATGAGGCGCTGCAGCGATCGATGTGATGTGCTTTTAAAAATAAATGTCTTCCTTTTCAGGATCGTCGGAGAAATGTCTCTGGGATGCAGATTTAGCAGGTAAGACCTTTTCCTTCATCTGTTCTCTTGTTCCCTTCCTTTGCAGGTGATTCAGGATGCTGGCAGGCGTGGCAGAAGTCAGGATGCAGGAGCAGACACGGTGAGCGTCCAGCTGGTAGCTGCAGAACAACGCAAAGCACGTGTGGCAGTCCGGGTGTGGTTTAAATAGCCTTGGAAGAAGTCCCAGGTAAGTATTCTTCCACGGTCCCCACCCAAGTAAAATAGTTCCTTTAATAAAGTAGTCCCTCCTAAGCCTTATTTGGCTTGAGGCTTTATGCAGCATGGTCTGCGTCAGGTAAGTGCACCAAACACCTTCTTTTATGAGCCTGGCGCCTTTGGCGCCAGGACTCATGTCCAATATGAGCCTGGCGCCAAAGGCGCCAGGACAAAGTCCAAAGAGCCCCTATTAGGGGCCGCTGGGTTTTTTCCTGAGGGCATGACGCCTGCTTCCGGGGGTGCTGGGCCTGTCCCCGTGCTCTGGGGGTAGGCATCATGACACCCACCAGCTAAACTGGTGGTTCTCAGAGGACCACCCACATAGTCCTCTGGCTAGAGCAGGGTCCTGTCCACCACTGTCATGCTTGCCCCAGCGCCTATCAAACCAGTAGAAGGCTGGCCATTCAAGAGGACACTTCTCAAAAACCTACGAGTGTTTTGCAGGATAGTCGCCAGTACTTCTGCGTACTGGTCCCAGGCCCCAAGGGACACTAAGGAAATCTCTACGGGAGCACCGAAGGTGATCCCAGTAGAGGAGGGGAAGACCGTGGCCTGCACCTCAGGTACAGAGTAGGGATAGGTCAGGCTGACAGCCTGGACTCCAAGTGCCTTACCCTTACACTTGGGGTCACCCCTTCGGTGATCCAGAGCCCCACAATCCCAGCATGTGCCGGGCGTGTGGGGTATGGTACTGGAACCACTGTGACCCGGCTTTGCAGCAGGCGGACCACTACTCTTACTCCCACCCACAACAGACTTATCCCTACTAGGTTTTTGGGTCTTCGGAGAGGAAGGTTTTGGTTTACCCGACTGTGATTGCTTTTGGGACTCCTCAGCTTTCTGAGAGGCCCCCTTTTCTTTGTCCTTGTCCTTCCCACTGGAGTCCTTAGGGGACACCCGGTGGGAGACCCACTTGTCAGCCAACCTAGCCAGCTTAAAGGGGTTCAAAATGTTCTGGTCAGCAACATACTGACACAGCTCTGGTGAACAGGCTTCCGAAAATGCTCAAACAACAAGAGGTGAGACAATTCAACAAACGTTTTCACTTTGTAACCATCAATCCACCCCATCATGTTCATGTGCGCAGCACTCACCCAGTCATCCCAAGACACATACTCTCGTTTCTTAAAATCCCTGAACCATTTAAGATATTGGGTAGGTGTTTTGCCAAACTTGGCGATTAAGGCAGACTTCATGCACTCATACTGACCCCTATCTTCCACACTCAGTTTCAGAATACAGTCATATCCAGTTTGAGGTACTCTGCTTAACAAACACTTAGCCCATCTCTCTTAACATCGTGAACTGCACAAGCCATTTCAAACGCTTCAATCCATTGGAGGATATCAGAACCCTCTGCATACACACCAACCAAATCTTTCATAAACTTGGTTGCTGGGGACCTGACACTCTCAACTGGTTTCGCTGAAGTCTCCACTCGATATTTCTCTAGCTGGATTAGCTGACATTCAGTGTCACGGTTCTTGAGTTCAAGGTGTGCCAACTCCTCTTTCTTAAACTCAGCATCTAGTTCCAACTTGCGATATTCAAAGGCTAACTTCATCCTCAATAACTCAAGCTCTAAAGAATTGCTGAGGTTCGGAACAGAGGCAGCAGGAATGGTGGCATTCCCAGAATCAGTTTTGGCGACAACCCCCGGGGTAGAGTCCTCATTGATTGCACCCCCCCCTTCAAGAGTTTCACAATCGATCTGGCAGTCCACCAGGGCAGCTATCAGCTCAGCCCTAGACTTATCCACAAAGTCTAATTCCCTGGCTTCACAAGCATTCTAGAGAGCCTCTAAGCTCATCCGAGTCAATTTACCATTTGCAATAGATTCAATTGCTTGTAATGCAGTTATCTTGTACACAACTAAACCTTAATTTAACAAAGTGCATATATCCCTCGTAAGTGGCACGGTTATACACTGAGTCTTAAAACCATAAGCATCCCATCGCTGCCACCAGCTGTAAAGACCGGAGGGGGGTCTGCACTTCCGCTCTCTATATGGTAGAGGGGAGGCAGAGAGACCCCTGCCAAGATTCTCTGTTACGGGAGCAATGGACGAGCAATCAAGGCCTAGCTTCTCGGGAGGTGATGCGAGCTGGTTCTTAAGTACAGGGTAGTCCACAAGCACCCATAAAGGAATGTCCACACACTGTATCGGTTACAACACAGTCTTTATATAATTAATATTCAAGGTCACATACATGATCACGATAACTCACTTTGTACTCCGAAAATCAACAATGGTAAATATGTACAATTCTAAAGTGGTACCACTAACGTTATTAGATCTCCTTAAAGTGCTTACGGTCAGAATGACTCACAGATCAAAATAAAGAGGAAACCAGCAGTGGAGAGAGGAAGGAAAGCAAGATGGTTAAGCAATAGGCAGAATACTGTCCCCGTCTACCTGGACACAGTTCTGTGTGGAGATCCCCCCACCTGGGCAACCTGTAGAAGAAAGATACAAGCCCAGTCCATATATTGTTCACACTTGACTTTCCAATAGTTCTGCAACCCCAAAGTACCTGGCATTGTAGTGTTCCTCGTCGCACTACGACGGTGAAGTGGCCGCGTCGTTCCTAGCGGTGCTCTTTGACAGGGAAGCGTAAACGTCCTACAAGGAAGAGGAGAGCGGGGCACCTCGGTGTCGATAGTTCTGGACCGCAAAGAGTTGAAAAACTGTGGCCCAGCAAGGGTGTTGAGTCGTCAGCGTCTCTGTGGTCTTAGGGTGGCGGGAAACCCACTGGTGGATGCTTGTCAGTGTGTCGACAGTCAGGCCTTATCCAGCAGGATACAGCGGCGATGATGCGGACGAGAGCGTCCTTGGATCAATGAAGTTCCTAGGCAATGGGAGCATGGCGGCTCCAGTCGGTGACGGCGGTCGGTGACAGTGGCAGACGACAGTCCTGGCGCTTCTCCTTGGAGGTCTGCAGGAGTCCCCGTATCGGGTCGGCAGCCTGTCGTAGGTCTGTCTACCAGGGAGCTTTAGGCAAAGATCAGCTGTGCACAATGGTCCCTCGTAGCTCGGGAAGAGGGCGCCTTACCAGGTCCTCTCTGGGTCAGTTCTTCAAGCACAGCAGCTTTCAGATTGTGAAGGAGAGCAACAGCAATTCTTCTCGTCCAGCAGGGCTTCAGGATCAAGCTTCAGTTACTCCAGTTACTCGTCGTAGTTGACTTCAGCTTCTGAACACGATTCCTAGCAGTGAGAGGCCCCCAGATATACTGTTGATCTCCCTTTCTTTCCGCTGGGTAACACTCAAGCATCCAATCACGACTACGGGCATTCAGGCAGGCAGGCAGCCAATCAGGCACACGAGGTATTCAGGCCATTCACTTCTCTCCAGGCACTCTCAACCAGTCATGTGTATTGGGACAAGTACCGAGCCATTCAACACTCCAAGCTGCATTCATACCGGTTTCGGGCAGGGCTGTCTCAACCATTGTGTCAAATACCAGATACTAGACAGCCACAACATAGAATGTATATTCGTCACACACTCCATTCACCCAGGTCCCACCCATAGGCGTACCCACAACATACGGTCGTTGAGAAGGCTCCAGACAGTCTGGTAGGCACTTCCCCACACTACCATATACGGAACTTCCACCCAAAAGCCAGTGAGGGGGAAGGGACAGAGGCAGGGCTTCCCGGGATTTAGGGAAGATCAAGGTAACAGGTGATGGAAGGCAAGAGGCCAGGGGGGCATTTTGTCTCCATCAGGAATCTACCGATTCCAATGACAGGGCCTGGGCATCCCAAAATGGAGGACGCTCAGGGCACCAGTCATTTCAGCATGGAGCTGCCACCAGCCCGTACCCTGCTATGTGGGTCACACACAGGTGCCCAAAAACATACACTAGGGACACAGGGTTGCACCCCTAACCATAGGTGCCATAAGGGTATCCCATCGGTCTGTTCACCAAACCAAAAGAGAGAGAGCTGCACTGCCAGGAGTCCCACATGAACAAGGATACGGAGGCCCTGTCCCTCCGATGCATTTCCAGCATCACAACATGCCTATCAATACCAGCATGATAGTTGGAATTAAGTGGGAAATGTGAGCAGTGGTTTGCATATATATATTTCGATATGACCAGGATTAATATAGCTTAAACCTAGTTACTAAGTAACAGAGCACTGTACAAAATAGGTTGTTGAATACTGGGAGAGAACACAGAGGTGAGACATGGGAGGCGAGAACAATTAATAGGGCTGATCCCCTTTGGCTATTTTAACAAATTGGGAGATCTATAGAGAACCTGTACACATGTTCAAATTATGGCAAGGGATTTCCAGCCTTTCAACACTGGGCTGAAATGGTGCAATTTATGAGCACCGTTTTTGCTAAAAATTCAGCAAAACATATCATTTACAAGTAATTATCTTATACATGAACAATTCCAATATGTCAGAGAGTTGCACGTGCAAGCCAAGCATGGCCAATTGGTCATGCACCAGAATAACATGATTCCTGCAGGGAGAGGCAGCGATCCTGAGAGCTGTTCACTTTGATACTGCCTACTTCATACAGGGGAGCAGGGTGGCACGTCGCCATCTTTTCTGAATAAGTCGCCCCTCGTTACAACCATACTCTTTGCTGGAAATGTTCATTTAAAGACCCATATGTTGTCTCGTGTGCACGCAACAGGTCACCACTATAAAACTGTTCTGTTTCAGTGTAAAAAGAAAATGTGCATCTTTAATCTAAGGTGTCCAAGTTAAAGTGGGAATAAAATAGTAACATTGATAGGAATTTTGCATTAATACACACAAATTATGAAAATAATTTTCCAAGAGGAATTTGTTTGCGATTCTAAAAAGTAGGTAAACTAAATGCTGCAATCCAAATGCTGTTACAGAGCCGTCCTTCAAAAGGTGCTATTTATTTGATGAAAAACAAGTGCTCTTTTACAGATGGTGCAGTTGTGAAGGGCACCGTGACCCCATAGCTGAGTCTGTTGTAAGGAATTTTAAAAACTGTCCTGAATGTATGTCTGCCATGTCAAATGTGCAGTCACTATGGCTAAAAAGGTATCTGCACTATCAGCCATTGTGATTGACTGTCTCTGTGAATCTGACTTTTTCAGACGAACTTCTTGAAATCAAAACCTTGATCCCGTCTGACAGCATCTGAGTGCTGTTGCTGTTTCAAGCTTTACACCAGATTACTGAGCCCTGGTGGATAGCATGCAGGTTAAGCCTTCACATTGAATGTCCTGATTAGTTTCCTACTTCTGATATGCTTAACAATTTTTAGGAAACAACATCTAATTAAAAATAATAAAATAAAAATGTTTATGAAGTTTTGATATATTAATATCACAGTAAATACCTACAGTATTCCTTTTTTTATATGAAGAGCAAATAAACTGACCAAAAACATCTTGGTCGAAATTCTCATGCTCATGCATATCACCACCCTAGTAGCTCCCGCCTATTGGCCATTAACTACAAGCAGCTCTTGCCAATGAAAAGGTTGGAGAACCCTGTTTTGGAGTGTACTGGAGGGGTAAGTGGAGAAAATAAATAAAAATATATAAAAGAAATAAATGTGCAAAATGGGGCTATATCAGAGAATGTGTGCTCAGGAGCAAAAGGGCAGAAGAAGAGTGGCACACCGGTTAATGAAGTGCGCAGTGATGCTACATGACTGTGTGGATTTAACTGCATGGACAGGGGTGCACAGGCAGCCCCTTGTGTAGCAGGGAGAAAAGTGATGACATGGAACATTTGTGGGGGAGCAAGTATTGGCAAGGCTGAACATGGGGGTACATTGACATATGAGGAGGGTGGTGGAGTTACTGCATGGGGTGGAGAGGGAATTAACCTGCATGGACGGAGGGTTCAGATACGTCCACCAGTGCAGTGGGAGAGCAATATTGAGGGCCGCTGGGTAAGAAGCAGGGAGCTACTGTTATGGTTGGGTTGAGTACTGGGGAGTACCCTGCAGGAGTACATTGGGCGGTAGATGGACATGATATGCCGTTCAATATGCTGGCCCCTATGCAAATGGGGTTGGGATTGGTCTAGGGTTACAAGGTGTTACAGGTATTGGCAAGGGAGAGGAGGGGAGACAGTTTGTGGTGGGATTGATGAATATGGAAATGGAACGGGTTTAGTTGTGACAACAGTTGGGGGGCCTTGAAAGGATAGAGGAGATCGGGGTGATGCCCTCAAGAATGCTTACATCATTGACATCACATGCCAGTGCTATTAGTTGCAACAAATATATAAATAGTTAAATAAAATAATACAAATAAGGGAAGCATCAGTGGGGGGCTCAGATTTTTGGAATGAATTTAATGGTGACAACAGTGGGATGGTGGTCAGATGGTATTGGGGAGAAGGGAGTAAATGAGCATGTGGAATAAGGGCAAAAGGATGCCTCTAAAAAATGTAACAAAACAGCATCTCAGGTTTTGGTTGCGATGAGGAGAGCCCTGTTGGCTTTGGGCGAGAAAGATGAGAATTTTCTTGGACTCATTCTTTTAGGATGGGGGCAGCATCTGACGGTAGTAGGATGGTCCGTCTGATGAAAATGTTAAGAGTTTGGGGTGTTGGAAATTTGGAAAGTACAATGGATACATTAGAGATCTTGGAAATGGGGGCTGTTAGTTAATAAAAGGAATTTTGGGTCAGGCAATGGGGTTGTTGGAGATAAGGGTCACAAAATCTTTTCTTTTTCAGATGTGGCACAGAGGAGTGGTGAGTTGCATCAGACCAGGATATTTGGACATTCCATAGTGAAATGGGTAAGGAAAGGTGCAACAATGAGTTTTTTTGGGACTCAGTTGGGGTGTCAACATAACATTGCTTTGTTGAGATATTCTGGGGTGGGAGGGCTCAGGTGGGACCAACTGCTGCCTATGTAGCGGGTATAAGGACCTTCATGGGGGTTCTGGTGGCTCCAATTTTCATGCAGGGGAGAACGATTTGGTTAGGGATACGGGGGTGGCGCTGTTAAAAAAGATGAAGTGGTATCTGAGTTGGTTGATGGAAATATGGCCCAGGGTAGGGTTGGTTTGGACCAAGTTGATGCCAAGAAGAGTATGGAGGGGACTGTGAATGAAGGTGCCATAGAAAGGACGAGGAAAAACATCAACAGGGAGATGGTGAGTTTTTTCAGGTTTTGGGGGTGTGAACGCTGGCGCGTCAGGAGATCATTTATGAGGATTTTGAATTATTCCGGGAGGGTGGGGTGCATTTGTCAATCATGGGAAATATGTACTACTTGGGCATTGTGGAGGATTGCTGTGGAGGATGTTATGAAGAGTTGAAGGTAGATGAGAAGTAGGGTAGGGAAGGGGTGGGGCAGAAATAACACCTTTTTCTGGTGCTGCGGACATGGCCCTTTGGAGGAGGGTTGGGGGAAGCACAATGGGGTACTAGCATGGTAAAGGAGGGGGGGTGGGGCTGTTTGCACAAGCGGGGCTACCCTGGAGGTACAAAGATGGGGAAGAGGTATTGTAGAAGGAGGGGCGTGGCGTTGGGGGGGAGAAAATGGGAGAAAGCGGGAATGAAGGTTGAGAGGAATTGAAAGGGAGAGGAGGGCGCAAGGGAGAGGAAGTGATGAATTTAAATTGTTTATGTATTTGTTTTGGCAATTGTTAAATTGATATGTTAATCTGTAAATCCAGAGATACAGGTCAGCGTATTTTTTGTGAGCTCTGGTCTGTTACATTACAGCAACCTTTTCCACTTGAAGCGAGTCTGCAAATTTTTGCACAGTAAGCCCAAAGAGGGGACCCGGGGGAACATGGAAGCGTTTCCCCCGGGGTGATTTTGGGTGCTGCACCTGCGCATCGCATTGAGCGCCATTGCCCGGACTATATATGGGGGCAGGGAGGTTCGGGAGCAAGCGATGGTTGGAGGCATAGCGTTTGTCCCCACCCTCCCACCTCCTTTTGTAATTTGGAGGCCATGGCTTTTGTTTTTTCCCCTTATTTTTGTTTTTTTCCGACTACCAAAGGGTGAAGGGTGGTCTATTAGAATGTGATGGTGGTTTTAGGTGACAGGCTGAGGCAGTAGAATGAGACAATATTATGTTAAGGAGTTCATTCATTTGTTGCCAATGTGACAGGTCAGTCTGGCTGCATGTCAAAGAATAGGTTTCGAGGAGATTGGTGTTGAGGGGAGCTTGGTGGAGGTAAAGAGGGTTTATGGAATTGCCAGGGACATGGTTCTTTGGAGGCAGGTTGGGTAAAGCACAATGGGGTACTAGCGTGGTAAAGGAGAGGGGTGGTGCTGTTTGCATGAACGGGCTACCCCGGCGGTACAAAGAGGGGGAGGAGGTTTTGAAAAAGGAGGGGCGTGGCCTCGTAAAGCAGGAATGAAGGTTGAGAGGAATTGAAGCAGAGGGGATGCAGGAAGGGACAGGAAGTGATGAATTTCAATTATTTATGTATTTGTGTTGGCAATTGTTAAATTGATCTGTTAGTCTGTAAGGCTAGGGAGCCAGGTTAACATGTTTTTTTGTGTGCTCTGGTCTGTCACATTAAGTAAGTCCTAAAGCTACTTATGATCTCTGTAATGGACTGTTAGTGCACAACGTGAGTGTGTGAGTGCTGGAAGAGATTCAGGAAGTCTGGAATGTCATGCAAATGTAGAATGAGGACCTTTGGGCACCTATAAAAGAGGTCAGCACCAGTGAGCTTCCCACTTACCCATGCTCCTAAATGCAGACAATGTTCACTTAACTGCTCAGAAAGATGTTACATTTGCACCTTCTAAAAAATATTGTGCACGTGCTAAATATATTGCACGAAAGGAGTGTGGGAAGCTGGAGGTAATAGTCAAGCAATAGCAAGAAATGTGCAGGAAGTGGCAGGAATGACCTATGTTGCATCAGTAATGAAGACCCACAGTAGAAAGAGATCATGACCATGATTTCTACCCCAGCTTTCAACGGCTTCTACCATAAGATCCTCAAACGTCGCTGCTAGCACTCCTCTGACAGCCATCTCCATAACTTTAGCAATCAGCCCATTGCCTCATTCTCTCCTTGATACTCAGCCCACCTAACATGAGCGTTGTACACTTCATGACGCCCTTCCACCTGATAACATTTCCTCAGTTGTAGAGCCGAGCGGCGAAATTAGTCATCCGCATTGTAACCGTACCCCTCCACGTGCTGGAGCTCACACACTGCCATCCTGCTTTTTAATTTCAAATGAGTAGTTATTGCAATGCATGCATTTCACAGCAATAACTGCATCACATGTAGGTTATTACAGATGTCCATGACATGTAATGTATGTACATTATCTTCTCTTCAAACAAGGCACTCGTCTGTTGGCTTTAGTTTCTTCTCGGTTTTGTGTTATTGTTGTGAAATGATTACTGTGTTATCTTTTGCTTCATGGAAATCAGTTTATTCCTTCATTCTTGCACAAGAAAAGAAGGCGTGTATCCACTCATCTTGCCTGCAATGTGTGATATCTTATCTATACAATTAATTATTCATATCGTCATTGCTCTTGATCCCTTTTGTTTCCGTGTTGATCACACAAATATAATTTTAATTTCTGGCGGTCTGCATTGTATCTCTTTCTGTAGTCTTTAATATTTACCGTTTTACCTTCTAAGTGAATCTGTTTGTTTGAAATGAAAATGTAAAAAAATGTTTTGATTGGACAGTGGTTCTGTTTCGCTGCTACATGTGTTCTTTATCTTTGCAGTGAGGTCTTAATTTCACATGTTTCTACTATTTTCATTATGTGAACCTATGGAGCAATATGACAGTGGGCCTCATTACGACCCAGGCGGTAAGTTACCGCCTGGGTCGTACCTTTACCACCATGGCGTAAACTATGTTTACGCCATGGTGGTTGGCGGATTTACCGCCCCATTCCGAGGTGAGTGGGGCGGTAAGTCCCCATTAACCCGTTTACCCTTCCCCATTCCCATTTTTGCCCCATAGGGCATAATGGGAGTGGGGAAGGCGTTAATTACGCCACCGTAAATTACGGTGGCGTAATTAACAACAAGGTCCCTTAGCGCCATGGATTTTAACACCTGCTAAAAGCAGGTGTTAAAACCTCCATGGCGCTAAGGGACCTCGGAATCAGGCGGTAAGGGTCGGCGCTGTTTACGCCGCCGTAAACCCCTTACCGCCTGGGTCCTTATGAGGCCCAGTATGTGTTATATTTGGTGTGAACTGTTTTGTGTGTGTTGTAGAAGAGAGGGAGGTGTGTTAAAACGGGTGCTTATCACTGGCCTTTCTTGCCTGCAGCTGGTAGAATGTTGGTGCCTGTGGATGAAGGACAGGTCAAAGAATGTTGGATGAATGTGATGTATGTATGTTCCATGGATGTCAGTAAGACCTGAGCTGTGAGTGCCCAAAGATGAACTGTGGAGTATCTCCTCCAACTTACCTGAAAGAGTAAATGGAACCTGGAACTACAAGCAATAAAGGAACTCAAGCTGTATCTGCGGACTCTGGATTCATGACCTGTGTATTGAGTAACAACAGCATGATCTTCGGTAAAATAGCATGTTTGCGGTGCAAAACAAAAACCTCTGGAGTGCATGCCACCCACATGCTCATGTACAGTCATGGTATCTCCGACTCCATTTCTTCTGCACTGGCAAAGATAGTGTTCTTGACCCACCAACCATGTTCATTGTGACATATGGAGCAGAATCGCAGAAGCATATCAAGCTTGCCATGGATAACACGTCCATACCATGATCCTGCTCTTGGTTAGTCTCTTAATTCTTCCCGACAAGCACATTTAACTCTTTTCTGTTTCTCCGTTCTAAAGGTTTTCTTTCAACTATCTCGGCAATTGTGCATGATGATGATGATGGCTTTGAAATCCATTCATCTATCTACTTTCACAGTGTATGGCCCTCATTCCGAGTTTGGAGGTAATCATGGCGCTATTTGCACCATGGCTACCTCCAACACCGGTACCAAGTCCGCCCTGGTTCAATGGGGACTTACCGGTCTATTCCGTCCTTTGCGGGACCATTAAGTCCCCATTGAAGAAGCCATTCCCCATTCCCATTTCAGCCCCCATAGGGCTCAATGGGAAAGGGGAAGGCGCTAATAACGCTACCGCAAATTGCTGTACCGTTATTAGCTCTGAAGTCCCTTAACTGGCCCGTCCATAATGCCTGGTAAAACTCGGCGTTAAGGAAGGGACCTCGGAATAGGGCGCAAAGGGATTACCGGCACTCATGTCCTTAACGGTGCCCGGTATCCCTTTGCGCCCAACACGGAATTAGGGCCCATGTCTCATTATTTGTTCGTAACATTTTCATCACAAACAATATTAAATCAAAGCAAAAAAATACAACAAGCATACACACTACAATGCAATGATGCCCTCCCTGAGATTAACATTAAAAGGAGGACATATATTTATTTCACAAGGTATATCGAAACAATGGGCCTCATTACACGGACGGCGGTAAGGGTTAACGGTCACCGTTAATGGCAACGGTGACCGTTAACCCTTACCGCCGTACTACGAGGTCCCTTTGCGGGTTGGAGGATTTAACGCCTGCTTCTTGCAGGCGTTAAAATCCAACCTGCTAAGGGACCTTGGAGCTAATTACGGCAACCGTAATTTACGGTGCCGTAATTAGCGCCTTCCCCATCCCCATTATGCCCTATGGGGCAAAAATGGGAATGGGGAAGGGCAATGGCGGAAAGGGGATTTACCGCCCCTCCAACCTTGGAATGGGGCGGTAAATCCCCTTTCCGCCAAGGCGGTGCCGGTATTTTACCGGCATGAGCCATGGCGCTAATAGCGCCATGGCTCACCGCCTACCGTGTAATGAGGCCCAATGACTATATGTCGTCCTTATAAAGGGCTCAGAAAGCAGATGCCCTGCACGACGTGTTATTCAAGCTCTCATTATGATTCGTTCTAAGCAGCAGTGCTGCCGTAGCATATTTCACAATTGCAAAGACAGCTCTTTCCATGCTGCCCTTAAGGAGAAAAATTGATTGCAACCCTTGTGTTGCAAAATACAGTTTCAACTAATAATGTCTCAAGATAGATTTGTCTCAATGTAGCATAGTAAGGGCAAAGAAGGATAACATGAGTTAGTGTACAGCAGCAGTTGTCCCAGTGAGGCGTGGAACTGCAGTGTGTGTTTCAATATTAACCCATAACATTGCACCCTTTCAGTAGGGAGCAGATACGCCCTGGGAAGATTGTGCATGTCTAGCTGTGTCTTCATGTGTCACTTGCACGCATGCATATTGCATGCAGATTGCCAGATATCATGGCTATCCCATATTCAGGTCTATTAGCAACAGATGGGGTTATTAGAGATATCCTGCATTCCAGGTGATACACACGCATTTGGACTCACCCAGTTGAAACCAGTTTCGTAGGTGACAGTTGCAGTCAGCAGATGTTACATTTCACATTCGTGTAGGTTATTTAAGCCATAATTATGTTATTGTTTTATTGATTTATTTTCTGATTTGGTTTATCAAAACATAGTTGTTTTTCTATAACCCAATACTTTCGGGAAACCCCCCAAACCATCTGCTCCTGACTCTAAATCCTGTGAGTGCAATACGCTTACAACCATGAATTTGATGTCGCAAATCAATTGGCAAAGTTTAATGTAGTATTATGATCAAGTACACGGGGAGACGGGTGTTTTTGCATTGTATGTGCATATTTATTTGTATTTATTTGAAGAGGGGTTGTCATATAAAATCAAAGATGACTTATAATAACACATTTACACATGGCCGAAGCATTTCCCTGAAGGGAGCCTGCACCATAGCACAAATATGAGGTGAGCAAGTTTATGAGGGTGTGAACAATGTGACGCAGACCAGGGACAAAACAAGGAAGAACAGAGAAAGTATTTTAATTTACTTGCCGGGCCTGTAGTTATGGTTAAGTTAGCTTCTGCATTTTTGAATGGCATAACTTTGTTGTTGTTCGAAAAAAGTGCATGAAACATTCAAAAGTAACTATAGCTCATTCTCTGAATCTTTTTAGAATGATTGGTGTGGCTTGATCGAGGGAAAATAATAGTGGAGTCCTACACTTTTTGAACTTCCGATTGACTTGATTGGGAAAAACATTTCTGTTGCACCTACAGCCCAAACTGCAGGAAAGATGTTCACCAAACGTGTGAGAAGAGTGGTGGCCTCATTCCGAGAACATTTGTAATTTTGGTGTCAATCCGTCAAGCAGATTAAAGAAAAACACAAAAAAACGAGAAGAATCGGAATGTTTGCGGTGAACATCTAAATATTGTGGTTGGTCAACAGTGAAAGGTTATGAATGACAAAAATGTTGACACAAACACCATGTTGGAACACCAGCTATTGTATCTGGAACAGAGACTGATCTTTGGAACAAGGTCAGACATCAATGGTTTAAATGAAGAAGTTATATTTGCTTGAACATATTTTATTTTGTGCCTTAAATTCACAGGAACAGATAAGGAGTTCTCACATTATTACTAAGTGCATACCATAGGGAAATGTTATCTCAAGTGCAAGATTTTACTGGCTACACACCCATTAACATTGCTTCTATTTGTCTGTGTTCAAGTATTGCAGTACACTTCAATATGTTGCCCTGTTCCACCCATGCAATGTGTGTCTTTTTCCAAGCAAAATAGCTGCACCCTATCCTGCTTAGTCATAGCTGTCCACTTCAATATGCTCACCTGTTGTTCCCTAACATATTGGGCCTTCTTTCCAGCAATATGACCAAACTCTACTTTGTTCCACCCAAAAATATGACTGGCCCAGCACGCTCACCCTCTTTCTCAGATGTGCACAACTACACAATGCCAACCCACAGGATTAGTTTTCATTCAACACAGGCACCGGCCACAGGTTTCCATACTCCTCGGTCAAGTCGAAATCTGGACTAGTCTTTGTTTTCCCTCCCTCTTGTGTATACTTTTTGACAGATATCATACATAATACAAGATGGTTAGTTAGTCCAGAGTTGGAGATACTTAAAGTATCTTTCCCTCTCCCTTTTGAGATGTTTAATCAGGCTGAGTCGCTTTAATTTGGATGTATACCATTTTCCAGCAGCTTGAGGGTGAGTGTTGCAATTTTGAATTGCTCCCTTTACAATACACCCTCATTCACCCAGACAACTTTCATAACTATGCAGGTTATCTTATTAAATCCCTGTGCTTGTTTTAGATATTCCCTTTCAATTATGTGGCCTGCAGTACATATTCCAAGATTCTTTTTCTGCAAAATTAACACTATAAGTAAACTTATCCTTCATTGGGTGCTGAGTACTAATATTAGGTAAGACATAATTTCCTGGTCTTCCTTTGTGATAGAATTCAACAATACTTTACTACACATACATTTCCCTTCTTAACCTCATACACTGTTTTTTGTAGTTACTCTAGACCACGTCAACGGTCTACAACCCCTGAAGAATATACCTACACTTACTTAAAGGGATTGAAACATGTAGAGTTTTAAATGTGGGTTCAGGTTATTCATCAATATTGAACATTCATATTCATATTTTTGGGACCCCAAGAATTCCACAAAGAGCTTTGATTGTATTCAATGTGTTTGATGTTATGTGGCGAGGCATGTGATATTGAGGTATTATACTATTTGTCCAGTTTGTAATTTTGCACAGCACCTTTGCACTTTGTTTTGTGATACCTGATATGTTTAATGTATTATGATTATCTAGTATCGTTTTTGTTTGTCCTAATAGGTTTTTAAAACATATTTGCTAATAAATTGTATATTTCCTTCACATGAGGTGACTTTGGTTTGATAGTCTTGAGTGTTATAGGGTATTATTTCTCACCACAACAATCAAATTAAGGGACATTTGTGTTACTGACAATGAGTAGTGTGATGTCATTGTGGTTTCGGGGCATGTGCCATTGGGTTGAGAAGGGCGCGGTAAGACAATGTTCAAAAACACAATATTACACTTCTCCTACACATGAAACAACCTCTGGGGAGCTGAGGGTTGGTGAGGACGGGGCGGAATACATTTAGTAATGAGCAGAAAAAAAGTGTTTTGCGTGTTTTCTGATGTTCGCAGACAAAATATTCGAAGACTTGTGGGGATGTTCACAGACAAAAAAGTGCTCAGAGTCTTACAATGTACTGCATTACACTTGGTTTAGATATGAAACAACCTATGTGAAGGTGAGTGGAGGCGAGGATGGCGTGCAATATATGTAGATAAGGGCAGAACATCAGTATTTTCTTTTTACAATGTTTGTGAACACCCACATTTTCAGGGGCATGTTATGTTTGCTGCGTACATCAACATGCGGGTCATATCGTGGAATACAGCATTACTTATCAAACCACCTCGTCTTTAGGTGAACCAGACACTTGACATGTGGTTCTGTTGCTGTTCACTCAGTTCACCATGAGTAACAGCAGACACTCTTAGTCGAGAGCACTCATCTGAATGTGGTGCAGGGAAGATGTCTGCCTGCTGAAGTACAGCCAGTACTTGATTTCTAATAGGTATGTATTCAAAATGTGTATGTATGATTCGTAGTTTGAGGTAAATTTACTGGCAGGTTGATTTGCACGCTGGCCTTTGTGCTTATTTGATTTAAGTGTAAAGAAGGATTGCTGGCTTGAATCAGTATTATTATTGTTATTATTATTATTGTTATTATTATTATTGTATTTATTGAGCACGGACCTAGCTTCAAGAAGCAACAGAGCACTTTACAGAGGTATACAACAGTACAGCTGCATAACGGAGTGCTTTTCAGATTTAGCAACTGAACAGATATACAGCTCGGTGGGCACAAAGGAGGGGTACAGCTGCACCGTGTGTTTAGGGGGGGGGCAGCGTCTAGCATATAAGTCAAATCTAAAACAAATAAGTCACATCTAAAACAAATGTATTTATTATTTTGTTCAAAACATACTATTTGATTTTATGAAAACCATCAATTAGTCTGTATTGGCGTTATTTGTTCTTGTCTAATTTCACCAGGGTGCTCTCCTGGATGATTGTACCGCTGGCTGAAGATGTCAGGGATGTTTTAGTACCTTGGGGTCTGCTTTTAGACAGCAAAAGCACAGATAAAGTGAAATGGCCTTTGTAAGGAGTACATGGGTACCATTAGTCCTTTGTTTGAGGTGGTTAATAGGTACAGATCATCACTGAGCAGGCAGGCAGCAAAGGGAGCTCAACCCATAAATGAGCCCTTATCAGCTATGAAGCACACTGGGCTTATTTTCCCTGGCCATGTTTATGCAGTGGGTTTTTGTTATCCGGTTAAGAGGAAAACTGGTGTGGGGTTTGACCACAGTTCAGGCACGATGGCCTCTTTTACTTGGCCATGTTGCTTCATTGGGTTTTGCTGTAATCAGGGCCAGGCAAATGTGACACAGGTCCTTCTTTTCCCTGGTAATGCAATGTGGATAGTGAATGAACATTTGAAAAGTGCATTCCACTTGCTTTTCATGTGAAGCACAACCTGTCAAGGGAAACAGCATTACGCAGACTTTACCTATGAAAACACCTGAGCTCTAGGTGGTCTAGACACTTGAGATGGAGTTCTGTTGGTGTTCTCTGAGACTACCATGAGTTGCACCCGGTCCTAGTTTAGGTATGAGCAGTCATGTGAGTGTGGTGAAGGGAAGCTGTCTGTTGCTCAAGCAGGACATCCAGCACCTGATTTCCCAAAGGTATCTCTTAAAAATGCGTACATATGTGACTCGTAGTTTGTTGTCTATTTACTGCTAGGATGTTTTTGAAATATACACTGTCCTTTGTGCTTGTTTCATTTCTGTTCACAGAAGGGTTGCAGGCTTGAATCACTATCAAAGATATATCATGTATACCAAATAATTGTGTTTATTCTTATATTCCTAAAATGCTCAAGTAGCCTGTATTGGTGGTATTTGACCTTCTCTCCTTTCACATCGGTGCTCTCCTGGATGATCTGAGGGATAAGTTGGCACCTTGAAGTCTGTGTTTAGTGAGCAATAGCACAATTAAAGGGACATGGCCTATGAGTAGATTGATGCCTCTGTAGGGAATATGCAAATAATATTAGGCCTTTCTTTGTGGTTAATAGCTACAGAATATCACTGAACATACAGATACTAGGGGAGCTCAAACCATAAATGGGCACTTACCAGCAACTAAGCACACTTTACCTGTTTCCCCTAGCCCTAATTTCCCTGGCCCTGTTAATGCTGTGGGTTATGTTATCATCAAGGACAGAAGGTGGGCTTGGGGTAGGACTGCAGGCTCAGCCCTGGATCCTCTTTTCCCTGGCCCTGTTGATGCAGTGGGTTTTGTTGTAATCAGTGCCAGGGAAATGTGGGCCCTGGGTTTGGCAGCAGGCCCGGGAACTCGTTTCCCTCATCCTGCTGATGCAATGTGTGTTCTAAGTGCATATTTTAAAAGTAGGCTTGGGGTCTGGTATAGACCAGCATGAGTCTACTCTTTTTTGGGATTGATGATTCATTGTTTGGTGTATTTTTACATATTGAATCACATACACTGTAGAAGCAAAAGTGACTACTACCCAGTCGCTATTCACATAGATAATATGTGGGGTAGTAGTGTTTAACTTTTTCTTTTCCCATATCAACCTCCTCCTGTTGTCCGTTCCCATTGAGCCCTATGGGGGCTCGAATGGGGATGGGGATGTACCGGGTCCGGGTTCCTTGAATGAGGAATTACTGGGCTCTCCAAGGTTGGAATGGCCCAGTAATTCCTCATTCAAGGAACCCGGACCCGGTAAGGGGGTAGCCATGCCGCTATCAGCGGCATGGTAACCTCCTACTGTGTAATGACCCCCAATGAGTTGTACGCTGATCTTCAACTTGAAAAAGACATTGCACTCCTTGATACGCCTTCAAAGACAGGTGGACAATTTCAACATGTTAGTGAGGCTGAGATTTCTGGCTTATATGAGCACTAAACTATTCATCCTTTGAATTCTCGTGAGGTAATGGGTTATGCAATTGAATTAATTGAACTGCAGCAAGTAAGGGGTTCACTGTTTAGTTTGTTGGACAAGAGTTTAGATGCTCAATGTTTCCCAAAGCGTTTTCTTATGAAAGAAGTGGTCAGTTGGATGAACACCCTTCACTCATTTCTGCCTCAGAAAACCATTGTGCAAGCATGTTTTCTGAGGACACACAATTAGGACAAACATAGGGCCTCATTACACGGACGGCAGTAAGGGTTAACGGTCACTGTTAATGGTAACGGTGACCGTTAACCCTTACCACCGTACTACGAGGTCCCTTTGCGGGTTGGGGAATTTAGCGCCTGCTTTTTGCAGGCGTTAAAACCCAACCCGCAAAGGGACCTTGGTGCTAATTACGGCACCGCAAATTTGCGGTACCGTAATTAGCACCTTCCCCATTCCCATTATGCTATATGGGGCAAAAATGGGAATGGGGAAGGGCAATGGTGGAAGGGGGAATTACTGCCCCACCAACCTTGGAGTAGGGCGGTAATTCCCCTTTCCGCCAATAGCACCTTGGTCCACCGCCTACCGTGTAATGAGGCCCAAAGAGTACATTTTCCACTTGTGGAACAGAAGTGAGTTATCCACTCTTTGCTATCAAGTTGCACACACACTGAAGACTGGCACACATTTCAAAATGCCACTGCAAGTGGAATGGAGCAGAACGTGCAACATAAGGATGAGGCATTAGAAAGCAAGCAAACACACATTCTTGCTAAAATGCATGGAACTAGAGAGCACTGGTCATTCAGACGTCCAGTGTATGCCTCGAAACTTAGGTCCACCCACTTGGTTGAGTATGGATGGAATGACATGGCTTATTTTATTAATAAAGCAACCTCTCTAAGAGTTGAGTAGAGCACATGACACCACCTGATCTATGTGCCACGGACCCTGGTTTGTGTCTCGCCTTTTCCACTTTGCATTCTTGTTGTGTTGCATTTTATTTGCAGCAAAGACAATGCTCCTATTGAACATGTAGAACATTAATTTTGGATTAAGGAGTATCATGCTTGTGGAGCATCTCACATTTATATGCTTTTATAGGTAGGTGAGAGATGCCCCAAAGTTTGGTGAAGACACGAACAGCGCTGGATTTGAGTTCATTGAGAAATATGTGAAATGTGAATTTCCAACAGAGGCTGAAAATTCAGACTTGCGCATGAACGTCTTACATTTTCACGTGCAGTAAATGTTGTTGCAGAAGGTATAAGTGAAAAAAGAAATAGTACACAAGTTTCAGATTTGAATTCCCTAGACCTGTTTGTTCAGCTGGTTAGGTGAACAATGTTATGTCATCTGTTCAACACCATGGGGCCTGATCACGCTATTACCGCCAGATTTAAGGGTCCACCAAATCAGGACTTTGGGGAATTTCGCCCCAGCTCTGAGCTGGGGGAAATCCGCTGAAAATTCACACTATTACCGCCGGCGGGAAATCTGCTGGCGGTAAGAGCGTGAAAATTCCCCATTGAGCCCAATGGGGAATGGGGCATTCCCGAATGGGCTCAATGGGGAATGGAGATTAACATTACCACCAAACTCGTGATCCGGCGCTATTAGTGACGGGGAGTTTGACGGTAGAGCTAATACCGCCGGCGTTACCGCCAAAGTCGTGATCAGGCCCCATGTGACTAGAAAGTCACCCAAAAACATGTAAAACCTCAAACCCAGTAAACAGTCTCATTTCATTAATAACTACGATCCTGTCATAGCTCCGCTTTGGAGTGCGAACATTGATGTTCAGTATGTAGCAGACAACAGTATTGTTGCTTATGTTACTGTAATGGAGTGACCACTAGGCTTCTTGGAGGTTGGTTCAGGTTTATTAACAGCTTCTTCAGATACAGTTACATGATTAAGTTAAATAGAACATAAACACTGGCACCCATCACCCAGGCAGGAACTCTCTCTAAGAGCCTGGACTAGGAACCCTCACCACAACATTCTCACATCCACAACATAAGATTCCACATGATATCATAGACTTCCACATTCACTTACAAGCACTATGCAACACATCTGCCTTCCTTACAAATGCATAATGCACACACACTCAAGGGCACATCACAACACACCACCGCACTCACCCAAACATACACAGTGCCTTGTTTAGAGAGTAGGCAACTCTGTGAAACAAACAGAGGTGCCCCTCCTACATTTTATCGTAGGTTCCACAACCCGGAATGCGTCCCACCCTCTGTATTCAACTGTATTCTCAAAACAACAAAGAACTTGGTGTGATTCAGACACAACACTCTTACTCAACCTGGCGTGGCTTCACATACACAACTCTTACTGACCTGCCGTGACCAACTGACGCACACTACTCAGCCTAACCTGGCGTGACTTCACACACTGCACTCTTACTTAACCTAGTGTGACTTCACATACACCACTCTTACTGACCTGGCGTGACTGTAAAACACACATTACAATATTTGAAAACTTTGAAGTCATTTTTCAAAGTTTATTGTGACTAAACAAACCTAAAAGTCCATAGCCAATCCATGGCTCTGACCTGTACTTCCATTTCCTTAAGCTAAAAGTCCATGTTGCATTCTTACAACCTCATGCTGTAATTCCTCAAAAGGTTAGATTCGACATTACATCCCCTCTATCATGCCGCTCAGACGCTATTATTATCCATTCCCACACATACACCACATAACAGCGTCCGTCTCATTCTACAGTGCAGTATAAATACAATATAACGATCTTCTATTGCAGTTGTAAAATACTGTCTCCAAAAATACAGCACCACTTCCATGACATGCTGAAATTGACATTTACATTAAGACACAAATAACTCCTGCAGCCTTGTGCCTAAAACAAAACTTCTCTGGATGTATCTCTATTAGCACACACCATGCGCTTCCTCTGCATATTACCGAACCTCCACTTTAAAGTAGCTCAACGTCATGCAACTATGAAAGTGGGTGCCTTGCTGACGCTCTTGATCCACTCCACAGACCTTGTTCCCCACTACCTTGTTCAAGCTCAGAACACCGCCAGAAATAAAAGTGTAAACCCTTCAGCATCGCTCGCTCGATGCCGTCTCAGGGTTCAATATGCATTTTTTCACTTCCTCATTTCTGTGCACGATGCGAAGGGAACTAAACTCGGGCAGCTAAATCCGACTTCCTACGCAGTTTCACAACAACGTGAGGAGCGCCATATGTCAAAAAGTGCTTTTCTTGAAACCCTCAAATGGAAAATTCTGCTTGCTACAGCATTCTGAGGAAGAATCGTTCTAATCGAGCATTCTAGTTCTCGCCATCTCCTCCAGCCTTACGTCACCAGATACAGGACGCAGCAAAGCACCCCAGAACTATAACTGCTTAACGTTCAACTGTCCAGCTACAACTTGCACTTCTGTGGGCTGAACATAGCGCTTTCCACATCTAAACATTGCTGTATTGTGCCTTTAAAGATTTAAAGAACAACGCTTTACCTTCCTGTAAGGACGTGGTGACTTCTCTGTTTAAACATTTCAGCATTTTCACTTGAAGGCAACTGCTTTACCATTCTTGTAAAGCACTTGAAGGCAACTGCTTTACCATTCTTGTAAAACAATCGACTTTCTCCCTTGGGCACACTAACGCCAAGACCTTCAGTCTCCTGCACTCCTCCCCTTTTCTGCCCAGGACTAGGAACAGCTCTCCTTTTTGGGTCAGCCCTGCATCTTATCTGGGGTCATGAGGTGCAGTACCTTACTTTAATTTCCCTGGGACAGACTCTTTCTAAGTTTCTCCCCTTTAACGAGCCCTGGCCTGCATTGGGGTATGCTTCCCCCAGTAGCTCACTCTCTTACTTGGCAGGGCTCAACGTTCTCCTTCCTTTCAGCCCTATGTGATGGTCTCACTTGTCTGGGGGCAGTGTTCTCTTCCTTCTTCTTTCTGCACACCCCGCAGCGGATTCAACACGTGGATTCTTCCTTTGACCAGCTCGTCACCAATGTAATGGAGTGACCACTAGGCTTCTTGTAGGTTGGTTCAGGTTTATTAACAGCTTCTTCAGATACAGTTACATACTTAAGTTACATAGAACATAGACATTGGCACCCATCACCCAGGCAGGGACTCTCTCTAACTGCCTAGGCTAGGGACCCTTACCACAACAGTCTCACATCCACAAAATAACATTTCACATGACATCACAGACTTCCACATTCACTTACAAGCACTATACAACAGTTACCAAACCAGAAACGAGTGAGGCAAACAGGTTTTGGGCTTACTTGAAAGCAGACAAGAGCTTTGAGAAGCTGCTCATGAAGTTGGCAGGATTCTCCATCAAATGAAAGTTCTCATTGCTGATGAAGTGATTATAGTGTAAAATGGTATTCTTGCTTTCTGTTATGCTCACCTGGTCTCTGCGGAGGCGTTGGGACACGGTCGCAGCCCTCCCAGGGATGAAACTCCTCTTGTCTGTTCCTCCATCTGCACCTCTGTGGGGAACTGCAGTGATGAGCAGTGCAGTTCCTGCGTGAATATAAGCGGGGTCATATGAGTATGCAGCCTGTGGTCCCTGACTCCTTTTCCAGACCTCTTCTCCCTGGATGTGGCTTCCCTGAGGTTGCACTACTCTTGAGGCTCACCTGCTAAATGATGATGATGAGCTCTCCGTCCTGCTGCTTCTGGCAGGGGCGCTTGTTGAAGGGAACCGAGTTCCTTCACTGGTCCCTGGTCGTGGAAGTCCAGGCCAGCTGAGTCTAGTCCACTTCTCTTGTGGGTAAGTTTTTCCCTTGATTCCACTTGCCCGCTTGTCTTCCGATTGTTGTAACAGTATTTGTAAAGTTTGTTCTCTGTCCTTTGTATGTAATGTCTCTTTTCTCTGCTCTCTCCCCTTGCAGGTGGTGTGGCAATGCCAGTGGTAGCTGCGGTAGAAGAAGCGGAGCCGGCGGTACGGAGGAGCGGGGCTGAGATGGTCCAACAGCTGTTAAGTATCCTTTAATGGTGCCTTAGGGTGCGTGTTGGGTTTTAAATGTGGCACGTCCCCGTGTTGGGTGTTTTTGGGAGTTCTAACCTTATCTTGTCTTCTTTTCTCGTTTTAGGACTTCAGCTTCATGGCACAGAGAGCACAGGTGCTGCAGCGTTGATTCGGGATCTGCCAAGAAGATGGAGAGTTGCCATGAGATGCGAGCCCGGGTCCAGGTAAGGATGCTGTTGTTGCAGTCATAAGGTAAGTAGCTGGTCCAGGTGGTGGTGAGCGTCACGTTGCACGGAGGTGCAAAGTAACGCAAAGCGTTTGCTTGAGGGATTGGTGGGTTTATAAAGTCTTGTTCCCACCCACGCTCATATGCTTTGGCCTGCCTGCTGCCACGCCTTTCCACAACTGATGAGTCAGCACCTGAAGACCAGGCCTAGGGAGCCACACCTGAAGAGTCAGCAAATGGGGATGTTCTCTGGAATAAAGGCTTCCAGCACCTGGAAAGTTCTTTTAAACTAAAAGTACTCCAGCACTGAAGTAAAATAAAAGCACTCCTGCACTGAAATAAAGTGTGCACCGAAGTAAAATAAAAGCACTCCTGCACTGAAATAAAGTGTTCCTGCTCACATTTCTATATGAGCCTGGCAACAAAGGCGCCAGGACTGAGTCCATCCAGGGCCCCTCTGTTTATGAGTCCCAAGGGGACATAAGTGAGCCAAGTGACCCATTGCCCCATCACTAGATGGTGTGGTTTTTGTGTTCTGGGGCCTGTGGGCATGACAGCACTCCGCCTCAAGGCCCCTCTCAGGGGGGTTCCCCCCCTGGCCCTGGTATAGTGGGGTTATTGCAGTGGAACTGCCTGATTAATCGTGGAGCGTGGACGTGTTCACTGGGCTCCCAGGTCCGATCTTGGGGTCCATAACCTTTCCAGTCTATAAGGTAGTATAGCTTGGGCCGGACCATTTTAGTGTCTAGGATCCTGTTAACTTTGTATTCTTGTTCTCTTTCAACTATTTCGGGATCTGGTGGAGTATCGATCCTTGTACCAGGTCTCAATGGTTTTAGGAGGGAGACTTGAAACACCGGATGGATCCGGATGTGGGCCGGTAATTCTAATTTCATGGCCACAGGGTTGATCATGGCTTTGATGGAATAGGGTCCTAGGTATCTGGGATGGAAAATGTGTGGCCCCTTTAGAGAAATGTTTTTGGAAGCTAACCAAACCTTGTCCCTGACCTGATAATTGGGAGCCTCCTTTCGGTGTCGGTCTGCAAACTGTTTCTGCTTTTCTTTGACTCTGGTCAAATGTTCTGCTGCCTGCTTAAGGACTTGAATGATGGTTTTTATGTAAGGTCGTTACTGCTGGCATCTCCAGTGCTTCAAGTTAATCAACGACAGATGTTCCTGGATGTCGACCATATACTGTGTAAAATGGCGTTTGTCCTGTACTGGTGTGGATGGAATTGTTGTATGCATATTCGTCCAACCAGAGTATGTCCCTCCAGGTATCTTCGGTTTGTTGTAGCATGCACCTTAAGTACTGCTCTAGAGTTTGATTGGTCCATGCGGTCTGGCCATCGATTTGGGGATGATGACTTGTGGACAATCGAAGGTCGATTTTGACGATTCTGCAACAAGGTCTCCAGAGAGCTGAGACAAACTGAGTTCCGCGGTCTGATATCAATATTTTTGGGAATCTCTGTAGTCGGACAATTTGTTCCAAAAAGGCGGTGGCCAAAGTGTGGAATCAGAAAATACAATATTAAGGTTTTTACACCATGCAAAGAGAAATACACCAACACAGGCTTGTAAAGATTCCCAGAATCTTTATTGCAATACTGAACAGTTTACGAAACAAAGTACACAAATAGCTATTTGGCCGTCAGTACTTCACAGAGACCACCAGAAGGTTCAATGTGAGCAGTGAACAGGAATTGCTAGCTGGACATCAGCATATTTATACAGTTTCTTCATAACGATGTCCAGCCTCCTACAAGTTAATCATGTACTGGGCTAGGGTTCGCGCCAGGTTCATTCCTAATTTACATATCTCGTGCATGCGGTTTACTTCTTAATACATTTACTAACAAGCACTATTATTCCCTGGGTTTAACTTAACACTCTTTACACATTTGTTTCAATGCAGGTCAAACTGATGTTTTGCATGTCATGTTTAAATAGCGTTATTGTTCTTATATACTTGTAGGTTAACATAGCTGATTCAAGTAATCCCATGATCCCGAGGTCAACAAAGGACAAGGTCTGCATGACCCTAACATGTAGCCTGCAGGCAGGTTGGACATTAACCCGCCTACAGAGGTTGAAGAGGTTAAGTAAGAACAAGAGAACACAGGTCGGGCATTTTAGGCCACAGGGTGACTTTGCACGACTAACTAAAATGGCGGTTTTAACCTAAAATGGAGGCTCGATTAACTTAAGGTTACGAACTTGCAATGCGGATTTCCTTGCAGAGCGACTGGGCATAGGCCAACATATACAATGAGAACTAAACGATATTATATTAGTTTTAACAAACCCTCCTTTTGGCCTATGCCAAGCGCTAAACTACTTCCAATCACGTTACGACTAACTCCACATTTCAACGTCTATACACCCCGAATCATTATCAGACATATCTATTGCCATCAGATCAGACACTAGAGTTTCTTTCAACGCATACTCCTTGGAAAGTTATCTGGGGCGTATATTTTATGCCCTAATACGCTTGTTGCTTGCACGCAACACCCCCCTATTACCGAACATATACCAGGGAGACACTGTATACAACAACAAAGGAATAGAAAACTACCCAAGACTGTAAAACAACTTCCATCCCCATGACTGTAGGAGGTCCTAAAACCATGTACTAAGTTCCCGGTTTCCCTCAGGAACATGTACTTCCGAACTAAGAACATGTAGATTTTGGATTGCCCTAAAGATCATTGGAGAGGAGTCTGGTACGTAAACGCAGCAAGCGGACCCCACTAATTTACATACTCCTCCACGCTCTGCCAGAATGACATCTAAAGCCATCCGGTTCTGAAGAGCTACTAATCTTATCACTTTCTGTTCAAATGTCATATTATAGAGTATGTCAGTGGTCCGGTTGATGGTTTTCTCCAGTACTCCCGCTAGTCCCCTGATATCTTCTGAATTCATAATTTGCCCAAAGAATGGCACATGATGTCTCCCAGAGTTTGCGCTGGAGTATCCCCCTTCACATCTCGTCGTGGACGAGTCTTCGAAATTTCTGCAGTACTGGCAATAAATACCCCAGGTAATAGAATCCCTAAATAGCAGGTTCCTTGCCAATCCCTGGGCAACCATGGAAATGCCACATTACTGCAAACGAAATAGACAGGTTCACCTACATACAGAGGTCTGTTCTCACTAGTCAAATTCGTAACGTTGGCGCATCTCCTAAAATCACCCATTGACCGTGTTCCATTCCTCTGTATGCAGAAGGAAACTGAATCGGGGCTATGATTAACAGAATAAGATGGAGGCGTGGCATCCTTATTGCCTATAGGAGCCATTTTGAAAGAGATCAAAGACTGGAAAGGACAAGACAATCTATCAGAGGGCCTAACAGAAGCAACGTTTGTCTTACTCCTATTTGCAAACAATGAGCATCCCAGGGGCATCAAAACACGTTTTTCAAAACTATTCAAATTTGTTCCATCAAAGTTCCCTGAGATGCTGTCATTCCAACGGCCAAAGAATAGTGCTCTAAGAGAAGCATAACAAGCAGTTTTCAAAGGTAAAGGATGAATGTACCAACCTAGCCCCTTATCCCCATGTTGCGGTAAATGCGAGCAGATCCAGCAGTTGGTTCTATTAAAAATTGCATGAGTGGCATTCATTATTAACAAAAGAGTATTATTCTGATAATATGCGAAGAATCTCTAGGCGACAAGGTATGCAATTGCACGGAAGGAGTAGGTATAACAGATACATTTTCAACAGGTAAAAAGTCCTCTAGCGGATATGCTTCCTCCAGGTACCATAACCCAAAACCAATAGTTACCACAAACCCAGTTATTATTACTAAAAGGCAACAATACATTTTCGGGGTCTCCTTACACGCTTGATCATTGTCTCTGCTAGTCACATATTTATCTAAAAGTTCAATGCGAGCGGTAGCGGGTGCAGACATCATAGTCTTCAATCGAAAAACACCAATTGTTTGTTTGCTGGCGACTCCAGTCGCGCGTCTTCTTAATGTCTTTCCCACAACCCTTAGCCAACAGAATCCTTTCGTACAGTCGGGCCAAAAGGCAAGCCCTCAAATGATTTCCTCAATCACACAGTCAAACCGTGCCCTATGTCTATATTCTTGGACGTAAATTATATTTCACAATTTCCGGTGCTGAAGGGTCAGAAAAAAGTATGTCGTCACTTCCCACTGGAGGTGGCGAGTGAACAGAAATGGGAATAGAAAATGGATGATCCGGAAGTACCACTGTTGGAGAGTGCGGAGACAGATGGCCGTTTTGTCTGGCCTTACAAACTCTGGAACGGTCTCCGATACTCTCTTGTCGGTTGTTGCTGTTTCGGGCACGCTGGTTACAGCTTTGGAAAGGGATTCTGTGTCTTCTGCATCGTATGGCACGGGCTGCGGGATCTGTTTGGTGTGTGTTGCATGTATCCAGTTCTTACGCCCTGCTACCCGCACAGCAGTCTGGGTGACTAGCAGGACCTGGTAGGGACCCCTCCACCGAGGTGCAAGGCAAGATGACCTTTCGAAAACTTTCGTGAGGATCCAGTCTCCTGGTCGTAGACTGTGACCGGGACCCTTATACCGTACAGGTAATGCCTCTCGTACCTGGTGATAAATTGAAAATAGATTTTTAGTCAACTGGTTACAGTAATCTGAAAGAAGCACATTCTCTATATCCCGCAATGAGTGACTCTTTGGCATACCCCAAATATTAGCAGGCCTCCCCATTACTACCTCAAAGGGAGAGAGCCCAGTCTTAGTGTGAAGGGTTCTCGTCAACAGCAACATGATCAGTAAGGCGTCCGGCCATTTTAACTTGGTGCCAGCACATGCCTTATAATGCCGTTGTGCCTTTCCACTAATCCGGCACTTTGGGCATGTCTGGCCGAATGGAACCATTTATCAATCTGCAATCCTTTGCATATTTGTAGGATTACGGCAGCGATAAAGTGTGGCCCATTATCCGACCAGATGACTCTCGGCAGCCCGAACCTAGGAAAGAACTCTTTCAACAGAGTTTTTGCCATGGTTATGGCCGTTGCATCTCTAACAGGGAAGGCCTCAACCCACTTGCTAAATGCACAAATGACAACCAATACGGATTTAAGATTGTTACAACGTTCCATCTCAATAAAATCAAAGTGGATGACCTCAAACGGAACAGAAGGTGGAGCGAAACTTCCTCTAGGAGTCGAGGTTCCTTTTCCTACATTTTGCTGCAAGCAGACCATACATCCTTGGACAAAGCGCTCCGCAATTTTGAAAATTTTATCATTGGCCCATACACTATGTAACATTTTAGTCAATTCTCGCACACAGACGGGTCGGACCATGAGCCATAATGACCATCATTGTAATCTAGGCCTCAGGGATTAACCATTTTCCTTCAACATTGTCCACCCAACATCCATCACCATCCAATCTCCCTGCACCCTCGACCCATTTCTTGATCTCCTCTGCAGTAGCATCTGCTTGAAGGTCTTTTACAGAATCGATACTTTCACCAAAAGTACAAACATTTACAGTTTCCCTTACAGCATACATTTCTGAACTAAAATCAGTAGCAGTTTGTTTAGCTATCTGATCAGCGAAAGCATTTCCTTTTCCTATATCATCTGTAACCTTTTGATGTGCTATACATTTTACAATGGCTAACTGAACAGGGAGCGCGAGCGCTGAAAGTAATCGCACTATTAAAGTGCCGTGCTGTATTTTTGTCCCATGTGAGGTCAAGAAACCTTGTTCTTTCCAAAGCCTACCGAAGTTGTGAACTACCCCAATGGCATACAGACTGTCAGTATATATATTTACTGTAAGCCCTTCAGAAAGTTCACGAGCTCGAGTTAATGCTATAATTTCTGCGGCCGGCGCGGAATATGCATAATTCTTTTGGTTTCCACAATCGTGCTTAAGGTAGTGACGGCACAAGAAGCCGTGGATGTACCATTCAGAAGATCCTCTCCTTGTGGACTATTCAAAGGCATGTCTTTCAAATCGATTCTACCTTTAGTCTCTTGTTCTGTAGTGTAAAGGCAATCGTGTGACATTTCGTCACCATCAACAGTATCTTGCGGGACAGGTAAAAGTTCAGCCGGATTTAATACACAACACCTCTGAATTTGAATGTGGGGAGCAAACAAGATCAATTTGTATCTTGTCAATCGTGCGGAAGTACGGTGTTGCGTTTGAGTTCTATTTTATAAAACATCTACAGAGTGAGGTACCATTAGGGTTAACGCATGACCCAGGACCATTCCCTTGCTCTGTTTTACAGACGCAGCAGCGACAGCTCTGAAACATCTCAGCAAAGCGCATGCAACAGGATCAAGGACGGATGAGAAATAGCTTCACAGCCTATTCTTCCCTCCATGTTCCTGCATTAATACAGCCAAAGCATATCCATCACGTTCATGCACATACAACACGAAGGCCTTTTCATAATTTGGAGTTCCTAAAACCGGTGCCGAACACAGCGCAGTTTTGAGCAAATCAAATGCTGTCTGGTGTTCCAAAGTCCATGGCAATGGCAAAGAAATGCCCTTCTTTGTCAAAGTCAGCATTGGTTTAATCGTTAACGAAAAGTTGGGGATCCACAATCTAGAGTAAGAAGCCATACCTAAAAGGGCTCTAACTTCCTTCTGCGTATTTGGGACACACATGCCAGAAATAGTTTTTATTCGTTCAGGTGTCAACCTTCTTCCCTCCTTTGACAGGAGATAGCCTAAATAGGCGACCTCCTGACAACAATATTGGAATGCTTTGAGTGAAGCTTTGTGGTCATGTTTTGCGAGATGACAAAGCAACAACATGGTGCCTTCTTTACAGGCATTCTCTGAATCAGCAGCCAAGAGGAGATCACCTACATACTGTAGTAACGTGCACGTAGTAGGCAACTCGAGAGTATTGAGTTGCTCTTTCAATGCTCTACTATAAATACTTGGACTCTCAGTGTACCCTTGTGGTGCACGAGTGAATGTGAACGAGCGTCCACCTAGGGTAAACGCGAACAAATACCTACTATCCTTGTGTATAGGAATACTGAAAAACGTGTTTTTTGAGGTCAACAACGCTAAAGTGAGTGGCAGAAGCCGGAATCATAGTTAGTATCATTGTAACATCAGGTACAATGGGAAATTGAGGAGCCACAATTTTGTTAATAGCACGCAAATCAATTATAAACCGAAAAGGAATCGCATTATCATCTTTTTTATATACTGACAAAATCGGGCTGTTACACAAACTAACTGTAATTTCCTCAATTATTCCACGATGTACAAAATCAGAAACTAGAGATTTCAAAGCCTGTTCGCCTTCAACTGAGATCTTATATTGTGGGATGCGAGGAAATTTTACTCCATGTTTCAGAATAATTTTAACAGGTTCAATTTGAAGAATGCCCACATCATTTGCCAATAAGCATTCAGGAATATTACTGAATTCTGCCGGTAAAGGTCGAGTCAAAAACTGAGAGGTGAGTGATTGCTGAGGTGAAATTGTTAACCGAACTCCGTCAGGGGAGCAATATATTACTGCATTCAATTCTTTCAGCAAATTTAACCCCAGAAAATTCTCCCCATAGTTTGTAGTAAGTAGAAATGGACACTGCTCCGTGAAGGGACCCAGTGTTATCGGTACCGACAAAGAGACTGGACAAACTACAGGTGTGCCTGAAAACCCTACGGAGACGTTGGACTGCCCTGACAGGGGAATGTTTGGAACCTGTGAATGGTCAATGGAACACTTTTGTGCTGCCGTATCTACTAAAAATAGATGCTTCCTATTTCCCACCGCCATCTAAACGTAGGGACCTTTCTGATGAATGGGAATAGGCGTTGGTTCCAAATCCTGCTTCGGGCAATCCTAATGAAACAAAATGTCGTCAAAAGGAAGCTCTTCAGAGAGGTACGCGGCATAAGGATGATCAAAAATGTTTCTATTATCCACATTCGAAACTTGTTTATCCTGTGAAGAAGGTTGCTGTGATTCTGGTGCACACTGACCTCTACCAGGGCCCCCTGCACCTGGGCGACCTCTGGATCATCTACCCATGTTCCCAAATGACCTTTGCTGCAAGGTCGGACATTGTGCGCGCCAGTGACCTTCCTGTCGACAATAGGCACACTGGTTAATGGTTACCGGCTCCAGGGGCGTACTTCCCTGTGGAATGTATTGACCTCTAAATTGATTACCCCCTCTAGGGTTTCTAACAATCTGCTGCAGTAGTACTTTTGTTTTCAGGTCAACCTTTCTTTTCTCAAGTTTTTCCTTTTCATTATTTACACGATTTTCATAGTACTGAGCCATGTGCAGTACTTCTGATTGAGACTTCGCCTGCCAAGCGCTTTCGGAGGACATAATCTGTAACTGGATGTCGGGCAGCAATCCACGTACAAATTTGTCGACAAACAGCCTTTTTCCTGACTCTGTGCCTAAGTCTTGTCCACTGAAATCTGAAAATACCTGTTCGAAGCGATTGAAGAACTCGGTGGCACCCTCAGACTTTCCTTGGACACAGGCCGTAAGCTTGTCCCAAATGATTCTTTTTTCAGGAACTATAGTTTTTGATTTTACAATAATCCTATCAGGCAAAGTTAATATCACTTGAGGCGGTCGCTCGCCAGCTGGTCTTTCTCTGTCGAGCCTAACCATGTTATCCCATGTATCTCCTAACCCAGGTACATCATCTACAGTCCTAATATGTTTCTACAAGTCAACTGGTAGGAGTACGGGAAATAATAAATCAATATCACTTAAGGTGAATACCGATGATTGTAAGACCGACTCTATTTCTTCATAGAACCCCGTCGGATTCTTTCTTATATCAGGAATAGATTGTTTTATGGTGTTCACTTCCTGTCTCGAGAACAGGACGTGAACAAACTGCGATACATAATGTGCAGGAATGTCCACAGCGACTATACCTCGTGCAGCATCGGCCGCAATCTCAACTTTTGGGACAAATGTCGGAGGGACCTCTCTCATAGGCAACTGAGAAGTAGGTAGCTCCAAACGCTTAATAAGCAAAAGAGCCAAATCAAGCGCTAAGGCAGTCGAAGAGGTATCAATCGAAAAGGCTCTCTTATAAACACTCAACAATTCTGCGGGACAACAAATCTTTCTTTTTACACACTCATTCTGCAGGTATTCTACCATGACCTGAATCACTTTCTTTTGCATTTCTAACATATACTGACCATACGTGTCATATACTTCATCTGGAGTTATCGACATATCCGAAATCCATCTTATCGCATCCTTTGTACAAATTCGTGCTTCCTCACCTATCAATTCACGGCGAGGAGAAAACCGTTTCTGTAAGAACATAGTACCTAAATTATCACCATCTACTTCTTCATTCTGTAACTCTTCCAACTCTTTCTTATACACAAAAATCCTCTTGACATGCTCATATACTTTCTCCACAGTATCTCTAGACAACGCTAAGGTGTTCAAATCCTGTAACCCTTGTGGGAGATCTACATCGTTTAATCTATTCCACATTATGCTCAATTGAATTCCTAACCCTTCAATAAAAACATTATTTTCCGGAATACTTTTCAGATTTTCGAGTCTGGAAAAAACATCAGCTTGTTCACCCTTCTCCATACAATGTTTAGCCCAAGCAATTAATTAATTCTTTTTATCTGGGGACACAGTATTACGAGTCACAACCCTTGACCCCGTTCCCTGGTCTACTATAAGCGATGCAGAATCACTTGGAAGAGGAAGAGTAGGTACATTCTGGATGTCAATAGGTGGGAGCAAGGGGGCAGGCAAAGGAGCAACGGCTGGAAGAACAGCAGGAAGAACAATAGGAAGGGCCAGGGAACTATAGGAGGAGGAATAACGACAGGAAGGGGTAAAGCACCAGGAGGAGGGACATACGGGGGTGGAGCAGAGGCATCGGGCCTTCGTTCATGCAAAAGTTTATTAATCAATTCATCTGACGTATGAAAATCTTTTGAAGTGTAAATTTTCTGAATTCCTAATTGAAACGCTCTGTCCGTGTTCCTAACTGATTCCAATCGTTTATTTTCATCATATAACAGCGCCTTTTCGGCATTCGTCATATGTCGACGCATATGTTTCTCTCTACTTTTTTGTTGCTGCAAAGCTTCTGTTTTCCAACTGTGCAATGCGTCAAATGCTGCAGGTCTAGCCTTTTTCTTTACCAATACAGACTCTAGATATTCTATATGAGGGATTTCAAAGCTACCGTTGGTTGGCCACCGAAGATTAGAGTTATGTCTGGTGTGTCTGTGCCAAATGTTATTAAATGCTATACTACCAAAGCCTTTCTTACAGTACATAGTACATGCCGGCGACCCCTCCTGTGGTGAGTGATGGCTATCTTCCAAAGATTGTCTGTCGCTGCAGAATAATGCCCTGAAGCAGGCAGACAATTCCCCAGGCATATCAGAATTCTGGTGTTACCTGGCCAAATAATTGTGCTCGCGAGTACAATGCGCCAAATTCTAATTGTCAGGGTTAAATTAAGAATCGGGTCACGATTCACCTGATCAAAGGACTGGGAGTCCCAATTGGGTTACTAAGAACAATTCTAAGGACCCACGTGTCTGGTCATTTCGGCAAATTTTACCCACCTCGATATATGGACCCTCGTCAAGACGTCGCCTCGGGCTACAGCTCACGGTCCAGGGATCGGATCGTGCTGTTCTGTCGAGGAATTCGCTTCTTGTCCAGAGGGGCCGTTTTGTTGGCACCGTCCGATCCCGGTCCGATAGCCGAGCCAACCTTCAACGAGACGAAGTAAATCTTGAGGGTTCCTACTCGGGTGCCATCTGTGGAATCAGAAAATACAATATTAAGGCTTTTACACCATGCAAAGAGAAATACACCAACACAGGCTTGTAAAGATTCCCAGAATCTTTATTGCAATACTGAACAGTTTACGAAACAAAGTACACAAATAGCTATTTGGCCGTCAGTACTTCACAGAGACCACCAGAAGGTTCAATGTGAGCGGTGAACAGGAATTGCTAGCTGGACATCAGCATATTTAAACAGTTTTTTCATAACGATGTCCAGCCTCCTACAAGTTAATCATGTAGTGGGCTAGGGTTCGCGCCAGGTTCATTCCTAATTTACATATCTCGTGCATGCGGTTTACTTCTTAATACATTTACTACCAAGCACTATTATTCTCTGGGTTTAACTTTACACTCTTTACACATTTGTTTCAATGCAGGTCAAACTGATGTTTCGCATGTCATGTTTAAATAGCGTTATTGTTCTTATATACTTGTAGGTTAACATCGCTGATTCAAGTAATCCCCTGATCCCGAGGTCAACAAAGGATGAGGTCTACATGACCCTAACATGTAGCCTGCAGGCAGGTTGGACATTAACTCGCCTACAGAGGTTGAAGAGGTTAAGTAAGAACAGGAGAACACAGGTCGGCCATTTTAGGCCACAGGGTGACTTTGCACGATTAACTAAAATGGCGGTTTTAACCTAAAATGGAGGCTCGATTAACTTAAGGTTACGACCTTGCGATGCGATTTCCTCGCAGAGCGACTGGGCATAGGTCAACATATACAATGAGAACGACACAATATTATATCAGTTTTAACAAGAGTAGAGGCCATCGGGAACCCTTTTAGAGGAATGAAATGGGCCATCTTAGAGAACAGATCCACGATGACCAGGATGGTGTTTTATCCGTTGCACTGGGGGAAGATCAGTAATAAAATCCATAGACAGCGTATGCCAAGGTGCCAGTGGCCCCATCAAAGGACATAGAAGGCCTGCAGGACTTTGATTTTGAGACTTGTGCTGAGCGCAAACACCGCAGGTCGCGATGAACTGGGCAATATCTTTTCGCCAAGTGGGCCACCAGTATTTTTTCTTTATCTTAGCTTGAGTATTAGCCATGGATGTCCTTCTATTGAAGAGTCATGGTAGTTTGCTATAATTTGGTTTCGGAGGTCTTTATCCAGAACATACAGTCTCCCTTGAAAGTGCGGTAGATTTTTCACAATAGTGTATTGGTCTCCTCTTGACAGCCATTCCTGTTGTTCTGATTGGTTCATCAAATGTTGAAGGTCAATTTTTAGGTCATCCAAAGTGGCAGTGGCTGCAATCGTGTTCAAGATTCATTCTTCAAGGATGATTGCCACTGGGTCTGGTGAGGTGAACGCCTTTTCGTCTTCGCTCATTCGTGATAAGGCGTCCGCTTTTCCATTGCATACTCTGGGTCTGTAGGTAATGACAAAGTCATAATTCGCAAAAAAGAGAGCCCAGCGGAGTTGATGTGATGACTGTACTTTTGCTGTTTTCATATATTGTAGGTTACAATGATCCGTAATGACGGTGACTGTGTGCCTGGCTCCAAGAAGGCAATGCCTCCATGCCTTCAATGACGCTTTTATTGCTAACAGTTCTTTATCTGTGATCACATAGTTCAATTCAGGAGCGGAGAACGTATGAGACCAGAAAGCCATGGGATGTAATTATCATGTTTCGGGATCTTGCTGAGACAAAACCGTTCCCATTGCTACATTGGAAGCATCGTATCGATGACGTGTGGCAATTCAGGTCGGGGATGCCCTCAATGGGTGCTGATGTGAATGCTCATTTTAGGGTCTGGAAGGCTTCTTCTGCTTCTGTGGTCCACTGAAATCGTTTGTTCTTTCGCAGCAGGGATGTGATGGGGTGAACAATCTGGAAGAATCCTTAGATGAACCGACGATAAAAATTGGCGAACCCGAGCACACTTTGTACACCTTTTGTGGAAGTTGGTGAGGGCCATTGGAGGATGGTATCTACTTTGTGCGTGTCCATTTGTACCCCTCGCGGTGCGAGTATAAACCCGAGGAATTCAACCTCTGTTATACAAAAGAAGCATTTCTCCAACTTGCCGTACAGCCAACGTTCTCGAAGTCTTTCTAAAACAGCCCGGACATGTCTGACATGATTCTCCTTTGTGGTTGAGTAAATGTGGATGTCGTCAATATAGACGAGTGCGCACATGTCCAATAGTTCACGGAGCACGTTGTTCATAAAATATTGGAATGATGCAGGGGTATTACATAGCCCAAAGGGCATAACCTGATATTCGTAAAGGCCATATTTTGTGTGAAAGGCTGTATTCCACTCATCCCCCTTTTTGACTCTTACCAGATGGTAGGCCCCTCGTAAATCCAATTTGGTATACATTTGCACATTATTTACTTGATCCAGAAGTTCTGGAATGAGTGACAATGGGTACCATTTTTTTACCATGATCTGATTGAGGGCTCTATAGTCAATGCAAGTTCTCAGGTCTCCCTCCTTCTTAGGCATGAAGAATAAGGCAGAGGAAGCTGGGTATTTTGACAGGCGAATGAAGCTGTTGGCTAAATACTGATCCAAGTATGTTTTTAAATGTTGGTTTTCTTGCTCCGTTAGGGCATGAATCCGACTGCAAGGAATCTGGGCTCCGGGTACAAGATCAATTTGGCAGTCGTACGTTCTGTGCAGGGGTAAGGTATTGGCTGGCTCCTTTTGAAATACATCTTGGTAATCCAGGTATTCAGAGGGTAAAGAACAGGTGAAACCTAATATGATTCCTTTCTTTGAACTTGGTTTAGTGTGATCTTTCACTAAGCATTCTTTGTTGAAACAGGTGTTAGCACAGTCTGGGGGAAAAGTCAGAACTCTTTTACGCCAGTTGATTTGGGGATTATGGGTTTCCAGCCAAGGAATCCCTAATATCATTTGGAACTGAGGAGCGCCAATGAGATCGAAGGTGATGTCCTCTTGGTGACCTCCCTAACACAGAAGCATAACTTTTTCGGTATAATGCGTCACTGGGTCAGATGATAACTGAGATCCATCAACCGCTGTAATATTCCGGATAGCCAAATCTTGGTCAATGTAATTCCCCACAACTCCACTGTCAATATATGCTTCTAAAGCATGCATTTTGGATGGGTATTTGTGGTCTACCAAGAGCACCGGGATGATTAGGTGTAAGGTCTGTATTGGTTCCTTTTCACCGCTCGACAAGTGGACCCCTACGCTTGCCAGGCGTTGGAGTTTCCCTAGTCCAGTTCTTCTTCTTCACTCTTGTCAGTTGCTCCGACTGTTCTCCTGGGTGGTTTCACCGGAAATTCTCGGAGAAAGTGTCCTGCTTTACCACAATACAAGCAGAGCTGTTGCTGTCTTCTTTTTTCTCTTTCCACCTTGGTGAGAGGGCTCCACAAGCCCCCGATCTGCATTGGTTCCGACCGTTCATGCGGCTTGGCCTAATTCTCACAGGTTCGCACATAGACCGACCGCCCTTCAGCTCTGTCTCTATCCATTTTCCAATTCTGCAATCTATGATCGAGTTGAACTGTTAGGTCAATATATTCAGCACACCCCTCCGGGTGATTTACTGCTTGGGCTAGAACGTCCTTAAGCTCCCCTCGTAATCCACAGTGAAACAGAGTATTTGTTTTTCCCTCTGGCCAATTTGTTTGGACTATAAGATGGTTGAAGGATGCGATGTAGGTTAACAAATCTCGCTTACCCTTCCGGAGTGACACTAATTTGTTGTCCAGAGCCTTACCTTGGGCATGCCATGCAAATAGTTTCTCCATTTCACGCTGAAAACCCCCAAAGTCCCGAAGCAAGTGGTTATCTTGAGTTACCAAGGGTATAGACCAGTCCGCACAACTTCCTCCCAAATAAGAAAGTACAAATGCCACCCTAGGTTGATCGTTGGGGAAGGCCCCAGGTCTGCACAGGGAATGAAGGCGGCATTCATTCATGAATACAGCGTACTTATTTGGATCACCATTGAAGCGTTCGGGTGGAGCTAAGGGAACCGCCCCTGGAAGAACCACTTGTATGGGCGTTGGTGTTGACTGTGGTGGCGGAATAGGGTGGGCCAGCCCCAGTAATGGGGCTTGGCCAGCCTGTGCTTGCAGCATCTGTCTTGCTAAATCATCCGTGCTTTCTCGATTCACAATGGGGTCCCTCCTTAAGGCATTGGGTTCCTGTCATGAGGCATGAACTTCAGCCCATAACTCTCCCAGTAACTTGGCCAACTAGCCTGTTTCTGAAGTTTCCATTACGCCCAGTCAGAGATTCGTAGGAGGCTTCACTTTCTGTTATGCTCACCTGGTCTCTGAAGAGGCATTGGGGCACGGTCGCAGCCCTCCCAGGGATGAAACTTCTCTTGTCTGTTCCTCCCTCTGCGTCTGTGTGGGGAACTGCGGTGATGAGCAGCGCGGTTCCTGCATGAATATAAGTGGGGTCATATGAGTATGCAGCCTGTGGTCCCTGACCCCTTCTCCAGACCTCTTCTCCCTGGATGTGGCTTCCTTGGGGTTGCACTAATCTTGAGGCTCACCTGCTAAATGATGATGATGAGCTCTTCGTCCTGCTGCTTCTGGCTGGGGCACTTGTTGAAGGGAACCAAGTTCCTTCACTGGTCCCTTGTTGTGGAAGTTCAGGCCAGCTGCGATTAGTACACTTCTCTTGGGGGTAAGTGTTTCCCTTGATTCCACGTGCCCGCTTGTCTTCTGACTGTTGTAATTGTATTTGTAAAGTTTGTTCTCTGTCCTTTGTATGTAATGTCTCTTTTCTCTGCTCTCTCCCCTTGCAGGTGGTGTAGAGGTGCCAGTGGTAGCTGCGGTAGAAGAAGCGGAGCCGGCGGTACGGAGGAGCGGGGCTGAGATGGTCCGACAGCTGGTAAGTAGCCTTTAATGGTGCCTTAGGGTGTGTGTTGGGTTTTCAATGCGGTGCGTCCCTGTGTTGGGTGTTTTTGGGAGTTCTAACCTTGTCTTCTTTTCTCGTTTTAGGACTTCAGCTTTGTGGGACAGAGAGCGCAGGTGCTGCGGCGTCGATTCAGGATCTGCCAAAAAGATGGAGAGTTGTCATGGGATGCGAGCCAGGGTCCAGGTAAGGATGCTGTTGTTGCAGGATCACAAAGTAAGTAGCTGGTCCAGGCAGCGGTGAGCGTCACATTACACAGAGGTGCAAAGTAATGTGAAGCGTTTGCTTGAGGAATCGGTGGGTTTATATAGTCTTATTCCTGGCCATGCCCAGTAGCTCTGGTCTGCCTGCTGCCATGCCTTGCCACACCTGATGAGTTAGCACCTGAAGAGCAGGCCTAGGGAGCCACGCCCGATGAGTCAGCAAATGGGGATTTTCTTTGGAATAAAGGCTTCCAGCACCTGGAAAGTTCTTGTAAAATAAACACACTTCAGCACTGAAGTAAAATAAACGCACTCTTGCACTGAAATAAAGTGTTCCTGCTTTCATCTCTATATGAGCCTGGTACCGGGACTGAGTCCAGCCAGGGCCCCGTGTTAATGAGTCTCTAAGGGACATAAGTGAGTCAAGTGACCCATTGCTCTCGTAACTAGATGGTGTGGTTTTTGTGTTCTTGGGCCCGTGGCCTTGACACTTTCATACCTTTCTGACATTTAGAATGCAGGTAGTGCTGACACTAGGGTAGGAGGAACTGTTTGGTGGAAAACATGTGTTTGTTTTGGTGATCCCATGCAGTTAACTCCTGTCAAACTCAGCCTGTTTTTAAGGTCATGTGCAGTAAAGATTCACAACATTTTATTGGCAGTATTGAAAAGTGGACCTCTTGTCATGTTTCCAAAAACATGAACTGACTGCGAACATGAGATAAATTGCAGATTTTGTGTATATAGATATCTTTAAAGATGTCCGTGTGGCAGTTTTGAGCGATGCTGCACACAAGGCGTTAGGTACTAGGCTTATCTCTAACATATACCACAAAGGATGCAGTACTTTTGAGGTTATGCTGGATTTTCAAAAAAGGAAAAAAATAATGTGTTTGCTTGTTGCCTACTATTGCAGAATGTGTTTGATTCCACTCTGTAATTATGGCCAGTGAGCATGAAGACAAAGTAGAAATAAAATGTGTAGATGTTTTGGAAGGCCAAGGAATGCCATTATAATTAAATAGAAAAGCAAAGGCATATCTGGTTGACTTGGAAAAGTCAATATCGCAAAAACAGGATTACAATCAAATTTAAAATTGTGAGTCAAATTCTGAGTTATGTTCAGATGTAATTTGAATGTGCAGATTGGACATGTTAATCGAGAATGGGAAGAGTAGTTGGTTGTGTGCTTTTTTCCCAGATTATTTCAGTACAGTTCATTTTCGTGCAGTTTGACCACATTGAAGAATGTTCAAGAATGTACACAGTTTGTAGTGAGGACTTCTGCATGGTTTTATCATTTCAAAGACATCTGTGTCCAAATGGCACAGTTTCCTCTGTGCTCTGCCTATGCCCTCACAGTGCACACATCTCAAGATTTAAGTTTAGTTGTTGCGCTGGTAGATGTTGGATGTGCTGTTTTAAGACATGTCCTATGTGGCATTGCCTCATGTGAGAGGTTTACAGGGATTATATTAAATAGCATTTGAGGAGTCTAAAGGTGCTGCTGACATGGAATGTGTTGCAGAATATAACCATTTATATTTCCAGTGTACTCCTCACCTAACTTTACTGCCAATTCCTTTGAGGATGAGTTGTAAAAGAAAGAGGACACATTGTGGTTCCTTTGAAAAAGAATATCTTGGTTAAGGAAGAGAACAGTACTGTTTATTTTCATAGATCCACTGAATTGGCTTTCAGTAACACAACATAAGTTCCTTATCTTGGTTAAGGAAGAGAACAGTACTGTTTATTTTCATAGATCCACTAAATTGGCTTTCAGTAACACAACATAAGTTGAATCCTATTGCAATCCAACATTCAGGTTGCTGATTCAAAGACAATGTTAATGGAACGTTTAAACAGTCATGCAGACAATTTCCTCTGTGTGGACTTAACCACTTTGGAAACACTGATTAAGGCAGCTCCATGGGATGTGTATTGTGTATCTTCAGTTTGTCATGTGGTTGCAACTGCAAGTCAACATTCATATATTTCTGAAACCATCTGTCTAAGAGGTTCTTCAAAATGACCATGTTCCTGTTGATTATTTTGTCAGTTTGTCATTGTCAGTTTGTCAGGAGTGGTTACATATTTGTTCTGGTTGCCATCATGAAATTGCGGGCTGTTAACCCTTTGAGTGATTTGTGTACCTTTCATTACCAGATCGAGATAGTGTTTCATTCTGTGAGCTGATTACCAACACTTACCAGTGCATGGTCTGTGGTCAGTGTGGTTCTTATTACAAGTCTACATTAAGAAATGTGCAATGTCATGCAGCAATATAGATGTGACGGTACAAATATTGATACCAACCATTTGAAGATTAAGTAAATATCACAGAAAGCATTTGAAACTGTTGTAATGATATTCTACAACGGAGTAAGCATTCACATTGGCCAATATACTAGTTGGCTGTGACAAGAAAGAAAGTGGCTTGTCTCCAAAGATTTTGCAGTTTCTTTCAAGCCTAGCCTGCCTAGATATCTCAAGGATACTTGCTTAATTTTGTTGAAACCAGAATTTGAAGTGTAGATTTAGTTTTAAATAAATATTAATTTATTATAATCAATAAACCTTAATTTTGGTACTCATTAATAGATTGTAATGTGCTTAGGTCATTGCCTGTAAGCATATTACAGTGCATGTATACAAAGTGTAATTACTTTCAAACAGGTAAATATTGTACAACTGTAATTGTTTTACCGTAAATGTTTGATTAGTCCAGATAGTACTGGCATTCTGCAATCTGTATTTATTAATGTAAAATGTGGTCTTCAAATACATATTTATACTAACTTTTCCTATGGCTATTTAGGTTGTGTGATGTTGTCCTGGCTACATTATTTTTGGAGGCTGTTTAATTCTTAGATCAATGTGTTTATTAACAGGAAAATAATTAATTACAGTAATAAGAAAGGATGCACTGTGTGATGTGTTCATTAGACACCTAAATAGGATTTCCATCTTATAAGTATAGAAGACATTTATGTTAGGTTAACTTCGTGTGAAAGAGATTTACAATACGAGAGACTAGTTTTCACGTGTGAACGTAGCCCAACCTTGGATGCACACAATTTCAGATTACTGTTTTTATAAGAATTCTTCATTTTAGTGTAGATGTATCCAATATTTCAAATGTTTAATTAGTAATTTAGATCATCTTTGTAAAAACAGTACATTGATTGTGCAAATTGTTTCTTTCCAAAGATGATACTATCTTATTATAGAAGTTCAGGAAATATCTGAATTATGAAAAGCAGTACTATTGTATTTTTGTAGATAATACATACTGAATTAGTATAGTGTCATTTGATTGCATTGTGTAATAATTCCAGAAATGAATGTAGCCTGCTGCAGTGGATTTACAGAATTCCGTAAAATGTATGACACAATTGAATGTATGTGTCAAAGTTCCCCTTTAAAGGGTTGGGAAATAATCATAAAACGGTAATGGTAATGTGTAAAACACTCTTGGGAAATGTTCTGCATTTAGTACTAATCTAGTTTTCATCTTCTTTTTATGCTGTAATATTATTGATAATAAATTGAACAAAGGTGTGGTCAATACTGATGAAATTAATATTACAAACACTGTCTGTACTCACAATATTTGTGTATGTCAGAGAAAGAAACTTAATGGCATTATTTTTAAAACAATAGAAATAATATGCATGTATTAGATTTTTTAAAGAGATTTTTATTTCAATGTATACATTAGATTTTTTAGGGGTTTTGCCTATAAAGAAGTGAATTGTACATGTAAATTATTGTATCACTTTTTCATACTATGTTATTTGATATACTACACAATTTCATATTGTGAAACAGTTGTTCAGGAGGGTGAGTAGTTGACTCCTAAAGGTTAGAGTTTTCATGTATCAACCGTTTGTAGAATTACAAATACATGAAAGGTATAGCATAACCAAAAGCTTGAGTTAAGGGACAGTTAAGGTGAATACGTTCTGTGCGAAAAAACCTTGAAATTCAATGAAAACACTTTAATTGAAGTGATGTTATGCTGAAACAATCTGATGCAACAAGGACTTCACTGATGATAACACATATGCCATTGCTTATGGCATTATGAGTGGCATCAGGGGTACAGCAGTTCACGTGGGTGGATTCAGGTGCATAGCTTGGTTGGAGTTAGCATTTGGATAAAAACAAACTCTGTGATATGGTGAAGTAACTTGGTAAGTGTACGCACATTTACATTTCCGAGTACGTCGCACTTGTGCATTGACCTTACACTGTGTCTGTGTTAGGAAGGATTTCATAATTATATGCAATTTTCCCTCCATGTGTCAACCCCCAAACTTTTTGCTGCTGTTTTACACCCTGATCTAGACTTTGCCATAGAAGCGCAGCCTTCCACTGCACTCCTCTGGGCTTTCGCTCAATTCTTATGGGGAAACTGACATGCCCTTAAGACAGTCAGTACTGAGAGACTTTGTTTCCCTTAGTCCTTTCCTCATGTTGCAGCTCTTGTGCAACATGAAACAAGAGTGCAACGTAACTTACATTACCGCGCTCTTGGGTCTCTAGTCATTCCAAAGGACCTAGAAACTCTCGCTGGACTTATTATGAACTGTGCAAGTGTGTCACAGACGGGACTGGTGGCAGCTATTGTTTCTCTTGTGTTTTGAACCCTTTTCTGCCATGTTACCCGCACTTATCGCGTTTGGCACAAATAGGTGGCCTGGCTCCCAAAATGGCCATGCCATGAGGTTCTTTGTCCTGTCCGTTGACCGTCTTGCCCCTTCACCTTCCCCAGGTCGAGCCGACCCAGGTCCGTCCTTATTTGGTCATGCACTTTCCCGCGAAACCCCAAAGCTTTCGCGGGCTTCTGCATGCCTTGTGTGTGCCTCCAGGATGTGGGCTGGGATGTCTGTTCCCAATACACATCCTGGGTGCCAGAGAGTCTAGAGAGTCCTGAATGCCTGGGACCAACGTGGTCTGTGATAGGTCCACGTATGGTGTGAGTGTTTGTGAGCAGATCTCCCATTGGGCCCTCTCCGTTTTGGCGCGAAGGGAACTTTGGATAAGAGGAGGCGGAAAACACCACTACCATGTTGATCTCCTGAGTTCACACTGAACAAGGGATAAGGAGCCAAGTATCCTGCAACAAGAAGCTGAGTCGAGGAACCGCTGGTGACCCGCTGAAGGTTTGGCACCCTGAACTGCTGTTGTCCTGCGAGACCCCTCTGCATCTGATCGTCCTAGAAGTTCTGCAAAGGCACTTCAACCCATTGGAATAGTGGGATCAACTATTCCCGGCACCATCATCAAACCCTGCAAGTAAGCTTCTTCGGAAGTGTCCCTGGGCCAACCAGTGGGCTGACCAGCTTACGCAGGCCGCTTTGCTCTGTCACCACCGCCGTTTCGGGGAAGCCCTCGAAACTTGGTCTACTGCTTGCTCTGCGACCACGGCACCCTCACACCGAATTTCGTACACTTGGCATTCCCAGGTCTGAAGTGAGACGAGTGCGCCCGGACCAGAGTCAACGTGGTTGGCGTGTTGCCCTGCTGTGGTAACAACCTGTGCACATCTGCTGCATTTGGGACACCCACAACCATGCATCCTGCTATGCAGAATCTACATGGTGTCGAGACGTCCTGAACATCGCAGCTGAACCTGCCAGCAACGTGAACTGAACTGGAGAAGTCTGGGTCTGCCTGCGTCGGGGACCGGAGAGTAGTCCATACCCCAACTGGTGGCCCCTCGCACAGGAGCCGATTTCTTTTCTACTGCTGTTGCGAAATAGCGACTCTATCCCGCACTCTCGCCCTGCCTCTGCCCACAAGTGGAGGCCGTGCTTGAGTAGTGGGAACTTGTTCTGCATCGCTTCATTCACCTTCCTGAACTGCCTGATATCCTTGAAGAGGCCCTCTTTTGTCCATTGGCACCAGCGTGTGCAGGTACTCTTGAGCATAAGGTTCCTCTCTTCATAGGGCTCGGACTTCCTCCTAGTTAGGTGAATTTTGGATGTCGAACTGGGCCTAATGATTACTTGCACTGCCAGTTTTCCTCCCCATCTAGGTGGTCTACATATTACGTGCTCCTAACTCCTTAGACCCCTTGGTCTTGTACATATATTGTATTGATTGTGATGTGTTGGTTTACTTTAGTATTATTGTGATTCTTTTCTATGGTCGATGTTACAAAGGCCTTGTAATAAATGTGTCTATATTTTTAATATAACACCTGTCTGGAGTAATTTGTAAGTGTCCTTGCTTTGTGTGCTCATTGCGGGCTTTCAGTCACCCTCACCCCTCTTGAGACTTAGTCTTGACCGCCGCCATCGCTACCCTGATTGGTCTGGCTTGTCCAGAGGTTACCCTGTTCCAAGAAAGTAGGCTGGCCTTCTGAACCTCTGCCCCTCCAGGACAGAGTTCAGAAATCCATCTTAACAGTCTGTCATCACGTGACTTTCACTAACAGGCCATTGTTCAACCCCATGGCTCTGACATATATATGTGCACTCAATACAAGCAAGCACTGAATGTAGTACACAGAGTGTACCCAATTGACAATACCTGCAAGACAAGCAGCCCTTACACTTAACCACGCTCCCTAACTTCCTATGACATATAATAGCCCATCACTTAAAAAATCATATGAGAAATCAACCCCAACGCCACTTGCGACTTCATAAATGATTTTAACAGTAAATACCATTCTCAGGGAAACATTTCTGAGTGCATGTGACCATATAGCACTGATGCAATATACCTTGTCTTGAATGCAGTTTGGAAAACATTTGTCAAGCTTTGGAAATAATGGTTGGGGAACTCAAGGAAGGGTGTTGTTCATGCAAACTACAATTATAGACATAATAACCAAAATAGTCTGATGCTGTGCCATGCCATACCTTCAAAAGTCTGTTCTCTGTTGATGATGTCACGGTTATCGAAAAGAGAAAATGCATATCAGGAACTAAAATGTGGCGATCAAAGTGCGTTGCAAGGTAAGTGTGCTTTTTTTAAAATCAGTACCCAACAGGAGTGGAGAGATGTGGTAGCCTCCCAGCCAATCCAGAGGCTCAGAAAGGGAGCTTTACAACATGGTAAAACCCTTGCTCAAAGGCTTTTTGGAAGCAGCAGGCCATCATCTTCCACACGGTGAATCAAGTAAGTGCTCCCCCAAAATCCCTTTCTCCTCCTTCCCCTCAACCTCAATCCCAATTTCCACATCGTCCATCCACCCCGCACCCACTCCACTTACCTTGCACTCCTTTGTACTTCATCAACATCAGGAACACCCGCTGTTTCTGGCAAATCTTCTTTGTGGCAATGGCTGTCATGGAAAGGGAAATGGGAGTATGTGTAGTTCCCTTTTCCTTAATCCATGGAGACCAATCTGTATTGTGGCATTTTTCAAATTGAGAAATGGCTTCTAACTTGCACCGGGGCATTGCCTGGCTCAGTAAAGCACCCACCCATCAGGGTTTATTGCTTAATTAATCACTGTTGGCACCTGCATGGTGCTGAAGGTGTATAATAAAAAATAAAAAATGTGTGCTTGCTGCGTGGTACTTTGCTGTGAGGTACTTCCAAAGTCAATTTCACTGTCTATGATGTCATGGTCATCAACAAAGAACACAGATTTCAGAAACTAGGGTGTGATGTTGAAGTATGCTCCAAAGTATGTTTTATAAAATAAAATAAAATACCCTTAGCACATGTGCAGGAAACTACACAGGTGATAATGGCAATATAATCTGCAGTGGTTGGCTGAGACTGCCGGTAATGGTACCAGTGCCTGAGTTAAGGGACAGTTGCTTCATGTTACTGTGGTGCTAAATGTTAAACCCATGTCCCATGTCCCCGAGTTTAGATCTTTTTTTAAACTTTTTGCATTGTTGCATTGTTCTGATAAGAACCATTATGGCGTTAAGGAGGGAATTGAATGGGAGGGAGTGGATGTAGCAAAAGTGGACAATTTTTTTTCCATGTTTTTTTTAAAAAAAATGTATTTTTATAATTAACATTCAGGTGAAAACAAACCTGAAAAGGGAGAAAAGAACCGATCAAAAACAAAAAAAGACTGGAAAGTTGACCCATGCTCCACCCAGGCATCCTCAGTTGTCTCAAAGGTTGTTGCATTCAGTGCTATTGTCATATAGCACTTTCTGCAGGTGAAAACACCACTTACTAGAAACCTTCATTGGCATGAAGGGTCCAATGGTGGGGCGGCACAAGTGACACTTCTATCATTGGCACCAGATGAAGTAGATGGGAGAAGTGCTGAGGGTGACGTAGCTAATGATGAGGTTCCTGCTTCCTCTGCATCGGGTGGCATTACAGGTCCAGTGGTGGGTGTCAGGGCATTACAACCAAGGGAGATTTATTTTTGTCAGAACCTGCTCCTGAAATGTTCTATTTGCTGCCAGTTGTAACATATCAGATGGTTCACAAACTCTGTGTTGCCCAGGATTTGTACTGGAAGCATGGAGAAAGAATCCTCTCCTAAACACCTCAACAGAAAATATGCGCTGCCTATTCTCGACATCTGACAGGGGAGTATCTTTAGGCACCTTGAAGTACCACCAGGGGAAGGATGGTGTGAAGCTCCTGCTGCAATACTTCTTGGGAGGAACTGGCAGCTCTACCTACTCAACATCCTCTGGGTTTTCATGGACTTTGATGATATTGTTGTCTTCATCACTGGAGAGTGCCTTGGGATGTTGTGTTGTCAAATGAAAGAAGATGAAGACCCTTTTGCTTATATTCAGGATATTCAAGAGAGATGGCAGCTTTCGACACGTGAGCCGTGGGAAAAAACAGTGGCACTAGTCTATCATATTTTATGTCAGGGATTGCCAGAAAAAGTACAGAGACAAATGAAAAAAACGGTATGAATGGAAGCGAAGCTGTGGGCAGAGATACAGTTGTCTATCGTGCATCATGCTGATTGTTACAAGCAAAGAATAAAAAGGAAGATGAAAATAGAAAGATTGAGGAAGCCAAGTTAGTTCAGAAATAAATTGTCAAAATTTGCTATAGAAGGGGCAGTATTGAAAAGTGAAGAAGGAGGAGGAACGCAAGAAACAATGGGGGTAATTCATGGAATCAAACGCAGAAGTGGCACACAGAGGGAGGGTGCAAAAGCTTGCACCAGCTGCGTGCACCAAAACCCATTTTGACGCACAGCGTATTCATGGATACTTACATCCATGACCAGCCGTGGTGCAGTGTGGCACAGCGACCCTGCAGCAGTGCCAGTTATGCCCCCAACCCTGCCCCGTGCAGTAAAAACATCCACACAAATCCCCTACATGGCGCAAAGACCAGTGGACCAACTTACAGCCCCCCAACAATGAAAAAGCGCTAAAAACGCCACTCATCTCTCATGCGAGAACACAATCGCGTGTAAAACCCCCCTGCTCACCCTTCGGAATATGCATATCCCGCTCGCACCCAGCCTATCATGTGTAAAACTCCCCACACACCCCTTGGAATACACATACCCCGCTCGCGCCCGGCCTATCGCATGTAAAACTCTCCACGCACCCCTTGGAATACGTGAACCCCGCTCACGCCCAGCCTTACTTGTGTAAAACTTCCTCCGCACTCCTTGGAATACGTATACCCCACTCGTGACTGGCCTATCGCGTGTAAAACTCCCTGCGCACCTCTCGGAATAGGCGTACCCCGCTCGCGCCCGGCCTATCGCGTGTAAAACTCCCTGCGCACCCTTCGGAATACGCATACCCCATTTGCACCCAGCCTATCGCGTGTACAACTCCCCGCACACCCCTCTGAATATTTGTACCCCACTCGCGCCAGGCAAATAGCATGGAAAAAGTCCCCTGAGTGGTGTGTGCTGGCCGTGGGGCATGTGCAGGGGTGATGGGCTGCCTGCGGGCATGTGCAGGGGTGATGGGCTGCCTGTGGTGCATTTGCAGGCATTATGGGCTGTCTGCGGGGCATGTGCAGGGGTGAAGGGCTGCCTGTGGGGCACGTGCAGGGGTGATGGGCTGGCTGCAGGGCATGGTGAGGGGTGGGGGGTTGGGGCCTGTGGTGTAGGCTGCCTGTGGGCCATCGGGAGGGGTGATGTGCTGCCTGCGGGGCATGTGCAGGGGTGATGGGCTGCCTGTGGGCCATGTGCAGGGGTGATGGGCTGCCTGTGGGGCATGTGCAGGGGTGAAGGGCTGCCTGCAGGGCATGTGCAGGGGAGATGGGCTGCCTGTGGGGCATGTGCAGGGGTGATGGGCTGCCTGTGGAGCATGTGCAGGGGTGATGGGTTTCCTGTGGGGCATGTGCAGGGGTGATGGCTGCCTCCGGGGCATGTGCATGGGAGATGGGCTGCCTGTGGGGCATGTGCAGGGGTGATGGTCTGCCTACGGGGTATGGGGTGGGGTGTAGGATGTACCCCTGTGGTGTAGTCTGGCTGCAGGTTGTGCATGTGGCACCTCACCAGACTGCTGCGTGAATCTCGGGGTACGCAAGTGAGAATTACATGCGGTTTGGCAGTGTGTGCCCTCCTGGGTGTGCCTTCCCCATGGCTCACAGGCAGCCCACACCACAGGCCACCCACCACACCCCTCCCCATGCCCCACAAGCAGCCCATAACCCCTGCACATGCCCCACAGGCAGCCCACATGTCACCATGCACTTGTGAGCCCCAACACAAGTCCCCCCCACAGTGACGGGCACCTGCCAGCAGGCCCCCACTCATGTCCCCCTCATCACACCCCCATTGATGGCAACCTTCCAGCAGGCCGCAACTCATGTCCCCCCCACCCCACGCCCATTGACGGCAACCTGCCAGCAGTCCCTGACTCATGTCCTTTCACCCCACCCCCATTGACGGCAACCTGCCAGCAGGCCACGACTCATGTCCCCCCAAACAGCACGTCATAACTATACAGACCCATGGCACTAATGCCAAGCCAAATTCCACCCCTCCACCCCCCAGTGCAAACAACCAACAATCCACTGCACCCATTCCATAGTAAATTACCCATGCCATGAGTGTCTGAAAATAACCAGCATGACCATCAACAAATGTCCTACAGAGCCAAACAGTGGCAACACATGACTGAGCCAATGCTCATGGAGACATGCACAAAAGAAATCATAGTAGACCACACCAAGAATGAAGACTAATGAAATGTATTAAAAATAAAATCAAATGACAAACTGACAAACTGAAAAGCACACATGCAAATGAAGAAATAAGGATTGCAATATGAAAAACAAAGTGAAATCCAAGGAAAAATAAAAATCAAAAAAATGAAAAAATAAAAGTGGTCCATCCCCAAAGTCCATACAAATAAATCCTAAAATGAAAAGCATTAAAAAAAACATTACTCCATATGAATATCAAAAAAATGAAGTATGTGCATGTACATTTTAATATGATAACAACCTTGTCTGTTTCCTCCACCCTCCCATTACTGTTTTTCTCCTCCCCACCACCCCTCCAGCACTATCTGAAATGTTGTCAGGCCTAGTATGATAGTCGCTTGTTTTGTTCCTCCCTTCCCTTTCTGCACCCCTCTCCCTCACCTTTTGTTTTTCTCTGGCTCTGCCAGAAATGTCGTCAGGCCTAGTACGGTAGTCGCCTGTCTGTTTCCATTTCCTTCCCACTCTCCCCCCACCCCTCCTTATCTATGTCTTAGCTCTTGCACTATCTGAAATGTCGTCAGGCTGAGTACAATAGTTAATTTCACATCATTACTGTTCATGGCCTGTAAGAATGTGGTTGTATTTTCCCTTATTCCCTCCCTTGCCTTAAAGCGCTTTGAAACACAATGTGTATAGGCGCTATATAAATAAACAATCATATCATATCATATCATACAGAATTTTGAAAACGAAAGTCTGAAGGGTCCCGGGCCAGGGCATCATCGAACTCCATGTCGATGTTCCAGAGGCGGGCCTGCTCCCTGGCCTCGAGGTCTTCCAGGCATGCAGCCATGGCCTCCTCCAACTCCCTGTGAGTTGCCTCAAGGCACTCAGCCCGCCTCAATGCCAGGTGCATGGAGTTTTACACCCTGACCATTGTGAGCCGTGCCCTCTCAGCCACCGCCGCTCCACATCTATTCGCTGGCCCAACTGCTGCCACACAGAAGACACTCCCAATCCTGGGTCCTCCTGCCCGCTGGCCAATGCCCGCCCCTTGGATGTTGATGGCTCTGAGCCATGATCGCTCCCACACTGAGCCTGCTGCTGCCGTGTACATGCCCTGCTTGTTGATGCCTGCACGTCCTCCATTTTCTGTGGTCCAGTTGGTGGGGTAGCCACCCCTGCTGGACCTCCGATTCCCGACTGGGATGTGTCCTTTACCAGCCTGGCCGCTGGCTCAGGGGCAGCTTCACAGGTGGCCCAGGTGATACTTGAGTAGGAAGATGGCACGGGGGATAACTGGTGCATAGGGGGTTCAGTTGAGGAGGGGGCCGCAAGAATATCCTGCACACGGAGGAACCCAGTGCTGAAAACCTGTCCTAGTAGGTCGAAGCGGCCAAACAGGTATTCGAAATGACATGCATTGTCCTCACGAGAACCCTGCATGTCATCCCAAATACCACGTTGGCGCAGCGCCACCCAAGCTAGGACAGGCTCAATCCGGTAATGGATTGCCACATCCACAGGGAGAGAAAGAGCAGTTGTTCTATGCACATCCCCTCCCTGAAAACAGGTCTGGACGGAGGCATCCCTGTTGGTGCCGGATGACGCAGTCACAAGATCGGGGACAGGATTACACACAGGCACCTCCACGGCTGCCTGTGCTGCCTCCTGTCCCTGCCCCTGGACTGCACCACTAGCACCATTGGAATCCACCCTTCCAGGCCCTGTGCGTGGGGCTTCCACAGCCTCCTCCTCAACCAAACCCCCCACCAACCTGGATGACTCGGTGTTATCTTCCTTCGTAGGCCCCTGTGGGGGTTCTGCTGCCTCTACTGCTGCCAAGGAGTCCACCTCCAACATCCGCCTCTTGGACCTTCCCTTGGCAGCTGCGGCCATGGACGCGACACCAGACTTCTCACTCCCGGAACATATCAGTACCTGGGAGGGGAGCTAGGCCTTGCGTCTCTGGCTGGTGGTGGGATCCCTGCTGCTGTGCTCCACAGCACTGTCTCCGCCCCCTCTTCATCAGTTGATGCTGCAGACAGGGAAAAACAGTACACAGGCGTCAGGGCACTGTACAATGGTCTGATACACACATGACAGTTGCACATTAATGGCAGTGTCAAACTTCACAGATGGCATCACACTTCCCAACTATCATATCATTTGAACCCACACACATGCACAAATTCTCATGAATCGTGCAGCAGGCAGCAGCATCCATACACACACAACAGCATGATAATCTGAAGGTTGGCATGACGTCACAAGCAACATGAGGAGTGCTGAACACATGCACACACGCCACTCCACCACCTGTCACAGTGCAATCATCGGCAACTATGTCACATCTGCCAATCAGGTTCCTAAATGTCTGTGTCATATGCATCCTTGGCATATCACAGTCGCACACATGTCAAACGCACACACGCACATTTTTGCTGTGCACGTACATGAAGGTGGAACCAGCATCCATGTGTCACACCCCAACCATGGCATAGTACATACACATAAATGCTAACATGTGTGCATCGCCACATGCAGTTGTGCATCATTCTTTGGAACACATTCATCATTGATGTGCATCACACATGACTGGACTCACATGCAGAACGGTCATGTCCCTGCACATACACATCCATACATGGGCCATGTCAGACATATGTCCAAGCTGCACACTCCTGGAACATCTCAACATCCACTGCGTCCAATGAGAACGCATGTACACTTACCTCTCAACTCCAGATGGGTCTGCCTCTCGAGGACCTGGAGGTGAAGCGCTGGGTGAAGGCATTCCAGGACCCTCATCTGGTCGGTGGTAAGGCGGACCCGGCACCCCACTGCATCCGCTGGGTCCAAGAGGTGCCATGCCTTCCTGAGGGTACTGGAGCTGAAGTCCTCCCAGGGCTTATGGATGTGTTGCAGGTTGCAGGTTGCCACCCCCTCCGCGTTGATGGCAACCACGATGTCTATCCAGATCCTCTTCCATCCATCCTTGTCGGCGCGTCGTCGTCCAAAGAGGGCATCAAAATGCACCAGGACTTGCTCCACCAGGATGCCAGCTTCTTCAGCAGTGAAGCTGGTAGCCCTCTGCCTCTCTGCCGGGGGATCGCCACTGGTCCCAGATGGATTTTGGTCTGACATGGCAACCCCACTGGGCTGTGAAGCGATGGAACTGCAGTTCGGAGTCTTCTGTTCCAGCAGGGATGTCACAGCAACTGTACCCCTACAGATGGCTGACGTGCAGGCACTAAATTGCAGGGCACGTGGCCAGCAGGCAGGCAGGCAGCAGCAGATGGCTCGTGGGAGGCGGCTTGGAGTTCTGGGGGGCAGAAAAATGGCCTCTGGGCAGGAGTGTGGTCTTTGTTGTGTTTTCGCGAGGACAGCTTTATGCAGAGTGAATTGGCACATGAAAAAACAGCACGTCAGCGTGTAATCCGAGGAAAGGGTTTTAGCGCGTAAACGCGTAAGTGACGTGAAGTGCGCAGGCGTTTCCCTCGTACTGATTCCCCATAGTAAATCCGCACAGGCAAAAATAGCGCATCCACATGTGAATGCGTGTAATTCTAGGAAAGTTCCTTAGCGTGTAAGCGCACCAGTGATGATACGCACCCGGGCATTGCCTTCAGCACAGGTTAAAGGTCCTGCAGGGAAGCAGTCCACTGGACGTGCTGTTCATGGAGACCGACGCATCTGTTTACTCTTCTGGATTCACACGCTATCACTTCACAGCGTTTGAAGTACGTACATCTTCTTTTGGCAGGGTGTTGCCTACTCTTTTCCATGCAAGGCAGGCGGTGAGTCGCGCATGCAATTTTTTCCACTGTGGTTCCCCCTGTGCATCGCGTACCATTTTCAAGGTCATAATAGCTTGCGTGTTCCATGCCTACATGTTGTTTGTGTCCCTGGGTGCCACACGACACTGCTGGAGGTAAAATACAAGCACATGGGCTACTGGGGTCATGTGCACGTTTTTCTTATGATTTTTTTTTTTTTTACGATTTTTTTTTTCACCATTTTGTTTACATTTTTTAAAAGAACATTATTTTTTGGGGGTCCCGAGCGTTGCGTGAACTGTCATTTTTCCCCAGCGGTCACAGACAGCCTTGCAGGAGCACAGGGGTACCTATTCCATCCAGTACCCTGCCCCCTTCAACCCATTGCCCAGGTCAATTGTTGAGTGCACCTCCCATCGGCTATTAACCATCTGTGCCATGGTTGGGAGGCCACCAAAGGCTAAGGGCAGCAAAGCTGGGCGTCTTCCCAGGGCTGGGTGTGGTCGGGCACGTGGGCGCGGAGACTAGAGGGAACAGGGAGTGCAGGGTGGCCAGGGTGGCTACAGAGGGGGAAGAGGCTGGGTTGCCCCACTGGGGCAGGATGCCCAGCCACGTGCCGGTGCAGACATGCCACCACCCCCTCTGGCTTGTGGAGATGCAGATGTTGCATCACAACCTGGCACCCATATGACCCCACAGCAACTTACATCTGCTGTCACGAGCCGACCGGTGGTGGTAGCTGCAGGTGCAGCTGTGGGGACCACCACCTGGGCTCGAGGTCGGGCAGCTCATGTTGCATTGCATGATCAGGACTCCCTGGATGATTATCATCTTGTCAGGAGATGCGGGTCAAGTGTGTCCAGGTTAGCTGTGACCGGGGCATGCGTATCTGGGGCAGTTATGACATCTGCTGTCCCAAGCAGCCAGGTGGTGGTAACTGCTTGGGCAGATGCAGCCAACACCAACCAGCAGTGAGTCAGGCCCAAGCCAGACCTTCCATCCTCATTCAAACACCCACTCCCTTGGTCCAGTCCACCAGCGCCAATGCCCCCACCAATCAGGGCCACATTGGCCACTCAGGGCAGCACCACCGCCCAAAAGGAGGAAGCGTGCTCCTGCGCAAGAGGCTGAGACCCCAGACACGGCTCCGGCCTCCGACATGTCGAGGAAGAAGCCTTTCGGCAAGCAGGAACTGGACTTCCTTGTGGACTACGTGTCGGCACACAGACGCGATATGCTTGTGGGCCGACAGTGACATTCAACGCCTCCCCAGCATTGGGTCCACTGGCAGCATGTTGCGGATGGTGTGACAGCCATGGGATTCCAGGTGTGCACGGCTCAGGACTGCTACAAGAGTTGAAAGACCTCTGACGCTGTGCAAAACAAAAGCGTGCCTCCAATTATTCCATGTCTCAGGTGACTGGTGGTGGGCCAGCACCTTAGAGAAGGAAGAACTCACTCAGCACGAGGAGATCGCTGCAGAGTTAATCCCCGAAGAACAAATCCGTAAGTGGGAGAGAGGATGGATTATGATGTATCGTCCGGTGAGCACAGCTGCATGTTACTCAATGACATGTGTGTTTGGCGTGTGTGACCCTGCCAGCTACAACTTTGGTCCTTCGTTTCATGAATGTCTCTCTTTACTTGTGGTATTCACCAGAGGTCTTACCTCTCAGCATGGCTTTCCAAACAGCACCGGGCAGCTCTCGCCTACTGCATTTTCATTTTCTGCTACAACTTCATGTGCTATGCTGATGACACTGAACTAATTTTCAAGCTGCCCTCGGCCACCTCTTCTCCCTCCCTCATTTCGGATAGCCTCATTTCCATTTGAAAATGGTGTACTGCCAACGATCTCTGTCTGAATACCAGCAACACTGACATCCTCCTCATCGGTACACCTTCACCATCCGTTCCCCTCACTCTCTGGCCGGCCTCCCTTGGACCTCCTCCTACCCTCACCTGCAAGGCCAACAACCTCAGGGTCACCTTTGACTCCACACATTCCTTCTCCGCACACATTTCTGATGTTTCTTGAGATATATTAAGTTCTTGCTTAACCTCCTCAGGGGTACTGTGACTTTTCTCTCGTTCACCTACAAGCTCACTGTCTCTCAAGCTCTGGTTGTCTCAAGTTTGGACTACTGTGACAGGCTCTTTCAAAATTCTACCTGCCTCCACAGTCCACCCACTAATCCAGTACAGGACTGTGAGACTTGTCCTTGACTCAAGCCCTGGCATCCTATCTCTCCAGCTCTGAAATCCCTTCATTGGCTACCAGTGGATGGAATTTTTAGACCCACTGCATTGCGCAAAAGGATTTCTGGGGCCTGGGTCCAAAATACCTTCAACTATCCCTCTGCCAATACCTCCCTCTCGAGTCCTTTGCTCCTCTACCTCACACTCCCTCCGGGTCACTCGTTTATTGAAGAAACAAGTTGGGGGCAAATCTGTGTCTATGGCTGGGTTCTCCCTTTGGAAAAGCCTACCTGCCACGTTGAACCTTGAGGAGAAACATCTCTGCTTCTGGAAGCACCTCAAGACCTTCCTATTTGCTCATGCCTTAGCCCCTCTTCTCTCCAGCTGAACTGTTTCCTTTCTTGGCACTGTGCACCTGGACACCCTCTGTCCTTCGGGCACAGGTACCTGCTCACCCTGCCTCCCTGCTGCACTGCCTCCAGGCCTCCCATTGCGTGTACCCATACAGTCACCCACTCTTCTTCTACACTCATCAGATTTGCCCTATCCCAATGATTTTGCACTTGCCACTTGCTGGCTGCACTACCACCTTTTGAATGCATATTCTATCAATAGACTTCATTTTCATTCTTTGGTCTCCTCTGTTTGGCACATTCCACTTCTCCCCCTTCCAGGGACTTCAACCCTGTATCCCTTCTCCATGCACTTGCGTTTTCTCAATGCCACTGTGCCCAGTATGATTGTTGTTTTCATTTCCTTTTCTCCCTTGTTCCCCTCCCTTTGCTTGGTTGCGCTCTGAGCCACTTGTGTATGGGGGCAATCTTGATGAGATGTCATATCGTGTCATACACATCCTTAGTCCTTGGTGCAGTGTGTCTCACTCTGACTGTCCTGATGGCAGTGGCTCCCCGTCCACATGTGTGCGCATTCATACTCCATGTGCATTCCATGTATGCCCCTATTTGTCCTTGAATGCCTGCTTATTGTAGTATGTTTCCACGATGATCCATGTGTCATGTTATTTGGAATGCCATTTCATACTCACTGTGGGTCTGTGTCTCATCATGCACGCCTTTAGGGTGTCCACATCTGTGTCTTGCACATGGCTCCCCCTGTTACAGGCCTACTGCCTCTTTTCAACTGGTGTTGTATCTTCTGTATGCATGGGTGTACTACTGATGGTTCCTCTTCTGTCCTGCATCATGTCCACTTCTCATCGGCTGTAGAGACATTTGACTGACGACATGCAATAGATGCATGCCAACACTGTCTGCCAATGCACAGTTCTGTGGTGAACCTTTCATTGCCATGCAGTGCCTCCCTGCTATTGCCCAGAGGGTGGGTGTTTCACGGTATCCATGCTACATGGTGCATGCCATTTGCACTTGATGGCTGAAATTGCCCTTACACTGCCATCACATTTGGAGATTGACATCACTACGTACATGTTGATTTTGGAAGTTGAGGGGGTACACATGCACTGCACCACACACACCCACTCCTGTGCCAAGTTCAGCCCTTCAACATGCCAACACAATGCTACTGTTTGATAGTGACCTGCCATGTATGTACCCATGTCCCTCCTTTCACTGTATCGAAACGCAGTAGCGTAGGTGCCTCCTGTGACACATCTACTCTGCATAGTCAATGGTTGTTGAGTGCTGCATATGAACATGCATGTTACATGTGCCATGATGTGTTTGGTGTGATTGCCAACTGTGGCTATTTGTGTGTTCCCACATGCTTATGCTACGTGCCATCTCTTTGTTGCCATCTCTCAATTCTGCCTCGGATATGTGCCTGCTAGAGGTTGTGTGTGATGCAGGTGATGGGCAACATGAAAACATGTTTTGGCTTCATATTTTGCACACATCCTTTTCTGCTTTTGGGATACCCTTGCATTGCAATGCCACTGGATGCATGTTGGGCTTTGAGTTGCTTGTGACATGTCTGCTTGATGTATTGGCTGTCAATGTTGTGATCTGTATGTGTGTGGTATGCGCTACTGACATGCATGTTCTTGTTTCTTTTGTTTATGTTGCAGGTGATGAGGCACTGGAGGAAGAGGATTAAGATGTCATCCCAGACACGGTGGTCAGTTCACATGACCATCCAGGCACCAGTGGTGGTTGTGGCGTGACATCTCACGAGAACCCACTGGTGCTCCAGGCCATCGTGTCCAGAGCGGACTCTGAGTCAGGCTCTGATGTATCCTCTGAACACTATGTTGAGCCGGATCTGCATCATGACCTGTTGTCGCCGGTCAGTGATCCTGTGTTGGATGATCTTCTGTCCGCGACACCTGCAGTAGGGGGCCAGACGGGGTTGGAATGTCTGCCTGTGGTGGTTACGGGTCAGGGTCACACTCCAGTTGGCCATGTTCCTGTGGCATCAGGTGGACGGAGGGATGCAGTCCTGCAGCCGCGGATGTCACCAACCCAGCAAGGAACACAGTTCCTTGGGCCCAGCAGGTGTCGTGTCCGGCAACGAGGTGGCCGTGTGCTACTGGGGTCAACTGAGTGGGAGCATGCCATTATTGCCATAGCACAGCAACAGGGGGGGAGCAGTTTAGATGATGGCTCAAGGTATGGAAAGTGTGGCCCGTTCCATCTTCCCCCCTGAAAGGCAAGTGCAGCACCAGCGGCAGGCTACGCGGTCGACATGCCGCTCACTCAGGCTGAGCATGGCGGCCTCTGACAGGGCACGCCGGGCTGAAATGGTGGCTCTGCGTCAAGCGATTTCTGCTCAGGCAGAGGCACATTGTGAGGTCCTGAGGGTCAAACACCAAACCCTCCGATCTACTCTGGGTGCTCTCATGATGGACGACAGTAGGCAGGCCGAAGACAGGATGGAGCGGCTTGAAAGAACCATCTCAGCTGAACTCCATGCAAGCCTGGAGGTACTCCGTATGCCATGTGAGGCCATGCAGGCTGAACTCTGTCTTACACGTGAGTCCCTGCAGGAGGAAGCACATGTGACACGTGAGGTAATGCATGCAGACCTACGTGTCATTGCCATGCAGGACCTGGTTTACCAGACCCGCATGCTTGCTGCTGCTGAGGGGCGAGGCGCGGATAGGTGTGGTGAGGCAACTGTGCCGAGTCCAGCTTCTGATTTCCATCCAGAGGGTGACGACGACAAACCATCTCCCACATAGGGCGGGCCGCGCAGGCGCTGCGCCCAGTGAGTTTTTTTTTAAATCTCAACATCTACACATGTGGGTGTTGAGGAGGGTGCACCTCAACACCCACATGTGTAGATGTTGAGATTAGTGCCCCCCCAAACCCCTGGGTCATATGGGGCATTTTATTTTTTTGTCTATTGTGCATTCATGCGATTTTGTGGTGTTGTGGCATTTGAAGGCATCCACTGTGTGTTCCTGTAGGGCCCATTCATTCTTGTCTCGTGTATGTGTTTTGCTTGGGGTCCTGGCACATATGCTACTCCTGCTTCCCTTTCCATGGGCTCGCAAGGATGTCTCGGTGTGACAGCATCTCACACAGGGGCATTGGGCTTCTGTCATATCTGTGGCCAGCCTGCAGTCCTACTTGTGTGTACACCCCTAGTAGGTATTCCGGATGGCTTCTCCAATGCATGTCTGCACTTCATTTTGGTGAGTATTCTGTTGACTGTGCATTTCATCATGTTGCTTATGATTTCTTTATGAATTGACTGTCCATGTTCATGCACTTCCTGCTGTAGGCGGTACCATGCACCCTTTGGCTGTGTAACACACACTGATGGTGGGAGGGGTCTGTGTGCTGACAATGTTGCATTGGGACACTTGGCCTACAGTGATTTTGATATGCCACATGAACGTCGCATGCTGAGTTATCCTTGTCACCAAGCAATTCAACGACCCCCAATTCCTTGCTTCCCCTGCTTTGGCCATCTTGCAACCCCTTCTGGTGTTTTGTTGTGTCATTTGAAATATGGGTGCATTGCTTTTGACTTGACTGTCATGTTTGTGGCCTGGACCTGCTCCTCCCTCCCATTGGTTGCACTTGGCCCTTGTGACAATCCAGCCAACCAGGAGGCTGGAGCCTGCTACCACTACCAAAGGCCCACAATGGAGGCCCTGTCTATCCCTGTCCACCCCTGTCCACCACCCTTCTGAGTCCCTCGATTGTCCCCCTGTCTCCCCTGCCCCTGCATATCTCCACCTGCCCCCTGCCAGTCTCCCCCTGTCTTCCCTGCTCCCTGCCTGTTTCTACCTGCCCCCTGCCAGTCTCCCCCTGTCTCCCTTGCCCCCGCCAGTCTCCACCTTCCCTCCACCAGTCTCCCTCTGTCTCCCCCTTCACCATCACACCCCCTCCCCTTCTGCACTGTCTTCTTTCCCTCTGCCCCCTGTGTGCGCTTTATTTCCCCCTAACCTCCTTCCTGCCTTTACACCTTAGCCCCCTCCTCTCTTCTCTCATCCCTCTCCCCCTCCACCACCCTTTCCCCTTCTCCTTGTCCTCTGTCTGTCTTTTTCCAGCACTACCCCAATTGCCGTCAGGCATGGTGATACGTAGCCGTTTGTTCTTTGCAAACAGTTCCCCCTCTGCCTCCATCGACCCCCCACCTTCACCTTTTTGAGGTATATTTTTTATCATCAGTCCCTCCTCCACTGATTGCAGGTTGTCTGTTCCCCCTTTCCCTTCTGTGTTTCTTCTCCCCCTCCCCAGCACTGTCTTGATTCTTCATCGACGTTCCATAGATTGTAACTTGTTTTGTTACTCTCCTCACCTCTTCCCTCCTCTTCCCTCACCCCCCTCCATATGTGACTCCTGCACTTCAACTATTGCCGTCAGCATAGCAATGTTGATGCTAGTTTTGTTTTCCGACATTCCCTCCCTAGACTCTCCCTTATTGTTACAGGCATGTGTACAATGTACTTTGATTTGATAGTTCATGTTCACATTTTGGACTGTCTGAAGGACTTGTAGGAAGGTACTGTTATTCTCCCTTGTTCCCTTTATCCTTGAGGTGCTTTGATGCACTTTGTGGGTAGGCCCTATAAGGAGTTTCAATGAATCAGTGATTGCTCACTGTCTGCCATTGTCGATGGGGGTTACTCAGTACATGATATGTTCTGCTGGTCAATGGCTGATCCTATGTTGGGTTTGATTTTGAGATGTCAGGGTATTGGTGTGGTGTAACACATAGGGGGGTCTTTGAGTGCAATGTTCACATGTACTGTGTACAGGACACTGAGGCTCACTTCATTTCACATGCATGTATTGGATGCATGTCCCCTACTGACACAAACACTTAGGAAACGCCCCCCCACACCAACTACAGCGACACCATGCACACACATGCACCCAGTTGTCTTCTCAGGCATGCTGTGTCCCTACAATCCATGTTCACTTCCGATTCATTGATCGTGTACATGCATCACAGGCTACTACTTTGTTGATTGTACTTATTTTTCATGATGCTCAAGGAGTTTCCCCAATGCAATGCACACTCACTGTGCTGTCCGGTGAGTGGTGTGTTGCAGGGGACTGTATTTGTAATGCCAATTTGCTATTGTCCAATGTGCATGGCAACAGGTATTCTAACTGTTGTTGCTTGCACCACTTGTGTCATGCATTTGCACCACAGTTTTCAGGTTGTGAGGTTTTGGTCAGTAATTTCTTCATATTCCATGTCAGGTGTAATTGTCTGGTGCCTATTTACATTTCTCACGTGGCACTTCATGACTATTGTGTCATGTGTTGTGCATATGGTTTGATGTTTTGCCATTGCATAACATGGTATGGTGTGGCAGATGGGGGTCATGGGGTTTGGGATGGTTTGGGTGGCATACCAGTACTTTCATGCCCTGTTTTGCAGGCGGCTGGGTGGGATATGCCCTTTGCATGTGTTCCTTTTGGTCACATGGGATTGGTTGTGTTTAAGTAGCTAGGGATGCACACAATGTGGCAGCACTTCCATGGACACATTCTCAGGGTGGTACGGTTGTGACAGTTAACTGTCCCTTTCTTATTATCGATTGTCACCTGGTATGTGCCAGGCCTGTGTGCACTCCGCAGGGATTGGAGTTTAGGTGAAAAATGTGGCCACAAGCTGGGTACGGGCTGTCTTGCTATGTGCCCTTTCCCCTTTCCCCTCCCATGTGCAGCAGCCGTGTGTGTGGTTGGGAATGTGGGGGCACCACCATGTCCACCGGTATGCCCCTCTGTGTTGTAACGTTGTTCAGGATACATGCTGTCACAATGATCCTGCACACTACTGCGGGTGCATATCGTAGCTGTCCCTCAGAGCGGTCAAGGGAGTGGAAGCGTGACTTGAGCACTCTGATTGTGCACTCCACTATGCCCCTGGTTGCAATATGGGCTGCGTTGTATCTTACGTGGGGTGGTGTGGTGGGGTTCCGTATTTGCGTCATCATGTAGGTGCTCAGAGGGTAGGCACTGTCACCTGGTAAGGTGACAATGGGTGTCATTAGTTGGGCTTGTGTATTTGTCTGTGTGTGACATGCATGCATGTGCACAGGCATTTGTACTCACCTATGAGCCATGCGTCGCCATGCTTCCCAGCTTCCAGGGCCTGGCTCAGGGCGAACCTTCTGTATATGAAACTGTCATGGGTGGACCTTGGATAGTTTGCATAGACAGAGGTGATGATTCCCTTGGCATCGCTTACAACCTGCATGTTGATGAGAAGCCAGTGGTTGTGGTTGCGGTAGATGTTTTCAGTGGCACTAGGTGGACGTAGAGCCGCATGGGTGCAATCTATGGCATCAAGCACTTTGGGGAAGTCTGCCACCCTGTAGAAGTCTTGGACCACAGCCTGCCTTTCTGTGGGTGTTCTGAGCATATATATGTGCCTGTGGACTGAGGGTCGTGCAGTGATGATTGCCAACATCTGGTATAAGCAACGTGACTCTGTGGGCTGTGAGATGCCCCCCACTATGGCAGTTGTTCGCTGAAATGACCCAGTGGCCAAAAAATTCAGTACATTGAGCACCTTCTCCAAGGGGCTCAATGCTTGGGAGCACAGGGTGGGTGATGTGAGTTCATCCTCCCACTCAGTGACTAGCTCTAGGATGATATGAGGTGGAAACCTATACCTGCCATAGACCTCGTCATCAGGCATCCCAAAAAGGCTGGTCCTGGGCAAATAAATGCTGGGCCGGGCTATGCTCCTCCTCCTGCGGTGTCCCACGATCACTGATGCGAGGAATGGGAATTCATCGTAGCTGTATATGCTTGTTTGTTGTTTGTGTGCACTTTTATGCTGCGCAGGGGCGCTTCCGCCTGCTTTCGTGTGGCGGGTTTATTTGTACGTGTGCATGTACGACATGCGCGGGTTTTCCCTATTCGATTCCATAAATACGTTTTGTTCACTAGGGTGTTGGCGTTGCGTGTGTTTCCCAGCGGTACTTCCCACATTACGCCTACATTTTCATGCGTTGTTCCCCATTCCCTGTGTTCTCCCCCCTTTTTTGGTGTCTGCGCGAGAAGTTGTACGCTTTCCTCATTCCTGTCGCGCACCCATTTGGAAAGTCGCAGTGACGTGTAAGGTAAGCGCAGATTTGTCGCACAACCTGGGAAAAACACGAAGAGGCCTTCCATGAATCACACTCGTGCGATTTGCACACATGCGCTAGCCTTTTCACGCTTGCGCCAGCTTGCGCCACAAATTTCGACGCACAATTATTCCATGAATTATCCCGAATGTGTGCACTGTAAGTGAATAATGTACACCCAGTGGATCAAAGTATGTATGGGTTTTGGCCACAAGCTGAAGGTGGAGGATTTAGAGAGAAGAGGAGGAGGATTTCAGAAAACCCAAGGTGGATTTCAAAATGCCCAGGGCTTTAAGTCAGAACCCTCAGGGAGGATATAATGGTGGGTTTCCCAGAGGGCCAGCCGCATTGTGTTGGAATTGTGGGATAGCAGGGCATATTGCACGTGTATGTAGAAGCCACGGAAACATGCAACAGAATAGACAAAATTCAATAGGAAGGACAGGTCATTCACCACTATAGAGCACACAAACACATGAGGCTTGTGAACTGGAGGGTCCGTCCAGCCCTTTAAGATGAGTAACGGTACCCTGGAGATAGATGGGGATGCAGATTGTATTCATACATCAATAATCAAGACAACACAAATAGTTTGGCAGAAGTTTGTCTGTTTTAATATCAAGTATATAAAACCGGGAGTACAACGAACATCATCAATCACTCGATACTCTGACTCTAACTACTTCATAAAAAACTGTGTTCTTATACACATAACTGGTTATACTCAACGTTTTGACCTGCGTCATTACCAACGTCATCCTACATGGCAAACTACAAAAACCTATCGGGAGATGGGGTTGGTTCTAAGTGAAAAACTAAGCATAGGTTGTATATCTGTATGGAGTAACGGAATGAGGTAATTGGATAATTAACATCAGGTGGGGTGACTAAGCCCTGCCTTCAAAATGGTCACTATGAACTTCACTAAATGTACAACGTCCCTGTTAGGCAGAATCCAGTGCAGTTCCCTTAGGGAGCACTACACCAGATTAGGACTACAGGTGAGAGCAATAAATCCCCTTTGGTATCAGTCTGAACCACAAAGATTTAGTTGGTAGCTGTGGCTGAGCAGTCAGACTTATCTCAAGAGGGAGATGAGCAGTATTCAGGGTTTACACAATAGGTATCACAGTACTATGGTACAAGGAAACACTGACCAAAGCATTGTATAAAAAAAGAGAATATATTTATTCTATACACATCTAGTTCAACACCTAAATCACAGTTGATAAAGTAAGTTAAGTTTAGTCAAGGAAAAACATATACAACTCCCTATTCAATTGTAGACAAGTTTGAGGTAGAGTGAAAACTGTGCAAAACGGCACAGTGAAAACCAACTACAAATGGCACTCTATCAATTTAACGAAAGGGACGGAAAGCACAAGTTAAACCAAAATAATTTCAGACACCCCCTAGCAACACTTCCCTGAGGTTTTGTGAACAGGTAATGTACAGTGACACTTTAGCAGAAAGATAAGTGAATGAAAACTGAGCAAAATGGCACTCCACAAGTTGAAACAGTAGGAAGGAAGAGGGGTTTAGAAGATTCAGGTGCATCAACACATTTCTTATTGAAAATCAATCTAGTGAGAGCAGATCTAACAAATCAGCCAGAGTCAATAGGCCTGAGTCAGAGTCAATAGTACAGGACCAAGAGCTTAGGAGCAAAAATTCTCTTGTAGCTGCAGTCAAGTCTTTGGTAAACGAAGATTGAAAAGGTAGATACGAGGTGAAAGACAAGGTTAAGAGAGAGGGCGGCTAACCCAACAAGTAGATAAAGGATTTAAAACACCTTTAGGGCTACCATGGGGAAAGGGAGGCCTGGCGGAACAATGTACCTTAAACGTGAAGAAGTGGCTCCTGCGGTGGTGGTTTTTCCTGGTAGTTCCAGTGGTGCGAGGGATCCAGCAGAGGAAGAGGGACTCTCGTCATGGAGGAAGGTTCGAGTCACTGCAGTACAGAGGGATGAAACCAGCCGCGGTGCTGCCAAACGAAGTTTAAAAGGTACGCTCCTTTTAATCGCGTTCCGGGTCGATAGCTGCCTGGCTATCCGGTCTCCAAGTGCTGGGCACTGTCGATTCGACCAAGGCAGGTCCGGAGAAGCGATGGGTGAACTGGGTGTTCCTACCAGCTCAAGGGAAAAAGGCTCTTTCGAAGAAGATCTCCTCTCGTCGTGTGGAAGAAAAGTGGTGAGACGATTCGGCAGGGCTTCACCCGTGGTGTAGATGCTGAAGATGTTTGTGGCTTCTCTCCCCTTTGGTTCCGTAGTTCCAGTGTCAATGTCTTGCTCTTCCAGTCCTCAGGACCCTGCTTTTATGCAGAAAGAGACCCATTCATACAGCCCAGCTGTCACTCACACAGAGGAGTGATCTTCTTGGTGGGAGACCCTCCAGCCTATCAGGTTAGAGTGCGACCTGAGTTGCTGCGGGAACTCTGTCCAGGGGTTCTACACCACCTCCCAAACAACAGACCCACCACAGACTCAGAGGCGCCGAAAGGAGGGCTTCTTGGCAGAAGCCCGTCAAACGAGCGAACAAAGGATCCCCGACCTGGGTTAGGAGTTTAGAGTAAGACACGAGAAAGAAGTTATATTAAAGTTCTGACAAATAAAACCTACCGGAGTAAAGTTAATAATAAAATAAACCGGCGGTATGTTAGAGGCTGTACGTAAAAGTGATAGCCTCGAACAATGGGAAAATCCCATAGGAAAATATTTGCAGTTGAATATTTTGGTAATAACCACTGCCACCAGCCAGAAACTTTAGAGAGCAGGACTTTAAGGTACCCAAAATGAACCCAAGGGAAAAACTATTAACCCTTTCCAGTACCTCCATAATAAGATGGGTTGGACTGGTTAAGTTTGTAAGATTTGACTAGTAGAGTCAATGGGGACTTTACATGCCCTGGGAGACATTAGTCTGTCCCAGGGTATGGAGTCTATGTTTGGGGGTCGCTACGACACCCCGGTGTCACTGCACTCAGGGTGCTGTGTAACACATGTGAAGAAAGATGGTTCCTATGGGTGAGAGAAAATCCCATAGGCATTAAACACAAAAATAGCCTAGAACACACATAGCAAAAAATGCCTAATAGTGGGAAAAAGAATCTCACTCTTAGCAGGTAAAAAGAAGTAAACCCTTCAAATCCAGCAAAGCTGCAGGGGGACTCTATAGGTAAGGAAAATTAGCCATAGAATGAGAATTCTCCCTAACACTCCCATTGGCTACACACACTATAGGACCACCAACTACGTGGTCCCCTACAATCGGTTGGCTTCTAGCCCCCATCAGTACTTTTCACACCTATGTTAGTAGCACACTGACTGAAAAACCAGGTGCGGGTGAGCTCATCTTTGCACCACCTTCCCACCAATTAAAATATCATCCATCATCACATCAATGTCCAGTGTCAATTAGTGCTTTGAAGTTGGCCTTGAGTTTGTACTGTTTTCTGAGAATTTTTAAGGAATATGGGCACGAGCCAGCCCCCGTGCGTAGGTGTGATCATCTCTTCCGTCCAACTTTCTTCCATCACTTGACTGGACACCACGAAATTGAGCCTTTTCGTGCATTTGATTTTATTTTCAATAGCCCTCTAATGTCTTCTGTTTTCGCTTGAACTCTTTGAACAGGAGCTTCTGTTATTTCAGGTTAATTGTATTCAATGTCAGCCGATTCCAGTTTGAAAAGACCTTGGCTTTCTTGGCTCAGAGAACTCCTTAGCTGAACTTTTACTCTGTTTAATTCAATTGCTTTTCTCAACTGCAACACTAAACTGAGGCCTTCTTGCTTCATTGAGTACTGCTTACGTAGTGGAAACATTCATCCTTTACTTGTTCATATTTATCTATAGAGGTATATATATATAAGTTGCCCTACCAAAAACCTGTACACTTCACTAAAAAAACTTTTCAAACGTGCCATGATTGTTCAAAGTAAAACCGATAACCCCTGAAATTCACCAGTTATGGTAGTCTAAGCAACCATACCTGCCATCCTCACTTACCAAATTTAGAAAAGCATGCTTTCAGGACCAAGCCCCTGCCCTGCCGCAAATTTGGTGAAAAGCCGTCCAACGGTTTGACCTGTAGGAGTGCACAAAGTTTTTCCCCCATTCAGTCTATGGGAAAAAAAGACATTTTGGGACACCCCCATACCTTTTTCCCCCCCTGCACCAAACATCACCAAACTTTGCAAGGATAATCAGAGTGACCCATATACTTTTTTTTGCAAGGTTGGTGAGGATTCGTCCAGGGCGAGCAGAGTTATAGGCCGCCCAAAAAGTTCTCTTCCTATGGAAACAGCAACTTAACCATAACTACACAGCCACTACCGTGGCTCTGTAATATATGTATATGTTGGTGCTTGCCGCAGTCTAATCTATTTAAAAGCATGGGGCTAGCTTCATGATTGCTTTTCTGCTTGCGTTTCATTGCATCTGTACACGTTTAAATTAATTAAGTATCTTCACCAGGTCTGTGCATAAGTCTTTTCATCTTGATCCCAAGATGTCCCTTATCCTTGGCACCTTCTTGTACTTTACAAATCGTCTGCCTGTCTGGTCTGGTTATCCTTTTATATGGGTGTAAATTGAACTTTGTATGACGTCACCATTCATCCTTGTCATTTAGTTTCCTTGCTTCTTCAGGAATTCCGTTCAAATGGCCATCATATTGTCTTGGATGCTGGTATGGTTTCCTCAATGGGTACTTTACCTCCCATATTCTCTTAGGTATAGGTATTCTTATGGGTGCTGCACAGAGTCCATGCTTCTCTCTTTGCTGGTGTACCTGTTCAGTATACGTCACATACTTTGGGTCATACTTTTTGGGTAATTTAGGCGGGGCAGTTGGAGTGGGGGTACTTGGCTCCTCCTCTACAGTTGTGCCCCGGATCACACATCCTATCAAACATGGACGCCACAAGCACAGCAGGCACAACAGCAGTGGCCAGTGCAAATGCACCCACCACAAAGGGCAATCTCAACAAGCACATATGCAGACACAATGAAATGTGAACACAGGGCAAGCACAGACACCTAGGATAGGGGGTTCCAATGGGGTAGGAGGGAATCCTTTCACAGAGACAGGGATGAATCTGTGCTTTCAATAGGACAACACACGGGGTGACTTGATGTGTTCAGTATTATCAGCAACATCAGTAACACCAAACCAAGAGGAACCAAGTGTCAATGTGATAATAAGAGGTCAATGTGTTGATAAGAGGTCAATCTTTTTTTTTTTTGTAGACACTGGGGCGACTCGCTCTTGTAAACGGGAGGGAAATACCCAATATCAGGTATTGCCATGAATGCTTAAGTGTTCTCTTGAGCAACACATTGAGTTACTTTTACTGATAAATTACCTGTTTCTCTAGGGGAATGTGAAATGTCTGTCCCCTTGTTATATTCGAAACAAACGCCATTCAACATTTTGGGTAGAGATTTGATGACGAAACTTGACATGGCGATTTCCTAAACTGATCAAGGAATAGTGTGCTCCTCTGCAGGAATAAACTATTTAGCTGTAGAAGAGGTAATATTGGCATTTACTGGACAAGTGGCTCTATGAGGAGTCCTGGTAGAGCCAGAGGCCTTCATGTATGGAGTGAACATTTTATTAACATCGCTCTGGATTAGTAGGGAAAATTGAGCGGATCCCTGATGAATTTTTGTTTAGACCACAAGTACCTATGGATGAGGAAGAATGGAATATTATTCCCATAGAATTAGAAGCAACCATAGTATGAGGGGGAAATAGCAATATTTGAAGCAGTAGATGAGGAAGACAGATCATGGAGAAAAGTGATAGCTCTTGTGGACGTATATAGGTTGGCTGATATAACAGATGACGATATGTTCAGAGATTAACATATAGATGATGAGCTAGAGTTTTTCATAAGCATTACCTATTGGATAAAGATTGAGAAAAGGGAAGTCCCACAGTGAATGGCACTAATGCTGCAAAGACCAGTGTACCTTCAGTAAGACATAGAAAAAGTGCCAAGTGTCTGTTGGACTACGGGCCCATATGATGTTTAACTATTGAAGAGAATTTGGGAGGTTAAAATAAAACTTTATCCAGGAGCAATTTTACCTCGAGCAAAACAGTACCCATGTCTCAAAAAGCTGATGGGATATTTGAGACTATCTCAGCGTTGGTGAAACAGGGAATCTGAGTGCCATCGGAGTCCTAGTGCAATACTGCAGTGTATCAGATAAAGAAATCAAAAAGAGGGATGTGGAGATTTATCCATGAGTTGCACCCTCTTAATCAGATTGTAGAAGCAGAATTTCCATTAGTTTCGAATCCTGCAAAATTGTTGTGTACCATCCAAGTTGAAGTTAAGTATTTCATGGTGATCAATTTGAAAAATTAGTTTTTCTCAATCCCATTGCACAAATACCCAAAAGACTTTAGTTCCTTTATGTTCAACAAAAAGACTAAAACATACTTTTTTGCCTCAAGGGTACTGTGAGTCCCTGTCAATTTTATATAGGGTGCTACAGTAGGATTTATGTAACATTGAACACAAAAGTGCAGTAATTCTGTACGTAGATGACATATTAATCTGTTGTGAAACAGGATGAATGTAGGCAGGACTAGCTAGGAAGAGGTATTGTACATAGGCCAGTTAATTTCACATGGAGGAAAGAAAGTGACACCTGAGAGAGCTGAGGCTATCATGAAAACACCAAAGCCAGATACATTGAGGCAAATGCAGTAATTTCTGGGATTATGCAATTATTGCAGGGCCTGGGTGTTTGACTAAAGCACATACACAAAACCACTCTTGCAAGCACTTAAGAAAGCACACGTTGGGGGGCGCTGTTGAGCAGCCAAAGGAAATGGCTGCCTAGCCCTTGAGCTCCGTCTCTGCCCACTACAATCCATCGGACATCGGCGCAATACGGCTAAGCACACCCACGAGACTTGCACGATTCTTGCCCCCCTGTCTCCCTACACACCTGGCTGAAGTTTGGGGTGAAATCGTTGCTGGCGGACGAATATACGGACCCTTGCCCTTGGGGGGCGTCGTGGCCTCCTTCCCGGCCCCGGAGGCGTCGGCCCCCGGCCTCCTGACGTCTCTCCCCCGCTGGCCCAGGGGCCTCCCTGCTCTACCCGCGTCCGAGCGGACCCCCCCCCTGGATGCGCCCGCTTCCCGATCCCTCGCGCTGCGAGATCCGCGGCTCGCTGCCGCCCCGGCCGCGCCTGCGGCCTCTGATCACCCGCTTGGAGCGGGCCCTGCGTGGTGTGCGCCCGGCTCCCGGGGGGCCTCCTCGCCATCGATCCCCCCTGCCGACTGATCCGTGGACTGCGCCGCTGACACCGCGAGCATCGCTGGCCCGGGCGGTGCGGCGCAGCCCTTGCACTGATCCCAGCGGCGTGGGGCCGTGCCCCTCTGCTTCGCCTTCCCCCGGAGGCGGCGGAGCCTCGCCGGGGCCTACATCCGGACCGCCTCTGGGCGGCGGCGCCGGATCGCCTGTGCGGCTGTCTGGGCGCGGCCTGGCCTCTGCGGCCGCCTGGGGCCATGGCCTCCTGGGGCCGTGCTGGTGCCCAACGACTGCTCCTGCTCCCATCGCTTGAGGATACGGGCGGACTGCGGCCCCGACGTGCTGGAGGTGGGTGTTCGCGCCGGATCAGCGCCGTCTGGTCCCCCGGCGCTGCATGTGAACGGCCTGGGTCGGCTGGCTGGGTAATTACATATAGTGCCATAGGTGTGTACCCCTCCTCCACTTGACAACTCTATGAGCCGCCTCTGCATTTGGGCTACATCTTCACCTCCTGGGGCCCCACGGACTTTTGCGAGGATCCACTACGCAGGTGCCACCATACCCGGGCCGTATTTATTAACGCCACGGCCCACTAGAGCATCCGGGGTACGCATTGACCGTTGCAGGAGCTGCTACTGGGGGTTGGCTACTGTGAGGACCCATCCTGCAAACGCCACTATACCTGAGCGGGCACCCCTCCCGCCGCTGGGATGCCCAGTAAATCAAAACCCATTGGTAAACCTGGCGCCATGGACAAATTCACCAAGTCAGCGCCCAGGGCGGACCATGCTTCGACTACGGCGCTGCACGAGGAGGATGAGGGTGTGTCGGAGTCCAATCGAGCTGACCTTACTATAATGATGGAATCCATGGCCAAGAACTTTGCAGCGGTTCACGAAAAACTGGACGACATTAACGCAAATGTGGCCTCAATGAGAGTGAAGATTGATCAACATGGGTCTAGAATTGCTGAGACTGAGCAGAGAATCGGGTCTGCTGAGGACAATGTCCATACCTTGCAAAACACGGTCTCGGAACTGGTCAGGGACATGAAGCAGGTAAAAGCTAAGTGTGACGACTTAGAATCACGGTCCCGGAGGAACAATCTCCGCATAGTTGGAGTTCCCGAATCGGCATTGAAGGGCCGCATGGAAACGGCGGTCGAACAACTGCTTAAAGACCTCCTCGGTGACCCGCCATTATCTCCCTTCTTCACTGTGGAAAGGGCACATCGCTCCCTGGCACCTCGCCCTAAACCCGGTGATTTCCCGAGACCGATCATAGCAAAACTTTTGAGCTATAAGGACAGAGACCTTGTCCTCTGTTTGGCCAGAGAAAAGGGTGAACTTAGGATGGACTCTCAAATCATCAGAATATTCCCGGATTTTTCAATGGCGGTCCAGGCGGAGAGGCGACAATTCAATGGTGTAAAGAAACTGCTAAGGGAGCGAAAGATAGAATATGCAATGCTCTTCCCGGCCCGCCTAAAATTCACCCACCACAATAAACACTACTTTTTCACGGTCCCAGATGAGGCGGTCAAATTTATTGAAGCACAGATCCCGCCGGAGGAGCGCATCGAAGACGACCAACCGCCAAACCTGTGATCTACCGCACTGCACAATGTATTTGTGGTGGCAAAGACACTATAAGCCACACTGGCGGGCCGGGGGTCTTCCCGCTCTTTATATGGCGGCGGTCGACTTGTGGCCCGGCAGCACTGCACTGCGACCATACTTGTCCATGTGAAATACGAATGAGGTCCGTTCATACATAAGCGCACGCACCGTTCTAGTACCCTGCAATTTGGTGCGGGGATGTGTGGCACTGCCGGTGAGGTTGGAGGTCACACTTCTGCGGCTCTCCTCCGCTGGGGTGCTGCATATAGAAGTTATAATGCTCCAGTATCCGCTCCCTGAAATTGTTTAAATTGTTTATCCTGTTAGCTGATGTCCAGTCATATATGATCCAAATGTAACAGTAGCCAGTACAAGTGGGCAGAACGGCAGCAGCTGCCCCCACTGCGATTGCAATTCTTATTTTACTTGATCTTAAATGTTTGTGTTTTGGCCCCTGTTGGGCTACTTCTCCTGTGTCTCCAAGTTGGGGATGGAGCACAGGCGAGAAATGTATGGGTGGGGTTTCATGCACTGCTGGTTGGAGTAGGGCGGTGAGGGTGGGGCTTGCTGAAGTTGGGGTACGTTATACACAAAATGGCAGGGGAGTGGAGGCGGGCTCAGGAGGATGGCGCCCGCATGTTACAGCGGCACACAGGTGGGACACGTATGACAAAGGCTTCCACCGGAATGTTCCCTAGTGTGAGACATGGCGGTTAAAATGATGTCCTGGAATATCCAGGGGCTGACAAATTTTACGAAATCTCGCAGGATTACAGCCTATGCACAGAGACACGGGGTTAAGATCCTTCTACTACAGGAGACGCATGCTCTAAAACATCTATCGTCAAACATAGCGCACAATTGGGGCTCTAATAGGCACTACACTCAATACTCAACCCAGGCTAGGGGGGTCCTGACCCTTATCCATAAATCCTTACAGTTCACACTCCACGCGTCCCACATTGATACTGAGGGAAGATACGTCATTTTACACTGTAGATTGAACCATGAAGATTGTATACTGGTCAATGTATATGCACCCAATACTGATTCCCCCGAGTTCTTTGACAAAGTGACCTCCATCCTCATGAGATATCCGGACGTCCCCACCGTATGGGCGGGAGACTTTAATCTGATACTCAACAATTCCCTAGATAGAACCACAACCACCCGCAGAACCACCTCGCGCGCAGCTGAACGGCTACGCGCACATATGGAATTCCTAAACCTGCATGATATATGGAGAACTCTCCACCCCCAAGAGAGGGACTACACGTTTTACTCCTCGGTGCACGATAGTTCCTCTCGAATAGACTTGTTTTTGCTCTCGGGCGGGTTAGTGGGCAGAACCCTGGACATTAAGATCCTGCCGCGCACGCTATCTGATCATTCCCCGGTGCTACTACAGATACAGACTGGTAATGTGGGCCCGTCGCGTCCTGCGTGGCGTTTCAAATCCTCCGCCCTCTCAGATATTGTATTTAAGGCCGAAATATTAGCGGACATTACCTCATTCTTTGAGAACAACCGGGTTGCTGACACCTTGGAGGCGGTCAGGTGGGAGGCATTTAAGGTATACATCCGGGGGATGTGCATCTCTAAAGAAGCAGGTGTCCTGAAGGCCATCAGGCAGGCCCTGAATGCTTCAGAAACTAAACTAAAAACCCTCGAGCAGAGATACCTGACCAGTCCCTCCCCGGGGATACTGGCAGAAATCAGGGCGGAGCTGGAGCAATTCGAATCACAGGCCTCTAGGGAGGTGCAATATCATACCCGTCCCATAGCCGCCCGTCGTTATGGAGAGGGGGACAGACCGGGCAGAACACTGGCTAGACTGGTGCGAACGGAGGGTGGCAGGTCTCGGATTGATTGCATTATGGATGAACAAGGACTAAAACACTGGTCCGACCAATCCATACTTGACACATTTGCCGCCTTTTATGCCGATCTGTATGGGCCCCGCCTTGGCCACTCTGACCAAGATCTAGACGACCTCCTAGAGAGCATCCCTATGACGATAATCTCCCACGACACCAGAGAGTGTCTTGAGGCACCGTTCACCCTAGAAGAGATAGTCCAAGTAATATCGGATCTTCCCAAAAATAAGGCACCTGGTCCGGATGGACTCACCGCTGAGTTCTATCAGGAACATGTGGCTGCTCTGGCTCCAGTACTACTCGGGGTCTGGTCCGAGGCGCTCCGGCTGCGCGCCCTCCCGCCCTCTTTAAGGGAAGCCTTAATAACGGTCCTCCCCAAACCGGGTAAGCCTCCTAATTAACACTGACATGAAAGTTTTCGCTAAAATAATAGCAAATAGGTTTCTCCCCTTTATGACCCATATGGTGCATCCTGACCAGAGCGGGTTCATACCTGGCAGATCCACGTCCCTCAACATCCGTCGCCTATTCAATGTGATGGCCAGAATCGACCCGGGTGCAGAGGCGGTTGCTGTGACCATAGATGCCCAAAAGGCCTTCGACATGGTCTCCTGGCAATACCTGTGGGCGGTGCCGAAGAAGATGGGTGTGGGCCCGAATATGCTCTCTTATATTAAGCTTTTATACACAGACCCGGTAGCCAGGGTCCTGGTAAACTCTATCCCTTCCCGCCTCTTTAAGCTTCATCGCGGAACCCGCCAGGGCTGCCCTTTCTCACCCTTACTCTTCGCCCTTGCCATTGAACCCATGGCGGACCATGTCAGAGGGCGGCATTCCAACAAAGGTATCCAGTTGACGGGGGCCCCAGAGTTAATCTCACTCTACGCGGACGACGTCCTCCTGTACGTCAGAAACCCCTCCACTAATCTGAACCCGATCATTCGGGACATCACGAAAATAGGCACGTTTTCCGGGTTCACGATTAACTACTCCAAATATGAAATTTTCCCCCTCACCAAAACAACACAGCATCTGGCATGCGAATACCCCCTGCGCTGGTCTCCTGAGGGAGTCAGGTACCTTGGGGTTCACTTGTCGCTATCCAAATGTGCCCTCCTGAAGGATAACTATGAGGCCATGGCTCAGCTTATCGTCACCAAATTCTCCAAGTGGCGGCATTTACCCCTGTCCTTGGCAGCCAAACTCTCCCTGATAAAGATGACATTGGTTCCCAAGCTCCTGTATGTGTTTGCCAACGTCCCTGTCTGGCCCGGAAGGCAATACTTTGCGAGGCTCCACGCCGAATGTGCTCAATTTCTCTGGCATCCGGGGTCGGTCCGTACGAAGTGGCACCACATGACAGCTCCATACGACAGGGGTGGATTCGCGGCTCCTGACCTACGACTGTACTGGCACGCGGCCCAGGCCCAACACGCCTCCCATTGGTATACATTCCAAAATCCGCCTCCGCATGTGAAACTTGAAAAAATGGCTGGAGGTGGAACCAACATTATGACCCTACTGTTACACCGCTCGCTCCGCACAGATTCCCATACAGACCCAGTAACCACCACGATTAGAGCATGGAACGCTATTCTATATACTGAGCAGACTGATCTCCCATATTACAAGTGGCTCCCCCTGTGGCAATTCCCTGGTCTCTCCCCCACACACGACCAACACCTTGCTACACACTGGGAGGGCCTGGGATATCGGTGCCTGGCAGACCTCTTCCCAGAAGGTAAATTTGTCACCCCTCAAACGTGGCGTCCAGGTCACACTGATTCTCCCCTTGAGATGCTACAGTACTACAGGCTCCGAGCCGCGGTACGATCCGCATGGCCTTCATATCCGGATGAGCCCCCGGAATCGCCCGAACTCCAGTACATAGCAAACTCAGCGGGCTCCAAAGGGGTGTTATCCAACCTGTACAAGCGCCAACTGGGTGGGAGAATGTCTGGGGCCCTCAAGCCACGTATAGCTTGGGCTAGTGAGCTCGAAATGGAGATATCCGACGGACTCTGGACCAAGATGTGCGCAAATACACGCGGGGTGTCCCTATGTGCCAGATTCCGATGCATCCAGTTTAAATTTCTTAACAGGCTCTATTATACACCAACGAGGGTAGCAAGATTTGCTGGGGCAGGGTCCGTTACATGCCCAAAGTGTAAATCTTCTGATGCCGACCATATCCATATGTTCTGGGCGTGCCCTGCGATCAGCGCCTTCTGGTTGGAGGTAGCAGAGGCGCTCTCAGAAATAGTGGAATCTCCAGTTGACCTGGACCCGCTTGCCCTGCTGTTCGGGGTCTGGGAAGGCGAGAATGTACGGAAAATGTCTAAATTTTTGAATGTCGGAGCTATTGTGGCAAAAAAATGCATATTACTAAACTGGAAACGGCACAGCCCCCCCACCCTCGCGATGTGGCTCACAGCCCTTACTTGGACACAAATACGAGAAGAGGACTACATTGGTTCCCTGCCACCCACATCGCGACCCAAAAATGTGTGGTCGGCATTCCGTACCTATTTGAACAATAGAGACGATGCGGTGGAGGTAGCACCCCCTGCCCACTCACCCCCCGTAACTACTTGATACTGTAATGTCTCTGTCTTGGCTGTCACCCACGGGGATACTGTCCGACTGTATCATACTGTGTTGTATTGATGTCCATGTTACAGATCCGCTGGTTCAGCGCTGTGTGCCTTGTCCTGTGCCTGTCTTAACTTTCTGCCAATAAACAAAGTTTTAAAAAAAAAGAAAGCACACGTTGGTAAGGTAAAGATAGAATTGACTGAAGAAATGGAGGAAGGATTTGATGAATTAAGAAGAACAATTTGTACAGCTCTAGTTTGGGGAATTTCCAATTATAGTGAAGAATTGTATTTGTTTTCACACACTATTGGATCAGTAATGAAAGCAGCATTCACACAAAGAACAACACTAGGATCTAAACCATTGGCGTATTAGAGTGGGATTTTAGAACCAGTCATGAGAGGACATTTTTCATGTGAACAATCTTTGCGATTGAGAAATCCACAAGTATTATGATGGGCTGTGCAATGACGCTATATGTGTAGCACGACTTATTCACCATTTTAGAGAAGCCCAAAAGTGCATTGATAACACAAAGAGCATCTGCGTATGAAGTAATGATTTCTAACTTAGCGATTAAAATTGTGAGATGTGAAATAGTGAACCGAGCCTGTTTGTAGCTAAAACTATAGAAGAAGATGATCATGTACATGCTTGCACAAACTATGATGAATGTTATGATACTATGCCCAATGTGAAAGAAATTGCTTTAGCTGGAGGGGGGATTCTCTTTATTGATGGTTTATCACACATTGATCAAACTAGGGGGGAAGGCCTACAGGATCTGCAGTTATAAGACACAGATTAAATGGTGAATTTGAGGTATTTGCAAGTGCAAGAGTACTGTCCCTATTTTGCAGAATTGCCAGAGCCAATGTTTGTGCTTGAGAAACACAAAGATCAGGAAGTGATGGTGTACAGTGACCCTGATGTCAACCGGGCTGTCACTTTGGACAAGGAAGGGTCATCTCTGTGCAGATGGCACTCCAGTGCAACATGTGTCTTCATTGAACAGGCTCATTAAGGCACTACAACTCCCAGAGGGCATAGTGGTTGTAAAATGTGCAGCACATACTAAATTAACAAACTTTATTGCTCATGGAAACAAAGCCACAGATGTAAAATCCAAAAGGGTTGCATATTCTTCCGCATTTTTAAGTTTTGAAACTGAAAATGTTAAAGAAGTATCAAATAGAAGCATGCTGGTATGAGAGGGATTTAATATGCTGTCAATTACGCATCTAATAGAGATAAAGGGCAGAGCCCCACAAGAAGAGCAGGAGCTATGGAGACATAGGGGTTGTTCTTTATTCCCCACTAAAGCATTATAGAGATAGGAAAGCACTAGAAAGCAAGTGATGCCAGTGGTGCTACTGAAAGTTGCACTTGAGCAGCTGTATTACCCTGTGCATATAACCTGGGAAAGTCTTGCTGCCACTATTGCAGAGGACTGGTTTGTTCCCAATCTATTGGAACACATTGCAGAGTTCCTTGTGAATTGCATTGTGTGTAAGATGTTTACAGCTGGATATACACTAAGAACAATCAGAAGAGTAATACTCCGTCCAAATGACCCATTTCAGCATTTGCATATTAATTAGGTTGATATGCTGCAGGCATGTAATGGATAAATGTATCTATTAGTGGCGGTATGTCCCTTTTCTCGATGAATCAAAGCTGATCCCTGTACACATCCTGATGCCACCTGTGCAGCAAAGTTCCTAGTGCACAAAGTATTTTCTAGATGGGGTGTGTGCGAAATATTAAGTTCTGAAATGGGCCACACTTTGTCAGTGATCTATATAAACAAAGAGGGCTTTCATTGAACAACAAGCATGTTTTTTTTCTGCTTATCACCCACAAGCAAACATGCTATGTTAGAGGCTCAATGGCCTCCTTAAGGAAAGAAAATCAAACATCAGATTAACTTTGAAAAAGGGATGGGTATATTGCCTTCTCCTAGCCTAGTATGTCCTTCGGAATCAGACAGGTTCAGATCATCACCTTACGCCCCATGAACTAGTAACAGGGCACTGCATGAGGATGCCCTTAAGCCCCCATCTAGAGTCAGGAGTGATGCCCAGAGTGTAGCACAGACTCTAGGTGATGAGATGCACAATTATTTGAAATATATTAATATCAGTGTTTCTTTCATTTCAGATCAAGTCAAGTATTGGAGGGAGGGGTTGAGGAACATGGAAGAAGACGGCCGAGTACCAATCAAAATGAATTATTCCCACCACCAAAGTTGTATGTTGGAGATCAAGTGTTTATATACATTTTCATATGTAGATGGCATGAGCCAAGAATTAATAGACCATTCCTAGTAGAGGTAGTTTCCCCTACTGAAGTTAGGGTGTCTGCAAGAAGAGCTTCATTACATTTGGGTGACGTAAAGATCTACAAAGGTGAGGCCCTCCTTCTAGTACCCCGCTGACTGGGAAACAAAACAAGAAGAAGAATTGCTGCATGTGCAGACTCAATAGATGACCAGGAAGAAGGACGATAAAGCAAGTGTGTGATTAAAAAACATTTCCTTAAGACTGGAATTCATTGCACACCCCTTAAAATATTAGCAGGTTGTGCATGGACTTGCAGAGAATTCCAGAGCTTAAACATACTTGTTAGAGATTCTTTGAAAAAGTAACATCATATCGACACTATGCCCAAGCACACATTCCTTATTAAAAGTTGGAAGAGAGATCAATACCCAGATTCATTTTTGGGAAAATATGTATTTTAAGAATAACATATGACACCCACCGTTAGTGACACATATAGGTTTGTGGTTGCAGTGTTTGTGTTTATACTTCAATCATACCCTACCCTTGTTAGTAGAAATGTTAATATTCTCACTTTTCTCCACGATCTGAAGAACAGCCCAGTTATAAGAAGGCTTTTGATTGCAATAATCGACCAGATTATGCAAGAGAAAAGCTGTTTTGAGTACATGTACTAACAAATATTCAGGACGAAGAAAATGCAGTTGCAGCAAGTCTAGCAATTCAACAAGAATTTTTTATTTTTTTTATTTTTTTTATTTGTTTAGTTGACCTAACAACTTTTCAAATATTTTTACATCTCATTATTACAATTACAAATATTACATTATTTCCATTTGATTGCCTATTAGAAGGTAATCCATAATTTACAATTTTTACACACTTTTGACTTAAAACAACACATATAAAAATTCACATTTCACCATTTCAGAAACCAATCATAAGGAACATCTCTTAATATAATCATTCTGTACATATAGGAAATATCATATCTAAATATTGAACTATAGCAATTTGCACTGTTGTCCGCAGATTTAAAATTAAAAATTGCCATACATAGGGCCTCATTACAAGTGAGGTGGTAAGGGGTTAACAACGCTGGTAAAGGTGCCGGCGCCGTTAACGCTGTACCGCCTCATTACGGGGTTCCCTCGCGGAACCCGCTCTGGACGTCTGGTCAGACCAGACGTCCTTTGCGGGTCCCGTGAGGGTACCAGCATGCTAACAATGGGCCCGTCATTAACGGGCCCGTTGTTAGCATGCTCCCCATTCCCATTGAGCCCTATGGGGCCTCAAATGGGGATGGTTCGAGTTCCCAGAATGGGGAAATACCGGGCCCTCCAAAGTGGGAATGGCCCGGTATTTCCCCATTCAGGGACCACGGACCCGGATGCAAATTTGGAGGCAGCCATGCCCTTATTAAGGGCATGCCTACCTCCAAACTCGTAATGAGGCCCATAATCTTGAGCTGAATTGCTTTGCGAAGTTACTACTCTCTTGAAGTACTTTTCCCAAAGCATTCTCAATTCTATACATTCTGCTACAAGATGTTGAAGTGTCTCTTTTTGATTTTGATCTAAACAATATCGACAATAACTTTGTTCAGGTGGTAAGATTTTCCTTCTACATAGTACCTCACGAGTATTCCAGAAATGTAATCTAAATCTCAGATATTTTGCCCGTATAATAGGAGAAGGTGTGGCACACAGCATGTTTTTCAAGACTCCTATGCCTGATATACATATGCATGTGCTTTCTCTTTTTATTTTTGTATCTGACATTTCGAAGTCTTTATCATTCTGATGGTTCAATTGAAAATATGGTACAACTGTTGATGAGTTCTTTGAGCTATTTTGGCATGTCAAATGACATAAGAAGATAATGCAGAAAAAGAAAACCTGGGGATGAATACCTATCTTGATAATTCGGCTCACTTGGGGAATAATATGTGGTACCAACATCTGAACAAGATGGGGAAGACAGCATCTGATGAGAGCTGTTATGTCTGCTCTCTCATCCCCTGTGCCGTAAGTACAGTAAGAACATTCATTTCAAAAGAGATGCCGGCACAGAATGTGAAGTGTCTCAGCCATCTAGCAGCATGTACTACCACAGGACAGTTATAAGGGATCTGGGCAACCCTCCAATGGCGATCAAGACAGACATTTCCATACCAGGTTCGTTATATCAAAACAAATCAAATAGAAAAAGAGCCTGGATGAACAGACAGATGCTCATGTATCTGTCTGCGGGACAAGACAATGTAATCATTAAAGAAATGAAGAGTATGAATTGTTCAGAAAAAAACTGAATAAACTGGAATGCCTGGATGCTGGGAGTGTTCACAGTTGTCAATCTATGGATGAGTGATTATGACAAAAAGGATGGGAAGCTGGGATGATGTTCTGTGCAGCTCATCTACTAAGGAAGGAACCAGTCACGAGGTGCAGAAAGTGAATGATGAGTGCCTAAAGCCATGGGCCAAGAACTCTAAGCTGCTGACATGAGTGGATGATAAATCAGCCTCAGTGGCTGTAGTCCCATTGATTACTGCAACAATGTGCTTTTGAAGCAAAGGTAAAGTCCGAGTTGCAGATAATAACGGGTGCAATGACATAATTGATATCCCAGGAATGAAGAGAGGGACTGCTGTTCCAATGGATCAACAACGGGCCTGTGGATCCAGGGCGTATATGAAGTTGCCCAGAAACTGGGGAGGAATGTGTTCCATTGTACTCATCCATGTTTCAGCCTTGGTGATTTCTCAGAGCAACGTGAATATCGAGGGATTTCCAAAAGTGGATGAGCACTTGAGGAGAGCAAGTTCACTCATACTCCAGCGGATTAAGAGAGATAATTATTTCTCACTTAACTCAATAGAGGCCTACAATGAGATTCTGCATGAGTACAAGTTGCTCAGCAAGAATGCTGTGATAATGGCATCTATATTCATACCTGCAATCTAAGCAGCACTGAATGCCAAATGGTTACAAATTACCAGATGGGAGCTGGTACAGGCAATCAATGCAACTATAACAGGATTTAACACCATAAAGGTAGAATAGAGGGCCATAAGGTTAATGACCCTCCAGAACAGGTATGTCGTGGACATGATTACAGCAATGGAAGGAGGTGTTTGCACCAAGGTCAGGCCTCTTGAAGTACTTTCATACTATCTCATGACGGTGAGAACTGAACTCTGACAGATGCTATAACCATGTTGCGAGAATTGCACAATACAATGGAGGAGGAGACAGAAGCTAGTGGAGGTGACGATTGGTTCTTATTTCTATTTGCATAGATTCCCAATCGGATGGCAAGTATATTCAAATTCCTTGGAGTAATATTGCGATGATATTGTTCGGACTCTGTGTTATAAGGATAACAATTGGACATTGCCAGAAAACAGTAAAGAAAGTAGAGGGAATGAAGATCATGACTGATGTGGAGATTGGAAATAGAAGACAACGCGCAGACAGAAAATAATATTAGAGACCACATAAAAGCAAGTATTGTGGAACCTGAAGGAACAAAATGTCTGTATCCAAGAGATCATAAGAATTATGTGGTATGTTGTGTCTTCTCTACCTCAAGTGAAGAATGTAATTACATGACCTAGAGTGTGGAGGAACATATTAAAAATGCAGGCACCCTGAGGGGAGTGACAAAGATATGGATACCAAAGAAATTGTTCTTCAAGAGAGGATTAAAAGTAGCAGGAAACTTGTGGAGGTGTAGAGGAGCAGATGCACTACCTCCCCTGTATTGGAGACATGAGAATGTGCCCTGTCTAACACCAGCTATTGTACCAATACCGCAGCGAGTATATGGAAGACGGTATCCATTAAGACAACCATATTGAATGTACCCGAGAGTTGAGGACAGCCTGCAGGATGAACTCCCTGAAGAAATATGAGAAAGTGTTAAGAAAATGAACTGATGATGTCATAAGAAAGTGCTGAAATACTAAATGAAGACAGTGTATAGATCCTAGAGGAGAAATAATGACGTAAAAAATTAAGTGAACCATTAAAAGTGTAAAAGAAAAAGATTACATGTAGAAAGTGCTACAGAAATCAGAAGTTTAATGAAAGTACCTATGCTGAAATGCAAGATAGATCAAGTCCTTGTATAGGCTAGCTACCAGTAGTAAATAGCATGCAGGTGGAGCCGCCATTGTACAGAAACTGGACATTGATATCATATAATAATTAAGCCAAAGAACCATGGAGAGAAAATGAAAGGCAGTGTCGCAGTAGAATAGCAAGTTGCTGGTGCTGCGTTGTGAGGCTGTCTGACATGAATTCAGGAACTGAGAAGTCAAGGTCAGCTATCTACGCTGAAGAGGCAAATGTGTGTGAAGGATGAATCCTCTCACGTTAAGGTGCATGAAAGAACACAAAGGAAGCCAAGTCTTAATTAATTTAAACATTTAAAAGCTTACAGAATGAACAGAATTGTTGTCTATGGTCATGTGAGTTGAGGGTGGATATCGGGCTTGAACATGAAGTTCCAGACACAATAGCGAGTGCCCTCACTCCCGTTGCATTCCTAGGATAAGAATACTCTGCAAGGCCAAGTCCAAAGAGAATTTCATGGCAGAAGGAATGGGTGATGAGAGATGTTGGGCTAATTGGGTGGTAAGGCATCTTCATGTCCTATCTACTTGCACCTGCGTCTTGGCTCATGTGCTGCTAATTGAACCAAATGTTCCAGACAAGGCACAGGCATGCCAAACCAATTGTATTAGTCCATATAACGAAGGACCTTACAGCTTGTGAAACTAATGAAACACTGTACAACTGATATTTGTTTTTAATCACACGTTTGAAGAGGAAGTCATAAGTTGTCCACCTGTTATCAGACAGCCAATAACAAACCTAGCTCCTGTAGGACTGTATATATAGATGTTTTCTTTAACCAATCCCGACCCGTGATAGATTTTTCACTATTGCCACGTAGCAGGATGTCTTTCTGATGCACAAAGAGAGTATACAATTGTTTTTCATGTGGAAATTGCAGAGAGAATGAGAGTATATCCGTTGATGTTCGTTGTATACTGCCTGTTTTAGATAATTGCTAATGAAACAACAACTTGCCAACTTCTTGAGTTTGTCTGGTTATTTGGACTCAGAATTATTCTGATGTAATTGCATTCAGTAACAGATGCACATTCCAAGGGCCATAAGCTTACATCGCTCAGCTGCCAACACAATCACCCCAAAAATGTCCCGGCCCATACACGGACATGATCCCCCAGGACATTAAGTGGTGTACTGGTCATTCCCATGTTCGGAGGAAGTCCCTCAGAGATCAACACACTAGGAGGAGTTGAAGTTTCGGGCTAGTAAGCTGGAATACTAGGAGGGTTAATCTCCTCCTGCAGGCTGAGTGGTCGATGCTCACACTTGTCAACTATGACATATTCCTTCTACAGGAAACCTGGCTAAACTGCCCAGTGCATGTTGATGGATACCATTTAAACCAAATTATGGCCAATAAAGGCCCTAAGGGCAGACCCTTTGGAGGGCTCATCATTGGCGTGAGCCAAAAAAAATAACCTTAATCCCTGTGGTGTTGCCCCCCACCAGTGGTAATGTCCAAGCAGTGGAGCTGTGCCTCGATGATAATGTGGAAAGTGTGAGGATGCTGATAAAAATGTCTACATACTCCCCTTATGAAATGCATAGAGGAAATCCAATTATACTTGGAAGAGAAATTCGCAACATTTGAGGGAAATTATAGCAACCACCTGGGTCCTTTTGGGTGGGGACTTCACTGCCAGGTTTCTCGATGAGCAGCGAAGTGCTCAATACCATAATGTAGAAAGAAAGAGTGAAATGCTCCAGAAAAAAGCAACAGTAAATGCCTACAATGGGTTAATTATCTGTGACATTGGGACATCAAGATGTGAATGGTAGAGTCAGTGGAGACATACCTGGGCAATATACATTAGTTGAGCCACCCTAGATTATTACTTTGGGAATAATGCTTGCCTTATTGCCGCTGAAGACTTATGGGTGACATCTAATGACTATAGCAACCATGATATTTTGTCCTTACTATAAAGACCCAATTGAAGAACCCTAACTCCTACATCTGTACTGGCATTAACCCGAACACAGGTAATCGAATACATTGGTCTGCCAGAAACATCGACAACACAGGAGTTCTCCTAGCTGTGCTCTCGGGTGCCAACATAGAGCCCTGGGTGGATTTAATAAAAAGTAAAAGTTGAAGAATGGCATAAAAGTTTTGCCACCCTTGCTGGCTATAAAACAGACAGGTATCTCTTGACCGCTGATAAACACAGCAATAATTCTGATGGTCCCATCCGAGATGCCAAAAGAGCGATGCGACGAAAGCTGTGAAGGCTATGTGGGCAAGGATGGCCCGAGCACGAGGTGACCAGTTACATAAAGAGCATTAAGAATGACTATAAATATTGTCTTAAGCACTGGAATTACTCGCTAAGAAACTCACACTGGCAAAGCATGATTACTGTACTTAGAAGTGGCAATATTAGAACAATTTGGGCACATTTAACCAGGGCCAAAGGGGAGAGTAGGAAATACATCCTCAAACCCATCCAGGAAAAAGAGTGGAATGGCAAAATAAAAGGCAAAGGTGGTACTACCCTAGGTGACACGCCCCGCAATTTATAATTGGAAGCTGGCCGCTGGAGATTGGCGAGGCCAATATTGAAATAGTAATTTCGAGTCTTAAGAACTCCAGGGCCCAAACCGAACAGCTTGGCCAATGTAATCCTCAAGCAGAATCCCTCAGCGGACTACTATACTCAAAATCCTATTTGACAGGGTGTGCACCATACAGGAAATCCCAATTTCATGGCAACAGTCAATACTGGTCTATAAAAAAGGAGACAGGTATTTGCCGGAAAACTATAGACTGTTGTCATTATTAGATGTTACGGATAAAATCTTTTCAACGTTTATCCATTGGGTCCTACAGAGTGGGTGGATGATACCCATCTACTACAATTTATGCAGATTGGGCTCCACCCGGGGAGCTCCACAATGCACAATCTGAGGATCATGGATACATTGTTTAGGGGGGCTATGGCACCCAGAGGGTCTGCATTGTATGCTATTATCATTGACTTCTGGGCAGCTTCTGACAGGGTTAATACCAATAAGCTATGGCATAAAATGGAACGGTGGGCTGCCCTACATGGCTGATGAGTGTTCTTAAGGGACTGCATTATAACACACAGGCCCGTGTGAGACTAGACGACTCAGGTGCTACATCTTCCCCCATCAGGATGTACAGGAGGAAAAACAGGGTTGCACTCTGTCTCCCCTGCTCTATAATTACACGGCCACTAGCGTGGCCGTGTAGTTATGGTTCAGTTGCTTTTTCCATAGGAAGAGCACTTTTTGGGCGGCTTATAACTCTGCTCTCCCAGGACGAATCCTCACCAAACTTTGCAAAAAACGTATATGGCACACTCTGAATTGTATTGCAAAGTTTGGTGAGGTTTAGGCTAGGGGGGCAAAGTTATAGAGGGGTCCCAAACTTCTTTTTTTCGCAAAGACTGAATGGGGGAAAACTTTGCGCACGGCTAGAGAGGAAACCGCTGGACTGATTTTCCCCAAATTTGCGACAGTAACAGCGGTTTGGTCCCAAAGGCATGCTTTTGTAAATTTGGTGAAAATCCGTCCAAAAAGTAGGTCTAAAAAAAATAGTGATATCTATGTCTGCTCCGCGGACACACTTCCCTTTTCGCTCCGCGGGCAGGACACCAATTGGGTCATCGGGCACGTCATGTCAGCGGACATGTGACACATTCGCTCATTGGATGGTGGATAGCCTGAAGTGCGTCAGATTGTTTCGATGCGCCCGCCATCTTTGATCCGTGTTTTGGTGTCCACGGACATCGCTGCAAAAACATATAAAAAAACACAAAATTCCACTTGTTAAAGTTATCAAATACTGTCTGGGGAGGTGAGGGTTGGGGATGTGGCAGCAAGAAGCAAAAAAGTGGTGTTTTTGGAGGTAGGGTAGGCAACTGTCCCGTAGTTTGCAGGATTGTCCCGCAATTGGCGCCTGTGTCCCGCATTTTGCCGAGTGGCTCTGCGGGACGTGGGTTGTCCCAACTTGCTCTGTTAGAGCACAATTTGTGATCTAACAGAGTAAGTCAGGAGTCACAATTAGTCATGCTGGGGGTTGGGGCCGAGCGAGGAGGGGGTCATATACATACATTTCCCACAAATGGGAATAACAGTGGCTGACTAGTGGCAACTAATCTGTAAATAAGAGTCCTGTTGCATTGCATTGCAACCGCAGCTACTGATGTGACAGGCTTGCAGGGCGGTCATGTTAGTAGCTTCGGGTGCAATGCATTGATTGTGCCAGGTGAATGACGCTGTGACGTCATCAACACCTTTTGTCTCGTAAAGGGATTTGACAAAGTTGGCCACACTATTTGGAGGTATTCCTCAATATATTGTGTGTGAAGTACCGGTGATCGAGTAATGTGTCTGTGTTACAATGTATTTAAAATAATATTGGAGTCAGATTGGTGCCCCCTAGAGTTTGGCATATAAGGCAGCCATCTGTAGTGTTTGATGGAAACAGCGGCCGTGCACGTGTATGACAATATGAGTTCTCATTGGTGTGTTGAGCCATGTTGTTGCAAAGTGAGAATGTATTTAGATTCTGAGTGAAGGTCACTAGCTTTGAATTTTTGGTTGCGAGCTAAGGCAGCCCACGCATGGGACTGAAAGTAGAAGGGTCAATTGTTTTTTGACCTTGAGAGAAAGGGATTTTTCCGTAAAGAGCGAGTGAGAGGAGGTTTGTAATAATGAACATTTGATAAGGTTATGCATTCCAAAAGTATGTACGGAACATGTAAATTCAGTTCATGAAGATTCTTTGTGTTACTTCTATGAGCAATTGCGGCAGATTTGAACAATTTTAAATCTGAATATCAAGCAATTAGCACTAACCTGGTTGGCCTGTCGGTCCAAGAGCAGCAACTGCCGAATCTAAGAGCCCCCCTGTGGATCCTGCTCCCCCACCAGGACTGAACAGCCAGCGGGGGGAGGAGCACGAACCCCAGGGAAACCCTCTGGGGAATAAAACCCTGGGCGATATGGATGGAAGCTCCTCGGGTGGATGGAAACCTTGAGGCATGGAATCTCTGTGGTAAGGAGACTCGGGTTCTATAGGGTAAGAAAATGATAGGTAAGTTATGTGAGAGGACGGAAGTAAAGAGACAATAGTGGAATGTTAGGGGTAAGTTCTTATGGGATTTCCAATTCGAGTTTAGACTTTAAATGGGGTGTTGCAGCACCAATGTTACAGGAACCATCTGTGATCTGGACCCCGAATGCTCCGGAGGTTCCTGAAAGATGGTTAAGAGTAAGCAAAGGAATAGGAAAGAAAGTGGAAGTCCAAGGAAGGGGTAACTCACTGTTTCAGAATGGGTGGGGATCCCGCTATCACCCGATCGCTTGAAAGCGCAAAGAGGATCGGATGAATCAGGACCCGGAAGTGGTAGCGGAATTGAGAGGGTTGTAAATAGATGGCGCTGTAAAGGTAATCTGAGATAAGCGAGAGAGAAAAAACAAGGAGATAAGCACAGGAAAGGAATGTAGCAAGTTTGGAAGGAACGGATAAGCACTAGGTACGAATTTACAAAGCGCCTCTGCAAACAGTAGCGATGCTTCGAGGAGAGCGTCGCTGGTCCTTTAATGAGATCACGTGACTCGCTACTGGTGTCAGTCGAGGATGTGAATAGACTAGACTGCTGATGTTTGTATAGCTGGGATCGGCTGCCCTCCTTTCGGTAGAACGCTGAATCGAACCACACAGACTTCTCCTATAAAACAAGGACCAACATCTGAAAGGTGTAACAGTATGCCCCCTCCTGCTGGGAGGAGATCCTGGCTTCCGCCAGTTGTAGACGAAAAAATCATAGCACCAGGAGGGGAGAGTGGACACCGGAGGCAGGTTCCCAAGTTCTTTCCGCTGGAGAATAACATTTCTAGTCTATGAGGAATTGGAGTCGACCCCTATAGCAGAGAGAATCACAAATATTGGCCACTTCATATTCAGTCCCAGTGTCGGTGACAACAAGGGGAGGTATAGGCTTCGTAGATCGGTGAAAAATGTCCTGAACGGTTAGCTTTAATTGTGAAAGGTGAAAAACCGGATGAATCCGAGACAAAGAAGGTGGTAGGGCTAAACGAACAGCAGTAGACCCTACTCTGGATAGTATCTTGAAAGGATCAAAAAATCTAGCCACAATTTGGAAGGAACCAGATGTTTAGGGAGAAACCGGGAGGCCAACCAAACACTGTTCCCCACATTTAAGACGGGCATCTCACGGCGATGTTTGTCAGCATATAGTTTGGCTCGGTCCTGGGCAGCTTGTAGGGCTATGCGGGCCAGTCGATGTCCTGCTTGAATGTCGGCTATGAGACAGTCCACTCCGGGAAAATTGGAGGAAGGTGGAGAAACCATAGGGACATAAGAAGGATGATACCCGTATGGGCAGTAGAAGGGACAAGATTTGAGAGAAGTATGTCTGGCATTGTTGTAAGCAAATTCTGCCAACGGTAAAAGATCTACCCAATCATCTTGAGCTGCAGAAACGAAACAGTGTAAGTAGCTTTGCAGTGTCTGATTAAGACGTTCAGTCTGCCCGTTGGTCTGGGGATGATATCCTGAACTAGGAGCCCTCTTAATTCCTAGAATGTTACAAATTCTCTTCCAAAAGAGTGAAGTGTATTGTGGCCCTCTGTCCAACACAATGACCTTGGATAGACCATGACGAGAAAACACTTCCGCAATTAATATTTTGGCCATTTGAGCTGCTCCTGGGATCTTGGTTAGAGGAGTGAAATGCGCTAATTTTGTAAAATAGTCTATGGTAACCATAATGGTGGTATGATGGGACGAGGGTGGAAGGTCCACTATGAAGTCCGTGGATATTAACTGCCAAGGCCTTTCCGGTATAGGCATACGAGCGAGTAGACCGAATGGGGGGGCTCATGTTGACTTGGACTGAATACATGTGGTGCATGCACTGACATAATCCTGTACATCTGATTGTAGAGTAGGCCACCAAAAATGTCGTTTGACCAGATCAAGGGTGGTCACAATGCCCCGATGCCCGGCGGCTTTGGAATCGTGACACATCCGAAGTACTTCCGTTTGGAGGGACTTAGAAGGAATTAGAGGTTGATCATCATGGAAGTACAACTCCTGCTTCTTAACAAGGTGATGAGTAGAAGCAAGATCCTCGCACAACAGTTGAAGTTTGATAGTTTCTTGTTTAAGAAGCTGAAAAAAATCTGAAATAACGGCAATGAATTTTGCTTTAGGAAACATTCTTTCAGAGCAGAAACGGGTGGTGAAAGGTTTCTTCTGAGACAGGGCATCTGCTCTCAGATTTTGATTCCCCGGCAAGAAAGTGAATTTGATACAATATGGTAAAAAGAAATGGGCCCATCGCGCCTGTCGGCTATAAGTGGTTTGTGCTTGTTGTAATACTTTAAGATTCTGATGATCTGTACGGAACCTCCACTGCAAAGGGTGATCCTAACAATAGGTGCCTCCATTCTTCAAAGGCCCTTTTAATGGCCAATAGTTCCTTTTCAAGTACTGAGTAATGTTCTTCTGAGGAGGTAAACGTTTTTGAAAAATAGGCTACGGGTCTTTCTTCCCCTTGGTCAGTCTTTTGTAGAAGGACGGCACCTAAAGCATGATGGGAGGTGTCGGTTTCGACAATAAATTGTTGGGACTGGTCTGGATTGAGTAAAATTGAGGTGGAGGTAAACAATCCCTTTAAGGTTTCAAAGGTGTGTTGGGCTAACGGGTCCCAAGAGAACACTGTTCCTTTCTTTAGTAAACAAGTGATGGGTAGAATTGTTTCTGAGTAACCGGGAATAAACTTACGATAAAAGTTTGCAAACCCCAGGAACCTTTGGACCTCTTTAATGGTAGTCGGGGAAGGCCAATCTAAGACTGCAGACACTTTTTTGGTATCCATAGAAATTTCCTTAGAGGATAGTACGAATCCGAGGTAGGTGATTTGAGTTTGATAAAATTCACATTTCTCCGCTTTACAGTATAACTGGTTGGTTTGTAAGCGGTGTAGGACAGTATTGACATGCTGGATGTGATCCTCTTTATTTGCAGAGAAGATCAGAATGTCATCTAAATAGACATTGACAAAATGAAGTAGGATGTCTGAGAATAAGTGATCCATAAATCGCTGGAACACAGCTGGCGCGTTCACCAGACCGAACGGCATTACTTTGTACTGGAAGTGACTAAAGGGAGTACGAAAGGCAGTCTTCCATTCGTCATCAGGTGCAATTCGAATAAGGTGATACGACCCTTGAAGATCCAACTTAGTGTAAAGAGTGGCACCACAAACTGCTTCAAGGATGTCCTTTATCAAAGGCATAGGGTACTTGTCTGGTATAGTGATTTTGTTGAGTCCCCTGTAATCAATACACGGTCTAAGTTCTTCTGTATCTTTCTTCGGAATGAAGAATAGAGATGCACCCACAGGAGACTTAGACTCAGTTATTAAGACGTTCGGAAGATTAGCATGTAGATATTCTTTAAGAGCGGTCTTTTCTCTTTGAGAAAGAACATACATCTGTCCAAACGGTATAGGTCTATCTGGGAGTAGGTCTATATGACAAACTTCCCTTCAATGTGGAGGTAGAGTTGGAAATTGTGGAGTAGAAAAGACTTTAAGATACTGTTGATGACATGCGGGAATCAATCCTAACTGACCTATTTAGGGAACCTTGGGTGTTTCTGAAATCTCAGAAGGAATATGCAGGCCTACTGAGTGTTGAGACAGACAATGGGAAACACAATATACAGAGCCCAAGAAGAGGGTTCCAGCCTTCCAGTTTATATAAGTGTTATGAAGACGTAACCATGGCAGGCCTAAAATGACAGGAAAATGGGCGGCTCGGATCAAATCAAAGACCAAAGTTTCCTTATGAAAGGCAATCAAGCAGGTCACCGGTGTGGTTTGTTCCCAAATGGGTCTGAACTCAATGGGTTCCCATCTACCCCTTGAATGTGGGTGGAAAATGATTTGGAAATCCTTGCCATCCCATTTTTTGCTGGCCATTGATCATCCACGAAATTCCCTGCAGCTCCAAAATCGAGCAATGTAGGAATCCCTGGTAGTGTCTGGTCTGGCAAGATGATAGTTAAAGAAAGGACTATCATGGAATGCTGGTTTGAAAATGGTTCAAGTGATGATTCAATTCTAACAGGGGAACCGTGATGCTGATCTCCTACCGTGGTTCCCCTTACGGTAGGGACTTGGCGTTTCCCGATTGCAAAGGTCTGGTTCTGCGGGGTTGACCTATTGGACAATCTCGTAAAATATGGGAAGAAGAACCACAGTACATGCACAGCCCTAAAGACTTTTGTCTTTCTCTCTCTGTAGATGAAATGGGTCCCCTGATGGATCCTAACTGCATGGGTTCTTCCGTGGAGATGGATTTGCTAGGAGGTGAAATTGGATCAGGATTCAATCGAAGCCCTTTTCCCCTTTTCTTTTTTTGAGAGTGCTCTTGGAGGCGGTAATTGGTCTGCATAGTTAGGGTTATCATCTCAGCCAAGTTAGCTGGTCGTGGAACCTTTGAAACCTCATCTTTCAGATCCTCTGCAAGTCCCCTTCGGAAGAGGGTCAGTAACCCGTCATCTGGCCAACCAGTTTCCGAAGACAACTGTTTAAATTGGGTAATGTATGCCATTAGGTCCTTATTGCCTTGTCGGAGATCCAGGAGTCTTTCCTGTGTGGTGACCGAGATCTCTTGTCAGCTAAACATAGACCTAAGACTATTGGAGAATGCTTGGTAGGATTCCAAAATGTCATTGCCCAAAGTGACTAACGGGGTAGCCCATGCAAGGGCCGGACCTGTCAGATGAGATATCATAAAGCCTACCTTATCTTTATCGGTAGGAAAAAATCAGGATTTAAAGGTAAATTGGACTGTGCAGCTGTCCAGAAACTCTTTCAGTTTGTGCGGGTCTCCGTCATATTTACCCGTGGGTAAGGCTATAGAAGGGGTTTCAGAGAAAGCTCTGGCAACCTGTTTCCTTAGTTGAGCATTGTCTTGTTTCAGGGTCTGCATCTCTAATGACATGAGCTGCTGCATTTGCTGCTCCATGCCAACGTCTGCCGACCAGGATAACGGGTGTCGTAAATGTTACTTCTATGAGCAATGGCGGCAGATTTGAACAATTTTAAATCTGAATATCAAGCAATTAGCACTAACCTGGTTGGCCCGTTGGTCCAAGAGCAGCAACTGCCGAATGTAAGAGCCCCCCTGTGGATCCTGCTCCCCACCGGGACTGAACAGCCAGCGGGGGAAGAGCACGAACCCCAGGGAAACCCTCTGGGGAATAAAACCCTGGGCGATATGGATGGAAGCTCCTCGGGTGGATGGAAACCTTCAGGCGTGGAATCTCTGTGGTAAGGAAACTCAGGTTCTATAGGGTAAGAAAATGATAGGTAAGTTATGTGAGAGGACGGAAGTAAAGAGGCAATAGTGGAAGGTCAGGGTTAAGTTCCTACGGGATTTCCAATTTGGATTTAGACTTTAAATAGGGTCCTGCGGCACCAATGTTACAGGAACCGTCTGTGATCTGGACCCCGAATGCTCCGAAGGTTCCTGAAAGATGGTTAAGAGTAAGCAAAGGAATAGGAAAGAAAGTGGAAGTCCAAGGAAGGGGTAAATCACTGTTTCAGAATGGGTGGGGATCCCGCTATCACCTGATCGCTTGAAAGCGCAAAGAGGATCGGATGAATCAGAAGGACCCGGAAGTGGTAGCGGAATTGAGAGGGTTGTGAATAGATGGCGCTGTAAAGGTAATCTGAGATAAGCGAGAGAGAAAAAACAAGGAGATAAGCACAGGAAAGGAATGTAGCAAGTTTGGAAGGAACGGATAAGCACTAGGTACGAATTTACAAAGCGCCTCTGCAAACTGTAGCAACGCTCCGAGGAGAGCGTCGCTGGTCCTTTAATGAGATCACGTGACTCGCTACTGGCGTCAGTCGAGGACGTGAATAGACTAGACTGCTGATGTTCATATAGCCGGGATCGGCTGCCCTCCGTACGGTAGAACGCTGAATCGAACCACACAGCCTTCTCCTGTAAAACAAGGACCAACGTCTGAAAGGTGTAACACTTTGATGAGTGCGGATTGAGTATTTCAGACTGAATTACGGGAAGAGAATGGAGACAGTGAATATTATGTACGTTTGTTTTTGATGCTGTATAGCGGAACAAGCTTTAACCTATTATTATCTGAAGATTAATTTTAGCAATGTAACTCAAGTACTATTTTTCTGTGTGGTTGTCTTTTTTATGTGGTTATGGGGAGTGCAAAATGTAGTTGTACGTCGACTATAACTAGATTCACCGACGTTCAACGCTAATATTTATTTAAAATGTCATGTATCACCATATGGAATTGTGTATCAGATTTTAGGTTTGTTTTGTCTTTTTTGAGATTGTTTGATGTGTGTGCTAATCGGTAGTTTAAACTCTATGCCGAATTAAGAAAAGTATACATATATTGTAATAAAGGTAGGGTATTGAATCATATTTTCTGTTATGTTTTCCAAATAGCTGCATGCTGCCTTACTGCGATTTCCATCGATTCAAGATGCCAACTGATGGGTTCTTCAATAGGCAGGTGCACGTTGTCGTCAATGGCTGGATCACTGTCACTGTTTTGTGGGACGATCGCCCAGAGCCCATTTGTCTGTACGCTGCCCTAGCGATTAGGAGTAACATAACATCTTTTATGGTGGTGTAGGCGCAAGTTGATGCAGACACCCTGGAATTCACTGTGGGACCTAAGTGGTTTCCTTTATCGAAAACGAACACTTAGTGTATGAAAAAAGAATGTGTGCCTCACGATTAACATTTTCGATCACGAGCGAAGAAAGAAATTTGCAATTTGATTGAATATGGTAACAGTCGGATGTTCTAGGAGAGTTCATTGGGAAATAAAAGTACTTTAAAAATTGTATACTGTTATTCTTTTCTTTTAAAGACCAGATTAATCATTTGAATTGTGCTGTGGTATGTTGTTAGTCGATATGTGTGTTTTTTGGGTTCTGTGTCACGTCACGTAGGTGATTCTGGGTGCATTTGGCTTCGCTGAAGAGGAACGTAACAGAGAAAGGTGTTCATTATCACTAGGGTTGGTTATGTGAGGGTCAGGGGTGGGGCATATGATTTAGTGACGTCAGGCCAGTTTACCGTAGGCTGATGCAGCAATGGTTAACAATAGTACAAGATGGATGCACCCTGTTGCCACATTTCATATGTTTCTCAAAGATGAGAAATTAGGGTGACCAAGTGTCCCGATTTCGCGGGTTTGTCCCGCAATTAGGGACTCCATCCCACGGGTTGCAGATTGGCTGTGCGGGACGTAGGTTGTCCTAACTTGCATCGGACAACCTGCCTCCAGCACAAGCACTCTGCAAACTGAAGTGGCCATCTGCTCAGCACGGCGGTGCCGCCTGCTGCTTTCTTTGCTCCTGGCGTCGTGATGCTCATGTTTGCAGTTAAAAAACGTGAACATCACCTCCCCAGGACAAACCATTTGTATTTAAATTAAGCCAGGAATTAAGAGCCATCAAAAAAAAAAGTTAAAAAGAGGCTGGCCAAACGTGAATGACGTGATGTCATCACCGCCTTGTGGCCAAGTGTCCTGCAACAGACTATCAAAGAGTTGACCCCCCTAGGGGCAGTGTTTCTCATGCTCCTTGATTACAGCAGTGGTGATGTCTCATGGGGAGGAGGGATGGTGTTAGCTGATGTCATTTTAACGTAAATAGCCATTTTGACAAAAGTATGTACTGTGTACTAGATTGTTAATGGCTGAGTACGAATGGGTGTTGGAGCTGTGCAAGGGAAATGTTGAAGTTGCAAGTTCCTACATTAGTAAAAAATGTAGTTCCAAACTGTGCATGAAGCATAGATGTTATTGTTAAGTGTGTATGGGTTCTCTGACACGTCCTCATGCTTTCCAGAAGGTGTACAATGACGTCAGATGTTCGTAGACATTATGGTTCAGTTGTGCTATGAAAATCAGTAAAAAAAACCTATGAAAATCAGTAAAAAAAAAGTTTGTTAAAGGGACGTTATGGTTAAGTTGCGCTATTAAAAACCTATGAAATTCAGTAAAAAAAAATGTTGTTAAAGGGACATTATGGTGAAGTTGAGCTACTAAAAACGTATGAAATTCAGTTAAAAAACTTTGTTAAAGGTACATTATGGTTCAAAGTAAAACCAGAAAACCCCTGAAATTCGCTAGTTATGGTAAGCTAAGGAACCATAACTCGCGCCACCACCGTGCATTGCTAAGACTAACACCCAGGACATCAAAGATGACATCACAAATGTCATTGATGACATCACTGATGACATCACATGTTCATTTACTTTTGGATTCTTATTATAATATTGACAAAAAAGTGTCAAGGATCATTGGAATAAATATCATGAGGAACGTAGTGCATTAAGCAATGCATTAATCCAAATAGCATTGTATTATGAAATTTTTTCCAATATACTAAAGTACACATGTAGTAACATAGCATAGCGTGTAGCACACAAGATGGAGATGCAATATTAATAATCTTGCCATGTTAAATACTACAATTATAAATGCTTTCTTTCTAGAGTTTTGCATATTGTGAAACATTTTATAAGTACCTAATAAAACCCACTTACTACATTATTGTATTACTACACACAAAACACAAACAGACAACAACACATACAAATATGAGCATAAACAGCGAAAGTAAAGTTACCTAACTGATTATCTTCATGCACAGAAATGCTTGCTCTGCTTCAAAGCTACTATTTCCCTATGTATAACTATCACATATTGTGACTAGGCCCTAAGGAAGGTAGTGTAAGTGCAATGTGTACAAATATGACCATATCCAGGGAAAGTAGAGTAATAAAAAAACAACAGAACTATAAGACAGTGTTGATAACGTTACTATTCATCTTCATACATAGAAAGCATTGCTGTCTTCCAAGTCTGTGTTTTCCCCTTTGTATATGTTTCATATGCTGTGAGTGGACCCAAGTGAATTACTGCAAGAACAAAATTAAAGTATAAATCTACAAATATAGTACTTTTTGAATTTTTAATTCCTGACTGTTACTGCCCTAGATATATCAGTAAAGGAAAAGAGAGAGAGCCAGAAATGTGATATCATCAGTGATGTCATCAATGACATTTTTGATGTCATCTTTGATGTCCTGGGTGTTAGTCTTAGCAATGCACGGTGTGTATGGGTGCTTGGAGAGGGTGGTGGAGTAAGAGATGGGTCAAATGCTGGATTTGTGTAGGTGGGAGAAGGTCGTGATGTGTTTGCGGTGTCCGCGAACATAATAAACACTGGGCACACTACTGGCTATTTTAGTTTAGTATGATGTTGGTTTTGGGACGTTAGAAGAGCATTGGGTGAAGAGGGTATGTATTGAAGATATTCTACGTTGGTTGTAATTATTTTTTAGAATGTTAACTGAAGTGGATAGGTTTTGAGGTGGATGTATTTTGTTTTTGGGTTGTTGTCATTTGGTAGGTGTTTGTTTCTATGGGTGTGTTATGCTGCAGTGGTTGTGGCTAGGTCCTAGAGTCTTGGGTGCATGGCCGAAGTGCCTTACCCAGACTAAAAAGTCTGGGTAAGGCTCTTGCACCCAGAACTATTGTCAGGCAGAGAGACTCCCAGGACTTAAGTAACTTTGGGTCTCACCCTAAGTTACTAGGGGAATCCAAATGTGGAGCCCTTCCTCACTATTCTTAGAGAGGCACAACCCCACTCTACTGATGAGGTCCAACCAGACCAATACACGTGTCTGGGGTTGCTGTTGGTACTCTTGTTCAGAAAAGAATTGTCTAGCATTTCGGTGCTGGACTGCCCATGGGCAGGACAAGGACTGATATGATTGGGATATTTCTCCTCTGTGAAAGATAGTGAGCTAAAGAATCAGGGTAAGGCTCTCGCACCCCTGATTAATGTCTGGCAGAGAGACTCCCAGGGCCCCCTGGTTTTTGCCTATTTAGGTAACTTTGGGTCTCACCCTAAGATACTAGTTGAATCCAGATGTGGATCGCTTGCTCACTATTCTAAGAGAGGTACAGCTCCACCCTACTGATGAGGTCCAACCAGACCAAAACACGTGTCTGGGGTTGCTGTTGGTAATCTTGTTCAGAGGATAATTGCCTAGCATTTTGGTACTGGACTGTCCCTGGGCAGGACAAAGTCTGATATGATTGGGATATTTCTCCTCTGTGAAAGATAGTGAGCTAAAGAATCTGGCTAAGGCTCTCGCACCCAGTACTAATGTGTGGCAGAGAGACTCCCAGGACCCCCCTTGTTTTTTGAATATTTAAGTAACTTTGAGTCTCACCCTAAGTTACTAGGGTAATCCAGACGTGGATCCCTTGCTCACTATTCTTAGAGAGGCACAGCTCCACGCTACTAATGAGGTCCAACCAGACCAGAACACGTGTCTTGGGTTGCTGTTGGTACTCTTGTTTAGAGGAGAATTGCCTAACATGTGGACAAAGACTGATATGATTGGAATGTTTCTCCTCTGTGAAAGATAGTGAACTGAAGAATCTGGGTAAGTCTCTCGCACCCAGGACTAATGTCTGGCAGAGAGACACACAGGACCCCCCTTGTTTTTTGCAGTTTTTTTCATGACATGGGTAGTTGGAGCAGACATTTCTTTTTTCAATCACTGTGATAAAAGAAAAAATCACATGTTAGTGTAGGTAGTTTATAATGAGTATTGCATTGCATAGTAGACATTTCTGTATTTTGTAGACTCTCATAGTTAGTTCTTTAGAAGTACTATAGTTAGAACCAGGGACTGTGCAATTTGCTCAGTTCCTGTGTTTGTTGATTAAATCATTGGGTGTGTGGGGAAAATTCCATGCCGGATTAAAAAAAAAAAAACTTTCTACATTGTGGTACCATATATTTTGTTCATTGAGGTCAGTAGGAGAAATTGAATATGTGTATGGTTTTTGATTTGGAAGTGGTGGAAGTATTGTTGCAATTAGATAGCAGTTGGTGTATTTTATTTGTTTATTTCTTTTTCCATTTTAGTGGTATTCATCTATCTGTTGGCTTGTTGTAGATTGTTGAGGCAGTTAGATATCTGTTGGCGTATTCTAACTGGTCATAGTTATGAAGTTCAAGTTTTGTTTAAGCTTATACACAGATTAGTTATTACATTTTGGTTTTAAGTATATTAAGTAAGCGTTTACAAGATTTGCTGGTAATCACTGTTTTAGAGTAATGTTAGTATCATAACATTTGAACCATCCACAATTCTTTTTTATATATGCAGTGTAGTGAGCTGCATTGGTTGTGGCTCCTGCGTGGTAGATTATACCTATTGTTGTGAAGGTTTTCTTACCAAGTGATACTTTACCATGTGCCAATCCAGTTAGCTTGTAGTTGTTTTTGGTACCATCTGCATTATAACGTTAAAGCATTACTATTATGTATTTACTATGTGTTTGTATCCGTAAGGTGGCAAGACCCCCACTCCATTCACCTCACTAGTGACCCAAAGTGGGATAGTACAAACACACATGTGCAATTTATAGGCCTCTAATATATAACTGTGGTCATGGGTTCAGGGGACCGCAGCCTGGCCCGAGGGGGTTGCAGCAGAGTTTGCTCGGACATTCTCGTACAAGCACATTTTGACAGGGCTCGAGACTTGCTCCTTGCGAATAATGTTTATGTGATTTGACATGTGAAGAGGAGATGGACTGAGCTGACAGGTGGTGTGGCCTGGCTGTGCGAGTCTCTCGGAGAGTGCAAAGTTCTCGAGAGCAACAAAGTAAATCCCTACAAATTTCAGCCACCATTGGTCAATGGTAGCAAATAATTCATATGTTTTTTAAAAAGTATTTCTAATGCCACTATGGTATGAAGGGCTACTGTCTCTCATTCTGAGTGACGGTCAGCGGCTTTGAATTTTCGCTTCTTGCGAGCTGATGAAACCCACGCACCGTACACAGTATAGGGTTCAATTGTTTTTCGACCCTGAAAGAAAGGGATGATTCAAAAGGAATGAATGGAGGGGTGTAACACTGTCAAATATGATAAGGTTCACCATTCCAAAACTGGACAAAGGAACATGTAATTTCATTTCATGAAAATTCATTTATCTGAACGGACTGTCTGCGTTACGCCGAGAGAATGGAAATACCAAATAGTATGTACGTTTTACTGTCGACGATTTTATAGACCAACGAGTCAACTTATCATTCGCCCACCATTATTGCTGGCTTACATTGTACTGAGTTGTTGTTTGTGGCATATCGCAACGACACACAAATACAACCTGTGTGTGTACTTGCCTTTCTCCCTGGCACATGGGCAGTCCAGCATCGAGATGCGTGTAGTCCACTAGTGGTTTCCCCCACGTTCCCCCACGTTCCACAAACGCCTAATTCAACGCTAATATTTAATTCAAATTCCGTCTATGTGTTCTTCTTGCCCATAGCTTGGCCCCTGATTGTAGTGTCAGCATCTGCATCCCATTTTGAGCTGAACAAACTGCATAGCACTAACCTCTGAAGCAAATTCTAGACTACTTTACACATTGTTTTCTCTGTGTTCCCATTGTTTCACATCCGTGTTCATCATTAGTTTTAACAAAACCCAAATTATTGGGTACAATGATAAACTGTAATAAAGATCAGCTACTGAGACACATTTGTGTTATGGTTTTAAACAGCTACATCCTGCCTTTCTGCGATTGTCATCCATTCCAGATACCAACTGACAGGTTTTTTTAACCGGCAGCTGCAGATACATGTGAATGGCTGGATCACAATGACTTTTTTTTGGGACGATGGCCACGGGCCGATATGCCCTTACGCGGTTCCAGCAATAAGGACCAACCTGACATCGTTTACGGTGGCCTAGCGCCAAGCTGATGCCAAAGCCTTGCAATTCACAGTGCGTCCAATGCGCTTCTTATACCCAAAAGGAACACTGTGTGACTCATGATAAACATTTGTGGATTGAGAACGAAGAAAAGAATTACCCATTTGCTTGAATATGGCAATCGCCAGATGTTCTCGGAGCATTTATTTTGAAAGAAAATTACTTTACAAATTATACAGTTTTGCTATTTCCTTTAAAAGTGTGATTTTATATTCAAAATTGGGACGCGCTGTGTTGTGAGATGATGTGTGTTCATATTCCGGATTCTGCATCAACTAACATTATCACGTAGGTGATGACTGGGTGTGTTTGGCTACGCTGCCCAGTAACGTCCTGGAGATAGGTGGAGTATATCACTAGGTTTGGTGATGTCAGCCTCGGGGGTGGGGCATATGAATTAGTGAGGCCAGGCAGTCCACCTTGGGCGATGCAGCAATGGATAAGATTATCACAAAATGGCTGCGCCCTGCTGCCTGATTTCGCATGTGTGAAAACGAGGAAAACTACGGTAAGGTGCATAGGAAATGTTTGTATGATCGATTAACGTATGCTTAGAAACACATTCCCGAATCCTCACGACAATAATATTTCTGAGTGCACTATTCCTTTATTAGGTCCATTTTTAGCTCCATCCACTGCAAATGATTTTCTAAGGTCTCTGTTTCTATATAATTTTTAATGTTTGTATGGTGTGTTAAAAAAGAAAAACTGGTAAGTACACATAAAGTAATGGTTAATAATTTGTTTATATATAGAAGTGTAGTGTCCACCATTAGTATCACTGTTTTCACTCATTTCATCACGAGGAAAATGTTCTTCCAGCCACTCCAAAGGACTAGACATTTCTGTGTAAAAAAAATATATATTATTTTTACTGTAGCTAATACAGAACGTTTATAAATATATGAAATAAATGTAGTATACTCACTAGTTTCTCGCTAAATTTTACTGTTAATGCTGCGTAGGTGTGCTGTTGATTTTTGCTGTGCAGTTTGTGTGAGGTAATTCTGTTGGAGGCATATTTATTTTGTTTTGGTATATTCCATTATGTTGCATATGCTATGTAATTGGACTGTTGGTGTCTTACATATACAGTTTCCACTTCTTATTTATTATTGAATGTAATGAATGTATGTGCTGCTTTTTGAACATGTTCAGTGTTTTTATTGCATGATACAACAATGTAAGATACCCCCTGAGTTTTTGGATAGTGTTGATGTTGACCGAGTAAGTCCGCGAACATACGCGTTGTCCGCAAACATCAGACCCACTAGCGGAGGTAGGGGGTTCAGTATGTTCTATGTTATATATATGTATATAAACAAAGGGAATCCTAGGAAACATTTACCCAATTTTATATCATCTATTCATTAAAAAACATTGTTAAAGAGACATTATGGTTAAGTTGCGCTACTAAAAACCTATGAAATTCAGTAAAAAAACTTTGTTAAAGGGACGTTATGGTTAAGTTGTGCTTCTAAAAACCCATGAAATTCAGTGAAAAAAACATTGTTAAAGGGACATTAGGATTCCAAGTAAAACTGAAAACCCCCTGAAATTTGCCAGTTATGGTAAGGTAAGCATGTTGCCATGTTGAATAGTAAAATGATAAATGCTTTCTTATTAGATTTTTGCATACCGTGAAACATTTAATAAGTAGCTAATAAAACCCAGTTACTACATAATTGCATTATTGCAAGCAAAACACAAACACATAAAAATATGAGCATATACAGGGCAAATGAAGTAAACAAAAAAACAGCAGTATTACCAGACAATCTTCAAAACCTAACTGATTATCTTCATGCACAGACATGATTGCTCTGCTTCAAAGCTACTACTTCCCTATGTACAAGTATCAAATAATGTGACTGGACCCTAAGGAAAGTAGTGTGAGTACAATGTACACAAATATGAGCATATCCAGGGAAAGTACAGTAATAAAAAAACAGCAGAACTATAAGAATGTGTTGATAACCTTACTGATCATCTTCATACATAGATAGCATTGCTGTCTTTGAAGTCTGTGTTTTCCCCTCCGTATATGTTTCATATGCTGTGAGTCAACACCAAGTGAATTACTGTAAGAACATAGTTGAAGTATAAGTCTACAAATATAGTACTATTTGAATTTGTACTTCCTCACTGTTACTGGCCTAGATATGTTAGTAAAGGAAAAAAGAGGGAGCCAGAAATGTGATGTCATCTTTGATGTCTTGGTTTTAGTCTTAGCAGTTATTACACGGCCACGGTAATGTGGTTAAATTGCTAAACCCATAGGAAGAACACTTTTTGGGCGGCTTATAACTTCCCTCCCCCTGGACGAATCCTCACCAACCTTTGCAATAAGAGTGTATGGCCCACTCTAAATTTTCTTGCAAAGTTTGGTGAGATTTGGTCCAGAGGAGGCAAAGATATAACGAGGGTCCCCAAATTTCTTTTTTTCCCATAGACTGAATGGCGAAAAAAACGTAGCTCACGCCTACAGCCCAAACTTCTGGACGGATTTTCACCAAATTTGCTGCAGGAGCAGTGGCTTGGTCCCGAAAATGTGCTTTTGTAAATTTAGTGAAAATCTGTCCAGTATTTTGTTTTTAAAAAGACCAAAAAGTAGGTGCCAAAAATTAGTGATATCTATGTCCGCTCCGCGGACACATTTCCCTGTTCGATCCGCGGACAGGACAATGATTGGCTAATCGGCTTGCGTCATGTCCATGGACATGCAACGTGTTCGCTGATTGGCTGGAATGAAGCATGAGGTGCGTCGTATTGTTTTGATGCGTCCGCCATCTTGGATCCGTGGACATCCGTGGACAGTGCGGCGATGAGCTGGGGAGAAATACACCTTTGGCAAGTGTGTTGGTGTACAGGAGTGCTTGGGGAGCATGGGGGAGTAAGAGATGGGTGAAATGTTTTTGTTTAGGTGGCAGGAACCCCTGGTGTGTTCGCCATGTCCATGCACACCGTGGCTGTCCGCGGACATAAAAAAATGCGCTTCTGGCTATTTTACTTTAGTATAATATTGGTTTTGGGTTGTTAGTACAGTGTCGATTGTAATTAATATCCTGTATAAGTAGCCCATATAGCTCATTTCAAATGTGTGATTCTATATAAGTAGCCCATATAGCAGAGTTAAAATGTTTGATTCTATGGGTGTGATCTATGAGTGTGATATGCTGCGGTGGCTGTGGCCAGGGCATAGAGTCTTGGGTGCATGGACTACGGCCTACACCCATAGAATCAAACATCTATCAAATATTTGCAAATATACAGTTTGTGTTGTGTTTGATTTGTATAGTTTGCATGTGATGTTTTGGCTACGTCATGTCATTAAGATTGTAGAGTTTGGTAACAAGCACTGCAGTATAACATATCCATAGAAGTAAACATGTTGTATTGCGGTGTATGGTTAGATGTTTGCTTCCATGGTTATGGAGCAGTATTTATGAGTTGTATTTATTATAATATACTTACTGTTTGATTTTTTGTGATTGGATATATTTTTTTCATGACGTGGGTAATTGGAGCAGATATTCTTTTTCAATTTCTGTGATAAAAGAAAAGATTATGTTAGTGTAGGTAGTTTATAAAGACTTATTACATTGCATAATAGACATTTCTGCTTTATTTCGACCCTCATATTTAGTAGTTCATAAACCAGTGTACTGTGCAATTTGCTCAGTTTCTGTGTTTGTTGCTTAAATCTTTGGGTCTGTGGGGAAAAAAATCCATGTTGGATTAAAAAAAAAAACTTTTCTTGTTATGGTATAGTATTTTTTTGTTTGTTTTTACTTTTAGTGTTTACTTGTTGTTTCTGGCTAATGTTCTATCTGTTGGTTGTTGCAGATTGTTAGATACGTAATGTTGAATTGTAAATGATTATAGTTTTTTTTATTTATATTATTAACTTTGCTAATATACCTGTTGGGTTGTTGCAGATTCTCGGGGCAGTTATATACCTGTTGGCGTATTCTAATTGTTTATTTTTTGTTATATTTTAGTGGTATTGATTTATCTGTTCGTTTGTTGCAAAATCATGGGGCAGTTAAATACCTGTTGGCATATTCTAACTGTGTATTTCTTTTTATAATTTAGTGGTGTTGATTTATCTGTTTGGTTGTTGCAGAATTTTGAGGCAATTAGATTCCTGTTGGTGTATTGTAACTGTTTATAGTTTTCTAATTGAAGTTTTATTAATGTTTATGCACAGATTAGTAATTCAATTTTGGTTTTAAGAATATTAAATAAGCGTTTATTAGATTTGCTGGTAATCTTTGCTTTAGAGTAATGGTATTATCATTACATTCAAACGATCCAGAATTCTTTTTTATATATGCAGTGTAGTGACCTGCATTGGTTGTGGCTCCTGCATTGTAGATTATACCTACTGTTGTGAAGGTTTTCTTACCAAGTGATACTTGACCATGTGTGAATCCAGTCAGCTTGCAGTTGTTTTTGGTACCATCTGCATTGTAACGTAGAAGCATTAGTATTAAGTATTTACTATGTGTTTGTATTTGTAAGGTGGAGCGATTATCTGAATTGCAGGTAGTATATTCCATGGTTGCTGAAATGGAACGGATTCACAGTTAGTTATGGATACATACACAAAGCGTTCATTAGGGATTTGGTCCTGTGCCACATTGTTGCAGAGAGTGCATATATGTTTCCACATGTATGAAATCTGGAAGATTTCATTTATAGGTATATTTTTGTTTTCCAGTACTTGTGGTAAGTACATTAGAAATTCATGTGGATCTTCTTTTGAGTTTATAGTGAATTTCACCATTCCAGCACGGTAGTTCAAATCAAGTCTTATTCCATGAACACTGTAAGTGTTGTCAGGATTGTTGGTTGCATTTCTATGAAGGACTAACATTTGCAAACATAACTGGTCACTATTGTGTAAGTAAATGTTAATAATTGGTGGCAATCGAAATAGAATATTTATTGCTACATTTGCGTAGCAATTTACACCAGTTACAATTGAAAATTTGAATGGACAAGATAGTTCTGTGTCCAAGACATTTCTTCAGAGTGTGTTTTGCTTCTTGGAAGAAGTATCTGAGTTACTTTGCGTAGTACATGCTTCTTTGGTTGTAGTAATTGATGAAGTGTTGGGTTCTTTTACTCTCTTTGGAGGATTTGCAGTGAGATCCTGTTGCATTCCTGTTTGAAGTAGTTTTCTTTTATAACATTTTTCTTTTTTTAGAACAGGATAGGTTTTTAGATGGGGGTGTACAGTGAACATAGTCTATTGTATTCTAAAATGCAAGGAATATCAGCGTTTACTTTACTGGCATCAAAGTTGATTAGAAATAGACTGTCAAGTGTACGTAAGCGTGATGGTGCTACATAGCTCATGCCTTCTTTACAGACTGTGTTCCCAATATCTATCAATGCTATAGTTAGAGAAAATTGCTCTCTGTGTACATACATGTCTTTGAAAAGAAGGAATCAAGCTGTTGAGCATCCTATTCTTTTTACTTCTGATAGTTTGTCAAAGACAATATTGACAAACTGAATGTTGTTGTCACGTGGGTATGTTTGAAAGCCAACAACTGTACCAAGTGCTCCATTAACTAGTCCCTGCTGCAAGTCAAGGTTACGTTTAAGCATTACTCTACAGTTTAAAGACAATTTTAATATTTTCTCCAAACCAGCTGTGGTGGAGATCGAGTTTTCTAAGGTATTTAGTCTTGTTGTGGCTTGTTGACACAGGAGTAGTGTCATACCATGTACGTCCAGTTTGTCTGTGGAGCAAATTTCAATTATTGGTTGCATTTCTTGTTTCAACATTGTTTAATTGAACTTGGAACAGCTTGCAAGAGTTGACATCAAGGACATACAAGTGACATTTTTGTGTGCTAATTGTTCCATGACATCAGTAGCACATGAGTTATGGCCAAAAGGTGCATGGATGTGCACAGTTTTAAATATTGCTTGTGCTTCTTGAGATAGTACACCATCTCTAATACTTTTTAAAATGCTGGCGTAGGTGAGGTCTGCAGACTGGCACATGTTTTCTGTTAATTTTCTGTATTGAAAATGTTGCCAAAGGTTAACATTTCCTATGCTGCCAACAGTTTTACGGCAGAGTTTGTGTCCTAAGGTTTTAAAAATAGGTTCACCTTTCACTGGTGTCAATTGAAGAAGATCTCCGAAAACAATAATGTGTTTTCCTCCAAAGAGCTCTTTGTTATTTGTTTTGAGTACTTATTGTAATCTGAAGTGAATCAAAGCCAACACTAGATTGGAGACCATGCTCACCTCATCTATTTGCAGCATTTACGTTTGTTTTAACACTCTGCGTAATTTCATTGCAGCTTCTTCAGGAAGTTTGTAATATTCTAATTTGTTTTGGTGTTCTACTGGAAGGAGTAGTAATCGGTGTAAAGTAACACCACCTATGTTGTACGCAGCTAAACTTGTGGGGGCAGTTACAACAGCTGACAGTTTGTTGTTTGTCAATTGTTGAATGAATTTGCTGATGATTTTGATTAAGAATGTTTTGCCTGAACCAGCTTCACCGCTGACATATAGTAGTATAGGTTTGTAATTTTGGCAGGTACATTCTTGATTTTCATGTTGTACACCATGTGCACTTTCTTTTGTTACTTATTGAAAAATGGTATGCTCTTCTTTATTTAGTTTTGACTGTAGTACAGTTAAGTCTTCTGTATCTTCTTCATAGTGACACATGACTTCTGTCATAGCTAATTCTGCCTCATTTGCTATTAGTGGCTGTCCCAGTGGTTCTTGGCTTTCTGTTTCAGAAGGTTGACTACTGTCGGGAGTGTCTTTATCTAGTTGAGACTGGAGTTCTTCTTTGTGTTGCTGTTCATTGTGCAACATTGTTTTGTACTGTGTAAAGTTTACAGCGATTATAGTGCTTTGATTTGCTTTGAAAGCGTCTTCATAAGAGTCATAGGGCCTCATTACAAGTCTGGCGGTAACCGCGGCGGTAAAACCACCTGGTTACCACAGGACTCGTATTACCATTCTGCCTCCATGATTCCCGGAATTACCGGGGCATTACAACCCCGGTTTTCCGGGAATCACGGAGGCGGAATGATGTTAATCCCCGTTCCCATTGAGTCCTATGGGACTCGATGGGAATCAGGATCATGGAAACACCGGCAGCATCTCGTAATGCTGCTGGTGTTTCCTCGTCCGCCTGGAGGCGGGCGGTGTTAAACCCGCCGGGTCAGACCTGGCGGGAACATCACCTCCCGCCTGCAGGAGTCGGGATCAGGCTGTCCGGAAACAACGGTGGCGGCGGGTTTACCGCCACCATTATTTCCAGACCGCCTGAGTTGTAATGAGGCCCATAGATACCTAGTATCACTTCTTCTTTTCTGCATGGTATAAAATGTTGTAGCAGGGACATGCAATATAGTTCTTTATGTTGAGGAGTTTTTAATGACAATTTTATATGATTAATTAAGTTTCTTTTGGCACGTTTCACTAAGCTTCCTTCGCAATTTGTCAATCTGTAGCTACCTTTGCTTTCATCTGTTTTTTATTATTTTTGTATGTGAAGTTTTGGGCTATGTGGTGTAGACACATGGTTTCCAAAGTGGTACTTCTGTTTGGGAAGTAGGTGTCCAGTAAATTATTTTTCAAAATGTCTTGGCTGTTGGGATCATTTTGGGCTATTGTTTCTATGTCGTTGTGTGATTTGAGAACTCTTTTTCTAGATTGAGCAAGACCAAGACTTAGCCATACTATATTTTCAGATTTTCCATATAAAGCAGTACTGGTTAAACGATCTGCAGCTTCATAGCAGCCACATTCTCTATGGGAAAACATTTTTATGCCTAAACTGTACAATTTCTGAGACAGTGTTTTGTCCAATGATAGGTCATTCCAGAGGTTTTGCAGCTCTGTTTTTTCTGCTTTGTTTAAGTAGGCTGTAACATACCGTGCAACTGCAGTGGAATTGTCTGCAATGTACTACACATCTATATTTGCATTCCATAAGAGGGCAATGATTGCATTGTAATCATTGATCTATTTTGCTTCTTCTGTTCTTTTTATGTAATATGTGTTCTTAGTTGATTTACCTTTAACACTATGTATAACTGAAGACATGAAGTTGTTCACTTCACCTATTTCTGTAACTGGTCTAAGGAAACCAAAGCGGCATTTGGTGTAGTATTTAACTTTGTTTTTGTATTTGCGATGACAATATTTCCCACATTTGTGTCTTTCAAATTGTACAATTTGTGCATGAAGATCACTATTTGTTGCTTCTGATGGAATTTCACAAGTGACATATTTTTCGATAAACTGTAAAACAGTGGAATCGCTGTCTTGACCAAATTTAGGAGCATCTTTAATCCATAAAAGCATGTGGATATGTGGTGCTCCTCTTGCTTGGTATTCTTTTCTCCAAAGAAGTGTTGCACTTCTCTGAGGGGAGGAACAGTTTTATTACAAATAAAGTGTAGCATAGCAATGAAGTGATGATGGAAATATCTTGAAACATTAATAGGATCTAGAGAGCAAAGTTCTTCAGGTGTTAGTATATATATGTTTGTTTTGTTTTTGTCTGCTATGCATAGGAAATCATGTACATCTTCCCATGCATATTCTGCACAACTTAATGTAACAAACCAAGTGGGCGGGCCAAGGTTTCTTATCATACAACGTACATCTCCATGACGTCTGAACCAATACTCTTTAGTACCATGCATGTTTGCGAACAGATTTGTTATGCTTGATTATAGAACCTCATCTTGTTCTTGTACTTTTTGTAGTAATTGCGCAGCTGACATATTTTGAAATTGGGTACCTGATTTTAATGTGTGTGCAACTCCGTAGCATAGAGTTGCTAGTTCACTTTCAAAGAGTTGGTGGAATATGTATTTCACATTTTGTCTAAATCTGGGATCTTCAGAATACATTTGTAACAAGCGGTATTCTGATGCTGTTATCTGAATGGGTCTATCATTGTACCTTCCTCCTTTTCCAGTAGAAAAGAGTACAGGAAAAGCATGTGCTTCTAAACTTTTTTCCCATATGCTGATTGGTGATCCTTTGGTTTGTTCGCATTTGGTATGTCTCTAGTGCATCATCTATGGTGTCACTAAAGTGTAATGGATGAATTGTATAATGATCTAAAATATTGGATAGTGTAGCAGGATCTAGAAGTTCAAATTGACCAGTTTCTGGCGACTCTTGAATTATTTTAGTGATTTCCTTCAAGTTTTCTTCAATATTCATTTCTTTGTAGTGTTCATTATTGTCTTTTAGATATTGTAAGGCTTGTCTAACTTTATGTAAGTCTACCAGTTGTTGCCAAATTATTTTGTCTTTTGTAGGTACACCATTTACTAAGACAATTAAAGATTGCTCTATTGGACGTTGTAGTCCCAGGATGTTTTCATTTTCTTCCAGATCTAATGGCAACTAAACAACTGTGCCACAAATGCCTTTCACTAATTCAGAGGGAGGTAATTTTGCTGTTTTTGGTTGAAGGCGCATTATTGCTTGAAATGGGTGCACTGTTTGAATTATAATGCTCTGATATAAATTGAGTTGTTGCAGAGGTTTTGGTAGTGTGAAAAATTCCAAGTTATTTGTGATAGCACATGAAGGAGTTTGGTTGTTGTCAAGTTTTGTAGTGCAGTAAGTGCAAAGTATTAAGGGGTCATTTATCTCATATTTGTTTTCTGCTATAAGCTACAGAGCTAATTCAATCCATTTGGACTCTTCATTGTCTTCTATTTTGTATGTTACGTCTAAATTTTTTGTGTTACTTTTATAAAACGTTCTGTGGCAACACACTCACACATGGTTTGGTATTTCAGCGGATGTACTTTTAAATTTTAGTATTTCTTTTTTGTATGTGTGTAGTAGAAGGTTGCCATCTGTACAATTGTTGCTAGTTTGTTGTAAAGGTATTGCATTTTGTAAGTGTAGTTTTGTTAGTGGTTTCATTCTGTTTAACACTAAAATAAATAACTTCTTTTTGAGAAGGATTGTACTGTCTATCAAAGCTTCTAAAAAATGTTCTACGGTAGGTTTTAAGGGTTGTGCATGATTTCTGTCCTGTTTTTATAAGATTTTGAAGGACTCTGTGGTGGAACATTTTTTCTATTAGTACCCGGCGAGGGTGCAATCAAAATTAAAGAGCCATTCTGATTGGCCCTCGCCGAGTCATTACCAGGCCGGGAATCCCTCTGTCGGGATTCCACGGCCTTTGTCCCCGGCGGGGACGTGGCAAAAGGCTTACAAAGTTCCAAAAAGTATTTAGAAAGTCAGGGCCATTGTCTGGGACATCTATGGGACATGTGCAATGGTGAATATTTACTGTAAAATACTTTGGATTGCCCAAAAAAGTACTTTTAAAATGTTCACAGTTCAGACCAGTGTCCACAATTCAGGATGCTCACGTTCACAAAAGCCTTACTCACAGACAATTGACAGAGGAATACACAATGAGAGCCCCAACTATGTAGTTTAACTCTGACCTGTTTTAAATTCAATTCAATGTTTGTTCAACTGGACAGTTGCCCTGACACCTACGTTATAGCCCTGTATTAATAGTTTTTATATTGTTGAAGAATGATTTATTATTATTGTTCTACCATTTTATTACTCGAGTAAATGATGTTTTAAGTATTTAGAGTTTTAAATAGCCACAGTTTTTAAAACAGTAACCTGATCAATTGTACCCTTACTGTACATTAAATGATTTGGTTTGGTTTGATTTGATTGGATTTGGATTAGCGTCTGGTGAAATTAATTGTGAAACAAATTGCTACATTGTTATATTTAGTGCTTTGTTATTTAAGCGTTTTTTAATTATTCCTTTTTTCTTTTGTTAAAGTTAGTTTAGAACTAAATGCAAATAAATAAATAAAAATATAGTTAAGCTGAAACCTATCATCCATAGGAAATGCAACAATTCTATGTCTAATAACTTTTCAACCTTGGGACTGATTAGCCCAGCATTTAAGATCCATAATCTGGGGCCAGGGTCTCCCAGAATTAGAAAATGTTGTGCAATGCTGTGTCACGGTTCAAAAGATATAAAGGGTCAAAAAAGTTGTTTTTCACTTTTCCATTCATTTTCCCATGGGGAAAATGCCAAATGTTTACTCAAGTGCACAGGCCAAATCACTAAATGGATTTGCACCAAATAAGAAACAAGTTGAGCACCAAGCATTCGAAGGAATTCCTTTGTTGGTTTGATGCAAATCCATCGAGTAGTTATTTTTATTTTTTATTTGTCATAGAGTGGGATGCCCCTGTACCCACAAAGTTAGTTATATCACTGATGATAAGTTTCTGTAGATCAATATAACAAGTAAAGATCAACAGAAAATGAACCACATTCTCGATTCCGCCCACACAATAGAAACAATGGTTCATAATATGACTATTCGATCTGTGTCGCAGCTCTGCTGGAGATATTATACACATTTGTAGCTTGAGATATAATGCCATAGCTGATTTTGGAGTGTATAGATCTAAGCATTTTTCATATCCAAGAATTTGTTGGATCCCCTAGAAGCGCTTGGCACCCTCTAAGATGATAACCTTTTTCTAAGATCTCACTGACCACTTTATCCAGCAATGCACTATTGATGATATGTTTGTAACTGGAATCAATGCTATGTGGATCACACCAGCATTCACTAAATCCTAAGGTAAGTGATAACTCCTTAATGAGGGCCATCCATGGTAAAGAGCGACCACCCTCCTGCATCATCAGGTCCTTCAAGGCCTTGCTATATTTGATCAATCTAGGCACAGGCTAGGCCCTAATCCAATAGAATAAGGGTCTGGACTTGCAGATTGAAGCAATTATTTGAAGAGTGACCTCAAGAAAGGCTGGAAGTGTCGGCATACAAACAGGCAAGACTAAAATGTTCTTTACAAATGTATTTTCTACAATTGAGAACTGACTACAATTCCTTAATCCCTACAGTTCTGCTCCATACAGCCTTGCTTGCCTGGCTTGGATACATTATGCCTCAAGAGACACTTTTACAGAACCATTATCATAATCATAAGTAAATTTAGCAATGGCCTGCTGTAAATAGACAGACTGAATGTAGCCTGTGTCACCTGTGCAGACCATTTGCAATTTTCTGTGAATCTGAGACCTAGGTAATCATACTTGTGTTCTACAGCTTCCATATTTAAAATCAAATCTAGTTTGTTTTATCCTCATTTGATTTCTTAAACGGCATAGATTTGGGCTTGGCTACGTTAATTGTTAGCCCATTTTCAACACCTTTAAAGACCACCAGTTGATGCTTTAAACCTATTGGGGTTAGGGAAATGAGTACTACATCATTATCGAACATTAAAATAGGAAATTTCCCCTAAGCTAAATCCAGCATGTCACACTGTAAATCAACCAATTTTGAAATAATCCTATTTAATAAAAAGACAAAAAGGTTTTTGTGCACATATACAAACCTGGCACACACACATTGCAATTGGGACACCATCCATGCCGTTTCCATCAATGGCCCATCTGAACACAGCCTTGTTGTTGGTAAACTCTGAATGGCCTTCTGCAGGGCAATCAGCATATCTTCTAGGCCATCTTGAGATTAATAAATGTGACATACAAGGTCATTTTTCTCAGTGTCACACACTTATCACACAACAGCTTTAGGGGCCGATTCATGGAACAAACGTGTGCCGAAAATCCCAGCGCAAGCAGGCGCAGGGTGGCGCAAGCGTGAGAAAGCAAGCGCACGTGCATGTGTGCGATTCAAGGAAGGTGCTGCGCGTGTATACCACTGGTTGTGCGCCAAATCCGTGCGTGGTGCACACGGGTGCACACGTCATCAAACGGCATGCACTAGGCGCAGAGCAAAAGCTCACACAGCGCGGCACACACAACAAAAGTGGGCGGAACAGTGGGCGGAACACACGGAATGGGGAATAACGCGTGAAAAAGAAGGTGTAACTGGAGAAGTACTGCAGGGAACTACACGGAATGCCCACACGCATGCAAACAACCTGTAATCATGGATCCGAATACGCGAAACCTGCGCACAGCAAAAGACGCGCATAGGCATCAACACGTCCACCACAGGAAGGCAGGTGGAAGCGTCCCCACGCACAGTATAAAAGTGCGCGCAAACAACAAACACATATATACCGCTACGATGAATGCCCCATTTGTCGCAACACTGATCGTGGGACACCGCAGGAGGAGGAGAATAGACAGGGCACACATTTTTTCACCCCAGACAAGCCATTTTGGGATGCCTGACGACCAGGTCTACGGCAGGTATAGGTTCCCACCTCGTATCATCCTAGACCTGTTCAGGGAGTGGGAAGATGACCTTACATCCCCCACCCTCTGCTCCCAAGCATTGATCCCCTTGGAGAAGGTGCTCAATGTCCTGCATTTTTTGGCCACTGGGTCATTTCAGTGGACTACTGCCATAGTGGGGGGTCTCACAGGCCACGCAGTCATGCTGCCTACACCAGGTCTTGGCAATCATGACAGTGCACCCCTCAGTCCGCAGGCACATATACATGCCCAGAACACCCGCATAAACGCGGGCCGTGGACCAGGACTTTTACAGGGTGGCACACTTCTCCAAAGTGCTCGGTGCCATAGATTGCACCCATGTGGCCCTACATCCACCTAGGGCCACTGAGCACATCTATCCAAAACCACAAGCACTGGCATTCCATCAATGTGCAGGTGGTATGCGATGCAAAGGGAATCATCACCTCTGTCTATGCAAACTACCCTGGCTCCACCCATGACAGTTTCATATACAGAATGTCCATCCTGAGCCGGGCCCTGGAAGCTGGGCAGCATGGCGACACATGGCTCCTAGGTGAGTACAAATGCCTGTGCACATGCATGCATGTCACACACACACACAAATACACAAAACACAATAATCACAACCATCATCACCTCTCCAGAGGACAGTGCCTACCCTCTGATGCTAATCCGGAACCCTACCACACCACCCCAGGTAAGATACAATGCTGCCCATATTGCAACCAGGGCCATAGTGGAGCACACATTCAGAGTCTCAAGTCACGCTTCTGCACCCTTGACCGCTCTGGCCGGCAGCTACTCTGTGCACCCCCAGTAGTGTGCAGGATCATTGTGGCAGCATGTGTCCTGCACAATGTTGCAACACGGCAGGGCGTACCAGTGGGCATGGTGGTGCCCCCACATCCCCAACCACAGGCACAGGTGTTGCCCATGGGAGGGGACAGGGCACGTGGCAAGGCAGCCTGGACCCAGCTTGTGGCCACATTTTTTACCTAAACTCCCACCACTGCGGAGTGCACACAGGCCTGGCACATACCAGGTGACAATTGATGATGACAAAGAGACAGTCAACTGTCACAACCTTACCACCCTGAGAATGTTGCCATGGAAGTGCCACATTGGGCCTCATTCCGAGTATGGCGGTAAGGGATAGCGGCCACCGCTAACGAGAGCGGTGGCGGTAATCCCTTACCACCATACTCCGAGTTCCCTTTGCGCCATGGAGGTTTTAACACCTGCTTTTAGCAGGTGTTAAAAACCATGGCGCTAAGGGACCTTGATGTTAATTACGCCACCGTAATTTACGGTGGCGTAATTAACGCCTTCCCCACTCCATTATGCCCTATGGGGCAAGAATGGGAATGGGGAAGGGTAAATGGGGATTGGGGAATTACCGCCCCGCCAACCTTGGAATGGGGCGGTAATTCCGCCATCCACCAAGGCGCTGCCGGTCCGGGTACGGCGTCAACCAAGGCGTTAATAGCGCCATTGGTTAGTGCCGTACTCGGAATGAGGCCCATTGTGTGCATCCCTAGCTACTTAAACATAAGCAATCCTGTGTGACCAAAAGGCACACATGCAATGTGTGAATCACAGAGACCTCTACAAACAGGGCATGACTATCACTGCTATGTCACCCAAACCCTCCCAAACCACAACATGACATGGCAAACAATAGCTATACACCAACACAGTACCAATAAGGTATACATTGACATGTGAAAAATGTAAAGTGGCATCACACACTGATGCCTGACATGGAATCAGATGAAATGACTGACCAACAAACAACCTCCCACCCAAAAGAAGTCATACCCAAATGCATTCCAACAGTTGTATTTGTAACATAACAATGAATGCCTGTCTACATGCACATTGTGCATTGCAAAATCAACACTGCAGCTTCTGTGTGCAGTGCCCACCTCATGCAACACACTGCTCAGCGCACCGCATAGTGAACAGCCATTGTGTGTGATGCACACCCTGAGCAACACATCCAAGTGACAAACTACATTAAAAAGCAAATTACACATTTACAGGATCCAAAATTGGTCATAGATCATGTGCTGCAGGGACACAGTGGGCACCAGAAGGCAAACAGAGTGTACACGTGGACATGGAAGGGTGGTTGTACATGTAGTGGATCATAGAGTGAGTGTGTGGGTCAGTAGGGACATGCACTCAATATATGCATGTGCAATCAAGTGACCATCAGTTTCCTCTACACATCACATTTACCATGTGTACACCCCAGCATGTCAAGCCACAACTATTCCCTCACACCTGAAAGGTAAACACAACACATGAACAGGCATTGATCAGCAGAATACATCATGTACATAGGATACTGCAATTACAATGTCAGGGTGTGCATCACACTGTAGGGCAAGGCAACTGTCAACAACAAAACACCCTCCTCCCTCACAAATCACCATGACCCACTAAACAACTGCACCTGGGTTATCTAGCCTTCATCCTTGAAGTTTACCTGGCCACAGGATCACCCTTCCCCTTTGTCACCATCTCCAACCTTGTGTGCAAAAAGTGTCCAGAACCCTCAGAGGCCACCTTGACTAGCAAAAACACCACATCAAAGAGAACTCAAAGCAGGCCAACACAGAAGTCAAGCAAAAAGCCTGCAGGCAGCAAAACAAACCAGAAGACCCTCCAGTAGATGACTTGAAGTAGGAGTATGTCACAAAGCCAAAGTACTACCACAATGACGTAACAACCAAGGTAGCACAGTAAAACAATGTCACAACAGGATGTGTACCATGTGTGGTACATAACACAGAATAATGCACCACAAACGTATGTGTACTGTCACTGCTCCTGTGTATAGGTGCAGGAGTGGCACAAACCAACCACCCCCACCGTGGCTGGGTGCCTGCAAGGTCAAACTCACACAGGCCTCTGAAACCCTGGTGGGGAAGGAGGGTCAGGCATATGCAGTCGGGACAGGCTTTGCTATACTGGATAACCGGAATGAGGGGAAGGAGAGGAGAGTAGGATTCACATGGGAAAGTAGGAAATGCACAAAACTGTACCACCCACATTAACACATACACAAGTACACCAAACCTGATCATCATGCACATAGTAACAAATTACTCAAATGGAAGACAAACAGAAACTTATCTCTGGGGTGAGTGCTGGCCTCCTGCCTGCGCACTCTCAGGTCCGGTAACAGGAGCAGTTTAATGCTGCAAAGAGAGCCACAGTTACTAATCTGTGCGTGCCAATAACACACAAACACACCAACATATATGCCCCAAAATAACAAAATACTCTACAGACAAACAATCTGGTGTGGATGCTTCGTACCCAGATGTAACATTACCTCTGTGATGGTTCATACACAGTCAATGCAGTAAGTCATGCGCCGCTGGGTGCGTTGCAAATGGAAGACCAATGTGTCACGAATCACACAACATGCAATGTTCCCTGGGTAAGCAGCCAGACGCATATAGCAAGGAATGACTTCAGAACAAGTCGTGTTCCACCATGACCCAAAAAAAGTAGGTAGTGCATGTGTCGAATTCTACATGGTAATGAAATGCACTGCACACAAGTCTGTCCCTTGCTGTCTGTCCCTGTGAGCTGCTTCCTTCCATGTCTCGGAATGCTACATGTCTAATACAAGTGCCTAAATGGACCATGGTGGACCGGAGGTTATGTGTCACTGGCCCTGCAGGTGCACCAGCCAACTTTCCCATCAACTAGGCATTAGTCCACCAACGCATCTCAGCTGTATTGTGCGCTTCAACACCAAGATTTCTCCAAGCTCACCGTCAGTGCTGCTACTAAACATGCGTGTGCAACTGGACAGGTGGAAGGTCTGCTGCGTTGTGCCCCCCTGTCCTGCTCACCTTGCCTGGAGTCCCTTGAAATACGTCAGCTGCTTTCGGATGTATGAGCGCAATCCCTGTGCCTCTGCTTGCGCACACATGCGCATGTCGGCACCACCAAACGTGTCCAGCTTCCAGACGTCCAATGGCCCATGTCTGCTGGCAAAGGTGGTCTGGAGGCTCATCCACCTGCAGAAAGGGCATGAAACACATGATTAATGCTTTAAAATCATCTGTGTGTGTCTCTTCAGGCATTACATGACTGGACCATGTCAGAGACGTACAACACAAATCACACCATCAGACCGTCTTTAACAGGCAAACTGTTGAACACACCATCTATGCCATGAATTGCAACAAGCACATGTAGAGTATAGATAATAAACATACTACACAATGAATAGCAATGAATGTACACATCAATTATGAAAACCCCCATCTAGCGAATAAAGAACAGTGGTCAATAACACCCCTATCATCCCCACTAGGGGTGTTAACACAAGTTTTACATCAGCAGACATGCCACAGATATGACAATCCAGAGCCCTTGTGTAATAGGCTGTTACACCGAACTATCCTTGCGAACCCATGGATAAGGGAAGCAGGAGTGGCATATGCGAGTCAAGGACCCCAAGCTGCAAACACATACACAAGACTAGCTTGAAGGGCCCAGCTGGAGCAGACAGTGGATGCTCTCAAAAACCACAAAGCACCACACCGTCACATGAAAGCACAATAGACAAACAATTTCAAACTATATTAACTAATCACACTAACTATGAAAAACCTACATTACCTATTTAAACTAACTATCAAAATGAAACTAAACTAACTAAACTAAAAGAAATAATGGCCACATACGACCGGGGGGTGGTGGGAGGCACCCAGGAGGGGGGAGGTACAGGGTGCTGCTCAACACCCACATACGATGATGTTGAGGAAAAAAAAAACCTCCATGGGCTCAACGCCTGCACAGCCTGACCTATGTGGGAGATAGATTGTCGTCTGAGTCTGGCTCTTCCTGGAAAGGAGGACATGGCACATGAGCCTGACCATGCCTAGCAGCAGCTTGCCCCTCGTCAGCAGCAAGTCTGCCGGACGGGTGACCCTGGTTCTGTGCGGCGATCACACGTAGGTCTGCATGCAGAACCTCCCGTGATACACGTGCTTCCTCTTGCAAGGTAGCACGTTTAACACGGAGTTCATCCTGCAAGGCCTGGCTGGACAGCTGCTGCACCTCCAGGAAAGCATGTAGCTCATCCGAGATTGTACGATCAAGCTGCGCAAACTTCTCCTCTGCCCGCTCCTCTGCATTACCTAGTTAGTTTAAATAGGTAATGTAGGTTTTTCATAGTTAGTGTAATTAGTTAATATAGTTTGAAATTGTTTGTCTTTTGTGCTTTCATGTGACGGTGTGGTGCCCACTCCCTCTGGGACATCGGAAGGACACCCAGAGTGGATCTGAGAGAAGCATACTCTTGCCTCAGGGCCTCCATGTGTGCCTCTGAGTGAGCAACAATTGCCCTGTCTGAGGCCGCCATGCCCAGTCTGAGCGAGCAGGCCGTGGATCGTGTCACCTGCTGCTGGAGAAGCATCTGCCTAGCAGGGGGAGCACGGATTGGCCCACATGATCCATGCTCTCAGCGATGTTCTCCATTGCTGCCCCCTGCCGTTCAGAATTGGCAGTCATGTCTTGCTCCCACTCAGTATACTGCGGTTGCACGCGGCGACCGCGTTGCTGGTCTTGACCCCTGCGGGACCCAAGGACTGGGTGTCCTCATTGTGTTGGCACTGCCCGCGGCTACACGACTACATGCCCACGTCGACGTAATGGCCCAGGCACATCAGTGACTGGTGTGGAGGGGGGGCGGAGGGGCAAGGGAGCATGCCTACATGGAGTACCCGCATGCAGGAACAGGACACATGCACGTCAGTCATGCTTTGACATAGTCCCTCGGCTGAGAGGAAGGTCACCCCACGCTACATGCTGAAGGGCCAGTGAGCTGGAACATGGACTTGAGGGGCATCCTGGTGACCAGCATATGAGTAGGGTGCAATAGTGGTGATGCGGTCAGTCCCCGTCCGCTCCACATGTCCACCAACCAGCAGAGCAGACATGCATCAGGGAAGCATTGCATTACTTGCACATCAGAACCATGTACACGTGACATGTAGTGGCAGTCATGCACAACACATTGCACAAGTGACACACACATGTCCACAACAAACATGCAGCAACACTCACTGGACTGGGCATCAAAGTCCGGCATCTCTTCCACTCCTTCGACCGATTCAGATGGTATGAACTCTGCAACGAGTGACTCATGCAGAGTGAGGTCTTCCTCCTCAGGTACAGGGCGACTGCCAGTCACCAGCGTCAAGTTGTAACTTGAGGCACGCTTAGCCTTAGTGCTGCATTGAGGTCATTCCAACGCTTTTTGCACTCTTGCGCCGTGCGCACCTCATTTGCTTCCAGTAGGTATCACGGTGGGCAGCTGTAGTCTGACAATTAGGACCCACTAGCATGTCACAGCTGTGGCCCAGCACGTAGTCCACAAGGCAGTCCAGTTCCTGGTTGCAGAAAGGCTTATTCCTCGGCATGCTGGAGGTCGTGGCTGTGTGTGGGGTCCTAGCCTGTGCTGCAGGTGCAACCTTCCTCCTCTTGGATTGTGGCGCAGACCCTGGCTGGCAAATGCCACCCTGATCACTATGGCCAGTAGCACCGGTGGATTGAGCCAAGGGAGTGGCAGGTGGAGGGTCGACCAAAGGCCTGACCTGCGTCAGTGGCAGCTGGGTGCCCTCTAATGGGCCTTGCGCAGCAACATCCGCTGTGGCAGGGTCATTGACCCCGACTGTCCTGGTTGGCAGACTCACAACCGGGGTGTTGTTGGCTGCATCTGCCCCTGCACTTGCCAACACCCGGCTGGTCGGGGCAGCAGATGACATTACTGCCCCAGGGACACGTGTCTTGGTTAGGGCAGTCCTGCGTGCACCTACCGTTTCCCACCTGGCCTGTTGGAAATCTTCCAAGGGCTCTTCAAGTGCCAACGCAGCCTGCGCTGGCAGACCCTGAGCCTGGGTGGGGGTGTCCACAGCTGCACCTGCAACTACCCTTGAGCCCGTGGCAGTCAATGAAACAGACTGCCGGGTCACACGGGCGCCAGTGCCAGATGCAGAAGCTGCATCTCCCGGAACCACAGGGGGTGGTGGCAAGACTGCACCGACACATGGCACAACATCGTGCTCAAGTGGCGCACCCCTGACTCTTCCCCCTCTGTGGCCACCCTGGATGCCCTGGAGTCCCCCTACTCCCTGGTCACCCCGGCCACGTCCCTGACCACACCTGCCACGAGGAGGATGCCCAGCTGAGGTGCCCCTCACCTTTGGTGGCCTCCCAACCATGGCACAGATGGAGTAGTGCCAGCACAGATGGAGGAGTGCCAATGGGAGGTGTACACCACCATTGTCCTGGGTAATTGGGGTGAAGGGGATGGGATGCAAGACGTTAACAGCCCCCCTGCACCTGAAAGGCTGTATGTGACCCTGGTGATGTAGTGACAGGTCAAGCAACGCTCAGGCACCCCAAAACTGCAGTAAAACTGTGCACGCAACCCTGCAGTATACGTGCGTGGAATCAACCTCCCGCAGTACGCGGAGGCACCCAGTAACACGAAAAACGCGTACGCGTGGGACACGCAGGCTACTATGACCTCGAAAATGGGTGCGATACACAGGGGCACCCGCAGTGGGAAAATTAGCGTGCGCGACTCACCGTCTGACTAGCGTGATAATGAAAAACATGCATAGCCAAAACCCCCGCCAAAAGAAGAGATACGTCCTTGATCGGCTGTGAAGTTGTGATGGCTCGTGAAACAAAACCAAGCAGCAACACATGTCGGTCTCCACGAAAGGCATGTACAGCGAACTGCTGGCCCCGCTCACCTTTAACCCATGCTGAGGGAAACGCCTGCATGCGTCACGTCACTTACATGTAGGCCCTTTCCTCGGATTACACTCATTCACACGCAGACTTGCAATTTTTCCACGTGCCAAATCACTCCGTATCAAGCTGGCCATGCAACAACACACGGCAGACCACGCTCCTGCCAAGAAGGCCGAATTACTGCCCCCAGAGCCCCGAGCACACTCCCACCTGCCATCTGCTGCTGCCTGCCTGCCTGCCGCCCACGTGCCCTGTTATTTGCTGCCTGCACATCAGCCAGTTGCAGGGGTGCAGTTGTTGTGACCACCCCTGCTGGAACTGAAGACTCCCGACATGGATACCATTGCTCAACAGCCCAGCCCCAGGACCCAGTTGCCCACCCACACCGGCCTCTGGGATTGCCATGTCGGGCACACCACCATCTGGTACCACTGGCAACCCCCAGCCAGAGAGGCAGAAGGCCACCAGCTTCAGTGCCAGGGAAGTTAGTGTCCTGGTGGAGCAAGTCATGGGGCAGTATGATGCCCTCTTTGGAAGTTCTCGCACCGACTATGAAGGACGGACCGGGATCTGGATGGACATCGTGACTGCCATCAACGAGGAGGGGGTGGCATTCCGCGACATCAAACATGTCAAGAAGCGCTGGGAGGACTTCAGGTCCAGGACCCTCTACAAGGCCCGGCGCCTCTTGCAGGCAGCGGATGCCAAGGGGCGCCGGGACCACCTGTCCGACCACCAAATGAGGGTCCTGGAACGCATATGCCCAGCACTCCACGTCCAGGTCCTTGAGAGGCAGACCCGTCTGGAGTCGAGCGGTAAGTGTACATGCATACTGATTGGACGCTGTGCGTGTCGTGGTGTGCCAGTAGTGTGCAGGTTGCACATGTGTTTTTGTAGGACCATGTATGGATGTGTATGTACAGGGGCGTGAGGCTGACACATGCGAGTCCTCTCATGTATGAGACATATGGATGGTGTTTGTGTGGGTAAGCATGTAGGCCAAATGCAGATGTGGGAGCACACATGTTTGAATTACTGTGTATGTACGTTGGCATGGTTGTGGTGTCACATATGGATGTTGGTTCCAGCTGCATGTATCTGCACTGTGTACATGTGCATGTGTGTGTATTTGACAAGTGTGCAACTGTGATGCAACATGGATGCATGTGACACTGATATGTAGAAGGCTGAATGCCAGATGTGACATGGATGGCGATCTCATCACTGCAACAGTTGTTGGAGATGTACACATGCATGTAAGTGTGGTTGTGTGTGTGCATGTCTTGTGCACTCCCCGTGTTTCATGTGATGTAAGGCTCACCTTCGGCTGCTCATGTTGTTGTATGTGTATGGATGGTGCTGCCTGGTGCAATATTGCTGTGGAATTGCTCATGTGTGTGAGTTGAAATGACATGTGTGTTGGGGATTGTGATGCCATGTCTGAAGTGTGACACTGCCACTCATGTGCAACTGTCATGTGTGTATCAGTCCATTGTACAGTGCTCTGATGCCTGTGTCCTATCTCTCCCTGTCTGCAGCATCAACTGATGAAGAGGCAGAGAGGGTGCTGTGGAGCAAGGTGGCAGGGATCGCACCGCCAGCCGGAGACGCAAGGCCCGGCTCCCCTCCCAGGTAGTCATCTCGTCAGGGAGTGAGGAGTCCGGTGCCGCGTCCCAGGCCGCAGCTGCCGAGGGTAGTTCCAATAGGCGGATGTTGGAGTTAGACTCCTTGGCAGCAGAAGGGGCAGCTGAGACCCCACAGGGTCCGACGGAGGAAGATGGCACGGAGTCATCCAAGTTGGTGGGGGGTTTGGTGGAGGAGGAGGCCGTGAAAGGGACAGACACAGGGTTTGGAGGTGGGGATTCCACTGGTGCTAGTGGTGCAGTGCACGGGCAGGGACAGGAGGCAGCACAGGCCGCTGCGGAGGTGTCTGTGTGTAATCCTGTCCCCGATCCTGTGACTGCATCATCCTGCACCAGCAGGGATGCCTACGTCCAGACCCGTTTTCAGGGAGGGGTTTTGCTTACAACAACTGGCTTTCCTCTCCCTGCGGACGTGGCTATCCAGGGTTGAGCCTGTCCTGAGTGGTATGGCGTTGCGGCAACGGAGCATGCGAGGTGACCAGCAGTGTTTTCGTGAGGACACTGCATGTCATCTCGAATGCCTCATTGACCGCTTTGACCTACTGGTATGGGTCACCAGGGCCGGATTCCTCTGTTTGCTGGACCTTGTTCTGACCCCCTCCTCACCTGAACCCCCTATGCGCCAGTCGTCCTCCATGCCATCTTCCCACCCATGTATCACCTGGGTACCCTGTGGACCTGCCTCTGACCCTGCGGCCAGGCTGGTGGAGGACACATCCCTGCCACAGTCGGGAGTCGGACGTCCAGCAGGGGTGGCCACCTCAACAACTGCACCCCCAGCCGGAGGAGGACGTCCAGGCAGCAAGAGCCAGGGCACATGCACAGGCACAGCAGCAGCAACAAGGTGGGAGCCATGATGGCTCGGGGCAGGGGCAGGCATCAGCCAGAGGGCAGGAGGACCCAGGACCCAGGATTGAAAGTGTCTTCCGTGTGGCAGCGGTTGGGCCAGGCCATAGATGCGGAGCGGCAGCGGGCGGAAGAGGCACGGCGCACAATGGTCAGGGCGGAAAACTCCATGCGGAGGGCTCTGAGGCGGCCGAGTGCCTAGAGGCAATTCGCAGGGAGTTGGGGGTCCACATGTCATCGTCCCTGCGAACCCTCGGTGCCATGGAAGAGGACGGCCTCCGGGACATCGAGCAGGAGTTCGATGATGTCCTGGCCTGGGAAATAGGGAAGTGAGCCGTTGGACTAGCCCGCTAACATTGTAAATAGTTTTTAGAGTTAGGTTTCCTTTTCCTTTTCCTTTCATTTGTGATGAATGGACTATGCCACACATATTTGTATATAGTTTTTTTATTAGGTAGTTTCTTAGGTAGGTTTTAATTTCTTTCGTTGGGCTCATGGACCCTTGACAATGGATTGTACTTAGTTGGACAATTGATTTATTTGAACTTTTGATTTGATTTTGAACATGGATCAATGGATTTTTCTTTTGGACAATGGATTGTACATAGTTGGACAATGGATTATATTGAACTTTTTCTTGTGATTTCACCATGGATAAATGGATTTTTCTTCTTACGTTTCCTTTGGATTTGCGTTGGTGGAGGGAGAGTTTGGACTATTTTTCTTTCGGATTTCTTTGGATTGGTTATACTTTTCATTTATTCATCTTTTGCACATGCTTTTGATTTCATGTTTGCTATTTTGTTATGCTTTCATTTCATTGCTTTATTTTTGTACATAATACATTTTGATATTTTACTTCCATGTGTGGGATTCGCTCATTGGGTTAATGCATGTGAAAATGTGGGTTTACACAATCAATTACAACCAGTGTGTGTGTGTGACGGACATGTGTTGATGTACATAGTTGACTTTTGGTTTGTGTCTTGAGATGTGAGTGTGGGGTGGATTGGGAAATCATTGCATCTCAAGAATGGGGTGGCATGATGTGGTATTTTGGTGTAGAAGTGGGCCGTGATTGTGCATCTTTATTTCATGTAGGGGGGGACATGAGCGGGGGCTTGTTGGCAGATTCCCCTCACTGCTGGGGGGTGGGGATGCAGGGGGACATGAGTGGGGGCCTGCAGGCAGGTGCCCCTCACTGCTGGGGGGTGAGGGTGCAGAAGGACATGAGTGGGGGCCTGCTGGCAGGTGCCCCTCACTGCTGGGGGGTGGGGGTGCTGGGGGACATGATTGGGGACCTGCTGGCAGGTGCTCCTCACTGCTGGGGGGTGGGGGTGCAGGGGGACATGAGTGGAACATGAGTGGGGGCCTGCTGGCAGGTGCCCCTCACTGCTGGGGGGGGAGGTGCAGGCGGACATGAGTGGGACATGAGTGGGGGACTGCTGGCAGGTGCCCCTCACTGCTGGGGCATGGGGGTGCAGAGGGACATGATTGTGGGCCTGCTGACAGGTGCCCCTCACTGCTGGGGGGTGGGGGTGCAGGGGGAGATGTGTGGGGGCCTGCTGGCAGGTGCCCCTCACTGCTGGGGGGTGGGGGTGGAGGGGGACATGATTGGGGGCCTGCTGGCAGGTGCCCCTCACTGCTGGGGGATGGAGGTGCAGGGGAACATGAGTGGGGCATGAGTGGGGGCCTGCTGGCAGGTGCCCCTCACTGCTGGGGGGAGGGGGCGCAGGGGGGGCATGAATGGGGGCCTGCTGGCAGGTGCCCCTCACTGCTGGGGGGTGGGGGTGCAGGGGGACATGATTGTGGGCCTGCTGGCAGGTGCCCCTCACTGCTGGGGGGTGGGGATGCAGTGGGACATGAGTGGGGGCCTGCTGGCAGGTGCCCCTCACTGCTGGGATGTGGGTGTGCAGGGGGACATGAGTGGGGGCCTACTGTCAGGTGCCCCTCACAGCTGGGGGGTGGGGGTGCAGGGGGACATGATTGTGGGCCTGCTGGCAGGTGCCCCTCACTGCTGGGGGTGGGGATGCAGGGGGACATGAGTGGGGGCCTGCTGGCAGGTGCCCCTCACTGCTGGGGGGTTAGGGTGCAGGGGGACATGAGTGGGGCATGAGTGGGGGCCTGCTGGCAGGTGCTCCTCACTGCTGGGGGTGGGGGGTGCAGGGGGACATGAGTGGGGGCCTGCTGGCAGGTGCCCCTCACTGCTGGGGGGTAGGGGTGCAGGGGGACATGATTGGGGGCCTGCTGGCAGGTGCCCCTCACTGCTGGGGGGTGGGAAGCAGGGGGACATGAATGGGACATGAGTGGGGGCCTGCTGGCAGGTGTCCCTCACTGCTGGGTGGTGGGGATGCAGGGGGACATGAGTGGGGGCCTGCTGGCAGGTGCCCCTCACTACTGGGGTGCAGGGGGACATGAGTGGGACATGAGTGGGGGCCTTCTGGCAGGTGCCCCTCACTGCTGGGGGTGGGGGTGCAGGGGGACATGGGTGGGACATGAGTGGGGGCCTGCTGGCAGGTGCCCCTCACTGCTGGGGGGTGGGGATGCAGGGGGACATGAGTGGGGGCCTGCTGGCAGGTGCCCCTCACTGCTGGGGGGTGGGGGTGCAGGGGGACATGAGTGGGACATGAGTGGGGGCCTGCTGACAGGTGCCCTCACTGCTGGGGGGTGGGGGTGCAGGGGGACATGAGTGGGACATGAGTGGGGGCCTGCTGGCAGGTGCCCCTCACTGCTGGGGGGTGGGGATGCAGGGGGACATGAGTGGGGGCCTGCTGGCAGGTGCCCCTCACTGCTGGGGGGTGGGGGTGCAGGGGGACATGAGTGGGACATGAGTGGGGGCCTGCTGGCAGGTGCCCCTCACTGCTGGGGGGTGGGGATGCAGGGGGACATGAGTGGGGGCCTGCTGGCAGGTGCCCCTCACTGCTGGGGTGCGGGGGTGCTGGGGGACATGGGTTGGTGATCATATTGCAATGTGACATGTGGCTTGGCTGGGGGGCATGCCCATGGTGGATGGGCTGCCTGCGGGAGATGGCCAGGGGTGCAGGGGAATCCCCTGTGGTGTGGGCTGCTTGCAGTGGCCGTGGAGGGGGTAGCGGGGACACCTGGGAGGACCCACACTGCCAATTCACGTGTGGGAATTCTCCGACACCCCACTGGATACACGTACCCCGCTCTGACAGCGAAATCACGTCTGAAACATCACGCGCACCCCGAAATACATGTACCCCGCTCTGACAGCGAAATCGCGTGTGAAACTTCTGACAGCAAAATCACGTGTGAAACTTCATGCGCACCCCCGAAATACATGTACCCTGCTCTGACAGCGAAATCGCGTTTGAAACTTCCCACGAACCCCAGTAATACACGTACCCCACTCGCACAGGGCCAATCGCGTGTGAAACTTCCTGCGAACCCCAGTAATACACCCCACTCGAACAGGGCCAATCGCGTGTGAAACTCCCCGCGAACCCCAGTAATACACGTACCCCGCTCGCACAGGGCCAATCACGTGTGACACTTCCCGCGAACCCCAGTAATACACGTACCATGCTCGCACAGGGCCAATCGCATGTGAAACTTCCCGCGCCTGGCTGTACATGTATTCGGAGGGGTGCGCAGGGAGTTTTACACGCATTTTCGTGGTTGGGGGCCTGTGCGCCATGTACAGGATTTGTGCGCTGTGCATGGCGCACGGGGAGGGTTTGGGGGCGTAACTGGCGCTGCTGCAGGGTCGCTGCACCACTCTGCACCACGGATGGTTTTGGATGTTGAAATCCATGAATATGCTGTGCGCGGAAATGGATTTTAGCGCACGCGGCTGGCGCAGACTGTCGCACGCGCACACTGTGCACCAGCCGCGTGTGCCACTTGTGCACTGGATTCTATGAATAACCCCCTTAATCTCAAGCACTAGTTGATAGTTCTCACTCCCAATTGGAACTCTGCCTGAAGATGATGGATTTGATTTGTCTCCTCTATCGATGATTCCACATGTGCAAGCAAAGCTTTAGCAAATACCTTGCCTACTGTGCCAAGCAGGGAGATCAGCCACTAATTGGCTCGATCTTTCCTGTTTCCCTTTTTATATAATGGGACTATTTTGGAATTTGTCCAAGTAGGGGGTACATTATTCAACAACAGGGGAGCATTGAAGAGGTGGGTGAGGTAAGGTGCCCAAATACATGGCTCAGTTTTGCAAAAGTCTATCTGAAATGTATCAGGACCTGGGGCATTTTCTGCTTTTTGGCTAACTTAAACCATTTTTACTTCATCAATAGTAAGTCTTAGGGTTGTTGATTAACCAGGATGTCTGTGGGTCCTCTTAAACTCAATCCAAGGATTACCCTGGATTCTGCATAGAGATTCACAAAATGCATATGCCAGGTAGCTGCGGGAATGTTACCTTTAATTTTAATTTGCACTTGGCTGTCCGTATTACCTGATACTATCAATTTTGTCATGGGCAGAGTTTAATAAAGTATCACATGTTTGGCTGGAAAATTCTTCTTTTTTGGATTTCAGTAGTTTCTTTATATTAGGTCTTTGCATATCGTAGGGCTACTTGGCTCGCCGAGGAAACCTGTTTGGCACAAAGTATCATTCCTTCCATGGCCCTTTTGCAATCTTTGTCAAACCATTGGTTAGTCTTTAATTCGTGTTTACTAATAGCTCTTGATGAGGCTGTAAAAAAGATGACAGTCCATCCACAAGAGCAGCATGTGTTGCAAAAATATGACCAGGCAATCCATTAGCTAATTGAAAGAATGTTTCTAACATGGATAGGATATTCTCATAAATCTGTGAGATTTTCAATCCATTAATCACTTTGGCCCATTTAATCGCTTTCTAGAATGCCCAGTGACTGTAAGAGTCATATTATCCTGCCTTTCCCACGCCAGTTGTTCCTAGTTGAAGGGACCTAATTTTCACTGTGAGTGGGCGACGGACACTTTCCATTCTCTCAAGAACTATAAAGTCGCTTAAAGATTCTCAAAAGTCTAAATAGACCAATATGCAGTCGATCAAAGATGTCTGCGTACCACATATAAAAAATGTACAATTTTTTTTGCTGGTAGGTGGCTAAGGAAGCTTCTGTTACATGCTCAGAGACAAAGGTTCATTATCAGGGTGGCCACTTCTAGTGCCTTCCTTTTGGGTTTGCTCAGTTTTCAAGCCTGCAGACCTTCTACACCCCAGAACCTTTCCTAGTCATCACAAAAATCCTAAATTAGGGTCAAGGCTCAAACTGGAGATTGAGGTCCCCCATATATTTTAAAATTATGCGGATGCCTCACTCTTCAGATATGGACCCTATCACTAAGGAGGTTGAAACACTGTTACCTTCTATCTGATGAATGCATGTTGTGTACTCTTATCAGTAATGTTTCAGACTCACCATGATGTGTGAGATGAAGCCCATTACAATGTTACTGGCATTGTCAATTTAGGAAGCTGTAATACCCAAGGATGCATTTATCCAAATCAATAGACCCCCCACTTGGCCTCCCCTATTTGCCCTTAGCAGACAACATTTCAAAAGTAGCATAACCTTGAAGGTGGGGTACACAAAGTGCCCAGGTCTCCTGGAAGCAAATTATCTCATGACTGCCTTACTAACTCCAACCACTGCTCATCCTCTAAGTTCTTATTCAAATCTACAGTGTTTCAGGACATGATATCCACCACAGACAGAGGTGGCTGGTTCTTAGGGGCGAAAGGGATGGTGCCCCATGGAGTTTCTCAGCCACAACCACCCTCTTCACAATTGAATGAAGCATAATTCAACTACTCAATTGAAGACCTTGCAGTGAATGGCAAAGTTATTGCAAGAGTAGAGCATTTTGCTCAAACCCCACTACACATGCGCACTGCACGTCTGCTGTCGGGATGACATGTAGGAGCTCGAATCATGGCCACAAATCGCTTCCCGGGGCAGTAAAAGTGCAACAATCTGCAGGCCTTGTAGGTCCTTGGCCCTCACATTTTCCCTGCCTCTCCAAAAGCTGAGTGGGGTCAGACATTTACTGACACCACCCCACAGACTGTTGATATGAGGTTTGGGTGGGGGCCATGGAGGAGGGTCTGGAGTTGTGGGGAGTGTATGTGGGGGTGTGGAACTGAGCGTCAGACTACTGCCTGCCCCCAGGTCCAGTATAAGCACGTGCACTGGAGCAGTCCTCAAAGCTGTGTCACCCGCAGTCAGAAAGATCCATTTGGCAGCGGACCTACAAACAGCAAGAAAACATAACCAGTGCGGCTAAAAGGGTAGACACTGTCCCCCTGCTTTCCTCAGAAACCACTAAATAACATTGTGTAAGTGTTGGCAATAAAAGGCTGTGGTTTGTACTTTACATAATAATATACAAACATTATCATCATCATCATAATAATACATAATGTACACTTTTGGGCATGGGGTCCAGGGTTGTGCTCCCTGGCCTGTGCTGCCTTCCTCTTCCCACAACGACATGGGCCCCATCCATTGCCATCTTTCTCTTCCCTTTTTTATTGGGTGGGAACGTTCTTGAGAAAGAAAAATGTATTCTGCATAAGGAGACTACTTCTTTGGTGCTCTGTGCGGCGTCCCAAACAGAATTTTACTTCTCTGCTGTTTGTGCAGCTCCTTATATTGTGGATTACTAGCCTAGGGCTATGTCTGCTTGTGTGGGGACGCTGACAAGCCCCCGGCCGGATTGCGCCAATAGCATTTCGCACCTTGGGGTGCTCGTTTATTTCCTACCTGGGGGTTTACTGCCTACTGCCTTTGGTCCTTATCTCCTTCTCTTATTATGAGCGTCCCCTTTGTTTTGCCCATCCTACCTGGCACTGTGTGTCTGTGTGAAGGGCTAGAGAGAGGTGTTGCACTTCCCCTGAGCTAGCAGGTTGTCGCTTGACAACCTGTGATCTGCCCCTCTTCCCCTTTGTTCTTATTTTGCCCCCCAATTTACTGGCCCCTGCTCCCTTAGATGTGGGGTGCCCCCTCTGCAGCGCTGTCTATACCCTGTGTAGACAAAAGGTTAGTGAGTGCCCCCCTACTAACCTCCGAAACCACCAAACAATATTGTGGAAGTGTTGGCAATAAAAGGCTGTGGTTTGCATTGTACATTACGTAATAATAATACACATTCATTATCATCACCATAATAATACATGATGCACACTTTTTGAGATGGGTCCAGGGTTGTGCCCCCTGGCCCGTGCCGCCAAACCTGGGAGGGTTTCGGCCTACCAGGTTCCCCCCAAAAGTTGCTACGTACATCCTTTTTCTGCTAGGTTATCTATTATTTCTCTGTAAAAAAGCTCCTTCCCTTTTTCGGACAGATGTGTTCCATCTTTATGGAACAGCTCTGTGTTTGCTAACGAGATTGCGGTGTGTCTCACAAAATGTATCCCTCTGTTTGCGCAGAATTTCTTTATCCCTCTGTTCAATGTCTTTCTTGCTATATCGATGGCCTTATATGAGTTTGCCCCTAACCATGTTTTTCGGGGCATTTAAAACAATGAGTAAAAAATGTATGCATCCTTCCAGTTGTGTGCTATGCCTGCTAGGGAGATACATACATTGGCCAATAGTTGTTTCCTCCCCAGGGTTACTAAATCATTGCCCGCTAGATGTACAATTAGAAATTCTGGTGGGTCCCTGAAAACCACCAGGGCATCTAAGTTTTCATGAATTCCTGGCCATTTTAGGCCTCTATACCACTACTATGATGTAGGGGTGTCTTGAAACGCTGTCTTGTCTTTCGTTTCCTCTGACCATCTCCCCGTTCTGATCCTGAAGGAGTGTCCCTTTATCCATGCTGATTTAAGTGGGCATTGCAATCTGTGTGTGGACAGAAATGTAATGGTGTTATGTACCGTTTGTAAAATTCCAATTTCCATCCCCCTATTGCTTTTAAATGTTGCGCCCCTAGCTGAGATTGCTGCACCTATTCTGAATGAGTGGGTGCCATATTCCTTAGTGTGCCACCCAGCTTTACCTATGGGCTTCCTGAGTACAGCCTTAAATTTGTACTAGCTTAGGGCGGATTTGTCCCTATGAATCAAAAAACGGCCCACCACTAGTGGTTGTTTCGTCGTTATATTGGTTGGTGATGCACACCGGGCAATTGGTAATGTCTTCAATGCAGTAAATGTTTATCTCCCTTTTGCACCCTGACTTGGATGCCTGAAACTCTATTGTGATGCTATCCACCCTTACCCTTAGGTCCAACATCCCTGACCCATCACTGGCTTTTGTGTTTGATGCTATGAGCTCAATCACCTTGAACGCCCGAAGTATGCTAGCGAAAAGGCAGTTTTGAATAATAATGCTTTGTGTGGTTGGGAGCATATTGTATCTAGTAGTTGTGTCTTGGTTGCTAGCTTTTGGAAATCCAGCGGGTGCCTCTAATCTTACCGTGGCCCTTCAATTTTACACAAGCCCTTTAATGCATATGAGATTAGCACACAGTGTGTTGGCTTTGATCCCCCCTGGATCTTAGCAAAATAGGCTACCGCTGTTAGGTGTCTTTTTGACCATTTCTTTTTAATCCCTTTCTTGTAGGCCCATTCTAGGAACATGTTAATATCTACTGTTGTTATTAGCTCTACATGTCCGAAACCTGTCATTTTTAGTACTGTTTCCAGACACTTACTATAATGAGTGTTGGTGTTGGTTGCCAAAGCCTTCCTGGCCAGGTCGAAAAGCAGCCCCATTGCAGGGTCTGTGTTTTTCGTTGGCAGAGAACTCCTGCTTGCACCAGTGTTTGAGGTGTTTGCTGTCGTTGCTTGAGCATCCCGGCCCCAGCCGTCCAGCGTTGGCGCAGCATTTATCAGTCTACCAGGATATCTCAGCAGTCCTCTGGTAATTCCGTCATATCTCTCTGGGCATTTGGGGCTATTTGCCAAAATGTGCTCCACGGAAAACTAGATAATGCATCTGCATTGTTATTATCCGTCCCGGCAATCTGTTTTGCTCTTACCACCATGTTTTTGTTCAGAGTAATCTTGGTCATTGCTCTTAAAATGTTCAACACCAGTTGGCAATTTGTCGTCCTTCTGTTAATAATCCCCACCACTGCCATGTTATCTGACCAGGCGATTAACTCTGGTTTGCTAGCTGGTCACCCCAGGTATGAAGTGCCAACCAGATTGGTATGATCTCAAGTAGCGTAATATTCTTGGTCCAACCTGTTGTGTGGCAGTTGTCTGGCTATTTTCCAGTGAACAGGTCTGTGCCCATAATTGCCCCAAAGCCTTTGCTTCCTGCGCCGCGTCAGTGAAAAGTACTCTTTTATTGAAGGTGTTCAATGGCGTGTGCCGTACTGTATTGCCGTTGAAATTTGTAAGGAATTCCTCGGATACTAGTAAGTCTTTTCTAATCTCTTTCCCTAGTCTTACATGTTAATGTGGCTTTTGCAAACCTTTTATCCTCAGCTCAAGACTTCCTGCAAATGTCTTGCCTTACGGTATCACCCTGGCTGCAACGTGTAGGCTCCCTGCTAGAGACTGTATTTCCTTCACTGTGTCTTTGTTCATTGCCCTCAAATTTCTGGTTTTGGCAAGTAATTATTCTACTTTATTGCTTGGAATCCTGCATTTACCTGTGCTTGAATCTATCTCTATGCCTCGGAAAGTTAAGTTAGTTGCTGGTTTGGTCCTTTTTTCCTTAGCCAGTGGTATGCCCCACTGTGCTGCCATCTCTACCATTTTTCTCAAAGCCTTTTTGCATTTCTCTGTACCTGGCTGGCCGACTATCATAAAATCGTCCAGGTAATGCACTACTTGTGTTTCTGGAACCTGTTTTAAAAATGCCCGCTGAAAAAAGAACTAAACTGCTCAAACAGGGAGCAAGTGATTGCGCACCCCATTGGCAGGCATCTGCCCACATAAAACTTTCCTTCAAATGTGAAACCTAGCCAAGGTTGAGATTTGGGGTTTACTGTTAGGAGTCTAAAGGCTGACTCAGTATCCAGTGTTGCCATTAGCTCCCCCTCCCCACATTTCTTGACAATTCTGAGTGCCTCATGGAAATGGTCACCGCACTCTCACTCTCCGGGATTCCATCATGCACTGACTGCCCTTGTGGATAAGATAGATGATGTATCATCCTCATTTGCCCTGGTTCTTTCTTGGGTACTAGGCCTAGTGGGACACATATGTATTCTTTAAAGGGCATTATTTCCCATGGTCCCCCAATTCTGTGCAAATTTAGTTCTTTAAAGATTTTCTTCCTAATTATCTCTGGGTTCTCTTTTGCAGAATCCAGATTTTCTGGAATCTTTCGGGAGCCCTTCCCTTTGAATGAGATGTTAAAACATTCTTGAAACCCTTTCTCTATATTTTGCATGATGATTTTGTCTGGGTAAGTTGCTAATATTGACGCAAATTCTATGAGTTTAATTGGGGTTTTCCCCAGTGTCAATACAACATCGGTGTTAAGACATTCATTGTTCCTCTTTCTTGGGTCCCCTGTTAGGTAGTCGGGTGCACCCACTGCTGGCATGGTCTCCCCTGCATTTAGTACATGCATGCTTGGACCTACACTCCTTGCCCTAAGCACAGTACCCCTTTTTAAATTTCCAACAGGCAACGTTATACTTGTTGGTGTTCTGTGGCTTGCTGTTGCTTTGACTGCGGGTATTGGCCCTAGCCCCCCATGGCTGTTTCTTCCATAAGGGTTGTTCGCCTTTGTTGTGATTCACTTGCTCGCTGCTTTTATTGCTATTTATCTGTGCTGTTTTACCCTGTGCTGGGCTCTTGTCCCCACCCCAGGTCTTTTCCCATTTAGTACAGATAGATCATTTGGACCTTGTCCCAGTCTATTTCTGGATGTTCAGACATAGCTCTCCTAAATCTCTTGTCATATGTAAGCCATGCATCCCCCCAAACTCCTCTTTAACCTCTGTGATTTGATCAATACATGCAAATAATGTTACCCCTTCATTTGTTTTTTTTCTAAGATTACTGTGGCCAATATGGCAAATGCTTTTAGCCAGTTATCCCAGTTGTGCTCCTCCTGTGCTTTTCTTCCTATGCTTTTCTCCTCTATCTTTTTGGGGTCTCTAAAAGCATCATAACCCTTTCTCTGTGCTTCACCTAATGAACATATTTCCATATTTGCCTTTACCCAATCTGTGATCTGCCCCTCTCCCCTTCCTTAGCTGCGGGGTTCCCCCTCCGTTGCTTATTTCCTTTGCAAAACGGCAGTTTGGAAGAGCAAATCGATGAGCGATTAGAATTGCTCCTCTGATCCTGCAATCCAAAGTGTTGCTTCTGTTTACAGGCTGACTAATCGTGTGTCCATTTGTCTCATAAAGTACCCAATTAACATTACCGTCTGTATGATGAAAACAACTGTGTTGCGTTTAAACATACCGCCTCTCAATTTGTTGTCAGCGATTCTTGGTCAAATCAATTTCGGGTGACTTTTTTGTTGCCTTGGTTACTGGCAGAACTGTACCGCACGCTGATCAAAGGCAAGTTTGAGCAGCAGATTAGAAATTATGTGTACCTTTAGTTATCACGTGTTCCCCACAGCGCCACTTCCTTTTACATTGCACTTTATTTTGCAGTCGATTGTTTTAAAGGGCCATTTACCCAACCTGTTAGTTTGAATCGATTTGTTTAATCAGTACGTGAAGCCAGCTTACTGTGCTGGCACCCCCTTCCTCCTTTTAAATGAAGACATCTTCACCTAAAGTAAGCTCACCTAGTACCCTCAGAGACTGAACAGGGCAGCAGGCTACAATTGCCATGTGGTTTCTTTTGCTCCCTTCTCCCGTACACAATAACACAATATTAACACTTCTGTAAACGTAACTGAATCACAGCCGCCCTGCAGACACGCTCAATGGGACGACCAGGGTCTTGTTTGATTATTTATGTAGAGCAGGCGGGTGAGGCTGAAGCTTCTGAACCACATTGGCTGCATGGAGAGGCTGGCTTCTGTCCATGGAAGCAGAGTTTGTTTCAGGCACTCCACGTATAGTCCAACACACCCTGTACTTACCCCAGCCCAATTTCAAAGTGTGCACACCTCACATTACCTTTCAGCAACTGGAGCACAGACCTGACAGGACCTAATGGAAAAGAAAGCTACACACGTGCAAAAGCGTATAAATATGAATAAGCCTTCGAAGCTGCTGAACATCAAGAGTCACTCTTTATGTGTGTACTGGTACTCCATAGAGACGTGTCGGTAGTCAGATGCCCAAAAAAAGATCCGCCAATACCAAGAGCATGCCTATTTTAGTACAGTAAATTATAAAAGAAAAGTGCCTGCTATACCTCTTTTGTAAACATTTCTCAGAGGCCAGTGAACAATCAGCGATGCCCGATTTACCTCTTGTGTAAACATTTCTCGGAGACCAGTGAACAGTCAGCGAAAAATGTCACGAATTGCATAATGTTTTCATGTCACTCTTTCAGAGTACTGAAATTCTGAAAACTGTCTAATTACAGTTGAATATGTTGAAGAGTGTTTAGTGGGGTGAAAATAGAATCAGTCATTCAGGACTTTAATCATGGAGAATATTTAGCACAGTTCGGACAAACTTGCACCAACCTTGCAGTTAGTATCTTGAAATAATTAGTTACAGGTGAGTTGCGGTTCAGCAGACCTAAATATTTCCTGGATTGTCGTATGTTTGGAGAGTTCTATGGACATTCCATTGTTTCTGTGTTATACTGCTTTGGCTTTCTTTATACAGAAATGTAGTGAAGGATAGGGACAATTGTCGCTTCAGTAGCAAAGTATTCTGGAGTAGATCTCAAAAGTGACAAAGAGAATTGAAAGTGCCTGTACTAGGCAGAAGTTAAAATGTTCTGTGTACTATGCTGACGTATTCATCTACAGGAATATTAAAAGAGGAAGAAGAAAGTTTAAGTATCAATGTTCTCCTGTCCTAGAGGCAGAGAATATAAATGACAAATGTTTTTACCCAATTGACAAATATTTAGTTTAATATGTTAGAGGAACTGAAAAACAAAACAACCACAATGGCACCATTCCAAGATAATTTAAAAACTATTAGTTTTATATTTAAAACCTGCATAACCTTAGCCAGAGCAACCATCCTCTCCCATTTAGATGATTGCAAAGCACTTTTAGGTGGCACTTCGACAGGCAATATCACTAAATTACAGAAAATTCATCAAGAATATGAGACGGGACGAACACCCGTCACGGCACAGAACAAATATCCACTGGCTACCTATACATTCGAGAATCCAGTTCAAGATCCGCACTTTCACACAAAAATGTGTTTATGGCAAAGCACATACCTACCTGAGAGAAATATTCAAGAACTACCACGAAGGAAGCTAGTAAGATGCGGCACCTCCGTAGTTTTGCGAGAGCCTTCACGGAAGTACAACCAGCCACGCAAAGTGGCAAAAGGGACACAGTATGGCACCAGAGACATGGAACAGATTTGCTCCCAGTGCTCCTTCTGATTGAGGACCTTAAGACTGCCACAAGGCCCCCAGAGAAGCCCTGGGGCTCCAGTTACCACATCCTGGCTCCCAAGCAGCCCATGAACAATATATGGACCTTGTTCAGTGTTACTTAGAATTGCTTACGTTAAGGCAAATAAAGTTGTTACTCCAAGCCATCAGTGACCTGATTGTATAATACATATTTGGCCATGAGGACAGGATTTGACACCCGCAAATCACCATGCAAGGAGCAACGCCTCCCTCGCCATTTCTGCAAATGCCAGGTAGGCCTGCGTTCCCATGGCCACAATGAGAACCCCTGTTCACGACATACGTGGAGGTGCTGGAGGTGCAGGCTATAGGGCTGCAAGATGCAGAGCGATGTTATTGAATGCTTTGGGAGTAGAAGTGGAAGGAGTTTTCCCTGGCCTTGCGCCCGAAAAGCAGGTGTAGGTGTGTAATAACTTTATACAAATAAGATTGCTTGCCACAAATTATCTTTCGGCAAATGAGAATAACACTTACCTCTGTGGTGATCGGGATTCTTGAAACTAGAAGCTAGAGGGAATTACCTGAAAACTCCTCCCCAATCCAGCCCAAGGCTAGATTGAGGTGAAATCCCCAGGGGAAACCCCGAAGGGAAAAACCCCGTGAGGAGCTGCTAGAGAGCGTGGATTCCTGTAGCAGCTGGTGGAGTGGTGGAGGAGAAACACTAGTTGAGCTGAATTCCGGAATCTTGTCAAGGTGGTTTCTGATAGAGAAGAATAGAATCTAGATGAGTAAGATATCAAATGGAGTAAGTAAAGTGGTAGGGAAAGAGAAAGGATCTTACCCTGAAAAGCCTATGTTCTACTGAGGAGTTCTAGTCGGTCGGAGGTAAGGTTGGTATTAGACCGGATGGTGACAGCCCAAGGAAAAGATTGTTCAGAGCCAGGTGAAAGGCTTGTGGCTCAAAGATACTGAAAGGCTGATATGGATAAAATAGAAACGTTAGATCAAGGAGGGGATCCTAGTGAGAGACTTGATGAACGAAAGTTTGATAGAAACAAAGACACTACCGGAGAGGACAGTCGGAAACACAGGTAGGTGAACTTCCGTTTATCCGCTGTGCTCGAGAAGACTTTGAATTCTGATGAGTCCAAGAAAACGGAAGGGTAAGAAGAAAAGAAGTTAGGTGAGAGAAGAATGATCCTCGGGGAGGTAGCTGCGGAATTACTTCAGGTAGGAAGTTTAGCGAAGGATAGCGAAAACTTACGATGCGCAGCGCGACTCTGAGTAGAGAAGCAACGCGTAGTGCAGAGGATCCTGTTGCCGGAAGTACCATTCCGGAAGCTTGGAGGCGGGGCTAGTCCCGCGGTGTGAGGAGTGAAAACAACTAGAGCGCGGCTTACCGTCTCCAGATCCTCCATATTGAAAGTCCCGATTTCGGGTTGAGCCATAGCTGTTCCCGGTATTGATTTCTCTAAGTGTGCGGCAGTTCGGTTACACAGAACAGTCGTAACAGTATGCCCCCTCTTAAAGTCATTATCCCCTGGTTTACCAGGATGTCTCTTGTGAAAACTCTTGATTAGTTTAGGAGCATGGATACTGGATTTTGATTCCCAAGTCCGGTCTGAAGGGGCGTAACCCTTCCAGTCTACCAAATACTGAAGTTTCCCACGGTGAAAGCGAGAGTCACATAACTCTGAAACTTCGTATTCCGCATCAGACTGGTGTAGAATAGGTGGTGGACGAGAAAAAACCATGGGATGGAAAATACTTCGAATGTCTTGCTTCAGCTGAGAAACGTGAAAAACTGGATGTATCCGAGTCCATGTCTTGGGTAACTTCAGCTTGAAGGCTGCGGCCCCTATGGCCGAGATCACCCGAAAAGGCCCCATGAATTTAGGAGAGAATTTGGAAGGCCTAAGGTGTCTGGGTAGAAAACGGGAAGATAACCAAACCAGATCTCCAGGTCGTATTACGGGTGCCTTAGATCTAAGGCGATCTGCCATCTTCTTTGTTCTTTCCTGAGTAGATTTAAGAGCCTGAGAGGCAACCTGTTGACCCCGATGTATCCCTTCCAAGAGAGACTTCACGTCTGGACATTTGTCATCCAAAGATCTTTTGTCCGGGAAAGAGGCAGGATGAAATCCATAAGAACAAAAGAAAGGAGAGGTCTTAATTGCTGAATGATACGCATTGTTATAGGCATATTCAGCGATTGGTAGTAGACTAAACCAGTTGTCGTGGGCTGCTGAGATGTAGCTTCGTAAGTATGCTTCCAAGGTCTGATTTAATCTCTCAGTTTGACCGTTGGTCTGTGGGTGATACCCTGAGCTCAAGGCCCGGGTGATACCCAAAATTTGACAGACCTGTTTCCAGTATTTTGATGTGTATTGAGAGCCTCTATCGGAGATGATAGTCTCAGGTAATCCATGAAGAGAAAAAATTCGGGAAATGAAAGTTCGTGCCATTTGAGCTGCCGAAGGGAGGCCAGAGAAGGGAAGAAAATGAGCCAGTTTGGTAAATGAATCAATTACAACCATTATAGTTGAACATCCTTCGGAAATGGGCAGATCCACAATAAAGTCTGTTGAAATGATTTCCCACGGTCGAGTGGGTATTGGCATTCTGACCAAAGTTCCAAAAGGTGAGTGTCTAGGACTCTTATTTTGCAGGCAGACCGGGCAAGATCTTACGTATGTTAAAATGTCTTTTCGCATTAACGGCCACCAAAAATATCGGGAGACTAATTCACGGGTGTTGGCATTACCTCTATGTCCTGCAGATTTAGAGGCGTGGCACATATTTAGAACTTCCTTCTGTAAGGCCTTGGTAGGTACAAAAACCTGTTTCCCATGGAAAAAACACCCTTCCTTTTTGGACAAGAAACTCAACTCTTTCTTAGTTAAGCTCTTCAAAATGGAGGGAACAGAGCTGTGTTCCAGGCGTTTTAAAAAATCCGTTGGTTTGTATTTCTTTTTGAGATTTAGAACACAGCGAGGAAAAATCGGTTCAGGTTTGACTGAAGATTGAAGAGTGTTCTCTTTACGTGACAAGGCATCGGCTTGTAAATTACATCTCCCAGGTATAAATGAAAAGATTATTCTGAAAGGGGAGAAAAAGTGAGCCCATCTAGCCTGTCGGCTGTTGCATGTCTGAGCGTATTGGAGGATCCTTAGGTTTTGATGGTCTGTACGGACCTCTACAGGAAACTGAGCTCCCAACAGCAAATGTCTCCACTCCTCAAAAGCCCTCTTAATCGCCAATAACTCTTTCTCAAGAACGGTGTAGTTTAATTCTGCCGGAGAGAGAGTCTTCGATAGATATGCGATAGGGCGTTCTAAACCTTGGTCATCCTCTTGAAGGAGAACCGCTCCTAAGGCATATTGGGAAGCATCAGTTTCGAGAATGAAACGGCGAGATTGATCAGGAGTCATGAGAATGGGTGCCGAAGTAAATCTCTTCTTCAAAGTATCAAAAGCTTTTTGCGTCTTCTCATTCCAGACATACGGAACTCCTTTCTTTAGAAGGTTGGTTAAAGGCTGAGTAAGAGCCGAGAAGTTGGGGATAAACCGACGATAAAAATTAGAAAATCCAACAAAACGTTGAATTTCCTTGATTGATCGAGGGTTAGCCCAATTTTGAACTGCCATTATCTTGTCTGGATCCATTGCAATACCTTTTGCCGAAAGAATATAACCCAGGTAAGTCACCTGGGGCTGATGAAAAGAACATTTTTCCAGATTGCAAAACAGGTGATTGTTCTGGAGTCGGTGTAAAACTTCTTGGACCTGGAACTGATGTTCAGAAATGTTTTTTGAAAAGATCAGAATATCGTCTAGATAAACGATAACAGAGTGTAATAGTAAATCCGAAAAAAGATGATCCATAAATCGCTGGAAAATAGCTGGGGCATTGGACAACCCGAATGGCATGACTTGGTATTGAAAATGACCGAAAGGGGTGCGAAAGGCGGTCTTCCATTCATCTCCTTTCTTGATCCTGATTAGATGGTAAGCTCCCTTTAAATCCAGTTTTGTATAAATGAGAGCTCCCTTAACAGCCTCTAAAATATCTGGAATCAAAGGCATCGGGTATCGGTCTGGAATGGTGATCTTGTTCAACCCTCTAAAGTCTATGCAGGGTCGGAGTTCCGAAGAATTCTTCTTGGGTACAAAGAATAATGAGGCCGCCGCTGGAGACGTAGATTCAGTTATAAGTCCATTCTTTAGATTTAGATCTAAGTATTCCCTTAGGGCAATCTTCTCAGACGAAGAGAGAATATACATCCTTCCGAAGGGTAACGGTTGGTCTGGAATAAGATCGATTACACAATCATCTCTGCGATGAGGGGGAAGCAAGGAATATTCTGAGGAGGAAAAAACATCCGAAAATGTATGATACTCCGCAGGAAGGCCAATGACAGACCCCACAATAGAGACCTGTCTGTCTTCCTCTGGTCTTGAATGAACAGTCCTGTTATCTTTCCCCAAACAATTATTGAGACAGAACTCTGATCCCAGGAAGAGAGAACCTGCCGTCCAATTTATGTAAGGATTATGCATTCGTAGCCAAGGTAATCCTAAAATGATAGGGTAATGAGCAGTTCGTATAACATCTAAGGTAATAACTTCCTCGTGAGTAAGAACTGACATGATTAAAGACCCGGTTTGGTTAATGATAGGTCCGGATGTTAAAGGGCTACCATCTACACTTTCAACAGGAATGGCTTCACCTTTATGAAACAAGGGTAGATGATGTTGTTTAGCCCAAATTTCATCAATGAAATTACCAGCAGCGCCACTGTCCACTAAAGCCGGAATCTCTGTCATCTTCTGATTGTCAAATGAGAGGGTAATATGTAATACAAACATTAGTGTGTGAGAATGCTGGTTACCTTGTAAGACTGGCATGTTTGAAGAGGAACCTAAAGAAACTTTAGAATCCCGGAACGCGGTTCCTCCTACGACCGGGAACTGGCGTTTCCCGATCGTCTCGGAGGAGTAATAGGGCACTCCTGAACAGTGTGAGAATTTGAACCACAATACATGCACAATCCCTGAGTCCGTCTGCGTGATCTTTCCTCAGGAGATAAAGGTCCTCGACTAGCTGATCCTAATTGCATAGGTTCCTCATTAGTGTTTCCTCTGTGTGTTACAGGAGTAGAGGGATATGTACGAGTAGAGGGTTTCCCTTTACGTCTTTCACTGTTCCTCTCTTTTATCCTGTAGTCCACTTGCATTACTAAAGCGATGAATTCTGTTAATGACGTGGGACGTGGAACCCTAGATACCTCATCCTTGAGATCCTCAGACAGGCCTCTACGGAATAACGTAACCTGTGCATCATCCGACCAAGTAGATTCACTAGCAATCTGTTTAAATCTAGTAATATAAGTCAGAATGTCCAGATTTCCCTGTCTGAGGTCTAGAAGTTGTTCCTGGGCTGCTATCCGAATCTCCTGCCTACCGAACATAGATCTTATGCTATTGCAGAAGGCAGAATGAGAATCTAATATGGCATTATTGGTTGTGACCAAGGGAGTAGCCCAGGCTAGGGCCGGTCCCACCATCTGTGAAATCATATATCCTACCTTGTCACGATCAGTAGGGAAGAAGGCTGCCTTAAAGGCGAATTGTACTGAACAAGCATCAAGGAATTCCTTTATCTTATGTGGATTACCATCAAACTGACCCCCTGGTAAGGGACCAGGTGGAACTTCTGAGCAATGCGGAACCCTGCTAGTTGCTGCCTGTTGGGAAGCCAACTGGGCAGTTTGTTGCTGAGACTGATGCTGAGCCTGTCGAAGATTGGCGTTTTCTTGTTTCAGACTCTGTACCTCTGAAGTCAGAGATTGTACTGCAGCTATGAGCTGCTGAATTTGTTGATCCATCACAGAAGTCGTCTTTCTCAAATGCCGAAGATAAGAGAATTCTAGGTCAACTGGGCGTTGCTTACTGTAATAACTTTATACAAATAAGATTGCTTGCCACAAATTATCTTTCGGCAAATGAGAATAACACTTACCTCTGTGGTGATCGGGATTCTTGAAACTAGAAGCTAGAGGGAATTACCTGAAAACTCCTCCCCAATCCAGCCCAAGGCTAGATTGAGGTGAAATCCCCAGGGGAAACCCCGAAGGGAAAAACCCCGTGAGGAGCTGCTAGAGAGCGTGGATTCCTGTAGCAGCTGGTGGAGTGGTGGAGGAGAAACACTAGTTGAGCTGAATTCCGGAATCTTGTCAAGGTGGTTTCTGATAGAGAAGAATAGAATCTAGATGAGTAAGATATCAAATGGAGTAAGTAAAGTGGTAGGGAAAGAGAAAGGATCTTACCCTGAAAAGCCTATGTTCTACTGAGGAGTTCTAGTCGGTCGGAGGTAAGGTTGGTATTAGACCGGATGGTGACAGCCCAAGGAAAAGATTGTTCAGAGCCAGGTGAAAGGCTTGTGGCTCAAAGATACTGAAAGGCTGATATGGATAAAATAGAAACGTTAGATCAAGGAGGGAATCCTAGTGAGAGACTTGATGAACGAAAGTTTGATAGAAACAAAGACACTACCGGAGAGGACAGTCGGAAACACAGGTAGGTGAACTTCCGTTTATCCGCTGTGCTCGAGAAGACTTTGAATTCTGATGAGTCCAAGAAAACGGAAGGGTAAGAAGAAAAGAAGTTAGGTGAGAGAAGAATGATCCTCGGGGAGGTAGCTGCGGAATTACTTCAGGTAGGAAGTTTAGCGAAGGATAGCGAAAACTTACGATGCGCAGCGCGACTCTGAGTAGAGAAGCAACGCGTAGTGCAGAGGATCCTGTTGCCGGAAGTACCATTCCGGAAGCTTGGAGGCGGGGCTAGTCCCGCGGCGTGAGGAGTGAAAACAACTAGAGCGCGGCTTACCGTCTCCAGATCCTCCATATTGAAAGTCCCGATTTCGGGTTGAGCCATAGCTGTTCCCGGTATTGATTTCTCTAAGTGTGCGGCAGTTCGGTTACACAGAACAGTCGTAACAAGGTGAGAACGACGATGTGTACAAGGAAGCCCTGAGGAGAATCGTGAAGCGATTTGCCAGTGAGGAAAACACAGTGCTGCACAGAAAACGATTTTATGGTCGCAAACAAGAAGCACCAGAACCTGTGGACGATTATGTAACTAAGTTGCGTGAACTAGCCGCACTGTGCAACTTGGGCAATAGTGCAGAAGGAATGACCTGCGACATGTTGACGGTCCACACCAACAGCAGGAGGTTGCAGAACAGGTTCATTTTGGAGAAGGAACTTCAGCCAGATATGTCCGTAGAGATTGCGAGGGCTGTAGAAGAGACTGCGGTGCGACAGAAAGAGTTTGCCGGCAGCTCTGTCCGAGCAGAGGTCCAAGCTATCACGTTTATAAATAGAAAACAGAAACAAGTGGCCGACCCAAGAGAAGGAATGTGGGGGGAAAGGAACCGCTAAAGTGTCACAGATGCACCAGTACAAAACACTTGGCCAATGTCAGAGAATGTCCGGCAAGGGACAAGGAGTGTTCCATGAGCAAGAAAATGTGTAATTATGCATTGGTTTGCAAATTGTGCAACAAAAAAGTGACGACCGTCCATGCAGAACACAACGCAGAACCAGAATTTTCGTTGGAAGAAGAAGGGAGACTCACCTTGTTGATAGTGAATCGCTCAAGAGCCAGAAGGGAGAAGCCCCACTGCGTGATAAGCGTGAACGCTATGGGCACAAGAGTGATGGATGACTCAGGCTCTGACTTGACCATATTAACACTGCACACATACCAGGAGATGATGGCAACCGACAGAGATGAAGTACTCAGCACGCGCCATACAGTATTTGGAGGTGCGTCAGTGAAGAGAGACCAGAACAAGAGTATACTTGTCCAAAGTAGGCCCGGCAGTCCTAGAATGGGACGACCTAGCCAAACTCAAGATCAAACTAGATCCCAGCATGGAAGATCAGGTATTGGCAGTCAATATAGAAGGTGTGCCGGTGGTGAAAAAAGACAACCCCCAATTTGTTTTCAGAAGGGCCGGGGTAAAATCAAGAACTTCGTAAACAGAATAATGCTCAAGGCCAACACCATCCCTGTCAAGCATAAAGAATGGCCGGTACCAGAAACTGCCAGGGACATACTGAAATCTCAGCCTCATAGTGGCTGAGTCCGGTTGTGCTGATGAAACGAAAAACTCAGAGGACTTTGAGAGTATGCATTGACCTTCACAGCCTCAACATATCCTCATGATGAAAGAAGCCAAGGTGTTTTCCAAGCTGGATATATGGGATGCATATAATCAAATTCATCTTCACAAAGACTCCAGGCCCCCACAGCATTTATCACCCCGTTTGGCACGTACCATTTTACCAAGATGCCTTTCTACCTGTCATCAGCAACGTCAGGACTCTAGCGAATGATAGACCCACTACTGCGATCTATAGGAAATGTCTCCTACTTCCAGGATGATATACTGGTGTACGCCAATGATGAGCACAGGCATGATGTCGCTTTGAGAAAAGTTCTCACCAGGTTACATGACGCAGGGGTAAAGCTGAGATACGAGAAGTGTGCCCTGAAAACACAAGAAATCGAATACATGGGGTACAAGATTTCTGCTTGAGGAATCAGCCCCAAACAAAAACCCTGTGCAAACCATTGTCAATGCTCTAGAGCTTGCCAACAAGGATAAAGTAAGATCATTTCTGGGACCTGCAGAATACTATACCAAGTTCATCCTGAATCTTTTGGAAGTCACTGCCCCGCTGAGAGACCTGCTCAAAAAGGGAGTGGAGTTTGCCTGGTCTGAAGCTCAAAAGGGGGCTGTAGAAAGCATAAAAGGATGGATAGTGGAAGCACTGTGCCTACAGCCATTCAATCCTGTGTGGGATACTGTCATCACCATGGATGCCAGCACCTGCAGCTTAGGTGCCAGGTTCACCCAGAAGAAAGGAGATACAGAACATGTGGTGGCATTTGCCTCCGAAGCACTGTCCAAAGCTAAGAGAAGTTAATCCACCATGGTGAAGGAGATTTTAGCCTGTGCGTGGGCAGTAGAACACTTCAGAACTTACGTATGGGGCACAAAATGTAAGTTGGTCAACGACCATAAGCCCCTTATCCACATGCTCACTCAAGGAAGGATAAAGTCGTCAACACTGTGCCTATCGCACATTGCGGCAAAACTGCAGGAATACACGTTTGAGATAACACACATAGCCGGCTGGAAGAATGTCCAAGCCGACTGTATGTTCAGGTTGCCAAGAAACAAAGAGAGAGCCACCACATTTCTGCAGGACTAATGCATCGTCACATCCATCCAAGACCTCAGGGATCCAGAGTTCTTAGAGTTAAGTGAAGGCCACTTGAACAAGGAGGACAGTAAAGACCCCACCATTGTGAGACTCAGAGAGTGGTTCAGGAGTGGTTTGCCAGAAGAAAGAGACATCCCAGAAGGCATGAGGCCTTACTGGACGGTAGCAGAAAAAATATCAGAGGCAGAAGGTCTGATTATTAAGGGCGACCAGGTAATAGCACCAGTGGGAATGAAAAGAGTCATCCTGTGTAGAGCCCACACAGGGTATTTAGGGAACACGATGTCCTGCCGATGTGTGAGAAAAGCGTACTGGTGGCAAGCTGTGGATCATGGCATATGCTCCATGATTGAGAGATGCTATGAGTGAATGAACAGTAATAAATGTTTGAAGACCAGATAAGCCCCAATGTTTCCCTCAGAAATCCCTGAAGCAGTATGGCACAAAGTGGGATTGGATTTCAATGATCCATTAGAAGAAATGGCAGCCGAGCATTGGTACAGCATGATGATGGTATACTATCTGTCAAAATGGGTGGAAGCGAAATGTGTCCCTAACATTACCACCACAACAGTTATAGAAGTCATCACATCGATTTTTGAGAGGGAGGGCCTCCGCAAAGACAAGTGTCATGGGAGATGGAGTAATTTCTGCAGAGACATAACATATAGCAGTGGAAAGCCGCTTTGTACCACCCTCAGGCAAATGGACTAGTTGAGAGGGTGAATAGGTTTATCAAAGGGGCAATTTAGTTAGCAATGGCGTCAGTAATGGATCCTCTGAAAACCGTCAAGAAGGCCATAGCGGGCCACAGATTAAGCCCCAATGGGGTCACTCAAGTGTTGCCATTTTGCATGCTGAGGGGGAGACAAGTGGCATCCACACAAGTACCACTATGGTTGACTAGAATAAAGGAAGATGATGAAGTGAACATGGAAGAGGTTGTGTATAGGTTGGAAAATAGCAAACCATTAATGAAGAAATGGAGCAACCGGAGAAGAGCAAACCAAAGTTGTGAAGTCAGGGAAGGAGACTGGATCAAAATTCATCTGCCATGTAAAGACCAAATGACAGGGTCGAAGTTCAGAAAACCCATAAAAGTCATATACAAAGGGACCAATCAGATCTGCACAGACGACGGCTGTACGTGGAACACGGAATGTGTGGCATTGTATGAGAAGCATCAGACAACCAAGAGAGAGCCCAATATGAGTTTAGTCCCTGCAACCGCAGAGACCATAATGCAACAAGAGAGCAAGAACTGGAGGCACCAGCAAGGGATGTCATATCATCCACGTGCACCCCAGAATAGTATTCTGCTCATGTCCCTCCATGCAAGGTGCCAGCATTTGCCTCATTTGCCCCAGGACACAAAGCAGCACCCAGACCCATGTATGCCACAGGGTCCGTACACCACCACAGAATTTAGGCCCAATGCAGGTAATCACCCCTGCACAAGTACAGCCTATACAGTATCCAACTCCAAATGTTATGCAGAACATCACACAGCAGGTGCCTGCACAAGCTACCACACCACCAGAGGAACAGAACATTGCCACGAGGGACAGTGACACCTTACACAGGAGCAAGTGTACTATGAGGAAAGCCTTTCCCACTCACAGAATGTTCACCTTCATGGTGGATACAGGGGACACCATGTCCAGTATAAGGAAAGGGAGGTTTCCTTTAACCAACAGAAACATTGACATGCAGGGATAATATGGGGTATTACTATGTTTCCATTCACAGATGATCTATAGATTACTGTAGGGACAAAGTAAGTGTTGACACCATTACTATACAGCACAGAGACTCCAGTAAACACATTTTATTGGGAAGAGACTTCTTGAGCAAATTGATTATGACCATCTCATTTACAGATAAAGGGATACTGTGCTCCACAACTGGCATTCATTATAACAGAGTAGCAGCAGTAGTCAAAGCGCTATGTAGCACCAGAACATTTCTGTTTAGACCAGTGGTTCCACAAGAAAAAGCATCTCGAACAATGTTCATCCTACACATAGAAGCAGTGATCACCTGAAAAGATGCAATCATTCTAACAGGCACAGTGAAGAGGGATTAGAAATGGTGAACAGTAGTATGCATACACCCCACACTGCCATTAAGAGGAATAACTGATGAGCAATTATTTACTTACACAGAAGAGGAAGTGGAGATATTGTTTGAAATATGCATAGCCTGCCACATGGTAATACAGCACAGAGAAATACCAAACTGAATGTTGACTGCCACAACATCATCATCACAGTGGAGGAAATGGCAAAAGTGCACAGCTGTCTTTGGACCAGAGCCCTCATGATGTAGGGCTACTGAACAGCATCAAAGCAGTGAGTATCAAACTCAAACCAGATGTAATATTCCCTAGAATAAAACAGCACCCACTGTCAAGAGAGACAGATGAAGACATATGTGATACCTTTATGCACTAGTTGAGCAATGCATAATAATTCCATTTACTTCCCCATGCAATATTGCCATTTACCCTGTGAAGAAAGCAAAAGGTTAATCGTGGAGGTTCATACAATATAGTGGAGGCAGAATATACATTAATGCCCAATCCAGCCTCATTACTGTGCAATATCCCCACAGATGCAGCTTATTTCACTGTAATTGGTCTACCAAATGTATTATTTTCAGTGTCATTGCATCCAGATTCCCAGTATCTCATCACATTCACCTACTGTGGATAGCGATACCAACACACCCAATTACCACAAGGGTACTATGATTCCACCTTTGTCTTCAATAGGGTACTCCAAATGGACTTAGGAAACATACAAATAACAAGCGTGGTACTACAATACGTAGATGATTTGTTAGTGTGCAGCACAACTGAAGAACAGCATAGGAAACACACAATATGGCTCCTAAAACTCCTCACAGACAAAGGGTTTACAGTAGACAAAGAGAAGTTGCAGTACTGCCAAACGAAGGTAGTGTACTTAGAGCAGGTACTATCCTCAGCAGGGAGAAGAGTCACCCCAGATAGAGCAGCAGCATATTACAGTCAAGGGAATGCAGCAGTTCCTAGGCTTGTGTAACTTTTGCAGGACATGGACTTTTGACTATTCCACATATGTCAGGCCCTTACTGCAAGCACTAAAATATACCCAAAAGAGAAGGTGTCCCTGAATGTTGAACATGCAGTTTTCGCAATTTTGGTAAGTAATAGGTCAGCCCTCATCACACACAGAGCCTCTGGTTACAAGGTAATATTGTCAAACCCATCCGGTAACATAAATAGGAGTCACATTGTGAATCCAGAAACATTTGTAGCAAAGCCTGTTGAATCACAAGGTCAGGTACACAGAACTGTGCAGTGTATGAAGGAACATCTGAAGAAAGCAGCAGAGCGAGTGAGGATGTACTCAATACAGAAGACGTGCTGCACATAATGGGTCATTGATGATAGATCAGGAGAATGGAAAAGGGCACACAGGCACACAGGAGAAGTAGTAAGATATGTGAAGGGACAGGAAGAATAATATCAAATAGTAATGCAAATAAGATTACTCTCACACTATTCAGAGCTAGTGCAGCAAAGGCAATTATCAGAATCGTACAACTTAATGTTTATTGTGCACATTGTAGAATTTCAGATAAAAAATGACCCAAGAGAAAGCATTATGGATGCAGGGGTGTACATGATTACCCAAGGAAACTGTATGGAGACAGAACATTACAGGTACATTAGTGATTTTTTGGAATTCTTTACCATCACCCTGTAAGAACTTCAATATCCCATGCATACCCCCATGCAGTACATAGCAGTGAATATAAGCGAAGACTGGTTCATTCCGAACATATCCTAGCATGTGGACAAGTTTGTGGCCAATTGAACAATGTGCCACATGTTCAATCCTGGACATACTTTGAAAACCCTGAAAGTGACACTGCCCCACTGTCATGCCTCTGCCTCTTAAGGCACCTTCCCCTGGTGTGAGCGTACAACCATCTTTCCAACAACAGAATCAATTTGCCTTCAGAACGGCAGTCAAACCGTTCTATACAAAGTCGAGGCTTTTTGATGCACTCCCGGGAAAGCGGCGTTACCTGCATAAATACTGCTAGGAGTCACGTGTTATCTTTTAGACACGTGTGTTGATGTTGGCGTATTTAGGTACGTCTTGCAAACAGAATGCTGCTTCTGATTGACATTTTTTCTCCTCACCGAAGCTGCAGTGATTGTGGAATCTTCCTATTTTTCACATTACCAGCATTCTAGTTGAGCAGCAAGTCCTTCACCTTTTCCCAGTGGTTGCTGCTTTGTCACGCTTGGAGACTGGGGGTTATTCTGCTTACTTCCGTACTCCACCCGCTACGTGGAACGCGAGTCGGAGCTCTTTCATCTTTTCATTTATTCAGAGTCCGTCTGTCTCCCGTGACCTGTTGTGCTTCGCTCATACGAGGAACGTAAACTTTTGGTCTTTTCAGCATTCTCATCAGAATCGAGTGGCACGGAAGATCCGGTTATTCAACACACAATTTCACTTGCTACTTTTTTACATTGTTCCTGCACCATTAGAGAGGAACCTGCCGTATTCCGGGCACTCACAGGTATACCTCCTCTGACTTCCTCATAACCATAGATAGAAGAACGCCAGTTACTATTTTCTTTTTCTGATTGCAGTGGTGCACTGAACTATTGTGGTGATACTATCCAAGGGCATTGGACTAATATCAAGGGAGGATTTACTTTGGATTCCAGTGTGAACTCTTTATATTGTTTTGTGCACCGTACTTGTGGACGCTTTCCTGGATGCACCAACCCGGATCTAGTTCGATCCTCGTTCCATGCGGGATTAGATTTCCTACTAACATTTCTTTGCCTGGTCTGTGTTTCTACTTGTGGATTATTGACTATTACAATGGATTTTCTTCTACGTTCAATACTCCCTATAAGGTTAGTTGAGATTTAGATAGAGGTAATATAGGATAACGGTTAGTAGACAGATATTGATTGTGTTTGTTTCCTTTACACAGCTTGGCGAGTGTCTTTATTACATGCCCTTTCCATTGATTCCTCGCTCTGACTGTGTTTAAATATCAGGCAGAGGGTGTCATAAATTGAAAGGTTTTCTACCTCGTTACTCTGTCTTCTTCCATTTCCCATTGAATCCTTTTATGGTCATCAACAACTTGTATCCTTTTTAGGGTTCTGTTGCATGTCTGTTTGCATCTGATTTAGTGGCTGCTCCATGACACCCGCCCCTTGGGCCCTTCAAGGAACACCATGTAGATTTTGTTGACATGGCTAACAGGTGTGGTAAATTTCATTACATGATTGTAGTAGTATGGCCATTTTCCAGATGCATTGAAGTTGGTCCATGTGTACACGATGATGAGAAATCTGCAGCTGCATTTTTTATCAGAGAGGTATTCCAAAGTGGCGAATATCTGATTACCTGAGTTCTGACAATGGCCCTCAATCTGCAAATTAACTCTTCATTGAAATCACCAAATTATTGGGAATCAAACAGAAGCTTTGTACAGCGTACCAGCCACAAGCCAATGGAAGAGTGGAAAGATTAATGGGCTGATTCATGAAATTATTTGTGCCGAAAAAAACAGGGATTTGAGCGCCATTCTGCCCGCAAATCCCCATTTGTTAAACAGGGATTTGTGAGCAGAAGGGCGCACAAATCCCCGTTTTTCGGTGCACAAATTCCATGAATCAGCCCCTAAATTGTTTTCTGAAAAACAAGCTAGCTAAAAATTGTAATACATTTCAAGGAGCTGGCTATTTTGCCTGCCCTTAGCACTGTTCAGTTTGCACAATCAGCTGCGGAAAGACCGCCACCTGTCACTGCATATACTGGTTGCCCCAATGCCAACAGCAACAGCGGCTCACAGGAGCACAGAAATCCTGGGGGAGGAATTTAATGTTTATCTTAGGGACTTGTCAACTTGTGCCAAGCTTATATTCCACCAGGTAATCTCCAAAGTGCCACAACAAATTTAAGCAGCAGAGAGACATCACAACCTGTACAGCTCCACCCCAGGGAAAGAGTATATGCGTGAGCACAAAACAGAAGTGAAACAGCCGAACTTCCAAGGTCCTCATGAGGTGATACACGCCACACCCAGCGCAGTGAAGCTGAAAGACAGAAGCACCTGGGTTCACTAGACAGACATTCAAAGGGACAACAGGACAACATCGGAATCTCAGTAAGAAGCAGACACAGAATTAACCAAAGTTGAGTAAAGTAGTATAGAGACTATGGAAACCTATATGGATTTAGTGCACCCGTTTGGGAAAACAGGAGCAGGGATTCTGTATTTCTAAGGCACAAATAGAAAACAGTAAAAGAATGAATAAATTGTAGATAGGGTTATGTTGCTTGTTTTTCTCTCTTCTCTTTTCTTATTCTATGTTGAAAATAATGAATGTAGTGGTTGAAAATAGGGGAATTAACAGAGCTAAAGTAATGAATGTACTTGCAATTAGAGATAACCTAGTGACCAGATGTAAAAGAGAAATTCAAATAGAAGAAAATATACATGCTAATACCATAGATGAGCATCATTCGGAAGGGACACATATTTGGTATGACACAATGAAAGAGATACGCAGGACCCAGAATAATGAATCATGGTATTTATGTGGGTTAATACCGCATGCAGTTGGCATACCCCGACTGTTCATACCCAAGGAAGTGCCAATATTAGAGGCACAGTGCTTAGCACACTTAGTACTCTGCAAGATACAAGGGCAGTTTCAAGCACTTACAGTACAGACACTATTGGAGAAAGTAAATAAAGGTGAATGTGCTGGAAAAGAAAGAAAATATTATATATACGCTGTGCTATCAGAGCGTGAAATTACATTTAAGTAGCAACCTACTGGAATAAGAAGTTGATGAAGGGGAAAGCAGTGTCCAAATGAGAGTGACTTGTTGGGGATACAGAAAATGTCATAAAAAATGCAAATGAGATATAAGCTTCATATGCTAGTTGATTGACACGCTTACAGGAACATGATAAACCTGTTAAGGCACAGAACTCATTTGAACTTCATTCTATTTCAGGGCACAGAAAGCATACCTGTAGGTCAGAATGTAAACTGCAACATAAGTTACCCTGGCATAGTGAAAGTTATGTTATATAACTTTCACTTTGCCAGGGTTGCCCCATGAAACAGTCACGTTAACGGGTGTATTTTGGATATGCAAGAGTAAGGCTTTTTTTCATCTACCATCATCATGGAATAGAGTCTGTTCACTCATGACACTTTGTGAGCTAGTATTCCTTATCCTAGAGAAACATCTTTCAATCCCAAATGCACAATAAGTCAATTCTGTTTCAAAGGGCCCACAGGGCAACAGGGAGGGAACATGGGATTGAAATAATAAATGCAATAGAGGAAGAGCACACACCTATGATGCCTTGTGAGTGCTCAGGACATGGAAGTGCAGTGAGAAGAGGGGAGGTAGGGAGTAGGGGTAGGTGCTGGAATGTCCATGAACGTATGTGAGCAGTGAATGAAGTGCATAGTATGGTGTCATGATTCCTGCCCCTCATGTCCTCAGCCCTCCAAGATGTCAGACTGGAGCCAGGCTATGATCACCTATATGGCCCTCAAGGGCCTCTCCATCCCTCCAAAGACCCACTTGGGGTCAGACCTGGCGCTTGTGGCACCAGACTCACTCACTCCCATAGGATAACATTGGGGATTGGACTTGTAGTTCATTGATGGGGACAAGATGGATGCCCCCACATATTTCGGTTCCCAGAACTGCATGTGCAGTCTAGTCTTTTGGGTGTGGTTCAGCCCACAGACACCTGGGATACCCAGAGACTATTTAAGCCTGCCCAGGCTGAGAAACATGCTTTGTGTTTTCTGCACCTGCAGCGTGACACTCACCATGTTCAGATCGGTCTCCAGCAGGCCTGCATCTTTCTTCTGCGTTCAGTTCCTGCAAGAACAAGGACACCGTTAGGAACAGCCGTACCTTGCGGCGCTTCTGCCCATCATTCATCACTCCTTCTGTTCTGTGGGCATCTTCGGCGGTGTCATTCTCATCCCGGCATGCCGCTTCCTAAGGAAAAGGTAAAAGAACAGAAAAAAGGCATCAGTAAGCATTCAGCAAATCTTTGCTTATTTTTAAAGACAGTACGAGCTTCAAACGCTTACCTGAATCCCAGCCACTCTGAGGGAACTCTGTCTCCGGAACTTCTCATCCACCTGCAAGAGGGAAAAGACACTCCAGGTTAGCGTGGAAACATCTAGAGGTGCTGCATACCGCGCTTACTCACCGCATTTCTTCTTCATAACCGGCATCCACACTGAAACCGTTGCGGCACCTAAAAGACACAGAAAAAGAAATCAGTTCAATATAAATACGAAAGGGGTGCATCGCGCATCGCGCTCTCACTCACCTTCAGTGCTACTCATCTCAGCAGCATGCCGCCATCCGCGGACGCCGGCCATCATCTAAGGAAGGAAAGGAACAAAGTTAGAGAACTGTTCAAAAGACTCATTATACTAACCTGTCAGACTCTTGTCAGTGAAGTATCTAGGCAGCAACGAGCCCGCATAAATCAATGCGCCCCTGCGCTGAAAGCAGGACGGAAAGGACACTTTCCAAGAAAACAAGGTGAGCTGTGGATCAAAGGGAAGGGTTGGACCCCGGGGAAGAAGGGGTTCAAGCACACAGAGACAATACAGAGTTAAACTCTACCAATCCTGTGTTTCAGGCCCAGACTCCAGTCGAGTAGACTCCAGGGAAGAGTTTGAGGTTGCAAGAGGTCAGAACAGGCTGAGTGACGTCCCCGTGGATACCAGGTGAGCATTACAGAACACAAAGCCTCACATCAAAATTCACCTGGGCGTCATGGAATTGTCAGAAACCGACCAGTTAGCCCACATGTTGGGGCAACTACATTCCAAAGTACATGCAGCCAGGCAGGAGACCAACACCCTGAGGAGAGAGCTGATAGTAGCCAAGGAACGCACTGATGATTTAAGCCGGCAACTTCTCCAGTCACAAGCAGGGCATGCACCATTTCCGGGAAGTGTGCCCACGATGCCAGCACCATCAGCCAATCCCATTCAGATAACCCTTCCTGGGAGAGGTTCCCTTGGCCCCACCCAAACGATTTACGGGGGATCCCAAGAGGTTTGCCACGTTCATGAACCAGTGCCGCCTGCACTTCCTTTGTAGACCAGGGGCCTTTCCGAATGACCAATCACGGGTCGCTTTTGTGCAATCCTACCTGAGTGGTAGTGCCGCGGACTGGTCTGTACCCTTTGTGGCCCAAGACGATCCTTTGCTGCATGATTTAAGGGGCTTTCAGCAGGAGATGGAAAAGCTGTTCGCCCGTCGTACTTATGGGCAGGCATTAGACAACAAACTTCTGTCCCTACGCCAAGGGAATCAAGACCTATTTACATACATAGCCAGTTTCAATATACTCGTAGTTGAAGCAGAATGGTCAGTGGAGAAGAGAACCATGTTATTTCATGGGGGATTGCGGGGGGAGCTCAAGGATGTTCTCGCACAAGTAGTGAACCCCCCAAATGACTGCTCAGAATTCATTGACCTTGTTGTACAACTAGATCATAGGTTGCAGGACCGAAGAGCAGATCGAACCAGACTGGACCATCACCTTATGCATGTGCGTTCAAAGGACAAAATTGCCCGCACAACGGAAGGTCCAGGAAAACCAATGCAAATCGGGGGGGTCAGATCCCCCTTGACTAAAGCGGAAAGGGATAAAAGAAGACAGCAGCAGTTATGTCTGTACTGTGAAAGGTCAGGTAATTTCCTTAAAGAGTGCCCTGTGAAGCCACCGAGGAGGAAGTTAGGGGCCACGGACAAGGAAGATACCATCAAGGAATTGGAAAACTCCCAGCGAAGAAAGTGAACTACAAACCTCCCATTTTGCACTATCTGTGGTCTTGATCAATCACCAACAACCATCTCAGATGCACGCAGTAAGAGCGTACATTGAGAGTGGAGCCGTTGGGAATTACATCGACCAGGATCTTGCGGCAAAGATGGGGCTTCCGTTACGCCCTAAATCAACCACCGACACTGTTACCACTGTCGATGCCACGGAAATAGCTTCTGGTCCAGTATCCCAATGCACTGCAGCTTTAACCCTTCTGTGCCAGGATGGACACCAAAAATCTATCGTTTTCAACCTCATTAAGGCACCACAGTTCCAGTTGATTTTGGGAATGCCATGGTTGGTAGCTCACAATTCTCGAATCGATTGGCGAGCAAAAGAATTGGCCTTTCCCGAGACTTGCGCCCATACATGTTATCGCCAAGAGAAACAATGAATAGACACCAGAACCTCCACGCTTGCGACTGTGGCAATCAGCACCCTACCAAGTGAATACCAGGACTTTCAAGATGTCTTTCAGAAAGAACAGGCTAATACCCTGCCACCGCATAGACCATACGATTGCCAAATCGAACTGATACCTGGCGCACAAATCCCTTGTGGGTGAATTAACGCACTCACAGAACCAGAAAACCAGCACCTGAAGGCCTATCTTGACCAATACCTGGCCAACGGGTTCATCCGTCCCTCAAAGTCTCCAGCAGCCAGTCCTCTATTCTTCGTATTGAAAACGGAGGGGGACTTGAGAATGTGCATTGACTATCGCGCACTGAACCAGATTACCATAAAAAACCACTACCCCCTGCCACTGATCCCTGAATTGCTTGATCAAGTCAAAGATGCCAGAATCTACACAAAACTAGACCTGAGGAAGGGCATAACACCTTGTTCGCGTAAAACAGGGGGACGAATGGAAAACCGCTTTTCGCAAAAAATACGGCTTGTACGAATATCAATTAATGCCCTTTGGCCTTTGCAACGCGCCTACAGCATTTCAATATTTCATGAACGATGTCCTACGGAAATTGATTGATGTCTGTGCTCTACTGTACATCGACAATATTTTAGTATATTCCGAATCAAAGCAGGACCACGTTAAACACGTCTGATCCGTATTGGAGAAACTCTGTTAACACCAGCTCTTTGCCACGCTCGAAAGGTGCTCATTCCACTTCTCTGAGGTGGAATTCCTGGGCTTTATTCTCAGCCCGAATGGAATCCGAATGGATGTACACAAGGTAGATGCTATCCTGAACTGGCCATCCCCAAATTCATTCAAGGGGGTTCAAAGTATGCTGGGTTTTGCAAACTTCTACCGCTGGTTCATTCCAGGATTTTCGCAAATCGTGCATCCCATCACTTCATTGCTAAGGAAAAGCAACAAAAAGTTCCACTTGACAACAGAAGACGAGGAAGCTTTCCAGGAACTCAAAGCAAGATTCACATCTGCCCCAATCTTACGCCACCCTCGCCTTGATCTCCCATACCTGGTGGAAACGGACGCATCAAGCATGGCTATGGTAGCTGTCCTCTCACAAAAGGACCCCAACATGGGCCATTTACACCCTGCTGCTTTCTGGTCTCGTAAATTCACACCCCCTGAACTCAATTACGCTATCACAGACAAAGAACTCCTGGCCATTAAGTTAGCCTTTAAGGCATGGCGGCACTACCTTTTGGGCGCCAGAAACACAATCACTGTAATAACTGACCACCGGAACCTCCAATACCTAAAAACGGCAAATGCCCAATCCTCACGACAACTACGTTGGGCTCTTTTTTTTGCTGAATATGACTACGCGATTACATTTCGACCAGGGGTGAAAAATGGGAAGGCCAATGCCCTTTCCCGTAGGGGGTGGAAGAGCAAGGGTATCAGACCCCTGACCCAATAGCAATCATCCCGAGTGACAAGCTCCTAGGAATCACAGCAACCATAACTCAGAAAGAATTACATGAAGAAATCCAAAACCTGATGAGTCCGGAGCAATTACAAGCGTGGAGTGCACAAGGAGAACATTACATGATAAAAGATCAGTTGCCCTACTTCTGGAATCGTTTATTCTTACCAAACTAAGAACTACGAGAACAAGTCATGTCCGGTTATCATGATTCCTTGATTGAGGGTCACCCCGGAATCGCTAAAACCGTAGCCAAGGTAAAACGAAATTATTGGTGGCCCACGTGGCGTAAAGACATTATCTAATTCATCCTATCTTGTGGAGTGTGTGCTCAAAACAAGTCATCCAAGCAGAAACCGGCTCGGCTATTACAACCATTGGAAATCCCACCATCACCCTAGCACACGTTGTCCCTCGATTTTATTACTGACTTACCACCCAGTCAAGTGTTTAACACTATTCTTGTGGTCGTGGACCTATTTTCAAAAATGGCACATTTCATTGCTCTTAAGGGGCTCCCAAATGCTTGCACTCTGGCAAAGGTATTTCTTGAAGGCATTGTACGGCTCCATGGGTTTCCTTCAGTTTTAATCTCAGACCGAGGTACTCAATTCATATCTAACTTCTGGAGAAAATGCTGCTCTATGGCCCAGATCGACATCCGGCTACCCACCAGTCACCAACCCCAAACGGATGGTCAAACTGAGAGGACAAATCAGACGCTTGAGCAGTATCTGCATTGCATGTTACACTAGGCTGAAGGAAGCTGGTTTGACCTATTATGGATGGCTGAATATGCTTATAATAATTCCCTACACACCAGCACTGGGCAGACACCCTTTTATACCATGTATGGCAGGAACCCACATACTTGTGAGTTGGACATTCCTACCACCCTGGAAATGCCAGCAATCAAAACCTTGCACACAAACATTTCTCAAACCTTTAAAAGGGCAGCTGAACACCTACTTGAAGCTAAGAATCGGCAAAAGAAGTTTGCTGATCATCACCGAGCAAAGGCCCCCAACTACCAAGTGGGATACAAAGTCTGGCTGGCGTCTAAACATGTGTCCATTAAAGGAACCCAAACTTTCCGTCCAAGATACCTGGGTCCATTCACTGTCACCTCTGTGATATATCCTGTGGCGGTCAGACTAGCTTTGCCGTCAAACATGCAGATTCATTCTGTGTTCCACGTGTCTCTCCTTAAACCTGTTCAACCTGGGACCCGGGTAGCAACGGCACCGCAGCCAGTAGTAGTCGCCGGGGAGCAAGAATTCGAAGTCAAGGACATCCTGGATTCAAAGTACGTCATATCCAAATTATAGTACTTAGTAGACTGGAAGGGGTATGGTCCACAAGACAGGACATGGGAGCCTTGTGAGTACATCCATGCACCTCGCTTGCTTAGACGATTTTATCAAAACCATCCAAACAAACCAGGACCAGACAGAAGAGCCACCTTGAGAGGGGCCTGGGGGGGGAGTGCTGTCATGATTCCTGCCCCTCATGTCCTCAGCCCTCCAAGATGTCAGGCTGGAGCCAGGCCACAATCACCTAAATGGCCCTCAAGGGCCTCTCCATCCCTCCAAAGACCCACTTGGAGTCAGACTTGGTGCTTGTGGCACCAGACTCACTCACTCCCATAGGATAACATTGGGTATTGGACTTGTAGTGCATTGATGGGGACAAGATGGATGCCCCCACATATTTCGGTTCCCAGAACTGCATGTGCAGTCTAGTCTTTTGGGTGTGGTTCAGCCCAGAGACACCTGGGATACCCAGAGACTATTTAAGCCACGTCCAGGCTGAGAAACATGCTTTGTGTTTTCTGCACCTGCAGCGTGACACTCACCATGTTCGGATCGGTCTCCAGCAGGCCTGCATCTTTCTTCTGCGCTCAGCTCCTGCAAGAACAAGAACACCGTTAGGAACAGCCTTACCTTGCGGCACTTCTGCTTATCATTCATCGCTCCTTCTGTTCTGCGGGCATCTTCGGCGGTGTCATTCCCATCCTGGCACGCCACTTCCTAAGGAAAAGGGAAAAGAACAGAAAAAAGGCATTAGTAAGCATTCAGCAAATCTTCGCTTATTTTAAAAGACTGTATGAGCTTCAAATGCTTACCTGAATTCCAGCCGCTCTGGGGGAACTCTTTCTCCGGAACTTCTCATCCATCTGCAAGAGGGAAAAGACACTCCAGGTTAGCGTGGAAACATCTAGAGGCGCCGCATACCGCGCTTACTCACCGCATTTCTTCTTCATAACCGGCATCCACGCTGAAAACGTTGCAGCACCTAAAAGAAACAGAAAAAGAACTCAGTTCAATACAAATACGAAAAGGGTGCATCGCGCTTCGAGCTCTCACTCACCTGCAGCGCTACTCATCTCAGCAGGCCCCAGATAGCCTTGTGGATGATGCAGAGTGATTTGAATTTGATATGTGAAGCAACCAGGAGTCAGTGGAGATTTTTTAGTGCAGGAGAGATGCTTTCCTTTGGCTTAATGCCAAAGATAAGTCTTGCTGACCTATTATGTATTAGATGGAGGGGTGATAGTGTTGAGGAAGGTAGATTCAAGAGAAGGCTATTACAGTATCCTAGGGAGAACCAGGGCTGAGGTAACATTGATCTTCTGGGGGTAAGTGAGAAAAGGGAGAATTCCATTGAAAAGGAAGAGCTGAAAATTGGACTTCTTGGCAATGTCGTAAGTGTGAGGGACAAAGGAGACAGAGGAGTCAAAGATGACTGCAAGGTTTCTAGCCTCAGATGAAGGAGCATGGGGAGAGCCCATAGAGGATGGCCAGAGTGGGGGGAAAAAGAGGGATCAGGGGTCCCAATGGGAATGATCCCGATCATGCTGGCATTGACAGAGAGATCATTAGATGAGCACCAGGACTGGATGGCAGATAGGCAGTCTGGGATGATGGAAGATGCAAGAGGGTCAGAGAGACATTTGAAAAATAGTTTTGTGTCATCTGCTTAGCACTGTAAATTGGTGGAGAAGGAGGAAATGAGGAGTTCCAGCTGAGCAAGGTAGGTATGGAAGAGCCAGGGGGAGAGGTTTGAGCCAGGAAGACACCACAGGTAGAGAAGGAAGTGGGTGAGGAGATGGTGCCCAAAATTACTTAGGACAATAGATTAGTTAGGAAGGAGTTCAGCCAGTTCAGTACTCGCTCCGAGATGCCAAGCGTATTATGGAGCCTTGTCGAAGGCAGAGGAGAGATCAAGTAAGATGAGGACAGCTGGAGATTTAGAGTCCAGAGATGCAAGCAGTTCTTCACAGGTGTTCAGAAGAGCAGTTTCTGTGCCTCTGGATGCTCGGAATTCAGATTGATGGTTGTGGAGACCACCAACACGTTAAATATGTCAGGTAAGTTGTGGGAAGGGCAATTTTTCCAGCAGTTTCCCAAAGAAGGGGTGGGGTAGTTGGCAGGACAGGTAGGGTCTGCTGAAGATTTTTTCAGTTGGGGTCGCACAAGGGAGTGCTTGAGGGAGGAGGGTAAGGATCCAGTGTCAAAAGAGTGATTGCAGAAATCAGAAAGTACGGGGAAAGAGAGCCAATGTTGTTGATGATGGTTCTGGAGGAGCAAGGGGAAACCTGTTTGAAAGAGACCTTCATAGAGCAGACAACTCTGGTGACTTCCTCAGGTGTTACAGGGGAGAAGGAGGAGACAGAGGAGGCGGTAGGGTGTGAAGGAGTCAGGGGAGTGAGGGACCAGTTGGGTGGGGTGGGATGGTACCATGGGTGCTCAGGATGTCTAGAGTTTTAGTTGTGAAGTGTGTGGCCAGGGCATTGCAGAGGGCCTGAGATGGAAGAGAGGAGGAGGAGACTGAGAAGGGGTTGGCTAGTTCCCTACAGATTTTAAAGAGTCCATCCCTGTTGTTGGAAGGACCAGATACCTGTGGCTGGATGTGGGCCCTTTTCTTGGCATGGATGGAGAGTCTCTATTGTCTTTGGAACATGCAGGAGGCCAGTTTCTCAGAGGGTGAACCTGATGTTTGCCACTTCTGTTCCGCAGTTCTGCACTTGCGTTTCAGTGCTGCAAGTTCTGAGTTGTACCATGTGTTACGCTTGGAGGCAGATTTTAGGGGGTCCTTACGACTGGGGAAAGAGTGTCAAGGGTGTTTGTAATGCCCAAATGGTGGCTGCTAAGAGCAGAGTCTGCCGTAGAGTATGGGGGGATGAAGGTGGATGCGTAGACAGCAGCTGACACATGATTCATCGGATGGATGTTCATGAACGAGGTTGACAGAGCTGTAGGAGGTGCAGTCAGAGGGCCAAGGAGACCCAGGTGAGAGGAGAGGAGAGAATGGTCTGACCAAGAGAGTGGAGTGACCAGAGGTGGGGGGAGAGAGAGAGAGGTCAGAATGGAAGATGGAAACCAGAGTGTGTCCAGCCAAGTGGGTGGGACCAGAAGGGAGAATGGGGAGGGATAGGGAAGTGAAGAGGTCACGGAATAGGGTGGATGCTGTGACAGGGGAGTCCAGTTGGATGTTAATGTCACCCATTAGAAGGAGATTGGAGGTGGTTGAGTAGGGAGGAGCAGGAAACAGGCCATTTAGAGAGGAACATGGTGGTAGCGCGCGGGGGCCTGTAGACAGTAGCAGTGGTCAGAGAGGAGGATGGAGAAATGACCAATTGAATACCAGGCTCTTGAAAGAAGAGTATAGCTGGGTGGGTATGAAGAAGCAACCCACTCATGGAATATTAAGGCAACTCCACCACCAGCACGGGGAGGTTGTGGCTTGGAAATTATCTTGAAGCCATCAGTGAGAAGGGAGTCAAAAACAGTGACTGAGCTGGCACTGAACCATGTCTCGGTAACAGCGAGAATGTCGAGGTCAGTGTCTTCAAGAAGGGGGAAGATGTTGGCTAAGTGTTTGTTGGCTGAGCGGATGTTAAGAGTAGCCAGGGGAAGGAGTTATCCACCTTTGAAGGTTTTCTGAGGGTGGTATACAGGGGCGTGATACACCAGTCAGAGGGGGAAAGACAGTGGTAGGAGGAGAGACAGATGAAGGATGAAAGTGAATGAGGGATGCCAGGCGCCTGTCAAAGAGGAATATGTTGGGTGAGGGCCCAGGGCCAAGATAGTGCCTGTGTGGTAGACATTAATGATGCAGGATGGTAAGAAGAAGCTGGCCAAGAGGACTTCCCACGTGGTGCCAACATTAATGGAAGAGGATGAGAAAGGGAGGAGAGTAGAAATGAGATGAAGAGTCTATAGATCTGGAGAAGGGACAGAGAAAGGGATGTTGGTAAATACTTATCTAGAAGTTGCACTAACATAAGTGTCTGCAATGGGTAGACCAGAGTTGGCTCTCAGTATGCATTTTTTGTGCTTTTTCCTTCCAGAATTTGTAAGAGAGGGAGGGTAGGTGATAGTGTAGCAGTTGGAGGAGATAGGAGAGATGGTGAGTGTCATGATGGTGGCAGAGGATCGTTGAAGGAAAGAGAAGAGAGGCTGCACAATACCTAAGTATGAGAGTGAAAGCAGGGTACAAAATGCAATTCATTTTGCGGTGCAGGATGTTAAAAAACACCTTGCGCCTTCTTGCAGTATCGGAGTACATTGCAGAATGCTGTCACACTGGCTAAGACTCTGTGAGATTGAACATTTTTATAGTTCCACTGTTTGTTCCTGTGAACATTTGTATGGAGTACTTTAAGGAGAACTGAAAGAATCGAAAGAACAAAACTCATTCATTTGATTGGTTAATTCATGTCACTTCTGCACACCAATCTGTAACGTCCATATAATGTGGGGGATGCACACAATGGTGCGCGCGGATTCTCAGAGTGCTGTCACACTGTCTTGCTGACTTGCTGCAGCTGCGGCCCTACGGTAAAACATGAACTGCTCAAGGTGAACTTATTAATGTATACAATTGAATGGTCTAGACTAATTTAATATTTCTGAGCGAACATTAGAAAGTAACATGTTCCTTGTTGCATACTGAATGGCTGAGTGGCTGATTGTGGATATTGTAGCGACTTGGAAATTGTATGTATGATCTGAGGAATGGAAAGCAGCTAGTAACAACGTCTCTTGCCGTAATTTTTCAAGACCGCTCTTTTGTCGACCAAGAACATATACAAATTGCTTTGGATATGCCACTGCTTCTTTGCCTGGGTGAGGGTACTTCGGGGAGAATGCGGGACCCCGTTTGGTGCCAATTGGTCAAAGTGGAAAAAGCTGAAAAAGTGCATGCTAAGCAAACAGCTATTGGACAAACAAAGCAAATAGTGGAAAATACAAAAAAATCATATTTTCTGCTCACCCATTGTGTCCTCCATCAGCAAGGTCCATCTGTACTTCCCCAGCTGTATGAGCAAGAAGTACTAATTGGAGAGGTATCTGTCAGCATTCTAACATGATTCAGGGGGAATTAAAGGAGGTGACACGACAAAGTTTGGGTAGAGCTTGAAAAGTTGATGAATGGGAGCAAGATACTATATTTTCTCTGAATAGACATGAAGCACAAGATTTAACAGAAATTTCTCTCAATGGCATGGATATCTACTCCTGAGCATAAACATCCCAGATGCCTTTAGACAATGCTTAGGCATCCAAATATGGAGGAAATATTAGGGATGGATAAAAGCAAAAACACACTTGAAGAAACTAATCAAGTTGCGTGTGTATTGGTTTCCTTGTGCTTAAAGTAGAGTCTAAGAATCAGACAACCTTATTAGAGTCATTGCTTTTTTAAATTTAACAATATAGGGATTCAAAATAAGATAAAATCCTTCCTTAATCATAATCAGTCGAAGATGTTACTAGAAACAATACTCACACTAGGGCAAATGAGCCATCCAGAATCCTCCTGTTTCATGAGTCAGATCATGCTCCTTGACTTTATTCAGGATAGAGTCCAGGATCATAGACAGCAATTGGGGGTTCTGAATAAATCAAGGTCGAAGTTACACAGTCGGAGTAAGATCACATGTTAAATGATACTGGATTTTAACACTTCTCATGTAATAGTGGTAGAAGAGTCCTTGTGGATTAGTCCACCAAAAAAGGAGGTAACAAAGTTGAGTAATAATAAAAGAGTTAAAACCACTTCCCAGTTGAAGGAAACAATAGCTTCTGAACTTTCTAAAAATCAACCTTTTAAACAATCACCAAGGACATTTTTAAGACATTTGACTAATCTGCCCTTGGTACTTTCTATTTTGCAAAATCAACAATTAAAGCAGCCAATGATATATAAAAAATGTGCTGCAAAGTTAAAGCATATTTCCAGCGAACATTCCACAGAAGGGCTGAATCAGCTTGAAAAGGTTTCATATAATGATGGCCATGAAAATTTGGGGGAAGTAGAGGATAGAGTGGAGATCTCTGAACTAGTGCACCAGTTTCCGCAAGCTCGGTTGGTGCCCACAGGAAATAGATGTGTAGCTCTAGCCGCACATTCTGATGATTCTTGACCTGATCAGATGCGCTGTATGGATGTGCATGGGGCCCCCTCCATGACTAGGAGAAATTAAGGTGTGTGTATCACTAACTTGGGGATAAACATTAAGAGTCAACAGGAATTGTCCGCGAGAGGGGGGAGGAAGTCAGGGAAGGGACAGACTTTTAGAGAAAGAAGTGATGGCACCAGGGCCTGTTTTTCATATGACTGGTCTTCCTCTTCCCCAGATGGAAATGCAGAAGGTCAACCTTCCTCCCCCTGGCATCATGGGAAGTATAAAATCAACAGCATTAAGAGACATGATTATTATTCTAAAAGGGGCAAGGGGCATGGATTATGGTAATCTACACTCAGACTCTACCACACAAAATGATAAGGAATGAATGATGGAAGCTAGATGGAATTGTACTCCTTTGAAGCCAAGAGATTCCTCTTCACATTCATTATTTGTAGAACATCTATTGCTAGAATGCCGGGATGTGAATTTAAATAGAACAAACATTTTAAGACTCTTTAATTCAGTGCAAAATGTTTTGTGCAATTTCAACTAAAAGGCATTGTCAGAGTGAACTTTTATGTAGAACAGATCGTGCGTTGTTGTACATTAACTCAAAGGTTGTTTTTGACCTTATATTGCAAGAAGTTTACTTGCTGCATCAAGTAGGCTGTGATGCTACTTACTATTGTGAATCAATAGAGAAGAGGGGGCGTCAAAGTAGTAATCCCCTCCCATGTTTTTTATGTAAGGATAAAAATTCAATAGTAAAGAATTATGCAGAATTGGGTGAAATGTGGCAAACTTGATGGCTGAATAACAAATTGTCACTAAAGATAATGATGAGTCCTGGGTAGGGGGGAACTGAATGGTACAAGAAATTGGCATTTTGAGAATTGGCAGCTTTGATAGTAATATCCATCTTTCGTTGCTCTCTTGGAATACTGGGGGACATAATAAATTACTTACAGATCCTGCACTATGTGAGATATTAAGACACCACACAATAGTTCTCTTTCAGGAAACGGGGTTGCTTGGGGGAGTATGCACATATAGATAAACTATGGTAGCACAATTAGCAACATCCAACACAAAAGGGTGGCCTTTGGATGGTTTACTCACCATGGTACGGTCGAACATGGATATTTCATTTGCTTTGGTGGATGATTCATTGACGGGTCTACTGTGCACTAACGTTAAATGAATGTTAGGGGGAAAAGCAACAAAATATTCTGATAATCAATGTATATTGGCACAAGGGCATCTGTTTGATAGATAGCATGATAAACCATTGCACTTTGCTTGTGAATAATTGGAGGAATGTGAATGTGGGAGTTAGGGTTGTGCTGGCTCCGAACTGAATTCAACCTGTATTGACTCTATTGATGACCATTCATTTAGTTGCTGTCTGAAAGTTAATAACCATATATGCCTTAACGGCTGGATAGAGTTAACTTGTCTTGAAGTAATTGGTCTGGGTATGTTAAATGGGATATCGAGAGTTGACCCGGTTGCCCATTATATCTGGCACAGTGGATTGGCTCATTCAGTTATTGATTATATATTAATGGAGGAGGATTTGCTGTGCAGTTGGTCTCCCTTGAAAATTACCAAAACAGACAAAAGTAACCATTGTTTCTTAACAACACATTTTAGCTTGCTTACGTCAGTCTAGGCAGATGAAGGGCCAAGAGATGTGTTAACTAATAGCACAGTGAACTACATTGTTTGGAACTTAAATTGCGTCAATAGGGTGAATGTTGATTTGGAAGACTGCCTTTTGCACTCGGCACGGGCATAGACAATGACTACATTGACGGTGGATCATTTTAATCCGTGGTTAGACAACATATTATCAAATGTACCCTTTGTGGGGCATCTGGTTAACACAACGGCAATCCAAAACACCTTCATAGATTTGATTCCAAAGTAGCTAACCGGAACAAATGGGTAAGAGCTGAAATTAAGACAATTAAAGGCAGGATTAGTGGAGAGAAAGAACAAATGATTCATGCAATTAAAACAATTATGGCTTACCTACAAAAAATGAGCAAAGGGAAGACATTCCTTGCTCCTCCAAAATGACTGTGAGACTATGCAAAGGATTTTGGGTTCTAAAAATTCATAGCCATTTTCTGGGTTAATAAATAATATTAATATCCTGCTGACACTACAGCAATTAAATCCCATTTTGTTGCTAGCATGGCTTTATTATTTTGAAGCAATGTTTTCCGAAAATGTTCCTAAAACTACATTTGTGCTTCCAGATAGACCTGATGATTGGTATTTAGAAGTCAACCAGGAAGTTATTCTAGAAATGATCTCGAAAGTTAGTTCTTCTCGAGCTTCTGGCCCGAATAAATTTGTCAAATTTGGTTATTCGCAGCAATCCTGTTGTGTGGTCAAACATTTTCATGTATTTGTTTACGAACATAGTTGAGTCAAATCGACTTCCAGAATCATGCCATGTTGCCTATTTCATGCCCATTTACAAGAAAGGGTTAAGATCGGAAATGGAGAATTATTGTCCCATCTCAATTTTGGACACTGATAGTAAGGTTTTTGCGAGACTACTATTGGTTCAACTAGAGACTTGGGCGAAGGAGACTGGACATCTAAAAAGAATGGCAAACAGGTTTTAGAAAATGTATGGGGCCGTCATGCAATGGTTTTATTCTAAAAAGCCTCCAAGCCTTGGCCTGATCGAAAAAGTATAAATCTATCTTCATTGTAACAATTTACCTCTCTTGAGTCTTTTGATATTGTGCAGCAGCAGCTGGAGCGTTTCAAGTGCCAGATGGCATTACCAATAAATTATCTCAGATCAAATAACCCGACATAGTGAAATAATATTGCAAAATACTACTTTATTATCAGCTCAAATAAAGTAGGGAAACCTGGTTAAGAAACAAATTGCAGCTAACACACTCTCATCTACATTTCAATTGCACAAAGGCTTTATACCTCGATGTGCATCAGCTATGACATCATTTTAAGTGACAAACAGTAAAAACATATAGAAGAGGGGGATTGGTTAAGGGAACATATATACCTATACTTTGTCTAGGTGTTAGTAACATAATTGGCTGCCACATATCTGGTAGGCACACCTTGAACTACCTCTAAATACATATTTTGTTTTTAAATAAATTGTTTATGTGTGGGCTATTTTTACCCACTCAGCTGTGCTATGCTACATCACCTTGCTGCATTAGGGCAACAAACAGCAAAATGGCTGTGCTGACTCCTGTTGTCACCAAGATCGCTAATCTACGTTTTTGCAACAACCAGAAAATGGCTGCACCACCCTGCCACCCACATTTCAGGTGGGGTGGAACAGAGTACTCACTGCAGGAATGTGCCAGTGTGCTCTGCAACATTTAACATAGAGTGAAGTGAAAGAGGCAGCATTACTTTGCTGAAAACCAAAAATGCCTCTTTAAAATGACATCTTTCAACCTTAAAAGTGCTGTTTGGTGCTAAATTCATCATTTTCTCATGAACCACTGTGGTTAAAAAGGCCCTGCAATGCCCAGGATCATCCATTGTGTCTCAGAGGAACCGGGCTTCACTTGAATGACAGCTCATGTAAAAGGTTTCTTTGAAAAGTCAACATGGGGCTTTGTTTTCATTTTACACGGGAAACACGTCTATTTTCTTTGCAAAAGTATCAAGAATCAGCTGTTCAGAGAAAGACTCTAAATAGATGCCTGTTAAATGTATCTATGCTGCAAAACAACTCCAACACTCAAGAAAATAACTAAGCTGTAGAAAGTGTGTATTTGCTGGAAATGAAAACCACATTTAAAGAAATAGTAAAATGTGCTTTTTCTGACTGAAGAGAGAAAATTGCCTATTTAAAAGTGAATTGTTGTTTGAAGGCCTGCGTATTTAGAAATGTAAAAGGATTTGCTGGTAAAAATGCACCTATAAACTGTTTTGTTTCCATAGGTTAAAGTCAAGATGTAAAATAAGAAAATAAAAGCTAAAAATAAGGATAAGTTGGCAAATTATATAAAAAAAACTTGCTCTGCGAGTTGCTAACCCTGAGAAAGGGTGACGCCTCATAAACTTCTGGCACAGGAAAGCGCTAATTGCTAGTTTGGAGGACTTTGAATGCACCAGGAACAAGGGAATATGAAAAGTTTGTAGTTCTAAATCTAATTGTATGCTCTTTCTTTGAAAACTTGGTAGAACTCATTACTGCATAAGGAACAGAAGTTGTAAAAAAGACAGATTGCGGGGAAAGTAGTGATGTTGCAAACATAACATTTTGCACACACACCCCAGGGGTACAAGCGCCTCTGTGTACAAAAAAAATGGATTTTGGTTCCAGTAGCTAGGGGAGGTTTCTAGACACTGTGAAAAATACCTCATAAACATGACATCCATTTTCTGTGATCCAACCAGCTGTGGCGGCAACTATGTATTGGTCCATTCCTAGCATTATGGGTGTGGGTAGTAAGCCTGGCCCCACCATATACTGTAGTGATGTCAACTGGCAGGATAAATAAGGGCACCTGACAGCACACAGAGTACACACTGATTCCTGACTTTCTTCCTGAATTCCCACGTGGTGTCCTGTTCCTGATTTCTTCATCCTACTTGATCCTGATTCCAGATTTTCATTACAAAGCCAAGGCCTATGCATTGCTGAACCCCTTTTCAGCTAGGCCTCAAATAAAAAAAATCCCAAAAACCCAAGGGAAGCATCATGATTGAGTCTGGCTTGCTACTACTAGATGCATTCCTGCACCAAACTTGCCATCCCACTGATCTATATTACCCAGTAACCAGAAGCGCCAGTCCAGTGCAGTCCGGTGACCAGAATGGCCCAGCTGATCCTGTTCCGCCAGATTTGCCCAGCTGTCCTTGGTTAGACCCGATCCGTGTGATGACCAGAACCCATGATGGTCCAAAATCCTAATTTAAAGTGGACTGTAAGTATTAATAGGAATCATAGAAAACCATAACATACCTTCTTTGCCTTGTCCTATCCTCATCTCTGAACCATCCTATCCTTACCTTAATAACTTGTAACCTTGTCAGAATCCTTATTGCAATCCTGTCTTTGATTTATCTTGTTAAGCACCATTTTTTTAGTCATTTTTATCTTGTGTAAATCCTAAACTATCAATCCTATTTCGAATGGTGGGTCTGGTTCCGCCAGAGCGGGCACTGGGAATCTGGTGTTGAAGTCATGAATCAACTCCATAGCTTACTGTGTCCCTCTTTGGTATTCTAGCCGGAATGATCTAGTATAGAGTAAAAACGATAGTAAATATTTTCTTGTCCAAACTGAGTTCTTTTTGTGTTCACTACCCGATTTTTCTAAAAATGACTCTCATTCTACATTACATATCTGCCTCAGTTTAATAGCTAGAGACCTCATTTCAACTCTGGATTATACCTAAGACATATAGCTACATCCCAACCTAACCACATTCAAAATCACCCATTTTTAATAAAAGATGTTTGGTTAATTGTAGGCAGGAATCAACATTTTTGCAAAACTTTACATGTGTTATTTTTATTCTATATTATTTTCAACCTTCCATTCAAATTCAAATTGTTTACTTTTGCTCGAACTATTGCTTATGATTGCTAGTATCCTTCCAATGTTGCTCCCATAGAACTTTGTACTGATTTAGGGATTTTTGCACATTTATTGTGTTTTATTCAGCATTTTCTGAAATGTCATTTTAAACAGTAAGATTTCAAATCCGTTTTTCTCTCTTGTTTGGGGAGGGAAGGTTGGATTTGAATTCTGTTTTCTATTCCTTGTTTCTGATTACCTGCTGCTTCCTTATATCTATTTAGAACTGCTTATTTCTGGGTGGAGGAATATTGCAGTGGGAAATCCTAACTTAAGTGCTATCTTTCCAAACAAGCCAAAAGTGTTCTTTTTTCTGATGTTTTATATTTTGTGTTGCTAAAGAGTGAATTTAAGTGTATTATATACCTTCTTATCTGTTATTGTCACCACATTGGTGACTGCTGCCCCATGTATGAAAAAGCATATGTTGATTTGAATTTTAAATAAATAAATACATATTACCTTTACCAACCAGCCTGATTCCTGGTCCATCGTGACCCGGGGTATTTGAAAAGGGTTGTGATATGAGTGGTGTATCACTCAAAATATTGAACCTATATTTATAATAAAATAGGCATTTTGGTTGTGCACCGCATACTAGGCTGAGACCAGGGTGCATCGCTTGATTGAAATACTTAACAGATTTTGGGGCTCATGCCATAATTTTGAGCTTGATTACCACCCGTGACAGTCTAGCACAGCAGACAAACCTGCAGAGCAGAGACACTTTGCTTGGTTGGTGTACTGCGCTACACTGTACAATTGCCTCCCAAAACAAATACTCCAAAACCAGGCATGTCTGTAAAAGTAAAAGTAAATCAACCCCAAAATAATTAATAAACAAAGAACATTCTCTAAATGGCGATCCAAGTGGAAATCAAAATGGTTAGGAAGCACTTCCTGCACAAGCTCTTTGTCAGGGGTGAGTGGCCAGAACAGAGTGAACATGTCTGTCTGCAGGAAATCAAAGAACAGGTCTCTGCCATGAACCTAGATATATGGCAGGACAAGGGTCCATTACACCAAGCTCTCAGTGAATTGTACATGGCCCAAAAATTAAAGAAGAGAAAAGCAAAATTGCCAGAATTGCTGCCTACCTATACCTCCGCATAGGAGTGATACGGGAAAAACACGCTGAAAACATAGTTCTGGCACTGAATCAAATTGAATCACTAGAGAGAATCCAGAATGATATAGACTCTGCAGAACAAAGGCTCCAGAAGAGCCAAGAATTGGAGGCAGATTCTAGACATTATGTCACAAAATTAAAAGAGGACCTGGCTCTCCTACAGAAAGAGAATGCAGAGCAGACACCCAATTACAGGCACTAAAAGAGGAGTGTTAGGAAAGGGTTCACTCTCTGCAACAGAGTCAACAGAAACTGGCGCAACAATTAAATTATAATAGAGCCTGCACAGAACAGATAGTTACCCTTCAAAACCAGAAAGAAACCTTGAAAGAGGAAAATAATACATTAATTATGAGAGACCTACACTCTCAAACAGAATTTGATGAGGAGCACCAGAAATCCAATGCCATCAGAAAACAAAGGGACAACCTGGCTGAACAAAGGGGCACCCTAAATCAGGAGAGATACACCTTAGGCCAGGAAGTAAGCCAATTAAAAACTGAGTTAGAGAGAAAAGCTGGCTCTCCAAGAGCTCAATAAATTAAACACAGCGTATGGGAAGCTACTGGGGCACGCCAGACGGGTGGAGGATGTTCTGGAAGAGAAAACCCAGGCCAAAGATGCTAAAACTCAGGAGGTGAGTCTCCTGCAGCAGAAATTGGCCCAGTATTCCCAGACCATGCAGGAAGCATAGACAGACAATGAGGCTCTCTGTGAAAATAATGATGGGCTCCACCAACAAGTAGCAACGCAAGAGCAAATCATTGAGACCAGTAAGGCCTTGATAGAGGAACAAAAGGCTCAGATTTTTGCTTATCACTAGGAAATAGGGGTTGGAAAAGAAAAGGTAGAGAGGGACAGAGCAACCCCTAATCATAACATAAGGACTCCTGTACTCAGGGACTCAAACCCCTTCAATACCATGAAAACTACAAGCTTCATGGCTACTGGCTCTTATGAACCAGGGGCCATGGGTATGGCAGTATTCAAAATGGTTGGTAAGGTGGGACTGACAGATCAGAGCCCCCCAGAAATTGATGGATGGGCATCCCTGTACAGATCCCCAAACGTTAGGGCTAATATCTCTGACCAGGAATGCTCCTATGAAAGGAGAGTCAAGGAATTGGATCCGCAAAAATACTGCCTTCCAAAGGATCAGTTTGTGAAATTTGGTGGGGAACGCCAGGAAATAAAGCCCAAAAAGAGTATCCCGAAGACCTCTACCCAGTTAGGGCAGTGGGTAGGGTACTGTGCCAATCCTGGGAGCACGGGAGAGTCAGAAGACTCTTCTGAGCACCACAGGAATAGGGGAACTAGGCCCCAACATTCTGCAAGCCATTCTCAAGCGCGCAGAATCAGGGAGTGCCTATAGGATCAAGAAGCCACCTCCAGTAGCAGTGCCTCTGAGTCTGTGGACGAGTGGACTCGGGTGACTAAAACCAAGAAGGCAAACAAAATTAAGAGAGCTATGAAAAAAGATCCCCTTAGGTAGATCAAGGTCATTAGGAGTGTTATAACTCCATATTATAAAAATGCAAAGTATTCTGTCTGGGAACACCGAGAATTATTTCAACAAATGATGGACACTTTTCATATAAAGGACAGCCGGAGTTCCCTACAGTATGTGAAATGGACATTCTCCCCTGAATATTCCAGTTTGTTTGCAGGACTGGAGGATCAGAACCACTCAAGATGGTCCACCTACCGGGCGGCCATCTTAAAACATTTCTCTACACACAGGAATCCCCAAGAGGCTCGCAAGGTGGCCTACAATTTGCAGTGCGGGGAAGATAAGGCCCCACAAGAATTTTATCAGGAGCTCAAACGCGCCTTTGCACAGACCACAAGGAGGGTGTGCACAGATAGTCGGGAGTTCATCACCACCTTCTTCCATGCACTTCCCAAATATATAATGACCCAGCTGGTGAGGGATTTTCATGAGAAGAGATCACTGGACTGGGTCATAGAACAGGTAACCCGCATTTATGAGGTGCAAAAACCGGCAGATATCAAATACAAACAAAAACCCCAAACCAGCCAACACACCTGCTGCTGCTAAGGTGGCAGAGGTGAAGGTTGCCCCAATTTTAGATCTGGAGATGGGGGGGCCTAAAAATATACCTGTACAAAATCCATCCAATCAAAGAACTAGAAGGCCCTTGTGACAATACCAGACAGGCTGTAATCAGGGGATAATCACACAAATGGGGCCCCTAACTCCCCTGACTACATCAGCCCCTGATACAAAGGTAACAAACCCATCCTGGGGTATGTGTGGACTCCCCCAGCCCAAGGGGGGATCCAACGAGGTAGGTACTACCCCAGGAAACTTCCCTCCTAACTTTCCCCAGGAGGGCAGTAATCCCCCAAATGCTGGGTTGAGTTTTTTCCCACGGTACCCTCAAAACCCCAACCTACAGAACCACCCTCCTTTCTTTCCCCACTTTCAAGAGTCCAGACAGCCAAATCCGGGAGCGGGGGAGCCAAGGGATAGTTACCCTTCCGTGGCTCACCTGGGATGGACCAGAGACCCCTGTACCAGCAGGAACAGGTGTCCAGGTCCAGAACCTGTCCCAGGATCTAGGTTGCATGTTGAGGGCTCAACAGAACCCTCAGATGAACATGGCGGCTCAGAATCACACAAACCAAGGGTCTGGTACTCCAGAACAATGACGGGGGAGCACCCCGACAACTCACCTTTTCCAGAGGAGGAGGCACGGGGGAAGGGAGGTGTAAAGCTTAGAGGAAGCTTCCTTACTCACTTGTGAAAAGCCCCTGGAAAACCGGGAACTGGAACAAAAATGTCATGCCCCCAAAAACCTGCAACCCAGGGAACAGAGGGTGGCTAGGAGAAATAAAGAACCCAAAAAGGCCCATGTTGTGGCAGAGGTTAGTGTCCTCCAATTTGAAGGAGAGGGATTCTCAGAGGATTCTTGGAAAAAAATCTTCTCCATCAGGGATGGGGGAACTCATCCCATAGAAAAATGGGTCCCAAGAGATCCTAATGAAGACTGGGGTGATGTTGGGACTGAGTCAGAATTGGCCATTATTGAACCCCACAATGATAATCAAGGAAACCAAACTGTCCATAACTATTCTGGTGACTGCCTCCAAAAGGGGGGGATGCAGCCCAGAATCAGAAAAAGGGGAGCTCAAAACTTCCCAAATGTCCAACTGTCACATTTTTCTTGCAGATCCCCAAGCTCCCACACAGAATCATGCCCAAACTATCCATGTGTCGGAGTCAAGAATCAGGAAATTGACCAACCAACTGGCCCAAAATGCACATTATCTTTGCCCCCTTGAGAGAAGGAGGGACGATTTTATGCCCTGGTCCAAATACAAGGGCAGTGTAAAGTGTTGGCACTGCTGGACACTGGATCCCAAGCAACTCTTCTGTCAAAGAGGGCCTTTGATCAGCTGAATTCAGGAAGGCAGAGAGATACCAGATCCCTCTCACTCATCTTCCTGGACAACTTCAGAACTTTGATGGGAATGAAATTCCTGTCGAGGGGACTGCGGATATGGAAATAAAAATTGGGCGACACAAGGTGAAACACCCGGTCATAGTCGTGACTCCAGAGGCCACACCCTGTCTACTGAGGAATGACATCCTGCGAAGGTTGTCCCCCCTTAAAGACTGTGTGAACAAGGTCCTCTGGACACAGACTAAGCAGCCAATAAAATTAAAACATAGTGTCAGTTTAAATGGCACATGCCATATGTTTGAACAAAAACATGATCATATTGAGTTCCGTTTTCAGAACAATCCAATACCGGACATGACAGTAATTGCTGTAGGACAACAAACTGGTGATGGGAACTCCTCTCCATTTCTGGAAATCAACCTTCCTTCCAGTTTCAAGTGGCTTTCCACACTGGAAGGAAATACTCTGAAATTCTATACTAATTCACAATCGGAAGAACCCAACTCCATAGTCAAGAGTGATGAGAAACCATTTCAAAGTTTAGCTGACATTCAGAAAATTAGAGAACAGTTATTCATCCCTATTCAGTTAAATGAGGGGAAGGAATCTGTTCTCGCCCGTGTGTGAGTGAACAATGGTAAGAGCTTCATCAGCAAAGCCATGTTTTCCGAAAACTTCCAAAAGATCCAGCCATTCCCACATTTAAATTGATCGATAAATGGGAAATGGACCTGGAAACTCCCAATTCCAAACACCTCCTGCCTAGCAGGTGTATGCTCAAAATTTCTATAGGCAACAAAAGCATAGTACATAATTGTTGGGTCATGCGAGATGTCCCTGCTGCATCCTATTTAGGCAGTGACATTCTCAATTGCTTTGCCATTAATTTGGACCTGATAAACTACAAAGCCTGGTCCCGATTACGGAGTAATAGCTTGGACTTTGATGCTTCAGAAAAAGCATTTTGGTCAGCCCAATTGCTTCTATATGCAGTTGAAGTTCAAATTGGAGAGGAAGTCACCATCCCAGAATGGACACGACTATTCCCACTTGAATTAAAAATTAAAAGAGTACAGAAACTGCAAAATCCTGATGCATATGTTCACCTCAATACCCATCTCCAACAGCAAGGGTTGGGTTAAACCCAACACGATTAGTCAATGTAGAACACAACACCATTTCAATATTGATTGATAACAGCGACCTAAGGAGTATCACTCTGGGTGCAGGCACAAATATTGGAATGGCGGTTGATGACCGACATTTTTCCATAGATCTAGGTAATGAAATGATAGGACCAATCCCCAAGGACTGTTGTGACAGTGATAGCGACAATGACATAACACCAGACAGAATCTTCACCAGTCATGGAGTGAATTTCCTAGTGCACTCTTCCTGCCCTTATGGTGAGGAAGTGGTCACCTGTGACTTCAGGAGGGATGAGGTGATCTTCCAGGTTCACAAGGACTGCCTCCCCTCCCTGAAGCCCTCTGCCCAGGTCAATACTTTAACCAAGGACCTCTCCACCCAGCTGGAGGAGGCCGTTGAAATAGCAAAACCAGAAGTCTTTCTAGGCTTCAGGCAAATGGTTAAAGAGAGAGTCAACCTAGCTGATGCCTGTAAGACTCTGGAGCAAAAGCAAAAGTTTAAACAAGTTTTCTTGGATTTTCAAGATGTCTTTGCAGTGGACTCATATGACTGTGGTCGTACCAAAATCCATACAACAACAATTCCCACGGACCCTGGAATGACTCCAGTGTTTGTGAAGCAGTATCGCTTGCCTTTCGCATCCATGGAGTCCCTGACAGAAATTATCAAAAACATTGAGTCCCATGTGATAATTCGTCCAGTCCACAGCAACGTTAATAATCTGTTGCTGGGGATTTTAAAACCTAACGGCCAATGGAGAATCTGTGCTGACCTAAGGGAGCTAAACAAACGGGTCCATATGTCCCGATGTCCCCTCCCCTACATTGACCATGGACTGGCCCAGATCCAGGGGTCAAAGGTATACACTGCCATTGACCTGACCAATGGGTACTAGACCATACCTGTCAGTAGGGAGGACAAATACAAGCTGGCCTTTACCTTTGGTGGGCAGCAGTACATATGGACCCGGACTCCCTTCCGATACATTAACTCTGGCAATGAATTTAACATCTTCTTACACAAGGCCATGCCCAACTTCAGTGAAAGGGCTAACCTGGCCTATGTAGATGATGTTCTGATCAAAAGCTCAACTGTGGAGGAACACATAGCGGAAATCCGTTATGTTCTTACCCAGTTGAGGGTTGCCGGAGCAAAACTATCCTTCCAAAAGGCACAGTGGTGCAGAACCTGTGTCAATTGCTTGGGGCAGGAGATAACTCCTGAAGGGTCTCTGTCCCCAGGAAAAGAAAGTGGAAGCACTCCTCAAACTAAAAGACCCACAACTCTGCGTGAGCTAAAGAGCCTCCTTGGACTGGCTGATTACAGTAGAAAGTTCATTGAGGATTACGCAGAGATCACAAGACCCCTGATCCATCTGTAGAAGGGGGGGGAGTCAAGTGGGAGTGGGGTCCAGAACAAGCAGAGGCAGTAAAGCAACTCAAAAGAAGCCTCTCAAAAGCGCCTTGTCTATCTTACCCTGTCAAAAACAAGGAGTTCCTCTTGGAGACAGGGTTCTCGAATACATGCTTGACCGCAGTATTATATCAAAGCATGACAAGATAAATAAAGTCTTCTCCTTTGCAAGCAAGACTTCATCATCTGTGGAGAAGAAATTCAATGATTGTGAGAAGGCACTAATGGCACCGATGTGGGCATTGAAAAATTACCACACGTTCATCCTGGTGGAACACATCATAGTGGAGACTCCACAACAGCCTCTGCAATATCTCCAAAGTGACAGAATCCGGGCCGGAAATGTGAGTAATTCCAGAATTGGGATGGCGGTTGATGAAAGGGGTGTGATATGAGTGGTGTATCACTCAAAATATTGAACCTATATTTATAATAAAATAAGCATGTTGGTTGTGCACTGCATACTAGGCTGAGACCAGGGTGTATCGCCTGATTTAAATACTTAACATATGATTTAGTTTATTTACAAACTTTTTAATTGTTTCCTCTATTTTCCCATCTCCCTGTACATTATCAAAATAAAAATCTAAAAATAAACAATGAAGAAAAAGAAAAAGAGAAAGAAGAAAAAACATATAGTTCAGAGCATAACATGTCACATCTTCTAGTGTCCTAGACCAGTCAAATGATGATCTACAGATTTACATTTGCCAGGCTCTTGCGTCATTATATTGAGGCCTTACCAATCACCTATATCCAGAATTGTACCAATCTGAATATGAGACTCTTGTGGGCACGCAGCAACAGGGTTGCCCAGCGATCCTTGCAAGATAGCGAGAATACTTCTTGGGGGAACATTGCAGAATATTTTCTTCTTTCATTGGTGTTTGGTTTGTACCGAAACCTCTCTTGTTGGTAGTAAATTAAGCTGCATACGAAAAAATATGCCTCAATACTGTTCACAGGGAAAAAGCTCCAGTTATGGCAGTAGTTGGTTTAAGAAGGATCTGCTCTGGTTGATACACTTTAATGGCAGTTTGTATTGACTTTTCTTATCTGTAGTCTCAAACCAATCATTACGCTGTATTCTTGTTTTCACTACGAGGCGTCGCCGTATCAACATATCCAATGTGCATAACATTTTTACTATCATCTGTAAGCAAGCTTCTTTCCATTTGTTCAGTACTGTGTCATGTGAGGAGGTTGATATTGATATTAATAAGTCAATTGGAGGTAGATTGTCATATTTTATTGTTTTCCTGAACAGGTCTAACGATGTCCATGCTACAATTGAATGCATGGATTGTAGGGCTAATTCGAAGTGGGGCATATCTGGTAGGCACGCCTTGAACTACCTCTAAATACATATAATACAGATTAATAGCAGAATAACAGCAGTGGAGTGGCTTCTGAAACAATGCATGGTACACTTCTACTTAGACCCTCATGATGGGTTGGAATACTCTCCCACTCTTCGACATTTGACCCGTTTGCAGCATGTAAGCAAAACAAAACCCAGGTGTGCCGAACAATATCAGACCACTGCCCACTTGGTCAATTAGCCTACCATCTCTCATCAGTTAGGTCCTAAGCCAAGGTGTCTTCTCTGAAGTTGAAATTGCTGACTTTTCTCTTTCTTGGGACTTTAAGGGAGTGTAGGTACATTGCTATGTTCATATGCCTTGTTTTCAACTCTTGAATCACTTGTGAAGAGACCAAGCTTTTGTCAATTTTGACCTTTTAATTAGTGCTATTTCATTCAGTTATGCAAGGTACCATTACTCCTCTTGGCCTCTAGAGAGTTGCTTGCTGTGTCTTGCATATGCTTTCTGCATCTGTATTTGTTCAATATTTGGAATCTGCAAAAGTTAATTCCTTTACTTAATCTAAGAAAATATGTTGTGCGTTTGTAGCTTATCATCTTTCACTCCCCTTGTGCCGTGCAGTTACCCCTTGATGTGGCATCCTTGATCACAAGCCAAACAAATATTCTCTGTTCTTCACACAAAACCATTTTCCAACGTTTAATTGTTCAGCAGCGTTGGTCTCTTTCTTCAAGGCTTCTTGCTTATTATTTACACAGAGTCGACATCCATCTTTTCATCATGGCCGCTTTACTCATGTTATATTTTCTCCTGCACTAAACGCCAATATGTCTCATCTACCGTGCATGTATGCGTATATACATTTTCTCACCCTCTTCTTACTTATCTTCATAGTATATATGATTTATTTGTATTTGCATACATGTTTCTCTTGTAACTTCAGTTACAGCTTTAAGTGTTTCAGTGCGTCCTTGTGTCTTCTCTTCATGACGAGACTTTACTCTGTTCTGATTTTACTTATAGCTCTTCTATGTCCAATGGTTTATGCAGATATCCTTCCACCACGTCAGTGCAAGGGTACATTTGATACAGTTTTCTGAGTGCATAACGTCTCTCGTATCTTCGATGCAATGTTGGGATTATACCTGTTGTGTCACACAGTGATCTCTTGCTGTTCTTTCAGTGTGACTGATGTAACGGGCAAGCACTAGAGATGACTTGTAAATATGCCTCTCAACAATAGGTTGAATAGAGAACTCTTGTGGAAGACATTATATACCTGGGGGTGCCTATTGGTCTTGTGAGGCTTATAAATACTCTGCATAATAAGTCCATGTTGTAGGTTTGTCTCAACCAGGAAGGCTCAATGTCGAGGAAGATCTTGGTAACAGGATGGGTCAGGCAGGGCTACATGCTTGCTTCTTTGCTTTTTTACGTGTACTTGTCAGACATTGGGGAGTATCTGGAAATGGCAGCCATTGCATGACGAATCTGAAACAGATGACCTCCTTTTTTTTTACTGTACGGAGCAAGGTTTGCTGTACCTTCTGCATTCCTTTGACAAATATGCCAGTGAGAATGGCTTGGAAATCAATTCTCAGAAATCAAAGGTTGTGCAGTGCACATTGCTAAAAAGTGAATTGGTCTATACTTGGCGAAACGGAGTGGATAATTTAGAAAAGGTAGATCTTTTTTTTTACTTGGGATTTCTGATGTTTAGTAGACCAATAAACGTGACACGAGTTAAGAGCTGGTTACAAGCCTGTACATTACTATTAAGTAATGAAATGAGACGTATTGAATGAAGATTTGGAAAGTTCTCTGTAAAACCGCTCACAAAATGTTACAAGGTAAACCTATCACTAGAGTTTTATATGGTATAAAGACCTTTTTACTGGGTTTTAGAAATGTTAAAACAACTCGAAAGTTGTATTTGGAGGTAAGTTATGAATTTGAAAAAATCCACTCCAATAACCGCAATTCGATCTGAATTGGGTTTATGCTAATTGGAAAGTAAAGCTTTGTGAAGGCTTCTATCATATTATCGTAAAATATTGGACCCTCCTTAAAATTACCTTTTTTGTGATCTAAATCAGATCAAAAATGAATATAGGAACGGCTATGTAACTGACCTGGTGGATGTGTTCATGAAGGTTCTTGAGAAAATTGGTCTTTCTGAAGAACATCTTTTGGAAAATCTGGCGAATGTCAAAAAGGTGTTATATAAAGATGAAGAGATGAGAGGTTGAACACAATTGAGGAATTTCAGACATATAAGTCTCTTGTTCAATTGAAGTATAATTATAAAAGGTTGGGGATCATGGCTCTCTATTTGGACAGTTATCCTCATGGGAAAATGCGAAGAAAATTCTTTAAAATCAAATTAAATCTCCATTGTCGCTTTTGCGATGATAAATCTATTAAGGAAACTCTTCAGCATCTGGTGATACAATGTCCTGCAAGAAGTGGTCAAATTTCTTTAAAAAATACTTAAGTGGTAGCGACAAGGAAGATTTTTGGATAGAATGTCTATCAGACCGATCATCCTCCACTGTTATAGGCATAGTTGGCTTTTTGGACTCTTTTCACCTTGGAAATATTTTTCTAAAGACTGAGGAAGGGAAATACATCCTATTAAATGATTTGTTTGATAAGAATGTGACTTGCTCTTAAATTGTTTTGAAATGATTATTGAAATTGTGTTAAATGTATTGACTGAAATGCTTGTTTAATTAGTATATGTGTAACGTTTACAGTATTTTCTATAGGTCAAGGTTATTTATTTTGCTGTAAGACCATAAATTACAATAACATTAAAAAGAAATTGCTGACCCGCATGCAAGTTGATGAGCACTGGGTCAGTTACTTTTAAAATGTTTACCAACCACTTTGGGACACAAACATAAAGAGATTCAAACCAGCTGTCTGGCGATACTCTATGTGTTTCCTCAGTCATAGTCTCATGGAGTGGGCGAATTTCCTCTATGGCCTCCGGTGAAGTTCCATTAGCTGCATCGTTAGATGGTGTAATGCAGCAAAAGCTACTCCCTATTTTGTGGCAGATGGCCCCATCTATTGCAGTAAACATATCCAACACATATCTATTTTGTAGCGCCCCAAGTCTAACTGCCTGAAGCTCTTCCCTCACTGCATTGAGTCCTTTTTCGATCCAGTTCACTAGTTGCAGTACCTCATAGCGGGTCACCTCTAGACACTTGGCATTGGCTGTAGCTAGGACCCTTGGAAGCAGGAAGGATGCACAGAATGTGGATGCTTATGAGAACAACTGAAACTGTTTTGGGATTGCAGTCAAGCTTTGTGATGATATGCTGGACCAATAGTTGCTGCTATGCCTGTTTCTTTTCAATGCTGCACCCAACATTCTTGTACTCTTTCTTCCCCCAGCATCTTTCTCTTGAGAACCACAGTATGGGAGCTGAAGGGCAACAATTCTACTCAGGGAACTACTAGGAACAGGCTGTACAATGTGACAAGGGAGCATAGCCCCCCTCAGTCGGGAGGCAGTTGGACATACGTATGGGTCCCACACGCCCATCATGGGTCCATGACTGCCACTGTCCCACTCTTCAATGCTGGATTGCTCATCACATTGGTGCAGCCAATGTTAGACCCCAGGTGTGTGACCCAGTGGGTCTGAAACATAAGGAACATTGTGTACTGGTTGCTGTCTCTCATCTATCCAGGTTAAAGCATGCACATATTTATTCCATGTTGCACCTCAGCTGTCATTCATTATTGCCATTACATCCATTTCAAATGCCACTAACCCTTCTACTCCACACTGCACAATTCCCTCCTCCCATTGTCTGTCATGAAAGACAGAACCCTCTATCCTCATTAATGGCCTTGTGTGGCAGCATGGAATATCATGTCCTGCTGCGGTATAGCATTGCACTTTCTGTGCATTTGGAATAACTGTACCCCTTACTGGCCTCCTTTGTACATATTCCAATAATATTAGTTTCGTGGCTTAATTTTTTGACATTCTCCCCAGCTGCATATCATTGTCACCCCCTCATCAACCCAATGAATGGTCACCAAATGTCCCTGAAAGAGACCTCTCATGTTGCACAGTGACAGGTTCATAATGCAGCCGTATTCTTCTACCATGACCTCCTGAGGCAGGAAAAGCTTGGGCATCCCAGTGATTTGTGGATTGACTGAGCACACATAACACGTCATTTGCCCTATCTCGCCCTGCAAGCCTCACATCACTGTGCCACAGATTACCAGATGATGTGTCCTGCCAGCCCCTAATGACATCATTAAACATGTCTGTATTAAATAAACTCTGTTGGCTTCTGCTTCATTCTTCATACTTGTATTAGTGCTGTCTAATCCCCTAGTAGCTAAAAACCAAATAAAAATAAAAGCAATGCAGAAAAACGCTACATTACAACAAACTATATTATGTGTCTTTCTTGTTATAGTGCTAATGCTGCTGTGAGGCCTATTGTCCTCCTCCTCCACAGACCTCCTGTGCAACCTAATGGCAGGGATAAAAGTCAATGATAACTGGGCGATGCTCCACATCAAGTGAATGTCCTCACATCTCCTTTGAGAGAGCAGGCGCTGTTGTCTCTGTGGACGTTGGAACGGTGAATCCATGTTTGGCAATCAGAAACCTTCAAGGCGGTTGGAGTGGAGTAGATGAAGGTGTGGGGCCCTGTAAAGTGAGGCTCTTTCCACGACCTTGTGATATTACAAAAAATATTCTGTCCCCAAGGTAGAGGGGCAAAGCTGCAGGTTCAAATGTCTCTTTTCCAGCTGTCTCTGTTGGTGAGGTCTCATCAGCCGCCCGGCTTTAGCATGGGTGCACATGACAAGATATGTATTTGAGAGATTTTGTAAGTTCATTTCAAGTATACATTGAACTCTTTCCCAAGTATCTTGGCAGAGCCATTAGCATCCAAAATTGCACGTGCAGGAGTAAGAGGCGGGGGCATTCTCCTGCAGGACCTATTTATTGCTGAATCAAGTTATGATCCGCACCAGGTGTATTGGGTAAGGCAAATAAAAAGAGATGCAAGCAGTATAGCCAATTGTTGCTAACTGTCGGTGACAGCTTGGCCAAGTGCTCTTTAAGCAAGCTGTTTAAGCGTTCAACCAAAAGGTTTGCTTGATGGTGGTACACTGAGAAACGTTAGTGCTTCACCCCAGGAGGGCTATAACCTCCTTAAATAGATCATTGCCAAAATGTTGTCCATTGTCAGATCTCAATTCATCACAAATTCCCCATCGCAGGAAAACCTCTCAAACTAGAAATTTGGCAGCGGATTTAGCATCATTATGGACACAGAGTTCTGCCTCAAGCCAACGTGAAAAAGGACATGCCACTACTATCATGCACCTGTAAGAGGCACACCTATCTTACATGTTGACATAGTCAATATGCAAGTGCCGGAAGGGCCCCTCTGGGTGCGGTAATGTTGCCTTGACAGATTTTGGTGTGTGTCCTGCTAGGAATTTCTGACAGGTGACACAATTGGTTGTAAATTCAGATACTAACTCATAAAGACTGGGCAAAAACCACCCCTCGTTAATGTCTGCGGCCACATATTCCATTGACACGTGGGCCGGAAAATGGAGCTGCTCTAGTAATTCTGCAACATTAAAAATTATGGGGGGGATTACAGATTTGCCTGTGCTATTCTGTCTCCACACAAGATCTGTGGGGCAGAGGGAGCACCATCTCTTCATCCCCAGCTCTATTTCTTCTTGCAGCACCTAACCTTGCAGTTCTGCTATCAGAATGTGAAAACAAATAGAAATTCTGGTTATAATTTGGAGTTGTTAACACTGGAGCATGGGCCAGTGCCTCTTTGAGTTCAGCAACATTTGTGTTAATCTCTGAGGTCATTTGATCAGGATCAAGCCTTTTGTGCTTCTTTAAGTGCCTGGAGAAGGGGATTTGTGAATGTTGAATAGTCAAATACCCAAGCCCTACATTAATTGCACAATCCCAAGAATTGCTTCATCTCTTTTACCATATGGGGCAGTGGTGTCCCGTGTATAGCTTCCACTCTCTCTGGTGTTATCTTCTTCCCCTCTGCTGATATTATTTGCACCAGGTACACCATATCTGTCTGACAGTACTGTTGCTTCTCTTTGTTTACCTTGTACCTTGTTTCTGCTAGCAGGGCCAAAGGAATTATAGATCTTTCCTGCATTGTTCCTCAGACACAACACATACTAGAAAGTTATTGACATACTCTATACTCTACTGGGTATTTGCAAATTGCTCAAATCCACTTGGATCACCATGCTGAACACACTAGGGGATTCACAATAGCCATGTGGTAAGTGGAGTCGGAATGCAATTGGAAAAAAAAAATTCAAATCAATCACTCTGATATGTTTTGTGTTTGCTGCAATGTTACACAACATTGTAGCTGGGTTCGGCACAAGTGGGAACTCGGCCTCTATGACATTGTTCGTGGGGCAGAAATGAAATCCTGTATAAATCTCCAGGTCCCTCATTTTGCCTTTTTAGTCAGATATATGGCCGTGTTGCCTGGAGACGTTGATGTCTGTATTATGCCCTATTGCCATAACACGAGGGGTGTGTCATAGATTCCCTCATCTGCCTTGCGGGAGAGTGGGTATTGTTTAACCCAGGGCAGCAACGCCCCATCACTGAATTTGATACAGACCACTCCTGCTCTTTTGAGCACTCTTACATCATGGGACTTTTTGGTCCACACATTTTCTGGAACCGTCTTCCGAGTGTAGGTGGTGTGCTCCTTCACTACCTGTGTCATGGTGGCACTCTTATTGAGCTTGAGATGTGGAGCTGGAACACCATGTCCCCCTCCTGCTCGCCCTCTGCAATTAGCTGATCACCAGTCACATCAGTCAATGTCAACGTGGGGCCAGTACACTGAATCGTATGCCATTCAATGTTGTTATAATCTGACCCACATAATACCACCATGTCTTTTCGTGTTACTGCCCCCTCTACTGCAATAGTATCTGAATGCCTGGGGCAACTTCATTGTGCACCGAGGGCCTGAACAGAAATTCTGTGGCCAGTCAAAATGTGTTCCCTCTCATCCCAGGAACCCAACCCAATAGTATTGGGACCCTGTACAGGAACACCTCAGGGTCCATTGGTTGGTCTTGCAAGGTGCCGTGTGCACAGTAGGCATGTATCATGGCTGCCACCCTTTCTGGGTACATGCCAGGTGTGGATCACACCATACCCTTTTCTGAGAATGAAATTATTGTCTTCAGTTTACTCAGCAAGTCCCTCACCAGTAGGTTTATGGGAGTATCTTTTGAATATGTGCTGCGTACCTATTGTTAATGGCAAGTCCTGTGTTCTGTGAACCTTGACAATAGCCCCAGAGAAGCCCCGTGTGCCCATAACTTTGTTAGACAACGGGAACCTACATTCCCTTATACACAATTTGGTTTAAACTGTATCTATCAAAAAGGAGAAATCTTTCTGTCCTTTCTTTAGTGCTACCTCGGGTTCCTCTTCGGGGTCTTCAGTTACTGAAAGGACTGGACACACACACACTTTCTGTGGGCACTCATATTGGGGTGTTGTATTTTGCAGGAATTGATAGGGGTTCCCTCAAAGAACTGTTACTCTGGTGTAGTGGGTACTATGCTCTGGCCCAACAGTGTGCTTTTCCCCAGTGGATGTGTCTGTGCGGTATGACGTCCTTTCGTCGCGGGATGTTTTTTTGCAGGTTTTTTTACAGTGAATTGTTTTTAGAAAAAAACCATCTCATTTTTTTAGAAACAAACAAAAATCACAGTAAAAAACCCTGCGAAAAAACATCCTACAATGAAATGACATGGAACCATCTGTGCAGGCATTTGTAATGTGTTTGCTGGTTGCCCTGGGATCCCTACGGGTCCTGGTTGGGTGAGCATCTGTATTTGCTGTGGCGGGGGTTGTTGGGGCTGTGGGTGTGGGTATGTGGTCAACACCTGATGCTGTGTTGGTACCTGATGCTGTGTCGGCTGGGCCCCTGCTTGTGGTCCCCCGGAATTGTAGTAGAGTTGTTGCCCATAGGGGCACAATCATGTGAAATGGCCCTCTTGCCCACAAAGGAAACAAGGCCATGCAAATCTGGGCCCGCCCCTCAATGCCCAAATCCCTGCCCCTTTGTATGTACCATCTGCGTTTCTGGTAGTAGTATCCTATTGATGGGCTACTCACCCCTTGTGGATAGAAGCTGGGTCATACTGCGGCTGTGGGTACCCTCCCTGCTGTGGTCATCCCTCACTGGGAACCCCCCCCCTTGTTGGGTGGGAACCGATTCTACAGGGCCGGGTGTGAGCACCACCCCATCAACTGACAACTTTGCTAGCTTCTTCTGTGTCAACTTGTATCTGAATACTCCTCCCTTTATTGCTTCTGTTTGCAGTAATGCACGAAAGTCAATAGTATCTATGGCCACACCTTGGCTTCTATCCCTAATATTTTATCTAGGGAGGTCTGCACATCTGGGGGGAGCCCTTGGACCAGTATATCATAAAATATGTGTATGTATTCATCCCATGATTGTCGGGTCTCTAGCTTGTACATCTCCTGTATATGTCATATGTAATCTGCAGGGTCCTTGAGGAGATTTTTTGGTTTAAATGCTCGTGATATTTTATGGTATTTTTGGTATGGTGGTATTTTCGTGGCTCTTGCCAATAAATTGTGCTAAACCGATTGGGGTATTTTTATAGTGGTGAGACTAATTTCAGAATACTGCCTTATAATTATTTCACCAGGGTCACTAAAGGTAAACAAATACTGGACTTAGTAAACCCTGAATAAATGTCTCATGCTCTCCTGTGATATTTTATTTGCAATATTACACTAACGCCCTTTTGGCTGTGTTTTGAAAAACATAAAGCATCCAAATGCAATACAAAACATTAATTCAGCCTCTTCAATTTACTCTGACTACTTTGAGATTTCTTAATGCATGTTTTATCACCCTATGCATGCCAAATCAATAAGACTGAATGCAGAATAAATACACTGAAACTAAATTACCTTTTTGAATTAATATTCTTTATCATAAACTAGAAATATGTAAGTTAATCAGAGTGACATGTGTGCCCACATTGTAATTCACAACATAAGAGAGGTTTTCCTAGAATGGATTTCAAAGCTCTATCTGTGATAATGTGCAGAGCTCTGCCGGTTATCGCCCTGACTTTGCAACAAAGTTGACAGAATAAATACACTGTGAATAAACGCAAAACAAAGAGAAATATAAACACAGTCCTACATGCACATTTAAATTTGTATCACTATTGCAGCGCCTAAAATGAACTGAACTATTTAAGCTATGATACATGGAAACACATTACGATCCTGGTGTTAAGGGATTACCGGTACCGGTAAGGGTACCGGTACCGGTAATTCCTTAACACCTGATTACAAGGTCCCTTTGTGGGCCCCGACCTTAACGGCTGGTCTGTACCAGCCGATAAGGTAAGGAACCGCAAAGGGACCTTGAAGGTGATTATGGTACCGCATTTTGCGGTACCGTAATGACCGCCTTCCGCATTCCCATTGAGCCCTATGGGGCAAAAATGGGAATGGGGAAGGGCCAATGGTAAATGGGGAATTACCGCCCTGCCAACCTTGGAATGGGGCAGTAATTCCCCATGTCACCATGGCGGATCCGGTAAATTACCGGCATTAACCATGGCGCTAATAGCGCCATTGGTTAACGCTAGGGTCGTAATGAGGGCCATTGTCTCAAACAGCCACTTTACAGCCCCTCAATTAACGATTTCGTTTCCTAGATCTGTTGGTGATATTCCCCTACTCAGCTTGGCAGTCACCCAGGGTCATTCACAGATAAGGTTGCTCGAGACATAGCAGCTCTTCTAAGGAATGGCAACCCAGGAGAGAGACAGCCTTAGCCCACCAGACAGTCAGCCCAGGAACCAGCCTTCAGCTCTCTGCGTCAGTGAGCGAAAGAAACCCAGCTCTCTGTGCCGCAAACCTTTTTCACAAAATCCTCTCTCACTCAAAAAGCACATCTCCTTCACAAGATCATCCTACTAAAATAACACGTGATTTCCTGTGTGCTTTTACCCCAAACATAAACTGCATTACTGAATCGAACGTGTTACATCTCTCCTGCGCTTCCTGCCCCAAGACAACGGGCCTCATTATAACTGTGCCTGTCCAGAAACAACGTTGCCAGTAAGCCTACTGGCACAGTTGTTTCCGGACCGGCACAGTACGGGTTTGCCTGCCAGAGCTGCTGTGCCTGACAAGGCAGACCCTGCCAGACACAGCGGCCATGGTAAGAAAGCCATATCGGAAGCACAGGCACCCTTATTAACGGTGCCTGTGCTTCCGTGTTTCACATTCCCATTGAGTCCTGTGAGACTCAATGGGAATGGGGAATTACAATTTACCTGCGTCTGACTTTCCGGAACGCCGGCGTTGTAATCCCCCAGTGTTACTGGCAAGCCAGGCACCGGTAAATCTTACAAGCACGGCGGCAACCCACCGGTCGCATCGGCAGGGTTACTGCAGGACTTGAAATGAGGCCCAATGTGATGTCTTTAGAATCACAGATCTTCACATTCCTCATTTTACAACGCATGGAAGATTCAGCCTGCACGTTTAAAGTTTATTTTTCTTTCCAGACCACCATGCATTATCTGTCAAACTGCATCCAGTTTATATAATGGATTGATATGCACTGCATGTTATTATGGGATTTATATGTTAAATGGGCAGGGGTAAATTAGTACATTAGTTTCATGGAGCAAAATGATCATTTTCTTGCATGTTTTCTGTGCATTGACATTTATTAAGATTCAGCCCATACCCGTCAGTCCATCTATGAGTCTCACACCCTTGGCCTAATAAATAAAATTAAAACCTTTGCTAAAATGTGAATGAGGAAATGTGGAGTCTGGATATTGAAATGCAGACCTACATTCCTCCTACACCCTCTCCTTTTTTGTGCTGGGAGATAACCCAAAATATCTGCAGGAAAAACAAACATTCCATAATTTCAATAAGCCACATCTTAATAGTCAAACAACAAATAACATGCAAATGGTAAGTCATGCACGAGAACGTTATGTATTGATCTCTCATCTTGAGCAAAAGAAAAACAATATTTTTTAAGAATGTTATTTTATCTTATCTTTTTATCTCCTGATCACCATTATCAGTTATCTTCTTTTAATTGGTGATCTCCTCTTTCCTTTTATTTTTTTCTATTTTTTGGAATTTGTTTTAAATCTTTTTCTTATAATATATTAAAGAAAAACATTGTCACTTTTAGAAAACATAAGTCCATAAAATTGTTTTGTTGGCCTCAGTCTGATGTAAGAATCAGTAGAAATCAGTTTGTAAAGATAATAAAAAATAGTCTTTGCTGTCAATTTAAAATCACTGAGGAAATCGTTCTTTGTGAAATGAACCTCCATTCTGGGACTTCATTCAGGGTCATCATATTCACCCCCTTCTTCAGTCCAGGGGGTTTCCAGGGGACTCCATTCCAGTGGCATCCTCCAGCGATCCGGCACTCCAAGGATCCCTCGCACTGGCAGGGAAAACAATTATTTTTCTAGAGTAAAAATAAAAGGCAATTTAAGAATCAATCACATGAAACCCATATACTTTTCCCTTTTTAACCCGATATCTGAACTCAAATTCAGTTATGCACACAAATGCAAGTTATACCGAATAACATAGCATGCAGCCAAGACATCCTTTTGGGGCCATCTGAAAATAATATAAATTAAGCACACTAATATCAGATGGTATTTTTCAGGCAAAAGTCTCAAACACAACACTCCCTCTCTTAGTTACTTGTTTTGTTCACTAATCTGACATATCTTTGCCTTTTTATCTTTTCAAATCTCATTTTGATATCTTCACGCTATTTACATATATTCATTATGGTAATCGTATTTAATAGGTAAGTGCTTTACTTTTTCACTCCCTTCTAGTATCAACTTGCTGTAGTCTTTTCTCTTCAGGTTTCTGGTGAAAGGGCTTGATTTGATTAACATGGACAAACTGTTCCGCTGATAAGTCTCCCTCCTTATTTGCAATTCTGTAGACCACAGGTGAAACCTTATCTACAAATCTATATGGCCCTTTCCATGCTGCAAGTGATTTAGAGTTTTTGTTCTTATTTTATTCAAAGTAAAATGTATATACCTAGGGCCTCATTACGACTTTGGAGGTAGTCATACCATTAACAAGGGCATGGATGCCTCCAAAATCGTGTACTGGTCCGGGTTCCCTGAATGGGGAAATACCAGGCCATTCTGACTTTGGAGGGCTCGGTATTTCCTCCTTCAGGGAACCAAGACCCGGTCCTTCCCCATTCCCATTCGAGCCCCCATAAGGATCAATGGGAATGGGGAGGGAGCTAACAACAGGCCCGTTAATAACGGGGCCGTTGTTAGCTCCCTGGTCCCCTCGCAGGACCCGCTCTGGACGTCTGGTCTGACCAGATGTCCAGAGCGGGTCCTGCGCGGGAACCTAGTAATAGGGCAGAATGGGATTAACTGCTCTGGCACCATTACCGGCACTGTTAATTCCATTCCACCCACCTCATAATGAGGCCCCTGGTCTCCTATCTCATATTCCCTCACAGATGTCTTCCTATCGTAATATGTCTTTGCCCTGTCAGCTGCCTTTTCCAAATTTCGCTGTACAAATGCAAACACATATTGCAAGTCCTCTCTCAGTTCTTCCACATATTCATTAATTGTGGACGGATTCATAAGAACGTATTCATTTGTTCTGTAAAGTAAGTGTTAAGGCAGAACCACTTTTCTTCCTGTCAAGATTTCATGGGAGCTGGGATTTGTTGATTTAGAGGGTGTCAACCTGATAGCAATTACTAACACTGGAAGCTGCAAATCCCAACTAGATCCTGCTTCATCTACAAACTTTTTTAACATAAAAACGATCAATCTGTTGAATAAGTGAAGGAACACTATGCACTCCTCTTTATGTTGTATTATAGGTGAATTTAAATCTAGTAATAAGTTATTTTCAAGTACGATATAATAACGATAAATGAACAAAAAAGTGTTCCCTGTTGGGTAGGGGCAAACTCCCGTCCCCTGCACAGTGTCAAATATCTGAATAAATCAGACCATTAATTTGTGTGTGGTGTGTTCATTGCATGGTCTTTCACCTATGAACAATGTGGCTACCATTGCATTATACCACTGATATTAATGAAAATGTATCAATTTCAAATAACAATTAAACAGAGTTAGAAAATAGAAATTCAAATGACAATTATCTTATTATCGCAAGAAGTAGAAATGTATAATGTTGTTGGCCCAACGTGTTTCGAGTTATTACTCTTCATGAGGGGTATAATAATGTTTTCTTTAGCTCTAGAAAAATAATGAAACATATAACCTGATTAATGTCCATATAACATTATTTCATCAACATATACAGAGTCAAAACATTTGCAAATTATACAAAATTGCCTTTTGTTATTAAATAATATTCATATCCAAAGGAAGAGTTACCATCATTCAAGAATTGACTATCAACGTGTATTTAATAGATATGGTAGATGTATCTCATGAACAACTTATTATGATAGGGAAGTATTTGAGTGGACCCGATAATTATATAGCCAATCCTGTACTTGTGTTAGTGTTTTAATACTTGAGATGGATGGGTAGAGTGATTTGTACTAAGTTCAACCATGGTAAATTAAAGAAAAAAATTAAAATTAACATCACAGGAATAAGAAAACAGTGCTAACCTTGTGATCGCTTTTTTTGGGTTTGTGGTGATACGTAGTTGTAGGACAGAAATCCTATTTTTCTACAGAGAATCTGGTTAGCAACTTGGTCACTTTTCTAAAAAATATACATATTGCCATAGTTATTCAAATGACAGTAGTTTCTAATGTCATAGAGAAAGCAGTAGGCATAAAATAATGAGGCTTACCGGAAAAAAACTCTTGCAGTATAAATATCGCAAGTCCAAAGATGGGTTTGCTGGGATTTGTTGTAGATAAGTGTCCAATATGCTTGAGTCTTCTACAGAGTGCTTCTTAGTATCTGGATTTACTAGCAGAAATGTCATCTAGTGTCTGAGACAACAAGGTCAGTTTTGTCAGACTACTGGCTTAACGAAAATAATTGAAGAGTGAAAGTAAGACAGTCCTATTCTGAAACTTACTTGGAGTGCTTGTAAGACCGGATAACTGTGGGAAACCTCCTAGTGACGAATTCACCCAGGAGCAACTGCTACAATACCCTGTTGCTGTCACTGTTTATATACTCTCCAAGTGATGACCAAAAGAGTTGTTTTTTGGCGCAATTCTTGCGCGAGTGTCCTGTGAAACCCCCTGCAAAACCATAGATGCCCTGGAAAAGGAAAACCCTGATCTTGACCCAGAAAACTCCAACGCCCAGCAAGCATAGGGGTCCATTTGTCAAGCGAGGAGAAGGAACCACAGACCTCACACTTCATCATGCCAGTGATCCTGATTTGCCATTAACAGCCGTCTAAGTAGTGTATATAGACAGCGGAGCAGTAGGCAGTCCGGATTGGTCTTCCCACGTGTCCGAAGACTGCAACAGAGAATGTCACAACCGTCAACAGTACCCAGTTGTCTTCAGGGCCGGTGACCCACAACACTGACGTTGTGACACTCCTCTGCCAGAATGGCCATAGAGAAGACATTACCTTCGACCTAATAAGCACTCCACAGTTTCAGTTGATCCTGGGATCCCTTGGTTGGAGGCCCACAACCCGCACATCGACTGGAGCACTAGAGTGGCGCCCTTCTCCGGGGAGTGCACCCATACCTGCTACACGGCTGAACAGCACCCTCCGGTGGATCATGCCCGAGCAGTCAAAAAAAAAAAGGCCAATGCTAGGTTTGATGGGTGTATTACTCCCTGTGTATCATGACGTCTTTCAAAAAGAAAAGGTAAAGACGCTGCCTCCGCATCGGGCATATGACTGCCAAGTCGACCTCGTCCCGCATGCCCATGTTCCTTGCAGCCATATCTATGCATTAACAGGTTGAAATCGACGCCTGAAGGCCTACCTTGACCATTATTTGGTGAATGGCTTTATCCGGCCATCCAAGTCTCCAGCTGCCTCGCCCCTCTTCTTCGTACCAAAGAAGGAGGGGGACCTCACGGCCTGCATAGACTATAGGTCACTGAACCAGATAAAAAACAGGTACCCATTACCACTTATTCCGGAGCTCCTGGACCAGGTGAAAGACGCACAGATCTATACCAAGCTGGACCTCAGGGGAGCTTACCACCTGGTACGAGTAAAAAAAGGGGATCAATGGAAAACAGCATTTAGAATGAAGTATGGCCTCTACGAGTACCAGGTGATGTCCTTTGGGCTCTGCAATGCACCAGCCACATTTCAAAGCTTCATGAATGATGTGTTGCGAGATCTGTTGGAAATCTGTGCTATAGCGTACATCAATGATATCCTGGTTTATTCCATCACAGAGCAAGAACACGTCAAACACGAACAGGCTGGCCTGGAGAGGTTATGGAAACACCGGCTGTATGCAAAACTAGAAAAGTGCTCCTTCCATGTCACCGAAGTTGCGTTTTTACGGTTCTTCCTCACCCCACATGGTACCCGGATGGATAATCGCAAGGTGGACGCGATTCTCAAATGGCCCTCACCAACATCGGTCAAGGGAGTTCAGAGCTACCGAGGCTTTGCCAATTTTTACCGCCATTTTATCCCTGGTATTTCTCAAATCGTACATCCAATCACAACCTTACGGCGGAAAAATCAACGTTTTGTCTGGGCCATAGAAGCCGAGAAAGCCTTTCAGAATCTAAAACACCTGTTCATCTCGGCCCCAGTACTGCAACAACCAAAACCCTATATCCCATACGTGGTTGAAATGGACGCCTCCAACATCGTCATGGGAGCAGTCCTCTCACAGAAAAATCCAGAGACCGGTCAATTGAACCCGGTAGCATTCTGGTCAAAGAAACTCTCTCCCGCTGAGAGGAACTACGCCATCACGGACAAAGAACTCCTCGCAATGAAAGTGGCCTTCAAAGCGTGGAGGCATTACCTCCTGGGGGCCAGGCATATGGTCACGGTTATTAATGATCATCGTAACTTGCAATGCTTAAGATCTGCCAAGGCATAATCATCCCGTTAACTAAGATGGGCTCTGTTTTTCATGGAGTACGACTACGTTATTACCTACCGCCAGGGAGTGCACAACGGCAAAGCGGATGCCCTTTCCCATTTGGGGGAAGGGGACGACCCATACATGGTACCGGAGCCAATTGCCATCATGCCTGAAAACAAACTCCTAGGAATTACTACAACATCTCCACTCGATGAGTTAAAGGCTGACATTCAACGCCAGATGAGCACAGAGGACCTACAGGCTTGGACCTCGAAAGGTGCTAAACACACACTCATTGATGGACCACCTTTCTAGATAGGCCGCCTCTATCTCCCAACAAAAGCTCAACAAAACCACGACACATTGTTGGAAGGACACCCTGGGTTGACTAAGATGATGGCCAAGATAAAATGAGGCTACTGGTGGCCAACTTGGCGAAAAGACATCACCGAATTCGTACTGACATGTGGGATCTGTGCACAGAACAAGGCTGATAAACAGAAACCCGCAGGATTTTTACGTCCGTTAGCAGTTCCCCCCATGCCGTGGCATACGTTGTCCCTAGACTTCATAACTGACCTTCCCCCTTGCAACGGTCATAACACAATCCTAGTCGTAGTGCACGAGTTCTCGAAAATGGCTCACTTTATTCCCCTGAAAGGACTACCCACCGTATCCACTCTGGCAAAGGTTTTCCTAGAACAGATCGTCCGACTACATGGTTTCCCGTTGGTCATGGTGTTAGATCACGGCAGTCAGTTTGTCTCCAAGTTCTGAAAGAAGAATTGTGATCTGGCACAAATCGACGTACGTCTATCCACCAGCCATCATCCCCAAACAGATGGACAGACTGAATGGACCAACCAAACGCTTGAGCAGTACTTAAGATGCCTACTCCACCAAGCAGAAGGCAAATAGAAGGCTATGTTAGGGGTCGCGGAATATGCCTTCAACAACTCGCATCATGCCACGACGGGACAAACCCTGTTTTACTCCTTATATGGCCGACACCCACAAACTTCCGCCTTTGATATACCAGAGGAACTGGAGATGCCCGCCGTGAAAACTTTCCATACCAAGATCAGCCAGGTCCTCAAAGAAGTCACTGAGCAGCTTACACAAGCCAAGGAAAGGCATAAAAGGTTTGCAGACCAACATTGAAAAGAGGCCCCTGCATATAAGGTTGGAGAAGCTGTGTGGCTAACTTTGAAACATGTGCCTACAAAAGGACCCAAGGTATTCTGTCCCAGATACCTCGTCCCGTACACCATTGAGGCAATAATGAATCCAGCTGTTATGAAATTAGCTTTACCCTCTAACATGCACATGCACATCCACCCAGTATTCCAGACACCCGATTAAAAGCACCCCCGGGTTCCGATGATTGTAAATGATGAGTCCGAATACGAAGTTCAAGATAAACTGGATTCATTGCTGAACTACCTTATTGAGTGGAAAGGGTACGGGCCACAAGACAGGTCATGGGAACCTAGTGAACACGTCCACGCACCTTGTTTAGTCAAAAGATTCCACTGCAATTATCCTACCAAGCCCGGGGCAGGAATGCTAGGAACTTCCTTGGGAGGGGCCTTAGGGGGGAGTGCTGTCATGATTACTGGCCTTACCCATTGCACCTGCCCCGGTTCAGCAGCATGCACATATGCACACATCTCAGGGCTACCCCAACCACATGTGTCCCTGAAACACCACGGGTGTCCCTGTGCCAAATTAGGGAAGAGCAAGAAGAGGAGGAGTTGGGTCCGAGCATGGCACACCTGGCGCCACATTTATCACCCATTGGGTGGATGAGATCATCCCAGCCACTTCCTGTTCTTCCAACATAGAGGAGGACTAGTCCAAGCAACATTGACATGCAGCAGGCCTGCTTTTTAGGTGTGGCTGGGTGTGGCTGACTATAAGCCACACCCAGGCAGGTAATCATGCTGCAGGCCTGCTTTTTGGGTGTGGCTGGGTGTAGCTGAATATATAAGCTACACCCAGGCAGGGAATCTCTGCTTCGCATCATTCTGCCCTCACAGCGTGACACTCACTGGCATCGCTCCAGCAACCTTCAAGGAAGAAAACAGCTGTTAGACTGAATGCAGCACAAAGGACCCGACCTGCGATCCCTGCGACACTTACCTTATGATCTCCCGATTGAATCCAGCTCTGCAGACCTCCGTGGACTATTCTGCCATCGCACCTGCCTTGATCATGTTGGGAAAAAGAAACGAGAAACAGTTTGTAAGTGAAAGCGTTAGCACGCGCAGGAAAACAGCAACGCTAGAAGCAGCTCAGAAAGCACAAACGTAACTCATACAGAGGAGGCAGCATTTTATGGACGTTGAGAGCAACGCATGCAGCAGCAGCCAGTGCACTAGCCAAAGGAAACACCACACCAGAAAGCAACGCTCACAGACATCTCACAGCGCTCACAGAGGCTGCCATATTCCAAGGAAAACAGCACACGCGAAAGGGGCAGTGCGCACAAACATTGCCCTAAAGTAGCAAACGCACAAGGAAGGGCAGTGCATGTGAGGCAACGGACCACAGAACGGACTAAAACAGCACCCAGTGAAGCATGCACATAGACTTTAAGAACAATAAACCACATTAAAGTACACTTATCCACGCCACAGCAGGTCTGGGTGTGATACAGAACCTACAACCAGTGATGTAACTGGTTCTACACCACTGCGCCCCTGCCAAAAGAGACAGTAGGATGGAGTGTGTCTCATCTCTATAAACAAGGTGAGCACAGCCCACAGAAGGCGGTGAACCAGGGAGGCACAAGGTGGAGGGAAGAGCCCTGTCAACGCGTTTGCCCTAACGCAGTCTTGTACCTCCCTTTCAGAATCACACCTGGGGTTCCAGTTCCTACTGAAGGGTCCCGACACAGAATCCAGAAGGGAAGAGGTTTCCAGGTGTTCCCGCAGAGCTAGGGTGAGCGTAACAGTGAAAGGCCATGCACTGAACACACCACACATACATTATTTGTCTAATTTATTCAGATATTTGACAGTGTGCAGGGGACAGGAGTTCCCCAACAGGGAACACTTTTTTGTTAACTATCAATCTGTTACAAGGTTTCAATCCCCCTGAAGAGGAGGGCCGGTAAAAAATGTGCAGCTTCCTTTTCACATCCAAGATTTTCCACATTTTTGTAATGAATGCACTCGTGAAATGACTTCCACAGTGTGATTCTATTCTTTGAAGTTAAAGCAAATATTGAAAAAATATGATTGACATGTAAAGGGGCCGCCGGTAGCACACTGCAGTCTGGAGCTGGAATGCACTCCACCCATTTAGACATTAGACAAACAACTGTCAGCATTTACCTGTTTCCCCTTGCTGATCTTCTCCCAGACCCTACATAATCGACTTGTAAATCAGACCATGGGAGTGTCAAACCACTTTTCATTAATGGTGCTCTATGAGCTGGTGATGCAGGCTGAAACTGTGTACACACTAAAAACCCTCTGGCGTAGAGCTCAACCTTTTTGAGAGATGTGTGGCCAATAGGTGTAATCTTTTTAAAATTTCCAAAGTTTTCTGTGAACCTCTCTTTCCTGCTGTTATGGCATTGTGGGCATGATGTGATATCAATCCCCTTAATGACAAAGGCACTACCCATTGGATTTGGCCTGTCACAGATTCTGTAATCATCAGTCCGTCTTGTAACCTAATTCTCTTTTTATTTTTTAATAGCACCCTCAATTCCTCTTTCCCTTTGCAGTCCTCTTAAGTCACAGGATTGTTTTCTGCATCTAGCAAATGGTTGTAGAATAGGCCTAGAATAAAATCCTACTTTCACGTTTTAATCAAATCTTGATCTGGAGTATCAAAACTCCATTGTGCCACAGGTTGTTCAAATGTTTTTGGAGTTTTGGAATGTGTTATTGCATCTACCTGTATTTCACCAAGCAGGTGTTCAAAAGAAAATAACTCCCCCTATCACAGCTCCAATGTTGGCTAATTGATCTGCCTTATCATTTTCTTCCTTATCCTCACCTATTGTTTTCAAATGACCACATATTTTCCTCCAATGGATTATCAGGTTATTTTATGACACAAGTGTGTCTATTGCCTGAATCATCTTGCCATGTTTAAGTGGATTCTTGTTATAGGTGAGCATGCCTTTCACTTTCCAGTCAGGTAAATACTCCACAAAATGTTTTCCCGCAAAATCAGAATCAGTGACAAGAACTATTTATTTGAGTCTATTTCCTATTGCTGTAGATATTGCCTTATATATAGCGGCCAATTCTGCCACTTGACTGCTTTTGGGGCCTATCCTCATGCTTACTCTTAGAATGCTATCACATTTAAATCATACATTTCCTATCCCTGCTACAAGCTCTTTTTCCATATCTTTTTTTCTACATGTTATGCACATCCATTTACATATACAGTTGGTAAATCCTTAAATGTTTCTTTATTGAAAGCCTTGTGTGGGGATTGCTCAAATTCATTCAAACTTGTCTCTAGCTCTGTGTCTTCAGGCACACAAACAGCTGCACAATCATGCAACTCTGCTAGTCCTTGAGCAACTGGGCTCTTTTTATTTTGTCCATGTCTCACTTCTACTGGAAATCCCTGAAATGCTAATTTCCATGAAGTTATTCTTGACTGGGCCAAACTCCCTGATATGATTCTCTTACTTTGCAAAAATTGCAGAGGCTGGTGATTTGTTTCTACAGTCATCCGCTACCCTTGAATTATCGCATGGAAATGTTGTAATGCCCAGACAGTGGTCAGAAGCACCTTTTCACATTCACTAAAGTTGGTCTCCACCTGTGGCAATGCTTTGCTAGCATATGCAATGGTTTCATATTTTGCGTTGCGTTTTTGATCTAACACTGCTGACATATATTGATCTGTGAATCCTAGTTCTACAAAAAAATACTGTTTTTTCATTGGATATGCCAAACATATCACTTTCATTACACACTCTTTCAGCATGGCCACTGCCTCACTTTGTTCCTTTTCCTATTTCCAGGGTTCGCCCTGCTTCAGTAATCTCATCAAAGGTGGTTCAATCACTGCATACTTTTCTATGCATTTTCTGTTGTAACTTGTCATTCCAAACAATCTCTTTAAACTTTTCAAGCTAGTGGGATCATTTCATTTCTGAATGGCTTCCACTTTTTTCTTTTGTGGGTTTAACCCATGCTCTGTCAATTCATGACCTAGGAAGTTTACACTTTTCCTTCACCACTGTGCTTTTTGTAAAGATACTTTTGCCCCAGCCTTCTGTAGCTGACTGAGCACATGTCTAATCTCATTGAAGTGCTTTTCAGATATTCATTTTTGATTACCACATAAATCCACATAGACTATTGTCCCTCTTTCAGCTGCACCCGGAAGTTCCTTGCTTAGCATTATTCCAAACTCACTCCCACCATTGACATACCCAAAAGGGATCCTGAACCATGCGTATTGTGATTTGTCAAATGAAAATATAAATAGATTTTGAATATCTTCAGCTAGTGGCACACACCAGTATCCAGATGTAAGGTCTAATGTGGCAAACACCTTTGATCCGTGAACCTGTGCAAGTCACTGATCAATAAATGGAAGAGGCCACCTTGAAATAGGTACCTTTGTATTCAATTCCCATAGATCTGCACACAAGCACCATTGGCCATTGAGTTTTAGCACACCTAATATAGGGGTATTTGATGTACAATGAATAGGCCTAATAATTCCTCTAGATTCAATTGTTTTGATTATTTCAGCTAGTGATTCCAAAACTGCCAGGGGTAACCTATATTGTTGCACAAATACTGGCTCTCTACCATGTCCTTGTGGTAGTGTGGCTATATGCAAATTGGTTAGCCCACAGTCATAGGCATATTTGGCAGAAATCTCTTGAAATCCATAAATATTTTTCTCAATTTGTCTTTTTCTTCTTCATCTGTGCAAGCATCTGCAGCTTGAATCTGCTCCTCTACCATTTTAGAAAAATCTGGGAAGTCCTTCAAAGGAGGAATCTCTGTACTCTCCTCTAATCGTGTGCCAGTATCTCTTTGGAGAGTCGCAATACTCAAATATTTTGGAACATTGACATCCTTTTCAATATGCTGTTTTTCTCTTTTAGATTCACTTAATTTGAATAGAACACAATGATCTGGATGGCAGCGTACCATTTCACTTGGCTCATAAGGGTACACAGACTGAACTCTAAAGATTTCTTTAGGCTTCAACTCCAATGACTCACCCTGGACCCTTTGCAGTCACATAGCTTACAGGGATGTTCCCGATCACTGGTTTACTGAAATCAACAGTGTAATAAAACCTCTGTTTTGCCATTCCTAATGCTGAATTCTCGTCTAAATGAATGTCTTGACACACTTTATTGTCCATAAGGGAAACAATGGAGAGAGCCCAAAATCCACGAGGGTGGGGTCCTATCTTGCTTTTGGGACCACCAGGATTTTAATGTGTCCATCCCCAATTTCTATCAGTGGTGTATATTTGCATTTTAACCCTTGCTGCCTTATGGATTCATTTAGGCATACTAATGTATTGGAACCTTTTATCTGTTGTCCCTTCCTGTAAGTTAATGCTACTGTAAATTGTATGGTAAATGTGGGAATAGTAACCTCCTTTTTCACCTGAAGCTCAAGTGCATATGGCGTCATGTTGGCACATTGGTAAACTTGTCTTTTGTCTTCAAATACAGGTGTTGCTCCACCCAACCTGGACCAGACCTTTTGATTTAGAAACTCTAATTCCATACACATTCTGTGCATGATATTATTTCCCAAATAAAATGTCTTTTGTTTCCCGCTCATGATCCACACGTTGTGATGAATACTTTGAGATCCAATTGTAATATTTAAAATGCATCTTCTTACAATTCTTTGTCCCAACTCGAGGTCATCTAGGCCAAAGATGTGTTGATTCTTTATTTTGAACTTTGGGCTCTCCTCTCTGGCAAGCATTTTCTGCAGTACCTTTTCACTAATGAAACTCCTTTCATGTTCAAGCGCTAAAGTGGCTTCAATCATTTCAGGATGCCCATTCACATGAATAGGGATCCTTGGCTGCCCTTCTCCCATGTGTATTTCTGAGATTGTTGAAATGCGTTTTTCTTGATTTACCTCTTGAGTGATATTTGGTTTGCATTTTTCTTCATTTAGATAAAAACGCAAGGTGTTTTCATCTATTTTTGATTGACAGTTTTTATTGGGTCCAAATAAATCTCCAAAGACTGCTTCTCTTGTTCTCCTCGCATTTCATCCTGACAGATGAGAATGACAGTGACGATAAGCACACAGCCATTCTGAATGTATACTTCCATTGCACTTTGTGAGTTAGCAACGGTGTGGCATTCTTTTACACTTTTGGTTGGGGTCAGAATTTTCTTAGGTCTCAATGGTTTTTAGCTAAGGACCACAATACTCCATTTACCCCATCAATGAGGGGTGATAACCTCTTCAGGCAATGGGCCTCATTCCGAGTTGGGCCGTAAGGGTTAACGGTCACCGGTAAGGATGCCGGTGCCGGTAAACCCTTACGGCCCTATTCTGAGGTCCAGTAGCGGGACCCGCAAAGGATGTGTGGTCTGACCACATGTCCTTTGCGGGTCCCGCTAAGGGACCAGGGCACTAAATTAGCACCTTCCCCATTCCCATTGAGCCCTATGGGGCCTCAAATTGGAATGAGGAATGGTTTACTGAATGGGGACTTACCAGGTCCTCCAAGGTCGGAATGACCCGGTAGGTCCCCATTCAGCCAGACCGGACTGGACCCGGGTTTGGAGGCAGTCATGGTGCTGATAGCTCAGTGACACCTTCAATAGGTATTTCTTCCACATTGAAATTTTTCACGGGGCCTTCATTTCGTCTCACTTTTTGATGATTTTGTGGGGATCTTACTTCATTGATACTTTTCACCAGTTCTGTTGATATTATGGTTGATTGAGCACCTGCGTCAATCATTGCAAACGATTGCATTTTTCTTCAATGGTGATATGAGCATAGTACCTATCTTCAACCTATTCTACTACGCATAAAAAATGTGAATTTTACTAATTTCAGGACTCACTTTTCTTAGCTCTTTTTTTACTCTTTGTTAGGCAAGTGGGCATATAAAATGACATCTTACCCTTCTTTTTTCCCACTTCATTTTGAATATATGTGTCTATTCTCATGGCCTCAGAACCCATTTGGAGTGTAGCCACTGACTGCCCCACTGATTTGGGACCACTAGTGTTCGCACCCCAATTTCTCATTGTACCTTTCCCATTATCTGGGTCCCCCCTATTTACTTCCACACTGCAACCTATTGGCTGGGTATTTTCACAAGTGTCACATGACAGCATGTCAGCTTCTGGCGTGTGACACTAATCTGTGATTTGCATGGAGCCTGTCATTTCTGTCCCTTGGAATATCCATGGTTTAAAATACTCCTCAGGTGACTGACCTGCACCCGCCTTTTGGGCAATTGTTTCCTCTCTGAGGGTATCAACAGTATTTTGATTATCAAGTAAGGCTAATCTATCTGTTGATCCTAATTCTTCATTTTGTGTTTTATTTTCACATTGGATGTTCTTTTTAAATCTGCTTCTCTGTTCTTTGTTTTTTCTTGTTCATTTTCCCCCTTTTGTTCTTCCTCTTCACACACTAGAGTAGTCTGGTTCAACTCTAAATCGAACCACACTTCCTTTTTGTGTGTGTTGAAACTCCCTGTCTCCCTTTCATTCGTTTGTTTTCTCATTTTTAAATCGGCAAGAAATTCAGTATTTTTATTCAAGGGAAATTTATGTGCATCTGCGTTTTCAAAGTGCAGAGGTCATTCGCTAGTCACTTGTCGTTGCTACGCACAAGATCACTCCTATGCCTTCTGCACCTTCATTTGGCTGTTGTTTTTGGACTGCACTTAATAATCCTAACTATTGACACAACAATTTGACTTGGGCCTCTAAGCATTGAAACCTGTCCATGTCTCTGAATTCCTCTCTTTGTGGTTGGGGCCGGTAATGATTAAACTCACCCTGATGAGGCCTGTTCTGAAAACACTCAGGAAATTGATTTCTATTTGTGTTACCTCTGAATTCATATGGCACAGTAGGTGGAGAACGTGGAGTGGCCATCATTTGACCATGGTCGACTAGTTGTGGTGATTGATTATATTGGTGACCGACATAATTCATATTTTGGCTTTCATTTGGTGGGAATTGTTCCCTAAACTGGTTTCCATTTTCAATGAATATTTACACATATCTTGGTCTTTCTTGGTGACCATATACCATTGTATTAGTGTCAAATCTACTCTGGGCCCCTAGTTTCTGGTATGGGCCATTGTACATTTGATTTTGATTGTTATTTAAGGCCGGCATATTGTGGTGAAATCCCACTCTGGGAGAACTACCAAGATATCAGGACTAATGTAAGAATTTCTATCGCTGAGATCAATGGATTGAAACATAGGAATTTGGGATGTAGTCTTTTGTGGAGGTAGGCCCCTTTGACTAGGTGTAATGACGTTCTTTGCTTGAGTTTGGGCTGATTCTAGCAGTATCTTTACAGATTTTACCTCCAAAATCGCTGGTGTGGATTCCTTAGACTTTGGTTTTGTCTGTTTATTCTTAGGCCCCTCCTCTCTCTGACCAAATATCACTCCATACAGTTTGGTCCCCTATTCTATTATGCATTCTAGGGGGTTTTCCCTGTCAAATTCACAAATTAAGTGGGAGACAATTTATTTTTGGAGCTTATAAAAGTATGTAGTTTTAAATTCTACAATGTTAAGTTTAAAGGTCACATCAAAGCATGAAAATGCTCTTTTTAAGTTTTTAAAGAATTGCTGAGGTGACTCATTCTGCTTTGCAGTCATAGTATAAGCTGCTTTTTTGGCATCCTGTATCGATTGGTATGGTGAGAAGTGGTGTCTAACCTCCTTCTCAAAGTCTGCCAATGACAAATGTTCCTGTTCATTGAGACCACACAGGATACTAGCAGATGCTGCATCTAGACTGAGGTGAAAGTATTGTCCATATTGTTCCCTAGGGATCTGAAGGGCTTTGAATATATCATGAACGGTCTCTAAATGGTCTTCCATGCAACAATTGCCTCACATCTGGAATAATTTAATCAAAGTCTTGATGGAGTTCATAATTTTTAAACAGCTATATGGTGCATTATGGTATGTGTCATTTTGTCACTGATTCCTATTCTCTTGTGGGCAAGAATGTAGGTGAATACGTGTAGGTGATTCAGACCCTACCATTGGGTTATAAACAGGTCTGGCCAAGGGGACAGCTGTTGGTGCATTGTTTCCTTCGCTAGGGCTGTGATTGAGTTCAGTTCCAGTGAATGTAATACCTGTGGGATGTACTGACCCACTAGGCTCTGCTCTGCGACATCACAGTGTGCTGGTGGCACCAGAACCAGCAAAATGGCCACAAAAAGCTCTATGCACGCTAAACCTATGAAAATTGAGCTGTGAAACCGGAGAAGATGGCTGCCAATCTACTTTGCCTGTGCAAGTGGTAGAACAGGAGACCACACTGCTGAAACCTGTCACTGGGCTGCCCACAGAGTGCAAATGGAAACTACATGAAAGGCAGTGCTTTATTGCAAGGAAACCCAGAAGCGCTCTGAAATCTTTTTTTCCCTTGGTTGCTGAAATTACAAAATAATGGTTCCAAACATCAGATAATATCCAACATCCTTGCTGGGTGTTACCCGTCACCTTATTTAAGGAATCCACATGAGCACACAATGTCAGGAAAAGCAGAATCCATCATAAGAATATCCACATTAAAAAGTGTGCTTGTCTGTGAAAATCTGTCAAATATGGATGCAGTACCACCGGCCGCCTGTATGACAGCTGTCATTGAATTGCATTGGAAGTTTAAACTTGTGCAGCTAAAATCAAATGGTTGGAATTACGTGACTTGCCATCAAAAGTAATATAGGTTGCAATTATTTAATCTTTATGTTTTAAAAGACTGGAATTAGAGTTCTGTTTGCCTGTTTTGAAAATGTACGTTTATTTTCATCAAAGAAAAATTTAAACAAATTGAGTTTTAAAGTAACCTGATACAAGCCAAAGAACTACAGAGCAAATTCCACAGCTTGCCCCAACAAAAGGCACCTCCCTTCTGCGCTCTAGCCCAGGAACTCACATTCAAGTGTTAATGAAGAGGGGAGGGGATTTGGGCTGCTGCTCCGGGGAGAGACAAAGTCAACAGGAGCCCCTGCCAGAGGAGAGAGGCAGGGATTGCTTTTGAGCCATCAGAAACTTTGGGGGCAGGAACAGACAGTTGTGTTTATTCTCAAAGCACAGAAAAGTATTTTTTTGAAAAGGACTAACAAAGGACTGTGCGAATTTGTAAAAATTATAAGATTACAGTATTGTTAATGTGACATTTTTGGTCAAGTTTTAAAAGTACTCAGAACTCTGTGCTAGGTTCAGGGACATAACTGCAGAAATTGTGGTTTTGTAGCAATTGTATTGATGCCAGACATATGAAACTTCATATGATTATGCCCAGATATCATGCGCACAAATGTGTACAATTGTGGACAAATCCGACATTGGGTACCAGACCAAAAGTGCAAAGAATTGCCAAATCTAGACCCAAGCTCTCACCGCAACGGGGCTCGGATGAATACTTGCTCCACAACATATGGGATAGAGATATTGTGGGATGTATTTACCCATGCATCCGAGCCCTACCTCAAAACTGTGCAGTATTGACATGGAAAACATCATGATGGCCAGAGCTTCCCAGAAAATGCACAGGGAAATGCATGAAGAATAGGCTGCCACTCATTTTTGCCGATGTTATGGGCACAGAAGGACGCTGCCTAAAACCACCATTGGACTACCCACACAGTAGTCTGAAACCATTGGGAGTGGCAATGCTGATTGCCAAAAGCAAACCCATAACTGTTGGGAATTCATTTTCTTAAATCCCAAAAAGGGGTGCAGTACCAGTACTCACCACTATCCAAAAGCCGGCGTTTTAAAACAACTCCAGATTTTACTTTTTGTAGAAAACTGAATAAATGAACCCAAAACATGCCAAAGAAAGACATTTTAAGAGGTGGATCCAATGTAAAGTTATATTCTGAAGTGACTTGAAGGTTTAGAACAAGACCGGCTGAGCTGTGGATTTCAGCAGTTTAAGTAAATTTGGACTGAAAGACACTACAAATCTAAATGTTTAAATTGACTGAGTGACCTACTTTTGAGTGTCACATAGGTTTCAATTGTTTAAATGTCATAGTTTTAAACTTAGAATCAGCATTCTAGCTGCATATGTAAAAATGTTCAGTTTTATTTGAATGCAGAAAACTGGGGAACAGAAATGACATGTAGCTAAAAACTGGCTTAAAGAGATTTCAATTTTGCCTGGCAACTACTCCCCATCAGGAGTGAAACTTGAGTCACAGCTGTGTTCCCAGGCCTATCTGCCTTTTGCTGGCCACACTAAGGATATGCCATCTCTCTGATAATTGAATTAAGGGGAGCCCCCACAGAATACAGGAGCTCTGAACAAAGCCCTGTCCTGACCCAGGCAGATGGTTTATTGCAGATGTCGTAAATGTAGCTTCCTCCTGGAAGGACAAAGGAGGGGCACTGCCTGTGAGAGCAAGCTGGCTTGGCAGAACTGGAAAAACCAGAAATTCAACCTTGTGCTGGTGGAAAACCACACCCCTTTGGGGCCAGAACCTAACTCTAAAAAGATGGATAACTCATAGAGCGGACATGTGAAAATTTTATAAATGATACCATAATTCTTGTGATTTTTCTGCCCACATTTAAGAGGTTTTTAGAACCGGTGGCATGTTCAGGGGGGTTTTAGCGGAAAAGAGGATATTACTCAAAATGTGTGCATGTGAAAAATCTGACACTTCATCAACTAATGTCCATACTCCTTGCGCACATGTGTGTAAATTTGGGTTAATGTCCGATATTGCAAACCAGTTAAAAAGTGCAAAATATTGCCATTTCTGAATGCAAGCCCCCAGGAAGAGCAGAGTTGGAACAGGGGATACCTCCTGTGATATGTGATGGGTGCATGTAATTTGAAACCACTGTGTAGCTATGAAATATGTATTTGTTCAAATCTAGATTTGTGTGCAAGTTGACAGGAGGAGTGGACTTTCTGCAGGCTGTAAAATGACATCACTCTGACACAACTTAGCTCCCCCAATCAGGGGAGAAATGAAAGCTTGGCCAATGATAAGTGGAGAGGGGCTGGCTAGTGATGCTGCTCACACACACCCATTTTAAAAACACATAAAAGCAGAGAGACAGGACAGATAGGGACCTTCAAATCCATTTGCAGCTGGAAGCTCTGCCGGGAAAATCCATACTTTACCTCCATCAACCTTCAGAGACCCAGACCAGACCAGCAGAGTAGAGCTGACCTGTTAGCAGAACCAGAGAGAGCTGACCCAGATCACTGTGAAGTGCAGAGACCAGAGTCCAGTCTAAAACCTGACCAGATCCGTGGCGTGGCCCATTTCACTCAAGAATATAGTGTGAGTACCTAGCAAAACTGTGCAGAACCAATCTATTAGTTAAAATAATATAACTCAATCCTATTTTAATCTAAGTAGAACTTTCTCCTAACTGTCACCTGTCATTTGTAAAGCTGTCACCTGTCATTTTCTAGTTGCAAGCTGCACTTGTCTTTTTGAACTTTAAAATTTCAAATCTGAAAAACGACCTTTATTTAATCGCTCATATCTCCGTGACCGTTTGTGCTAGAGACTTGCAGTAACTTTCATCTGGAAGCTGAGATCCTAGGCTTTCCGAGGACCCCAAAACGGTAGTTCCTCTGTAATCGCGCCAGACACATTCGCGAATTTTGCCGCGATTTGAAAATTTCTCCACTTGCAAAAAGATAGCTGCTTTTGCTTTCCTCTGAAAAAAATCGTTTGCCTCATAAAAACTATCCCTGCATCACTGCTAGAGTGAGCCTGGGCTAATATTAACTTGATTTCACTCACCCTGAACCTCCTAGAGGGAATTAAAAGCATTTTAGCATATTTTTTTCTACATTACCAGCACATTTAAAAGCATTTGGGCCTGTGTTTTCAACTTCTGTAGTCTAAGTTGCTGGGTGAACTGAATTACATTTGAATTGCATTTCTGAGAATTGTGTGCCTTCCTTCCATTTCCTTGCATTGCATAAAAGGGGGGGGGGGTGAATTGTACAAGAAAGTGATTACATTGTCTTTGCTGAAATTCTATCAAGTTATTTTCTTTACTGCATTTCATTCCACATTGCATCCATTTGAAACCATAAAAGTATTGTTGCTATCTTATCCATTTCATGTCAACTCCTTAGTGATTATCAAGAAGTGTGCTAGTGCCAGATTCTCCGTTGTTAATCTTTATCATCTCAGATTAAGTGTGATATTCAATTATTAATTTATTATAAAGCGTGATATATATATATATATATATATATATATATATTGTTTAAATTATCAATTAAACCTTTTAACTTGCAAAACAGAACTACTTCTTGGCTCAGTGGGGTCAGGAGGATTCCAAGAGAGGGGTGTTATATAAGGGTAGTCATCCAGAACGCATGAACTGGACATAAAGATATATCAATAAGGGTTTCCATTCAGTATTATAGACTAGGCGTTGACTTAGCTGTAGTGTTGAATTGAATCCTCTTACAATATGCTATTGCTGTCACGTTTGTAAAATTGTAAATATGCCTTGTATGAAAAGTAGATTTCATGTGGTTTTCCCTGGATCATAAAACACATCGTCATGATGACACTCTGTTTTCTTCTCAAATCAATGGAGAGGAAAGACCCTAACCAATAGAATACCTAGGGGTGTGCCTAGTATAATTCAGTATACCCACCACTTTAGGAAATGCATAAATACATAAATAGAGACATCTTAGGGCCTAGAAAAACACACACACATTCACCCACCAACCCACCAACCGATTGCTGGCGGAGCACTTTGCAAGAGAAATCCATATTCCAGACACCAGACTCCAGAATTGGAAAGCAGAAAGGCCCATTTCCAAAGCTGAACCATTCTCAGCTTGGCCTTTAAAAATCCAGAAACCAGATTTTACCCCAGACCTCTAAGGGGAACAAAAGAACAGCCTGGCTGTGCTGTACTGCTTTCTTGCTAAGAATTCTTGCCAGAATCCAAAGATCCAACCCAGTAGAACCGTGCCGTGCCATGACCAGATAGCTGCGAACCATAACCAGAACCCGTCAGATCCAGTCCAGTCCCACTGTGCAGTGTCCAGAGTGCCTTGCTGATTGCAGAACCAGAGCGCCTTGAGTCCAGTCTGGTGTGCTAGCAGAATTTATGTCCAGAAATTATCCCTGACCAGATCCCTGACGGGTCTATTCCAAACATTGGTAGTGAGTATCCATAGCATAGGATTGTCACTAGCATATGTATTATCCATAAGTAATCCTATCCAAACTCATTCTCTTATATCCAGAACTGCATTGTTAGAATCTTGTTGTCTTGCCTGAACTCTTTCTCTTACCCTATAGTCCTTTGTAATAGTAGTGTTAAAATCATCTTTGCGCTGATATATTTTCTCAAGAAAGGTGAGCGTCTCGGCAGGCCAAACCACCAGTGATATCCTGGGCTGGTGGCTGCGCTGTCGTGTAGTTTGCATCTTCATAGTCTCCCCTTGTGTAAAGAAACCTTGTTTGTGATTTTAAAAAGAACATTTTTTACTCTATCTGAAAAAACGACCTCCACAAAAAGCATCATAACTTCTTCAACTTATAGTTTTTCTGCAATCATGCTTACCGCGCGCGGAAAAGTTTGCCGCAAATTTGTCGTTTGGCTCAAATCTATCACGTGTGAAATAGCTGTTCTTTGCATTTGACCTCAGAATTAAGCTTTCAACTTGCTAGTTACTCAATAATCATTGCTAGTGTTTGTCTGATACCATACTAAGCGGCTCCCATTAGTATTGAAACAATTTTAGTGAATTAAATCCATTTTCTGTGTTTTTACCATTCCATTCAAAGCCACATTCAAAACCTTTTTTGACAAGTTTGCAATCATTCCTGTTTTTCTCTGTGTTTGCTGGGGGGAAATTGGGATTGATACTATTTTGTTGAATTCTGTATTTCTGAAACCTTTTTTCTCTCCTTCCAATACTTTATATTGCATATTGGGGGTATAGAGTAGTGTGCAGGGGGGAAGAGTAATCACATTGCATTTTGATTGAACCCACAGAAAGTATTATTCTATGCAGCATTATTTTTCCTATCATTACTCTGTGTGATTAAAGAGATTATTTGTGACATCACCCCATTGGTGATCATTGTATAACCATTAAATAGTGTGATATATATATATTGTGAAATCAATAAAATAAATATTTTTAACTTTGCAAAACAGCCTGCTTCCTGTTTCAGTGTGACCGGGGGGATTCAAAGAGAGGGGTGTGATATAAGGGTACATCGTTCAGAAATAAAAGAACTTACAGACATAAATAATAATTAAGGGTTTCAGCTGTACATCACACGCTAGGCATTGACTTAGGTGGAGTGCCGGGTTGGAATCACTTACACACCCTGTCACTTTTTCTGAGATTTGTGTTTAAACATCCCTGAACTGATTGTGTATTGCTTGCAATTCATTGATTTGTGTGTGAGAATGATTATGTGATTTAGCCTATTTTCATTTTCTTCTAGTAATTTACATATCCCCTGTTCCATAGCATGAACTTCTTTATATTTCTCCCTGTCATATTCTCTAAGGGTTTGCATTTCAGAAACTGCAACATCTTTATCTTGCCTTATATCATCTAATATTGCTTTTAAGTGGGTTAATTCTTGCTCACTCTCATTAAGATATTTCTCTCTCTGAGCCAATTGAGTAGCAAGATCGCTGCATTTGGTTGCAGTTTTGTGTCTAGCTCCCTCTGCTTTAATTCTGCTTTTGATTGTTTATTTTTTTTATTTTATTAGTATTAGCGTCAAACGAAGCTTTTTACCAGTTACAGTTCGAGTTCAATTTGAAAGAAAAAAAGAAAATTCCATAACAACAAAACCATATTATACAACCATTTCAATCAATTGCTAGAGAAAGAAAGAAGAAAATGAGAGAAATAAAGAGGGAGAAAAATGATTGTTTTTGCTTTTAATTGCTGCACCTGATCACATTCATTGTCCAAGCTGCGCTGTAATTTGCTAATGTCTTCACTGTCTTTCGCTTGCATCTTTATGGATCTGCGTAGCAGAAACCACATTTTTGCACACAGTCTGATGATGCAGTTTTTCTTCTCTGTGCATTCTGTCACTCAGAATAACCTAAGGAAACACACCTGCACAATGCTTCCATCATCAAAAATATGTTCAAATGTCCCCTTTTCTATCTCTGTGCCAATCCTGTTTTTCCATATTGTCACATTTTCTGAGGACCAAACTGCATGGGCATAAAGCTTTGCCTCGAGGTAATCTGACAATTCAGAAAACTCAGCCTGAATCTGGGACATGGCAGCACTATTGCCAATGACACTATAACAAGAGTCAACTGAGCACACAGTACTGCACTACGTCACAGCACTAATTTAATTAATTAGTAAACAATATGGGTATGCTTTAGGATGCAAGGCCACGCCCAGTAATTATTTTCAAGTTTCCCAGCCAACACACCAAATCTGTAGGAGGTTTTCTGGGTTATATTTAATATCTCGTGATAATTTGTGTTATTTTTGGTATGGTGGTATTTTCTTAGCTCTTGGCAATATATTGTGGTAAACTTGTTGGGGTATTTCTATGGTGGTGAAACTAATTTCAGAATACTGCTTAGTAATTATTTCACCAGGGTCACTAACGGTAAACAAATAATGGACTATCACACTTATGCCCTTTTGGCTGTGTTTTGAAACACATAAATCACCCAAAGGGAATACAAAACATTCATTCAGCCTCTCCAATTTACTTTGACTAGCTTTGCTTTGAGATTTCTTACTGCAGGCTTTATCACCCTATGCATGCCATATCAATTAGACTGAATGCAGAATATATACACTGAAACTAAATCACCTTTTTGAATTAATATTCATTATCATAAACTAGAAATATGCAAGTTACAAAGAATGACACGTGCGCCCATGTTGTAATTCACAACATAAGAAAATGTTTTCCTACAATAGATTTCAATGCTCTGTCTGTGATAATGTGCAGAGCTCTGCTGGTTATCGCTCTGATTTCATCACAAAGATGGCAGAATAAATACACTCTGAATAATCAGAAATATAAACACAGTTTTTCATGTACATTTAAATATGTATCAATAATGCAGCACCTAAAATGAACTGAACTATTTAAGCCATGCTACATAGTCTCAAGCAGCCACTTCACATGCCCCTTAATTAATAATATAGTTACCTAGATCTGTTGACGATATTCCCCGACTCAGCTTGGCAGTGACCATGAGCCATTCACAGATAAGGTTGCTAGAGGCTTTGCAGCTCTTCTAAGGATTGCCAACCTAGGAGAGAGACAGCCTCAGCCCACCAGACAGCCCAGGAACCAGCCTTCTATTCCCTCTGTCAGTGAGTGAAAACAAACCAGCCCTCTCTGCCTCAAACCTTTTTTCACAAAACCCTCTGTCACTCAAAAAGCACCTCCCCTCGACAAGATCATCCGACTAAAATAGCAAGTGATTTCCTCTGGGCCTTTACCCAAAACACAAACTGCATTGCTGAATCGAACGTGTTACATTTCTGCTGTGCTTCCTGCCCCGAGACAATGTGATGTCTCTAGAAGAACGGATATTCACATTCATCATCTTACAACACAGTGCAGATTCAGCCTGCTCGTTTACATTTTATTATTCTTTCCAGACCACCATGCATTGTAATTGAAATTGGTTATTTATAATGTGTTTAATATGCAGAGGCGTCTAAGCAAAGACCCAGGGATCGAACCTGTGTTGCTTTGTGTAGTCTTGCTTCCAAGGGAAGTGTGTTGTCCCTGGGCTATCCACCTGAGACATTGGGCCTCATTACAAGGTTGCCGGTCTGGTAACAATGGTACCGGTAAGCTTGCCGGTACTGTTGTTACCGGACCGGCAAACTATGAGGTCTGCTCGTGTGTGCCTGTCAGCCCGGCAGGTCTGACCTGCTGGGCGGAACGGCACATGTGAGCAGACCTACAAGGTAGCGCTGGCATCGTTATTAATGGTGCTGGTGCTACCTGCCTCCCCATTCCCATTGAGCCCTATGGGGCTCAAATGGGGAGTAATAAATACTGGCACCCGGCAATGGGCAATTACTGGGTCTGGCGGGGCCAGAATGCCCTGGTAATTTCCCATTGCCGGGTGCCAGTAAAAAAATTACTCTGGTGGTAGCCGTGCTGGTACTTACCGGCACGGCTACCATCTCAGTCATATTGGGGCCCATTATCTGTCAATCTGAAAACAGTTTATAAAGTGGTTTTATTTGCACTAGATGGTATTGTGGGAATTATATGTTAAATGGGCAGGGGTAAATTAGTATATTAGTTTCATGTTAGTTTCATTTTATTTAGTGCAACTCCATTAAATCAGCATCATGGGGCAAAGTGATCATTTTCTAGCATCTGTTCTGTACATTGACATCTATTTAGATTCAGCATGAGTCTCATACCCTTGAGTCCATCTATGAGTCTCACACCATTGGCCCTAGTAAAATTCAAACCTTTGCTAAAATGTGAATGATGAAATGTGGAGTCTGGATGTTGAAATGCAGAGCCTACATTCCTCCTACACCCCTCATCTCGTTTCATTTTACAGGCCAATTTACCCCCAATTCCAAAGTATCACAGTACATACTTCATAGCCCTTTAAACATGTGGGAGCAACAGTTAATTAAAGGGCATCCCATTGTGTATATTACTAGTCAGAGGTATCCCACTGTATCCCGCTTGTTCCCATATTTTGCCTTCTTGCTCCCCTATGATTGTTGCAAGCAAGCTTTTCATATCCCTAATCGCTAGGGTAACCCCTGCTGTCTCCTTTTCGAGGGCATATATCCACTTGCTTTCTCCTGCTGTAAGGGAGGAAAAACTGTACACTAAGTTGTTTCTGTCCATCGTCTGCCATGGTACATGGTGGGCATCTCCCCTCGCCTTCTGCAACAAGGGCAGTTGGTTCCGGAGAACAGGGCCCACCTCACAGGATCTTCACCATCGTCATCTTGGTCTTCTCACTGCAGAGGGTCTAGGACCAGTGCCTGCTCTTCCCCCTTTCCCACTTTTTCTTTTGTTTCCATCCCCTTTCTTTCACCTGATCTGCATCCCAGGGCTTGTCATCCCCTTGTTCTCCAGTACTCCTGCCTGTTCTCTCGTACTCGTCTGAGGTGACAGAGCCTGCTTCAGACCAGTCCTGCCCTTCCTCCCCCTTGTTGAAATCCTTGTCATCCAGTTTAAACATTATATTCCATGGTGTCCATCCCTCTTTACCTGTGACTGCCCCCTGCTCCTTCTCCTGTCTCTGCACCTCCTTTTCTATCACCCTCTCTGCCTCCTTGAACATAGTTTCCAGCTATCGCTGCTTGCTCTTTTCTATGCCGGCCAAACACTTTCTGATGTTATTTTTCTTTTGTTCCCTAGCACAGCACACCTCAGGATTCCCTTTCCCCATTTATATCTCTCCCCTGCTTGGGGCACACACCGGGAGTTGGTACACCTCACAGCAGGTTTCAGCATCAGGTACAAGCCGTAGGGAGGGAGTGGTGAATTATGTATCACTACTGTGTCACTGTCATGCCCATCCCCTTTGCTGGCTCCTCCTTTGTCTCTTCATAGAGCTTCAAGACCCTAGAATATTTTGCCTGCCCTTTAGTTTGGATCCTTTATAAGTCACTAGTAAATACGGAAAAATGCTTTCTATTATTACGCTATCGAACGTTCTGTCTCCTGGACAATCGCGAAAACACTGTCCTGCAGTGTCCTGTACCCACTGAAAGTGGTACTTGAGTATTTTATCACATTATTGGGGCAACTTATTAGATAAAAGATCATATGACATGCCCATCTTAAAAAACATTCCCACACCTTTGTGCACTCTGTCCTATTGTCTGTTGCTCCTCCCCTCTTCCACTTTAATCCAACAATGTCCCAATTACCCTTATTTCCTTCACACCTCCCCCAAAACCCTCCTTTCACTCTTACCTCTTACACACCCCCATCTGCTCCTCACAAACCCATACTTGCCATTCCTCCTGCTCACACCCTACACCCATTCAATGGCCCTCTCCGCAGGTCAGCCCACTTACACCTATTACACTGACCAGCCCTCTCCAAAGGCCCACCTTGTGTATAGGTGTTTTACAAATGCCATATCATATCATATTACCCACTCACTCAATATTAGTACAACAATGGCCTTCTCTGCAGGCCCACCGGTTCCCTAATGTAGTCTCTGTTAGTATGCAAATACCTGGCCACGCCCCTTCTCTGGCCCCGCGTTTGCCACTACTATGCCAAGAGCACTTATTTACACATTATCTCTGGTGTCAACCCTTTCACCTTGGCTGACCCCAAATAAAACAATAAATACTCCAAATACTAAATCAATGAAGTACTAAAAATCAAGAAAACAGATGTACCCAAAATCTACTATCCTACTGCACGCCTATCTGTTGTCCCTTCCTGTAAGTTAATGCTACTGTAAATTGTATGGTAAATGTGGGAATAGTAACCTCCTTTTTCACCTGAAGCTCAAGTGCATATGGCGTCATGTTGGCACATTGGTAAACTTGTCTTTTGTCTTCAAATACAGGTGTTGCTCCACCCAACCTGGACCAGACCTTTTGATTTAGAAACTCTAATTCCATACACATTCTGTGCATGATATTATTTCCCAAATAAAATGTCTTTTGTTTCCCGCTCATGATCCACACGTTGTGATGAATACTTTGAGATCCAATTTTAATATTTAAAATGCATCTTCCTACAATTCTTTGTCCCAACTCGAGGTCATCTAGGCCAAAGATGTGTTGATTCTTTATTTTGAACTTTGGGCTCTCCTCTCTGGCAAGCATTTTCTGCAGTACCTTTTCACTAATGAAACTCCTTTCATGTTCAAGCGCTAAAGTGGCTTCAATCATTTCAGGATGCCCATTCACATGAATAGGGATCCTTGGCTGCCCTTCTCCCATGTGTATTTCTGAGATTGTTGAAATGCGTTTTTCTTGATTTACCTCTTGAGTGATATTTGGTTTGCATTTTTCTTCATTTAGATAAAAACGCAAGGTGTTTTCATCTATTTTTGATTGACAGTTTTTATTGGGTCCAAATAAATCTCCAAAGACTGCTTCTCTTGTTCTCCTCGCATTTCATCCTGACAGATGAGAATGACAGTGACGATAAGCACACAGCCATTCTGAATGTATACTTCCATTGCACTTTGTGAGTTAGCAACGGTGTGGCATTCTTTTACACTTTTGGTTGGGGTCAGAATTTTCTTAGGTCTCAATGGTTTTTAGCTAAGGACCACAATACTCCATTTACCCCATCAATGAGGGGTGATAACCTCTTCAGGCAATGGGCCTCATTCCGAGTTGGGCCGTAAGGGTTAACGGTCACCGGTAAGGATGCCGGTGCCGGTAAACCCTTACGGCCCTATTCTGAGGTCCAGTAGCGGGACCCGCAAAGGATGTGTGGTCTGACCACATGTCCTTTGCGGGTCCCGCTAAGGGACCAGGGCACTAAATTAGCACCTTCCCCATTCCCATTGAGCCCTATGGGGCCTCAAATTGGAATGAGGAATGGTTTACTGAATGGGGACTTACCGGGTCCTCCAAGGTCGGAATGACCCGGTAGGTCCCCATTCAGCCAGACCGGACTGGACCCGGGTTTGGAGGCAGTCATGGTGCTGATAGCTCAGTGACACCTTCAATAGGTATTTCTTCCACATTGAAATTTTTCACGGGGCCTTCATTTCGTCTCACTTTTTGATGATTTTGTGGGGATCTTACTTCATTGATACTTTTCACCAGTTCTGTTGATATTATGGTTGATTGAGCACCTGCGTCAATCATTGCAAACGATTGCATTTTTCTTCAATGGTGATATGAGCATAGTACCTATCTTCAACCTATTCTACTACGCATAAAAAATGTGAATTTTACTAATTTCAGGACTCACTTTTCTTAGCTCTTTTTTTACTCTTTGTTAGGCAAGTGGGCATATAAAATGACATCTTACCCTTCTTTTTTCCCACTTCATTTTGAATATATGTGTCTATTCTCATGGCCTCAGAACCCATTTGGAGTGTAGCCACTGACTGCCCCACTGATTTGGGACCACTAGTGTTCGCACCCCAATTTCTCATTGTACCTTTCCCATTATCTGGGTCCCCCCTATTTACTTCCACACTGCAACCTATTGGCTGGGTATTTTCACAAGTGTCACATGACAGCATGTCAGCTTCTGGCGTGTGACACTAATCTGTGATTTGCATGGAGCCTGTCATTTCTGTCCCTTGGAATATCCATGGTTTAAAATACTCCTCAGGTGACTGACCTGCACCCGCCTTTTGGGCAATTGTTTCCTCTCTGAGGGTATCAACAGTATTTTGATTATCAAGTAAGGCTAATCTATCTGTTGATCCTAATTCTTCATTTTGTGTTTTATTTTCACATTGGATGTTCTTTTTAAATCTGCTTCTCTGTTCTTTGTTTTTTCTTGTTCATTTTCCCCCTTTTGTTCTTCCTCTTCACACACTAGAGTAGTCTGGTTCAACTCTAAATCGAACCACACTTCCTTTTTGTGTGTGTTGAAACTCCCTGTCTCCCTTTCATTCGTTTGTTTTCTCATTTTTAAATCGGCAAGAAATTCAGTATTTTTATTCAAGGGAAATTTATGTGCATCTGCGTTTTCAAAGTGCAGAGGTCATTCGCTAGTCACTTGTCGTTGCTACGCACAAGATCACTCCTATGCCTTCTGCACCTTCATTTGGCTGTTGTTTTTGGACTGCACTTAATAATCCTAACTATTGACACAACAATTTGACTTGGGCCTCTAAGCATTGAAACCTGTCCATGTCTCTGAATTCCTCTCTTTGTGGTTGGGGCCGGTAATGATTAAACTCACCCTGATGAGGCCTGTTCTGAAAACACTCAGGAAATTGATTTCTATTTGTGTTACCTCTGAATTCATATGGCACAGTAGGTGGAGAACGTGGAGTGGCCATCATTTGACCATGGTCGACTAGTTGTGGTGATTGATTATATTGGTGACCGACATAATTCATATTTTGGCTTTCATTTGGTGGGAATTGTTCCCTAAACTGGTTTCCATTTTCAATGAATATTTACACATATCTTGGTCTTTCTTGGTGACCATATACCATTGTATTAGTGTCAAATCTACTCTGGGCCCCTAGTTTCTGGTATGGGCCATTGTACATTTGATTTTGATTGTTATTTAAGGCCGGCATATTGTGGTGAAATCCCACTCTGGGAGAACTACCAAGATATCAGGACTAATGTAAGAATTTCTATCGCTGAGATCAATGGATTGAAACATAGGAATTTGGGATGTAGTCTTTTGTGGAGGTAGGCCCCTTTGACTAGGTGTAATGACGTTCTTTGCTTGAGTTTGGGCTGATTCTAGCAGTATCTTTACAGATTTTACCTCCAAAATCGCTGGTGTGGATTCCTTAGACTTTGGTTTTGTCTGTTTATTCTTAGGCCCCTCCTCTCTCTGACCAAATATCACTCCATACAGTTTGGTCCCCTATTCTATTATGCATTCTAGGGGGTTTTCCCTGTCAAATTCACAAATTAAGTGGGAGACAATTTATTTTTGGAGCTTATAAAAGTATGTAGTTTTAAATTCTACAATGTTAAGTTTAAAGGTCACATCAAAGCATGAAAATGCTCTTTTTAAGTTTTTAAAGAATTGCTGAGGTGACTCATTCTGCTTTGCAGTCATAGTATAAGCTGCTTTTTTGGCATCCTGTATCGATTGGTATGGTGAGAAGTGGTGTCTAACCTCCTTCTCAAAGTCTGCCAATGACAAATGTTCCTGTTCATTGAGACCACACAGGATACTAGCAGATGCTGCATCTAGACTGAGGTGAAAGTATTGTCCATATTGTTCCCTAGGGATCTGAAGGGCTTTGAATATATCATGAACGGTCTCTAAATGGTCTTCCATGCAACAATTGCCTCACATTTGGAATAATTTAATCAAAGTCTTGATGGAGTTCATAATTTTTAAACAGCTATATGGTGCATTATGGTATGTGTCATTTTGTCACTGATTCCTATTCTCTTGTGGGCAAGAATGTAGGTGAATACGTGTAGGTGATTCAGACCCTACCATTGGGTTATAAACAGGTCTGGCCAAGGGGACAGCTGTTGGTGCATTGTTTCCTTCGCTAGGGCTGTGATTGAGTTCAGTTCCAGTGAATGTAATACCTGTGGGATGTACTGACCCACTAGGCTCTGCTCTGCGACATCACAGTGTGCTGGTGGCACCAGAACCAGCAAAATGGCCACAAAAAGCTCTATGCACGCTAAACCTATGAAAATTGAGCTGTGAAACCGGAGAAGATGGCTGCCAATCTACTTTGCCTGTGCAAGTGGTAGAACAGGAGACCACACTGCTGAAACCTGTCACTGGGCTGCCCACAGAGTGCAAATGGAAACTACATGAAAGGCAGTGCTTTATTGCAAGGAAACCCAGAAGCGCTCTGAAATCTTTTTTTTTCCCTTGGTTGCTGAAATTACAAAATAATGGTTCCAAACATCAGATAATATCCAACATCCTTGCTGGGTGTTACCCGTCACCTTATTTAAGGAATCCACATGAGCACACAATGTCAGGAAAAGCAGAATCCATCATAAGAATATCCACATTAAAAAGTGTGCTTGTCTGTGAAAATCTGTCAAATATGGATGCAGTACCACCGGCCGCCTGTATGACAGCTGTCATTGAATTGCATTGGAAGTTTAAACTTGTGCAGCTAAAATCAAATGGTTGGAATTACGTGACTTGCCATCAAAAGTAATATAGGTTGCAATTATTTAATCTTTATGTTTTAAAAGACTGGAATTAGAGTTCTGTTTGCCTGTTTTGAAAATGTACGTTTATTTTCATCAAAGAAAAATTTAAACAAATTGAGTTTTAAAGTAACCTGATACAAGCCAAAGAACTACAGAGCAAATTCCACAGCTTGCCCCAACAAAAGGCACCTCCCTTCTGCGCTCTAGCCCAGGAACTCACATTCAAGTGTTAATGAAGAGGGGAGGGGATTTGGGCTGCTGCTCCGGGGAGAGACAAAGTCAACAGGAGCCCCTGCCAGAGGAGAGAGGCAGGGATTGCTTTTGAGCCATCAGAAACTTTGGGGGCAGGAACAGACAGTTGTGTTTATTCTCAAAGCACAGAAAAGTATTTTTTTGAAAAGGACTAACAAAGGACTGTGCGAATTTGTAAAAATTATAAGATTACAGTATTGTTAATGTGACATTTTTGGTCAAGTTTTAAAAGTACTCAGAACTCTGTGCTAGGTTCAGGGACATAACTGCAGAAATTGTGGTTTTGTAGCAATTGTATTGATGCCAGACATATGAAACTTCATATGATTATGCCCAGATATCATGCGCACAAATGTGTACAATTGTGGACAAATCCGACATTGGGTACCAGACCAAAAGTGCAAAGAATTGCCAAATCTAGACCCAAGCTCTCACCGCAACGGGGCTCGGATGAATACTTGCTCCACAACATATGGGATAGAGATATTGTGGGATGTATTTACCCATGCATCCGAGCCCTACCTCAAAACTGTGCAGTATTGACATGGAAAACATCATGATGGCCAGAGCTTCCCAGAAAATGCACAGGGAAATGCATGAAGAATAGGCTGCCACTCATTTTTGCCGATGTTATGGGCACAGAAGGACGCTGCCTAAAACCACCATTGGACTACCCACACAGTAGTCTGAAACCATTGGGAGTGGCAATGCTGATTGCCAAAAGCAAACCCATAACTGTTGGGAATTCATTTTCTTAAATCCCAAAAAGGGGTGCAGTACCAGTACTCACCACTATCCAAAAGCCGGCGTTTTAAAACAACTCCAGATTTTACTTTTTGTAGAAAACTGAATAAATGAACCCAAAACATGCCAAAGAAAGACATTTTAAGAGGTGGATCCAATGTAAAGTTATATTCTGAAGTGACTTGAAGGTTTAGAACAAGACTGGCTGAGCTGTGGATTTCAGCAGTTTAAGTAAATTTGGACTGAAAGACACTACAAATCTAAATGTTTAAATTGACTGAGTGACCTACTTTTGAGTGTCACATAGGTTTCAATTGTTTAAATGTCATAGTTTTAAACTTAGAATCAGCATTCTAGCTGCATATGTAAAAATGTTCAGTTTTATTTGAATGCAGAAAACTGGGGAACAGAAATGACATGTAGCTAAAAACTGGCTTAAAGAGATTTCAATTTTGCCTGGCAACTACTCCCCATCAGGAGTGAAACTTGAGTCACAGCTGTGTTCCCAGGCCTATCTGCCTTTTGCTGGCCACACTAAGGATATGCCATCTCTCTGATAATTGAATTAAGGGGAGCCCCCACAGAATACAGGAGCTCTGAACAAAGCCCTGTCCTGACCCAGGCAGATGGTTTATTGCAGATGTCGTAAATGTAGCTTCCTCCTGGAAGGACAAAGGAGGGGCACTGCCTGTGAGAGCAAGCTGGCTTGGCAGAACTGGAAAAACCAGAAATTCAACCTTGTGCTGGTGGAAAACCACACCCCTTTGGGGCCAGAACCTAACTCTAAAAAGATGGATAACTCATAGAGCGGACATGTGAAAATTTTATAAATGATACCATAATTCTTGTGATTTTTCTGCCCACATTTAAGAGGTTTTTAGAACCGGTGGCATGTTCAGGGGGGTTTTAGCGGAAAAGAGGATATTACTCAAAATGTGTGCATGTGAAAAATCTGACACTTCATCAACTAATGTCCATACTCCTTGCGCACATGTGTGTAAATTTGGGTTAATGTCCGATATTGCAAACCAGTTAAAAAGTGCAAAATATTGCCATTTCTGAATGCAAGCCCCCAGGAAGAGCAGAGTTGGAACAGGGGATACCTCCTGTGATATGTGATGGGTGCATGTAATTTGAAACCACTGTGTAGCTATGAAATATGTATTTGTTCAAATCTAGATTTGTGTGCAAGTTGACAGGAGGAGTGGACTTTCTGCAGGCTGTAAAATGACATCACTCTGACACAACTTAGCTCCCCCAATCAGGGGAGAAATGAAAGCTTGGCCAATGATAAGTGGAGAGGGGCTGGCTAGTGATGCTGCTCACACACACCCATTTTAAAAACACATAAAAGCAGAGAGACAGGACAGATAGGGACCTTCAAATCCATTTGCAGCTGGAAGCTCTGCCGGGAAAATCCATACTTTACCTCCATCAACCTTCAGAGACCCAGACCAGACCAGCAGAGTAGAGCTGACCTGTTAGCAGAACCAGAGAGAGCTGACCCAGATCACTGTGAAGTGCAGAGACCAGAGTCCAGTCTAAAACCTGACCAGATCCGTGGCGTGGCCCATTTCACTCAAGAATATAGTGTGAGTACCTAGCAAAACTGTGCAGAACCAATCTATTAGTTAAAATAATATAACTCAATCCTATTTTAATCTAAGTAGAACTTTCTCCTAACTGTCACCTGTCATTTGTAAAGCTGTCACCTGTCATTTTCTAGTTGCAAGCTGCACTTGTCTTTTTGAACTTTAAAATTTCAAATCTGAAAAACGACCTTTATTTAATCGCTCATATCTCCGTGACCGTTTGTGCTAGAGACTTGCAGTAACTTTCATCTGGAAGCTGAGATCCTAGGCTTTCCGAGGACCCCAAAACGGTAGTTCCTCTGTAATCGCGCCAGACACATTCGCGAATTTTGCCGCGATTTGAAAATTTCTCCACTTGCAAAAAGATAGCTGCTTTTGCTTTCCTCTGAAAAAAATCGTTTGCCTCATAAAAACTATCCCTGCATCACTGCTAGAGTGAGCCTGGGCTAATATTAACTTGATTTCACTCACCCTGAACCTCCTAGAGGGAATTAAAAGCATTTTAGCATATTTTTTTCTACATTACCAGCACATTTAAAAGCATTTGGGCCTGTGTTTTCAACTTCTGTAGTCTAAGTTGCTGGGTGAACTGAATTACATTTGAATTGCATTTCTGAGAATTGTGTGCCTTCCTTCCATTTCCTTGCATTGCATAAAAGGGGGGGGTGAATTGTACAAGAAAGTGATTACATTGTCTTTGCTGAAATTCTATCAAGTTATTTTCTTTACTGCATTTCATTCCACATTGCATCCATTTGAAACCATAAAAGTATTGTTGCTATCTTATCCATTTCATGTCAACTCCTTAGTGATTATCAAGAAGTGTGCTAGTGCCAGATTCTCCGTTGTTAATCTTTATCATCTCAGATTAAGTGTGATATTCATTTATTAATTTATTATAAAGCGTGATATATATATATATATATATATATATATATATATATATATATATTGTTTAAATTATCAATTAAACCTTTTAACTTGCAAAACAGAACTACTTCTTGGCTCAGTGGGGTCAGGAGGATTCCAAGAGAGGGGTGTTATATAAGGGTAGTCATCCAGAACGCATGAACTGGACATAAAGATATATCAATAAGGGTTTCCATTCAGTATTATAGACTAGGCGTTGACTTAGCTGTAGTGTTGAATTGAATCCTCTTACAATATGCTATTGCTGTCACGTTTGTAAAATTGTAAATATGCCTTGTATGAAAAGTAGATTTCATGTGGTTTTCCCTGGATCATAAAACACATCGTCATGATGACACTCTGTTTTCTTCTCAAATCAATGGAGAGGAAAGACCCTAACCAATAGAATACCTAGGGGTGTGCCTAGTATAATTCAGTATACCCACCACTTTAGGAAATGCATAAATACATAAATAGAGACATCTTAGGGCCTAGAAAAACACACACACATTCACCCACCAACCCACCAACCGATTGCTGGCGGAGCACTTTGCAAGAGAAATCCATATTCCAGACACCAGACTCCAGAATTGGAAAGCAGAAAGGCCCATTTCCAAAGCTGAACCATTCTCAGCTTGGCCTTTAAAAATCCAGAAACCAGATTTTACCCCAGACCTCTAAGGGGAACAAAAGAACAGCCTGGCTGTGCTGTACTGCTTTCTTGCTAAGAATTCTTGCCAGAATCCAAAGATCCAACCCAGTAGAACCGTGCCGTGCCATGACCAGATAGCTGCGAACCATAACCAGAACCCGTCAGATCCAGTCCAGTCCCACTGTGCAGTGTCCAGAGTGCCTTGCTGATTGCAGAACCAGAGCGCCTTGAGTCCAGTCTGGTGTGCTAGCAGAATTTATGTCCAGAAATTATCCCTGACCAGATCCCTGACGGGTCTATTCCAAACATTGGTAGTGAGTATCCATAGCATAGGATTGTCACTAGCATATGTATTATCCATAAGTAATCCTATCCAAACTCATTCTCTTATATCCAGAACTGCATTGTTAGAATCTTGTTGTCTTGCCTGAACTCTTTCTCTTACCCTATAGTCCTTTGTAATAGTAGTGTTAAAATCATCTTTGCGCTGATATATTTTCTCAAGAAAGGTGAGCGTCTCGGCAGGCCAAACCACCAGTGATATCCTGGGCTGGTGGCTGCGCTGTCGTGTAGTTTGCATCTTCATAGTCTCCCCTTGTGTAAAGAAACCTTGTTTGTGATTTTAAAAAGAACATTTTTTACTCTATCTGAAAAAACGACCTCCACAAAAAGCATCATAACTTCTTCAACTTATAGTTTTTCTGCAATCATGCTTACCGCGCGCGGAAAAGTTTGCCGCAAATTTGTCGTTTGGCTCAAATCTATCACGTGTGAAATAGCTGTTCTTTGCATTTGACCTCAGAATTAAGCTTTCAACTTGCTAGTTACTCAATAATCATTGCTAGTGTTTGTCTGATACCATACTAAGCGGCTCCCATTAGTATTGAAACAATTTTAGTGAATTAAATCCATTTTCTGTGTTTTTACCATTCCATTCAAAGCCACATTCAAAACCTTTTTTGACAAGTTTGCAATCATTCCTGTTTTTCTCTGTGTTTGCTGGGGGGAAATTGGGATTGATACTATTTTGTTGAATTCTGTATTTCTGAAACCTTTTTTCTCTCCTTCCAATACTTTATATTGCATATTGGGGGTATAGAGTAGTGTGCAGGGGGGAAGAGTAATCACATTGCATTTTGATTGAACCCACAGAAAGTATTATTCTATGCAGCATTATTTTTCCTATCATTACTCTGTGTGATTAAAGAGATTATTTGTGACATCACCCCATTGGTGATCATTGTATAACCATTAAATAGTGTGATATATATATATTGTGAAATCAATAAAATAAATATTTTTAACTTTGCAAAACAGCCTGCTTCCTGTTTCAGTGTGACCGGGGGGATTCAAAGAGAGGGGTGTGATATAAGGGTACATCGTTCAGAAATAAAAGAACTTACAGACATAAATAATAATTAAGGGTTTCAGCTGTACATCACACGCTAGGCATTGACTTAGGTGGAGTGCCGGGTTGGAATCACTTACACACCCTGTCACTTTTTCTGAGATTTGTGTTTAAACATCCCTGAACTGATTGTGTATTGCTTGCAATTCATTGATTTGTGTGTGAGAATGATTATGTGATTTAGCCTATTTTCATTTTCTTCTAGTAATTTACATATCCCCTGTTCCATAGCATGAACTTCTTTATATTTCTCCCTGTCATATTCTCTAAGGGTTTGCATTTCAGAAACTGCAACATCTTTATCTTGCCTTATATCATCTAATATTGCTTTTAAGTGGGTTAATTCTTGCTCACTCTCATTAAGATATTTCTCTCTCTGAGCCAATTGAGTAGCAAGATCGCTGCATTTGGTTGCAGTTTTGTGTCTAGCTCCCTCTGCTTTAATTCTGCTTTTGATTGTTTATTTTTTTTATTTTATTAGTATTAGCGTCAAACGAAGCTTTTTACCAGTTACAGTTCGAGTTCAATTTGAAAGAAAAAAAGAAAATTCCATAACAACAAAACCATATTATACAACCATTTCAATCAATTGCTAGAGAAAGAAAGAAGAAAATGAGAGAAATAAAGAGGGAGAAAAATGATTGTTTTTGCTTTTAATTGCTGCACCTGATCACATTCATTGTCCAAGCTGCGCTGTAATTTGCTAATGTCTTCACTGTCTTTCGCTTGCATCTTTATGGATCTGCGTAGCAGAAACCACATTTTTGCACACAGTCTGATGATGCAGTTTTTCTTCTCTGTGCATTCTGTCACTCAGAATAACCTAAGGAAACACACCTGCACAATGCTTCCATCATCAAAAATATGTTCAAATGTCCCCTTTTCTATCTCTGTGCCAATCCTGTTTTTCCATATTGTCACATTTTCTGAGGACCAAACTGCATGGGCATAAAGCTTTGCCTCGAGGTAATCTGACAATTCAGAAAACTCAGCCTGAATCTGGGACATGGCAGCACTATTGCCAATGACACTATAACAAGAGTCAACTGAGCACACAGTACTGCACTACGTCACAGCACTAATTTAATTAATTAGTAAACAATATGGGTATGCTTTAGGATGCAAGGCCACGCCCAGTAATTATTTTCAAGTTTCCCAGCCAACACACCAAATCTGTAGGAGGTTTTCTGGGTTATATTTAATATCTCGTGATAATTTGTGTTATTTTTGGTATGGTGGTATTTTCTTAGCTCTTGGCAATATATTGTGGTAAACTTGTTGGGGTATTTCTATGGTGGTGAAACTAATTTCAGAATACTGCTTAGTAATTATTTCACCAGGGTCACTAACGGTAAACAAATAATGGACTATCACACTTATGCCCTTTTGGCTGTGTTTTGAAACACATAAATCACCCAAAGGGAATACAAAACATTCATTCAGCCTCTCCAATTTACTTTGACTAGCTTTGCTTTGAGATTTCTTACTGCAGGCTTTATCACCCTATGCATGCCATATCAATTAGACTGAATGCAGAATATATACACTGAAACTAAATCACCTTTTTGAATTAATATTCATTATCATAAACTAGAAATATGCAAGTTACAAAGAATGACACGTGCGCCCATGTTGTAATTCACAACATAAGAAAATGTTTTCCTACAATAGATTTCAATGCTCTGTCTGTGATAATGTGCAGAGCTCTGCTGGTTATCGCTCTGATTTCATCACAAAGATGGCAGAATAAATATACTCTGAATAATCAGAAATATAAACACAGTTTTTCATGTACATTTAAATATGTATCAATAATGCAGCACCTAAAATGAACTGAACTATTTAAGCCATGCTACATAGTCTCAAGCAGCCACTTCACATGCCCCTTAATTAATAATATAGTTACCTAGATCTGTTGACGATATTCCCCGACTCAGCTTGGCAGTGACCATGAGCCATTCACAGATAAGGTTGCTAGAGGCTTTGCAGCTCTTCTAAGGATTGCCAACCTAGGAGAGAGACAGCCTCAGCCCACCAGACAGCCCAGGAACCAGCCTTCTATTCCCTCTGTCAGTGAGTGAAAACAAACCAGCCCTCTCTGCCTCAAACCTTTTTTCACAAAACCCTCTGTCACTCAAAAAGCACCTCCCCTCGACAAGATCATCCGACTAAAATAGCAAGTGATTTCCTCTGGGCCTTTACCCAAAACACAAACTGCATTGCTGAATCGAACGTGTTACATTTCTGCTGTGCTTCCTGCCCCGAGACAATGTGATGTCTCTAGAAGAACGGATATTCACATTCATCATCTTACAACACAGTGCAGATTCAGCCTGCTCGTTTACATTTTATTATTCTTTCCAGACCACCATGCATTGTAATTGAAATTGGTTATTTATAATGTGTTTAATATGCAGAGGCGTCTAAGCAAAGACCCAGGGATCGAACCTGTGTTGCTTTGTGTAGTCTTGCTTCCAAGGGAAGTGTGTTGTCCCTGGGCTATCCACCTGAGACATTGGGCCTCATTACAAGGTTGCCGGTCTGGTAACAATGGTACCGGTAAGCTTGCCGGTACTGTTGTTACCGGACCGGCAAACTATGAGGTCTGCTCGTGTGTGCCTGTCAGCCCGGCAGGTCTGACCTGCTGGGCGGAACGGCACATGTGAGCAGACCTACAAGGTAGCGCTGGCATCGTTATTAATGGTGCTGGTGCTACCTGCCTCCCCATTCCCATTGAGCCCTATGGGGCTCAAATGGGGAGTAATAAATACTGGCACCCGGCAATGGGCAATTACTGGGTCTGGCGGGGCCAGAATGCCCTGGTAATTTCCCATTGCCGGGTGCCAGTAAAAAAATTACTCTGGTGGTAGCCGTGCTGGTACTTACCGGCACGGCTACCATCTCAGTCATATTGGGGCCCATTATCTGTCAATCTGAAAACAGTTTATAAAGTGGTTTTATTTGCACTAGATGGTATTGTGGGAATTATATGTTAAATGGGCAGGGGTAAATTAGTATATTAGTTTCATGTTAGTTTCATTTTATTTAGTGCAACTCCATTAAATCAGCATCATGGGGCAAAGTGATCATTTTCTAGCATCTGTTCTGTACATTGACATCTATTTAGATTCAGCATGAGTCTCATACCCTTGAGTCCATCTATGAGTCTCACACCATTGGCCCTAGTAAAATTCAAACCTTTGCTAAAATGTGAATGATGAAATGTGGAGTCTGGATGTTGAAATGCAGAGCCTACATTCCTCCTACACCCCTCATCTCATTTCATTTTACAGGCCAATTTACCCCCAATTCCAAAGTATCACAGTACATACTTCATAGCCCTTTAAACATGTGGGAGCAACAGTTAATTAAAGGGCATCCCATTGTGTATATTACTAGTCAGAGGTATCCCACTGTATCCCGCTTGTTCCCATATTTTGCCTTCTTGCTCCCCTATGATTGTTGCAAGCAAGCTTTTCATATCCCTAATCGCTAGGGTAACCCCTGCTGTCTCCTTTTCGAGGGCATATATCCACTTGCTTTCTCCTGCTGTAAGGGAGGAAAAACTGTACACTAAGTTGTTTCTGTCCATCGTCTGCCATGGTACATGGTGGGCATCTCCCCTCGCCTTCTGCAACAAGGGCAGTTGGTTCCGGAGAACAGGGCCCACCTCACAGGATCTTCACCATCGTCATCTTGGTCTTCTCACTGCAGAGGGTCTAGGACCAGTGCCTGCTCTTCCCCCTTTCCCACTTTTTCTTTTGTTTCCATCCCCTTTCTTTCACCTGATCTGCATCCCAGGGCTTGTCATCCCCTTGTTCTCCAGTACTCCTGCCTGTTCTCTCGTACTCGTCTGAGGTGACAGAGCCTGCTTCAGACCAGTCCTGCCCTTCCTCCCCCTTGTTGAAATCCTTGTCATCCAGTTTAAACATTATATTCCATGGTGTCCATCCCTCTTTACCTGTGACTGCCCCCTGCTCCTTCTCCTGTCTCTGCACCTCCTTTTCTATCACCCTCTCTGCCTCCTTGAACATAGTTTCCAGCTATCGCTGCTTGCTCTTTTCTATGCCGGCCAAACACTTTCTGATGTTATTTTTCTTTTGTTCCCTAGCACAGCACACCTCAGGATTCCCTTTCCCCATTTATATCTCTCCCCTGCTTGGGGCACACACCGGGAGTTGGTACACCTCACAGCAGGTTTCAGCATCAGGTACAAGCCGTAGGGAGGGAGTGGTGAATTATGTATCACTACTGTGTCACTGTCATGCCCATCCCCTTTGCTGGCTCCTCCTTTGTCTCTTCATAGAGCTTCAAGACCCTAGAATATTTTGCCTGCCCTTTAGTTTGGATCCTTTATAAGTCACTAGTAAATACGGAAAAATGCTTTCTATTATTACGCTATCGAACGTTCTGTCTCCTGGACAATCGCGAAAACACTGTCCTGCAGTGTCCTGTACCCACTGAAAGTGGTACTTGAGTATTTTATCACATTATTGGGGCAACTTATTAGATAAAAGATCATATGACATGCCCATCTTAAAAAACATTCCCACACCTTTGTGCACTCTGTCCTATTGTCTGTTGCTCCTCCCCTCTTCCACTTTAATCCAACAATGTCCCAATTACCCTTATTTCCTTCACACCTCCCCCAAAACCCTCCTTTCACTCTTACCTCTTACACACCCCCATCTGCTCCTCACAAACCCATACTTGCCATTCCTCCTGCTCACACCCTACACCCATTCAATGGCCCTCTCCGCAGGTCAGCCCACTTACACCTATTACACTGACCAGCCCTCTCCAAAGGCCCACCTTGTGTATAGGTGTTTTACAAATGCCATATCATATCATATCACCCACTCACTCAATATTAGTACAACAATGGCCTTCTCTGCAGGCCCACCGGTTCCCTAATGTAGTCTCTGTTAGTATGCAAATACCTGGCCACGCCCCTTCTCTGGCCCCGCGTTTGCCACTACTATGCCAAGAGCACTTATTTACACATTATCTCTGGTGTCAACCCTTTCACCTTGGCTGACCCCAAATAAAACAATAAATACTCCAAATACTAAATCAATGAAGTACTAAAAATCAAGAAAACAGATGTACCCAAAATCTACTATCCTACTGCACGCCTTCCTTCAATAAATCAACAAATCATTAACACCTTGTTCTCAAAAATAAATCAACTATGCAATCACCTGCACTATGCACAACTCCCATCTAACGGGGTCCGCCACCATCTACACACCCTTCTGCTCTAACACAGTCATTTCTGCCACGTACCCACTCCATATCAGAGGGGTGTAACTAACATCTACCACTACTAGGGCTGATCGTCCTCCCCTTTAGGATGCGTCCTAGACACCATAAAAAATCCCTCTCCCCTCCGTTGGCATGCAACCATGGCATCACGTGTTGATGCAAGGGTATACTCACATGTCCTAGAGATCCTCAAGTCCTACTGGCACTGAGCCTTCCCTTTTGCCTGCACCTCCACCTGAGCCGGGCTGTGCTTGAAACCAGGCAGACCTTTGTGAACTCGGCATCGGCAGGGCCTCCTCGCCTGTGCACTTCGCACTGGTCTGCGCTCGCTTGACCCGTGACCCCCGAAGAATGTGACCGGAATACCCTCAGCTTGCCGAGGGAACTGAGGATCTCACTGCGGCCTCCAAATATATCAGGGGTTCTTCAAAGGCAAATAATGACTGGAACACCAAAGTAATCCACAAAGGAGCGTACACCAAGCAGGAAGTAAGACAGTTTATTTAGGCCCAGACGCATCTGTCAACCCCACCCAGGGCAGGCAGACTGTTTGTACATAAATGACATAATTTGCATAGACACATTTGAAACTTTTTTGAGACACCTTACAAAATCTGATTGGAGAGACTACGGTCTCGTATATACATGCATACATTAAATGATTGTAATTGTTTCATGCCATTCTGCCCCTCATTGTCCCAAACCACCCATTGTGAGGTCACAAACCTTTCCATACTGCCCCACAATGACGTCTTAAAGCAATACGTGATTGCACTGATCACTGGAACTGTATAAATCTGCCATTGGTCAATTCCCATCGAAACACACTACACAAAATGAGCTTGGCAAAGGGGAGACATTTACACGGCATTCGACCAGTGCGGTGCTCCAAGGACATCAGCAAGGATACAAAACACTGTTATGACCATCTGTGGTTTGAATTTTATTTGCCTCCATTAAATTTTGTATTCTCTACAGTTCCCTGCGAGCACCCAGGTGCCTAGTCTGCTGGCCTCGAAAGTATCTTCTGGTCCCATTCCTCTGTGGCTACATTCTCCTGGGAACTGCCAACTTACATTTCTTCAGCACACTGCTGTAGCTGAACACATGAGAAATTCATGTTTGCCCAGGTCATGAGGGCTGTGGCTGTGAAAAGACTCATTGTTTACTTACCTTGCGGCCTATACTCCAAAACTACTGTTATGTTTTTCACATCATACTACACTACCTGTTCTACCCACTACCCCTTCCCCTTATCCCCTGTGGGCCCCCCTTGCCCCACGCCCCACACAGTGCCCCCAATCCCACTCTTCCCCATGGACTGTTCCAGCTGCACATGCGCACACTGCACATAAATTACACAGTGCAGCGGTCAATAATGTCTTCAGCCCCATGAGTGCCCCTCCCTTTTCCCACTTTATATATATGGTCAGCTGTAACCTTGGCAACAAGATCAATAGCAAATGATTTTAAATGAAATGTATTTAAGTATAATTCCATGTATGCCTCCCAACTTCTTTTAAATTGATTTATCAATTAAGTATTTTGTGATGAACAAAAGGATGCTGTGTTTCATTCATTTTGCGCGCTTGTCGGTACTTGGAAGACCACATTAAAAAGTTATGCGTTTGAAGCAATAAGACATCATATACCAGTCATTTTCACACAACCCTTGTTAAAAAAATGTAAATGAGAAAATTGGAACAGTTTAAGGATGATTACCATCATTCACATTGGAATGGGCAACAGCATATTATTGTCTACACATAAGTTAACAAAACGCTGTGTTTTAAGACATCCACGATTTGAACATGTATAAGGAGACTGTCGGATGAATTGTGCAGCTAGTGTTAAATGGCAAGCCCTTGAACTAATTACAAGAATTGTGTTAGGATGGTGTCAACAACACGGTTAAAGAGTGGTGCAGGTCTGAAAGCCTTTGATGATGGGTGCGCTTCTCCTACCCTGTCCTGGATTTGGGAAAGCCAGCCCGTGGATCCTCCCTTACAGTGAAATGAGCTGAATGTGCCAGAATCCTCTACTGGACTTTCACCACACAGCTCAGATGTCTCCCAAGTACCGTACTCCTTAAGGGGTGTCAGAATCGGCAGGGCAAGCTTGCTTTATGAGCACCGCTCATTAAAATGCGAACATCCTTCAAAAAGAGCAGCAGCGCGAGGCAATATCACTTGCATGTTTCTTCTCTTAACTCCCTTTGGAAACAAAAGGTACAGTAGGGTGGCACCGATTTGTTTTCCATGGGAGCGGAGGCTGAAAAGCCAAGGGTCCTGGTGGGAGGGAGTCCTGTGGCCGTGCTCCCTGTGCAGCGCTGGCGGCGGCGGCCGGTGGCAGCGAGGCGCCCTGAGGTGGCTCCGCTTTGCAGCACCGCGGAGAGCAGCGTCGCGAGCATGTGAAGAGCGCTGCCTGCGCTGTCCGCGATGCTGCAGAGCAGAGCCAGGCCCCGCCCGCAGCTCGCAGACGCGGCCATCACATGGGCCGCCCCGCCCTCCCTTCCCTCCCGGAGTCCTGGAGAGAGAGAAGAGCTTCATCCCTGACGCCGCCGAAAAGGCGCCGCAGCAGCACTTTGCCTTATCCCCGTGCCCCACCGACGGCGTTCCTTTGGCCGGCACCAGCCTCAGAGCCTCCCATAAGCCAAGCCCAAACCAATACAGGTAAACACGTCGGCGTATCGAACTGGGCGGCCAGATAATGTAGGCAATGAGGGGAAATCTGACTGGAATGTGCGGCTGGGAGCTGTGCGAGACGGATGGAGGCTGGTGTGGGCTTGGTGCTTCATAGGTAGATGGCAACGAAGATGAGAAGGTGGAAAGGGTGGGGGCGGCGGGCAGAAGTTAATGGTGGGCGGAGATTTACCATCTATTTCTAGGGGATTGGAACGCATTTCGGTGTCCCTTGCCCGATTCGTGCTGTGGGCTCGACTGGGTTATGTGATGCTCGTGTAAATCAAGTCGAATGTATTATCATCGCTGAGAATGGACCTGGTTCTCGGCGTGCGGGCGGAGGCGTGCAGCGAGGTTTGTATGTGCCTGTGCTGTTGATGCGCTGGGACCTTTTTGCATTGTGGGAGAAAACGAAATGTCCGGCTGGTGTTTGCCTCGGCGTGTGCGGGTGTATTGACCGCTCTGGGTCGTTATCAGAGCTTGGACTTGGGTAGTGAGAGCCGGCTGCGTGGAAACGCGCCGGTGGCCGCAGGCTAGCATGGCGGGGAGAAGGGGAAACCTCTGCTGTATGCTGGTCAGAAATGAGGGGCTCGGTGAATTGTGCGTGGTCCGTCTGCCGACGGGCACGAGCTCGCTTCCCTACCAAGGTTGTATTCTGGTCTCCTCGCCCCATCCTGTCATTGCTGGTATTTCCCGCATTCAGAAGCCTATCGAATAAGGATTCCCTGGGGGGGGGGGACGCAACTGACAGTCAAGCTGCTGTTTACGCCAATCTATTGTTTTATGGGGAGCTGCCCCCCTCCCCGCAAACGGCCCCGCCGAGGGTGTGATTGTGGCAGTGGTGAATGGAAGGGGGTGGGGGCGTGTGGCATCTCACCTGTGACTTCCACATTTTCATTAATGAAACATGCGTTTCATGTGGTGGGTGCGCGCGCGTGAGGATTCTCAGCGTGCGGCCGTGGGTTTCATGTAGTGGCCATGGTGTTGAGGCTAATTGGAGACCTATTAATCGCTGGCTGGTCTGCCAGGGGGGGGGGAGTGGAGGGCTGGCGCGATGAGAGACCTGCAGAAAGCCCTCGCCTTTGCTAGATTCGCTGGTATCTAACGGCGATAGCGGCGCCTTGGCGCTCGCTGTGGTTTCGTGATGTCTGTGCTCTTTCCCTCCTGGTCCGTCGTTCAGTCTGCATCCCAGGAGATGGGCAGTGCGCGGCCACTTGGTCCCTCACAGGAGGAAGTTGGTGAAATGGGGTCCCCCGATCCTGTGCGCTACAGCCAACACCTGTGGGGATCCACCGAGGCCAGAGAGCTTCTGAGCGCAGCAGCTCAATGCGGCGCCATAAATTACCGCCACTTTCTGCCCGTAAAAAGGCGTTAATTAGACATCGGGCTTCTGCTGCGAGGCCATAAATTAGGGGGAACAAAATACGAGTACACACGCGAATTGGCATTATTTTGTTGTACTCGATAAACCACGGCAGCGCCAGACACAAGCAGCAATATGTGTTAAAGCCCGGGAGATCTAAAGCGTGTATTCCTTGGCCTCTAGACATCCGTAGTGTGTGTTATATCTATTTGACACAGTGTATATTAATGTGGGTGTATCTATTTGACAGGTAGCGTGGAATCGCGCAATTTCAGGGTCACTTGTTATTCACATCACGGGAGCGGCGAACCTCCTTACTGATCGCCTGGGTCGAGTAGGGGATCCAGAAATCCAATGGAACCGCGAGTCACGTGGGAGGACTGAACTCGATCCATCACGGCCCCGGATCGCTGAAATATGCCCTAATGATCAGCGAACGATTTAGAGACACCGAACACTCCCACCGAGCCTCGGCATTAGCCGCGGCGAGGTGTGAAGGCCGCCAGCAATGGCCGGCCCCCGCCTTCCACTCCGTCGCGCGGAACCCTGAGCGCTGCTCGGGATTTACGCGGGCCAAGTCAGGGTGGCGGAGCCCTGGCATTTAGCCTCCAGGCCTCCTGCGTGCACCCACTGCCCCCCCCACACCCACCCCCTCCTTCCGCGGACGCAATATTACAAACCCAGCCTTCTGAGCCTGGCGGTGCGCTCCAAACATTATTGGAAGCACCCGAGGCACCGGAGTGTAATCATCACTACCAGCGCTTTAATCAAATGTGGAAGAACACAGAGAAATGCTTGATATTTCCTGGCCGTGCCACACACATGTAAACTGATGAGCATTTAAGTGCTGGGCCATTATCGTTATTTTTTTTTATAAGAAGTGCAGTTTCGGTGTTGTTAGTGTGTGTGTCTATCTTTACATACATATATACCTATAGAGAGAAAAAGAGCGAGAAAGACCAAGTGCGCGCAGTGCTTGTGGATATTAATAAAACACGGGATATGTATGTACGTAGACAATACCAGGGTGTAATGTGAGGGCAGCATTTGAATGTTTAAATGATTTAAATTGCAATGTACTGTGTGCTGAAGAACAGATTGGAGTTGCGTGCTTTTTTTTTTAAATCAACCCTTGTTGGAGCGCAGGGTCACGGTGCTTCACTGTCATTCATGCGCTCTCCACTCTTTGCAGATTTATGGATCAATGTAAACGGAATATTTCAGCTGCAACCCCAGTTTGCCAGTGGAAAGGTGAGACCAGGAGCTGCCAAGCACTGCACATCTGGTAGGAACTGACCTACTCCTCAGTTTTTCGGGCTTCAGCCCCACCCGCGAAAGAGGCCGCTCCGAAAACCACCAAGGATGATCCCTGGCCTGCCCTGTAGACTACGGCAGCCCGTGATCTGAGTCTTGCATTTGTCGCCGAAGCTGAGATGGGCTTTTAATTGGCATCCAAGAAAACCAAGGTATACGTTGAGTGGTCTGCGTATGGAGTGTATGCAGCTGTGGACACCGTGTAAAAAGATGTCCATAGGGGAATAGTGACTGACAATTGTGTGTTAATCATATTCATGTATGTTTTGATCAACTGGAGAAGTCTGTCATGCTTGGAACTAAGGACCACTTGTAAATATATGCTACAACCCCAACACAACCTGCCCCTTCAAGTCCGCAAGGATCAGTTGGTGCCTTGGACCTAGTTTGTGCAAATCTGTCCGCCATATTTTGACGGGAAGTCCCCAGACGGCTTCAAGCTGCATTTTATGACATCTTTAAGTTTTACCCGGAAGATTCACACCTTTCGGAGGACCCTAAGAACCCACAAATTGCAAGCCATGACTGGCTTGGTGAGGCAAGGGGGCCTCCTAATTTGGGCAGCCCTAATGCTGGGCTGCGTGGTGGACCTTGGGCAGGGCCTGGAGTTTCCAGGGGCAGAGGGCCAATGGACGCGCTTCCCAAAGTGGAACGCTTGCTGTGAGAGCGAAATGAGCTTCAACATGAAGACCAAGAGTGCCAGTGGCCTGGTAGTCTACTTTGACGATGAGGGTTTCTGCGACTTCCTGGAGCTAATTTTGCATGAGGGCCGATTGCGGCTTAGCTTCTCAATTTTCTGTGCCGAGCCTGCCATACTTCTTACTGACACACCAGTCAATGACAATGACTGGCATTCGGTGGTGATCCGGCGCAATTTCAAAAACACCACACTCATTCTTGACAAGGAGGCTAAGTGGGTGGAGGTGAAGTCCAAACGCCGTGATATGACTGTCTTCAGTAGCCTATTCATTGGTGGTATCCCACCCGAACTGCGTGCTGCCACACTCAAGCTCACCTTCTCAGCTGTCAAGGACCATGAGCCCTACCGGGGCTGGATCTCTGATGTCAGGGTCAACTACACTGACTCTGCCCCACTTGAAAGCAAAGAGGTGAAGGTGGCTGATGAAAGGGACCCATGCAGTGGGGCAAGCAGGGAGGTGACATGCCTGAATGGCGGCGTCTGCAAGGTGGTGAACGACGAGGCTGTGTGTGACTGTGCACACACCGGTTACCAGGGAAAAGACTGCAGTGAAGGTAAGGAACTTGCCCATATTTCTCGTGCTTTGCCTCCGTCCAATAACTGTAGTGCCCCTCACTGGGGAGGGATTATAGCTTAGACAGGGGCATGTTCCCTATTCATAAATACTTTCCCCAACTCTGCTTGGCTCACCCTTTCCTTTCTACAGTGTTGGCTGCAATGTATTGTTTTCCTCTATCCCACTATATTTTCCTTTGACCTTTCAGAATCTTCCCATTTTGCCCCATTCAGGTTCTTCTCCTTTTTCAGTTAGGTTGGTTTAATGTGGCCCCACCTCTGAAATTCTTATGTTTATGGCCTCCTCCATGGTTTGGGGATATGCCCAGCCCTTAGTTCTTCTGTTGTTGCCCCAAAAACTCTGACCAATTGGTTTATACCATGCACGCCTGATTCTTCGGCGATAACCTCAACTCACTGCCTCATCCACTCATACGTTTGCACCCACCCTCGCCAATTCTGCTTTTCAGTCCAGCCTCCATTCTTCTTCTGAGTTCCAGTACCTCTGTGTATGTTCCTTGCGTCCCCTTGGTTAATGTATGCACCACCACCCACGCCCTTGTGTTTATGTCCCACTCACACCTGCTCTTATGATTTACAACGTATGTTTTCTCGGTCTATGCCTTGTCCATCCCATTCTTCAGTTTCAGTCTCTCTCCTTCTTATTACACCAATTCACAGCATTCTCAATTTTCCTCATAATTCCCATCAAATTCATCCGTTTATACCCACTCGCACGAGTCTGTTGATGCTCAACCAGCATCCATTCTGTATTATGCCCACTTCACTGGAACTTGAGTGTCTGCTACTGCAGGATGTTCTGTCTGTGAACCTAACATTACCGTGCTTGATCTTCCTTGTACGCTGTGCTTTGCTTTTAGTTGGCTGTTTCTTTCTGGTTCCCTCCTCCTTTTCTCTTGTCAATTTGTTCTTGAATGTGACATATTTCCGGGCACTGGTGGGCGGAAGTACTAAGAATATGCCATGCATGCCAACGTTATCCTTTCCATTCAGAAGATGATAGTCCAATCCATGGTTTAACTCTGCATTCTGGGACTTGTAGTCCTGGGTTTAACATTGAGAAATCCAGTACCGTAGGTCCCAGAATGCAGAGTTAAAACAAGGACTGGGCTAGTATCTCCAAATGGAATGACCAATGTTGACATGCATGATATACCCACGTTGTGTGTCAGAAATGGTGCCACACTTCCTCTCTTTTTGTTTTCTTTTCAAAGATTCATCTTAATTCTGATTATTTAAAAATGAAAACAAAAGTCAATCTTTGGAAAATTAAACATTTTACTGTTGTGATTGTTTCCTGAGGTTCTTTGAAGATAACTTGGTGGCATAGGATCAAAAGCCTTTTGTATACCTAGAACTCTTTTTCTGTGTGAATGACGTGCCAAGATGGACTTTGTATGTCTTTGTATTGTGCACATGATGACATACATCGCTCATTCACGAGGGCCTCATTTACAAAAGGGATTTACAATGGCACAATCCCATTGAAGAATGCTTTGCAAGTCAGGCCCAAGGCGTTTAATCAGTCTGAAATATGCAGAGCAACTCGCGAAAAGCATCACAAATGGCAAACCCAAAATAACTACTACACCTGCGCGCTTATTGCTATTGGCTCTTCTTTTGAAAGTTCCTTATTTTAATATAGTTTCATCGAAGGCGATGCCGAATTGGGATGGGCCCATTTCATGCGTTTCCCCACAATTCTCAGTAATTGAAGGGTGTTTGCACAAGCATCTGACTTACATTCCACCCATGTAAGCAGTGTTGTGAAATACACACAGCAGCTTCCGCCACGATGATATGCTTGAGTGGTTCTCCTTCAGTTATTTACAGCACGACAGCCTCTCATACCATTTGCACACAATACCAGGCCGGCTGCCCAGTCCCAGTGACTTCACTGTGGCATCTCCGCATTGCTCGAGGTGATGTTTAATGCATTGCAAGGCACTTCCTAAAAATATGTCAAGAATGCGATGCCGTTTTTGGAATGCCGTTCCATTTCCCTCTTTTCCAGGTGCAGTCGCACAACCACAAGATAGAGACGTTTAAAATAGCTCTCCTTTTGGGATCCCTCTGCATGTAGGACATATGACTTCAAAACCACATCCCACACACACATCACTGAGGTGCATAGAGGCTCCCCAAATAGCATTGTGCTCTTTTACTAAATACAAACAATGGCCCTCATTACGACCCTGGCGTTAAGGGATTACCGCTACCGGTAAGGGTACCGGTAATCCCTTAACGCCTGATTACGAGGTCCCTTTGCGGGTCCCGACCTTAACGGCTGGTCTGTACCAGCCGTTAAGGTAGGGACCCGCAAAGGGACCTTGAACGTGATTATGGTACCGCATTTTGCGGTACTGTAATTACCGCCATTCCCATTGAGCCCTATGGGGCAAAAATGGGAATGGGGAAGGGCCAATGGTAAATGGGGAATTACCACCCCGCCAACCTTGGAATGGGGCGGTAATTCCCCATGTCACCATGGCGGATCCGGTAAATTACCGGCGTTAACCATGGTGCTAGTAGCAACATTGGTTAACGCCAGGGTCGTAATGAGGGCCAATGTGTCTGTTTTTAAATTGCTATCTGGATCAGAGACCTCTGACGTAGTTACCTCAACCATTTCCAGAGACTAAATATGTCACAATATTCCTAATGTAATATTTGAAACATGTGTAAATCAATAGGAAGATGACTTGACATATTTTGTGCATAAAGGACATACTTACATTCAAATCTCTCGGAAGACACCACTTCACTCAACCAGGGAACATTTCACGATACTGGACCCCCATAATCTGATATTTCCATCATTGTTTCTCCATGATAGGGGGGCCCATTTTCACAAAGACTACCTACCATATGTAGTAAAGCATCATGTTAATATTTTGCCAGTTATCTCAAGGTTAAGAGAATTTTCTGTGCACCTTGGTCAGCGTCCTTCCATGAACACAATATATTCATATTTCAGATATAAAGGGACGTTGTGGTAGAATATATCATGGCATTAGACAGGTTTGACCACAGTTACTCCTAGCTCCTGTGCCTTCACCTGGCCATGCTTCTTCCCCATCGCCAAGAGGCTTAATCAGGAAGTTGTGTCATCTTCACATGAAATGGCAGTCCATTTAGACACTACAATCGAGCTGCAGGAGCTAGAACTCTTGTAGCTCGATTCCACTTCACAAATTAGCTGTTTTAAATATAATGAACATTGTTTTTATGTCTATCAACAATTAAAGACAAATATAGATTATTTCTTGGCCTTTACTGTTTTCCCCTTCCACCCAATAGCATCAATCTTTGTCTGCATAAAAGTACACTTCATCATCACCCCACAATCAAAATGGCCTCCAGAGCAGAAATTGATGGCAGCCATTATTTGCAAAAGGAAGAAAGCCCACCCTGCAAGTCGCAAAAAAAATAAAATATATATTTTATTTTGTTTGTTGAACTCAAAAGTGATACAATCCTAGAAATAAAATAAACTGAATAACTACATTATATATCAACACCTATCTATCATACAGCCTTTGACCTCCAAAAGAAGCATTGCTGACCAAAACGGAACAGCTATTGGTGGCTCCGAACACATCTTCATATTTCTAATGGTAATGTGCAATAATGTAAGTTGCCACAAGCTATTTAAAGCGGGACTTTCAGCAAAACAAAATAGCTAATTTGTCAAGGCAATAGAATGGATAGGAGTGGAGGCGCCCTTTTCTTCACACTAATGATTCTCGATAGCAAGCCTGCAAATGTCATCAATTTCTAGTCATGTTCACCATCACCTTTGTTTCACACATTTCAAGCAACTACACGAACAGCGTGTGCTTTGTTGCTCTCCTGGGCGATTTATTGAACTACTTGTTTATAATCCTTTGAATTAGCAAGAAAAATCGGACCTTTGTTTGTGATGTCTCTCTTTATCGTTATCTCTCTTCCCCTCCTCCACTGTCTGTCTCTCTCTCTCTCTCTCTCTCTCTGTCTCTTACATTGCACTGTCTCCCCCTCTTTCTATACCACCTGGTTGTAAATACTGTGGTTCCAATGCCCTAATCCCCAACATTTGAGGATTAGGTTCATGGGCTACGCATAATGGCGTCCCAGTCTCTCTCTAAAACTAACATAGAAAAACCTTCACGCGTGCAATTAATACCGGACAAGCAAAGTATTTCCTCTTCCGTTACCAGACAAGGCACAATAATGATCTTAATACAAAAAGTAAAATGGCAATCGTTTTTTTTATTCCTTTGTTGTTTGAAAAATACAACTGAACGTTTCTGTAAAGGCATGCTCAATATTGAAAGCTGCAGGTGTTGCTGTATCCCATTGTAATGTGTCAAATCTTATTTGAGGGCATGTTCCAGGAACATTATTGAATTTTTACATTATAGATACGTCGAGAAGCCCCATTGGTGTGTGATATTCTATGCATCTGCACATCTATGTAGAAAGAAAATAAGCACATGAGGCTCTAACACTGTTCCTCATGGAAATGAAATAGCAAACAAATCCAGAAATCAGTCATGCTATTACAAAATGGCCCCTTCTTAGATATTCCTTTATTGCATCACGTCAAAATGGACACTTTCAAAGACAACACAGAGGTTTTCATTAAAGTGGGGAACAAGAGAAATCATACATGGCAGACCTCAAAATGAAGAACTGTACAGTCATAATTGAAGGGCCCAACCTCAAAATGAAGCATCTATTTTAAAATCGTTCATGCAGTCTAGTCAATCTATAATACCATTTTCTACTCAATTATATACCGTTTATCTTCCCATATGTTCTCAAATTGCATGCCAATGATGGGACCCTGATGCATACCCAGCTTCCGCTCCCATTCTAATCGGGCAACGCCTTATCTCAGCTGTAACCATTAATGTTTAGCATTTATTGAAATATTTGTTTTCCTGACCACCTGAAACATGTTTTTATAACTCCTTTGTTCATAAAACCTCTCCAAGCCAAACATATACAGTACAGTAGATGTTCATATTATATCTACAAACTAGTGAAACTCTGCAAAGTAGGGGACATTCTTGCTATCAAACAAATGCAATGTGGCTATTGAGAAAATCAGCACCTGGGCAACAAGCAATCTGTCTTTAGATCATTACATGGCACAGTCTGCACATGTTTGAATGTCAGGGAATGTGTTCTGGAGTAAAGGGGAAACCATTGTCCCACCTTGCTTGTCTTCATAGAAACGCGGTGACACTCAATGCACTCAAACAGTGGCCGCAGCTTAACCACCAGAAGGCTTGGCTTAACTTAACCAGGTAAATCCGTTCTCAAAACGTTCATCTCTAATCAATCCCTGCAGGTTAAAGTTAGTCTTTTCCATTCTGAAATCCAGTGCCTCCATTGAGGAGTACCTCAGATTGCCACTTTCATGCAATACATATCTGCACTCTCTATATCAGCTGATTATAAAGGTTAATCCCACAATTCAAATGTACACCCGTGACACCTAATTATCTTTTGGAATTTACACCCCTATCTTAGACCAATGGCAGCAAACAATCTCTCCCAAAGATCTTCCGGGATTTCTTGAAAGTTAAAGCTGGATGAAAAATAACACCTTTTATGGTAAAAATAAATAAAAATAAACTGATGAACTATACTGGTCCCCTTGTCTTCTGAAGACAGTTTGTAATCTATGTGCAAAATTTAATGTCAAGATCTCACACCTTACCTATTTAAATCGGCACATGTATCCTGTAGGTTCATTACTTATTTACCAACTCACTTCTGAACTTCTCTTGTATGAACTTTCATCCACTTCACATTGGATTACACTATTACACTCAATGTTAGCATTCCTCAGTATTACATCTCCCAGGTAGTTTGTGGCCACAATTATCATAGTCATACATTTATTATAGATAATGGTATACAGATGGGCTGAATTAAGAAAAACCCGGGCCCCTGGGGTTTATCGAGGGAGTCCCTGGGTAACCCACCCATGTCCATCTCTAGGTACCTTTTAGCACATGCACTAGGCTGCTGGTAGCTGAACCTGTTTGTCACTAGAGTCGTCTTCAGCGTTGAATAGGTTTGAGGATATCTCTCTCTGGGTATGGATGAGGGAGGCAAGAAACCTCCTGGGCTTAGTCTCTATGTACACTGATTCTACCATCGAGAATGATCTATTAGACAGAAACGGAAGCTTTTTTTCAGCATTTCTTTATTCAGAATTCTACAATTATTGCACAGGACAGGCATATTCCTGATTTTATAATAATTCAGACAATGAAGACAATGAAGATTATACTGTAATTCAGTTGTCTTAAATCAATATATGTTCCTATCACCCAGTGCAAATTATATGTGTCTTCCCGTAACTCAATGTCAAAATCTTTATTCAAGTTTCTCCTAAAACACCCCCAGTGCTCACTGTTATTATATATGTGACCATTGCATGAACAGTTTTACATGCATACAAGACCACATTTAAATGGTTTAAATGGTTTCCCCTCAACAGTTGTGCAGTTATTAAAATCAGGTCAACATCTTTTCAAACACAGTGGGTCCCCTTTTTCCAGTTTGCCAAACATTATTAATCTATTTAAGTGTTAATGAGTGGGGGCAAAGACAACAAAGACAAAATAGGACGGGTCAACATTTGCCACTGCCTTCTTGGTAAACAGGCCAGCACTACACATTATAATGTCACTAATGTTCCCAAGTGAAAGTCTGAATATGAGGTAGAAATAAGTTTATGTTGTTCTACTATCTTCTAGTTGCAGTGTATTTATTTTGTAAACAGCTTCCAAAATGGATCATGCAAAGATATTGTTCTGCAGTTATCCGGCTCATTCTTCATCCCTCTCTTGAGTATTTTGATGGGAAAAAATCCTCTACCAGAGAGTCTCTGTTCGCTCCAATTTCTGTGACTGCTCCATATAGTAGAAGCAACCTACAAATCCCTCAAAGCTTTAGAACAACATTAGAGAGGTCAATGGGTCTATATGCATGGCATTCTATCAGTACCAGATCCTTAAATGTCAGAATCCCTTCCATGGATAGAGCTGCCACTCTCTTCACTTGGCCACTCTTATATACTTTCTTACTTTAATTAACCTATCCAAATGCAAAAATAATGGCACTTTTCAAATGGACATCACCAACATTGTTAAATATTGTATTAATTAGTTGCCTTTTGCAATGCCTGCAATAATTAGTTAATTTATACAGAAAAAGTACAGTGGATTTGAACTGTTATTTGTTTTCATTTACACCACTTTTTTGAAGTAAAGTATTGGGGTTCCTTGGAATTCTCTGCATCCATATGAATACATTGGTTTAGCAGTTTTTGCAAGTCATTTGAAAGAGGTTATTGCAGCCTAATAATGGCTGAATTCCTATTTCCACCCACTGTCTCCTGTACCTCAAGTGTGATATCTTTTAATATTAGCTGCATGTTAGGTTTACGATTTAGTAGATTAATTATTGAATTCTTAGGCCATACAACTGCCAATGTTCTGACTCCTCTTTACAACGTTTCATAAGCTGAAGTTAGGCATCTTGGAATGTGCTGCTTATATTATCTTGAGCGATCTACTAAATTACCGTAGAATTTTCTGAACATTTGAACCAAGATAATATTGGGTTGAACAGGGAGTGAGAGAGCCAGCTGGCAAAATCAATGGTAGAATTCAAAATTTAGTAGGGCAGCAACATAATGTTATTGTATGATGATAACAATGAAACACTCACAGGCTAAGGATATTCCCTGCTATTAAAGCATGCAAGTTAATGGGCAGAGCAGGTAAAACTAGTAGACTTTGAGTGCTATAATTGTCTGTTCATCCATGTATTAAGCTATTGCCAAATTCCTGCCATTCTGGTCATTCCACCGTTTCTGTTAATCAACAGATTATACTTGTGGTGGTCTGTCTTGTGAATGCAATTGAATTTCTGCACTTCATTGCAACTAATGCTGAAAGAGGGCCACACACACTATTGTGCAACTTGTTTAAATACCTTGCTTAATTAGTAGCACAGCATTTCCTTCTACGGAAACTGTGTGTCAAAAGTATGCTAATATATTCAATAATGTTTTTAAAAATCAGCAGCTGTCAACCATAAATATATCTACTGCGTAATGTTATGCCTTCTCAGGAATTCAAAGCATATATCAAAAAAGATAAATTAAGTGGTTGCAGGCAGCATTCCCAAGGACCACCTCCAGAATACAACTAACATAAACTCTTAAATGTTGCTTCTCCCAACACTATCATAGAATTGAAACTGTTCTTTGAGCACTTTTAATTATCCATCTAGAGGAAGCAGAATGTAGGTTGTGCATTGGTGCCTTTACAAGTAAATATCATTGTTTCACCCCCAATTGCATACATGTCTACTTTTCACTTTGTAAATAACTGTATGGGACTGGTTAATAAAGTGTTTCTCAATGGGGCTGTCCTATTGAAAAATGCTTCTGTAAATCAGGCCCTACATGTGGTTACATGAGTTTGGCACTGGGTTGTGGTTTGCACATCATTGTTAATTTGGAGCCAGAGGAATACTCTGTATTTAATGCCTAGTAAATATGTGGAAAGAACTCTGTGCCAGAGATGATACATTCTTTTTGGAGCTTCAAGTTTTTAAAACATGTCATCCACATGTAATGTTAGGTAGGAATTCACACTAACAAAAAAAAAAAACATTCACAAAGTGGAAAAGCAACCACTTGCTATCTTACAAGCTTTGTAAGCCAAGCCAAAAGTAAAGTAATATGGATGTGCGGTAGATAGAGCAGAGTCTGCCCTATACGTCACGTCCAGAAAGGTCCTTATGCACATGAGAAAGATCCTAGCTACAAAATGATATATTCAACATAATATTGAAATCTATATAAAAAACATTCTGCAAATAAATGGAAGTGCAATTATGTCACTTACATCATACATTTATATGTACTATTGAAAACAAAATTAACAAAGGCTGGATTGAAAAAGGAATGCAAATGTTCCTAATAAAGCGTCAGTGCATACTGTACATATAATTTAATTTATTATTAATGTGTTATAGCTTAATATAAGCTTTTCACATAACATAAAAAATTACATTTACAAACAGTTAATCATTAAAACAGATAAATAAAGAAATTAGTAGAGTAAAAAGGAGTGGATAGATATGAGAGAAAAAAAAGAAAAATGAGAATAAGAAAAAAAAGCGAGAAAAATACAAATTCAAAATTGAGAATGTTTATGTCTAAAAAAAAAAAAAAAAAATATGTGCATAAGTCCTTAAGACCACCAATAGATGAGTGTTGGTTCTTTTATGAATCAGAGCTTCAAGCCCAGAAAGCGATTGCAGATGGTAAATTAGTAAACTATTTTTTTCCCTAGAAATAGCATTCCCATGGAGAACATCCCTGAATTAGCAGTTTGCTATATGTTTATGCCCAATAATTTCTCAACATTCGTCCAGACATTATACATTGCAATGTATAATTTCATTCCTTTTCCCTTTGCATTAACGGCTCTTTGCCAGAATTCGTTACTGCCAACATGTTCCAAGTTATGGACATAATCTGCGTAGAATATTGTATAGACCTTTATCATAGCAACACATCTAGTAAGGCCATGTTTGCCCGTTTCAGATTCCATTCTGTCCTTGCACAACCTGCAGTAGCGTTCAGGTAGGGGAAGATTATTCTTAATCAAACTTATGGCCAGTACAGGTAACTTGTCAATCCTTAGCAGAAGGATGAATCGTCGTAGACGTGGCGAGGGGCATAGATTCAGATAGGGTAGTGGTTTCTTGAAAGTGTAGTTCATGAATTGCACAAATTTATAGCGCTTTAGGTCTTCCAAATGCGCAAAGTTGCTGATCCAATCGTGTAGTTCAGTTTTCTTGGCTAGTGCTCTCAGCAAAGGAGTGGAGACCACTTGTTGTTTTTGGGTCCAGCCAATCGCTTCAAGATAGTTGATGAAGTTCTTTTTCATAAGAAAGTATGAAGACGCTTTGTTGATTTCGCAGTGAATCGCTGCTAACAATAGATTGGCTGTATCAGATGTTGCTTTTAGATATAGTTCAGCTCTTTTCCTAAGTACTAGAAACTTCCAGGAGATGAGGCCGAGCTCTAGTCTAAGGATGGCCATTGGAATACAGCCCGGGAGACCCAGTATTTTTTTCCAGAATTTTCCTTCAAGGATTTGAAGCCAGTCAAGGTCTATCAGTTGCAATGCCTCAAGGCCGTAGATTATCATTGGCGTTAGGACCTGAAGGTAAAGTTGGCGTGCTGCCCAGATAGTATAACCACAGTGGGATGTAGAAAAACGATGGATAAGTGCTGTGACTTGGGCCGCTCTTGTGATTCTGGTTTGTTTGCATATAGTGTAGTGCCCCTTGGGCTCAAGCTCGACACCCAGGTATCTATAATATGGGGTATAGTTAATTGCCGTCCCATATATGTTTAGACCGACTCATGCTGTCTTCTTGGAACTGAACATTACCATCTGAGTTTTGTTCAGATTAATAATCAACCCATTTGATTGAGTATAGGACCATAATGCCTCTGCTGATCTTCGGATACCGCTAATAGTGTGGTCCAAAATGACTAAGTCATCAGCGTATGCTAGCACCACACAGTGATCAGATCCAATCTTGGGGGGGCAGTTGTTTTCCAATGATAGCATTTTGGGAATATCATGGACAAACAGGTTGTACAGTATTGGTGCCGTAACACATCCTTGTTTCACGCCACAATTTTGATTGATCTTGTTGGTCATGTTCCCTTTAGCATCTAACTTCAGGGAAACTGTGGTATTGTGGTGCAATAGCTTGAGATAATATAGTATTCCTTTAGGACATCCCAGGTTTTCAAGTTTGGCCCACAGTAATTCCCTGGGAACTAGATCAAAAGCGGACTTGAAATCTATGAACAAGGCGTATAGAGGTGGATTGCCTGGTGTTCTAGCCTTGTTACAGAGAATATCCATTACTACCAGGTTATGTGTGGTAGAATATCCGCTTCTAAATCCGCATTGGAAACGGTCAAAGATCTTTTCTCTGTCTGCCCATGTTTGAAGTTCTTGTAGTAAGTATGCTGCAAATAACTTGCCCGTGCAGTCCAGCATAGAAAGTAAACGGTAATTACCAGGATCTGTACGGTCGCCTCTCTTATATACAGGAATCAGGATTGCTGTCTGCCAGGATTCCGGGATTTTACCCTCCTTCAGAATCTTTTCAAAAAGGATCTGGAGTACCTCTGCCCAGTATTCCGGATTGCTCTTTAATACGGCGTTTGCTAGGCCATTGGGTCCCAGAGCTCTTGATGATTTGAGCTTTTTTATTCTAATTGTCAAAGATTCAGCTGACACTATAAAAGGGATCGTAGGTCGATCCCGGAGAATCCTCTCCTGTGGCTTTGCCTGATCCGTGCCATTCCGGGTTTTCAGGAATTCCTCCCATTTACTAATACCGATTAAGTTGGTTAAGGGAATACTGGTATCACTGCGGGCCGTGCTCAGTAGTCCCCATATAGTTCGGGAGTTCCCGGTACATAGTGTTTGGACTGTTGTTTGCCATTTAAGCAATTTTGTTGCATAGCGTTTCTGCTTAAGCCATGTTCTATAGGCATTTTTCAGCTTCTTGCTTAAAGTCAAATAGTTGTATAATGTAATGGAAGCTTTACGTAGTTTCCTCAGGTCAGCTCTTAAAGTTCGTTTGGCGTCTCTAATTTCAATGTCGAATATATTAATGGTCTTAGCCTCAGGGGCCCGCATGTTTGTTTTAACCATTGCAAAGGATTTTGAGAATGCTGCGATCCAATCTTCGATCTCCTTGCTGGTCATGGCTAAGAGCTCTGTGCGACACAAATTGGGAGTGTTGTTTGTGTATTCTGTGGCTCGTTTAATGTTGTTATCAGACCACCGAATCTTGGTTAGAGCATGATTCGTCTTCAACTCTCCAATGGATCTATGTGATGTATACTGTGTAATATAATTGAAAGAGAGTGTGAGAGTGGCGTGGTCACTCCACTCATTATCCTTAATCTTCATATCTGTGACCCAGGTGGTCATAGTGGGGCTTACGTATATATAGTCCAATGTACTACTGGATATAGAGTTTCCCCATGTTGGTTTTCCCGGATAATCACTGATGGTTCTGCCATTTAATATTTCGAAGTTCCATGACTTAAAGAAGTTAAGCCATAACAGTCCCTCCGTATTTGCGCTTCCATGTTTCAGTTTACCTATTTTCTTCAGCAGGGGGTTGTTACTAGTGCTCGTCTCACCAATTAAGTGGCAATTAAAGTCTCCAACAAAGATTACCATATTTTTCTTCGGCTCCGTCAGCCAAATGATCAACAAATCATGGCAAGCTTCCTGTATAAACTCACTCTGAGAAGATTCAGGTGGATTATATATATTAACCAGGAGAACATATTCCGTTTTATCTTTACCAGGAAGCTCCAATTCTACTGCTAACACAAATTCGTCCGTATTCGTGTAGATGCGGGTAGATCTTAGCGGATGGAAAATGCCAATTAATAGGCCTCCATGTGGTCTTCCCCTTTGTCCCTTTTTTGCCAGTTCCTGGTGTATGGTATATCCATTTAGCAGGGCTCGGGAGGTAAGCCACGTCTCTTGTAAACATATGCAAGTATGGCCTATTAATAAGGGGATAGAGCCACCAGAAGATAGTAGATGGCTGAATCCCCGGCAGTTCCAAGATAATATGGTTTGATCTCATTGGTTTGATGTTGTTCCCGGTAGAGACTCTATTAACCATTTGAGAACCTTCTGTATATCTGCCAACTGTACAGAATCAACTTTAGGTAACTGTACTATGGTCCTTTCTTCCGTAATTAGGCTTGGCATCTGGATCGGCCACTGGGGATCAGTGGTATTAGGATCGACATCTATTTCCAGGTCAACTTCCCTCAAGTTGGTTTTAAAGTTGCGCAGCAGCTCTGCAGTGGCTAAGAATTTACAGTGAAGGGCCGATGTGCTTGAATTCATGACTTCTAATGGTTCAACGAATTCAAAGTCCTCAGATCGTAATACTCTCAGCTGCGGAATGGAATGCAGTCTGGTCATTAATGCTGATCTGGTGATCCAGTCATGGTTACTAGATTGATAGAGATTTTTAATCAGGCATGTTCTTCCGCCTCTAGGCACTATATAGTTGCCCTTATCCTCAACTGGTGCTGCTGTTGGTAATTGAGGCTCGTTGGTCGGGAGTATTGAGATGACTGATAGATTGTTTGTGTCATTCTGGGGTACATTTGTATCCTGTTCTTCTTCACATAGAGATGGTTCTGGTTCTTGTGGCACTGCTGATTGGGAGGGATTACGTTTATCATTAATAAGCCAGCTTGTGAGCTTCCCCTCTTTTCCTGCAGTACGTTTACGTGCGCGTGCCGCTCTCCGTTTAGCTTTCCTCTGTCCCTTTTTGGGCGTGCTGCCTACTGTTGGTCTAGAGATTTCCTCCACTAACTCTGCTGTGTCTGGTAGTATAATTGTTGCCATTTGACGCTTTCTTCTTCCCATCGCCTTTTTAGTCAGGCGTCTCTGTTTACGTGAGAGGTAAATTTCCGAATTGTTGGTAGTGTTTGGGTCCTGGGTCCCAAAGTCAGAGCCATCGTGCGTATTAATATTAATGAGTTCCGGCTCGGGCTCCTTTGGAATATTTTTCTCCGTATCGCTTGTTGCGATTGCGAGGGTGACGTCTAGTATCTTCCCACACATCTTCAATAATATGTTTAATGCGAATTGTAGAGATGCAACAGACGCTTGCAAATCACCCAGGCTCGTACTGCCTTCTCCGTGTTCGCTGTTATTTTCTGGTTCTGCGAGTCTAAATGAACGTCAAGATTAGGGGAAGCGGATAGTCTATCTAGCGCTTCCCGTTGTGAGGTTATCGTCTGGTGTTGGTAACTATTGATTCGGTTGCTCGTGTTGCTTCGCGGCAGCGGGGTCATGGCTCTCTGCATGGACAGGCAGAGGTCTAGCAATGAGTTATTGTCAATTACACTCTCCCCTAGACCCACTGAATTGTTCGTCCTGCTGTGAAGGCTCGGCTCCTTCTCCTCACTTAGCAATGGACTTGTGGGATTTGGAATGATCGGAGGTGGAAAGAAGTCAGTAATAGTGCCTCTTTCCTTCGGAGCAGGTTTCGTACCCTTACTCTTATTCGGCCCTGTGGTAGAGGTCCTGCCCTTCTGATTCCGAAGGTTGTACCTCGTGGCAGAGCACTTCTTGACAGATAGCATAGTGAATCTATTCCTTCACTTCCGTAACGGATCAAGGTGAGAAGGGAAAGAGCCGTGGGAGAAATATCCAGCAAGATCGCCTTTTGCTGGTAATGTATATTGCTCCCTTCCGCCCTTTCAGACGTTGGAAATCACGTACAGGGTATCTTCGGGATGTTTTAAACAAATCCTCAGATGTTTAGCACAGTTGTTGCAAGGGCAAAATTAGTACTTTCAATCAGTGGGCACAGGAATTGTGTCCTAGGCTCAGTAAAATAGCCTAAAATTTCCCTGATCCATAGTATGTATGAGTAACTGAAACCCACGTTTATAAATTGCGCCTTTCCTTGCCTCTGGCTAACGTGCCGTTGTTCCGAGCATGGGAAGACAGGTAAGGGAGCGTGGGGGGTGCAGAAAGGTTCCAGGCAGCTGTGCTGAGTGCAATAGCACAGCGGATGTGCCTGATAGCAGGAGTAGAAATCGAAAGGCAGGGGGAGAAGGGGGAAGGAAGAGGGAGGGGGAGGGGGAGGGAGCACTATGGCCCGGGCTCACTTGGCAAAGGGGCGGCGCGAGAGGAGCCGGGGGCGAGGAGAATATTGATTCAATCCCCCGAGTCACCACTCGCTGTGCCTCACCTTTGCCGCGTTCGTCAGCGTTCCTGCAAGGTAGCTGCAGATAATTTGCAGGAGCTGTCCAGGCCTCGACTCGGCTCGGCACGGCTCCACTCCTCAACTCTCTCAGCTCTCCGCAGCTTTCACGCTAATGTAGCGTTCACCTTGGCTTCCACCGCTGCACCTTGCCTCGTCTCGGCTCGTCGCACTTCTCCGGGTCGCAGCCTCCGGCTCCTCGCTGCTAGAGGAAAGCACCCAAAGGACCCAGTGTCCGCGTCAAGCTGCACCTACGAGCACACGCTCAGTCTCCAACAGTGTGACGTGGCCGCTTCCGACGCTCTACGCAGAAAGGTATTCAGAAGCCTGTACATATTATACTGTACATATAAGACATTCGAAATTCAATAAATACCAATATTATATTCCCCCACGTGATACCTAATGACAAAACATATAACAAAACTACCATACAACAAAAAGATATACAGAATCAAAACAATGTAAAATGTCATTTATATAGTGCAATAATGTAAAATAACACTGACTGTTGATACAGTCCCGGCACTGATTTTATGTACACCACATGTGCTGTTTTTCAAAATAGTCCGGCAGCCCAAATATCTCTGCCCTTAAGGCTATCTAATCCTTGAATACCATAGAGTTTTCAAAACGTTCCTGCATGATATTAATTTTGAGTGGCCAATTCAAGTTTCGGCTATGCAGGTCTTTTTGTGTTTCTACCCGGCCTTCCTCAGGGTGATTATCTTACATCACATGGAGAATGTAACATGAGTTCTGCAAGAATAACCCAAAAGGAATGTCTGCTACCTAATGCATTATTCCTTTGTTCGAATCTGTCCAATCCAACAAATCAAAACATCAAAAAATAAACATAACTGCATTCTAAACTGGCTTAAGTATATTTGCGGTTTCCTGCTTATGGTTTTGTTCATTCAAAAACTTAATCATGGAATTCCCCACCTAAACTCCCTCCGGTCAACATAACTGCCAAAAACACAAACATGGGGGAACACATTCAACCCAATATAAATCCATCCCTTAAGGTACAAGATTCCAAAAGGACAAACTCTGTGGGTCAAACCCGTGCATAACATGTTGGTTTTGCCTGCAAAAGTACAGACAGAGTGATATAAATACTCGTTTGGCAATCATAGCGGTGTGTTTCGCCTACCCAACATTTGCATACCGAATCTTCCAAACAAAAGGAGACTAACCTATTTGGATGGCTAGAAAGCTCAAGATGTGTCCTGAGCGGAATCAGAAAGGTCCTTAGAAAAATGGCAATCTGTGCTGTGCCCAAGGGTCTTCCAGTGAGGATATGAAACAGAGACCTGATAAAAAGCATCCCAGGGGAAAATCCTAAACTAAAAACATGATTTTTACAAATCTGGGGCTATTGTCAGTACTGAAATCAAAGGATGCTGTCAAAATAAAGGGTTTACATAGGTGCAGGTAAAAGTGGCACTTGACTAAGACAACTTGAACAATAATATTTGTAAAAAGAACACAAACATGAATATGGAATTTAAGACCTTATAGAAACATCATTGTTCTAGTTTACGGCAAGAACAATTTTGCTAATTTGTCAACGATAGACAGGAAATGGAAAAAATCTGTTTCATCCAAACTCATTTGAAATGTTCATGACCCATTTGGAATGGGACTAGGATGCCAATAAAACAAATCTGAAATTATGTTAAGGCAGCAGACTAGGTTGTTGACCAACACCAAGTCTACTGCTGACAGCTCATATTACATTGCTTTTCCCAATACCAGTCAAACCTTATTTTTCTCTTTCATCTTCGCATGCAATTCAGCTGCTTTTACTTAATAGATAAAGTTCTGTAGTGGGTCATTCAAATTAGACACTTGCATTACATATAATAACCCTAGTCACATGTCATGATAGACTGCCAAAGGAACAAGTACAAGGACTGTGACAAACATGTTCTGTTGTAGATAACACCTTTTTCCTGTTATTCAAACTAAGGCCACATTGACCATTGAGCACTGCCTCGCCGAGCCAGCGAACAATCAAATCCCATTTCAATTACAGTGTGCATTCCTAAAAATGATTGGTAATTCCCAAGTGTTCGTGGTTGAAGTGTAAGGTTTAAAATTTTGCATTGCTGTGGGTAGGAGTCAGCCTCATCCACTGAGTCACCGCCCATTACATTTATTTAGACACAATGATTAAGCACTTGTTATGTTTGAAAGTGTCTTTTGTATATGTCCAACTTCTGTCACTCTGAGAGTACTTTAAAACGCATATTACAGATTGTTGAACTTTCTCTTCAGAGATTTTTAATCAATAATAGTCCAACATGGTGCATGTCGAAGTGAACTGGTTGATTAATGCTTGAGCAATCGATTGATGGGATTGAATAGAGATTTTTACACAGTTTTTTGATCTTCACCAACACACTTTTTAAAGTTATTACAAAGTCACCAATTCAGAAAGCTTCGAGCCAGTAAAATTATTCCACACATACTTCAGTTTTCATGTAACTTTACAGCTGTAATTGTGGGATCTCCACATTTACTAATCTCTATTTAAAAAATAAACGTATGTAATAATAAGTATCTTGAACCTCCACATTCGCTTTAAAATGTGCGGCCAGCATTCACATGCCAACAACAGGCATGGCCAGGTTTAACATGCCCACAATAGGCATTTCTTAAAAACAGATGGTTGCATAGAATGACATCATTCCCCAACACAAGGAACACTGTTTATTTTAACTTATAGTAAATTATAGTCAATTATAAAATTGTCTACAGTAGGTGTCCCTGGTCAAGCAAACAACACATCTTCAAATAACACAAATGAATAATGTACATGTTATTGATATTCAAAACCTCAACTAAACCAGCACCATTTACAATATATTGCTACATCTATAAACACCAAAGTTTCAAAATATGCCAATCATTTCAATTTTATACACAATTTGGTATGCATGTCAAAAGTGGCTAGATCCTCTATTTTAACCTAGAACTGTAAAAAGCTGTCCAGTGAGTCCTTTAGTGCTCATGTACTGCCCTACTACCTTCCCTGGAAGACCTCCTCCCTCTTGATGTTTTCCTTGCCTCTTTTAGAACAGCAACAAATCAAGCTCTTGACTCTCTGACTCCGCTTAAACCAGTAAAACTGAATAAAGTTGTTAGTTCTAATCAGTGGTTCACTGCAGATGTTCTAAATGCCAGAGGTGTAAAACGTAAGGCTGAGCGTAGTTGGAGGAAACATCCGACTAATGAGTCAGACGTAGCCTATAAGCCGGCAGCAAGAGCTTTCAAAGAAGAAGTGTTCAAAGCCAAAGAAAATAATTTAAATATGAGAATAGAACAGGCAAATTCAAAACCCAAAGTATTGTTTATTGTGCTGCTGGAATTAAAAGGATTGATGGCCAAGACTTCTATTTTTGAAGATAATTACTGGTGCCAGTCCATCCATGATGGTTTTGTTCAAAAGACAGCGCGACATAAACAGGCTATCTGGGACCAGGTTACCCGGTTACACTTTGTCGACACGCCTTTGAATCCATCTAATACTATAACGAATGTAAACCGTGTGCCTTTCTCTTTTGAAACAGTAATTGAAAAGGATGTAATGGAGATTATGCATAGTATGAAACCTACTTCTTGTAAGGGAGACGTCTCACGAGTGACACTATTTAAGGATTCTGCAAAAACACTTGCTCCATGACTTAATCACTTTGTGAACCACTCCTTTCAAGAGGCGTATGTACCAGAAAAGATAAAGGAGGCATGGATAACCTCATTGATTCAAGTATTTTTTGGGACCAGGGATGGCCATAGTGGATCAAGGGAAATGCCCACTCATTAAGAAAACTGCTGACGTGTGGTGTCACTTGGGGATAATGCTTGTCTCTACTGCTTTTCAACATGTACTAAAAAAAACCTTTGTGATTTTCTTGTTTCTCTGGGTGTCCGGTTTGCAAATTATGCTGACGACACCCAGATAGTTTTCAAACTAACAGGGGTATATAGTGAAGACATGAATAGAGTAAATAACATTTTTGAAGGCATAAAGATATGGATGGTGGTAAGCTCACTGGCTCTTAACGAGTCAAAGACAGAGTTGCTTGTTGTTGGCACCCAACAAAAACTAAAAATGCTAGATTCCCAGTAAAAAGGCTTTACGGTGAATGGTAATGCCATTATAGTTTAACAATCTGTCAAAACACTAGGAGTCTTCATGAATGCACATCTGTCTTTTAAGAAACAGATTTCTTACATCAAATCATCTTGCTCCTACTATACAAACCTACTCTGGCAGATATGTCCATATTTATCCGAGGCTAATAGAGCCCTGATTGCTGCAGCAATCGTTAATACAAAGTTAGACTACTGTAACAGTCTCTTGATGGGCATTTCTAAGTCCAACATAAAAAGGCTCAAAGTGGCACAGAACATAGCTGTCTGCCCAGTATGCAGACTAGGTAATCGCTCCAAGATTTCTACCTTTCATAGGAAGCTGCACTGACTCCCAGTTGAGCAACAAATCCAATTCAAGGGCTATGTCTTGGTATGTAAGTGCCTCTCGGCTGAAGCCCCTCTCTATCTTTCCTGAAGGATAAAAAATGTTCCATTCGGGTGGACCCTATGCTCAAGCAGTAACATGATGTTATATCAGCCTCATGTGGTCCGTAAGAGGACTCGTGGAACCAGCTTCAATGCCTGGGCACCAGTCATTTGGAACCCCCTTCCTCTTGATCTCAGGAGTTGTGCCTCCAGAACTCTTTTTAAAAAACAGCTTAAAACATCACTGCTGGACGGAGGGATGATTCAGTAAATACTAGATCCCCGCTACCACAGAGACACCATCCAACTGCAGCCCATTATATGTTTTTTTTTGTCTGTCTTGTGAGCGCCGTGAGGCCTGTGGGCAAATGGCACAATATAAAAAAAATATATAGATAGATAGGTATGCATTCAACAAGCAGCATCTCAAATATTATTAGAAGAAATCACCTAAATATCAATCCTACAAAAGATATTGGCCGTATGTGTTTCAACAGGGTAACAGTAGAAGACAACTCACTGCCCTTCCAATGTCTTCTTCAGGGCACACACATTTAAAACATGTTCAAATTACACTGATGAAATTCATACTCCATGATGTGAATGAGGGTTGAACAATATTCTACTATCTGCCTTAATTAAGGTGACTGTACAGAGAACCGCACAACTCTGTCTATAGTGTTTGATATTTATTGTGTCCCAACATCACCACCTGGCTGGGCATCAACCCTTTACTGGGATAAAAAATGCAAAGTGTCAATATAATGATAGATGGGTATGACCTCTCCCAACCATGCTTTCCGTAGTGTTCCTTGCCATTCGTAAACCACCACCACAATAGGCATGGCCAGCATCCACTTACCCAGCAAAGGGCTACAACCAAGATCTACATGTCTAATAGCCGCTATTATATGGGTACATATGCCAAGTAACACATACAAACTGGCTGCCTATGTCCAGAAATAAGTCTGGTCTACCACCTTTGCTTTGGGTGATACCTTAGGTTCCCTCTGAAACAGCCTCATCCACATCATGATCATGTCTTTTTCCATATAGTCTCCATGCTTTTCTTGGACCAGCATCCCTTTAAACACTCTGTTCCACCTTTGACAATAATGCTTCACAATTGGTTGTTGAAAGGTATCTACAATATGTTCCTGCAGGCTTGCAAAAGCCACTTTCCTATTTACACCCACTCCCCTTAGCTCTTACGTTTGATCTCTTGTAACGTTATATTTGTGTTGCTTTGAAGCTTTAATAGTTTCTTCAATATGTTATTAGGCCAAAGAGTTTAACCTTTCCTTTTCAATATTTCATGAACTGGTGGCAAGCATTTTGGGGTCAGCTTCTTCAAATATCCTGTGATATCCACTCCAGTTACCTCAAAATTTCCTGAACATTTGAACCAGTATAACTCTGGGTTGAACAAGAAGATAAAGAACCAGCAGCCAAATGTACTAGAGGAATAAACATATAGTAAACAGCCACATAGGGTTTTTCATATGATAACAATGAAACATTCACAGGGTAAGTATATTCTTTTATATTACAGCAGTAGGCAGGGCAATAGGAGATATAACTTTGTAGACATGGAATGCTATTGTCTGTGGATCTTTATATTTAGGTATTGCCAACTTGAAGCCTTTCTAATAATTTGGTAGATTCTCATAATCACAAAAGTTCCACGTGCTAAACAAAACATTTACAGAAAAAGGGTATTCTTCTTCACAAAAAAAAATACTACTACTACTCCATAAAATATGTGCATTTTGGTGGAAACAATATGGGCCTGATTCACAGAGCAGTTTTCTATTGTATTGCACCATTATAAAATGCTACTTTTAATCAGGCGCTATATATGTGTTACAGCAGCAAAACTACTTCTAACCCCTAAGACACTGTCAGACCAGGCCTGCAACATATTTGAAACATTATGTAGGGAAATATACACTCCCAGTATCTGATATTGTCATTTTTTAACATACTGTTATAGTGTATTGGTCTTCTGTTCTATCTCAGTGTTCCAAGGCATAATGTTTGCCTGTGTGCCTTAATGGCACGCCCACTACTTGCCCAAGAAAGTGTCATAAAAGTTAAAGGACACAGGTTTTGCATTGTTAGTGTATGGCCAGGGGTGAAACCATATTCAGATAAACATTTAAATTGCCTGTATTAATTTGAACAAACAAGATATGGGATTCTATGAAATACAGAAACATGACCTTTCGCATTCCACATATATTGGTCTCGTTGGTCCCTTAAAATATTTGTTTACACTTTCCTATAGCACAGAGCGAAAAACACACTGCCATAGACCTTGTATGATTCTGGTTTGTTGCAGCATATTCTTGTTTTGATGGTCAGTGTTGTGTCTGCCATTTAATTCCTGCACTTTTGTATTTCTTTTACTGAAATAGACCTACACACCTCTGTATGCTACTAGTTTATGTGCCTTGTTTAAATAGTAGCAAAGAATTTATGTTGAAAATAATTCAATATTTGTTAACCTAGAAATATTGAGACTGTAAAAGTATGCCTTCTCAGGAATTCAAAGCATATATCAAAAACTCCACTTCTGGGGCAAATGGCAACCCATGCCTAACACATGCCCAGGTGAATCTTCAGTTGATAGCTAGCATACATTCTTAAATGTTGCCTATCCAACTATTATCATAGAAATTGCACAGCTCTTCTTGCTCTTTTTATTATAAGTAAATAATGGGCCCTCTATTTAGCCTGTTAAGTGGTCCCTTTAAGAACAAAGAGCACTGTTTCACCTTCAATTGTATACTACACTTTGTAAATAAATGTGTAGGTTGGAATGTTATGTTACCCGTGGGTGGTGGTGTGTGCATTAGTATTCTTTCAGAGACAAAGGACGACTGTGTGTTTAATGCTTGAAACCATATACCAAAATAGATCTCTGTGTAACATCCACTAATAAGGCAACCTTTTCCAGTTAAGCACTGGCCAGACCCAGCAAATTATCTCTTAAATGTTTCCAATGCAGAGGTTCAGGGAGGCAACCGACCACCAGAGGTGAATATGTCAAAACCCACAACTTCAATCCTGCAAGAAAATTGAAGTTGGTATATCCCAAAGGCCAACACAGAAAGCAAAAGATGATGACAGAAATGGTAAATGATTTTAGGCGCTTCAAGGCTTTGAATAATTTGTTTCAAGTGTGAGGTTAGACTTCACACTAACAAAAAAATCACAGCAGTGCAAAAGCAAACCCAGACAACCTTAAATGCTTTATAAGCCCAGATAAGGGTTCATTAAAGTAGGATGCTGAGGGTAGTAGCATAGGAGTCTGCACTGTAGGTTCCCCAGAAAGATGCTTAGACACATAGCTGTCCCTGTTGTTCCCAAGGGACTTAACTGAGGCTTTACATTAGACACCAGAGAAAAGTGCAAAAGCAGGGACTGAACTAATTTAAATGTCCCCAATCACATATAGTGAACTAAAAGTCCTGGTGAAATACCCCATTAATATGACTTTCAAAAATGCAGAGAAATTGCCACTAGTGCACCAAAGGATGCTGTCAGAAATAAAGTTTTGACTTTGATGCAGCTAGAAGTGCCACTGGACTAATAAGACTGGGACAGTAGAATTGTATACAGAGCTCAAATATGAACGTAGATGTTAGGTCCTAAGAGAAACTCACTTTTGTAGTATGCCCTAGCAACAAATCCGAAATATGACTGAGGAAGCCGGTGAGCTAGTCAAGTAACATCAAGTTTACAGTGTTATTTCTCTGTGCTGCACCATGACCTGACAAGGGATACATATTTAAAAAATAATATCTCGATCATTGCCTACATTTTCAAACAATTCTTCAACAGACAACTCCCTCAATGGCTGGGTGGGATCTATACACACAACTGTGTGCCACTAACCTCCTTTCTCGTCAGTCCCTAACAGTATAAACATATCCTTTTTGATTATTGCTGCCTCTAGTGTGAGGATGGTACCCGGGGCATGTCCTTGAGAGACTGCTGGCCTAAACTAAAACTCCACTGACACTCTCCATGTTTTGTCTTTCAATCTGCCACCCATCCCACCAACACTGTTACTCCATATAGGAACAAATCAGGATGTATAGGTACTCTTCTCATAACTCCATCACTATAAAGTGCTTGTATTATCACAGCAGCTCTAGCCTAATATTTTCCTGGGGTTGAACACACTACAACATCCTCAGTAAATGCAATAGTCATGTTTAGCTTGCTCAGGAGGTCCCTACCTACCAAGTTCAGTGGGGTATCTTTTGAAAATAATAACAGGGCTACCACTCTTGGGTACGTAATTTGAAGGGTACATCTTCTGTAAAAAGAACCAACATTTTTGTCTTAGAGAACCCCTGCATGTCGATTACTTTTCCTGATAAGGGGAAGTGACCTTCCTTAATACATGACTTTGTGGCTCCCATATCTACCATAACGGTGAGTGTTTTACTACCTATCCTTACACCTACCTGGGGTTCAGTGTCCAGGATGGCAGTGACTAACAGGACGGGGCACATCAGGGCTATCTGTGGGCTGTCCTATTGGGGATAGTTGTTTGACCGCAGGAGTGGAGAAAAGCTCCCTCCTAGTACACTCACTCCAGTGTAATGGGTTACTGTACCCTGTGGCAGGGGGTTCTTGTTCCAGGGCTGAGATGGGGGTTGTGGGTCTTGCTACTGTATTTGGACCTGGTTCTGAATTTAATGCTGTGGAGGTGTCTGATACTGTTAATGATACTGTGGTGATTGTTCAGGGTTAGGCACTTGTGGGAGGCCTGGGGCAATTGGGGGCATCATCTATGAGGATGGATGGTATGTAAATACATATGCAGGCCCACTAGAATAAACACAGGTATTATAAGAATATACTGGTCTGCTCCTACACTCTTGCGCAAAGTGTCCTGTCCTGCCACAGGCCCAACATGGTCCTGGTCCCCCAAACCTTGGCCTCAGTCCTCTGAATCCACCTCCCTGTCCTCCTTGGAAACCTGCTCTTCCCCTCTGATAACCCCCCCCCATCCCTTCTATTGTCTGGGTACCCTGGGTAACCTTCAGTCCATTCCGGTGCTTGCCTTGTGTCCTGCTGCCCCTCAGTGGATCTGGTAATCAGCGCTCCTTCTACACTTAACATCATCAACTTCATCTGTACTAACTTTGCTTTAGCCGTCTGTGCCTGCTCCGCTGTTTCCTTTTCCTGTTCCTGCCTTCTCCTGCAATGATGCACTATTATTGCCTGAATCTCAGCCCTTACCTTCGCTTCTATCACTGCTACCTTATCTAAATTCTTTTGCACATCTTTGGAGAGCCCCTTCCATAACATATGATAACATATCGCTATATTCTTGTCTCAGGGCTCTTCTGTCTCCGCCCTTCACATTTCTTGAATATGGTTTAAATACAATGCAGGATCTTCATCTAACCCCATGGTACGGATCATAATAAAATGGATGTCTGGTGTGTCTGGGTATGCTGAACTTAACATGTTCCATAATCTCATTCGACAGTCATTAAATTGCGCTGCATTATGATTGTCATTATTTATCTGTAGCCCTGGGTAACCAACCTTCCTTAATTTGTCATCTGCCTGTTCTCCTAGCAGTGCAGCAAATACACTTTTCATGTCCTACACTGCCAATGCAATCCCTACAGTCTTTTTTTCTGATGCATATATCCATTTGCCTGCCCGGGCCGTGAGGGAGGGTAATACCTTCATTAAATTGTTTCTTTCCATGTGTGGTTAGGGTACATATTGTCCCTTGTGTAATATCAGAAGCTGGGTTCCCACTTTTTTAGCCTGTAGGGTCCTTCCTCCTCTACTGCCTTTTGCTACTCAACCTGGTCATGTCCTAAGACTTGGTCTCCATAAGCTCTCTACCATAGGTGTTGGAACTGGTGGTATCTCATGGCCTTGATTCTCCCCTGCCCATCCTCTGACGCCCACTCATCTTCTTCCTCTGTGACCTATGCTTCTCTGGCTGTTCAAGTAGAGTCATAATCTACACTGACAGCATGCAATGGACCTTATGGATGCCCCCCAGCACTGAGACTAACATTGTTTGATATTACCTGCATGCCCCATATCACTTTACTATCCATTGAAACAGAATGTCACCGGCTTGCCATTCGTCAGCACCTATCATCACTTTCTGTCCTCCCCCTGCATCTGCAATTCTCACAGCAGCTCTGCCACACCTGTCCTATGGAGCGCTGTTTCTAATTTTCTCTGCGCTCTATTTTCTACTTCCATAACCAATGGGTGTTGTGTAGCATTAGCGACTGAGGCTCATGTGGCATTCACACTATCAGTGGGAGCTCCCTGCCGGTTGGCGTAAATACTGGGGGTTGGTATAACATGCTGCAGGTTGCACATGGAATATGCATATGGAGGCAGGGCTGTGGGGACAAGGGTGTTCATTTGGTTGCTCTGAGGCATCTTCTAAATCCTCAACCATTCTCCAGAGTACAAGGATACCTTGCCTACTTCTCAACTTTCTCCCTTTATACTTCGCAGCCAGCTGTGTATACGTATGACCCAACACATCCTTGGTATTTGAGCCTTCTTCGGGTCACGGCTTGTACATTCCCCCTTTTGTATCTGTGACCCACTCACAATGATATTTCAGAATTATTTCCTGGTACTGCTGAAGCGTGGAATACACATGCTATAGTGGGGTACTCATAACTCTTTCCACTTCTCTCCTTACCAAAAATACTTATTTCTCAGATAGTCGATCCAGCAGCATTGTTCTACTCCACCCTACCAACACTGCGTGCACTCCTTGCATCCCCTCCGAATGTCCCCAACCACACCCCTGTCCCTTCTTGCTCACACACACACTGACTACCACATGCCCTTATTTATGCAATTTAGCAACCATCGCCCCAAGCCACAACAGTACTAGATGCATGTTAAACCATAATGTATACAATAAACGATATCATAGACCCTTCCTCTGTCTCCTTGTCTCGAGACAATGGAAGTTCCCCTCCTCGCGACCCTGTGTGATGGTTGGAGGGATCACTGGTTCTCTATATAATAGTGTAAACTGTAAAAATATCCAGAAGACTCTATTCAGATATGACATATGAAAAATATGTATTTCATTTGATACAAATTTACAAGGATGAATTAATCATGTATGAATTAACACTCTAAATCACGTTTAGGTTGCAGGAAGAACAGGATTTAAATCATTGCAGGTGACCAACCTCATTTCTGCAGTGAACAGTTCAATCACTCATCAACATACATTGCCATACACACATATACATTCAAAAATACATTCATAAAAATGTGTTTTATATGTAAAAAGTATTCAAATAACAGCATGAAAAAAAACTTTGAAGAACATTTCCCAACATTTTAACAGTTTGAAGAACATGTCATCAAATATTGGAATGGATCTGGATTATAATACAATTAATTTGATCACATGTCCAACGATCTTCGGTTTCAGACCGGTTTCGACGTAATGGAATTATTTACTCCACGTCTTCATCAGGGAATCCTAAATAGTATACAGAGTAACCAGCTGCTGCTTCCATGGATACAAAAATGTATTTTATATGCCTGCAATGAAGTATCTGTGAGTGTCTAGGAGGGTGACATGGGTCTCACAAGTTAGAAGAAATCATATTTCACTCCCACTTGGTGATGCCACAACAGGTATTCTCATAAAAGTACAGCATAAGATGATTGTGGAAAAAAGTGCATATTCTAATTTTGCTGCACTCCAGCCAAAAGTCGTGTTTGATTCACGCGTCCACTCCAAAAATACGCATCCTTCACAGTGCCTTCTCTATATAAGGGACTACTACTCTATGTGCAGTGCTGCCTTCCATCTTGTATGAGGGGATCCCTTTTCCTCTCTTCTCTTTTAACATTGTTATACTACTTAGGACGTCCTCTTTCCTCTCATCGAAGGAGCTCCCTCTGGTGACTACTATAAAACCAATATATCACCACATGCTCTGCTCTCTCCACACACTCACACACACCCAACAACTTCATTTTTCTTCTCTGCCTGTTGTTTTCTCCTGCAGAGGTGCACTTATGCCTATGCATTCTCATGAGCACCTCTGATGCTGGGTCCTTGTCAATTCTCCTGAACACCCGGGTGCAGCAACCCACTCCCAGGGACAGGGAGACCTTCTGGCAACACGGCACCGGCAATCCTCCTCAAGGCATGCATGTGGGACTGGTCACTGCAGATGGGCGCCACTACCCTTGATGCACTTCAGGGGACCCTGTCCTCACAGAGTCTGGGATCACATCGGGGTCACCAGTTTTGTAAGGTGAATGACCCAAAATCCGAATGATAAAATCAATCCCAATCAGGCCAAATAATCAATGCACCTTTTACAAGGAAAACAACATGCATTACATGCAAAAAGTATCAGACGGTCCCATAGAACCGAACTACGGGGTTGAGGAGTCGAATTAAAGACTTGGAGTGCTTGCTGTTATTAGCCAACTGCAGCCTCTGTATCTTTGCTGTAGTACTGTTGACCCAGTGGAAGGTGTGCTGTGTGCTACAATTATCTTGAAGCAAGCTGCCCTTTGTTCTGTTTTGGCTCAGTGACGTATACAGTGAAAACAATTAATTTCTGAAATAGTAGTGAGTTAGAATTCTTCCTGCACCGCTGTCACTACTTTTCTTCTATCAATACCCGTGCATTCTCTTTTTGAGAAGTGGTAACAAGATGTTAAACAATTACCACCAATCACTGATCAAGACATTCTAATGACCGTTAATCTCCTTTTGCCATTATCTCCAGGAGAAGGTCCTTCTGGAGTTAATGTGAGAGATGTTTCCGCCTAGTGTTGTCTATCTTCATGTCCCTTGTTAAGAGGGTCCACATAAAAGATCAGCTGTTGTCAATGAACAGGGGCAAATAACAGCATTTTTCAATGTAACATCAACAACATTGCTGCATGCCTCATTAATTAGTTACAAAAGTGTAAACCATTGTCTGGTTTCTAATGATCCTAGTCTTGATTTTGCCTCTGAGACTCTCACTCCTAACCCGGTGAATGTTCCATCAAACCCGGTTCACGACCTACGGTTACAATGACTCCCGTCCTATGGACACCTGCCTGATTTATTCCCAATGGCACCTTCAAGCATGGATTCCTCCATTTCATCCTATGCATCTACACCAGCGGAGGTTCCTCCGAGGAGACTTTCCATAATGTTTTGGCATTTAGACTATAGACAGGATGCCAGCCAAGATGTCATTTTGACACAAATCAATCAAGTTCTATGTGTACTGGTCTCCCTTTATAAAGGAATTAAGACTGAGACTATGATTCACTCCGCCATGTTAGAATCCCTGAATTTACATTTGAGAACATTAAAGACCATAATTCTGTACAATAACATCCTTAACCAAACGCAAGGTGTAACATCTTCAAAATATAACACAGAATTCAACCATTGATACTACACTAAGGAAATATGTCTCGCATAAGACAGTATTGAATGTAAATTAATGTAAATGAAATAGACATAACACACTCAAGCTCCTTCCATTCCCCCCTTCACAAACTCCAACTGTGACAGTCAATTTAACTATGCCTATTATGTCTGTTGTGCACAACAATTTGCCCATAATGGATAATCTTGGATCGGCTTCAATGGAATTGGTAGCGAGTGATACTACCACCAATAATAATTATTTGTGTCTTGGAATACATACCTTAAACATGGAAAAAAAATGGTGGTAAACAGATTCGGAAGACTAACCAAATGTCTATAAATTCAGTGAACAAATAGGCGACAAAAGAATGTGTCAATTCATTATTGAAGCAGCTGTTAGTGAAAGCCCTACTGGGGAAGAAATGTATAGACCTTAATGTTCAATTCATGTAATCACTAATATAGTGGACCTTTTTCTCGAAAAGGGTTGATTTCATTACTGTAAATGAGATCCCCTCTTGTCCCCAAGCAATAAATTCAACAGTGCCCTTATTGCAGACATATTTGTTTTCACCCATACTGCCTTCTAGCTCAGGCTGTCTAACTACGCCCCAGCTGACAAATATAGGTAAACATGGCACTCTCCCCTCCACCAAGAGTAGTACTCCCTTTTCTGCCCCTATAAAATTTAGGAAGGCACCCTCCCTAGATGTGAGTGTGGTGCCCCCTATATTTCAGGGAAATTCCAATCAGGGTAACTGCAGATTGAATATCAACAAAACAGGTCAGGATGGTCGAAATTGGAAAGATTATAATCAAACTTACAGTGTCTAAAGGGTTCGGAGGGCAGATATCTTCAAAATGAAATTTATGAAGAGGTGTCAGGCATGGTTGCATTCTGACACACTGCCTGTTCAACCTCTATATGTATGATGTTGGTGCCTGCTTATCGCCAGTTGCATCTGCCCCTCCAAAAATCTGTTATCTGAAACAGATGTGGATAGCTTATGCAGACAATTTTCTAATTTTTGATTGTTCACAGCTTGGATTACCACATCTGTTTATGGCATGTGTTAATCCCACAACCTCACATGGATTAAAAGTAAAACCAGACAAAACTAAAGTTCTGCATTGCACTGCACAGATGAAAATCTTCAAAAACCGTTGGCGTATTGACTCAAATGTGAATTAGCAAGGCAATAGTTTCCTACATCTGGGATTTCCAATCATGGCAAAACCACAGAAGTGCCTTTTTAATAACTGGTTGAGAGCTCATGCATTTGCCCTCTCAAACCAGCTGAGCAGGATCGATGCAAGATATGGAAAATTCTCAATGGTGCTCGTTGTAAGATTTTGATGATATAATATGGCATTGATAACTTGCCTCTACACAAGTATTTCTATGCGCGACAATTTATGAAGGAAAGATAGTCCCGAAGATTTTATATGGTGTTGAAATTTTGGCTTTGTGGGTTTTAGACTTTTTATCAGTTTTAAAGGGGTTGAAAAGCCCCTATGGTTCCGGCTTGTGTGCCTCTGGCAGATGTGCGGTATGAACTCGGCCTATTTTCATTAAAAGTGAGAGCCGATTGGAAATTTGTAACCTTCTATTATAACATGGCCTAAGAAGGAATCCTTCTATGCAGATCTTCACACCATTTTTTTTAATGATGGACGGTATATACATACATTAGTTTTCCATATTTTGCATTGGCCGGCTCAGGGAAATTGGTCTAGAGGACTGTGATCTGCCCTCAAAACCAGGGAAGGTGAAGCTGGCCCTATTTATAGCTGATTGGGTAGCCAACGTGGATGGAATGGATGCATACCAACCCTTGAATCATTGTAGTGGTGACCACAAATTAGCTGGCACCATATCTTGCCATATACCCTGACAGTAAAGTCAGATGCTGTTTTCTCCACTTCAGGTGGAACTTGTTATTGACCAATGATCTTTTGGTTCGATATGGCTTAATGGGAGCTGAGCTGGCAACCTGTTGCTTCTGTGAGAGTGGAAAACAAGTTGAGACTTTTAATCATCTTGTGTTATCTTGTGATGCCATTCAAGGTAAAATATCAATCTCTTTCTAAGAGCGTTTTTAATAGGTTTACTTTGGTTGATGAGGAGTCTGTTTGGCAGTGCTGTCTGGCTTGTTTGACAACCTTAACAGTACTGGCTGTAGTCGGTTTCACAAACAATTTTCAATTGGAGCTTTCCAATATTGATCTTGCACTTTAAGAACTCAGTTTGCGCCTTGAGGATTTATATTGTTTTTTATGTACTCTTTTATCAATTGGATCACACTAAGGACATTTTATCTGTATATAGGAAATTGTATTTTTCTTATTTTATAGGGTTTGACAACGTTTTAGTTTGCTAAATGAATTTAAAACCTCAGCTGTAATTATGGATGTAATGCTGAAACTGTGTTGTTTTCTCTCACTGGTGTTTGTTAAAGTTTATTGCATAACCATATAACATAATAAAAACAAAAAAAAACAAAAACAAATAAAAATAACACAGAGCACTCCCCACCCAAAGGAGTTACATTTTTTATAACAGAAAACCACAAATTAACAAAACTATGAATAATAAAGATTACAACATCATCCCACACTCCCTAATGGCTAACATCTATAACAATTCAAATTATCCCCTATAGTACAGTACCCTATTGGTCACACATTATCTATAACACATTCCCCCAAATACATGACCTGCTACATCGTCATTGTTAAACTAAGGAGTTGATGACTACCAAGGTACATTGTTGCCATACTACATTTCTTTAACGAGTAAATATTTTTGACCATCACCTAAAGTACACCACTTCGCCTGAGCCTGATCAAAGTGTGAATAGCGAGGTCAACTCTGCTTTGATAATAAAATGGGCCTCCTCATATATATCAGACATTGTGGCATGCTCCCTGTCCTTGTAGATACATGTATTGGCATTACCTCTGCTCCTCCCGTCTCAAATCACAGTACATCCCTAGCACGTCTCCCCTTCTTATCTCTCTGGGAACCTAGGTGTCCATGAATGACGTGATCGAGACACCACTCTTATGCTTGAATTTCGCTTATTTATTGATCGCTAGAGTGCAGCGCGTGTAGTTCAAATAGGATGACTGCTCTTCGGACGAGGGCAGCAGTACTCTTAATCTTCACCAGGTCTCTTGACATCAAAGAACCCGAAGCTCTGCTCACATGAATTCAACCTTCAAAAGGTGCATCACTGTTACTCACCAGTATGGGGAGTGCGTAAAAAACAGACCGGTCCTCTTGTGCTGGGTATTTGCTTGAAGAGCTCGGGTTGGAGCCTCCACCTGAGCCTCCTCTCTGTGAGGGAATGAACTCTTTAAACTGATATGACCACCTGCTGAACTGTACAGACAAGGGGACCGATCGATCAAAAGAGCGGGGAGAACACACCGCCACGGACCCAGCTGTAAAGAAGAGACAAGAGATGAATATTCTAGCGGAATCAACCCTGGCTTTCCCCAAAATTATTACCCTTAATAGAGTACCTAAGTGAGTTCCCCTTATGCCATAAAAAGGACCTGGAGCAACCTATAAAGCAGAAGAGACTTTAGGTACTAGCTAAATGTGAAAACTGCCCAATGATGGTAATCAAGGAATAATACTTTACCACTGGTGGAGGTGAGAATAGTGCAAATAATCCTGGGCAACAACAAAAGTATAAAACAAAAAAAAGGGAAGGTTAGTAGGGTAGCTATCCCCGGACGGAACGAGGGTAGCACTGGTATCGGGATGGTGCACCACAGCAAAGTGTTCCAAAATGCACTTTAGAAATGAAGCAATGTTATCCAAAGATTGGGGTAACAGTTCGATGAAAAAACAGGATTCCAAAATGAACAATTGGCCTTACTAGTGTTATTCCCCAGGAAAAGGCAAACACTCTGAGGAATGGGTTCAAGAGTCTGTGAACAAGTGAGAGATGGTATTCATACAGGAAGCAACAGTAGCAAAGTCATGAACCAGGGATGCAGGAGCAGACAAAATGACTGGTACACGAGCGGACAGCAAACAAAACCAAATCACAATCCAGGAGTCCAGGAGCAGGCAAAGGGTCTGGTACACAAGCGGACAGCAAACAAACCAAGGCAGGATCAAGAGCTAGGAGTCCGTGTGCAGGCAAGGTCGGTACACGGGCGGACAGCAAACAATATCAAGGCAGAATCAAGATTTAGGAGTCCGTGTGCAGGCAAGGTCAGTACACGGAAAAAAACGGGAGACTTCCGGAATTAAGGCACAGAAAGTAGCACTTCATAAAAATGCCGGCTGCAACTATAAACAGAAGCAGCGTTCTGAAAAACCGCCGTAGGTTAAATACGACAAGAAGGCGGAACATAATCGAAAACGAGGCTCCCGTATTAATGCCGGAAACTACAACCCATGTCAGGTTTTCTGGGAAATGTAGTTTATTGTAGCTATTCTCCATGGCAGCTGCCACTGTGAGAAAAAAGGTGCATGACAGCGCCATAGCCCCTTATGAAGAGCAAACACTTTCTTGTTCCTCTTACTGTCTTTACATAGAGCTCCCCAACTGTCCTTGTTAACGCGGGAGACCGGGGGGGCACAGCACAGACACCGGGAAGTGTCATGAGGCAAATGTCGGGGTGTAACAGCATCCACCCCCAAAGGCGGCGCAGACCCCCTCCGAGCATGGAAGCGGCGCAAGAGCACTGGAGAATGAATGTTGCATAAGGGTTCCCAGGATCTGTTTTCGGGACCGTACCCTTTCCAATCGACCAGATAAAAGGGTCGCCCCCTGCGGAGACGAAAGTCCAGAATCTCCGCCACTTCATACTCATCACCCCCATCCACCTGAACCGGAGGAGGGCGATCGGGCAGCCGAGTAGAAGGCGGACAAGGTTTCAAAAGACAGACATGAAACACAGGATGCTGTTTCCAAGAGGTAGGTAAGGAAAGACGTACAGCCACCGGATTTACAATCTCCGTGATGGAAAAAGGACCCACGAATTTAGGCAGCAACAAGCGTTTGCCAGGCATTCGCAAATTGCGGGTGGACAACCAAACCTTCATGCCCACTTTATAGTCGGGTGCAGGTTTTCTGTGACGATCAGCTTTCTTTTTAGCCCTGGCTTGGGCTTGGAATAGATGCGACCGGACTGTTCTACGGATCGTCACCAAATCCCTCACACAATCCTGAGTCGCTGGGTTGTCGATGGGAAGAGTCGGGTCTAGTGGCAATGATCGTGGATGACAGCCATACAGAGCAAAAAACGGTGAGACCCCTGAGGCGGTATGCATAGAATTATTATAAGCGAATTCTGCAGAGGGAAGCATCGTCAACCATGAGGCTTGAAAGCGGAGGCAGAGGCACCGAAGGAATTGCTCAAGGGTGGCATTAACCCTCTCAGTTTGTCCATCAGTCTGAGGATGGTAAGCAGAACTGAACTGGTCATCAATACCAAGGGACGCAGTCAGGGCCCTCCAGAAACGTGATGTAAATTGAGAGCCACGGTCCAAAATCATGATAGTAGGCAGAGCAAAGAATCGGAAGACGTTCTTAAGAAAAAGGGAAGCCAAGACAGGAGCAGAGGGCAGACCCGAACAGGGAATGAACAATGCCATTTTGGTGAAATAGTCAATGACCACCCATATGGTATCAAAGCCCTTCACAGGAGGTAGGTCCACAACAAAGTCCATATAAACCATGTACCATGGCTTATGGGGCACAGGAAGAGGCCATAACAGACCCACAGGTTTAGAACGGGAGACTTTGCATTGAGAACATACTGAACAGGATGCCAAATAGTCAACCACATCCCTGGACATAGTGGGCCACCAAGACCATCGGCGAAAGGCCTCCAGCGTCTTTTGTTGACCTGGATGAGCCGTGAATAGGGAGTCATGCAACCAAGCCAGAGCACGGAGGCGTGCCTGTCCTGGAGGCACAAACAGGTGTCTCTGAATGTAGGGCAGGCCTTGCACCACATCAAGATTAAGAGTGTCACATTCCTCCTTATGTGTGGAGACCCAGTCTGAAATCCAAGTCCGCAGAGTAGGTTGAGGGGTGCAGGCACAGACAACGTTACAAGGTAACAAAAGAGGTTCGTCGGAGACTTCGCTGCCAGAATGAAGGGCAATGCACGACAAAGCATCCGTGCAAGAATTCAAACGGGCCGGCCGATATGTGATTGTGAAATAAAACTGGGAAAAAAAGATGCCAGCGAGCCTGTCGGGCCGTAAGGCATTTCATTGATTTAAATGCCAAAAGGCTCCGATGATCTGAAAAGACCGTGACCTGATGACGAGCCCCCAAAAGATGATGCCGCCATTCGGAGAAAGCATCTTTTATGGCTAGGAGTTCCCGTCCCGTGATCGGATAGTTGCGCTCATAAGGGGTCAATTTCCTTGAAAACAATGCAACTGGATGAACTTCTCCTGAATCTGGACATTTCTGGGAGAGAACTGCTCCGATAGCTGACCCAGAAGTGTCAGCCTCAACCAAAAACGGGAATTAAAGGATTAGGATGCCCGTAATACTGGAGCAGAAGTGAATGCTGCTTTAAGGGCATCAAAAGCTCGCTGTGCCTCCTGGTTCCATTGGTTGGATTTCTTAGAGCTAGTCAGTGCCGTCAGAGGTGCAGAGATAGAGGAAAAAGAACGGATGAAGCGCCTATAGAAGGTCGAAAACCCCAAAAATGATTGCAAAGCTTTAATCGATGTAGGAACGGGCCAGTCCAAAATGGCTTTAACCTTGGAACGGCTCATTCGTATACCCCGACTGGTCAAATCATAACCAAGGAATTCCAACTCAGTGGAATTGAAAACACACTTTTCAGCTTTGACAAATAAGTGGTTTTCTATCAACCGTTGCAGGACAATTTGCACGTGTTTCGTGTGTTCCTCTTTTGAGGACGAATATATGAGGATATCGTCCAAATATACCACTACAAACTGATCCAAACAGTCATGAAAAATGTCATTCATAAACGCCTGGAAAGTGGCCGGGGCGTTGCACAGACCGAACGGCATAAGCAGATATTTATACAATCCATAACGTGCTTTGAAGGCGGTTTTCCACTCTTCCCCTTCTCTAATTCGAACGAGATTATATGCACCCCTAACATCAAGCTTAGTAAAAATTACAGAGGAACCGAGTTGATCTAATAGTACTGAAATGAGCGCGAGGGGGTACTGTTTTTTTACCGTCACCGCGTTTAATGCCCTATAATCTATACAGGGGCGGATGTCTCCCTTCTTCTTAGGGACAAAAAAGAGAGGGGAGGCCGCAGGGGACCTGGAAGGTCTGATGAACCCTATAGCCAAGTAGTTGTCTATATATTCCTTCAACACCTTATCTTCTGGCACGGTAAGAGAGTCGACCCTTCCAGCAGGAATCTTAGCTCCTGGCAATAAGTCGGTGGGGCAGTCGTAGGGCCTATGGGGTGGCAACTGGTCTGCCCCTCCTTTGTCGAACACATCTCGAAAAGACTTGTATTCAGGAGGGATTTCAGGTTGAGGAGACTTAGTGATGGCTCCAATTACAGACATGGATGTCACCAAAGCCTGACAGGAAGACTCAGGGGACACATAAGTGTCTTGGAAACATTTCTCATTACACTCAGATGAAGGAAACTGAACGGTTTTCTTTGCCAAATCAATAGCTGGATTATGATGTTGCAACAAGGGATGCCCAAAATGACCTGGAATTGAGGGGCTTTGATTAGGTCGAAGGAAATCGACTCTGCATGTCTTTCCTCTGTTTGCATACAAACTAAGGAGGTATTTTGTGTAACCAGACCAGAGATCAAAGATGTGCCGTCCACAGCGTGAACAGCCTCGGGTTGGGCCTTAGACAAAATAAAAATATTATTACGTGTGGCGTAATCGTAATCCATGTAATCTCCGGTTGTCCCAGAATCAATGATAGCCAAGGAAGGAAAGGTATTAGCTTCAATAGTGGTAAACACCACAGGAAGGCTAACGGGAGCAGAACCAGCACCATGGGAGTCCAAAGAAAGTACCCCCGGCGTAGGGACTCTGTCTATCGCCGGGTTCTGGCATTTCCCGTCTTTTTGACAGGTTTCTTAGGGCAGTCCTTCAGTTGGTGTTCAGCAGACCCGCAATACATACATAGATTATGTGATCTGCGATATTCGCGTTGTGCAGGGGTCAAAGGACCACTTACTGCCCCGATTTGCATAGGTTCTGGAACAGAAGTGGAAGGAGAGGGCTGGTCCAAATGGGGAGTAACAGGGACTGGTGCCTTGCGTTCCCCTTTTCTTTCGGACCTTCTAGCATCTATTTGCAAAACCAAATCTAGCAATTCACCAAAAGTGGTAGGAACCACCCGTACTGTAGCCAAAACGTCCTTTAATTCTTCCGACAACCCTTTATACGGCTGATTTTTTCTCTTCAGGCCAATCTGTCTCTGCTGCTAATTGGTTGAACCTGGTAAGGTACGAAAACAAAGAAGACGTGCCTTGACAAAGATTGAGGAACTCCAGGTCAGTAGCCTGAGATTTATAGCGGGTGTCAAAAACTCTGTTCATGGCAGTGATGAGTGCATCACAGTCAAAAAGGACATAGCTATTGGACTCGAGTAATGGATTAGCTCAAGCTGCTGCTGTACCCCCACGATGGGAAAGGAAAAAGGCTACCTTTGTAGTGGAATTAGGAAAAGCAGTGGGCTGACACAGAAAATGTAATTTACACTGGTTGATAAATGTCCGGTATTGTTTGGGTTCCCAGGAGAAACGTTCTGGGGGGGGCAGCGGGAACTGAGTAGCCATAAGCACCGAGTTTGCCCTAAAGCCAGAAGCAGAGGCCGTAGGAACACTCGAACCCGATGCAGTAGCACCAGAAGTATCCACTCCCAGGGTTTGGGGAGTTGGAAAACTCTGTAAACTGTCGATCCTATGATGGATAGCATCATGTGCAGCTGTCATGTCAGACCGAAGTTCGGGCACCAACCAAACCAAGGTGGCCAAAGGATCGACTTCTTCCATGGCTTCTGTTTTTGTTACTCACTGGTATGGGGAGTGCGTAAAAAACAGACCGGTCCTCTTGTGCTGGGTATTTGCTTGAAGAGCTTGGGTTGGAGCCTCCACCCGAGCCTCCTCTCTGAGAGGGAATGAACTCTTTAAACTGATATGACCACCTGCTGAACTGTACAGACAAGGGGACCGATCAATCAAAAGAGGGGGGAGAACACACCGCCACGGACCCAGTTGTAAAGAAAAGACAAGAGATGAATATTCTAGCGGAATCAACCCTGGCTTTCCCCAAAACTATTACCCTTAATAGAGTACATGAGTGAGTTCCCCTTATGCCATAAAAAGGACCTGGAGCAACCTATAAAGCAGAAGAGACTTTAGGTACTAGCTAAATGTGAAAACTGCCCAGTGATGGTAATCAAGGAATAATACTTTACCACTGGTGGAGGTGAGAATAGTGCAAAGAATCCTGGGCAACAACGAAAGTATAAAACAAAAAAAAGGGAAGGTTAGTAGGGTAGCTATCCCCGGACGGAACGAGGGTCGCACTGGTATCGGGATGGTGCACCACAGCAAAGCGTTCCAAAATGCACTTTAGAAATGAAGCAATGTTATCCAAAGATGGGGTAACAGTTCGATGAAAAAACAGGATTCGAAAATGAAGAATTGGCCTTACCAGTGTTATTCCCCAGGAAAAGGCAAACACTCTGAGGAATGGGTTCAAGAGTCCGTGAACAAGTGAGAGATGGTATTCATACAGGAAGCAACAGTAGCAAAGTCATAAACCAGGGATCCAGGAACAGGCAAAAGGTCTGGTACACGAGCGGACAGCAAACAAAATCAAATCACAATCCAGGAGTCCAGGAGCAGGCAAAGGGTCTGGTACACAAGCGGACAGCAAACAAACCAAGGCAGGATCAAGAACTAGGAGTCTGTGTGCAGGCAAGGTCGGTACACGGGCGGACAGCAAACAATATCAAGGCAGAATCAAGATTTAGGAGTCCGTGTGCAGGCAAGGTCGGTACACGGAGAAAACAGGAGACTTCCGGAATTAAGGCACAGAAAGTAGCACTTCAGAAAAATGCCGGCTGCAACTATAAACAGAAGTGGCGTTCTGAAAAACCACCGTAGGTTAAATACAACAAGAAGGCGGAACATAATCGAAAACGAGGCTCCCGTATTAATGCCGGAAACTACAACCCATGTCAGGTTTTCTGGGAAATGTAGTTTATTGCAGCTATTCTCCATGGCAGCTGCCACCGTGAGAAAAAAGGTGCATGACAGCGCCGTAGCCCCTTATGTAGAGCAACCACTTTCTTGTTCCTCTTACTGGCTTTACATAGAGCTCCCCAACTGTCCTTGTTAACGCGGGAGACCCGGGGGGCATGGCGCAGACACCGGGAAGTGTGATGAGGCGAATGTCGGGGTGTAACAATCACTACCCTTTCACCCTGGACCTAACATTCCTTTACTAGCTTCTCGGAGCTCTGGAGATGGACTCAATTAATTGTTATCAGCATAACACATCTGTCTATAGCTTGAGAGCATAACATCTCTCTGGATGGATGGAAGGGGGACTGGTCTCAGGACAAGTTGGACAGGGCTGCAGCTCCACGTTAGGCCTGTTTCTCATACTTTCACAAAATGCATCCTGTAAGGTGCCCTAAAATCTAACATGGCAGAACTCCTGTTACCTTAGTCCTAGGACCTCGCCTTTTACTGCAGCACTTCTCTGACTCCATCTCACACGCCTACTTATGTCAGCTGCCTACTCGTACATTAAAATGCCCTTAAAACATAACACTGTAAACTACTGCTAAATGCAAAATAGCATCACCCTCTCTTTAACCTCTGCATCCGTAAAGTGAATAACTTGTTGCTATTTCTGTGTGGCTATATGGTGTTTCTAATGTGTCAAAGCTAACTTCAAATGGATACATGCACATTCTGCCATGCCCAATGAGAAATGCTAGCACTAGGCTGTCTGCTAATATCTTTTGCGCAGTCTAAATCTCCTGCTTGACTGGGACATTGCACTTTCATCCTAACAAAGGTTGCCTCTCCCAGCCATGCTGTTGCTAGAATTTGTTGCCAATATCACGTCAGCCACTGCTATGTTAGGCAAGGCCAGTATCAACATACCCAGCTACAAACAAGTTGCACATGTCCAACCACAGCTATGACTAGGGTCCATGTTCCAGTAACACATATCACAAGGCTTCATATGCCCAGCAACTGGTATCACCATCCACTTGTACACATTGGTGGTAACTTGAATTCCCTTTGAAATAGCCTGACTGATGCAACAGTATTGGTCCCATCCTGTCCTGGAGCCAGCATCATTTTAAATACCATGTTACACTTCCAACAATAATGCTCTTTAATTGCTTTTTGGAAAGCATCTATAATACGTTCCTAGAGGGTCAGACAAGTTACTTTCCTATGCCCACGCCCTTTTGCTTCACTCGTGTGATTAGCTTTAATGTTAAAAGCATATGTGTTTGAAGCTTTAACAACTTCCTTTGTACTTTTTTAGACCGTATGATACAGCTTTCCATTTTCTACATCATGTTTCCAACCTTCACAATTGGTTGCACATATTATGGGGTAGCGTCTTCAAATACCCTCCAATTACCACCAATCTTCCAGAACATTTGTGCCAATGTGATGCTTGTGTGAACAGTCACATATTTAACCAACAAAGTCCACAGTCAACCTGAAAAAGAATTGGCGAAAACAAAGAAAGACTCACAGGCTAAGTACAGTCCATAATGGAATAGCATGCAGGACAATGAGCAAAACAGATCCATCTGGTAGAGCTTGAATGCTGCCATATCTAGGTATCTCTGTGTTAAGATATTGCCATCCTTCTTCCTTTATGGCCATTGCATATATCACAACAACAAAAATCTAACATGTTAAAGTGTACAAAAAGTAGATCTTCACTTCCATATGATAAAATTTCTTTTTTCTCAGAATATGTATTTTGTGGTGGAAAGAAAAGTACATTTTACAGCAAGCAACAAGGCTTTTTAAATATGTTTAAAACATAAAATATAGATAGGGAATGTCCAAATACTTGCTACATTATTTTTCAGCATACGGTTTTTGGGATTTTTGGATTTTGTCTTCGGGTTTATTCCATGTTTCCTATTAGGTTTGCATGTTTATGTGCCAGAATTAAAACACCTCGCCTAATGTGCTAAGTAGGTGGAGTACTCAACATTAACTGGGGTTTACTTGTACCCAATTTAACCCCTCGTTGGGACCATATTCATGCATGGTTCATATATAAAATTGCCACATCTACCACAACAATTTCAGTGTGTGAATTATAACATTTTTATATATATTCTTTTTAGTGCTCCGAATAATAAAACAACAATCAACAAAAAAGACAGTTTAGTCAGTATTGGATTGTAACTCAAAAAATCGATTACATCATGAACATATATGGAGAAAGATACAATTTTCTTTTCTTTCTTTTATCATTTTCATTAAACATATTTTCACATAAATAGTGTGTAAAGGACAGAAGAAAACAAGAGAAATGTAAAAGGTGGAAACGTGGAAAACCACAACCCAGTGCTTAAAAAGGGGGTATAGCAGTAGAGGATAACCTATAATAGGAAGAGAAAAAGTAGAAATAAAATATAACCATAATATGGTCACAGTTCCATATATTCAAATTATGGAGAAAATCAGCAGTCCTAGAATTTTCTAGTTGTTTCAAACATGTTTTTCCCTCCAGGACTTTTTTTATGGGAAACCCCTACTGGGTTTGCCTACGCATGTAGGGGAAGCATGAGACATGGACATTTTCGTGATAACTTCCAGGTTAGTTAATATATACCAAATGAGTGGAATGCACTGTGCAGACGGAAACTCGCGCGCAGGCAGACGAGACAGAGCAGGCTCACAGTGAAAGAAAGGTCCAACTATTGGGGACCAGTTTTTGTGATGATCTATGGCCATTAGGAAATACGATCGAACATAAAAGCCACGAATACGAGTTGCGCTGCACTCGGTGTGCCTAGACATTTTCGAGATATGGCAACCCAGAGAATTTTGACACACCATTTGTTGAACTAATAGACTCCCGAAGCTGAGAAGAATTTTTCAAGGGGAAAGTGAAAATAAGAGATCCGCGGGGGTATACCTTGTTTGTAGTATGCAACACGCACAGCATGGCTGTGTGACATAAAAGAAAATGTGTCCTGAAGACAGAATCTATGAAAATACAAAAGACAATTGGTTTGGATTGTATTGATAAATTGTATAGATTCCAGAAACACATGTTGAGTGTTGACACACTGTGTTCCTTACAAAAGAGGAATATCATATCTTGTGTATATAACCGATTTGTGGGTTTTTGCAAGAGTCGGGTAGAAGAACACGGCATGATGTGTTAGAATGCATACTGATTGCAATGAAATGGTGTTTAGTAGAGACAAACACAACACTCGTTTGTGAACCGTTTTTTACAAATGTATGATCTTTTTTATGATTGTTTTTGTGAAATTTGATAGATATTAAAATATGTATATTTTTTGAACAAGCTTGTGTGCCTACCTGAAGTTAGAAAGGGTGGATGTGTATGTGTCGGTTGATGTAATAGACAGCTCTATACCCTAAAGGGAGGAAGCCGTTTATATGGGGTGTATTTTTGAGTGATATATTACAGTCCTTTCCCTTGCGGCACCTAAAAAGAGGACAATACAGCTCTGGTTAGCTGATGTTAAATACACACATACATACATGATAGGGTAACAGTCACTGAGCTATAATCAAGTTCATATTGTCTTCCATTGATTTTTCCCAATATTCTATTCCTAATAACTGTTGTTTTTGTGGACAGATTTGGATGACATTTCCAAACAAACTGTCATTCACGGGCACTCCAAACGGGACATTTAGCGGAACATTTGTAAAACGGTTCAAAGGCTGTTAAGAAAAGAGAAGCTGCTTTCAGACTTTCCACCATTTATTTTCACACAGTGAAAAGGTTCTTCCTTTGAACATACACAGCACCCACAACTCTTGAAGGATTGGCACAAATAAGAAACATCTTGGGCAAAAAAGTCTCAAAGATATTCCTTTGCTTGGGTTGGTGTAAATGTGTCCAGTGTGGCTCGAAATTACATCTAGAGGTGGCAAAATAGTGATTTGACATCAGAGTAGGAGTGGCGAGAGGGAAGGTAGACAAATTAGTTTGTTGGACACTTTAGAGATGGCTGCAGAGCCCATTTTGAGGGAGACTCTTTCCGTCTTACTAAGGGAATCCCACAGCATTTCTGTAGGAGCATCGCACAACATGGATGGAAAAAAGTGCAACATGGGAAATAGTGGGGGGGAGGGGATAAGAGGAGAGAGCCATTGGGATTTACACAGTAGATTGGTTGGTGGACCCCAAAATACAGAGGGGTGCATATGGAGAGTGTCAATTGGGATGGGGAATATGTTTTATATTCCAAGTGTTTACCACGCAGCAACATAGACCTTAGTTATATTTTGTATGTGGCTTAAGTGAAAATAATGATGATGGACATCATCTGTACAGTTGTCATATAGGCTGACCTCACTATCAGTTTGAGACCAAAAACTATGTAGGGAATACATATGGAAGTGCTTGAAAAAAGTTTAACCTATGAACCAAATCCCTCATGAATGGATGCAAAAGTCTTTTGGCCTCGCTAGGCTTTGACAGCTGATAAAGTAGTGAGAACCTGCACTTGCTTCATATGTAGCTGATACATTGTTGCATGTTAAGATGATGCTCAATGCTAACTCCTTTGCTTTTAGGATATTCGATTGTTTGCGTTTTCATAGGTTATGCTGTCAGACTCCAGCAATATCTGGATATCATTTTCCAGACCATTGACCTCCATTGAATTGGTTTTCCTTACGATGATATTTGAGCCCATATGAAGGTATTCTAAAAAAAAAAAAAAACAGTGTGGTGTTTCCCAATGCACATCCTTCACTTTACTTTCACAATGACATTGGATACCAGTAATAACATAGAGGTTCATTCTCTGTATACCATCTTATCTCTTGGTGCAGACCTGTTGGTAACTCAGCTCAAGTTGTGGATGTCCCACGAGATGACATTGCAAATGTTTTCCCTTGTCCAAGTACTTTTACTCACTCCTAAATGGAACACTTCATTTTGAACCATATCGGGCCTCATTACGACCCAGGCGGTAAGTTACCGCCTGGGTCGTACCCTTACCACCATGGTGTAAACTATGTTTACACCATGGTGGATGGCGGATTTACCGCCCCATTCCAAGGTGAGTGGGGCAGTAAATCCCCATTTCCCATTTTACCCTTCCCCATTCCCATTTTTGCCCCATAGGGCATAATGGGAGTGGGGAAGGCGCTAATTACGCCACCGTAAATTACATTGGCGTAATTAGCACCATGGTCCCTTAGCGCCATGGATTTTAACGCCTGCAAAAAGCAGGCGTTAAAATCACCACGGCGCTAAGGGACCTTGTAATCAGGCGTTAAGGGTCGGCGCCGTTTACGGCGCTGTTAACCCCTTAACGCCTGACTCATAATGAGTCCATTGTAATTTAAATGTGATCCCACTCTGCCCACTCATTGCATTTTACTCATGGTTCAAATTCCTAGAGAAATAACTATTAGCCCACTCCACAATTATTTGGAGATTTTCCTTTTTCTTCTTAGTGTTCATGTTGAATTGGTATGTTTGATGGCAAGGGCTAAATAACAAATGTAATGTACAACACCGCCATGGGCCAGGATGGGCCATTGTTCCTCTTAAAATGTATTGATAATTTTTCTCCCACATGAAATAACCCAACCTTTCATTCAGAGGACGGAGGCTGTACTAAATACATAGTACTACTGCCTTGTCTTCCATAAACAATACAACTGTTGTTATCAACTATTGTTTGTTACAACCTCTGTTCATCAGGCAATTATGGCACTTAGCTTGATGGGATAACTCATTGGCGGAACCTACTAAATGGAGAACTGTCTCTCCCAATTCAATTGGCTATGTCCTCAACTGACCAAAACCTGCTCTTTTGTTTTTCACATCTGCCTCACTGCATTCCTCAGGCCCTCAGCTGCTCCCAGGGCAAACACATCATCTCAATGTTAAAGCATATAAATCCTTTTGAATGATATAATGCTACTAATACTTTTACAGAAAACCATCCTCATAGGGCAGATTAACAATTTTTCTTCTAATGATGGCTCAGTCTCCTGAATTGGTGTTCCTGATAGATCAGAGCTAGAGCAACAGGAAGGGAGATATGGCTATAGTTTCTTGGTTGACCCTTGCCCCTTTATGTAAAACATGAACCATGCCAGTTCCTTTCTATGTAGCTGTTCTGTTGGCAGCTGCAATGGTATTGCAAGGGCATTGCTTACTCTCAGATTACTGGAGGCCACCATTAAATATGTCTCTTTGAGTTATAGTCAAGCCATGCCTTGTCCTCATTGTTGAAAATAGCAGATGTTCAATACTTTGGACTAGACAAATCATTCAAAAGGATAAGTCTCAGTGAGAATAATAATACACTTTGTGAACCACTGACTGCTTTTAAGTTGCATTGAGAATAGCAATATTTTTACTATGGGTTTCTTCAAGAACTTTTCCTTTACCCCATTGCAATATTGCTTGATAAATATTAAAGAACAATCCCACCTGATTAAGCAGTGCTTGCTTGAACGCTTACCATTTTCACTTGAGCTATTAGTACTTCTTAGCATCATAAAGCACATTGCACAGTAAAATTAGCCAATGCTTGACACCATTTGTGGATTCTCCTCATATACTGTGTTCCAAATGAATGAGATATTGGCCATATGCACATCACTAGGAATGTGTACCATGAGACTCTGCATGCCTTGCACCAGGTATCTTGAGCTTTCAAATGCTCAGGAACAGTCATGACCATGTTTAACATGCCCGGCAACAGGCATGGTCAGCCTCCTTATACCCAAAAGCACTGCCAACATCCACATTTCATTAACATGTATGAACACAATGATTATGTCTATTAACACCTGAAGTCAAACTCCATGTGTCCAGCAACAGGTATCACAATTGTTTCATTCCCAGCAATCCTGAGCATTTAGTGCCTTTGAATTATCTTGATCTGCACAAAGTTCCCTTACATGTTTGCCCCTACAAGTATTGTTATTCCGTTGAACAGAGATCATTTTAAACACTGCATTTTGCCTTTGACAATAATCCTTTACAATCAGTTGTCACAAGTATGGTGAATCGGTGTCTGCAAGCTTACAAAACTGATTTTCTTCCTGATCTATTGGATTTTTGTTTGGAGCTTAAATAGTTTCATTTTTTTCTGAGACCGTAGAACTTTCCTTTTCATATTTCCGCTTGTCAATTCATAAATTGGGGACTACGCATCTCGCATCTTGGTTTATCTACATACATACATACATAATAAGGTAACAGTCACTGACCTATAGTCAAGTTCATATTGTCTTCCTTTTATTTTTCCCAATATTCTATACATAATAACTGTTGATTTGCTGGATGGATTTGGATGACATTTCCAAACAAACTGTCATTCACGGGCAAACCAAACTGGACATTGTGTGGTACATTTGTTGAGCAGTTCAAAGGCTGTTCAGAAAAGAGAAGCTGCTTTCAGCCTATCCCCATTCATTTTCACACAGAGAAAGGGTTCTTCCTTTGCATACACACAAAGCCCTTGAAGGATTTGCACAAAATAAGAAACATCTTGGCCAGAAAGTGTCACAGATATTCCTTTGCTTCGGTTGGTGTAAATGTGTCCAGTAGGGCTGGAAATTACATCTAGAGGTGGCAAAAAAGTAATTTGACATGAGAGTAAGAGTGGCGAGGGGGGAGGTAGAATAATTAGTTAGTTGGACACTTTGGGGGTGGCAGGAGAGCCCATTGTGATGGAGAATATTTCTGTCTTACTAAAGGAATCCTGCAGCATTCCTGTAGGAGCATCGAAAGACACAGATGGAAATCAAGTGCCCCAATGGTAGTAACATTGGGGGGAACAGGATAAGAGGAGAGAACCAGGGAGATTTACACCGTGGATTTGTTGAGGGGGGGTGGAGACAGAGGAGTACACATGGAGAGTGTCAGTTGGGATGGGGAATATGTTTTATATTCCAAGTGTGTACCCGCCAGCAACATTGACCTTAATTATATGTTGTATGTTTACAGCAATGAAGCACGCAGAGGCTAATACAGAAACACTATATTAATCTCTATTTAAAGGTCACCTTGCTCAAATTTTAAAATATGTCTGCTTTACTGGAAACAACATTCAATTCTGCTTTAGCAAAACTATTTAATGAAATTTGTTCTGAGACCAGGTTTACAACAGAATTTTATATGTGATTTTCCCCACACGATTTATCTCAGTTTTGTCTTCTGTTTTATTTAAAATGTTCACATCATGTTGTTGGCTTCTGTGCCAGAATTAAAACTGCATGTCCTACCGTACAAGTCACGCACATTCAGATAAAAGAACAAACATCCGGAGGTCTCAGATAACTTTCATAATTAAAGTTTTCTGAAACATTTTTAATCAAATGTTTTAGTTAATTGTAAGGGTTTGACTATAATTCAAGTAAACATCTACATATAGCCTCGTTAATTGGAATACACGTGTGGAATTCTGTAATCTACCAAAACCTGACCTAACACATCCACAAGTGTTAATCTAACAGGTCAGTTGAAATAATTTTATTGTGTTTACATTTCCCCATATCTAAGGGATGGAACATCCATTTTGTCTATTTGTATTCTTTTTTGGCTCCACACATTCCCCTAGCAGTCTGTCTTGTGTGTGCGGTTGCATCTCTGTGCTTTGCTCTTACATTTGCTGAAAGAGGGCTACAAAACTGTTTATGCTATAGGTGAATGCACCTGGCTTAAACAATAGTAGAGCTTTCAATTTGAGTATACTGAAGTGCCAATGTTGTGCTAATATAATATACAGTTATGTTCAAAATCATTGACCAATACCATATCCAGAGTGTAAAAGTGTGCATTCTCAGGAATTCAAAGCAGACGTTAATAAAGATCACTTCATGCCTAGGAAGGGCCTTGAGACCCCATGCCCCTTCCTTGGGTGCTGCCATTTGTGTTATCCGAGCCTTGCACCTGCTCCCTTTATCCTGCAGCACACACCCACCATCAGACATTCAGCAACCTGCACTCTGCTCTATTGCGACTTAATGATAGCCAGGGGGACTCGTCCTCACCATCACGCTGCCTCGTCTCTCTGCCACAATGGAACTAGAACATTGAGTATATCCTTTATTGTTTTCTTATAGCTGCAGCCATCATTTCCCAATTTTATTTGACTTGAGATTGGACATGCCCAGGATGCGCTCAGACAATCTCCTGTAAAACACAACTTTTTGACTATTCACACCCAGAGGAAACCAAAGGGTGCGAATTGGCATCACCCCTTGTTTGCAAGTGCACAGTGTAGGTAATGGCCTTGAGCCCTCGCAGAGGTCCACACTTGGGATGCTGAGCTACTACCATCCCTGTATGCCCCCAATCATAGGGGTGATTGTCAATGTTCTGTGAAATTATTTTTCTGTATGTGCGGAAGTGGTTAGCTTTCATAAACCTTTTTGAGCATAAACATAATGGCATCGGATAAAAAAGCTATTCTTAATTACAAAAACAAATATTGATTATGACTGGTGTTCCTGTCAAAAAATTCAGACAGGATAACATCTTTACAAATGGAATAATGCCACATAAAAGGAATGTGGTAGAAAACATGTCAATAGGAGTTTAAGTGCCACTTTACATAAGTAATTTTAGGGTAGGGCCAGGAGAACATGCCTCTCAAAATGTGTGTAAGTAAGATATTTGCATCAGAATAACCACACCACAAAATATGATGATGGTCCTCTGCTTACTATCCACAATACATTGTCCTGTGAGTTGTGACAACAATTACTCAAGACCATCCTTATAGCTAACATGCATATACAGCTTCACTTTGTATTCCTAAAAACAGGAACTTGTGCCCAACAAAAACAGGGAGCCATGAACATACAGGAGCTTTCCCCCTTGCTTCTCCCCACACAGTTCAATTGATATTTATTTGAATCAGTGGCCAGCAGAGCCATGGCATTGATAGGAACTTGAATAATAGTACTGTCCGATCTCAAGAGGAATTGTGAGGGGAAAGAACATACTTTGATAAGCATGACATATGCCTATTGGCAAAGCTACCTTCTTACTCCCTGGGAAATCATTTGATTCCAATTAGGGAGTAAAATTGTATCAGAGCCCTGTGTGTAACCCTGACATTGGAAGTGAAATGATAGGTCACATAATAGAGCTTATAGTTTTTCCCACCTTTCCTCACCACAGACTAGACACAAATCAACAAGAGCCTTAATGAGGTTTCTTCTGAAGACCCCTCAAAGAAAATCACATATATTTGCCTTTGAGTCAATAGCAGCAATCCTCACAGGTATAATGTATTTAGTGCCTTCTTCTTTAACTAGGGATCCTCTCTTCTGAAATTCACTGTTATCAGTTACACAAGATGTATGTGGATACCAGAGGGACTAAACACAGAATATTGATTATATTGAAAAGCCCTCAATAGCTGAGCATAGAAAGAAGCAGAAGGTGCAGGGTCCTAGACTGTTAATAGAGTTTCCTATTCTTTAGCAAACACTTCTTTCACTGCACTGTCCTGCCTAAATGTCTGATTTGGTTTTTGAAAGTTGCTGATGTGTACTTCTCTCCGAATGAGTGTTCTCCTGAGACCCATAGTCCTCCCCGGCCCCTCTGCTAGCCTCCAACACTAGTTGACAGGGCTCTGTAAAAAGTGAGGGATTGTAGCAGTGAAACACAAACTGGGATGTTTGCATAGGCACACTACTTTGCAATCAAAACATATTTAAGGCCTCACCATGATATGTGTAGTTTAATAAAATGTTATTAATCTGCATGTGCACAACTACTATAAAGTGCATACACGATTGTTTGAAATATATGCCACCTTTCAGTTGGTGGGTAGGATTATTCAAGTGTACATTGAAATCTTATTTGTGTAGCAACACGTTTCCATGTAATTTGTGAGATCGATGCCCCATGGAACTCTGACAACTTGGAAAGGTTGTACATTGTGTGCAAAACATTCTAGTTATCTGAAAGTCCTTTGTCCTAATACCATATACAAATAACGTTAGGCATAGGCCATGCCCATTATCCCAAGTTATTGCAATCTTGCTCTCCACTTATTGGTTAATGTTAGCACAGGTAATGTTAGCAATTCTAAAGTAGGAGGCACTGAGCATGACATTGGCCTACTCAAAATCCTTTGAGGGCAAATTGAGTCTTATAATGTGTTAACTTGCTAGGGGGACACATCAAGGTGCTGTGTGACATATGTACAAAGAACAGGAAGCATAGGATGAGGTTACAAATCCAAGTAGCCTGCTTACTCGCAGAGAGTATCTGATATTTGAGCTGACAGTTGGGTTACATCGTCTTGGTGACACTTTTGCTAAGGCACCATGAGTAACAGACATTCTTGTGCTTGATCGTCATTCATATTATAGCAAACATAAAAGAAGTGGATGTATGTACAAGTCTGGTAACTTTTTGCAGAGCCAAGGAAGGCAGAGCCAAGGTTGGTAATATCTGAATATGGTGTGAACCAGTTGTTTGAGTCATAAGGTATACTTTTGGCAGAAGAAAGTATAGGAGTCATGGGTGGAGAGAGATGATAATTTGGTTAATGTGTGCAGGCCTATACTAGTTATATCTTTTGTTCATGGAGCCACTTTTTCATATTAACTTTTAACCTCTTGTGAGTGAATTCTATTTGTAGGGTTTTAGATGTTTAATATCAAGCTTGCTTAGTAGGGCAATTCAAATAGGCTACACCAGCATATCAAGACTAGTTAGCATAATTTAGCTTCATTTTGAGAGAAAGCAAATATATTTTAATAGGTGGGAATTGTCTGTGTGTTCCGATAAAATTCTTCTGAGTGGCACCCAAAAGGAAGCTGGGCAAGCTCACATGTGCACAGTTTAGAGGGAACATTGGTGATTGCTTATTGTTCTGTGGTAAGATCCGACCCATGCATGATACATCCAAAGGAATACGTGTTGTAGATGACTAGGATAATCTCATCATTGTAACTTCTCCCCTCCTATCATAGAAATGTTCAAGTTCTTATTGTTCTCTTGCAAATGCGGACAGGCTGTCCTACTACCAATATTATTTTTTTTTATTTCAAACCTGACTATTGCCTAGGGTGGCAGTGTTGGATATAGGAAATTGAGGACAACAGCCTGTACTCCCACTATGTGCCATCTGATCAAGCTTCCACACAGATCTTGATTTTGCTTGAACAGGTTTGAATAGTTTGAGACTGTGGCCACAGACGAGTGAGAGGACTTATCTACATTTGTATTTAGTGAACATGTTCCCATTTACAAGAAGACTCTTTTAACATGTAAGTACATACTGAAGCAATCAGTATCTGTCCACTCAATCTCTTTTTTTTTAATTGTACACGTTGGAGTTAATTATGGTGTACAAGCAAACTAGTGTGGAGGTACAAACGTTTATTCATTTTTCCTCTCTTATAGATGAGATAATTGCCCCCTTTTTACACTGCAACTTATCTCATTACAGAGATTTACCAAACTAGAAAATATGTGTGGTATTACATGAAAACGAATATTGACAATAAAGTATGGCAGTACAGACCTCAAGTTAATATTGCAAATACATGTGGTAAAACTACATAGGGGGATGAAGGAAATGGGTTCCAATCAAGATGGACATCTAATGATGGCACACTAAACTCTACTCTGTTAAAAAAAAGTTACTTCATGAATGAATGATCAATCTAAAAAGAAGAGATGCATACATGCTGTAAACATAGAATAAAGTAACAGATTTGCATGTAGACCTATGGAAACCAAAGGGGAGAAAACAGATGGTAAAGATATAAATACAATCAGCTTTCACATTTACACTGCTTCCTGGGAGTCTCAGGTTAAAATTGGGCTATTAGCAAAAACTCTAGCAGACAATTTGGGAAACATTTCTTGTAATGGGTAAAGTGACAGGTCAGTAAAAGTACATATGTGGCGTTAGTTAAAAGAATGATGATGGACATTATCTGTTAAATTGTCATTTAGGCTGACCTCACTATCAGTTTGAGACCACAATCAACATAGGGACTACACATGGAAGCACCTTTAAAAAGTTTAACCTATGAAACAAAATCCCATATGAATGGATGCAAGAGTCTCTGGTCCTCGCTAGGCTTTGACAGCTGATAAAATAGTGAGATCCTGCACTTGCTTCATATGTAGCTGAACAATTATTGTATGTTAGGGTGATGCTCAACATCTAACTGCTTTATCTTTAGGATACTCGATTGTTATCTTTTTCATAGGTTATGCTGTCATATGTCATTTCCCAGACCATTGACCTCCATTGAATTGCTTTTCTTTTTGGTGATCTTTGAGCACAAATGCAGGGTTTCTTAAAAAAAAAAAGAAAAAGCCAGTCTGGCGTTTCCCAATGCACATGCTTCACTTTACTTTTACAATTACATTGGATACCATTAATAACATACAGGTTCAATCTCTGTATACCATCTAATCTCTTGGTGCAGACCTGTTGGTAGTTCAGCTCAAGTTGTGGATGGCCCACGATATGACATTACACATGTTTTCCTGTGTTCAAGTACTTTTACTCACTCCTAAATGGAACACTTCATTTTGAACCATTATTTGAATGTAAAGGTGATCCCACTCTGCCCACTCATTGCCTTTTACTCACATTCAGAATCCCAGAGAAGTAACTATTAGCCCACTCCACGATTATGTGCAGATGACCTCTTTCTTCTTAGTGTTCATGTTGAATTGTACGTTTGCTGGCAGGGGCTAAATATGTACAACACTAGCATGGGCCAGGATGGGCCATTGTTCCTCTTAAAATGTATTGATCTTTTTCCTCCCACTTGAAATGACTCAACCTTTCATTCAGATGATGCAGGAGTGTTTTAAATAAATAGTACTATTCCCTAGTTTTCCAGAAACAATACAAATTGTTATCAATTATTGTTTGTTACAACCTCTGCTCATCCTGCCATTATGGCACATGGGTTGATGGGAGAACTCATTGGGGTAATGGCACTCCCAATTCAATTGACTGTGTCCCCCAATTGAAACCTGCTCTTTTTGTTTTACATCTGCCTCACTGCAGTCTTCAGGCCCTCTGCTGCTCCAAGGTCAAGCATTTCATCACGATATTAAAGTATTGAAATCCTTTTGAATGGCGCAATGCTACTAACACTTATACACTAAACCACCCTCATAGGGCTGATGTACCTTTTTTTCTTCTAATGATTGCTCAGTCTCCTGAATTGGTGCTCCCGTTAGATCATAGCTAAAACACCAGAAAGGGATATATGGCTATAGTTTTTTTTCAAAAGATGAACCATTTCAGCTTCTTTCTATGTAGTTGGTGTTCTGTTGGCAGCAGCAATGTCATTGCAAGGGTATTGCTTATCCTCAGATTACTGTGGCCACTACTAACTAGGTCTATTAGAACTATTGACACCATGCCCTTTCCTCATTGTTGAAAAAAGCAGGCGTTCAGTACTTTGGACTAGGAAGATCATTCAAATGTAGCAATCTCAGTCAGAATAATAATACCATTTGTGAACCACTGACTGCTTTCAAGTTGCATTGAGAATAGCCATATTTTTATTAAGAATTTCTTCAGGCATTTTTTCTTTATCCCTTTGCAATATTGCTTGATAATTATTTTTAAAATAAAACAATCCCTCCAGATGAAGCAGTGTTTGCTTGAACACTTACCATTTTCATTTGAACTATTAATACTCCTTAGCGCTAATCAGTGCCATTGATGGTTGATGTTCTTAATATTCTTAGAATCTATTCCCATCCTTGCGGTAACTGTTTTACCTTTAAGTTCTCATTTCGCTAGCTTGTGTTTCCCATCATGCCGAAATGCCTGTGAAAACTGCCCACCGCATTTCCATTACATGTACTCAAAATTGGTAGTAACCAGACCGTATTACATAATTAAGGCTTTAAGAATTGTGAAGCTCACTAAAGGCCATGGGTTATTGCTGATGTGATACTCATTTCATTATTCAAAATTGATAGGCGTTCATTGTAAAATACTCTTATTTTACAAATTACCTTGATTTAGGTACACATTATAAGGCTCTGAATGGCTGAACTTTTGCATTATTGCCTTGATTGCATACCTTCATATTTGTCATAGTTGTACAGTAAACATGTCATATGAATTAGCATGTTTCATCAATGAGCATATATAATAAAACATATAATTCATAGCATCAAATATTTACAAAAATAGCATTAACAAATTGCCTAATAAAATATTTCACCAGTAGTAGATCCCTGTATGTTATACAGTTAGTCAATGATGTAACATGCACGTACAGACACGATAGTATCTATGTTTTGTCCCACCAGAGTGGATTACAGTAGACATCAGGTTTAAATTTGGCTGTTTAATACATACAATGAAGAGACTGCACAGGGTCTAAAATGCACGTTGGTATTAAAACATACTAGTAGAACTGATCCCTAGCCACATCACTGTAAATTGAACACAGTCATTCTTTGTAGCTAAACCCAATTAACATTCAGTTATAGCATCAGATGAATTATATTAGAGGAAGACTTGTTAAAATCACTTTCTCTAAAAGTCCAATTAAAATTGACTTGGAGCAGCAAGCAAAAGCATTTCTTTTTTCATGTGTTGACATTTGGTCAAGCACACACACCTGGCCTCAAAGGGTGACAGGTGATGTATATGAGTTAGACAAAGCAAAAAATACAAAACACATGATGAATTAAAATAAATGACAGATTGGAATAAAAGACTTTAATAGAAAATCAAAGCACATGATCAATATGTAATAGAGTATATATTTAACTTAACAAGTTTATATATATCTGCTTCCAGAAAGTGCAGTGCAAGCCTTATTTGCTGACATTTAGTCCAACAGAGATATCATCTACTTCCTCTATTAACTGTCCTTAGCCAATGTGGGAGGGTGTCTGCCACACAGTGGATTGTAGATTCTCCAAATCCAATAAATGCTTTATCATGATCATAGCATTTAAATCACCAGCTACTATAGCACATTTCCCAGTACCAAAACCTTCATCATCAGCAGGTCTCGCCACCAATATTTCTAGCTAACCTGCTGCTCTATCAAAATTGTATTTGATAAAACATCTACATAATGGCCATTCAGTTATATTGAATGGCAACTGGTTGCAGTGTGATTCCATTGCTATCTATTCTCATTGTTAGATGGTTTTATATTCGCACTTACAGGTTACCTGATTATCAGCCATTAACAATTTTTGGGTATGATTTTGGTAAATCAGAATATAATTGTGGTGACTTGGTTCCAAAGACATTAACATTTTAATACTGCATATACTATGCTGCTTTTCAGAATTCTGACAAACAGGTTTCCCTACTTGGATCACACACTTGTAACATTCCATATATATATATATATATATATATATATATATATATATATATATATATATATATATATATATATATATATATATATATATATATATATATGTCTGCATTTACCAGAGAAAAGGCCTTCAGATTTGCATTGGATTTTAACCCTTGTCATTATCAGAACATGGGGTAGATGTCAATCGAAATGGTCTGGAATGTGAACACTGCAAGGTGAATGGCAGCAACAAACATCATGGGGTAGGCTAGCAACCGTGGATGTTCAGAACTAAGGCACTGGCCATGTAGGAAAATTGTACAGGCATGGGGATTGGTAGCTTTCTTTTTCCAAGCTTGGAGTGTAGTTGCACAGGTGTTCAGGGAAAGAGGACTGCATCAGTCCCGTTAACATACATACTACTGCTGGTTGATTGATATGCTTTCTACCTTGCACAATTAGGTTTGGATATGATTGTGTCAGTCATAGTATATATGAATCCTGCATGGTGGAAAGGTTGTTATGTGAAGATGGAAGTCGGCGAACCTTATGTTTCACAAGGGTGAAGTGTATGTGCTCTCTGGGTTTTCATATGACCTCAATATGAAGATTTCCCTGCTCGGCTTCCTTAATGTACTTGTCCTACATAAAACCAAAGTGCAGCACTTTGCATGTCTTATCCAATATGTTATTTTCCTTTCACAGATTCTCAACTCTGACTGATGAATCAGGAGATACACAAACTCCAGTCATGTGACTGTATGGAAATATTAGTCTTAAGGATGTTTAAGTATAGGTCCATGAGAGCATGATGCTTTGGAGACAGTCTCAATATGAAGGTTCAGTGGCAAGTACAATGGTTCCTCTGGATGTTGGATATTATTAATTACAAGCATCCAACAACACTTTGTAACATATCTACTTGAGTTGGTGCAATGTGCATTTTTGCAAAGAAAGTGGAAAGTACGAAAGATAAATGTTGATGCAAACAGAAGGGTACATTTGGCAGAAGGAAGGGGAAAAAGATGGTTAAACAAAGGGGGGCTAGATAGCACATCAAATGACAGCTCACAACTGGTTTGAGCCCCTTTTCCGTCTGTTACATGTTACTTAGTGATAATTATTTGGTCAATTTCAAAACGAGGATCTCCTCTTCCAAGACTTTTTTCTTTCAAATGAGTTAACAAAGCCAACATCTGATCTGTGTCTTTCAATTCTTTCAATAGAGTGGCAGTATGTTTTGGTACAAGTAGAGGCTTAAGATTCAAACTATATTGCACATTAATTTGAGTGTCTGTTTTGGCATCAGGGTTTCTTCCCAGCAATAGACAATACAAAGGCAATGATAGCAGAGTACATGTATGTGGATGTCGAGCCAATAACCATAAGAATGACCTTGCTTCTGATTAACATGCTAGTTATAGGCAAGTTGCCTTTGGAAGGATGCATTTTTATTATTGCACTTTCATATGTTACATTAAGGATGTGAAGATTGGCTGAGACATGTTATTTAGATATCTGCTCACAAAAATGCTTAGTAAACCTTGAAATCCTCCTTGTTTTGTTTGGATTGGAATTTCCATGTAATTCTGTCACTTTAATGAGACAACCAACACATTCCTGAGGCCATATATTTGTTTTGAAAATGTTCTTAGTGAATACATTTTCTTTTACCAATATCTCTTTAGTGTTTGCGGAGGAAAGAAAGTGCAATGGAGATAATTGATATGCAAATTAGGGAATTAAGTGCAACTCGCCTATGATATATTATTCCAATCCTTAGGCTCACATCAGAATATAAATATTGATGACATCAAAAAAGTACCACAAAATCGATCAAACGCGGAATGGTGTAAGGGAATATAGACATTGCTTTGGCTTTAATCGTTCTGATATGCCAAGGTCAAATCAGCGTATCCCAATTGTGAAGAAGCTATGCTAAAATAAGGTATGCTCACTAAACTCTTCTTTGGTATCATGGTGAATTGGTTCAGTAGAACAACCTGTCTCAGTGTCCTCTTGCCAGTCAAGGCCACTCATGTTGATGCTTTTGTCCTTCTCCTGGGCTTCTAGCAGACATTCTCTGTCATGTTCTCCCCACAGAGGGGCTTGATTCCGTTTGAAAATCCCTATGCTTTTCACTTAGCTGAAGTTAGAGACAGATGTAGATGGCCATAGTGGAGGGGGTGAGCGGTATCTGGGACCACACATTTCCCCCAGGTACAATATTACAAGGGAAGAGTTCAGGTAATACATTCTCTGCAGTCCTGGCATAATTACCAACCACAGGCAGAATCTGATCTAGCTTGTTTTATCAATGGTGACACAAAGACCTGGTGGCATTTGACACTCCCTATGCTCCCACCAGTAGGAATCAGGAGTGGGAGCTAAATGCAAGAGGTAATGACACATTGCATTTGTGTCTATACAGCTCCTGCATGTATTGTAATTCTAGGTAAGGGAAGCTCTATGCTGGTTGTATTTAGCAGGTGTCCATGGAATCCTGGGGCGTTTACAGAAAGTAACAGATTTGGCATGCATTGCCTGGATTCTGAAAATCCAAAGGCACAGAAACTTCTCTACTGAACACCTGTGAAGAGCCCCTTGCTAATCTTGACTCTAACTCCCCTGCTGTTCTGATTCTCCTTGATCTCTCTTCTGCCTCCAACCCTGTTAACCACTCCCTCCTCATGAAACGGCTCAATGATACTTTCAGTATCCCAGGCCTGGCATTGGAGTGTGTTAGGCAGAAACCTGTGCAGTTCCCTCTGGGACCACTGCAAAAGATTTAAAACTACAGGTGTTTGGCAGTAAACCCACTTGGTAGCAGTCTGTACCACACAGTTTCACTTGGTAGCTGTGGCTGAGCAGTCAGACTTCCCTCAAGAAGAGTTAGGCAGTATACAGAGTATTCACAATAGGTCAAAAGAACACAGTAGAACAAGTAAACACTGACCAGAGCTTGGTGTAAAAGAGATATAATTATTTATTTAAAACCACATCTAGAAAAACACACAGGCACTAATAGTAAGCAATTCAAAAACACGGTCACTAAAAGATATACACTCCCTTAGAAGAATATTAGACAAGTCTTAAGTAAAGCCCCACTTATTTTTAGACAGCGGTGAGCGCTTAACGTAGATGGCACTCTAATAATTCGTTTTAAAAGGAAGAGAAAAGCAGAGAATACATTGAAACAGATCCCAACACTTTTTCACGAACACAACAAGAGAGGAAAGCAAAGTAACACCGTGAGGTATAGTCAGTAGGCCGGATCCACTTTAAGGGGATCAAAACGAAATGTGTCCAAGGTCACACGGTTGCAGTGCACAAGAGTCTTGCAAAGGTTCAAAAAGAGTTGGACCCAAAAGAAAGGGACCAGTTAGAGGGTCAAGGCGGCCAGCCCAGTCCAGAAGGTTAAGGGGTTATTATTACCTTGTAGCAATCTTTAGAAAGGGAGGCCTGGCGGACACGGTACCTTAAAGTGGTGAGAATACTCCAGTGGGGACAGTTGTTCCTGGCAGCGGATGCAAGTCGGTGCTTCGTCCGGGGGAAGAGAGGATCTCTTCGGGGCGGAAGACAGGAGTCGGTTGCACTGCCAGGGAAGAAACCAACCGTGGAGTTCTCAGGTAAAAGGAGCGGTCCTTTTATTCGCGGTCCAGTGGTAAGTGGCTATCCGGTTGCCAGGGTGCTTGGCACGGGCAATTCGACCACAAGACGGTCTGGGGTGCGAAGAGAAGAAGGTAAACTGGTTGTGCCCACCAGTCAGGGGAAGAAGCCTCTCCAGCTGGGAGATCTTCTCTGTCGTCGGGAAGTGGTGTGTCGGTTCCGCAGGGCTCCACCGGTGGTGTCGTCGTGGTAGGTCGGCTCAGCTTCTCCCTCGTCGGATTCTCAGGTCCTGTGGCGACTTCTGAAGTTCCAGTCCCCAAAGCCCTGCTTTTATGCAGCACACCCCCATTCACTCAGCCTAGCTGTCAATCAAACATGCTAAGTGGTGAGCTGGCCGGCTCACCACTTGGGCCAGTCACACAAGAGTGTGACTTGAGTTACCAAGGTAACTCAGTCCAGGGTGCCTAAACCCCCTCCGGCTCCCCCTGTGGTACCCAGACAGAGTGGCACCACTTTTGGAGGCTTCTGTGGAGAAGCCCGCCAAAAAGTGGAACAAAGGGCTCGACTTGGGTTGGAGTCACAGAAGAGAACACAAACGCCATTTTAGAATCGAGTCCTGGCAAAAAATACCAACCGGCGAAGTAATATTAAATAAATAAACTGGCGGTATGTTCGAGGATATGAGAATTAAATAATTAAAGTTGGTAGCCTCGAACAATGGGAAAATCCCATAGGGATCTATTTTCGCAGTCGAATATAAAAAGAAGTATCCACTGCCACCAGCCAAAACTCGATCAGGGGGGACGGAGACGTGCCCCCTCGACTAACAGACCCCGGGGCAATCGAATTGCCCCGACTAGTACATCCACAGTATGATGGTTTGTACTGGTTTCTGTTAATAGTTTGGCACTAGTAAAGCCAATGGTGACTTTACACGCCCTGGGAGACAGTAGTCAGTGCCAGGGTATGGAGCCTATGGTGGGGTTTCACTATGACACCCCTGTGTTACTGCACGGAAGGTGCTATGTAACACACATAGTAAAAACACATGAGACCCTATGGAGTAAAGGACCCCATAGCCCATAAAACACATTAACAGTCAAAGGTACACCATAAATCATGGCCAAGAGTGGGAGAAAAAGAGTTTCACTCTTGGCAGGAGAAAAAAAACAAACTCCAAAAATCCAGCAAAGCTGCTGGGGGACTCACTAGGTTAGGAAATTCAGCCTAAAGAGAGAATTCTCCCTAACACTCGCCCCCCCCCCCCCCAGACTAAGGGACAGGAGGATTTAATCCACTCCTGGATGAATCTCATACCTCTAGTCGATGACATACATCCTAGAGAGACCATCAGCATTTTGGTGGTGACACCCTGACCTGTGCTCAATGGTGAAATCAAACCCTTGCAGGCAGATTGAGCCTCTCAATAGTTTTGGGTTTTCCCCTTTCATTTGCATCAACCATCTCAAGGGTTGGTGGTCAGTCTGAATGACAAAGGTAGAACCATACAAGTATATCCTAAACTTCTTCAGAGCCCACACAATAGCAAAGCACTCTCGTTCAATGGTTGCCCACCTTGTTTCAGGATCCTTCAGTTTTCTACTGATGAAGCAAATGGGGTGCTCCCTACCTTTCCCATCCAGTTGACTGAGGACTGCACCTATTCCTACATTTGAAGCATCTGTTTGCACAATGAAAGTTTGGTGATAGTCAGGAGCTCTGAGTACTGGGGCTTGGCAAAGAGCCTTTTTCAGGGTTTCAAAGGCCTGATTGCATTCCTCATTCCACCTAACCGTTTTAGGGAATTTAGGGGAGGAGATGACATTCAGTGGAGAAGCTATGGACCCATAGTTCTCAATGAAATTCCTGTAATACCCAGTGAGACCTAAGAAGGCTCTCACCTGGGTCTGAGTAGTAGGTGTTGTCCAATTTTGCACAGCTTCAATCTTACTGGGCAAAGGCCTTATTTCGCCACCTCCTACCTCATGTCCAAGGTAGACCTGATTCTGTCCAATCTGGCATTTACTTGCGTTTATGGTCAGATTGGCCTTTCCAAGAGCCTGCAAAACATATCTCAGGTGGTCCACATGTTCTTCTCAGGAATTGCTGAACACTGCTATGTCATCCAAGTATGCCATGCAGAAGTCCTCCATCCCATTCAGAACCTGGTTTATCATCCTTTGAAATGTAGCAGGTGAATTTTTCAATCCAAAAGGCATAACCTTAAACTGGTATAAGCCAACCGGGGTAGAAAATGCAGTTTTCTCCTTGGCATGGTCTGTCAGGGCTATTTGCCAATAGCCTGACGTCAAGTCAAATGTGCTGAGGAACTTGGCTGCGCCAAGTCTATCCACCAACTCATCTGTCCTTGGCAAAGGGTGGGCATCAGTCTTAGTGACTGCAGTAAGAGCTCTGTAATCCACACAGAATCTAAGATCTTTAGATCCTGCCTTTGGTACTAACACAACTGGGCTAGACCATGGACTAGTAGAGGGCTTTATTACCCCGAGATCAAGCATCTTGTTGACCTCACCTTTGATGTGGGTTCTTACATTTTTTGACATTCGATATCCAATGCTTATGACTGGCAGACAGTCACCAGTGAGTATGTCATGCTGTCCCCAAGGGGTCAAGCCTGGTGAAAGTGAGAACAGAGAGGAAAACTGATTTAACATAGTTTTGCACTCTTCCTGTTGCTCAGGTGTCAGATGTGAAGAGAGATTTACTCCTTCAATCTTTTCGTCTAAAGGTAGGCCTCTGAGGAGATCAAGAAGAGCTTCACTCTCTTCTTCTTCCTCTGATGATGCTAGAAGCAAAGCTCCTACATCAGGTCTGGAGACATACGCTTTTAGTCTGTTGGTGTGGAAGACTGTTGGAGCCTCCTTGGGATTGCCCAAGTCCACCAGATTGTTGACCTCTCCAAGTTTACCCACAACTTTGAAGGGTCCCATCCATTTGTCTTGCAAGGCCCTCTGCCTTGTTGGAATCATAACGAGAACTAGCTGGTCCTGAGTAAACTCGACCATGTTAGCCTTTTGGTCATGCCAGTGCTTGACCAATGCTTGCCCAGCTTTCAAGTTATCACTTGCTTCTGCCATCATTTGTGACATTCTCCTTCGGAGACCTATCACATAGTCAGTCACTCTGACTGGTTTTGTGGGAAGGAGCACTCTCCAACCCCTCCTTGATCAGGGCCAAGGGACCTCTGACCGGATGACCATAAAGAAGTTCAAAGGGAGATGAACCTACTCCCTCCTGAGGGACTTCTCTATAAGCAAATAGAAGGCATGGCAGTAGAAGGTCCCACTTTCTTTTAAGGGGGTCCTCTAAAGCACCTATCATGCTCTTCATGGTTCTGTTGAACCTTTCAACCAGCCCATTTGTCTGAGGGTGGTATGCGGTTGAGAACTTGTAAGTAACTCCGCAGGGTTTCCACATGGCTTTCATGTAGTGGGCCATAAAATTCGACCCCCTGTCAGAGATTACTTCCTTAGGAAACCCAACCCTGGTAATAATACCAAGGAGGGCCTTGGCCACAGCCGGAGCTGTAACAGTCCTCATAGGAATTGCCTCAGGGTATCTAGTAGCATGGTCTACTACAACAAGTATAAACCTGTTGCCTGAGGAGGTTGGAGGATCAAGGGGACCAACAATGTCAATCCCTACTCTCTCAAATGGGACTCCCACTACAGGGAGAGGCACTAAAGGTGCCACATTCTTGGAGCCAATCTTACCAGAAGTCTGGCAGGTGTGGCAGCTCCTGCAGTATTTATCTACTTCAGCCCCCATCTTTGGCTAATAAAAGTAGAGTGAGCGCCTTTCCTTAGTCTTCTTGAAACTCAAGTGATCAGCCAAAGGAATCTCATGGGCTAACTGCAAGAACTGTGGTCTGTTCTCTTGGGGTACTACGAGTCGTTTGTTGTCCAAAGGTGCAGACTCTGTTGGTTCACTGTAGAAGAGGCCATCTTCCCAGTGTAACCTATATTTCCCAGGCTCTTGCCCTTCAGCCTGAGCATCTGCCTGGTGGTGAAGACCTTCCAGAGTTGGACATTCTCTCTGTCCCTTACTGAAGTCTGCCCTGTTGGGTCCACCTTCTGCCAATAAAGACTGCAGTTTAGGATGGTCAACAGGATCCAGATCTCCAATGAGTTCCTGCCCTTCCACTAGCTCTTCTTCAGAGTCTAGTTCAACCACACAGGGTTGTACCTCCCTCTCAGCCTCGGCTGGAGGGGGAGTTACTGGTGTAACTTTGGACAACCGAGGGGAAGTCCTCGTTGGCTGCGCTGGAGTGCTGGCTGTGAGGTTCTTTTTTAGAAGTTTTAGGTTTCCCTTTTTCTTCTAGTTTCTTAGAGACAGCAGCTGACATCTCCAGTGGAGCAGATGTGATCTCTTTCTTCATCATCTCCTTTGGAGTACCTATCATGGTTCTCTCCCTTGCAGGTCTGGTGAGCTCCTGTAACCTTTTACTAAGAGGTCTGGGGGTATGTGACACTACTCCAAGAGATTTTCAGTCATTACCCAGCAGAACCCTTCCTGGCACCTCACATTGTATGCTGACAGGTATCTTTACAGTCATGTCATTACACTGGATGAGAACTGGTAATTGGGGAAGCATCTGCACAGGCCCTCCAGCTAACTTTGTGAGGCGTTTGGGTGCCTTAGCAACATCCTCAGCCTGAAAAAACGATTTGTCCACCACAGTTATGCTAGTGTTCCTAATGGCAGGAGTCTCCTGACCATTCACCTGGGCACTGTCCTTATAATACTCTTTAATATTATCTGGGATAGAATTATAGACATCTAAGTTCTGTTGTTCCCACAAACCCAGAGACACTAAAGAAACACTGGCTGGGACTCCAATGGGTTCATCAGCCTGTAATAGAAAGTTTCCACTTGCCATTTGTACTTCCTCCTCTGGAGCGAAGGCTAAGGAGACAAGCTGGACCCCTGAAGGTTTGCCCTTACATCTGGGATCTCCTTTCGCATGGTCAGTAGAGCCACAAACAAAGCATTTACCAAATGCTTTCTGGAATGGTGGCTTGCTCTGACCTGCTTCTGGTTTGGCACCAGGAGGTACACTAGCCTGATTTGGTTTCCCTTGTGGCTTACCCATTTGGTTTTGTTTGGGGCCCTCTTTGGAATTGGAATTATTAGAATTCTCTTTGGAGTCCTTCTTTGGCTGTTTTCCCCCATCCTTTTTATGAGTAGCCCCAGAATCCTTTTGAGTGGCCCTGTTGGCAACCCACAAGTCAGCAGCCTTAGCTAACTTCCTGGAATCTAATTCCTTTGAATCATCCAAGTGCTGTCTGAGCTCAGGAGAGCAGGCATCGTAAATTGACTCCAACATTACAAGATTCTTCATTCCTTCATAAGTGTTAACTCTGTAACCCTTAATCCATCCCTCTAAGTTTTTCAAACTTTCAATCACCCAGGTAGCCCAAGGGGTACCATCATGCTTTTTGAGGGTCCTAAACCTCTTAAGGTACTGGGAAGGGGTCTTCCCAAATCTAGCTATCAAAGCTAGTTTCACACATTCATACTCCTTCTTATCCACCTCCCCCAACTCCATTACCACATCAGTTGCAACAGAGGGAAGCCTAGAGAACAACCAGGGAAGTAACTCATTCCCTGTGATGTCCTGGAGCCCATGATTATACTCAAACATTTTTAACCAATCCAACACATCCAACTTAGGTTCATACATACCCACTAATTCCTTAGGCATCCGGGGTCTTTTGGGACTGTAACTCCTAGAGGAACCAGAGGAGAGAGAAGCATTTTCCACAGACAACTTTTTCATTTCTAGTTCATGATTAAGCTCTATTTCTCTGAGTCTTAACTAAGCTTGCTTCTGCTCAGCCTGGGCATTCATTCTCCTGAACTCTAGCTCTTGGTTTCTTTCAGATTGAGCCAAAAACCGTTTGTACTCTAATTCAAGCTTCAATTTCTCAAGTTCAAAATAAGCAGGGTTACATGTAGGACCTGGTATAGGCCCAGTAGGTACAGTAGGTAAGGCAGACAGAGGCTCAGAGTGGCTACCTTCATTAGGTTCACCTTCCTCTTCTGACTCATTATCAAGACTTTGATTCAGATCAATACCATCACTGTTTTCTACATTTGCTGGGGGGGGGGGGGTAGATTCCTCTGTACCACCCAGACTTTGGTTTTCTAACAATCTTTCTATAAGTTCAATTTTCTTGCCATTCTCAGAGAGATTCTTATGTCTACACAATACTTTTAAGCAATCAGCAGTTTTGGCAGACAATGATTCTAGGGTATAACTCTCCATAGCAGACATAGTTAGAAAACCAGCTTTTTTAGTGCTAAGCTCTGTGGTTAGTTGTCCTAAAGTGTTCAAAAAAGCACTCTAAAGTGTATACTCAATACAAATCCCACCGCTGTACACCAGTTTTAGGCAGAAACCTGTGCAGTTCCCTCTGGGACCACTGCAAAAGATTTAAGACTACAGGTGTTTGGCAGTACACCCACTTGGTAGCAGTCTGTACCACACAGATTCACTTGGTAGCTGTGGCTGAGCAGTCAGACTTCCCTCAAGAAGAGTTAGGCAGTATACATAGTATTCACAATAGGTCAAAAGAACACAGTAGAACAAGTAAACACTGACCAGGGCTTGGTGTAAAAGAGATATCATTATTTATTTAAAACCACATCTAGAAAACACACAGGCACTAATAGTAAGCAATTCAAAAACACGGTCACTAAAAGATATACACTCCCTTAGAAGAATATTAGACAAGTCTTAAGTAAAGCCCCACTTATTTTCAGACAGCGGTGAGTGCTTAACATAGATGGCACTCTAATAATTTGTTTTAAAAGTGAGAGAAAAGCATAAAATAAATTGAAACAGATCCCAACACAAACACAACAAGAGAGGAAGGTAAAGTAACACCGTGAGTTTAGAGTCAGTAGGCCGAATCCACTTTAAGGGGATCAAAACGAAATATGTCCAAGGTCACACGGTTGCAGTGCACAAGAGTCTTGCAAAGGTTCAAAAAGAGTTGGACCCAAAAGAAAGGGACCAGATAGAGGGTCAAGGAGGCCAGCCCAGTCCAGAATGTTAAGGGGTTATTATTACCTTGTAGCAATCTTTAGAAAGGGAGGCCTGGCGGACACGGTACCTTAAAGTGGTGACAATACTCCAGCGGGGGCAGTTGTTCCTGGCAGCGGAAGCAAGTCAGTGCTTCGTCCGGGGGAAGAGAGGATCTCGTCGGGGAGGAAGACAGGAGTCCGTTGCACTGCCAGGGAAGAAACCCGCCGCGGAGTTCTCAGGTAAAAGGAGCGGTCCTTTTATTCGCGGTCCAGTGGTAAGTGGCTATCCGGTTACCGGGGTGCTTGGCACGGGCAATTCGACCATAAAACGGTCTGGGGTGCGAAGAGAAGAAGGTAAACTGGTTGTGCCCACCAGTAAGGGGAAGAAGCCTCTCCAGCCGGGAGATCTTCTCTGTCGTCGGGAAGTGGTGAGTCGGTTCCACAGTGCTCCACCGGTGGTGTCATCGTGGTAGGTCGGCACAGCTTCTCCCTCGTCGGATTCTCAGGTCCTGTGGCGACTTCTGAAGTTCCAGTCCCCAAAGCCCTGCTTTTATGCAGCACACCCCCATTCACTCAGCCTAGCTGTCAATCAAACATGCTAAGTGGTGAGCCGGCCGGCTCACCACTTGGGCCAATCACACAAGAGTGTGACTTGAGTTACCAAGGTAACTCAGTCCAGGGTACATAATCCCCCTCCCACACCCCCTGTGGTACCCAGACAGAGTGGCACCACTTTTGGAGTCTTCTGTGGAGAAGCCCGCCAAAAAAGTGGAACAAAGGGCTCGACTTGGGTTGGAGTCATAGAAGAGAACACAAACGCCATTTTAGAATTGAGTCCTGGCAAAAAATACCAACCGGCGAATTAATATTAAATAAATAAACCGGCGGTATGTTCGAGGCTATGAGAATTAAATAATTAAAGTTGGTAGCCTCGAACAATGGGAAAATCCCATTGGGATATATTTGCGGTCAAATATAAAAAGTAGTATCCACTGCCACCAGCCAAAACTCGATCAGGGGGGACGGAGACGTGCCCCCTCGACTAACAGACCCCGTGGCAATCGAATTGCCCCGACCAGTACATCCACAATATGATGGTTTGTACTGGTTTCTGTTAATAATTTGGGACTAGTAAAGCCAATGGTGACTTTACATGCCCTGGGAGGCAGTAGTCAGTCCCAGGGTATGGAGTCTATGGTGGGGTGTCACTATGATACCCCTGTGTTACTGCACAGAGGGTGCTGTGTAACACACATAGTAAAACACATGAGACCCTATGGAGTAAAGGACCCCATAGCCCATAAAACACATTAACAGCCAAAGGAACACCATAAATCATGTCCAAGAGTGGGAGAAAAAAGAGTCTCACTCTTGGCAGGAGAAAAAAATAAACTCCAGAAATCCAGCAAAACTGCTGGGGGACTCACTAGGTTAGGAAATTCAGCCTAAAGAGAGAATTCTCCCTAACAGAGTGGCTGACCTCCTTCCTCATTGATCACCCCTCCCAAGTGATCTTTAGCCCCTTCTCCACCACCACCTTCATCTCTACCTGTGGTGTTCCCCAAGGCTCTATCCTCTCGCCTGGGTTTTTCCCATTTGTTCTCCTCTTTCTCCACTCACTTTCAGTGTTAGGCAGATGACACCCAACTTTTCTACAAACTCCCTTCTTTATATCCTCCAACCTCCTCTGTTATCCCAGAATGCCTATCCACCATCCAGTCTTTGTGCACCTCCAACAATCTCTGCATCAGTGGCACCAAAACATAAATCCTTCCCATCGGGACTCCTGCTCCCTATTTCCCCCCTGCTCTCTGGCCACCTTCAATGAGCTCTCCTCCTTCTCCTTGCTCTGCAGCCAAAAATCTTGGAATGTTGCTTGACTCAAATATTTCCTTTACTCATATCCTGGACCTTTCTAGGAACACCCACTTTTAACTTCACCTCCTTAAAGGTATTCTCCCTTTCCCCAGTTTTCCCCAGAATCTCAATGTATCTAGAGCTCTGGTTCTCTCCAGGCTGTAATACTGCAACAGCCTTTTGCTTAATCTACCTCCCTCTTCTCTCCACCCTCTCCAACTAATACAGAATAGGGCTGCACGACTTATCCTTGGCCTCAAGCCCAGGGACGTATCTCACAAGCCCTAATTGCTCTCCACTGGCTTCAAGTTACTGCACAGATCAATTTCAAATCCCTCTGCATCATCCACAAGGGTGTCTGGGGCCATGCTATTTGCAACTTGCTCTTACTAAACACTCTCATTCTAGATCCCTACAATTCTCTGGCTTTAACTCTCTGCTGTTCATATGCTTCACCAAACAGAGAGCTGGTGACAGATTTCTTTCCTCAGTTTGCACCCTGCTTTGGAACAACCTCCCTCTCCCCCCTGTCTTGAGCCTGATCTCAAGTTCCAAAAACTCCTCAAGACTCTCCTCTTCTCCACCTTCCCTCACTTCCTTCCTTGCTAACTACCCTCAGTCGCTGAGATGGGCGGCCAGGTACCTTATGAGTCCTACCAGCTCCTGTCCCTCTGCCCAACCACCTTCAGCATCCTTCCCCCTTGCAATTGTCTTTCTGGCCTCACCTGCCTTTAGGGCTGTCATAGGCTGGCACTTATTTTATTTGGTGGCTGGCATACCCTCCCTGGGCTGCCTCTGCTTCACACTTACCTGTTGTTCTCCATAATGGTCTCAGTGGCACTTCCCTCCCCTTGAGGGTCCCCCCTGCAGTCCCCTCACCCCCTCCTCTCTGCTGTTGCATGCTCTGAATATCACAAGGTCTAGTAGGACCGTTATGTCCTGTTTATTTTATTGTTTTTTCCTCATTTTCATGATGTTCCCTTCCTTTCGTGCCTTGTGGCACTTTGAAACGCTATTTTTATTTTAATTTTATTTATTATTTATTTTTATTTATATGTTTGTATAGCGCTGCAGCCCGCAGGCATCAGAGCGCATTACATATAGATGGACGTGAGAGTTCAGAGAAACAGGAAAATGGCAGAGCCACAAAGTACATAACATATTAATAATAAAGCATAGGGATTACTGGAGTATACATACTTTTAGATGTATAAGCGCCTTACAAATTACCAATAAATAAATACAAAATACATGCCACAATTGAGAATCTAGATTCAGGTGCAACTGCTACCTGACATTTAATTAAACTATGTCCACTTTATGTCATCAATAATTGTATTATCTGCAGTGCACCTTTTGCTGCAACACAAATCTCTGCATTTCTTTGTGCAACTCCGTTCACAGTTATCTATGTTTGACCTTACTGATATGCCTAAAACAAACTAACTTCATCTCCCCATGATGAGGCGCTAAATGCAAACACCCCTGCCCATGTGTGAGCATTTAGCCATACCCAAAATGCAGAATGTTCTACTGTTCTGCAGGGTGGGAAACCAATGCCATTCCCAAACATGATCTACCGTGCATTATAAGAACGTCCTCCTTAGGCATAATGTGTATATAATGTGCATTTATTATTATTGTTATTTGTAATATTTCAAACACAGCACCCAAGTGCATCATTTTGTGGGGTGATTATATGTCACTGGATGTTTTGTGTGTGGCCGTGGGGTGATTTTAGCCACAGGTGATAGGTTTGACCTTGAGAGAAAAATAATTTTCTCAATGTTCTGATGAATTGCTTATGGTTGCATGGCTTCAAGTGTCAGTTTGGCTCCTACTCTGCGTTCTATCATTTCAATAATTGGATTATCTGGAAACATGGAGTTTTCACATTCTATTTAAATGAAGTGTATTTGAATATTAATAATAATAATCACCCAGATGATTCTGTTGCATTTGGAAACATATGCAAAATTGTAAACCGTATTGAGTTTCTCCATATAACACGAATACCATCTAGAAGACATGCATCTGGAAACAAAAGAAGTCGTCCTTTGTAGTAATACTCAGGTCAGTGTAGCTGGACAAGTGATTGATTAGTTTGCATAAGAGAACATTAATACAGATGTCAATTATCTACAGATTTAAAGGTTAACACAATAATAAGTGACACATTGAAGTTTGCATAGTGCACTTTAGAAGAAGAGATTATAATGGCCTACCCAATAAACAATAGGCACAACTACAATACTTGCATAATGTTAATTATCTTAATCTAGTTGAGTACATGTTTAGAACAATACCATAATAACTAATTGTGCAGGGACTCAAACCTACCCTAATATATGCATTGCTTTTGAGAACTATTATGACTGACCATATTGTGGCAACTATACATTCTGATGAAAGCACATGTGACTAAATACACAGGGATCTAAATTTAGATTTGATAAGCAGAAGCTGAAAGCAGCACCCGGTCGGTATCCAGCATCAACCAGTGGCCAGAATCTACCACTGGGGAACGAGTAACAAGTACATAGCATTCCACAAATCCAACTTCCACATAAAAAGCTAACATATAATTATGTCCATTATTTGACAACTATCGCTTTAAAGGTCGTTTTATATGTGTACTAATGTTTATTAATAGATTCTCCCAAGCTCACAGAGTCCAATTCATATAGGTGTGTTTGTGCGGCTTCAGTTGGCCTGGGGAGCCAAATGTAGTTTCTGGTAGCTGTTGATTTCAAGCTCATCAGGCTCTTCCATGCTGCAAGCAGGAGCTCTCAGATGCAACACACAACCATCTGTTCCATTCCGAGATCAAAATAAGTAGTTGGACCTAAACCTTTGTTTCCGAAATCATGCTTTCTACAAATATATGCAGATCTTAATTGATTTGTAATGACTTGTGTGGTGTTATGGTGTCTACCTTTCAATCTGAATGCACCCAGCATGTGGCCACATTAGGCACATTTTGTGTATTGCTCTTTTTGAACTATTGCAAAAAGACTTACATTCTATTTTAACTGAAGAATGTTGCAGAACAAAAGGGATCACATAAAATGTGACAACTGTTTCACATAGTAAAGTTTGCACAACAGATTTTGCACAAAGTTTCACTTTGACGAACAATGACTTTGTACATTCAAAACCTTGAAATATCAATGCAACACCCATATGATTCACTGTCCACATGGGATATTTTCATGATGCCATTATCAGCACTCCCATTGCAAATGTAAGCAATCGTGTTATATTTCAAATTTCTTCACTGTTCAGGTTCTAAGACTGATATCATTCTACAGAAGAAAATACAATTGTAAAGTACATCAAGTACAATGCTTCTAAATTAATCAACCACATTCTGAAATCTACTCCTTCTCATTCTAAGCTACACAACGGAATCCCCTTTTTCATTTAAAATGTTTTGCAGCTGTCTGTTCTCAATCATTTACTATTTGGTACCCATTTGCCTTGTTACAAGAACCACTTAGTTTGCATCCATATTTTGCAGAAAGCACACAGTTCAATGTATTCAGTGTAATCCATATTTGAGACCATAGCTTCTTCCTCTTTGGCCTGTTCAACAAAACATTGTGTTAATATAAATACCATCCCATTACTGAACAATTACAAAAGAGGCCATCCTTTCTTTCTTCTCCTCGCAGCAAAGGTTTTCATCCCAATGGGATTAGTATCATACATAATTGAGAAATATATTTTCTTTGCTGGGGGTGTTTGCATAGTTGTTAGATACTGCTATGCCTTTAATGGGTCTTTTATAGCTGGATAACAATGCACACTTTGTGAAAGCATTTATCCAGATGGCGACCCAATGCCAATTTTGATTCTTATTCTTCAGCTCCTGCTGGTAAAATAGAATAACTTCCGCCTAAACTACTAATGAACTCTAGCATAGATAAATATGAAAATCATTTTTCTATTTCCAGGGACTCATGAATAAAGAAAGGATAGCACTTTTGTCCACACTCATATTCCTAAGAATTCCCAAATGCTTTCTTATGTAATTATAACTTTTGCCCGACCTTGAATTTCATCAGTTCTGGATTCAAATAAAAAAGAAAAATATGGGAAGGAGCCCCAGTTCTGTACTAAGAAAACTGTTTTGAACGGTTTCAAATTACTTTTACAGGCAATTGCCTCCTAATCGAAGACAAATTTTATTTTTAACATGTGACTAATTAGAGCACTGTAACAAATCTAATTAGACTTCAAAATTGCATTTGTCATGCACAATGGGTCTATAAATCGGTGCATACATGCTCTATTAATCACAAATGTTATTCCCAGATATTAGAAGTACATCATTGCAACTATTTCTTGATGGCTAGATACCATTTATATTTTCTCCGTCACAAAATGCATATACTTTTTCTTATTTAAGCTATCCTGGTGTTGATATATTTTCCTCCAAATTAATCACTTGTGTTTTTAAATCTTTTTTTTTTACCCATTTGGAGTCAGTAGTTGTCAGTTTGTGAAATATAGACAGGTGGCAACTTCGGCTAATGAAAATGAGTTTCTCGTTAAATGAAAGACTTCTTTCATTGTTATGAGACCATACCAGTGTACAAGGTGATTATGGCATATTGGAGGCACATCATGATCTTGAAACTATTTTTGAGTGAGGAATATGGGGCTATGATTGGGTGCACTATAGTGACCGAGCTGCGTTGTTTACGTATGTGCACAACATAGTAAATCTTGGTGGGAAAGTAGTGGACATGTGTATATGTGTGATACCTGAAATTCCAAAATAGTCAAAATCAGCCATTCTTAAATTGTTGTTGGGCAAGTTTTGCTTGGTTCTCCTTTTGGTATGCTTGCTAATGCCAAGTCTTGTATCTGAAAATGGTGAATTTGAAGGGAATAAACATCACACACAATTGATATCAGTTTCAAGGCAAAGACGATTTAATAAAATGTAAGACTGTATTAACAAAATAAGTTGTGCAACTGGAAATGAGACTAACGGCACTAAACAAAAAAAAATCATATGGGACTGCGTAAACCCGATGCATGTTATTTTTTCTTTCTTCGATTGCTTTTTTTCCTTTTCTTCTTTTCTGTCCTTTCCTCTTCTTTTTTCTCACGTATGTTTTTATGTGGAATTGTCAATTAAATTATTCAATTCAAATTAAAACAAATACATCACATGCTGTATGTTAGTGAACATGAATATTATTGTTTTGCAGCAGGTATTTCAGAGGAAAAACTTAATTTATCTGTCTGTAACTAGACAAATAATGAATGGGTCACATTTCTGAGCATAATGTATTTGGGTGTTGTAGTTTCTGCTGAGAAATACAGATCTTCTTGAGACCTTTAGAAAATGAAGGCCAACCATTCTCCCTAGGTCCTCTGGGGCATTAAATCAAAGACATGTTGAGGTAAAGTAGGTGAATGCATAAGTTACAAATCACAGTTTCTCTTGAAAAAGCTGTTAAAAATATCCAAATACTCTATACTTCTTTGGGAATTTGCCTTCATGCAAGAGGGGTGTACACGCATACTCAGGCCTGTTAAAGATTATAGCACCTCATCTAAATCTAACTGGGAAGGATCTTGACCTTTTGTATACTGATGGAAATGGCCTATTTAGGATGACCCTACATCTTTTCAAATTCTATGGAGCATTGTTTACTTGCATCCAGAAACAACCCACTTAGATGATGCACTTTAGTGAACTCAACTCATTCGATGCAGCACTGTTCACAAGTGAAGTTGGTTTACAGGCATGCTTTGGGTAAACAAGAGTCGAGGGCCACATAAATTGTCCCTCTCTTTCTGTTTGCAAGCTCATGATTGTGGCAAACCGGGGCTAAACCGCAACATTTACAAACACACTGGTATCATTCATAATTGACTGTTTGCTTTCTTTGTTCTAAGGCACCAGCGGGGATACTCCAATGAATCTAACCTTATGGCTACTCTCTCCATGTTGAACTGCTTTGCTGGTGATGCAATAATCCAGAAATAATTACACATCTCAAGCTTAAGTACAGCTATTGTACTAATATTTCTAAGTATGAATGTAGCCAATTAAAAGAAATTGCCACTCCGCACTTTCCAATTTGCAAACACAATATCTGGACTATCACTTATATAATGCCATAGATCATATGAAAGCATGAGACATCGCGACGTCCCGCATATGTCTAGACTATCCTTGTGGTCTATTAAAATTATTCAGCATTCAAGCGACATTGGAGATGATGAAGCCCAGATAGTGTACCAAAGCCACATTAATATGTTTCTGTGCGTCTCTACTATTGAATTAATACATTTGACTGGTTAAATCATTAATTTCTGTTCTACATACAATATTACTTTTCCAAATATGACAATATATCATTATTTAAATATACTTACTACCTTGCAATTCTTAGCTAAACACAAAATTGTAATTGTATTCTTTTTTTGATGACAGAAATTAAAGGTGTTTTTAATTAAGAGTGAAAGCTCTATGGTGTGTGGTGTAAACGGCAATGTAAGGGAGCCTTACGTATTATATTTCATTTATTTAAAGTAACCACCCAGCATACTAATCTGAAGAGCAACACATAGTTGACCTTTTTAATGCATATGGCCCAATGTTAAAGAGACAAGTCGTTCAAATCTGTAATTTTAAAGAAATATTTCTCCTTCCAATTTGTACATAGGAATACATGTTCATATGTTCAGTTGTGGATTTCTATTTGCAACATTTACTTCAACAAGCATGTGCCAAGTATGTATGCAAGTTAAATATATTGTTGTCTTCCTTCTGTGGGCAGGTGTATTAACAAACATTAAACAATCTGCCTGCCAAATTCTTTTGTTCTAGCAATATCTGCTCCCCCGCTGAGGTTGCATCTGGGTATATGACAGGGTAAAGACAGTCTCACTCCACAACCATGTCTGATGCTGATCACTGTTTCCCAAATACAATTTGTTATGCGAAAAGTGAGCCTCAAGTGATGGTGGAAATTTAAATGTAGAATTTACAGCGATGGGCTCTTTGTGGCTTGTTTCTGGAAAGGTGTTTCCAAAGGGGGTATGTACACCCTGTGCCCATGACCGTGGAGGGTTGACCCAAGCCCATCCCTGCCATGAGTGCTGTGGGCTAATGGATTAGTGATTGCATGATACAAGTCATTGAATGTACACATGCATGCAGAGGCAGTATTCTCTTCCATGCAAACACCCTTGTTAAATAAGAGGAGATCCATGAAGGAGATTATTAGCGTTGAATTCAAGGAACATTTTCCTCAATACAATCTTGGGGCAAGCAATTTTAGGGAATCTGAAAAATTGTCTACAAGAAATGACATAATTGTACAGAACCTGTTCAGGTTTTGCAAGCCTGTTTAAACATATCACTAGAGCCTCAAATCTCCTGAATGTCTGCTGATTAGACCTGGTTAAACCTTGGATAAACTTTTTCAAGAAATTCAATAAGATGGCTTATGAATTGATTTACATTGTTGCAGCTGGTGTTCAGTCTTAGGCAGCTTTCAGGTTTAGGACAATTATGGAAGAGATACTAAATATTTGTGGACTTAGAGAAGATTAGTATGAAGAAGGGCAGGAGCAGTAACTAAGTGTCTAACTCGAGTAGATTTAGAGAACATATTTATGCATTGTTGTGTGACACATTCAGTAATTTGAATTGTGTGAACAAAATAAGTGCAACCTATCTTATCTATCTGAATTTTCCTATAGCACCACTAACCCGAGAAACATAGAGACAAAAAGAGAAAGACACACCATAAGAGCAAGCCAAGATCTGGAGAGCAAGATTTTTGTGTAAAAGAAGGTATTTTAGGGTGTTAAAAACAAACAATGTTTTGAGTCATTCAGCCGAGACCAGCATCCAAGAGAAACGTTTTCAAATGCTTCTTAAACAGAACAGTTGAGTTGCTATCAACAAAATATTTTGGGAGGACATCGAACAGGGAGGGAGCCCAGGAGTAGAAGTTAGCTGCTCTAATTTTCTTCAGGATGATGCATGGTTGGGTCAAAGGAACAGAGTCATTGGAGCCAAGGTGCGTCCAGTGGACTTCTTCTTGAGTATGGTATTCAGGTAAAGACAGAGCTTCATCATGAAGGCACTTAAACACTGTGACTAGGCCCTTGTAGTGTAACCTTTGTTGGATGGGCAGCCAATGTAGGCTCTAGTGGGCTTCAGTGACGTTTGCGTTGCACTTAAGACCACAGACAGCCATTCCGAATTACCTGTAGTTTTTTTTTTTATATTGGTCTATGAGGTGCCTATTAATAGGCTGTTACAGTAATCCAGTTTGCAGTTAATGATAGCAGTTGCTATCATTACTAGATTGATGTCAGACAGGAAAGGGTGAATATGCCAGAGTAGTTGGGTGTAATAACAACAGGAGGATTAAAGATAGCTGACCTGACGATTGAAAGGTAGTTGGGGGTCAAAGAAAACTCTGAGAGCCTTTACTGTTTTGGAAACAGGGATGTCGTGTTGGGCAACAGTAAAGCTGTCATAGTTGGAATTAAGCTTTTATAGCTTTTGTTGGGTGCCCAAAATAGGAAGCTCAGTCTCTTAGTTGTTGAGAGCTAATGAGTACATGCCCATCCATTTTTGAATCTCGATGAAAATGATGTTGTTAACATGCTCAGAATCACCAGTATGGACACCAGATAACCGCAGAACATTTTTTTTTATTTCTTTATTTATTTATATGGTTAATAAAATCAATCTTTCAAATATCAAGAGGTATCACAATATCAAAACACTACAATTCATAAAAAACAGATTTGCAGTTTGTTCATTCACTACAGTTAAAATTCAAATTTAGTTTATCTCAATTACGCTAACTATGGGTATACACTAAATATTTCATCCAAAAAATCGTACAATTGCTATTTTGGTCCTTAAGGCAGTTGATGAAAAGATACAATGCCACAAGTTCTTATTAATATGTGCATTTTGGTCTTCAAAGAAATTTCCAAAGCATTTTTGTCGAATAGTGGCTAAGTTTGTACAAAACACTAAACAATGCTCCAACGTTTCTTTTTTGTCAACATTCTTACAAAAGCGACATACATTTTCTGATTGCATAATTTGATTTCTGCGCGCCTGAACATCTAATGTCGGCCAAAGGTTCAACCGAAAACGGAGAAACTTCTGACGAGTCTATGAACAAGGAAATTTGGCCAAATAGTCAGGCATTGTTCTACATTGCTTGTGCCCAAATAGCGCTCGATCAAAATCTTTGTAGTTGAGACATTTATTTTGGGTCAGAATCCAATCATGTTGCTGGACTTTCATTTTGGCACGACCTTCATTGTTCAAAAGTAACTCTAAATCAACTGAGGCATCAGACATTGCATTCATAGTAAAAATGCACCATTGTTTTGAAAAAGCCTGATTTTGTTCTAAAAGAGGACAGGCCACCTTTCCCAAAATGTCTGATCGCTCTAGGGAAAATAGACATTTACGGAAAAAGGCACAATATTTCCAAATTACGAATGAGAACATTGAGAGAGATCCCAATTCAAATTGAATCAATGGTAAAGGTGTGCAAGCGGGCAGATGTAGTACTTGTTTCCAAAACAAGGATTCAATTCTATCCCACCACTCCACAGGTTTAGGACTGCGAGCCTCAGACCCATAGGTCAAGATTGGCGTCACCTTCTGAAGAAAGAAGGTGAGAATATATTTACACGTGAATTTGCCAAATTTGGCCATAAGTATCTTTGCTTGCGCAATTAAGGACCGTAATTTGCCCTGGATCTCTATGTCAGGGTCAATGCTTGGTAAAGTATCCACTATAAGAGTGCCCAAATACTTATAGTTGGCTACCTGTTCTAATGGAACATTGTGTAATCGCCAACAAAAAGGTTTAACTTTACACTGTTCATGCCTCTTACAAACCATTATTTGGGTTTTATTAGTATTAATTGTCAAATGGTTTGTGTCTACATATGTTTCAAGGCCATGCAAAAGTTTCTGAAGACCTGTATGGGTTTTTGAAAAAAGAATCAAATCATCGGCATAAAACAAATAAGGAACATTATGCCGGCCTAATCGAGGTGAGTCACTCACAAATTGACTCAAATTTACGCCCAAGTCGTAAATGAAAAAGTTAAAAATGGATGACGCCAAAATACAACCTTGTTTCAGCCCTCTAAATGTTCGAAATTTCGAGGTCAGATCACCACTCAAATTAAGTCGAACCTGCATGGTAGTATTGGGGTGTAGTAGAATGATTAGGGATAATAGAGAGGATGGGCAATTATGCTTGATCAGCTTATGCTGTAATAGTGATCGATCAATTGAGTCAAACGCAACCTGGAAATCAACAAAGGCTAGATACAGAGTCTGCCTTTGGGCTGCGTGATCAGAAAGGAGCATTTGTAGCGTGATGATATTAGGGATGGTACCTAAGCCAGTCACAAAGCCTGATTGAAATGGGTCATTAAGTAGGACCTGCGAAATCCACTTCTTGAAGTCTCTTAAAATCAGTCGAGAAAAGATTTTTCCTGGCGCATCTAGTAGTGCAATAGGTCGATAACTGCACGGCTCTTTCCTATCTCCTTTTTTATAAATAGGAACAATAATAGAATGAGTCCAGGACGACGGTCATTTTTGAGACTTCAAGATGAGACTAAAGATGGTAAACAGAATACGGCTCCACACTTATGGATAGGCTTTGAACATCTTGTTGGACAAACCATCTGGACCACATGATACTGAATTGCTCACTTTCTTGATATATAAAAGAATATCTTCAAGATCAAATTCTAGATGAAATCTAGGAAAAGAATGAGAACTGTCTAAAAATGTGTCACTAACTGGCAGTTTATAAAGATTAGAGAAATAAGCAATCCAGGCATGCTCTGAGACTTCATTTGCTTGGATTATTGTTTGAGAGCCAGAAGTCACTTGATTAAGATAAGACCAGGTTTTAGAGATATTCTTACATTGGACAGCAGCCAAAAGTAGCTGACTATCAGTGTGGTAAAGCTTTGCACGCCTTGCCTTCACCCAATTTCTATACTTTGTTTTAAGGTTGGAGAGATGTTTATGGCAAATATTAGCTGGAAGATTCAGTACATTTCTCTTCTGTTGTCTGAATAGGCGCTTGCGATCTCTAATTTCTAAATCAAAGACATGCGAAAATTGAGCACAGATAGAATGTTTTGATGACAAACTAGGGACTTGAGACCGAAACACTTGTAGCATATCAGAGTAGCAAACATTTGGGGAGTCAGCAGTGAGGGCTGTAGCAGCTACTGCCTGTGTCAAATAGAAATGAAAGGCCTCAACTGACTTCTCAGTCCATCGCAGTCTATTACCAGCATTGTTCACACAAAATTGACTTTGCAACATTCTGTCTCTATGCATATTAAAACTGCTACTATACTGCCAGACAGCTGTAAGTTGTTTGTGATCACTCAGCTATGAATGCACAATTTTGAAATCCACAACATCATGGAACAGGGACACATTCGTATACATATAATCAATGATAGATGCCGATGCGCCCCGGGACCATGTTGAAGATGGAGGGATGGCGGAATGGAAAGCTCCGTTCAGCCTTGTGGGATTATGATGTTTACTAAATTGTTCCCATTGTTTTATACAAATGGAATTGCTTTGTTTAGTTGAATTAATGCAATCCAGATTAAAGCCTCCTGCAATAAAAAGTTTTTGAGCCGATCCATCCAATAGGATTACGGTCAGCATATCATTTAAGGCCTTCAAGAAGCATTCAACCGTAATCCCCACTGGATTCTAGTAAAGGTTAATAATGGCATATAATGTTGTAGATAATTTAAGTCTTGTCATTTGAATAAAGGCATTAGGTGAGGCCCACGGATAGAGACTAGCGTTAGTGCCTGTATTGCAGTTAGAAGCCCACCACATGGTCTGCCACTCAAACCTTTATTGGCCGCTAGAGAGCTCACGTCATGAGCGTCCCAAATGGGATCAGTGGTCAACCAAGTTTCCTGAAGTAAAACTAGCTTATAGTTAGCTAGAGAACTAAGATCATTATTCAAGAGCTTAGAGTGACCCCTCGTATTCCAACTAATAGTAGAAAAATTACATAGCTCAGCAGCTTGACCTAGCTAATGCTGTTTTAAAGGAATCTGACAAAATCTTTCACCTTGCAGCTCATAAACATGATTTCTGTGGTTGACATGGGGAACTAATTGCTGCTGAATTGGAGCACCTAGGTCAGTAACTTCCAATGATACCTCAAATCCTAGATCATGCAATTGTTTTTGAGCCGCCCAAATAGCGTTCTGGACGATACGTGAATCCATCCAAATTCGCACAACATTCGTTTTCGAAATGGTACAAAAGTCAACCAGAGCCAAGTCGTATGAGCTAATATCTTCTATAGATGGCACATCAGAAAAAAAAAATGCTCAGAATGGAGTTACGATTTAGGACATATTGCGGGCTCGGGTATGGCCTACAACTGAGCAATAAGCTAAAATTAGCAGGACGCTTGGCCATAGGCTTAGTTGCAGGTTTATGGGCCACAGGCTCTGAGCCCCTATTTATTAGAGCCATTGCAGGCACTACACTGGGCTTGGAATCTTTTTGGCAAACAGCCTGTAGCAATTCAAGAAGTTCAGGGGCAATTTCAGCCAGGAGTGACCATCCAACAGCACTAGTAGTACCCCGTAATTCAGTTTGAGGCATCAGTTTTGCACCTGACACCAATGGGCAAACTATGGGGGTAACTGCTTTAGTTAAACTCACACCAGTATTAGGTAAATATGGATTGTTTGCACTTAAGGGGTGCTTAGATGACAGAGCCTCAGTTTGAGTGGAAATTTTTTGTGCCATACCAATCTGGCCGGACATATACGCATCAACAGCACGACGAATCTCCTGTCGATGGAAATCCAAAGGCAGGCTCGCAGCTAGACCGCTTGAGGCATCATCAGCTCTAGGCATGGGTGTGGGCATGAGAGTGGCAGCCTCGGCTTGACTGTCCATGTCTTCTGCCAGTTCAGCCAATGCATCAAGTGGGGCGTACGCAGGCATAGTATTTAATTCTTGTAGAGTGGAAACGGGAGTGCGTATCAAGGCATCATGGTATTTATTTGCAACTGCAGATGATGCAATGAGCGCACTTTTTTTGGGTAGAGCAACAAGGCGGAGAAAGCTCTTTCTTTGAGCTGTGCCATTTTTCTTAGCGGCTGGAAGGTTTTTGGATTTTTTGCACTGGGGAGTTTGAATGGATTTCGCACCAGTCATAAGTATTTTAGGGGTAAAGATGGTATAAGGCACACTTGGGGCACTTTTAGCACTGGTACAGGGTATGCAAACCATTGGGTCAGCTGGACTCAAATTGGCCTGAACCATGGAATCGACAATAATACCTGCAATACAAGGCACTGCTGACGATGTAGGTAAATTTGCCACAGACGTGGCAACATTGTTTACCCAAGGTACTGAAAGTGCTTCAAAAGAGGTTTGAGTACCTAAAGATACTTTAGTGACAACCGGCTTATCACTAGTGTCAGTTGAGGTTTTTCTTTTTTTTTTTTTTGCTGTTCGAGCATGGAAGCACTCTCTTGCCATGTTAGAATTTGATCTAATTTACACAAATGATCACCCATCTTTGAGATTACTGAATCAAAGAGTCTGGACAAAGATTGTAGGGAAACATGCATTGCCGATAGTGTAAGTGCCACCAAGTTTCCTGGATCCACTACCGGCTCCACTTTACCAGTTGCTACTACTGGCATAGGAATTCGACGTGGAGTTGGTGCATGATACGAGTCTTCAATTTCCGAACACTCGGAATTATGATCAGAAAACATAACAGGAGACTGCGACAAGTTCAACATGGCTCTTTCAGGTAGCAATTGTTGAGAGAGGCTCGAGGGATCCATATCTAAATTAACCACTACAGCATCATTGGTCACACAACTAGGCGAAACAGCCTTTGCTCCAACAGGAGCTGTCAGTGGTAGGTTATGAAGTATCATACTATCGGATAAAGATACTCGAGATGAGGAGCTTTCACAGGGTGTGATAATAGTGTGCACTGAGCAAGCGCCATCTGTGGAAGTCACTTTTTTTGAAGAAGGCGGGCGAAGCACACCCTTTAGGTCAGGACCAGGAGTAGAGCACACTTGTGAATTAGCAGGAGCTCTCATATCAATAGGATGCAGAAATTGCAAGTTTGTCTTTACAGAATACCCTAATATCAGGCAGTGGCGGCCTTCTAGGACCAGCTTTCATGCTGTTTCGACCACGAGCACCGACTGGAGTCGAACAGCGAAAAGGGACAATTTTATTATTTGAATGATGTTTGGGCTTAGTTAACAAGGTGTTAAGAGGACCCTTATGACATCCAAGATGCATAACTGGAGGCATCCCCATTGTCAACGTAGGTAATCTTGCTTGCATATTCCAGCCACCTGTAATTACTGATATATACAAAAAAGTCTACAACCAAACAATAATTTCAATAACAGGCGCAATTGCGCTAAAACCAAAATTCCTTGAATGACTTTTTACAAAAATTCCATGAGTCCAAGGACAGACTTACTAAATAACAGCAGTCCGTATTGTGTTCATAGGGATCTTCACTGACAGACTCGATCTTTACCAAATCCAGCACTTGCGCCTCAGCGCCAAACAGCCACACAACAGCACAGTTAGCGGCCTTGCCACCGCCGGGCTTATCGCTGCAAGGGTGGATGGGAGGGTGCCTTGAAGAAGTAATGGGTCACGTGATGTACCACGTGACTAGCACTGCTCCCTCCTCCTCTGGGCAGCGCTCAGATTCCAGCGCTCGGGGTCCTGCAAGAGCTTTATGAATGCTCGTAGTGCAGGAAGGTCCAGGTACGTCCAGGGAGCACCAAAAGTACACGTACCAAAACCAAAGTCACAGAATACGCCGCTCGGGCAGTTGGGAGGGTGCTTTGAAGCATTAATGGGTCACGTGATGTACCACGTGACTAGCACTGCTCCCTCCTCCTCTGGGCAGCGCTCAGAGTCCAGCGCCCGGAGTCCTGCAAGAGCTTTAAGAATGCTCGCAGTGCAGGAAGGTCCAGGTAGGTCCAGGGAGCACCAAAAGTACACGTACCAAAACGAAAGTCACAGAATACGCCGCTCGGGCGGATGGGAGGGTGCTTTGAAGCAGTAATGGGTCACGTGATGTACCACGTGACTAGCACTGCTCCCTCCTCTTCTGGGCAGCGCTCAGAGTCCAGCGCTCGGGGTCCTGCAAGAGCTTTAAGAATGCTCGCAGTGCAGGAAGGTCCAGGTAGGTCCAGGGAGCACCAAAAGTACACGTACCAAAACGAAAGTCACAGAATACCTCAGAACAATCTGGGTGTCATCAATGTAGTTTGCAAAATAAACACCTATGGTAGAGAAAAGGTCACACAGGTGTCTTGAGTACACATTAAACAACAGTGGTGACGGGCATGTCCCCTGGGGCACCCTGCAGGTAAGAACAGATCTTTTGGAGTATCTATTGTCCTTTGCAACATTCATGCTTCTTGGACCAAGACATGATTTAAACCATGATGTGGCCGAGGGCATACATCTGCCAACAGTAGATACTTCATTTGCCAGAAGCTGATGGTCAAGAAGATCAAAGGCGGTGATAGATCTAGAAGCGGAAGCAATGCTGCATTTCCCTCTTCAACAAGGCCAGCAATATGTGACTATAAACCATGGACACGTTGGCACCAAATGTTGTCTACAGGTATAGTGGAGGTAGTGGTACATATTTTTAGTTCCTGTATGATTGAAAAAAAGCTCCTGAAGACATGATTTAGCTGCTAGGATCCGGGTATTTAGATTGATGTCTTTGGCCATACAAATCAAGGATTTTAATATTTTAGCAGTCTGTTTGTAGGCACTATGATATAGATCTGTGGGATGTTTTCACCAGGTGCGTTCCAATTTTCGCTTCTGTGCTCTGAGCTTGATTACCCCAGGAGTGAATGGAGCGTTAAGGGTGGTAGGCTTTTTCATACATAAGAGTTTCTGGGGGCATAAGGTCTCAAAAGCCTGGTCCAAGGCCTGTCTAATACTAGAGATAAAATCTTCAAGAGGAATATTTTCCTCTAGAGAGGTTAAAAAGGGAAAGACCTGAACACGAAAAGCTTTGTGGGTGACTTTCCTGAGATTGCGAGATAGTTGGGGTAAAGAGGACTGCTGGGTGAACGTTAGTGCAGCCTTGTTATTAATTTCAAAGAGTACAAAGTAGCGATCTGACCAGACACATTTCTCAACAGTAGCATGAGAGATGGTTACGTTTTTAGATAAAACCCAGTCCAAAATGTTACCCCCGATATGAGTGAACACCTTAACATGTTGGACAAAGTCTAGGGTGTGAAAAGACTCTAGCAGTGATGATGCCTCCAGATCTGTGGGATCATTTGCCCAAAGATTAAAATTGCCCAGGATTATAGTGGCCAGGTGCTGCTTGCAGGCATTAACCCAAAAAGCCAGCATGGGTGGTCCATAAAGTAATAAGATGTTTAGAGTTGTGACAGGGTCAGTGCTGAGTTTTAGAAAGAGAGTCTCACAGTGATCCAAGGCACGGGTATTTGATACGTGGACTTTAATAAAAGATTTAAAAATCAGTGCTACACCATCTCCATTCTTACCTGGAAGAATGAAGTGTAAAAGTAGGAAACCGGGTGGCGTTGCAAGTTGTAGGGGGTGGTGAGTAGCATCATGAACCCAAGTCTCAGTCAGGGCAAGAACATCTATTTTGGTCTGAAGAATCTACCCCTTCACGCTTGTGTTTCACCAAGGAACACTTCTTTAATAACACACAGTTCAGTGTATGCTTATTAGGGGGAACATCAGGCATTTCAGTACCAAGATTATGTAAAAGTACATTGGTAGTTTGAGGCTTCATGTTTAAAGGTTTGTCCTGATCTGGTAATACCAGGTACGGTTGGTGTATTGTGGTCAACCGGTGCAAGTGTGTGGTTGTTAGTCAACACGCTATCCACATTGCAAGCGTCATCCAACAAAGTGAGCAATCTTGCCAAACGATTTCTCTGAATAATGGAAACCAGGTTACAATGAGATGCCATGATAAACAATGAGGTGAGACGGCAGCTATGAGCGGTAAGGGGGCTGGAAGGATAGAGATCACTAACCTAGCCACAAACCGCCACAAACCGTCTCAGAGTCACCCGTGCGGATGTGCCTGATGTGTCAATAAGTACTAGCGTGGACTACAATCTCCAAGGAAGTTGTAGTTCTTAGCCTTCCTGCTCTGCTCTGCTCATATGAAGCACAGATGCAAAAAGTTTAGAGGCTAAAGAGACTTTTAAATGTGAATCGTTTCTTACACAGCTTTAGTAAAACTTCCCCTGCTAAAAGAACAATTTATAAATAATTTTTGCTTAGATTTTAAGCAACAACTAAAATAGCTAAAAACATAATGCTAAAATCTAAATGCTAAAATAGCAACACAATTCTGCCCAATTCTCAATTAAAAAGGTCCTAGGAGACTATCTCTGGATAGGCAATTAACTGCAGCTATAAAGTGAGTTTGCAGCAAGACGCGTAGGGTTTGTTTAAATAGGCTGCCACAAATGATCTCAGATGCGCAGGTGCTGATACGCCTGACATGTCAATAAGTACTGGTGTGGACTACAATTTCCAAGCGAGTTAGCCTGCCTGCTCTGCTCGTATGAAGCACAGATGCAAAGCGTTTAGAGGCTAAAGAGACTTTTAAACGTGAATTGTTTCTTACACAGCTTTAGTAAAACGTCCCCTGCTAAAAGAACAATTTAAAAATAATTTTTACAAAGATTTTAAACAACAAATAAGAAAGCTAAGAACACAATGCTAAAAGCTAAATGCTAAAAAAACAATACAATTCTCAATTAAAAAGGTCCTAAGAGACTATCTCCGGATATGCAATTAACTGCAGCTATAAAGTAAGTTTGCTTAGGAAGACATAATCCCTGAGAGTGGGAGCATCCTCATAGACCATGGGAGACACACAAAAGTCACTTTTGATTTGGTTTAACAAATATAGAAATATACAATTTTACCAGTGTTTGTTGGATGCAGAAGGTGATATCAGACATTCTGCATCTAAAATGTCGAAAGTAACAAACATGGAATGCGAGAAAAAAAATAAACTGTGTCCAGCTTGTGCGTCATACTTGGGAGGACTAGAAGGAGTAGAGAAGCAAGAGAACCCTGAGAGCAGTTTGTGTGAGACGTATACTTACATGATTTTGTCACAAGAAGTGCCTGACATTCAGGGATACAGGATATAGTGAATGTCCATCTCTTGAAGTTTGTGGATCAGACATCATTCATCAGGTGACAATTGGGATGAGAATGGGGAGCAGAGTTACAGAGATGTTTTGGAAGACAGTAGCAGAGATTCAGGGAGGCAGGAGATAGCAGTCAGTGTCTGTTTTCTTTTAACTGAGTGGAAGAGACGCATGCCATTGGGTGACACCTAGCTGGAGAAGCAGATAATCTCTGTGACCAGCTTGTTACACACCGTTGATACTGATTTTGTTGGTATTTAGCTGGGAGGAAGTATACATTATTCTGGGATGTGTGCAATAACAGCTACTGTCCATGGCAAAAGACACCTACCATCCATCCCATGACACATGGGAGGAGGGGTAGGAGGATCAGAGAATCGCAAATGACAACTTGTGCAAGACTCACATGCACATGATTTTTGTGGGAAGAAGTAGCCGGGGCTGATTACCATTCACTGCCACATTGCCACTTGGGAAAACATGTCAGCAGCAAAATGAGCCAAGAAAGAGATGCGCAGCGTGTTGCTTTACCACATATGCAGTGTTGCCTGCTGTGTGCACCGGCACATCTTTATCTTTACTGCCTCATCCACTAATAAGTCATACTGTAATGAGTATGACAAAGATGATGATCAAGACAAAGATTTTGATCCATCAGAGACCAGGCAAGAATGAATATGGCTGTTGGAAAACCGTGATAATGAGGGTGAGGAGAAAACACAGATACAAAGGCTGTGTTATTAGCAGAGGCTCCCCCAACACCACTGTAGAGTTTCTTCGAGAAACAGACTCCCACCCTTTTACAGATCATACCTTATATTATTATGTGGCTTATAAAACAACTCTTCACTATACATAAGGTAAGCAAAACCCCCACTCAAAACCTAACTCCAAGGTCCGGGGCTAACCATAAGTATTTATACACAAAAGGAGAAAAGGTACAAAACCTTTAGTCTAATAAATTGCTCATCTGTCTACCAGAAGATGATTAAATAATGACCTATACCCATTGGTCCTGAAAAAATGGACTTGGTGTGCAACAAACTTTCATAGATTTGAACATTTTAATTATCATATTCAAATTCAATAAAACATTACTAAAATGACTTGTTTTAAAACACACAATATAACCCAAGATTTTGACCCGCATGGTGGGTAAAACATCAACCTAATGGGATAATTACACCACAATTAACAACATATACAATTAACGGACACATGACAATTACAATATACTATGCATTTGAACAAAGTGTCTATTCACAACAACCATGTCCCAACATGTTTCAGTTCTTTGTAGCTTCTCAATGCTAGACCTTTCTTGAGGGGAGAAAAACTTTTCACCTTAGTTTTCACCACCATGTAGTCTCGGGTTGTGGGTAAGGCGATCCAATGTAGGGCCACCTGCAAAGGATAACAACCAACACCAACAGATAAGACAGTGAGCCACGTACTCAAAGTAACTCCAACAACACCTCCAGATTTCACCATATTGATGTCTGGCTGACTAAGGTACCGGTCTCAAATAGGCCTGTCCTTAGGGAGCAAACACTACTATACCTCTTAATGTGACTTTTAGTAGCGCTAACATCAAAGTCCCACCAATAACGTCAAACTTCTTGAATCAAGTTTATTTCAGTAAATGGGTACTCAAAATGACCCTCCTGGTTCCAAGATCTGTACAGATAATAAAATAATAAACAGGAGAAACAAATCCAACATATAACAACTATAATGCACCTAGAGGGCTACAACTTATATCCAAAAGGTTCACATTAAATCCATCACCTTAAAAGCACCCGAACACAAAAAAACTTGATTTCCAACTCACCTCCAACTCTGAGGGAGTTTGCAACAATATTCGCGAAAGGAATACGCAACTGTCAATAATGCAGATAATATTGCAACTAACGATGATACTTGTTGCACGAAACATCAGTAAACCCCACGTACTAAAGAGAGTGCCATATTGAAACAGGTAAACACAACAGTGGTAAAGGGAGGCAGTGTAACGAGAAAAGAAAAGGAACACGATTCCATGGTGATGAAAGCGTTATATATACATTCATTAAACCAATACAATACATCCTAGTCACATAAGAATCCTATATGTGAATAGATTCAGTGCCCATAAAAATACCTAGTTGTCACAAAAAAGTTTGAACACATGTACAAAACATTCCCCACTGATCAATGTCACTGAAAAACAACACCACCACCACCAGAACCACCATGCCCAGATCAGCACAGCCCATGTGGCAGGAGCCCACAACAAAAGCCAAAAGTGTTGCAGTACGTTAATGAGAATAAACAGCAGCTGCATCTGGTAAACCGGCAAAGTCTGACAGAAAAAAAGGTGTGCTAAAGAATGGCAGGGAGCAACATCAACACACAGTGATGTTGTGGCACCATTGGCAGACACATAAAGAAGTCAAAAGATCGGAACTGCATCCCTCTAATAAACAACTGACAAGCAGCAGACCACCATCCATCTGCAGAATTTTCCCCCAAAATTACTGAAGCTGTGTCATTGGGGCACCAAGCACTACCCTTTTTCCAAAGGATGCATAGCAGTTATTCACACATTGGATTAGGAAAGTATTATGAAAGCGTTTGAGAATGGACAAAAATGTCACAAATCACATGACAGACAACACCTGTTCTATTTTAATCTTGCTTTAATGTGGCCAATATACATCTTTCCCTAAACATTTTTGAAAACCCTTGTTTCTAGGAGCTCACTGCGAAGATACGGCTGCTGATTTTCATCTCGCAAGGTGGTATTATGTCTGTGGTGTGATGGATCCTACTAACCATTCACGGGCCAAATATTCACTTCACCATGGACATTTGGACAGGTGGTCAGAGTATTGACTACATTATCATCAAAGCACACTGTGTGGCATTTCCTATTCAAGAGGGGTCCCAGCCAATTCTTACAGGGTCCCCGAGAATTGCAAAGCGGCAGCAGGTGTTTGTAGTTAAGCATCAACCAATGGTGTGCATGCAAGGGCAAAAGCCAATTGACATTGGCATTAACAAGTGACATTTATACACATGAAATATCATTTAATTGTGGAAGGCTGAGGAATGGCATCTGCCAATAGCCAAAACATTACGTCAGTTGATGACAATGATTTGTTCTGCAGTAAAATGCATTGATGATTGGAACAGGGATGTTTTACTGCGATCCGTGTGGGTTTCAAAATTCATAACTGCATTAAAACCTGAGGGGCCTGGACTAGTTGCTTACTTGGACATCCCATTGCCATTTGTGCAAGCACTGTTTTTGAATCTAGTGTTGTCACAATCACAAACACCACTTTTCAAAATGTCTATGGCTCTGCAACATAGTGCAGAATCCCTTATGTTTCTCAGGCTCTTCTCCAAAGAGCAGCCACTCCTAAAATCTATTGGGCTAACCCTTTAAATATCATTGGCCCAATTCCATAGAACTTATACCAATTAAAGAAACAGGCTCTCCCATAGGGCACACCCACCGCTTAATATCCTTGGTGTCTTCCTCAGAGTACAACCACTCCTTAAAGTGTGCAATCTCTCCCACACTGCAGTGCCACACTGATGTGTGGGACGTCTCCTGGAGAGGACATACCGTCCCCCTGACTAATTCCTTCCTCTCCCCCAGCACAACAACTTACAGAAGGGTAAGCATCTACCTCATTGTTACCCACAAATATCAGGGAGCTGTTCTCCCTCAAGGTGAGTAGCAGCAGGCCGCTCAATGGATGTCTGCATATTTGTTTACTCTATCGCACCAAATCTTGCAGAAATCCCAGCACTGCTAGTGCCATGCTGCCCCCAACCACATGGTACCTGCTGCCTGCTGCTGTCATGTATGCCCTTGGCAATGTTTGGGTAGACTTGCCAGGTTCAGAGATGATATGCACCCTGGCAGTGTGAGATACAAGCATCTGCGTGTTCACCATTGCTGGGGTGGGGTGGGGGTGTAGTTCCAGCATGGTTACTGGTATGCTCAGTAGAGCCGCAGGACATATCTACCCAATACATGTTTTCTTGCCAATGGTAATGTTGCCAGGCTGTCATGCCTAGGGAGCAGCTCTTGCCTCTCTACCCCACCTCAGTTTCACCCCCACAGTCTTCCAACCTGCTGAAGATCTCATCCTCCTCACACTTAAAAGTTTTTCACAGTGACAAATCAAGATATTGTCACACTCAGCACGAGGGTTGATTGGGGGAGAGAGGGTTTGTCTCTCTAGAAATGTCACTCCTCTGCCTGTCCTGCCACTGCTGCAACAACAGGCATAAGGTGAGGATCCTCCACCGCCTTCTCTGCCTTCTCCTCTGCCCCCTCCCACTCTGATATGTCTGCCTGCTGCAGTACCACAGCAGGCTGGGATTCCCCATGCAGATATGATTTCATGCACATTTGAAACTTGCAAGCAGACAGAATCTCCAAATTTTTCACACTGCAGCAGTATCACACTGGTCCTACATTGAAACAAAACATGTATAGATTTTTGGAACATTGTCTACAGAAACCCTTCAAAAATAAACACTTTGACTGACAAGAGGCCAACACAATGTCCATCTTGGCATATTCTTCATTATGGTGTTTCTGAGACCTAGCATATCTATTGGGGATTTACCTAAAGTAAATCATCCTCCACGTTTTACTGCAGTTGCCAGTAAGGCAAATCCCTGGATCACTACCTTAATAAATTTCAAAATTGCAGGCAATTTTACTACATTGGAATATGGCTATCTAAGCCACGCTGGGAAAATATTATACTAATGTTTAACTTTCCACTCAGCCAAACAATATAGCAGCTAACACCTCACTAACCGGGGGCTAAATTATGTTGCAGTATTTGTATCTATGAAAATAATAACATTCTACCTTCCATCATGAAGCAGAGCAACATCAAACTTCTTCCTTCCGACTTTGCAACCCTTGCTACCCTTCATTACCCTGAATAAAACCTCACTCTCTCTCCACACCCCACTAGCAGCCTTTTCTGTTCTCCAAAGTTCCTATCTCTACTATTTCCTGCTAATGATCCCTCATTCAGATTCTAACTCCACAACCACTGCCCCCTATGGCATACATATTATCTCTCTCTACTGGCCACCTGGTCTGGTAGGTCAATTCTTCAACCACCTCTCCCAACTAATTGACAGTCTCCCTCCCTGTTACCACCTCATTGTCATTGTCCGCTCAGTAGCTGCTGCCCTACCCACTGACTCTAACTCTCTTCTACTTACCTGCTCACTCTCTTCTCTCCACTCTCTGCCCACCCATTCAAATGGAAACTGCCTTGACCAAATTCTCATCTCCTCACATCTCTTTGCCTCTAACATCTCTACCATGCTTTCTCCACTCCTGTTTCTTCCTCACTCTCTCCATTTATTACTATTACTAAATGCAGGTTTCCCTGACCTACACCACTCTCTCTCCTCCTATGCTAAACTCACCGTTCCATCCACTGAAGAAACCTTCACTAACTTTAACATTGCTTTTTATGCTCCCCTAACCTCTTACTCCTATGCTCTCCCCTCCACAGCCCTCTATTACCCTTCTTATCTGCACCCTGAAAACAACAATGTGGAAAAGGTGTTTCACTTGGCCAAGGTCAAGACTCTCCTGTGATCTCCAACTCTATCTCACTGCTCTTCAAAACTATTCTACTCTTGACTCTGCCAAATGTGACTTTTATCTCTCTCTCATTGTGTCTAAATCCTCCTAACCTAAGTGTTTCCAAAAATCTCTCAACTCAATTCTCTCACCTTCTAAGCCCACCTCCATCTCCTCTATACTTTCTGCAAATGATCTTGTTCTTTACTTTGTGTCTAAAATGTCTACCATTCACAATATCCTTGCTAATTACATTCTATCCCCTCCAACTGCTCATGTTTATCACTATGTTTTCCTTTGATCCCACTATAATATTGTAGAATACTGACACATCGAGATGGTCCAAAGGGAAAGGATTATTCTCAAGTGAGCACCAAGGTAAGACTTAAGACTGACGCCACTTGCTACGGTTCTCTCTGCCAACTGAACTCTAAACATTCCTTCTGAATGAACCATAACAGTTCCATGCAATGGAAGGAAGTGAGGTCACCACATTCCAAGCTAGGAACAGTGGGCAATCAAGAATACATAACAGACACTATGTACAAGCAGACACTAAACATGAACAGTAAGACAAAAGAAGTTAACATTACAACACCCACCAACCTTGATAGGATTGTTTCCCTGCTCCTTAAGGCTAACTCTTCCTGTGCCCAATCTTACCCACAGTGACCACACATTGTGAAGGACATAGCTACCTGAGTTGTTCCACATCTTAGTGCCCCTTTCAACTCCTCTCTTGACAATGCCACTTTTCCCACCTCCTATAAGACAGCTACTGTCTTACCACGCCTTAAGAAACCTGGTCTACATCCTAACTATCCTACAAACTTTCACCCTGTTTCTTTTCTACCACACTATTCCAAAATCCATCTGTGAGTAGTATTCAATGGAGTTACTGAATACTCAAAGCCTCCGATACCCTCTTCAATTTGGCTTGTGACCTCTGTATTCTACAGAGACAATTCTCCTCAATGTCAGCAAGTTCATCTGTTCCGTTCAGCAGGCAAACCTTTAATCTATTCTTATTCATCTTCACCTTCTACTGCCTTCAATACTGTCGGCAATTCTGACCTTCTTGCTACATTATCTCTCCCTGGTATTAGAGATAAGGCACTCACTTGGTTTGCTTCATACCTTGCCCCCAGACACTTTCAAGTGTCCTGAAACAGCCATACCTCCCTACTCACTCTCCTTATATTGGAGTTCCCCAAGCGTGTGTTCTTGGTCAAATTCTCTTTACTCACTATGCTTCAGCTTTGGGCACCCTGATCTCCTCTTCTGGATTCTCCTATGAACTCTTTGCTGATGACACGCAGACCTCCTTCTCCTTCCACTTCTTCCTCATCTCCACTGATCTGTTGTCAAAAATATCAAACTGTCTCTCTGCCATCAAATATTGTATGCCTTCTCACTCGCTCAAGATTAACTGAAGTTACCTACTTCCCAGCCAAACAGGCTAGCTCTTCCGTTCCTCTGCTGTGTCCCTTCTCTCCTGACTAACTTCCTTACTCTTCTTCTGCTCATAACCTTGCTGCTATCTCACTCTTAATTTCCAAATCTGCCACTGCTACCAGACTCAACCTCCTCGATATCAGAAAAATCAGTCATTGTCTTCCTTTAAATACAGCTAAGCAACTAATCTCCTCCTTAGTCCTTTCTAGATCTGGCTACTGTGCCAGAAAGCTCTATGGCCTTCCCAACAATGCTTTTTCAACTCTCAAAAAAGTCCTTAATTTCGCAGTCTGCATACTTTTCACCCCTTCTCCCTTTACTGTGACATCCTCTGCATGTTGCCAGATTGGCTGGCTATCCATGAAACAAAAGGCTAAATATAAACATATTCTCTTCATCTTTAATACTGTCCATGGACTCACCCCAGCCACCTGCCTGCTCATCTCACTCCCTACTCTACTCCTCACTTGTTAAGATCATCTTCAGTTCACTTCGTTGTCACCATTTGAACTCTCAGTGCTCTCTCTCATTCCCACCCTCTCTCTCTGTTTCTGTCTCTGTCTCTGTCTCTGTCTCTCTCTCTCTCTCTCTCTCTCTCTCTCTCTCCTTGCTTCCCTACTCTTGAATGTTCTTCCTCTCCCTCTCTGAACTACTCCAACTCTACCAGTATTTAACTCCAACCTCAAAGCTCCCCTTCGGTCTGAAGGACCTGTTTTCTACCACTCTACACTACTGCATAACCCTGTTTTCCTGTCTCCCACCCTTCTTGGACAAACCTACACCACATTTCCATCACCCTTCCATCCTTAATTCAGTAGTTTTTCCACCATCCTGTTCCTATGTCATTCTGTTCTGTCCTCATCACTGGTTAATGTTTCCACCTTCACCTCATCTGGGCTTCAAGTCACATTCTCTCACCCCATTGTAAAAGACACATGTCCTCTGCTCTGTTATCAATGGTAAATTCTGTAAGAGTTTTTTTTTCTCCAAAAATGTTATTGTTTTCTCTGTAAATTTTATAAATAAATACACAAATAAATATATATTGTCTTGAAATGTCTTTACTATGGGTGTAGTAGAAGGGGAAAACAGATCAACCCCTTTACTGCTAAGGTGGTATGAACAATGTACTCTTGAATTGAAATCTCCATTAAAATAAATAGTCATACATAAAATAAAGCTATAATAATTATAATTTGTATATAACCCCTAAATGTCTTAAAAATGCTGCTTTTAATTCCTGAACACTTTAAATAAAAAGTGCATCATTACAATTATGCAAACATAATGCAGCATCATTGTGAATCCTGATATTATATCAAATAAGGCCTTAGCCATTTTCTCCCCAAAAGAAAAGTACAGATAATTATTAAACATGTGAACATTGTGACCAGAACCTTAACCTACACCAAAGTTTCAATGACATTTCTTGTAAGGGCTAAAACAATTTATTCTAAATTCAGAATGAAGACACAACTTTGAATAATGTATCAGAGAAGATTAATTATTTATGCATGGCCTCTCAACTTGTTTCTCCTATTGAAGCACTCTGTATCTTAGAACTACCATAACATGCTATAAAACATTGGCATGTTCAGTAAGTAAGTACCTGCAAAACCCCACTTTAGCAAACATTTGCTACAATGTGAATACCTACGAAATCTATCCTTCACCATAGATGCTACATCTACTTATGTACAATGAATGTTGGAGCACATAACAAAGGTGAATTGCATTTTCAAAAAGTACCCTACAACCCTCAACTGGGCCTGCTCCAATATATTTTAGAAAAACACTATTCTACCTTAAAGCACCACTTGCACTGCCAGAGGTGAGCCATGTCACCTGTCTTCAAAAACTGTTTTTCCCTAGGTCTCTCCCTCTCCCCAACAGCCTGAATCTCCCACTCTCTCCTTCACAGTGTAGGAGATTTTGTCCTATTGGGGTAAATTCGGGATTTGGCGGTATTTTCTTACTGTAAAAATATTGGCGGTATTTTGGTAGTAAACTAGTCTGACATTTAGAGTGGGTCTGGTATCACACTATTTTAGTGACCATACCTTTTTAACTTGTATTGGTAGTAATTTTAGTGGTGTCTTGCGTTGTGGTATTTTCAGAATTATCTTATTCATGTGGTATAGTGGTGAGCATGTTTTTTTATACTATAACCCCATTATAAAACAAAGCTTTCCTTTTTATTAGAATACCGTCTATATGTCTGTAGAGAGCCCCACACTTAGATACTTCAGAGAACCCAATGAGTTTATTCAATGTGCCACCTATAGTTTGTGGCTGCTATTACTGGTTTATGTACATCCTGTAACCTATGTGCCAGATTAGGCACTTCTTCCCATCAGCATGCAAGGAAGGAAACACTCATCACACTGCACACAATGTTCTACTTTGTATGTGTCTATTACTGATTTTCTCTTATTTGTTATTTTAGGTACAGTGATACATTGGTAAATACACTACTGCACTGGTATAAACCTCCCCTCTGTACTTCACTTGCATAAATGATTCACAGATGCATGAATGACACTAAAGTATGAGTTGTTTTTTTAAATATATATATATATATATATATATATATATATATATATATATATATATATATATATATATATATATATTTTGCATTACATGCTATTTACAAACCATCAAAACTTACCATGTGTTATTTACAGCATCATCTGCAATATAAAAGAACAAAACAGAACAAGGAGGTATTTTGCAAACATGAATTAGTTCCCACACTTTGAATATAGAGAGAGAAATACACATATAATATTCCTATCCTCCCTACACTGCAATAAATCTTAGCCACACGTACGGCATACAATCTGTTCCTCACTTGGCACACGTCTCTTACCAAGGCCAGTAATCTGAGATTCCCACATGACCTCGCTGTCTTTTGCAGTCCCAGTTTCAGTGCAAAACTCCTCAGTAAATTTGTGCGGGGAGCACCAACTGATTATATTCACAGTCAGCGCCCGACCCTCTTGAGACAGCCCAGTCCATCTATCTCCTGATCCCAGCATGAACTGTCAACCCTCCTCCTTTCTCTTTCTTGGGAAACCTTTGACTCAGCCCTTTATTGACGTGGCTTGTCTGCCTACAATGTCTACCAATCATAATAAAAAGAATGTGATCTGTGCCAACCTTCGTTTTCAGAACAATTAAATCTTCATGTTCAGAGTAACTGTTTCATTTTGCTTCCTGCATCTTGCATATTTTCTGTTCTCCACAAGCTGAAGAAAACACTAGTGCTCATTTTCTCATGTAAAAATGAATTTTAAACAGTGCACCCAACACATGTACTGTACCTCATTTTGCATAGAAGACTACATTATCATGTTAGAAATTAGAACTTAGTACTTTAGTTAGGTTAGTAATATTAGTCAGTTATGTATTCTAATGTAGTTTTCACACATGAAGTATACATTGTGCAACTCATTATTTTAACCTGGCAGCACACTACGTTTTTCTATGTGTGCTCTCAATATCTGCAGTTTCAAACTGGGCCTGGCTGTGTACTTTGTATGCTAGCAATAACGCTATATATCATATACTGGCAAAAAAAAATGCTATATTACATACTGGCAAAATGCTATTATATGCTGGCAAAAATGCTATACATGTCCTTACAACAGCATATGGGTAATGTATTTGTCCAGTTCCCTGGGCTGCACTCTACTCAGCAACCTGTTTCTTTATCTCCCCAGCCACATATCTCTTCATCTCCACTGTCACATTGAGTGTCTCCTACTGACTCTACCTAACCCATTCTTGGGGGTTTCTCCTTTCCACACTATAGAGGTGACCTGTGTGCATCTGTTCAAGTTCCGTGAGTGGTAGATTTCAACCATGCATAACACTCAATTGTATTTAATTAATGGTAGGTGATAAGGCAAAGCCACCCAACTGCTCAAATGCCAGTTGGTGTGAACTTGAGGATACTAAAAAATCCAACTTGGGCATGGGCAAAGCATGCAAAGCCTGCAAAAGAAGGCATGGAACTTCTGATCCTCGTATATTTCTTATTATCCGAGAGGAGTGCCGTCTTCTCCAGTGGGAACTTAGGAGTATAAAACAATAAACACAAACATGAATGTTCACTGGGGATTATTCTATACTTATTTATACATTGCTTGAAGACTAAGCCTCCTGTACCTCCAAATGGAGGTTACATGGTTGCAACCTAGTGTTATACCATGTTCAGCAATACATCAACAAACAATAAGCAAATAATCATAAACAATATAGCAACAAAGCTTAACATATATAATGTTATTTAATTACATAAATGCATGCAATTTTGAAAGATTCAATGAGACATACAATAGCAAAAGATCAATACTATCTACCCTTCCTGTACAGTGTGGATCTCTGTTACATTTGTTCATAAGGATGTAATCAGATCTCAGGGTAACATCTACCCTTTTTCTTAAAGGCATATGAATACTATTGTACCACTTTTCTATTCTGGTACATGCTTGTTCACCCTCTTCTCTCTCCTCACACACCCTGTGAACATGGGGTATGTGGTTTCCTGACTCTCCATTTCCCCAGAACTTCTCTCAACCTCCCCTGGGACTTATGTACTCCCCTGATTCTTAATCTCTCTCACCAATTCCTGCTTATCACATTGTACCACATCCTCCAGCTTAGGCACATCTACATACAGTGCCACCTTCACTACTCAACTTCATGGGTTTCTTTTTCCCCTTCCTCCAGGGACTTTCGACCAGGGACTCTCGACCCAGTTTTTTGGGTCTTTCTCTTCCACTGCCCACTCATTCTCTTTCCTCACACTCTTTAGTCTTCCTCTTCCCATTTCCCTGGGTCTCTCTCTTGCCAACAGCCTGAGTCTCTCGCGTTCTCCTCCACAGCAAATTGGGCATTTCTTTCTCTAGTCCCATATGTTTTCATCTGCTCAACTACCTCTCTGTTCATCTCCCAAGACCACTCTTTTCCTCTTACCAGTCTCCTCAGTGTTTCCTCCAACCTCCTCCTAGCCCTTCCGTATGGCTCCTCCTTTCCTCAGCCTTCTTTAGAGATGGTTTGCGTGCATCTGATTCTACATTTAAAATATGGGTGAGTAGGGGATGTGAACCACAACTTGCACCCAATTGCATGTTAATTAATAGTAGGCAATAAACTCTCCCCACCTGCTCTGTGTTATGAAAATGAGGGTACCCCAAAATCCTACTACAGCACAGACAGAACATTCAAATATTACTTTTCATAGCAATGTATTGTCTTTTTCTCTTAGGTAAGGCTCTGTCAAGCCCAGTAAAGGATTATTGTTGCCGCAGTCTTTAAATATGAAAATGTCCATTTCCAGCATGTCCTGAAGAAAGACATAATAATACTTTAGTGTCCGTCCTACCAATTCATTGTTAACTTCCTCTGAAACAGAGGCCTGGTTGGATAAGTTAATTGGACACATTGGCTCGGGAACATGCAGAAGTAAAATCAGTATATGATGACATTTTACAGTGCATGAGATCTTTTTTCCAGTGAGAAATCTGAGCAGGGTTTCATTGTAATAGGGCTTTGCTCTAGGTAAATGAGGACATAACGGTAAGACTTAGCCGTGTTTGAAAGAATATTGGAACAATGCATCAACAGTTGTAAAGTTTTCTTTGACTCATCCTAATTTAGATATAGAGTATAACTTCAATGCAGAGCTTTTTGTTTGTTTAGGTAGATCAACTGCTTTCTTCAAATGTCTCAATACAACATGTTTTTTAGTAAAGTTTGACAATAAGGGAATTGGTGGCTCTTTGCTACACAACCCAATTTATGACTCCTTAATAATGAATATTTTAGTCTTGGTAGTGTCAAGCAGATTTGCAACATTGTTTAATCAACATTTCACAGAATTGCTGGTTATTTTGTAAAAGATATGTGCATTGTCCAAATGATGGCTGCTAAATTATTACAAGCATAATTATATGCATGGAGTGCCACCTTGCAAAAAGAGATTTGACCAGGCTTTCATTCTCTGAAAACCTAGCAATTTAGTCTAATGGAATTGGTCAAGAGATATGAAATTATAATGATTACGTTTGGCAGAAGGCATTTTATCAAATCTGAATACATTGTTAGAGCACGCAAACACCAAATTGAATATAATATCTCATGAAAAGACTCAAGTCAATATGTTGATGGGGTCTACAATTAACCACCACAACAACAAAGAGCTCAGTGGGAAATGTAACAGCTACGATCATGCATTTTTTGGCTCTGTCACGTTCTAGTCGATTTGTGAACTGCAAGAGTTACATTGGGGAGCGGATTCATATGTTATTCAAACAGGATTTCTGCAACAGCTTGGGCAAGATACTTTAGCACAAGCTTATCTGGTAACTGGAGTGCATATCTCATACATCTGTTGTGTTTGAATTCATCAATTTGAACATTCTATTGACATTCTGAATATTTGGACCCCACAATTGAGAAAAATAATGCTGTCAAAGGGAATGTATGTCAGGTGAATGGAGCATAGCACACTTTTAAAAAGTGTGAAAAAAGGTCAGCAATTTCTCAAAAAAGAGAAACAAATAAGGTGCAATATTGTCAATTTTCATTAATGACATTTGGAATTTGACATGTATCCCCATGTTGATTGTATTGAATCCAATTAATAGATTGAATGCTTCAGTTAAGGTATCACAATTATGTTGTAGAACACCCTATTGATTGGAAAAAGATTGAAGTAACCATATGCATATTCATATTCTCACCTTGTGAGAATTCTGAGGGGATTATCACATATATCCCTCCTCGAACCACCCTCAATTAACCAAGAGGAATGCAAGGCTGTCAGATCCCGACCGTGAAGGCAAATCTAAGAGGCAGGATCACTTGGCAGGAGGGTCCTTGAAAATTGGGGAGAGAGTATCAGCGGGTGAGACACAGTATCCTCCCTTTCCTGACAGTGACATTATTTATCCTCCCTCAGCTTTTGTAGGATATTGTCATTCTTATCCTACTTTTTCCCACAAAGTGAAGGCTAGTACTTGGAAGAAGAAAATATCCCAAGAGTAATGCAGGTTACCTATTGTGAGTGCCATTATTGTACTGTGAAGATGGAAATCATCCCAAGAGCAATGCAGGTTACCTATGACGAGTGCCATTATAGTACTGGGACGAAGATGATAATTATACATCTGAAGGTCCAGCATGTCGCAATAATTGGCTTGATTGTGGTCATGCAAACAGGCAAAACTGTGTACATCTGAAACCACTTGAAGAGGCACAGGTTTATGAAAAGAGAGGTGAAGCAGGAGTAGCAAGAGCAGCAGCAGAAGATGCCGCAGGAAGACCAGCACAGCTCATGGGTGAACCAGAGGAGAACAGGATGCCGAAATGCCAGAGGAAGACCCTGTCTGGTGAAGTGTCGATGTGTGGCGATGGAGTCCTGTCTACAGGAAGCCGGAGTATGAGAGCAGGAAGGGAGCCATGAAGTTGGGTGGTCCCTTTCACATGACCAAGAAGTGCTTGTTCCCCTGAAGTAAGTAATCCTTTAGAGGTGTCTGAGGGGCAGGCGATAAGACCCTGCCTCAAGTCCCAGAACGCAGCTGAATACAAACAAGAATGCAGCAACTGGTGAGTTTCAAAGAGTTGTACTGAAACCCGGTGTGCACAAGAAAAGCAAAGTCATTACAATGTAGCAGGAGCTCTTGCGTGCACATCTCCGAAAGCCTCCATATGAATTTGATTGAAAACTGAAAGTTGTAATTTGTATCTGGAGTGCTTGCGGGCACCTGTACATCTCTGAAAGCCTCTATTTGAAATAGACTAAATGCATTGAATTTCAGAAGTGCTTGCGTGCAACCTGCACATCTTCAAAAGCCTCCAATTGAAATAAACTTTTAAGATCCTGGCAGTGTAACTGTGAAGCCGAGGGGAGCTAGCAAAGTGGGAGAAACATACTCAATGAGCAGATTTCTGTTAAACCAGCAAACCCACATTAAATCAGCAGAGAGAGAAAGCATTGCCAAGGTGGCAAGAAGTGAGGCAAGGACTGCTTGTTGTGTGACCTGTAATGGGTTGGCCGTGTTGTTCATAAGCTACGCCTAGACCAGGGAGGTCCCAGCCCATCCAGAAGGAGGCTAGAGATTGGGGAAGGGAAATCCCTGACCCCTTGACATTTGTGTTAGGAACCAAGGAGAAAAGCTTAGGGAAGAGCCCTGAGTGCCCTTGGAACTTAGTTATGAACCGAGGCGGGAAGTTTAGGGAAGAGCCCTAAGCTCCCTTGAAACTGTGTTTATTGTGCATCTAGTTTGGGAAGAGCCATGAGCTCCTTTGTAACTGTGCTCGTTGTGCATTTAGCTTGGGGAAGAGCCCTGAGCTCCCCTAGAACTGTGTTCATTGTGCATCTAGCTTGGCAAGGGCCCCAAGCTCTCTTGGAAATATATGCATTGTGCATCTGAACTTGAAGCTTGGGGAAGAGCCCTGAGCTTCTTTGAAATTAGTTTATTGTGCATCAGAACTTGACGCTTGGGAAAGGGGAGCCTGAGCCTCTTTAGACCATTGTGCCTTTGAACTGTATCCTAAACATGAAAAAGGGAGCTAGAGATTGCTCCAGTCTTTTACTTTAAAACACTATTTTGAGTTAGAATAACCCTACACTAAATGAAGGTGTTGAATGTTAGGGCTAACATAGGTTGTGACACAGACAGATTTTTATTTTGGACCTTCTGCTTGTTTTCTTGGTTTTGGAGTATGATACATTTGACTTAGGCATTCCCTCAGTTGGTGTTAACTAGGGCTGTGCCGAATAGCATATTTAGTATTCGGCCAAATACGGAATAGTTTGTGAACCATTTGGCCGAAGCTGAATATGAAGCCGAATAGTTGCTTTAATTAATAAATCATGTTCCAAACTTGAAAAAACACACTGCATTCTATATGTGTATTTCTCTTCATTGTAATCAATGTGGAATCTTTATTTAAAGTATAAAAGCCAGAAAAAAGGCAGATTTAACCTTCATTGTCTGATTGCTCCGAGTAGGTGTAGGGTGTTATCTCTTTGCGTGGTCTGGGGAGGTGGGAGGCCATGCAGGCATTTCTGTTTAGTAGGGATGGGCAAGCAGAATTCCAGTTAGGGGATATGTGTTGTTAGTGAGGAGGTGGAATGCCATGTATGGTATTTGTGTAAGGGGTTTGCAGGCCACAAGTGGGAAGTTTGTGGAGGTGTTGGAGGGGCAGGATGCCAGTAATGGGTGCTTGCAATGTATGCCGGCAGAGTGTCAGCAATGGTGTCTTTGGTTCCAAGACTTACATGCTGATTTTGCCAGTTCAGCCAACGTTTGCCACTTGGAGGCAAGCCGGACCCCAGGGCTCGGCCCTGACTTGGCCCATCCCAGAAATTCTCTGGCTCTCTCAACTCTACATCCTACAAATTCCACCAACAAAGCATAGCTCTCTGATTGTCTCATACAGAGTCCTCACACCTACCTTCACCCACTGTCACACACTGGCCCACTTTGGAACTGGAGAGATTATCCAACACACATTCCTCTGAGAGGCCTGTTAGGTGGGGACATATTACTCTGCCTGACATAACTCAGCCCTGCTAGTCTACATGAGCATAGCCCATAGGAACAAATGCTGCTCACTTTTCACCTATCCTCACCACTCCTTCTCGCCAATACACAAACATATACACCTTATCATTCCTGATAAAATATCATATAATGTTAAACTCAGGACTCAAGTCCTTAAAAATGGAAAAGGGGGACTATGACATACGCAATGGGAAGTGACCTGACAGGAACTGAATGTATCTTAAAGTGAAATGTGCACATTTCTTTCAGTTTGTCTTTCCTAATTTAAGAAAGTGGACATTGCATATAAACAGTCACCAAAAGAAAAGATTTTCTTGTATTGTTGCTGGCTAAGTATAAAAGGTGAGCACCTTTCATGTCTAAGAATATGTACAAAACATGCCCTAAAGAGCAAATTATAATATAAAATATTTTACAGAGGGGTGATAGCAATTTGTCTGGTTTGGTGGCTAAGTGTCTGGTCTAATTCTATTCAGTTTTGCAAACTGATGTCTGTATTTTCCTTTCTGAGTTCTTGTTGCATTGTATTCAAATGAGAATGACAAAGTATTCGGCAAGAGCAGAATAGCAAAAAACTATTTGGCCATAGCCGAATAGCATTTTCAGCCGTAACTCAGCTGAATACTTACTCGAAGCCGAAGTTCACTACACCCCTAGTGTTAACCCCATGGTGACAAATTGACTTCTGCTATTCAGGGATACAGGGATCAGTAGGGGCTAAAGTGCCTACTCAGGTCTCACACTTGTAAAAGCCATCTTACAACCCAGTCATAAAAGTAAAACAGGCAGAGTTAAGACATATAACTTGTTAGCCTTTTGAGGTAGCGTGGACCCGAGGGAAGGGTGCACTCTCAAGTGGGGTATGCATGTGAAACAGTAGCAACCCAAACAGAAAATTGTAACAGTCTGAAACAAAGTAATGGCCAATCAAGTTTCTATAAAAATATGTATACTTTATTAGTACCCGGCGAGAGACAAGCAGAATGCAACACGCATTCTGATTGGCTCTCTCCGGGTCGTTACCCGGCCGAGAATCCCTCGATTCTCTGCTGGGATTCCAGCCTCCTTGTACACAGCGGGGGGCGTGGCAGCCCCTCAGCCAATGAGGAGGCACGAAGCGGGGCCATCCCTGCTCCTAGCCTACCCACGGCTGAGAGGCTACATTCGCCCCCCGCCGGGGACTCAGGTAAGGTGGTTTTTCTTTCCCTCCCCTTTCCTCCCTCCTCCTTGCCCTCCCCACCCCACTTACCCTCTTGCTCCTTTGTCCCCCGTGAGGAACGATGGCAGCCTCCAGCCGTGTGGAGTCTCGGAGCGAGGCCATCCCCGCTCCATGCCTCCACACGGCTGGAGGCTTCCATTTTCCCCCGTTGGGGACGCAGTTAGTTTTTTTTTCTTTTTTTCTTTTCCCTCCCTGCCTTTCGCCCTCCCAAACCCACTGAACCCTCTTCTCCTTTTTTTTCAGAAGAGGACGCGCTGGAAAAACCTCTGTTTCCAGTGCATCCACTCCTGATGGCTGGCATGGAAAGGGAAAATGGACTCCATTTTCCCTTTCCCAGCAGCCATTTTCTTGGTCATTTTTTTTTGTCCCGAAATGCTGCAGCGGTTTGGGACAGAAAAATTGCTTTTAGTGCCCCAGTCACGCAGATCTTGTGGGCCCGGGTACTAAAAGCAATATGACCTAAACGGGTCTATAACTATTGGCCTTAAGGCATTACCTGAGTTGGTAATGCCCCCGCGGCTCGGGACATATTGCTTAGATGAAACACACCATGTACAATGATAACTAAATAGAAAAACAAATCTTTAAAAAAACATTCTGTAGAAATAACCCAGCATATGCAAGATATCAAGATGCAGCAGTCTGGGTAATGATACAGGGGAGCCACAACTATAAAACTTAAGTTGCAAAAAGGGTTAAATGTGACCTAGCCAGTCTAGAGACCCCCAAAATGAACCAGTGGGGCAGTTACTGGGCAATAATACCTTTGAAGTGTCATGGTGGTTCAGCAATGGCAAACCAGGCTTCTTAGTGCTGTTTGACAGTTCAATACAGTTTGAAATGTGGTAGTCACAATGGTCAAGCAGCAAGGAAATGTTAAAGTGTAGAAACTACAAAGCATACTGAGGCGATGTGAATCATGGATGTCTACAGGTTTGGTTCATCAGTTGAGGTTTAACGTCAGAGGGGCTGTTGATGGGAACCGCAGGTGAGTTTGTTTGATGCGGGAGCTCAAAGGATACAGTTAGGGAACACCTGGGTTGTTTCAATCACTGACTCGTTTAGCGATAAAGAAGCTGGGGGTTGAAACAACGGTTTGAGCAATGCAGGTACAGTGGTACATCTTTGTTCATACAGAGGCAATGATGCATTTCCAGAAGCCGTGGTGCAACAGCTAATGGATTTGAAGGTGTGGGACAGCAATTAAAATATTAGTATTTGCCTAAGGTTGTTCCTGCGGTCTCCTTTTGGATCAAACAGGGTCAAATGAGCTTGAGTTCCAATTTGCTGTGGTTTGACAATGAAACTACATGATTACTGGCTATCATGACTCTCAGTTGCTGTGAGTCCTACTCCATTGTCTCTTGGGTCCCATAGGTAAGAGGGGTTGCTGGCACACACCTTCAGAGGTTCTTCCGCACAGTCAGGACCTCGGCAGCAAATTGACAGAGATGCAGGTCTTGTTCCAGCTGCAGTTCACCCCCAAAGTTCCCAGGAGATGGTTAGGGAACAGAGCTTGCCTCTGCCTTGGACCACCTGCCATTGCCTCACAACTGGATGCCTTTGGAAAAGACTGCTGACTCAACAGATTCCAACACATTTCTTTTGAATGTTTGAAGTGCAGAGATGATTCAAAGAAGGACTAGAAGACCCCTTATTTTCAAGGTAAAAGTCTACAGGGGATTGGTCAAATGCAGGCCTGATTTAAGGGTCCAAGCCTTGTCCTTGGAACAAGTGGGCTTTGCCTTTTGACATCCATCCAAAGGGCTTTGTGCTACAGGAGGTGGAGTGGACAAGAAGAAAAGATAGAGGCAGAAAGCAACAAGATGTTGGAACCTTCATCTAGTTCTAAGGAACTCCCTCTGTCTACACTTACTCACACATCTTCTCTTCTCAATATAATAAAAGGCCCTTTGGATATGCAGCACCTTAGTGTTAGGCTACTCCTTTTGTGATTTTGTGTGCCCTTTGATGACTACTCACATGAGAGCTTCCTGTGTAGCAGCTGTCTCTCTGGGGAAGGGTGTTATGTGCCTCACAAAGGAACAAAGAGAACCAGCAAAGGCAGCCTGGCTAGGGTGTGCATATAAACCTTCCACAGCTGAACTGAACTGGGCTTACAAGGATGACCCATGTGTGATATCAATTTGATGTGGCTTGGAAAACTATGTGAGATACCAGCCACCTTACCTCAAACTCAGGTGTTGTTTATATTTTGCCAATAGGAGAGCATACTCATACATAGTTGTCTAGTGTTTTGAAAAGGGGTGCATATGTCAAATTCAGCCCCTGCACTGTAGTCACTTTGGCTGTCACTAAAGCTGTCAAGCGGGAACCTGTGACCTAAACCTGCTCTCTGCCATGGAGCGCAGGTGCCGTAATCAGGATACTGATTCAACATGGCACATATGTACAGTATGCATTTGGCATGTACATTTAGGAAAGGGGGACCTGGTTAGCAAGTCATCCTTTCTGAAATGGAATTACCTGCATAATATTATTAGTGAATAACATTGTTTTTTTAAATCCTGGTCTTCTATACCCTTCCCAGGTGGCAATTCCTCAAACCTACATCCCTCCTTAAGATAAAGAGCCTGACCTTTACACTATTCTGTGCATCTGTGTGTTCACACACATATGCAGTTAATATACAATCGTCATGGCGCTGATTCTCAACAATGTGTTTACTACATGCAAATACATCTACTTGTTGCAGATGCTTGTTTTGAGATTCAGGACCATGCAGTTGTGGGAACAGGTTGGAGACGTGGCATGGCAGGGGCACTTAAAGGCACAATCCGATTCTCATTGGGATGCACTTTGAAGTGTGCTTGTCCTGGCCTGCTATCCCTTGCCAGATTACATGGGAAAATACAATTGTGTGTGAGATGTGTAATATCCTGTGACAGTCCCATGCAAACAAATGAAACATTTAGGCTTGTTTGAACGTTTCTGTGTATTCCTACATGCTGCCTCCCAAACAGAGCTTGACTGGGAGGAACTGCCTTTTCAGGGAGTGGACCCTAAAGGCCCTTCACTATAGGTGAGGTTAAGGCTCCTGGTATCGATGTCTTCCACCGACGTGAGTGAGCCCAAAGAATTAATACATTAATTAATACTTCAAGGGATTGACTGTGTGTGTTCAGTTTTTGTACCTGCCCCATGCATTTAGTCATAATATCCTTCCAGAAATAAGATTTTGTAACAAGCAATGGGTGCATGCCCAGTGCAATTTGCAGATGCACTGCACACTCACTGTGTGCAGATTCTTGTGAATCCAATGATGTTTGATTACACATGTAATTCCTTTTATCTAAATTATCAGATAACACGTTTATTATTTTATTCACCAGATTATTTACGTTGTATAAATGTAAGTGCATTGTCGATCTCATAAATACAATAGCCATGTTTCAGCAAAAAAGTATAAATAGCATTTTAAATTAAACCACATTGCAATTATATTAAACATGATTACCCATGTAACACTCTAAAATAATTCATACAAGTTATTTCCTATGAATCTTCGCTTTGAATGCCCATGTGCAGTTGATGCCTATTTCAGAATTGTGTTTTTCAACAATTCTATGCAATGTTTTTTTTTAAATGATTCAGACAATCTCTGTACACTTAAATAGGTATAGTGTGCAATTCAGTTCAGAATAAAAGTATGCAAACAAACGTTGCCATCTGTAGTCATTAAGCCCTTTTTTGCCGACCTACACTATTGCCAAATGCATTTTTACTGGTTGTTTTCCCCACTGTTTCTTTGAACACCAAATGCATATGGTAAATTGAGGTAGGTATATTGGGAGTAGGGGTAGAAATGGAGGGGTTGTTGGGAGGGGGATTCTACCCCCGCATTTTGCGGTAAAGAAAAGTGAAAAAATCAGCACAAATAAATTTGCAAAAGTGTAGTTCAAAATATTTGCAGCGAACATTCCTAGAACCCAAATAACATCCTACTTTGAGTCGCTCAGTGCAAGTCTGCCAATCAAGCCAAGTGCTGGCTTAGTTTTCTCCTTCACAAAATTGGGAAACAATTCTCAGCACTTTAGGCAAACATCAAAAACGGCAGCATCATCACAGTAGGTTTGTGGCAATGGCTGCTTATTGACGAATCAAGCCTCCTAAATATTTATAAATATTATTATAGGCGACATTTACCACTGCATAGTTAAGACAAAACCAATTTACAATCAACTTTTGACTCTTGGAAGAGATTTGGTTGAAATGTTCCTGCCACAGGCTCCCTCAAACTGGACATTTTGGCAAACAGAAGTTAAATCATTCAAATGTTATTAAGAAAAAAAGCAGATTTCAGCTTTCTTCCATCCGTTTCCCATGGAGATAATTATGAATTGTTGGAACACATAACGGAAAGACGGTGCAGGTTTGCACCATATATGACATAGCATTGTGCTACAGATGTGCCTCTTTTGGTTTGTGGTTAAACTTTGAAGTAGTTTTGAAATAATTAAATGGAGAAGGGGTGATGCCCTGTCCCAAAAAAACCTTTATATTTGCCCCTTGCTGTATTGCATCAGTGAGGATTTTTTCATAAATGAATAGTCACAATATTTTTCCTCAATGAAAACAGTTCCCACAGTCATCACGAATGAAGCCGAAAGAGGAAAATGCTAAAAATTATATTTGGAGGTGGGACAGGAGTGGTTTCTTATCAGTGTAGAGGTGGGAGTAGGAAAGAGAACCACATGTATAGTTGTAGAGTTGGGGATGGGCTGGGGAGCCCATCTGCTCCATGCAGTTTTCATCTTACTTAAGGAACCCTAGAGGATTATTGTGAGTTTCCCGCAGAAATGTAGCAAGACGTGCTAAAAAAAAAATGCATCACATGAACTGACAAGAGAGAGTGAGTCATAGGGGAGGGCAAAAACATTTACACAAGGGGGTCCAAGAAAAGTAGACGGGGGAATGTGGAGAGTTGGAATGGAAATGGGCAAGACTTTTAAATTCTCAAGCATCTTTCCACAATAACCCAGTGTCTTTTTTTTCCACTGATGAGAGCCATTTCACTGTAGATTCATGGTATTTTATGGTAAATGTACACAGTAAATTTGCATGGGAACTAAAGGAGGGTCCATAAAAACTATTTTAAAAATGTGGCTGAAACATGCAGTGGACCACCAACATTAGCACAGCGCCAATGTCTGGTGGAAATGTATAATACAGTTTTGAGGGGGAAGTGGACTTCGGCTGTAGGCGTGTCCTGCTAGCCACAGTCTTTTAACCGATTTGGTGCAACGGCTACAGTGGACACCACCAAAGGCCATGACCAGAGGCCCATCAGATTTCTGGCTTATTTTTATATGTGGACAGCAGGGTTGTTGCTAGGTCTGGAAAGGATCCGGGGCTACACTAATGTTGGGATTGTCAGGACTCGGGGCTAGCTAGCCTTTTGTTTGCAGACCCTGAGATTCTATCCGAGGCTACAACCAAAAGACCCGGCCATATAGCCCCCTAATCCACCCCCTAGCAATTCCTCTGGTGGACAGTGGACAAAGCGAAAGGCATGGCTGGTGGGGTCTGGTAAGTTACTAGGCTGGTGGGTTCATGCCATGGCGGAATGAGGGGCATATGGCCTAATTATGAGTACCAGTTCACTGACTATGGGCAGAGTGATAGGCCACATTCTTTTTGCCTTATTGTTGCAATGTAGACAGTGGGCGTGGCTGAAGGATGTGGCTTCCAGCTGTGACTGAAGGACATGGCCAGGAGTTGGCCTTGTTGAAGATAAAGGATAAGAAGACCTTTGAAATTCAGTGAAAAACATGTAGTTAATACAGGGTTAAGAGAATCCTGTTTGTCACAACATAACCCATGAAATTCAGCAAGTGTGGGAAGTGACGACTATCTTCATTCTGAGTCACCCACATTACTAAGTCCATGAGCACATACATTACATGACAGCAGGGATTAACTATGAGCTATACAATGGCATCATAAGGGCCAACTTTGGAGGTGATTCCGACATAAGGAGGTTATCACTTCCACACCTACTGAAAATATATGTATATCTATATACAATACCGTTTTTGTACAGTGTGAATGGTGCTGCAGCCTTCAGAGAAAACTGTTTTTCTTTTCTTGCAGTTCATAGAATGCTTTATGCAATTGTCTGCAAATTGTTCATGCTGTTCTTTCTGAATGCTCAAAAAGATAATGTTTCCAATCCTAATGAATTGGAGACAATTACCCAATTGAATAATGTGAAGCCAAAATGTTTGTAGGTATTACAGGCTGCAAAAGCTAACAAGAATATGTGTCTTGTACACATTAATCATTCCCTTCCTCCACAATAGTCTGGTAGAGGTTTGCAGACTTTTCAAGGAAGGCCAGCAACAAAGTACAATAGTTTTGCACAGATTTGAAAGAAATCAACTCGGAAGAGGCTCCTATCTCAATGTGTTTAGCATGATTAATTTAAAGGCACCGTACACATTTTTACACTTACGAAACATTATTTAATACATTGCCTTATACAGTATAAAACAAAGCAATGCTTGACTCAGTGCATCAGTTTTGTAGAGATTGTTTAAAGAGAGTGAGTTTTGAGCTTAGAAGATCTGTACATAAAGATACTTCTATTAGTGCAATCCCAGTTAAGGAGCTTAAAAATAGAAAAAGTTGTTGTTTACGTTGTAATATCCAGTTGGTGGTGGAGTATGTAAGGGATTTCAATCAGGCACACACCCAATTCTCGCCTAGGTTGTAGTGCACAAATTAAACCCTTATTTTATTTTTGTCTATAAGATCAATATTCTGAATGATATAACACTCATTTCACACCCTTCTCAAAATACCCCCCAGGTCACACTGAACCAGGAATCAGGCTAGTTTACAAAGGTAAAGATGCATTTATTTATTTAACATTCAATCACACATAGGTTTTATATAGATATGTATGGGGCAGCAATCACCCAAGGGTGACAATACAATTCTGAAAGATAAGCAAAGCATTTGAATTCACTTGTAAGGAGGCAACATCGAAAACACAAGAGGGAAAAAGAACAGTTTGTTTTACACACAGATAGTGTTTAGGCTAATGTTCCCCCTGCAAAGTTTTGTTTAAATACAAAGGAGCAATCCTACACCAATGTGAGTAATCAGCAAGTTTTCAGGAATGAAATACAATGTCTAGAGTTATAGGCAATCCTCCCTCGCAAACAAGAGAGAAAACCTTATTTTGGCAAATGACACTTTGAAAATGACAGGTGAAAATGGCTTTGTGAAATACTGCAAAAGGGTGCTTAAATGGATAGAAATTCTAAGAAAAGCAACACTTATCGGGTCCTGACATACATGAGCTATAATATAAACAACAATACACAGTTTAGATCGGTATGGGATGGAAGAGGCACTTTGAAATGGGAGAATGACACGTGTAAACTTGTGAACTTGTAAACTTGTGAGAGTCAAAATGTAGTTTCTATCTTTAAAACTGAAGGAGTTATAGATGATTGCAAAATAGGTGGGAAAATGAAAACAGAAATGCGCTTTTGAAAATGACAGATGGATTTGATTACGAACTATATTATGACTATGAAAAAGAGAATGCCACAGATGGATCTTACAGTCACGTGATCAGCGTAACCTGTCCTGTTGTGGATACTCTACTTCTTCCTGGGATTTACGTTAGTTATTCAAAATTACTAGGGAGTTATGGTTTTGGAACACAGGTAAGACAATCAGCGCATGAAGGATTCTAACAATGCTGGAGTTCTGAATTAAAGATGGGATGGGTTGAGATAGGGATAATACAATGCTGACATACTAAAGGTCACTGTCCTTCCTGTTAATACTTACAGAGAAGTTATTCAATTGGACCGTCAGCTCTGCTCAATGAATTGGATCTGATCTACAGGCAGCACGGCACCTCTATCGGAATTGGATCAGCAAGGTTGTTCTGGTCAACAGGACTGCACCTAGGCCTGGATTTGGAAGGGCCCCTTCTGGTTACTGGACACAGTAGATGGCAGGATGCAAGTTTTCAGCGGGCAAGTCTTAGTGGTAACAAGCCAAGCTGAATCAGAATTAAATCCCTTCAAGTTTGGGATGTTTGCAATTGGGTCAGGCTAGCAATAATTTTGCAATGCTAGATCCGTTTTTAGATCCATGGTCCCTTATTGGGTCCCGCTAAAACAGGCTGGTAAAACCAGCCGGTCCTGGTGGGACCCGCTAAAAGACCTCAAATAGGGCAGTAGGGGGTCAACCGCACCGACATCCTTACCGGTGCCGTTATCCCCCTACCATCAGGATCGGAATGACCCCCAAACTATCAGCTGCACCTGCTCAGAGGTATTCTTCCTTTTCTCACTTCACCCCAGAAGTTCACTGTCTCCGTAGCTCTAGTCCTTTCTAGGCTGGTCTATTGCAACAGCCTCTTACTAAATCTTCCTGCCTCTACTGTTCGACATTTACAGCTTATCCAGAACTGGACTTCAAGCCCAGGGATCGTATCTCTCCAGCTCTGAAATCTCTTCACTTGCCCCCCGTGGCTGAGAGGATCAACTTCAAGACCCTTTGCATCGTCCACAAGGCTTTCTGGGGACTCGGACCTCTCTACTTCCAACGTTCTCTTCCAAAACATCTTCCTTCTTGAGCTCTCTGCTCATCGAATTCCAACTGTCTGAGGGTGAGACGTTTCTCCAAGCAGAGAGTTGGGGGTAGATCTATCTCAACTGGGGTATCCCTCTGGAACAGCCTCCCTGCCTCTCTCAAACTTGAGCAGAACCATCTCCAGGTCCGAAAGCAACTCAAGACCTTCCTTTTCGCTTCTGCTTTTTCTCTTCCTCTCCCCTGCTGATGTACCTGACTGTGCCACGTACTGGTCAGCTGGTCACCCTCTGAACTCAGGCACATGCTCCTGCATGTCCAGTTGCCCTTGCACTGCCTCTGGGGTCCCCAGCACTTAAGGGTCTGTATCTGCAACCCTACAGTCCCTTCTCTCTGCACCTATGAGACACCCGCTGGCACACTTGTGAGTTAACTGCACTTCTCCCTTCCACTCCCCCCGACATGTCTCCTCTTCCCTCTTCCCTGCACTTACACAATCTGAATGACACAATGCCTAGTAAGATTGTTATTTTGTCCTCGTGTTTCCCGCTTCTTGTCTTGTCACGCCTAGAAACACTTGTGTACAGGCACATTGTAAATGCTACATCATATCATATCTATATATATTATAAATCAGAGTGTAATCATTATTATCGAGAGACCAACATAGTGTTTGATTTCTTTTACAAGCAAAATTGTCTTAATTCAGCTGATTAGCATGGACCATTTGCAAATTAAAATGTTAAATACATGACAAATGCACGATGTGCATATTTTATTAACTACACGATGCATGAAGTGACAGAAATATTAATGATAGCGACAGACCTGAAATATTCTTACAAAATATATCCATTTTCTCTAATATCACATTTCCATGTAAATAATTACATGTGAAATTATAACTCCAGTTTAATATTTGCCTCACTTATTTTGGGGAGCTAGTTCATAGCCAGAACATCCCTTTATAGCACAAACAAATTCAATGGGTCAACAGAAGCAACAAGTATTTTCCTGATGGGTGTAAGAAAGTGAAGGGCACCTATCAAACAGACTCTCCAATCGAAAAATGCTTGTCAAATGATTCTACATGGGTCAAGTGTGCTCAATATTTTCGCACAAAGCACAAACATATAAAAAAGAAGAGAGCATTTTGGGAAAACAAAGAAGCAAGAGATCCCATCTGACCGGAGAGAAGCAGAGTTGGCTTTCAAATGGATTTGGCTGATGGATAAATAGCTTTAAAGGTGTCTTATCCACACTGGAATACATGCAGAGATCTTGATCATAGCAGGACCAGATTCATTGAAATGGATTTTGGAGCAGGTGCACTCACTTAATGGAGAACCTATCCATTGGAGCAGCGTGAGCCCTGTTGGTGTTCTTACCTGCAGACACAAAAGTGAATAACTAATCCCCAGATAATTAAGGCATTGCCCCAAGCAATTAATGAAATCCCTGACAGCATTTTAAAGTATTTTTCAAGTTGGAACCCTAGGTAACTTCATCATAATTGGTATGTTCTTCTACTATTTTGGGATCTCTTTAAGCTTAGATTTCTCAAATTGGAAGGTGGAATGGCAAGTCCTCTGACTGGTGTCTGTGATAGTTAATAAAGCAATTGAAATCCATTCCTTAATAAACATATCTAACATAATGCCCCTCTCCGCCTTCTCCACTGTCACACCTGAAGAAGTTACCAGAGTTGTCTGCTCAATGAAGGTCTCTTCCAAAGAGGTTTGCCCTTGCTCATCCAGAACCATCAAGGACAACATTGTCTCTCTTGCCTCTGCACTCACTGATTTTTGCAGCCACTCTTTACCACTGGATCTTTCCCCCCTCCCTCCAGCACTCCTTTGTGCACCCCCCTCCTGAAGAAACCTTCAGCAGACCCTAACAGTCCATCCAACTACTACAATATTTCCATCTCCCTTTTCCTGGGGAAACTGCTGGAAAGGCTGGGCTTGCCCGAACTCAACTTACACACTGAACTTGCTGGTGGTCTCCACAACCATCAATCTGCATTCTGACTATCCAGAGGCACAGAAACTGCTCTCCTGAACACCCATGAAGAACTGCTTGCATCTCTGGACTCCAACCTCCCAGCTGTCCTCATCCTAATCAATCTCTCCTCAGCCTTTGACACAGTCAACCATTCCATCCTTATACAATGGCTCCACAATACCTTTGGTATCTCAGAATGGGCACTGGACTGGCTGACCTCTTTCCTAATTCACTGCTCATCTCAAGTCATTTTGGGCTGCTTCTCCTCTCCTACTTTCTTCAACACCTGTGGTGTACCCTGGGGTTCTATCATCTCCCCATTTCTCTTTAACATCTACCTTGCTCAGCTGGCATTCATCATCTACACCCCCCCCAACTTCCAGTGTTATGCAGATGACATACAACTCTTTTTCAAACAGCCTGCTGGTCCTCTTGCACATTCCATCATCCTTGATTGCCTAGCTTTCATCCAGTCCTGGTTCATTTCCAACAATCTCTGCCTCAATGCTAGAACAACTGAGATCCTTTCCATTGGGACCCCTGCTCCCTCCTTCTTCCCTTCACTCTGGCCTCCCTCCCTGCTCCTTCCTCTGAAGCCAGAAGTCTTGGAGTCACTTTCGACTGCTCTCTCTCCTTCTTCCCTCACACTCAGGACATTGCCAAGAAGTCCCACTTTCAGCTCTTCCTTGTCAAAGGAATTCTCTCTTTTCTTACTTTCCCACAGAAGCTCGATGTTACCCGAGCCCAGGTTTTCTCTAGGCTTGACTATTGCAACAGCCTCCTCCTGAATCTAGCTTCTTCCACTCTGCAACCCCTCCAGCTAATTCAGAATAGGGCATCAAGACTTATTCTCGGCCTTAAGCCCAGAGACCACATCTCTCCTGCCATAAAAAGTCTTCACTGGCTCCCGGTTGATGTACAGATTAAATGCAAATCCCTCTGGATCATCCACAAGGCTGTCTGGGGATGGGACCAGACTATCTTCATCGCTCTCTTAATAAATACTATGCCTCTAGACCTCGATGTTCTTCTGGCACCGACTCTCTTTGCGTGTTAAGCATTTAGCTAAACAGAGGGCAGGAGGTTGATTGTTTTCCTCAGCTGGCTCCTTCGTATGGAACAGCCTCCACGTCCCTCTGTGTCTTGATCAGGACTTTCTAAAATTCTGCAAGCTCCTTAAGACTTTCTGCTTTGCCTCCTCCTTCCCTTCTTTTCTCCTCTGCTAATCTCACAGTTGCTGAGGTTGGTGTCCTGGGCCCTTATGCATTCTCTGGGCCCCATGACCTTCCAAAACCAATTGCCCCAGCTCCTGTCTACCTTCAGCATTTACCTCAGCACACCCTCTGCCCTGGAAGCTTGCACTTTTACCCAACACGGCTCCAGGCTGTGTAGCACTTATCATACCTTGCACTTCATCTGTGGCTCACCAACGAGCACGGACACCACAGCACCTACCCCCACTGCCCTCTTCCTTGTTGAGCTTGCACATCCTGAATACTCACAAGGCATAGTAGGTTTATCATTTCCATCCTCTGTATTTAATATTTTTGTGTATTTTAATGTGTTTCATTCCCATGTTCACTCCCTTTGCCTTGTGAGTGCTTTAACATAGAATGTACCTGCTGTATAAGCACCTAACAAGCAAACAATAAATTAATAATAATGAATTGTTCTTTTATAACATGCTTCATAAAAGCAAGTGCTTTCTAAGCGCGGAATCGGGATTCATACCTGTGTTGCGCTGTGTTGTCTTGCTTTCAAGACAAACAAGTTGCCCTTGAGCTATCCTTCCTCTAATCCATCCTTGAGATGTTTGAGCAGGGTCTCTTGGGTTTTCCTAGTTACTTAGCTTCTGAGCAGTTTTTTAGGGCTCCAGCGAAGATTTTACTTGTGTTCTTAATGAATTCCATAATGATGGAATTGTGGCGTTCAAATACAGCCCACAGAAAATTAGGAAACAGCATTTGGCTGTGTTGGGTCTAACAATTCGGAGCCCTCAGAATATACAGAGCTGACTGGCAAACTGAAAAGGGCTGCATTTCATTCCCAACAGCCACATCAAAATGATATTTCCAGAGAAATAAGTTAAATTGGCCTAACAATGCAGAAATGCTTCTCTAAATGTGAAAGCACAATTTTGACTGGCAGACTGAAAGGGCAGGATTTCATTTTCAAACTGCAAAACAGAACAAAAGTGTTTCCTTTAATAAAAGAGAGAACACTTGGAAAATGTGTGTATTGTGCAGCTTAAAACCTGGAACATGGAATATGAAATGACACCGCATAAGTAAATTTAAAGGCATTTATTAAGGAAATGGGTCGCTTGCCACAACTGTTTTGAAGGAATCTGCAAAAAGGAACACTACAATTAAGTGTGCCATATGTGGGAATGACAAAGCTCTAAAATGAAAGGCCATCTTTCACTAAAGCATGAACAAATTAAAGGCACCTTTCACATAAAATAGAGCAGCATAGAAAAACAAAGTCATCTGCTTCTGGGATTGAAAGCAGCTGCTTACCAGTGAAACCCCAGTACCTGTGCTAGTTTAATATAAAGTATAATTTAAAGATGAACATTGATTGCATGGCGCAAGAGAAATCTGCATATGAATTGAGGTCAAGTATTAAAGGACGACCTCCTGTGTGAAATTAATTGGAACATGTAAAATCACCAGTTTCGGTTCAGGAGAATTGGCATCAGTTTCTGTTTAGGAGAAATGGCTTCAGTTTCTGTTCAGGAAAAATGTCTACTTTTTATGTTCAGAACATTCAAACAGTGACTTCCCCCTATCTTCTATTTATCTAAAATACTTTTTGAACTCACAGCAGTGGCCAAGAAGGAATTTATGGTTGGATGGGGCCTGCTCTCAAAGAAGCAAAACATGATTCATTAGCCCTGGGTGAACGAATGTTAATAGTTAATTGCAGGCAAAACCAACAAAGAAAGCAGATATCCAGATCTCATGATGAGTGGAAAAACGAAACTTAATGTGCAATGGAAGTCAAAATATGCATATATGTTTAAAGATTGCCATTAGTTTAGATGTGCAGTCATATTGTGTTCATTTTCTCAGGAACCATAAATCACACAGTTATGGTCCAAGTGTCATTAAAAAAGATGATGTTTAGGCCAATCATTTGATTTAACTCCCCTAACAATTTAACCTTGGGAACTAAAGTTATAATCTGAAAAGTCATGGAAGCTTCCATAAAATGTCACAAGCAGGCATTTTATAATATGTTAGTGCATGGAAATAAAGAACTGTGTGTACACTCTTGTGATACTACTACCTTTGATCAATTTTGCAGAATTCACAAAAAAAACAGCATTTGAACCTGCAGCATCATGAAGAGACGAGAAATGTTTCATTAATGTTGTCATGGGCAGGACATTTTACAAAATATTGTCACGTGGTTTTAAGTGAAAACATTGAAATGAGACAAAAATTTAATTTCAAGTGGAGGGACTTGCCCTTCCTTAATTTGAGCTTTGTTAACTGAAGGGGCTAATCAAAGAAAAGAGGTTTGGTCTTGAATAAGGGAATGAAAAATAGTTGTCCAATCAAAACTAATGACCAACGTGCTGGCATGTCATCATTTAGAGATTTTTGTGGGACTGGTGAAAGATTCATAAGGGGAAGCACAATGGAAATCAAGAGACTGCCTGACCTTAACTAGGTTGGAACCACTGATATGATTGCTGGAGTAAACCAGGAGAGGGGGCAGAAGCTGGGATATGTGGCCAAGGAGAAGCAAAATAGAGGGATTGAGCCTGGAGAATATCCATGACTGCTGTTGGATTCTGATGGTCCCTGTCATGTACCTGAAAGATTGCCTGAGCATTGATTTCCTAATCACAAACATAGAGATATGTATGGAAGTATACATGTCCAAACAAATCAAGTCTGGTGGGGATTTGTGTGACTGAATAGTTTTCCTGTTATTGATTGGGGTGGTACTGTGACCTGAGGGCATCCTCAATTCTTTCCCCCCTGTATGCTCTACTCAGTTGGCCAGAGAAAGGCCATCACTTTTGGATCCTGACCCTGGGGGTGGGTATGTATGGCAGGATCACCTGGGTGCAGGAGACTCGGGGGTGTGGAGAGGCAGTCCTTAGTTGAGACATGGTATGCCCCAATTCCTTTTCATAATTAACCCTCCATCCCTCAAGCTTGTGTATGCTATTTTCAGCCCTTTCCCTGTTCTTCTCTCCAAACATTCCCCAAGAAACCCCAGTTCAACACTGGGACGAGAAAAAAAAAACAACCATGTAGACACATCATCAGTTTGTTGAGACAAACATAGATCAGCCTCATTTTCTTAATACTGACACATATCAGCCTCAGCTGTGTACTGGGACAAGGAGCCGGACAGCACGAGTAAGGCAGAACTACTGTTCTAATGGTGAGCTGTCCTGTCTTTCCTCGACTCATCATGGTGGTGGGAAATTTTAAAGCCAACATCCTTTTGGAAATGGAGTCAGTTGTGGAGGCAGAGGCAGCAACTGGGAAAGCAACTCCAGATCAGTGGTGTGGCAAACGGAACGCTCGCAATCCATTTACAAATGCAGAGTTTATGCAGCAGGAAGCAAAGCTAAGGAACTCTGAAGGCCAGTAGTAAACTGTGAGAGGGAGACCAGCGTGACCGAGCAAAGTGGTTGCAAGAATCCTGAAGTGCAACATTGCTGGGGAGTAACACAATGAAGAGCCACTGGGAGAGGAAGAGAGGTGGTGCACAGGAAGGCGAGAAACCCATTGCTGCAGAGACCTCACAGAGCCATACGCTCTGACCAGTGAGTGTGGGAAACAACAGGGTAGCAGGTGATTATGTGATGAACATTGTTTTGATTATCAAATGAAATGACAACCTTTATAAGTACTTTTGAATACCAAGCAGATCAATCCCACAGACTTTTGTATACCGAACAAACTGAAAGTCATTACAACTATGTTTGGAGCAATTACAAGTACTTTTGAATTTCGAACGAAATGATGAACATTGTTTTGAATGAGCACGTTTTTGAGCACTTGTGAGTGGAGTGAAAGAAAGTTGGTAAAATTAGTTGATATCACAAACTGTTTTATCTGAGATGCAAATATTTACAAAGTGAAGAGAATACCTAGAAGGGTATGAGATATCAAGTAATTGGCCAAAACTAAAAGAGTTCAGTGAACTGCATGTTATGAGGAAACCTGCATTGGCAAGAGCCAGGAGAATAAAAGAAGGTATAACAAGTACATGGTGCCCAACCAAGACACAGTACAGTGTTAGAAGAGTGTGACACAGGTGTATGGAAATACTTTTGAAAGCAGCCAAGAAAGGTGTATCGGTTGCATGACCTGTAATGGGATGGACCATGTGGTCTGACAACTGCGCCTAGACTGAGTGCTCCCCTGTATGGAGAAACCAGTGAAAGTATCCCTAAAGAAGATTGTGTTTTGCAACAACCTCGTATGCAATGTTCAACTTAAGACATTGAACTGTCTATGTGAACTATTGAAAAGAGCCAAAACCAAAACAGCTGGGAAGTGTCCCAAGGAACTGTGTTGTTTTTGGAACAGCTGAAAGATTTGAACTCTTGGGAAAGGAAACGCCAGTATATTGTGAACTATTTTGACCTTGTGGAAAGGGAAGTTGATGACAAGCCAAAAGCTGGAAGAAGCTCTGAACTTTATTTTGAACACTGCTCATTTTGATGCTGACATCCCTACACATTGTATACAGTTAGTTTTGAGGGCAAGTATAGATTTTGGACAGACATTTGATTTGGACTTCCTGACACAGATTATCCTTAGTTTTCATTAGGTAGGGAAATCCCAACTAAGCATATGACAAGTTAGATCTTACACCATCCTACTTTTTAAGTTAATAAAACCTTTGTGAACCAAACTTGAATCTGTTGTATGTGTCTACTTCATGATGCCTTCACAGCACACAGCACACACAATAGATCTTTAGTTTTTTAGTTAACAGTAATTTAATTAATTTCAACATAGCCATATTACTTGGAGTGATTTTGTTGAAATTCAAAATTAACAACATTGCTTCCAGTGTGGATAGAAATATAGTCTGTACGTTAATTGGGTACTCCTATTTATGTTCACCAACCCCAGAATGTCCTCCAGGGATGGGTTCATTAAACACAACATCCCCTTCTGTTTCCCATTCCCCTGAACCCTGCCTTAAAGTAGAGGGGATCCAAATGATGAAACGAATACCTGTGTTTTTATGTGCTGAGACAGAACAGTGCCTTCCCAAAGTTAAACAGAGTGGGGAAACAGAATTAAAAGCACACCTTATACTAAAAGGGAGAAAGTGACTCATGGGAGACAGCAGATTTTGCCTTGCTTAGTGGTGAAAGAAAAGGGTTTCCAATGCCAATAAAATTGGTCTGAAATGTGTATTGTGCTATAAGACTGCCAACATTGCTAAGAGTGCAGCGCCATTCAAAATTATTTTTACATGTGATTAAGTTAAACAAAACTGCTTGCATTAACATGTTTGCATCAAGACTTAAAAGACAAAACGCTGTATACGTGAAATTGTTTTTACCAATAGAAATGTGTTGCATATTCTTCAAATCAAACTTCATATAAAGTACAGTGTCAGGCCTATGATCTTGCCATTTTTCAAGGTGCAACCTGCTATTAAAAGTGAACCCCATGCAAAGTGTTAAGACATGTTGTGGGGCTAATGAGTTTGTGGTCTGTGTTATCCTGAACCAACTAGTGTTTTTAATTTGCGAAATGAATTTTTAGGAAAGCAAATCATTTGAGCCTCAGAGTGAGGTGGCAAGATTTGTGATTTTGTACAGATATTCATTTTCCTATTCTTTAATAAATATGTATTCTTTCTATACACCGGCCTGCTTCTTGGCTTATCTGTGGTACAGGGGTGAGAGACCAATGTGGTACTATATGAATCACAGACAGCACTAGATTGAACCAAAAATAAATATTGGTGTGTCTCTTTTGTTTGGGGAGGGAAAGATTTCCCTTCATCGATGGTTGCTGCATAAATATCTCAAACATATTCTTTGATTTTCTTTTTTAGAAAAAGGCAGTATTAATTTGGTGTGGTTGGCAGATCAGGTGGATGGTGGCTGACTGAGTGTGGATGAGTGGATAGTGGCAGGTGAGGAGTACCATAGATGTGAGCGTGCTGTGCAGTATGCATGTACATGAGGACCTGTTGATGATTGCAGGCCCTCCACCAATCCTCCCTTTGCAGACTGTGTGTTGGATGCTGAAGCCTACAGGTATAAGGACATCCTGGCTGTGTATCGAAGCAAGGCTTTGCCACGTTTCTGTGATAGTGTGTCTAGATTGAGAATGGTGATGTTGTTAGCAATGTCTGCTGCCCGACATATTTCAGAGTGAGCATTGATGAGCACTAATCAGAATGAGATTGCATGACTCTGGTGGAGTGAGGATAATTAAGCTTTGCCTGTAGTTGAGCGTTTGTGGGTTGGAGGTGTGTGGGAGTTGGGTGCAGACTTGTTTGCAGGTGTCAATAAGGATGGGACAGAGTGAGTGAGGTTTGGTGTATTTGCTACTGGCCCACCTAGGATGGATGGCACAGGTTTTTTCTTTTCTAGGTCCTAACATTAACAAACTGGAATTTCCCTTTTCGTTGTCTGCCCTTCACTTTGGATGCCTCAATGACAACTGCTCTGGTATCCAAAAGACAAGACGGAAAAAAGGGACGGGCAACACATGGGTGAAGAAATGATCAGCAGTGATTAGCAGACAGCTGGGGTAGAGGTCACATGGCATTTACTTCCACTAACTGATCTGTTGCAAAAAAGTAATGATTAATAAGGTGTTTAAAATTGCAAGTGATCCATTATTATAAAAACATTAAAACTCAGCGTATTCATCTTTCCAAGATCAGAAGGTAGTACTCCACCTCCTACTTATGATTGCCTTCCTCCTCATTGCCTATGTTTAAATCCACCTTAGACATCCAGTCTTTGGCTACTTACTGCAATAAAGAAGTGGCACAGAGTAAATATTAGAGCTGTGTTTTTGATATTGCAACGGTTTCTCTGAGAGCAGACTTTTACCCATCCTCTTTGTAGCATCCTCTATGCAACAGAAGGAAATGAGCCCTTTAGTTGATGAAATGCTGACCGGGAGTCCTGGCTTCTTCTATTCCTAGCTTCAGGAATATACCCCACATGATAGATGATCCTCGACCGACAACTTTATCTACGTGTTTTGGATTTCTAAACATTTCTAACATAATGTAAATATAAAAGGAAACCTGAACACTGTGCTATTTTGTGTTGTTCCAAATTTCTCCTTTCCACTACATCCTGGTTTCCATAATTCAGACTGAATGAATCCCCACTCCATATTCTTATCTGCAGGTACTTGTTTACCTGATTTTGCCACTACAACTGTGTGGCTTTGCTGCTCCTTTGATATTTGTTATAAAAAAAGATCATTATTGTTCCAGCCTGAATTTTATTTTATATTATGGCATGTTATCGCCTGGCTGGCTAAGTGCATACATGTACATTTGTTTGGCATGCTCACCATGTAGTAAAGTTGGAATCCAAATTAGGCCTGTCATGTGACATAAACCAGCCCTGATTGGCGCAAATAGAGCAGGGAGTAGTTGTTTCAAATAGACACACATGCGCCTCTGCTAAAGCTCACACAATATTCTTGTATGTTGATTAAAATACTATCTCTTGTTGAACACAAGGGTGACCCTAAAACTTCAAAATGAGTAACGAAATGTGTCTCGACATGCTAAAAACAAAAGGTTCGTAAAATTGTATATGTGCTGTGGTGAAAATGTAGGTGCAGCTGGTTTGCTATTCACTGTGGCGGGTGTACATTTTGACGCTCAAAGTTAAAAAAAAAAGCTGGTTAATGACTACACTATTATGTTTGTAATAAGATTGTGGTGTTTGTGTGACATTAGTACCAGACTATTAGCCGACTATTTTGAACCTTGAATATAATCATATTGGACATGTCATGCATTATATGTGTCCACTAACTGCATTGACATGCTGCTAAACATGCTCAGCGAGATAAGCATTGGCCTCCGAGGTCTGTGTGCAAACTGCAGTCGCATGTTCAATTACGGAATGTCGACTGAGACCATCATCCTTTCTGACGTCTAGACTGGAGAATAATATACCTGATTGTTACAGAGCTTAGAAGCAGAAGGAATCTGGCATGAAATTATATAATAAAACATGATACTAGTACTATATTCAAATATCGCCTGGTTGCAATCATACAGTGATCTAATTCAAGAGTAACGTTCATGATCTGTATTATTCGGCATTCTGGCTGCCTACTCTGGATGGCCGCATTCTCCCTCAATCGCTTCATCTCACATTATTTTTTGCATCGTCGAGACCACAAAATAACTTGAGCAATAATTATAATGCAGTTTGTAAAGCCGCACTACAGAACAAGTGTAAATGAAAATTACCCCGTGAGAAAGCAAAGGGTGCCACGCCATATACCACTGTTCAGAATGCAGAATTATGATTATTTTATGTAAGCTCACCACCCCTGTGGCTTTAATGATAGCCTTCTCGAAATGTTTTGATCCTTCAGATATTCTATACAAATGGAATTGTTGGGCAGATATACTTTTAACACAAAAGACCTACTGGGATTAAGCCCATAAAATGCTGAGTAATACATGTGCTGAAGATTAAGATGAAATGCTTTGATTTAGCCTTGTTGAGTTTAAATTATGTTCTCGATGAGCGTACAAGTAGAGGAGCCATACAAATATTCCATGCTGCATGTGAGGAGGAATAATTTGAAAACAACTTCACTGCCAAGTGATTTTTTTAAATTTTTTTTATGAAAGTGCTAAGGCTGGAGGTCAGACATCCCAACATGTCGGTGCATCATTTTCTTTCGATATAAAATCCCATCCCTCCAGCCAACTGGACTTGATATAATAATATCACTACCTCCTGCTATGTAGGCATATGCACTTCTGCCTGCACTACTCTTATTATAATTGATTTCTGAATTCACAATTCAAATTCCAATGTAGTAGAAATCAGTTCCAAAAGCTCACTTGTTAGAAGCTTTTGAAAGAAAGTAGTGATGAAGGAGAGCTGAAGAAAAACTATTTCATTTATGTGCCCAGTTTACAGAAATGTAGCACTGGTTGAAGTACAGTTGTGCAAGGTATTAGCACAATGGCAAATTCCACTTGCAGCGATGGCAGAACAGCAGATTTTGAAGAAACGGATCAAAGTCTTTCAGATTTCGCTTCCGCGGCTAGCAGAACAACATTTTATAATTTCACCCAACCCTAGTCCCATATGTTTGCTTACTTTGTAAAGTCACCCTTTCGTCTTCCAAACATGTATGTCTGAAGCTGAAGGTCTGTTTTACTTCACATCGAGCACCTCTTTCCCCTTTTTGGCACTTTTGTCTGATGCAGCAATGCTTTCTTCACGCCAGGTAAAGACACATTTATGGCGTGCCTGTTTCAAGATGGCCATCACAACCTGCCATAATGACGTGTGAGCGAGCAATTTTCATTTTCTTCTCCCATGTTGTTTGTAATGCCCAGCAGTCCCAAGCCATGTTCCCCATGGAACTCACAACGGTTGTTAGAAGCAGTACCACATAGCTGCTGATGTTGTATATTCTGCCTGTACCTATGCTGATTGATGCATGCATACTGGTGGGCACTCACTCCAGCCTCACCCACCTTCAATGTCCATTGGTGGTCCACCTCTCCACTGCCGCATATGCCTATCGTCTGTTCTGACCGCGCTCACACTTCTGCCATGGTCATGGCCATCAGGAGGGGCCAGTGCTACTACGGAGTCTGATTCTGCATGTCTTCAGCAGTGAGATGACCACCACATTTCAGGGTTACCTCCATTGTAGGTTGCCACTGGATTGCACTTGGGGTTAAACTGTTACCTTGTCTCCACAAAATGTAGTAATTGGAGAATCCTGATAAAGCTATACTTGTAAGTTTCAAAACACATTTCACAGGTACTCAATTATGGGATATTGTGCACTCTTCCTCTATTTTGTAGGCATACATATTTAAGAATCCTCAGATGTACATCATAGAGCTGCACTTGGTGTAATTGTAATCAATAACCATACCTGTAATGGTTAAACAATCACAACCATCCTTACTAAATACTACAAAAAATGTGCACTTATTATTGCAGAGTTGTAATCCTTCGATAAAGATTCAAAGAAAAGTTCTACGTTAATTAGAAATAAATGTTTTTTCCCAAGTCTATACATCTATATAATAGTTCAATTTCATCAAAGAGGACATTTAAGTCCAAATCAAATTTCACAGATCTTAAAGAACAATAAGTCCATCAATAGTCAAATAATAATAAGTTCTAATTTTCTAAATAATGACAGATGCGTGATTCACTCATATTGTGATAGTTATTTATGCCACTGAGAGCGCTTCTTCAGGACCTTTCTCAACTAAAAACTATGCAATATCCCTCAAAAAGTTTATTTTGTAGACATATTTCATACATACGATACCAATATTTTCAAAATGGAGAAGGAAAATAAAAAGACCAACACAGGACAGGAATGAAACAATATATATGTTTCATTAGTGATTAGCACTTATAAGATGTTATTAGGTTTATCGTAAAAATGAACAGTAGTTTTATTCCTCAGTATTAGGAATTGTTTATGTCTTACTTTATATATAGGCTGCTCTGATTTATATATCTTTGCCTTAAACCGATTTTCTTAATCTTCCATGTTTCATCTGTGTATGATAAGTCAAATTATCTCTACAATCAGAAAAAAAAACATTCATTAGTTTTCTCAATTCTACAGAGCTGCACAAAGTATGTTTCAGCAATATTATCATATTATCATAATGTCTTGAGAATGTAAAGGTTATCAATAGTCTCATACTTCCTGATGTATTGCCCTTAAGTCTTTTATTCTAAAGGTGTTTGTCTGCTTTCTTATTTTCTTCTGCTTTTAACAAGTGACATATCTAAATCATAAACAAAATTATGTTTTAGGTCTATGTGCTGCAGCAATATTATAAATATACTTTCTTTTCTATGACATCAATATGTCAGAATTTGTCAAAACATACTTATTAGTGAAGGTCAGAGGTTGAAAGCAACCTATGATGCCGTCCTCGTATTTACATATAATATGTGGGTGGCATCTTTCTTATATAATATATTTGCATAGAACTAGAGAGCAGACTTTTTGTTATGAGCGCAATGGGGCACAATTTTCTTTTTTTTACTTACTAACTCTTATCTAGCAGTATTCGGCTTTTGTTTAGATATACAGTAAAGTACCAGAAGATGAAAGGACAGACCACCAAAGTTAACAAAAGTAGCTAGTAGGTCATGTGATGGCCTTCTTTGTATTATCACACGCAAGCCGACAGGTGAGTAATCTGTTAGTGACTCCATTGGTAAATGTAGCTCTGGATATTGTATATGTGAACAAATTTACACATATAGTTATATCACAATTCTCCAATTACAACACCTGACTCCTGGAGGAGCACAACCCACCTGATCTACAGAGTTTTTCAAGCTAGGTAATCAAGTGTCCAAGCAGGTAATCTTAAATGGTGTTCTGTTTGGGAATGGGAAGCCTGTTCTGTACCCTGAGGTTGAAATGTGGTCTGATGTCTTGTGTCCTGGTTTGAGTTGTGCTACAGCTTTTTTGGAAGCCATAAGTGCGGCCAGGCCTGGACTGTGGTTCAGAATTCCTTGGGTGAAAGAAAGGGTTTTATCTTCAAGAGAATCGTTAGCTGCTGGCAGGGATATTTGGCTGGATATTGTATCACAAGGAGGGTGTGTTGTCTAAACCTGAGTGCCATGTGAGGTGTAAAACCACAAAGGTGAATGTCATTTAGCCGCCTATGAATGGTATTCTGTGTAGGTAGGTCACCTAGTAGATCACCTTCTGTCTTTGTGGGATTAAGCTTCACTTATGTGCTTGTCATCCAGGCTTGGGTGGAGGTAAGGCAATTCCTGAGGCTGAGATATCCTGGTACAAGTGGCCTTTAAGTATAGTTGTTTATTGTCTGCATTTTGGTGGAGTGAGATGTCAGCAAATTGAGAAGTGATCCTACCCGCTCAGTGTACAGATTAATCATCACGTGAGAGAGTATTTAGCATAGTGGGACTTTTCAGCTGACACACCTATGGTCTGACCTAAAGTTGCCCATCTGGACAGTTTGGTTGCTGTCCAGTCGGTAAAATGTTGATCACATGAGAACTGTGCATGAGGAGTCCATCCTGTTGGGTGAGTCGGCTGGCCATTGTTAGGTTGTAATCCATGGCAAAAGCAGCAGGCATGTTGATGAGGGTGGTCACTAAAATTTTGAATCCCGTGGTCGGGCTGCCTCAACTTTTTTTCCTTCTGAGGTTGATACATTGCATACCCTTACATTGTGTGCCTTCCAATACGTGCTTACAATAGGGAGCAATCTGGCATGAAGGGCTATATAAAAACGCATTATTTTCTTTGCTTTTCAGGGTCCAGATGGAAGGTCATGATGACAGTCATCCCGGTTATTACATCTTCCGACCATTCCATAGCATCCTCAGCCCATGGGATTGCACATGGCAGTTCTCCTTTTCCCCCTGAGAATTTAAAACTGGTGTACAAATAGGAACCACAAATTTCACATTCAATTACTGTGAAATATGTGGTAATCACTCTCCCCGACATCCCATTTCCACCCATTATTCTCTGAAGCACACACCACCCTTCCAATAATAATTAGGTCTTGTAGAAATCAGTTATACCGCCTCCACTCATCTGGTACTCCTCCTACCGCACCCCGCAGACCACTTCTATGTCCCCTTTGAGGAACACGTAATTTCTAATCAATCAAAATAGGATCTTTCCTTACTTCGAAATTTGTGTGCATTTTTGTAACAAGACCTTTGGAAATGCAAGTGGCAAATTCAATCTGCTAACCGTTCAAACAATTCCTAATCCTCCCAAAGGATACTTTTCTCATGCAGATAAATGTGCATGAACACAATGAGTTTTGAGAGACTGAATCAAACAAATTAATTTCTGGAGCAGTGAAAGATTATAGTTAACACAACATTCTATGATATACAGAGGTAAACATCAATTCCCAAAACCCCATTTACAGCTTGATTTTGTTGACAAAATACGTATGTATTCCGTTTGTAGAGAGGTTAAGTTACATATAGATGTATTTAGATAACGTTTGAACTATTCTTCCTTATTCGCAGTATTGTACCATTACATGCAATTGTTAAACTCAAAACTCTTTTATATCACCATTTTTGTATGCATGCATGCATGTGGTTTACATTGAATACACTCAAAATGTCAGCTGAAATGTCAGGTAAACAATTGTTGTTCCTATATATAAAATGACCCTATACTATTGACAAAGGTATTGTGTGAGCCATGTGCACTGAAGACATCCGTTTTTTGTTTGTCCCATACAGAAGTCACCATTTCTTGAAAAGGCATTTCACATAGTGCCCATGGATTGCCTGTAACATTCGGCAAAATGTGGTGACGTGTTCTTTATTTAACAGTAAACAGATCATCTATGGCAAGTAGTTTGCAAAACCTGGCCCTGATTTACAACGCGTTTTTCAATGGAAGTTTCCAATTGAAAAATGTTTTTGTAAATCTGCCCACTGTCTTTGATTCCTGTTTTACCTTTGCACTGCCATTAAACACCCTTTGCAGAATCGACCAGATCATGGCTGCTAAGACTATTAGAGACAGTTTGTGACCGTTACTTTATTTTCTGCAATCCTACCGTGACATCAAAAAGTGGTTTTATATGAATATTGCAATCTACCAACTGCAAGCGTGGGTCTCGGGAGGATAGCTCAGGGGCAACGTGCTCGCCTTGGAAGCAAGATGACACTTAGCAACACAGCCTCGATCCCTGAGTCCGCGCTAAGAAACCTCTGGGTATTAAGCACGTTATAAATAATCAATCATATTATAACCAATCATAAGCAACATAACTCTATCTCATGTTAGTAGGCGATAGTTAAATGGCCATAAGGATATATGTAGATGCATATGTGTTACTGATATATTCACTACATTGTGCCTAACTGCAGAGTCCATATGAGAAATTATTCTTGTTCAAGTTTGCAATTTCGATTTGGCCTGGCAATCAACTTTTCGTTTAATCAGAGAACAGATTTAGGACTAGCATATAATCCGCAAGCAACATGAAAATCTGTTGCCAGAATTCAATATACATAAACTCTGGCTAGGTTGAAGAGTTTTCACAATCTAATGCAATAAACATCAAGATGATGTAAGAAAAGACATTGCCTTCTATTCACGAGATTTTCTGCTGTAATGCTCAGATTACTCTATTGCCCACACGCACAGTTACCAGTATGGTAAATCCACGTGATTATGACCACTCTGATTATTTTGCATGCAGTGTACCTTATATAAGCAGAACTTTTTTGAAAGCATTAAGCTTATCCTTCATACTTAAGATGCTGAATGGTTAAACAAAAGAGGCTTAAAAATAACAATACACATATACAAAGATGCTTTTGAGGAATCCATGTTTTGTTACACAGTAATTATAACTATTGTGGCAATAAGACCCGAGGCGGCGGGCCAATACTGCCCCAGGTAACACCCCCGGGCCTTATAGCCATTAGTACCCTGGCCCGTTAGACCGGGGTACTAATGGAATTTTTTCTGTTTTGAAACGCTGCTGTGTTTCGAAACAGAAGAAAAAAAAGTGAAAAAAAATAGCCGCCGGGAAAGGGAAAAAGTAGTCCGTTTCCCTTTTCATGGCAGCCATCGGGAGCAGACGCGCTGGGAACAGAAGTGTTTTCAGCGCGTTCGCTCCCAAGAAAAAATGAAAAAAGAAGGTAAGTGGGGTTGGGAGGATGGGGAGGGGATAGTTTGCAGGCGAGTGGGGTGGAGGAAAAAAAAACTTAACTGAGGCCCCGGCGGGGGACGAAGGCAGCCTCCAGCCATGGGGTGGCTCGGAGCGGGGATTGCCTCGTTTCGAGCCTCCTCATTGGCTAAGGGGCTGCCACGCCCCTCGCCGGGAACAGAGTACAAAGAATATACATTTATTTACACCATCAGTTATAAAACAGTTCACTAATGTAAAGCAGCAGAAAATCACAATCTTAATACACTACACAACACCCAATCAATTCTGGACAAGTTAAGCTCAAAATAAAGTGTGAGCAAAATGGCACTCCAGCAATTTAAAAGGGAGGGAAAAGACAAGGTTATCAAAAATCAACAACACCAACAATTAATAGTCAGGGCAATCTAAAAAAGGCTTACTACAACTAGGATTCAGATTAATAGGCCTGGGCCAATGTTAATAGTTCAGAGTCTTTGCAGAGGATCACACAGTTCAGAGTAGTTTGCAGTTAAGTCTTTGCCAAGAGTTCAAAACGAATTTGGTTGGAGGAAAAGTTATTCAAAAGAGTATAGAAGGACAAGCCTTCAGAGAGTCGAAAGATTTAAAATACTTTCACTGCGGTCAGACAGAACGAACGAACGACTGGATTTGAACAGTACCTTAGAAAAAGAAGAATGCTGTAGCTGAGGCGGTTGTTCCTGGCAGTTCCTCATGCTCACTGTTCCTGAAGCGGCTGTGGGACTGCCAAGAAGGAGGAAGACTGGAGGGTCCTGTGCTTCCCAGGGAAGAAACCAGCAGCGGAGAAAAATGTCAAATAAAAGGTGCACTCCTTAAAACCCAAACAGGTTTCTCTCCACCTGGCTATCAGGTTCACTGCAGCGACGCACAGCAAATTCTACCAGGGAGAGGATCGGTTTCTGACATTTGGCGAGCTGGTTGGTCCCAGCAAGCTCAAGGGAAGAAGATTCTGTCGTCGAAGTTCAGGTGATTCAGACCTGCAGCAGGGCTTCACCGGGATGTCCAGTAGTTGCAGCAGTCGTCTTCCTTCAGCTTCTCCTCGGTTCTCTCAATCCAGTGGCGACTCTGCCTTCCAAGACCCCATTCACATAGCCTGGCTGTCAATCACACAGCAGGGTGGCTGTCCTGGCAGGACAGTCACCTAGCCAATCAAACTAGAGTGCAATTTAGGTCTCCAATGAGGGGGCATCAAACCCCTCCTTCACATCCTGTTCACCCAGACACTCAGGCGCCTAAGGAGGGCTTCTGTGCAGAAGCCTGCCAAAGGACGGCAAACAAAGGAACCAAACCTGGTTTGGCGCACACAGTAAAACACAAGAAATACCTTTACAAAAAGGAATGGCGAATAAACCCAACCAGAACCAAATTAAAATAAAAGGGTTCCAGTGGGTTATAGTTCGAGGCATTGCCACCCACTCCAAAATATCAAGCTTAGCCTCATACATACCCACAATTTCTTTAGGCATACGTGGTCTCTTAGAACTGGAAAACCTAGACTTTGGGAGAGAAGCATTCTCAATAGACAACGTTTTCGTTTCTTAGGCATGGTTCATCTCCATTTCTCTGAGCTTAAGTTCTTGATGCTTTTGTTCAGTTTGAGCATTAATACGTTTGAATTCCAATTCAAGCCTTATCTTTTCTAGAGCAATGAATTCAGGACTGAGTGTAAAACCTGTAGGGGCCCCAGTGGACAAAGGTTGAGGTTGCTGAGCAAGCAGAGGAGCAACAGGGCGACACTTCTAACTCAACTAGCTCATCAATAATATCTGACACATTATCATCCTCATCATTTTCCATTTATGCTGGAGGGTTAGGTATTTCAGACCCACTTCCCAGACTTTGTTTCTCCAACAACCTTTCAATTAATTCTGACTTTGTGCCTTTAACAGAGAGATTCCTTTCTCTACACAGATTTTTCAAATGATCAACAGTGTAACTAATTAGCGTATCTTGACTGAAGCATTCCATATTAGACATGATTAAAATTTGCTTTTAGTGGTGTTTAGCCTTGTGGTTAGTTGAGCGAAGGTAATAGCAGCTCTCTAAGTGTAATCACTATACTTTATCCCACTGCTACCACCAGTGTTAGGCAGAATCATATGCAGTACCCTTTGGGAACACCAGACACAATTAAGACTACAAGTGCAAGTACAAATTCACCACAAGCCTGACCTACACAGTAAAGTGGTAGCGATGGCTGAGCAGCTGGACTTATCTCAAGAGTAAAGTGAGCAGTATCAGAAGTTACACAAAGGACAGCAATTATATGGTTCAAGCAAATACTGAGTCAAGGTTTCTGAGTAAAAGAATATACATTTATTTACACCATCAGTTATAAAACAGTTCTCTAATGTAAAGCAGCAGAAAATCACAATCTTAATACACTACACAACACCCAATCAATTCTGGACAAGTTAAGCTCAAAATGAAGTGTGAGCAAAATGGCACTCCTGGAATTTAAAAGGGAGGGAAAGGACAAGGTTATCAAAAATCAACAACACCACTAATTAATAGGCAGGGCAATCTAGAAAAGGCTTACTACAACTAGGATTCAGATCAATAGGCCTGGGCCAATGTTAATGGTTCAGAGTCTTTGCAGAGGATCACACAGTTCAGAGTAGTTTGCAGTTAAATCTTTGCCGAGAGTTCAAAACGAAGTTGGTCGGAAGAAAAGTTATTCAAAAGAGTAGCGAAGGACAAGCCTTTGGAGAGGCGAAAGATTTAAAACACTTTCACCGCAGTCGGACAGAGTGAATGACCTGATTTGAACAGTACCTTAGAAGAAGAAGAATGCTGAAGCTGAGGCGGTTGTTTTTGGCAGTTCATGCACGCTCACGGCTCCTGAAGTGACTGTCAGACTGACAAGAAGGAGGAAGACTGGAGGGCCCTATGCTGCCAAGGGAAGAAACCAGCAGTGGAGCAAAACATTGAAGAAAAGGTGCGCTCCTTAAAACCCAAACAAGTTACTCTCCACCTGGCTATCCGGTTCACTGCAGTGGTGCACAGCAAATTCAACCAGGGAGAGGATTGGTGTCTGGCGAACTGGTTGGTCCCACCAAGCTCAAGGGAAGAAGATTCCTTGAAAATCTTCTCTATCGTCGAAGTTTGGTCGATTCGGACCTGCAGCAGGGCTTCACTGGGATGTCCAGTAGTTGCAGCAGTCGTCTTCCTTCAGCTTCCCCTCGTTTCTCTAGATCCAGTGGCGACTCTGCCTTCCATGCCCCAGAGACCTTCTTTTAAGCATTTTTCCCACATTCACACAGCCTGGCTGTCAATCACACAGCAGGGTGGCTGCCCTGCCAGGACAGTCACCTAGCCAATCAAACTAGAGTCCAACTTATGTCTCCAAGGAGACCCTGTGCAGGGGGCATCAAACCCCTCCTTCACATCCTGTCCACCCAGACACTCAGGCACCTAAGGAGGGCTTCTGTGCAGGAACCTGCCAAAGGACAGCCTTAAAAAAAAAGAAACCAAACATGGTTTGGAGCTCTGAGTAAAACACGAGAAAGACCGTTATAAAAAGAAATGGGGAATAAACCCAACCGGAACCAAATGAAAATAAAAGGGGACCTGCGGGTTATAGTTTGAGGCTACCACCATAGCCTCTAACAGTGCCAAGGCTATTTTCATAGCTCGCGGTAGAATATAAATGGTAGATAGCACTGCCAACAGCCAAATCTTAGAGAAAGGGGAATGAAATAATGTTCCATGAGAAACAGACAAAAGGGGATAACTATTAACCCTTCCAGTGTTCTATGAAAGATAGTTTGCACTGGCTCTGTAAATTTAAAAAGACTAGTAAAGTCAATGGCAACTTTACATGTTCTGGGAGACAGGAGACAGTCCCAGAAAATGAAGTTTAAAAGTGGGAAGTCTAAATGACAACCCTGTGTCCCTGCACTAAAGGTGCTATTATGTATGTGGCACAGAGTAAATAGAGGATGCCTATGGAGTAGTTGTGACTCCATAGTCCATGAGCACAAAATGTACAACAAATAGCCAAAAACACATGTGAGAAATTAGCCATTCCGGAGAATTCTCCCTAATAAAGGCGGCAGACCAGCATAAACAGGCTAGTATTCCCTTGGTCCATGTGCCGAATAAGTCTAGACTATAAATCTAGATGAGCTGTCTCTGTACCATGATTTTCTCTGAAACCGGATTGTCTTAGGTTCAGAATGTTGACGGTTCTCAGATGGGCGAGCATATGTGTACATGCCACCCTGTCCAGAATCTTCATCAGAAATGGGGAGTTAGAGATAGGTCAATAGTTTAGTGGGTTACTGGGTGAGAGGTTAGGCTTCTTTAGGAGCGGTGTGACCCAAGATTGGTTAATGCAGGCTGGTACTGAGCAGTCTCTAAAAGGCGCATTCACAAAACTGCAAAGAGTGGAAATCAGAGCAGCAGATCATGATTTAATAGATAGTGCAGGACAAATGCCCCCGTTACAATATGAAGGCTGAAGTTTCTCTATGATTGACATAAGTTCAGCTTCACATATAGGTTTAAAAGAGAAGAGCTCTTCTGGTTTCCAGCTCTTGGTTATCAGGTTGGTCATATTGGGATCAGTTTAAAATCCATTGCTTCTTGGACCATATTACACTGGTTGGCATCTCTGGTGATTGTGTACACATTGTTATTTTGTGTAGTTTCCTGCTCTCTAAACACTTTAAAGAGCTCCTTAGGTTGTGATTGAGGTTTAGCTATACAATCATTAAGGTGAGCTCTCTTAGTTGCAATAATGGCCTTTTTATAGTTCTTAAACAGTGTTTGATAGGTTTCTTTACCCAAATCAGTTCATGAGTTTTTTCATTGTAGAGGGCTTTAATTGTATTGCTTTTCATGGCTTGCAAGTCAGTGGAGAACCAGGAATTTGGCTCTCTTTGCAATATTTTTTTAAGTCACAGAGGAGCTAAAGTGTCCACAGCTTTTATCAGAGTGTCCTGATAGGAGTCTATAATTTCTTCAACAGAGAATTCAGCATTTACCTTCTCCTGTATTCCACGAGTCCAAGGAGAAAAAGTATCTGGGGTCAGCTTTTTAAGATTTCTACCAAGAATAGTGGTAGAAATAGTTTTTTTTGTTGATTACAGTTTTTTCAGAATCAATCTCAAATTAGATAAACAGATGATCAGACCAGGGACACAGGCTGACTGTCAGATTGGTTTGCACTATATTAAGACCCGCCAGCCAGTCAAGAGTATTCCCATTCACATGGGTAGGAGCATAGACGTATTGGGAAAAGCCAAGATTTGAGAGAGCTCTATCCAGTAATTTGGCTGGAGGATCATTATTATCACCTAGCAAGTAATTAAAATCCCTGAGAAGTACAACTTTAGAAGAGGGTTTTAGGGAAGATAAAAGGCGATCTGATAGTTGGCTAGTAAAAGCCTTCATAGGAGTAGGTGGCCGATAGACAAGGATAACATTCACAGTATTTTCTGTGTGTAATCTGATTTTAATATGTAGAATATCACAACTACCTATATTCAAAATGTCTGTTTTCCAGACATCTAAAGAGTCTTTAAAAATAATTGCCACCCCTACCTCTTTACCTTCGAGCCTATCCAGGCAAAGTATGTTATAGGCATGAGAGGGTCCAGCCACAGTGTGATTCCACATCTCAGTTACAGCACAAATATCAATGTTGTGTGTAGAGATGTATGCAGAGACCTCTAGAGCATGTTTCAAAAGGGACTGTGTGTTGAGTAAAAGGCATTTGAGCTTAAAGGTGGAATTATGCTTGCTCTTCGTGGGGAGCATGAACACTGTTTGAGGAGCATTAATGGCATTATTGCTCGTAAGCTTATTTTGCTCCTCCTGGCTAGCAGCGTAATGCTCAGGAAGTGCTAGCTGAGAATTTTGGGCCTTATTGGTATCTCTAATATTATTATCACTAGCGCTTTCTAAAAGATCCTCATTCAGGCATGAGTGTCCAACACACGGTTATAAACTGTGTTACCTGTGTGTGGTCCTAACTCAGAGCATATCAAAGTATGCATGTTCTGAATGCAAGAACTAGAAACTGCCAGCATTTCTAGGAAACTAGCCGTTCTCCCTTCGGAGTCCGCTCTTTCTTTGGCGATTAGATCAAAGATAGTCGGGAGACTCATTGTACTTACCAAATAAATATGCCAACTGCAAAGGAGAAGGACCCCAAGACCTTGAAGTGCCACGGACCGGCACAGACCACTTGCCCCTTTCACGCCGTCGCGTTTGTGCCGGGTTTCTATGGAAATAGTGCAGAGAACTACAATGCCTATGGGGATTGTAGTTTTTTTATTTTATTTTATTTATTTTATTCAGATTTGTAGAGCGCACGTCAGCCTGGCGCATCGTGGCACTTGTTACAGACATATCTTAGTTGCATATACACAAGTAATACATAATTTACAGGAGCATTTATGACATTTGTACAAATTTACAGTGCAGTATATTTACATAGGTTAGCGAGTGTCACATATTATTGTGCAAGGAAGGAGGTCTGAAGTTTCCTACGAAAAATCAGGAGTGAGTTCTCCGCTCTAATGTCTGCAGGTCGAGCGTTCCAGGACTTGGCAGCAATGTAGGGGAAGCTTAGGCCACCGGCTTTGGCATTTTTGATGCGTGGGATATGGAGTAAGTTGGTGTATTGCATCCTGGTGGGACGTGACAAGGAGGTTTTGGAGATGGTCTCTGATAGATAGGACGGGGCGGAAAGAGAGAGGCATTTGTGTGTGATGGTGAGGATTTTGAGTGTGATCCACTCTTTGACCGGGAGGCATTGGGCTGAGTGTCTGGCCTGGGAGATATGCTCTCTTCTTAGGATGCTAAGAGTGCCCGGAGAGCATTTTTCTGTGTGACTTGTAATCTGTTAAGGTTTTTTGCCGATGTGCCTGCTAGGAGGGCATTGCATTAGTCCAGTTTGGCTCCAATGGTTGCTCTGGCTATTGAAAGGCAGTTAGGTTTTGAGAGGTATGGCTTGATGGCTTTTATAAGTTTGGTGGTATGCGCAGATGAGGAAGTGATTGCGCTGACTTGTCTGGTCACTGATAGTGAGGAGTCTGGGTATACTCCCAGTGTCTTGACAGCTGTGGATACGGGGATGATGGAATTGTCAATGGAGAAGTTGCTGTACAGTTTGTCTAGTTTTTCTAGGGTGCTCTGTTGACCTAGTATCATGATCTCAGTCTTGTCTCCATTAAGGCAGATGCCATTAACTGCCATCCAAGCCTGGATGATGGAATAGATCAAGTGGAGTGCCTTGGCATCTTCGTGGTATGATCCTGAGAGAGGTAGAAGTACTTATGTGTCGTCCGTGTAGTTCGTGTAAGTGATACCATGTGAGTCGAGTTTGTCAAAGAGAGGCTTAGTGAACAAGTTGTAAAGTGTGGGTGCAGTGCAGGATCTTTGAGGGACCCCACAATGTATTGTAGTGGGTGTGGTGTTAGCAGTGTCCGAGAAGACTTTCATGGCTCTTCACTCGAGGAAGGAGGTGATCCAGAGAGCTGATTCTTTAGAGAATTTGGCTGAGTGTGTGAGGTGTGAGGTGAGGGTCTTGTGATCAACCAGATCAAATGCGGCTGAGAGATCTAGGAGGAGCAATAGGGCTGGCTTGCCCTTATCCATGATTTGGGTGATCTGACTCTTTGGATCCACCAGGGCTGTTTCGGTGCCGTGTCCTTTCTGGAAGCCTGATTGCCTGGTCCCTAGGATGGAGTGGGTTTCCAGAAAGTGTTGGATTTGGCAGTGTGCGGCTTTGTACAATAATTGCAGGAGGAATGGCACTGTAGTTATCAGTCTGTAGTTGTTGGGTTGAAGGGGGTCGAGGGCAGGTTTTTTTAGGAGGGGGCAGACCCAGGCCTCTTTGAGGCTAGCTTGGATAATGCCTGATTTAAAGGATGCATTGATGAAGGCCGTAAAGAGCTGCGCAAAGCAGTCTGCAAAGTCTTTGATGAGCTTGGGCGGGCATATATTGCCTTTACAAGGGGAGGGTTTGAGATTTTTTAGTAAGTTGATAACTTCTGGTTCAGTGACGTCCCTGAAGTAGAAGTCAGGTATGGTGGGCTTAGACTAGGCGGGTGTGGAGTCGGTAGGCTTGGTTCTTGTCTGTTGAGGTAATGCTTTGCAATGGTCTTTGATTTTCTTTTGGAGAAGGTCAATTTTGTGTAGCATGGCAGCTTGGATCCTAGCACACCAAGCTTCATCTTTGATTATTTGATCAGGTGTATTGGGGGGGGGGATGAGCTCTTTAAAAATGGCAAAGATTTCTTTAGAGTGCGATTTGGCATTGGATTCATGTGTTGAAGGCGTTGGCTTTAGCAGCGGTGATGGCTGTTTTGTATTATTGGGAGATTAAGGTGAATTTGTTTTTGGCACTGCTGCAGGGGTTGGCTTGCCATTTTTTTAGTGCTTCTCTTTTGTGGGAGCGCATTGAGTGCATTTCTTCAGTGAACCAAGAGTTGGTGTGTAGTGATTTCTTTTCTTTTTTCCATTCGAGTGGTGCTATTTCATTAATAGCTTTAGTGATGACATCTTTGTAGATGTCTGCTAGGATATTGGGGTCATTAGCGAAAGGGGGTGCTAGTTTGGGGGTGTTGAGGTAAGGGTGCAGGTTATCCTCTTCAAGCTTTTTAGAGATTCTGACTTGTGCAGCGATAGCAGGGGTCAGAGTTTTGTGGTTTTTAGTGATGGGAACAAAGAATTCGATACAGTTGTGGTCGGTACAGGGCAGTGAGGTGTTAGAGATGATAGTAGTGAGGCAATTATGGTCCGTGATCCAATCTAGAATGCTTCCTTTGGAGTGAGTTGTACTTTCTACTTTCTGGGTGAAGCCTAAGTCACTAAGTTCCTTGGTGAGGGTGACCGCAGGTTTGTCTTTAGGATCATTGAATCCCAGATTGAGGTCTCCTAGTAGAAGGGTTTTAGGGGAGCTTTTGCTATTATTACTGAGAATGTGGATGATGTTTTCCTGAGAGTCTAGGGTGAGGCCTGGGGGACTGTATAGTAAGTGAATATTGATGGTACTGTTGGGTGACAGTGTGAGTTTAGCCGATAAGAGGTCAGAGTTGCTGGTCGAGGAGTGACTGACAAGTCAGAGCTGGAGGTTCTCCTTGTAGATGAATGCTACTCCGCCTCCTATCCGTTCAGGTCTGTCTTGTCTGAGTATGGTGAAGCCTTGTCGTACTGCAAGTGCAATGGCGGGGCCTGATGCTTCATGTAACCATGTTTCTGTGATGGCTAATAGGTCAATGTTGTTGTTGGTTAAGAGGTCATGAATATCTGATGCATGAGCTGGGAGAGAGCGGACATTGTGGAGGGCACATTTGATGTGAGGTGTGTGTAGTTTGTTAGTGGAGGCGTGGGTGTCGGATTTGTCTGATATGTTATGTGTGGTGACATTGTGGGGTATGGTTTGGTTAGTGGGTGGTTGTTTGTAGGTATGTGGAAGTTCAGTGCAAGGGATGTGTTTGGAAGTGGTGCGGGAGCTCAATCTATAGTTTCTGTGTTCAATGGGAGGGGATTTTGTGCTGATTTCTGCAGTCAGTGTGCGAGCTCTAAGTCTTTCTAGTCTACACATTATTGTGATGCACAGTGCAGGGGGTGCGTCTGTGAGATGTGAGTGTGTTTGTGAGGTTCCAGGGCAGTGGGTTGAGTGTGATTGGGGAAGGGGCTTTGTGGAGCGGGTTGTGATGGGGCGGAGTGAGTAAAGTTGGAGGGCAGCGAGTGTTGCAAGGAGAGTGAGCAGTGTGGTGGTAGCTGCGGCGAGTTTGCAGGAAGCTATGGGCATGATTGTATACTGGGAGGGCTGTGGGTCGTGGTGGGCACAGTCAAATTGGGTTGGTTCAGAGTGGGCTAAAAAGCATGCTAAGGTACAGAGAAATGTCAATGTGGCCTGCGAACAGCAAGAGGCACAGGCACAGTCAAGAGGGCAAATGTGGCCTATAAGCGACTCTAGGTACACTGAAAGTGGCAGATGTGGCCTAGGACAGAGCAACATAGGCATATCATATAGTTTAGCTGTGTGAGTGCAGAAAAACAGTTCTAGCAGGAGGGCTAAATGCGGTTTGCCAAATGTTTAACAAAATACAGTTTCATCACATGTATACAAGGTAGGCATAATATGCAATTGGCTTACAGTGAATATTCTGATGAGAAACCTTACTCGGATAGGCTATGTGGGAGGCAGTGCTAGGCTAGATACGGGTTCAAACAGGGTAGATACTGGAGCATAGGTAAAACAAGGCAGTGTAGCGCAAGTAATAAATAATAAAATTACTAGACTTACAGCGACATGTTTGTATCAAAGAGTCAGTGGCAGTTAGTCTTGGTGAGGGCTCAGTACACGGTGCTGATGGTCACAGGGGTAGTGGACCAGAGAAAGGGCAGAGGTTCTGGGCCTTGGTAGGAGTGAGCCGGCTTCGCCTACTGGCTCACGATAGGTGGCTAAGATCAGATCAATAGCCAATCGGTGCTCCGCATAGTCTGCTGGGCTCATTTAAGCACTGGAGGTCAATGAACACTTCTCTCTCTTAGTGCGTCCAGAGACCCGAAAAGGGTCTGATTCAACACGCACTGAAAGAAACATCAGCAAGAGTGTAGGAACACTGAAAGGAACAAATAGGGTCAGTAAAAAATGATAATATTCACACAAGTGTCCACGCTTAAAACCAAATGCAAGCTAAAAACAAGAGGTTTTGAAATGGGCAACACAGGATAAAAGTGAGAGGTTTAATATGAGCAATTTAGACAGAATAGCTAACAACAGGTATATGAAATGGAACACTCAATGGAGAAGAAGGACAGCGAGATACTTATGTAGCCGGCACAGACCGGTTTCTATAGAACTAGAGCAGAGGACTCCAATGCCTATGGGGATTGTAGTTTCTGTCTCTTAGTGCGTGCAGAGACCCGAAACGGCTCTGATTCATTTTGCACTGAAAAAAACAGCAGCAAGAGTGTAGGAGCACCGAAAGGCAGAAATAAGGTCAGTAAAAAAAAATAATATTCACATAAGTGTCCACGCTTAAAACCAAATGCTAGCTAAAAAAAATAAGAGGTTTTAAAATGGGCAACACAGGTTAAAAACTAGCGGTTTAAAATGAACAATTTAGACAGAATAGCTAACAACAGGCATACAAAATGGAACAATCAATCAGACTTTCCAATTATACCATACATTTTCAAACAAAAGAAAAAGTTGATATATGGAAGGTTTATAAATCATTCTTGAACCTTTGTCATCACGCAGGGCAACCCACCAGACTATGGTTCTCCAGCCTGCCTAGTCACTATAGAACCGGGAAAGAACATATGCAAATCAGGCTTGGTCCCACCCCAAAAGGGACAGTGCAGCCCAAACTGCTTGGTCGCATTCCTTTTTCAGGCTGAAAAACCAGAGGGTTGCCCAGAGCTGTGCCCATTGTTATGATTGATTCAAAACATTTCAGCCATCAGCTTTTGGTTTTGCTGCAGTCAGCCTGAGTTGCACGGGTATGCCCATACATGGGTGCAGAGCCTTCTGGGCCTAGAGACCTATGCTGCACCTCACTGATGATGCCCAATAAGGCTGAACAATATCTGGGTCTTCTTGTGGTCTTGTGCAGAAGGGATGTGACCTAGCAGTTTGGACGGGACTGCCCTTTTTGGTGTGGGACTGCTTGATTTACATAGGGACTTTCCGAAACCTGCTGTAATGGATTAGCAGGCTGAAAAATGATGGTCTGAAGGGTTTCAAAGACCTATGCCTGTGGTGATTAATTCAAAACCTCTCAGTTATAACCTTGAGTAGGACAGGTATGTTCATAACTGTGTTGCAAGACTGCTGGGCCTAGAGACAAAAGCTACACCTCACTGATGAAGTCAAAACATGTTTGGCATTGCTTGCGGCCTTGTGCAGAAAGGTTGTGACCTAGCAGCTCGGGTTGGAATGCCACTTTTTGCTTGGAACCAAGCCTGATTGATTTGCATATGGACATTGCCCTTCTGCAATGACTTGACAGGCTGAAACACACTGGTCTGGAGGGTTGCCCAGAGATTGGCTGTCTATTGTATTTGCTCTAAACAATTCAGCCATCACCCATCGGTGTTGCTGAATACATATACAAACTACAGAAAAACCTCTCAATATCCATAATGTATAACAACCAGTTCACACATAACTTACACTTGGCCTCAGACCAAGGTCTCTACAAACAAGAAGCTACCACAAAATCAGGGGGGTCAAAAAAGGCCACTAGGAACACCAGCGCTAATGCGAAAGTATAAGGTTGTAACCACGGCAGCGTTCAACTGTTAGGTTGAGGGTGCCTTGACAAGGGACTCTCAGTAAAGCAACAGCGTGATTTCAAACAGTGAACTGCGCCAAGTTACAGACAGTGCATCAAAACAGTTGTAATATATTTTTAATTCTGTTCTACAGCCTGACACGTGTTTCGAGCAAAGCTCTTCGTCTGAGGCTGTGCATGCATTGTCAATTAATTGAAACATTACATGTGTGATTAGTTGTTGCATACATATAATAACGATCAAACCAAGTAGAACAAAGAAAGGGGTTGGGGGGGTTAAAAGCCATTCCTGGGTCCTTACCAATGCAGTTCGAGGGGGTGATTGAGCGGACAAAGGAGTTTATATCTAAGGAGTCTTACTAGAGCAGATGTAGTGTTCATCACATTCAGAAACCTATGCCATGTGTCCTCCTGCAAAGTGCCAGACAGGCATTTTAAGTATAAAACACAGTATAGTTGATCCAGAGAAGGTGAAATGTAGATAGTAACTATTCCATGGCATTTTATTCCCATCCAAGTTTGATGTGTAGATCGGACCATCATATTTGTCAGTCATATCTAAGCAAGAAAGGCATTGGTGGTGACCAATTATGAAATAATGTGGTTGTTTCCATTACAATATATATATATATATATATATAGACTCTGATGAGGACCACTGCCTGTCTGATGAGGACCACTGCCTGGCTCTGTGAACCAAGTGGGTGAATCTGAAGCCCAGCCGCCTGCCAGAGCCAGTGTCTAATGGGCCTATGGAAGGTATTTTTATTGAAATTTAATGAAGCGCAACTATGGCCCAAAGGCATCTAGGCGCTGAGCGCAGGAGGGCAGATTTTACAAGAACATATCTAAAAAAAAATATGGAACAGAAAAGAAGCCAAACAGGTGGGTTTTAAGTGCTTCCCTAAAAGCAAAGTATTCGGGAGGCACTCTCAAATGTAATGGGAGGCCATTCCACAATCTGGGGGCAAGTTATAGGGAGGAACCTCTGGGCACCCTCACTATTCTCATTTCAGTAACCAGGGACGACCAAAGAGCCCTCTGTTGTGGACACCTTCCTCAACTGAGAAAGCTTAAAGTTCTCTCTTTATGGACCCAAAGACCTTACAAGGAAAAACAAATGCTTTCCTTTTACCAAAGTCTTTTTCTTCACACAATGTTAGCAGTGTGTATTCTCATATAGTTGCATATCATCCCATGGTTTTAGAAATGTAAACTCCAAGCCTTAGTGAGATGCTCTATGAACTGCAGAGACCCACACTTCATTTAGTATTTCAAGTTTGTGGGTTGCTGAATATGGTTTTAACCCTGAGTAAGCGCCATAGACCTGAACCTGATACAATATCACACACCTGGAGGGCGTGCCTTTCAGCCCACAAGATGGCAGTAATCTTCTAATCATCCATGCCTCAACCCCACAATATATTATGAAGATGCAGACCACTAGTGTTTAATCACCCACCTGCAGCCTCCGTAATCGTAAAACGCTGGTGACTGACTCGAGAGAACAGCAGTGGTCATAGTGATGCTCACAGCCAGGACTGAGGAAAACTGCATCCAAGCCACGAGCTTGAATATACATGTTATTCTCCAATAAATTCCTCACACTCAAGGACCAACCATTTATTCCTAAGTAGAAGCCTAATGAAGCTTGTGTTGGAGGCCATGATCTCATTGTTGTTAGTCTCGGGTCATGCCCTGGTCATTGTATTGCTATATTGGAGCGCCATTCCCTGCAAAAACTCAAAATGGTGTCTAAACACAGATCTCCTCCGCTGACATGGATTTAAAGCCATGGTGGAGCAATAAATACACTAATTATTCCAATTAAATTAGGATAAAGGTCTCTCGTAATGAGTAGAATCGGATGCGAACTAAGCTGCTCTAAGGGGGCAGATAATTAATTTTGCAGCTTGGAAAATCAAACTAAGAATACAAACCACAGTGAACCCCTGGAAAACCATATACTTAATGGAAGTAGACTACCTATGGGAGCCTCACCATGGGAAATTACCATCCCTTATGAGAGTCACAATAGAGTATTTATATTTATATACAGGGAAAACAATGCTCTTTTGCAGTGAGCTTATTACAATGGGGTGAGTTTGAATGACATTCTGATCAGGTTGTGGAGGGGAAAAAATGGAGCTGTAACCAGGGGACAATACATGGCTGGACATACACAGATGAAGGACAATCAAAATGCAACATTTCTAAGTGCAGGTAGGCAGAACTGCCAGCTGTGTTAGGGATGTGACCGTGATGGATGAATGCCAGAGTGGAGGCAGAGAAAGTGAAGGATAGAGGCAAGTTCATAGTGATGGGCACACTTTAGCTTGAAGGCATTTGAGAAGAAGGATAAGAAGGTACCTCTGAGGCAAGGAGGTGGGCTTTCAGTATAATCGGCAAAGCACAATGGAAGAATTGGGAGTACTACATAAGTACCATTCTAAATTATGTGGAAGCACCAACTAAGCTGGTGCACTACTAGCCTAATATTGGAAGTCCAAGAAATATAACAATGGAGTTGCCACCCTCAAGATAGAAGAAAGCGTCCTTCTTACAGATAAATAGAAAGCTGAAGAATTTTGCAAAATGCTATGAAAATCTTTATACAAACCCGAATTGGAGGACCCCCGGCCAAACTGACAAGTATCTATCCGACATTCCCTATACTACCCATCAAACGGTTACATCAGAGGGGAATGTGGATTTGGGTGAAATATCTCTTGCAGAAATTCAATTAGCAATAGCCAAGCTGAAGACGGGCTGAAGCAACTACTCCTTCACAAACTCAATTTTCCCAGAACTGCTAAGCTTATTTACACATTACAACTCGGATACTCCCCTAAGAGCACCTTTTGATGCTATGATCAATGTCATACTAAAGCCAGGAAGGACCATGTACTGACAAAACACTATAGGCCCATCTCCCTCAATAGTGCAGAATCCATAATCTTTGGCAAAAAACACATAATCCTTGGCCTGCGATTACGCTTAATGCAGAGAAGGTGTTCAACAGAGTGGGTTAAGAGTTCCTAGCAGGAGCATTAGGATGGCATGGTTTGGGTCAGACAATTGATCCCTGATCCTTATCCTATTCAAATAGACCAGGTCAGCAGTCCCTGTCTGTAAAGACTGGTAAGGGGTGGTCTGTACTTCTGCTCTCTATATGGTAGAGGAGAGGCACAGAAGACCCCAGCCAAGATTCTCTATAAGGTTGCAATGGACGAGCAATCAAGGCCTAGCTTCTCAGGAGGTGATGCGGGCTGGTTCTTAAGTACAGTGTAGTCCCCGAACCCCCACAAAGGAATGTCCACACACTGTATTACTGAAAACACAGTCTTTATATAATTAATATTCAAAGGTATTTACACGATCACAATAACGCACTTTGTACTCAGAAGTCAATAATGATAAATATATACAATTCTAAAATGGTACCATCAATGTTATCAAATCTCATTAAAGTGCATCAACTGTACGGTTCAAATGTCACACAGATCAATAACGAGGAAACCAGCAATAGAAATAGGAAGGAACGTAAGATGGCTGAAACAATAGGCAGAATGCTGGCCCCGTTACCTAGACACAGTTCTGTGTGGAGATCCCCCCACCTGGGCAACCTGTAAATAAAGATATATAGCACAAGCCCAGTCCATGTAATGTTCGATAGTCTTATTTCCTCCTATTAATGTTTTACCCCCCCAATGTACCTGGTGGAGTAGAGTTCTCCGAAGATGCGTCGACCGATCCTTCTTGAGTGACTCCCTTTAAAGCAGGAGCCACGAATCGTCGAGAGGCGTCAAGGAACTCGGCGTTCGGTGTCAGGGAATCGACGGCCCTTCTTGAGCGCCCTCCCTTTAAGGCAGGAGTCACGGGTCGTTGAATGTCTGACGGCGAACAGGTTGAACTACGGCAGTGAAGTGGCAGCTTCGTTCCTAGCGGTGCTCGTCGATGACAGAGCGCTGCCGTCCTGCAAGGAACAGGCGTGCGGGGCACCTCGGTGACGATAGTTCTGGACCGCAAAGAGATGATGAAGAACTGTGGCCCAGCAAGGGCGTCGAGTCGTCGGCGTCTCTGTGGTCCTTAGGTGGCGGGATACCCACCGGCGGATGCTTCTCTGCGCGTCGATGGTCGGGCCTTCTCCAGTGGGATAAAGCGAGCGGTGATGCAGACGAGAGCGTCCGATGATCAAAATGAAGTTCTTCGGCAAACGGGAGCACGGCGGCTTCGGTAGGCGACGGCGGTCGTCGACAGTGGCGGACAACAGTCAGGGTGCTTCTCTTTGAGATTCCGCAGCAGTCCCCATCTCGGGTCGGCAGCCTGTCGAAGGTCTGTCTACCAGGGAGCGTTGGCAAAGATCAGCTGTGCACGATGGTCCCTCATAGCTTGGGAAGAGGGCGCCTTACCAGGTCCTCTCTGGGTCAGTCCTTGGAAGCACAGCAGCTTTCAGATTGGGAAGGAGAGCAACAGCAATTCTTCTCATCCAGCAGGGCTTCAAGGTCAAGCGTCAGTTACTCCAGTTACTCGTCATAGTGGACTTCAGCTTATGAACATCATTTCTAGCAGTGAGTGGTCCCCAGATATACTGTTGATCTCCCATTCATTCCGCATCCAATCACGATTAGGGGCATTCATGCAGGCAGGCAGCCAATAAGGCACACAAGGTATTCAGGCCATTCACTTCTCTCCAGACACTAACAACAGGTTATGTGTATTGGGACAAGTACCGAGCCATTCAACACTCAAAGCTGCATTCAAACCGGTTTCGGGCAGGGTTGTCTCAGTCAATGGGGGTCATTCCAACTAGGGCGGTAAGGGTTAACGGTCACCGTTAATGAGACCGATGCCGTTAAACCCTTACCGCCCTATTCCGAGTTCCCTTTGCGGGTTGGTACTTAACGCCTGCTTTTTGCAGCCGTTAAAAAACCAACTCGCAAAGGGACCTAACGGCACCGTAATTTACGGTGCCATAAATTAGAGCCTTCCCCATTCCCATTGAGCCCTAGGGGGCAAAAATGGGAATGGGGAAGGGCCCTTGGTGAAAGGGGAATTACCGACCCGCAAACCTTGGAATGGGGCGGTAATTCCGCCATTCACCATGGCGGAGTCGGAAAGATAACGGCGTCAACCAAGGCGCTAATAGCGCCTTGGTTAACGCCAGGGTCGGAATGAGGCCCATTGTGTCAACCACCAGATACTAGACACCCACAACACAGAATTCATATTCGTCACACACTCTATTCACCCGGATCCCACCCGCAGGAGGTACCCACAACATACATCACCGGGAAGGCTCCAGCTAGTCTGGCCGGGCCTTCACAACAACACCATATATGGCATTTCCCCCCAACAGCCAGTCAGGGGGAAGGGACAGAGTCAGGGCTTCCCAGGACTTTGGGAAACAAGGTAATGGGTAATAGAAAGCAAGAGGCCACCGGGGCCATTTTGTTTTCCATCAGGAATCAACTGATCCCAATGGCAGGGCCGGGGTATCCCAAAATGGAGGATACTCCGCGCACCTGTCAGTCAAATTCAGCATGGAGCTGCCACCAGCCCATACCCTGCTCTGTGGGCCACCCACAGGTGCCCAAAAACATACACTAGGGTCACAGGGTTGTACCCCCACCCATGGGTGCCATAAGGGTATCCCACGGGTCCGTTCACCAAACCAAAAGAAAGAGAGCTGCACCGCCAGGAGTCCCACATGAACTCCTGCGCGGAAAACACGACAGAACACACGATAAAAAGCAGTAAAGGACAAGGATACGGAGGCTCTGTCCCTCCGATGCATTTCCAGCATCACACTGTCAATGGAAGATTCTCCCGCTAAGTCATACTGCACAGGGGCACTAAACAGGGTAGCCCTCTTTCTCTCCTGCTGTTTATACTCTCGCTAGAACCACTTCTACAAAGCATCAGGACTAATGAATCAGTTCTTGGAGTGGGTACCCCATCAATGTGTGCTAAATTCTTTGCATATGCAGATGCCTTGCTTGCATTCCTAGAGGACCCTCTTTGCTTCCTGCCTGCTTTCTTGTAGGAAGTGAAACAATACTCCCAAGTCTCTGGGTACTAACTCAATGTTTGCAAAACTGAAGTCACGCCACCAAATGCATTCTTTCTTAAAACACATGTAGGCTGATTAGGTTTGCTCTGGCAGCCCACTACCATATAATATTTGGGGATACAATTCTCTGTTCAATTTCAAGACATGTTACAACTAAACATCAAGGCAGCAAAATCAAAGATTGAAAACCTCTTGAATAAATGGTCTCCACCTCTTCTCTCCTGGTTGGGAGGTTTACAAATGTTAAAGATGAGAATGTGTCCTGTAGTGTATACAAGCTCAATGCTACATTTAAAATGGCCAACATGATATTTCACTTCCATCAACATCCTCCTATCCAAATTCCTGTGGCATGCAAATAGACCAAGAATGTCAATGAGTAGACTTTATCTGGCTCCAGCACACGGGGTTGTCGGCTTCCCACATTTCAAAAGGTAGCTAAATTTGCATGTTGTAAATAAGCGCCTGCAATGGTTTTCAGAAACAATATCCCCCTCATCTCTGCCTTGGCCCGTGAACACTGTACATGTTGCACAAATAGGTTTCTTTGGGGCTCACTAGCTTTTGCCTTCGGCCTACATGTTGCACCAATAGTTTTTTTTTTTTTTTTATCCACTGGGTTTCCTCAATTTTTGTTTTGCTGTATGCATTTTTGCCATTTTCCTTTTGGCTGTTATTTTCAGGTTTCTTACCACAAAAGGCAAAGGGAGACCCCCTACAATCCCTCTTGCACCTCAAACCCACCTTTATATACCCTTCCCCAATTTACCACATATAGATTTGTGGTAAAAAAAAGTGGTATATAAAATGGGCAAAAAAAATAATCAGCAAAATGCCATTCAGGAAAAGTGAAGAACACTGTTTCTTTGGGCCCCACTAGCCACGGCTTTGGCCATGACCAGTGGCATAAAGACCCATTACCCCCTGCCTTGTAGATTTGATCACAACAGATGTAACATTTCCCTTTTTTCATTCTCTCTTGATTCCTGTGGTATTCCCCTGATAATGGCAATGAACCACACATGCCTGCGGTATTCCCCGGTATTCGCCAGATAATCCAAAAAAATTAGAAAATCAAAAACTCTTCCCCGTCCTCTCAGGCACTCACCAAGTGCCCTACTCCTCTTTCCCTGGGCCCCCCACTGTCCTCAGCTGACTTTCCCCTCTCCTATGACCCTTTTTCATTCTTTTGTTTGGGAGACACATTTTCTTTTGAGAGCGTGTCTTCTGTTGGAGCTGCAGGAATCTCCTGAAATGTTCCGGGTATTCCTGCGACAATCTGGAAATGGTTGCACTGCAACTGTCTCCCCAGATGACCACCAACTGTCCAATTTCACATGGTATCCCCTTTTCTCCTCCCCACCTCTGGCCTAGTGCTATTGCCTAATTTTTCCTCCTCCAAGTAGCTTTTTGTTCACTTTTCATTTTTGCATTACGTCAGTATTACCCCGCTTGAATCGAGCAAAAATAAAAATGGTGGCTTTTTATTTGTAAAATGCCTCTCTGCTGCAAATCACTATGGGGGATATAGCTATATGTTTGGGATCAGTTCACAATTTTTCAAAAACGCCTGGATGGCTTAACCCCAGACTCGTGCCAGAAATTAAGTCAATGTTTCGTGCCCAAGTTGTTTCTTATTTCAGTTTTTGCACTTCGGCTTTACCAAATGTGGGTTTTTTCTAAATGAATGGTATTTGGACCGAAAATAACCTTTTTTGGCTTTCTTAATAACTTTCATTTTTGAATGCATCTTTCCCAAAATAACGCGTATGAAAATTTGACGACTTTGGCAAAATAAGGTTAACTAACAAAGTAAACCTAAATGTAGAGGCTATTGCATACCTATTTCATACCTGTGTAAGATACAGCGTATACATTATTTTTAAATAAATGGTGTATGGATGGATGCTAGTTTTTGCTTGAAGAACTTGCTCAAGTGCCCTGAAATAGTGATTCCAACTACTCTTACAAACCACAGAGAAGCAGCTCAGTTATTTTTCACTGCAAGAATATTGTAATTACTACACGTTAATTCTAAGCATAATTGGACTTCATCCTACTGAGTTGACTAAACTATCTTTTCTTTGGGAAACATAGATTTCAGGATCGTTATGAAATGATGTCCACTCAGGTGGCCTGTTTTGACCTTTCCTTGTTTACATCTATTCTTTCAGAATTGTTGGAGCAATTATTTCCCCAGACTAAAATGCCACAATAATGCATAATTCTCACGTCAAATCAACAGACTGAAAATGTTAGTTGCCTGGAGCTGCACACATCAAAGCACAATTTTGCATTTGGAATGTGAAATGTTAATGGGCTTGCCTTGGTCAATCAAGAACAATAAACCACCAGTAAACGGCAATTAAGGCAATGTGTAGACATATTCATGTAAATTATATCTGTGTCAAAACAATGTCTGAGTGAGCAAACTGAGTATGCAAACTCAAAATAGGCAATGCACATCAGCAAGATAGCAATCTGCAAGAATCGCTGCACATTGGGTGTCAAAAGATCACATTACTGTAATAATGGCTTCTGACCCTGTCAATTTCTTTTGCCCATTTATTCCCTTTGCAATGGGATTTCTTTTTTCAGGGAGGTCCCTCTGCAGTATTTGGTTGTTATATGAATATTTTGTCTTAAGAATTTCTTTAACTGTGCTAAGATTGTAATTGGAAATTACACGGACTCTTAATGCCAAATCCCTGAGAATTAAAGGTTGCTCTCTTATATATATGGTGCATAGTATATGTCTGAACATCTTCAAATATGTCTACACTAGTGTACAGGTCCATGTACACATGCCAAAATGCAGGTTTTCAGGTTTTCAATAAATAGGTCCGAATAGGACCACTATAGATCCTAAACCTCCAGCTCCCTCTAGCAGTGACAGCAGGCAAAGCTATGCACATTTGATCACTGTATATTCTAAGGCAACAGCTCCCTCTAGCAGAGCTTTCTGTGCATTCAGGCAGCCTCTACTGCACATGACTGCATCGAACGGACATGCATCTGGCCTTTCATTATATAGTATGATTATACGATTAATCCATCCTTCTTGCTGAGTAAATAGGTGAGTTTCTTGAGTCTGGCATTTTTCTTGTCTCTGTTTCGATAATTTGGTGCGAGAAACGAGGCAACATCTTTGTTGTGTTTGCTGTTTGTAAGTTCTGCTTATATTTTTTATTCCTTTTCCCAAATGAAGATACTGGGTAATCGAGTATTTCATATTCTGAATGTCTTCATAATGGGTTACTGGAATTACATCACTTGCTCAATGGGTGGTTGCAGCCTTAAGATTATTCTTCGCAATGAAACTGGCCCATATGTGGGTTTCACGTTTCCTTGAAATATAATAAAGCCTTAAATTGATAGACTACAATATTGAGGGTGTATACAGCCGGAACTCAAAACTGGCATAGCCTTACTACAGGAGAATCATCTGACTGCAAGAGAGAGTGGGAACATCAGTGGGTCAGTGCAATCTCTGCATCCCTGCATGTAGAAGGAAAGGGAAGAGTATGACTTCTGGTTAGGACGGTTTGGCCATGGCTCTTAGTTCTGTTTGCATGTGAGGCAGATATACAGTTTCTGGTGGGTGTGGTCAGTTCTTGCTCCGGAAGTTATATTTCTCATTTAGTTGTAGAAGTCTTTTTCAACCTGTTTACTGGTGTAGGGATAGAAGAGGCAAATGCAAATGCATTCATAAGAGACATCAGAAAGACTTCACACAGTTGATCTGTGGAGTTGGGTTGTCTGATTCTTGGAGGAAATGCAATCCACAAGAGACTTCTGTTACAAATTATGTTATGTATATTGTTCCTTTTGAGGACTCAATTATCTTCAAGACAGGCACGTGCAACATTTCTTATAGTTGTTGTTATATTTTAGGGTGAGGAACACCTATGGCAAATTATTGGCTTTGTACCACAAAATGAGAAGAAAACACCAAGATGTCAGCTCTGAGTGGCACCTAACATCTTGATTGATAATGGTGCCGTTGCTCTATCATTTTATAACTTCCATCAGATGCTGTATTTTCAACCCTCATTTCCCACTAATCAAAAGATGCTGGAATACTTTGATTGAATTAATAACCACAAAGAGGTCAAGACTGATCTGTGTATATTAGGTGGTGATATTGTGCAATAGGTGATTTGGCATGCTGTTTACAAACTTAGAAAAGGCAAAGGCTCTCGAACTGATCATCTGAAAGTAGATTTCTATGATAAATGCTCTGTCCCATTAATCCCTATGAGACACTTGATATTAGCACAATTAAACTAATAACATAACCTCTGGTACTTTCTGTGAGGCTGTGCTAACCCTGATTCCCAAACCTCGGGAAAAACATTGATGGAAAAGTTCATTCTCACTTATTAATGTTGATTGATACAAATATTTTTATTTCGGTAAAAGGTCACATAGTAAATAAATAAATACAACAAAACATGAAACTTACATCCAACAATTATACCTCAATAAAAAATACAAATTTTGGTCAATACTTTAACCATTACATATAAACACTATACAAACTATATAAAATACAAGGGCTATCCCCATGGTAACTCATTCAATAAAAGGAACAGTCAAAAAGAGGTCAGAGCGCCCCTCTGCAAGAAAGAACACGGCATGATAACCTGGTCACTCGAAGTTACCTAGGGTTATCCAGACGTGGACCCCTTGGTCACTGTGCTCAAAGAGGCACAGCTGCACATCACTGATGAGGCTCGACTAGGCCGAAACACGTGTCTGGGGTTGTTGTTGGTTCTTTTGTTCAAAGGAGGATTGCAATAGCATTACGGTGCTGGACTGCTGAAGTGGGCAGGACTAAGACTGATATGCATATGGTTATTCCTCCTTTGTGAAAGGTACAGTGAGCTAAAACATGTGGCTGCAGACTCTGAGTGGGTACATTCCAACAGAACAGGTTATCATGCTGGGTTCTTTCTTTCAGAGCGGTACCCTGATGTCTTTTTGTCAATAAAATGAACAGTTTTTTAATTCTGAGTGTAAAATGTACACAACATCGTACAGGGATCTTGATGTTCTGGTTCATTGAGATCAAACTGAGTTTTTTGTATGAGACTGTCAAATTAATACAACCATTATTATCGGACATGCTAAATTGAGCACGCTCGTCTATATGTGGGTATTTGATGATTGATTTGGATGCAGAGGAGGCTGTTGACTTTGTCAGATAGGGTTTTGCAGGTCTTCTTACAGTTGCATTGGATTTGCATGTCTTTGAATCTAACATCTGATATGACACCTTTAAAACTATTTACCAACTTCAGGTCTGGCTAGTCCTCAGTGTAATGTGGCCCTTCCCAACAAATTAAAGTGCTCGTTAAAAAGGCAGGTATATCTGATCACCCTTAACTGTTGAAATGACGTGGGAAAGGGATTGTTTTACTCTGATTCCTGATAGTTCTTTTTTTTGTCTCAGGTGGGTAAACACATAGTTTCACACTAAGGGTGAAATGGCAGACATGAGGCAGGTTTCTCTCCCAATCTGACGTTTCTTTCTGTGGTATGGAAATTACAAATTTCATGCAACCCATTACCAACTGCCTATGGTAAGCACTAATGGCAAAATGTTAGTGGTCCATGAACAACTGCTTCTACAGTGTGATTGAAGTGGCCAGATACAGGGTTAAGTGGAACAGAAGATGGGAGAGAGTCCCATTTGGACATGTAGGCTGGTTTTCGCTGGTTCGTGTCCGGTGCGCGAGGATGAGCTAGGCGCTACATGTGGCACTAGGGATGCACCATCAATCATAGGTACTGCTCCACCATTGTGGGGTTTCAAGCATGGGGGTACCATTAGCATGTTTGCTCATTATTAAATGCTCCCTGATAAAGCATGCAATGGATATTGCTGACTATATCACTGAGCAACAGATAGATGTGTGTGCCATTACGGAGACCTGACTACATGAGGCGGCAGGGCCGGCTTTGCTACTCGCGGTTCCCGTAGGGTATTCTATTATTCATGTACATCGACCCACGGGTAGAGGGGAAGGGGTGGCATTGATTCACAAATCATCCCTCCAGATTCACAAGATATGTCTCCAAAAACAAAATCCATGTGAAATATGACATGCTAAAGTTCTAATCAGCCCTAAAAAAACGATTGACTTTGTGCTAGTCTATCGTCCACCCATCCTTCCTCCCTTACACCATGCCTGAGTTTCCAGAATTTCTGGGAGACATACTCACCCCGTTTATTAAACCATCGTCCAGGGTAATATTATTACTGGGGGATTTCAATGTAGGACTCCATGATGAGTCAGACCAGGCGGCTACTATCACAGAAAAGATGCTGTTAAATATGGGTTTTCAGCACATGTGCAGATTGCAACACACATGAAGGGGAGAGTCTCGGATTGGATCACAAGTTTCAACATTGCCACAGACAAGGTAGAAGTAAGGCCATGCCTGTGGTCGGACCATATGCTTATCCACTTCAACATTATCTGTCCACTCTGATTCAGGAAACTCAAACCAGAAAGGCTGGTGGTAACATTAAGACATACAAGTTGGCTATCGGCCGCAACACTTTATGAACCTGCGCTAAACACACTGCCCCAACTGGACTCTGCATATAAAATAGTGGAGGCCTATCAAAACATGCTTGAAAAATCCATGAACATTAAAGCACCAGAAAAAACACACCATATCTTGAAATGGAAAGCCAATTGTTGGTACTCAGATGATATTCAACATTTTAAAGCAGACAAACGCAAGGTGTTGGAGGGCCGGGAAGATGGAGAGTAGTGGAATTAACAGAAATAAATATCGGGCAGCAGCTAAAGCACATAAAGATGCTATTCCATCGGCTATATCGGCCAAGAGATAGCCTTTGATCAACGGATACAAAATTGCAAATTGCGATACCGTTATTAGCTACTTCCCCATTCCCATTGAGCCCTATGGGGGATCAAATGAGAATGGGGAATGGTTCTCAGAATGGGGACTTACTGGGTCCTGCAAGGTTGGAATGACCCGGTAAGTACCCATTCTGAGAACCCGGACCCGGTATGCGGTAAGGGGGTAGCGTAATGAGGCCCATTGTGTTATTAAGTTCCCCATCAGCCTCTATGTCTTCCCTCTTTACATTGCATGTGCCAGGAAATACACCAAAGAGGAAAATCAAGACATATTTTAAAGTTCATTCTGTAAATACCGTTAGGTGTGAGGTCCCCTTCCACCAACTGAATGGTTTGACTCTTATATAAAGTAATTATTCTTTCTGTGTACAAGCACTCATCTATGAGATACACAGTGGAAACACAATAGAAAACCAGATTAGACAGATGAGATTGGCTTGGGACATCTCAGTTCATTTAGAACAGTTAATAATGTATTTCAACACAGTTTCTTTTGAATACATATAATATCCGTCCTTTGTGGGACCTCGCTTCAATCAGTGATGTCATTTTCAGTGCTGAAGCCTTCCAATTTCCTTGATAATATATTGTCCATATCAAGATTCAACTTACTATTTCTAGTAAATGACATTCTGTTTAGAGACACCTTCCCCAAATGGGTCACCTCTGGCTCATCATATCAATATAGTAATATTTAATCCTCATTTGGGTACTCTCTGATCATTCGCTCACAGTCTGATTGTGCTTGTCATTGGTCTTTATTTGTGTATGAGAAGGGGTACCTGCAAATCTAGTGTGTCAGACCTAAATTGATCAACCCTGAGATTGTAGCGTTCTAAATTTAATTGACAAAATACATTCTGATAGGCCACTATGACCTACAATAATTGTATTGACATCTTGGCTTGGTTTAAAGTCAGCCAGGAGTTGCAAAACCTCTACAGGTATTTGTGGATTACTGATAGCCATGCCTTCTGAGGCCTCAACCAGTGCACTTCTGGAGCAATGATTCAGCCTATTTAAATGCTTTCTGGGATAGCTTACATTCTCCCACCATGTAAAGACTTGTGTCCACTTCTATTACCACCCCCTCAATGTTGCGGAGTGGCCCTAGATGGTCCTCTCTTTCATATAACATTTCATTCTAATCAGTATTAACATGACTGATAGCATCACACTGCAGCCGTGTTTTTAACTGGATATGTTTTGCAATTTTAGCTAGGATTTGCAGGATCTTGTTAGGTGTCTGCTTTCCTACTTTAATCATATTCCTCTGCTTTATTATAAGTGCATGTTTTGTTTTTAATTGGGCCAAAATAAATCTATCGAAGTAGCCTGAAACCTATTCTAGCTGGAGTCACTGCTCTCTACGGGCCATAGGGGGATCAACAACTGCCATACACCCTATGATGTGTAAATTCAGACGTCCTTTCAGAATAGAGTGCATATTTCTTTTATTTTTTATGCCATTCATGTATTGCACTTGAGTATCTGCCCCATCCTTTCTTAAAATCCACATGCAAGTGGGTGGAATTGGGTTGCATTGTGTCAATCGGATTTGGATAATGAATGAGTCATCTCAGATAGATGCTCAAAACTGTAGGGAAATGGATTTTGAATTTCAACAAGGGTAGCTCCACATTTCATCATCCACATTTTAGCAAAGGTCTGCATTTTAACTAGGGCAGAGGGTGTGAGACTCAGGCTGAATCTAATAGATGCCAATGTTGGGAATGAACAGAACACATGTTAGAAAAATAATCACGTTGCTCAATGATACCACAGTTTTGCGCTGAGTTGCACTGAAATAAAACTAACATGAAACTAACATACTAATCAACCGTATCCATGTAACATATTACAGATCCCCATACTAACATTTAGTGCAAACCAGTCCATGCCGGTTATATAAACCTGGTGCAGATTGATGGAAGTGCCTTACAGTTTGGAATTAAATAAACTAAATGTGCAGGATTAAAGCTGCACTGTGTCTGAATGGGGATATGACAAATTAGAAGTGTGGAATATGAGATTCATTCTGCTAAAGACATTGCATTGTTTAGAAACTTTCAGAGCAGGAAAACGGCACTGAGACGACCACAACGACCATTCATGAATGGTGCCAGTGCATCCATCCTCCCAATCCCATTGAGTCCAATGGGACTCGAATGGGAATGGGGAGTCATTTTTTACAGTGCCCGGCAATAGGGAATTATCAGGACCGCCGGGGTTGTAATTTCCCGGTAGGTCCCCATTGCCGGGCGGCAAAAATAATGACTCTGGTGGCAGCCATGCTAGTGTTTACCGGCACTGCTGCTGCCGGTCTCATAAGGAGGCCCAATATGTTTTAATACAAGCAGCTCGTACCACTGATTCATTCATAGCACACCATTTATTTTAGATTAATAATTGTTGAAGGATAAGAATATCCTGGACCATGTAAGCTTCATGTGGCCTGCCAAACCTTGTTTCTAAAAAATAAATAAAAAAATGGGATCTCATTACAGAAATTCTGCATTGGTGCAAGTGCAACTTTGCACTATACCAAGGCAACAAATGTGCTCTAGGAAAATTGTATATGCACTGCATTTTTGCACCACAGCAATGTTGATTCTTGTGCAACATCAATGTTCTGTTTACACGAGACCAGTGGTGATTTGGGTAGAGGGTTCAACAAATATACCCATGCGCTTGATTGTCCACCTATTAAGATGTTGAGATGATGGCCTGCAGCATTCACCCTTCCACAAGGCCCACCCAAACCGAGCTCTGATTTAGAAATATCATCAAATTGTATTGGAAGAATGGTGACTCGCGCACTGCCAAAGATTATATATGTTGTAAGGATTAAAGACAATTTTAATAAACTCAGATACTATTATATCAAATTCCGATTCTGATCAGACGACACGTATTTCGACCACACAGGACGTCATCAAGGCTGTATAGTACAAACGTGATCCACAGAGTAGTAATAGCATATGAAAATAAGAGGAATTCAATTAGGCATGAATATTACGAGTATAGAATACAAAAAACAAAACAGAAAGGTGGCATATTGCCATCACATGATTAAGAAACCAGTTGATTGGAATGCAAGACATTGCCATGAGTAGTTTTGAAAGTATAATATCCAAGACATATACAGTAATCAAACAGGATCATAAAAAATATGATGATGTTAAAACATTTTATTTTCCAAATGACACAAAAAACACAGTATTTAAAGAATAATGGGGAGTATAATACCAAAACACCAGATGGTGGATTCAGGGTATGGCAGATGACGTACAGAAGAAATAAAAACAGAACATGAGAAAACATTCACAATGATGTGAACAATTCAAATTGAATATTTATATGGTATGAAGCATGAGTATGCCACTTCATTTGCCATCAGTGCTTCCATTGTGATTTGTGACCCTAAGCATGAATGTGCAAGCAATGTGTTGCCACAGATAGCTAAAGCATCCTGTAGTAAGTGTTTAAAAACAAGTTGGGTAAGATAGAAGTGAGAAAAAAGAAAAAGGATAAGCATGTCCATTAATGTGATATTACTAATGACTGTATTAACAAGCAAATGGGTTGCATGCAGCAAGGCACCAGAGTGCAAGCTCACCCTGATATCCTGTAATACCGGTAGAGTGACCTACTAAAAGAAGGAGTGCTGATTGATGAGTACAACATAAACACGAAGATAGCAAGAAATCTCCCAGTTTTGAAATTTCAGCAAATAATAATTCATACCAAGGATGAGTGCCATCATGTGAGTTCTTGGCACGAGATAAGAATGTAGAATGTTATAGTTCTCAAATCATCATATGATTGACACATCTAGCAAGAATGGAGAAAAAAAAACAAAAAGTAAACAGAACCTATTTACCATCTGGGCATTGGTTCAGATCGGATGACCAGTTCAGACCAATTGTTAGCAATAAATAGAAAAGGTGGGGGGGCTCCTCACCTATTTTCGTGGTTTGGATGAAGACTCCTAAATAGGGGTGTCACGGTATTAGTTTTATGACGGTACGATAACCTTCTTGCCAAATGACGGTATATCGTGGTTATCGCGGTATAGCAGGTGGAGTTAACTAATCTTAACAAATATTTTCTAAAAGGTCATAAATTGTCAGATTTATCATCGCAAACAAAACCAGGCACCCAGGGCCAGAATTGGGCTTTTCAACATACTGTCCACTGAAATGCCATCCCTTGCTTCCACCAAACACAAGTGTGGAGGAAGCCCTGCTGCGACTGGCAAAGCAAACTGAATAGCTTTTCTTAAGTGGTCATTTAGGCTTTTAGCTCCCCCACTGGCTACTGGTGAAGATGAACATGTTGCCATCTTGATAACCTGCATGCCACAGATCAATGGAGGCTGATGGTAGTATACACTTGTGCGCATACACATACACACGTGCACACACACTCTCTTTATGTTACAGCCTTTAGTTTACTTACGGGCCAAAAGGTGTTCAGTAATCACGGACATGTTACCCTTTGGTATGGCAGCAGGGAATACCCACAGAGATGAGTGAATTTCGCAGTGTGACTTATTATATGTAAATTCAACGATAGAACCAGGGAAATCCTCCATTGTCATATCTTTAGCAAACATCCATTATAAATATATAAACCCCAAAGCCAACCCAAAGTAAACCCTTTTCCTTCTTGGCACTTTATGTATTCTTCCTATTCCTAACATATTGATATTGTGTCAGGCACGTGTGGTTTATGGAATGGCATTAAAAACTGCTCCAACTGAAACTACTTTGCAGACGGCACATCCAACAGTGCAAAGCCAAGACTGCGCAGCACTTGCTTACTGCAGCCTTTACAAATCAGATTGAAAAGCACACTTAACGATATAAACGGTATACCGGTATAAACAATGTGACGGTTATTATTGTTCAATTAAGTGGTTCACGGTATCTTTAACGGTATACCGTTATACCGTTACATCCCTACTCCTAAATCAAAATTGAACGCAGATTGCGTGGATAAATGAATCCAATGACAGCTTGTCACCGAAGTTTGCACCTGTTGAATGTAAATCATGGCTGTGACGTGTATGCCTAATGTTTAAATGACGATCCCTTCAAACTGAAAAAAGTAAATATATCTGCTGAACTGTCAAAACTCTTTTTTATGAGTTGATAATTTACGACGAAGCATAATGGACATGGCTTAAGGATTAGACAGAGATGCAATCTCTGGACACTAATAAATGCGGAATAGGGCCAAACCTTGGTTTGTGAGATTTCCCAAACAAAAGAGGTTGGAGTTGGTGCTACTTGTGTGATAAAATGCAAAAGACAATTTAGTATCCGAGAATCATAAGGCTACATTCGTGTCGAGATATGTGACAACCTCACCTCAAATGGCGTATCATATGTCCTGCAAATGTCACAGGGTTAGATCCTGCTCGTCAGACTCATTGAATGTGAAGGATCGTACTAATATGCGGTCCATACGGTGGCTGGGCGCGAGGAACACATTGCAAGGAATGACATGGTGCCATGGTGACATCACGTGCATATAAGCACGTGAAGTTATCAGTAAACAAAAACAAAAACAAGAGTCACACAGGGCAAATGTTGGCATCACATTGCACATAATCCCAGACAAGATGATTAAAGACCATGATAAGCCTTACACAAAACCTTATAAAATCACTAAGTGGGAACATTCAAACATAGATAGAGTGAGCAGAGAAAGTCACTGAGCCTGATGTTTTTTAAAAGGTAGTGAATATAATGGTTAGATACCTGTTACTCAGTAATAAGTAAAAACAATATATGAAAGTGACCAAGGCAATCTAGTGCCTTGAATGGTACAAATGATAGAGCGATATGTGTTCAATGACTGCAAAACATGGAAGATTCGCCTTTTAGTGCAAACTATTGTGTGACCAGAAATTGTGCATGCTGGGATTCACAAAACGCCAAATAAAATTGAAAATTAAATCTTCTTGTGCGCTAGCTAAAATGCTATATATGAAGGTATCCATGACAGGGTAGTAGCTCTTAGTGAGGTGGATAGTGTAGGATATAGCAAGTTCCAGAACTGAGAGGGTTTGAAGATGAGAAAAATGAGCCAAAGGCAAGTATACGCCAGGCTAGTTTTGCAAAGTGGTTGAATCTTCAAAATATCTTTTAGAAAAGCCTTACAGTTAGCTAGTAAGTGATCAGACATGTATCAGTATTGGATTGGACACACCGGATGTCTATTCCGGTCTGAGGGCACATGAAATTTATACATGATATGCATATAGTCTTATGAATAAGCATCTGGCGATTCTCGATTGCTGATAGTAAATGGGACTGCACTATAGTCCTCATTTTGGGTTTGGTTATGAATAAGTAATTTTAAAAACCTGTTGTGACATGTTGTACCTATAATGATGTGGAATCAAATATCCGATTTAGGCGGGAGGCAAATGAGGTGTGTTATCATGAACATATTACATTTGGTACATGAAATAGTACATTCAGATTTGCTTAACTGTCTTGGTTCCAAAATGCTTTGAAAGAACATGCCTTTGTATTTGCTTATTTTTTCCCTAGTGCTCCTATGGTATTTATCAAGCCTGATTTCTCAAAATATTACTCGCTTGTGTCACCCAAACAGTTTATAATAAACCTGCTGTTTACATCTACACAACGTTAGTTTGAGAAGTGCAAAACATGACTTGCTAGACTGCTGGAGAGCGTGACAATGACAGTACAAATTCCAAATTCCAATGGCATAACATTTTATATTCATCCACATTGTGATGTGGATTTCTAATAACCATCATCCTAATAAATAAATGAGGGGTGTGGCTATCATTATCAGCAAACATGAAGAACATTGCAATTTTCTGTTTATGTACACACCTTCTCCTTTCATGTCTGGCTGACAGTTAACATTGTATGAAAATGTGTAAAGGAAAAAAGGGAAGCAAGACGTGATGTCATCAGTGATGTCATCAATGAAATTTGTGATGTCATCTTTGATGTCCTGGGTGTTAGTCTTAGCAGTGCCCAGTGGTGGCGCGAGTTATGGTTGTTTAGCTTACCATAACTGGCGAATTTCAAGGGTTTTTCGGTTTTACTTCGAACCATAACGTCCTGTTAACAAAGTTTTTTTTAGTGAATTTCATAGGTTTTTAGTAGCGCAACTTAACCATAACGTCCCTTTAACAAAGTTTTTTTACTGAAGTTCTTAGGTTTCTAGTAGTGGCACGTAACCATAATGTAAATTAACATCTGACTTCATTGCACACCTTCCGGAGAATGACACATGACCATATGCTGGCGCACAGCACGGTGACGTGTCAGAGAATCCGTACACACTTAACAGTAAGATCTATGCCTCGTGGACAGTGTGGAACTACATTTTTTACTGATGTAGGAACTTGCAACTTCAACATTTCCCTTGCACAGCTCCAACACCTATTTGTACTCAGCCATTAACAATGTAGTACACAGTACATACTTTTAGCAAAAGTACTCTTTATCTGAAAACGACATGAGCTAAGGCCAACCCTCCTCCCCAAGAAACAGCACCACTGCTGTAATGAAGGAGCATGAGAAACACTGGCCCTACCTTACAAATAACACACGCACAACATTTTTCCCCATCCAACTACCCCTCCATATTACTGTTTGGTGCCTCTTTGCTCATTTCCATCCGCAACTTTCCTTCTTAGCTGTCCTTCCAAAAAAAAGCCATCCGTAAACAAATTAAATGTTCTTTGCAGAACTACCTTTCACAGTTTGAAAATATAAATAAAAAAAATGCATAGACTCCATCTACTTTATATTTCTCAGTAAAGTACATACATGCAATAAGAATTTGCAACATTTCCATTTGTAGTTTGTGTTATGCTAATGGGAATATTGTAGCATTTGTCCTCCGTTCCAGGGACTGGAACAGTGAATAAAGGGCCAGCAGGCCAGGTTATCAGCCCAATCTAAGCGATTGTGCATAACGCGATAATTGGATCATTACCCCCCTTCCACCCCTAAAATGGGGGATGAATGCCATTAACAATCTAGATTTCCAAAGCAGTAACCCGTGCTAATAAAAAAGAGGATTTTTTGTCCTAATTAGAAAACAAAATCCTTTTCCAAGATGGTCACCATAGAAAGCATCTCTTCACATAACCAACCCTAATAATATTCTACACCTTTTTTGGATGATGTTCCTCTCCAGCGTAGCCAAATGCACCCATAAGCACCTACGTGCCATGACGCAGAGCCTGAAAATGAACACACAGCGACATACAACATAGCACGTCACATTTTGAAATAATAACCTGGTTTTTAAAAGAAAACATTAACATTTTAGAATTTGTAAAGTACTTTTATTTCACAATAAACGGTCCGAGATCATCGGACTATTCCCATTTTCAATGAAATAGTAACTTTGTTTCTTCGGTCGTCATCGAAAATGTTAATCGTGATGCGCACGTTGTTCTTTTCCCATACACAAAGTATTTGTTTTCGATAAAGCAACCAATTCGGTCGCTCTGTGATTTCCAAGATGTCAGCATGAACTTCGGCCTACACCACCATAAAAGATGTTATGTTACTCCTAATGGCCACTGCAGCGTACAGACAAATGGGTCCTGCGTGATCGTCCCACAAAACAGTGACGGTTATGCAGCTGGTCATGAGTATGTGCATCTGGCGTGCAAAAAATCCATCACTTGGCATCTGGAATCCATGGCAATCACAGTAAGGCAGGAAAACATAACAGAAAATACGTATCAATACCCAACCTTTAGCAAACAATTTAAAAAAAGACAAAAGGAACGTGGAAACTGATACACAAATTAATGTGGTCATACATGACATTTTAAAGAAATATTAGCGTTGAACATGAGTACATCTAGTGATAGCCTACAAATGCAGATAATCTACACTCTCCATAACAAAAAAAAAATGACAACTACACAGAAAGATAGTACTTCAGTTACATTGCCAAAATTAATGTTCAGGTAATAAAAAATTAAATGTCGTGATTTCAAAAAAGACAAAAAGAACATGGAAATTGATACACAAATCGATGTGGTCATACATGACATTTTAAAGAAATATTAGCGTCGAACATGGGTGAATCTAGTGATAGCCTACAACCACAGAGAATCTCCCCATAAGTAAAAAAAAATGACAACTACACAGAAAGATAGTACTTCAGTTACATTGCCAAATTTAATGTTCTGGTAATAAAAAATTAAATCTCGTTCCGGTGTAGAGTCGTCAAAAGTAAATTTACATGATATTCACCGACTCCATTGTCTTCATGAAACTCAGACAGCAATGTACTTGCACCAAAGAATCTTCTGTAACTGATATTACATGTGCCTTAAAAACGTTTTGAATACATAACCTTATCAAATGGTATTTTTTTGCAAACTTTCACTCCCTGCATTCTGACCGAATTTTCCCTTTCGCTCAAGGTAAAAAAAAACATTGACCCTTATGGGTTCAGTCAGATGCGTGGGCCTACTGAGCTCACAACCAAAAAAGCAAAGCAAGTGACCTTCACTCAGAATGCAAATACATTCTGACTTTGCAACAACATGTCTCAATGCATTCATGAGAACTGGTACTCCCATTCACTTGCAGACCCGCTGTTTCCATCAAACAGTGCAGGTGGCCGCCTCAGATTTCAAACTCTAGGATGCCAGTCTGACTGCAATATTATTTTAAATACATTGTAACACAGACACAGTAATTCTTCGCCTGTACTTAACAGACACTATATTGAGCAGCAACTTCCAATTTACCGTATGACTTTGGTGACAAGAAAACACCACTTTTTGACTTCCTGCTGCCACATCCCATCCCAGCCTCATTAACCCTCACCTTCCGAGACAGTATTTCATAAGTTTAACAAGTGCAATGTTGTGTTGTTTTATATGTGTTAGCGGCGATGTCCGCGTACACCAAAACACGAATGAAAGATGTCGGGCGCAGCGAGACAATCTGACGCACGTCACGTTGTTCAACATCCAATCAGTGAAACGCCTCACATGTCCGCGGACATGACGCTACGGATTAGCCAATCGGTATCTTGTCCGCAGAGCGAACAGGGAAGGGTGACCGCGGAGTGGACATTGATATCACTCATTTTTTGAGACATACTTTTTGGTCGTTTTAAAGAAAACTACTGGACGGATTGGCACCAAATACACAAAAGCCTGCTTTCTGGACCAAGCTCCTGCTCCTGCCCATATACTTTTGTTTGCAAAGTTTGGTGAGGATTCGTCCAGGGGGAACAAAGTTATAAACCGCCCAAAAAGTGCTTTCCTATGGAACAGCAACTTAACCATAACTAGCGTGGCTGTGTAATGAGTCATCATGGTCCAGAAGCCCGTAAATGTTCAATAGGCCACAATCTAAACAGTCATGCTTTTTGACCTACCAATGGGGAACCCCTTGGAGTTCAGATTGACATATTGCTGCTTGGCATTTGAAGACCCAGCACATGGGTGAAACAGGTCTGTCTTGAGGTGGCAATCATTAAGGACATCAGCCACCTGAAATATTACATTGGAGTTATGGACTAGAGGGTAGTAGCCACTATTATAAACTAACCGAAACAGTGTTAGCTAGTAAGGTTGTCATAATATGTGTGCAGTCCTTATTAAGTTCATTAAATTAGCAGCAAGCATAGTTGCTTGGTAGATTCCACTTTGGATAAATCAATTGGTTTTGTCCTGTATCAAGACGTATGCTTAGATCTTGGGGTCAAAACTATTACAGCAAAACTGCATCCTTTATCCCAAAGGTTCACATTCATTCTGCAGTCCGGATTCTACTTATTTTGAGTGTAGACTGACTTTGGGAACACTGTTGAGCATATGGCCCTTCGAAACGTGCATATGGTAATGGATGGGATTACAGTAGATCATTCTGTTTTCAAATAACCAGACAAACCCATGAATATGGCAAGTTCTGTTTTATTTAAAAGTATCTAAAACAGGGAGTTTACAAGGAACATCAACGGATGTACGCTCAGTCTCTCAATGATCTCCACACAACATATGGTCCTTATACTAAATAATGTGTCAGAGTGACTTCATACTACGTGGCAATAGAGACACACTTATCAAGGGTCTGGATTGGTTAAGGGAAACATCTAAGTATAGATTTCTGTAGGAGCTAGGATTGTTATTGGCTGCCTGTTATCAGGTGGACAATTTATGCCTACCTCTAAACACATGTCATTTCAGAAACATTAAATACACAGTTTCTCATTGGTCTTCAAAATAAAAATGTCTTTCGTTATACGGACTAATGCAATTGGTTGGCATGCTTGTGCCATGTCTGGAACATTCGGTTCATTTAGCAGCATGTAAGCCCAGACCCAGGTGCAAGGAGACCCAATAAGCCCAGCATCTCTCATCACCCATGTCTTCTGCCATGAAACTGTCTTTGTACTTGGCCTTGCAGAGTATCTGTGTCTTTGCGAATGCACAGGAGTTAGGGCACTTGCAATCATGTCTGCAACTCCAAGTTCCAACTCTATTTCCATCCCTAACTCACATGACAGGAGACCACGATCTAGTGCATTTTGTAGCTTTCAAATTCTGTAAATGAATTGAAACTTGGCATCCTTTGTGTTCTTTCTTGCACCTTAACTTGAGAAGGTTCTTCTTCAGAGTAGATAGCTGACCCCGATTTCTTAGGATCTTGACTTCAGGCCAAGCAGCCTTACCATGCTATTCCATGAGCATATTATTCTTGCGGCAACACAGTTTTCCACTCTTCCTTCATGATTTCTGGCCCACTTGATTCATGATACCAATGTCCAGTTTCTGTACATTGGCAGCTTTGCCTGTATTCTATTCTCTACTCATAGCTAGGTTCTATGATGACGTGATCTTTCTTGCTTTTCAAAGTCTGTATCTTCATTGAACTTTTTTTTTCTGCAACATTTTGTTAATGTGTAATCCTCTACTTTTACACTTGAGAGTTCACTTGATTCTTTACTTTGTCATTAGTTTCTTCAGGATCTATACATTATCTTCAGTTAATATCTCGGGACATCATGCACACTCTCTTATGATGTCATTCGTTCACATGCTCAACTATTTCTCATATTCCTTCACGGAATTCCTCCTGCAGGTTTTCAACACTTCTTGGGTACATTCGATAGGGTTGTCTCAATGGGTATCGTCTTTCAAATACTCGCTGCGGTATTGGTGTAATAGTTGGTATAATGAAAGGCACAATCTCATGTCTCCAATACAAGGGAGGTAGGGGGGTAGGGTCTACTGCAGCTGTTTATAGTTGCTACTCTACATTCACCCTCTGGTCGAGTCCTCAACCACTTCCTCAAGTTGTTCTGCTCCTTTGTATTTTCTCTTGAAAAAGTGTTTCTTTGGTGTCCATATCTTTGTCACCCTCCTCACGGTGCCTGCTATTTTAAGATGTTCATACACCCTCCAGGTCATAGAGCTACATTGTCCATTTAGTGTGCAATAGATCCATCATCCAATGTATTTCTTATGATCCTTTGGATACCAGAATTGTGTTCCTTCAGGTGCCACAATACTTGCTTTTATTGTCATGAACCACGGATTTCGGCCCTTCTGGACCATGTTGTGCATGATGCACTGTAACATCAGGTCGGCGATCCTCCCAACATGGCCGACAGCACTGGAACGCTGCTCTCTAGTGTCTACGCACTACGCGCGGCTTCCTCCAAATTAGGCACACCCCCGCGGCTCTGCGCGTCTCAATGCTACTGAACAGAGTTGTTCGGCGTGTGTATCGTTCCCGTCTATCTTCCAGTTACCTTTTCTTGTTCCTTCCAGGAATCCCTTCTCTTTCCCACCTCGCTTCGGCAAGGCCATTTCCCCTTCTTCCCGGAATCTGTCTCATGCTCGGTGCCGTGGCCCCCCCGGCACCCGTTGAGTACTGGACTTCAGTTTCCTTTTCTTCCTGGATTTTTCCGTGACATCATTCCTAGATACAGAACGCAACCCTGCCTAGGCAGTCGAACTCCTCACACTGGAACACCATGACTTGCATCATTCCCTGTACAAGTCCTGATCAGTGAGGAAGAAGGAAGGAGTACCCAAGAAGACCTCAATAAAGGACAAACAGGTGAGAAGGGGGGACGGGTGTGACAGATTGAGACGCCTAGAACCTAATAACAGAATTGAAATGGAGGCTGCAGTCCAAGACCTCATGAGAGGAATGCACGAATTGACTACAGAGGTTCAAAATATAAAGGCCAAAAATGCAGCATTAAAACAACTAGTCTTGTCCTGGGATTCAGCGTTCAAAGAAAGCGCCCTGGTCGGGGGTATTGTGAATAAATACGATGGCTCTTCCAAATCCCTGCGTTCCTTCCTTGACTCCTGCCTGGTGCATTTCACGTTCAAACCCTACTATTTTTCCATGCCCCGGGCTAAGGTAGGGTTTATAATATCTCACCTTACCAGCAATGCTTTAAAATGGGCGACTCCCTTGGTTAATTCAGGAGACCCACTCCTGGATAATTATGACAGATTTATAGAAGCCTTGAAGGCTATGTTTGATTGACCAGAACTCATCTACAGCGCCCGGGATTCACTTCTGGAATTCCAGCAAGGGAGTCAGGATATGCTTACTTACGTGACCCAATTCAAACAACTAGCTAAAGAAGCTGATTGGTCCCAGGAAGCTAGTTTCACACTGTTCAGGAGAGGTTTGAATGACAAGGTCAAGGATGAGTTAGCCAGAGTGGCTCACCCAAGTTCCTGTCAAGCTTTAATGGATTTATCCCTGTAGACCGATTCCAGAATCCAGGAGAGAAAGGCTGAGAAATGAAAAACAAAGACAACCTCCCCAAAAACAACCATGAATACCCTTGCCCTAAGGAAGCACCCATCCAGCATTCATCAGAACCGGAGCCTATGCAAGTGGGTGCTTTCCGTGGACCAATTTCTCCACAAGAAAGGATCTGTAGGATCAATACCAGACTTTGCATGTATTGCGCATCTGATAAACACCTTGTAAGAGAATGCCCTATAGAACCACCCAGGCGCTCGGGAAACACCAGCTCCCGATCCTAAGCGGAGCACAGCTTTGGGAGAATGATGCAAGCTCCACATCCATTCCTTCCTTAAATGCTCCTGGCCAAAACAATTTAGTGGTTCTCCAAACAATCTTGTCACCCTCCGAGAAAGACTCATTTCCCATCCTGGCTCTCGTGGACTGCGGTGCCATGGGAGTATTCTTAGACCATGATTGGGCTGTCAGACACAAAATTCCTCAAAAACCCAAAGAAATAATACAACCTGTTGATGGAATTGAAGGGAGACCGTTATCTTCCGGGCCTATCACTCAGCAGACCAAGGAACTACTTCTTTTTATACATAACCACCAGGAAAAGCTCTGTTTTGATATCATAAAGGCCGCTCACTACCCCATAGTTTTAGGCATGCCTTGGGTCCAGAAACACAACCCGTACATCAACTGGGCAGCCGGATCCCTCTTCTTAGGCTCTGAATTCTGCCTGTCCCATTGTTTGTCTCAAGACTCACTGCATAACCCTCCTGTGAACTCCCAGAAATCCGAACAATCTCCCTTATGTGTCTCCAACATTACCCAAGTGCCTGAAATATAGCAATCATACTTGGACGTGTTTTCAACAGCCATCGTTCAAACTCTTCCACCCCACAGACTGGAGGATTGTGCCATCGAAACAGATGCTTCAGCCGTAATCCCATTCTGCAGAATGTTCATACTATCTGAACCTGAAAAAAGAGCCCTACGAGAATATTTGGATCCCAACCTGGCTAATCGAACCATTCATCCTTCAAAATCTCCTGCCAATGCCTCTCTATTCTTTGTACCAAAGAAAGATACCAAAGAACTTTGACCCTGTTTGGATTAACGCGGACTCAACCAGTGCATTATTAAGGATCTTTACCTGCTACCGCTCATTTCCGACATCTTGGAGGCAGTGCGGGGTGCTGTCATCTTCACCAAGCTTGACCTTCGGGGAGCCTATCACCTCATTCAGATAAGGGAAGGTGATGAATGGAAAACAGCCTTCAGAACCCCTTTTGGCCATTTCAAATATCTAGTGATGCCCTTCGGTCTCGCCAACGCCCCTGCGGTCTTTCAGCGGTTCATGGATAGAGTCTTTTCTGATATGCTGTTCCTTTTTGTCATCGTATACCTAGATGATATACTGATCTATTCCAACAACCCCCAAGTCCATCAGGAACATGCCAATGCAGTTTAACAACGATTACGAGAAAACAAACTCCTGGCCAAACCTGAAAAGTGTCTGTTCCATGTCCAGACCGTTCACTATCTCGGATTCGTGCTGAGTTCAAAGGAATAGCAATGGATCCTGCCAAGTTTGGCTCCATACTCTCTTGGCCAGCGCCTACTACAGTAAAACAAATCCAATCCTTCCTGGGGCTCGCAAATTTCTACAGGAAATTCATCCCTACATTTTCAGACATCGTGCATCCCATAGTCATACTCTTAAAGAAAGACACACCATTCAATTGGTCTGCTGCTCAAGAGACAGCCTTCCAGGACCTAAAACGAAGATTCACTCAAAGTCCCATCCTGTCTCAGCCTGACACAAATAGGCCCTTCCTGGTAGAAACAGATGCCTCAGATTACACTATAGGGGCGGTCTTAAAACAAGAATTTGAAGACAAGAAGGAACACCCTATTGCCTACCTATCCCGCACTTTGACTCCCAGTGAGACCCACTATTCTGTCCTGGAAAAGGAATTACTGGCCATCTGACAAGCCTTTACCGACTGGCGTCATCTACTCTTGGGCGCCAAACATCCTCTGCAAGATCGAACCGATCATAGAAACTTGCAAGTCCTACAATCCCTGGAATGCAGAAATAGTCGTCAAGCTCATAGGGCTTCTTTTTTGCCCAATATCAATTCTGCATTCACCACTTTCCTGGAACCAACAACATCATAGCAGATGCCTTATCTAGACGGCCTGACTATGAGTCTGTCGAAGCACGTGCCTTTCCGAAGATGTTTCCTAATACAGTGTTTGTCGCATAGGCCAGTTCCTTCCTGGAATATGTCAGTGACAAAACACCATCTTCTGATCTATGGGAGGACTACATCAAGACAAACCAATGGAGACTGGTTGCTAAGGATGGGTATATTTTCAAGGATAAGAGATTGGTGTTACCCACACAAAGATTGAGAAACAAGATCATAAGCCTTTGACATGATACCTTTCATTTGGGGCATCGAGGCATCACTTACAACTCTCCACCTCATTCAGAGACAATTCTGGTGGCCGAGGATGATTGATGCTGTAAGAACTTACATCCAAACCTGCGCTATTTGCAATCAGAACAAATGTGATAACAGAAAACCTGCAGGTCTCCTACACCAACCCACGTTGCCAACACACCCTGGGGAGACAATCATTACAGACTTTATCGTGGAATTGCCCCCATCCAGGGGATATACTACTATAATGGTTACTATCGATCTGTTCACCGATATGGCTCACTTCACAGCCTTGTACAAGCTCCCATTATCACTTGAAATGGCAGGGATATTCTTGAAACATATATTCAGACTTCATGGTTTACCTACTAAGATCATTTCCGACCGAGGACCTCAGTATATATCCCAGTCCTGGAAACATCTATGCCAAATGCTAGGCATCCGGCATGCATTGTCTTCTGGGTACCATCCTCAGACTAATGGAGCAACAAAAAGTGTAAACCAGACCCTGGAACATTACCTACGCTGTTTTGCTACCAAGGTCCAGGATGATTGGTCACTTTTGATTCCGGTAGCTGAATTTGCTTACAACAACTCTGATCATTCAGCTATCAAGATTAGTCCTTTCTTTTGCAGTCAAGGATTTCATCCTTCGGTTCTGCCATCTGTTCTACCACATACTACCCCGGTACGCTCAGTTGATTGAAGGATCGAAAGACTGGTAAACGTACATAAGGACGCCAAAGATCACCTGGAAAAAGCCAGGACAGAAGTTAATAAACATGCGGATACCAATCGGAGACCCAGCCCGGCATATGAAGTTAGGGACAAGGTCTGGTTATCTTCGAAACTCCTGCCTCGACATCTACGGCCAAACAAACTAGCTCCCAAATATTATGGTCCTTTCTCCATTAAAGAGATCATCAATCCAGTGGCCTTTCGGCTTCAGCTTCCAGAATCCTGGAAGAAAATACATCTGGTTTTCCACACTTCCTTGTTGAAACCGTATGTACTGTCCACCAGATCAACTCCTAGACCTAGCCCCGTGCTTGTCAATGACCAGATCGAATTCGAAGTCTCCAGGATATGTGATTCTAGATACAGACGGGGTCAACTCCAATACTTAGTGGAATGGAAAGGATACCCCCCCAGTGAACGCACCTGGGAAACAGTCTCTAACATGAATGCTCCCCGCCTAGTGCAAAGGTTCCATCGAATCCATCCAGGCAAACCAGTGGATCAAGAGTTAGGAGGGGGCATGCTGTCATGAACCACCGATTTCGGCCCTTCTGGACCTCGTGGTGCATGATACACCGTAACATCAGGTCGGCGATCCTCCCAACATGGCCGACAGCACGTGAATGCTGCTCTCTAGTGTCTATGCGCTAAATGCAGCTTTGTAGAAATTAGGCATGCCCCCGCGGCTCTGCGCATCTCAACGCTACTGAACAGAGTTGTTTGGCGTGTGTATCATTCCCATCTATCTTCCAGTTACCTTTTCTTGTTCCTTCCAGGAATCCCTTGTCTTTCCCACCTTGCTTCGGCAAGGCCATTCCCCCTTCTTCCCGGAATCCCTCTCGTGCTCGGTGCCGTAGCACCCCCCGGCACCTGTTGAGTACTGGACTTCAGTTTCCTTTTCTTCCTGGATTTTTCTGTGACATCTTTCCTGGATACTGAATGCAACCCTGCCTAGGCAGTCGGCTTTCCTCACACTGGAACCCAAAGACTCGCATCCTTCCCTGTACAAGTCCTGATCGGTGAGGTAGAAGGAAGGAGGACCCGAGAAGACCTCAATAAATGACAAACAGGTGAGAAGGAGGGAAGGGTGTGACATTTATGTACTCTCTGATGGCATCTTCAGTCAGTACCTTGTCTTCTGGTTCATATTTTGCGTAAATCATAATCTTCATTCCTACTGCTTTCTTGGCAGATTTCTTAGAATGTTCAATTATTATCAGACTGACTGTTATCTCTTCCGACAGCACTTTACATATCCGTTTTTTACAGACATGCATCTTGTGCATCTATTCTCCATCCAATTGAGGATTTATGTCTTTCTTTTATCTATGCCCCTTACCATTTAGGTATGATCAGGAAATTACCTTGGTCATCCAGGGTTCTCTTTCATATCTTCAATTTTTTCGATTTGTTCAATTTTTATTTATCTTGTCTTTCATTGACCATCAATTATCTTATTCTTGTCTAACTATATGAAGTTACATATAACTATGCCAATACACGCTACTTACCACTTTCGAGTGCTCGGAACCGTTTATTCTTTAACATACGCATGCGCAGATGTGACATCACTCATTTGACGCACACCACGCATGAGCAACTTTTTCCATCAACAGTGTGACGTCTACCCAATAGCACACATGCGCACTCGGACGTGCTTGCCGCGCATGTTCACCGGCACGGCGTACAGGTACTAGTATAAAAGGAGAGCCTCCATGGTTCAGTCGCATCTCCAACCTGGTAGATGCGACCCACAGTGAAGACTCCAAGCCTCATCATCCTCTTTTCCAAGTAAATCTACTAACCCCTTTGGTTCAATTTGATGGACTTCTATCCTATAGGGCACTATAGTGACACACCTCTTATGTCTTCTTATTTTTCTCATTCTATTTGGTTAGCTGTTTGCTGCCTGCAGTAGCTATCTTGTAATATCTTTTCCATGAAGACGACCACTTTGCTTACCGAAAAAATATAGCAGCTCATTTCTTTGGCTACATGTAAGTTACCTCACTCTCATATGACATTCACTCAATTGGTTGCAGAATTTTCTTTGTAAATGTAGCATTTCTCATACTATAGGGAGATTCCAGCTTAAAGAAAGTAATTTGATCAATCCATTCAAAGCACGTACTCTTGTGCCTACTTCTTTTCACGCATACTCTATATGGTAAGTTCCATTGACATATATCCATGCCTTTATTTTAATATATAATACCACGTTTGAATATAGGATAGCCTATGACTTACTTAACTTGGTACAGGTACATTGCCTGAGACACAACTGACCTAACTTTTCCAAAGGTTCCATAATTTGTTTTAAAAGAGACCTATGCACTATGTTACATACAAACCATTTGATGCTTTAGATGTAGGTCCAAATGGACTACTAATATGTTTGGTCTATGGAATCTTTTGTAATTGGCATTTGCATTCCAATATTGCTTATCAGGTTGCTACTAATTGCTACAATGGTGTTTCGTTGTGAATATACTGACTCTTGAAACCGGTATATACATTAGACAAATATATACAACTCGCTAAAATATGATTTATGTTTTTTTGCTTCTATAGAAAAATTGAAAAATTGTGCTATTTCCCCTGAAGAAGAGTGGAAAACTCCAAACGCGTTGGGCTTCACCATGTACTTTGTACAATAAAAATCTTGAAATGTTGGTGAAAATGTTGGTCTACGAAAATGGTTACTTACCACATGAACTGTTTACCATAAGCACTTAATGAAAAATGTTTCTTAAAACAATGTACAAAAAGAGTATCTAAACTCCACTAAATTATTGATCTGTATTTACAGATATTTGATAGTGTGCAGGGGACGGGAGTTCCCAAACCTTCTGGGAACAACCATTTTTTGTCCATATTTGCATCCAACCTAGATGCCAAGGTTGAGTCTATCTCCCCCCGCAACTCAAACTCACTCCTAAAATCTTAACTCTTATATTTACCTTATCACAAATCATACTACACAGGTGTGCCTTTGGGTTCTATACACTTTTCATATTTTGCGTAAATCATAATCTTCATTCCTACTGCTTTCTTGGAAGATTTCTTAGAATGTTCAATTATTATCCTTATCAAACAGAATCCAAATATTATTATGACCAATATTGCTCCAAGGAACTTGGATATGTTTGCCATCTAACAAGGAACCAATGAAAACAGGAATGGGAACCAACTGTCATCTTCAATGGCTGATGTCTCATCCACCATTTTTATGTGTAGATCTGTCAACATCTATATGGCCTCTGTCAAAGTCCTGTTCTTGCCGTCATGAGATGGTATGAATGTGTAACATGATGGCCCAATCTTGGCGCAAGCACCTCCTTCCATTGCTGTAATCATGTCGAGGACATATATATTCTGCAGGGTCATCTGTTTTATGGTCCTCAGCTCTACATTTATGGCATTAAATCCTTTTATGGTGGCATTAATTGTTTGTAACAGCTCCCATCTGGTGATCTGTAGCCACCTGGCATTCACCGCTGTTTGGATCCCAGCCATGAACATAGATGTAAACAACACTGCAGTTTTGCTGAACAATGTGTGTTCATCAGGAATGTCATTATACACTGATTTTGATTTTTCTGAGAAATAATTTGATCTCTTCTTCCTCCAGAGTTCTGTTGACCTTCTTCTTTTCATGTGATTGAAATTCTTCAATCTTCAGGTAACTTTGTAGAATCACTGATGCTGGAACATGGATGTATACCAAAGAGCACACTCCACCCCAATTCCTGGCCAGTTTAATTTATGTTCTAGATCCGCAAGCCCAATATCGATCCATTAGTACAGCTGTCCCTCTCCTCCGTCTTGCAACATCAACTGTGTTTTTGCACCCCTTGTTATGGGGAACAGACATGTCACATTCCCCTATAGAAACAGGTAACTTATCAGTGAAAGGAACTAAATGTGTAGCTCCAGAGAACTCTTGAGTATTCATTGCAATACCTGGCATTGGATATTTTCCCTCCCGTATACAAGAGTGAGTCGCCCCTGTATCTACAAGAAAAGAAAAGGATTTGCCTCCTATCGTCACATCAACCCTTGGTTCCTCTTGGGGATCTGGTGTCACAGATAGTACTGACCACATCAAGTCACCCTGTGAGCTGTCCTTTTGAAGGTATAAATGCATACCTGTTCCCGTGAAAGGATTTCCTCCTACCACAGTGACACCCCCTCTCCTGGGTGTCAGTATGTGCACTGTATTCGCATTTTGTTGTGTTTGCATAGGTGCTTGTAGTGACTGCCCTTACAGTGGGTGCATTTGTACTGGCCCCTGCTGTTGTATTTGCTGTACCTGCAGCGGCTGTGTCTGATAAGATATGTGTGATCCTGGGCAAAGCCCTTTCTTGTTTACGTGCTGCATGGTGGTGGATAAGCTGTCCCCCCTCTTGAAAACTGTCAATTTTGTTGTGCATTCCCTCAGATCCTACATACGTGTGCGATACGCACTGCCATCCCACAATTCCAAAATATTGTGGGTGCCCTCTAGCAAACCCTCCTTGAGTATTTTAACTTCCATTCATAGAGTTTTGAAATCCGCCCTCGGCTATCTGAAATCTTCCTCAGAACCCTGGACCTCTACCTCACGGCCAAAACCCACACCCACTTTGATCCATTGGGTATGCATTATGCATTATTCCCCTGTGACGTACACATTATTTCTTGCGTTTCCCCTTTCTTAGCTTCCTCCACTGTCCTGTTCTCATCTTTCTTTTTGTTCTTCTCTTCTCATAACCGACAATGATGTACAATGGTTAACTGTATTCCTCCCATTGCTTAGCTTCTATCCCTACTTTTTTCATTTGTCTCTGTACTGGTTCTGGCAATTCCTGACACAAAAAATGATAAAATAGTGCCAATGTCTTTTCCCACAGCTGACGAGTTTCAAGCTGCCATTTCTCTTGAATATCCTGAAAGATAGCAAAGGGGTCTTCATCTTCCTTCATTTTACGTGTCATAATTGTGCCCATATGTGATGTATCAGGATACTGTACCCTGAGAGCCCTCCAAACATCTGCCATGCAATTATTAAATGGCACTCCATCCTGAGCTGTGTTGTGTGCTGTCATACCCGCATAACCTGCTTGTCTCCAAATGTCATCAGCTCTTTCTGCAAGAATAGCTGCCAATAGACCTTTCATGTCTCCTATGGCCAGCGTGTTTCCTCCTGTCATTTTCTCTAATTCATATATCCATTTCCAGCACCCGTAGTTAAACTAGAGAGCTTGCATTTTAAGTTATCCTTATTCATCTGTGGCCATGGAATATATTATGGTCTTGCTCTGCCTTTTCTAACAAGGGGAACTGTTAGAACCCCATCCCATAGTCAGATCCCACTAGTAGTCTATCTACGGGAGGGGTAATCGCCCCTATTCATCTTGTTGCTGGTAACAACCGTAACCTACTCACATATGATGGGGACTCTCCTTTCTCACTAAATTATTGTCTTCGGGGAAGCTCAGGATATGATATGGGATCTGGTGTTCTTTCATTAGGGAGTTCCAGATTTGAACATCTTACTTCTTTATCCATCTGTTGGCTTCCAGGGGAGGGGGGGGGCACATGACCCTCTCCTCCTATCTCATGACCTGCCTCTCTTGCCTCGTCCGACATTACTAGACCCCAACTAGTGTGAGTATTATCCCCTTCGTCTCTACCTAATTTAATCTGCTCAAAGACAGTGCTTGGCGTTCATCACTGAACACGTTTTCCTCCTCATTTCATAGTAGAGGTGCCGGTTCCATATTGGCTTTCCTGACTTAGTTACTGATATATTTTATCGATCCGTTCTCCAATACCTTCTGCATCCTATCTTTCCTCTTGTACTGCCAGGTGTTTCTAGTACTAACCTCTTTTCTTCTCTCCCATCAAATTTCCTCACTCTGCCTCATCCGTTCCTTAAGAATGAGATTGGCATCTAGACCTTGCTGCCTTCTATCTCTTGATCCACATACCTTTGATTTCTTGCATCCCTTCTGACCCTCTCTTCGTCTTGCCTTAATTCCTCCTTTCTCATTTCCTGTCTTTGTTCTTCTTCTCTTCTTCTCTTATTCTCTGTAATATTTTGTCCTTCACCCTTTGTGCTTCTTCTTCCTCTCTCTTTCTTTCTCTCCTATCTCTTCATTCTATTTCTCTTTGTCTATTGTCATACTTCCTTTGTTCATCTTCTTGGTTTTTGTCCATTTCTTCTTCTCTATATATCCATTCCCATCTTTCTGTACTTTTTCTTCCTTGCTCATCCCCAATTAAGCACTTTTCTCGTTCTCTGCCCTTCTTTTCTTGCTCATCTTTGTTCTCTCTCTGGCTAACCTCCTCAATGCTTTTCCCATCTAACTTGAGTAGTATCTGTCCTCCCATCCATTCATTCTGTATGCGTGTTAGCTCATCAGTCCTATTCTTTTTTTCCTTTCTACCTCTTGATTTCTCGGTCTATATCTGTCAAAATATTGAATCTCTTGTCTCTCTCTTCCTTATCTCATATGAAATTACAGGCATCTTTCTTCCTTTTGCTCTCTTCTGGACTATCTTCGCTAATGTAAGTGCGGGGGTTCATATATTGGGTTACTATACCCTGCCACTGCTTTCAGTTCCTTTATAGGATAAACTCCTATCTCTTCTGTAGTTACACTCTTAATCCCAGACAAGATAAGAGGAGCTGAGGCCTCAGTACCCTCCCCCTTATGCTGATTAAGTATCCTGTACTGGGTCTTCCTTCTCCTCTTGGTGCATTTTCTAAAGTTCTAAAACTGCCAGTCTCTAATGTATTTCTTGTGTATGCAGCATGTACATGTGTTCACGTGTTGCAATACCGCTTTTGAAAATGATCCCCCTTGTGGCCATGGCGTGAACATTTTATCAGCTGTACCCTTTATCCATTCTGCACTGTACTGTTTGAGCTTGGGTGCATGTTTTGGTAGTGTTTTACAAAAATGCATGAGAGGAATGTCCTCCATAATGACAAGTCACAATTGACTGTCGATACTTACCAGATCGTAAATAAAATCCCTATCTCATGGCTAATCGGCCACCACTTCAATCTTAAAAACAACAAATATGAGCAAGCACCATCAATCGCCGCTCAATCCTCTTTTGTTTCAACGACCTATCTGTCTTTTGTTTGGTGCCAGTCGTATACTACACTTTACTTCAAACAATGTCACTTCTGACTTTTACAGCTTGTTATTTCTTATTTATTTTATTTTAATTCTTATTAACGCGCCAGATCACGTGCATGCCTCAAGACGCACACAAAGGACACATCAACAAACACAGACAACAAACACATGATGTAGAATCAGTGAGCCGAGCAGGAAGTGGATCTAGGCGGTTCTGAAGAAAAAAGTGTTCAACTTCTTTTTTAACTCAGCAAGTGTTGTGGTCATTTTAAGATCCATGGAAATGGCATTCCAGGTGGCTGGAGTAAGCACATCAAAAGTTGTCTTCCCAAATTCGGCAAGGTGAAATCTGGGTTGGCTAAGCTTACCTGGTCAATAGACCTGAGAGCATGCGCAGGGACATACCTCTGGAAGCACTCAGACAAATAGCTGGAAGCTGCAGAGGTCAAGCACGAAACCGTAAGTGTCAAGATCATGAAAGAGACACAGTGCTTGATGGGAAGCGAGTGCAAGTTCTTCATGGCTTCTGTAATGGACTGCTGTCTGGGGATGCCAAGCACTGCTCTCACTGCACCATTTTGTGTGACTTGAAGGGTGTCGAGATTGTATTGAGCTTTGCCTGCCAACAGGCTGTTGCAATAATTCAGCCTGGAGTTAATTAAAGCAGAGGCAAGAATGGATATGATTTTGACAGACCGAAACGGGCGCAAAAACCCAACTGCTTGTTGATCCAACCATAGGAGGCACAGGTCTTGGCTACGTGTGTCCTCATGGCAAGCTCAGCATTGAGTGTGACACCAAGCGTTTTGACGCTCTTGGCCACCGGGATGATGATGTTGAAGATTGAGAAAGAAGCATATTCGAGGGAAAGATTTTTAAATAATACTCAAAACAATAACACAATACACATTAATAGCCCCTGTGATCACCTTCCCTTGTTAATAACCGTTTATAATAAGAGGTATACTTCTCATGCCTCCACTTATTTTACCCTATACAGGGTTTACGATGTCACCTTTCACAGTCCTAACTCTGTATTCCCTTTCTTAATACTCCCATTGGAGTTTGAGACGTCTTCTTCTATCTCCCTTGAAATAGGATTACTTAGGCATTCCTATATCTACACAAAAGGTCCTGTTACTCAAAATATCATAATACCACCCTTTTATATTACCATTTCCCTCAGTCTACATCTCTTAATGAACTTCAGTATCGACTCCTCCTTCAATCCGAGCAGGGATTTCTTCAAAGAGGGACCTGCCCAGCGTCTCGGTTCTTCTTGCAAGTTTATTTCCATCGGACGCTCTCCACAGGAAATTTCACGATCTTCCAGCCAATGGTGGAGGATGCCTGATCATCTGAAACGCTGGAACTAAACTTTTTGGAGCTGAAACACCCCACATTGCTACCATGTGAGCACATGGCCCTTTGGAACGTGCATATGATAATGGATGGGATTACACCAGAATCATTCTAATAACCGAACAAACTGAAGAATATGGCAAGTTCTATTTTATTAACAAGTATCTAAAATAAGTAGGTTACAACGAACATCAACGGACGTACGCTCAATCTCTCAATGATCTCCACACAAAGTATGGTCCTTATACTAAATACTGCATCAGAGTGACATCATACTATGTGGCAATAGTGAAAAACCTATCAAGGGTTGGGATTGGTTAAGTGAAACATCTAAGTGTACATTTCTATAGGAGCTAGGGTTGCTATTGGATGCCTGTTATCAGGTGGACAGTTTATGCCTACCTTTAAAAACATGTAATTTCAGAAATATGAGATACACAGTTTCTCATTGGTCTTCAAACTATAAGGTCCTTCGTTATCCGGACTAATACAGTTGGTCAGCGTGCTTGTGCCATAAATGGAACATTTGGTTCATTTAGCAGCACATAAGCCCAGACCCAAGTGCAGGGGACATGAACCTACCTCACCACCCAATAAGCCCAGCATCTCTGATCACCCATGAAATCACCCATTCTGCCATGAAATTGTCTTTGTACTTGGCCTTGCAGAGTATCCTTATCTTTGAGAATGCACAGGAGTGAGGGCATTCGCTATCATGTATGGAACTCCAAGTTCAAACGTTATTTCCATCCTTGGCTCACTTGACACGATCTGGTCTATTTTGCAGCTTTTAAATGCTCTAAATTAATTGAAATTTGGCATCCTTTGTGTTCTTTCTTGCACCTTAACATGAGAAGGTTTATTCTCTGCACACTCATTCTTCTTCAGAGTAGATATCTGGCCTCCATTTCTTAGGATCTTGACTTCCGGCTAGCCATCCTGTCCATGCTCAACTCTTTCTCATATTTCTTCAGAGTTCCTCCTGCAGGTTGCCATCATTTGGAGGGTACATTTGATACAGTTGTCTCAATGGATATCTTCTTTCAAATAATTGCTGCGGTATTGGTACAATAGCTGGTGTTATACAAGGCATGTCTCCAATACAGTGGGGGTGCGGCCACCTTCAGATGTACACATCTGTTCCTCTGCACTGTGAAAATCCACTCTTGTTGAGCGCTGCCTGTTCCAATCAAACTTGTTGCTGGAGCTAAATGTAATGGGCACATAACACCCGCATTTTGGCATCATAATGAGAGCAAGATTAGAATTGAACATGCCATGTTTAACAAACAGTGCAGCACACTTCTCATCTCTCCTATGTATCAGTTGGATAGCGTCTGCTGTAAGCTTTGCATGAATACATGTTAAGCTGTACATAGCTTCCCTTTGGTACCTTTAGCCTCTTTTTGCAGTCCAAAATGTACATCCTTTTTTAAGAACTTTGAAGTGTTTTGAAATTGTGAATGTGGGAAATCAAGACAATCACAGGATGGCAGAGAACTGGTATCTGCTCAGAGCTGCTGAAGGATAAGTGGCAATTTGGCCATGCAATATCACGCTCACTCTCTCCCAGCGTCTCAAGCTTGAACTTGCAACCTCCAAAGCACAGCCCACACTCGAAAACTAGAAGAGCATACAACAACCTACTCAAGGCATTCATAATTGCATAACCAACACTATGGAGAGCATAGCTGCTAAAACCCACTTCTTATTCTGACAAAGGAATCAAGTTGCTAAGTGTTTGTTTGTTTGTTTGTTTGTTTGTTTGTTTGTTTGTTTGTTTTTATTATTTATAATGCGCGAGCGTACCCGGGGGTATCAAGGCGCAGCCTTTACAAGAATATTCGAAACGTAGTTACAGTACACAGAAAATACATAATACAAGAATAAAGTACACCAATGTTATATACAAATCAGTAGTAGGCCAGCAGGCCGTTATATACAGGTGATTATATACAGGTAAATAGGAGGCACACGGGCAGGTAAGCAAGAGGGCACAAGTGGTTTCCATATGCAGTAGGCGCTAGGTGCTTCAAATTTAATGGGTCTCACGTTTCAACCATGCGATTACCAGTGAGCGGAAATTCTGGTAGGGCATGTCAATTCTAAGGTTTGGAGGCAAGGAGTTCCACAACAAAGCAGCTTTTACTGGGAAGCTGTTGCCCCCTATGGTGGCCCGTTTGTAATAGGGAACAGATAGACAATTTCTGTATGCGGTTCTGGTGGGTCTTAAAGAAGACTGTAGGTTGAATCTGTTGATCAGGTAAGTTGGGGCGGCATTGTTCAAGGACTTATGAATGAGTGATGCCGTTTTTAAAAGGATTTTATCTTTAGTGGCTAGCCAATTGTTCTGTTGGCTGAGATTTGTAATGTGTTCCCTTCTGGAAATGCCCAGAGCTCCTCTTAAAGCATTGTTCTGAAGGGTTTGCAGTTTGCTGGTGGTAGCCTTGGTGGATCCCAGATAAAGGGCATTACAGTAGTCAAGACGAGACAAAATAAGAGCTCTGGCGAGTGTCAGGCAACTAGACTCCGACAGGAAGGGTTTGGCTGCGCGGATTAATTTGCATGTGTAGGCCGTGGAGGACGCAAGGGAGCTCAGTTGTCTTTTGAAGGAAAAATTGGAATCTAGGTAGAATCCCAGTGTTTTGACCTCCTGTCCAACTTTGATGTTGTTTCCGTCAATCATGAAGGAATTGTAAGCTGGGCCAAGTTTCTTTATATTAAGTGTAGTACCTAGGATAATGAGTTCTGTTTTATCATCATTCAGGCATAGTCCATGAGTGGCCATCCATGCCTGGATGATGATGTACACCCTATTTAACAAGGCCAAATCCTTTCCATAATCTCCAGAAAGCGGAAGGAGGATCTGGGTATCATCTGCATAATTAGTGTAGGTGACACCGAGATGATCCAAATCATCGAAAAGGGGCTTGGTAAATATGTTGTACAGTGTGGGGGAGACACACGAGCCCTGGGGAACACCGCGGGTGATAGGAATGGGGTCTGCTGCGGCCGTGGGAGAGAAGACCCTCATGGTCCTACCGTTGAGGAAGGATGTGATCCAAGTGATGGTCTCTGTTGAGAAGTGAGCTGCAGTATGGAGATGTGAACATAGGACAGAATGATCGACCTGGTTGAAAGCTGCAGGTCAAGGAGAAGGAGTAAGGCAGCTTGCCCTTTGTCTCTGATCGAATCAATCTGGGCTTTTAGGTCAATGAGAGCGGTTTCCGTCCCGTGTTGGGGCCCGAACCCAGACTGTCTAGATCCTAGGAGGTTGTGTTCTTCCAGGTGCTTCTGTATTTGAACATAGGCCACCTTGTCCAGAATTTTTAGGAGAAAGGGAACGGTCGTTATGGGTTGGTAGTTGGTGGGTATGGCAGGGTCGAGAGTAGGTTATTTCAGTAATGGGAGTACCCAAGATTGTTTTAAATTAGTGGGGATAGATCCAGTGGCGAAGGAGGCATTGATTAATTTTGTGATGAAAGGGGAGAGGTCCCGGGCAGCATCTTTGATGAGCTGAGCAGGGCACAGGTCTCCCTGGCAGTTGGACGGTTTCAAAGATAGGATGATTTTTTCCAATTCCAGAGTATTGACTTTGGTGAACTGGAAGCGGGCTAGGTCGGCAAGCATAGGTTTGTCGTGATTTTTTAAGTTGAGTGTGTTATTCAGGGAGACTCTTTTGCTGGAAATTTTACTTTGAAGAGTCACAATCTTATTAGCTAGGGCATTTTGAATATCTGAGCACCAGTTTTTATCTTTGGTACAGGTGTCAAGGGGTGCTATGGGGGTTTCTATTTCTTTAAGGATTGTAAAGAGTTCTTTCATGTTCGATTTGGCTTTGGATATATGGGAGTCAAATGAGGTTCGTTTGGCCAGGTAGATTTCTTTCTTGTACAGTGCTGCTAATTTGGAGAGTTTGAGTTTGTTTGAGTCTGAAGGGTTTTTTTTCCAAATGGCCTCACAACTTCTTTTTTGCTGCCTTAAGTTTTTGAGGAATGGTGTATACCATTTGTTGAGGTGTGTTTTTGGTTTGCTTGATCGGAGTTTGAGTGGGGCGATGTGGACCATCGCGGTGGCCATAACCTTGTTATATTCTTCGACCAAGGACTCAGGGTTCAGGTCGTCTGGCAATGTGTTGAGAGTGGGAAGTAGATTAGGGATAAGTCTTTCCACTGTAATGTTTTTCTTGTTTCTGGTAAGGGTGGGCAGCCTTAATGATAGGCGGGGGTGTTGGTCTATCAGTGGAAAGCATGAATGAAATCAGATGGTGGTCAGTCCAGGCTAAAGGTGTGATGTTTGTAATATTCGCTAGGCAGTTATGGTCGGCCACCCAGTTGAGAGTTCTGCCTTTCGAGTGTGTTGGTGATGTGCATCTTTGCATGAAGCCTAATTCAGATAGAGTGTTGGCTATAGTGCTGGCGGGATGGTCTTCCGTGTCATTGTAACCCAAGTTGACGTCTCCTAGGTTGAGTGCTTGAGTGGATCTTTTAAGGTTGCTGGACAGGATGGAATTAAGATCTTCATTGAAGGTGCCAATGGGGCCTGGCGGGCGGTAGACCAAGTAGATGTTAAGGGTTTGGGTGTTAGTGAGAGGTATTTTTACTGCTAAGGTTTCACAGGAGGGGGCATCTATAGAGGTGGGTAGTCTCATGGTAAGACTGCACTTAGGGATAATGGTGACACCATCTCCTCTAGAGTTGGGTCGGTCTTGTCTCAGGATGGTGTAATTATCTGGGATTGCCAATGTGAGCATAGGGCCTGCTGCTGGGTGTAACCATGTTTCGGTGATGGCGAGGAAGTCAAGGTCTGCTATCGATATTAAGTCAGCGATTTCAATGGCATGGGCTACCAACGATCTGGCGTTGATCAGAGCTCCCTTGATCTTGGGGCTGACTGTGTTTTTGGGAATGGAATCTGTCTTTTCTGAGGTGGTAGTGTGGCGTTTATGCTGTAAGGGTTGAGGAGTGCCTAAGTTGAAGGAGTTATGAGGGAGTGAAGAGTGAAGTTTAGGTGATATGTCACTGAATTGTGTAACGGGATTGGGTCGGAATGGTTGCGTTCTGCGGTTTTGTCTATTAGGCAATGAGCGGGCCAAAGGCTCGTAAATTTTGGCTAGCCTGGCTCTAAGTCCAAGGTTCCTTTCTGTGGTAATACGAGGGTGTCTGGAGGGTGGCAGTACCTGAGGCTCAATTAAATCTAAATAAGGTACTTGGTTGTTAGATCTAGATAAAGCTGGCATGTTGGGTAATTGTGGAGTCATCTTAGTAGGTATTGCAGTGTTGAGGCTGATCAGGATATAAGCCAGCAGATAGGAGGTAAGTAGATACATACTGTATAAAAGCATCAAGCAGTGGTGGTTGAACAGTATAGTGCCACAGGAGGGATTACAATTAAGGTAGCAATGTCTAGGTAGCTAAAATAAAGTTAGCGCCGGAGGTAGCTTAAGACACAGTTAACACCGCAGACTACAGGATCAATTTGGGCTCAATGCAAAGTGATATCTAGATTTGAAATTGTGCAATTAGTTGGCAGATAGCAGTTCTATCAGGTCAATGAGGCACAATGCTGCAACAAACAAATATTTGGGCAAAATGGCTAAATGCAGGGATCAGGGAGTGGACAGTATGCAAATAGGCAGCGTAGGCAAATGGAGGAGAGGTAAGTATGAGAGGCCTGTTTGTGCCACTTGGTACAGGTTATAGTATGGAGCAGCGCACAGTTGGGTCACAGTACAAGGTTATCATATAGTTTATGTGGTACTTACATCAGGTATACAGGTACCTGTGCGTAGAGAATAGTTCAAGCAACAAAGATCGAATCGGGGTGACCAACTGCGCCGAACCGCGGCGAACAGGGGCAGAACAGGGCCTTTTTCTTCGGCCTTCGTCTGGAGGCCGCCGGCTTCCGCCCGCCGGCGAACCTAATCGGGCAGCTGGATATCCAGCCTGGTATCTTGGCAACGGGCCTCAGCCTCGTTGTCGGCCTGCATTGCGCCGGCCATTTTGGGGCCAGGCGCTCAAAAAAGACAGGGTCAGGCAGCAGTGGAGTGGAGCTTCAGTCGGGAAGCTACTCCAATGGTGCATGTAGTGTTGCACCTTGCAGATGGATTCTCGTAGGTAGGTCGTTGGGCTGATGGAGACCTGGAGGATCAGGCAGCATGGATGCGTGCCTCGGCAAATGGTGGTGTTCGCGGGCGCGGATGGCGCAGTGCTGGTGGAGTGGCTCCTGCTGGAAGGGAGGGAGGGGCTCCTGCCCACTCCACTGGAAGGGAGTAATGCTGCTCACTGGGGCAGAACAGGGCCTTTTTCTTCGGCCTTCGTCTGGAGGCTGCCGGCTTCCGCCCGCCGGCGAACCTAATTGGGCAGCTGGATATCCAGCCTGGTATCTTGGCAACGGGCCTCAGCCTTGTTGTCGGCCTGCATTGTGCCCGCCATTTTGGGGCCAGGCGCTCGAAAAAGACATTGTCAGGCGGCAGTGGAGTGGAGCTTCAGTCGGGAAGCTACTCCAATGGTGCATGTAGTGTTGCACCTTGCAGATGGATTCACGTAGGTAGGTCGTTGGCCTGATGGAGACCTGGAGGATCAGGCAGCATGGATGCGTGCCTCGGCAAATGGTGGTGTTTGCGGGCGCGGATGGCGCGGTGCTGGTGGAGTGGCTCCTGCTGGAAGGGAGGGAGGGGCTCCTGCCCACTCCACTGGAAGGGAGTAATTCAGGGGAAATCATAATCCAACAAAAAAGCGTACCATTCGCTGCTTTTATTCTATAGAGTGGAAACGAGTCAAAGCAAAAATAAGACCCTTTACACACACTGAATAGATTAAGAACAACATGACTAGAAAGATGTATTTGAAATCATCCATGAATTCAAATGTCATGCAGCCTGTAATAAGACACCAACACCATTTTAATTTCTGTGCAACTCCATTGGACACAATTCTGCAACACAAATCTTCAAATCCAAGAACACCTGGACAAAAGAATCAGCAAGTCCACAAATCTCAACATGGGAAACAAATCAGAGGGAAACACCTATGCTGATACTGACAGCTTCTCATCCCTTCTCCACCAAAGATGCATGCTCTTTATTGTCTACAAAGCAATAAAAAGCAATCCTCCATCAAGCAAACAGTCATCCCTCTTGGCTTCAAAACAGCCTTTGTCAAACCTGTGTAAAAGAAAATCCTACAGCTGAGCACAACATCCCCAGGAAAACTACTTACCAATCTACAATATCCAGTTCATCATGACAGATTTATCTAGCAACCTCTATGGAAATATGTTAAAAACAACCCACTTTGCAAGTCGCATAACTGGTTCAGACTAAAAGAGGAGCAGAATCTACACTATTCTTGATATTGGATATTCTTAAAAGCAATTCAGATGCCACATCACTTTGGGCACTTTATACCATAACAACAACAAGATTTTATTTTAAAAAAATAGACTATATTGGGAAAAGGGAACTGCTTATTGCTGAATACCTTCATTCCTGGGCGACAGAACTGAAACCTCAAGAATTGTCCTATGCAGGTCCCCACATGCTGTCATGCAAAGTACTCCAAGGATCCAGTCTCTCACCATTCCGAGTCAATATTTTCAAGGCCCATCTCCTGAAACACATTATAAACTGTGGCCCCAGATGCTTCAACTATGCAAAGTATTCCCAAATCGTCGGGGAGCTCAGAATTAAAACTTCAATGAACGCATCTGATCTAAACACGTCTCACACAGGCGGACTCATGTATGATTACAAACAGACTGAAACTCAACCTAACTAAAAACCAGCCAAAGCTTTTGATTTTCTGCACACAACCACCAAATCATACACCAATTCCTGAGCCCAACAAATAAGAACTTGCCCTCTCACTTCAACAACTCTGAGAAATCTTGGACTCATATTGGACAGTGACTTTCCACTTCGACGGTGTGGACTGATCATAAGGTGGTGTTTCCTGTAGCTCAGAATGATCCAGCACATCATGCCCTACTGTACCTTATTACACAGAATAATGCTAGTGGTTGCCCTAATACAATGTGGACTAGATTATGCAAACAGCCTTTCTCTTGGGATCTCATAATACCTACTCAATAGGAAAAGGGTATGAAGAATCCCCAATGTGCCAGCAAGACTACTTTGGAGTCTGAAAATATATGATCACATTACACAGGTACTGCAAACACTCCACCATTTCCCAATCAAATGGAGGATGCGCTTCAACACTCTCTTCATTTATCACCACTTCTTCAAAGGACGGCTTCACCTTTTTTTCTACTTCAAATCCCACAAAGGCAGTCTCTAATTGCAAATAGTAAGGTGGGATTCACAGTGAAAACAGTGTTTCCTGACCTTTTCTTCAAAAATATGCTTTCCAGTCACAGAAGGTAATGATGTATATGCGTACACAGCATGATGTTCAAATACTGAGTGCCGATAAAGATACATAGAAATAATAGGATCCATACTTGGTTGCTGCAGCATGGAGGAAAACATACACATGTCAGAGTCTGTAGGTGTTCCATGTGATTGTGCATATCTTTCATTAAACACAAACATGGTACCTGGCCCTTTGGCACATGTGGCAGTTACCTTGTGCCTTTTTACTGGCCACCTATAGGGCTTATCTACTTGCTCACTTGCTTGCAACATTGTCCCTTTCCATTATGATATGTTGGTTAACTGCAATTAGTTTTTATTTTCCTTATTGGCTCAAATTGGAGTAAATATGTTCTTTCTGGGCATAGACAGCTGTTTGTTGAAAGTGGGAAATATATAGTGTTATAAAGAGGGTCACTGCTGTTTAGACACAGACTCCATGTCGGTTTGAGATACATTTACACTCTTAGAAATCTATAAAACAGAGATCTGCTTCTTTTTATGGAAAACAAAATATAAATGAAAATGGCATTACTATGAAAAAATACATTGTTTTAGAATATGCACAGAATTGAAACCTGTAATACAAACAGGAACTCTGGAATAAGCTGCACACAAAAGAAAACCCTGTTATAGAATGGTTTTATCATTATGTTAATTGTTTCTTTGTTTTAGACTTACGGAGCTTGCAATATTGATGATTGCATAGTGTGAAAAACGTTGGCACCCTAGTCCTATTTGAGGTTTAGATTTGTCATTTAGCTTTTAATACATTTCCAACAGGACATTTAGTTTTGTTTTTGTATGTCCTGAAATGAAGCTAAAGTATTACATACATCGACATTGTGATTGCCATATGTGACAGCATGCACACAATATATAGCCAAATTAAGTGTATGTGCATTCTATCTTTAGAATGAATGTACACAGCATATGCACGATGATCATCTGAAATGTGTGCTCCTTGCCACATTCACTGCACCTCTGTCACTATGGGAGGGGATGACCAATTATCAGTTTAAATGAACATTTAGTGCAGACAATTCTGTAGGTGTTTTTGTCTTCTGACCTGGTCCCAATGGAAGTACATATACACAGGCGATGCTACCAGTCTGTTGGGGCTAAAATGCCAATGCATCAATAAATTCAAAGCTCATGCAGCATCTCTGTGTTTGTTTTCTAAGTCTGTGCCACTATACTGAAAAAAACATGTATTGGCAAACAATGTTATTTATATTATGTTCATTGTTTATACATACCTGACTGTCACAGCATGATGTATTATTGTATTTGATATGTAGTCTCCATGTGCAAGATGGAAATCTCAGAAAGAAAACATCTGCTTTGGTTGCATTGAAGTTAAATAAAGTGACATTCATAGCAAAACTTAGTCCATTGACCCAATGTATGTTGTGTTGGAAGAAAATGGACACATTGTGGAATATGTGAATTTATATCATTTTGAAAATGATAACATAATAAAGCTTAAGCAATTAAACCTGCTATCCAGGTGTGGACCCTACATGTAGGTTTTTAACATTCATTTAAATGAGAATTGACCAGATGTTTAAGTTAGCGACACCCGATGAAGACATAAGTATGGTAATTTACCCTACGAATATTAAGGAGAAGCAACACCTAATAACCTACCGAGTCAGTTATATATTTAACCGGCGGGAAAAGTGAACTGTGCTTTACAATTGCACCAGAGCATATCGTAATGCAATTATATCTGTCAAAATTAACGAACCGCTATACCCAGCGGAATAAAACCTATGAAGTCTAGAAGTTTTTGCAGAAAATGGAAGGATGCCTTTGGCCATGATTCTGATAGCATATTTAGTATTTTAATAATAGAATTGGAATGAGGATGACTGCCATTGATGTTACAATTGCTAGAAAACTATATTTTACATTGTCCAGTCATCACACCGGCTCCTTCAGTCTGTGTACTTTATTTTCCAATGTGATGTAAAAAGCACTATTCATTTGATCCATGCACATGGGGGCCAAGATAATACACAACACGGAGAAAGGTTCATGGTCAAGGCATTGACATGCAGTCAGATATATCCATAATGAGCCATCGCGAAATGTTAAATCATGAAGTTCACAGAAATTGGAAACCTTTTTTGAGCAGTGAAGGTGAAGATGGAAGAGGGGGAGCCACAAATCACGTGACAATATGTTTCCAACTGGGTTTACAATGCTGAAGGATATAGGGAAGAGAGAGAGAGAGACAGATCGAGAGGGAATATGTGTGTGTGTTTGAGAGAGATGGAGCAGAGCAGCAGAGAAGGAGGGGAATAACGAGAGAGCTTGTTATAAAGAGTGAGAGAAGGAGAGAGAGAGAGAGAGAGAGAGAGAGAGAGCAAGCAAGAGGAGGAGAGGGACAGAGAGAGAGCGCACATGAGAGAGACTGATGAAATAAGTATGACTTGTAAGTGATGTAAGTGAAACTCTTTGCATAAATATGACCAGAAAAAGAGGGGCCGCTTTACATCAATTGTGAAGATTTTTCAGACAGTTGGTCTTCAAACATGATTAGTCATACAAGTGTCAAACTTAACTCTGTTGAAATATTCTTTATCCAAATTTATTTTGAGAAAAAAGTATTCCCTTGTTTAATTTTATCTATGTGGAATTGAGCTGAACAACTTAATATGCAAATAAAGAAAGACTGGAAAAGAAGATTAAAAAAAAATAGCGTAGTTTCTCTTTACACATGTCTGAACATACCTGACTCATCAGCAATGACAAACCATGAGGATTTCTGAATGTCCATTTGGTAAATATCGAATTTTCTTTTAAAACCTACTATAACATCTTTCACTTGATAGATAATTCAAAGTTTAATGTTACCAAAGAAGTCACATTCTATTGAGTTAGAAATGAAGCTCACAAAAGAATGGACATTATACTAATTGAAAACATCAATTAGTTACCTGCTGATGACATTGTAAATGATGTTACACATGATCATATGGAAATATCGTTAATGATATGACTGTAACCTTGCTTATAGTATCTCGAGTCCAATTAAACATGTTCAAATGTATCATACATGGTTTGGCAACATTGATGACAACGGTAATAAGGTCACTGATGAGAGCCTCTATAGACATTAGATCATTTAGCAACACACATTGAATTAATTCGGCACAACACATACATTTGGTTATGTTCTTCCTTATAGTATGCAGATGTGTTCACGTATTCTATGCAATAGGTCTAAGGGTGTCACTCCTTGTATTTCCCCATGTTTTCATTTGTTCAATTATCTTTAGAGGTGTTATTTTGCAAAGTGTATATCTGACGATATTCCCAGACAAAAACAAGAATACAAGATGAATAAAATAGTTAAACAATAAAAAGGGATTATGGTTAAGAAGTCACACAAATGTTTATTCTTAGAGATCATTAAAGTCCATGGTGTCAGTAAATCTGGAGCAGACTCGGGTTGGTCAAAGGTTGGAACAGTCCTCTGCCAGAGACAGACAGTATAGGGCACTGTTTAATCCTAAAGGAAAATGCTACTAGAAAATTTGCTGTTTCTTTGAAGGTCTTTTACCTCAAGGGAGACCTTGTTTAAGAGTATGTCTAAAGAAGCATCTACTACCTCGGAATTACTTTCCAGATGATCCATGTCAATACTCCCTAGTCTGTAGAAAATGCTCCAGGTAGGAGCTGGCTTACTCTCAGCCCACAGACAATGAGCTATCAATCAGCTTGACAGTTGCACCTTGTTGGCTGCATTGAGAAGAGACATTCACTGCAGAGGATGCTGGTGCTGGCTCAATGTATCTAGCATGATTTTTCAGGAATCATAGCTCTTTTGAACAAAGTCAGGAGTGTATATCCCTATTGCACTGGAAATTCGGAAATGTAGTTGGTCATGCGAATACTGAAAAGCATGCAATTTTGCTCAACATACCTTGAACTGTGAACAAGAGTCAATGCTCCAGTAAAATGCACACATTATGTTACTCCCTGGGAAATCTAAATGGACAAAGTCACTGCCCATGTTTTTTTTATTTTTTATATCACATCTGGGCTCACATGATTACCACAAGTCGTTGTTGTACAAAATAGCGATGCCCTGATTTTAAGTAGTCCCAGTAGGAACAATGTTTGATCCATGCTGTTATCTCTCAATATCCTTCAAATCGCTGGCATCATGCCTTCACAATTCAAAAGGTGAGGTTATTTTGTAATGACCCTTGTTTTGGGCTGATGCAATATTCACAGCCCCACATGCAAAGTGGATAGGCAGATGATACCAGGCACTTCTCTCTAAGTTTTTTTTAGGCTCTTACCAACTTCAGCAGACAGACTGGAGCAATGACTCCAATCACATTGGAAAAAGTTTTAATTATGCATTGTATCACTTTCTAGATATTTCAGGCATATTTTCGAATTGTAAGTATTTGCTAAAAACAAGCTTATTTATACACATAGGGAAATGTCAGAATAATGTCAGACTGATGTAACCCTTTTGGAAATCTCTCTGAAATTTACCAAACTGTCAGAGAACACATGGAATTAAACTATGTATTCACAAATAGATGACAACTCTATAGTTATATTTAACTTTTTCAAGGCAATTTATGTAGGCATCTAAACATGGAGATTGGCAAATGTAGTGATCCTAGTGCAAACGGGATCAATGGAGACAAAATAACTGTACATTTAACTGTTATGTTGACAATACATTCAGACTTTGGACTTGGCTTCAAGCACCTCTGGCTTACAATAATTCCATTGTTTCATGATTTCTAGTGGGTGGATAATGTCTCTGTTCTGAGATATAGCAACAACAAAGAGGTGCTGGCTGAAAGGTTTAGAATTCACTTTTAACCTCTGGCAATTGCACTGGGCAACCCTCCAAACCATTGTTCTTCGCTTGCAAGCCATTACAGAAAGGGAAAGACCCTACAGGGTAGTCACACCCATACTGCTAGGTCACATCCCTACTGAACAAGACCACATTTCTAATTGTAATGGAATTGGCACACTTTATACACACAAGGCCTGAAATTAACCTCCTGTAGATAATTATATATTTACTATTTCCACACATTATATAATTGTTTATACTGTGTGGTATTCCTGTTTACACAGTGACACCATAATATTATGGGATTGATTTATAAAATACACAATCACAGCTAAAAGTTCACAGTAAACTTAAAAAGAAAGACAAATGCTACCATAGGTTTTCACATTCTGCATGCACCATAATGATAGGGTGACATTTATTTATTTATTTATTGTATTTATTTATTGTTTGCTTTTTAGGTGCTTATACAGCAGGCAAAACACTGTTTCAAAGCACCCACATGGCGTGGAGGAACAAGGGAGTGAAATACATTACATAAAAATGAAAATGAATAAGGGCAGTGGAGGGGAAAAGGAGGAAGGACATACATACTATGCTTTGTGAGTGTTCAGAACATGCAAGTGCAGCAAAGAAAAGGGCAGAGGGAGTAAGTGCTAGGGAGTCTGGGCTCATGGGTGAGCCACAGATTAAGTGCTTGGGTGGGTGAGTAATACATTGCCAACGGCCATGTTAGGAATAAGTGCGATCCTCCAGGGCGGAGGGAGTGCCAAGGCAAGTGCTGAGGGAAGCTAGGAGCTGGGCCGATTGTGTGTGGGAAGTCAGGTGCCCCGGGTAGGCATAAGGGCCCCAGACACCAATCACAGCAACTGTGGGATTAAAAGAGAAGAGAAGAAGGGAAGGACGAGGTGAAGAGGAACGTCTTGAGGAGCTTCCAGAATGTAATGAAGACCTGGATTTTCCATAGGAGGGAGCTAGTTGAGGAAAGTGATCAACCTCCAAACCTCTTTTTAGCAAAACGCTTTATACACTAAGAGTTGGTGCCAGGGGAATTAAGTGGTCTAGAGGTAGAGTATTTAGTAAGATAAAGTTGAAGATAGTATGGTCCCCGGGCCCAGATAGCCTTGTGGATGATGCAGAGGGAATTGAATTTAATCTGTGCAGCAACCGAGAGCTAATGACAACTTTTTAGGGCATGTGATATGCGGTCCCAGGCTTAAAGCCAAGGATAAGTCTTGCTGCCCTATTCTAGATTAGCTGGAGGTGTCGCAAAGTGGAAGAAGGTAGGTTCAGGAGGAGGCTATTGCAATAGTCAATCCTAGAGAGAACCAGGGCTCGGGTAACATTGATCCTCTGGGGGAAAGTGAGAAAAGGTAGAATTCCTTTGAGAAGTAGAGCTGAAAGTGGGACTTCTTGGCAATGTCTGAGTGTGAGGGAGGAGTCGAAGATGACTCCAAGGTTTATGACTTCAGAAGAAGAAGCAGGGGGGAGCCCAAGGAAGAGGGCCAGAGTGAAGGGAAGAAGGAGGGAGCAGGGGCCCTGATGGGAAGGATATCCGTTTTACACGTGTTAAGGCAGAGATCGTTGGAGGTGCACCAGGACTGGATGTACCTCTAAGGGTCCATCAAATATACACAATAGTTCTATGCTGACATTTCATATTGCAACACAGACCTTCTTTTGAATTCAAAGATACAATAAATACAATCTTGCAAAATCATGGACATCTTTGGTTAGAATGTGCAATCCATAGACCACCACTGTGTTCAGACTTGGAGAAGCAGTCAAAGGTGCACATATGAGGGTGATATGATCTCAAATCATATATTATGTTTTCAATAATGTGATGTTATGTGCAATTTTCCATATCTAGCCATTTCTGAGGATATCAGCAACATTTTAGGTTTGCAAATCATGTGGCTCTATCTAAACTATTTGTCATTCCATTATGTTACAAATAGATTGGCAACTTGGCATTGTTTCAGTCCTTTGGAATATTAACTAACATTCAAGTTCAGTTTATCTTTTTTAAATTACATTATTTTTTAAAATAAAATAGCAAACCCCTTGCTATATACCCACCCACAACCTATCTGTTTGTGTTCAGCGAGTCTGGCTGAGCTGCAGTGACAGTGATTAGAGAGGTCTGAAGTGGAAATAGACAATATGGAGATATGTTCATTAGAAGATGCTACATTATAGCAGCACTAGGGAATATTCCCTGAATTCCACATGTCAGTAATCCGGATGTTAGAGTTATTGTTAAGTAAGTACAATGCACTTGCAGCTGATGTAAAACATCTTTGTTGACTATGGCACAACACACACCATGAAATCCTGGCATACCATTTGGATCAGAAAATGGACGGATTCATACAACTTCACAACCCATTTGTGGTTGGTATTATTTTGCCATTTCGATAAGTAATGCCTATCTTCTAACAAGGCACATATAACCAGCTTTGCTGCATATCGTGCTATAGAACGCAGGTTATTGATTACAGGAAACATTTTGACCACATATTTTCCATATGTCCTTATTGAATTATTAAATACATTGTAAGGTAATTCGAAACCCTGTTTTTAGCGCTTACTTCAAAACCAATCCTACATGCTTATGTGTCCTTAAAAATGTATGAAAGCTGCGAAGCTTTCAGAAAACATGTTGTTTTATTGTAAGTGACCTGGCCTGTGCCAGTCGACTTTGTCATAGCAGTGATGATGATAGCCCAAGGGCATACTATTAGGAAATCAAATCAATTAAAGTGGCATCATGCTGTATTGTACATGTTTCGGTATCTAGTTAAATTAAATAGTATAGTACACTTAAATGTGCATTATGCATGCACGCTCATTTGTTATATCATAATAATATATTTTATGTTTACAACAGCCAAATATTTAACTGTATCTCAGTTTCTCAATCTGCATTTCTAGAATATTGGTAATATCTTCTGTCAACTCTCCAACATTACAAACCTATACTTAGGAATTTTATAATAATATGCAATACCATGTTGAAAGGAGACATTTTTGTTATTTTGTTGCTCAGTTTGGCAATTTAAAAATCCATTCTGCATCCCAGGTTGGGCTGGCCTTCTGCAAAAAAACAAAAAAAAAGGTAAGTGCATTTATTCCCATTGTACATCACCTGTCATGCTGCATAAAATGCAAACATAAATTACGATTTACTACTTGTACTGCAACATGCATAGCTAAACCTGAAACCCAAAAGACTTACCAGGTGAGCAAGATTGAATTAACACCTAAATGACAATGCATTTTGATTCCATTCTTTTTCTACCTTTTAGTGATTTTGTTGTAGTCTTTGTTTTATTTAAGGACTTTTCAATGTTCATATAGCAATAACATGTCAGCTGGTCCATGCATTGCTAACACCCATGCAATTTTCTCCCATGTTCACATCATATATATTTGGGAATAATTTACCCACAACTAAATGGTTTTCTTTGTGCTACATTTGCTTGTGAATATGTTTGATTTTACAGATGTTGATATATGTGCACAATGATAAGTCAAAGGCCTTTTCCACATGCAGTCAGTGCATTGTGATGTGACATATAGCCAAGAAGCTCTACTGGCTGTTTGAACACAACCAAGGTAAGTTTGCTGGGTAGGCAGACCACATTTGTTAGAACATGTTCGATTTGCAAAATCTGTTCTGTTATGAAATGTGCACGGAATTGATGGAAGGAACACAGCAGCGCTTACATTGTTAAGTTCATATAAGGATTGTGGAGAATACCAAGGCAGGTGCACCGAACATATATCAGATTAATTTACAATTAAAAAGGTTGACAATACATTTACTCTAATAATGATATGAATGTCCAGACATGATACCAACATGCATCAGTGATTTGTAAAAATGAAAACAATTATAAGAATTAAAACTCACACACACATACACACACACGCACACACAGACACACCAAACGATGAGAGGAGTAACAATGTATAATCCAGCTTGAAGGAGAACGGCATCAAAAAACCACAGATGGGGATTGAGGGGTAATTTGGGACCAGAAGCAGGACTTAAACTGCAGGCTAAATGAGACCAAATGAAAAGTCTGACTGTGACAAATAGAGGTAATCGGAGCATTCCAACATGTAATATCTGACCTGAAAAACATTGATGAATTATAGAAGCGCACATGCTTGTCGGAACCAGCAGACATAATCAATTCACCCCCCCCCCCACCCCCAATTATGGGTTCTTTTCAAACCAGGTAGTTGAGTTATTTGTCATGAACTTTCCTCTGAGAGCTACAGGAAATCTTGAATATGATTCTAAAGTGAATGGGATACCAGTGTGGCTCTCAGAACTTGAACTTGCTCAACACCGTCAAACAATAAAGGCCCAATTGGAATGAAGTTATGCCCTAAGAACTTTGCAAATTACAAATGTGCAATATGCTCACAAGTCAGGAAAAGGAGACATTTGGATATACAAATGCCTGATGTGCACACAAAGGCTGAATTTGATGCACATATAAAGGCTGCATCAAGTGCACTGTTAATGAAGAATATGTAAATATGGGACTTGGTTGGGGGAGTCTATCCTCTTTTAAATTGCTCATGGTGCAGTCTGAATCTGGTAATCTTCCAACCACCGCCACGGGGCATACATATGAATCAATCAGTAAATAAGTAATGGCTTTATGAGGGCTACTAATACCAGATATGAAGTACTGGGTAGATGTATTGTACAAGACTTGCCACATACCACAGTTCATTTTTACAGTGCATAACAGAAGCTACTCCAGGAGGTTCCACCCTGTATTTTACCAAATCCATTACTGGGGCTATCTCAAAGACATAAGGTTTTCAACTTTGCTAAGATTGCATAGAGTGCTTCACACCAGTGTTTATTGTGGTCCATAAAGGTCGGGTGCAGGAGGAGTTGTGCTCAGACCCATTTCTGTGGTTCACGTTGGTTCAAGTTGTTATCTCTATGGTACTGTGATGCTGAACCTGAACCAGTTGCATGACGGGCAACGAGATACAAGAAAAGGAAGATGAAGAAGACAAAGCACAAGGGGTCCAAGTGCAGGAATTCATCTTGTATCTAGTCATTACTCCTCATTTGACTCCAAGTTGCACCATCACACCCCACTCCAAGGCCCAGGCATTAATCAGATGATGAGCAGAATCCAGGGAGGGCGAATCAGGAAAAGAGACATGCTTTTTCCTGTGGCCCGATGGTGATAATAATAATAATACTATTTTACTGATAATGATATCATATTGTACATATCACTACATGCCACATTCCTCATGCTTTGAGTGTTTGGTAGCTTGTTTCTCTGTAATGTTCAGAGTATCAACCTCAGAAGGTTGAAGGATCAGTGGGCCCCATCAGGGTTCAAACGTGCCATATGTAAGCTGACCTCATGTGACAGGCAAGCACTTATATGTGAGTATTCTTTTCAAGTTTACAAGCTCCCATCTCAGATCAGAAATACTACTCCCAGGATACGCTCTCTGTAAGGGAGCAGTGCAGAAAGCATAATTTGCTGCCTACTAGCCCTGCTCTTTGTGCTGATGTAGAGGATCATACTTCGTCTTGGTTGCATAGAGGTGTAGGTCAGAGTACACAAGCCTATTCTCCTCCATGATTGATCTTTGGGTGGCCATTGCTACTCATTCTGAAGCACTATGTAAGATCCCCTAGAACTGAAATGACCGCTACTCCTGGTACCCTAGATGTCACTCAAGCTCAAGAAACCTATGATGCCAGACACGAGACATCATATCATAAATTGTCAAAACAGCAAACTTAGGTCAGGTTTTTAACTCATCTTTATTGACGGTAACAATGGAGCTGAGGAAGCCTACCCTCTTAAGGGTACTGATGAATATTGAGATCCTAAATGTGCTTTAGGTACTTATGTGCCAGATCCTTGTATGGGGGACATGGCCTTAGGTGTTCACAAGACCAGTGGATTTGATACTTCCCTTGGGATAGATTGTCCTAGTCTGTACTCTCGCTCCTTTAACTCAGTATATGTTCATGCACAAAACAGCTGACTCCTGCCCTATCTACCCATATTGCTATTAGTACAATGTCCAGGTTTACAGACCTCTTGGAGTCAGCTGACAAGAAAAATCTTAACCTCCCCATAGGTTGAGCGATGCGTGGACATATTCTATCATTTTAAGGGGAATGTTAGACTGCTTCTCTGCAGACGCATATTTGAAGAAGCACAGATCTTGCATTTCTATAATATACCCCTCCCTTGATAGTCTGGTTGTCCATGACTAGAGTTTCAGGTCCAAGCAGATTGCTTAATTTAATTTGCCTTCGTAAGAGGAATCTAAAAAGATGGACTGGGAGACAGGTTTTGGCTTCTGGCTGTCAATGCTTCCTTCTAGTTAGTGAACCAATCTTACACATAATGGGATTCTATCCACGAGGCAGTAGATGGTACTCCTGAATAATTCCATAGAACTATGTGGCCGATGTTTTCCAATTACAAGGATTGGTCTAAGCCAATACTAAATTATGACATTGACGCAGATGTCTGTCTACGCAGAGCAATAGAGGCTATGTTTGTAAATGAAAAAGACAATCCTGTTAATTGGTGTACCGTTTCCTGTATTACTTGAAATGGTATGGCAAAATCATTGTTATTATTCAGTTCACTCACAGAGTTGTCTCACCATGTCAAGTCATCAAAGCTTCTGAGGCAATTCTTCACCTTGCCATGTAGCAAGTGCTGAACCAGATGCAGGGGATTTTTCACACTGACAATGATTGACAGAACGTAACTGAATAACGAGCCTTCCCTTGCATTGATGGAGGAAAGCAAAAGCCAAGTTGAAGCAAGTCAAAACAAAAGGTGTGTTTTCAAGACTTTCGAAAGAGTAGGGAGGATCAGAATGATATAAGGGAGTGCATTACAAAAACAGGATCAAGAAACTGAGAAATGCCTATCGCCTTAGGTCTTAAATCTGTCATTTATAAAAAATAAATTAAAAAAGTGGGAAGAATGAAGAACTCAATTGGGTGTAAAAGTCAAAATCCTTTTTGATAAATACTGGGGTTCTAAACCATGCAGGCACTTTATGAAGCTGGCAAATGCTTTTAAACTTGATTCTTTGTCACAAACGGAACCAATGCAGGGATACACCGGCTTTGGTGACTGAATTGAATCTAGGAAGGTTCAAAATAAGATGCAAACATGAGTTATGCATAAGCTGAAGACATTCCAATGTTAGACAGCCAAACCAATGAACATGTATTTGCATAATTCAATTCAGAGTAAATGAAGGCTTTGGTGGTGGTGGCCAGTTCAGATCGATGCAAGAATGTCTGGGATCTTCAGAGGTTGAGTAGACTGTGATATGACCTTTTTTAAAACTTCAAATAAGTTTGTTAAAATATAAATCAGTCTCCAATACATCCCCTTTGTTTTTCACAGATTTAACACATGTGGTACCATGCTGCAAATGCTAGCGGCAAGGGTGCATTTGAGAGTGTTAACAGGACAATGTTTTTGGCCAGGAAGTATACATTTAGTTTTTAAAGATGAACTGAAGGTACTTATGCAACATTCAGCTTTGGATCATTGAACGGTTATTTACTAGAACAGTTAAATTATCCCAAGAGGAATGAATGGTTACATACATTTGGTGACCACCTGCCTAAGAGTGATAATGAACACCCCACTCATTCAGCAGGAGAAATAATGTCATGATGTAAATATTAGCACAACTTGGGCAACGTGGAGAACCCTAAGACATCCTAAAGGGCACAATGAAAAGGGTAGAAACATAAGGACCACAATAGCCTGTTGAGACCTATTAGATAAGAATGAACAGAACCAGCTCACAACTTTGATGGAAACAATATCAAAGGTAATCCCTCTTTAAACACATGCATAAAAGAACTATATTACAAGTCACAATGGAAATAATGATTATAAAAAGGAAAGCTAATAAAGAAAATAGGAAACAACTGTTTAATCAAAATACAACAAGCCATATTAAACCAAAAGACATCAAACAGTACATTCATACAATTCATACTAACGACAAGACATGTAATATAGACACACAAGTAATAACAGGGTTTTCTATATGGAGGTTATTGTAGAATAATAGTTGTTTCACTGAATGAATGGATTTAGCTGACATGAATCATCTTAAAAATAACCAGAATTTGAACCAAAATCATGCAGTACGGAAATACAGTTTACTATCAAATGATGGGGGTGAGAAAAATGACATTATGTTGTTTGCTCATACAGACCTTTAGGACTCCAGCCTTCACATTTATATGTGATTGTATCATTCAAATATAAGAGCTCCTGGAGACTGCCCATGGGTGGTAGTGGTGTGTGGTATAAATCAACATAATATATCAACACTGTTTTGCCACTGACTCTAAACTGCTACTCCTACCAGCACCTCCCTCGATCCTCTGCCACCTCCTTCTTCCGCCACCTCTCAGGCACCCTATTCATCTTCTCTGGCTACCTTGGCATTTCCTTCTACCTCCTCTGCCCTCTTTCAGGCCCCTCTACAATCCCTGCAGGGTGTAGTTCAAGCCTGTACCCCTCCATGGAAGTCTCTCAAATGCAGCAACCTGCTCCACATTGCTACTCTCAACTCTCGTTCTGCTGTCAAACACTACTCATCTGCCACCTCCTTGAAATTCCCTAAGAATTTCTCTCACAGTTCTCTCAGGTTTGGGCAGACTTGTACATTGAAATAGTATATGTCTCACCTGAATTGGTAACTGATGGATAACACAGAGTGGAGAAGAGTGTTGACCCTGGAGCGAAGAGGGGCCACACAAAGCAGGAACGAGATACATGGAGTGGTTGCAGCAGAGGGAGCAAAGAGAGCAGCAGAGGCATTAGGTACAGTACAGAGACTTTGAAATATTATTGAGACTCAGGAAGACGCAGCCTCCTGTAATTGTGAGACACTTGGAGAAGCTGGCTTCTTAGCTGTTGTCTAGGCTGAGAAAGGGACTAAATGTTTAGGACAGTGTGTCTTCCTGATACTGTTAGAACTCTCAGCATAAAAGACATGAGGCGCTTCAAACAGGCACAGTAGAACTAGCAAAAGAGTGCTCATGGGGTTAGGACATTATATATCTTTAGAAAAAGAGAATGGGAGTCAGATTTAAAAAGTATCTTATCAAATGATAATGGCACCCTACTGTGTCATGGATTGATGCATTATATCCCACAATCTGGTCACAGTGTACTGCAAACTATGAATCTGGTGAGGGATACAAATAGCTAGCTGGGATCTATAATTTGTATGATGGATATTTGTGGTAAAGAAACAGCTGAGTGCTATATCTCAGAGACTGTAATTGTGAGCTAATAATTTGATGGATCTGTAACCACAAGGCTGAGTTTGTTTTACCATCACATGGATGCCAGCAACTAAGTGATAATTCTGTTATTGTTTGACTCGTTCTGGCATTGGTCGGCTCAACCAGTCCCTAAGTCCCAATCCCTGTATTGTGAAGGCAAACAGTGGAACCCTGAATGTTGTTATCCCAACCACCTCCTCTTCATATATAAAACATGTTTAATTGTTTGTTTCTTGAGTCACAAGTGTTGTCAATCTGCCACAATGGTAGTGGTTCTAAAACTGAAAAGGTTAGTGCTGAATGCCAGCTTCCACTGTGACTCAAATCAAAAACCTTGAGCTTGGTTTGCTCAGTTCCTCTAACCAGAGAGACTAGGGACCTATATTTATCAAATTTGCGTATGTAGACTTCCATTAACTTTGGTATCTAACCTACCTACTACAAATCAAAATGTCTGCATGCCCTGTCTTTGTAGTCGGTTAGCAGGCAGCCTCCCCTGACTGTACTCCACTGTCAGCAGTGAATCAGTCAACGTTGTAGGCGTTTAGCTTCACAACACAGCTCATAACCTCAGTCAATTTCAATCTTAGTGTCCTACAACTTGGCATTCAAATTGAACTCACATACATCAGGTATTAAAATGTTGTGAGAGTTGCCTTATTTATTCTAAACCCAATTCTCTGGTGCCATGTGCTTCGTATGGATATTTTCTAACTGCCTTGCAACCAGAGGGACTGTTGAGCTAACTTTGACCCTTGTGTTTGGTGCCACACATTGACTGATTTTATCCTGAGGATAGAATCCAGCCTAGCCTTCTGCTGCAGAGACTCAAATCTTTTTTAATAATTGCCACACTGTCACATACACATAGCAGTTTTGCATGTATCCACAACACGATTTCTTGATTCTCCCAGAGAGTATACCCTCTGGCAACAGTGTAGAATGCCTTTGCTTATATTTCTTCATCTTTTTCAATGTGTCCCATCTCCACAATAGCTGGTTCAGCAAACTACTTGTGTCTCTTTGTGTTCATGAAACAGACATACAAATTCAGCCTGTGCTCCACTCTTACAAGACAGAAGAGAAACAACTGTGCCCCTCCTTAGGGTGACAGGAGAGGCATAACAATGTTGTGTTTGCCCTCGCCCTTGAGAGACAGTGAAGAAATAACAATGGAGCATTTGTATTCACCCAGTTTGAGACAGGAGAGATGTTAAATGTAAGGTTGTGCCCCATTCATGTGAGACAGTAGGAACATGAACATTCAAGCTCTGCTGCTTATATGAAACAAAAGAGATTCACACTGTTGCCCCACTCTTGAGAGATAGGAGACATTTAAAAATTCTTTCTGTACCCCCACTCTCTGAGACAGGCCCAATGTAAAGATTTAGGCTGTGCTCTCACCTCTTTTAAAGAGGAGAGATGTTCATGTTCAAATACAAGCTGTGCCCTTTACCCTACAAGACAGTAGATACCTAAAATGTCAGGCTGTGGCCAATATTGTTTGTAGTGACATAACAATTGAGCTCTGTCCCCAGTCCTGCAGGACAGGAACAATGTAATATGTAATTGTGTGCCGTTGTGAGACGTGAGAGGAATATAAATTCAGGCTTTGCCACCATCACTGTGAGAAATAAGAGAGGCAACATTTTATACTGTGCTGTGCCCCTACTTCTGTGAGGCAAGAGAGGCATTAGAACTAAGTGTGTTCCCTCATCCCTTTGAGACAGGAGAGATGTAGAATTCTTGCTGTGCCCTCATCCTTGAAACACAATATGGACATTTGAATTGAGGCTGTGCAGTCACCCTTCCCTAACAGGATAGATGTAAACATTCTCTGCTGTGAGACATGAGAGACATATAGGTTCAGGCTGTGCTCCCACTAATGCATGACAAGAGAGATGTAACAATTCAGGCGGTGCCCCCTCTCTTGCTCTACAGGAGAGATATACAAATGCAGGCTGTATACCAAGTCCTGCAAGGCTTCAGAGATGTAAAATGAAGGTGTGGATATGACTATGGAAATGTCTACAGTTAATGTATCATACACACCTATTTTATGCTCTGATAGTAGACACACAAATTGCAGCACATATGCTTCATACTTTAGGCAGGCGCTTGATCGCATTGTTGATCATTATCGCCTCAGTGACCACCATCCTTCACAACCAGAATACAATTTAATCTTCAGAGTTTAAGCTGGTAGTATCAATGTAAAACACAGTAGCAGCCACCCCTTCTCCACTGTCCAGTGTTCCTGGTCAACTGGGATACAGCATTATCTGTCCCTCTATGAACCTTGAAGATCCTGTTGCTGTGCTTGCAAAAGCAAAAGTATCCTATGAAAGATCACTGAGATAGGGTGCTCATTTAGTTGCCATTTGTTCAACGTGAGCTAAAGAGAGGCTTCTCCTGTGGTCAGAGACAATAGCACCTGAAATACAGGAATTGTGCTCAGAATGTGCACTACATGTGGAACAGATTAGGCTAACATATACATGTTTGGAGGTACACAGTCTGCTTGGGGAACCAATGCTCTAATGGGTTATCATCATTGCAGGCCGGCATGTGTCTCCAAATATGCATCCACCAACTGTATAGCTGCCAGCCCACTACTGCTCTTCCACACACAGACACATGGAAGAATGCATAACGTGGAAGTGAATCCCACGTGGGTGTATGTGTGAGAGTCGTGCACCCTACATGGGGTGATCTGGCACCTGGCACAGTTGCAGTGGACAATGTGCTACCAGATGAAGACAGACCTTTTTCTGGCTGTTGGTGATGCTCAGAAGTTGTTGATGCCTGTCCTTCAAGCCTATGCTTTGCAAGCGAGTGATTTTGATTGTAGTCTTGCACATTCCAATTACGCGTTCTGTCTCTTTTGCCCTACATCCCGCAGTCTGGAATTAATACACCTTGACCTCAAAATGTGGGTCAACAAATGATGCAAAAAGTACTTATTGTTTTCATTCATGCATTTCATATGTCTGTCATTCTGAAAGATTGGCAGCAGTTTTCGCCTCTTCTGTGTAGTGTCTGACGCTCTGTTTTTTTCATTTTTCAATTCTGTTCTGGAGAAGTTAATTTAGTGAAAGTAGATCATTTGAAGCATTGCACTCAGTGACAGAGCTTTCACTCACATGGTGTGGGACTTCCACAGAGTACTGTAGCAAACAGCAAACATTGCCCATGAGCTCATGAGCTGATACGGAGTCAGGGATGAAGAAAGCCCCAATGGTCAACTGTGAATATAGCTGTAGTCATTCACAGCATTGCATTGTTTATACAGCCTCACAAGCATATGCATTGTTGAATTTCAATGGGTTGGACCAGACATGTTTAGCTGGTGGTGTGGGATTTTGTACTGTACCTGGAACACCCTCAAGTCATTTCAATCACTGTAGAAACAGCAGAAATGAAAGCTGGTCTTTTGCGCATAACACACATGTCATGGATAGAGGAGCAATTGCTGACAGAAACTGTACCAAAAAGAAGGGGAACATGTGCAAATCATGGTACATGCACTGTGTTCCCAGGTTGTTGTGCAACAATGACATTGGAACCAGTATCTGCTTCCACAATGTCCAATGCTATTTGCCAAGGAATTACACTTCCTCCCCCAGCTACATTTGATCCCAGGTAGCTGCTCTTGAGTGATTCCTAACGTTTTCTCCTTTTATACAAAAAGTGACTTTTTGGTGGACAGTATGCAGCTGTTGGGATGACTTGCATTGCACCCAACTAGGAATGTGCTGTTTCAGCCATGTAATTAGTGATTTACCCACTTGACCACATAGCCATAGTAAAGTGGACTTGCATACCTTCTTACCTGTTCAAGGCCTTTGTCATAGCCAGAACTAATGTATCAGACAATTCACATACAGCCTTTTTGAAAAGTAGGTGCAGCTGTGAATTTGCCAGTGGGTTTCAGCACTTACCATCAAGTCTCTGGGGCTGATTCATGGAATTATTTGTGCCGAAAAACGGGGATTTGTGCGCCATTCTTCCCGCAAATCCCTGTTTAACAAATGGGGATTTGCGGCTAGAATGGCGCACAAATCCCCTTTTTTGGCGCACAAATTCCATGATTTAGCCTTCATGTCACCTTGGCTTACAACAAATGCATATGTATGTCCACTGCTAGCATTATCACCAATTTAGCACACAGCAAATGTAATTGTGGATAGTTAGTGTGTCTGGTGCCCGTTAAGGTTCAGAGGGTGGCCAGGTAACAAGTTAGTGCAGCAGACAGGCAAATCAGCAGGGGAGAGAGAACAAGAAAGCAGAAGCGAAAAGGAAGTTCTTGAGTTGCTTCCGGAACTTTAGGTGGTCTGGCTCAAACTTGAGAGAGGCAGGGAGGCGGTTCTACAGGGAGGACCCAGCCTAGGACAGAAATCTAGCCCTCACTCTCTGCCTGGAAAAGGGTCTGACCCTCAAGGGCTGGAGGTGGATGAGCAGAGAGTTCAAGAAGGAAAGTACTTAGGAAGAGAAAGTTGGATGTAGTGTGGTGCCCGGCCCCAGAGAGCCTTGTGGACAATGCAGAGAGTCTTGAACTTGATCCTTCCAGCCACTGGAAGCCAGTTGAGAGATTTCAGGGCTGGAGAGATATGATCCCTGTGCTTGAGGCCAAGGACACATCTTGCAGTACTGGTATGGATTAGTTGCAAAAGGCAAAGAGTAGAGGCAGGAATATTATAAAAGAGGCTTTTGCAGTAGTCCAACCTAGAGAGAACCAGGGCTCTGGAGACAATGAGCTTCTGGGGGAAAGTGAGAAAAGGAAGAATACCTTTATACCTTTGAGGAGGTGCAGCTGGTAGTGGGACTTCTTAGAGATGTCCGTCATGTTAGGAGAGAAGGAGACGATGGAGTCGAAAGTGACACCAAGGTTTTTTTGACTAGCAGGAAAATGAACATAGAGGGCCCAGGAATGAGCGAGAGAGGTCTGTGGGGAGCCTGAAGCAGATCTGAGTGTCAACTGCATAACACTGAATGTTAGTAGAGAAGGTAGAGATGAGGTGGGCAGAGATGCCAAGTAATGGTTGAAGAGCCTAGGTGAGAGGTTAGAACCCTGGGGAAACCACATGTGGCGAGAGAGGTGGTGGAGAGAAAGGACCCCAATTGGAACTGGGAGGGTCAATCAGAGAGGAAGGAGGGTAACCAGGCTAAGGCCTGACCTGTGATGCCCAGGTGGTCATGGAGACGATTGATCAGGATGGCATGGTTGACCATGTCGAAAGCAGAGGATAGATCAAGGAGGATAAGGACAGAAGGAAGGCTAGAGTAGATATTAGAGAGCAAGTCTTCACAAGTGTTCAGGAGCAAAGTTTTGGAGCTTCTGGCTGCTCTGAAGCCAGACTGGTCGTCATGGAGACAACCAACAGATTCATTATGGAGAGTAGTCTGAGAGATGGCCAGATTTTCCAGGAGTTTGCCCAGGAAAGGAGTGATAGAGATCGGGTGATAGTTTGCCAGAGAGGAAGGATTTGCAGAGGGCTTCTTAAGGAGGGGGTGCACAAAGGAGTGCTTTAGGGGCGAGGTTAAAGATCCAGTGGCAAAGGAGTGATTGCAGAGATCAGCCAAGGCTGGTGCGAGGGTGTCAATGTGGTCCTTGATGGTTCTGGAGGAGCAGGGGAGCACCTGGTTGGACAAGACTTTCCTAGATCAGACTTGTCTAGAAACATTGTATGGGGAGAACATGGAAAGAAGAGACAGATGAGAGCATGTCCTGAGTTTTAGTGGTGAAGTGAGATGCCAGCGCCGTGCAATGGACCTGGGAGGGAACAGGAGAGGTGGAGAATACAGCAGAATTGGCCAGCTCCTTGCAGATTTTGTTACAGGCTGCAGAGATGCTGGCCCGGATGTAAGCTCTCTTTTTGGACATGACAGAGAGTATTGCCTTTGGAGCAGGCCGGAGGCGAGTTTGTCAGAGAATGAGACTGTTGCCCTCCACATCCTATCCGCCACCCTGTAACTTGCGTTTACGGGTGGCAAGGTCAGATTCATACCAAGAGTTGCACTTGGATGTGGGCTTCAAACCGATCCTCATGACAGGGTTGAGGACTTCAATAGTCTAAGAGATAGAGAGATTCCGGTTAGAGAGGGATGTGTCAGAGTGTGAGTCAGGCATATCAAGAGGAGAGGAAGAAGCAGTGAAAGACTCCACTGACACACTCTTCATGTGTCGGATGACAGAGAAGGTTGGTGGCAGTGCTGGAGTCGGCTTCACCGGTGAGTGACAGGTGGGAGGAGAGAAGAAAGTGGTCAGTCCAAGAGAGAGAATTGGTGAGAGGGTTATAGAGGGGGATGTCTGAAGAGATGAGAACATCTGGGATGTGCCAGCAGCATCTGTCAGGCCAAAGGATAGAATAGAAAGAGAGAGGTAGTTGCAGAGATTGTGAAAGAGCCATGATGGGGGTTAGAAGTATCCAGGTGCATGTTGAGGTCTCCGAAGAGAAGTTGAGAAGTAGAGGCAAGGAGAGAAGAGGAGCAGTGAGCCCACTCTGAGAGGAAGAGGGTGACCTGGCCAGGTGGCCTGTAGATGGTGGCCACAGTAAGAGAGAGGCCAGGAGAGATAGAGAGACGGCAAAACAGGCATTCAAAGGAGGAGTAGGCCTGCATAGGAATGACAGGAGCTGGGATCCACTCTGTTAAGATCAAGACTACTCCAACTCCTGGATGGTTGGTTCCGGGTTCGGAGAGTATCTTGTAGCCATCCAGGAGGAGAGTGTCAAGACCTGTGACAGAGCTTGCCGTGGCGCATGTCTTGATGAGATCGAGGACATCCAGATCAAGTTCTTTGAGGAGTCGGCAGATGTCAGAAGAGTATTTGACAGCAGAATGAGAGTTAAGAGTAGCAACGTGGAGTAGATTGACACATTTCAAAGAATTCCGTGGAGGGGCACAGGCATGAGATACCCCTGCGGAGGTAGTAGAGGGGCCCGAGAGTAGGCAGAGGTGGAAGAAGGAGATGGCAGTGTAGTCAAGAGGATGAGGAGAATGCCAAAGAGGTTGCAGAGGAAGGAGGAGTCAGAGCAGCCAGAAAAGATGAGGAGTGTGCCAGGGAGGTGGTGAAAGTGGGAGGAGGTGAAGAAGCCAGCTAGGTTTAGGTAGGAGTAGTAGGGGAAGGAATGAAGTTGATAAGAATCGAGAACCATCTATCGAAAAGGAAATGATTGGGCTGAGGGCTCTGGACCAAGACGGTGCCATTCAGATCGACATTAATGATAATCTTGGCGGAGAGGACGGGGGCCAGGAGTTCCTCCCACCAAGTGTCACCATTAATGGTGGAGGAGGAAAAAGAGGAGAGAACAGAGACCACATGGGGGTCCATAGGCCAGGAGAGGGATTGTCAAAGAGGATGCCAGTAATGGTCTGTCTGGAGGAAGCACTGGTATAGGTATCGGCAATAGGGAGGCATGGGTTGGAGAACAGGATGTCCCTTTTGAACTTTTTCCTGCCAGACCTAGTGAGAGGCATAGGACAGGAGATAGAGTAGCAGTTAGCAAAGATAGGGGAGACTAAGAGCACCATAGAGGATGCGAGGAGGAACAGGATGAAGCCCAATCAGGAAGGGAGGGTGGGTCACACACTAGGGCACACAAAGGGAGAGAGCACATAGGGAGGACGGGTACAGTCAACGCGGAATACAGTAGAAAGTGTAGCAACAGTCATCACAGTTGGAGGGAGGACCTAGAGAGAGGTAGTGCAGTAATACAAAATAATACACTGCTGGAGGGGAACCTTGAGTAGTGATAGTAGAAATGCAAACAATACAATACAAAATATGCAATACAATAGTGATCCCTGGGGGACCTAGAGGAGTAAGAAGCGAAATGCACACAATACATCAAAAAGTATACAACACAATAGTAACACAGGGTGGTCCTGGAGAGGTAGGAGAAGAGATAAGTGGATCATGAGGTGCAAGGGGAACAGCACACGTGGAGTCGGGCAGAAGGGGTGAGACTCGCAAGTCAGCTAGAAGTGGAGCCTAAGTCGCGAGGGGGACAGAAAATATGGAGTAGCCGGAAAGGGGAAGGACGTGCAAGGCCGGAAGAAGTTGTGAGGGGAACCATGCATGTGTTTCAAGCGGAGAGGGGAAGGACGCACAGGACGTGGAGAAGTGGAGCCTGAATTGCAAAGGTAACATTGCATGTTAAGATGGGTGGAAGAAGAATCAGCACAATGCAGGAGAGTTGCATTGAGCCAGTAATGGCTACTCTCCCTCCCCGCAATTTTCTTACCTTTCGGACACAGATGGACGACAATTTTGTTTTTCGCTCGCACTCTGCACTGCTACCCCTTCGCTGCTAAACACATGCGTTTCACTACACCAGGGCCTTGTTCTGCAAGGGCCTTGTCGCAGAGGGTCTGGTCTTTAGTTTTTAAATGTTTTGATGCGTGTATGTAGTTGCTGCGTATTATGTGTCTATGAGCAGCGTCTCCTGAGCACCTGCGTCGCACACCACTGCAGCCTTATCCTGTGAGGGCTCTGCCACAGAGGGCCGAATCATCATTTTTTTAAAGGTCTTGATGCGTGTACTTAGTCACAGAGAATTACATGTCAGCGTGCAGCGTCTCCTGCACATCTGTGTCGCACACCACTGCAGCCTTGTCCTTCGAGGGCTTTGCTGCAGAGGGTCCAATTCTCGGTTTTTAAAGGTTTTGATGCATATACGTAGTTGCAGCGTATTAGGTGTCGACAAGCAGTGTCTCCTGCACACCTGCATCCCACAACACTGTGGCCTTGTCCTGTAATGGCTTACCTCCCTTTATGTGTATGCATTCTTATAAATGGATTCCGCTGTAATACTCAAAATTTAGAATTGGAGCACCCCAATGATAACTCTAAATTGAATTTACATGACACAGTGAGACACAGCAGAGGCAGATGTTAACACAGACACTATTTTCCTATACCCTGATGCCCCTAAGCACATCAAAAACTATGTGATCAATTGCCTGTCTGGATATCAGTTAACTTGGTGATACACAAGGAGTATCACTAGAGCTTGCTCCGATATCCCAGTTTCTGGCTGCAGCAGACTCGACCCATTTTGTGGTGAGACATTTCCCCACATCGTTTTGGGTGAGTCGAGTGGTGGAGGATGGTAAAATAAGGGTTGTGCGAGTAGGGAAAGATGATGGGAGGAGAGAAGAGTAAGGAGACCTGCCCCCTCATAACATGCAGTGAAATACAATTAAATACACTTGGTGAACAGATGGGAGGTGATCCCTTTCTGAATCATAGTCATCTCAATATTGTTCAGTATGGCTTTATAAATGTGAATTAAATGGGACCAACTGGTGATGTTATAATATTTTAAAACAACCTCCATTGGAATAACCCATTTGCTTGTTTCAATATGTTAAACACCCTTTGAAAATCTGCATTTGAAGTAAACTCACTACTTCTTTACAACCAACAGTACTTACCTAGTTTTATGTTCATCTGGATTAGCATCTTTTATAAGACCAATACTGCATTGGCATTTCAGCTGTTCAGCTTTCCCAGATAACATCTTTGGGAATTGCTTGTTGATGTTCTTTGTGCTTCCAGACTCCACACTCTGCATTTTTGCCCTTCTTCCTTTCTCAACTCCATCTTCAGCTCCCTACATTTAACCATCCCAACAAATAAACTCCATCTTTTTCCTCATTTTACCTCTGCCTGCCTGCACTTGCAGGTGCTAATATCTTCCAACGGAAACCATGCAGCGGCATGAACGCAAGGACACCCCAGCAACGCTAGCTAAGCCCAGTGGGGCTATGCTTGATATTTTATACAATTATTGATGCACTCTGATCGCATTTGTGAGCCTAATTTGCCGGAAGGGGATTTTTGCTCATAGTTGTGTGTTTTAAACATGTCTGCAGATGCTGCTGCAGTTCATGTGTCTCTGTGACCCAGTGGGGCACTAAATAGTTGCAGCCATTTCCTTTCTTCAACATGGTCAACGCCAATGCAGTTTTTCAAGGCACTGGAATGCCTCCCCAACTCTTTCCACTGTGGCTACTTTGACTACTTTGACTGTCTCATTCTACCCTCCAAAAGTCAATCGGAGAGCCAGCAGGCAAGAGAGCCGGCCCACCAACCAAGCCCTCAGAAAGGCCCCTGTCTGGCCTGTTTCTTTTTTAATAAAACATTGTTTTTTTATATAACATACAACAAACAGCCCCACACATTGGGGTAAACACAACTTCCTTTACCCGCCCGCCAATGGTTCCCCACATGATTCCTGTTAATGAGCCTTCAGACACTTTCTAGACATGCCTCGACACACCGCTCCCGTCCTGACACACAGTCTGGCACACTAGCAAGTCCTTGGGCTGTATTCCAATTTGCCATTATGGCTCATTTTAATGCGCATCTTCCCAGTTCTGCCATATTCTCTGGGCTTTCTCTGGACACCCGCTGGCAGCATAAACCCTTTTCTCCATTGCGATGCAGATGTCGACATCCGTGATCCATTGATCATAGCTCGATGGCCTCTCAGAGCCCCATAGTTGCGCTATGTTCCTTTTCAGTATCGCGGTGGTGGTGGATAAAAACGCCTTTTCGTACCTTGTTAAATCTATATCTCCCTCTATTCCCAGAAATAGTTGTTTTGGGTTCACAGGTATACTCTTTCCCATTACCCTTGACAGTTCACTGCAACATTGATGCCAGTATTGTTGAATGACAGCACATTCCCATAGTATATGGTAGTAGGACCCCTCCTCCCTCTTAAATCTCAGACAGTTTGGGCCAGTGGTCTTTCCCAATTTAAACAATGTGACTCTTGGATAATAGATCCTATGTAATATCTTCAATTGAATTAACCTAAGCCTGGAGGAGATAGTCGATTCTCTAGGATACATTAATGCGGTCACCCTTTCTTCTGGAAGTATGTCGCCTACCTCTCTCTCCCATTTGGCTTTCAGGCTCACCAGTTCTTTTGTGGCAAAGGAGTTTATGGGGCTGTACATGGTGGACGTCACTTTATGTATAAGCAATTCTGGGAATACATTGCGTTCCAGTGGGAGTAGTCTGGCGCATCAATCAATTCCGGAAGATGAGCCTGCAGTGCATGTTTGAATTGCATATAGTGGTATCGCTCATTAGGTGGGAGTGCAAAGGTGTCGACTAGGTCTGCAAATGATCTTATCTCATTCTCTTCTATTACATCTCCGATTTTCGTGATGCCTAGTTGAGTCCATGTTTGCCACTTAGGGAGTTTGTTCACTTACGGGAGGTGTTTGTTGTTCCACAGAGGTTGTGCTAGGGTTACCTTTTTGTCCCAACCTAAGTATTTATGTATGTCTGTCCAGACCAGGGTTATGTGGGACAACATGGAGGGGATGGGAGATCGAACTTTTTTCCCGTAAAGGAGGGACATGACAGGCCTTTCTTGTGTATCGGGATCCTGTATTCCATTGTGCGGCAGAGAGATGTCCCCATGCACTTTGTCATTAACAATTGCCATTTGACTGGCCCAATAATAGGTTTGCAGCCGGGGGAGTCCTATCCCACCCTCCCATATAGATCTTTGTAGGGTAGTAAGTGCCAGATGTGGGTGACCCCCTTTCCACAACAACTTCCTTAGCGTTTGGTCTATCCAAGGAACTCGCTGGACGCAATGGGTAGTGGTGCATTTTGTAATATGTAGAGAAAGCGGGGGAGAGCCATCATTTTGAAGAGTGCAGCGCGTCCCAATAGCGTAAGCGGTAAGGACATCCAGTGGCGGACGTCCTCCTTGCACCTAGTCGTTATCGGGTGGAGGTTTTTTTCCACATAATCTGACAGTTTATGCGTGATTATTATACCTAGATACCTGAATTGCCCTCTTTCAACCTGATAAGGGCATTTGTCCGGTATGGCATTCTCTATCTCCTTTACTGGAAATAGTATGGATTTCGACCAGTTGACATGAAGTCCGCTGAACCTGCCGTAACTCTCTAATAGACGTGTCACTGCAGGGCAGGAAACACGTGGGTTCGCCAGGTATAGTAGCATGTCATCTGCATATAGGGACACCCTATCCTCCCAGCCATCCACCCACCTGAAACCGTTCCAGGTTTGTGCGGAACTTAATAGGATAGCTAACGGTTCAATTGTTAACGCAAAGATCAGGGCTGATAGGGGACAGCCTTGTCTCGTGCCCTTACCTAGCTGAAAGGGTTTTGAAGTGTACCCATTCACTTTTGTTACAGCTACCGGGTGATGGTATAGTAGCTTGACCCAACTCAAGAATTGTGGGCCTATACCCATGCGACACATAATTTCCCAAATTGCTTCCCAATGCATGGAGTCAAAAGCTTTTTCAAAATCTATGGATAGTAATGCAAGGGAGTTCTGCAATCTAGGTAATTTTTCCATTGCTGTATGCAGTCTATATATGTTCTGCCTGGTGGATCTCTGTGGCACATTGGTCTGGGTGCACAAGTTTGTGTATGACTTGCTGCAGCCGTTTAGCCAATATTTTCGCAAGTATTTTGGCCTCACAGTTTATAAGCAAGATGGGTCTATAGGAACTGCACTGGTCAGGTGGTTTATCTGCCTTTGGTAAAACTATTATAGTGGCTTTCCTGAGATATGGAGGAAGGCTACCCTGTGAGTGGGAATGTTGAAACAGGTGCAGTAGATGTGGGGAGATTACGTGTATGCCTATCTTTCTCCATGTTTCAACAGGAAAACCGTTCGGGCCTGGGGTCTTCCCTGATTGGAGTTCTGACATTGCCTGAGACACTTCTTCCTCAGTGATGTCCTGTTCTAGCAAATCAACCTGCTGCCCATCTAGGGCAGGGAAGGTGATTTCGTCCAGAATGTCGGTCGGTGGTGGTGAGGATTGTGCACTGTATAGTTCAGCATAATACTTTGCAAAACCCTCGGCTATGTCATGATCTGTTATTAATGTTTCAGGGCCATCCGTTGTTAGCTTCCTGACCTGGGTGAGGCCTAGGTCCCTACGTTATAGCCATGCCAGTATTTTCCCTGCCTTGTCCCCTGTTTCATATACTATCGCACGCATTGCTGCATGCTCCTGTAATGCATTGTCTAGGGCTATGTGTTGTAATTGTTTTTGTGCCAGTTGCAAAGCTCGCTGCGTCTCGGGCTGGTCATAGGCTAGGTGTGCATCCTCTGCATTGCGTACCTTTTCTTCAGATGCATGTAACGCTTCGAGATGTTTCTTCCTGTGAGCTGTGGTCCAGGCTATGATTTCACCTCTTAGTACCGTCTTCAGCGCTTCCCAAAGTGTTGTTGGGCTATCTACAGAGTCTGTGTTTATTTCAATGTATGTTTCAGTGACCTTCTGTATGTGCTCCACCATTTCAGGAAATCCTAGGTAGTAACCATTCAATCTCCAGCTGGGTGGGGGGATTGTTCTGTCTGTTCTAATCGTTATCATGAGTGGGGAATGATCCGAAATACCTCTAGGGAGTAGTCGGGCTTCACTTACTTCATGTATATTACTGAGCGGTAGGGAAAAGTAGTCTAGCCTGGATAGTGAGGCGTGTGCACCTGAGTGATACAAGTATTCTCTTTTGTTGGGATGTAATGATCTCCATACATCCTGCAATCCCAATGCATTGGTGAATGTGGCCAGTTCAGTACGTATGTCTGGGTTCCTAGAACGTACGTGCTTCCTATCCAGGTCTATGTTCATGACTTCATTGAAGTCCCCTCCCAGCAATATGATAGCTTCAGGGTTGTTGGCGATTAAGGGCATTATGTCATTCAACAAGGGGGTTAGTAGATTAGGTGGCGCATACACGGCAGACATAGATATCGTGCGTTCCCAGAGGGTTCCTGTCGTATGAACAAACCAGCCTCCTTGGTCATGGGTGACCGTATTGGGGCTATAGGGAAGTCTTTTATGTACCAGAATTAATACCCCCCGTGACCCCACGGTGTAACCAGCGTGGAAAGCTTGTTGGTAGTCTAAACAATGTGCATCTCGTGCCTGCCAGATGTGTCTCTGTTAGGAAGACTGTATCAGGGGAGTGGCGGTTCAGTGCTTGTAGGACTAAGCGCCTCTTAATGCTATTTCCGAGCCCATTCATGTTCCATGTCATCACCCGAATAGTTCTACTTCTAGTTACGTTAGTGACTTGTGCCATGTGGTCTGTGTATACATGTGATTGGTATGTTGCATTTGCAGAGATATTACATAGTCAAGCAGTCTGGAAAGGGTTTGAACTTGCTGGTACCTTGGTGTATTATGTGTCGAAATCTGCTTGTTTTCTTGGTTTACTAGACTCAATCTCAAAAGGCATATTACTACATGCGTATTGGCCTTGGTGCGGTTTACAACATCTAAACAACGAATAATAACATTATCTCCAACTCCCGCCTCCCCATACTCCACCCCCAACTTAAGAATCTGTCGACCCAACATGAACTTTGAAACAGTCAAACTTTTCCCAAACCACTATTCCATAAACGCCCACTCAGCTGTAGCTGGGATTTGCAAGTCGTGCGAAGCCTGAGATGGGCGGCGTAGCACCCATTTCCGGTGCCCTGGGTTTGTTACCTTGATTGGGGGCGGCTGCTAGGTCGGCCGCCAGCCTTAATATGACGTATGCTTTAGTATAATTTGCGGAGCACAGGCTCTGTTACTACATTATGCAGTGTTTTGGTCGTTTTCTGTAGCTGTTGCAAGTCTTCATGCGTTTCCTGGGTTTGGGTTCTCCATTTGTTGTTGCTGCTGTGGCTCCATGTCCGGTGGGTGCCCAGGATGTGGTCTATTGCGATCCCCTCTCCTCCTCCCTTCTGCGCTCCAGTCACCATCTATATGCCTCTCGGCCCAGTTCCATTCCTCCTTGGGATCTGTGAAGTGCACCGATGTGCCCTTATGATAAATCTTTAGCTGGGCAGGGAAGATTAGCCCATATTTGACACCCATTGAGTGCAGGCGTTTCTTGAGCAGATCAAATGACTGGCGCTCCTTTTGTACTTCTCTGGTAAAGTCTGGGAAGAAGGTGATTTTTGATCCGTTATATGTGATTGTCCCTTTTGATCTCGCTAGCTGCAGCACCGTATCCATGTCCCTATAATTTAGGAATCTTGCAATGACTGTGCGTGGAGGCGCCCCGGGGATAATTTTGCCGGTTGGAATGCGGTGGGCCCGTTCAATGGAAAGGAACTTAGAGAATGACTGTGCATTGTGTGTGTCCACCAGCCATTCCTCGAGGAATAGTTCCATACAGTCCCCCTCTGCCTTCTTGGGAAGGCGTAGTATGCGAATGTTGTTTTGCCTAGATCTGCCTTCGCCATCATCTACTCTTGCCTCCAGGAGCTTGATGCGTGCCATCATGCTGGACATGTTACGGTTTATCCCTCGTAGATTGTCTTCGGTCTCAGAGATCCGCGTCTCAGCCTCCCCAGTGCGTGAGGTCAACTTTTGCAGGTTGTGCCTCAGCAGGGACACGTCCGCACCGATGCTATCCATCTTCTTCTCTATTGAAGTTCTGGAGCTGGCAATGGTGCTCATTATATCTCTGAGGGAGATATCTTCCTCCATGCAGCTGATTCAGATTGTAGTGGCTGCTCCGGGGAGTGGGTCGATGGCGTTGTAGCATACTGTTGAATTCGACTTTGCGTAGAAGTTTTCCTAGGTTTATCCTTCCCCATTTTCGGATGTCTGGGGCAATATCAGTGGAGGTTTGTCCCCCGTACAGTGGGAAAGGACAGCGATAGAGTGAGAGGGCAGATGGGGTTGTTGGGCCAGGGGTGATCCACCAGGTGGGCAACCTCCTAGAACAGCTGCGCCAGAAGCTGCCGGGAGTTGCAGGGTGTTGACTATATCTGTGCCTGGCATAGTGCGCACTCCACCTCCCCGCGTGGTGCGCTATGCTTTGCTCTGCAGTGTTGTTGTGTTGGAGAACTTACTCTGCGTATATGAGATGAAGGATGGTGAAGGAGCAGGTAGGCGAGTGTTGCCCGGAGCCCTGGGGGCAATATACACTGGTCCTGGAATTACTGGGGCGGGAGTCACGTGGGGCCGTTTAGGATTAGCCTTCGTATTTCGCCTCCACCTTGTATTGAGAGTGTCCACCCACCTTATAACCTTGTGTGGATTCGTGCTTTCGCGCTCTTGGCTTGTTTGCCCCTCAAGTACTCTGCAGTTCCTCTTACACCCTCTCCCCTCGATTGTTTACTGGCTCATGGAGTCACTTTGTCGGCCGGATTGTGGGTGTGTTTTGTCGTGACCACCTTTAGGTAGGGTGTTTATTGTTCACGGGTTTGTGCGTGCAGTTTATACAGGGTATTATGTTCGTGTTTATGCTGGCACTGCACGTCACAACCCGTACTTCTTCTTTCCTAATTCCACGTGTTCACGTTCCTGGCCCCTCCCCCGCTGTAAGATTCAGTAGTTATGAGTAATAAAAGCGTGGATTGGGGCTCGTGCCATACACGCCGTCCAGGTTAGTCTGACTGTCCTGTGGGTTTCAGCGTGACCCAAGGCTGGATGCACCCTAATGATGGGATGAGTTCAGGTTACCGTTGCAGCCCGGGATATTACATTGTGCGATCTGTCTTATCCTGGGGCTGCTGGCGCGCGCAGTCACACAGACTTGAATCATAACCCCTTTGATTCCCCTGTCCACAGTTCTTCAGCCTGTTTATTGTGGCGGGTTAATGTTAATGTTCGTATCATGAACGTTCCCTCCTTTATATTGGCGCCCAGTGTCACACATGCAAAATTGAAAAGAGAGTGTGGGTCGGGGGGGCTTCCCACCACTGTTTCCCTCTGTAGGAATATTTAACCTTATAGACAGATAGCTTTGGGGTAACGTATGTTTCCTTTGCCACAGGACCTTTACATGCACTTGCACGCTTCAGCAGCCTATATCAGTGTGCTTTTTTTGCCCAACGTTGTCAGCCTGTGGGAGGTGGGGAGGGTTCTGACCCTTCTCTCCCACAATATGGTGCCCAAGGTCAGTGTCTTGCCCCCACCGTCCCTTCTCCTTACCGCTGGCTTGCCCTTGTTTGGATGTCAGCGGGCGCTCACCGATACACGGAGCACCCGTGAGTGTTTACCTCAATCTGGATGCAAAGATGGTGCGACGCAGCTCGTCCGCGCTCCAGGCCGCAATCTTTCTGCTTCTCTTCGTCTCCGGTCGTCAGCACAATCGTCTGCTCAGCTGTCGAGCAGGGACATCAGGGCTCCCCGTTCAGATCCTACGTTGGGCCACAGAGTCCCCAGGCAGGCTCTGGCGTCTGTCCGCAGCCCTGTTTGCCGAAGCCGCGTCCGAGCCGCAGAGCCTCCAGGCAGGCCCCGCTTTTCGCCTGCAGCCTCGTCCGCCACAGCCGCGTCCGCTTTTGCTGGCAGTGGCGCTCGCGGTCACCGGAGGCCGCTGTGTTGCCGTGCTCCCAGCTGTTCTCTGGCACTGCACGCCGTCTGCCTGCGGGGATGTCAGGCGGCTGCAGCCGTTCCTCTCTCACGGCTCGCCGCGGCCATCTTGAAGTTTATCAGCGACGGCCCCAAATATTTCACCGAAGGATTCCTCTGTGTCAGGTTGACGTAGAGCTTCGCAATTTTAGCGAGTTGCAGCAGTGGATGAACACTCACAATTGGTGCATCTGCTCGTTTTTATATCATTAGCAATCCGCAGGATTATGAAGGATATTGCTGGCGGCCCGTCAGCTCAAAGGAATCACGTATCCATCTTGAGCCCGCTGGCCACGCCGTCTGGCCTGTTTCTTGGTTCTTTTCCTAATCTCACCTCTGCCTGCCTGCACTTGCAGGCAGTCACCTCTTCAACAGAAACCACGAGGTGGCATGAATGCAACGACACCCCAGCAATGTTAGTTAAGTCAAGTGTGGCTATGCTTGATATTTTACACGATGATTTATGCGCTCTGACTCTGATCTAATTTGCCCAAAGTTTGCTCATAGTTGTGTGTTTTAAACATGTGTGCAGATTCAGCTGCAGCCCATGTGTCTTCATGGCCCAGTGTGACTGTAAATAATTGGGGCCATTTCTTTTCTTCAACATGGCCACCGCCAATGCAGTTTTTCCAGGCACTTGAGTGGCTCATTCTACCCTCCAAAAGCCCATCAGAAAGCCAGCAGGCGTGAGAGCCAGGCCACCAACCAAGGCCCTCAGTAAAGCCCTTGTACGATCTTTTCAGCATAAATGGCCTTAACCGCCGGGTCGCACACCGTGTTTCTCCTGTGCCATCTCTTTCTGCCACTGCGAAGTGTGGTGCTCCGACTCATTTGCATTTAGGTGAGCAATTTGCCCCAATTGTCACAGTTGTTGGATTCTGTCTGGACCTAAAAGCCACCATTCTTCCTTCCTTCTGGGCACACTGTCACTTCCAGGTCCTATCCCTGCAGTTGTTTGCCGTCCACCATACAGCTGCACTCAAACTCTTTCCCCAAATACTGTCCCTCCGCATTTCACAGTGTTCATAGTGCTCTGTACTCTCTGACTCTAGGCACTTTCTGTGCCTGATGATTTCTGAATCTGTGCATTTCTCTGTGTTTAATGCATTTTCAATCCGTGCATTTTTCTATGATTATTACATTTTAAACTTGAACATTTCTCTGTGCTTAATGATTTTTAAATTTGGCAATTTTTCTGTGGCTGATGATTTTTAAACTTCCACGTTTTTCTGTTCTTGGTGATTTTTAAATGTGGACATTTTTCTGTGCATGGGGATTTTTACAACTTGGTCATTTCTGTGTGCTTAATGATTTTAAACTGTTGGTATTTTTCTGTTCTTGATGATTTTAAATTGTTGGTATTTTTCTGTTGTTGATGATTTTTAAATGTTGGCATTTTTCTGTGCTTGTTGATTTTTACAACTTGGTCACTTCTCTGTGCTTAATGATTTTAAATTCTGACATTTTACTGTGCTTGATGACTTTTAAAATTGGGCATTTCTCTGTGCTTAATGATTTTTAAATGTCATATTTTTTCTCTGCTAAACCTATGCATTCTGACAGTACTCATGTATGTATGAACCTCAACTCTTGTTCCTCTAACTCTGCCCTCACGAGAATCCTGTTGTTCCTTAGTGCTGATTTCTCTGCTCTGTTTGGGTGCTAGGCCATCTGGTGAGTTCAGCGATGCATTGTGTAGTTCCGTTCCTACCCCCCCCATTGTGCACCCTCTCCCGTCCCTATGGTACTCTCATCTCTCCTATCTATTCTAACTGCTTCTCCATCACCTATCCTCCCATTCTTTCGAAGTATGGTAGAACAAAATTTAAGAAGGCTCTCCTGGTCGCCAACCCAGGTCTGCCTATAGCATACACCTACATCAATCTTCATTCAGGCAGACTGTCACCGACATTCTCTTTGTTGTTCCGTCTCCTGACCTATGCATTCCCCATATGGTCTCTGTCCTCTCCCCTTTCTCTGTCTCAACCATTAATGGTGTTACCAGATGGGAAGTGCTCTTGGCTCACTTCTCATCATCCAAATGCATCCTCAATGTCTATCTAAATGGCACAATTATGGCCCAAGGCTCCCAGCCCAGCCTACTCCTTCTTTACAGGCGACTACCACCTCTTTTCAATTGCCCCACCTCCTGCCACCCCTCTGACTTCCTCTCCCTCCCCTTCCCTCATCTGAGGGTGGCACCCCACCCATGTAACCCCCTCTGAAAACATTTAAAGGGGGCAAGAACCTCCACTTAGCTATGCTCAATTCTCCCTACAATGTCAAACAATACTCTGACAACTGTCTCCTCCTTGAAGGCCTTGACCTTGACATCCTTGCTCTCACTGAGCCATGGTTCAAGGCCAGCTCTGTCACTGCTTTTGACACCCTTCTCCCTGAGGGCTACAAGATCCTCTTCAATCCCAGGTCCTTTCGGTCTAGGGGTGGAGTGGCCCTGATTTTCCCTAAGTGGTTCCCAGCCAACATCATTCCTACTCAATCCTACTCTTCCTTTGAATTTTCCACTATCTACAGTCCCCCTGGACCTACCCTCCTTTTCCTCTCAGAATGGGTGGACCTCTCCTCCTCTCTCATGGTCCCCTCCCCCAAATGTATCTTCCCCGGGGACATTTAAATCCAGCTCGATTTTCCAGACTTGGCCACTGTACTCTTTTAAGATATTTGTGACTCTCTTTCACTTACAATTCTTCCCTCTGGTCCAGCCCACTCTGCTGGCCACACCCTGGATGCTCTCATCTCTTCAGATATCCCTCTCTCCAACCTTCTTACAACTCCTCTCTCCTGGTCTGATCACTCTCTCCTCTCCTCTCACCTTGAGTTCCCTGGCCCCAGGACGATGCCTCTACCTGCACTGCCAGTATCCTTCTCCATCATTTGACCGATGAAGAGTGTGTCAGTTGATGCATTTGCCGCCACCTTCATCCCCTCTCTCAACCCCACCTTTGACTCTTCTATTGACTATGCTCTGGCTAACCTCCATCTCTCCACCTCTAACACTCATGACATCCTTGCCCCTGCCATGAGGATCCACATGAAGCCTGCCTCCAAATGAAACTCATGGTATGACTCTGACTTGGCAACTCTGAAACACAAGTGCAAAGTTGCCGAGCGGAAGAGGCAGGCCTCAAGTACATCTTCTGATAAACTGGCCTGTCCCCTGCTCCAAAGGCAATATCGTTTCACCATTTGCTCCAAGAAGAGAGCTAATGTCCAAGCCGCTTCTCCTGGGCAACTAATGACATAGTTGAACCTTTCAAAATCTGCAAGGAACTTGCCAATCCTACTGCAGTTTCCTCATCCCCTGTTCACTCCCAGGCCTTCTGTACTGCACTTGCTTTCCACTTCTCCACAAAAACTCAGGACATCCTGACCTCACTATCACCTACTACCCTCCCCACCCCTCCTCTTCTCTTGCCTCCCTTGGACCTCCCCCTTCTCTCACCGCCTTCTCTCCCATTGCATCTGATGGTGTCTGTAGAGTAGTGCACTCTATGAAAATCTCCTCCCATCAGTTGCTCTGCTGCTGTTCCAGAACTATCAAGGCCAACATCCCCTCTCTCGTCCCCACCTTGGATGACCACTCCTTTGCCACTGGCTCTTTCCCACAACACCTGAAGCATCTCTTATGTAGCCTCCCCTTAAAAAAGCCATCTACAGACCTTTTATGCCCGGCTAACTCTCTCCCCATCTCTATTACCCCTTTCTTTGGCAATCTCAAGGAGAAGTTGGTTATCCCACAACTGACCCCCTACCCCAAATCGACTGGCTGTCTCCACAACCACCAATCTGGCTTCAGATCATTCAGAGGCACAGAAACTGGTCTCCTGAACACCTGTGAAGACTTGCTCTTAAACCTGGATTCTAACTCTCCCTCTGTTCTAGTCTTTCTTGATCTTTCCTCTACCTTTTATACAGTTAATCAGGCCACCCTCATAAATTGGCTCCATGATACCCTAGGCATCAGAGTCTGTGCACTGGCGTGGCTGACTTCCTTCCTTTCAAAGCAAACCTGGGGCCTTTCCTTTCCTCCACCTCACTCTCTACCTATGGTGTCCCTCACAGCTCTATCCTATAGCCATGGCTCTTCAACATCTACCTTGCTCCCCTGGCCCACTTGATCTCCAGCTTCTCTTCTCACATCCAGTGTTATGTTGATGACACTCAGCTATCTTCCATCCTATACCTCCTCCTCTTCCACTCTTGTATCTGACTGCCTGACTGCTATTCAGGCATACTGCTCTGCTAATAATGTTTGCCTTAATGCCAGCAAGACAGAGATCCTTCTTATTGGGACACCTGCTCCCTGTTCCCCCACCACCCTTTGGCCTCCCTCCTTGGGTCCGCTCCCCTCACCGTATTGTGAAGAGAAAAATCTTCGGGTCACTTTTGACTCCTCTCTCCCCTTCTCTCCACATATCAATGACCTTGTAAGAAGGCCAACTTTAAGCACCACTTCCTCAGAGGCATTCTCCCTTTCCTCACCTTCCCCCAGAAGCTCAATGTCTCCCGACCTCTGGTTCTTTCTTGGCTGGACTACTGCAAGAGCCTCTTCCTCAGCCTCTCTTCCTCTGCCTCTCTTCCCTTTGCCCTCTTCAACTAATCCAGAATAGGGCAGCAAGACCTATCCTTGGTCTTAAAACCAGGGACTGCATCTCTCCAGCCCTACAAACCCTACACTGGCTCCTGGTGACTGCAAGGATCCCATTCAAGACCCTTTGCATCGTCTACAAGGCTGTTATTGGCCTGGGGCCTCACCAGATCGAGCTTTCTCTCCCTAAATACTTCCCTGCTAGTACTCTTCGGTTCTCTAGCTCCAAGTCTCTGAAGGTCAGATACTTCTTTAAGCAGAGATTGTGAGGTAGATCCCTTTCCTTGGCAGGAGCCTCCCTCTGAAATGGCCTACCTGTCCCCCCTCAGACTTGAACTGGATCTTCTTAAGTTAGGGAAACGTTTCAAGTCTTTCCTTTTTCCTGCTCCCGCCGTCCCATGCTAAAGGCCCATTGCAGATGCGACTTCAGCCTGGTCGTTTATGAGTCTCCCAGAGGCCAGGCCCTTCTTGTCCAGTTCCCCCTCAGCATCCCTACCAGCACCTGCCCTCAGGTTTCAGTCTAGCCTGATTCTGGTGCACCCCATCACACTTTTCCCTCTCCCATTTCCCCTGCACTTGCCCTTTGGCCCCCCTCTGCACTTGCTTAGGCCACTGGGCCCCTTGCTCCTGCACCTCCAACATGTTCCCTTCCACTGTTCTCCTCCTCCACTCCCCCTTGCACTTTTTGTCTCAACACTTGCATGGTAAGAATGTCACAATACCTAGTATGACTGTAAGTGTTGTATTTTCCATATGTACCCCGCCCCCTTGTGCCTTGAGGTGCCTGGAAACACGTGTGTATAGGTGCCATACACATGTCCAATACATGAATAAATAAATAAATAACATACATCTATGTTGCAAACAGCGTTTTGAACTTTGACCAGGACCAATGTCAAGTTTCCTCAAGTCCTGCTGTCCCTAAGCAATACACCAAGGATTCCAGAGTGACACTGGGTCAACAAGCACTCCAACTGGGCCCTCCTCCTAATATCTTGAATGGGCGCCCAGTACTGTACTATATCAAATGTAAAGGAAGCTTCATTAAATTCTTACACTAGCTCCCCTTCTTCAGTTGCCTCACTCCACTTCTTGTCAAGTCTATTCTGTGCCCTGTGTACTTGAGAATAAATGTGTTTTTTTCTAGCACTTGCAATAAACCACCATGTCGATGTTCTTTTTTAACCTTACAGAAAAAGCTTGGAAAGTTAAGAATGGCTAATTACAGATATACAGTATAGAAACATTTCAAAGGCATATATCCAATGTTGTATCCATGTATCTAGATACGTGTTTAAAGAGAGAGTTTACTCCTATTTTTTGAATGTGGGAGTAAAATGATCTTTTAGTGAATACAAAAGTAATTTCCATTCCCAATGAGAGAATTATTTAGGAGAGTAAAAACATATGTCAGCTCCAAAACAGATATACTTTTTGTAATCCACACCTCTATGTTCCTGGCAACTAATGCATATGAAAATGTTCCCATTTGCTTTTAATTTCCTCTTTAGATCAGGCAGTAAACAGACCTGCGCACTTTCCTGTGGCACTGCTATGCTGGGTCCACTGACTAAAAAATATGTGAAGAAAATTGCCTGTAGAAAAACAGGTGTGGGCTTCTGTGTTTGGTGGATCATATTTTATGTGTGTACTCTTTTTCTTTTTTCACACTATATCATCTTGTTTAAAGCATTGCCTATTTTTAAAGAGCACATGTAGCACGTTATGCTACTTTTCTGTAGGGCTGGTTGAATCCACAAAGGAGAAAATCATAATGAAATTGAATGACCCTTTCGTATTAATATGGAGGCCTACATAAACGCTTTATATAGTCACATAGTAAGGGGAAATGTACAACAGTGACATCAAGATTGCCTTCTAGAAATAATTAACTGACACTGTTGAAAGGGATTATGATGAGATTCTAATTTTCCATCTAGGCTGTATGTAGATGCATGTTTGTAAGTATATGTAGGTCTTCATTATGGATCAAATATATTTAAGTAATTCATGCCATTTTCTTTCAGTCAAAAATGCATGCAGTATTTCCCAACTGTTCATAAGGTGAATAATCTCAATTATAACCCCAAAATGTTACCAGACCCAAAGGGTGGTGTTATTGGCTGCCAGGTGAACTAGAATGTCTTGTTGGCGAATGTCTGGGCACATACAGCAGCATCCCAGTATTAGAAGAGAACAGACTGATGACATCATCACACTACATTGTTCAATGTGCACATATTCAAGAGGATCCACCCTGCTCTTCTCCACATCAGACATACAGGCATATATTGGAAGGATGATAAAGACATTGATGACGCAACAATCTATCTTCTAGGACAGTGACTGGTAGATGCGGTCAGACAAGGACCAATGCGTGCAATCACCTGAACAGGTTTATAAAAGTCCAGTTCTGTGAAAGAAACATTTATGGGAATTCGAATTTCACAAAATTCACATTTGTGTTTGAGGGAAAGGTAATGCACCCTGAGAGTGGGTGGCAGTATTCAACTCTGCTGGGTTGAAGACGATGAGAAGTAGGACGAGGAAGGTGGTAGGGCAATCTCCCTGGACGCTCAGCAATGATCAGAAATTGAATCTATAGAGGCTAGACAGAGGGATCATCGTCATTCTTCTTTAGATTATTAAGGCTGACCGAGATGGCAGCTTTAACATAGGGGCTGGCACACCAACTCTACACAAGCCGCCCTACACCTCTATGCCATGGTAAAAGCTCAATAAAGAACTGGACTGCTGCCTGGCATGCTGCAGCCCGCGTTCTCTGCCAGGTCCTGGATGTCCTCCTGCTATTTGCATACGACCATATTCCCTTCCATGCTAACAGATTAAAATGAACAGCGCCAAAGTAATTTTCTTTGCAATCATTGGATTAACAAATGAGCTGCGGTTGCGGCAATGCATGTATATGGCCTCGGTCATTTCCAAGAAAGAAAGGAACCAGCAAGCCAGAAAGAGTAGAACAACCTCAATTTGCACATGACATGCAGTACCACCTGTCCACCATGCACTACTGTGCCCGCTTTTCTCGATTGATGCATGCCGTCATCACCCTGTGGAGTACCCTGCTGCCCATGTTCATGGTATCACACAGCCAAAAATTAACATGGAAGATAGGGGAGTGGCAGCAGCACATCACAATGCTCCACACTCCCTTCACCTGCCCCATCCCTACACATAACCACATACATTTGAATCCCCTCACTACCTGCCCCTCCAATGGGGTGAAATAATAACAGGACTCTGTTCATCTACAGGGTCGATTGGTGAAAGATCAATGGCATTTACCGTTGCACCATGCATGCTTCTGTTACGACCATAAGTCTTTGTATTACACCATGAAAATATGCAATTGAATCTTACAGGTCACACTGGATTCACACTCCTGCCATAGCTGCAAAATCCAACCTGTAACCAAAGGAACCATGATGAGGGGGCATATATCCAGGTATATATTCCGAATTGTGCCCCAATAAAGTAGGCTTTTTCACTCCTAAGGGTCTTGATCCCCTACCTGTTTATTTTTTTTTATTTTTTTTTTTTATTTTTTTATATAGATAGGGCACTGCAGTACAACCCTGAGAAGGTTGGCAAAATGGGCATCCTGTGATGCATGTTATCAGGGGTTATGTGCCCATCTGATCTTGAACATCAGGATACAGACAAATGGAAAAGGGAAGAGGTGGGCCCTCCTAGTGAATGTATTGCTTATGATGGAGATGACGGTCACAGGATTTTGTGAACAAATTGGGCCTCATTACGACCTTCGCAGAACGGGTTAACAGGCTCTGCTAATGGAGGCGGACCCGTTAAACCCGTTCCGTGAAATTGCGAGGTCCCCTCGCAGGACCCCGGTAAGGACGCCTGGTAAAACAAGGCGTCCTTACCGGGTTCTGCGAGGGGAAGAGGGAGCTAACAACGGGCCGGTCGGGAATGGGGAAGGTCCGGGCCTGGGTTCCCAGAGGGAGGAATTACCGGGCCCTCCCAACTCGGAATGGCCCGGTAATTCCCCATTCTGGGAACCCGGTAAAGGAGCCCGGTTTGGCAGCAGCCATGGAGCTAATAGATCCATGGCTACCACCAAACTCGTAATGAGGCCCATTGCTTTAAGGAATGCCATGGCAATGCCCACACATCACAAAAGTTTGAACTTCCTTCAGACTTCCGACAGTACTTCCCATCTTGTCTGCAATTGAAATATGGATACCATACTTTTTTTGTGGGGTAGTTGTATTTATCTATCAAATATCTAAACCTACCTGCCAGCCCAATAACTCCCTCATGAGCTGAAGAACAACACACTTAAGCCCTCACATAAGCCTAACAGCATTGTCTCCTCTTCTACGTCCAAAAACACTTTGCTTCCCTAATTCCAACAGCACAAAGCGCCGTGTTGCTTTTTGAAGTTAGGCCCGCGCTCAATAAATATAATAATAGCAATAATAATAATAATAATAACAATAATAATATCTACACTTTGACCAGTGTCATTCAGGACTCTGCATGTGGTGACATTAATAACTGCACTCAGATTTGTCATCAAACATCCACCAAACCCATGCGTAGTGTTATAGTGTAGTTGTTAAAACAATGTAATCCATATGTGCTACACCATTTCACACTAAAATCACATGTATTCAGATTGTGAAGAAGCATGTTCTTGAAATGTATTGGGTGTGGGGTAAATATTCTTGGGATTTCTTGTTTCCGAGTCACAGAAGCTTTAAGATTGCTAAGAGTAGGTGGTGGGAGTTGTGGGATCCAGTTTGTACTTTGTAAAACTTCATCACAGGCATGATTTAAACTGTTAAATCAACATTGAAGAGGGTCTTATTTAGCAATTGCAACTTTCCATATAGCATAGCCGGTGCAAATAGCCCATGCAAAAAACGGAAGGCCTTCCCCTGAAAGAGCACAACCAACTCTTCCGCCATTCAGTCACTATTACAGAAGGATCCTCGCGGTCCTCTCTCTACTGCCAATATGAGCAACAACACAAAGATGCCAAAGCCTTGTTGTCAAGGCACGTGAAAAGGCAACACTGAACAGAGTGACACTGGAGGGAGATCTAGACGCCTCTCTTTTCAGTTGGCCAGAATGTCAATACTGCAGACTCACTGGCCCATGCTGAATGTGTGCAAGTACAGCTACAGTTATGAGCAAAGGCATATCAATATTTAATTAATATTTGATATAAAATAACAGGGGTTGCATATACAAATGAAGATCCGAAATATGATTGTATTGACCAATTAGACAAGGCTGGACTTAATACACAGATAATATTTTTGATTTCATGTTTTACATATATTTCATCAAAGTGTGCAGCTGGGGGTCCACGCTTGGCCCTTTACAAATGTCCCTACAAAGTCCTTTAACCGGATTTATCACAGTGCCTTTGAGATCCAAAAGAAAAAATCAGGTAGAGTGATGTCATCACATTAGAATCATGTTTTGTTCAAGCCTACCCAGCGAACACGTTTTCTGATGTTTCACTACTCTGTGAAGGATGGATATTATCATTGCTTATTTGCTTAAAATCCAGATTTTGAAAAGCTGATTACAGCAGCTATCTTTCTGGCAAAGAAGCCTTTCCCACAAATATTAAAGTCCTCCATTAAATAGATCACCATCGCTAATGCATTTACAATTCTACACTTGCAGACAATGAGATAATGCCACAAGGCCATCAGATTTGTGGATTAGCTGGTGAGCATAAATTTAAGTGCTGCAAATAATTCTATGTTTTAGAATCAAACGCTGTGCGGTTAATAAGTAGTTTGAAGGAAACCCCCACTATGTGAACAAATGTACTTTCTGAATAGGAGATCGTCACACTCTGAATGCCGTCCATTTTATCTGTCATTAAAAATCAAATGGAATTAGCGTTTGAAATATGTTTTGATTCAGCTGGTAAAAAGGTTGCAGCCATGGTACCAACCATCTCCTTAGTGCCTTTTCGAGAAAGTGATAGATAGACACGCAGTTGCAATGTGCTCTTTTTGTCAGTCCTACTGATGAGTAACAAGCTATATCAGGAATCAGAAGCGTGCATTGGTAAGCCACACGTTGCAGCACTATGTGATCCTTCAAAAGAGAATGGGGCACAGTGGTATGATACGAGATGAGTAAATAATGCCTCAAGTACATATATGGACACACATGTGGCCATACATGCAAATAAAAGAACTTGAATATGCAGTTTAAAATAGATACCCTATTGTATGTGGAGCTGACATGTATTTACAGTAGGTGTGCGACATTACATCAATGCTACCTATGTATCACTGCAATCAATTGTTCAATTAATTGCCCTTTCGTTGTAAGTAAGAAGAAGTCTACACACATTCTCATTTGCCATATTGTTTTTAGGGCTTCCTCAGGAGTCTGGTGGCATCTTGGCGGTAATACCGCCAGTGCAAATAGTGTTACCGCTACTCAGTCCCGCACCATTAGTACTGAGTCACGAGTAGCGGTACAGGTCTAGGTTCCCATTCCCCATTGGGTCCATTGGATACAATCAGGTTGGGGCGTGCTATTACCACCGGTGGTAATTGTATCAGCAGTAATAACGCTGAAAACAGGAAGTTAGGGGACATTTTTACCTCCTGCAAAAAGCTGGAGGTAAAACTCCCAGTTAGCGCACAACTCCTGATTGGGCTAACCCTTAAATGTGTCGGTAATAGTGTTACTGCCGCATTTAAGGGCTAACGCCCAACTCATGATGAGGCCCTATAGTTATTGCAATGAGCCTCATCATGAGTCTTGCGGTATCCCGTCGGTAATATCACAGGGATACTACCAGCGCAAATAGTGTTATCACTACTATGTCCAGTGCTATTGGCATCGGATCACGAGTGGATTTTAAGCAAATAAGCAATGATAATATCCATCCTTCACAGAGTAGTGAAACATCAGAAAACGTGTTCGCTGGGTAGGCTTGAACAAAACATGATTCTAATGTGATGACATCACTCTACCTGATTTTTTCTTTTGGATCTCAAAGGCACTGTGATAAATCCGGTTAAAGGACTTTGTAGGGACATTTGTAAAGGGCCAAGCGTGGACCCCCAGCTGCACACTTTGATGAAATATATGTAAAACATGAAATCAAAAATATTATCTGTGTATTAAGTCCAGCCTTGTCTAATTGGTCAATACAATCATATTTCGGATCTTCATTTGTATATGCAACCCCTGTTATTTTATATCAAATATTAATTAAATATTGATATGCCTTTGCTCATAACTGTAGCTGTACTTGCACACATTCAGCATGGGCCAGTGAGTCTGCAATATTGACATTCTGGCCAACTGAAAAGAGAGGCGTCTAGATCTCCCTCCAGTGTCACTCTGTTCAGTGTTGCCTTTTCACGTGCCTTGACAACAAGGCTTTGGCATCTTTGTGTTGTTGCTCAGTTGGGCAGTTATTGTCCATTCTCCATGGGGTTCGGGGCGCTGGCAGGAATTGCGCCAGCAGTAATAGCGCAAAAAACGGTTGATCGCAGGCGGTATGTGGACATTTTAGCCTTCAACCTTTGCTGGAGGTACAACTCCAACTTACTGCCCAACCAATAATAGGGCCAGCCCTTAAATGCGCCAGTAATAGCGTTACTAGGTTACCGCCCAGCTCGTGATGAGACCCAGTGAATTTAGGGTTCACCTGTAATGGTCTGCAGAGGAAACAGTTGTGTGGGATCTGTGAATTATTCTATTATTGTTCATTGACTGGTGAAAGCAATGTGTAACTCCAGTTGGTAACTTTATGTTTGGGCCATTTAGAGTCAGAAAATCTGGACAGAGAAGGGAGAACAAAGCAAATTATCACAATCCCTTCCCTTTGCTGCTAGGCTCCTCCCATGAACTAGTAATCTCTACTCCTCCATGTATCTGCTTAACAAGGTGTTTTTCTTGTCCTCTCTTTTTCTCCTATGACCTGTTTCTACATATCCTCGTCCTCGCCCTAAATTCCCACTCCCGAACCTTCAACTGTTGACTAAATGCAATCCCTCTTATAGTGCCTCAAATTCTCTTTTTTAATCCCTCTTTGTACCTGTACCATTCTCCCTCCACAGCAACACTGGTTGCTCAACTCACACACACTCAAACGTTGTCTACCTTACTCGTCCGATTCAAGGAGCACCCCCTCTTTAAACCATCTTCTTCTGCTCTCTCATGGAACTCACTTTGGACTCTGGAATGACTATTCTTTGAAACAAACATCCGTTAGGACCACTTTGACTCTAACCACACCCATCTTACTATGATGCTTTTCACTGAATCATGGATTTCCCCACATGCCACTCCCATATTTTATTTTGCCATTTAATCATCTAAGGATTGTGATGCTATGCTGAGTAAGGAAACCCCATCAGCCTCCTCTCTGACTTTCTTCCCTCTTCTTTGTAACACAATGATGTTGAATGGCTTGCACTAACTCCATTTATATTGTTCTCTTCTTGCACGTCCGGTCACCCTGAACCTCCTCTTCCATAATGTGAAGCAGTTTTACTCATGGAGGTCTTCAAACTCTGCTCTCTCTCAACAATGTCTGGTTATCCTCCAAGTCATGCTGACCCAAAACCATTGCGATTAAGTCATTGGGCCTCATTACACGGTAGGCAGTGAGCCATGGCGCTATTAGCGCCATGGCTCATGCCGGTAAAATACCGGCACCGCCTTGGCGGAAAGGGGAATTACCACCCCATTCCAAGGTTGGAGGGGCGGTAAATCCCCCTTCCGCCATTGCCCTTCCCCATTCCCATTTCTGCCCCATAGGGCTCTATGTGAATGGGGAAGGCGCAAATTACGGCACCGCAATTTTGCGGTGCCGTAATTAGCTCCGAGGTCCCTTAGCGGGTTGGATTTTAACGCCTGCAAAAAGCAGGAGTTAAATCCCCCAACCCGCAAAGGGACCTCGTAGTAAGGCGGTAGGGATTTACCGGTACCGGTATTTTACCGGTACCGGTAAATCCCTAACGCCATCCGTGTAATGAGGCCCATTCTCTTTTTCTGCTTTTTCACATTCCAATCATCTGCAGCTAGATTACTGCAACATAGTCCTGCTAGGCACTTCCAAGAAAAACTTAACCAAACTACAATTACTTCAAAACAAAGCCCTTAGAGCAGCGCTAAGCACAAACTACAATTACTTCAAAACAAAGCCCTTAGAGCAGCGCTAAGCACAAAAAAAAAAAATATTACATTTCTCTACTGTGGCGAGAAGCACACTGGCTACCCAGTCAAGCCAGAATAGTGTTCAAACTCTCACTACTACTCATAAAGGCATCTCCCAAAATGCTCGAATCTATCGTAATGAGTGCCTCATGCATGAAAACAACATTAGACTCCTGAGATCCAACTCCAATACTCAATTGCATATCCCACGTTTCAACAATACGAGAACTGGTGCCTCCAATTTCACTGTCGCAGCCCCCAGGATCTGGAATTCTCTACCAATTAACATTATGAATGAATCCTAACACTCACAATTCAAGAACCTCCTAAAAAACTGGTTATTCAACACATTTTAAGATCAAAGCTTGTACCTCCCCATTGTATATATATATGCTTACATACCTCTGTACCCTCTGAACCCTTGGTTTTGCGTTCTCCCTACCTTGCCCTGTATATACGTTTTGTATTTTCACTGTATGCTCACCTTGTAACCGGCAATGAAGACCCTATTTCCTCTCTTATTGAAAGTACCAGTGTATTAAGTATGTATTTCTTTTTTTATGTAACCAGCAAGTAATTCAACCCTTCTGTAACTTTGCACTGTGATTCCTCCGGGTTTGGGCCCAGTAACAAATGTAATAAATAAATAAAATTAATCTGCACCATCTGATGTTCCATTATTTTTTGACAACTTTCTTTTACTTTTCAGTACCCCTGACCCTACTGCACTCTCAATTCCAACTCATTCTAAAAGCATTACATACAAAATAAAACCTGACCCTATGGCCACATGTCTAGACCAAATCAAGAGTTCCTTCATGCTCTCTTGCCAAGTCTTCACAACTCAAACAAGTTGGCATTTCTGGAGCTCATTTTGACACTATAGGCTCCCTTTGAGCACCACTAGTCACTTTCCGTTTCTCTCCTTGTTGCCCATACCCTCAACCAGAGATCTCCCCAGCCATACAAAAGTTGAGGACATCTATGTGCCAAAACCTGTGCTGGTGATGCAAAACTCACTCTGTCTCCTTCCTTCCAACAAGGGAATACTCCCAATGTTACTGTAGACTCAGCTTAGCCCATTGTTTACACTACATCCACAGTGTCTGTCTCCTCCAAAACCATTCGTAAGGCACATCATGCCAGCCATCCTCACTCTCCCTCCATCTCCTTTCTTGTCTCAACATCCCCCACTCCTACTCTCTAGGAAACCTGAAGATTTAAACATACCCTTAGACATCCCTCACTCCCACCCTCACACTCTCTGCACTGATGGAAAATCCTACATCAACCCCAGCTGAACTGGCACCTATCCTCCAAGATGCTAAACTCTCCTGTTCGACTGGTGTCCTTTTTTGCGTAAAAACACTTGCATAGCTTACACCACTTCATGTTTATTAATGTGATAGATTGAATGAGATTTCAACAATAAATGCCATACATTTTTAGAGCAGTACAGATGGCGGTGCAGTCCCTATGTAGGGCTCCTTTACACAGTTACAGTGATAGTAAATATGATAGCAAACTATTTGAGATATGTGTAATACCAAGATACATGTAATGAGGACAATTAGAAACAAGGACACATACATGATCTGCGTATCACACCTTGGGACAGTATTTACAATTGTGCAGTTTACATGTGCACAGTAGAATATGGTCTGTGTACGACAGGGTGGGTGGTCAGATGTGGAGTGGTCAGATGTGGAGGACATTGAGAGTGGGGGCTTAGACAATGCTTTTTCACAAGCTATTAAGTTGAGACTGAGCATGGTCTTGATTAATTCGTGTAGAACAGATTTTTATAATAGTGATTGGGTATCATAAGCCTAAAGGAGTGGAGGTGGTCAGAGTAGCAGTGGGGGATGAGGCAGATATGTTGTTGAGAAACGGGTGTATAGAGTCCAAGAGGAAGAGTTAAGTAAGATACAGCCAGCTAAGTAATGGAGGGCAAGGTGTCAATTGATTTAGAGGTGAGACATGGGAATCAAAACAGTGCATCATTTTGAATAGAAAGAAATTTTGCATGGCCACAGTAAATTGAGGTTTGGTGGCATGCACTAAAGTTGATTACTTTGTAGAGAGTAGTGAAGTAGCATCTTCTCAAACTGTAGCCAAGGTTGCAGTGAGCCAGGTTTGGTATTAGGTTCTTGGCCAAGTAGTTAAGTGAGATGCAGACAGAGTGTCCTAATATTTAGAAGGTTAATACTTGCTGTAGTAGCTCGGGCATTCATGAAATTAATTAGTTTGAGTTTGCAGTCAATGTTGTGTGCCTTGGGAGAAGGAGTGAAGAGATCAGGAGGAATGAGAATAGTCAAAAAGACAGCGAAATTGGCATCATCCAACTTGGGGCAAATGACCATTAGGCCTCAGCAAGCCATTCAATGTTGAATAGTGGAATTGTAAGTTAGTAATGCACTCTGAAGTTTCTGCATTGAGGAAAGGGAAATGTACAAATGCGGTTATCAGCAAGTGGGTGGTAATAAAACCCAAAGTACAAAATTAGTTTCCCCATGTAGGTGAAATAGATTGTCATAAAACATGGGTCTAAGGATGGCCATCTAGGTACTCCCAAAGGAAGGGAGTGAGATGGGAAGTTTTAGGGTTCAAGGAAATGGAAAATGGCTGAAAAGGACAACAATGCACCCAAGCAAGTAAGGTATATGTGAAGCCTAGTGAATAGAGGGTCCAAAGGAGGGAGCGATGATCCACTGTGTTTCTAGGAATGGAGAGGTGAAGTTGAATGAGGATAGAAGGATATTTGGAGTGGAGGGCAGTGTGGAGAAAGTAAACCAGATTGGAGTGGGGCATCAAGGCAGAAGGCTATGCTTTTGAAAATCATTCAAGGGTTTTGGACTGGTGGGGAGAAGAGAGACTGGTCATGGAAAAAGGGATTTTTAGGGTCAGTAGTACATTTTATAAAATGATAATGACTCTCGCCGCTCTGTAGCAGGCTGTGAATTTGGTAGTTTATAGAGAGAGATTATCTATGTAGGAGACATGAGAGCATGTGACAGAAGCAAGTTTGTTGTTAGCTGCAGTGCACATGGATCAATGGATTCTCAGGATAGATTATCTAAAAAGAAGATGTGCTTCACTGAAAAGATAAGATGATGGTGATTAAGGAAAAATGGAGGTGCAGGGATATGGGGGTGTGAAGTGATGAATATTTTGGGCATTTTAGAAGTATAATGAAAAGTAATCAGAAGAGAGGAGGTAGATATGGATGGAATTTTGTGGGGGATGAAGATGGACTTTAGTGTCATGAAAAATGTTAGTATGAAGATGTATGTGCCAAGAGCAGTGGTGAATACCTTGGGATCATGTAAGTTTGCTATGTATACCCTAAGGAAATCAGGTCTGTGCACCTTACACCACTGCCTTATGTTGAGACACACCGTAGTCTTCAACAGTTTGAATCTGTGGAGATACTTCTTTGATGATGGGACAGGGACGAAGAGAAGGAGCAAGCAAGATAGTGTGCATTCAATGTGTTACCAATGTAATATTGAACTCAGTGTATGCAAGTGCAATAAAATAAAAAACGTGATGCCGAGAGAGCATAGAAGGAGGTTTGACTTGGTTGAGAAGGGTGACAATTAGGTTGGGCTTTTGTGTTTGGTTAGGGTAGAGGGTGGAGGAAGTCAGAGGTATATATAATATAGTGAATTGTATCAGTGAGTGTAAAAATGGTGTAAAATAAAAGGAGATAGCAAGTGAATTGAGAGAGGAGGAAAGGAAGACAGTGCCAAGTTGAGCACCATGTAGGGTGTTCAAGAATGCTGAACACAGAGTACGATTGGCCTTAGATGAGTTTTTTTAAGTTGAGACCTCTCATGATATAGGCAGAGACATCAGCTGTGAGCATCTCAATTAATAACTCTTTGCCACAGTAGAATTAGTTAAGAATAGTAGGGTGGCATTCAGGAGAAATGTTGAGGATGAAATTGGAGAGGTAATTTGGTAGTATAGTATGAGGGGGAGAGCACAGTCACCATTTGAGACAGTGAGAATGGTACTAGAGCAAATTAGGAAGATATGGAAGATCATGATGTTTGAAAAAAGGGGTTTTATATCATGTGTTGTGAACAAGGTTGCATAAAAGAGAGAATGGCGGATTATCATTCAATAGTAGTGAGGTTCACAGCAGGTCCTTGCAGGAATTAAAATGGACAACATGAAGGTACCCTTAACCTTGAAGCCGTTTTCCGTGTGATTCCCAGAGATTTCTGAGGGCTTGCATTAAGTGGGTTGGTATATGACAAGTTAATCCAATGTGTGTGCTACATGGATCTTTTATGGTGCCCATTATGCAAGGCTGGAGGGTGTCTGTTACTCCAAGATGACCAACCAGACTACACCAAGACAATAATTGCAAGGCCAGAGTCTTCAGGGTGCCCCAGCACAGAAGAGTTTTCATGCTCAGTCCTCTCAATGTGAATGGATCAACAAGCAAGGAGTGTGTGAGTCATGAGGCGAGGGCAGTACACATTTAGGATATATGATTGTTCAATTAATGACCTGATCCTACCTCTAACTTCTACTCAACCATTAACTTTCTCCTGTAACCTTTTTGTTCTGTTTAAAATTGGGCACTGTCTCACCCATGTTGAAGAATCCCACAGCTGACCCACACCATCCACCTAATTGTTCGACCATTTCTCACTCCCTCTGCAGCATTCGACAGAATTGATTATCCCTCTTTTTCATGATCTTTCATATCTTGGATTTCACATAGCTGTCCTTACTTGCAGGGCCTTTACCTAGATATTCAATCCTTTCCTATTTCTTGGCTCTGGTACCTCCCCTTCTAAACACCATGCAAGTGTGCTTGTTCCAAACAAGTATTTCCTCTGCCTTCTTATATCTGACCCCTCTAAAACCTCTCTCTCAGCAAACACATCTTTTTGTTTGGATAGCATCATCATACATTTGCCTCTTATGCAGTATTTGTTATTCACCAGGTCTTTTGTATCTGTTCTATATTGAAAAAAGGTAAGCTATTTACTGATCTTTATGACAGGATCATAAGAGAGTCACTTGTGTGCGATGGCCTCATATCAGTTTAGTTTTGCATTTAGAAATGTGTCTCTGCTTTAAGGGCAATAGAAAGAAGAATTTGTATTATGTTGTATTTCTAGAACAAACTTTGTGTAACATATGTCATTTTTTCTTTTGTCTGCTTTGCAATAATTTCACTATGGGCCTTATTACAAGTTTGGCGGCAGCCTTACCTGTAAAACCGGCAGGCTTCTGTGAAAAACTTGTGAATTTTTCCCGTGCCTGGCAATCGGGAAATACAGGGGCATTACGGCCCTGGCGGACCCTGTATTTCCCCATTGCCAGGCGACAGAATTCATTACTCCCCATTCCAATTTGAGTCCCATAGGACTCAATGGGAATGGGGAGGCCGGATGCACCGGCACCATTCATGAATGGTGCCGGTGCATGCGTCAAGGTCTCCTCGCGGTTGCCAGTATGCCTGCCAGGTCAGATCTGGCGGGCGGGAAGGCACCCGCGAGCAGAACGTGTAGTTTGCCAGTCCAGTAACAGCGGTACCACCAAGCTTACTGGTACCGTTTTTACCAGACCGGAAAACTTGACACAGGCTTTTTGTGTACCATTGGTAAATGGACAGTTCATAGCAGAACACTTTGAATTGCACATTTTCTCACATAACTTTGTTTCTCCCTTTCCTGCAAAAATAGGAATTGTACGTATGGCAGATGAAATCAAGTGATTTGGTCAGAAATGATGCACAAGCAAGAGTGAGCAGAACAATCCCTTTGCCATGTGCTTTTCAATAATTCAAAGTGATTGTTGAGCAGAATGTGTTCGGGTGGTAAAGTTTGAAGAAACAAGATCTGCACTTTGGACATCAGAGATAGACATTATATGCAGTACATTACTTAGTTTCCAATAATAATAATAATAATAATAATAATAATAATAATAATAATAATAATAATAATAATAATAATATGCATGTATGTTTTGCAGACCTTTATTACAGCTATCTTCTTGATATCAAGAGGTAAAGATTCCCAGTGATGATGAACAAGCAGGAAGGAACAGAAGTGTGACAGCTGCATTGTGTTCTGACACATTATACTGGTCTTGGGACTCTACACTCTAGAGAGTCCGTGGAGGGAGGGTTAGCAAGGTGTAAATATGCAGTGGTGGCTTCAATAGATCTTTATAAGAGGAGGATACATTTGAAAAGGGACATATCTACTTAGTTCATATACAGTAATGTGTGTACTTTTATATTAAAGTAATCTCTTAGCTGGAATTACCTGTCACATACAGCATGAAAGTCAGAAAGTGATAGCATTAGGCAATACAATTTAATTAATTTCAACACCTATACCTTTTATTTCAATGCCTATCTGTGCTCTCCACAATGGGTTAAAGAGTCCTTTATCCGTGACAATACCAGACCTAGATTGGTTTATGATTGGCTCTTCTTGGGAGTAATCATCACACTGTTCTTAATAGCTGTACCAGGAGTTTGTATAGAGAAATACCTTGGATTCTGGGTCTAGAGACATTTTAGTCAAAGATATGATGTATACTGGGGGTGTTCATCCGTTTTGCTGATGTTTCACTGGTATCAGATTGTTATCAGCTTTGGTAGTTGTTTTTCTCTGGGAATGTTGACCTACCCCCACTCTGATTATGATCCGTGGAGGGTGGAATATTGAACCTTTAACTGACCTCATGAGCCAAATTTGGAAGAAAACATTTTATTTACTTGACATATAAGGGCTAGGCTAAACCCCTATACTTGCTTATTTCTATGCCTGTATTTGCTCTCCTCCAAGAGATACACACATCTATTACCATGACAATACCAGACCTATATTGGTTTATGTTTGGTTCTTCTCGAGGAGTAATCAACAAGGTTTTCTTTGTAGCACAGCACAATAACAAGACCAGGAGTTTGTATACAACATACCTTGGATTCTGAGCCTGGACATTTTATTCTAAAATATTTTGTATTCCAGGGGCTAGACATGTTTTTCTGATGGTTCAGTGACATCAGATTGGTGTCAGCCTTGGGAGTCTCTTTTCTTAGGGAATCATGTGGCCAGGCAAGACAATACATGTAGTCTTTCCAACTCCCGTGACTTTTGTGTGAGTAGCTCATGGTGGCAACAAGTAAGACAGACACGAGTGATCACAGTTCACAGGTGTTTACTGAACAATTAATCCTGTATGTAGGTTGGAAAAATGCCTATTCTATACCTAAATCTAGGATGGGAGCAAGCGTTGACCATGAAATGAAAAATAAGGCGGCCCTAGTGGCGTTGTGTCAGAATAAAAAAAGGCCTATACTAAGAAACCTATTTCCAAAACACACAACTAATACAAAAATTGGTTGGGGATGGTTCTCAAGAAAAGAAAGAAGTGTTCTCAAATAATATGTCAGGATGCAGTAACTTGGGTCTCTCTTCCCCAATTTTTGAACACGGGGTAAGATGGGAGCTCAGAGCACAGTACACTCTCGGGCCTCTCCAGCACAGGCAAAAATTCTAATGGCAGCTCTCAGGACACACTCTCGAGCTTTCAGCTATCAGGGGCGTCGATGGCCATGCCTCATTTCACTTGAAACTCTCTTGCCTTTGAGGACCTGACAGGTTCAAATAACAGAACAAAAGTTCCTTTAACAAATTAAAGGTTTGTTTCCAATGTTTGCTGGGTGATGGGTTCACCGCTGCTTCCCCTCTTCTGGGCACCGACCCTTCTCAATTGATTATCACAGTGTCCCGTAGGGTAACAATGTTACCCCGCACTCCCCCTCTTCTGGGCGCTGACCCCACTTGTATCATATTCCACAAATCTTAATATCTTTTTAAACAGTTCAAAACAAACTGTTTCCTGTGACTTTAGATTTTGCCCCTGTTGGGATTCGCTTCTCTTTTTCTTTCCCTCAGTTTGTAGATCAAAGTTTTTTGATTGTACGTAGATTTTGCTTGACCCTGAGTATGACCACTTTGACCTATTCCACCGGCTCTCCACTGGCCTTCTGGTATCTATAGTTTCTCTCATATTTGGCTTGCCAGAGTCATTTGAGTTAGCACCCGTGTTTGTGCCAGTTTCCCTCTGCAGCTGGTCTCGCCTTCAATACTTTTTACAGTTCCTTAGACAGATCGTTGAACCTGGTTCAACTTTGCCACTTTGGGATTCTCACTAAACACAGCCCAGTTCTTAACGTCTTCCCTTTCGACTCACTGCTTGGCTTTTCTTCTTCATTGGAGTCAAGGCTGGTGTCACGGTCATGGGAGTTTCCCTCACTCCTGCTTATTGGCGTAGGCTTGCCCTGTTTACCGTTGACATCTGCTGCAAGTCACTTGTGCTATTTTTCGCGGTCTTAGGCTCTCTTACATGCAGGTTTCATGGGTATGGGACAAAAAGGGCTAGGTCACTTCTCTCCTCGCCACCCTCTCAATTCTTGATGCCTTGCTCCTTCAGTTGAACTGCAGTTCCTGATTAGCCGCCTCGTTGTGCTGTCTGCCGTGCTCGTACTGTGCTCTCTGGCTCAAAGGGCTGTCAGGTGTGTGTGATTCAGATCAATTGCCTGACTTTGCTTGACCCTTGTATTGGGACATATCAAGTAAATGGCTCTGGTGTTAGTCCTTTGTCCTTTGTGTTGTGCAAAAGTGTTCATGGGGGAAAGTGGGTGGGTGGTTTAGAATGTCCTATGTGAGAGGAGGGTGACAAGGTGTCAAAGGGAGGTGGATACCATGTCTTGCCCATCAGTGTCCCACCCCCTGAGGACCCGCCATCCAGGTGATCCTCCCTCACTGGTCCACTCCCAGGGACTGGCTCCACTAGTGATGGCCATTTCCTGGTCACCAGGATGACAGATCCCCAGGGACTAGCTGGGGAGACACCTTCAGGTTTCTCACATTTGTTACAAGCATCATTCAGTTCTTAGATGTCATATGGATTAGGCAATTATAGGAATATAACTGAGGTACAATACATAGAAATTGCAGACATTTTAAGCCTATGTACCAGTTACAAATGTCTGAGCATGTATGTGTGCCCTTTTTGCACCCAACACTACTTGAGCTCTAATTTATAATACTCCAAACATTGTTGTAATCCCCAAATTCAGATATATTTATTCACAGATAATCCTGTATTCCCTTCCTCTGTAATATAGAATATATATAATAGACACAGCCATACTAATGCATGATCCCCTCCCTGTGTAACCCACTCCCTGAATTAGTAACTGCTTTCCCACAATGGTGGTGATTGTGTGCAGTGCAAAAGCATAGTAACATAGAATAACATTCATTAAATTCAACAGATTCTACCATTAAGGCAGTAGAGTCTTGGGAGGATAGAGAGGAAACATAACTATGGAAAAATAATAATGTGTCCCCTTTATATTATTATTTTGCAATGCATGATTGAGAATTATTTCACTTCAACCTCAGAAATGGCTAACTAACCTCAATTCTCACATATTGCCAATTGGAAACATTTGGGCCATGTGGCTGCATCTGACTAAGTCTGTTAATTACTGTCCATTCTCTTCCAATGTGGTGGAATCTTTAATTAAATAATGTTTTCTTTGCCCTAAATATGCCCACGGACGTCAAACTACTTTTACACCACTTTCCAGATACAGTGGTTTTATGTAGTACTATTTTTGAAATTGATACCAGAAAGAACGGCCGTATGGGTCCTTAAGAAGTATCTGAAAGTAGCATTAAGAATCAGGTTCTGTGAGATCTAGCTGTTGTGACTCTGTTATTATATGTGATTTACATGTGTTTTCTGCTGTTACTATTATAGAGTCAATTTATTGTTACAACCAATGAGTACTCATTGCTGCATTAACTATTACAATATTACTCTTTTGTATTAATGCTGCTTCTACTACCTTTGCTGCATTGAGCTTTGTAATTTAGACAAATACTTATGTTCCTGCTATTGATTCCCTGAAAGTAAAATTTGTTATATGCATTGCCCTTGGCCTTGTTTCATTAAGATCATGCACGTGCGAGGGGGAAGGAAGAGGAGAAGTGCCAGGGGGAAGGAGGGAGGAGTGCAGTAGCAAAAAGCATGTTAATTGCTTCCAGGGATTGGCTCAAGAAAGTGCAGGGAGGCAGGGGACTGCAGGATTGCAGATACAGTCCCTAAGTGGGTGGGTGGCCCGGATGAATTGCAAGAGGCTACTGGTCATTCAGAAGCCTGGTGCCCTTGAGGTTCAGAGGGTGGTCAGGTAACCAGTTAGTGCTGCAGACAGGAGCATCAGCAGGGTGAAGAGAGAGAGAGAATGCAGAAGCAAAAAGGAAGGTCTTGAGTTTCTTCTGGTACCTTAGGTGGTCCTGCTCAAGTTTGAGATTGGCAGGGAGGCTGTTCCAGAGGGAGGTCCCAGCCGAGGACAGAGATCTACCCCCCACTTCCTGCGTGGAGAAGTGTCTGACCCTCAGAGAGTTTGAGGTGGATGAGGGGAGAGCTTGTAAAGGAAAATGCTTACAAAGTGAGAGTTGGATGTAGTGTGGACCCCGTCCCCATTAAGCCTTGTGGACAATGCAGAGGGTCTTGAACTTGATCATTGCAGCCACTGATAGGCAGTGGAGAGATTTCAAGGCTGGAGAGATATGATCGCTGAGCTTGAGGCAAAAGACAAGTCTTGCAGTCCTGGTCTGGATTAGTTGCAAAGGGCGAATCGTAGATTCAGGCAGATTTAGAGAAGCCTATTGCAGTACTCCAGCCTAGAGAGAACCAGGGCTCTGGAGACAGTTGCTTCTGGGAGAAAAGGAAGAATACCTCTGAGGAGGTGCAGCTGGTAGTGGGACTTCTTAGAGACGTCAGAGATGTGAGGAGAGAAGAAGAGCGTGGAGTCGAAGATGATACCCAGGTTTTTTGCCTCACAGGAATCTGCTGGTAGAGGGCACAGGGTGCCCAGAGTGAAAAAGGGAAAGTGGGGCAGGGTTCCCAATGAGAAGGATCCCAGTCTTACTGGCATTAAGGCAGAGATTGTTGGAGGAACACCATTCCTGAATCACAGATGGATGGAGCAAGAGAGCAGTGGAGGAGGAGGAGGAGGAGGAGGGGAAACTGAAGGAGAGTTGAGTGTCATCCGCATAACACTGAAAGTTAGAACAAAAGGTAGAGATGAGGAGCGCCAGAGATTCCAAGTAATGGTTGATTAGCCAGGGTGAGAGGTTAGAACCCTGGGGAATGCCACATGTAGAGAGAGAGGTAGTGGAGAGAAAGCACCAGAGTTCGACCTGGGTGGGTTGATCGGAGAGAAAGGATGTTAACCAGGCTAGAGCCTGACCTGTGATGCCCAGCTTGTCACAGAGATGATTGAGCAAGATGGTATGGTTGACCGTATCGAAAGCAGAGAATAGATCAAGCAGAATTAGGACAGAAGGATGGTTAGAGTCGAGATTAGAGAGCAAGTCTTTGCCAGTGTTCAGGAGTGCAGTTTCCATGCTTCTGGCCGCTCTAGAGCCAGACTGGTGGTCATAGAGACAACCAACAGATTCAGTATGGAGAGTAAGCTTTTTCAACAGTTTGCCCAGGAAAGTAGGGATAGAGATCAGGCAGTAGTTTGCCAGAGAGGATGGATCGGCAGAGGGCTTCATAAATAGGGGGTGCACAAGGGAGTGGTTTAGGGGGGAAGGGAAGGTTCTAGTGAAAAAGGAGTGATTGCAGAAATCAGCCAAGGCTGGAGCGAGTGTGTTGATGTGGTCCTTGATGGTTCTGGAGGAGCAGGGGAGCACCTGCTTGAATGAGACTTTCATAGGTCAGACTTTTCGGTGAACATCATCAGGAGTGAACACAGGAAGAAGGAGAAAGGAGGAGGAGAGACGGCCGGAGAGGGGCTGGGAGAGGTAGAGGGAGAGGAAGATGAGAGAGAGGACAGGATTTACTGAGTTTTAGTGTTGAAGTACGAAGCCAGGGCCATGCAAAGGGCCTGGGATGGCACAGGAAAAATGAAGACTGCAGCAGGATTGGCCAGCTCCTTGCAGATTTTCAAAAGTTTGGCCATGTTGTTAGAGGGCCCAGAGATGCGGGCTTGGATTTAAGCTTTCTTCTTGGACAGGACAGAGAGTCTATATTGTCTTGGGAGCAGGTTTGGGAGCAGGCGGCAGGACAGTTTGTCAGAGGATGAGCTTGATGTCCTACACTCACTCTCAGCCACTCTACACTTGCCTTTAAGGTGGCGAGGTCTCAATCATACCAAGAGTTGCACTTGGATGTGGGCTTCAAAGGGATCCTCATGACAGGGGCAAGGACATCAAGAATGTTAGAGATATAGAGATGCAGGTTGGAGAGGGCTGTGTCAGAGTGTGATTCAGCCACGGTCTAGGAGAAGGAGAGAAAGTAGCGGCAAAAGCCCACACTGACACACGCTTCATGGGCTGGATGACTGAGAAGCTGGCTGGCAGTGCTCGGGTCGACTTTACCTGGGCGACAGAGAGCGACAGGTGAGAGGAGAGAAGAAATTGCTCTGTCCAAATGAGAGGAGTGGTGAGAGAGTTAGAGAGGGGGATGTCTAATGAGGTAAGAACATGCAGGGTGTGTCCGGCAAAGTGTGTAGGGAAAGAAGGAAGAATAGAAAGAGAGAGAGATTCGCAGAGATTGCGAAAGAGGCCAGAGGAGGGTCTAGAAGCATTCAGGTAAATGTTGAGGTCTCAGAGGAAGAGCAGTTGAGAGGTAGAGGCAAGGAGAGAGGAGGAGAGGTTGGCTCACCCTGAGAGAAAGAGGGCGACCTGGCCTGCTAGCCAGTAGATGGGAGGCACATAAAGAGAGAGGCCAGGAGAGATAGAGAGCCTTCAGACAAGGCATTCAAAGGAGGAGTAGGCCTGGGTTGGAAGTACAGAAGCAGGGATCCTCTCCTGGAAGATCAGGGCTACTCTACCTCCTGGACGGTTGGTTCTGGGTTCAGAGAGTATCTTGTAGCCAACAGGGAGGAGAGTGTCAAAACTTGTGAGAGAACTGGCAGTGAACCATGGGCATCCAGATCAAGTTCTTTGAGGAGTTGGCAGATGTCAGAGAAGGTGTTTGACAGCAGAGTGAGAGTCAAGAGTATTGACGTGGAGCAGATTGCCACATTTGAAATAATTATACCTATTGATAATCTTTATTTTGTTGTCTGTCTTTTATGATTTTCACATGGAAGTAGTGGTAAATGAAATACAATTTAATGAAAATGAAAATATACAGATTTGCCATGTGTAACCTCACAAAATGCTAAATGTTCATTGTATGCCACTTAGCAATTGTTTGACACTTTTCACCAAGGCAGATGTGAGTCATACATTTCTTGCAGAAATGTAAATGCATGTTACATTCTCTGCAAATGTGTATGTCAGTGGTATAAATGTGTATACCAACTGTGTATTATTTTGTGGATGTGTTCTCAGCAAAAGTTAATTTGCATTGTTTTTGTAACAGAATAAGTGAATTTCTTTAATTGTTATCATTTCGACTCCTCTGACTGTGTAACATTTGAATGATGGTGCCTGGCTGACAGCTGACTTGTTCACTGAAACTGGGGAGACTGACCAAGGAATGCAAAGAAGGCCAAGTTAGTGTCAAAATGGTTAATTTGGATTTATTGTCAGAGCATTGCAACTGCACAGCAAATTGTGAACAAAGCAACTGAAGTCTTTATAGGAATGCAACACGTAGTGACTAACAATATGTGTCCAGAGGTCAAGTCCTAAACATTAAAGTGGGGAGATGCATCAGCAAACGAATGAGATGTGACATCGCCAGAAATGATCAAATCAAGGTGAAATATGCACATTTCATTAAATTGGCTTTGCACAACCACCCAAATTGCACAGGACGAATGGCATTTGCCTTTCATAAACTCAACATACACACAAAACAAAGAGAGGATGTTTTCTTCTAATAGTCTTTTTGAAAACGTGAAAAGGTGTGCATGTTTTAAACTCCAAGAACCAATAAAAATGTTTTCCCTGGGACCTACAGTAGAGAAATGGAACATTTCACCTTTAGTTGCTTGTTATTCTACATCAGGTTACACAGTGCAGTGGTGAAGTGTCTGGCCTACAAACCCAAGAGGACATTCAATGTTTTTCATTTTAGCTGGGGGGACTGAGTCTACCCTCTGAATAAAGTGGGGGGACTGCGTCCCGTTGCATGTACCTCGACTTGAGCTCTGTATGTGTCACAGTAAAAAAATAAAAAAGATATTTCCTCTATCATGAAAGGAAGAACGTAAATGGTAGGAGAGTTTTGCTTTCATAGAAACATTTCAAAGCAAAAGAAAATGTTCTGTATTTTTATTATGATAACAAAAATACATGGACTATAAAAAGAAAACTCAAGTAAGATATTTCTTGTTCACTTCGCTACAAAGAAATCATCCAGTAAATTTTAATTTGCAGATTTCATTTCCAGCAAAAAGGAAGTTGCGTTATGGCAAAATCAAAAATCAGTTTGTTGTTTTTAGTGTGTAGGTTTTCTTAGCAGCAACATTAATAGAACACACTGTATACTGTTTGACACATTGTTTATTGAGTGTGTTGAGAAATTACCCAGCAAATGTTAATGTTTAGATTTTTGAAAACTGCTAAATCTGTATTTGCAGATGTTTTTTTACATGCAAATGACCTGATTATATTATTTTGAATGTGCTCACACAATTCCACCTATTTCATGAATTGTGCAGAACTGTGTGCGGGAACCTATGAATTTGGCAAAAGTGAAATTTCCCAGTTTTACACACCCCTCTTATTTTATTTTATTCAGATTTGTAAAGCACATTACAGCCCAGGGGCATTGAGGCGTTGTTTCAGGCAGATGTCTTAGTTACATGTAAAAGGCTGTGCTCATGGGTGCAGCGACGCATAACATAGGTGATTGTGATTACATAAATCAAAATAAGCATAGTAGGGTGAGAGGTCATGGAAAGGAATAGCATACAACGTGCAGGCAACAGAGTAGATTGGGAGCAAATTATACAAACAGAAATGTTTTGACCGCTTTCCTAAATGCTGTATGCGATTCCATGCTTCTCAGGAGGGGAATTAGGGAGTTCCAGTTGGTTGCGGCAATGACCAGGAAACTGGAACCTACTGTGCGAGACCTGAGGGTCTTAGAAATGGTGATACGGTTCTTGTTGGTGGTTCTTGTGGGTCTGTCTGTGGAATGTATGGTAACTCGCTGAGAGAGGTAGAGGGGGCAGTGTTATGGAGACATTTGTGGGTGAGGGCGAGGGTCTTGAAAATGATGCATTCCCTGATGGGGAGCCAGTGGACCGATTTTCTGGTTGCTGAGATGTGGTCCATCTTTGAAATGCTGGTGGCCTCCATAAGTGCATTGTTTTGTACAGTCTGAAGTTTCCTGATGTTTTTTACAGAGGTACCTGCCAGGAGGGTGTTGCAGTAAATGAAGCAGAGACCTGATTATTGCTCTGGCTATGGTGAGGCAGTTCTGTTGTGTCATTGAAAGGTTAGCATCTAAGTAGACCCCCAGGTTTCTTACCACCTGTGATACAGGGATGGAGGTGTTATCAATCGAGGTTGAACTGTACGTTACATCAAGTTTCTTGAGGGTTCCTGGTGAGCCGATAAGTAGAAGTTCAGTTTTAGGCACAGCCAATTTTCAGCCATCCACGTTTGAATCATGGCATAGATGGAGTTTAGTGTTTCCCTGTCGGCTTCATTGTCACCAGTTAGGGGGATGAGGACCTGCGTATCATCAGCATAGTTAGTATATGTGATGCCTAGAGCATCAAGGAAGTTGAATAGGTGCATCATGAAAAGGTTGTAGAGGGTGGGTGAAATTCAGGATCCTTGTGGGACTCCACATTTGATTATGTTGCGGCTGGCGCAGGCCTGGTCTGAGAAAACGTTCATTGCACTTCCTTCAAGAAAGCATGTGATCCAGGCTATATCTTTGGGAGAAAAATTGGCGGTGGTAGAGAGGTGGTGGCAGAGGGTATCATGGTCCACCAAGTCAAAAGCTGCAGACAAGTAGAGGAGCAGCAGGAGTGCTGGTTTGCCTACGTCGCTGAGATTATTAATCTGGTTTTTAAGGTCCAAAAATGTATGGCCAGGACAGAAGCCGACTGCCGGAGACCAAGCAGGTGATTTCTCTCTAGGTATTTGTGGATCTGCAGGTAAGCTGCTTTGTCGAGTATTTTCAACAGGAAAGGGACCGTGATGATGGGTGTGTAATTCCCTGGAATTGTTGGGTCGTGCGCAGGTTTTTTCAAAAGTGGTCATACCAAAGCTTCCTTGAGGCAGACAGGGAATTGATCTGATTTGAAGGAGGCGTTGATAAAGGCTGTGATGAAAGGTGTGTGGGTGGAAGCACTTTCTTTGATGAGTTGCGCTGGACAAGCATCTCCTTTGAAATTGGTGGGTTTGATAAAGTTAAGGAGTGCAGTGACTTCCTGATTGTTCATTTCTTTGAACGGAAAGGCCGGGGCATCACAGGAGGTATTGCTGTGGAGGTTAGATAATTGTTGTTTTAATGTCTGTTGGTGGTTGATGATTTTGTTTTGAAGGATGTTCAGCTTATTCAGCATGGCATCCTGGATACCGTTACACCAGTCCTTGTCCTTAGTGAGGGATGGCGTGGTTGGATATGGTGTCTCCAACTCCCTGAAGATGGCAAAAATCTCTCAAGAAGCTGACTTATCGTTTGCTGTCCTATTTTTGAAGGAATTAGACTTTGCTTTAATAATTGCAGCTTTGTATTCTTTTGAGATGGTCTCGAAAGCTAGTTTAGTGGAGTCACTTGCTTTGGCTACCCAGGTTGAGAGAACTGTTATTTTCCTGACACGTAACTCGAGAAGCTCAGGGGGGATCCAGGCATTTGTGTGTTTTGTACGCTTGGTTTTCCTTAAGGTGAGTGGGGCTTTGGCGTCCACTGCTTGTGAGATGATGGAGTTGTAGGTGGAGGCAAGGGTGTCTGGGTCATTGGAGAAGGGTGGCTCCAGGGCAGGAACCAGAAGGTGGGGTAGGAATCTATCCTTGGTTAGCTGCCAGGAGCTTCTGGTGAGTGCAGGTGGGAGCGGCGTAATGTGTGTAAAGGCCCCTTGGTTAGGTTAAGATCGAAATGGATGGAGTAGTGATCAGACCAGGAAATGGGCGAGATGGAGGTGATAGAGGGAAGGCAGTTATGGTGAGCGATCCAGTCAAGGGTGCATCCTTTGATTTTGGTGGGCTTAGTCACAGCTTGTTTGAAGCCTTAAGTGGAGAGGGCTTTGTTGAGTGAGGCTGCATCAGAGTCGGCAGGGTTGTTTAGGCCTAGGTTCAGGTCTCCCAGGATGATAGCATTGGTAGTTTTCTTTAGATTGTCGGCAATGGCGTGTAAGAGTGCATCCTGTAAATCTGTTGTCTGGCTCTTGAGGACGGTATACAATGTGGAGGGTAATAGTACAGTTAGGGAAAGGGTTGACTTTAAGGAGCAAGTAGTTGCTGTTGAATCCTAGTTCTCCTTGTACCTTTCTGATGGGGATGGTATCTTTGGCTATGAGGGCTACTCCTCCCCCTTTCTGAAGAATGCAATCTTGCCTAAAAATGGTTTAGCCTTTGGGGAGGGCCAAGGCAAGAGCATGGCCCGATGCCTTATGGATCCAGGTTTCACTGATGATTAGTAAATCAAGGTTGGAGCTGGTGATAAGGTTGTGAATGTCCAAGGATTGGGCGAGGAGCCACCGAGCGTTGATGAGGGCACACCTGAGTGGTTTTTGGGAAGAACTTGTGGACTGAATGTGAGAGCACAATGGGAACAGCAGCAACATCTGAATGTGAAGGCGCAATGGGAACAGCAGCAACATCTGAATGTGAAGGCGCAATGGGAACAGCAGCAACATCTGAATGTGAGGGCACAAAGAAAACAGCAACAACATCTGAATGTGATTGCACAATGGGAAAAGCAAACGCAGCAGCAACTGAAAGTGATTTCACAGTGGAAGCAACAGCAGCAACTGAATGTGGGGGCGCAGTGGGTACAACAAAAACTGAAAGTGGTTGTACAGTGGAAGCAACATCAGCTTCTGTATGTGAGGGCACACTGGGACCAATAGCACCGTCTGAATGTGCAGGCATAATGGGAACAGTAGCAACATCTGAATGTGATTACACAATGGATGTAACATCAGCAACTGAATGTGAGGGCACAATGGGAACAACAGCAGCAGCTGAATGTGAGGGCACACTGGGAACAGTAGCAACATCTGAATGTGCGGGCACAATGGGAGCAGCAGCAACATCTGAATGTAATTGCACAATGAGAAAAGCAGCAGCAACTGAAAGTGATTGCACAGTGGAAGCAACAGCAGTGACTGCATGCAAGGGCACAGTGGACAACAACAGCAACTGAATGTGAGGGCACAATGGGAACAGCCGCAACCTCTGAATGTGATTGCACAATGGGAACAGCCGGAATATCTAAATGTGTGGGCATGATGGGAACACAGAAACATCTGAATGTGATTGCACAATGGGAACAGTTGCAAAATCTGAATGTGCAGTCACAATGGGAAGAGCATCACGTGACACAAGAGGGTTCAGAGCTCTGCCACCCAGGGGGGGTGGCTGGTGGGCATGGTGCAGGTTACCTTCGCTTTTGATAGAATTGTGGGTAGAGATTCTTCAATGTTCCTTCCTGGAATCGCAGGGGTTAACACAAGCTGGTGCAGAGCTGAGTGGTCAGCCGAGGACGACTGACGCTGCGTGCGGGATGCTTTCATGCAAGGTAGTTCTGGGGTGTGAGAGCTCAGTCTTTCCGGAGCAGGTGAAGAGGAGAGCTGAGGTGATCTGTGAAATATCCTTAGCAGGGGCATAGGTATGTGGTGGGGATGATGATTAGCACCTTGCGGGATCACACAAGTGAACTGTGCAGATTGCGACACCAATTGTGTGGGTGGGGCTCCAGCTGAATTGGGTTGATGCTGGATCTGGATTGAGCTCGCTGAAAGTGTGAGCCGAGGTGTGGTGCGGGAGATGGCAGGAGCTGTGTAGCCTCTCGAAATGTCACTTTGCGCTATCAGATTGAGAGGAACGTGCAGGGCGCTGGGAGAGGAGGTAAGCCTACATACAAACCGCGCATTCCTGCAGTAGTGCAGCATGGGGTTTGTTCATCTGGACAACCAATGTGAGCAAAAACAGATATCACCGCTCATTTCAAACAAAATGAGTTTGAAATTGAAATGAAGAGGGAATTTCATGAAGGTCACAATAATCACATAATCACATTTTCAAAATTCAGTAGGTTTAAGCCTCAAAGAAATACATTATGGGTTCTCCCACTTTTAGTATATTTCAATGCATAATGCAGTCACAAAAAAACCTCTCTATTTTCTTTCCCTTCATAATGGTCTGTAAAGTTCCAATGACTGTAACTTCGTAAATTTATTGGTATTGCTGATTTCAATATTAAGTTGTTGTGGTATTGATACATCAGGATTGCATTTTGAGGAATGTGGCCCTTAAAACGCACACATAAACACAAGCAAGCACATTTGCTTGAGGAAGCAGACTATCTTTTAGCAAAAGCATCAATGATTGCTCCTTTAGGTTATACTCTACTTAGCCAAGCCTTGTATTTTGTCCTATTCGCTGTCTTCTATTAAATAGCAAAATGATGCTGATTCACTTAGTGACAGCTGTTGCCTTGCATTGATGCTTTTCATTGCCAGTTTCCGTGTGCTCTCCCTGAGGGAATGTATATCCTCAGATGCACTCAATGTCTGTTTCTGTCAGCACATTTTTCATTAACTTTAGTTGATTGCTGACAGTATCCATCACAGTGCATATCAGATGCATCATTCTATACACAGTATGTGGGTCCAAAAAATGGTTTCATTATGTTGCCTTCTTTAGAAATATTACTTTTTAGATTTTAAATGTTGTGGCGTGGCAAGCAATGGTATGGGTATGTATGCCCCGCCTCCCAATCATTGCAGAAGAATAATTATTATACAAATTCCTATAAAACAGCTATCCAACCACATAACTGTAAATATTTTCAAGTAGCTCTGTTGCAATAAAAAGGACATACATGAGAATACAGGATGCATGTGTGTAGTTTGTAGGCACTCTCGCCTTGGTGCTGTAGGCTGTGAAAAAAACGCGCGGGTGGAGGAAAGCTTTGATCCAACCGATGCGCGCGGGTAACATAAGGTGTACACACATTTTATTTTTCTGTCTCAAATGTTATTCACCAGTGAAACAAAAGCCATGTCCTTATAGTGTAGGTATTTCTAGTCAATTCTGCTTAGTGATATGCCTGAGGTAGTGTGTGTTTGTGAAGAGTGACTAATCATTGTTGATTTAGTACTATTTTATTTGTAGTGCAAGAGGCACCTACATGTGTGGCAGTCTCCGGGAAAGATGCCAGTTTGCAAAACACATGTAAATAAAATGCTGAATGTGGTTATTCCCACCTGGATAATTTTGCCTACAGTAGTCTCACCAGACTGAATGTTAGCCTGGCACGGGACTCCAGTACTCTATAAATGCTAACAGCTTTGGGAGGTGGTGATTTTTGTGTGTTCATTCGCTCCTCTTAATGGAGTCACACTCATGATGCCCTAAGGTTTGCCACATTAGAAAGGCTTCTCCAGATGACAATTACTCTTTCTCAGGTGTGCTGGTGCAGAGAGGGGTTGCATACATGTAGGGGTTGGGGGGGTTGCGCTCTATGTACTCAGGTTTTTCACTGCTGAGTGCTTACTAGTGGAGATTATATTAGTTATTTCTCTTCTGGGATGTCACAAAGAGCTGACATGGGATTCATGACCCTCCTGACTTTGACCAATCACAAAGAACAGGTCGTTTGGGATTGATTGTCCTAAGTAAAGACTCTCTCAGTGTTTGGGAGATGGTTCTCTATATTGGCACTTAGATATATTGTATATCAAGTTTGATTTCTCTGTATGGTCTCTCCAATTATACAATAACAACACAAGAGTTAAATTAATTCAGAGCTTGGAACTCTCTGGTCTGAGTTCTTAGAGCAGCCGACTAATTAGGCAATGCAATTTGCATGGAAACAGGCAGTGATCAACCGTTTTATGTTCCAAAGAGCTGTGTATACAGCACCTCTTCTCACACACACATTTATTATGCTCAAGGCTTATTATTCTGTGGGACTTGCCAGTCAGTGGGCACTGCCTAAAATGATGAACATTCTGTAAGTGGAGTACACCTATAAGTAGGCAAAATGTGGTTCTTGGATCTGGATAATATGCAGGGTGTATACAGATATGAAATTGTGGGTCTTCTGTAGAAGGAGTTGATTCTGCTGGCAGAAAATCAGCAGAGGTACCTAGTAGTTTTCATAAGCCATGAAAAGACATGTCAGACTTGTTTGAAAGATGACATTCCATGGAAAACTACAGCAGTTTCTGCAAGACTTGTCAGACGCAACATATATTAAGACATGTGCTTCAACTGGTTTTACACCATGCACCCTTGACGTAATGGGGGATGGTGTAATTGTCTGTGAGCATGGATCATTTAGCCAGACATCATATGTTGTTCAATGTTTCTCAACGGACTGTCCTGAGTCATTTATGTTGAACGGCATTTTCTGTTTTTAGACAGTAGGATAGAATGGATGGGGTGCTAATTACCAAAAATCCTTACTTTCTCTCATTACAATCTTTGTAGAAATTGGAAGATACAATTTGAATAAGGCAGAAAGAACATGCAATGTAAAGTTAGCATCCTACAGTTGTGGAGCATTTTGTTGGGTTTGCACTTTTCTGCAAGATAGCTTAAAGCTAAATGTGGTATCATTGTAGTTGGATTACTTTCCAGTATGTCATTAAAATGTGTGCCATTTGTTTGAACATATTTTGTGGCTAGTCAATGCATTTTGCTTTCCTTGAGATTTTTGTTTAAAGATACACAGTCTGTTCCAGACAGGACTCCCTGTACTCTGAACTTTGCTTGTAAGAAATGCATCACACTATATTGTTTTAATAAGACACGGCTATAGCGTCAGCAAAATTACTTTTCAAATAATATCATTTAAGGCTCTGCCTGTTAGTTCATCAACCGGTCGGATGCAGTTTGCGCCTTTGTTGTGTAGATTGTAGGATTATAATTTGTGAAGATTGAATATGTAGGATTATAATTAGGCGTATAACGGCATCGGAATGAGCAGTGTTTCCACTCCAAAATAACTGTGGTATACCATTGAAAATACAACAGGGTCACATTGGTCCTTGTACATATATATATATTATACATAGAAATCGGTATGGTTAAAGGCACTTCTGCATCATACATTAGCTATAGTGCTTTAACAGTGTTTGATGAAAAATAGATGGTTGAACATGCACGTGAATTTTTTCGGAAAGGTAGAAAAACATATGCATAAAGATGATCCATCCCCGTCATAATTTATAAACTGCAATTTGAAAGTTTGTGTTAGTATATAGTAGAAGAATATAGTCTCATGCAGGCTCGGACTGGCCTCTAGGGCAATAGGCCCATGGGCGAACCAAAAAGACAACATGTTGGTGTGGGCCACTTTTTTTGGGTCAAAGTGGGCCAGTGTGATGAGTTACCTCACTATGCGGCTAGTAGTTTTGACCAGTGTTGCTGGATAAACATTCTTTAAAATGCACAATTTGCATCACATGTTAGCAAAATACTTCCCCATGGGTACTATTCAAACAGTGTCACAAAAGGAATGAATAGCCTTTGCAACTGGGGGCACCTTTTCATTGGTGTCCGAGAAAATTTTATGGCACAGTCCGACCCTGTATCATGTTTTCATCAAAGAAGGAATATGTTTAGAAGTTTTGATGACATTATCTGATTTTTTTCAGAAATGTTGAAATGATACACTGACTTCATTCAGAACATTGAAAAGGAATTATGTTCCCCATTTGGCATCTTTAAATGGAGGTTGGTAGATGCCTGAGGTATTCATTGAATGAGATATGTCTCCAAAGGTTTGAACTTCACCTGACATAGTTTTAATATTTTCTTTTCTTTACAGAATCAATGCAAATTTCTAGAGGTTGTTGGGAGAGTAAATCTCGCTTTGCAAAATCAAGATACCTGTCCTGATGAAGGCCTTGACATACCATCAAGGAGAACGCTAGGGGATGGGTGTAGCTGGGGAAAAGGGCTGTGTCGACTGGTTGTTTTAGACAAATATACTAGGTGTGTGGGATATTTGTGTAAGAACTCGTGAGGAGAACTTGGTTCAATCATTGTGTCTCAATGTATTATTGGTCCACCGAGAAATACATGAAACAGTTGTAGTTTGCTTGAACAATTGAAAGGAGTTTTGTGTACAGTACAAGAAATCTTTCTGTGGCATGATGACATGTTTCCTCAAAAAGGAGTTAAGAAATTGGAATGTTAGTTTTGCAATTTACTCTATCATACGATTTGCCCTTGAATACTAATCGCAGAGCACTTTATTGCATTGTTTGCTCCTGTTGAGCACTGTTTGCACTTTGTCATGAATAATTTTTGTTTCTAAAGATGTAGATACAATAATAAATGTGATTTTAAACAGTTACTTTTTGGTGTAGACATTATGCAGTGCTTTATTTACTCTTTATTATTTTCTTTAGGTGTTATAACATTGGACAAAGAGGGAGAGGTAGCCTACTGCTCTTGTGCATTATAAAAGGTCAAAGTGCCTACATTAGACCTCAGAATGGGCTCCTTTCACAGCATTTACACATGTGAAATGCAGAAGCCATGCTGCTCATGTGACTACTTCTGCCATCTTGATACTACTTCTCAATTGGATCAAAATGCATAGTTTTCACACTTGAAATACCTCTGTCTGTTAACAACGGATTTTTAATTGATTTGCTTCCACCTTTCTCACCATTTACTGGCTACATCCTGTAACAATAGTATGTTTTCTATGCTTTGGTAGTTTTTAAATTCCATATGTTTGTGCAGGTGCTCTACCAGTATCTACTTAAAATAGATTTTCCCTATGGTTTGTTTTATGAAATGTCTTTGGATGCATGTGTCACAATAGTACATTCATTCTATGAATTTTCTATTACAAGTCTCACAAACATGTCATATTTGTCATAGCTTTATATGGTTCTAATCTCTGCTTCAAGTTGCTAATCTCCTCATTAGACAACCTCGAGCCAGTCCCTTGTTTCTCTCGGCACAATATTGAACTTCTTTGCTACCCTCACTCATTATAATGCCCTGAAATCCTGCATTGCATCCATAAGCTGACTTCATTCAGGTTTTATCTCCATTCAAAAAGCATTACATACACACATGTCTTCTTCTTACGTTTAAATCACACCTTGTGCAGCCTACTTCCTACTTGCTACCCTCATCTTGCTACACTCCAAATGTCCCCTTCACGTACTGGTCTCTCTGCCACCCTCTGCTATATATGCTGTTCACTCCCTGCTCCACATTACAATGAATTCCTAACACCATACATTAATGACTTTTCAACTGTGGCTTCCAGGATATATCCCCACAGCCATAGTGTGGTCCCCAACTACCAATCCCACTGAGTTGCATATTTGTATAGATCTGTACATACTGTTATTAATGAATTTAAAATTAATGTTTGTTTTGTGGTTTGTGTTCTTCCCTGCTCCTTCCCAATCAACACTACCATTGACTATATCATGACTTTGAAAGCACTCAGCAATGTGGCTGCTCACAATATCAATAGACCCTTTGTAAAATGCTTCTAGTAAATAGAAATCAATTTTTAAACTGATTATTGTGCATTGATGTTCTCCTGGGTGGGAGAATACATTAGAAGATAAAAATGATCTTAAGGACAAGGGTAGTAATATCACATTTGCATAGAATAAAGTCATGCCAAATACATCTCACTTCAGAGAGTAATAATAGGTGTTATCATCACCAAATGTAAGAGTATTATGCATGTGGATTTAAGAAAGATAAAGAGCTGAGTCACCCTTGCTAAGATCTGCTACTTAAAATGCTGGCACACAGGTATCTGAAGGGGGAACACTCAACTTACTGAGCTATCTAATTGCATGCCAATGAAACACAAATACTGCAAATATATGTACCAAATCAAGTTGCATGTGGCTCTGTAGGAGAGAAATATATGTGGGAGCAATTTCTTTCAGTAATGCTGTTGAGACATGACAACAACACAGTGGAACAAAGATACAGTGCTGAAGCATTTTGGTTTATTTGACCTCTCCTTTTTCCTCATTTAGACTTAGCCACCAAATAAATAAAATCAGTGTGAAAGCAAAAGTTAATGGACATGAAAAATGACAAGCATCCTTGCAGGGTCCTCCTCTCAGAATAAGCGCTGTGTATCGTTTGACTGGGCACACGTGATCAACTCACTTGAAGACCGTAAACAGGGGTTAAAGGGTTCTAATTGAGATTTGGGCATTAGATTGCTTTCTTGGAACACGCTTGGGTTCCACAATCTCTATTGCAATGGTGAGTTTTGGGACGGGGCCAATTTGATTTGCAAGAAACATTTATGTTAGATACCCCGGTTGTCGATGGCTTTGTTGTTCTACATGAGCCAGCACAAAAAGGGCAATAAGGAAGACCTTTTGGTGGTTTACTTAGTGCCTGGCGGGTGTCTCCGGGTTCAAGGGTGGAAAATCTTCTTGTGGGGCATAGTGACATCTTGGGAATGAAGATCATTGGGAGGGACCGTGTAGAATTTTTCTGCAAGTGGCTGCTTGTGTTAAATGTTTACTACAATCCTGTCTTAACATGTTTGGTTAACTTCCTGTCAGCAATTATCAGCAATTATCAAGTGAACCCTATTGTGCCTCTAAAAAAGTGGGAGTACTAATAATGGGTGATATTAATTCAGAATGTCTTGATGCTTCCTAGTATAATCATGGAATTGCTCAACAATGATCGCAGAATGCCATAGTTAGGGGGAGTTTGTTATGCTCTTTTTTTGACAAACGAGATTTAAAACTGTAAAATGGCAGAATTCAGGGGGATACTCTGCCAAACAGTACCTGGTCTAGCAGTAACCATCGTTCAACCCTGGCCTACATGTTTACCTGGGAGCACAAGTTAGCAAGCTCTCATGTCTGGAAGGTGACACGCAGTCAGGGTAGTGACCACCTGCAGTTGCTGATGTCATTGGCAAGGATTAATAGTGTGGGGCCTATGATACAGTCTTTGGCCCTTATTGAGGTTAGACCCAGAGATTAGGTGGTCTTGTGGCACCCCAAAATTGCTGATCACTTTAATTTCAAAGTAGAACAAGATTTATTGGAGGGAGATTTGTTTATATGCCCCCTGACACTTTTGGTCCCCATTTTCAGACTATGCTGCACGGCTTAATACCCCCCTGATGTGAAGCCACAAGTCAAAATGTCCCGACTTCACGCAGAAATCCAATACAGCCGTGAGTCTAAAAAAAAGAAAATTAAGACAGGACATTAGAAAAGTCAAAATGTTGGGTCCTGCAGCTTCTACATTAATAAGGAAACTAACTAAAACATATAGAAATTTTCTAAAAAGCCATAGGTATTTACATTTTCAAAAGGATGCAGAGTGCATGTTATCTGCCTTAAACTGAAGAGATTTGTCGAATTTCTGGAGACTAATGCATAGAATAGTCACACAAATATCTTTACAAGAACAGGCAATTTCGGGGCCTGCACAGGGAGCCTATTTAAGCAACTTGTATGGCTCTGTGGACGTGGTGAAGGACCCCGATTTGGCTTCCCTTGTCACACTGGTGCGTCCCCCCTTTTGGGTGGACTTGGATTTCGATACTGAGGGGATTTTGTGGGCAATTAAGAGGGCAAAAAGTCTAATGCCCTAGCCCCTGATGGATCTACGGACTAACTCTAAAATCTGCTCCCCATATATGGGTGGAGGTGCTATTACAATTGTTCTGTAATGTTTTGGTGAGTCATCAGTTTGCACAAACTTGGAAGGAGGCAATAGTGTTGGTGATCTTCAAAAAGGGAGATTGGGCAGATCCTGCAAATCACTGCCCTTTCTCCGCATGCTCTGGAGCACTGGGCAGAGGACTCAATCTGTTTTTAGAAAGGTTGGTAGCACATCCCTTAATTGTTTTCTAATCCGCCTGCTGACCAAACAAGGGCTTCAGCCAAAGCGTAGTCTATGAGTGGCCTTTTTGGATATCACAAAGGCATTTGACTGTGTAGATTACGGCTATGTAAGATGTTGAGGCACTGGGGTTTGCCCTGAATATATGGCCAGTATCTTGGAGCAGCTACATGCAGACATCCGTTTGTAGGTGAGACTGGGTCAAAGAGTTGGCTGAACAAACAAAAGGATCTGCCACAAAACTAAACTAACTCATGTCAGACCCTCTGGATGGAGTAGAGGGGCTTCAAGTTATATAGATCGTTTGTACCAAGAAAAATGTCTCTGACCCAAACATGGGGATCATGTAGCTGGTAATCTATCAGTGCTATCATCACTGGTATCAGAAACGATGCAATTACCAAAAACTCGCCACTTTCACAATGCCTCAGATGTAGCTCCTACTTTTATGATATGATAGGTTATTTATAACGCCCTAAATACACAGAGAATTCTAAGCATGGACCTGGGGATCGAACCTGTGTTGCTCTGCTTCGTCTTGCTTCCAATGTGAACGTGTTGCCCCAGAGCTATACTCCCGAGACTACTTTTTCAATAAATACCCTAGCTCTCACCCAACATTAGGAGAGGGAGCATGCCAAGGGCTCGCCATAGCAGAGGGCTGTCACAGCCACCCCTATTCTTTCGTCAGTGGGGTTATTTGAGATTGCAAGGAAAATCTAGATAATCTTATCTGTAGGTCAATTGAACTGAATGAACTAAGGACAGAGGTGAGGCCTGCTTCTAAGGGAAGTATAGCTGCATCTACACAATTAGCTAGTGAGGCACAACCTCTTGATGAGGCTGATTGACTTCAAAGAAACTTAGTGATAGAATAAGTTGAAGTGGTGGAAAATCTGGGCAATCAATCGTACTCTGTGTTCCATCCAGATGAAGGGACTAGTGTGTCTAGCATTGATTCAAATCCGATACAGCCAAGGTTGAGGAGTGGCTAGTGCAGTTGAACGCTCTTTTCTCTGATATGAGCACTCAACTACGTTTGATACAAGAACACTTGTAGGGGACGTTTTACAGCTAGACAAATGTCTGGACATTATTGCCAAATTGATGGATTGAAATACTGCTGGGAGAGCTAAAGATGGAAAGAGGTCTCGGAACGCTCAAAAGAGGGATGGGGCTTCTCAAACAGATCCAGGTGAGCATAGCAAGATAGCTACAGTGGAAAAAGCTGTTTCAGCTCCCCTGAAAAAAGTGATCTAGTTAATCAGGTAGAGGGAACTGTACTCCCCCCACCCCTGCCCGGGAAGTGGTGCACCTGTTGCAGGGATCAGTAAAAACCCTAGCCTTAATACAGCTGGAATAAATCTTGAAATGATTGCTGGAAAGCCCGATGATACTGGGGTTGGCATAACAGGAGTTATTATGCCCACTGTGTAGTAAATGAGAGGAGTGGTCCAGGAATGGAAATCAAATCTCTCTACCCCTGCCTCTAGAGAGGAACGAAATCTGTTATCTAAAAATAAATATGATCTCCCGGAGGGTTAGAGGCATCAGCATATCATTTGTTGTTTTAAAGGCCTTACACGTGGAAATAAGAACTCCTAATAAAGAGCTTTAATTAAGGCCCTGGCTCATATCCTGAGAGTCATAGATTTATCTTTTAATATTTTTAATGCCACTCAATTTTGATCAGATTGTATGTTTTGTGGAGGGTGCAATGTCAGGTTTGGGATGGCAAATCCACTTTTTAGGGCCTGTGTAATAAATTGTAATGAAGCATTGTCATACAGAGGTATCGAGGTGTACACGCATAAAAAGCATGAAGTATGTCACTTGCGTGATACATGGTTCAAACCTAGGTGGGTAAATTGAAGGGAGAGTCGAGCCAGCACAACCACAGAGTTTCGGCCAGAGTATCGGCCTTGCTACAACCTCTCGTAATAACGATTTTATCATGGATCAATCCAGTGTTGAATTAGAACTCAACCTGAGACAAACCCCTTGTTTGCCCCATACGATGATTCAAAGAATATTGGCTCAGGCATGAGAGTCAGTGTTTGGGTGCATCAAACATGCACCTCCATATCTGTCCTAATGATGCTATAACTGTTAGTCATCAGAGCAACTCTTCAGAGCAAAAGGAAGGTATTAGCTAAATTAGATGGAATGTTGCTGGAGTTGTTAATAAACCCTGTGATCCAGAATGGGTAGCATGGCTAAAATAGCATGATGTAATGTGCATGCAAGCAACATGTTTAGCTGATGAGACCTGTTTACTGAGGATTTCTATGTATTCTCGATTGCCGCAAGACATTTAGGCCCAGGTCGGTCCGAGTGTGGTTATTGCTACCCTGATTTGTAAGAGGCTAGGTTATAAAGTAGAGAGTCATGTCCAAGATAATAAAGAATGTATTATCATTTTCTTGGATATTAACCCGTGTTTAGGCAGGAAAATCCGTATTGTTAACATCTATATTCACAAAATTGGTGTTATGCTTAGCAAGTTTTTATTGCAGGATAGAAATCTCAGCTACCTGCTGATGGGTGATGCCAAACTATGGGTAAAGGAAGAACTTGACCAGGGTCTGGCTGCCCTGGCAAAAATGTGTGGCATTCCGGGTCACAGATCGCCATGTTCCATCTCTGCTCTGCTTCCCCCACCTCAACCCAACCTGTCTGCATCCCATCCTGAAACCTCTAAAGGAAGAGGCAGAAACTGCTGCTTGATTAACACTTTAGTTGCTGATCCCCTCTGAAGGGACCTAGACTGCCACCAGAAATAATAAAGTGTAGTGAAAACCCTCATTACAGCCAATTCACATATTGCTTTGTTTTTTTAGATTTTGTACTCTTTCGTGCAAAACAAGTTTATTCCGAGAACTCTGAGTAAAAAAAAAAACTCTGCGACTTCATCCAGCTTCAGATAATCCTTTCCCTTTTTGATGAAAAATGTATAACTTTAATTTTCACAAAATTAATCTTGAGGGAATAACCTTTTCCAAAATTTCACTTAACTTTTAACCTATGCTGGAGGACTTTATGTGTGACTTTGAACATAGCATTATCTATATAGACCAAGCAGTTAATATATTCTCAACCCAAATTTGGGAGATCATCAGTTTACTGTAGTTTTAATTAAGGTCCAAATGTACCACAAACAAATGAAGATTATTTTTGTCTGAAGCCGTAGCTTTAAACAAATATATGATGGTTGTATTTTTGCTGGTCCACATCCCTTTAAGGATCCCTCTTTGATATTGTGTAATGATGTCACTCTTTTATGCCCCCTCAATGGCTTTTCCGAAAGTAAGGATGTAGATATCTCACTTAAAATACCTAGTATTAACTCCCTGCCAGTTTATTTTTTTTTTAAAGGAATTAATAATCTGATTGCAACGTGAAATTTGATTTTTGTAGACTGTACCTTCATCTCTCTCACCCTTCCCAAATATGTTTAATTATCAGTTTCGTTAGAAAAGCGTGATTGCTAACATAATTTTTCACATATTTGAAGCTGAAATCTATTGGAAAAAATGACAAGAAAGAAAGCCATAATCTAAAGTTGAGCTTGCTTTGTCGCTATGCCAAATAGATTTCCAGGAATCCACCCTTGTACGACCATTTCACATAAAATCCCAGTCTTTCCTAACTTTAAGAAGTTAAGCTGTTATTTAACAAATGCACACAAAGACTCCTATCATATTTGCTATAGTGAAATTAGGAATCCCTTCCAACCAAAACATCATGTTTTATTACTTCTGGAGTAGAGATATGCGGCAAATATGAGGCACATCGGGAACAACAATATCAGAATTGAGTCATGAGAATGTATCTTTTCCCCTCATATCATTCTGCTTAGAAACAAGTCATCTCCAATGTTGAAGAACCCTGTATGTTTGTTATCACACCCAGCCTGCTAACAGACAGGCACATGCTCCTCTAACAACAGCCATACTTATCAGGTCTGCCAAAGGTGGCACTGAAACCTTGACTACTGAACAAAAGTCAGTCATCGTACCCCTGGTATTCAACAACTTCACCACAGTATTGTGAAGGGTCCCCACATTTCTGAGTAGTGTGGGTCTCAAACACCATAAATATTCAAGTATGAGATTATTTGTGCTTTAAATTCTATTTAGATCCTTGTGGGGCTGGTGCCTACGTCAACAACCTCCAACAAGAAAAAATAAATCCTGAAACCTTTGGTGCATGTTGTACCACCTAACATCTGATGAGTTATCAAATTAAATTTCCACCAGGAATTCGAAAACAGGGACCAAGATATCACACCCCTGTGTGAACTGCAGGGACTGCTTCACTACTTTATGCTTCTGCATCACGTTGTGAGTGATTTGTGCACACAAAGGATTTACACACATTTTCTGGTATTTTGAAACAATTGTCTGGGTCCACCTCTTCTGCAAACACAGACACTGGACTGCAGGGACTGCTTCACTTCTGTGTCACATGAATGTTATTCAACAGAAGTACCTTCACACACTGATGTATATGTATGTGGTCTGATTACACAAGACCTGTTCTTCCATTCAGAAAAGTCTCATCTGAAAATTGATTACAGGGAAAATTATTTCCTCTGACTTGTATTGCTCATATGGGAAAATAGAACTAAGGCTTTCCTTTTATGCACCAGTCCTTGCAGGTATGTGATTTACCTGTCCTCCATCTTGGACTGCTGTTGTCATCATACTCTGAATACCTTTGTAGCAATTGTGGTTTGTCATTTCTCATTCTCCTGTTTTGACAAGGGTCAGCGGTGTAGGTTGGCGGTTCAAGTGGCAGATGCTTTAAAGCAATCAGGTCTGATTACAACCAGGTCTGATTGCAAAACCCCTGTTTTTTGTGTGGGTCTGCACCATGGTTTCTTCTGGTTGTGCATTTACTGTGGATGCAAAAAAAAAAAAATAACATTCCAAGATGGTGGCACCTGGATTTTGATTGCTGTTCAATACTACTCCAAGAGAGTGTTTGCAGAGATCGTCTTAGAAAACATTACATAGCAGATGTTACAGGATTAAATATTAGGCACTGCAAAAGACCTTGATTCATAACGTTTAAATCATGTTTCCATTGAGCCATCACAATCAATGTTCTTGGTTTAATCTGAAGGCTTTCCTCACTTTTTCCTCCATGTCGCTGCTTTGAATGTATCCTGCTATTTCTCCTGTTCTGTTGTTATTTGGCTTGGCCATCATGTTCTGTCCATTCTCTATTCCCTTTTATTTTATTTCTATATCCATGGCTTTGTCTGTTGTGTTTGTGTATCCATGATATCAGTACAGTACTGTTTCAAACAAACTACAAAGGATGTTGGTGCACTCTTCACTTTTCCTTTGCCTACTCTGGTCTGACCCCTCCACCCGTCTATCTACGCTCAAAGGATATGTATGGTTTAATACATTGTTCTGCATATTTACTTTGCCGGATTGGCATCTTCAAAAATATGATTTTGTGCAACATTTATATTGTAATGTTCCTTTTCTATTAGTATGATTACACCAGCCCTGATTTGAAAAAGGCTGGTAGGGGCCGAAATTTAGAAGGGCAAATATACTATTACAGATGAGAATAAAATACATCTGAATTTACCTTTAAAAGGCACAATGTCCTGGATCTTTTTGGATGCTTTTGCATATCTTTATTAACTATTATTGACAGGTTTTTTGTGGCTTACCATTATTGCGATGAACCAATAAACGTGAGGAATAGAGGGGTGATTCCTGTCCCCTGCTTGGATTTGGCTTAAACGATTTTTTGTATCAAACTAATGTAGAATGAGTCGCCCAACAGACCAGCTGTAACACGAAGCCCAGCAACTTTTTCCTAAATATCTATCAGATGAGTTTAAGATGTTAAATCAGCAAATGGCGGGAATTATCATGTGACAACTGTTCATTAGGATTACAGAGACGAGTAGTGGCTAAGCAGCCTACTAATCCCATACAACTACTAAACAGCAGTGAACCTAATCATAAAAGTGAAACAGGTACATCCCTGTAGTATATCACCTTCATCTTGTGTGGTAAAGCAGGCCGAGGGCAGGTTATGTATTCAAAAGGGCAGTGAGCTGATAACAGTAGCCAATCAAATTGCAATAGTACAAAAACTCAAGGATTCTATAAAAATGTTTACTTTTAGTCAAACAATAAAAGTGCAAATAACTAAATTAAATGCACAAGCAAACATCCACCGATACATTTTTTTTAAAAATGCAAGCTGTTGTAGAATAGCGTTCTGGGTAAATGAAAAGGTGTTCAGGCACTCAATAGGCACAACGTCAATGTTCAAGAGGTTCTCTTCAAAGAAACAGGCATCATGTGGGTGAACTTTCACTATGGTTCCAAAGGTGGACCAGAGGGACAGGTACCTTCACATTACTTTATTCCTTTTGACCAGTGCTCGACAGAGTAGAGCTGGGCTTCTGTGTGCTTTACTTTGGCCGAGCCAGTGTTGAGATGAGGCGGGTCACTTTGGTGTAGTGGCTACTTATCATCGAATCAGTGCCAAGACGGGCTCTGTGGATCTTGTCAGCACTCGAGATGGTGTGAGTCAATCTGTCTCAACAGTTTTGTATTGGTGGTCAACTCAGGTTGAAACAATACATCCGCTGGGCTGATGCAGTCTGTGGTATGATGATTTACAGCACGTTTTGTTGGCAGTAGAGTCGGATTGATAAAAGGTTCAGTTGGGTTGATGCACTGCTCAGCATGCTGTGATACTGATGCTTCCACCGCAGTGAGCCAGAGCTCGAGTTGAGTAAACAGTGATCTCCACTGCTACCAGATGGTTGCAAATTAACCCAAAACAGTATTTTGATGAGTAAATACAATGGAGAGTTTGCAATATTTTCCTCTAAAAACAGAGAGTGGTGTGTCTGTCAGTATTGTTCAGGTGACTTCATAAACATCATCGTTTTCAGTTTATACAGTTAACATTTTGAAATAAGGGCTATCTCAAAGGTGTAAGTTACATGTTTGAAAAACTATTTGCTGAGAACATGTTATCTAAAAAGGTATTTTTGCTGTGGTATTGTCTGTCAAAAAATAAAATACATTTTCAATAACAAAATAGTCTAACTTCTTTGTTCTCCTCAAGACATAGTCACAAGAAACTCCTGAAAAAAGAAATAATTACAATAAGGGAGAAAATAGTTTTTCGGAGAATGCCATTTTGGCCTGCTTTTAGCATATAATGTTTTAATGCACACCCAACATGAACTTTAATAAATAACAGTCTTGACTAGAACTAGAAATAGGATTGTTCCACAGCATTGAAAGATGTAGTGCCTTAGATCTGTGAGTAATCTCAAAAATATGGGGAATATGGGAAAAGAGTTGAGAGATTTTCAATGAAATAACTTTCTTTTTCTGAAGCTTGTGTGACAGAGGAAGGCTTGTAATTCTGTAATTCTCTCATCTCTAATATTTCTCATTGTAAATTCTATTTCTCTGATTCTTTTTTACATGGAGATTAAAGTTCTATTTTGGCAATGCCTGGCTTAATTGTGCTCTTGAATGTTTGATACATGCCGACCATTGCCATTATGAGACTAGCTTGCACTTAAAAAGGATCATTCTTAAGAATTCCACTGAAGTTAAAACATAACTAAATACATGCATTATTCCAAGCCCGCCAGTATTGCCAAAACTATTAAAAATGGGAACTATGCTTACAAACAATAATTGAAGTTGCAGCTGCCATCATTCTCTAAGATATAATTGATCTGATTTGTTTTCTGGATTCTGATTGATTGCCTTTATTTACCTTATTTTTGTTAAAATTTTGATTTGGTCTTCCGATTTCCTTTAGCATCTGCACACGTATATTGCTCTAGTGGCATATCTTCTTAACTGTGTACATCTAAAGTAATTTTAAACATATAAGATCTGACAGCAATGTGCCATGTTGTGCCATGTTGCTTCCTGCCAGTTTGGGAGCTCTCCCTCTCTAACATAAATACGCAGAATAAATAGTTTGTGTGCGCTTGCCTTCCTCACTTCTCTCAAATCCCAACATTCTGTACAAAGTCAGAGAACATGTAGAAAATATGCTTCCAGCACCACCTTCCTTCACTGTACTTCACCTGGATATTTTAGACTAGAGAGAACTGAATTATGTAAGTGGTGCGTATTTAATTGTCTCCAACATGAGCAATGTTGAAAATGGGGTTATTCCAAGCTTGTCTTCAAAGAACACCTACTTGTTGCATTTTAAGTTCTGCCCGCTCTTTGTTGCCTTCCGCCATGGGGGCTGATGGAAGCCGCCACCATGAATATCATTTTCACACATGCTCAAAGGGAGCTTAGTGTGTCAGAGATTGGTGCTCTTTGGACTCATTCACTAACCCTTGGTTGTGCTGCAAGAGAGAGGACTTGTCGGTGTGAGTGTTTTCCCTCTGCACTAACTCTTGTGGATTGTCTGTAGCTAATATCTGTATTGATTATATCTCGTGTTTGGGTTGGAAGAAATAATCCTCTGTAACAAAACTGGCCAGTTTCTGGTATTTCTCTGGTGCCTTAAAGTGACATAACCATATGATAGAGCATCAACTGTGGACCAATGAACAGTCAGTGAAATTTTTCACAGAGGATTGTACTGAGAAAATGCCTCTAGACATATTACTCTCTTACTGTGCCTAGCTATTAACTCTCATAGGTAGTCCCAAATATGTATTAACTAATCTATTTTATATAGTGCGTTTAGATATTGCTTCTGTGAGGCATTGCCATCTATTGTGGGTGTAGAAGAACTGTCATTTTTGATTTCTATAACAATAATGTGTCTATCCATCTCAAAAAGGGTGGTCTGCTAATCAGACCCTCCTTTCCTGACACTCTATGCATAGTACACACACGTGGCCTGCTGCATCAGTCTCCGGACCTGCAGCATATGCACTTATGCAGCACAGAGGTCACATATGCCCTGTTTGACAACTGCTGTGACACACGTTCACTGTAGTCAGAGGTTACATTACATTCCTGTACCTCTGATCCTAAAATATAATTGTGGGCGTATCCATCTGTTGTCAGGGTCTGTTCTAAGGATAAGCCATACCTTGTTGGTATGGGGACTGGTAGTACACACAATTATTGAAGACAAAGCAAAGTGGTTTCATACTCATATCAACCCTCTGAGCTCAGGCTAGCATTGGAAAGGCTTTGCGGATTTAGGGCCAGTCTGCCTGTCTTGGCTTCAGCAGTCTAATGTCACCAAGTGACATTTTTGCAATATCTTGTTCTAAACCACGTCTAATGTGCCCAGAGTGCCTGCATATCCACGTTCTGCATTTTTTCTTTTTCAGTGTTCTTTCCTCTCGGGTGGGTTTATTCTAGTGTTTTTTATAGTCAGTTATTTTCATATTGATGTGTTTATTTAAAGTATGTTTATTTTTATAGAAACTTGATTGGCCATTGTATTGCCCTTTGTGTTGCTACTGTCATCTTACTCACACCCCACTTCCACGTGTAGCCCGCCCTCTGCCCACGTTACCACAAAAAGCAATATATCTATTTACAGTGTCCTTGTTTCACATTTGTTTGAGATCACTGTTGGTGTGTAGCAGTGTGTGGGATGAGCAGGCAGTTTAGCCTCTCCTGCAGGAACACAGCTTTATACCAGATACCTAACAGTTTTCAACTCAGGAATATAAGTTCTCATAACTCAATTTAGTTGTACACAGTTTATCAAACCTGGAATGGTGACGGATTGAGCTGGTCCTCCCACCAATCGAAATTGCAAAGTGCTGGCTGGCAGCATGTTAAAGGTGAGCCTTGAACCTGTGAGATTTATACCCTTTGGAAACACTTTGTGTCCAATTCAGTAGGCTGGCAAAGCTCAAAGCTTTATGTTGAAAGAGATGACCGGTATTAAAAAAGATACTCAAACTATTTAAGCAATAAAGTACTTCACATCCAGATAAAAGAAGGTACAATCATAGTAAAACTGGAGGAAACTACTTAGGGGTTCTGTATTGGGCCATATCTGCCACAGCCTCATAGTCCCTGAATGAGCAAGAACTGATGCATTCTGAGTTTGAGGATTCCTTTTCTGGAATAGCCACTTTCTGAGTTTTCCTGATTTCACAGCTGAGAGTGTATGGAGTCCTTGTGGGAGGAATGTTGGGAGCAGAGCGCAGGCACAGTTAGCCCCTGGTGTTTGAAGCATCCACCTGCAAACGAGGTCCAGGAAGAAAATGAAGGCTGAGGCACCAGCTATACTGATGGTTGTTGAACTTGCTTTATGTGTGACAGAAGGTGCTCTGCTCTGGAAGCCCCAAAATGGTAGGTTGCCCCATTGTGAAATGTGTGTGTTTCCCATGCACAGACAGAACAACATGGAATTTACTCTCTTGGTGAGATAAAGGCAGGCAATTGACTGAGGGTCATAAAGAAGCATTGCGATCAGCAAGTGAATGTGTTGCCTTGTGAGCTGAGGGGCATTCATCAGAACTTCATCATACAGCTGATTGTGATTGGATAGATGGTCTGGATTAAGATAGCCAATTGAAGGGTCAGCAGAGTTTGACCACGGAAGAAGCCGGTGGGAATGTGGAAGAAGAATAGCACAGAGGAATAACGCCCACTCTTGACCACTTCATCAGGCTTTAGATGAAAAAAAATAATTATCTTGCATGAAACTAACATAAAAAAGATGCTCAGACATTGAGGAAATACAGGTGATACCTGTAGATTACGATCTGCTTTCGTAAGCATACCTTGGGAAACGAAGAAAACCCTTATGGTGGAACATATCACTTTGTCTGGCAGATATAGGCCTCACCCAAAAAGCGAGGAAGTGATATATTTATAAATAACCACAGCCCTTGTACTGTTCTCGGCTGCTTCCATTTCATCATCATTTAGCTTGTCCAACCTAAACAGCAAGGTCTCATGAATCTGCTCAAGAACACAAGAAACCCAAGAAATGCTTTGGCCTTGTGAGGTGTCATCAATAAGGTATAGTTTAATTAACTAGTCATAACACACAAGGCACCCACATCTCAACATGCCACCTGCCACTTAGGGCAACTCAGATTTGACACAAAAAAATGAAGAATTGGAATGCTTTGAATTTAATATAACTGATGTTTTTCTGGGCAGCTTTAAATTAATAGTGTCTATCCCATCTGCGGCATTTGACACACAGGCCGAAATTATGTGGGCTTCCAATGATGATTAAAAAACTGAATATCTGCTGTGAAGTGTATTAGTGAAGGGGGCTGAAACATGGAGATATTGAATTGAGTAACCAGTTGACATTCTCAATGCGCCTTCTTCCCTTCTTGTTTTATTTTCGCATTATCCAATGTCTTCACATATGGAGCTTCTTATGTCATGTGATGATATCCCCTGTCTTTGCCTGTGGTAGTAGATGGCTGCTACTACATGCTTTACAATTCTGGGCTCCATGTAGGTACATAGGTGATTTCTTGACATTCTCACCCAACCCCATATGTGTGGCCAGGCACAGAGATGTGTTCCATAACTTTAAATCCCATGTCTTTTGTAAAATTCTCTTGTTGTCCAAATCCCTAACAAAGCCTCACTTTTTGGTACACTTTGGAGCCGACCCGGGTAGGGACTTTCAGGAAAAGTCATAATGGAACTGAAAACTGTGATTGTGGTGCATTGGCAGGCTCGTGACTAGCATGGCAGGGCACTCTGAGTATAGAAGAGGGAGCATTAAGTAGGTGCACACCGCATCATGCAGACAATGCAGCTGTCATCCAAGATGGTGAATGAGCCTAAAATAGGCGTAGTCTACACCAACACATGCAGCAACAAGCATTGCAGGTGAGCTCAATGAACATGAACCATTGCTTCAATCCCATTATAAGCAACATAAACACATACAACTGTTCCTGCTTGATGCTAGGATGGCTTAGAGACCTTTAAGAACAGCAGGCAGCAGGAATAACAAACACCACTGAACCACTAGCACAGCTGAGTATTCCTCATGAGGATTGAGTATCAATGTGTACTGTGGTCGAGTTTCCTTTCTGAAAGGTTTGTATGGACTAATTGCATGGCTGCAGCTGCTCTCTAGAAAGCAGTAGTGCACCCAGTTAATCCCAATTAGCTCTGAGTCAAACTGTGGCAGTTTGTGATTCAAGCTTTTTGGTTAAAGCCATCAGGGGTGGGCTCAGCAGCAGTTCTTATGCGGAAATGTAATGAGAGCTAAGGAGCCTACCTGGCTGGGGGTTGGCCTGCTGTTTCCCACTTTAAGAAGAGATCACAGAGGAGCAGTCACTGAGACCTGTGAGTGGTTAGCACAAAAAGAGGTGGCTATGTGCACTAGAATTGTTTTTTTTTGGCTATGCTGTCCAGGCCTGCAGGGGATTAAACAGATTATGAAAATGTGTCTTGTTTATAGTATTGATAACTAATCAGAAAATTATTATCAATATATGTATATTTGGAGCTTATACGCTAGAACCCAAGAGTATTGCATACTTATTAGCTGAAGCCCAGTGTTCACAAAGATATGCATTGCAAGGGGTGACTAAATGAACATGTTCTCAGTAAAGGAGTTGTCTAATGGCCTTCTTATGGCGGTAAATGGAGCTATGAGGGGTCGCAGCTCAGAATTAGTCCTGGGTGGTGACATAAGCTGTGTCCATGAAGGGCAAATGATTGCTAGACACAGCTGTCATCAGCAGTCTAGATGGTACACGCAAAACCCTGAGTGAGGCAGAGAGTGACAGTCGCAGCTCCCTAGGCTTGAAGCTCAACAACTTCAGCAGCAAGCACCAAACTGAGCACTGCATGTCTATTGTGTGGAGTGAGGACACAGAGGGTGAGCTAGATTGAGCATTTGGCAGTACTGCACCAGAAAAGGAATATAAGCAATCTGAGGAAGTGGTAAAGACAATGCAAACTCGACACACACTTTGGCTGTATGGGCTTGTTTTTTGTATATTTCTGATATGACTGGTAACCAGTTATGGGCTGAGGAGGAGGGGAAGCTGCATTGCAGCCTGATGCTAATGGTATACCTTACTCTTACTGCCACAATGCACCCCTCCTGAGAGTCAGACAGGTTATCAAGTTCTTTACCTCAAAATAGATCAAGTAAATTGTTGCGCTTGTAGAATAGTTAGCTTGGGTGTGGCCGATGGTTGCCTCATTTATAATTATGAATAGCCCTGCTCCTGCTTTTTCCTTAGTGTATATTGAACCAACCATAGGCAGCAGCCTGTAGCCCTTTCTGCACACTTGTCACCATTGTCATGCAATGAGACACTGATCAATAGTGAGCTGTTGCATTGTGGGGAAAATACCTTTACTATTTAAATAATCACAAGCACTGATACTCATGTTAATGTAATTCTACTTCCATTTTCTGCCAACCATATTCTTTCAGGTATCATCCCACACTATTTAGTGGTCCTTTTGTTTAATAGGCTAAAGCACAAATTTGCACACTAACCTGGGTATCAGCTGATGGTCCATTATGTATGGGATCATGTATTCTAATACTAGCTCAAATCCGTTTAGGCTTAACCAACCAGACTCTAAGCTTGTCATCCAAATGTATTAGACACCTCATGTTGATCTCACCTAATGGTATTTTTCAGATTTCTATAGGTAATTGGGTTTCAGCTTGTTCATGGGGAGGCCATTTTTGAAAAGGCACAATAACATTGAGGTAATGTTCATTTGTGTGTCACCATGGTTTTTCATTACAAAAAATGATATTATACCATCAAGTTCATGGGTCAGGTTCATTGCTCTTATGTCGAGTAGATAATGTTAATGACCTGACCTGTAAATCTGGCAGGAATTTAAATATGTGTCTAGTCCAGAGACAGTTTTGCTTTAGTGTGGCTGTGAGGAGGTGGCAAATGTGTAACAAAGACTGTTGGAGAAGGGCAACAAGGTTTGAGGAGGAGGGAGTGAGGACCAAGGAGGCAGAAGGAGAGTGGAAAGATGGAGTAGAAGGAGAAAGAAGGTAGAAGGACAGATGCGGTGGGAGGGGTGAGGAGAGAGGAGGTACACAGGGGTACATGGAGTGAAGACAAGACACATTGGCAGGCTTGTAGTGAATGTGTTGTAGTATTAATGAGAGAGGAGGTTGAAGGAGTGGAGAGGGATGAGGTGAGAGAAATGTGGGAGGAGAGAGGAGAAAGCAGTTGAGAGGAGAGGAGATAGGAGATGAGGTGGAAGGAGTAAGGAGAGAGGAGGTGGATGGTAAGAAGAGAACATTGTGGAAAGAAGGAAAGTGAGCAGTGAAGAGGAAGAAAGATTACAGAAAAAAAGATATAGAATGATCTGAGGAGAGGTTGATGGAGTGAGAACTAGAGTAGCCAGAGGAAAGTGCCCCACACTGAAACTGGGAGTAACATACATGAGAAACTAAGAGCATTCAAGCCCCAAGCCTGAAGTGGGGATGCCGAGAAAGGGTGGAAATATAAGCATTTGCTGAAGCAGAGGTGAAGGAGGAGAGACTGAGGACACCCTTTGGTGCAACATTATTGAGAACCATTGACGAAGAGGGTGAGGACATGGTGTCTGAGAACAGTGCCAGGACGGACATGGGACGTAGTGAGCATCCTGACACTAAGGTTATAGACAAAGTAAGCTAACCAGTTATCTCAAGGAGGTATTCTTTTTTCCAACTCTCATTTTCCCCAGCCTCTGCTGCTGAGTGAGCCTAGTGTACAGATGCATATTGACCCTTAGAAATACAGGAAGGGACTCCCACTGTATTAAGTACAAGACAAAATGGCCAAATCCCACTGCTTCAAGGATGTAAAGCAGATGACCAGATTCTACAAAGCAAGGTGAGACACTTAAAAACCGAAGTACTGTGAAGCATTGTGAACTGATCTACATATCTGGGAAGTTATTGCACAATAAGGAATCCACTCTTAAACTGGAGAAGTACAGTTAATGTTTTTACAACAGTTACACTATCAGATATGACATTCTGTTGTATGTTTTTACATGTTATCTTGGTATTTTCTTGCTTTGTGTAAGCCATGCAACTATATTTAATTAAAGCTTCTGTAATAACACATCCTCAGTGTTGGACTCATGGCAACCATACCCATCTTTGTGTAGAGGCTACAAGATAAAATGATTAAAAAAGAAAGAATGCAGAAGAGTGTGTTAAGGCAATAGCACCATTGTGCATGGAAGGGCCCTCATCCCACTGATACTATTGAGATTGAGCTGCATTTGTTCTATTCTGAGATTGATAAATATTTCTGATGAAACATAAATTGCCTCTTCTTAAAGGAATGCAATTTGTCCAGTGTATGCCTGCACACCTCTATTGACTGCAATGCCCAGATCAGGGTTATTTCTTCTGTACATTCAAATTTGTTGTTATGACTTGATTGCACACAAAAACAAATCAGAGTCCTTATTTGAATTAAGAGATTACTTTATGTAGAGCAAGAAGACTCCCTTTGTAATTAACCTACATTTATTTTAGTTTTATTTTATTGCACGTGTTAGGCGCCTATAGAACAGAATTGTGTTTCAAAGCGTTTTTCATAGATTCCCTGGCATAACAATTGTAAATGCTCATAATTCCCTATTCTATTCTTATGTTGTTTTATATTTGAGTTCTGTTTAAACCGACAATATGAATTTCACTTAAACAGTTTACTTCCTGTTTATATATAGGAAACTACTAGGCAACATATATATGTTGCATATTTCACTTGCTCTTATATGTGTCTGTCAGAAGGTATGTTTTTCATATGTTTTTCACATATGTACATGGTAGGGTATTGTGAGCATTCTGAAGAAACTGGATTTATTTATTGAGAAATTATGGTAAAGGTAGACAGTTGGAGATAAGTGGACTGAGAAGTAGTCAGGCATTGATGCAAAGCAGAATTTCTTTTAGGCCTGACATTAATACATTATTGTCTGAACTAAAGCGTTGTCTGAATGCTTTTGAGAAAAGTCTGAAGTCCCTGGAATAAATTAGACTTCCCAAACGTATGTGAAATGCAGTATAACAAGGTGACAATGGCATAGATTAAATGTATGAAGTTCCAGTGGTTGATGATTTTGAGAATTGCCGGAAAATTAGACATCTGCACTTCAATATTGTGCTGTGGCTGACATTTGAGACACCAGTTGAGATATCTAGAGGGCTGGATACTATAGTCAATAAACTGTTAAGGGAGTATAGTTTGGAGGACACTTTGACCAGGGTTTTTAGGAGATGCTTCAAAGGCATTGTAGTACAGTCCCATCATAAGGTAGACAAGACAAGGATGCTGGTGAAATTCCAGAGTGACATTGAGTTCATGGGTGACAAGGTCAATATTCTTCTGGCTCTTTTGTTGTTAAGATTTTCAGAAGACATTGCCATAGACTTGTGATGGTGAATGGAAAAAGAAATAAGATACTTCTGATGCTTTCATTGTGTCCTTTTAATTTGAGTGTGAAAGAGAAATCAATAATGTAATTAATTCCAGTGAAAATTAAAAGGTTTCTCAGAATATTGTCAATTCAGGGATGGAGCCTGGGAGGTTTTGGTGAACCTGATGGGTGGCTCATGCATTGAGCAAGAGAAGGAAGATACATTGAGTGAGCAAAATGTCTGAATTCTTAAATAGAAAGCAGGAATTCTCAAAATACGGGCTGATTACTGTAATATTATATATTTTGAATTTGACAGAGAACAAGAATGATGACATTTCTTTGGTAGTGAAACTTTATGGTTTATGCACAGATTCAAATGATCATGAGCTAAGACATTTTTTCCCTTTCCTCATTTGTCTGATAGTGATGTATTTTGATTATGGGAAGAAAGTATGTCCGTAGACATGCTAATATTCCTTGTGTTAATGTACTCATGCAATATCCCTTGGCAGTATTGTATTTGGACAGGCAACTTAATGGAGAATGCTATTGAATTACTGTTTTCTGTTCTCAAACTACTGGGTTGTCGGTTTATGTTCTAAAATTAATGTTGGATATCTCAAGCACAAATAGTGAATCTTAAAGGTAGTATAGAGCTTCTGGAGATGGAGTATGGTCATATGGTCAACTTACTAGCAAGTTGGTTGATCTGAGGTCAAGCTTCACTAATGTAATAGTTTGTTTTACCCTCCTCATCACCAGGTGTGCTTCACTTGATTATTGAAACCACACTCTAGCGTAGTCAGCAGAAATACCAGCGGGGCTCTTATGAAAGGTCCGATGCCATAGGTACATCTGGTGGGCTATCTAAAAATGTCAATCGGTTTGATGATTTTTTAAAGTGGTAGAGTGGGATTATTTTGGGAAGCATTATGGTTTGAAATAGGAAGGTGCTTATGGACATACAAACCCTAGGTTTTCCATGCCTGGTGATTCATGGCTAGTACAAATAAGGTGAAACGCTAAATTGGAACATTACATATGAAGGAATTTTCAGGTTTAAATAGGCTATATTTGTGTGGGCCATTGGAAGACAATGTCTGTCTGTAGTGCATTTTGTGAAGGAACAAAGCACATGACCATGAGAATGTCCTTGAAAAATAACATATTTAGTCCACAGTTTTGGGTAGTTTTTCCTAGAAATCAGGCTAGATACCCAAAGGAGAGGATGTTGATCTTAATCAAGAGACAGGTCATTGGAGACATGTTTACACTATGTTACATTTTGTCCTATCCAGTGGGCAATTGTCTTTTTCACACAATACTTATAGGAACCAGGTTAATGACTAAGGATATTAATCTAGTGATAAACCTGTATGGTTTCTGATGGTGGGAAGATATCTGTTTCTGGTGAGGATGGCTCATCCCCCAAGATATATAGGTTATTACAGCTGGCAACACCGATTGATTGGGGATCTATGGAGAGCAAAAAACAACAAAGCCAAAGGTGGTGGCCTACAATATCTTCTCTAATCCCCACACATGTTTCCCAAGTTTTGGTAGTTTATTTTCTGATGATTCAAAACTACTTATGAGGTCAATGTCTGTTGTTGTCCTGAAACTCTTGTCCAAGCGTAACCCTGCTCTTGCTAATGGAATGACCATTGAGAAGGAGGGAAGAAAGACAATGCTATAATCCTTTTTCTTTTCAGCCTCTTCTTTCAGACACTAGCCGTAGCAGAGGCAGTGTTTAAACAGAGAACACAGTTTCCTTAGAAGCAAGTACCTACCCAAAACCGCATAATTCAATAGGCAGGTACCAGAATAAAAAGTTAGTAAACTCAAGATTGTGAGTGATGAGGAAGGGGTGAAACAGTGGAGGCACAGTCTCAGAATGATGAATCAACAAAGGGCTCATGCATTACAATTGATGTATAAAAAGAGAGTTTACTGTACACAGCACATGGGCGGGAGAAATCTAGATAAACCTAGATAAACTGTTTCTTCAAAATCGTTGTGGAAATACCCAGGAAAATATAAACAGGCATAGTAGTAATTTATATGTACACCCAATGTTCTCTTGTGCAGCAGCTTACAGACATGATGACCCCTCTTATTGACATATGCAACCACTGTAAGGTGAGATATATCTCCTGAACAAGCTCCCCTTATAGGTGCAATCCCAAACAAAAATGTTGAGACAAGAACTAGTTTGTTTTTAATATGAATATTCTGTTTTATTTAAAGTGATATATCAAAATAATGAATGGTGGTCCCCTAGATTTGAATGCTGGGGACGACATCTACAATACACTATATAAATATCAGAAGAATGCCTACATTGAGTGACAATTTTATCATTGTTATAGTTTCAATACACTGTTAGTCATAATGCCCGTGGGGGACTGAAGACCAGAGTTTTGAAGGTTTTGGGGCACGATTATGATGTGTGTTTGTGCATTTGGCCAAGAAAGGCATAGCATGGCTAGCCAGGCTCCGGTAGAAAGGCAACCCATGTGGTCAGGCATGTGGATGTGTGCCAAGAAGAGCAGGGGTGGCGTCAATGCTAAACACTTGCTATGTGTTCAGCGTGCCCAAATATATCGTAGGAATGCGCTGCATTCTGCTGTCAGGGGTGTTGAGGCATATTCAGGTGTAAGTCGGCAGAAGGTTTATGTCAACAGCATGACCACCTTGTATGTCATAGTCCTTGCTTCATCCTGATGTGTGTGGTTAGCCATGCCTGCGGCCATTGCAGTGATGTATTATAAGTACCTTGCCAGCATTGATGGTGCTTTGTTGTTTGAATGCCCACTCAGGTATTTTGCTTCTTCTGTTGGTTCTTGTGGCTTTGATAGAATAGGTTAGCAGCTACAACAACCTATGTTTCAACTAGTCACCACAGGATGCGCATGGATTGTGCTTCCAAATTATTCTAGGTGCCTCAGGTGTGCAATTGTGGAGAGGGTGGCATAGGTTCTATCAAACCACGGTGCTTCTGCTACTATTGTTGTGATTAGCCTGTTTATGTGCATGCCTGGTGGATCCATTTCTCAGTCCTGTTATATTACATATTTGAGTGCTGTGACGCTGGAGGGACGGCAGTGTTGTGATAGGTGTAAGAAAAGTCAGTGTGAAAGGGGCCGCTGCAAACAAAGTCAGCACTGTCAGGTTTTGGAAAAAGGTCAGTGATGCCACACATGTAGCCAGCACCACCTGGGGAGACAATTTATATACTTGGGGGATAATTGGTTTTCATGATAAGTAAAGAGCCAGGTTTTGAGGACTTTTTTGAAGGCAATGTAGTTTTCAGTGCAGCGGTTGTGCTGTGGAAGAGTGTTCCAGATGGTGGGCGCTCAGATAGAGGAAGCTGAGCCATCAACTCTGGTGGTGACATATGGTGGCATATCCAAGAGGAGAGCTGAGCATGATCATAGGTTTTTGGGAAGCTGGCATCGGACAATTTTTTTTCTGAATGAACTCAGGTTCCTTATGATGGAGCACTCGGTGAGTGAGAAAAAGGGAGTTGGGTTTTTGTGAAGAGTCAAGCAGAGGAACTTAAGTGGCAGAAAGGCAGACACAAGAGGCAAAGAGGCTGTCCTTGTCTTGAAGTATAGGAAAGAAGAGAACCTTGCCTACCTGTAGAGGTTGAAGTGTCTTGTCTTTTGATGCCTAAAGTTATGAAGTATGAAGTTGTATAAGAAGACATAGATGTACCTGAATGGCAGCAAGGCAGATGACAGAAGAGGCAAAGAGGATGCTCTTTTACTGAGTATAGGAAAGAAGAGTACCTTGCCTACCTGTAGAGATCGAAGAGTCCTGTCTTCATATGCATAATAATTCTGAAGTACCAAATTGTAGAAGAAGCAGCAGAAGGACCTGAACTATGGTTGTGTAAAAACTGTCAGTGGATGCCACATTGAAGTTCAATGAAGTAGAAATATACTGTGGAACAAAGAAGATTGTTCCCATGAAAACATAAGTAAAAGGTTAGCTGTCAAGAGGAAAGCAACAACCCAAGAATAACCATCCTGAACAATATACCAAATGTACTGCAGAGGGATTAATCAGTTGTAAAGTTGTTAAATAAATTGTAAACCTAATCTTTGAACTGTCGCTTCTAATCTTGGAAAGCGAACGTCTGGGATTACCATTGGTACTATTTTCTTGGCTGAACTTGGAAGGGGATATTTTCAACTGAAAGCTGAAGAATGGCTAGCAGTGGATGTTTGTTTGATTAATTTTTGTATTAACTTGGAACTCATAACAACTGGTTCAAGACTTTTCTTTTCCTTTTGAACATTTGGAGAACTGACTTTGAATTCTCTGGGGAAGGGATTTACACAGGACGGGTGCAGGTCATCCAAATCCTGGTTAAATTCTGTTATTGTTTTTCATTTTATTTATGATTTCCTTTGCATGTTTTCTTGTTTAGTGTGAGGGTCAGTTTGTTTATGTTATGAGATGTTCCCATAGTCTTTAGACCAGGTAGGGAATTCCATGATAGAGTAGGATTAGCAAGAATGTATTTGTAAATTGGTTTCTCACATTACTGACCTCTCACATGAACCATCACATTACCATATTTTAAATAAAAACTTCAACTATTGTCAGCAGAAATGTACAATACATATTTTACTTAATTTTCTCTAACATCCATCAACAAACATTGGCATCATAGAAAAACATAGAATGCATATTGACTTAATTTTCTCGAACACAGTTGAAAAGCGTTGGCATCAGAGAAAAACATTGAATTCACATATATCGCTCTTATTGTCAGAATAATTCTACACAAGATGTAGGGTATTGTTCGTTTCCAGTTCTGGCATGTACAAAAAATACAGGATATGTATGGTACATTGGGCTACTTTGTCTAAAGGCTTGGGCAGGATAGAAGTTTTTATTTTAGAGAGCACACAATCTTAATTAGCTTAAAAAGTCACACAAACATGACAGTAAACATCTGAAGTTTTGCATTGTTGATTTGTATAGCACAGCAAACCTTTAGGCATCAGAGAACTCACATAAACACTTCTAACACATGACATGAATAAAGAATGAACACTAACTACCAAAACTCTGATACGGCAGAAATTACACTAATAAAACAAACTAAAACGAAGAAACATATAAGTAATGCAGATGAAGAAAAATAAATCAGCTTAACAACAATACAATCCACTAAAACTAAAACAAGAATACACAATGGAGGGAAAGCTTCTGCTTGGGCATAAACAGATCAAATATTCAGGCCATACCAACAGAATAGCTATACTACAAAATCTTAATTTATCCAAAGAGAATTAGTCCAGCACAAGCCTCAAATTGAAGTTAGGTATCACATTTCTGTCATGATCTCTGCTTCCAAAAGGGCAGGGTTTTCCCAACTACCTTGGAAGCAGATCCATAACCCAGGTTCCGAGTGCCAACCAGTCCCAATGGGGACCTTTTGGACCCAGTCCTGGCGCCAGTGGCACCAGGCTCATAAATATGCCCAGTCCCAGCGCTGGAAGCGCCGGGCTCATAATGCTTGGGTGGACTTACCTGCAGCAGACCATGCTGCTTACTTGCCTGCCAGTTGAGCCTCTGATCCTCTTCTGTTTGGAACTACTTTTCCTGTTGGGTGGGGCTGGAGCCACTCCCTAGATGCAGAACACTGGAACTCTTCTGGAAGGCAGGAACTCTTTTCTTACCAGGAACTCTTTTCTTACTTAGGCGTGGCTGTGGAAGGAGACACCTAAGCACTACAGGAGGCTATTTAAACCACACCCGGTGGATGAATCTTGCTTTGCGTTATTCTGCATCCTCTGCAGCAGAACGCTCATCGTGTCTTCTGCATCTGATCCTGGGCCTAAGGAAAAAGGCTTACCATCCTGAATCCAGTCTTCAGCAACACCTATAAAGACAAGAAAGAACAGGTTAGCATTCCGGCATCTGAAAGGCAAAGGCTTACCTACTCTTCGTGCGCTCCGGAGGTCTTCACACTGTATTCCGGCATCTGAAAGACAAAAGCTTACCAACTCTTCGCACGCTCCGGAGGCCGTCGGCGCTGCATCCCGCATCTGAAAGACAAAACAAGGTGCGTTTAAAGACATTGGGGAACTTTAATACTCACGTGCCATTACTCCTTTCCACATCTAACCCAGTGGGTATCCCGGCACCCTGCAGCCGCTCCGAACTTGTACCTGCAAAATAAAAAGACAGTTCGAGCGCAATGTGAAGCTGGCAACAAGCGCTTACTTACGTGCTTCCAGGCACTTCTATTCATCACACGGGCTCCATCTTCAAGGCACTTCAGCCCGTCATCCGCCATCGCCGGAACCCTGCAAAACAAGAGACATCATTATTAAAGACTTTAAAGACATTTGAGTTACTCGAAATTTACCGTTCGTGCAGTAAACGACGGACAGCAGTCCTCTGAAGTCAAGAGGCCTGCGCTACCTATCCGGTGAAGAAACTGGTTACAGCACCCTGCCCCGAGGCAGATGGAGAGCTCGGCATTCACTTACCTAAGGTGAGAGCGTTAACCTGTGGGGGTCTACAGGAGAGGAGAAGAGGAAAGAGATAGGGACACCCCAATAACCCCAGTTCATTAACCCCGTATTTTCTATCTGCAGACATCTTACTCTGCACGTCAGGCATACAGGGCACAGAGGTCCAGCCCAAAGAGCCAACCGGGTGCTGCACATCACCTTTGAAGATACGGTAGTCGCCCAGTCAAGACCGGCGCCTCTGCGAGAATCAGGTGAGCGTTACAGAACGCAAAGCCTACCGCAAAACTCTCGCCCAGGCGCTATGGAAACCTCGGATACTGACCACCTAGCCCGGTTACTTGGGGAACTAAGGGCAGAAGTGCATGCAGCTCGTCAGGAAACGAACGCTCTAAGAAGGGAACTAATTATTTCCAAGGAGAGAACAGATGATCTTGCTAGACAATTGCTACAGTCACAAGCCGGACAGACCCCGCTACCCGCATCAGGGGCAAATCTTCCTTCAACATCCTCTATGAATCCAGTGCAGATCAACCTACCTGGGAATGTACCTCTGGCTCCGCCCGAACGATTTTCTGGTGACCCAAAGAGGTTTGCGGTATTTATCAATCAGTGCCGGTTGCACTTCTTATGCCGGCCAGCAGCCTTTCCAACTGATCAAGCTAAAGTAGCTTTTGTACTTTCGTACCTTAGTGGCAATGCGGCAGACTGGTCGATCCCTCTAGTTAATCAAGATGATCCGGTTCTCTATGATTTTCAAGCCTTTCAGCTTAGTATGGAAAAACTGTTCGCAAGACATGCACAGGGGCAGGCCTTGGACAATGAGCTTCTTTCGTTGCGACAGGGTAATCAAGACCTTTTGGCTTATATTGCATCTTTCAATAGACTAATAGTGGAAACTCAATGGCCTGAGGACAAAAGGATTACGCTGTTTTATAGAGGTCTACGTGGAGAGCTCAAAGACGTTTTAGCCCAAGTAGTGAATCCCCCACAAGACTGTTCGGATTATATAGACTTGGTCGTTCAAATAGATCACAGACTGCAGAACAGGAAGGCCGATCATTCCAAGTTTGATGCCCGAGTATTTTCCAAACCGCCAACTCCTTCCAAAGGAGGAGACTCCGGGGAACCCATGCAAATAGGGGGTCTGAAAGGTCCTCTAACACAAAGGGAGCGGGAAAGGAGAAAACAGTTGCAATTATGCCTATATTGCGGAAACTCAGGGCACTTTCTTCGAGACTGTCCGGTGAAACCTGCCAAGAAGGTAGTAGGAGCTGCAGTTACCCCAGTTACAAACTCTGAGCAGGGAAACGACCTCGCCCGACAAGAATAGAGGTCCTCTTGCCGAGCGTGAAAACCAGTTCCGTGACCTCGCATTTCGTGATACCTATGGTCCTCATTAGCCCTGATAATCCGGATCGATTACATGCAATTGAAGCTTACGTCGACAGCGGTGCCATCGGCAATTATGTGGATCATGAAATGGTTTTGAGGATGAATCTAACTCTTTGTCCCAAGGCTGTAAAGGACGTCATTACTACGGTGGATGGTACGGAGATAGCCTCCGGGCCAGTAACGCATACCACTCAAGAGGTGACGCTAGTAAGTCAAGATGGACACCATGAGAAGATCGTGTTCGATGTGATCAAGGCCCCTCAGTTCCAGATTATTCTAGGAATACCTTGGTTAGAGAAACACAATCCTCTGATCGATTGGCGAGCAAGAACGGTCCAGTTTCCAGAATGTGTCTCTACTTGTCACCCTCCACCTGGTGTTGCACTGGCAGCAATTTCTTCAGAGACTCCCCAGTTACCTCCCGAATACCTAGAATACCAAGATGTTTTCCGGAAGGAGCAGGCTAACTCTCTACCTCCTCATAGGTCTTATGACTGCCAGATAGACCTGATACCTGGATCTACTCCTCCTTGTAGTAGAATTTATGCCCTCACCGAGCCTGAGAACCTTCACCTTCGACAATACCTGGATCAATACCTGGCAAATGGGTTTATTCGTCCTTCCAAGTCCCCTGCCTCTTCAGCTTTGTTCTTTGTTCCAAAAAAGGAAGGAGACCTTAGAACTTGTATCGATTATCGCTCCCTGAACCAGATCACCGTTAAGAATAGATATCCGTTACCTTTGATCCCTGAACTCCTGGACCAAGTCAGAAAAGCATGCATATATACAAAGCTGGATCTTAGAGGAGCTTACCACTTGGTACGAGTAAAAGAGGGCGATGAATGGAAGACGGCCTTCCGCACCAAGAATGGGCTATTTGAATATCAGGTCATGCCCTTCGGACTTTGCAATGCCCCGGCCGCCTTTCAATATTTTATGAACGATGTCCTCAGAGAGCTCATAGATGTGTGTGTTGTTGTTTACATCGACGACATTCTCGTTTATTCTTCATCGGAATCTGAACATTGGAAACACGTGAAAATGGTCCTCGAAAGATTGCGTCAACACAAACTTTTCGCTAAGTTGGAAAAATGTGTTTTCAACGTGACTGAAGTTGAATTCTTGGGATTCATATTATCGCCTGGCGGAGTGCGTATGGATTCAAAGAAGGTCGATGCAGTTCTCAAATGGCCATCACCATCTTCCGTAAAAGGTGTGCAAAGCATGTTAGGCTTCGCTAACTTTTACCGCAGGTTTATCCCCGAGTTCTCTCGAATAGTCCAGCCCATCACTGCCTTGTTAAAGAAAAACAAACGTTTTGAATGGTCTACCGAGGCGGAACAAGCTTTCCAGGATTTGAAGACTAAATTTATCTCTGCACCAATCTTAAAACACCCTCGCCCCGAACTCCCCTACATCGTGGAAACTGATGCTTCAAGCCTTGCCATGGGGGCAGTTCTATCACAAAAGGACCCGGTAACCAATCAGTTGCATCCCGTGGCATTTTGGTCCCGCAAATTCTCGCCTCCTGAAGTCAATTACACGATTACTGACAAGGAACTTCTGGCTATCAAGTCTGCCTTTAAGGCTTGGCGGCATTATCTGCTGGGGGCCCGACACACCGTTACTGTGATTACGGATCACCGAAACCTGCAATATTTGAAAACCGCAAAAGCCCAATCCTCTAGACAACTCCGTTGGGCATTATTCTTTGCCGAGTTTGACTTCATAATTACCTATCGACCTGGTACAAAAAACGGTAAAGCCGATGCCCTTTCTCGGATGGGAGTGGAAGAACACTTGATCAACCCTAAACCTGTACCAATCATTCCCGAACAAAGAATTCTGGGTGTAATCGCCACAGAATCCATAGAGGAAGTCAAGGATAAAGCCAGGCAACTTGTAACTCCAGCAGACATACAGAATTGGCATCTGCAGGGAAAGGACTTTGCAGTAAAGGACAACTTATTGTATTTCCAAGAACGATTATACCTACCCAGCACAGATTTACAGAAAAAAGTAATCTCTTGTTATCACGACTCTTTAATGGAAGGTCATCCCGGTATAGCCAAGACCTCAGAAAAGATCAAGCGCTACTTCTGGTGGCCGTCTTGGAAAAAAGATATCAGAGACTTTATAATGTCCTGTGGAGTATGCGCCCAAAACAAGAGTCAAAAGGAAAGACCAGCAGGCCTATTACGCCCTATTGACATCCCACCACGCCCTTGGCATACGCTTTCTATGGACTTCATCACCGATCTACCTCCATGCTCCGGATACAATACGATTCTAGTAATCGTGGACTTATTCTCCAAGATGGCGCATTTCATTCCGCTCAAAGGCTTGCCAACAGCAGCAACTCTGGCCCGAGAATTTCTCGAAAACATCGTCCGACTGCACGGTTTTCCTTCGGTTCTAATTTCGGATCGAGGTAGTCAATTTATTTCTCATTTTTGGCGAAGTTGCTGTCGGTCGGCTCAAATTGATGTGAGACTATCGACCAGTCACCACCCTCAGACCGACGGACAAACCGAGAGGACCAATCAAACTCTGGAACAGTATTTACGCTGCATGCTGCAACAAACTGAAAAAACTTGGAAAGATATCCTTTGGATAGCCGAGTATGCCTACAATAACTCTGTCCATTCGGGAACTGGGAAAACCCCATTTTTTCTTTTGTACGGCAGTCACCCTCGAACCTCGGAGTTGGATCCCCTCCAAGATCTTGAAACACCAGCAGTAGACTACCTGCATTCTACAATCACCCAAGCCTTTAAGGAAGCTGTTTCTCACCTTCAAAGGGCTAAAGAACAATACAAGAAAGGAGCAGATCAACATCGGAAGGAAGCCCCTCACTATCAAGTAGGGGATCAAGTCTGGTTATCCACCAAATATCTATCTCTAAAAGGGCCACGCACATTCAACCCAAGATACCTTGGTCCCTATTCCATCACTACCATAGTAAACCCAGTAGCGGTCAAGTTGGACTTGCCCCCGCACATGAAGATACATCCGGTCTTCCACGTCTCTCTATTAAAACCCGTGCAACCTCAAACCCGACTAACCAAATCTCCAAAACCTATCCTAGTTGATGGAGAACTCGAGTTTGAAGTCAAAAGCATTCTGGACTCCAAGATCTCCAAATCTAAACTATTCTACCTAATTGACTGGAAAGGCTACGGCCCCCAAGAGAGATCCTGGGAACCTGCTGAATATGTCCACGCTCCTCGCCTAATCAAAAGATTTCACCGAACATTTCCTGACAAGCCAAAACCCCCGGAGAAGCCCGGTTTGGGAGGGGCCTTGAGGGGGGGTACTGTCATGATCTCTGCTTCCAAAAGGGCAGGGTTTTCCCAACTCCCTTGGAAGCAGATCCATAACCCAGGTTCCGAGTGCCAACCAGTCCCAATGGGGACCTTTTGGACCCAGTCCTGGCGCCAGTGGCACCAGGCTCATAAATATGCCCAGTCCCAGCGCTGGAAGCGCCGGGCTCATAATGCTTGGGTGGACTTACCTGCAGCAGACCATGCTGCTTACTTGCCTGCCAGTTGAGCCTCTGATCCTCTTCTGTTTGGAACTACTTTTCCTGTTGGGTGGGGCTGGAGCCACTCCCTAGATGCAGAACACTGGAACTCTTCTGGAAGGCAGGAACTCTTTTCTTACCAGGAACTCTTTTCTTACTTAGGCGTGGCTGTGGAAGGAGACACCTAAGCACTACAGGAGGCTATTTAAACCACACCCGGTGGATGAATCTTGCTTTGCGTTATTCTGCATCCTCTGCAGCAGAACGCTCATCGTGTCTTCTGCATCTGATCCTGGGCCTAAGGAAAAAGGCTTACCATCCTGAATCCAGTCTTCAGCAACACCTATAAAGACAAGAAAGAACAGGTTAGCATTCCGGCATCTGAAAGGCAAAGGCTTACCTACTCTTCGTGCGCTCCGGAGGTCTTCACACTGTATTCCGGCATCTGAAAGACAAAAGCTTACCAACTCTTCGCACGCTCCGGAGGCCGTCGGCGCTGCATCCCGCATCTGAAAGACAAAACAAGGTGCGTTTAAAGACATTGGGGAACTTTAATACTCACGTGCCATTACTCCTTTCCACATCTAACCCAGTGGGTATCCCGGCACCCTGCAGCCGCTCCGAACTTGTACCTGCAAAATAAAAAGACAGTTCGAGCGCATTGTGAAGCTGGCAACAAGCGCTTACTTACGTGCTTCCAGGCGCTTCTATTCATCACACGGGCTCCATCTTCAAGGCACTTCAGCCCGTCATCCGCCATCGCCGGAACCCTGCAAAACAAGAGACATCATTATTAAAGACTTTAAAGACATTTGAGTTACTCGAAATTTACCGTTCGTGCAGTAAACGACGGACAGCAGTCCTCTGAAGTCAAGAGGCCTGCGCTACCTATCCGGTGAAGAAACTGGTTACAGCACCCTGCCCCGAGGCAGATGGAGAGCTCGGCATTCACTTACCTAAGGTGAGAGCGTTAACCTGTGGGGGTCTACAGGAGAGGAGAAGAGGAAAGAGATAGGGACACCCCAATAACCCCAGTTCATTAACCCCGTATTTTCTATCTGCAGACATCTTACTCTGCACGTCAGGCATACAGGGCACAGAGGTCCAGCCCAAAGAGCCAACCGGGTGCTGCACATCACCTTTGAAGATACGGTAGTCGCCCAGTCAAGACCGGCGCCTCTGCGAGAATCAGGTGAGCGTTACAATTTCTCAGTAGCAAAAAATGAAACAAAAAAGGACACCAACACTGACATTTCTCAAGAAATAAGCACTCATTGAGTTATATTAAAAACCTATGCAAAGTCCACAACTGATTTCAGACTTGAAGGTCTATCTGAAGAATATTTGCAAATGCACAGTCAATGACTACAAAATCTCTCCTGTTCCATAAACACCATTCCTCCAATTGAATCCTCTGAAGGACAATCAGATCAGATGATCTAATAACCCCATGCCCCATCCTCTGGTGTAACGATAGTAGGACCTGAAGACCTCTCTGGGTTTGTTCCATGCAGCTTTTGCAACATCCATAATGATGACATTTCTCTTATCAAAGATAAATCCTCTTACATTCTCATCAGAAATCTCAGGCATGTGGGCATTATCAACAGAAATGTTCCTAAAGATACAAACTTGTTGTTTAAGGCTGACGGAGCAAGAAGGGCATGGTTGCACTGATACAACCATGTGATCCAGAGCTACAGGACATGGCAGAGGCTGTGCTTGAGAACAGCAATGAACTTCCTGCCTTATAACTGATTTTGCATAAAAGAAATAAAAAGTTGTTCGTTTTACCAACAGCTTCAGCAAGAACAGTTTGACAAGCCATATCCCTGGTCCCTTAAAGGACCTTGCTCCCATCTCCTTCCACTAACTAAAGTCAACATATAAAATCCTTGAAATTGCTGGACTGCGTCAGATTAGCAATAATACAATCCATCATTGACTGCCAGTTATCCAACTCATTCTGTTCCCTGGCTAGATTTGCTTGCAATACAGGCCATGATAATTAGTTCCCAGTAATCGCCAACATAGCTTGCCCTGCATATCAAGTTCTCCATTCTGACAAGTTAATACACCTGTAGAGATTTTAGAAACCGGTGCTGCATGTATCTTATAAGAACTTAAGTACACAGAGGATACAATCCCCACTCTGTTGAGTCTGCATTGAATTTGTACAACAACCTCCAGTATGGTTTAAACACCTACATTCTTTTGTTCCCTCAAGCAGTGTTTACGCCTAGCACTCAAAGCAAGCACCTCTGAAAGCCAATTCCCTCTTAATAAAGAGGCAGTTTGGGGACTACCAGACTCTAATAAAACAGTGTTAGACTCCCTGGTGCTGTGAAACTCATTTGTGAGACAATCTTGAATGAGTAGATAGTTTAACATTATTGTTTTGCACAAAATTAATACCCAGCACATGCCACTGGTGATATTGAGAACTGGGGCATCATGGAGGGAATTGCAAAGACATACTTGTATAGTTAGTTAACTACCAATAAGGAGTGAACCACTTACCAGCACTTGAGGCCAACAAAGTCATACAAATTTGCACTCAGAAATAAATACAACATGCCACCTGCCTCAACTAACACAAGCAGAGTGTATTAATCATATGGCCAGCATGAGAAGAATGTGCCTCCTGCCTCATCCTCTTGTAGTCACAGGTATCTTGATTTGTAAGGAACTCTGTCTTCCAAGACTTTGGGATAGGTGTAGCAAAGGAATTAACACTTTGTTTTCACTTGGCATTAGGGGTCTGCTTAAGGCAGCATCATTTTCTTTTCAGCACAATTTAAATTGATATTATTTTCTCTGGAATAAAATGTTGTAAACCATTTTAAATATACCACTACAAAGTGTACTTTACAGCCCAGTCCACATGCAGTGCCATAGCTGCTATAGGATTCCTCGAGAATACTTTCAGTTGCTATCAGGGTTTTAACTAATAGCCATATATCTGCATGCACAGGGGCATATAGTATTCACTTCTGATTTGTCTTTTAAAGACACATGACAGGGAGTAACATCAACAGTTCCAGGCCTCTCCACCAAGCAAGCTTTGATCCCAGTATGACCCCTGCTTTCAAAATCCTACTCAAGCTATCTGGTCCTTTTTTTGGTAAAGGCTTCTCCTTTTCCATCTGCAAAAAGCCTTCATTAGGGGTGTTTCCATCAACTACATGTGCGGTGTAACCCCATATCAGCACTTCTCCTGCCAGGCAATTTCCTTTCATTTGCAAATATTCCAAGAACTATCTCTATTTCCTTTGTGTTTGGCCTTAATTGTTTGATAAACTCTACCCATAAAGCACATTTTGAGGCATTTTGTTATCCTTGGACCAGGCCTGTGATAGGTTACCTCAGATACTGAGACTCCCAGTGACCCTTCCTTTTTTATATAGGTGCAATATTTTCTTTTCCATGTTCCAATGGAAGGCATTTACTCTCCTCCCATCTAAGGTTTTGATAAAATTGGACTGAAATCCGTGTTTCTCCATCATTTCTGTGATAGATCTGTAGTATTATTGAGGCCAATATATTAAACATTTACAAAATGTTCTGAATCAGTAGACATCCTTCAGATTCCTATAATTTACCATATAAAAAAGCTATTAAAATATGTACATATAATAATAATTCACACATATTGATATATTGAGTTTATACGTGTATGATGTGCATTGCTTTGCTGAGTTCAAATCTGTTTTTGTTTTTTAAATAAAACACACATTCAGAGGTTATGGCTGTTAATGAAATTTAATTTTGGTGCCAAGTAAATTGATCAATTTTTTTCTCTGTTTCAATAGGTGTGAATTGCTTAAATGCTGGCATAGGCCTCTGAAATCCTAGGCCTGAGGCAGACATATTGGCTAATAGATAATGCCTGAGGTCAACAGGTTGAGGGCTACATTTGGTCTTTGGATGCATTAGTTTACAAGGAAACAGACCCAGGACCTCCACTCTGACATCCCTCAAGCTGTGAAACTACACACAATTTGTGTTTTAGGATGTAAAAAGTCATATTGTGTTGTATTTTTAGGAATTACCATATGTTCTAAATACCATATGTTTATCAGCCCAGCTAAGATAGTGAATTATGTATTGATTAATAATGGGTTTCTTCTGCTAGAAAACTGATCTCTGAGCCTATTGTCTTGGGAACTAAGTGCAATCAGCATAGCCAGATATTAGCTGCTTTTGAACATTTTCACATGAGATGCAAATAGAACACATTACTAAGGTGCTGTTTTATTTAATTAGTAGTTAATAATGTAAGCATGTTCAATACATTTAATTCAACATGTATAAGATATCGGGATTGAGTTAAATTAAAATACAGTTTATGGTACTTTTATGTAACATGAGTGCACCAGAGCAACACTGTTTGCTTTAAGGATTTTCTGACACAGGTGTGTTTTTCATTTATATTAAATAAGCTTTACACCAGCCACATTTCACAAGATTGGGGGGGATACCTGGAACCCCTCCTAGCAGCTGCTGACTTATAATATCCTTCCTAGGGAAGTGGTTGCTGGCTTGCTGAGGAGACTCTATTCACCACCTGTCTTGGGTTGATTCAAAAGCTATTATTATTATAACCCACCAGAGGGTGATGCAGAAGCTGGGCCAATGGGAATGCCCTCTCTCAGGATCTGTACATGACCCATCAAATACTTGCACTAATCATTTTCAGCAACATGGTTGGTTAGCCTGATTCTACCTCAAACCAGAGTATAGCTCCTGACTAAACTAGTACAGTTCTATCTTCTTCTTTTGTGGTTAGTAGCTTTTTGTCCCATTTAGTCTTGGGAATGGGATGGAAAAGTCTCTATAGCTCACACCTTGGTTCCACCTTGGCTCAGGCCCCAATAGTTTTGCCAGCTGGATATATTCACTCCTTCTTTATGTTGACCCTATCTAGCACCAATCTATCGATCGTCTTGTTTCCCACCCAAACTTGCTCTCAATTCTGCCTCTAGCACTTTGTGTTTGTCTCCAAACTTCCACCTTTTGAGGTACAGCTGACTTCCTTACGTCCCAGTGATCGGGTTAATACAAGGTTTAATGGGGCCACATGTGCACACTTATTGTCCTTGCTCTCTGATTGTCCATTTGTTCTAAATGTTGACCCTATCTAGCACCAATCTATCGATCGTCTTGTTTCCCACCCAAACTTGCTTTCGCTTCTGCCTCTAGCACTTTGTGTTTGTCTCCAAACTTCCACCTTTTGAGGTACAGTTGACTTCCTTACGTCCCAGTGATCGGGTTAATACAAGGTTTAATGGGGCCACATGTGCACACTTATTGTCCTGGCTCTCTGATTGTCCATGTGTTCTAAACCCTGACCCCAGACTGGTGTTGCAACTAATCTTTGGCAATTGAAAGGCACCCCACAGCTTCTCGGGCTGAGGCTATATAGAGTTAACCCACATATTTGGAATTGGTCAATTATGTTATGGCAGCAACCTGATCCTGCCTGAGTCTGTGTCACCCATTCACCATGACCTTACACCTGCTAAGGTTTACACTTTACACTTATCTCCCAGTCTATGTGCATTCCAAATAAGTTCATGATTGAAATCCGCTGTGTGGATCACTTGAGCCCACCTGCCTCCATATTCCACAAGTGGGCATCGCAATCCACACTCATGAATGTAGTTTAACAATAACCATCTACCTGCCAAATATGGGATTTGGGGTTACTGATAGGCTTGACTGTAGAGGCTTGGAATGGGAAGAGGCCCTTGGGTATCTTATATTTATTTATCCCACATTCAGCATCTGAGATAGGATGGCTTTTTGGGACACCTAGGCTCCACCTGATCTCACGGGGCAGTCTCATAAATGGGACATCATCCAGGTAGAGATGAAGCTAAGAGAAAAGGGGACATAGCAGATTGAATGTTAAAGTTCATCATGTGTAAGAAGAGTCTGGATTGAGAAATGAGCCTCTTGTGAAATTCAATGAAATGTAAATACATGCTTATATAAGTGTGATAATGCTGCCACAGATTACATGGGAAGCATGAAAGCAGTGAAGAAGTTAAGTTGGCAATACACATTATGCCCTCGGGAAACTCTCCTGGGATACAGAGCAGCTTGTTTTTAGAAAACTGTGAGATTTCATCACACCCTCAAGCTGACAGGAACAAGCAAAACACTGTGGACTGGGATATGGTCCCAACTATTAAACAGTTATATTTCCATTATCCCCAAGGAAGGACACAATTCCAGAATTTTACGTTTGAACATTTACATCAAATTGGTTAGCATTCTGAAATTAGAAATCTTAATGCATTAGTACATTTTGACTATGTGGGGGGTTTTGATTGGATATTGATCTTAAAACCCTCCACCTTAGCCATTGTGTTTGAATGTGTGGAAGGAAAAGAAAGATGAACCCGCTTTTCTTTCACTTGAGAATGGAAATATTTTTGACTAGGTTCACTCTAATTTCTTGAAAGGTAAAATGAAGTGGAAATGAGACAAAACTGAATCAAATAGATGGTAGGTGTGAACATAGAACTGAAAGTCAAGGTGTTACTGAAGTAAGCTCAAAATCATCCTCTGTGCTTGGGCTCTGATGAATGAGAGGAGGTGTCCCCTCCCGGCCTTTCCATTCATAGACATGAAGCCATTAGCTACTTCCATTCATAGAACCTCCTCCCTCAACAATGATATTGCCATTGTAGGAACTAAGGATGTACCGAATTTCAACTTTGAGCAAATAACGGTCGAATTCCAGCTGAAAATTAGATTTTTGGCTTCGGATGAATGCTTAATTAATTATCACACGAAGCTGAATAGTTTCACCTACCAAATACATAAAGTACTGCTTTGACTGTGTGGATGCAACCATGTAAGCATATCATGGTTATCCTTTAAAGGGATCATTAAACAAATGCTGCTGTCACTTTTTTGATAGATTATAGGCAGAGAAGAAATGTGAAAGTGCGAACAAAGTCTAAGCTCTTCATGTGCTGGCAGGCAGACTTCATTTGGTGGTTTGGTGGGAGGGGTGAGCTGAAACTCTCAATATTTTGAATTCCCAGTGAGATGTGCCTGGTCTCCATTTTATTTTTCAGTTAAAAACCATTGAGCTGGAACAATAGTTTACAAAGTCACTGTTGAAAATGATTTCTTGATGACTTGTGAGTAATGTGAATGTTACAGGTTCCAATCCCAAAAATTCCCAAACCAAGTTAATTTAATGAACTGAATTAATATAGCTGCTGCAGAGATCCCAGGAAGTTCCAAACCCTCACTAAAATAGCTCTACGGTAGCGTAGGAGTAGGGGCAGTCCACAGTTATAAAGCAAGTAAGATGGGTCAGTTGGAAGTGTGCCTGTAATATCAAAATATAGGTTACAATTATTTCTCTCCAACTTTCTCATGTTGCCAAATTAATGCTTTTGAATTGGGTAAAAGTGACAGATGTTACTAAAGAACAGGTGTATCCAATAGAGTGAGAGTTTTAAAACATATATATTTTTAACCAAAATGCCCTAGTCTGTGGCAGTAGAAATATTCCCCCAAACTTAGAGAGTTAAAAAAGAGAGATATGTGTATAATGAAGAAGAGGAAATACATGTTTACAATTTAGAAACAGTGGACTAAATTGATGTACAATTGAAGCAATTAAGTAAAATAAACATACACATGCCAATTATATATCTGAAAATCAGCACTGTACCTTCCCTATAGTGTCAGGCAATAACCATGAAGGACTCAGCATTCTCTATATAATTTTTGTCTGATTGCATGCATGCATATTATATATTTGGTCTAGTCTTAGTTACTTGGGCCCTGCCCAACAAGTGCACCTATGAATGCACACAAACACAAACTGTGCTGTTATTCAAATGTTTATTTTCTATAATGTATTCCTTTTATGGTTTGCACAAACATCTTCTGTACACAACAAATAAGATAAATGCAATAAAGAATGGATGTACATATTTGCAGAGTGTTTCTCTTGTCTACATACATTTATTTATTATAAAGGCAACTATTCGGCTCTGGCCGAATACTTGTACAACTATTTGGTATTCAGCCTAATACTTAAATATACTATTTGGTACACCCCTAGTAGGACAGACTATGCCAACATTATCCTTTTCTCCAGCAATTAAAACAAATCACTGAGATATTCTGAAGAATCTTCCAAAGTAATGATAACTTTCAAGGATAATAATTGGCCAGCAAAAATTGATTCTTGTGCCCTTGCGACTGGACACAGATATAAAGTGAAGACAGCCTACTCAGATGTCCTTTGAGATAACTTACAGTAAAATGACATTTCAGGGAGGAGTGAAATTCTGCTTATAAATATTGATTGCATACTTTAAACTTCACTGTGCACTGCAGGCAAATTAAGGAGGCCTTGAGGTGATGCATGACTGTAACATTGTAATAGATGGGTAAAATATATAGCATACACTTATCCTTCTGCCCAGCCCATTAGTTCTCTTCATTTTGTTGCCAATTACCATTCCTAGAAGCCATTTCAGAGAAGTAAACAACACACATGTTTGTTGTATACAGCATGGGGAAAGCAGAACCACTTTATATACCATAGGTTATTGTAACCTTACAGCAAGTGAGCTGGCCTTCCAGACTTTAGGAGTTACTATAAATGGAGATGGTTGAGTCTCGGTTGCCTATTTATTATTTATTTGTATTGAGGGCAAACAATTGGTTTCACTAAAAAAAGATTGTCTAGCAACCATAATTAGCGTGAAGTTGCTGTAGCCACTTATAGGGTATATTTAAACATCTGGTGATGTAGAATATAAGCAAACTTGTTTTAATATTATGCTTTAATGTGTTTTCGTCAAAATAAACTTTTCACATAAACCAATACAAATTATAAAATAAATGACATAAACAGTAAATACATAGTAAAACAGTAAAATTAACCTAAGATTCACACTTCACAATTTTCATATCATATTTCATATTCCATATTCACATATATGATCATATTTCCGTTACACATCAATTTCATTTATCTTTTTGTGTTTAATTTGCAAAGTACTGGGGCTCAGGGAACAGGACCGTTATGAATTGCTAAATATATGCTCATTGGGCTAGGATGGGGTCAGGTTACTGGTTTCCTCGTGCCCTCATGCCAGACTCCTACTGTTCAAAAGAAGTCCCATATGCAGCATAATGCCAACTGCAAACTGATATCACTCACAACCAAACCATACATACATACATACATACATACATACATACATACACAAAAAACAAAACATAAATACTAGTAGTGCACCATGGTTACGTATCAATGTAAACCCAACACATATTACTTTGTTCTTTCTAAACAAAAGACAGTGCACAAAATGCACATTAATCCAAATGAAATATGAACATATTTTAAAAATGTTCTAATCATATCAACTTCAATTTTGGCTACAAGGGCATATATGATCTTATTGCCTCACCTTCTTCAGGGCATGTAAAGGGCATGTAAAGGGTCTGCAAGTGACAAATATCTACAAAAACATATATAAAGAACATGAGTTGCCATTAAAAATAAATACAATCTGTAAATAGCTGCAATTATATTAAATACCTATGCATTATTCCAGTCATTTTTCAATTTAATTAAGGACCAAAGGCTTCTTCCATTTAGGTTCCATCTGACCAGCAATGCTGAAAAGTTAATAAAAACGTGTTTGCAGTAGCTTTTCTACAACCTGTGACAACGGCAAATGTGAATCACAATAAGTACTCTTGTGGTCTGCCCAAACTATATCTTAGAATAATAGAGCAAACTTCCCTGACATCTCACGGGGATGGTTATTTCATGCAGACGTACTAGATGTTTCCCCGCTATTGCCTTGAACAACTCCTCCTGTGCAAATAATTCAATGAAAAAAGTTGAATAGTGGGGCATTTGAAATGTTTGTTTATACATATCTAAAGTGCAGTCTAGGAGTCTATATACATTGTCACGGTGATGCTTGCATATTGCACACATTTCAAAAGGGGTAACAAGCAGTTACCTAAGCAGTCTTGATAATCTCTTACTTCTTATTTGGCTATAATTGCGAGCAAGTCAAGTACTGTATTTCCTGTTTTTTTACTTGAAGCATACGTCAAACATTCACATCCACACAGCTAGACTGATCGTGTTAATATGTTAAAAATGTCTAACTCATGGCCATCTTTAATAGAGACTGTTTGTATTGTGCGGGTAGCAAGAGTGAAAAAAAGTATTGAAATCGTTCTCGCCTGAAGGACTAGAATGTTCGTACATCTTGAAAACACTCTACTCTGGCGACCAACTTCCATAGCAACCTGTACATAGCCTTACATGTACATGGAAGAAAGACTATGCTATGTGTAGAGTTATAAATACACATGTGCTAACAATGTCGGTTAACAGCCAGATTTACAGCAAAATAGGAGGTCCAGATCACCTTATAAAACTAATAAAAAATAAAATGTGCAATTGCCCGATTATTCCAGAGAAGCATGATTGAATCTATTTGAATATAAATCTATAGCTCCCAATGTTCAAAAATGGTTAACTTGATTCAGAGTCGAGAGGGGAAACAACTTTCCATCCAGTGGGTAACTATGGACATGAATTCCAATAGCACCCTTGGCAAAGCAATGATGGTTATCAAAGCTGATTCCAAAGATCACAATTTGTAAGCTCGAAGTGAAAGTTGGATTACTGGATAACCAGCCACTAAAAATGAGTGAATATTCAGACATTTAAAACTTGCTCACAAAGTGCTGTAGTTTCAAAGGAGACCCATTACCTGGGTTCCTAACATAGTTTGGGTTCAACTCAGTGGTACTCCCCACTGTATATCCTCGTTCAAGCCTGTCTCGTGAGACTTCAAATGGTAAATCCATTTCTGCTCCAAACAATGCAATCTACTCAAACTGGAAAAATTGTGATGATCTGGTTTAATTAAATCTGTAACCAACCATTATAATGATCACATTTTTTATACATTTCAATACCTTAAACACCTCATTTTTTACACCATACAAGTGTGGTATATGCGCAATTTTGTATTGTGTGACAAATTCAAACAGAATAGGAAAGCACCAAGAATTGCACAGAATTACACTTATGGCAATGCTCTTAATTCAGACTTACATGGCTGGATAATTTCAAACACAAACTTGAATGTCGTCAGATAATGTATATGACCACTTCACCTTTCCTATATTTGTGTTATATTTCTGTCTACAGGTGAATTTAGTCATCTCATCGTTCCCCTCCACTTGTCTGCACATCCACTCTTTCATATATCTAAATGCATTCTACCTATACTCACTGTCCTCTCTCATGTTTGTCTGTCTCAGGATTCATTATTTCAAAATATATCATTTGTCTTTTTACCCAGACTTGGTTGAATATTTGTAACCCATTCAGTTAAATGGTCAAACCTGCATAGGAATAGCCAAATGCCCAAAGGTGTCATGATACACGGTTTGAGAAATCTGGTATCTTTCGAAAGGTATTGACAAGAATTCCAAATGCTTATACTGACACTCATTCAACACTGTCCGAATCACATAGCTTTTCTTAAAATATATATACTCTAGATACTCTCGGGGTGTGGGGGCTCTGCGCCTCTCCACAGGCCAACTGTTGGCCTGCATGCACCATTCACACTCAAAAATATGGAACAACATGAAATAAAGAGGATAGCTTGCAGAGGATGCCTAACCGCAGTGAGAGGTTGCAGTTAATGAAAGGCACATGATGTCTGCGGCCCCACTGATTTTCATAAACCTTTGACAATCCATCTAAGGACCATCCATCACGTTTAGTGAGGCAACATCTGCCCCAGCCTCTGCTATATCTATATTTATACTCCCATAATGCTAGGTCTCCAAACAGCCACCTCCCAACAGTATTTACCTTTCCATCCAAACCCCACTTAGGCCACACCATTTATCTTTTTGCCGGAATCATTGTTCTATTAAAAACATTTTGTATCTTCTGGCCCCACTTATATTTTCACATGATCCCATCATTAGCACACACTTCTGAGTGACCCCTTTTCCCTACCAATCTTTTTCATCCTTTCTTTTCTCACACCACAAGGTGCATCCTCTCTCTTATTTGACTGCCTTCTTCTGTGCATCTCTTCCATTCTTTCCCCCTCTAACACTAATGTCACATCTCCTATTTCATGCATGTGGCCCAGCATGTTCTGTCATGATTTGGGTCTGGCTGCTTTTTTCCCACAGCCCTGCTCCTCCCCTCGCTTCCTTTCTATCTCTCACCCTAAATGTGATCGTTCTTGCAATCCATGCCCACAGCAACAGCAACTGGGATCTGTACACTTTCTTCTTTGTCTACTACCCTCATGGATGGGAACATAACCACCATTCCATATACAGCTACAGAGTTTGCTTTTCTTTAGTTTCATGCTTTCATCTTTGAGAGTATGTTGTGCGAGAACATTTGATAATTGCTGTACTGTGTGTGGAGATGGGCAGAGCCTCTGCATGATGGTCCACAGAGGTTCATATGTATGCATTTCGAATATTTGAAATATATATGTACACTCATCAGTGATGGCTTCAATGACATTTGTAATGCCCTCTTTGATGTCCTGGGTGTTAGTCTTAGCAGTGCACGGTGGTGGCACAAGTTGTGGTTTCTTAGCCTACCATAACTGACAAATGTCAAGGGGTTTTCGGTTTTACTTGTAACCATAACATTTACCAAGGTTTTATCACTGACTTTCATAGGTTTTTATTAGTGCAACTTAACATAACGTCCCTTTAAAGAAGTGTTTTCTGTGAATATATATATATATATATATATATATATATATATATATATATATATATGTACAAACACATATATATATATATATATATATATATATATATATATATATATATATATATATATATATATATATATATACCCTCCACCTAGATGGGATTATGGCCTGGGTTCTCTGCTACTTGATGACTGCTATCAAAGGTAAGAAGTACCCATTTGCATGCTATAGAATTTATTACACGCACTTTCAGGACCTTCAGGATGTAGGATGTTTATTTTTAATAATCTCTGAGAGATGGAAGACATTAAGGCCTACCCTTTGGCTATCATATTCTATCCTTGCCTCTCACTCTCTTTCACACACACACTCACACACTCACGCAACCGCCAACATTGCCTTCATTTTTCTCATTCGTTCTCTGTGCAGTTCATCAGGTAGGTGGATCCAAACTAGTTTTCCCCTTAAACTGTTTGACATGCAAACGTGTTCGATTAAAATCTGCAAAACATAATGCTACCTCACATTTAATTTCTTTTTCTAATATTTCAAAAATATGGGTTGGTTTATGGTATGTTGGTGCAAATGCATTGCAGTGACTGTAAACCTGTTTTTACTGTGTGCAACATACGCAAACTACATCATTCCGTGACATCATTTCAATAAAGAGTGCACTTGCTGGAAGTTGCACATGCCTAGTGAAGAGCACCGCCAACGAACGTTGGTTGGAGCTGAAACCCACACTTGGCTTCTCACATTAAATTGCATTACAGCCAGTAAGTGGGGAAAATATTTGAGGGGTGGGGCTCTCATTTTGGGGTGTGGCTTGCATGATGGGCACAGTCTAAAACTTGATAGGCGTGACCTAAAGACCATTAAAGTATAACAAATAAAATTGTCTTTTCATTATTTATTGGACCCTTATCTGGGGTCATTGACAAATGTTTAGGTGCTAAGGTACATTAGCTTGTGGATTTGCATCCCAGTACAAAGGTTGTGCAAGACAACCCTTCAAATCTACCCACCATCTCCATGAATAATGAGGGCTAAGAACTACCTCCTCCATAAATAATGAGAGTTACGAAAATAAATATCTACTGCCCCAATTCGAAGACACTCCATTACCTGCACAAGCACTGCAGCCACACACTGACATACATACCAGTGCAATCACTAATTGTACCAATACAAATGTAACTCCCGTTTGTTTTCCTTTTCTAGCGGTTTTGTCATCTATCGTCATGTTGGGCCTTCGTACTTCCCAAGCTTTGATAGTTAAGAATTATATCAGTTGCATTTTCGCTCTCAGCACTGTGATGGTGCGGGCAATTGTCAAATGGGTTGTACACCCAGCTGTTATTTGGAGCACACGCATACACACAAATCCGAAGGAGGAGTTGGAACCTTCACATCCTGCCTGTTTGAGTGTGTCCACAATCCCCAGTCAACCTCTCCTCCCACCCCATAATATGGGAAACAATAACCTGAAGCCAGCCTCTCTGCCATGAGCCAGCAATAATGCTGCATCGCAGCAGATAGGCCAGTTGCCAAAGGACTGAAACCAGGCCACAGCCAAAGCCCAACCACTGCTCATGAAAGGATCAGTGGATACCAACAGACAGGAGCAGAGACAGAGTGCCTTAGCTGACATTTTGGTATGGTGATGGGCCATGAAAATGGGCCCACTCGATAGAGCTGCAAGTATGGGGGCAGGTAAACACAACCTTCCATCGGTGGCAGGCCTCAAGAAGTACATATCTGAGGTCTAACAGAACCAAACTACAAGAGCATGGTCCAAAAACTAAAAACCATCCCAAAGTCTCTCCATAACGCTCAAAACCACTCTCGAAAAGCAAAAACACATACATAATTGTCCAATAAAGCTTCACATAATTTGTAGCTTTTTATTTTAGAAAGTGGTTCCAACTTTGGCAGATTTCGTTTTTATTAATATATTGATTGGGTATTTATACTGCGTGTGTACACAAGTGTTTCGAGGAGCAACAATATAAGAGGGTGGGGAACAGCGAGGACAAAACACCAATGATCCTACTAAACCTTGGGACACCAAGTGCAGGGGTAGACTGGATTTGGGGGGCCTTGGGCCCTGTAAAACGCTGAAGGACACAGGCAGTCAGTCATGAAGCAGACAGGGACATTAGCAGGGGAGAGGAGAGGGAAGGAAGAAGAGAAAAGGAAGGTCTTCAGAAGCTTCTGGATCTTAAGGAGATCGAGCTCATGTCTGAGAGGGGCAGGGCGGCCATTCCAGAGGGAGCCACCTGCGGAGGAGAGAGCTATACCCCCACTCTCTGCTTGAAAAGCTGTCTAATCTGCAGAGAGTTAGAGCTAGATGACCAAAGCACTCTAGCAGGGAGGTAGCAGGGAGGTATTATCTCAGTCCTGCCAGTGTTTCAGAAAGCTGAACCTCAGATGTTTGGCCACTGTCGCTGGCCCCCTTGCGGGGCCCAGCGCGGGTTGTCATGAATCTGGGGGTAAAAATATCATCACCATTAGCCATGGAGATCCAGATTAACACCATCAGTGGTATGGGCTTCTATAAACTTAAAATTTAAGCAGCTTAGGAAGGTCCAACCTTTCATCCCTGAGGCCTCCATGCTCAAGTAGTAGCAACCTGTCTTAATGGCAGTATTAGTATTGACTATTATATGCCACCTATCTCTCCCAACCGACATATCATATCCATCGCTTACAGGTCCTCCAAAATGTGCCTGTCTGCCGGGTCAGAGGTATTCCCTTTGGCCATCATGTTACAGCGGGACAGTGGGCCTTGCATTGGCTGCCTGTTCCAGCGCAAATTCTATTTAAGACCGTGGGCATCATTCACCATTCCATAAGTGGGAAGCCATTCAGAACACAATTCAATGCTACTGTCCGGGGCGTTTGCTCTGATCTTCTGACGCGGTACTATTGAATATACCTAGTTAACGCAGAGATTGAGTGGGAGGCAAAGCATTCTCTATCACTAGCCAGAACTCTAGAACACCCTTCTGGTGGCGCGAGGGCACACACAAATGTAATTGTTCAAATGCAGGTTGAAAACCCACCTCTTTGCCTAAACTGTCTCCTCTCTTTCTGTATCTTCATTGCGAAATGACGCTTTGGTGACAGTGTGCATTACAAATATTTTGATTGATTGATTGATTGATTGAGCGTTGGATGTAGAGGGGTCCCAGGCCCCAGAAAGCCTTGTGAATGATGCAGAGGGTCTTCACCTTGATCCGTACAGAAACTGAGTGCCAGTGGAAAGATTGTAGAGCTGGAGAGATGAGGTCATTGGGCTTGAGGCCAAGGATAAGTCTTGCCATCCTATTCTGGATTAGTTGAGGAGGCAAAGGGAGGAGTTAGGCAGATTAAGGAAGAGGATGTTGCAGTAGTCCAGCATGGAGAGGACCAGAGCTCTGGAGTCACTGAGTTTCTGGGGGAAGGGAGAATGCCTGAGGAGGTGCAGCTGAAAGTGGGCCTTCTTGCCAAGGTCTGTGATGTAAGGAGAGAAGGAGAGAGAGGAGTTGAAGATGACACATGGGAGGGTGAGGGGAGTGGGCCAATGGAGGGTGCCCAGAGTGTGGGAGGGAAATAGGGAGCAGGGGTCCCAATGAGAAGGATCTCTGTCTTACTGGAATTAAGTCAGTGATCGTTAGCAGTTCACCTTGCCTGAAACATAATAAGTTAGAGGAGATACAGTAACCTGCCTAGCACCCTAATTTTGTTTAGGTGGGTGGGGCAGACTGGAATTTTAACCCAGGTCTTCTGCCTCCACAGTCCAGTTCTCTGCAATATGTGCTAGTGCGCCAAATCCAAGTCAGCCTAAGTAAAAGTTTGATTGGCATATAGGCTACCACAAACACAGCTCTGCTTCAATCCTTACTGATATGGCCAGGCAGCAGGCAGCCTCTGAAGGCGAGAGCATGCAAGTCTGCAATCCATTGACAGACATCTTGAAAGCAAACTCCATATGTTGGCCAGAACATCAGCATCTAATCTGGTTAGGCCTGTGCTCAGGGATACCGGCTGCTCGCAGCCTACACAAGGCTCTTGAGCAAATGGACAGCTGCTACTCTGCAGCCAGAATAGCAAGATATGCGGCAGGCTGAGTCTTTTAGGGCAAGGACGGGAAGATCCTTCAGGGCGACTCTGCCTCCTATAACACAGACTGTAATGTGTTGCCCAAGAGTTTTGGGTTTCACACAAAGGACCCGGCACAATGATTCCAGGCTTTTAATTTCACACTTTGGAAGGGAAAGAAGGGAAAAATGTCACTTATCTTGCCGTAGTTGTGGCTTCTCGTCAGGTGTGCCATCCTGATCGTCGCAGGCAGAGGATCAGACTCCCGTGCAACAGGTGAGTGAGGCAGACCGAAATGACACACCCTTTTCGCGCAAGGAAGTTGCCTTTTGGTGACGCTTTACTTCCTGAAGCTGTGATTGGCAGAAGTGCCAGCCACAGCGTTGAACAAACTGAAACTTCCTCTCATGACCCGAGAGGTAGTAGAAGTGTATGCGATGCTGTGTCTGGCACTTCTGTCACTCACAGCTGTCTTTCATCATGGCAGCGGGATAATGTCCCCATTGCGGCTCTGGCGGGATAATGCACTGCCATAGTGTGCTCTGACTGGGGGGCCCTGGCTGAGCCCCACTTTTTGGAAACTGCTGGGGCTTGTCCCCAGCTGGCCCCAGCCAACTTAAATCCCTGATTACAGCAGGACCTAGTTTACACGCCCTTGAGCAGCATAGACAGGTGTTTGACCACCGTCTTTCTTGTACACCGGCAACTACGTATCATAATGCCTCTCTCTGCCCATCAAAAATCACACCAATAAAAAGCGCATAATTCAAATTGCTTTTTGGGATGCAACATTAAGAAAAGGGTACTTTTATACTGAAAATGTCGACTTAAAACTTTCAGACAAAATAAAGTCAGTTTTGCAAACGCTTTCGTGACTCACGCACTGCAAATAGGTAGCAGTGTTTTCTTGCAGCACCTGCTCAAAACTTGCTTGTGTTGTGGCCACACAAACAAACATAACTCTTTCTTCATTGCAACACACAATGCATACGCATTGGCCTTGCATATGAAAAGCAGAGAAATCTGCAAGGGACTTGCATGCTGTAATGACGTAAAGATAAACATGACTTTGTGCGTCCAGAAACAGAGGAGAAAACATAAACAAAAGAAGAACATAAGAAAACATGATCATTTTTTGAGCTCCTCCCGTTAAAAAAGCTTTCATAAATTTTCCTTGTGGATAAAAATATAAAGGTCGAGAAATTGACATCAGTGTCCATATGTGATATGCATGTGGTCAGAAGGATACTTGATTTATAAATGAGGAGAAGGATATTTGATTTTTAAAATGACCAATAATGAGTCATACACATCCTTGCACAAATGACCAGTGCCACGCCCTGCTGAGTTAAATGGAAGTACAATAAGTAGCACAAAAAGTCATTGATTTTGTTTTGACCTTCCTTGAGTTGGAGCAGAGTTGGAGCAGCTATGGGTTTATAGTGGGGATATTGTTTGTTGAAACCAGGCCACTCGTGCTACGTTGCAGTTATGTATTGCACAAGGCTTCACAGAGCATATTTAAGGAAAACCAATCCTGGCTAGGTTATCTGTTTAATAACATAAAAAGGGGTTTTGCGTTGGGGAGGACAGTGATCTAGTTTTCAGATTCACAAAGTTACAGGTCCCTCTACTCAGTGCTTCTATCTATCTATGTTTGTTTTTATATAGCGCTTTATCGCCCATCGGCCTCAGAGCGCTTACCAAACACAGACAAACGTAGTACGTAAAACATTAATGCAGCCGGGTTCTGGTATTCTAAGAGCTGAGGAGGGGTGAAAGTTGGTTAAACTGTTCCTTCATCAAACAGCCAGGTCTTAAGTTGTTTCCTAAACATAACAAGAGATATGCAGTTTTTAATGGGGAGCGGAAGGGTGTTCCAGACCATAGGTGCCCACTTACTGTTGCCCACGTTATCCCCATGAGCGGACTGGCCAGAATCGGGCTCCAGTCCACTTCATAAGCTTTTAGAATAGCCCCTTGCATTCACTCGTCATGAGCAGTGCCCCACTGCTAAACTGACAGCGTCACCAGGTAAAGCACTGGTGTTCTCTCTCAAACACATTATTCAGTGTGCAAGGGAAATGCTAAACAAACATAAGCGATACATGTGTTTCATATCATGCGCCTTGCCAAGCTTCACAAACTGGCGTTACTGTGAAGGCATGTTATTACCAAACCCAGAAAGAACACCTGATTTGGCCTTCCTGAGCAGCGGTGAACTGAGAACCAAAGCTGGCCATGCAAATGTTTTTTGAAGTGGCCGCAGGACTGTAAAGTAGGGCTTAGACGTTCTTCCCCCAAGAACCTTTTTTTAAAAACATTGGTCCAAGTCATGCCTTTTAATCAGATTGTCGCTATTATACGATTAGAAAAAAGTAAGTAAATTTAAAAGAACATTGGCCTAAAAGATTTGATAAGGTTGAGGAATATCTTACTGGAGGCTTTCTAACTAAATCTTAACTTCAAATGGATTTGGCGGGAGGAGGAGCGATGGAAGAAAGGAGCTATTGCGGATTGAAGAAAGGGTAAGAGGAGCTGAAAAACAGGCTAACCACACAAAAGAGGCAAATGTTACAGGGGCAGCAGAAGAGTTCCCGCTACGCTAGTGCACCACTGCTCCTGGGATTCAACATGTTATGTAGAGTGTGAGCTCAGACCTCATCAGCAAGAGCCTTACACAATGCTCCTAGTGTCCTGCAGGGGAACACAATCCCAGTAGATGTGGCTAACTAGTGCTCAGCTCTCTATTTTCACTGCTGACTATAGTAGGTGGTGGTGCAGCAGAAAGACTCACTGTCCATTTTGGTATGCTAATGTGTGTTTGTAATTGTTTTGCCTCTGTTGAAGCAGACCGTGGCTTGTGAGGGAAGGGGGAGGTTGGTGGTCTCATGCAGTCAGGCACCCCAAAACAGTCAAGGGACTGATACTGCTCTTTCAATGGGTGAACACCCAACCTGCGTAATGGCCAGGCCAACCCTGCTTGTGGGAACTCTTCTTCAGTAAAAACCTTACATTGCGTCATGCAGGGATGGAACAGGCAGGTTTAGATGGTTTCCTTGCACACCTGTTCTTCTGTTCCTCATCCTACCTTGGTTATGTTGCACTAATGCACCCCCGCCACCCACAACCAACACTCCCCCCTCTCCTTGTGGATGGTAGCTGTGGAACACTTGCATGTTGTGTTTGATGCCTTGCATGACCGAGACATGCAACGGCACGTTCCAGTCTGCATGCTGCTTAATGAATGTTTCTCCTTTTCTCTCCTCCCCTGCCATGCGCTTACAGAAGACAACTATGTCGAAGGTGGGTGCTTTTCTTTTCCTTCACTTTTCCTTAGTTCGCCCTCTCCTTTGTCGCTTACTTGTATGACTAATGCTCCGGTCCGTACGCACGGTAAGTCATTCTCTTTTCTGTTTCTGCCTCAGTGGCTTTGCAGAGCAATATGACTGACTTGAAATTTCAAAAAAGAGCAGACGATAAAACATGGGCTACTATGTTACATGTATAAATTAAACAAATCATATTTAACGCTTAATGTTCGGAATGGTCATGCAAAGCTCTTTTTGTGCAAATTTCAAGATGCAGCATTTGCCTATTTAGCTATTTGCAATATTCTTTCAAGTAGACTATTAATGCATGTGACAATAATACGTTGTCCAGTAGGAATAGATGGTTTTATGTTGCTGGCTCTTCTTAGTGATAATGTTACAGCTCAAGTTTAGTATTATGCATACATTGCTACTGTCACCATGGGCTTATGCAGTAATGAGGAGAGCACATGGAAGAGGTGGGTGAGCATAGCAATGCCAATCATTTCACCCAATCATAAGAGGCCATGGGATCTTGGGGCAATGGTTGGCTTGCCAGAATAATGGTAAGTATTAGGACTGAGGGAACCATTTGCAGGATGTGTTTTATGTGGGCCTTTTCTCCAATGCCCCACTGTGTGTGTCACATTTACACCACCCACCTGCCGATAGCCGTCATCCACTTGTTAGCAGGCGGTTGGAGTGAGCCCACTTTTCAACACACACCTTCCCCAACCCCGTTCCGCAGAGTACTTTCAGTGTAAAAAGAACATATGTCAGGAGTGAAATGAGCACCAAACCTGCCAGCTCTGTCACGATAACGTGTAGTTCTTTTTTTTCTTTTTCTTTTTTTTAAAGATCATAGAAAACTATTGAGTAGACACCTATGAAATGTAACCGTTCATTGCCATTGTCAAAAGTATATAATTTCTTTAGTGGGATCCCAATTCAAAAAAAAAATGTACACCTCACAATCCCTGCTGTAATCACGTGTAGAACACGGAATCAGTCGTGTTAACGTATGTGTATTTTATCACATGATAATACCAATGCATGATTCATAGGAATACATAGATTTCATTTAGAACGTTGGACTAACAGCACCTTAAATGGCAATGATGTATTATTCTAACGAAAACATTATTAATAATAATAAAAATGATAACAATAACAATAATATTAGTAATACGGATACACGATCACGATCATAATAATATGAAGAAATAAGACAAGGTTTGTATATAACAAGAGGACCGTTGACCATCAGTTGCACATGGCACTATTTCATTTAATCTTCTGCTGTCAGTTTGGAATACTTGTGCTTGGATGCCAACCTAACATAAAAGAACAAAGGCACATGGCCAGACGATTCGCAGACAAAATGAATTACAGTAGTGCTGGAATTAACCAACCACAATTCAACATATGTACTAGTTCTCACAAAACATGTTCAATTTTGCTTCGTGTGAATAGGGAACATTTCGCAAGGTAAACCCTTGCTGAGTGCTTTGCTTCGTAGACATTTGCATGCCAACATGATCACTTCACGGTAGGATGACCATCTTCTCGTGATGACACATCAGATGAGCTCTTTTAGCAATGCCCTTAAGTCCATGCTGCCCGCCAGAAATGCACGAATCCGTGCCATAGCAAACAGCAAAACAGTCCTCAGAAATGCACACAAGGTGACAGAGCACCAACACATCATCATCCTAAATCAACAAAGGGAAAACTACTCAGTAAAACCCACCCAGGATTATACAAAGCACAAATCTCTGAATGTTACAGCATATTGTTTTATAAATACATTAAATCGGGGCACACCCTGTTTGCCCAATGAATGCAATATACATCAATACCCATACATAACTAAGGAATGCTTTGAAATAAACACACAAATTAGGACTGATGTTTACGCATTGAAAGGAATGCCTCTGAAAACGCAATTAAACGTCTTGGAGTTCAATTGGGAGTTATCATTGGATAACTGACTGCTGTCCAAAATAGTGTCTTTGAGCGGAATGTCTCTAAGGATGAATTTTAATTTCCAAGTCTGCTGAAATAGGGACTTTTACTATTAGAAGAGGTTGTCAACCACATATAATAGAAAACTATCTGGGAGGTGCTTCAAGGGGTGCCATCCCCAGGCTCTAGTGCAGCAGCCTGGGTTTCCCCCTCAACAGAAGACAGTTCTGTCTAAGCCACGCATGACTGCGGCGGCATCTGCGATGCAGCTGTCATTCTGTAACTGCGCGAGCTGAAGTTAAAGAGAGGCACTTCCCTTTCCCAGCTGTATTCTGAGGTGGAGGCTGAGGATGACGCAGGGACTGAAGTGAAGGCGAGAGAGAGGAGGTTTTGGCATGACTTCTCCAACAAGGCTGCTGTGAGCTTCTAAAAGCAACTCACCATATGAGTTGCTTTTAGAAAGAGGGTAACGTTACTCTCCCTTGCATTCACATCAACCCTGCCTAAAAAAGGCTAACGGTTTGACAGAAGGTAAACATGTATGCCTCCTTTTTGCCCCCTGACAGGAGATGGAAGCTATCTCCGCAAAGGCCTCTCCCTCTTCCACCCCCTTGAGAAACTCCTGAACCTGGGGTGACTTAGGAACTTGGCCGGGAAGAAGCAGAGATCATCTAAAACATAATGTTTGTCATATACATGCAATTGGCTTTTTTCTGAAATTAGTGGCTGCTGCATTTTGTAGTCGCCTATGGGCGTGAGCATTCCAAAGTTCTAGCCAACTCTTGGCATCCAGGATTCGGCCTTTCCCTGCCATTCGTTGCCTGGATATTTGCACTGTGGCGGGTTTCAAAAATTGATCTGAGAAGGAACCACCCCACCCCCACAGCTCCACTCTGCTGGGTGATGCTGCAAGGGGCAGTGAGAGGATGCTCAGAGAAGGCGAGAAGAGGCAGGCACATGGTGATCGTTCAGCCCAGCCAGGATTTAAAGCAAAAACCAGGTAATCAGGCTTGGAATCCATTTGGAATCCTCATTCCGGGTTGGTAGAGCCAATTATTTGATGTTCAAACAGTGTGCTAATTAGGTAACAATCAACAAGTTGGCAGGTTATTTCATTTATTCTTATTTATTTTATCATACAGACTCAGAATGGCCTACCAGTCTTACTCTTGGAACTGAACAAAGTGAGAGCCCTCGTTAAAGGGCACAGTGCTACTGCCAAGGGTTATGGCCACCAATCCAGTAATTAGGAATAAGACAAGGGGAACGATATTGGGGTCAAGGCACATGATCAGGATAATGCAAAGATGTCAGAGGCAAAAGAGGCGGCCCAATAATGCAGAGGGCACTGAAGTCACTAAGGGATGCCGCAAGAAAAGGCTGCAGCACTGCCCAGCAACCATTTTGGAAAGGGACCCAGCTGAAACAATGATGCACATGTAATGGAAACTGAACAAACCTCTAACTGAAGGAGAGATGAGCACTCAGGAAAAGTGGCCCCACAAACAAGTGGAGCTGCTTGCTCCCACCAAAACTTCCTACCTGCTGAAGCAAAGGTAACACCTGAAGTCTAAGGTTCCTGATTGGCTGGTGTTCAGAGGCTGGTTACTGAGGTAGCAAGCGGACGGTTTTCCTAGCTAATTAAAATGTTTATGTTAAATTACATGTGGTGCAAATGACAAATGTGTGTTTTGCCCAATTTGTGTTTCTAAGTGAAATCAAACTCTGTCAATAACTAATCTTCAATTGACCAACTTCAAAATGAAATGTGTCTCGCTGCATTGGAACACACATCCATTGAATGCATCAGCATTCTGCACAGAGAGGAATACAAATCCAAATTAGATGAAGGGATTCACCGACTACAAACCCCAACACAAATCTATACTAGGGCCAGAATTTGCAGCACTTTTAGATTTCTGGAATCAGAAACATGGAAGCATGACCGTGCACGACTATCTATGTTACTACCAGTCAGACGGGCAATTTGTGTGTCAGAAGGGTTAAAACACAATTTGTTTATTTAAAAATATATATATAATTAAATATGGTTCATTCATACACATGTAAAAGCACAACATACATCCTGCACATATTAGAGTAGGGCAGAGATCAAGAAACTTAAACAAGAGTAAAATAAATTTGAGATTTCAGAAAGACCAACAGATATATTTTTGCCTCTGTTTTCAATTTGGGAATAGTTCAGGGATCATGAACTCACCAATAGTAAAACAAAGTTGAGATTTCAAAATAAGCAAACGATATGGCATTTGTAGGTATATTTTAAGGGTGGGGACTGCAAATAGCCAGCAAAGACTAAAAACAATTTGCTGTTTCAGAAGAATTACCAAATATGAAGAGCATTGGGCTGAAAAACATCACATGCAGATTGTTATGGCCAATAGTTGCTGTGCACAGTCTGAGAAATTGATTCGCTTTTTCTATGCAGTTTGATAGGGAACACAACTCAAACTGTTGGAACTTTGCATGTGTAGGGTGCAAACAAGTTTTGCCTTCTACAACCCAGCAATTTTTCTTAAGGCATTTGTTCATTTTAATAGCTGTCCGGCTACTGCGTTGCTTGCATATCCCCATGTTGCACAGTGGTAGAAGTCTGCCAAGAAAAGTAGTTGAATTGTGACTCCAGTGGAGGACGAGGTATGCGTGACGGAGCGAGTTGCAGCACATGCTTCAAGGGGCTTTGGATGGGACAGGTTGACAGCCAAGTAGGTGGAACAGGCAAAGGTATGTCCTCTGTATTGTTTTTCACTAATTTCTCTCAGTTTGGAAACAGTATATATAGCCTTTGTGAAATCAATCACCTCTACTCACAGATCTTAATTCTGCTAGAACCCATCCCTAACGCCTACCTAAGCAGCTCCTGCATCAACAGAGGCCTGCCACTAGTCAAATGCGTGTTGTAATGAATAGAATGTGATACTTTATTACAAAGCCTGGATCCCAAGACTGAACTTCTTTTATCTCTTCCGGTCTGACAGAGTCCTAGGGATGAATAGTCTGCAGTCCTGAAGTCTTGCACAGGACTGCATTGCAGTAGTCCAAGCGGCTAGTCACTAAGACACGGAAAATAACTGCATACTTGCCCAGTGTCTTGAAGAGGCAAATTGAATGTAGCTGCCTGGTGTTAAAATGAAATCCTACAGAAATGGCCTGATCTATACAATGGCATCATCTAAGCATTTGACTTGAGACAACAACTTGACAGGTTTTCAAAAAATCAGGGGGAGAAGGAGTGTCAGGAGATATAATCTCTTAAAGTTAGCAAACCCTCCTCCATCTTCTGATAGTTAAGCTGGAGCTCCATCCATGCTGACATGTCATGCAAGCATTCTGAATGTATGCCTGAATAAAGGCTCTCTTGACACTTCCGACCTGGCCAACTATTGTCCAATTACTGACATCAGTTTCCTGTTCAAAATCTCAGACAACGCCAGTAATTTTTGGAACTATAGCACTTTGTCACCACCTGCAATCTGCTAGTGGTTTACCAGTCAGGGTTTTGCCCTGTGCACAGCACAGAGACTTCCATGCCGGAACTTAAATCAAGTATACTCAACATACTAGACACAGGCAAGGCCAAGCTGATTATATTTTAATGTCTTTCGGCTGGCTTTGAATTGTTGGACCATGACATACTGATGTTGTGTCATGCATCAGACCTTAACCTTCGTCCAGCTAGCTATTAGCTGGTTTCATTCTAGTCTGCGGGGCAGGTTTGCCTCAGTAGTGCTCGGACAGTTTTCATCAAATGATTTTTCGATCAGACAAGGAGTTCCCCATGGGGCATTTTTGTCCACATTGCTATTCAACCTTCACATCAGACCAATTCATGATCTGTTGCATAATTAAAAAAACAAATGTTTTCAAAATTATACCAATGATACCCAACTGCTCTTAATGATGTCTCGCAACATGGCTTCAGAAACTAGCAGGTCAGCCAAAATATTAACACGGTCAGCAATTGGATGAGAGATAACTGGCTTTGCTTAAGTGACCAGAGAACCGGGTTATTGCTACTGGCTGCTCAAAACAAGGTGAAGAAACTGGGAAATGCTTATGACTCTATGTTATTGGTCACGTATTGCTTCCAAATAATGAGGAAGGCTTAGTCATTAGGCATCTACCTCATTTCTGATATGAACATGAATGCTCATGTCTCTGCTACAGTCAGTGTCTGCCATTACGACCGAAACCTGTTACAGTTGATCAAACCCTTCATATTAGATTCCAATGCTGCCACTATTGGACTTCAAGTGGTGCAGAACTCTGCGGTCAGGATTGTGACTAACCTTGCTAGGCAATCTCATATTTCGCCTACATTGGAAAAACTCCCCTGGTTGCCCACTGCAGAATGGACCAGGTTCAAGGCCCTAACCATCATCCATAAATGCCTGCATGGTGAAGCACCAGCCTACCTTAAAGCTGGGCTACTGTGGTACAAGCCTGCCCACTCCCTGCACAACAGCCAGCAGTTACTAACTAACAAGCGCATCATACGTGCTCTTAGTGGGTGGTGGATCATTTCAGTTTCCTGCACCCTCTTTATGGAACGCACTACCCCTCCATGTCAGGCTTGATCTCAATCTGACTTCGTTCCGAATTCTCTGAGTTATTTGTACTGAGCTCTAAGAACCCATCCCCTAATATGCTAACTCTTTCGGAGTTCTGTGCTTTGTTTGCCTTGTCTTTTCATGTTACAGTGCTCTGACACCCACAGGCTTTAGTGTTATATAAATAACTAAATAAATAAATATAAATAAATAAATAAATAAATACATACAAAATGGTGAAGCACATTTCAGTTTTGCTGTAACTGCCAGAGTGGAAGAGAGAAGACGTATGCTTCAACTTAAAACAGACCAGCTCCGGAATGGTGACAGTGGTTGCACCAAGTAGTGGCACTCTTAACAGTACAACAATAATGTAGCGGTACTGGGCTCCCGACAGCTGCTGCATGCTTCACCCTCTGATATCGTAGCACCCCAAAGCTATTTGTTGACTTATCTGTGATTTTATGATTCTTGACCCTGACTTCTAGGTGTTGAAGACTGGGGTAGGAGGAAATATGATATTGTAAAAGACTAAACACTACTGTTACACACATTTCTAAACAGGTGTTGATGAATATTTTCATACAAAATCAAGCCCCATTTCTCAATAGGCAGTGTTGCTTTCTGTTTCAAACCCACACACCATTGAACAGAGTTGTCTTTCGCCAAATGCTGCAAAATAAATAAATAAATAAACATCTCTTCCACTAGCAACAATTGATTATCAAGACAAAACACACAGATAGTTCACTTGTTTTAAAAAAAAGAGATTTTGTATTCCCCCAACTGCACTTGCCAACTTTTTTGTTGCATAAGTGAAAAGGCAGCAACCAGTGCAACAGCTTCAGAGAACCACGAGCTAGTGATGCCACTTGTCTATTAAAACCACATTAATTCCTTGCAAATATGGCTGACATTAATTTATATTTTAAAAGGAGATGACGTATATGCACATGGATGTCCTTCGGCCCTGTCTTAAATTGTGTGGGCATAGAATAAAAACAGATTTTCCAAATGGAAACACGAATTCTCTCTAACACTGCGCATTTCCTGAGTGAGGAATTTCAATGACAACTACCTAGGGAAAGCTCCACTTTGTACTCTGAACACCACCGCGACTAAATATCATCTTGCAAGGTAATGTTTCTCGTAAACCTGAGATCAGGACAGAAGCCAGGCACAGGGTAAAACCGAAACGGCCACTATCACTTTCCTTTTTAAGAAATGTTTTGGAAAATGTAATTGTCGAGAAAAATGCGAAACCTTTTGGCTCTTACTGTTTCAATCTTTCGGAGCTATGATTGCATGTGTTTTATTTTTTTTTTTTTTACTTTAAGCTGGAGGTGTAGCTATGTGTGCGGTTTACTAAGTTTAACTTGCTGAGCTGGAATGCTTTGGAAACAAACACAAAAAAGCAGGACATGTATTGTCACAGCTGCACATATTACATGTATGTTCACTGCTATTGGGGATTATGATACATTGCCGGCATAGCATGTGTTTGATGTGCAGGTACATCACCTATGCAAATTTAAGTCCTACATATGCGGACATTTTTTTTAAAGCTCTTGTCCCTATGACAGAGACAACTTGGCCAAACCATGGATTTCTCCAAAGATTGAACAAGTCCCACACTGTCATTTCAATGTAACATAGAGCATTTTTACTGTTTAATTTAATGATTTGAAGCGCTCATTTTCGATGAGGGGAAAAAGATCAGACCCAGCCCATTTTCCCTAGTGCCTTCCTCCAGAGTAATAGTGTGTGCACACCGCAAGGTAGACCCTAACAATCTGTATTTGAGTTAAAAGTACTACAACATAGAACGGATACTAGGAATTGGTTCGAATGCTAAATCATTTTTCTTATCATTTACTACTGCTAACAATGATAGCCCGGAAGGGATTCGCCAAATATTAATTGCCCACGGTTTGCATTACAGTTATTTGAACCTGTCCCAGAGCATTCCAACCAGTGGTTGAACAATGCTTTTTGATGTCCCACTGTGATGCAGACATCTCTTAGGAAACAGATGCCTGTCAAAAAAACATTCCTGTCACTCTGACAACGTCACCTTCCCATGCTCCCTTGTTTATTGCTGACTGTGCTCTTGTTTCCCTTCAAGGTCTGGCGCACCTGATGATGGGCGACCAAGGTATGGGCTCTGTTCCTTTTCCACTCTGCTTTCATTGTTTATTCTTGTTCTGTAGCTGTTTTTTTAATTCCATCGCTGCACAAGATGGCCGCCAAATGCCTGCAAGCTGCCTGTGGCTGCAATTACAATACATGATTTTGAGTCCCATCCTTCTTGTTCGTTCCTTTTTTATTTTTGTTTTGCACCGTGCGCTTTTGATTTATTTATTTGTTTGTTTATTTTGTGCAATATAATAACTGAAAGGAAATGAGACAGATAAGATGCTGATGCGTAAAGTCCATGCTTTAATGAGACTTCAATTTTGAAATGGTTGAGGGGACGGAGAATAAGTCTTACAGAGACTAACCAAGCCCACAGGTGCTTTTGATGTTAGCTCTGCGAAGATTGCTGCTCAGTTTATCATATTGTATACAGTAAAGAGTCCATTCACATCGATGCATGGCTGATTGGAACATGCAGAAAGCACCTGCTCCTGACCTCTGGAATGCTCTAAGTACAATTTTTGCAACTTATTCAAATCACTGACGCCTCTCTTTTCTAAATCACTCTGGATGACATGTCCGCTATCATTTGATCATCACACGCATGGACTCCCGAGCGTTTCCCCGCATGTACACCTGCAGAAAGTTTAACTCATTGCCATTTGTGTACCATGACTTAAGTTCTTCTCAACCGTCTCATGTTCTTTTTTTTTTATTTTCTGTTCACTTACCGTGGCATTTACATATATTCATGACTCGTATTTGTTGTTTCTCTTCTCTTCTTTATCCTGTCTTGTCTGGATATGCTTTCTTCATGGAACCATTCCATCAAAACCATAGGTAAAAGTAAAGGTATTAAACACTTTTCTTTTCAATTACACACACATGTTCTCTGTTTGTAAATACGTTCATGACATTGTTTTAGAGCTATTTGCACTGATCAACAAAGGTAGGTGACTGTTTTATTTTACTACTGCACGGACACAACAAATGGCGAGAGCTACTTCGACTTGGCCCACCTGTGGAACCTGTAAGATTTTTTTTTGTTACAATTTGTAAAGATTGTACTAATAATGGAAAACGAGACAGAAACATAAAACCATCATCATATTGAAGAGACAGATACCAGGTTTCAGGTATGGTTTTTGATTTTTTATGGGAGTAAAATGATGTGTGTGACCTTTAGGTGAACAGGTACACGGTGTACCACATGTCATATGTAAGTAGATGCACGTGCGGTACCAAGGTCAAACTGTAATTTTGTTTTTGGATATCAAACATCTTTAAGAATCATGTCAAGTAATGTTCAATGATCATTGGCCTGTAATGAGAATATGAGATGAAAACGTGAGAGGTCAAGGAATGTTATTGATTATTTTAACAATTTTTGGTGAAATAATCAAGATCAAAGAATTGTCGCGCCAAATGGTAAGTTTACACACACACAACATGTAACGTTTTCACTATAAAGCAGTGCACACATTAACTAAAATAGATATTTTTCCCTGCATCCTGGCCAATTAGAACACATTAGAGTATTTCAGTTGTGAAATAATCTCATTTTAAAATCCCCATCAGCTGTGCCCACACTTTCTTTACGTGACTAATCAAGCAGAGTTGATTAGTCATTAGCACACTTGGTGGGGAACCAGCCAAGCAGGATGATCAGAACGTGGGCTGACACTGCCAAGCCACCTGTTGGCCGGTCCCCCCACCTGCCATCTTCCCCCCACTGACCCTGCATTTCTTTGCACACCCCCGACTCCCACTTGCATGATTGATGCAGCAGTGGAACGCGCCGCCGCAGCTGCTGCAGCCTCGGACCCCACTATGGTTGACCGCCATGGAAATGGAAAAGGGGCTCCATACAGAGTCCCACCTTTCTATTTCATGGCCGCCATGTTTGTGTAGTATGTTCTCTCCGTAAACGGGACACCGCGAGAAAGAACATTCTTAACATTTAAAATAAAAATAAAACATTAGCACCCGTGTGGCGAACTACACGGGTGCTAATGGTGATATGCCCCTCAGTGGCGGGCCAAGCATGTACGTAACAGCCCACCACCCTCATTAAGGGACTCTTGCAGCCCTAAGGGCCTTAACTTGAGTAGTGGGCTGTTACCTACAGGTTCAGCCCACCACCTCTGGACATATCGTCTCATTGTTACATTTGGAAAGGCCTGAGTGAATTGGACTCTCTATGGGCCTGATTTTCAAAAGTTGTTTTCAATGGCAAAATCCCATTAGAAAACGCTTTGTAGATCATGCCCTATGTCTTGTAATTAACATGAAGGGCATCCTAATTTTATTTAGCTAGCTGATTTGAATTCCACCGTTTCATAACAATTTAAGAAAGTCAAACTATTAGCATATTTGGCGAGAATTACATATGAATTTAGAAATACATGCATCCCAAACTGTGAATGCTACCTTGTTTGTGTTTAATGAAATCAATGTTTAATTATGTCAGTATGAACATTCCACTTTTTACGTCAGCTAGCAATGGAATGCATGCAGGAGGGACGACATGTGCAATTACACAATGTGACATATATTGAGAAAAGCCTCATTTTGACAAATGACACTAATAAACATCCAGTGCTTTTCTCTCATTGGCCTGTAAATTGCTGGATAACACAACAGATGCCATGCTATTCTTCTAGTTCAAACTCCAACACCAATATTGCAAACGTCTTGGAGGAAATACTTATTTTGGTTGTCAATTCGATTACAACATTGGAACGTTTCCCTCCCACAGGTTAACCTCCACTGATTAAAGTTTTCTTCCTTATAGAAACATCTCACAAATGCAAATGTTCACTTAGTTAAGGATTCCAGGTGATTCCTGTGTGAAGTATAAACTGCACATATATGATTTATAAAACATAAAAGGAACCCATGGGAGAAACATACACAATTCACAAATAAATCTATAGCTGATGGTTATACACTCCCTGAGGCTGCAACACAACGCTTTTGTGTAAAGTAAACGCACTTGTATCCATGAGGCAGTGTTCCTGTGCGGCATATGTGACTGATTCACCAAATGAATCTGCATGCATAGATGTAAGAAGTGCATGTGTGCAAATTGTTCAGCATATGCCCAATCTACGCAGACCACATTTGTGGTTTAACATGCTGGAGAGGGGTGTACCTCAATTTTTATCATGATGTGGTTGAAGTGACGAAGGAGACAGTCAAGGCAAACAAGGGATGCATCTATAAATGCTGATGGAGCATGTTGCTTCTCCAAAATAATTCAACTATTATTCCCCTGATCCGACCTGGTACAAGTCAAATATGGTAGCTGAACACATATGTAGGAAGAAATTGTGTATTGTAGCATTTTTCCCTTAGGTATTTCATTTCCCCCATCTAAACATACACATTATTAAGCGTTTTCTTTTCTCCAATGTTCAGCATTACATGTTAAGCTACTCTCCTAAAGACTAAGAGAATTGTATGTTTTTGTGTGGAACTGGGATGTGTTTCCATATGCAAAGTGTGGAAGACTTGAATTAGATGATTTGTGAATAACCATTCAGTTGCAGTTGTGCACAGGTGTGGGCTAAAATTGAATCAATTCGTTTTTCCACCAGAACCAATATTTTTTTAGAACTATACATGAAGCTTGGCATAGCAGACAGAAATTGCATAGACTGCCATCCTATCATTCCATTAATGTATGTAAATATGTCCTATGTAGCACTCTTTAGATTAAAGGGCTATATACAAGAGACAAAACATTATTGTTCTATAGTTAATATAAAAACCTATTTTGAAAGACCTTTCACAAAATTCTGTTGAAAGTAACTTTTGACTCACTACATGGATTTGGTTGACATTTTCAAAAGGACATTGTTTGCAGGAGCCCGTCCAACCTGATAATCATGCATATAGTTTTTTAAACAGTTCATAAATTAAGAAAACAAAACATTTGTTTTCTGACTCATCCCATATATTTTCCCACAGAGATAAACATGCTTCTATTGGACACCCATTGTGCAAAAAACACTTGATAGATCTGCACCAAATACAAAACAAGATGGGTACAAAGCATCACAGATATTCCTTTTTGTGGTTTCATGTACATGTGTCAAGAATTTTAATATAATTTGATGGAGAATGGGGTGCCTCTATTCCCCAAAAATCTGTCAATAACAATCGGCTTCAATCAGCACAGGTAAGTATTCAAAGTTATTCATTCACTATCCTCTCCCGTCACTGATCAGGCTGGGATTACTCCTTCACTGTGATTCTTTATCCACTTTTTTCAACACTAAGAATGCATCCATCCATGATCAAATCACCTGTCCGACTTAAAGACTGGCAGGTATGACTCTGTTCCATCAGCGTCTGGTCATCTTTTCCTTCCTTCTCCTCTGAGGACATACTGCTGCCTACTGCCAAATTAAAATCTGCATCCCCACCTGATTCCATCCCACTGGTAATATGTAAAATTATTATGCCATCTATTGTGTTGTGGGTTGGGCAGGCAGTTAAACACTCTTGCCAATCAGGTGTCATTCCTCATGACCTTAAACAGGCATTGGTGATCCCTCTCCTAAAGAAGCCCTCACTTGACCCCTCTGTTCTGGCTAATTTCTGTGCTATTGCCCTACTACCTTTCCTCATAAAACTGCTACTTAATTTCTCTTCTCCTTAGTCTATTTCTTCATTCTTCTCATTTCTTTGACCCTTTTCAACCTGGTTTCTGCCCCAGCCGTGGCACCGAGATCGTGCTGTTATCTGCTGTAGATGACCTAGACTGTCTCTCCGATCAAAGTGGAGTGGGGGTACTGATATCATTAGACCTGTCTGCTGCCTTTGACACCATTGACCTCTCCATCTTGCTTGATCACCATGGCTGGTACTGTGGTAGGTGGGCAGGTGCTGCTCTGGTTTAAGTCTTTTTTGTCAGGTCATGTTCAATCTCTTTCACTTCTCCCTTTCTGTTCGTCTTCTCCTTTATCTTGTCAGGTCCCCCAGGGTGCTGCTTTGTCACCAGCCTTAATCAATGTGTACATCCAACCATTGGTGGAATCTCCTTTGCTACTTGTATGCTGATGACACCCAGATCATTATTCAGCTAGATTGTTCTCGGCCCAGTACACCAAGGATGCCTTGAGGCTGTGGGTTGTTGGATGAGCGATAAATGGTTAAAGTTGGATAGGGACAAGATCGAAGCCCTATTGTTGTGCTCTCCTTCTGGACCCCCTCTCTTGGATCTTTTCCTGCATCGCGTAGATGGTGAGGGATTTAGGTGTCAAGCTGTCATCCTTTCTTTCTCTTGAGGCACAAATAGTGTCTATCTGCCAATCTGGGCACTACAAATGTAAGGACTTTCACAAGGTGCTTGTCTTTATTCCACCGTAGCTGCATGCACCAGCAGTAGCTTCCTTGGTGCTTAGTGTAATCCACTATTGCAATTCCCTCTAACTAGCCCAGCCACTTTATCTGGTGTGCAGCCTCCAGATCTTGCAAAATGCAGCAGTTAGACTGGTAACACAGACTCCTTTTTCCATGCACATCTTTCCATCCTTGAGACAGCTGCATTGGCTCCCTGTCATACAAAGAGTGCAATTTAAATCTATGTGCGTAATACATTGAGCATTTTATGACATGGGCATAGAATATTTGTAGCTCAGATTTTGCCCTTATATACCTAATCGCCCCTTATGGTCTAAGGAGTCACTTACCATTTAGGTGCCTCGAGTTCGCTTACATGGGTGGGTGGCTGTGCTTTTTCTGTTACTGCAGCTAAGCTGTGGAACTCGCTTCAGCAGCCTCTAAGTGCTACTAAGGATCACCTTTCCTTCTGTCACCTCTTAAAGACTTTTTTGTTTAAACAATGTCACTCACTGCTTGTCTAACTCTGCCAACTGTTACAGTGCCAAGATGCCCTCAGGTGAACTCTGCACTTTATAAAATGCTGATAAGATACAAAAAGATAAGGTAAGACATGGTGCATTGCTGCCTGGAGACTTTTCAGAAATAAAAATCACCATTGTTTTGGGCTTTGTGCAAGCATTTACTGCAGAAATGCAGCAGTAAGCCGAAAAAGAAAAAATGCTTAAATGAGATTTGGAGTCAGGAATGGGGTGGTTTCACACAACCACAGATGTGGGAAGGATTGATGAGGACCACGTGTATAGTGAGAGTTTGAGGTGGGCTTTACAGGTCGTTTTGTGAAAGGATGTTTCTATCTTGCCTTAGCAATCTAACTGGATTCCTGCAGGCATACCATGAAAAAATTGTAAGAAAAAAAGTAATTGGAACCGATGAGTGAAAGAGTATAGGATACATATATGTAAAAACACAAACACACACACACACAAATACAATTACTGCAATAATGCAGTCACTGCCTATCTATCTATCTATCTATCTATCTATCTATCTATCTATCTATCTATCTATCTATCTATCTATCTATCTATCTATCTATCTATCTATCTCTATCTGTTATTTATATAGCACCCCATGCCCAAAGACCTCATAGTGCTGATAAGACTAACAGGCAGAAACACATAAAAAGAAGCAGCTATTAAAAACATATCAATTCTTATCAAAAAGGAAAGTCTTCAAGCTGTTTTTCATTTGGGCTGGAGACGAGATTGTTTGCAGGGAAGGCGATAATGCATTTCACAAAGTAGAAGCCCATGCGTCAAAACTGATACTACCAAACTTGTTTAGGGCAGGGCAAGAGCCATCCAGTAGAACATCTCTGTTCAAGCACAGCGTTCATCGAATAGGTGCTCTCTTACAGGAGTGCTGAGGTACCAGGGGTAATTACCTGACAATCACTTGTTTACAAGAGTAAGGACTTTTTGCCACACTCTCTGCTCCACTGGAAGCCAATGAAGCTTTTGACGTGCCTCTGAAACCTGAGCTTGCTTCCCAAGACCACTGATTGCATTTACAGCCCCATTTGGATTACTTGCAATGTTTTAATGTTTGACTATGAAGTACCAACCGATAAGCTGTTTAAGTAGAAAGGTGTTGCATTGATACTGGCAGAATCAGCTAACACCCTATTCTTCTCAGGTAAATAAGGGCGGATTTGCCATAACAATCTGGTCATGTACGAGCAGGATGAACTGAGGTACGCCACGTGTTCATTAGAGGTTAGCTGAGAGTCTAAATAGACTCCCAGCATTTTTAAATGCTGAGCAACAGATACGGCACCATGCACAACCATTAAATGGCTTAATTGAGGGTCCAGTTTCTTCAATTTAGCACCAGTTCTGATGATAAGCAGTTCAGTTTTGTAATTGTTTAATGCCAGGGAGTTTAGCACCATCCAAGACTGGATTTCCATATAGACATATTGGGCCTTATTACGAGTATGGAGGTAGCCATGCCAATTTTAATGGCATCGCTACCCCCATACTGGGTACTGGGTCCGGGTTCCTGGAATGGGGAAATACCGGGCCATTCTGACCTTGTAGGGCCTGGTATTTCCCCATTCAAGGAACCCGGACCTGGTACATCCCCATTCCCATTTGAGTCCCCATAGGGGGTTGCCTGGTTTTAGCAGACGTCCTTAGTGGCACCCGCCAGTAGACCTAGTAATGGGCTGGTAGAGGGATAAAGGGGACGACAGCTCTACCGGCACTGTTATCCCTCTACCACATTCCTTGTAATGAGGCCCATAGACTTGGATGATCATGGCAGCACCTTGAGAGTAATGCCCAGAAAGTCTGAGTAGGTCCTGAGTATCATCCACATAATTAGTGAACTGCACACTGAGACCATCAAATAGGTCATACAAAGACCTAATGTAAATATTAAACAACAAAGGAGAAAGATATGATCCCTGCAAAACACTGTAGGGGTGAGAGACAGAGGAAGACTGGCAGTCATTCTTGACTACATTAGCTTGCTGTGGTCCAGAAAAGGTTTGAACCATAATGCATCCTCATTGGAGCATTTGCCTATGCAGACAAGTCTTTTGATCAGTAAAGCATGGTCGACCATAGTGAGCACAGCTAAGATATCAAGCATCAGAAACAATGTAGTATGACCTTTGTCAACAATCTTAGCATTATTAGATTTCAAATCTAAGAGAGCGGTGTCAGTGCTACGCTGTGTGCGAAATCCAGTCTGACCTACTCCAAGAGTCTTATGTTGTTCAATAAAGTAATTATATTGACAATATGTAACTTTGTCAAGAATTTTTTACAGGAATGGGAAGTTGGTTATAGACCTAATATTTGCAGGAACAGTGGGATCAAAATGAACATTTTTAAGAGAGGAGAGATCCAGGCCTCTTTGAGACAATCTGGAACCTGGGCTTCAGAGAAAGACATATTGATGATTTCCTAACCCCTGACAGCAAGGGAACAAGAACATCTTTAAAAAAGAGCTGCCGGGAGAACATCACCTTGACATGAGGTGGGTTTTATAGTTTGTAGAATGTTTTGAACCTCACTCTCAGACAACAACTTCCTAAAAAGAAATGGGAGGTGATGTCTGCAGTAATTCTCCTTGAGTGGGCAATGGCTGAAGTACTACTACAGATCTTGAAGCAGCACTAATCAGTTTGCAATGGTTTCTTGATGACACCCAACTTTCCAGGCAACCTCATCCTGGATATTTTGACACCAGTTAGCATCATCTTTAAAACTGTATTTAGTTGTTTTTTTCTCAAGTTTACAAAGAATAGAGAAAGGTTCCGGTGAGTGGCAACATTTCTGTCATCAAAGTTTGCTTGCTTGCCTTTAAAGATAGTATTTTTGAATCTTTTTCCAACTGTCTTATAAGCCAACAGTTTAGAGTCACAAGGATTTTTCCTACAACTCCGCTCAGAGGCATGTTTGTTTTTCCTGAATAATATCACTTTGGTATTAAGCACGTCATTTTTCTAAAATTTACATTTCTGAATTTGGAATGCAGGGGAGTCAAGTCATCAAATGCTGCGCTAGTAGTAAATCTGAAATGCCTTCTAAGATTTTCAAGTGTGGTATCAGTGGATAAATCAGCTATCTGAGGTAGCACAGATGAGGCAAAAGCCTTGGAGGTGACTTTCCAAGTATTTCTAATCATTTTTGATTTTTTTTTTGACCGTGGGCATAGAAAAGACAAAGGGCAGGGTAAAAAGAGTCTAAAAGAAATACAATGATGGTCGGACCACAGAAAATCTTCCAATGTCAAGGAAATCTGTCTTAACATTTTGCTTAAATCCGATGGCCTCTAATGAATTATATCCATCCTGTGTGGCAACAAGGATGGAGTGGGTAGCAGAGTCCTGTAGCCAGGTCTCTGTGACAGCAAGCAGGACCAATTGCGAATTCAGTATGTAATCAGCAAGCTCAGCTGCATGACAAACAAGAGATCATTTGCTCAAGAGAACGACTTTCTGCGACAAAGAAGCAATCAACAAAGAGCTAAAATCAATCTGATCATCAAGTGCTGCAATCAGTGTTTCAAGTGATTGACCCAAGCAAGTAGACAGCCAACTTCCCTTCCGTGAATTGGACGGACAGGTCGCTAATTGGATAGTTGCCAAATCCATAGTAGACTCTGAAATATTAGGAGGAGGTGTCTCAACAGAGGAAATAAGAGGATAGGATGCCAAGGAGCGAAAAGGTGCCATAAAAAAGGTTACTGGGAGGGAATAAAAGGATTCCCTAGCAATGATAAATTAGACAATGAAACAGTAGAACCAATCTTAAACTGGTCTGATGGTCTATCAAAGGTATGCTGGGTATTAATCTGCTCATGGTATTTATTCGAATAGATAACTGAAGTTACCTCAAAATCCATAGATACGTATTGTGCAATGATATCTGTCTGCTTGCAGCAATTCCTATCAAGGGAAGCCAGTATCACATTTTTCGAATGATGCATGTTAGAAACCACAAAGATGATGGAATCAGGTGGTAGGGGACAAGTAAGGATAACAGAACCAACTCACCTCAGCGAGCTTGCCAAAGAAACACTAAATTCAGCTTACACGTAACACTCCCCCGGCACGTGCCACACGCGCCAGCCCTCAAGTGCCTGTTTATGGAATTAAGTACTCAGGGGGTGGCTGGGGAATGTAGTTCAAGGACACAAAGCATACAAACACAAACACATAGATACGATTGAAACTTTGGTTATCTGTACAAAACACTACCTAAAATGTAAGATAATTAAGAGCAAAAAAGCACATAAAAAGCTATTTTAGAACTAAACCTTAAAAACAGTCAAATAGTTGTAAATATTTCTAAAATACGTGGCAGCAGAACACAATACAGATGGAGCTGTTTTGTGGAAACCAGTGGCACGATTGATGAGTACCCTATTCTTCAATTAAAGGAGCAGTACACAACATCTTGTATTGTAAAATATGTTGAGGTGCTCTTACAATCAAAAATGTATTTTTAGGCCTATGTAAACTATTTGTACAAGAAATAGTAATATTATTGTGTTCATTGGGCATTTCAAAATACAATATTTGTTTACGGAATAAACATTAGTGCAAAGGAAGTCTACAGGCTGAAAAATTTTACATTGATGTCTGTTTTCTGAGAAATGTTAAGAAAACCCAATGGACTAAGAGAAATGGCAATTTTAATGTGACTAAAACTCACAAAAAACATAAAAAATTTTGGTGAAATAATCAAGATCAAAGATTTGTCGCGTCAAATGGTAAGTTTACACACACACAACATGTAACGTTTTCACTATAAAGCAGTGCACACATTAACTAAAATAGATATTTTTCCCTGCATCCTGGCCAATTAGAACACATTAGAGTATTTCAGTTGTGAAATAATCTCATTTTAAAATCCCCATCAGCTGTGCCCACACTTTCTTTACGTGACTAATCAAGCAGAGTTGATTAGTCATTAGCACACTTGGTGGGGAGCCAGCTGTTGGCCGGTCCCCCCACCTGCCATCTTCCCCCCACTGACCCCGCATTTCTTTGCACACCCCCAATTCCCACTTGCATGATTGATGCAGCAGTGGAACGTGCCGCCGCAGCTGCTGCAGCCTCGGACCCCACTATGGTTGACCGCCATGGAAATGGAAGAGGGGCTCCATACAGAGTCCCACCTTTCTATTTCATGGCCGCCATGTTTGTGTAGTATGTTCTCTCCGTAACCGGGACACCACGAGAAAGAACATTCTTAGCATTTAAAATAAAAATAAAACATTAGCACCCGTGTGGCGAACTACACGGGTGCTAATGGTGATATGCCCCTCAGTGGCGGGCCAAGCATGTACGTAACAGCCCACCACCCTCATTAAGGGACTCTTGCAGCCCTAAGGGCCTTAACTTGGGTAGTGGGCTGTTACCTACAGGTTCAGCCCACCACCTCTGGACATATCGTCTCATTGTTACATTTGGAAAGGCCTGAGTGAATTGGACTCTCTATGGGCCTGATTTTCAAAAGTTGTTTTCAATGGCAAAATCCCATTAGAAAACACTTTGTAGATCATGCCCTATGTCTTGTAATTAACATGAAGGGCATCCTAATTTTATTTAGCTAGCTGATTTGAATTCCACCGTTTCATAACAATTTAAGAAAGTCAAACTATTAGCATATTTGGAGAGAATTACATATGAATTTAGAAATACATGCATCCCAAACTGTGAATTCTACCTTGTTTGTGTTTAATGAAATCAATCTTTAATTATGTCTGTATGAACCTTCCACTTTTTACGTCAGCTAGCAATGGAATGCATGCAGGAGGGACGACATGTGCAATTACACAATGTGACATATATTGAGAAAAGCCTCATTTTGACAAATGACACTAATAAACATCCAGTGCTTTTCTCTCATTGGCCTGTAAATTGCTGGAATAAACAACAGATGCCATGCTATTCTTCTAGTTCAAACTCCAACACCAATATTGCAAACGACTTGGAGGAAATACTTCTTTTGGTTGTCAATTCGATTACAACATTGGAACGTTTCCCTCCCATAGGTTAACCTCCACTGATTAAAGTTTTCTTCCTTATAGAAACATCTCACAAATGCAAATGTTCACTTAGTTAAGGATTCCAGGTGATTCCTGTGTGAAGTATAAACTGCACATATATGATTTATAAAACATAAAAGGAACCCATGGGAGAAACATACATAATTCACAAATAAATCTATAGCTGATGGTTATACACTCCCTGAGGCTGCAACACAAAGCTTTTGTGTAAAGTAAATGCACTTGTATCCATGAGGCAGTTTTCCTGTGCGGCATATGTGACTGATTCACCAAATGAATCTGCATGCATAGATGTAAGAAGTGCATGTGTGCAAATTGTTCCGCATATGCCCAATCTACGCAGACCACATTTGTGGTTTAACATGCTGGAGAGGGGTGTACCTCAATTTTTATCATGATGTGGTTGAAGTGACGAAGGAGACAGTCAAGGCAAACAAGGGATGCATCTATAAATGCTGATGGAGCATGTTGCTTCTCCAAAATAATTCAACTATTATTCCCCTGATCCGACCTGGTACAAGTCAAATATGGTAGCTGAACACATATGTAGGAGGAAATTATGTATTGTAGCATTTTTCCCTTAGGTATTTCATTTCCCCCAGCTAAACATACACATTATTAAGCGTTTTCTTTTCTCCAATGTTCAGCATTACATGTTAAGCTACTCTCCTAAAGACTAGGGAATTGTATGTTTTTGTGTGGAACTGGGATGTGTTTCCATATGCAAAGTGTGGAAGACTTGAATTAGATGATTTGTGAATAACCATTCAGTTGCAGTTGTGCACAGGTGTGGGCTGAAATTGAATCAATTCGTTTTTCCACCAGAACCAATATTTTTTTAGAACTATACATGAAGCTTGGCATAGCAGACAGAAATTGCATAGACTGCCACCCTATCATTCCATTAATGTATGTAAATATGTCCTATGTAACACTCTTTAGATTAAAGGGCTATATACAAGAGACAAAACATTATTGTTCTATAGTTAATACAAAAACCTATTTCGAAAGACCTTTCACAAAATTCTGTTGAAAGTAACTTTTGACTCACTACATGGATTTGGTTGACATTTTCAAAAGGACATTGTTTGCATGAGCCCGTCCAAGCTGATAATCATGCATATAGTTTTTTAAACAGTTCATAAATTAAGAAAACAAAACATTTGTTTTCTGACTCATCCCATATATTTTCCCACAGAGTTAAACATGCTTCTATTGGACACCCATTGTGCAAAAAAACACTTGATAGATCTGCACCAAATACAAAACAAGATGGGTACAAAGCATCACAGATATTCCTTTTTTTGGTTTCATGTACATGTGTCAAGAATTTTAATATAATTTGATGGAGAATGGGGTGCCTCTGTTCCCCAAAAATCTGTCAATAACAATCGGCTTCAATCAGCACAGGTAACTATTCAAAGTTATTCATTCACTATCCTCTCCCGTGACTGATCAGGCTGGGATTACTCCTTCTCTGTGATTCTTTATCCACTTTTTTCAACACTAAGAATGCATCCATCCATGATCAAATTGCCTGTCCGACTTAAAGACTGGCAGGTATGACTCTGTTCCATCAGCATCTGGTCATCTTTCCCTTCCTTCTCCTCTGAGGACATACTGCTGCCTACTGCCAAATTAAAATCTGCATCCCCACCCGATTCCATCCCACTGGTAATATGTAAAGGTATTATGCCATCTATTGTGTTGTGGGTTGGGCAGGCAGTTAAACACTCTTGCCAATCAGGTGTCATTCCTCATGACCTTAAACAGGCATTGGTGATCCCTCTCCTAAAGAAGCCCTCACTTGACCCCTCTGTTCTGGCTAATTTCTGTGCTATTTCCCTACTACCTTTCCTCATAAAACTGCTACTTAATTTCTCTTCTCCTTAGTTTATTTCTTCATTCTTCTCATTTCTTTGACCCTTTTCAATCTGGTTTCTGCCCCAGCCGTGGCACCGAGATCGTGCTGTTATCTGCTGTAGATTACCTAGACTGTCTCTCCGATCAAAGTGGAGTGGGGTACTGATATCATTAGACCTGTCTGCTGCCTTTGACACCATTGACCACTCCATCTTGCTTGATCACCATGGCTGGTACTGTGGTAGGTGGGCAGGTGCTGCTCTGGTTTAAGTCTTTTTTGTCAGGTCATGTTTAATCTCTTTCACTTCTCCCTTTCTGTTCTTCTTCTCCTTTATCTTGTCAGGTCCCCCAGGGTGCTGCTTTGTCACCAACCTTAATCAATGTGTACATCCAACCATTGGTGGAATCTCCTTTGCTACTTGTATGCTGATGACACCCAGATCATTATTCAGCTAGATTGTTCTCGGCCCAGTACACCAAGGATGCCTTGAGGCTGTGGGTTGTTGGATGAGCGATAAATGGTTAAAGTTGGATGGGGACAAGATCGAAGCCCTATTGTTGTGCTCTCCTTCTGGACCCCCTCTCTTGGATCTTTTCCTGCATCGCGTAGATGGTGAGGGATTTAGGTGTCAAGCTGTCATCCTTTCTTTCTCTTGAGGCACAAATAGTGTCTATCTGCCAATCTGGGCACTACAAATTTAAGGACTTTCACAAGGTGCTTGTCTTTATTCCACCGCAGCTGCATGCACCAGCAGTAGCTTCCTTGGTGCTTAGTGTAATCCACTATTGCAATTCCCTCTAACTAGCCCAGCCACTTTATCTGGTGTGCAGCCTCCAGATCTTGCAAAATGCAGCAGTTAGACTGGTAACACAGACTCCTTTTTCCATGCACATCTCTCCAGCCTTGAGACAGCTGCATTGGCTCCCTGTCATCCAAAGAGTGCAATTTAAATCTATGTGCGTAATACATTGAGCATATTATGACATGGGCACAGAATATTTGTAGCTCAGATTTTGCCCTTATATACCTAATCGCCCCTTATGGTCTAAGGAGTCACTTACCATTTAAGTGCCTCGAGTTCGCTTACATGGGTTGGTGGCTGTGCTTTTTCTGTTACTGCAGCTAAACTGTGGAACTCGCTTCAGCAGCCTCTAAGTGCTACTAAGGAGCACCTTTCCTTCTGTCGCCTCTTAAAGACTTTTTTGTTTAAACAATGTCACTCACTGCTTGTCTAACTCTGCCAACTGTTACAGTGCCAAGATGCCCTCGGGTGAACTCTGCACTTTATAAAATGCTGATAAGATACAATAATATAAGGTAAGACATGGTGCATTGCTCCCTGGAGACTTTTCAGAAATAAAAATCACCATTGTTTTGGGCTCTGTGCAAGCATTTACTGCAGAAATGCAGCAGTAAGCCAAAAAAGAAAAAATGCTCAAATGAGATTTGGAGTCAGGAAAGGGGTGGTTTCACACTAGCACAGATGTGGGAAGGATTGATGAGGACCACGTGTATAGTGAGAGTTTGAGGTGGGCTTTACAGGTCGTTTTGTGAAAGGATGTTTCTATCTTGCCTTAGCAATCTAACTGGATTCCTGCAGGCTTACCATGAAAAAATTGTAAGAAAAAAAGTAATTGGAACCGATGAGTGAAAGAGTATAGGATACATATATGTAAAAACACAAACACACACACACACAAATACAATATCTATCTATCTATCTATCTATCTATCTATCTATCTATCTATCTATCTATCTATCTATCTATCTATCTATCTATCTATCTATCTATCTATCTCTATAGCACCCCATGCCCAAAGACCTCATAGTGCTGATAAGACTAACAGGCAGAAACACATAAAAAGAAGCAGCTATTCAAAAACATATCAATTCTTATCAAAAAGGAAAGTCTTCAAGCTGTTTTTCATTTGGGCTGGAGACGAGATTGTTTGCAGGGAAGGCGATAATGCATTTCACAAAGTAGAAGCCCATGCGTCAAAACTGATACTACCAAACTTGTTTAGGGCAGGGCAAGAGCCATCCAGTAGAACATCTCTGTTCAAGCACAGCGTTCATCGAATAGGTGCTCTCTTACAGGAGTGCTGAGGTACCAGGGGTAATTACCTGACAATCACTTGTTTACAAGAGTAAGCACTTTTTGCCACACTCTCTGCTCCACTGGAAGCCAATGAAGCTTTTGACGTGCCTCTGAAACCTGAGCTTGCTTCCCAAGACCACTGATTGCATTTACAGCCCCATTTGGATTACTTGCAATGTTTTAATGTTTGACTATGAAGTACCAACCGATAAGCTGTTTAAGTAGAAAGGTGTTGCATTGATGGTGGCAGAATCAGCGAACACCCTATTCTTCTCAGGTAAATAAGGGCGGATTTGCCATAACAATCTGGTCATGTACGAGCAGGATGAACTGAGGTACGCCACGTGTTCATTAGAGGTTAGCTGAGAGTCTAAATAGACTCCCAGCATTTTTAAATGCTGAGCAACAGATACGGCACCATGCACAACCATTAAATGGCTTAATTGAGGGTCCAGTTTCTTCAATTTAGCACCAGTTCTGATGATAAGCAGTTCAGTTTTGTAATTGTTTAATGCTAGGGAGTTTAGCACCATCCAAGACTGGATTGCCATATAGACATATTGGGCCTTATTACGAGTATGGCACTTTTAATGGCATCGCTACCCCCATACTGGGTACTGGGTCCGGGTTCCTGGAATGGGGAAATACCGGGCCATTCTGACCTTGTAGGGCCTGGTATTTCCCCATTCAAGGAACCCGGACCTGGTACATCCCCATTCCCATTTGAGTCCCCATAGGGGGTTGCCTGGTTTTAGCAGACGTCCTTAGTGACACCAGCCAGTAGACCTCGTAATGGGCTGGTAGAGGGATAAAGGGGACGACAGCTCTACCGGCACTGTTATCCCTCTACCACATTCCTTGTAATGAGGCCCATAGACTTGGATGATCATGGCAGCACCTTGAGAGTAATCCCCAGAAAGTCTGAGTAGGTCCTGAGTATCATCCACATAATTAGTGAACTGCACACTGAGACCATCAAATAGGTCATACAAAGACCTAATGTAAATATTAAACAACAAAGGAGAAAGATATGATCCCTGCAAAACACTGTAGGGGTGAGAGACAGAGGAAGACTGGCAGTCATTCTTGACTACATTAGCTTGCTGTGGTCCAGAAAAGGTTTGAACCATAATGCATCCTCATTGGAGCATTTGCCTATGCAGACAAGTCTTTTGATCAGTAAAGCATGGTCGACCATAGTGAGCACAGCTGAGATATCAAGCATCAGAAACAATGTAGTATGACCTTTGTCAACAATCTTAGCATTATTAGATTTCAAATCTAAGAGAGCGGTGTCAGTGCTATGCTGTGTGCGAAATCCAGTCTGACCTACTCCAAGAGTCTTATGTTGTTCAATAAAGTAATTATATTGACAATATGTAACTTTGTCAAGAATTTTTAACAGGAATGGGAAGTTGGTTATAGACCTAATATTTGCAGGAATAGTGGGATCAAAATGTACATTTTTAAGAGAGGAGAGATCCAGGCCTCTTTGAGACAATCTGGAACCTGGGCTTCAGAGAAAGACATATTGATGATTTCCTAACCCCTGATAGCAAGGGAACAAGAACATCTTTAAAAAAGAGCTGCCGGGAGAACATCACCTTGACATGAGGTGGGTTTTATAGTTTGTAGAATGTTTTGAACCTCACTCTCAGACAACAACTTCCTAAAAAGAAATGGGAGGTGATGGCTGCAGTAATTCTCCCTGAGTGGGCAATGGCTGAAGTACTACTACAGATCTCTGAAGCAGCACTAATCAGTTTGCAATGGTTTCTTGATGACACCCAACTTTCCAGGCAACCTCATCCTGGATATTTTGACACCAGTTATCATCATCTTTAAAACTGTAGTTAGTTGTTTTTTCCCCAAGTTTACAAAGAATAGAGAAAGGTTCCGGTGAGTGGCAACATTTCTGTCATCAAAGTTTGCTTGCTTGCCTTTAAAGATAGTATTTTTGAATCTGTTTCCAACTGTCTTATAAGCCAACAGTTTATAGTCACAAGGATTTTTCCTACAACTCCGCTCAGAGGCATGTTTGTTTTTCCTGAATAATATCACTTTGGTATTAAGCACGTCATTTTTCTTAAATTTACATTTCTGAATGTGGAATGCAGGGGAGTCAAGTCATCAAATGCTGCGCTAGTAGTAAATCTGAAATGCCTTCTAAGATTTTCAAGTGTGGTATCAGTGGATAAATCAGCTATCTGTGGTAGCACAGATGAGGCAAAAGCCTTGGAGGTGACTTTCCAAGTATTTCTAATCATTTTTGATTTTTTTTTGCCCGTAGACATAGAAAAGACAAAGGGCAGGGTAAAAAGAGTCTAAAAGAAATACAATGATGGTCGGACCACAGAAAATCTTCCACATTTACAGGTGAAATATTGATGTTCCTAGTTAGGTTCCATTTAAGAATATTGGCCCCAATATGGGTGGCTGTCTTAACATTTTGCTTAAATCCGATGGCCTCTAATGAATTATATCCATCCGGTGTGGCAACAAGGATGGAGTGGGTGGCAGAGTCCTGTAGCCAGGTCTCTGTGACAGCAAGCAGGACCAATTGCGAATTCAGTATGTAATCAGCAAGCTCAGCTGCATGACAAACAAGAGATCATTTGCTCAAGAGAACGACTTTCTGCGACAAAGAAGCAATCAACAAAGAGCTAAAATCAATCTGATCATCAAGTGCTGCAATCGGTGTTTCAAGTGATTGACCCAAGCAAGTAGACAGCCAACTTCCCTCCCGTGAATTGGACGGACAGGTCGCTAATTGGATAGTTGCCAAATCCATAGTAGACTCTGAAATATTAGGAGGAGGTGTCTCAACAGAGGAAATAAGAGGATAGGATGCCAAGGAGCGAAAAGGTGCCATAGAAAAAGGTTACTGGGAGGGAATAAAAGGATTCCCTAGCAATGATAAATTAGACAATGAAACAGTAGAACCAATCTTAAACTGGTCTGATGGTCTATCAAAGGTATGCTGGGTATTAATCTGCTCATGGTATTTATTCGAATAGATAACTGAAGTTACCTCAAAATCCATAGATACGTATTGTGCAATGATATCTGTCTGCTTGCAGCAATTCCTATCAAGGGAAGCCAGTATCACATTTTTCGAATGATGCATGTTAGAAACCACAAAGATGATGGAATCAGGTGGTAGGGGACAAGTAAGGATAACAGAACCAACTCACCTCAGCAAGCTTGCCAAAGAAAGACTAAATTCAGCTTACACATAACACTCCCCCGGCACGTGCCACACGCGCCAGCCCTCAAGTGCCTGTTTATGGAATTAAGTACTCGGGGGGCGGCTGGGGAATGTAGTTCAAGGACACAAAGCATACAAACACAAACACATAATAATCATACATTAATAGATACGATTGAAACTTTGGTTATCTGTACAAAACACTACCTAAAATTTAAGATAATTAATAGCAAAAAAGCACATAAAAAGCTATTTTAGAACTGAACCTTAAAAACAGTTAAATAGTTCTAAATATTTCTAAAATACGTGGCAGCAGAACACAATACAGATGGAGCTGTTTTGTGGAAACCAGTGGCACGATTGATGAGTACCCTATTCTTCAATTAAAGGAGCAGTACACAACATCTTGTATTGTAAAATATGTTGAGGTGCACTTACAATCAAAAATGTATTTTTAGGCCTATGTAAACTATTTGTACAAGAAATAGTAATATTATTGTGTTCATTGGGCATTTCAAAATACAATATTTGTTTACGGAATAAACATTAGTGCAAAGGAAGTCTACAGGCTGAAAAATTTTACATTGATGTCTGTTTTCTGAGAAATGTTAAGAAAAGCCAATGGACTAAGAGAAATGGCAATTTTAATGTGACTAAAACTCACAAAAAACATAAAAAATTTTGGTGAAATAATCAAGATCAAAGAATTGTCGCGCCAAATGGTAAGTTTACACACACACAACATGTAACGTTTTCACTATAAAGCAGTGCACACATTAACTAAAATAGATATTTTTCCCTGCATCCCCGCCAATTAGAACACATTAGAGTATTTCAGTTGTGAAATAATCTCATTTTAAAATCCCCATCAGCTGTGCCCACACTTTCTTTACGTGACTAATCAAGCAGAGTTGATTAGTCATTAGCACACTTGGTGGGGAGCCAGCCAAGCAGGATGATCAGAACGTGGGCTGACACTGCCAAGCCACCTGTTGGCCGGTCCCCCCACCTGCCATCTTCCCCCCACTGACCCTGCATTTCTTTGCACACCCCCAATTCCCACTTGCATGATTGATGCAGCAGTGGAACGCGCCGCCGCAGCTGCTGCAGCCTCGGACCCCACTATGGTTGACCGCCATGGAAATGGAAGAGGGGCTCCATACAGAGTCCCACCTTTCTATTTCATGGCCGCCATGTTTGTGTAGTATGTTCTCTCCGTAAACGGGACACCGCGAGAAAGAACATTCTTAACATTTAAAATAAAAATAAAACATTAACACCCGTGTGGCGAACTACACGGGTGCTAATGGTGATATGCCCCTCAGTGGCGGGCCAAGCATGTACGTAACAGCCCACCACCCTCATTAAGGGACTCTTGCAGCCCTAAGGGCCTTAACTTGGGTAGTGGGCTGTTACCTACAGGTTCAGCCCACCACCTCTGGACATATCGTCTCGTTGTTACATTTGGAAAGGCCTGAGTGAATTGGACTCTCTATGGGCCTGATTTTCAAAAGTTGTTTTCAATGGCAAAATCCCATTAGAAAACGCTTTGTAGATCATGCCCTATGTCTTGTAATTAACATGAAGGGCATCCTAATTTTATTTAGCTAGCTGATTTGAATTCCACCGGTTCATAACAATTTAAGAAAGTCAAACTATTATCATATTTGGAGAGAATTACATATGAATTTAGAAATACATGCATCCCAAACTGTGAATGCTACCTTGTTTGTGTTTAATGAAATCAATGTTTAATTATGTCTGTATGAACCTTCCACTTTTTACGTCAGCTAGCAATGGAATGCATGCAGGAGGGACGACATGTGCAATTACACAACGTGACATATATTGAGAAAAGCCTCATTTTGACAAATGACACTAATAAACATCCAGTGCTTTTCTCTCATTGGCCTGTAAATTGCTGGATGACACAACATATGCCATGCTATTCTTCTAGTTCAAACTCCAACACCAATATTGCAAACGTCTTGGAGGAAATACTTCTTTTGGTTGTCAATTCTATTACAACATTGGAACGTTTCCCTCCCATAGGTTAACCTCCACTGATTAAAGTTTTCTTCCTTATAGAAACATCTCACAAATGCAAATGTTCACTTAGTTAAGGATTCCAGGTGATTCCTTTGTGAAGTATAAACTGCACATATATGATTTATAAAACATAAAAGGAACCCATGGAAGAAACATACATAATTCACAAATAAATCTATAGCTGATGGTTATACACTCCCTGAGGCTGCAACACAAAGCTTTTGTGTAAAGTAAATGCACTTGTATCCATGAGGCAGTTTTCCTGTGCGGCATATGTGACTGATTCACCAAATGAATCTGCATGCATAGATGTAAGAAGTGCATGTGTGCAAATTGTTCCGCATATGCCCAATCTACGCAGACCACATTTGTGGTTTAACATGCTGGAGAGGGGTGTACCTCAATTTTTATCATGATGTGGTTGAAGTGACGAAGGAGACAGTCAAGGCAAACAAGGGATGCATCTATAAATGCTGATGGAGCATGTTGCTTCTCCAAAATAATTCAACTATTATTCCCCTGATCCGACCTGGTACAAGTCAAATATGGTAGCTGAACACATATGTAGGAAGAAATTATGTATTGTAGCATTTTTCCCTTAGGTATTTCATTTCCCCCATCTAAACATACACATTATTAAGCGTTTTCTTTTCTCCAATGTTCAGCATTACATGTTAAGCTACTCTCCTAAAGACTAGGGAATTGTATGTTTTTGTGTGGAACTGGGATGTGTTTCCATATGCAAAGTGTGGAAGACTTGAATTAGATGATTTGTGAATAACCATTCAGTTGCAGTTGTGCACAGGTGTGGGCTGAAATTGAATCAATTCGTTTTTCCACCAGAACCAATATTTTTTTAGAACTATACATGAAGCTTGGCATAGCAGACAGAAATTGCATAGACTGCCACCCTATCATTCCATTAATGTATGTAAATATGTCCTATGTAACACTCTTTAGATTAAAGGGCTATATACAAGAGACAAAACATTATTGTTCTATAGTTAATATAAAAACCTATTTCGAAAGACCTTTCACAAAATTCTGTTGAAAGTAACTTTTGACTCACTACATGGATTTGGTTGACATTTTCAAAAGGACATTGTTTGCAGGAGCCCGTCCAAGCTGATAATCATGCATATAGTTTTTTAAACAGTTCATAAATTAAGAAAACATCCCATATATTTTCTCATCCCATATATTTTCCCACAGAGATAAACATGCTTCTATTGGACACCCATTGTGCAAAAAACACTTGATAGATCTGCACCAAATACAAAACAAGATGGGTACAAAGCATCACAGATATTCCTTTTTTTGGTTTCATGTACATGTGTCAAGAATTTTAATATAATTTGATGGAGAATGGGGTGCCTCTGTTCCCCAAAAATCTGTCAATAACAATCGGCTTCAATCAGCACAGGTAACTATTCAAAGTTATTCATTCACTATCCTCTCCCGTGACTGATCAGGCTATGATTACTCCTTCTCTGTGATTCTTTATCCACTTTTTTCAACACTAAGAATGCATCCATCCATGATCAAATTGCCTGTCCGACTTAAAGACTGGCAGGTATGACTCTATTCCATCAGCGTCTGGTCATCTTTCCCTTCCTTCTCCTCTGAGGACATACTGCTGCCTACTGCCAAATTAAAATCTGCATCCCCACCCGATTCCATCCCACTGGTAATATGTAAAGGTATTATGCCATCTATTGTGTTGTGGGTTGGGCAGGCAGTTAAACACTCTTGCCAATCAGGTGTCATTCCTCATGACCTTAAACAGGCATTGGTGATCCCTCTCCTAAAGAAGCCCTCACTTGACCCCTCTGTTCTGGCTAATTTCTGTGCTATTTCCCTACTACCTTTCCTCATAAAACTGCTACTTAATTTCTCTTCTCCTTAATCTATTTCTTCATTCTTCTCATTTCTTTGACCCTTTTCAATCTGGTTTCTGCCCCAGCCGTGGCACCGAGATCGTGCTGTTATCTGCTGTAGATGACCTAGACTGTCTCTCCGATCAAAGTGGAGAGGGGGTACTGATATCATTAGACCTGTCTGCTGCCTTTGACACCATTGACCACTCCATCTTGCTTGATCACCATGGCTGGTACTGTGGTAGGTGGGCAGGTGCTGCTCTGGTTTAAGTCTTTTTTGTCAGGTCATGTTCAATCTCTTTCACTTCTCCCTTTCTGTTCTTCTTCTCCTTTATCTTGTCAGGTCCCCCAGGGTGCTGCTTTGTCACCAACCTTAATCAATGTGTACATCCAACCATTGGTGGAATCTCCTTTGCTACTTGTATGCTGATGACACCCAGATCATTATTCAGCTAGATTGTTCTCGGCCCAGTACACCAAGGATGCCTTGAGGCTGTGGGTTGTTGGATGAGCGATAAATGGTTAAAGTTGGATGGGGACAGGATCGAAGCCCTATTGTTGTGCTCTCCTTCTGGACCCCCTCTCTTGGATCTTTTCCTGCATCGCGTAGATGGTGAGGGATTTAGGTGTCAAGCTGTCATCCTTTCTTTCTCTTGAGGCACAAATAGTGTCTATCTGCCAATCTGGGCACTACAAATGTAAGGACTTTCGCAAGGTGCTTGTCTTTATTCCACCGCAGCTGCATGCACCAGCAGTAGCTTCCTTGGTGCTTAGTGTAATCCACTATTGCAATTCCCTCTAACTAGCCCAGCCACTTTATCTGGTGTGCAGCCTCCAGATCTTTCAAAATGCAGCAGTTAGACTGGTAACACAGACTCCTTTTTCCATGCACATCTCTCCAGCCTTGAGACAGCTGCATTGGCTCCCTGTCATCCAAAGAGTGCAATTTAAATCTATGTGCGTAATACATTGAGCATTTTATGACATGGGCACAGAATATTTGTAGCTCAGATTTTGCCCTTATATACCTAATCGCCCCTTATGGTCTAAGGAGTTACTTACCATTTAAGTGCCTCGAGTTCGTGAAATGGGTGGGTGGCTGTGCTTTTTCTGTTACTGCAGCTAAGCTGTGGAACTCGCTTCAGCAGCCTGTAAGTGCTACTAAGGATCACCTTTCCTTCTGTCGCCTCTTAAAGACTTTTTTGTTTAAACAATGTCACTCACTGCTTGTCTAACTCTGCCAACTGTTACAGTGCCAACAACGGGCTCTATCTATCTATCTATCTATCTATCTATCTATCTATCTATCTATCTATCTATCTATCTATCTATCTATCTATCTATCTCTCTATCTATTTTCATTGAAAGAATTAGTTAAGAGAGAGTTAAGGTGAGCTGGTTTACCTTCCTTCAAATTCAATGGCTGTTGGACATGTCCCCCATGATGCCATTTTGTATGTCACTATACATCCCATCTGTGATATCATGCTCATGGGCTTTGAAGGGGAGTAGATGTCGAGTTAAGACAGTCATCACTTCCCACAACTTCTGAAATTCAATGTTATAACCCTCTCATAACTCAGGATTTTTCTGTGAATTACAAGTGTTTTGTTATGCTATATCTTCTTAGGGAACCCTAGCCATGGACTTCAGCTGTGGCCACTGTCCATGTTGCAACAATGATTTTCAAAAAGTAAATCCACTGCAAGTGTCCACTGCCAATGTAGGAGATCCTACCTCTCAGCAAGCTTTAAAGAGTATGGCTAAGCCCCAGGGGTCCATAGGCTATTAGCTACCCCGCCCCTTTTTGAAATGTTTGCAATAATTGAAGGCACCAACACGAAATAGCTTTTTGACAGCATCTTATATTCCCACCAAAATTATTTCTGGTAATCATTATCCCGATAATACTGTGTGATTCCCATGGTAAGGTAACATTTGCAGACTACCATGGTAACGGCAAAATGCTTCAAAATTAAAAGATCTTCCCTCTCCTCACTGGCACTCAAGATGTCTTCACTGCCTCTTTTCTAGTTCACCCCACTCCCCTTCCATGGATACATTACCACTGACTCTACCCCCTTTCACTCTCCGATTCCTGTGATCCATTTATTTTGGTTGGTATATTATGGCATTACTGTTGTAGTCTTGCAAGATTACCACAGACTTCCCCATTTAACCTGAAAATGTTCTCCCACAAGCGGGCTCTCCAGCCCAACCCAAACTCACACATTGTACATGTGCTCCTTTTGCCCCCTCCCCACGGGTAGCCTGATATTTGAGTTGAGTGAGAAATCATGTTTAGACTTTTAACCGTAAATAAATTAGGTGTGCTATGGAAAAATAATTTTGTTTCTTTTCCTTTCTTTCTGTAGTACCTATAGCCAACCTGTTCAGACAATATGGAATGTTTAAAATGTGTGTTCTCTTTTCCAATACCAATTAGTGAGCATAGTGTATACGGTTCTTTGCCGCTGATGAAGATCCCATATTATTAATCGGAATTGAAAAATGTCGGGCTTGTTCTTTGTATGCATTATTTTTCTTAACAATCCTCTCAATGCTGTATGAAGTGTGTTAACAGTGTTGGCGATTAATTGTTGCTCCCTCACACTTTATTGCTGTTAAATGATATGAAGTCGTATTCAAAAAGAAAAAAAAAATGTCTCTGTGGTTATCTTATTCGAATTGACATATGTTTTTTTCACAACTGCATACTTACTGATAGGGTGCTTTTGGATTTTGGCCTCCTGATATTAAAAGTCCCTTTCTCCTCCTCCAAATAACATTTTGGGCATTTCTTTTATTTTCAGCTTCCATCTGCATTGCTGTGAGAATCCCTAGCATTGAGCAAAAATGAAAACTAAAATGGTGACTTTTCATTTCTGAATAGTCTCTCAGATTCTCTGCTGCAAAGCACCATGGGAGATATATAAAAAAAATTGGGAACATGGGACACCCCCTTCTACTTATAACATTTAAAAAACTACTGGACAATACACCCAAAACAAGCAAAAGGCACATCTGTGGCACTTTGTGCCCAGCTTGTATCTTATTTGGTACATATCTGTTCAGTGGCTTTCAATGGGACAAGACCAAAAACAGCTTGGTTTGCATTTTTAATAACTTTTCCATCTTTTAACTAGTTTTCCCTAACATGTTCCAGTCTGGGTGGTGGGGAATGGTGGTGAAGAATACACTTTTTTCGTGAAAATGTCACCCAATTCTGTCTGGCAAAAAAGGTTAGCAGTTGAATATATAGACCTATTAGCACAGGTAGCAGTCCTAAATTATGATTTGGGATAGTGGGCCAAGTAAAAGTGTATACATCTCATAAATTATCCTTCTCCACCGTTGTCAGTGAATCCTAAAAACATCTCTTGTTTTTTTTTCTTTTTACACTTGTGGAATTTGCATGTCTGTTGCAAACTCTCTGCCAGTTGCTGCACATGTACCCGACAGACATATAGGCCCTGATTCGTGGATTATTTGCACTGAAAGAAATGGGATTTGTGCGCCATTCTGCCTGCAAATCCCTGTTTAACAAATGGGGATTTGTGGGCAGAATGGCGCACAAATCCCGTTTTTTTTTTCAGCGCAAATAATCCATGAATCAGGGTGATTTTCTATGATACATTGTGATCTGATCATATTTATCTTAAATGTAAACATTTTTAAAGGAAGACCGAGTTTGCAGCTGCACAACACATTTGAACAACAGGAAGGAAGGAAAGATCAGGCACAACACATTTGTTTTGGAAGCAAGACAAAGCAGCGCAACGCAGGTTTGAATCCCGCCTTTAGAAACCACTTGTTGGTATTAAGTATGTTATAAAAGAACAATTATAAAATAAGAATTATAAAGGAACACCAAAGAAATTTTGCTGGAATTGCTTAAACCAACCCTTCTTAATCTCTGAGTATACCTCTGTGTGATAATTACATTTTTATTAGCACATCTGTCCCATTACAAAATACATACATTTACACACAAACACAGAAAACTAAAAACTATGAATAATGAAAGATGGGAGCACATAAAAGATGCAAATAGATTGAGGGGGCTCTCACTGACAAGCCTTTTAAGTTAGAAAAAAAAGCATCAGAGGGATAATGTGTTACCAGAGCGCAAGAACAGTACACAGTTGGCAGATGCATTTCCCAGGCTCACAGTAATTTCTTTGGAGGTCAGAAACAGACTGAACTGGATTTTACGCTGAGTAACAAAATCATGTGCCTTGGCACTTAGGGTAGCCAAGCTCGCACGCAGGTCTATGTAAATACTCTTACTTATCAAGTTAGTACATTGCCCTGTGCATGCAGATTGCAGATTGAGCATCTATTTTCTCTTCGGACTATTTTATGGTCAGATTCAAGGGTTCACCATCCTCTGCTTCAACAAGTACCCTTACTTCAACATAAGGGTCTGGAACATGAGACTCTCTAGATGTTTTCAACTACGATTCCCATAACCCATTGCCCTTGACTATGCTGGGTAGGCTGATGGGAGCTGTAGTTCATAACATCTGGGGAACCAATGTTGGCAAACACCAGCTCTAAAAAGAAACATATACAAAACAAAGACAGCAAAGAAAATATAGTCACATAACTCACTTGTCCTGACAAGGTGGAGGATGTTCAGTTCAAGAAGGTAGTCAGAATTCTGATCTGCCAAGTGAGAGTACACGTACTCCTAACGGTTATCTGCCTTAGCTATACAAACATGTGACTTCTAGATCAGTCAACTCACAATGCCCTTTAAAAGTTAAATCCACTAACAGAGAGACAATCAATTCTATGGAAATGTGTCTTGTAAGATTTGTTTGGACCAAACAATATTGTTTTTTTGTTGTATTGGTTAAAACAAAAAGGTTAACCTTTAACATCTTAAAAAATAAAAAAATAACAGCAATAAAACCATACAGAGCACAATTATCTTCTGAAACAAAAAACAAGAAAGAAAAGTACAAATAGCTATGAAAATCAATGTCTATGAAATGTTACAATCGCTACAACGACAGAAGACGTGGATCCAGACAGACAATAATTCCACATACATTCTGACCCAGTAATGGTGTACCTAAGAACATATTTTCTAAAAACTTCTCATGTTAAAACTTGTAACGCTGTACAATACAGCAGCAAGTGTTTCCCATTGCTCCCTATCCTGACAAAATCTACAGAAATACAACTCCTCATTAACCAAACCCTATTGAGCCAAAATCATTTTTTTGTGGAACCTCAGGAAAAGCTGGCGGACACACTTATCAGGATAAACTGACAAAACAGATGCCAATATTCCCTGTCTTTTATAGTCAACCCTCAAGTGACCCATTCAGGCATACTGTGGGAATTCATCCACATTATGGAACCAATCCCGATCGTAAAGTGCTCTTTTCACCTTGCACGGATTACCAATCAGTTCTGCAGGGTAACAGCCACATTTGGATATTAAGTCAGAGCATAGCTCCTCCAGTTCTCTGAGTGCCCCCAAACTCTGTTCCCGACACATTACTTTGAAATCTCCAAACAATGATTTTTCATTTGGTGCAAGGATTTTCTGATATAATGAGAGGTATGTATGCGGCCTGGTTTTCAATGAAATTAGACCCATATCATAGTGCATTATAGAATGCGGGTATGTGAAGAACCCTCCTCGAAATCAGGGCATCCAAAGACTACTAGTACTCAACTAGTGGCAGATCATACATTTCAATCCCATATAGGATCTTTGGCACAGTTTTCCCTTCATGAAACCAAATGGATGGCTAAAGGGAACATTTGAAATATCTTGAGTCATCAGCTAATTTCATTGCCCTTGCATGAAGCCAAGACCAAATATCCTTTTTGTTTTTTTATGAGATAAAGAAGAAGCCCAGATAAAGGAGGGAGTCAATCGTCTCCACTTGCTCAGCCCCAATACGCCACTTAAAAGGCACTTCTTTTTTTTAACAGGATAATTGCATCAATTTAGTCTAGGCAGTGTTAATTGTTAATGAATGATCCTTCACAAAGTTGGAAAAACCTTCTAGGAGATGCTGCAAGCCTATCGGCGTGCTGTCAAAAATGTAAAAATTATCCTCATAGGCTAGCCACAACAGACTTATGTTATGACGTTTAGGTGTTACCAGGGCCTTAGGTTGTAGATATTCTCCTAAGTCTGCCATATACAAGTTAAATAGGCAGGCAGCCAAGACACACCCCTGCCTAATAGCCCGAAAAGTAGGGATTGATTGAGACAACAGTTGCTGTTGATTTAAAGATACTAGAATGGTGAAGTGTTCATATAGGCCGACTATGAGCCTCAGAAGTCCGGGAGGCATGCCCCACTCCTGTAGTTTGTGCTAGAATAGGCCTAAATCGATGGTGTCAAATGCCCCTGTGGAATCCCCAGAGGCAAAATAAACCAGGTTTCTACCTTTCACACATGCTAGATTTTGAATGCATTTCTTTATCATACCATTAAGTGATATACTCATGTTCTTTCTGAACCCTATTTGCTACTTCATACATTCTCCCTGAACCGTTAGCCAGGGCTTCTAGATGCTGAAGAAGAATACAGGCACAAACTTTACTATCAGCGTCCAGAATTGCAATGGGCCAGATATTACATGGGTTCGATCAAGCGCCCCCTTGTAAATGAGTATTACATGGGCCTGTGCCCAAGTGGAGGAGAATTTCTCTGTCAGCAGCACATGAGAAAACAGAGTTGACAGCATGCAGGGGCAAATAATAGGACTCAACTTAAATAAAAAGTTTGATCATTTATTTGGGCCGGGAACCCGGGAAGTGCTAATGCCCTTAATTACCTCTAAAACAAACTCTGTGCTAACATTAATATCCAATTTACCATTACTTATTGAAGGAACAGACAGTTTCTCAGCAAAAGGCCTCTGAGGTAAGGCATATAGGGATTCAAAGTGACATGCCCAGTATTCCTCTGAAACAGCATTCACCAACCTACCCAATTTGTGAGTGTCTGTGTCATTAATTAGTGTCCAAAACGTCTGAGAGTTTTTATTATGGAGGGCTGTCAGCATAGCCTCTGCATCCAACTGATACAGACAAGCACGAGATGCATGCAGCCAGTTTTTAGAAGATTGACGTGCTCTCCTAAGAAGTTCACTTTTCTAAGAGGTTGTCAGAAGCCCATTATTTTGTATCCTCCTCAAATGCCACCTGAGCTATCTTTTCTTTAGGTCATGGTCTTTGCTATACGAATGACAATGGGCCTCCTTCCCAGTATGACGTTCTAGAAATCAGGGTGCCGATAGCAACATATTGGCACCCTTTCCACACCACCATACCACCAGACCTGACCTGCCAGGAAATCAGGCCCCTACTGGCATTGTTTTCACTGAAGCTCCGGCAACATTAGCTTCAGTGACCCCATTCCCATGGAGCCCCATGGCACTGTTCCACCGCCAACTGTGATATCCCGGTGGCACCGGATATTAGGCGGGAGAACCAGTGTTACAGGGTTGGAGGCAAGCCGCCGGCAGCACTGGCGGGATACCGCCAACCTCATAATGAGGCCCAATGTCTCCTAGACCAAGACCCAATATTATTTTTCTGCGGTAGTCTGGCCTCAATTGTGTCCTCCACAAAACATTCAAAGTTATCAATCGAGAACATGTCCCACTGCCATTTTCAGGACGTTAGGGTGATACATCTATTGAGAGACTCATTGACTCCCTTGGCCAAGGCAGGGGAACACGAAATACGGTTACCCTTACTATTCACAGTAGTTCCAATCTGTCCATTGAAATAGCAGTAAGGTGGGCCCCCTAATTATAAGATAGCAAAGTAAGCTGTTAAAAGTGAGTGATCACTTAGCTCTGTGCTCATTATTTCAAATCGCAAGCATTTCCATTGTAACCAACTTCCCACAAACATATAATCGATAGTAGAATTGGAGAGCCCATTAGTCCAAGCAGACTCTGACAGAATATCACCAGGCACAGTACTGTTCAGCAAAGTCAAGCCCAATCTGGTCAAACCTTCTCACCACTCTTTCCCATTTACCAACTTTGAGTCTTGCTGAGTAATGCCCTCCCAGTCATCAGACAACACAAGGCCACACATACATTAAAAATTCAAATCTCCTACCAAATAGCACATACCCTGCCCCCTGGGAGAACTATTAGACCATTCAGTAATTCATTCTGTTATAATAGCTCTTTAATCTGCCAAAGAGCACATTCCTTGATGCCAATGTACATTTATAATCAGGATTTTTAGCCCCTCCCTCCTATGAAGTACTATGGGTGTAGCCATAATCCCCAAGGAAATATCTAAATAAGCCAACACCATGACCTCCGAACATGCTCTCACCATGGTCAAGAGACTACCGTATGGTCACCCGTAATCTCCTTGTCGGGCTGCCTGAAAAGACATGATGTATCCATCTAAGGAGGGTGGGACCTTAGCCAAGATTCATGAATATTAATGATTGTGTGGGTCCTAAGTATTTGGCACAAATGAACATTATTAAATAAGTGGTTTTTCCCTCTGTGTTCAATGAGACCAGTGAGAGCCATCCAAGGCCATTTGGGCCTCAGCCCCGGACCTGCTGCTAGGTGGTCTAATTTGACACTGTGCCCCGCAGCCAAGCCAGTACCGATTTTTCTCTGACACAAAGATTTTCGTTTTTAATAACAAAACCTGCTTCTCAACAAAGATCACTCCCCCACTGGAGGTAGCTGACTTTAGGCTTTATCGTTGTCTCTTATCTCCCCCCACTGCCTCCCCCAATACTATCCTATCAGTAGAAGGGGCCAAGTCGAAACCCAACCTTCATAGGTTATCGCGTTCCTTCAAAAGAATATCAAAAACAATTTTAGAATTCATGTAAATCGCTGTCCCTCCTGTTCTACCATGTTCTATAAAACAATATCCTGTCCAGAACTTTAGAGTTAATATTAGTCAGTGCAGGAATCTCTCATAATAACAGTGGAACAAGTGTCTGGAATCAAACTTTCAATCAAAATCGTGAATGTGTTTGCTGTAAAAGGGTCTTCCTGCTGCTGCTTCTATGAGCTAAGAGTCCTTAGTCCACTTGGGCCCATCAGATGTCAAGGGTACCCTACCACCTGCTCCAAGTTTTTGCTCTGCAAAGGAGTAAGGGCCTCAAGATCAGGAAGATGGGTCCCCAGATTAGAAGCAGGAGATTCACTTTGAGTAGATGATTGTAGAAGGGTCTGTGATACTAACATCAGAGAGCCTCTAGTAGTAGTTGTAGCAGCTAAAGACCCACTCATATTGTTCTCCTTTGCCAGCAAGAGAAGGAGAGTGGCCTCCCCTTCCTGAATAGGCTTCGTAGAATTCACCACTGCCATTACAGAAAGGATTTTTTTTTATTGTGATCAGCAGGAACTGATGTACTATTTTGTGCCCTACTTCCCCCGCACAGACTAGAGAAATATCAATGTCTTGACTACTTGAACGTGGAGTCAAAAGAGCTGCTAGGGCTGCCGCAGCTAATCTAGTCACTGGATTAGACAATGCCAATTTTACTGGGAAAAGAGGTAGCGTAAACAGTCATGCACAACCTGTTTTTTTTAACTGGTTTTGAGGGCAGTTATTAGATGTTTTCCTCTGCACCACACCATTCCGTCTCCATGTAAAAGCCTTCCAAGATGCCAAAATCTGTACCGTTGCAGCCAAACTAGGGATTTTGTCTCTTGATTCCTCCATGGAGATTACATCTGAACTGTCTGTGGATGCAGAATGAGCATTAACTTGAAAGACTGATGCAATTGTCAGCCTTAGTGGGGGTTTACCCACACCTAGTGCAGGAAGGCTAAATGTCTCCGGAGTGGCCTGCATAACGAGACTTAAGGACTCCTAGTGAATACAAGGAGCTTTTGGTTTATCTCCCTGAGTTGAGGAATCGCCAATGGTGTGTGCATTCTCTCGGGACCACGTTCCCTTCAGACCACCTGGATACAGTCTTTGGAGGGTTTCCGCCTGTATCTTATTAGAGTCTGTTTGGCCTGGCTTACAAGCAAAAATAAATTGCTTGGCTCGAACATGCTGATTTACATGATCAAATTTCAGCAGTAATGACTCTAACAATAGTGTATTAGATTTAGTTTCTCGCCGTAGGCCCTCATATAGCGAGACCAGTATGCATAAGACTTGATTTATTTCAGCGAACAGACCCTCTCGGTCTTTCTTAGACCCCTCCTCCATTCTTCGTATCACTGCTGACAGGCATCTTTGGGGTAGGGGAGTCGGCACGGAGCCAGTGAAGATAAAAAAAAGTCCAACCTCGAGAGGAGGAGCCCATTTTAAGCAGGTAGATTGGACAGCAAGCTTAAATCTGCTGGAGTATCCTCCAGGCTTAAGTCAATAGGGCCACTATATGTAGTTGGCAGACAAGGTCGTAAATTCTGTAATTTTACAACTTCACCCGAGTCCCCATTTGCCCTATTGTTTACTTCCACGGATTTTGATAGTATTTCACCCAGCCCACCCGCTGCCTATAGTACTGTAGGCAAAGTGTTCCAGGGCTCCCGTGTTGGTGAAAAAATTATGTAATAAGGTGGTTTCTCTGTTTTTTACCCTGTGGAACTCTCGTCATAGAAACATAATGAGGTGCTCTTGAACAACCAGAGGGTGACCCTCACTTGGGTAAAGGGGAAGGCTCACGGCAGCTAACATTTCATCATTCATAATGGGTTGGGATGAAGATGACACCATTTTCACTCCACTTCTCAAGATGTACATCTGAAACCTGTGGGCCCCTTCTGAATGTTTTGTTTACAAACAGATTTATGTACAACAACAGCCACTATTACTTCAACTAATTCAGAACACTGTGGTCAGAAGGATAATAGGGGAGGGAACAGATGAAGCTGACTCCTTGGGAAAATCGGTTTGACTCACTGCTTTTGTTGAATGTAAAGCTGAAAGCAGATTAAAGCAGGGTCCCGGTCCCAGTCAAAGACTTTCAAAGCTGCAAACACTGTCAACACGCTTTGTTGCAAACCGTACGCGATATGCGCCGGTGATGATGTTTTATAGTAACAGCTCCTCTGTAGATAGAAACTGTAGCAAGACTCCGGCCACTCAGAACACTGTGCAAGTACTGCTGCCTCTCAACACGTAGCATCGCTCACCGTGCATGCTCTGCGCCAGTGATAATGTTTTATAGTAACAGCTCCTCCTCCATAGATAGAGGCTGTAGCAAGATTCCAGCCTCTCAGAACACTGATCAAGTAGTGCTGCATCTCAACACACAGCATCTCAACAATATCTAAAGCCCCACACAGAGCCATATTAATATTTTCTGGGGCCCAGGTCACTGACAGCCTTGCCCCCCGAAATCCATGCCCTCCACCCACCCCCTAAAACCCATGTATCCCCCCTAAACCAATGTCCCTCCCAATCCACAAAATGAAGGGATTACATTCCTCAAGTCAAATTCAACAAAAACTCATCTATGCTTTAAATGAATTATATAGGTGTTAATGCAACATAAACATTACACATCTATGTGACCTGTTTCCCCAAGATTGTACTATATTGAAGACATTTTCACTTTTTTCGAATAATGTATTAATTTTAAAAGAAAATAAATGAACATTATTTTTAAGCAAGTATTTATTCAAATGATGACGTAAAAGTTGAACCTGGCCATTTGTTTGTTTATCAATGTGTCCAAAGTACATGCCCTTGGAAAATCATTACATGACTAGGCAGCAGAGAAAACAGAAAGGCATGTAAAAAATATCAAAATCCACTTAGCATTTCAGTTCATGCCCACAAAGCAGACACATTCAAGTAATCATAGAAAGAATGAAATAAGAAGCACCCAGTGAGTATATACTGTCTACTGCCCGTTGCTTATGTGCCTGAAACACAGCCACGATTAAACTATATATTTCCATCTAAATTTGGTATTGCAAAATTATTACATGTCAGAAAATGTGATCTCTTGAACCATTGTACTCAATGCTTAACGTTGCCAAATAATTAATCTGACTTCAATCATAAAGGTAAAACAAGGACAGTTAAGAGATATACCTCTTTCACCTTTTGTGGTAGCATGGGCCAAGCTAAGGCAATGATCTTAGGAGAGGCATGAAGGTAAACCAGTAGTGACCCAGACAACACAGGATCACAGTGCAAAATAAAGGGAATGTCCAACCAAATTTCTATGAAAACATATATACTTTAGTTAAACACACCACCTGTAAAAGATCAAATAGAAAATACTGAACAAAATCCCACCCCGCAGTAAGAACAGAGAAGATGTAAGAAGAAACTAACACTCTGACTGTGGTTCCAGGGGTGCTAGGTGAATTACTAGCCACAGAAAAGATATGCAGATGTTGAGAACAGGTGCAGTTGTGACCTAATCTGTCTCTAGGGCCCAAGTGGGCCAATGGTGCAGTTCAGAGTCAACAGTATCTGGATTCAGTTCTTGGTTGGTGCTGAGTGGGGGCGAATGTGGTTGCTATGTGCAGCAGAAAGTGTGTGCTCAGTGACGCAGGCCAGAGCGGTCCCAGGATTGCTTTGCAGTTGAGCCAGGTCGAGTCGGGCTTTAGCCGCTAGGAGGGGTCGATAAGTGATGCGCCAGTGGCCAACAGTCATCGAAGTGGTGACATTGGGGGTGTCAATGTGCAGGTCTATGAGGTGGCCGTCAAGGGTGAGCTGGTTTGTGCCATGATTGTAACACCTGGTAAGATTCAGTATGTGACTCACCAATGATTTGGATTGGGTCCCGGCATCGATCAGTCAATTTGTGCATAGCAGGTGATGGGCTTAGCTAGGTGACAAGGCAGCGTCAAGCTGGTTCAAAGTGAAAGCAATATTTCGAATTGATGGAAGAGCGTAAATGCCAGCGCCAGTGCATTCCCTCTCATTCATGGCACAATAAACACTGAGCGACCGGTTTGGTAGAACAGAGAGCTTTGGATGATCTAGCCCTACAGCTGCTGTGAAGTCCACACAGTGGGGGGGTCTAGGACAAGATGTGTCCGTTCAGGGTCTGAGCACATTGGTAGGTCCTGGTCAAAAGCAAATGTCACTCCTGATGTGTCCTGAGAGTGGGTAGGGGACAGACCTTCCTTCTGCCTTGTATGGCTCATTCTTCCCCTCAGGCTGATGGCTTTGGAAAGAACATATTTCTCAAATTAAGTCCAGCGAGATCTTCTCAGGTGAATCTTTGTGTCTTGAGAGGGGCCAAAAGTAACTGAGAGAATCGAAAGAAGGGGTGGGATATCCCTTCTTTTAAAGGCAAAAGTCCCCTGGTGATTGGACTGAAGCTAGTCTCACTTAGTCGTCCAATCCCTGTTCTTGAATGGAGTGGACTTTGCCTTTCTGATGTCACACTCAAAGTGCTTTGCTCCAGAGGAAGTGGAAGGGACAGAAAGGAGAACGAGAGAAAGAGAGAAACACAATGGTGGATGTCTCTTTCCATTGGCCAGGGTCTGCTTCCGAATTGCATCCATCCCCTTTCCCTTTCCCACCAACATCAAAGGCCCTTAGAGATGCAGCACCCTAGTGTAAGGCTTCTGCTTATAAATGGGGGTGTTCCTTTGTTGTCCAGCCCAGGACAGCTGCCTGCTGTGCAGCTGTGTCTGGCAGAGGGTGTTACCTTCCCTCACAAAGAGATCAAAAAAGAGGCCCCGTCCTCCAGGTTCTTGTCCTACCATTTGGCAGACCCGGCTGACCATAATACACATCATCTTCCACAGTAGAACTGGCTCACAGGAGCTGACACATGTGCGATATTAATTGGGATGTGGTGGCCATGATCATAAGTAGTACCATGCCTAATATCAAGCATAGCTTTATTTAGAGTTGTCCCTGCCATGAGCATGGGTTACTCATAGTCATAGTCGTTTTTGTTATGGAGAGATATCTTAAATGCTGCCCCTGCTTGTCGCTGCGGCTGTGAAGTGGGCATCTTGTGACATTTGGATCTGCTCTACACCATGACCAGAGCAGGTGCTGTGGATCAGGCTACTAATGCAGCAGGACACAACTACACTATGCTTTTGACTTGAACTTGATGAAAAGGGGAATCTGCTCGTCAGATTACCCTTTTGGAGATGGAATCATCCACATCATTTTATATATTAACAAAAATAAAAAAGCCAGGGCTTTGGTCACTTGCCAGAATGTGATTCTTCCCACAGTGTAAAGTCTAAAATGTGACATATGTCATGCTCAGGAATTGATTAAAAAAACAACATATTGATCAAAGGGGACCCATGATATGAAAGATATGTCTCAAGGAAAGAACAGATTAAAGTAGAGACGAACAGGAAACTTATAGGGGGGCTTTGAGAGATTCTAACATCACCTCCCATTGCACATTTTGCATAAAGCAGTGGATGGTTGACACTGAAAAATGCAGCAGCTATCATTAACCTTGCAATGCTGTATTTGCTATAAAAAAAATTGGTGTGAGGAAAAACATGCACCATTACTAACTAGACCAGCACCATAATGACGCTATTTCAGTATACATGACTAGTTCTTTTTTTTGCTGGTATGTTGTTTGGTAGCACAGTGAGTGCTCCTATCAACAACATGTATATACAAAAATGTGTATCCCAGCACACGAACAAAGATCTCTGAAACAGGTCCTTGACTCACTGAGCTATCTTCTTCACCATGTTGGAACTCTAACTTATCAATATTCATTTCATGATCATTGCATTTTATGAATATATCACCCAAAGAAAGATTCACTTGCCAGAAAGGTTGTGCTGTAGTGTATGCAAAGCACACACAAGAAGAGAAGTAAGCATGTCAGTGTTTTTTGTTTTTCAAAATGATGGTCAACATTGAGCGGAAGGGACTAAGGTGAGATTGCAACCCATGTCTGCTTATTGTAATTTGTACAGCTCCTCCAACAGCAGTTCGGCATGCACATAATTGCCAGAGAAAATATTCTCAACAAAAGCATTCACACACCAAAACATATTTATTGTGCAATGGGTCAACATCATTTCCAGAACTATTACTTTCCTTTTATATTTGGAGACACGGCCTATCTGTCACCTGCTTTTGTTTTCTCTTGGAGACACAGGCTCCAGGTAGGTTACGCTGGCCAATATCTATTGCAAGTCAAAAGTGCCATGGCTGAGAAGTGGCCCAGTGTCAGAATGAGATAGCATGTTCGTGGCCTATGTGAGGTACAAGGCGCTATAGAAACAATTAGAAGACAAACACATGATTTAGCTCCTACAGCATGCTGTCTGAAAATTATTCTCACTTGCTTCCAGAATTGTTGCCCTGTCTGGCTATACATCCCTGCTTTCTGAAACCATTCATTTATTTACGGACCCCGTGAATGGAGGAGCCCCCTCACTGTGTGTCTTGCACAATCGAGCTTGGGAAGGGGAAGCTGCCACAACAGAAATACTTTCCACTAAAGTGAGGACCTGCCAATGCCCTTCTGAGGCTCCATCCCCCAATGTGACTGCATTTCTTGCTCAGACAAGTATTTTTATTACCTAGGATTCATGTCATTTTGGGCACTTTAAACTAACCCGGTGCTTAATTAATCTGGGGTTTCAATGCTCAGCTAAATGGTACTCCTTGTATCCACCTATGAAACAATGAAAGGCTGAGTCTGCCTATAAATGTTTCCCCTATTGTACGTGAATATTTTATCTTCCTCTTGTTTAAGTGCCATGGTGTACAAGCTATACACTTGATTCTATTAAAGTTAAATAAATAAAAGGCCTTGTTTCTTGCAAAGGTTGTTCAATACATGTAACTGTTATTGTGCCCCTATTGTTGGTTACAAAATTAAAATATCACCATCTACAAAACATAAAATATCTCTCGAATAAATGTACAGGATAAGCATTCAGCTGATCTAGGTGTGTGACGAAATTACTTCTGCTCTGCATGAGTATTAGGATGGCTAGTGGCTAAGCCACCTACACAGCCCCCATACATCTACAAATAAACAGTGATCCCAATCACAAAGTTGAAACAGACACAGCTAAGAGACATACCTTGTTTGCCTTTTGTGGGAATGTGAGCCAAGGGAAGGTAATATTCTTAGAAGTGGGGTGAATGTGATCCAGTAGCAACCCAAACAGCAAAGTACAAATTATCAAAATAGAAGTAATGTCCAGTGAAGGTTAACTATACTTTAATTAAGCAAACCAATGTACAAAAAACTATACAACACCATAACAATACAATTTTGCAGCATGCTAGTGTTTCAGCAGAGAGGAAAAACAGGCAAACATGTCAATATGGAGTTTTTAAAGGATATGTTCTTGCAGGAAAACAATGCCAAAGGGACTTGGACAATATCTACTGTCCCAAAAAGTACCTTAATAAAATGTTCAGCAGTTGAGATCATCGAGCTAGGCATTGAGTGGTTGTGTTTGCAGGTTGAATCCTTGTCAAAGGCATCAACTCATGTTGATCAGGACTGCAAATGTGATTTGAGTCGTGTTGAGTGGGTGTTCTGTGCAAGTTCAAGGAGACATCGAACAAAGCAGATGGAATGGTTCACCAGTAGTGGTTCAGTGATCAATCTTGTTCAGAGACAATGAGTACTGCTGGTTTTGGTCTATGAGGGACCAGGTGAGCCAGTATTTCCAGGCAAACTGCTATTCAGAGTCCTGATGGTCTGATTCTTTGTTCGATGTGGCGGTTTTGAAGCTGAGTGCACGGTGCACTGGTGGCCAAGCCAGACAGATGATTGGGCTCTGTTCGGAGCCTAGTTAGTGCAAAAACAGCACTGGTGGTTTATGTTGACTCAAAGGGGTAAAGCATGATTCTAAGGTAGCTTGAGGTGGTTTGAGGGTGAATATTGTGATCCTGGCTGTTCTGGCTCTCATGCTGCTATGAGAACCACTGCAAGGGCTACACAATAAGGTTAGTTCTTTCAGGTTTTGCTCTCTTAGCATGCAGAGATTTTCAGCAGACAGGAAATTGGCAATTGTTGGTACGAAGACATTTGTCACCCTCAATGTGCCCTGGGAGTTGATAGGAAGAAGAGCATGCCTTTGCCTTGGAACACTCCTTATTCAACTCACTGGCTGAGGGCTTTGGAAAGTAAAGACTCCAAAAAGAGGTTCAACCACATTCTTCATTAAGACATGGATGGTCCAAAAGTGAATCAAAGGAATGGGAGAACCCCCCTTTTACAGGCACATGTAAAGTGGTGATTGAACAAACATAAGGCTGCCTTAAGTGTTCCAATCACTGCCCTTATCAGAAGGGATTCTCAGTTTCTTGCATCAGACCCACAGTGCTTTGTGCTAATGGAAGTAGAGGGGACAGGAAGGGAAGAGAGTACATAAAAAAACACAATGGTGGGACCAGTCCACAACTCTATGGAGTTATCTCCGTGCACACTAATTCCACCCCCTTCTCAGACTAATAGAGAAAAAAGCCTGTTTCGGGAAAATACACATATCCTGTTCATAGATGGGCTGGGCTCACAGGGCTGACATAAGTATGATACCAATTTCATATGGTGTAATAATTAAGAGAATTTCTATCCACTATACCCTAACGCAAGCATGGCTTATGTTTAAAGGTTATCCTTGCCGAAGCATTGTGATTCCTTATATTTATGTAGTGTGGAAACAGAGGTGCACATTTTAAATGCAGCACATGGGTTGGAGTGACTTTGCTGTTACTGCAGCTGTCAAGAGTCCACTGTGAACTCTGAACCTGCTCTATGCCACTCGACAGCAGGTGCTGCACATCAGGAAACTGATGCAGATGGGAACAGGGGTACACTATTCATCTGAAGTGTAGTTTGTTGAAAGGGGGATCTCGTTAGAAGACCAACCTGTCTGAGATGAAATTACCTGCATCAAATGATTAATACAAATAAAAAAAGGCTAGGACTACACCGTTGACAGATATCAAACCTTCGTATGGTGGCATTGATAGAAAATGTTTGCTGGACTTTACGAAAGCCTGTTCAGCATCTGGAATCAGATATTCATTATGTGGTATCAACAAATGTCTCTATATCATACTCCTAACATGTTTTAGTTGCCTAATTGAGTTTAAGACCGTTGCACTGATGCCCAGATAGAAGCAATTTCACAGATAATGAAAAACCTGTTAAACAATTATTATTATTATTATTATTATTATTATTATTATTATTATTATTATTATTATTATTTTTTTTTTTTTGTTTTTTTTGCTCAAGTCAATTCTATGGCCCTTACCAGGAATTAAGTATTTGAACTGGACAATAATGTATTCGAAATTAAGTCACAATCACATTAAGTGTTATCTGCAACTGGATTTTAATTTAAGGGTAAATTCATTGCTGGAAAAAAAATTGAAATGGAATATTATAATACAACTTACACATACATACAGAGTGGAGCAGTAATGCGAGCAGCAATACTATCTGTACAATCAAATTTCAAAGAGCAGTAATTTTATACTTGAATAGCATATCCAGGTAAGCACCAGATTTGAAGTTAGCTTTTATTGAATGTGGATCGTCATGCCTGTTTCTGGATGATAGCTGACCATGAGAAGTAAGCAATTCTTTTTTATTTGTTCAAGTATAAAGTGAACGATGAACCAGACTAAAGTTGAGTAGGCTGTATTGTAGCTTGCTTCCAGCATTAACCTATCCTGTAAGATTTGTATTGAGTGGGATCACTGTACTCTCTTAAACAGTCACAAGTTCTGGCTGCAGTCTATAACATTGCTTTTCTTGAGAGGAAGTAACAATGGCTTAGTTGGTGTGCCAACACAGCAGTCGCTGAATCGTAAGTGTGATACAACCAATATTGGGTTAGACTGCACAAGTCAGCAAAAATAGGCCATAATTGGCTGGCTTGGAGGTTGCTTGTCTATGATGGCCTATTGTAATTATTGTTCTGGCATCTCTCCAGAAAGGCATTGATCCTGCTATAGAATCACAAAAAGCCCATTTTACAAAATTCTCACATGGCTAGGAACATTATTCACATTGTAATGGCTCAATCTTGCTTTCAAAATCTAGTTTCAAGGAGGTTTTGACACTGTCAGTCTATTTTTATTATCACACACATTTAAGTTGACAATTTCACTTGATTTGATCATTTCAAATCATAATTTCAATCAAAATCCATGTTTTGATAACGTGTACTGAACTAACTGAAAACAGTTTACAGAGATTGTGCAATACATTCAATTTTTAAGTCCCATAGACATCTTTATTGCATGGTTCAGAGTGAAATTTGTAGTGCATAAACACACGCGGGACAGTGCTATTTATATAGAAAAAGGATAATTGCAATTTATATAAGGGACAGTCAATCCACTGGCCCCACTCCATACACCATTTTTGAAAAGGGGCACTCGGCCAGACACATACTGCACTTGGTGTTCACTTATCATTCAGCATTTGCACATCTCAATATGAAAGTTAATGAGCTACAACAAACAATTAGCAGGGATGATTAGTAGTGAGACATGTGTGAAGAATCTCCCTTAATTACATGTGAGCAAACGAGAAAAGCATTTTCACTAGATAAAGAAAACATGTCATGAGATGTGAAATCTGCCAATACATTTCTACCAAATCTACTGTAACATCCCCACAGTACCAAACAAAACAGCTAGAAGGGATTTAAAAATGCAACCCATCCTATGTTGTGTACCTCTTCACACATAAACATGCCTGCAAGATTCAAGATACAGATGTACGTGAGACTTGCCAGGAACTGTGTGAAAGGATGAATTTATATTGGTACCATCTCGAACCAGAAAACAAATACCATTAAGTCACCTCTTACACAGGATGTTCATTCACGGCAGGATGAATTCTTGATGGCATTGAAAAGTCAGCTCTCAACTACCACACACAGAACATGGGAGCTCAAGTATTAAAGATGCTTAACCTAAAAGGCAATGCTATAATGACAGATGAAGGACTCATGACACACTATTAAGAACGGTGAGCCTAGGACTAGCCAAACAATTGCATCTTGCCAGAGGACAGCCCTCAGGTACCATCTCACACTCGCAGATGTTGCACACACAGGTTTAGGCCCCCTGATTGGGGGAGGGCACATTACATGAACAACAACAAACTTAAGTGCTTAGCAGAGGCGATGAAGTTGGACACATTCGTCAGAGCAGTTTCCATTGAGTGACAGCAGCAGAAACCTGCTTGTAGGGGGTCTTGAAGGTTGGGAATGTCTAGGAAATTAGTAAGACAGTTGAATGCAACACTTTGGGGCACTTTAGGGTAGTGCGTAAGGAGAGACACAGGGTGAAGATTAGCTGGTAGATTCAGGTCAGGCCATTGCTTTTTTAGGAGAGGGATGACCATGGCTTTTTTGAAAACAGAAAGAAAGCAAGCAGAGGCGAAGGACAGGTTGAGAGGCCATTATAGGGGCAATCGGCTTGACTATTTGAGGGCCGAAAGGGTCTGATGGGGCACAACAGGAGATAGCCTTCATCAATATAGATATCACTTCATCAGTATTATTGTGACTAACGTGGGAGTTGGAGGCAGAGGATGGGGCTCCTGTTGTGCCCCATCAGACCCTTTCGGCACTCAAATAGTCAAGCCGATTGCCGCTATAATGGCCTCTCAAGCGTCCTTCGCCTCTGCGTGCTTTCTTTCTGTTTTCAAAAAAGCCATGGCCATCCCTCTGGCCTGACCTGAATCTACCAGCAGAGGATGATGGTAGAGTAGGAGAAGTGTAAAATGTAGGAGAATGGAGTGTGCAGAATTGCAGGAGAGAGTCTCTAATTTTGTTAATTTTTGCAGTGAAGTCTTCAGCTAGGTCATTAGCTGTGAGAGTGGAGTGGATAGTCATAGGCTAAGGAGGAGTGAGGAGTGACTTTAGGGTACCCTATAGCCAGTGAGGATGGTTGGAGTGAGAATCAATCAGTGTTAGATAGAATTCCCTTTTAGCTCCATCGAGAGTGGACTTGAGAGAGTTCAGGCCAGAGAGGTTTAGTTGCAGGTCCTCATGTATGTGGGTACACCTCCACTTGCGCAGCAGCCAGTGCATATCTGTGCAGAAAAACATGTGAATGGGGTGACCCATGGTTGAGGATGCTGAGACTTAGGAGTGAAAGTAAGCAATGGGAAGTGAGAGGTGAATGAGTCCTACAGTAGGGATTGGAAGCTGGAGAAGGCAGTGTTGTTGGAAGAGGTATTGGGTGTGAAGGAGAGTAATAACTGTAGGCCAGAGGGAAAGGGGTAAATGCAGAAGTTTTGCATTTACTTTTATAAATAGGTGAAGCATGTGGTGAGGAAAGGTCAGAGGGGGTAAAGGAGATGTGGTGGAAACAATTGAGTGATCAGATATGGATGATGTGACAGTAGTATTATTGGAGAGGTGGAGATGAATAAGAGATCCAAACAATTACCCCCTGTGTGAATAGGTAGGTTATGGATAGAATGGATAGAGTGGATAGAGTGGAGAGCGTAGTCACTAAGAAAAGACTGAAGTTCAGATTTCTGAGAAGTTGTTGGACAGGGAAGGTTAAGGTCACCTAAGAGAATGAGGTGATACTTCGTGGAAAGAGAATCAAGGAGTTGCTCAAAGTCATCAAAGAATGACCCAGTGCCACCCGGAGGGTGATAGATGGTGATGGTGTGAACCGACTGAGGCAGATCAATAGTAGAGATGGTGAATTCAAAATAGGTAGTAGAGATCATGTCATTGGAGATTTGCGAGGCACTGAGATGGGGAGAGAGTAGGTGTCTGACATCTCCACCAGTGTGAGTCAGTTGAGGAGAGCAAACACAGGATAGTTTGGAGTTGTGTGGGGCTGCCGCAGTGGCAGTATCAGATGGAGAAATCCAGGTTTCGGTGATAGCAAGAAGGTCTAGGGGAGAAGAGCTGGAGTGAAAGTATTCAGTAATAAAGTTTTGTTGCATACAGACAGAGCATTCCAGAGTGCAATATTCGGTTGATGAGGTAGTGCTACTAGAAATGTAAAACTTTTTCAGTGAAAACTCTTGTGTGATTTCCTTTTTGTCAAGTGTATGGTCGTTTGGATATAGTGGCTGCCCCAGGCCTGCATTTCATACAACTATCCTTACAACCAAAAAAAGTCAAAATGAAAATTCTCTTTCTTTGCTAGGAATTTGTTTTCTATGTTTCTAGATTACATATTTTGCTCTACACCATCTGTTGAAGAATGTTAGTGGGCTTTGAAATCTAACGCATTGTAAAACATCTGCATAATATTGCTGATTAGTCAAATAAAAGGTATCAAAAACAATTGTTTAAAATTCACAGATAGAATCAGATATTGTTGATATCTATCTGAATAGATGTTACATGTTCTTGCTATGGTTTTATTGAAGCTGAATTGTACTGCAAATTAACTTTGATACCATGGCATATGCTCCATATCTTAATACTACAACTCCAAAGAAGTAAATACATAGGTGCAATGTGCAATGCCTTAATTGTGAAGAAAGGACACAGATACTGCGCCAGACATCTGGAATTTTCTTCACAACCAAAAAGTGTCCAGGTGCTCGTCCCAAATAGTATTTACATTTTAGACCCACTTTCATTATTGGATATCAATGTGACTGAGCTTTTCAACATGCTGCAACTCATCATCATCCTCACCTGCATCCTATCATCCTATCACATCCAGTTTTCAAACAGCTATGCGGCTTCCACTTCTGCAGAATGCTCATTTTCTGTACTCTATGTTGAATTACAAGGGAGTCATTTCTACATCCATTTTCAATGACGAATTAGTTGCGGGCAGTTTTTCAAGAGTCTCTTCTTCCAGAGACTCTGGAGTGATGAGTATGTCAGAGTATCCACTTAGTACTGAGTGTTTCTGCTTACAAATGTCCCGAAATTGCTTGCTGAAATAAACATTCTATTGATGTGTGTCCTTCGATCAGCTACAGACCGTTCAAGTGGCATTTGATTGCAGTTATATGAATATTCTCTTTCTTCTAAGGAGAAACTGTTAACTTTGCACATAAATGGATAATTACAGCTATATGATGTGATAGTCCTTCTTTAGTGCTTAAAACACCCATTAAGCCTTTTTATCCAGAGAAATATTACAAATGCATGAAACCGTGTAATTTGTCTCACCTGATCTGCTGCCAAACTCTCTATTGGCTGTTCTCTGCCATGTGAAAATAAGGAGTTAATAACTCAAAATTATTTGTTAAATATAATAAGCTATGTTGACTAAAAAGTAAAAAAGCCTACACATTTAAAATCATAAATCACTGAAATGTGCCAATTATTGTGCCATAGCTCTCCCCTGCATTGCATCACTCCTAATTACACAGATGTCATCAAAAAAGACGTTGATGGCCATTAATTTCATTGACCAAATTAATTCAGTTATACCCCATCGGTAACGCACAAAGAGCATACATTTTAATCATACCCCTTACAAATGTATGCCCTACACACAGGGAACATCTGCATCCATCCTACATACAACCAAGCGAATTGTTGCATAGTTGGTGAATCACCATGCACGTGCAGTTAGCTTGCATACACATGTCTTGGGGGGATAGCTCAGGGGCAACATGCTTGGCTTGGAAACAAGGTGACATGGAGCACCACAGGTTCGATCCCCAGGTCCACGCATTATAAATAGCCAAGCTTATCATATCAAGTATGCATTGCAGGAATCATAGTTACCGCTGGATGATCGATACATTTTTTATATGAGGCAATTTTTCTTTGAGCATTAAATTCACTTTGAACATTCAAAACACACCATCGAATTTGTTCGCTCTGCAAATATTTACCTATTGTTGTACCTGAACAATTCAGAATGCAGCCGTGAACCATTTGAATCCATTCGTTTTGTAATCAGCACGCAATGTAAATAAATGCAAACATAGTTGCTTTCCATTGTTAGCAAATCTATGCACACTGGAAAACATACTGTAGGCTGGTGTGTTGCTTTGAGCTCTCTGCCACACATTTCCTTGAGCCTCTGGGAATCCTCTCCACCCAGTTGTTTGTTGCAGAAAAAATGTGTTATTTACTTCACACCTACGTAGGCCCAGAGTATCAAAAACGTGTGTTCCTTTGCAGACAAAAAATGCAAAATGAATTTAGCACCAGTGTTGCTGCTTGTGTGATATGAAATAGAGGACACAGGTTTTGCATTAATCCTTTCTTCTAAAAAAAGGTTTTCATTAGGACAAAAACGAAGCAGACATTTCTTTTTCCTATGTTTTTTTCATAGCATAAATTAGAAATGTAGTAAGTACAATTCTTGTCATGTTATGCAGCAAGCATAGTGCAAACACAGTCTGATTCACTGTTGCCCTTGTGCACGTTTTAAGATAATACACATCGGGGCAGACATAAGTGTTTCCATTCCATGTAACAAAGACAGCAAAACTGGCCCTAAAAGCATTTACACCGTTTTTAGCAGGGGTGCAAATGTTTGATAATCTGTGTGCCAGCCTCATTTAGCTCCCACATGTAATCGACATGTTTCATGCGCTGCAGTGCTTATTCTTTTCATGGATAAATATTTAGCATGCAGTATCTTATGTAACACGCACACACATTCACACAACACACACACCACAACATATGTTGGGCCTGATTTACAAAAGCCCCTTACAATGCGCTAACCCAATGAAAAACGCGTTGTATATCACACAAGCCGTGGCACTGTATTTTCAATGCAGAACTGTAATTCACGCTTTAAAAAAAGACCAGCTGCTGCAAATAGTTTCCCCTAAATGGAAGTTGCATGATGTACATTGAACCCTATTCAATGCTAATGAGAGTTCGATGCAGATCTAAGACTGTTGTTCCAGCTGCTAAACACCAACCCCTCGATGTCTTAAAGCGATCTTCTTTTAATTGCGCTGCCTGACTTTGCCATGACAATAATCTCTTGAAACCAGCCTTTATTCTCTTGTAATGGTCAGGTCGCTCATTTAGCGACCCCTGTCTATTCTCATCTGCATTTAATTGTCTTTATTGAGTGCAGAATGTATCCATTTTACATTTTATGAGCCACATTGCCACTTAGACCACAGCCATCTGGTTCCCTTGCAGCTAATATGTCAGATCGGTGCTCTGTAGAGGGGCAGGTAATTATAAAGCATGCTATCAATATTGTTAAAATTACTATTGATTTCCCGGTGCCTTTCTTTTAGCTGCAACGCCGTATACTATGTCAACGCATGCTACCTAGTTTGATATGATTGATAATGTGCTCTCTTTGAATTGCCTTATCTTTTTATTGGGGTTATAAGATTGTATATCTTGCGATATTTCATTAAAACATACACAGAGTCAATCAATATACTGGGAGGGTGTTCCCTATTCTCCCTGTTCGAAGGCCATATTCTAAGTCATACTATTGAACTGAAATAACTTGTGTGTACACATGCACACGAAAAGAATGCACGACCTCTAAATAGACCATCCCAAATGTAAAACGGTTGTCTTTCATGTCCTCTTAACATGTCACGTTCAAGAATTATGATATTCATATCATATTCAGTATCCTGGAGGCTAGGGGGCTAGGGCAAGCAAATGCTGCATATGGAAAAGTATTCATGAATGTAAATGAGGTGTGTGAACATCAACTACTGAAATGTAAGAACGTCATTAAGTCTCTCTCCACGCTGACAGTGTGATAGTGCCTTCCATAGGTAGAGGGATTTTAAATGACTTAGAAAGAGCGGTAATGTTATTGTAAAGTGTGTAACCACTTAAGCAGATTACAGGCCACCTGCAATCACGGATCCATTAAAGCAACCCAGCTGTGCATTGTCTACCATGTATACACACCTAACCCACACGGATTGTTATCTTTTGTGGTCCACAGTTATGGATTCAAATAATGATTGTGATCTTGGTCAGCACAGCATGTGGGAAAGGTTGGTCCTTGTTGCACGTACATCTAGAAGGGTCTCTCCACATAACATAAGTATGTGAAATACTGGTATTTATATCAGGAAAGTACTGCAGCCCAATCCACTTTGGAGCTATCTATATGTGTTTACTTTATTTTGTAGCACCAACTGATCAGATCTTGGTTGGCTCACAATGATTATAAGACTGAATGTGGCCCCTTTCCAACAGTCATATTCATAACGGAAGACCTATGCCACACACTTGATGTAGCTCTGCTACTGACCTTCACCAACCGCAAATGCCCAGGATCCACACAATGATTATAGCCAATAATGGTCTTCCACGCACTATTAAAAACCAGAAATAACACATTTTTCTTTACTGCAATGCTCCTAAATATTGTAATTAATTATGTCCCAATTTTGATGTTTCCTGCAATGGCCAATGAACCAGTTTATCTCATTGGTGAGCAAACGCTAATGCTCTGGGTCATGCAAGTGAAATTGATAGTAGCTCCAACCCTTAAATGGCCAAAAGCAGAGTCATTAGAGTTAATAAGCTGTTATTTTCTTCAAATGTGCAATTTGCAGCCAAGAGTGGGCACATATAGTTCATAGCAAGGTCCCAGTTCGTGGTTATAGTCTTGCTATACCCCTTCCTGTTAAGACTCATGGACTCTGCCTAAGAGAAATTTAACCCAGGATGTGGAGCAGAATCAGTACTCACTGCATTTGGAGGAGGCCTCTTTTGGTGCCAGTGGCGGGGGGGCCGTTCAGCTACTGAGGGGGTAACCAGGGAGGTAAATGATTTATGATCAGTCATGGCTGGCAATTGTTTCAGTAGCGGGGCCTCAACATAGACCCAAGTTGTCATGATTAACCTAGTGTTGTAATGAAACCCGCGATCTTCGCTTAGGAAAACATATTTATAATAATGTGTTGAAATGGTGCATTGTACAGCATTTTTTCTTAAATGGACTAAAAAACCACACAATTTACAATTGGTTCTCTATGGTTTACATGTGCAAAATTCCACATTTAATGATATTAAGGATATTCGAAATGGGAGAGCAATGAGAAAAGGATGTATGAATGAGACATTGAGGATTGAGGATATGAGCATTATATTGAGGATATTTCAATTGAGTATGAAGATATTTGAGCAGAAAAATCTCTTAAAAACTATACCAAGTATAAACTCATCCTTTAAGTGAAAGCAACTTTGAAGGTGTTGCAAAAAACACTGCTTTTCGTCTCTAAGTGAAATGTTGCTTCCCTCCATTTTCTTCAAATTAACCACCTATGCCACTAATGGTCACGGCATATCCCCTGCATGAGGCTGTGGACACAATCAATCTATGCCAGCAATGGTTACTTAAATCATTTACATGAGACTGCTGCCAATATAGGTCAGTAATAGTCCATGCTGTTAAGTGACCTCAATTCAGCACTCCAACTAAGTCAATGGCGATTCTGGGATGCCCAAGGGAAGCCCTTATTTATATATTTTTATGACAAGTTCATAGATCTGGATGATAAACCCTTGTATAACGCCCCTCTCTTTGAATCCCCTGACCTCACTGAGCCAAGGAGTAGGTTTGTTTTGGGATTAAAAGATTTATTGAAAATTAAACAAGATATATATCACACTTTTATGAATACATTAATATTTGATAGCACTCTTATGAATATGACAGTGATCAACAATGAATAATCTCACAGTAGCACAATTCTTAATTACTTAGGAGTTGGTATAGAAAGGATAAGGTAGCTGAGAATACTTTATGGTTTCAAGGAAATGCAATGATGGAAAAGAATGCAGCACAGGGATAAACTGATATGGTTTCAACAAGAGATAATATAATCACTTTTGCCCTTGTGGCAATTCACTCCCCCCCTATGCAATATAAAGAGATGGAAGGGGAGCACACAATTTTCAGGAATGCAATACCAATTCAGTTCCCCCCTAGCAAGCTTAGAGCAACTGGTATGCTTTTAAACAGGCAAAAATACCTATACATGTGATTAGTAAAGAAGTGAAAAATATGCTAAAAATGATTTTCATTCCCTATAGGAGATTCAGGGTAGGCGACAGCTACTTTTAATTAGTTCAGGTCAACACTAGCAATGATTCATGAGGGATTATCAGGTTGAAAACGAATTTCAGCAATGCAAGCAAAAGACAGCTATTTTTGACAGGTGAAGATGTTTGAGTCAAATTGCAACTTGCGGCACTTCTAAGAACCAAGCTATGCAGTCTAGTGTTTTGGATGTGGTAGCCTAGCGACTACTTTACCTGGATTATATTGTTGGGGCTCTTTAAACCACACCCGAGCAAGACAACACACTTCGCATTACTTTGCAGCTTGCAACGTGACGTTCACTGTGTCCAGCTATTCCCTCGAATCTCGAAGAAGCAGAACCTGCAAGCAGACAAAAGGAACATCATTAGCAGTAGCATCTTACCTGCAGTCTTCATCTTTAAACACTCGCAGCTACTGAGAACAGCTTCCTCGAATCTGCACGCCTCCCGGACAGAACAACCTGAAAGAGGAAGATAGAGGCAACATTAAAGAAGGCAGTAGAGACATTTACAAATTACGAACTGCTCGAAAGGCTTACCTGGATGTTCGCCTCTCGGCTGGCACCACTCCGGACATTCCACTCGTGCTGAAGAACACCGTGACCTACAACGAAAGAAAACACAGGTTAGCAAAGGCAAGACTTCGCAGGGCTGCACATAGCGCTTACTTACCGCATCATAGCGCTCTTAATGCACCATCATTTACCAGCAGCGCTCAATCAAGCCAGTTCGCTGCGCTGAAGCTCCGCATATATAAGGGAGAAAAAAGAGACATTTTAAACAAAGAAAGGCATGCAGGATAGCAACAAAACTAAAGAACAGCAATAAGACCTACCTAAACAATATCAAACGGGCCGGCGTCAGTGAAGTAACTGGACCGCACTCGCCCATGAAAGACAGTGCGCCCCTGCAAAGAAGGCAGGACTGAGAGCAAGCCTAATTCTACCACAAGGTGAGGAGAGGGCGCCAGATGGACTGAAATCATACGGGGGTGGAGGGAGGATACTTACCCCAGTCAGTCATTCTTGAACACAGTCCTCCTGTATTTTCAGGCAGAACCTTCCCTGCAGACCACATCTGGGCAAAGCTGAGAAGCATACCAGCGAGTAACCCGGCTTGATGGCGTCCCTGTGGATACCAGGTGAGCGTAACAGTGCCATTCAGTTCATGCAAGTGCAAGGGAAGGGGGAAAAAGAAAAGTGTGGGGGGAGCGGAAAGTGTAGTACATGGGATAATAAAATAATGACATAAAATAAATAAAGAATGTCCAGCTGGTGGCAAGTGCAGGGTGAGTTCAGACATAAGTGCTGGTTTGGGGACTGTAGGGATACAGAAAACAGTCCCCATGTGCAGGGGTTGCCAGGGAGGCAGCACAAGCATGCACCTGGCAGGGCTTGGGCCCGAGATCAGATGGGTGGCCAGGTAACCCATGCATAAAGGTCAAATGCAGCAATCATAATGCTCACCCGGATCAGGCAAACAAATAGTGGGTGGCACACATTTTTGTATTGCCTTCCAATGCAGGCACACTCATACCTCATATCGGAAAGAGGAACTGCAACCACATGAACATGAACATAAGTATGATATCACGCAAATGACAGTAAACAGCAATACAAGCACTATTTGCACTGAAAACCCCATTGACATATATGGAACCAGACACAGACCCAGGTAGTGTATACCCATTAAGATGCTTTCTGGTGTTGCCTCGCATATGTACTCACCAAATGTACTCAACCAGCCATGTAGCCAACCCACGTAAGCCTCACCCCAACCCCAAGTCTCAGTAATAGTTGTTCCCCTTTCCACAGTACAGCCACAACTACCCAACTGAGATACCATGATTCCAGCAAGGAGTCCTTCAAACAGCTGACATCTAGGTGTGCCAGCTTACTTCATACATAAAGATAGCAAGACACACAATTCTGAAAGTGCACATCTTGCACAAACATGGATACAGGGAACACATATCCACAGACCATACAGCACCAAACCAGCTGCCATTAACCAGCCAAAATGATTCTAAATCACCATTCTATAGCCCCAACATAATCCACATTAAAGGACCCATACATATACAAGGAAAGAATAAGACAACCATGACATCCCGTCTCTGCCATCAGCTCAACATTTGCCCTGGTTGCCTTTGGCTTCCTATGTTGGGTTCACCTTCTCAAGGATCCCAACATGCAGTGGTATCACCTCATGGTGTCCAAGAGAATGGTCCTCAAGACTGAGTCCTTGCCTAAATAGCCTCCTTTGATTTCTTCTGGTTCTGGATCCTCATGTCATCCCAGCGCTTCTTAAGCCTATCAATACTACAATCTACTACCCCTTCCACATTGACGTCAGCTGTAATGTGCTATCAGTTCCTTTGATGACCTTAAACCCAAGCTGTTTCTCGTTGCTGGAGAGGAACTCATTGCTGCTCAGAACCGGATAGGACAGGATACCAACTCCAGCAGCAGAATTTCTGACAGCCCTCAGCCTCACCACCATGGCTGGGTCTGATGATGTGCCTGCCATGGTGGTTGGGAGTCTAGTTGAGGTATCAGTGGATCCTGAACATGGATGGTCAGAGGATCTGCAACAAACAGATAGTGGTGTGTGTGTCCAGATAAGGAAGACAAGGTGATCTGGTGGAGTTGATGGAACAGATGCAGGGCTCAGAATCTGGTGACAGGGTCAGGGCAGCAGAGTGCCAATGAAGTTCCACAAACGAATGACGACCAGACATAGAGGGCTATGTTGTTGTGAGGGGGCACAGCACATAGGAAGGCAGGATTTCAAGGGAAGGCAGGAGTAAAATGCCAACATAGGAAGTATGCATACTCCAGCTTTGGTAGGAAAATCCCCTACACTGGTGGTCATGAGTTCAATACACTCTTCAGGTGCAATTGTGAGCTGTATACACGACATGAAAATGCATTGCAGTCACCTTTTGTTATATTCTCATACACATGATGCTTTTGCTATACAGAGCTGGGTGGAGAACACAAGATACATCACAAGAGAGGACATTCTCAGAAGGAGAAGGTATGACCTAGGATGAAAAAAACTCACTGATGATGAGCTTGATATATTGTCAGGAACATCAGATTTACCTGTATACCTGGTGTGCAGGCAGCACAATCTCTGTCTGTGAGAAAACATGCAACCCTTTGGCAGCAGGTGATTGTTCAGATCAATGCATGCAGTGTGGATTATTGGACAAGAAGTTGCAAAAGTGCATGATAGATTTTAGTCTTTGAATCAATGGAAAATGGAAAATAATGAGAGATCTGCTCACGTGAACGGAGGAGGCCACACACACATAGATGACCTGGGATGGAAGAGGTGGTGAGTGGCATGATGTCCACTTAGCAGGTGGTTGGCATTGGAGGTAGTGATACCAGGGAATAGGTTGTGAGTGGCATGATGTAGCAGTGTGCCTTAATCTGGTAAGTCTCATCAGTAGGTGATTTCACGTGGGACAAGTTATTATGGGATATGTGGGTCTAGCACCATTGTATGCGTGACTGATGTTTTTCACGAACATTAGTATCAATGCATGCCAGACCATGGTAAATACCTTCATTTGTGTCTGCGTGGGATGTTGGCATCATCATGGCATAGATGTCTGTTAATGGCATAGTGGATGTGAGTAGTTGTGTATCACTTTTCTGCATTGCTATGATCATTGTCTACTATAGAAGTTTGCTAGCTGTGAGTGCTTTGCCCCGAACTGAATGATCATGCATGCTATGAGGGAGGGACTGCAGAATGTGCCCTTGGCATATGTGCCTTTGCTGAGTTCTGCTACATGTTAGCCCTACTGCGTGTATGCATAGTGAATGTTGCTGGAATGGCTCCAATACACAATGTTGCGTTGAATGCATGATGGATCGATAGTTCGGGTTTAGGCTAAACGTCAATTGAATGTGTTTGTTCATCTCACTCTGCATGTGCTAACATTGTATATCACAGCCATTGCCAGACAGGAAACCTATATGTGATTAGTCTATGAACCTTGATCTAGAGAATGTACTGTTCCCTTTGTTGTAGATTGTAGATCTTTAGATATTAGATATTACCAGTTTGGATGTGATGGGGGATGTGAAATAGAGCCCAATAGCCTGCTGTTATTCAGTATGTGCGGACTTCATGTTGTACATGCATGTTGCATTGCGATTTGTGTTCCAATGCAGTAATTGATGATTTCTGCTCTGTGACAATTTACAGGTAGGGAATCTCGATCAAAAGAGGAGGCATGCACGTCAAACAGCATGCACTGTCAGTCTGTGGTTTGGGAAAAATCCACAATTGTTGAAAGTAGTCATCATCACACCAGATGACTCTATCCTCAGAGGGTATTGCAAAGATGTTGCTGAGGACATTGGGGAACTACTTCATGGTCCTGATGACTTTGCAAACCTGGAGTTGGAGTAAATGCTACTGATGTCTCAGGTTGGTTGACTACCAAACATGAAAGGCAGCTCGTCCTCTGCTGAAGACACTCTGCTAGTCTAAGCAAAATCAAGAAGGATATCCTGACCAGGTTACATGTCTTTATACCGAGGTATTATATACTGATTCACTTATATATCAAAACATATACCCTGAAAACCTGGATATTGAAAAAAATATATCTTTTCATTTTGTTTTTATTTTTGCCCCCCCCAAAACCGAACCCTAAAAACCCATCCCGACCATTTCCCCAAAAATATAAACCCTTTAACCCACCATAAAAATATTTGATATAAGGGTTTTCAAGGTATATGTTTATATACATAAGTAATTTGCTATATAATTTTTGATATACAGGCTGTATACCTCCTGACCACTGGTCTACAGGAAAGGCATGTATGGATTGGGGCTGACTCTGGATAGTGTGCAGCTGTGGTGCAACATTTGCCCTTAGGCAGTCAGTCTCTTCCATGGCCAGCAGTGCCTACTGAGGCAGAAGGAGAGGGGAACATGCAACCTTGAACTGCAATGGACAATATAGAACAATCCAGATATACCCGCATTGCCTCCTGTGGATGTGGAATCCTCATGATTGCCAAGCTTGAGGATGGCACATACGTGCACAGGTTCTACTTCTGCCTCCATATTGGGACAAGGGAGTCCTATGTATTCCAGTTTGCATGGACCCCACCCACATGGGGGTTTCAGACTTGAAGGAAGAGGTCAGTAATGTGAGCAGCGAGCTACCGCAGCTCCTGGAGGAGTTGTCAGAGAACATCACCCAGATGCGATGGAGATGGTAAATGGACAATCTCCAGGAGCTGCACACATTCAGAGAGGGCATGCACCAGGACATAGTGGTAATTCAATGATTTCTCAACACATCTCCTTCAAGCAATGCTTTGACTTAATGCTCAGGGACTGCAACAAGGTGGGGTGGGAGGTTTTCACAAGATAGGAGCCTGGGCATGAGAATGATTCCCAGTGACAACCTGATGTGATGCAGCAGAACCTTCATATGCATGCTTTGGTCTGTTCCATTTGATGCATTCATGAAACCCCACTTTGGGTACTTTGCCTGTAGATTCACTTACTTCTGGTTGGACCTGACCAGTTGTTTTTATTCTATTTGGTGGTGGTACATGGCTTCGCTGTCTGTGTATTTTTGAATAGAAATGTCCTGAATTGTTCTCTTTTGGTGGCCCTCTTCTTTTTAAATTTGAATGAGTGTGTGTCCATTCATGTCTTTTTTTGCTCATTTCATTTAAATCAGTTTGGACATATGCTCTCTGCCTCTATGTGCGATTGATGTTCCCCTCCACATGTCAGTGGTCCACACATGGAGTTACAGAGATTGTGTTGAGAGTCCATGGCTATGGGTCAATTTGGTGTAGCAGTATTAGAGCTTTTATTTATAAAGCACCCTGAGATCTCGAAATTAGGATTGGGTTAGCAGGAGCTAAACGCAGCTCCTTGGTATCCAGGATTAAACAGTGACTATGAACTGCCACAGGTAATGAGGAGCTAGTAAATTGTGTTCCACAAATCTGACTTCCACAAAAGTTGCAAACATATCCTTTTGTCTATTATTTAGGACCTGTTATGCTTCAATGTCATGTAGATGTGTCCTAATGTTCACTTATCGCTTGCCCCAAACAGAGTTAAATTCACTCAGGTGTGTTTGTTCAGCATCAGTTGGCCTTGGGAGCCAAACGTAGCTTCTAGTAGTTGTTGGTATGGAGCTAGCCAGGCTTCTCTAGGCTTCAAGTAGGAGCTAAATAGCTCCTAGCTCCCCTCATTGTCGAACACAGCACTTACCAGTATTAACTAGTTTCTAGAATCTGTAAAAAACAAACAAACACATGATATACTATTAGTACATTACACTACATTAAACTGAGTTAATGAACTGCCAGCTGTTATGATTACTGGCCCTCACTGCCATACATCAGTGGATGTGCAATTGAGGTCGGTTTCGTTGTGTGTATTCATTCTGCATTCATCAGCATAAGATGGGGTTGTACATTGAGGACTTTGTCCTTCATGTCATCTGTGCACCATTAAATGTTTTGCTTCTGATATGTGTGTGCATGCAGCTTGCTAGCACACATGTTGGATCGTGTGCCCATGGGCCTGTGTGTGTGTGATTTCGTTTCGATATGATATGCACATGCATTGATACATGCATTCATTTACTATGCATGGTATTTGTCATGAAAGGGATGTGTATGGTGCCTATTGCTAAACAGCTTCGCTGTGTCTTCCATGTCATGTAGTGATATGTCTCATTCCCCTCCTGCACAGGCCTTCTCAGATTGCTTTCTTGGACCCAAAGATATTGGACTCCCATATTTAAGACACATTAAGGATGATGGTTTTGAGTATGTTCATGACACCGGGTCATGTTTATGTGAAGAAGGTTCTTACCACCTGGTTCCTGGCAGCCTATCCTTGCACCATGTGCCCCATAGGAGGTAGTCGTACTGCACATGGATTAGGACACAACTCTTCAACACTTAGAGATGTACACCACATTGTGATGCAATGATTTGCAAAATGCAACAAGCTGTATACATTTTACTGACTATAGGTGATGTAGTACACAGCAGAACATCAGCCGAAAGATAGAAACAACAGAAGCATTCTACTATGTATCTAGTGGCAATGTCTATGACATTGTTACTGTTATCTGGTGGGGTAGTTGGATTGTGCAAGGGTGTCAAGAGAAATGGTGAGCGTGGGTATGCACTGTCCGCTGCAAAAGACATTGCTTGCAATAATGGATAGCTTTCCTTTTTGTGGTAAGTCCATGCTTTTCATGTGGTACTTTAGGGATGTTCTTAAATGCATGGAATCAGTCATAACACAGCTCATGTCACCGAAATGCCAGATTTCAGTGCCCCATGTAGTGGTGACTTTCAGATGATGTAACTGTCATGCGTGGATCCTGAGTAATGTGCATTTACATGCATGATGTTCCCACTTGGCATCACAGATGACTTCAAAGATTGCCAGTGCCTCCTACTGCGGAAGAGGTGTTATGTTCGATGGAGGAGGTGTGGGGGGGCTGGAGTGCTATGGGAGTGCAATCAATGGCTCCACAGACACTGGGGAATTGTGCGATGGCACACACGGATTGTGCAACTCTTTGCTGTGCTTGAATCGTGTGAAACTTTGCAATGTTGTTGTGAAAGCAATTGATGATGCATTGCAGCACTTGATGTAGACATCTGGATTGGGTGGGTTGTGATATACCCTCTTTGGTGGTGGTTGTGCACTGGAATGAGCCGTTCTCGAAGAAGCATTGGGCTGCTAGCACATTCACATGGACAGCATATGGCATGTGTGCGTATGGTGATGGTGATTCATTCTGGTTCCCACTCTTCACCATCTCCAACATGGTGGGAATGTAAACCGGTGTGCACCGCCTCATCTGCTACTCAGAACATGGCTGTCCTCTTGTGCCACACCCTCAGCCTCTCCTGCTTTTCCTTCTGTTATGGTGCCCTAGCATTAGAGCAAGCAGCTTTGGATCTGCTGTTGTAAGTGCCTTCATCTATGCATGCATACTGCATTTGTACTGTGTGCCTGCTTTGAATTGTCACAAACCTTTGGGGCATGTGCTCTTTGCCTGACAGTGATACTTGTTTTGTTAACTAGGGTATGTTTGCACTGTTGTTGGTGTGCGGATGGGCCTTTTCCCAGTGTCTACCAGCAGGGGAGTTGCTAGGTCTGGAAAAGACCCGGGGCTAAGCTGATGTCGGAACTGTTGGGACTGGGGGCTAGCTAGTCTTTTGGCTGAAGATCCTGAGATTCTATACGGGGCTACAACCAAAAGATCAGGGGCTATAGCCCCCTTAGCCCCCCCCTAGCAACGCCCCTGTCTACCAGGACACTCCAATGGAACACATCTCTATTGGGATATAATTAGGCTTCCGGAATATTATGCCCCATTCTGCTCCTCCACGTTTTCCCTTTCCTTGTGCCCTGGCTGCACCCAACTTTTGTTGGGTGCAGTGTGCTTGCCCGTGGCGTAGGTTCTGTTTTGTCTGTGCTGTTTGGGCACAAAGTCACTTTGTGTAGTGCAATGCATTGTGTGAATCAGGCCCATTACATTATGTGTTTGCACATCAATCTTCTTTGCCCTTAGCAACAGCGGAGGTGCAGGTGACAGGGTGAGGACCCCCATTTTCTTAACAGTAGCATTGCGAGGCATCCCAACGAACAGGTAATATTATATAATATGATAAGGCCTTTCGGATTAAACTGGGTGGAGAAATGACCGTAAATGCGCATTTCGCGACTTTGTGATGGAGACAGTTGTCCGTGATTCTGCTGCCTGTCATGTATTCACTGGTGTCGAGTTCAATTTAAACTTGCGCTCAAAACTCCGTCTGCCGCGCTGCACATAATCTTCATGAATATGTTATGGATCCTTGTTTCTACACACAAAATGGAGGCATGTCAGTGGAGCTCGTCTAATAGGAGAAATTCGGGTACTCTGAAATGGTGCCACAGCTGTATGCACACATGAAATCGTGTTCCTTTCTTAGAAAATCGTGCCTAACACACCATCTGGCCTTTCCGTTACAAAATGAAGCGGTTACTGAGAAACAATATCCGCCATTTGCTTTTGTGTTTGCATAGATTCAGAAGACACCAAAACACGTTATCTATGCATCTAAGCAACATATAAAAACGGGAACGTGTCAACTCAGTTTAAATGGAGAATTAACCATTGTGCCCTATTGCTTCAGAAACTGAATACGGTGTAGCCATGTCGTGAATATTATTGCTCGCTATTTAAAACATTAAACCTTTTTTTCACAACAAGTTTTTGACCTAGTTGTATTTGTCATTTGTTTCACAGAACATGTGGCTTGCGAAGAAGCCACATGCCTAGAAAAAAAACAACAAAAAAAAACAATTGTTTAGTTTGGGCGAGTACTCGCCCAAACTAAACAATTGTTTTTTTTTTTCTAGGCATAGGATTTGAAAAAAGGCAGTGGAGTTCTTTGTTGTTAATCACTTGTGTTAATTATAGTTTATTAAAGCTTAGCAGGTTAGAATATTTCCAATGCACTTTAGCGGCTGATACTGTAATGCGATGAAATTATAACTGCAATTATTATAGTGCTGTTGTCAAAACAAAGAAGGTCAGCGGGAATGGCAAATAAATGTAGGATTAAGATCCCACTGCTAAAAAGCTAATGGATTGTGCAGTGAAAAGCGCCACCAGTGCATGGTCTATCAAGGCAAGATTAATTGTCAAAAACACCACTCCAGCTCATGTGCCATAAATCACAGGCCCCAAATGTCACATTATCGAATACAACGATGTGTGCCTTTTTTCGATGGTTGTCGCCGATGGCTGTATTGGGACGGTATGCATTTTCCAGTTCCCAATAAATACCGACCCTATGACCATCATGCGCAAGGGCCTATTTAAGAAAAACGTGTTGAGGCAGCCACACAAATAAACAGCAGAATTATTATTTCAGAAACACTGGGGTCATTACAAGTTTGTCGGTGAGTAAAAAAAGTGGCAGTAATTCTGTGATCACCACTTTTCCAAAGGTTGACCGAGTTACCTCCAGCCAAGAGCTGGAAGTAAATCAGGCCCCCACCGGCAAAAAAAACAGCCTGTATTACTGGCACCGGTATTACCAGTGCCGGTAATACCTGTAACGCCCCCCATGGAGTCCTGTGGAATGGGGGATTTACCGCTGTTACTTCTATGTAAAAAATAATACTGAAAATAACCATGTGAATCCAAAGTAAAACCAACAGTATTGACTAAGGGACAATGCGCAAGTCAGTGATAAACTGGCTGTCTATGTGGAGGAATCTAGTGCATATGTCAAGGGAATACATTGTAATATTTAAAGGTGCACACCTTTAACTGTATTTGTATGCATTTGAGAACTTGCACCTTCTGAGGTGTGCAGTATGAGAACCCAGAATGTTTCCATACGTTCTTGTCCAATACTCTTTTTGTGCAGATTTTTTCTTGCCGGGACTTTCCTTCGATTTAACGGCAAAGGGGCTAATTCTGTGACTACAATTGCTGGGCCAAAATACACTCTGCCACCCATTACAGACCTGCTGTTGGTAAAACATCTTAAATCTGGTATTGCAGTGCATCACTGACAGTATGATGTGCCACCGGTTTACCGCCAATGGTAAACAATAGCGGGTGTGATATCATTCCCTCCAGGACACATTGTTCAGTGTCTTCCACAACGCAATGGATTATGGCGGCAGTCAACATGTGTTCGAGTATGTCTTAGTAAGCACAGGCATGGGAGCTGATTTTAAATTCTGTGACATGTTCCGCTGACAGGGAATTTATTGAGAATTTAGGAGGTTAGTACTTTTGTTTGAAAGCAATAAATGACATATTTTCTGAAATGTGTGAGGCCAGCACAGTGCCTGTCAGCAATTCCCCTGACACAAGCACAAACAGCTCTTAGGTTGTTCCACTGAAGTGTTTATAAGCTCCAATGACAGTAGGAAAACATTGTGAGGGATTTCTTCTGCAGAAATGTGTGCAGCTATTTAGGGAAAAGGCGGAAATCCTACCCCTCAATGTCATTCAGGGATCCAAAATCGAAAATGTGAGAAAAGTCAAGGGAATATTAAGCAGACCCAAGGAGACAGTCAGAAAGAGATGGATGCTCCTAAAACCACCCCCTCCCCCCACCCAATTGAAAAAGACAAAAGGTGCTGGGTTTGCAGGTGATTATCCCACACAAAGGGGGCTTGAGCCTAAACGGTTTTAACCCCAGGAAAAGGAAGAGGTCCAGGACCAGCTTCAGAGATGCCCCAGTGGCTGGCAAGGTAGGTAAGTGCTTTCTGTGTACCCTATGATGATATGCAGGCTCCCATAGTGGTCGGTGCATCTGCAGATGTTTCTTCAACCACAAATATCCCTGCATCTCCTTCAAATGCAATACATTTCCAGGGAAGAAGATCGGGTAGAGCCCGCCACACACACAACATATCTTATAAGGCTTTCGGAAGTAAGAGAACGTGCAGGGGAAGGGAGTGGTTGGGTGAGGCTGAGTGGGGGGATTTGCTAAAGGCAATAGCCTCCTGTGCATCTTGGAATGCTATCCAAGCAGGAAAACATATCAAACACTCAGATTTCAGTAGATTAATGCATCTTCTGCAGATATCTACGTGTAAACTGCGGGTCCCCGGTTTGACTCTGAGTAAGAAGAACACATTCTTTCATCCTTCTGAAATTGTTTAAATCAGTAAATTTGAAGTGGGGAACTGTAAATTTACCTCTCAGACTAGCAGGACAGTCGGTCGCAAGCCTGGCATGCTTGTCTGCTTTTTTTTCATTCAGACGGCAAACCTTTGTATATTACTATAGTTTTATTAACGTATATGATGTATATTACAAAACAGGTAATTCATAAAAAACATAGACCTCTCAAAAGCCTCTAAGGCTGGCGAGAATCAGCCATGAACCAGGTGGGCTTGACATTTCATTCTCCTAAGTGTGCTTCCATGAGCATTACAGAGATTGTTTATTTAATAATAGGGAGAGCCCATGGCTAAAGGTCAATGACTGCAGAAATTCTTGTAGTACCGAGGACAGGTCAGTCAAAAGTCGAACATTAATGGTTCTGATTCTCCTTTCAGGAATACCATTTAGACAGGTTCGATTGCAATGTTAACATTTCTGTACCTGGCAACATACTAGTAATATATATCTACATTAGGAGGAAGCTTTTGGGTGCAGGGAGCACCAGCTTCTGACAACTAATGTATGCAGGAGGACTGGCCATAGCATTATTTATGCTGCAGGACAGCCCCCTAGAAATGCGCTGGCAACATTTGTGAAAAAAGTGACCTGTGCATTTCTCAAAATAATGGAAACACAAAATGCATCCTGTGCACAATTGTATGTGTATTATATTATGGGAATTTGGTACTGTGTATATGTAAAATATTACAATTTTGTGTCAGCTACAAAGAGTTAGAATTGCTTTCTGCAATAAACTAAACGCCAGATGCAAGCAAGCAATTAGCCATTTAGACACTTTGCTTCCAGGAACATTCTTGCAGGAAACATTCTGAACCTTTGACCTATTCCATTAACTTTACTCAAGGAAAAAGTTTGGCTTTCAATAACCCAATGTTTATAGTAACATGTTATCAGCATGACTTCAATCATATCATAAGCTTAACCCAAATCTATCACCTGAATCTATTAAAGATTTGCCCAAACCTGAATCACGTGAATACAGCTCAAACCAGTGCCATAGCCACAGGTGATGCCAGTAGGATGAGTAGTTGCTACAACAAATGTATGGCTATGCCGCTTATCTCTAAAAAGTGTATCTTGGGCCATGTGTTTTCCGAGCCTGAACGGTGGAGGTAGTCTGCAATGTGCAGCCCCATCTTAAAGGTACATCTCAGGGGTCAGAGCCTAATAATTGGAGAGTTGTGCTTTACCAAATCAAGAGTATTATTAGGCAAGAGGAACCGACACCCCTATGCCCTGAACCAATGTCCACTTCATGTTCTACTCCTGAGGGATAGGGGGCAGTGGCTTCTGTGTTGCGTATTCCCAAAGCGAGGGCAAACAAAGTAAGACCTGATGCTCCTAGTTTCAGTGATGAAGGACCCCTCTAAGTTGTAAGTGCCCAAGGACTCACGAGGCTCAGAGCAATCAGATGCTTTTCATGCACACCTCAAATATGTTCCCTTGATTTCCAGTCCCCACAGTTTGGGAAACGTAAAAAATAGGGTGAACCTGCTGTTGAACCTTATGAAACAGTGGCCCTGGATGGCCTACACATGAGGTAATGGCCTGCAGGAAAGAGTCCAGACCCAAGTATACACATATATACTGGAAGAGGGGATCAAGGAGAAGGGCCACTTAGGCCTGCTAGCTAGGGACCCTTATACCCAGATCAGCTGGAGGCTGTTGCCTTACTTGTCCCTTTGGTCACTGAACACAATATTTCCATGGACACTCTGGAGTTTGAGGGGTCAGGTGTTTACAGCACAGTCCCAGAGATACACCTGTTTAGTCCAGTGTGTCCATGTTGCTCTTGGATAGGTTTGATTCCCTGTAAACTCTATAAAGAGAGCCAGGACTGCAATCCACTTGATGCTACCCTCTACTCTGTCCATGAAACCCCCACTCCCCCCAGAACCAACAAAAGCTCTCAGAATGATGTACACACAAGAATTAAAGAGACTGTTTGTGAATCCAGTTGGGTTACCCCCAACCAGGATGACAACACAGGGTCTTCAGGGTCTTGGACTTTACACTGAGATGGAGTCCAGTTATCCAGAAGTCTTGTCCCAGAGAGTGACATCTGAGATGCATGTGGTATGTCCGAGGGTGGTGTGCCTAGGCCTTATTGCTATGGATCCGCCCCCTGAGACTACCAAGAGGTGTGTAGTGCCTTGCATACTGCTCTTTGGTAACACTATATGTCCTGGAGATGGCTCACTATGGACATAGGGCAAGGGACTGGCTGCACTAGCATTCACATAGCCTCTCATAAGGTCATTGTCGTGACTCAGCCTCTCGACAAAACTACTGTACCCTGATTTCTGAGAGGAGAGAATGGTTAGTGACACAGAATGGATCCCAGGAGGAGAGATGGCCCCACAATGTGTGACGGCTCTTTAACCTAGTTGTAGCACAATGAAACTTCTTGCAGTTCTTCCCTTAAACAGGTCACAGGTAGATCCAGAGGATTAGAGCTCAGGCAATTGATCTGTTCCTTACACAAATGCCATGGAGAGTGGAGAGAAGGGTTGTATCACTGCAGTCTTCTCTTAAGGATAGCTAGATCAACTACACATAGGCTTGATGGCTACCTCTTTTCTGTGTAGATCTAATGACTGGCCCCAGGAACCTCCAGTGGGTATGTTCATCCAACTCAAGGAAGAAATGGATTCGCCACTATGCAATAATATTGTTTCTCATAGAGGTGAGGAAATCCTACACATGGCCACTAGACCTGAAGGATTTATGTGATTATTGTGACGGCCGAAAATGCAGACTTTTTTTTTAAACCCCTTTACACCACATATATAAGCGGGGGAGACCCGCCAAACCCTCCCATATTGATATTATATTCTATACCCCCCCACATATATATGTGGTGTAAGGGGGGGGTCCAAAAAATAAAGTCTGCATTTTTGGCCATTGTTATTGTGAGGGCGACATTTTGGTATGATTCCGACCTTAACACTATTCTGAAGGAGAGTGGTAAGCAGTGGTACCTTCTGCGTGTGCCTCAGCGTAGGATGGTTGGATCCCGCCTATCTAGATCGAATGGGATCATTTTTCTTGACCATTCGTCGGCTGTATCCCCAGTTTGGGAGAAGAGCATGGAGAAAGGGGAATCCAAATCTGACAAGACCCAGAGAACAGGGAGTTGCCAGATGTGCTCATGGACGCACCTCGACTGCCAGAGAGATAGACTTTATTGCCAACCAGAACCTCATGATTGTGCTTACCTAGAGAAAGGGGACCTTTTCAGTGGGTGGGATGTAGTGTATTGAGGGTAGTAGGTCTGGTTTATCCAAGGTACCACATGGGCCACATAGTTACACCATATGGATACTCAGGTCAAATGTCATTGCCCAGATGATTCAGCATGGACAGCATGCTTGCACCTGGAAGAAGTTATGATAGAACAGATGGTTCCACAAAGTCATGTTGCTGGTGTCAGGAGTCTGATCTAGTAGTGGTGTATCTCCCTGTTTTTCATTTAGAGGGATTGTGGCAGATTTCCATCTGCAATAGGGACTCTCCCAGATTTATTAAATTTCATGAGCTCAAGTAAAAGGCTTCTGTCATGATTTTCAGATCTGCTAAGACTTGCTTTCAGACACGGCTTTGGGTTTTAGAAAGTGGTATTTGTGTACTTCTGCCCAGATATGACTGCTAGCCATTGGTTGTATAATTGAACGTACCCACATCTAAATTTGATAATTTGTATTTATTTGTATATATTGTGTTTATATAGCGCTTTAATCTGAAGCGCTGTACATTATAACAACAATGTATACTTGAGTAATTGATGTAAGCAGTTGTAAGGCCACACCGTTCCTACCATGAAAGTAGGCACACAAAGGAAATGTGCATATGCAGAAGTTAAGTAATAATGTCTCATAGTTGTTTCCTAGTGTAATTGGATGTAAGGGAAACTATTCACTTTATAGAGATGTCTATTGGCACATCTCACTCTACTAGTATAACAGGATGAGAGGAAGTTGTTTGGCATGGAACTGCAAGCAATCTGCTCAAACTAAATGTATTTTAGCAGCAATCTAAAAACTTTAAAAACTGCCACAGACGATTGTTATGGAATGCCTGCTACAAGTGTCCTAGCGGTATACAAATTGGAAGGAACATTCCTGGGCACATCAGTATGTTTTGTTTTCTTGTATACAATGGGAAGATAACCTAAATTGTGCACTGGACCGTTTTGGTTTTTTGGAATACAAATGGAAATCCAAGAGATGTTAAACAAAAAAGTCTTCAATCATTAATTGGTAACAGGGCCACGGACCCTTCTAAACTAGAGACAGTGCTGAAAAAATATACAACTGCATCTTTTGAAATTATAGTTATTTTGATTCCTGGAAGGATTAAACAACCAACCCATGTCTGCTGACATACCTTTGGTCCCCCACTCTGGCTCTCCACCTTTACCCTCAGCTGAAAGAGACATCTGCTGCAGGCTTCTGCATTTGAAGCTGTTTCCAATTAACCTAGCAAACCTATTTTACTCTCCGTTAAAATTCGGACACCTCTCCATGGTAGGGGAGACTGGCTTCCTCATTAGGTGTTGTTTTCAACAAGCACTTCAATGTAAACCTGAGGACAAAGGAGAAATACATGATACTTAGCATGGAGGTTTTTTTTCTAAGCAGAGCACTCAGGGGCTGTCCAGGGAAGTCAAGATTATATAAACCTAGAGGAAGAATACTTTGGCCATGTTGATCTTACTGTACATGATTTCCTTCTTACCCTTCGCCTCCCACCCAACTTCCTGCAAATTAAGTACTCTGAGTATGACACAGCAGAGGAGGACACATCTGTAACTAGGACATGGATCTGTCTTTATTAGAAGCAATGAGACATGATTAATCCCCTGTTCAGGTATTATAATGATGTCAGGATTTTACTACGTATGGGGGATTAAACCCCTATTTCACTAATCATTTTTTGGACTCATTGTGGAAGTGAGGAAGAATCCACACAAAAGACTTGTTGGAGCTACTTCTGTTCAAAGTTCCTTGAATAGGATGAACACTAGATTTCCAAAAGAGCTGATGGCTCTCTATCTAAACATTTATGGAGGAACACGATAAATGACTGCTTGAATACATGTTTGCCTGTCACTGGAGGCTGTTGGCACAAAGGAACACTGTCCAGGATTGGGGACAGGGCCCTGCAAGCATCTCTGAGGTATTTCCCTGACTGGGTAAACATCATATTCCTTCATGGGGCCATGCAAAAGGACCCACAGTGCGTTGCAAAGCCTAAAAGTGCTTAATGCGGTATTGGTGGTTGTAGAATCCAGCATCTTGCGATGTGATCCACATTGAGTTGTTTGAGCCAACTTCACACTACTAGCGATCTCTTTATGCAGTCAATACCCTTGCCTATGCTTTCCGCTATGCTTCACTGCTCACTCTCCTCTGATCCCATATGTTCTAGACTGATATGCTGCATCAATCCATCAAGACTGATTTGTCTGCCTTTTCAGCTTTGAGCAACCTATCAGATGATCGAGCAGTGACAACTGGAACCACTGCCACCTGCAACTGGACCTTGCCGAGACACCAGTGAAAAAGGTGCAACATGAACTACCACTCTAATCCATTCGAGCCAATCGCTCAGATTCACCAGGATTTAGCATCATTAAAAAAGACATGTTGAGCCACTATAAAAGATAGAGTTATGAATGTACTAAAACTCTTTAGTTTCCGTCCCATGGACTTTCTGCCTTATGATGTGGAAACAGTTAGGACACTAAACGCACTACGCTAAATGCATTTCTGAATGTAATCATCTTACATTTCACATGTTTTTATGCATTTCTACTTGTTTTTCCTCTGTCATGTCATTTATGCCGAGAGCCATCAGACTATTAATGTATGTTTGCATTGATCTGTATATTTGTGTACAGTTCTTTTTGGTGCCTGCTTCACCTTTATGACTGGATCAATGTTGCACTAGTAGTTGTGTGGCGTAGCCATACACTATGCCCTGTACAACTATGGAGCAATTGTCATGTTGTAACAAGTGCTACTTTTGCTGCTTTGCAAACAGATTTAGCCCCAATCTGTAATAGCAGAAATAAAATTACTATGACAAAGATGTACTTGATTGTTTTATTTACTGTGGTTTCTCTGTAACATGAAGGGAACTATGCATCATTTCTTTTTATTTTGTGGAGCGAACCTAGTACACAAAACTTGATTCTCTTTCCTATGTACCCCTGATCTCTTGTTGGATCACAAATGCTGGTGGTGGATGTGTACTGTGCTGGGTCAGACGGAGGACACTGACTCCTCAAGGACATTTCAAGAATGGTGTTATTACAGAATCAATGTAATGGCTAACTTTCCCTATCCCTGAGGGATGTTCCCTACCTATCAAACTAACTAAGGTGCTTGTCAGATGTCTGTCAATGTCTGAAAGAAAAGAAGTGCCCACAGTCCAATCTAACCCTCACTGACCCACCCACTATTCCAACAACTAATGACAGGAGAATGGTTCCCTTCTCCTAGATTGTGCAGCTTGCAAGTGTCTACTTGACTCTTATTAATATGACATTTTTCAAAAGTCTCTTCCAACTTCTTTAATCAGCTCTTGTATTTCCTTCAAGATGTTATGATACTATGTCCCTTCTCCTCAAAGGTTGTTTTCTTGAACATTGAACAACTACTGGGGTCATATAGGGTTGCTTTCCCCCTTTTCCCAGAGTAGCAATACCCAGCCTCTGCAATTCTCTCTCTTAAAGTTCTCTTCTCTCCTCTTCAGATCACATCATTATTTCTCTTTATAGTTTCTGTCTTTTGACAGGTGTTCTCTTTGCCCTGCACTTCAGGCAATGCTTTCTCACTCTAAATGTTTCTCACAACTCTTAGTGTGTTCATATTTCTCTTAGAAACACTCTGCTTTTCTCCACAGCTGTTTGTTTCTCAATCACTTTGGTTTCTCCGACTTTTGACAGGTACTCCACTTTGCCCTTCTCCTCTAGCACTGTTCTCTCACTCTTAATGTTTCTCACAATTCTTATTGCATTCAGATTTGTCTTGTCAGTATTATTCAATTTACCTTATTTCCTCATGTACATCACTGGAACGAGTCTGCGCAGCCCCATAACAAGTCCCCTTAGGACTTCTGGTTCTCTCTTTTTCCTGTTACCTGGGTTTGGCTGGGATAACAATACTGGGGCCTTCATTTATTTCGGGTTCCTTGCTTTCCTGACTTTTCCCACCTTATTGGTTATCTCCAACATCCCAAGCTCCAAATTCTCTCTCAATGGGGACTGACACCTATGCAGGTAACCAGATGCTAGGCAGTTAGGTCTGTCTAATGGTCTCAGCGTAGTTTGTAGGATCACTGGTCCACCGGAGGATATCTGTGGTCACACCACCACCGCCCACTTCTTTCTGCTTCATTCTTGAATGACGCCCTGCATCCTGTGTTCTGCTATAAGCTTCACAGCAGTTTTGAAACTTGTGGGCTTTGCTGTGCCTGGTGTGTTCACCCCTTGCGGGTGTTGCATCACCTGGGAGCTTCCCTTGCTGTCTCTCTGCCTCTGCTTGCTGCAGTGTCTCTCTCCAATTCAGCTTCTTAATCCCAGTTAAACGGGATTCCTTAGTTAAAGAGACATATTCTTTTTCTGGTTGACAATAATAGATGCAGTGTCTTTGTTATCCCAGTCTCTATGTTGTATGTCCTAGTTGTCTGATAGTCCCAAATAGGCCATTTCAGGATATTCTTTCAGGAGTTCCTCAGAGGAATGGGAGCCCTTGTCCTCAGAGGTGGAGTATCTCCCAGTGAGATCCTGCTTGCCTCTACCCCTAGGGAGGGTGTTGCTGAGCAGGCTCAACTATCTAACATCACAGGGGGGTTCCCCTTAGGAGGAAGGGACACATTCCATCGATTTGTCACAATACATACTCCTGTGAGCCTTCCTCTCCACAGAATAAACATGTTCATGGTTTACATGAGGTTTCAGTCGATTTTCACATCTGAGAGGGTAAAAGCATTTTACAATCATGGAAATGTGAAGGTCTGTAATTGTGACTGTGGGAAGAGTCAGGACATTGGCAGAGGGCTGATCCAAGCCCTCGAACAGCCTAGGTGACCTCAGCCAATTAATACATTTGCATTTTTGGAAGCCTGTCACTAATGTATTCATAAGTGAGCAGTCTGCAGAAGTAATGGGCCAACAGCAGGCCACATGCAGATACTGTTAATGGTCTTTCAGCAACTACCACTCTGCAGGCATCCTGTGCATGCATAGAAACTTTAATAATCTGGCATTTGGACTTACGTTTGTTAAATAGCAATATTTAAATTGTGTTTATGTAACCATTATGCAGCTTTGTGAATTGATAAAGGTCTACTCTGTCAAATCAACTTCTGTGGCGCCAGTGGCCCAGCGATGAAAATCGGTTTCTAAACCATCAATCAGCCCCACACCTCTAGTACACCAGAAGGAATCCAAACAGATTGGAAACACAAGCAAATGATAAGCCTCCTTGTCCAATGTTGGTTATGTGGACAGAACAGTGTATTGTTGTGAGCTGGTCCTGTTTGTCTCACTGGCCATGAATGTATGCCTACCGAATGATGGTGTATGGATGATGGCAGCTCAGGGGAATGTTGAGTGAGTGTGATGCATGTGTGTTCCATGAATGTCAGTTGGGGGCCTGAGCTGGATGTATGAGGATGGCCGGTGGGTGTCTCCTGTGTCTTCCCTGTCACTGGATGTACCTTAATCTACTTTCCATGTACTATGTAAATACGCCACAAGTAACTGGAGTTCTGCATATATATATACTTAAGTACAATAAAGTCACCTGGAATCCAACATGGCTCTGCAGCTGATCTGTGAGTGGACTGGCACATCAATGGAAGGTATTTACAACAATTGGCGACAAGGATTACTGGATGAAAAAGGAGCATGGGAAATAAACAGATGGACTACTGCAACTTATAAAAGTAAGGAGAAGCTGTGGGGGGGGGAACAGTCCAAGAATGTCACCACCGTTCCCCCATCAAAAAAATAAATAAATAACATCAGCCTCCTCTTTATGGCATGTAATTGGTAACGTCCTCCAGCAATTAAAGACATTTTTAGGAAATAAACGGAGGTGAAACATGAAATAAGATGACAGTTCCCTGGGAGGGAGGCCCACCAACAGAAAAGTTCCCCTGGGATCCCCAAGCAAGGAGTGAGATTGCAAATGGTTGTTCACATGCTGGATATGTAGCATACCGGCGTTATGGAGATACTTCTCAAGGAGTTAAATGGATGTGACTTACATGGACTGTGCTCTAGATGACCATAATGATGATATCACAGATGATATTACTGATGACATCATTGGTGACATCAGCTCTCCACTTCCAGTGGCTAGAGTAGAGCTCCTGCACACGGACACGGTTTTCTTCCAGTTCATGAATGGCCCTTCAAACACAGACCCTGACCTTGGACAGCTGGTGCTGTCTCTATGCTGGACTCTCTGCTTCTAGCCATGAAACTGCTGAACTCTGCTTTTGTCCCTGCTGTGGGTCTCAGTTTGTATTCTATTGTATTTAACTCTCCTTCTCCCTTTAATCTCACCTTTGGTGGTGGGATACAACCCCTGCAGGCAGTTGTTCTCCTCTACCTCTCACTCCTTCATACTTATAATTTGAATATCATCTTTTACCAAACTACTACGAGTTAAAACTTCACAAGTAGTGATATGATGTGTGTGTAGCTGTTGACTATTTCTCACAATGTACTCATTTTAATGCTAATAGCTTATATCTAGGAAGGTAACAGTGGTCTAAATATGTGCAAGCACCTTGAGTGATCCTATGTCTGATGTCATCAATTAAATAATAATTGTTGTCATATCTGATGTTATTAGAGATGGCACCATTGATGTCATCGGTGATGCCATCCGTGATGTCATCAGTGAAGTCATACATGATGGTATTAATGAAGTAACCACAATATGACCACAATGATGACCTCACAGTTGACATTCCAGATGACATCACAGAAGACATCACTGATGACATCACTAATTACATCATATATGACATCACTCATGGAATCACTGATTACATGACAACACTAACCAGCCATGGGCAGTGGCAACAACATGTTGCCATGCCCACTGATTATTTTAACACAATAAGGGCTCACTGTAAACTGTGATGTTATCATTGTGTTAATAGACAACTCAATAGGGAGTGTAAAGTTAAGGTGGCTTTAGCTGAATTGCAGGGGTGTTATTGCCTTAATTTCTCACTTTAACGTCCCTGCAACTAAAGTTTTTTCCTTAAATATATATATCACAAATGAAATAGTGTGACGATTTTGAAGTACGTTAGGAGAAATTGAATTTATTACAACTCCTCCCTAACACCTGGGTCCATACACCGCCCACTTCCCACCAAACGTCAGACCGGGTGATTTTATCGCCAGTGTGTCCTCCCCTCGTTACTTGCAGATCCATCACTGACAATTGTCCTCCTTCTCCTGTTGTTAGATCCCTACTCCCTTGTTTCTCTGCTCCCTAACCTTGTTCTTCTACCTATGAATATAAAGTGCTCTGTTGCTTCCTGAAACTAGGTCCTCACTCAATATATACCCTGCAAATAATAATAATAAACACTTTCTAAACGTTTCTAATTAAAAGCAGCACATGAGAAACACATCATATAAAAACAGATTATTTCAGAGTGTACAGACATGGTGGTAGCGCAGATAGGGACAGTGATGGATCCTCGCATAGAATATTGTTTACAGATGGCCGTCGTGGGGGCTTATGCGTCCCCGTGTCAGTTCTAGGAGCTGTGCAGGCTGTTTCTCAGCAAGCGCCCTTCCAATACATGATTCCTAAGCAAAGATAGTTTCCAGATGTTATTTATTTATTTTGTTAAGGGCTGTTTTGAATAATTTATTGTAATCTGTTCAGATCGCAGCAGGAGCACCGGAAGAACGGCATACTTTTCTGAATGCACCCGCACACTATGCCGCGCCAGCTTCTTCCGGAATGCGCGCACCTTGCAGCATAGTGGGCAGCAACTTCGTTTTCTCTGATGCCTCGCACTGCCCCTATTAAGCATGCTCATATATTAATTCAAACCAATTCACAATAACTTTGTGAAATGTCTGCAGCCAGTGCGGACAGTAGGCGTATTCACTCACTGAATGTGTGGTCCTAAAAATACATAGGGCCTGATTTACAAAGCGTTTTCCTATGGCATTTATTTAATTGACACATGCTTTTGTACATCAGGCCCATATACTCAAAGAAACTGTGACCAAACAAAGAGTGTGACAGCATGTTTAAAATAATAATAATAATAACAATAATACAATAATACGATTCGGTTTCCTATCAACGTTCACGCCGTTTGAAAGCAGACGCGCTCCTTCACCCTGTCAATCGAGTATGCGATTTGTGAAAATCAGAAACAGATTGCCTATAGTAGTGAAGAGAATGTCAATGCAAAAGCGGCTCTTTGGGGGGTGGGGTGGGAATTAAAGTATTTGTATTTTGTAATTCTTTCAATTAACACGTTTGACAAGTATCGCAGTTGGAATCGCGTCCACAGTGTTAGCAAATGTATCACAAATCCGTGTATTTCACAAGATCCATATGTGTTGCTGTGGGTAATATGTCAACAAGCAAATGAGGTGGTAGGAGTCAGATGATCCTAAGTACACAAAGCTGTGATTGGCCTCCACCAATCATTGTTTGAAGCATCCCCCACCCCCTCCTGTTACCATGTACTAATAAATGCAGAGGACACCACCCGAGGTCCGCCTTGCTTCCGCCTCCTTCGGGTGAGTCATTACTGGAGGTAGGAAATGTGCTATCGATCCTAGACTCGATCAGTATGAAGGGCCTTTCACAATTAGACAGGCTGCGAACGGGAACATGCATCGCATTAACCCGGGCCACTTGATGAAGAGCGCCTGGGGCCCGTCCTCCCGCCCGCCCGCCCGCATGCCGCCATTTCCGCGCAGTGCACGCTATTGCCTTGCGTAAGGGCCGCGCGCCTTGAGAATCGTTAATGATATTCTCGACTGATTGCAGCAGGTTCCTTCCCTTGCTCTCGCGGGACCTTGTTACTCGCAGATTATCATTTATTAGTGCCGTTTTCGGCTTTATGAGGCCAGGGGGATTTATTACATCGTAGACAGGGCTGCCAGGAGATGCCCCCCTTCTTTCATTCGCTTTTGTTAAGGCCATATATGTGCAGTTTCGTGACGGTATCGTTTTAAAATTCGACATAGTGTCCAATTCGAAGTGGCATCGGGGTCCAGGTAAACCCCCTTCACCAGGGTTTGTCATCTTCTCATGCTTGCGTACGGCGATTTTACCTTCTTGTCTGATTACAAATAAATAAATAAAGTCTCTGGATATATTTAATAGGTGCAATGTATTTGGATGTCACAGCAGTGCGAAAAAAGACAGCACCCACGGTCACGCGCAGGATGATAGATTTTATAAAAGCCTGTTGCATAAAGATGAGCCCTTGTGTGCTGCCTCGCGCCGTTGCTATGGGAACAGAGCAGAGCTTCATGGGGATTTCTGTTTCCATGTTAATGCCGCACACTAAAGCCAAGAGTTTTTTTTTTTCTTCCAATTCTATTCTTGTAGCTGGTGTTACAGAGGAATGCAGCTGTTTTGCTTTTGCGTTTTATGATGCACACGTCTTTCAAATAACACGGACTTTTAATTGCCTGCACCACTAAAAGCGACAATTAATATGTCTTAACCAACGAGATCCCTACATGATTATATATATATATATATATATATATATATATGATGCTATTAGCACAGTGAAAGAGAATCTAGGACGATAGTTAATGGGAACTCGGTTTCGTTATAAGCAATGCAGAGTAGGAAATCTCTCTCATAGAGCACTTGGCGGGGGAGCCTGTAATGTACACACGTCCGAACGACGGATATCACATATGCTGGTTGTGACAACTCTATTTTAAAATATATATAAAAGTTAATTTGTATTCACACTTTGGAAAGGGTGCTCAACCAATCTGGTGGCTAGAAAGGCAGACGAGAACTGTCAGTGTTTTCCGCCCACGTTCCACTAGCCACCCGCGCCACTTCCCCAGGGGCTGCTATTTTTTTCGGCACCTCGGAGTCTTGAACTCCAGCCCCTTCACCAGGCCCCCCACATCCCTTCGGCTCACTTTTTCTCCCAAACCCCCTCCTCTGCCCCCCCCCCAATTTACCTCCTGGTCAGGGTTTCCTGGCACCGATTATCCTGCCCCCTCCCTGTCTGGCCTTTATAGGAATAGAAAAGAGACTTAGAACCTGATTGACAAAACGTTTACCAATGGGATTGCACCATTATAAAAAACACGCTTCTATGAATCAGCCCCTTCGCCCCTTTTCTATTTACTGTGGCGGAGGCCATCTTGTGTTTTTCTTTTTTAGATGGCAGGTTGGTCTAGCGCAATTTGTGCGTAGCCCATTCCCTGCCAAAGAAAAAGAACAAAAACATTAAAATGAATTTGTACTCCTGTCAGAGACCTGGGATGTGATTAGCTATCACCCAATTGCTGGGGAGTTTATTGGCAATGAATGTTCTCACTGTTCATGCGTAGGTATGCTTACTATACCCGTATTTCTCATTACATTTCTATGAAGAGGAATGTCATCTGTGGCTCACTTGAGCTAACTTTGTTCGCACTCTTTTATCAATGCGCCCAGTGCTGGTCCTTGGGCCGGCTCTCGCCGATCCCAGATCCGGCACCAGATGTGAAGCCGGATCTCGGGATCTGGCCAGAGTCAGCCGCCCAAACACCAAACCCATGCTCTCCAGCTGGGTTTCAAGAAAAAAAAAACGAACTCCCGCAATGGCATGGCGTAGGGGAGCGGAGCAGCTCATTGCCGCCATGAACGCTCTTCTGGCTCCGCCCCCCTACATGTACACAACAGCAGGACACTGGAACAGGCCTTCTTAAGGAAGGCTGTCCTGCACTGTCACTACGAGTTCTTCATGCAGGCACCACAGCCACGCAGACTACACAGCCGGGCCCGCAAAGGTGGGTGCTGTGCCGCTCGGAGCAGTCTGCTCCGCGCAGCCCAGCCCCCATCCTCATGGGCCCGGCAGATCTCTGCCCTGTGCGAGGACAGTGCACACACAGTAGATTACTCTTTGTGTTCAGTGCTCTCACGGGGCATTGCTTTTAATGCAAAATTCTGGGTTTCTATGCCTTTATTTTAAAATGAAACCGCTCTAGAACAGTTAAATTTTAAAATAGTGTAGGATGAAGCTGAAACTTGCACTTTCAGTTCACTGCACTGAACGTTTCCCTAAACAGCAGGCACATGTGTTTTGGGGTTTGTATTGTGCGTGGGAGGGGGCGAGGGGATGCCGGTGGGGTTTGTGGTGAGCGGTGCAGGCCAGTAGGGGAACATAGTTCCACTACTTATTTCCGTACACTTTGACCACTGATTGCTGGGTGGTTTTACATTCTGCAGTAAAAAAAGAGAACAAAAATAAAGCTTTTGTAATTGCAGGAAGTGTTTTATTCCAGCCTTATGATTGTCTCCTGTTCGCTCCTCAGCACGGACTCCACTGGAGTTAGTGGGAACACAGCACTTTGCTTACCAGTGCAGGGAAGCAATTGTCAACAGCGGGGCTCCTTGTGTTTATCCCCAGTGATCCTTCTCTCAGCCCCTTAGGATGGTCCAGGGGCATGGCAGACTTTCCCCATGCAACAGTGTCTGTCTGGTCCATACACCACCATGGGTTGCCAACTCCCTAACCGTGGCCTCTACTTTTTTGCCTGGCACCAATTTTTCCAATAGCCCGGGACATGGCATCAGTGGGTCAAGGTAGGTGGTGTCTATGGCTAGCCTTCGAATAGGTATAGTGGCAGGGCCTTTCAATTATTTTAGTTGAAAGGGTCTGCGAGGTTCAGTGTGGCTCCGTCCTTAATCCTGACTGCAAGCCCTACCCCAGAGCTTGTTGCTTGCCTTCACACCTAATCAGATGATGGGACCCCAACAATTTTCAAGTGGTAATGATATCATATTTTGGGTGCACCAACGCCATTGAAGTGGTTTAAAGTGGAATTGATATATAGCACCAAAAAGAAGCAGCATGAAAGAAATTGTGCTGTTTTAAACTGTTATTTTGGACATTTCCTTTGATCGGAGGCCACCTGGCAGCTCCGCCCCCTCTAAACGCTGCCTCCTCAGACACCGCCCACCCCCAAAACTCCACCCCCATCCCGGGCGTTGTGGGATCCCCCCACGAGATTTTTTCCATTTCCACCACTGAATGCCCCTTGCAGATCTAAGACAATAGAACACATGGAAGGAACACCGCTATTCTTTTACATGTCTCTGAAATATCCCGTATACGGTACTATGCGGACATTTCTAATACTGAAAATATATAAAATGGCCCTGAAGAAAAGGACAATGGCTCCCATTCTCATAAGTCTGCAAAATACGTATGTCATGAAAAGTTGTTTCCTAAACGTTTCAGCCATTTGCAGTTGTTCTGTGGAGTGACCGAAGTAAAATACACCACTGTGGATTTGCGGGTACTCGGTCAGGACGGTTTCCTTAACGGCTTGGAAACTGGTTCGGACACATTTACGATTTTGTAGCTTTTATTTAACCAGGAGAAATTACGGTATCTGGCCCAGTGGCCTCTGAGGCAGTATAACACACATTCCTCAAGTTCAGTACTCCGTGCATGCGGTGAGCTGAGTGAGGCCAACACATTCACTGAGCTGTGAGAGATGGAAGGACTACTAAGATTTCAGGGTGAATAGTTCCCATAATAATGTGTGGCATATGTCACTGCCATGCAAACATCCATGCAAATAGCTGTGGAACTGACCACCCTGTCCGCCTCATTTTATTAAACGTGCACATTACATGCAGGGGACCACCTACATCAGCCCTTATGTGCGTGTAATTTTACACATGCAGTTGGCTGTGCAAGAAGGAAAGAGTAAAAAACAATGCAAACCCACTATTACTCTTTCATATCCCATTCTGTTACATGAGCAATGTAAATTCTGGCTGCAAATACACCATGAAGGTGACGTTTACTTATAGATTCCTATGGAATCTGCCTGGTCTTGGCTAGCTGCAAAATCCAGGTGGATTCCATAGGCATCAGTTAATTGTATGCCTTCATAAAAATCCCATGCATGTGCACACTGATATGCACTGACAAGATGGAGTAGGAATCCACACAGGGATCTAATATCCTCTCTGCTCTTCTCGTCTGTCATGCCACTACACGAAATTGGAGACGAGTGGGAAATGGAAGTGTAAAGGCATAGTGCCTTGATATTACACTTCTATTTGCTACTCTGCCCATTTGAAATTAGTATGTGTAAGTATTAAATGAAAGTCCCAGCGTTGTTTAAGTCAGTTTTAATGTTGAATTTTAGATACCTGTAAGCTAATCTCAGAATGTAGAGATGTATAAGTTATTGGCTCTATTTTCCAGAAAGTGGTTAATTATTTCACTGGAAATACAAAAGAAATAAGTGTGTCCACTTTGAATGTATTTCTTAATGCCTGGCATAATAGACAGATGCTCACACCAAATATTAATATCATTCCTCTTAAACTTTGGTCTCATATGTTTGTCAGGAAAGGGAATATCAGGTGTTTGTCTATGCATTTTGAAATACACCAGTCTCACATACAGGGACGTCATTTCACCAAAAGGCCACGGGCAGCGGACGTAACATCACATGACCCTTGACCTCTGATGACATCACAGGAACTGATGTAATTTGTCCCCACCCCGGAACATGACCTTTCACCCCTTGACAAAACAGGAAGTGGCATCAGATAGCATTGTTGCTAAGTACACTATGAAAAATATGGTAACGAAATTGCAGTAATGTGATATACATTTCATACAAGAATGGATCACCGTATGTATCATTAATCTCAGTGTGTATAGGCCCATATTACCAAATTACTGTGAATGCAAGCAGAAAATCATGGCCAAATGATAATGATATGTTATTATATAGCATTTATGCTTAAGCGTTTTATATCGAACAAATATACATACAATATCACCTGACCAGTGTTTGGCACTCATTTATCGACCACAGAAGGGTGAAAGGGTGAGTTGGCTTTGCTGAGATTCAAACCAGCAACGTGCAGATCACACACGCATAGCAGAATCAAACGCTCAACCCACTGAGCTATCTTACCGGCAACAGCTATCTTAACGGGTATAGTAAAATGAGCAATTACTTGTCTGAATCAGGGCTCAAGTCGAGGGTACACGCGGGTGGACGGTGTCCACCCACTATTTTCAGAGGTTGGACGCCGTCCCGCCTAGGTATTTTAGAGGTCATGAATGGATATAATAAAAAAAAAAAAACATCGATTATCTTTTTTTTTAACCATCCGTCCCCAGGGCAGGACTCAAACTGCAGTTCCCAGCTTAACAGAACAGGGTCTTCATCATTGCACCATCCTGGCTGCACGTAATGAGAAGGAAACAAACACAGTCTTAGAGCAGACAGGACAGGCCTGGATCTGCATAGTAACAAACACGTACTTTCATTTCATTGGCTAGTTAGCAGCCAATGAAATTTGTTAACAGTACTGAGTGGGGCTGGGTGCAGTGGCCCGCTGCACGAGAGCAATAGTGGTGGGAGCAATTTTAATTTGGCGCGGCCTTGGCTTGCAGACCACTGTCTGGGAGTGGCAGTGGCATTGGCAGTGACACTGAGCCAGGATGTGCCTTGTAACGATGAGAAAGAAACAGAAGCAAAGTGGACCTGTGCGACACGTGTGGCCGGCCTTCCTTGCTGACGAGAGTGACGCCGGGGTAAGTGAAAAGCTATTTCCTTTCAACTTTCCTGGCTGTCTCACCTTAATCTGCCTCTGTAAGCCATTTATTAAGGCAGTTTATTCTCTCTTACTATTACTAACCTCCCCAAAAAAATAAACGAAATTACATGGCAGTGTGACTCAATTAGTGCATGTTTTGCACGGCAGGGTCAGCCTCTAATTGCCAGGTTTTGACACTTGTTTGGGTCCATTAAGTAGTTAAGCAGATCATTTTGAATCACCAGCTGTAGGCACGTATTGGGGAGTGAGTGAACTAGAGGAACCTTCTGTAAAGGATGTCCAGTGCGGCATTTGTCAAGAGTTTGGGTCTGCCAAGTAGATGAAATGTGAGGGAAATTACAAGAAAAATCCATAAATCACTGAGAGGCCCATCCTAATGCGTAGGCAAACAAACGTTTTGGGGGTATTTGCTTACAGTGGATAGGAAAAGTAATATACAAAGCTTGTTTACAAGAAGACGTTTATTTTCATGGTGTAATGTTACAGCACCAGGAAACGGTCTAGTTCTGTGAATATTACTGTACTTCGTAGTCAGTAAACAGTTACATGGATGGAAGGGGTTTACGTTGGAAATTAGATAAATAACAGAATTATTTTTTCTTTTTGTTGAAACTTTTCGAGAGAGCATAGTTCTCGTTTTCCATAAATTATTCCAGCCGTTTAGCAAACTCAGTTCCATTTGAATAAATAAGGGTTCTGCCCGGGTGTAGACTGGGAAGCAAAAGCGGCCCTTGAAATAATTTTCAAAGTAGCCCAATATTACAAATTGAGTGCCATATAGCAGGGATTCTACGGTATAAATATTAGCGATCCAAAGTGCCTTCTCTTCACATTTCAAATCGGGATCCTGCATTATGAGGGTATTTTGCCTTGTGTCCTTTCTCGGACTTTGGTCTCCACTAACAAAATAGCAGGCCTTAAAAATAAGGCATTTGAAAACAGGGCCATTTGGGGTTTTATATAATCCAGCGTGTTGCTTGGTGGGTCCAACTCTCATTCAAAATGCAGAATGGATTCTTAGTACAGTCTTTGATGAAAAATACATATACATTTGCAGAGAATAGAAACACAGCTGAGAAGGTCAAAGAAATACTCATAGAGGGCTCCTGGTTTTCCCTCTGCTCTCCACCCCTAGTCATGTGAGCACAATGGGCTACAGTGTGAGATTTAGCAAGCACACTAGATGAACACAAAACAAGAAAGCTATGCTCCCAGGGCAGACAAGGATAGAGGCCTGCATTAACACCACAAAGCTCTCTCTGCAGCAGCCCATTATCGGGCCACTGTAATGTTTTGATGCAGAACCACTAAATTAAAGGCAAAATAAGAAAAAGAAATGGTCGAAGTGTAATGCTTGTTAATAAATGGTTGTGGATTAGTTGTGCATTAGAAATGAGTGGAGGTCATCTAATGTCTAATTCCTGGACACTTCAACCTCTGGCCATGGTGATTTTGAAGAATAAACACCTGGGTCTTAGTATAGAAGACTTACCATATGATATGATATATTCTGTTTGCATCACGCTCGTAGACAAGTACATATTTGTATCTCGCTTGTACATAAGACTGCTGTATAATAATTAGTTACAACAGACACAAAAGCATGGGCATCCACATGTGACATGTTGTGTGTGCCTCCCTGGGCCAGGCAGGGATTTGTTTTCAAGTCTTTGTGGGTGAGCGAGGTGCCCTATACACCATGCGGGTCTCGGCAAGACTTGCAAGTGTCCCCCAAAAAAACTGAGACGAATACCAGTAAATGTCTGGGCATAATCTGTGCAGATATTCGTAAGGCGTGCCAGCTATGTGTGCAGTAGCATGTTACAAGCACACAGTGCAACTGATGTCACTTCCGTTGAGGTCACTTCCAGCGAGGTCACTTCCCATTGGCTATGCTAATGAGTCCCCCCACTTCTTTTTTTAGGACTTTTAGGACTTGACCCCTGGTCTGAATATTGTCAAAGTCAGAAAGCAAATCACACTCTTTAGTGGATACCCTAACAGCAGGCCAGTTCATCTGCAGGTCTGGTGCAAAGTTGGCCACATGTCAAGCCTTCAGGCCTCAGAGGTTGGACAAATACATATCATTGGGAGGTTTCATAACTGTGTATTAAAGAATTTAGAGTAGTGTAGGGCAAGCAGAGCACTCACACCGCATCCCGTACGCTGGCACTCGTTACTTCATACATGCAAACAAACATCCTGAACAGCATGCCAGGGAGATAGGAAAGATAGACAAATTCCAACAAAGCATTATTGTGGCACAACAAAATCAAAGGTCACTTTAGGTGCTACGGTCAAATATTTCTACACTGTAAACAAGCTTTTAGGCACAAGGATTTTTTCAAGTGACTGAGGACACCTATGTGGAATGTCTTGGGATGATCGTAACAGAGACACCAGCAGAAAAAAATGCTATACCTGCAAACAAATAGGCCCAAATGGATGCTTATTCTACTCTAAATGTTTTTTGTACTTTTTTGACTGCATTGTGAAATTGAGGTGTTTAAGAACAGACTAAAACTTTAATTAGTCTAACAATTATTGTATAGAATTCTAGAAGGACAAATAATTTGTTATTCCTATTCTTTCTTATTTAGGGTCACTGTTCCAAGTGTTAAACTTGTGGAATCCCCTGTTTTTTCCAGAGGCCTAAACAAGAAAGCCAGCAACTGCAGAAACAAAGAGTTCTGGCCACAACACAGGAGCTTCCATTTAAAAAACGAAAAAGCAGGGGTGACCACAGGGGTAGCAAGGGATACCTCAGGGGTCGCAGTTGCGACCCCTGGTGACTCCCAAATGACGTCCTTGCTCACATATGGCGCTAGGCTACAGTATACTGAATGGAACCTTTGGCTAACCTTAGAATGGGGGCAAGATATAAGAGACTAACTCATTAGGTTTCCTGTCATTGGGCATAGACCTGTGTGCCCCCTGTTGCCTCCCCACCCTGTCCACTTATCTTTCAGGACTGGAGCATTGTGGTCCGATCCTGTAGCTCCTACTGTCTGGCCACACCCATATAAATGGAAAACTGACTTACTTCCTTTTCCATATGGCGTTACACATCTTTCTTTTCTGTTATTCATAGGGAATTTGGTTGCACAAGCAGCACGGATCTCCCGATAAAAAAATTGTGAAAGCAATTTGCCCCCCGGACGAACCCTGTGGTTCAAATGGCTTGCATGCCCTGCCAGGAGGGCAACCATAGCCTTAAATGGCCCACAGCCCAAGCTGAGGCCTTTGTTTTGCTCGCTCCTGCCTTAGCATGGGCTGTTGGGCCATTAAAGGTTATTTTCACCCTCCGGGCTGGGCATGAAAGCCATAGTACCCTTGGGAAATGTCCTGGAAAGATATCTTGCTGCCACAAAAAAGGTGCAGAAATATGACGTGTAGGATGCATCAACCATATCAATTGCAGAGATAGAAGCATGCATATACCAAATGGCAAATACGACTAATAGAGTATTGATAACTGGTGGCTAACGTGATAAGCACATTTGAATATTGATAGAACCAATGACATATTGAATGACAGTCATTTTATTTGTACTTAGGCCTTTCTTTATCTATCTCTCTCTCTCTGCATGGGTTTTGCAGGATCATAGATGTGAGCATATATGTTTACCCTGATGATGGACAAGCAGCACTTTGAGAAGATGCTGTAATTTAAGAAGTTGAATGCACTAACAGCACCACATTATACAAACTGGTCATAGGGATCTGAGACTGCTTGGCACTCAAACAAAGCCCCAACTGATGAAATGAACCTGTGGATGGAAAAGCAAAAGATAAGATCAATTGTGTAGACTCCACCGAGCCTTTCAAAATTGTCAATTGAAATCCAGCCTATCAAAATTTTATACTGGTGATTTCTGAGTATCTTTCCCATTCCTGATAATTTGATTCAATTGGATAGTATTTTAAAGCTCCAAAAACATTTCCTACAACCTAATCATTTACTATGTAGTTGTCAAGTTTATAGCTGTCAAGCTCCAACAGGGTTTTATGGTTCCCATTTCACTCATGTTAGCAAGGGATATATTGTTCTCAGAATGTCTGTCATTTGTCAAAGGCTCCAATCGTCTTTCACACTAGGCGGGGATACTATTGACTCAGAGTTATTAGCAGGAGTCTCCAAAATAGCACATCTGAAATCCTGCCTATTGAAAAACCCCATGGTGGACTGGAAATTCAAAGTGGTCCTGGGCATGCTTATTAAAGTGGCCCCATAACATATTAGACCGTGCAAGCAAGCCTTACCCCTATTAGTAGGATTTGGGAGGTCTCCTACATGGACATTTGGAAAACTATTGCTCCAAATAGTGAATTTTAAAGTATAATTTCCCTCTGTATATATATATATATATATATATATATATATATATATATATATATATATATATATATATATATATATATAATCTAAGGATGGTAGAAAACTACATATGAGAGAGAAGTGGAGCAGAACACCAGGGTACCCACCAACACAAAAGAAGCCATTCTGTAGAGGTGCACCTTGACATCTCCAGAGCCCCCTTTAGGCAAGTCCATGCCTGCAAACAGCAGATTCTCACTCCATACGAATGGAGCCAATGCCTTATTTAGATCAAGGTTCAGAAACACGTGGCCTTTCTTCTGTGATTGGCAGCAGAGAAGAAGACCTTCACCTTTGCTTCCCAAGTGACTGATCATCAATAGGTTAAGAACATCTTTTCAAAGTTTGCAAGAGACACCCGCCCACTCTGGGAAGAAGACACGTTCAAGGTTTTTTTGCTGGCACGTGCCTTGAAATATTTTCATTCAGTTTGGTGCAGGAGCAAAATGTCAGCAGCATGTGTGTGTGTCACCAGTCAAGAGGCCAAATGCAGCTCAAATGTAAAGCTTTAGTTCCAATTCAAGTCCCTCTGACTATTACTCTAAATATGGCCACATTGACAGGTGCTGCAAACATATGTAAGTAAGAAATGTAGTGTATCTATGAATACTTGTAGGTTTGCTTAGATGTTTCATGAATACATTTGCAGTTGGACAATTGTGACTCTAAACCTTACCGGCCACGTTACCGAAGTTAAACAAGGAAATACATCACACTTTAATCCGTAGTATTTTCTGCAAAGGCAGGAAACCCAGGAGGAGATGACTGCAAATGTAATATTTCATTTTACCCGTTGAGTGGTGCCCAAAATGAAATGACGTGTTTTATGCTCAGAGGTTTTTCCTACTGAAGTTTTGATCAGATATGCCTCGTGTATCCACATAGATAGACCTACATCCTCACATGTGTTGCAGAGTTCTGAGGATGTGCATGCCTGACCATAACCAGAATGTAAGTGACTGTCTAAAGCAGGGTTGGCAAACCTGTGGTTCACAGGTAGTGTTGGACTACGACTCCCATAAGCCCTCACCAGTGATTATGCTTAATAGGGCTGGAGAGAGTTGCATTTCAAAGTATCTGACGAGCTAAATGGTGGTCAGTTTGTAGGACTTCCCCCTAACTCCACCACATTCGATAATGCTGACATGGCTTAAAAAAATACGAGCCATGAGCAGAGAGAACTTTTGATGGGACCCACCTTCAAACAAATGTGCTTCAATTGGTCTAGTAGAGTTGGTCTTGTAGAGTTGAATAGAGGTCTCCTTTGGTCTATACATGGTGTAATTGATGGTATCCCTCCACCTGTCAGAAACCGTTTCTGACACTATGGTGCAAGCCTACGGGTGTAAATTGAGATAGTTCTCCAGTTGAGCATGTCCCCTGATTATGTAGAGAAGCTCCAAGAGTTTGCACGCTGGCAGGAAATACCCTGTATTATGTCTTTCCCCTACTGGACATACAAACAGTAGCTTTAATAAAGCAATAGATCCCAAGGAGGGAGAGCATTAACAGTCTGGTAATGCCCCTGGCGTGATAGTTACAAGCCTGAGCGAAGCAAGGGCTTTAACCTAGCCCTGGGGGCATTACCAAAGCAGTAATTCCCCCGCTGCGAGGTTTCTATTGCTGTTAGTACCCCAGCATGTCATACTGGGGTACTAATAGCATTTGGCCTCGAGTTGAGAAACAACATTCAAACCGTTTCTCAACTCGAAGAAAAAAAGCAAAACAAATGGCCGTGCAGGAATCAGGTAGAAGGGACTACTGGTAGTCCCTAGTACCTTCTCCCTTTCCATGGCAGCCATTACAAAAAATGGGAAAACATGTAAACAAACAAAATAGCTGCCATGGAACGGCGCAAAGGGACTACATGTAGTCCCTTCTCCCTTTCCATGGCAGCCCCGGTAGGAATGGAAACAAACCCTGCGGGACTCGGTGCGTCTTTCTTGGACAGGTATGACCTGGGCGGGTGGGGGGGGGGGTCGATCAGATTGTTTATAACAATCTGATTGTTCCTCGCCGGGTACTAATTGGTAATGCATTTTGAAAACATCATGAATGTGATTACCGTATGTAACAGCTGCTTTGGCCACAAACATGTTGTTCGCATATTCAGGCACATAGTGCAATACTGACCGTGTTATTAGTAAAATAATGTTTGAAATTGTAGGTTGCAGTGCATTCCCAATACCGACTGAAGTGTGTTTCCAAGTTGTCATTTTGCCTGGCGATTATTTAAGGTCAAGTGTGTCAACTGTGCATGCCTTTTTGTGTTACTTAAATCACGGTCAGTATTGCACTTCACCCCAGAACAAGCTAGCGACCCATTTTCTGTAGGGGTGTTGAAATGTACCGACCTTCACTTGTGACAATCTTCTCTCTCAGCAGAAAAGAGCTCTTTAGATCAGTTCCTGCCACATTGCTGCTGGCAGGGACTGCGTAAGGATAAAAAAAAATAGAATTGCAATTAAAAATGTGTGTACAATATCCATTTTGGTGCCATTGTTGGGTTTCAGCCTACGATTAAACGACATTTTGTATATAAATTCCCATAAAACTATGGTATTGTATGAACTAGTAATGTGATTGGTTGTCCGATTATGTGGCACTGCACATAATATAACCATAAAATGTTCTTCCCTATTTATTTACAAACATGCATAACACATCAGTGACTTTGAAGAAGACAAGCATTGCCATCAGATCTTACATCCCGCTTTTTATCGGTTGTCAGATGGTTTATGAAATCCAATTTTATCCACATACACAGGTATTATCCTAATTACTTCCCAGTAAAGTGTAGCATCTGCAAAGAACCTACTCTGAGTGAAATTCGTCCATTTCATTTTGCAGGGACTTTTTATGAATAGAATGTTCGAAAAAAGGATGCCAGGTAAAGAGTATGAACAATGATTTAGTTGTACAGCAAATGTTAAAACACAGTTCCAATAAATAACACTTCTAATGTATGCATCGGTATTTCAATAGACACGTGCACATTTTCATTTTTCAACGAGCAAAAAAAATAGCTTATTAAGGTCTTCCACAAATAAAACACACATAGTTGTGATTGTTAAGATTGGCTTTTAGTTCAGTTCTGCTACACTGATGAATACACAAGAGTTTGTGACATACGCATTTATTTATTTAATTTTGACATTTGTAAAGCGCGCCAAACACAAGGTTATCTGGGCGCTAGTTATAGCATAATGAAAATAATACAAGGGGAGCAGTGCAGAATTAAATTGCCTTTGTTCCACAAACTATTTCAGTAGCTGCATTCGGATGCGTCTATAGCTGCTCTGAACACTCATGCATTAAAAGTACAATGGAAGTTTTAGTTATAGTGCTACAGTCTCTGAGGAGACGAAGACCACTTGTCCCCACCCTTCCTCACCACCATTAGGCTTTGCTCTGCCTCCATGAACGTCCCAGGAGTTCCTGAACACTGCACGGTTAGCCGAGGTGAACAGGCCTCTTGCATTGCTTCTGTGGACTTTTGAATGTGTTGTTTCTGCACGGAAGAGCTATTGCCAGCATTTTGCCATTCGAGGCAAACCTCAAGACCAAGTCATCTCTACGAAATCTAGATTACTGGCATGATGTTGCTCCTCTCATCAGGGAAGTGTCCTCTCAGTGATACTCAAGTCCTTGCCAAATCCAAGAAAACAACATAACCTAACTTAACAATTAAAGATCACACAGAGTGTATTCCTCCCATTGATAAATACGCATATCCCTATATATGTATTATGCAGCAGCGTTAGTTACCCATTTGCGATTAATAGTACCTTTTTAGATAGTTCAGAAGGGAGTATTTGCAAACATTTGAACATTGTGCACTCACTGTTCGTAAACTCTTCTTTTTAATATTCCTGGAAATGTAAATAATAAAAATAGAAATTATATACAAAATTCAATTGTCTATGAAACCAAGGGCATATCCTGCAAATTGTAACATGTTTGTATATCTGATCTCAACTGAGTTTTTGAGCCAACAACCCTATCCTGTCAAGCAGAGATCTGATTCTCATAATCAACCTTCAAAAGTGTAGACAATGCAACCAGATGTCAAAGTCCAGAGTATCGTACCCCAGTTGGTGTCCACTTTGTTTTGGTGAAGATCCCAGATCAAAGGCTTGATCGTGTATTTGTGGGCCTTGATAGAGCTTTATATTTCGCCCTGTAATACAATTCCAGGACTACGAATTGTTTAAACCTAACCTCTCCCAAAAAAATTTACGTGTTTGCTTGGCAAACAGGCAACGAGTCCTTCTTCTTTAGGGATAAGAAATGCATTTAAAGGGATGTTGTTTTACAGTCTCCAACGACCCTGCAAGTTGGCCGAACTGATTCTGCAGACTAGCCAGACGTTTATACCTAGTTTATGCATGAAGTTGTTTAATACTTGCAAATGAATTAATCTTTTATAAGATGTGCAATGGGTATGCAATTTTAGCTACATAATTAAAAAATTCCCCAATCAAGTAGGCACCCCAATCAGTGACTAGAAGGGATGGTGTGCGTGTCACAGGGAGGCTAATTAATAAATAACAATTGCAAATCCCAAAACTAGTGGTGTACTGTTGTTTGCATGAAGAGCATGTGGCGAGATGCCCTGCACTTAAGAAACATGTTCCCCCCTCTACAGCTCTGAATGCCGTTTCAAGAATCCATTTTCTTTTGCTTGGGGACCTCATTGTTGGCCACTTTACCATTTTTAGTTCACCCTTGGTGGCCCTCTATTTGCAATACATGCGTAGGTAGGCTAGCCATCACAGTTAAGATATGGTGCAATCCCTGTGGAATCCCAGTGTAAAGCCCAGTAAAGCCCTTTGTAGATCAGGCCTGGGATGTCATAGGACTGAAACAGAAAAATACACCATTATAAATTGACTTGGTGATGGATGCTTACATTTTTGCTTCAGGAAAAAGATGTTAATAATTGTGCAAACATCATATTTCTGCTTCTATGAAAATATTGCAAATATTCCAAGTAGCATTAGAAAGTGGTTTCCGAGGTACTTAAATTGCCAGTAGGTCTGGTTCTTTTCCTTCTTACACCATACCCAATGTGCTTTGTGCTAAATGAAGTGAAGAAGACAGGAAGGAAGAAGAGGTGCACAGAATAAGCAAGATGGTGGGACCCTTCACCACCTGTGCTGAGTTCTCGCAGACTACTCTATTTCTGCCCCCTAGTCAGACTGAGTGCATCAACAGCCTTTTGTTATGCAATACCCTGGTCTGTGGCTAGTGCTTTTGTGTATGAGGTGGCCTTTGATTCCTGTTTCTTGGAACATCTCCTGGTGAAATGCTGTCCTGATGGAGAAAAGTGTTATCAGACCTCACAAAGGATCAAAGGAGAGACATAGTCATTCAATATCTACCTCTTCAGACTAGCAGTACGATGCTGTCTTACCAGAATACATGCAATCCTTTAACAGCTGGCTGTGGCTCTCAGTGTTGACACTTGTATGATATAAATCAGATGTGGCATCTTATAGTTATTTGACTCAAGAGGATAGCTCAGGGGCAACATGCTCGCCTTGGCAGCAAGACGACGCAGAGCAACACAGGTTCGATCCCGGGTCCGCGCTTACAAAATGTCTGGATATTAAGCACAGTATAAATAACCAATCATATCATATCATAACTATCAAACATACCCTGAACTCAGGTATGGCTTTATGTTTAAAGATTAAACTGCCACCAAAATATGAATCCCTCATGATTATGTGGTTTTTGAACAGAGGCGCAGTCTTTAAATTCAACCTCTGTGCTGGAGTGACTTGGCTGTTCCAACAGCTGTCAAAAGGTCAACTGTGATCTCTGAACTGGCTTTGTGCCACTTGGGAGCAGGTGCTGCAGACCAGCAGACTGCTGCAGCAGGGCACATGTGTCGTATGATTTTGCCATGAAGCTTCTTACAGGGGTATCTGGTTAGCAGATCACCCTTTCGCAAATAGAACTTCCTGCATCATTTTATTAATTAACAAAAATAAAAAAAAACAGGGCTTCAACGTCCTTGCCAGATGGCAATTCCGCACAATGGTATTGTATAGTGGTTTGGAAGAAAAGGTGCCACTTGTAAATCCTTTAGTAGCCATCCATGTCCTGTGCATACAGCCCAAGAGACACTTCAGAGCGTGATGGCTTCAGTTGCCATAGACACACAACTTCCAGATTCTAGTGAGCTGCAGCCTCCATATTCATTTTGCGTGTATAAAACTGGAGATTTGATCTATTATTCCCTTTATTATTGTAATTTAATATCAGCTTGCAATTCAATTATTTTACTGTTGCTTTTATAGGTTTTCTTTATCCCACACCATGTCCCTTGGCCATTGTATCACTTTACACTTATTTTCCAAAAATAAAAGAAGCTGACTTGCACTATTAGGAGGCAATTATGTGTTGCAGTTCAGAAAGGAAGCTAAATAATCCACGAGGGAGACGGCGACAACTGAAGTGGGGGGAACAGATGATTTATTAGTATTTTGTGTTTTTCATGTATGCCTAAAATAAAATGTTTGATGATATGGAAATACACAGTTGCCATACATTGTTCAGCAATGTATATGCTGCACCTACTTCTTTTAGGTGGGGGCAGTTGGTTCATGACAAAATTCTGATATTTTTAATGAGGAATGTGAAGAATAGGATTGGGTGTGAAAAATATTTTCTGTTTAATTAGAGACGCAGGGCCTGATTTACAAAGAATATTTCTATGGGATATTCCCAATGACAAACACTTTTGTAAATCATGCTTGGAGTGTTGCTTTTCATGAATTCATCATAGAAACCGATACATGGGACGGTGTGCACTTCAGTGCCACCACAATTGTGATGCATACCTAGTGCTATATTGTAACATGCATTATTTGTTGGTGGCTAATATTGTTGGAGAGCACTGCAAATGACACTAGTGAACTCAATTCACAAAGATGCATTTACTCATGACTAATATATGAAGAGGATTATTTGATTCAGAAAATAAACTTTCTTGAATAACTCTGACTTACAGCTAATTTATTACTGGCTTACTAGAAGTAGGTTAGAAGTAGGTGTAAGTTACTGTTAAGTAAGCTTTACTACTGATAACATCTTAGTGAATGAGAACAATAGTACTTAGAGGCGTACATCACTTATGGATCATGTTTTCTGTAGAAATGTGAGGAATTGCCATCAGGCAAAGGTGGAGAGCCTTGGCTTTTTTGATTATTCTTACATAAAATGATGCAGTCGATTCTTTCTCCAAAGGGGAAATCTGCTAACCAGATCCCCCTTTATCACATCGAAATGCCAAATGCATAGTGCACTTATGCCCTGCTGCATCAGTTGCCTAATCTGCGGTGCAGAGCAGGTTCAAAGGTCACAAGCAACCCACTTGACCACAGCAGTGGCAGCATAGTCACTGCAGCACCAGAGCAACATTTAAAATATGCCCCGATACCCAAACTACAATGATCATGAGTACACACCATGCTGGTGCTAAGGTAAACTCTAAGAATAAGCTATGCCTGAGGTTAGGCATAGTGCATGGTGATACTTATGATCATAGACGCCACGTCCCAATTGACATTGCAGATGTGCCAGCTCCTGTGAGTCAGGAGCAAATCATTCTGGGTGCAAAATCAAGAGGGCAACGTCCACTCCAGTCAGGAGCAGCAATCGGTCCTCAGGCTAGCTTTAGACCAATCACCTGAGGACTTGTGCCCATAAAAGAAGGGGTCTCACAGTACTTCAGCAGAATACATTCAGTTCCTCGAGGATTCTTTTTGGCCGAAGAGAAGTTCTGAAGGCTCTCGCCTGCACTTCCTTTGGGTCAGTTGCACTGTCCAAAGCCCTCCGTCAGAGGTGAAAAAGGAGACGTCCAAGACAGAAGGAAGATCTATAACCTAACCATTCCCAGGGAACATTGGGAGTGACCACTGCTGTGGACCAGGACCAACCAATCTGCAACAGATCTTCAGTGCCAGAAGAGCAGACCCTGAGGTGTAGCATCCTGTCCTCGATTCCTTTGTGAAGGCCTAAGAACAACACAGCATGCCAGACCAGCCACAGCTCAATGGGCTCCTGCATTCAACCCATATCCTTTTAGGTAGTATCTTACCTATTACCCCTGGAACTATACTCAGAGTGCTACTTTCTGCAGTCTGTCACATCTCTTCTGTTCTTTCCTTTGGGTGGGTTTTGTATAGTTATTGCTTTCGTTCTACTTGTAGATGGTGTGTTTTATTAAAGTGTTTATATTTTTATAGAACCTTGATTGGACATTACTTTTATTTCGGACTGTGATACTGTGTTGTTTGGGTCACTGCTGGTTCACCTTCACACCACGCTTAAGATGATAGCCTTCCCTGGCCTACATAACCGCAAAAGGTGAAGGAGGTATATCTCTTGACTGTCCCTGTTTTACCTTTATGTGAGTGTTGGGTTTTGGTTTCTAGAAGTGTGAGCGCTGAGTGGGCCATATTACGCCTACTCATCCTGGTGCTCATGCGAGACAGACTCCAATTCGTCACAATAACACTGAATTAATTTCAGAACTACAATATGGAAAATCCATCACCAATTTGCTCACAATAGTCAATCTGCGGTTCCACTTCACCTTGAATGGCCCCTCTCACCAAAAACTTGTCAACATGATCAAGATGTCTTTAATTCTTTGAATACAATGCAGAAACTTGACCTTTCAATGTATCGGCTATTATCATTGCTCAGGCTATTTGCTTGTGCAAAGAAGTAAGCATTTTTTCCATCTTCCACTGTCAAAAGTTGTATCCATTTTGTGGGTCATTAGGCAGTCACCGCCCCCTACTACATATTATTTCATATTGCTTTGTGGCGGCTTAGCACCTTCCAACTACAGGATCACACCCGTAACTCACTCTTAACTTGTATCCATATATGTATACATGTAAGACATATTCCTAGTCTTTTTTAGGGTTTAGTTAGAAGGACACCTCATAATCCTTTACAGTGTTCCTGAATTTCCAAAATGTATCCTAGGAAAAGTGTAGAAAAAAGAAGCCAGTGAAATTGGGCCTGCACATGAGTGTTTGTGTTGCAATTTATTTATTTTTTTTTTTTAAATATGTTGCATTATTTTTCTGTTCCTATTGTTATTTGTCTGCATTTGCCAGGGCCATTTTTCTGGTGGCCAGTTGCTCCTTCATATTCTGTGGTGATCATTTGAGTAAAACGTCTAAGTGTTAGCAAAGGTTTAGCAGGAGAATGCCAATAGCTATTAGCAAACATGCTCACCATACTTTTTGGAGAGAAACGTGTTATCTTATAATGGCAATGGCAAGGATTATACCTGCATTGCAATCGCACCTGCCACCCTTCTTCTAGAAACCTACCATTCAACGTGGCCATCGCAGCTTCACGCGTTTGAAGGGGTTTCAACAAAACCCAGAGTAAGGGCACAGGTAGAACTCATAAATAGGCACTTTTCTCTAAGATATATCTCTCTGCTGGTAAAGGCACACATTAGAGTAACTTATCATTGACACAATTACTATCTCGCCCCCTATTCTTTTTGTTTGAACTGGAGGTAGGGCCATAACTAAAAACGTCATATGCTTGTATTCTAAGCGTGATAAGTTGGTTGAGACTTCGCTCCCAAAATTATATTTTTTTATAGAATTTCATTATGATAAAAGATAGAACAAATTGTTCTGTCATCTGGCGGATATCATCCATTATTCCTTATCACGGTGCTTCATAAACAGTCATTTCGGTCCCTTAACCTTGAAGCAGAAGATAAACGCGGGAAATTAATTTGTTCTCAGCTGACAGGAACGGATGACAAGTCCCCTAACTGATTTTGGACCTTTATTAATGGGTCCTCTGTAGAACTCTCAGGAGGATTTTCATCCGGGAAAGGTCAAATGTCAGCGGCTAGATAGGGATCCATGGCATTTGAAAGCAGAGAGGAAACTGTACCTGTGCAGCCTCTGTGGAAGCAGCGGCGTGGAAGGGCCACTGCGCGTGCGGGGACGTGTATCCCATTTTACGCTTGAGTTCCGGGCCCTAATCTTTGTTTTATGAAATTGCATAGCCAGCATTTAACTGGTCAGTGACCCAACATTATTCTAACCCCGATTTAGCTTTGCAGCAGGACAAAGAGATATGGAACACTTCCCATGTGCGATAATGTGCACCACAGCATTTTTCAAAGGGCGTCAAGCGACAAACAGTAAATAAAACTCGCAAAATGGTGGATATTATGAAACAGGGAGAGTTGGTATATGTTTTGCATAATTTCTGCTTCTTTCTTTAAAAAAAACATAATTGAATATTTTCTCAAGATTCAAGAAAATTCGCACGTATACTGTTTCTCCAAAGAAGCAGCTATCTTTGTGTTTTTTTCCCCAGTAAAAGAGAGTAGTCCAAATATGCAGAAATGATGTCTGACTTTGTTAACTTAACATGCATTGCAGTGTACACAACACCATGCAAGTCTGCACTGCTTGAAACCCCCATTCATTTTTTTATTGAGATCGGTTCGTTCTGGAGTAACTGACATGACAATACTGCAGGATTCATGAAGACATACTTGCGCAGCGTCAATTAGAGCACGTCAAATTGTAATTCCTATCTATCGCCCTTTGTCTACACTGCTTGTCGCAGTACAGTTATCTTTTCCTCCCCAATTATCACTTTTTTATTTAGGCAATCGTATGAGATGGTGGGTTTGAAGTGCTTTTGGTTTCACACGTTCACAATGTGAACAATCTATTCAACCTTCAGAATCAATGTCACAATGATACCAGTACTCCTACATGTTAAAACCTTATGTGTCTAGATGCAAATCTATCTATGACAAAACAAGCCACCTCTTACACTGCCAAACGTATCGATCTAAGTCACAAATTCATCTCTCTCAAAAATTGCATCACCCTAGCTAGGGCCTTAATACTATCCAAGTCGGACTAATATAATGTACTATTATTAGGGACCTCGGACACCAACCTTTTCTAAACTGCAACTCATGCAGAATAAAGCACTACGAGCAGCGTTAGGAATTAAAAAATCTGACCACATCTCAGACATCAGAAGAGAATCCCATTGGCTACCTATCAAGGCTAGAATCATTTTCAAAACCCTCTGTATCAATCATAAATGCCTTGTCAACAAAGCCCCCAAATACATAAACCACATATTAGCCATAAAAGCCTCAACTAGATCCCTCAGGTCTAATAACAACTCACTCCTGGAAATCCCGCGCTACAAAAATTCCAGAGCAGGAAGCAGAAGATTTATAGTGCTGGCCCCTAAACATTGGAACAGACTCCCGATAAATATCAAAACTGAAGAGTAATTCCAATGCTTTAAATAATCCCCAAAAACCTGGTTATTTAACCAATTCTAAATGATTAGACCCAGCCCTGCTAACTCGGCTTTTGCCTCATCCGAATAGTACAACACAGACAATGTTAATAACCACTTCTTTACCCTGTAACAATAGTGTGAATCGTTTCATTGATGTAAAAATGACTGGAATTCTTTATCCTCGTTTTAATGATGTAACTTTGTATAATAACCATGATATCTGTAACTACTCTGTTATACCTCAGGGTCTGGGCCTATAAAGAATTTAATAAATACATAGACAAATAAATGAATAATGTTGGAAATATATTCTATTGTAACTGCATGCACCTCAATGCATTAACATTTCAATTAAAAAAATCTGTCAAATTTCAAAAGTGAAAGATCTGCATTTTCTATAAAGTAAAATCTGCTTTTTCTTGTGATTCATAGATTAATTCATTAGTACAATAATATAACATTTACATGTGCTGTATTTATTTAAAAAATATTACTCAACGGGTGTTCAGGTCATGCAAACAGTTACAGCATAATCTCATTCCAATATATGTATAGCATGAACTGGGGTCTAAAATGCAGCAGAGCGACTAAAACAAACATGTATTGTAGCAGTGCATCTTGTTTTAGTCCAAATTACCTGAACCAGGATGCGGTACGGAGAAGGCGTGTTGCATTTAATGGTGACTTGAGTCACCAGCACCTTTTACACTTACTGGGCCAGATTCTAAAAGTGTTATTCAATGGGAAAACCATGTGATCAAGCCCATTATCTCTTATATATATATTTACTAGTGAGTTACATATAGTGCTGAGACAAGGACAATACACGCTCAGTAGTGTTCCAAAACATTTGTTTGAAAACACGTTCCTCGGTAAAACATGGATTTGATAGCATCTCCTCTACACATCCCTTTGATCTACTAATCCTCCTGCAAAATAAAAAATATTATTAAGACATTCCTAGTACATAAGCTCCCCACCTGCACTTACATAATGGCCTCTTCCTGTTGCCCATAATTTCAGACATTAATTTGGCCAATTCAAAGGACATTGGAGAACAAGTATGTGATTAAACATAACTTCTGGAAAGAAATCAATGCATCTAGGGGCACGTTTCTGTCAAACTTTGAACAATTGTGGCCACAAAATATACATTTCTTTTAATAAATAACCATTCATGAATTGTGTATGTGTTGTATGTTGTCGGATGAATAAACATGAACTCCATCCTCTCTATTATTAAACGGATGAAGTCATCCAGGGCACCTGGTCCCGATGGGCTCCCCAATATTGTAATAAAAAGTAGCCCAATTTTTTGGGCCACCCTAATGAATGTATGGTTCTCCAAGATTTTGAGGACGGGGGTATTGCCGAGTTCGTGGCAATCAGCCATACTAATACCAATATTTAAAAAAGGCAATCGATTGGACCCTAATAATTATAGGTTACTTTCCATGCTAGACAGCACAAGTAAAATATTTGCATCACTCCTGCTGGGAAAACTACAGTTATGGGTTGACCGAGCTAAAATCTTAAGTAAATTTCAATGTGGCTTTAGGCAAGACTACTCAACTAGCCATAACATTTTTGTCATGGACTACTTACGAGCCAGAGCCTTACAAAGCGGACAACCACCCCTCTATGCACTTTACATAGACTTTAAAGCGGCCTTTGATTCTATCCCCCGAGAAAAACTATGGCTGAAATTACAAAACCTTGGCTGTCCAGATGATCTACTATACTACCTAAGATTGCTACATCAGAACACCAAGGTTAAATTGAAATTAGACCAAGCAGGTCATATGACGGAGGAAGTCGCACAAAATAGAGGAGTCAAACAAGGTTGTGTGACGGCTCCCCTAGTATACAATCTGTATGTGCATGACATACCGGCATCTTTAGCCTTGGTGAAAAACTGTCCTCCTAATATTGGTAAAACTCCATGCTCGGTACTTGCATACGCTGATGATTTAGTGATATTTGACCACACAATCAGTGGTATACGTCGCTCAGCCATAGCGATCTGGGGATATTCTGAACAGAATGGCCTTACAATTAATGTTGAAAAAACACATGTAATGAGATATACATGTAAAAGGTCCGCGCGGGTCGTGCTATGCATTGATAGAGCTGTAATTTCATATGTCCCTGAATATAAATACCTCGGAATTGAATTTGAACCCAGAGGTGACTACACGATTTGCAAACGCAATCGGAAAATAAGAGCTGCCCAAATTACTGCCTTATTTAAAAGCTTTACAATTAAACAGGGTGGTTACACATTATGGGGAGCTAGACACCTTTATATACAGGTACTAGCACCCATGATGGTGTATGGATTGGAATCACTGGTTAAGATGGATTTAAACTGGTTGCAAATTATTGAGGGAAAATACTGGAGGAAGTTATTAGGACTTCCGGGATGCATCCCTATGGCTCTTCTCAGACTCGAGCTGGGCCTGATATCATTGAAAGCACAGATATTAAAGAAAAGAGCCGGATTTTACTTAAAAATGGTGAACGGCGCGGGTAATGCCCTGCTAACGACATTTGCCCTGAATAATAATAATGAAAACACCCTCAGTGATTTCAAAAAACAAATGGAACAACTGCTTAAAGAAATTTGCTGGAATCATCGTGCAGGGACTTTCACGGAGGCTATGCAATCTTGCCTGGGGAGACGAGTTGAGTTATGGGATTGGCTAGAGAACTACGAACATCTGCGCAAATTAAAAAGGTATAGGTTCGTGGAAACTAGATTATATACATTCAAGAAACCACAGAAATACCTGATGATATGCCCGTCCCCAAGATTAAGGAGGTTTATACTTCTATTAAGAATGGAATATCTCCCCATCAAAATGACCACTGGTATTACGGAACAGATACCCAGAGAACAACGCTATTGTCGCCTGTGTAAGAACCAGGAAGCTCTGGAGACAGCTAAACATGTACTAACCGAATGCCAGGGTATGATGGTTGACATAAAACTACACTTAAGTATGTTTGTACATAATTGGGAGACTATTGGAGACAGGTTGTTTTGGAATCATTGTGTAAACACCAACAGTATGCGTTTGCTAACTGCACTCTATTCCATTTGGCTAAGAGTGGAAGACGAGCTGGGGATATCGATTTGAGGGGAGCTAGTCATCGCATTGGAAAGATTCATGGGATAATGCAGTCCAGTATATGCATTCTTAACGGCTGACATGATAAGAAATAATCAAAACTACGCCCATGTATAACTTTGGTGCTATTCTACGAAGAATTTTCTATTTTAATTTTAATTTTAATTTTAATTTTATGCTTATGGCGCCTTGAATTTTGTATTGAAAGTAATTAAGATGTACATGTGTAAAGTTTGAAGCTTTAAACTATATCACATTAAAGATATTATTATTATAAACATGAACTTATTATTCAATAAAAAATGTTTTCATCATAATAATTATATTCTACATAGTTATAAACATGTCACTAGAACATAGCCACATCATTATAAAATAAAACGGTTCCCAATAAATAACACATTGAATTGAAACAGAAATGTTATATTTTCTTTTATTGTTTCTATATTGATAAACTCCAGTGTTAGTATACTGCAGATTGAATGAAACATGCTATCAATGTGACCCATGTGTGCTATGCTGGGGTAATATTAAGCTTCCCTGGCAGTAGAACCGGGTTGGAGGAACCAGAAATGAATTATAGAAACAGTTTAGGAAAGGAGGATGTACATACAAGGAGGAATTGCTTAGAAACAGCAACACAAGCAAGACATACTCAGTGCCCGGCATTTAAACCAAATAAGGAGGAAGAGGTAGCTTTTATCGTCATTTTTGCTAAATTTATTTTTACACCACAGGACTTCAGCTATGAAACATTAGCCTTAGTATTGCCTTTACTCCTGGACACAAAAGGTACATGCTCTAGACACAATAAAAACCGCTACACACTTTTCAGTTACGCACTTTATATAGGTAATCAACAGCTTGTATCAGCAATCTTGTTTCATCACTTCTTGTATATAGGCACTAACATATGAAAACAGGATATATAAAGCACATGTGCAAATCAACATTTATTTTCGAAAGGTATTTAGAGAACATATGATTTGTGAGAACCCTAAGCGACCCTCTTGTTGAGGAGTGGGGACAGAAGTCCCAGGACCCTCTGCGATTTAGGACGAGGCAATTGTAGAAGGAGATGTTGCAGAGGAGCTAGGAGAATGGGAGAGGAAGTGGGGGGTCTCCCATAGAATCTGGATTGCAGTGGAAATGTAGTGAATCCTGGTACTAATATTATGTGTGGAATGAGACTCCATTTTAGAAGTTAGACGCCATCTTGAAATCGAGGCCTAGCGCCATAGCTATCTATACAAGTATGCTTAATCCCATCCCAAGGGTTAGAAGGGTGTGCATGCGTCTTCTGCTTGCAGAGCACAGCCCTGCAGAATGTTAATTCATTGTTGATACATAGTTCTCCAATAGTGTCTTACAATTAGTGCATGTAACCCAAAAAGAATGTGCAATGAGTGTTCCTTTCAAGGCCTAGCTTGCTTCTGTTACATTGCTTTGCATGCTCTGAATCTTTCCTTCACTCAGCACTTCTGTGCAGCTTTTCATTTTGCTTGATTTTCTGAAAGAAACTATGTTCGTGCACCTGCAGTTATGCTACTATTTGCATGGTCTAAGTGAAATTAACCCACTCTACTCACCCCCAAGTCTAAGTGTTAAGTTGAAATGTTAAAGCACACACTTCTCCAACTTCTTTAGCTCATAACTTCTCTAACATTTCCACAGCTTTCTCCGCGGTTGGGGACAAACAGGGATTTGTGATTACTGCTCATGAGTCAAATTCAGAGAGTGAGAGGTGTTGTAGTCATTTACGTGTGAAGTCAACCAACTTGCTTATTTACCCCCAACACATACTGCTACTTTGGTGGGTATAAGCAACATCTTAGCAATGGGCCTGATTTACTGAGCTTTTTCAATGGGATTGTGCCATTGTAAAACACATTTGTAAATCAGGTCCAATGTGCCTCTTCCTGCACATTTAGAAAACACTGTCTTCTGCATTGGTACATTTTTTGGTTTTAGGGGACGCAATCATACCAAATAGGCACCATTTCTGCTGACATCAGCCCGGCAGTGTCAGTACGCCAGAGCATAAGCCTCATATAGTTATACAAAGAGTTATATTGCCATCAAAGTAATGCTAAAAAAGTCACTTTGAAGATATGTGAGACACACTGGATCAGGGTTAAGATAAAATAGAAAAACAACAGATTACTCCATCATATTGCCAGCTTTTTCTGGATTCGTTCTGAAACCCATCTGAACCAGTTCCTCTTATGTAGACCCTTCTTCCCTAGTGTGTAATCGTTTGTTTAGTTGCTAATCATAGATCTTACTATTACCCACTACAATTGCACTAAAGGTACACAGACTGGTAGAATGACTGTGTCAGTCGTGTAGAAATTGAATCTCAGGTGAACGTGCACACACAACATAAAACATAAATTCAAGATGTCTGAAATGCACATTTGTTTGCTGAACCATAATTGATCATAATATTGCCCCCAGTGAAATGTCAATGCTCTTAATTGTGTTAATGCTGATCCCTACTGGCCTACACTTTCATTGCATAAGGCAATATTAGGGCTGATTCAAAAAGCATATTTCAATAGATGTTCCCATTGGAAAAAACTGTTGTGAGTCAGGCACATTGCGCCTAATATCACCATCACCCCGAGATTACATCTCGGACTCTAGCCAAGGCATTAATTTTATTATTTAAATAAATGTGGTTCTAAAGTACATACAACCTTAGGTCCAGCGGTTGAGCCAGCCTCAATATTTTGGGGACTGAAGAACACTTTTAAAAGGTGAGTCGCTAGTTTGACCATAACTGACTCTCCAACACCTAGTGCACTCAATGGGCCCGAACCATGGAATATTTGCCCGGTTCAACGTGACTTTGTACTGCTGACACAAACCCTGATTCATGGAAACGTGCAAAGTGCATTTTTGAAGTCCGGGCAAAGTCAGTGCATAGTCATTTGTGCAATACAAAATGGCTGCTCGGACTTTGCACTGCAAAAATACACTTTGCACAGTTCCATGAATCAGGGCTTGTATCAGCAGTGCAAAGTCAACTTTCAGCAGTGCAACGTCACTTTGAACCGGGCAAATATTCCATGAATCGGGGCAATAATGTGGGCTTGCTGAACATCAGTTACACTCTGGCCTCAGTAACCTTTACACATAGTTTGGCTGTCTCCTGTCACTTGCCCTGAGAAAAATTAGGACTAACCTCAGTGTTGATGAGCTACTTGTGCTGAGACTCAAACAGGGCACCTCCACTTCGAAATGTGAGGTGGCCCAGCATAGAAATCAAACGTGTATCAGTTTATCACAAGGAACTGGATACACTGCCTGCAGGCTACACCGGGGTAGCTGCAGCAGTTGCATTAACTAAACGTGCTGTTAACACTGCCCTGGGATCAGGAGGCAGAATATCTTTTAGCATGCCATTCTTGCATAAGATTCATCTCTCACCCCAATGTAGAGGATATGTAGTTTCACACATAGATGACAGCCAGGGTGAAGCTGAGCTGAGCAGAGCAGTTTAGTGTGTGGCTATGTCATCGGTGGGGTACAGTGATATAGGCAGGGCTGGCCTGTGACCTCTGCCACTGTAGCTTGTTAATCCATCCTGCATGTTAATGATTGTTTAAACTTTTAAATTCCACCCAGGTGACATATTTGACAGGCTTTTGTTGTAGTGTCCCTTTCCCATTGATGCCCTGGGTTCAGCTTTATGTCAGAGTGCTGCATGCTGACTTCATCCTCCCAAATAAGCCAGAGGCATTGCTAGAGGGGGTGGGGGTGGCTGAGGGGGCTATAACCCTGAGTCTTTTGGTTGTAGTCCCGGATAGAAGCTCAAGGGATACAACCAAAAGGCTAGCTAGCCCCCAGTTCCGACAGTCTTGGCATTAGCGTGGCCCCAGATCTTTTCCAGACCTAGCAACACCCCTGCCTTAAGCCCACCCAAGCCAGTGGATAGCTCCGTCCCTGCCTATGTCCATGAGCAGTGTACAATTAAAAGCCACATAGACACCGAAAAACAAACAGAGCAGTAAATAAAACAAAGTGAGCGGCTGGACGCCTGCCATTTTCCGAAAGAGTAGATACAGGTTCAGAAAAAGGCATCTCCCCTACAATGTCATTATTTGTTACTTGTGTGAGCTTTAAGTGAATTCTAGCATCTAGGGGAATGCAAGTAATTTGTTATGAGACCAGAGGTATTACCACATTGCCTGGCCTTTCCCGCCATTCTGGCTACAGCATAGAAAACAACCTTATGGCGAGTGGAAGAGGCCAAAGTACCTGAAATAATGAAAGAGAATCTTGAACTATTAAATATAAAGATGAACGTAGGCAGACATTGTGCAGGATATATGCTGCAGTGAAAGGGCGATAGAGGCTCACACATAAAACCAACTGACGTGGTACCAGAACCCGTTGACTTCCAGCATATCAGACTAATAGGTCATAGGCGGGATGCTGGAGGGCGCGACGACCTCCCCCATCATCGAGGTGCTGCTGGAAAGGGCTCGATTGTTGCCAAATTGCACCGGTTATTCAAGGTGAAGGGGCATGCCGGCGGCTGCTGTGGTGAAGTTGGAGGAGCACCAATGTCGGGTTGTGCCCTGTGGCTCGTGAATGGTGGTAAAAGCTTATTCCTAAATGTGAGCAGTTGTGCACGTCCTGTTCATTGGAGTTGGTGTGTGATGGCTGGTGGCCTCTATGGGAGTCCATGTAATATAGTTGTTCATTTACTCGAGGGCCTGTTTGGATTAGGCACTATTTTTGGAGGGACATTGGCTCCTGCAGACTGCCCATCTATGCCTGCATTATTTTCTGCACCATCTTTGTACTCAGTTCGTCCAGGTCGTAGTTTAATTGATTTGCTATTGAATACAATATGATTGGCATTATTATTCCTAATTGAAGGGAGAAGAGTAAATCGATAGAAGTTTTAAATAGAGTTGTAAATTCATAATGAACGTAAAATGAGATATGACTTCAATATTTTTTACAGTTTGTAATAAACAAATATATATATATATATATATATGTTTAGCATTTATACTTAACCTCTCACTCCAGTTGTCATCTAACTCTGCTGGTGGGGTGGTATGTTCATAGTTGTCAATATTAGCCATTCCATTCTGTAGGTTATTCAGTCCTGTTTTGTTTTATTTGCATTCTGGGACTTGTAGTTCCACGTTCCCTATTATAAAACTCAGACTACAAGTCCCAGAATCAAAGAAAAAAACAGGACTGGATTAACACCTACAGATTGGAATGGGTCATGTCGGCAACTATGTCTATTACTGTCCTGCATGTGCCTTTTATTGCTGCACAATCATCGCTTATTGCCATTTGGCGCATCATTTCATTGTTTCTGTTTTGCCTTCTTTGATCTTTATTCTGGCTTGGATTGCTCTCTGCAATATGTTGTCAACATATCATCCAATGTGCCACTTTGGCGTAAAGAGCCATAGAAGCTAAATGAAATAAACATAAAAATACAAGTACATAAGGACTCACTGAAGCACAGCTAAGGGGTGGGTTCCAGTGCGATGAAGCCCTTCCACGTCATAGCAATCTTTGCCAACTAGATCCAGTGGTGCCAGGTGTTAATGAGGCATTGCATTAGTACAGGCAAGATGCCTCATACTACCCTTTCTGCCATTGGTATACACTCTTGCAGGTATTTGGCATACAGCATGTTTTCTTTAATTGGAAGGCATTTAATGGCAGTATACCTGTAGTTCATTAGACAACAGGTACCCAACGTAACTGCTATTACCGGGGATATATAGTCTAATTTCCAGTTGTTGAGGTGATTAGAAGGTCACATGTGTTAATTCCCCATGTGTTTCTGAGCAGAGGCTACCATATACATGACATCGGCTGGTCTCCCCACCTGAGGGCTCTGCCTTTATTTCTTTATTTTAGTATTTATTACACGCCACATGCCCCTAGGCCTTTCTGTTGCTGTAGTCCCCAGGTAGGGTGGCCGGAGGTCTCCTCTGTGTTCCCATAACATACTCTGCACTGTCTCGGCGGGCTCATGACCCTGAGCATATGCAGATTTCAATACTCCATTCCAACACACAGGTTCCGTCAGAGGTTCATGCAGAGAGATATCCCTGGGCGCACCCGCTGAGCCAGTGCAGTCGCAGGAGTTCACAAGACTGAGCAAAAGGCTTTTCTCAAGGAGCAGGAATCAAGCGCCAACCCAAAGCAAACGGAAACCGTCGATAACATGCCTCTGCTTTGTTAATGACCGTGTTGTTGGTACTAGTTAAACGCTACCTTACCGAAGATTCATCGACAATATCCTAGCAGGATGTTGCTGCAAACGGCAAACAATACATTTTTTCGGCTGCTATAATTATTATTTCTCCCTCGATTTTAAGCGCTGGGGCAGGTATGATTATTCCATATATGACCATTTTACGTGGATATAGAAGCTTCCTGCCCTTGCCCTTTCTGTTTGAAGTTGAGTCATATTTACCATGGCGTAAGGCGGCTGTTATACAAAGACGTCTGTCAGAGCACAGTGCCCTTAGCAGGACCTCTGGGGGCATGACTCAGCAGGTGGTCAATTATCTTATGATAATGACGACTTCATCAGGTTACGGTTTCCAATTAATTGGGTTGACCTGGAGACAAAAAGTCATGCAACCATACCCTCTGCTAGTCATTATAATGTGTTTAGGTTCATTTCGTTTTGATAGGGGTAAAACAGAAGAAGACAAAAAAACATTTTGAACCTCAGTTTGGCTGCCTTGCCATTGTAGTTATGAATCATACATCATGCTCTTCAAACATGATTGTAATGTGGAAAGAACCATTACATCTTCTGCTCACATTTTATGTTGCTCGATGTTATCCAGCTCCACATCTGCTCACATCTGATCCAGACAAATGTTCCCTTTCAATAATGAAAGTTTCAATGCCACTTAGGTTCTGTGAGCGGCAAACATATATTTCCCCCAGACATAAACTACAAGGCATTTGGCATGGGTCTTTCTCATGCATCGCTGTCCTTGATTTGCTGCCGGTCGGTGTGGGAGACTTGGGCATGTGTTTATTTTTTATTTTATTTTTTTTACAGTATATTGACATCACTGCACTTATGCTGTTACATGTATACTTTATATATTTTATCTGAGAGAGGGTACGCATTTTGGAATTTATTAGTGATGTGAAAACACACCACCTTTATTGTAAACAGATTCACTCTGTTAATGTATTGTTCATCAGACATTGCTTCAAAATGTTTCTTTTCTGACAGCATATCAAGACTCGCAGAGAAGACCCTGGAGTGAGTGAAACGGACTGCCTGTCCTTATAATGACAGGAAAACTAGTACCAAAGAATGGCAAAGTATGAAAGATATTTTAGAAAGGGGAATGTGGATAGATACCTTAGGACCCACCAGTTTAAATCCAAAGGCCTTTTTGTAAGGTAGCGTCTCCAACTGTGAACGTTCACAGTGAGCTCTCATTCCCACATATGACCTTTCATCAGCACCCAACTGAGAGATGTTTGACCCTGAGAGACTTCTTTGTGGGAACTGACTGGGAGAAACTCAGGATGCAGATCCACTAGACATGCATCTTTGCTGAACCTCTAGTACTAATGTATCCCACCAGGAGGTTTGATGGTCAATGCGAGTTTTGTTTTCTTGCATGCTGCTGTTGATCCAAGGCCAAGGACCTCGCTCGGAACATTTTCTGGGACAAGGCCCAGTTTGTGTAGTCTGGGAATTGAACATTTTTTGTACTTTTTATTTGTTTGTATTTATTTGAGGAGCAGGGATGTCAATTCCTATCAGAAAGGACTTACAAGAACACATTAATGGATGGCAGAACCCCTGTAGTTTACATGCACAATAACGCAACGATGAGGACAAGTGTTGAGGAGTGTGACTAAAGTGGAACATAGACCATCATAGTAAAACAAACAAAAAACTTAAGAAACAGTTGATTTACAAAGGTAACATTAACCTGGAGGACAAAAGGGCGGGGGTTGGTGGGGATTGTATCAAAGGTACACAATTATATTATTACACAGCACTGGTTGGAGTGGTGGAGTCCGGTGGGCAGGATGGGGAGAGGGCATGGGAAGCTGCCTCTTTGGAAAGTAATGGAAGTTTAAGCTGGGGTTGGATGAGATTAAAATTAAAACATCCTAAAGTGACATTTTCCAGTCGATTTACAGCTTGAATGTGGTCCTTTTAAAAAGACTAACCTTTATGAATGTAGTTTGGTGGGTTCAGGATAGTGTGGGAATACAGATACTATGGGCTTGATTTACAAAAATGTTTTAACATGGATGTGAGGCTGGAAATGCTTTGAAGGGACAGGGCCTCATCGTACTTGCCCCACTACTTCCGTGTATGTGCATGTTGTATGTTTTTCTGCTACAAGAGTCCAGTATGGACTTCTGGCAGTACAGCTCTTCATTTTCACTGTAGCTCAGGAAGACCAATGGGATACCCCTATGCCACCTGTGGGCAGGAGCACCGCTAGTGTGTGTTTTTGGGCATCTTTGTGTTGCCCATAGAGTAGAGTATGGGCTGGTATCAGCCACATGCTGACTCTGCAGTAGCTCTGGCGCTCCTCCCTTTTTGGACATCCAGGCCCTGCCATAGGAATCAATGGATTCCTGAACTTAAGCAAGATGGCCACTTTAAGCCATGTGACTTTCTGCCTTTCTCTCTTGTTTCTCAAAGTGCTGAGAAACCTGGCCCTGTTTCCTCTTCCCCCTGATTGGATGATGGGTGGAAGGACCATATATGGCTGTTGGGTTGCCCCTGCTACACTAGTAGGAGCCTTCCCAGGGACTGCTTGTTTTGGGTACACCCTGGTACATTCCGGGTTGTACATTCCAGCTTCCGGTTTGTGGGTGTCTGGTTTTGGGTGTGTGTCACAATGCCTGTAATCTCCCTGAGCCAGCCCTGTTTGAAACTGGAGTGACCTCTATGTATGATCTGAAAGGCTGGGAGTTGCCCCCAATAGAAATCCACTGTTTTTAGCATCTGGATTTGGGTGAATGACCTGAATACCTGTGAACCTGATTGGGTGCTGCATGATGAATGCCCTAGTGTGTGATTGGCTGACTGGGCCTAGCTTCGCATGAGTGAATGGGTGTATTTGTATATAACAGAAAGCCCCTTATTTACCTCTGTGTTGGAAGCTGCAAGTCAGAAGACCAAAGTCTGAAGCTTGGAAGCTTGTATCCTGAATACAGCTGCAGTAAGAGGTCTGAAGCTGCAACTTTTCAAAATATCCAACGGCTGCTTGATCATTAAAGGACTGATCAAGAGAGGCAAACTCTTCCCAAAGCTATGAGAGGACATCATGCAATTAATTACTGTTCTTCACGTGAATTGCACTGGAAGCCAGTCCTGAGTTCCTGTCGCCCTGCAGAGGTATTTTGTGGTCCAGAAGAAGAGAGTCTGAACTTTTTGAGACAAACAAGTCCAACAGTAACATCCTTTGTCCGGATGCTGTCTGTGACCAGAAGACACTCAGATTGCTGTGTATCACCTGGACGAGGGAGTATGCTGGCATAGTGCTGCTTGACGCACAGAGCCTGCCAATTTCCAAACGACTGCAGAAATCTTAAAGTGGCAATGCAACAATGACATCTGACCACTTCCCATGGCTGAGGAAGTCCATTGTGGCTGCCTGCACAGAAGTGCCTGCCGGTGGGTCTCCCGCTATTGTGAACCGAAGAACGAGTCCCAAGTGTCCAAATTTGGTGATGGCTTGCAAAGAGGTCCAGTGCTAGAGTCCAAGTTATCAGAAGCGATGCTGTCATCTGTGCTGCGGCTGAAGTACCAAAGAACCAAACGGTGGCCAACTGGGAATTGCAGAAACCCGACACCTACTTCTGTCACTACACCTGTAGCCACCGAAGGTCATCGACAAAAACCAAGGTGCTTATCCTCACCTTGTACTTCTTTCCAAGGTCCACAGTGCGTTTCAGCATTGTGGGACATCCACAGCAGGCGTAGCAACCCGGCCAAGGAGACCACCGCAACAGACCTTCACTGCTGCCTTTAAGGCTGCTTGGTTCCCTTCTCCTGCTCAAGAGCAATGACCGAGTGACTTTTTCTTTAAGACGGGGTGAATCCTCATGGGGCATTGTTGAATAAAGCTAAAAACTCCACCCACGGTCCTGGGACAAGGAAGGGGGACTTCATCCCTCAGGGTCTATCCAAGGGTCCTAGTTTCATCTTGTGCCCGGGTCTCCTGTTGCTTCCCAGGTACTTTGGGGTGGTGTGACCTGTAGAAACAAGAACAGATAATTACTGAACATTTAAGGACTGGGCTTTACTATAAGAGCAACATATATCTTACCTTTTATTGCAGGTTGGCCAGGTGGCGGAATCTCACACAGTATTACATTTCTACTCTAAACAGCATTCTGTCAGTGTTCTAAAGTGATTGCCTACATTTCTACATTTGTGGTTTGAAGCTAATCAATGCTTAGCAATTTTGGTGGATTTTAGTACAATTACCAAATGGTGCATTATTGTTGAAACTAAGAATAATGGTGGCATCACATAGTATTGTATATATTGTGTTAACTCTTTAAGTTCAGTATCTTGAGTACAAAGTCAGTCTTATTTATATGTATATATATACACCTAAACCTTATGTTATTTAATACAAGATCTGGGGTAGCACATAACATAGAGTGCAGACATTCATTTGTGGGGGCTTGGGATTCACTGTACCTAAGAACCAGCCTGCATCACCAGCCTAGTGTCTCAGCCTTGGTTTCTTGTCCATTGCGGACCCTTGAGAGCCTTGACAGGGATGCCTCTGTGCCTCTACAGCAACCATATAGTGGGTAGTACCACAGACCCCTTCCTCCAGTATTTAAAATTGAAAAGTCCCATTAAATCAGTGTTGTAAATCAGACCCTATGTGTTATTCCTCTACCTTTGCTCTGGATTAATCTTGCACCTATCTTTCTCATGCTTGCCATCTAGTGTTTCAGAATAATAGAACATGACTGTGTTTGTTTCTTACAATATGCAATTTTGGAACTACAGCAGTGCAATCTAAATTAATTGTGAAAGCTATAGGGCCACAGTTAAAATAATAGAGTCCATATTAAAATGGATGCACTCATGCACCTAGTGCACCAATTGGAAGGGCTATAGACATTTGAAAATTAAAGGATGCAGTGAATTAAAGCTATATCTCATCTACAGAGATGTGTGAAGGAATCAAATTGATTGCCAAAACGGAATTTGCTATTGTCTTTCAAATATTCGATCAGCCTAACTTGCTTTTAAATCATTGTATATTCAGTGGAAAGATACATCTGTTGCAAGCGTCCTTCCTTTGAAGCCCCGACACAAATAATGTTGAAACTGCTCTCAAGCAATATTTTGTGCTGCTCCTCAGTGCTTTTACATCTCTACCTGCCTTCCTTAGGTGAACTTGAGAATTGCCCACTTCAAATTGTGCCTGGAAGACAAAGGGGGATTAGCTGAGAGGAGATCATTGCCAGACTCTTGATTGGTAGCAGACAACCATTTTGAGACGTGCAGTGCAGCCAGGAGGACACAAATCTAGGGAGGAGAGTTTACAATTTCTTAAAAATTGTACTTTGCATCTCTTCCTCTCTTAACCCACCAGACTTCCCGCAGACTGAGTCTCTGTGAATTATAGAGCAGAGGAGGGAAATGTGTTTACACTGGTAATGGTTCTCTCCTCTTGCCAGGTTAACAACAAACCAATCATGTGCTAGCATTTTAAAATCCTGGCTCTATGCAATTTGGCTCAGTTATTATATTTTTCTTTTAATTAAGCATGTTAGAAAAGGAACAATTATAATTATATTAATAACTAATTTCTTCTTCATGTCTAAAACCACAGTAGGTGAGAAACGGGCATCTTTCAAAAGATCTTTTTTCATGCAGCGGAATCCTCTTCTTTTGCACTATTTCTGGATCGCAGACATGAGATCTCATAAAATTCATCTTGATAGATTGTTACGCGAGAATAGTTTGGAATTGATGTATTAGTTCTTTATCATTTTTTGTTAGAAAATGCAATTTTGTTTTTAATTATGTCAAGAGTATCATTATATTTCTTCATGATATATGTTGACCTGGAAATCCTATTACCGGCAATAATAATTGCCTATTGCTACTCCTAGTTACTTGACGGACAAAATAAAAAGAAAAACATCTATCAGACCCATGAGACTCGCCAATTCCAATTGCCTGGTAGTACCCAGATTTAGACTGCTAAAATCGGTGGCGCAAGCTACCCTGTGAGAGCTGCCAACTTGTGGAACGCTTTGCCACCCAACCTAAGAGTAGACCAACCCTTCCCACACTTCAGAAGGAACTTCATCAAACACATTAACGCTAACAACGACTAGACATCTGTAATGAACCCTCACAAGTGTAGCCCTACTTAATGTACTCAGATGTGTGTAACCCTATGTTTATAACTGCTAACTCTGTATATTGCCAACTGTACATTCATGTAAATACTGCAACCGGTAATTGAACATTCATGTAATATTGTAATATTGTAAACTTATTCATGTAACATTGTAACATTGTAAGTCTTGCATATACTTGCTGCTGCACCCGGTAACCTATGGGTCTGGAGCGCATTATAAATAAATAAACAAACAAACAAACAATAATAACTTCTATCCCTAATGCTCTATTCGCTCTCAATGAATCAAACCAGAGTGGTGTCAACACTAAAATTAAACATACCTAATTTCGACTCAATTAACTTTAGAGAGATAGCATTAGCTATGATGGCAGTAGAAGACCATGTATAGTCAACTATGGACACATGTAGCACTCTCCTCCATGTTGGTTGACTTGGTATGCCACCCTTGATGTTTACATTTAATGTTTGCATTTGCCAGTTTTCGATTAATTTGACCCACAATACTCCTTGTAACAATTCAAAACTCCTGCAATGATAATGTAATCTGAACTTGCCAAATTATACCATGAGGAGAGTAAATAATTAATTGATTGAAAAAGTGGTTCCTCTATGGTCTGACTAGGATTCCGATAGATGTTGATCAGCAACATCTGTTGTCTTTTCACCTTTCCTTCTGCATCCCAACTTACACTCATGCGCAATGCTATAAGATTGAACTTCCCTTTTATGCAATGCAGATTACAAGGCAACCATAACTGCAATTACTACCTTCCCAGAAGATCTAGCTCTATAACAGTCCAGATGTGGATTGCCAATGAACCAAATCTCGTGTAAGGAGATATTCTGAAATGTACACACGTTTGGGAAATCGAGGTATGAATTTAAAAACCTGGAATGGCCTCTGTAGTACCAAGACAATAAGCTAAATTAATTGGGAAGCTTGTGGTTTTGTTTGTTAATAATAATGGTTCGCACAACCAGACTCCTTTGAATCTCTGTTGTAAAACAAACTTTACGACCCCCACCCCTTCGTTCCACGGTAAAACTCAAAATATTGTAATATTCTTGTATTATATATATATATATATATATACATACATATATCTTTACATTTGCATACATTACATTTGTTACATTGCACAACTTTGCACGTCTTTGATCTGTGCACCTCTTTGATCTTTACACCTCAAAACTCAGAAACTCTGATGATTCACCTAAAAAAATAAGCTATATCTAAGGCTCGAATTTACCTGGATCACCACAGATTGTGCTTATGCCACTCGGCATGACAAATTTCTCTTCTAATCTAATTTATCTGTGGGTCCTAATCATTGCAAACAAAAGTGACTAAATCATCTCTGGCGTAGTGCAGTCCACACTCGCATGATTCATTCATTTATTCATTCATTCAAGTTAGTCACTACTGTTTTCATTTTAGTTAGATGAACCAGCATGGTTTGTCTCCAAGAGAAAAGTACATTATTATAGCTAGGCACCAAGATAGTTTGTTCACTTCGGATGACTGGTCGTAGACCAACCATTACATCCTGCGTGAAAAGAACACATTTCTTTCTGAAATGTATTTTGATTAGTAACAACATTATCACTCCTTAATATTCAGAGTAGAGATTGGATCTGAAGTTACGAGAACGCTTCAGAATACATTATACATTCTATAGAATGTATCCCTTGCACTGCCAGATACACCTGCTGAAGTGGGGCTACATCTGCACATTATGAGCTGTGAAATCTAAGATTCATATGGAAATTTCTAGATACTAGGAGACTGAACATCACAAGGCTGTGTGTGCTCGTGGCCGCCTCTGTATAGACAAAGGCAATACTATACGTTCCGCTGTCTGTATATCTGTCCCGGGCATCACTGCACGGGTGTCAAACATAGACAAATTCAGTGAAAAAAGACATGGCCAATATCAGAATCACACTTATCACAAATAAATGTAATTCAATAAAAGTTAGATCTGTTCTCCAAAACTGGGGAACTCCCTGCCACTTGAACTGAGAATTATGAGCTTGCTTCTTCAGTATCACCAAGGACTAAATACCTTCCTGTTCAGATAGACAACACTTTTGATTACAAGGGCTTGATATGAATCTTGTTATATCCTCTATCTTATGATTGTCATCTGTGCCATTATACAGTTCATGCTGTTCAGTGTGCGTTATAAATTCAAAAATACAAATTCTTATGAACTGGGCCGTTTTAAGGTACCAATTAAACCATAAATCATGAGCAACGTTTTGAGATGGAAATGTTGCATACAACATTTGTAATGTCATGATGAGTGATTCTTTTACACATACACATACTATTCAGTGTCATAGATTGTGACATCACAGTCAGAAAGTATATCTGTGATGAGATTGGTTATTTAACTATATAGAAAATACTGTATTACACTGTCTCGCTGATCTGCAATGCTACTGCTCATGTCAATGTAATTTATCATTCAAAAGTGATCTTTCCTGACGTTTCCGCCATGAGAAATAACATTTTTGGCTGCCAGTGTGAATGGCATCACACCTGGTATGAGTTACAATATAAAGGACAAGAATTTAGAAGTTATGCCATATTTTGTTTCTGAAATTAGGTTGACTATATGCATTCTATTATGGCACAAAGGACAACATACTATTATTGTGAAGAGAAATGTTAACAGTAAGAGAAAAATACATGATGTCAGAAATTATTGAACGAAGAAGTCGGTACTTATGTCCTGTAAGGATTATTGTTATCGCAATTATGTGTATTCAGTGTGATAGATATAATCATGGCAAAGGTGTGCGCAATGGACATAGGTAGTGTTTTGGATAATTGACATTTTTCAGCATTTTTTTTTTTAGTGCACCATCAGTATTTAATTACATTGAAGACATGTTTACTGTGACACATTTTCATCTGCTTATAAATTTCATGGGTTCAAGTAAAAGGATTCCACCATGAAAGTCAGAGTTGCTAAACAGTCTAACGTTTGGGCGCTCTTCTGTGTTATAAAAACTGTGGTGTGTGCCTTTGTTGCCAGATGGACCTGCCAGCCATTGGTTATATAACTGAATTTGCCAACATCCACATATAAAATACACCATGTGTACGTTCAGCTGGGCTTCAGTAAAGGATTTTCCAGCAGCTGTTAGGCATTGCAGTGCCTAAAATAAATATATCCACAGCAAGGGAATGTGCACATCTCACATTATTAATCCAGGAATTTATGGCAAGGGAAAGAATGGTGTGAATCTACAACCAGTGTCCTGAAATTAACTTAATTTTACTGGTAATGGCACTGCACTCTCAAACGTGTTCCAGCTGCTTGTGAGCTTACAAAGTGGAAACAGTTGTTTTTATTGGCAGACTTGCTACGTCTATTCTGCTCATTGGAAGGAGCATTCCTGATCTCAAGGTGTCGTTCAAGTGATATGGTAACGTACACCTCTCCCAGATGGAGAGACTTGCTTCCCCATGGGCTAGGACTGGGAATGAGAACTTCAGGAGGAGTTAAATGGCAAAAGGGGATACTTGAAAGGGGATAATTACCATGTAAATCTTGTAGTGTAGGACAGACAGGGCAAGGGGAATTACAGGGAATCCAAGAGGCTCGAAACTTAAAGGAAGATTATGTTGTCCGGCTTGTTTTATTAACTGCCCATCATTTCATCTTAACCACCCTGTAAATCACTGACTCTGGGGAGAAAATAGCAGAGGAGGAAACATGTATAACAGAGATTTAGACTGACCTTCAACAGGAGGCTTGAGAAATGGACCAATCCCCAGTTACGATTTGAGTACATTTGATGGTGAAACACACCATTCGGAGAACCATCTTTTAGAATCACCTTTAAGAAGATGCTTCAAGATGGAACTCTTGTTGCAGCTGCAACTGTTTAGAGCCCCTTACATGGCGAGAAGACAGGATTTGCAGAGGAGCTGTATGCTCTCCTCCTTACCACCACAGGGGAACAAGAAAAGTGACTGCTGTAAGGAAATCTTGATGGGCATTGAAAACGTCTGGTACACAGGGAGCCTACCCAGGAGTGTCGGTGGCCATGAAAGCAGCTCTGATGTAGCCCCTGAACTACAAAAGCAGGCCAAGCATACATTTTCTCCAAGAGGCCTGGTGAAATGACCCCGGTCCCTGCAAGCACAACGTTTCTGTCTTTGGCAGAGCTGGGTGCAGATCCCACCATTCCTGATCAAGCCACATGAAACTGAAAAAATCGAGCTGCAGATGGAAAACAATGTTACATCATCTGTGCTTAGAGGTAAGCCTCACTGCATCGAGCTGCCCAGAGAATCCAGCCAAGCTCTTAAGTGGATGTCGCTCGCCGCTGATCCCCTGCATTCGAGAATGTCCAATTGCATAAAACCATCAGTACCGAATCTCCTGCTTTTTCATCATCAAACCATCATTTTGTGGCATTGGAAAAGTTATAAGAAGATAGGCTCTGCGCTGTCAAGCCACTCCGAAAAACAAAGGTAGGTTGTGAATGTACTAGAGGACTAGAGGCACCTCAAAAGTCTTCAAGGATTTTTTTGTTATACCACCCTGGTCATTATAACTTGTTTGTTAGAGACAGGACACTATTCCCTAAATTAAACGATATTTTGAAAGGTATCCAGTCAAATTTTCGAAAGCACATTTTGGAAATGCCATTTTGTCAAAAACAAAATGCAGGAAAAAATAATTCAGATAATTTAGAATGTTTTTTATTCTAAGTTTTATTTTTGTTTTGTTATTTTAAAAAAAGTGTCAATAAAAAAAGAAACGGTGGTTGGAGAGGGAACCCCCGTTTAAAAAAAAAAAAATTAAAAAAAATCCAAAAATATATTTTCTGGCATTTTGGTGTCGAAAAAATTGCATTTTGAAAATGTGACGTTTGAAAAAGTCACCATAAACCATCTTGAAATTAATAATTCTGAATTTCTGTAATTTGTCTTGCTTTTCTACCCTACTCTCATTTATCTCACAGTGAACAGTCTGTTTGGGGCCTGCTTATTGTTCCATGTAAGTGCACCATGAACTCTGGCCATTCCCTAAGAAAAGTACCTTAAGAACATAGCACAAGGTTAAGGTCATGTTGTCAATGCAGTATGTCCAGATCAAGTCCTCTACTTAAAATTCTGTCATTCAGCAAAAACAACCACCCAAGATAAGCGATGTTGTAAATGATGTCATCAATGCTGCCTTTTTTGATGTCCTCTTTGATGCCCTGGGTGTTAGTCTTAGCAGTGCATGGCAGTGGCATGAGGTATCTTTCCATAGCTTGCCATTATTGGTGAATTTCTTTGGTTGTTTGATATTACCTTACAACCATAATGTCCCTTAAACAAAGTTTGTTCAATGAATGTTATAGGTTTATACTAGTGCAACTTAACCATAAATCACTTTAACCAAGGTTTTTGAGTGAATTACATAGGTTTATATTAGTGCAACTTAACCACAGTGTGCCTTTAACAAAGTTTTTTGAGTGAATTTCATAGTTTTTTGTTAGTTCAACATAATCATGACATTCATGTCACAAGGTTTTTTAACTGAATTCTAATGGTCTTTACATGTGAAAATGTTTCATGATGTTTCAATACTGTATATGAGTTATTAATAATTCCCTCTTTTAACTTATATGAAAGGACTGTAAATCTCCTTTAAAAACATATTTTTTGCAGTGCATACTGATGTGTGTCATTTTCAGCAGCATATGCTAGGAATGCAAGTCGGTGTCAGGTAATATTATCCCCATACATATGGTCACCGTAAATAATATCGCCCGGAAAAGGTTGCGGCAATATTATATGGGTGACCATATATATGGGGACAGGGGCAAAAAAAAAAGAAAAATTAAAAAAAAATGTAAAGAAAAAAAAAAAACCTGCATGTTCCATGCAATAATGTCGCCACAATAAATGGCCATTTTTCAGAGATATTTTTGCATGGTGATATTTTTGTGGTGACATTATTACATGGAACCTGCAAGTCATGGTTGAATTGCCTAGGGTATGAGGCTCGATCAAGACCCAGGCCCCATAAAACCACCCTTGTTATACAATACACCTAACCTGCATCCACGTCCCATGTCCAAAATACCCACATAATGTGAACAATCCAGCCATGGCCAGCGTCCACATTCCTTGGGGCATGGACTTTGGCCATTTTGTAGGCTCCAATAAGCTAAGCAGATTAGGCATGTGTCCTTTCCGGGGGCCAGGCCCACTACCCAGGCACCAAAGTTATCACTATTTTTTTAACCTACAAGTTGCCACTTTGGAAAAAAATAAAACACAGGCACGTTTTGCAAAACCATGCTTTCTGGTCCTTGCTGATGCTTCTCAAGCACGTTTTCTGCACTCTTGGCTGCAGCTGCAAGCGGATTTATTGAAGCCTATCCTGATTTAAAAAAATGTGACCACATAGCTGGTCCCTGGTCGCCATGCCCATTTTAACCTCATTGTCGGTCCCTGGTCGCCATGACCAGTGGCCAGACTTTCCGGGGCCACAGCCATAGGCTATGCCTCAGGCACCACATTTATATCACTATTTTTGCATCTAGGGAATGGACGAACAATCTGGCCACTGACCATGGCAACAGGCTATGCCTCTGTCACCAAATTTATATCACTATTTTTTGTACCTACATATTGACACTTTTCCAAAAAGAAAACACAGGCAGATTAACAAAAACATGCTTTCGGGACCTTCCTTATGTTCCTCACACAGGTTTGTTGCAAATCTGTCCAACACTGTGGCTGCAAGCAGAATCTATTTGCCCATTCAAGCCAATACCAATTTCTAAATCTTTTGGGACCACTCTGCCATTTTGCCCCCTTTTCACAAAATCCCTTCAAACATTGCACAAACATTCAAAGTTGGTCTATACTATGTTTGCAAACGTTTGTGCAAATGTGTCAAACGGCACCAAAGTTATAAGCTATGCAAACATGTTGTGTCCCCCTCTTATTTTTGGCCCATCTTGATGAAACAGCACCAAACTTTGCAAAAACTTTCAAAGTTGATTATATAGTTTTATTACAACATTTTCTGCAGTTTAGTTGAATGGTATCAAACTCATACACTGTCTAATAACTGCTCTTCACTGACCCTGTAGTGCACACATATGCATGGATAACCTCAACATTTCTCAGGCTTGTGAACATCACAGCAATACCCTCAAACACCTGAGATGTTTGCGGATATCGAAGAAGAAAAACACCAAATTGTTGGATTTTTGCAGCACATTCCCATCCCATCCTTTTCATGCGTCACCACCCCATTGATATTTTCAATTGTTTGACAAGTGTAATGTTGTGTTTGTGAATATGTTCTTACTGTAATGTTCGCGGACTACAGGCACAGTTCGCAAATCCAACATGATGTCCATTTCAACATTTTTGACGCACCACGTACAATGTCTGTGAATGTTATGTAGCTCCCTGATTGGCTTGGAGGTGTGCGCAGACCGGAACCAGGAGTTGAGTCCGCAGACTAGTTGAATATGTCACTCATTGTTTTGAATGCATATATTTATTTTTTTTATCTGCTAGACACATTAACACCACATTTGTTAAAACACGCTTTTGGGACAAGCCCACCTCGCCTAGGACACTTTTGGTGCAAATCCAGCAGTTTGGGCAGTAGCCATGAGCAAAAATGGTTTCCATTCATGTCTATCCAGGTTGTGGGACCCCCTCTATAACGTTTCCCCCCCTTGATGAAATCACATGAAATTTCTAAAATAATTCATAGGTGGCTGTATACTTTTTTGCAAGGTTTTGTGAGGATTCATCAAACAGCACCAAGGTTATAGACCAACCAAAAAATGCTCTTTCTATGGGTTGAGCAACTTAACCATAACTATGGGGTCCCTGTAATATGACATTCTGACAAATGTTTGTGCTTGCACCCTTCAGAACCCCTTCCTAAGATGCAAATAATGGAGTAATGGAACTGATTTTCCCATGCTATCACCCCCATCTTCTTTTCTCACAATTTCTAACATTTAACATCCTCCTCAGAAGTCTTTCCCACCTCCCCTTCAATCTTTTCAGACTCATCCTCCCCAAATTTCCCTTAATTCCTTCTCCCGCTCAATCAGATTTCATGAGACATAAGAACGTAGGATTGGACCCTCTACAGCAAACCCCTCGCAGGACAAGACTGTGGTGTTGAGGGACACAGGTGCGCAGGAGACGCTGCCCGATGATACGTAGCACGCAATGCATGTCCACACTTCTGAGGCTTTAAGAACGGAGGATCAGTCCCTCTGTGGCAAAACCCTTGCAGGACAAGGTCGCGGTGTTGAGCAACGCAGGTGTTTGGGAAAAAGGGATCAGAATGTAGAGTTGCGTGCATGAAGCGCAGCCATTGACCAGCAGCTACTGCAAGATAAGAAAGATGCGGGCAGGCTATGCATCCTTTAGGCTGTCCCTCTCCTGGGTAGCTGTGCTCTGTTTGCTGTATCTGAGCTGTTTTGTTAGCATTTCTCTGCATTTTTCTCTCTAGGTGAACACTTTGCCCCCTCACTGTCTCTACATTTCCCCTGCAATTCCTGCATTTGTTCCCTCTAGGTGATTGTATTGGCCTCTGTCTCTGTTTTTTTTTGTGCATATATCTGCATTTTCTCTCCTCTATGCAAGTGTTTAACATAGTATGCTTTTTCCACTAGGCCTTTCTCGTCTTCTTTAGGTTTTCCTTGTTTCTGTGTTTCACTACTGTTGCCCTCCAGGCCTTTCTTCCTCCCTAGGGTGTTCTGAGCCTGCTCCCACTGCTGTTTCCCCCTGTCTGCTGCTGCACTGTTTGCATGTTCTCTGTACTCTGTTGTAGCCTGTTGTTTTTTCCCTTGGATTCACCCTCCTCCCTCCATTTCCTTTCCTCTTCACCCTGTGAGGTGTAGCTCTATACAGTGTACCATTCACTTTTCCTTATCTCGCCTGCCCTATCCTCCATCTATCACACCCACTATGGTGCTTTCTATTTCCCCCATCTTCTCTAACTGTTTTCTATTTCCTATCCTTCTCACTAAGACTGGTAGTAAGAAGCTTAAGAATGGCATGCTGGTCTCCAACGCAGGCCTTCATATTGCTGACACCTATGTCAGTGCTTCCTCCAGAGAGACTCTCACTGAATCCTCTTTGTCGTTTCTTCACCTCACCTATGGACACTTTACATGTTTGATCTTCGCTCTCCTTCTTCCTCTTCACCCATTGATGGTGGCCCAGATAGGAGGTCCTCTTGGCCTACTTCCAGTCCTCCAGAGTTATCATTAATGTATATCTAAATGGTACCATCATGGTCTAGGGGCCTTAGCCCAAACTCCTACTATTTGATTGGCGCTTCCCTCACCTCATGAACTTCCTTCCTTCTCCTGCTATTTCTGCTACATCTTCCTTATCTCCTCTTCCACCTCTTTCCTCTACCATTCTGGCTCCTCTGCCATCTACCACCTCTCTGGCTCCCTTGCCCTTGACATCTGCCTCTCCTCTGGCTCCCTTGCCACCTCCGTACCATACCTCTCTGGCCCCGTTGCTAGCTGCTTCTCTTCTGGCTCGCTTGCCACCCTCGGCCCCCACCTCTCTGGCTCCCTCGCCATCCACTACCTATTTGGCTCCTCTGCCCCTCCTCCTTTTACCTCTCAGGCTCCTCTTCCACTTCCTTTGGGTACCTCTTTTCCCTGTGCCCCGCCACAAAGTCTTTCAAAAGTGGCAACCTGCTCCACATTGCTACTATCAACTCTTGCTCTGCTGTCAAACACTGCTCTGACATCTGCCACCTCCTTGAGCTCCTGGACCTAGATGTACTCCGTCTTACCGAGACATGGCTTAAGGCCGGCTCTGTCACATTTCTTGACACACTTCTCACTGAGGGTTGCAAGTTCCTCTCTGAGGCCAGGCCCAGAGGTGGAGTGGCCCTGATCTTTCCTGAATGGATTCCGTCCTCCATCATCCCCATTTAAACCTACTTGTTCTTTGAATGCCTGGTCTGCAGGTTCACTGTTTTGTTGTGGTTTATTAAGCAGTCACACTCAATTCACAGAGTTCCTTTCCCCCCAAGAAAGGTGGCGAACGATAAAGCACTTATTATTCTGGGTAGCTTTGATGAGGTGTCCAACCATTATCGCACCCAACACCAAAAAATACCCTGTGTCACCAATGGACTAGGAACCAGGCCGGTGTACAGTAAGAAAATCTATTTATTCATTTATGTTATGAAGATTTGACAAACAGACTAACATGAACCACCAATGCTGTGGCAACAGCCAATATCACAGCACTGACTCGGTTAAAACAACACAGGTGACATTTTGAAAGATGCAATAACAACTTACACAGATTTAATTTCACATTAGCCAATACAAACATTCACAATATAATACAAACTCCACAGAAATAACTTAATTTGAAACATTACTTTTCTCCCAGCAACCCCCACTCTCCAGGTCTCAATTAAATATTACCCCTTTGATTAAAAGGCAAGGTGCCGGGAGTGAGAGCACAATGGAATAATCGTTTTGCTACTGATTTAAAAAGGCGCTCTTTGGGAAAGGAATTCAATGGGAAAAATCGTTTGCACTTGTTATTTAAAAGTGCAACATTAGAGAAGGATATACAATGAGAAAAAAATAGTTTTTCAGCTTTTATTAAAAAGGCAAGGTTGGGAAAAACAAACTCAAATGAAAATCGTTTTTTTCAACACACATGAAAATAAAAGGCGGGACTTGATAACTTGATTTCAGAGAAAAATGAAAACAATAGAAAAATTTTGTTTTTGTACCACACGTACAGGTGAGATGCAATACTTTGTAATTCTGGTTTTAAATGAATGGGTTTTAAATGAATGGGGAATTTCGTTTTTCACCCTCCACACTGACTTGAAAGGTGCTGTTTTGTGGATTACTACTTTTTGGCATTATGGACACCCCCCTTTCTATGTGAAAGTCAAGGATTGCAGAAACAGTTAACCAAGTCTTTATTTGCTATACTGGCTATAACACATTGGGTATGAGTTTTTGTTAGATTTAAAATCTGGCAACACTCATCCTGTGATGTTCTATAGGGTAATCAATTGATTTACTTTAATCAAATGTGCTAAGGATCTACACAGCTTCCCCCTCCCCACACTTTAATGAAAAGGATTGCGGCTGGCTGCTCCCAACGCAATGCAATTCCAACAGAGGGGTGGTATTCTATGGGTAAATACTTTTGAGTGAGATGTAATAAATTGTGCAAAGCGCCTATCCAGTTTCACTCCCTCCACCCCCTTTAACCCATTCTTGGAAAGGGATAAAGGCAGGTGGCTCCCCACACAATTGATGGCTTTTGGATATCTACCTACATGGAAGGCTTTGGTCAGGGAATACAGCAGGGCTCCTCTGAGGACAGCAAATGTCTGGTCAAGGGCTTTTCATCAAGGATTTACTCCTGCACACTGACTCCTTCTACTCCTCTGGTTTGGGTCCCAGCTAGCTTCTCTATTTCCCAGTCACTGTCTCCAATACAAGGATTGACACCTCTCTGCTAGTTGTTCCTTGCAAGGGTCTCGCAGCAGCTCTCTCCCAGAATAATTCACAAAAAGCCCAGTGCTGAGGCAAACCTGCCCTCTTATAGGGCTAGTGACACTGCAACCTGGTCATAATTCCTGCCGTCGGGATTGTCTAGATTTCTCCCTTCACCTCTCCCCACCAAACAGGTCGGGAGATCAGATTTCAAAGGGTCTTTGTTCAGCACAAAATGCACTATTTATGGGGAACGTGACCTTCAAGGTTGTGTCTGTTGATTGTGTTATCAGCAATTCACCATAAATGCGATCTCTAGCTTTGTATTTCTTTATATTTTACTGAATTTACAGGCCAGTTGCCTTGGTGAATCCAGCCCACAATTCCAGATGCCTACCCAGCAGATCAGTGGAGGAAAACAACAGTATCCAGTTACCTGCATGGGCCTAAAGGAATAACATTTCCCATTGGCACCTGTATGTTCCTAAAGGAATAACATTTCCCATTGGCACTGTATGCTTGACATGTTGCATTTCCGATAACATTTAGGCCTGATGTTCGTAAATGCCATTTGTCTTTACATACTGTATAAACAGAAATATGTTCACTCTCTCCACACAGATATTCCCATTTACATAAGGAAGCTGTATTCAAATCTACACCAAATGAAATAGGCCCGTCTTTGTTCATGCTGATATTTTATTTGATGGACTTAATATCACTTTCTTCCTGATGAATGCACTCTGTCCTTCCATTTTATTTCTTAAATGTCAGGTACCATTCCTCCTTTTTAGGTTCCAATTTCACAACTATTTCTTTTCATCCCATGTGTACTGCCGCAGTTTTTAATCTGTCCATGTGTAATATCTTTCTTTAATATAAAAGTTGAAATAACATGAGTATCACAATGCTCCAAATAGACCTTTCTCCACTTGTGCACTTGTCCATTTTAATAGAGTGTAACTAAGCCCATTTCTTTCCATGTCACTTGGCCTTAACTCAGAGAAAGATGTGTTTTGGGACTGGCCAGCATTTTCCAATACATACCATCAGTCAGCTTCCCTCTTAAATACTGGCCTGTACTGGCCACTTTATTTCTGACATTTAGGGGCTATATTCCACCCTATAATCTCTCCTGACTTCTCTCTGAATGGGCTGACCTCACTTCTTCTCTTCTTTCCACTACCTCCCAGCTTCTCCTCCTTGGGGATCTCAACATCAACCTGGACTCTCCAGGCTCTGCTTGGCTCTTCCGCAACCTTTGTGACGCTCTGTCCCTTTACATTTTACCCTCTGGTCCAACTCACTCTGTCGGGCACACCTTGGATGATCTCATCTCTTCAGACATCCTACTCTCAAATCCTCTCACTACTCCTTTCTCCTGGACTGATCACTCTCTTCTTTCTTCTCACTTGAAGCTTCCTGTCCACATAGCAAAGGCCCGCCCTGCACTGCCACCTTCCTTTGTGGTCATTCAACCTATGAAGTGAGTGTCAGTGTCCGCCTTTGCCCTCACTTTCTCTCCAACACCCACTCCTGCGGCTGACTACCATCCTGACAGTGCCCTTTCCAATGTTCACCTTTCTATCTCTAACACTCTGGACATCAATTGCCCCTGTCATGAGGATCTGCATGAAGCCTGCCAAAATTGGAAACTCTTGGTACAACTCCAATCTGGCCCCTCTGAAATACAAGTGCAGAGCAGCTGAATGGAAATGGGGAACTTCACATGCAGCCTCTGACAAACTGTCCTGCCCCCTACTCCAAAGGCAATACAGACTACCATCATCTCTAAAAGGAGGGTTCATATTCAAGTCTGCATCTCTGCGGCCTCTAAAAAACAGCCAAACTATTCAGAATCGGCAAGTAGCTTGGAAATATTAATGCATCATCTTCCTCTTTTCCACCTACCTAGGCCCTCTGCACAGCCATGGCCTCTCATTTAGCCACTAAAACCTAGGACATCCTGACCACACTCTCTGCCTCTTCTCCCCTCTTACCCTCTACCTCTCAAAGGCCCCTCTCTCCTGTCACACCTGATGATGTTTCAAGACAAGTCCTATCTATAAAAGTCTCATCCAAACAGGTGATCCCTTCTCCCTCCATAACAATTAAGGATAACATTGGTTCTCTCTCTCCAGCCTTTCTGCAATCACTCCTTCATCACTGGAGGTTTTCACTGTCCTCTCAAGCACTCCCTTGTGCACCCCGTTTTAAAAAAAAAAGCTTTCTGCTGACCCCTCCATTCTGGCAAACTATTGTCCAATCTCTATCACTTCTTTGCTTGGCAAACCTCTGGAGAAGTTGCCTATCTCCCATCTAAACCTCCACACCAAAGCTGTTGTTTGCATCCAAGACCATCAGTCTGGCTTCAAAGCAACCAGAGGCATGGAAAGTGCTCTCCTGAACACCCATGAAGATCTGCTCTCTAACCTTAACTCTAGCTCTACCTCGGTCATCATTCTCCTCAACCTAGTCTCTGCTTGTGGTACGGTGAACCACAACATCCTGATCACTCATCTCTGCTATACCCTGGGCATGACAGATCAGGCTCTTACATGACTGTCCTCTTTCTGCTTGGACTGACCTTCCCATGTTCAATTTAGGTTCTTCCTCTCCACACGTGGTGTTCCCCAGGGCTCCATACTCTCCCCTTGGCTTTACACCTGGTCCGTTTGGCCCTCCTGATCTGTACCTTTTCCTCTAACTTTCATTGTTATGCAGATGACACTCAGCTCCCTTTCAGACTACCACTGGCCTCCTCCTCCTTGCTCTTCTCTGACTGTCTATCCGCTATTCAGGCATGGTGCACCCCTAATGATCTCTACCTTAATGCCAGTAAGACTGAGCTACCTCTCATTGGGACACCGGCTCCTGCTTTTTCCCTCTCACTCTGGTCGGCCTCCCTGGACCCTCTGCCCTCACCCTCTTGTGAGGCAAAATACCTTGGGGTAATCTTCAAGGCCACTCTCTACTTCTCTGCAGACATCACATACCTTGCTAGAAAGGCCCATTTTCAGCTGCACATCCTTAGGGGTATTCTCCCTTTTCTCACCTACCCCGGGAGGTTCACTGTCCCCAGAGCCCTGGTTCTCTCTAGACTGGACTACTGCAACAGCCTCTTTCGCAATCTGCCTAACTTTACCCTTCGCCCTCTACAACGCATCCAGAACATTACTGCAAGACTTATGCTTTGCCTCAAGCCCAGGGACTGCATCTCTCCGGCCCTGAAATCCCTCCACTGGCTCCCGGTGGCTCCAAGGATGAATTCCAAGACCCTCTGCAGCATCCACAATGCTTTCTGGAGCAGGGGGCACTTGCTATCTCCAATTCACTCTTCCTAAGTACCTTCCTAATAATGCCCTCTGCTCATCTTTTTCTAATTCTCTGTGGGTGAGTCACTTATCCAAGAGATTTGGGGGTAGATCTCTCTCCTCTGCAGGTGCTTCCCTCTGGAACAGCCTCCCTGTCTCTCGCCATCTTGATCCGGATCTCCTTAAGTCCCGCAAGCTCCTCAAGACCTTCCTTTTCTACCCTTCTTTCTCTCTTCCTCTCCCCTGCTAACTTTCTCTTCCTCCTGCACCGTTTTACTGACTGCCTGCTTGATGTTCTACTTTGTGATACAGGACACCAGCCTCACCACCCCCTGTCCAGTCCCCGTGCACTTGCCTGCTGGTCTTCCCGCACTGCCGCCTGCATCCCGTGCACTACCGGGATGTGATTCCCCTTGGAGTCCCAGCCATCCTTGCACTTAACTCAGGGCTCTGCTGCTCTAGGTGCACTTCTCCCCGTACCCCCTCCACTGTACTTCCTGTCCTTGCACCTGCGCAATCTAAATTATACTAGGCCTAGTAAGATTGTTTATCTTGTGCTCCCTTGTTCCCCCTCCCAACGTTTCTCTTCCTTTATCAATATATGTGTGGTACCTGAAAAGTTAATGGGCCTGATTTACAAACATGTTTTGACATGGGAAAGTCCCATTGACATTTCTTTTGTAAATCAGACCCAATAGCTCCAGTTTGGCTGATTCAATTGTCAATCATTTTGCTGCATACAGCACTTCAAGAAAAGGCGTAAAAAGGTGCCAAACATAATTTGGAAATATCCATCCGCAAAAAAATACGATTTTTGGGGGTTGATGAAAAACGCAATTAAAATGTTCTCTTTTTTTTAAACGTAATTTACGCATTGTTTTTCAACATCGCTTAATTGGGCATGACTATTTGAATGTCACCAGATCAGGTGCTGGCCAAATTTGCTGAACTTTCACGGGTGAGCTCTTAAGTTTCAAAGGAAGGTGGTGTTGTCTTTTCCTCTGCAAAGCATTCATTAACGTGCCATTGTCCGCATTGAGGTTACTGCAGAACATTTCTAAGACTTCCCTCACTTCATCACTTGGTCGGAAGACTCATTTTAACGTGAGTGCATACGCATAACGGAGCAGTATGGAACAATTATTCCACTAGGGTTCGGGTGGCATGAAAAATGCACCACCACCCATTTTACACGAGACAATGAATTATGAATGCATTTTAAATGTGCATCTACGTAGTTTGAGCTGTTACTAACACCCGCCACCCAGTCTCAGCGTGAGGGTCAATGCAAGCTGTCTGCCATCACTCTTCTACAATCCCACAAGTCACTTACAGATCAGTGCAATGTACTTGTCTGCTTCTCACTTTAATCTCTTTGCCTGGTCTACCTTGCCGCTCATCTCTAGCTGAACTCTATGCTCCTCGATGCTGTCCTTCCCAAAACATGTCAGATCACCTCTGGTCTACTTCCGGTGCCGATCCTGCGTGGAAGGATTTGGGCCTGAGTCACACACGCTTTAAGAACCAGGACCAAATCACTCTGGAATGAGATTGCCTCTTTAGTCCATTCTGATTACATTCCTTACATCTCCCACACAATTGTTTTTAAAGGCCTCCTTTTATCTTTGTCCTAAAATATTTCTATGCATTAAACTCAGATTTGCTACACATTTAAAATGTCGAAAATTCACCATTATGTTCTTTTGTGCTGTTTAAATTCGTTTTGTGAAAATGAACAACACATTAGGGCTGATTTACAAAAGCGATTTTAATGGGACACCCCCATTGAAAAACGTGTTTGTTAATCATGCCCAACGTTATTTCAATGGAATGGCTTTCACAATCATCTTTTCTTGCAAACGGTGCAGGGTTGACCCTTTAATTTAAAACTTCTAAATAGGCTGCTTCACTTGTGGCGATGCCGTGGAGGGGCTGGACCGTTGCAGGTCTGTCGTGCATGGGTCTTGCAGGCGGGGGCGGGCACCGTGCCTCTGCCCACTCTCAGCAGTTTCTCGTCAGACTGGTTTTGCGCGGTCTCTGGCGACTTGCTGATTGGCACTGTCTCTTCTTAATGGGTCAAATACCGCACGTTCTCTGGCAATTAAAAATCTGTGGAGTGCATTTTCCTTGCTAGGTCTGCATTTAGGTGACAGTGGATATCCCGTGCAGACACTCAATGTCACATGTCTCATGTCAATTAGGTTTCTTTTTCAGACGGACTATAATTGCATGGCTGCAAGGATTTATCCCGCCATGAAGCAGGATTCAGAAACACAATTCGTGTCGCTGGCATTGTCTGCCTTTCTCCGGCGTCTAGTCTCCCACACCTTGAGCGTGGCTTCATCGTAACCCATGAAATCGAACCGTGACATATGCACACCGTGTTTAATTTGTCAGATACATTTAGTGAATACCCGGTTCAATTAAACATTACTTACGAAAAAAATCAAATTGGAATAACCAGTGCTTGCAAGATGATCGAACGAACATTTCCTAAAAGGAATTTTTTATACAATTATCATTGCAACGGCCTTTACACTCAACAATTAGTTGCATGATTTATTAGAACAAGACATACCTTCTGCACCATAAACGAGCTGACCGAAACGCTGGACCATTTGTGAGAAAGCTTACCAAAAAAAAAAAAATCTTTAATTAAATGCATTAAATTATTGGATCATAGGTATTGACGAAAATAGTCTCCTTGAAATGAACGCATTGTTTTTTTTTTTTCTTCTATTGAATGAAGTTATTGAAGTTTATGGGTGTGAGTGGTCACCCTAGACATCAGATTCTTAGGTTACATGACAAAAGCAACAACAGTTTGGTCTTAACACATATGAGTACTTTCTTCTGACTCAGCATGCGAGTTGGACTAGTTCGGCAGATCATCTCCATGTTTGGGTTGACTCACCTTGTTATTATGCATAGCCACCAAATGACTTGCACCTGTGCCAAAATATTTGCCTGGCATGCAGGCTTTAGCAGGTTGAGCTTGAGCTGCATTTCTAGATAATTATGAGGGCTGCCGTCTCAGTTCCAGCCCGATTGGTAAATATGGCTTAACACTGACCATGAAAGCACTTCCAGCTCCGCCATCAATTTGTTAAATGTGGATTGTGCCCCTTATTTACTAAGACCCCAAATCTGCATAACTACTCATTCACATGCACTGTTCTGATTTGCAATTCATGTATTTCATAGCAGTCATATTTGATTTTGTATGCAATTCATACCACAAGGATTGCTGACATGGATGTCATTTATGGGTTTCCAGGGGTCGCAACTGTGACCCCTAAGGTCTCCCTTGCTACCCCGGTGGTCTTCCTTGCTACCTCTAAATAAAAAGTAAACACATTCTTTTTTTAAACAACTTTTTTTACATTGAGGTTCAAAGGCTGTTGCCAGCAGCATGTGGCTCTTTGTTTCTGGAGTGGCTGGTTAAGCATAAGTGCTATATAATAACACATCATTATCGTTTGGCCTTGGACGTCTGCTTGCATTCAAAGTGAATTGGTAATATGGGCCTATACACACTGATATTCACAATACATATGGTGATCCATTCTTGTATGAAATGTATGTCACTTTACAGTGATATCCTACTCCTAACCATATTTTTCGTAGTGTACTCACAAACAATGCTATGTGATGCCACTTCCTGTTTTGTCGTGGGGTGAAAGGTCATGTTCCATCACTTCCCGTTAAGTCACTCCGGGGTTGGGTCAAATTACATCACTTCCTGTGATGTCATCAGACGTCAAGGGTCATGTAATGTCACCTCCGCTACCCCTGGCATTTTGTTGAAATGATGTCCTTGATTGCTGACTGATTTACAAAGTGTTTTCAATTGGGTTTCCCCATCAAAATGATTTTGTATATAAGATCCTTTGTGTTTTTGAAAGATTACATACTCTAATCTTGACTAAAGTGGCTAAACTATTCTGATGAGTCTTGTGCACAGGGCAGATCCAAAAGGAAAGACAACTGAACATTGCTAAAATAGCATATGCAACTACTAAACCCATCCAGTAGCTAGACGTGGGTGCCCCTCAGCCCTGCCCCACCAGCCACATTATACACTATTGCAGACAATTATACCTGCATGACAGTGGAATTACAGCATGTCTATCTGTGCTCATACATGGAGGCTAAACAAGGTAGTCCCTTTTATGATGGCCAACATATATTTCCTTTTGTTGTATATCATATGTATTACTGTTGATACATTTGAACATAATGATCACCACACAATAAAAATACACAACAATTAGACATTGATTATTAGTAAATGAACATTTGGATGACCATAAATGCATGTGGTTTATATCAGCAATTAATAAACAATGACTGTGTATTTGACTTCTGTATAGTGCCTCATTCAGTGAACAAACGGATCCTTATTTTCTGGAGTCGTATTCATGGCACTTACCTGTTTGAAGCTTATATCAGTGATGTCGATTTCACACCCACATCTCAATGTGAATCATCAATTAAGTCTTGTTTATGGTACATTAACTCTGTGTAGCTTATACAAGAGATGACATTTTCACACCCACATCTCCACCTGAATCATCGTATAAGTCATCATTATGTCACTTCCCTTCCAAAGGAGTTGATATAATCAGGAAATCTTTCTTAGCCATGGGACCCAAAAATTACCTTTACATTTTGGTAGTCGTTTTAGTTATATTTCAAATCCATGGGCTTCCCTCAGGTCCCTCGACATCCATATTCGGACTCTGTTACAGCTCTTGTCATTCATTTGTGACACTTATTTTGTCCAGTGCCATGTTTTAGAAAAGCATATCATTCGCGGATCCGGGTGTCATTTGGCATGAAACTTGATAGCACGTATTCCTTTTTTGCCTGGATCCAACATGAAGAAACAACAACATTTAGCCTCACAGCAATGGTTATGTTTTACCTCATTAAAAGTCTTGAGCAGTTAATATTACTTGAATTTAGATGTACCTACGTGCCACATGTTCATCATGAATAAACACCCACATCTGAGAGGTAGCTTGAAAGCCATTATCTGAAATCTACTAACTAATGCATAGAAGGTTCGGATTGTGAAATTGTCACTATTAAACTTTGGCTTGATTTAAGATCAAAAATCATATGTGTTTAATTTTACAAGAAGACCTAAATAAAAGGGAACACTGGGCTGCACTGTAAATTGTACATGTGCGGTCTTGACCTCTCCTCGGAATCAAATGCAACAAAAAAGGAATTGTATGAGGTCAAGAATTTGAGTCAGTATCCACAGCAATCAAATCCAAGGTATCAATTGAGTGTTAGGCTCAACATTAATGAAGAAATAGGTAATGAAATTCGGATAGATATGAAAAGTTGTGTTATATGAAAAAATTGCACATTTTATGAAATACATATTTTTTTTAAAAAAAAAACAGTAAGTGGATACACAAATGACACTCTCAAATATATATGCACACAATCACAAAGACAATCTACAATCAATCGTAATGATAGAACAAGTCAAATATAGACAAACAATAATACAACACTATCATGACACCTGTACAGCTACTTCTAGACTAACTAGTGAGGTATATTGGGTCACACTTTTCTAGCAGGTGTAATAGAGGACTACCACATCTGTGTTCTTGAAAGAAAAAAACGTGTGTTCGTTAGATTATCATTCTGTGGAATACCAACAAATAGACAGAAAAGTAGCCATTAGGGCTCCTAATCTTAAAGCCATAGGGTAAAACATGACCTCCTAGACACTGATGATGTCAGAGGATGATTAAGTTACCTATGGGTTTGAGTGGTGGAGTGTGTCTCTAGTAAATGCAGGTCGACTGTCAACTCCAGTTGATGGATGGGCATCTGCGAACACACCAAAAGGGTTGTGTTTTGAGAACTCTTAGAAAAACCTGATTGATAAAAGCAACAGAAAATGCACTAAGCCTTACAGTGGGCCTCATTCTGAGATTGGAGGTAGTCATGGCGCTATTTGCGCCATGACTGCCTCCATAACGGTAACGGCACCGGTGTGGTTCAATGGGGACTTACCGGTTTAGTCCGACCTTTGCGGGACTGGTAAATCCCCATTTAAAAAAACATTCCCCATTCCCATTTGAGCCCCCATAGGGCTCAATGGGAATGGGGAAGTAGCTAATAACGGGACCGCAATTTGCGGTACCGTTATTGCTCTGATTTCCCTTAACGGGTCCCGTCCATAACGCCTGGTCAGACCAAGCGTTAAAGGAGGGACCCGCTAAGGCAACTTGTAGTAGGGCGGTAAGGGATTACCGGCACCGATCTCCTTACCGGTGCCCAGTATCCCTTACCGCACTACTCGTAATGAGGCCCAGTGACTATTAGCACCTAATACTAGTCAGGTGGACATTTTCTCCATCCACAATGTACTGTTATTCAATGTATTAATGCCCCCTTGCTGATAAAGTCACAAACATATTCAAAGTAGAAGGAATTTCAGGACTGGATTGCGACCTAGAGACGGGCAGAAAACACTATAAGAAGACAGATCCCTATGTATTTCTGAGGAGAACTGTGTGCAGAACTGTCCAGGAAATCTAATAATGAAAGTTTTAATAAAAAATAATAAGGCATGTGGGCGGGGGGTGTAATTCCATAATGTAGGGCAGGCACTCCATAGTGGTTGCATGCCAACTTGAACAACAAATAATGCATGGCTGGCAGTAAAAGCAAATAACGTGCATAATACTGAGCATTAGTGTGGCTTGTCTATAAAGATGTCTGAGCACGCTAAATAGAGAAGCCACTACATAGCTTGTTCAGAAAAAATAATGAATTCACTTGTCTGTAAGTGCACAGATCCGATATAAACTCAATTTAGCTAGTTAGCAAGTGGAATGTTACCCGGCTGAGTAAAAAGATGAGGAATACCAGTCTGGGATTCATGGAAACAGCACAGCGTGTTCGTTGGTAGGGAACAGGCACGGCAAACAAATGTTTGTCTATATCCAAGAGAAATATTGTGTAAAATACACCTGTATCCACATAAATGAAGTTATATAAAGTTATATGAAGGGGCCTCAACAGTTAATATGCAGAGCTGGGAAGTATATGCGCCATCTTACCACACTAACGGGGATGAATCCACCTTGCGGTCAATTCTGGAGTCCCGATACTATCAGAAGGGAAGCTAACAGTTACTTAGCAACCCCTTTAAGAAGATTCATAGGCCAGCATGCCAGAGGCCATCTTAGAAAGGTGCAACTGTAAATGTCCACAGGTCCTAAATCAAAGATAACTGCTCCTAGTACCTCCTAGAGTACAAATAACAAAAGGGGATTTGAGTAAAGGAGCACTCACCAGTTTATGAAGTTAAACGCGCAATTTATAGAGGAGAATAGAAAATGATCAGGATGGCAAAAAAGGCCTAATAATGAAGTCATACTGTTTGTTATGCAGTAGATTAATTAGCCTGCAACCCTTGATCCACTTAATGGAATTGGATAAAGCCAATTTCTACACTTTTAGATAACTAGTGAACTAATATCATCAGTGCCAAAGTCAAGGACTCTATACAGCAGAGAAATAGATCAACAAATAAGTGATCCTTGAATCTCTTTTGCCGAGAACGGCAATGGAGTCTACTAAATGGCTGTTAAATTTCCCCACTTATGGGGCCTATACGGTCCTGTCTGAAAAATAGCACAACGTCTGATTCGGAACGTAGTTACAAACTGTTATTTAATTTTATGCCATTCAATGGCCTTGTTTAGTCTACAATACACGCTGGGGAAGGAAGATCAGTTCTTCTTCATGTTTCAAAAGCTTCTCTTCCTTGATTTTAAGAATGAAGCCTTTTAATGTCTGGAGGACTGTCCATTTAAAATAATCCCAACCATGGTTCATAGCCATAAAATGCTTGACCATGTGGGCCTGTTCGATTTTATTTTTTAGACAGTTCCTATGCTCGAAATGTCTACTTCTAATTTTGCAGTTGGACTTTCTTATGTATTTTAGCCCACAGGGGCACATGATTAGATAGATCACCTGATCTGTGTTACAATTAGAAAATGAAATTTGACTCCAACGTTTAACTAAATCTACAGTAACCAATTTAGTGGTAAGCTTGAAAGCCCAACATTGATCACACGGATAATGTCCCACTATCGGATCCAAGCCCCAAGTTGACTTGATTGTGGGCACTTTAGGGTGAACAACCTGCAATTTACTTTTGCTGACACAATTTTCTATGGAGATGCTTTTTTTGTATGTATAGACATGGTAATCACAAAGGATGCTACTCTGCTTGAACACTTTCCAGTGTTTGGCCATGATATTCTGGATTTTTAGACTCTGGTTGGAACAAGTAGAGACACACAATAACCGATTGTCTGTAGTTTATTATGCTTTAGTCTCTACAGTACAGTAATTTGAGTGTTGAAAGGACACAAGTATTTTGATTTCGAGAACACAGATGGGGGTTGTCCTCTGATACTCCAGCTGCAAAAGTGTAACCCGATTCTACAGCTCCTGAGGAAGTTTCTCCAATTTTTGGAACTTTAGAACTGAAACATGTCAAGCATTATCCATTGCGATATTACAATGGCTTTTGCATAACCTTATGGGCATGACACAAAAATAATACATTATTTTCAATTGATCTGATAGTTGTTACAGATCTCATGTACCTCACTATTTAGTCTGGAAGTAGCTAGACAGGTGTCACAATAGCACTTTAGTGTTTGTCTATATTTGACTTGTTCTATCATTATTATTGATTGTAGATTGTCTCTATGATTCTGTGCATATATATTTGTGAGTGTCATTTGTGTAACCACTGACTGGTGTTTTTTTTAATATTTATTGAATAACATTTTTTTTCCTTCATATAACACAACTTTTCTAATCTATCCGACTTTCATTATTTCTCCATTTATTTTGAGCCTTACACTCAATGTTTACCATGGATTTGATTGCTGTGGATACCGACTCAAATTCCTGACAAAATACAATTCTTTTTGTTATATAATTTTACAATCACACTAAGAAATACAAACAAAGATAGAAAATCACAAACATTTTTCCTGGTAACAAATGGGCTTGTTTCTGTAAAAAATAAACGTGTTACTTGGACATGTACAAAATGCACATAATAGAAAAGGAGAATTATGAAAATACTCTTTTGCTTCACGTGCACAATGTTTGCCAAGTAAGCTCATTTTCTAGGGATATACACTACCAATGGCCGCAATAGACGCATGCACGATGGATTGGAAGAGCAAGCTAACCTCCTGTTAATGTAGAATAGAAGTGTACATAAAGAGTGACAATGCACACAATGTGAGACTTCACCCCAAAGCGCGCCCATCCCACACAAACGTGTCTTAATGACTGTAGCTTGCAACATGATTCGCTTCAATTTACTTTGTTCCTAACCTGCCCCAAACAGGCAAGACAACAATAAAGAAAGATGTGTTTAAATCCTCCTGTACAAAAAGTAGTATCCATCAAGGTGACTGTACCATTGCAAATCATGTTTAATGTTACAAATATGTCTGGCCAAACCTTTTCAGTTATACTCCGATAAATATTGTTTTTCAGTGAGTTCAGAGTTATATGAATCTCCCTCACGATTTAGGTGTATTGATGTCATGTCACGCTCATGACTGTTTTATGATGGTGACTTTTTTGTAAACAGTTCGTTGAAAAGGTCAACGACTATCCTGCCGACATCAGCTCAAAATGTACCTGTTTCTTGCTGGAGTGTTAATTGGTTGCAGCTTGTGTGGCATTTCTTTCCACATAGAATGCACCCGTAAATAATACTTGCTTACAAATTGACACAATAACTGTGCAAAAATACACATGATTCATGGAACGTTTTCCTATGGATTGCGCCCTTATAAAACAATCCCATGATTCAGGCCCAGTGTGTTGTGAAACAAGGCCGACCTTTACAAAGTGATCATTGAAAATGGTCTTCATTTAGGCGATATTAGTATCAAATGGCTTTGTTCTGCCTGCTTGACATGTGAATGACTTTGCCTCACACTTACAGTGGATCTCATACGAGTATGGAGGTAGCGATGTCGCCTTTAGTGGCATGGCTACCTCCATACCGGGTCTGAGTTCCTTGAATGGGGAAATACCGGGCCATTCCGACCTTGGAGGGCCCGGTATATCACCATTCAAGGAACCCGGACCCAGTACATCCACATTTCCATTTGAGCCCCCATAGGGCTCAATGGGAATGGGGAGGGTGCTAACAACAGGCCCGTTAATGACGGGCCCATTGTTAACTGTTAGCATCCTGGTCTGCTCGCGGGACCCGCTAAGGACTCCTGGTTTTACCAGACGTCCTTAGCGGGTCCCGCAAGCAGACCTCGTAATGAGGCGGTAGAGGTTTAAGGGGGCCGGACGCTCTACTGGCACTGTTAACCCTCTGCCGCTAGGGTCGTAATGAGGCCCAGTGACTTTTCGAGATGCATGACTGGCATAACCTCTATGTTCATTTAGCAACCTCTTTAATACTGATGTGCTAGTCTTTAGATGAATGCCTGGCTGCAGCATACATGTTTGGCATTTGACTCTCTTCCCAGGCCTGGCAAACCTGCCATTACTGAACTGTCGCCTACCCCAATGTTACTCAAGAATTCAACCTCAAAAGGAAGACGGGCTCCACCAGGCATCCTTCACACGAGCTTACTGTGATTCTGAAGCCATATGGGCTGTCCAGTGTGATTTTCCTCCAATGTACTCTACCCATTTCTATTCTACACACCTCTGAGGTGCTCATATGACCAAACCCCAATAGATAAAAAGTGGACTCTTAAATGCTTGCGCTCTAGGCCCAAGGATGCTCAGGTTAGCCAAGAGTTCTCAGTTACCGACTTAAATGGTCCTTGTTTTATTAACATTAATAGGACAGGCTCTATCATTACTTACATGGCTCATAAATGTGGCCTGTAGTTTACACAACGATTTCTGAAAATGGTTCATTAACCAATTAGCAAACTGCAGACTTTAACATACTGCCTTATTGCATAACGTGTGCAAAAGCACCCCGTGCAATTTACTCCTGATCACCCAGCTACCCAGCTGCACTCCACTCCACCCTTTCACAACCGTTCACAAATAAAGATACCCTTTAACTTTAACTTTTCTTTTATGTTTGAACGTGTTTACCATAAACCCCGTCTCTTTAAGTATAACGTCTCAAATGTGCAAACCAACTAAAATGTCTGGGGGATGTTCTTAAATACCATTGTAAACTGTTTGCCGTGGCCCCTGTTAGTAACCCATGCATCGTGCATCACATGCACATTGTTTCATTCACATGTCTGAGCCCTTGATGTATTCGAGATCTACTTTTACAGGATACATACTGCAGTCTCTGCCGCTTATCGGCATGGGCATGCCCATCTTTGCCAGTCTCTGCCGCTTATCGGCATGGGCATGCCCATCTTTGCCAGTCTCTGCCACTTATCGGCATAGGCATGCCCATCTTTGCCAGTCTCTGCCACTTATCGGCATGGGCATGCCCATCTTTGCCAGTCTCTGCCACTTATTGGCATGGGCATGCCCATCTGTCAGTCGCTGATGCTTATCGGCATGGGCATGCCCATCTTTGCCAGTCTCTGCCGGGGCATGCAAGTCTGTGCCACTTATTGGCATGCCTGTCTTTGCCAGTCTCTGCTGCTTATCGGTATGGGCATGCCCATCTTTGCCAGTCTCTGCCGGGGCATGCAAGTCTGTGCCACTTATTGGCATGCCTGTCTTTGCCAGTCTCTGCTGCTTATCAGCACGGGCATGCCCATCTTTGTCAGTCTCTTTGTCACTTAATGTCATGGGCAGGCGCATCTTTGCCAGTCTCTGATGCTTATCGGCATGGGCATGCCCATCTTTGTCAGTCACTGATGCTTATCGGCATGGGCATGCCCATCTTTGCCAGTCTCTGCCACTTATCGGCATGGGCATGCCCATCTTTGCCAGTCGCTGATGCTTATTGGAATGGACATGCCCATCTTTGCCAGTCTCTGCCACTTATCGGCATGGGCATGCCCATCTTTGCCAGTCGCTGATGCTTATTGGCATGGGCATGCCCATCTTTGCCAGTCGCTGATGCTTATTGGAATGGACATGCCCATCTTTGCCAGTCTCTGCCGGGGCATGCAAGTCTGTGCCACTTATTGGCATGCCTGTCTTTGCCAGTCTCTGCTGCTTATCGGTATGGGCATGCCCATCTTTGCCAGTCTCTGCCGCTTATCAGCACGGGCATGCCCATCTTTGTCAGTCTCTTTGTCACTTAATGTCATGGGCAGGCGCATCTTTGCCAGTCTCTGATGCTTATTGGCATGGGCATTCCCACCTTTATCAGTCTGTGCAGCTTATTGGCTTATTGGCATGGGCAGCATGCTGCTGCTTATCGGCATGCCTATCTTTGCCAGTCACTTATCGGCAGGGGCATGCCCATCCTTGCCAAGCTTCAAGGCTTGTGCATTTTGCACATTGGTGCATGAGGTAGATGTGCTGGCAGCTTCTTGAAAGAAATGATCTGAATTTGATCACTGCGCCCCATCGACGTAAAAACAAATATGCTTGTTCTAGTCGTGTCACCCCTCTTCCTTAAAAAAACCCTCCCATCCTTACCTCAATAATGGGGGACTTTTTCTTTTTTGCTTCTTCGTTCTTCTTTTGCCCTAGACCCTCAGACCTGATTGGACCTATAAAATGTCTGTGAAATTCTAATGTTGCCACCTCACTGCTCTCAGTGTTTCTCTACCCAACTTTTGTGCAGACAATGCTTCTGCCCTCACCCTAATGCTCAATGGTAATCACATAGCCTGCATGCATTATCGTACAAAGTGATTTTAGCTGGTGGTTAGGTTGCTGCCAATTTGCACAATAACATCCTGCTTTTTGTTGCTGCAGGCCGCTTCTTCGTTTAGCATTTTGAGGAAATTACTACTGTTGTGCGGAGTACGTGAGTATTAGGGGATACAAACCTCTTATTGTGCACCAAACTACAATTAAACCAGCAGTGATCTCAATTATACAGAAAGGTGAAACAGACATCACATGAATGGAATACCTTCTGTTCCTATTAGGGAAGTAGGGACCAAGAGCAGACTCTACAGTTCAGAAGGCACTCGGCAATGCAGTGCAATTCGGCATGCAGCAATGGCTTGAGGCTCAATTGAATTGGGACCACCGCCGGTGCTGGGATTCACACGGTTTGAAAGCTTGATGAGGTCTCAACACAGGCATTCAATTCAGCTGCAATCTGAAGTGACTGCATCTGACACTGTGCTGTGGTAGACATGCAGCAACAAAAAAGTGGACCAGACCGCGGTGCGCGTTTGAAGTGGGTCCAAGTGTAGAGTATCAAAGGTGGATCTGGCCAGTCTTCCCAGGGACTCGAACAAGACAGTTGGATCAGCTCAACATAGGCTTACATAGCAGAACGTGACTAACAAAGCTTCTTCTGGTCCTTGGTGTGCTGTGAAGCCCTCTGTTGGTTGTCTGAGGAAAGGTGCATCTGTCTTCTGCCCTGCCCAGCCACCACGCTTGCCAGAGGCATTTGCAGGCTTTCCCCTTTCTGCCCTGCCCAGCCACCACGCTTGCCAGAGGTATGTGCAGGCTTTCCCCTTCAGCAGGCCTGGGCACCAGTGTCCCAGCAACTGCCAGTCTTTCCAGCATCAGATCAGGTCGAATGTTACCTGGAGGTGGGACGAGGAGGGTTTGCACCCTCCTTAGAAAACCTTACCTTCAACCTAGAGGCCAGACATTTTGGGCAGCCTTTACCCCAACAGGTTTCTAGAAAATTCCTTGTTGTGATAAATATTCCACTATGATTCATATATGATTTGCCCAGATGACTTAAGATGATTCCATTAATGTAGTGGGGGCGGGGGGCGCTAAACATAGTTTTCTGTTCACAATTACCTGGGGTTTTGCCACAAGCCACAGAGTTATGCAGTGTGTATTCAGTATGAATCATGGGGACCCACTGTTAAAAGCAACCCATAGCTACTGGAATTAATGGGATTTCAGCATGCTGTTTCAAGAATTCACTTTAGCCTGAAACTGCTATGTTACCTAATCACATTGCAACTGCAGGTGAATCAATAGGCAGGGCCCAGCAGAAGGGCACTTTAAGGTCAAAGGCCATAGACATTTTATCATAATGCACAGCAAATTAGGTTTTACTGACAAAGCTGTTTTATAGGCATGCATAGCTAGCTATACAGAGACTGATTCACAATGAGGTTCCTTGTAGCAACTCTGAATTGCTCTGCACTTACACCTGGAGGTGGACTACATGTTCCACAAAGACCTAACTGGTACGATCTCTGGTGTAAATAATAATTGCTACTTATAATTTATTTTCAAATCAAAGATTCTTGCTCCAAGAGAGAGACAACTCTACTCCTAGGGGATTCTTTGTGAATCGACCCAAAAAACGAGTTGAGAAAATACTTTACTGACGTGTGAAAATGAAATGTACACAGTTTTCAGTTCAAACTAAAGAGACTTTATATTGTTCTGAAAAGCACATACATCACACACTTTGTAGAGACAGAGCTGATTCATAACATTGTGTCAGACCCGTTTCTAGGGGTGGGCCAGTGGGGCAGTAGCCTGGGACGCGGAGGACGGAGGGGCACAATAGAGGCAGGTGTGAATCTGTCCAGTGGTGTCAGGCATACGAGCGCCCCATACACATGTTCACCTTAATTGTTCAGTGCGGGTCTCACAGAGAGAAGCACTGAAGCCTGGCTATACAAATAAATATAGGTCGCAGCAACTCAACCGTAACTTGTTTCATTATTATCAGAGAGATAGTGCTCTCAGATGAACCTAAATACCCAGCGCATGTGCCAAGGGTTTCACTTCCAAAATGGTCATTAACCCAGTGAGGGACAGAAGGGCGCATCCCTATCACACCCTTGCAGGCGCAGCAGGACAATCCCAATTCCCTTGATAAAGGGCAGTTCCCCGCCCATTCTAGTGCCCCATTCACCCTCTCACTGATGCCTTGAGTTAGCGACTGGGCGGGTTTGCAGAGTGCCTGTAATACACACAGAAGAATAGCAAGCCACACTGTGATGGCCAGGCTCAGCGTCTCACAGGAACAAAAGATGCAATTATCTGTAAAATAGCTTGATTAACAGCTGCTCGTGATCTATATATGCCTCATTCACTCTCCCATGTACGCACGCAAGACAGGAGCTTTAGGTGCTCAGACTTTAGAAATTCTTGTTACACACGTTTATTGTATTGATGTAGGTGACAAAAGCAGTGCATTTCTGCATGTTGTCAGCCATTTCAGTTCACAGATCAGCATCAGGCGTGCAAAAGGACAGGGTCAAAAATACATACACCACCACCATGGGATGCAAAGTTTACCCTGGCCATGCATATAAAGGCTGCCCAGTCCTGTTTTGTTCCCTTATGTTCATGGACATGTTCTGCTTGTGAGTTGCAATTTAGCATTTGTTAAGCCCTTGTGTGCTGCCCCAACCCCTTTTAGAGTCCCATTTAACTTTTTGTAGTGCCTCCCTAAAATACAGTGATCCAAGCGCTTAACATGACCCTCCCACCTGCTTCCTTGTTCAACCGCTTGTCCCTGTCCCCACCCCGCTCACCCACCCTACACCCCTGATTGGCTAGGTGAGCCAGTTATATTGACCATCCAGGGCAGTCTCCTGGCTGGTCAGCCCTCTTCTAAGGGCCTGGAGGCAAACGGCAGCTCCTAAAGATACAGCTCCAGTCTGTGTTTGCCCATATTCACCTGTGAAGTCTGCAGCCTTCAACTGATATGGCAAGTGTTGTCTAGGTGGGGGATAAAGTCAATATTGTATTCCATTAACTACCCTACCTCTCTCATTACCTCATTACCACATTACCTAGTATAGCATTCAGCCTATTTATGCCTATCAGCCATAGTCGACATTTAACCTACTTGTATAAGACAGCCTTTTGAATCTAGCCTTGATGTTTAGCAAGACCATACTTTGTACTAAGCCAATTGTGTTAGCTGGCCACAGTTTGCATTTCAGACAGTTTAAAGGGGATAACATTGTGGAGATTAGCATGTGTCCCACCTAGATAGAATTGTGGAGATTAGCATGCATCACACCGAGATAGAATAGTATAGATTATCATGTATCACATCTAGATAGAATTGTAAGTGATTAGTATGCATCCCATCTAGATAGGATTGTGGAGATTAGCATGCATCACACCGAGATAGAATAGTATAGATTATCATGTATCACATCTAGATGGAATAGTATAGATTATCATGTATCACATCTAGATAGAATTGTAAGTGATTAGTATGCATCCCATCTAGATAGGATTGTGGAGATTAGCATGCATCACACCGAGATAGAATAGTATAGATTATCATGTATCACATCTAGATAGAATTGTAAGTGATTAGTATGCATCCCATCTAGATAGGATTGTGGAGATTAGCATGCATCACACCGAGATAGAATAGTATAGATTATCATGTATCACATCTAGATAGAATTGTAAGTGATTAGTATGCATCCCATCTAGATAGGATTGTGGAGATTAGCATGCATCACACCAAGATAGAATAGTATAGATTATCATGTATCACATCTAGATAGAATTGTAAGTGATTAGTATGCATCCCATCTAGATAGTGATGCAATTTACCAACCCTACTAAAAACCCATCCCTCTGAATACAACTCTCAAACTCTGAACACAAACACATCTCTACAGCACAACAAACCGCACGCACTTCACTACACCTCAACAACAAAACAAACCACACACAGCCCTGCACAACAGCACATGACGGCTACCAACCGAAAAACACACCGTTTGCACAGTTAATGATGTAAACTAAAATGAAACTGCCAACAGCACATTACTGTTCTGTTGCTCTTTTCTCCCATTCAGTCCCATTATACTGCACCCTCGCCTCAACCTCCTGCCTTACAGATCCACCAGAGCGCCAGGGAACTGCGATGGTGGTGACTGCGCACGGTATAAAAAACCTTTAACATACCATAACATGCAAGCTACTCACCCTCCTCCCCTGAAATTCCAGAATCCTTTTAGTAGGTGGGGGTGCATCAGCCCTTGAATAATGTCGTAATCATATGGATTTTGTTTGCAAATTGTATTCACATTATGCTTTAACATGCATCATTTGAGCCTATTTTCCAATATGTTCTTCATGGTACCCCCTGCCACACCTCCAACCCACCTGGGAAAGTTTGGACTCAGACACTATGCTGACATGCTCAGTGGAATTTCACCGGCCAGCTACATTATTACTAGCAGCCGATCAGCGGCACTCTCTGAGGCATATAATAGAAGTCTGCTCTGGCCTGGACATAATAATGTACCCCCACTCGCCTCCCACATGCAGGCATCAGAGTGTTCTATGAAGCGGGAGTCACATAAGGCGAAGCAAGCTTTATTCATAAAATAAATATACCCACATGGCCAAGCGCGTGGCGCCTTCTCTGGTCCACAGGGTTCACCTCCTCAACATTCCACTCTCACCCTGTAGGGAACACTGAATTCATCTATGTCAACACGCATTTGGTTAGTTACCAATATCAGGGCATGTTCTAGCCCACAATGCACCACCCTGAACTAGACGAAAAGCATCAGTCCTACATAGTTTAACAGACTAAAGTATTCTCAATATAGGCTGAATTTTCCTCTAACTAGCTCATATTCCAACTGGAGGGTGAAGAGAATGATATCCTGCAGTTCTTGGTTTTTAGCTTGGAAGTGACTGGGACTTGGCCCTTGGTTGAGTGTGGAGTCTGCCTATACACAATTGCTTTTGTCACTCCAGCCCCCAGGTCCTTGGACATGTAACTGTGGAGTCTCGACCTTTGACAATATTTGCACCTATGGCAAGAGAGGCACACTGATATTGAGTATTGTATTAGGGAATGCATGCATGTGGATGCAAAGTTTGCGTCATGGGAGAAAGAATCAAACGAATGGAAGGGGAGCACATTTGTGCTGTTTGCTTTAGGCACCATATTGTCTAGAAACGGCACTGTATTGTGTGATCCTATGCAATAAATATATAAACAATCTCACGGCTAAATGTTTGCGAGTTGCAATCCATTTCCACGATATAGTGCAATTTAATGGAGGTTTGTTGACTCGGGCCCTCCTTCTCAGCTCCCGTTGCTGGTGTGTGACATGCAGCTGCACCATTTTCTGAGCATGAATAAATAATGCTGCAGCACATTAGTTCAGGCAGCGGAGGAGGGCACGTTCTTTAAATAGGGACCTCTTCGTGACTACGGGTTTATACATTATTGAAGCTGTATATCTTGCAACCCCTGCTTTACAGTGAAATTCTAAATTAGGAGCAGAAATTACACATAGCACCGAAGTATGTAGGATTACATACATGTTGCCACAGCATTAGCAGTGTGTCTGTGTGCGTGCGTGCGTGTGTGTGCGTAATACTCGCAGCCGTTCAGTCGAGGGGAGCACAGCCATGCCTACGTGCAGCGTCCCTGGGTTAGAACATAAGATCATCTTCGACAGCCTATAAGGTCCTGCAGAACATCTGTTTAATTTTACAATTAAAAAGCCCATAGCCGAAGTGAATACGTGCGGGGAAGGCCTTAGCAGACGGCGCGGGCTACTTCTGGCGCGCGCGGTTTTAATGAGCCGGCGAATCGTCTTGTGAGTGCTCAGGAAGGTGAAGGACTAATGGAAGTATCTGGAGACAGGCAGCGTCTGGGCCGAGGCTGCGCCCCCCTCCTCCCGCCACTCACTAATGCACTCCAGTGCTGAGCTCAGATACCGGCTTCCCACTTCCTGTGCCGGCCCCCCCGTGCTACCTTAGAAGCAGTGTTTCCGTGCTGCGGCCACATGCCAGGTGGCGATTAGCATAATGCTAACACATGCCTTTCACCAACATGCTCAATCTCTGGGACAAAGGGTGGTTCTATGGCGATTTACATTGCTTCGTTTTGTAGTCTGAAAGATCTTATAAACATATGTAATTGTTCATCTAACTTTTGCAGGACTGTAATGTCATGTGTAGTCAACATTTCTTGGATGGATATTTTAAGAAGCCCACTGAAGAACGTTGACTGTTGTATGCCATGCTAATCTCCGAGAAAATATAGTCATATCTTCCCCTGAGCACTGTCATGGACTGGCGGGTGGAACATGTCAGCAATACTCAAAATGCTGGACATTTAGCAAAAGAGCAATGTCTGCACATTTAGGGCCTGAGTTGCGAAGCCTTTTTCAATGAGGTTTTCCCATTCAAAGGTGTTTTGGTCAATCAGGCCCTTCCTGTTTTAAAAATGATGCAAATGAATTTGAATTTTGAACGGACATGGAAGGCATGTGCGACCTCACCTCAGTCAATCACATCGGCCGGAATGCAATGAAGAAGCAGGCAGGGAAACAACAGAAGCCACCTTCTAAAACCACTGCAATATCCCAGCAAGATTTCTTTCACACGTCACTTCCTCGGATTGCTGGTTTCTTTTATTTTTTTCACTGCTCCTTGAACTTGTCAAGCAACATTCAGTTTCATGCACCAGAGTGAAGGCCAAACATGAACAATACTTTCAGAACAGCTACCACTTGTTCGTAATTTAACCATTCAAGTCCGGTCAAGTGGCACTGCAAGTAGAGCGCAGAGCCTGCAGACTTAGGTTCGAATCCTGGGGGGCCAAACTCAGCTTCTCATCCTTCAGAGGTCGATAAATGAGCACCACACACCGTGGGTAATAACAAGAAGCACTGTAGCGCTATATAAATGCTAAATTATTAATTTACAATGAAATGCTTAGCTTTTGAAGACAACCTAGTTATTTGAACACATATAAAATGCAGCCCCATTTTACTTCCCAGCAGTTTGTGTATTGATTTTACTCACCTTTAAACTATTCTTGTTTTTCTTTTCCACAATTCCAAACCCATGTCTGATGTTACCACAATGTGCTAATAGATTTATATATTTTTGGAGGGGAATCCTGCTCCTCCTGCAGACAGAAGTACAGATAAATCCTCTAACTCTTCCTCTGCCTGTCACACTGTCACCGGCTCACCACACGGACCAGAAATGCCAAACTTCAGAACCACCTGAATTGAAGCACACCCTGAGAATCCAAAACTACGATACCAACCCACCTTGAGAACCAACAAGCACAATCCCATGGAGATCAGAAAGAGTGAACATCTCCATGAGAGCAGTGAGCTGGGAGATGAGACAGCAACGAGTATGAGAGGGAAACTCAGAACGAGTAGGCGACGTGTTGGAGTTCAGTGTATTTTTGGGGGGATGGGATTGGAGGCAGTAATCTTTTTAGCGGATTTTATGTATTTTAAAACGGGACGTATAAGGTACAATGCACTTGATGAAACTGCATTATATTTTTATATAGAGAAACTTAAATACAATAACAACACGAAGAAGAAACAGTAAAACAAAGGGGCTCACACATTTGCTAGAGACTGACAAACTAGACAAAAAAAAAACTTGCACTACAAAAGACACTTCAAACCATGCACCAATGCTCCACACCTCCTCCAAACAACCTCCCTCTCCTCCCATAGCCTAGCAAAACCGACAAAGGAACAGCAACCGAACAGGGCTTCATATAGAGGGTCTAACTTCCTTTAAAAGATTCGAGGACTCTGATTGTCTGGGAGAACTTGCTAATTTTGTTGACGAGGGCTCTGATTGGCCTGGCGACCCAGACAAATAAACCCGAGGTCCAAGGCTCCCGATTTCACTGCAAACCATTGCACGGGGCCTGGAAGTCTGCAGTGTTTTTATCCATGGATGCTAAACATCTGTTCTATTGTTGAAGGACGAACCTTCCAGAAAAAATGTGAGGGACCTATTCCTCGATTTTCACCTAGTTCGTCCAGGCCTATGGACAAAATACTGAGTTTATTTTTTGCATTTTTTTTAAAGCCTTCACACACTGGGGTGCTTTTTTTTCAGTTGTGAAATTGTTTTTTTGTTTTAATTGCGTATTTATAACGCGCTTAAATTCCCAGAGGTTTCTAAGTGCGGACCCAGGCATTGAACCTGTGTTGCTTTGTGTCGTCCTGCTTTCAAGCCGAGCACGTTGCCGCTGAGCTATCCTTCCGTGATGAATTGTTTTTAACCCATAATGTTGGTCCAGTGCATGCAAGAAAACATAAATCCAATGCTCAGACCATTTGATGGAAGCATTTATGTGTACGTTATTTTCTGCTTTTGCTTCTGTCACTTCACAGTGCTTTACTGTAGCTCTGAGCTTAGTTTGTTAACCATTTCCATTGCTCGTTTTGACATATTTTTAAATGTGAATTACTTTGTTATAGTAATATATATTCACAATAAACATGACACACGGTTAACTCCAGGAAATGTGCACGTCCTATAGCAAGCAAAACAAAAACAGGCATCCCTGTGTTGCTGTAAAGTCTTTCGTTCGACTGGAAAAATATCCACGCAGCAAAGCGCGTCCAATGCGAACATTAGGCTAGCGGCACTTTTTACAGGTTCCTCTCATTATTAATGTATGGAATTTGCGCATCTTTCCGCCCTGAAAATATTAACATGTAATTAAGATACAAATCAGGCTTGCGAGTGCATACTGCCGCAGCGCCTGTTGGGGAGAGGAGAGCCACGGCCGCGCCAGGCTCTCTTAAGAGGACTCCGGCGAGTGATTAATTCGGCGAGCACTCATTCTGACAACAGATAACTTAAATGTATTAGAGTCGCAGGGAAGCGGCAGAGCCGCAGACCTGCTGAAATGCATTAAATGGGGAAACTCTGCAATATGAAATTAAGAAGGATGTCTCCCTCTTAGTGCTGCACGGCCGCAATTTATGAAGTTGCACCTTATCTGCGCCGCGGGAACGTCGTCTGCAGAGGTCTCACAACGCGAGCCCCGCATCTCCTGGATTCACAGCTCGTGCGTCTCACAGACGCACACTGGCGGCGTGCCTCGTTGCGGGCAGGGCCTTAGGGCACTAATCATCATATCCAGAGCCTTGCTGTGCTTGTCAGCCCGAATCATCACCAACTCATAATTAAGTGAATAGTTTTTTTTTTAATGCACGGGATGCTTACTCCTAACCCACAGCTGGCTGCTTTAGTAGTCTGTTCCTTACCTCTACACGTTTCCCATACTGACTTCCGGTTCTAACGATTCTATACCATCCCATATGCTGTGCCAGAAACCGTCATTCAGCACTATAAGAAAATTACTTATGTGCCATAGGAGTACCAGCAAAACCACTAGTCAGCCCTCAGACTTCTACAAAACAAGAGTGATCCCAATCATAAAGGTGGAACAGGCACAGCCAAGCGATATATACATACCTGCTTTGCCTTTTTTGGTAACGTGGGCCGAGGGCAGGCTTTGCACCCAAGAGGGGTGAGAGTGCAATCCAATAGCAACCCAAACAGCAAAGTACAACTGTGTCAAATAAAAGGAATGTCCATGCAAGGTTCTATATATACTTTAATAAAACACACCATTTGCAAAAATAACTTGATAGAATACACAATAACTCCCCCTTACCCTTGAGAAAAGAACACAAAACATGTAAAGAGAGGAAAATGCAGCACGCTGGGCAATGACACAGGGATGCAAGGCAATCAAATGTCACAATGTTCAAACAAAGGATATGTTCTTTTGTGAACAGGGATTAAAGGTGACCTAACTAATATATAGGTCCCAAAGATGGACAGGGGATAGTTAGAAGTAAATAATCTGTTTCTGCTATTCTTGACAGTTCCACAGCATCAAACCTGGGTCAAATGCAATGATGCATCAGTCACACAGTTCCAGATGGGGAGCAGGTGTCAAGCTGGGGTCAAGCTGAACTTTCCTGCGGTTCGAAGCAGTTTTTGAAGAAATGCACCTTGTGAAGGCGACCATGTACAGATTCAATAGATGGCTGAATGGTGAAGATGCTAGTGAGTGGATGTGTAGTTCGAGTTCAGCGGTTCTATACAGCGTTCGAGAGTTGTGATTTGCTGAGGGAACCAGGCTCAGATCGAACATTGATTTGGATCAGCGACAAAGAGGCTAACGGCTCAAAAAAAGGTTCAAACACAGTGGTTGCAGCAATGAGCGTGTAGTTTGAGCCTGGGCAATGAGGCACTGGGCTGGCGTGGTGTAGTGGCAAACTGGTTAGAATGTGTGGCACGGATGCTGTCTTGTTCGTTTGATGATGCCAAACGGGTTTGAAGCATGGCTTGAAGCAATTTGATGCTCAAAACACAGGGATGTTGCTGTGAGTCCCATTCCAAGGGCTTTCAGAAAAAATAAGTTCTCGTTCTCATTCTGCCAAACACATTGAAGGCAAGCAAACAGTTTCACGAGTCCTTCACCTCTAGTGTGTCCTGGGCACCGATGGACCTGGCGGGTTGGCATGTCTTGCTCCAGCAGCAGGTCACCCCAATGTGGCCTGATGATGGTTAGGGAGCAGAGCTGCCCCTGCATTGGGCACTCAGTCTTCTCCTCACCTCACCTGCGGAGGGTTTTGGAAAGTCAACTTTCCCAAAAGAGGTCCATGTAAATTCTTCCTTCTGCCAGCATTGTCCAAATGTGAATCAAAGAAGTAGTAGGAGAGCCCTTTTCATAGGCAAAAGTCCATTGGATACAAACAGGGGCGGCAGCAAGGGAGCATGTCGGAGGTGATGCTAGCGTTAGCAGTGCGGCTTGACAAGTGAGACATTGCGTCCTGTGGGCCCTTCCTCTAAAGTCGGACAGTGTTGCTGCGGTTCCGCTTGCTCAGAACTTGGAACTTCTTTAAACATTAGACCACAATATTACTGGTATTGCTGATATTGCCAGGTAAATCCATCTAGCGGTATAGGGGTGGACCCCTAGACACCGGACACCATCTCCTTTCTGCAAGGCGAGGCGAGGTGAGGCACAGTGAAGGTGAAGCTCCTGTATACGTGCCTGCATGTGTGCCTCTGGTAGCTGTTATTCGAGTGGTGCAGTGGTTTTGTGCCCCCTGGAAAATCACAAGCAAGCTTCCTGAAGGTTAGACTGGCAGCCTGAAATCCCAGTGAATTCCCGTTCTGATAATCACTGCACAGTGAGTGCAATCCACACCTCACAGCAATATCTGAAGGGGTAGTCTTATTCCTGAGCCTCAATCTTAGCTTCATCCAAGCCTACCCGGTCTGCAAGGCCGGGTTTATTTCATCACACTCCGTGGGAAGTGATCAGAAATCAGTTTCCTGTGGGTTCGTGTCCTTGGGATTTCTCTCTATAGGCGCAGTAGATTCGGAGAAGCATTACACAGCACTCACCACTAGAATGCTGTCCTCTGCAGTGCTGTGGCTGCTTTACAACATCTCCAGATCTCCATTGCTGAACTCGAGGTTGGGCACTCACAGGGACTGATCATTGGTGCATTTGATAGTGAGCCTCCAGCCTGTAGCTCATGGTAACATGGGGCTAACCTGCTTGATTGGACTTGGCCGGCCTTGTGGCCACGCAGATTTTTGAAGTAAGGCCAACTTCTCATTACATGAATGGGGCTTTGCCTCAAGATGTCCCTCTAATATGTATTTTTTAAACCATAAATACAGCACAGATGAAATCGCAAAATGGCTAGCTAAGCGATACACCGATTAGTAAAAACACAAACGCAGAGGATACTGGTGAGTGTCTGATGATCAATTGGAAAACAAATGTAATGCCGGCTATATGGCCTGGAGGTGATATCAGGTGGGCCGTGCCAGTGGCCTTAGTTTTGATATATTGCAAGCATGTGCTTCAGCAGTCTGCTGTACTGTAATGGGCAGAGGGGCAGTGGGGCAGGCAGGGTTTCTTGGCTGAACATGAACTAATGTAGCACTCAATCGTTTTATTGTTAGGTTCTATATGGTGACATTCGATACACTTTGCACTGGTGCAAGTGCAATTGGCAAAGCACAAGGACTAGGACAAACATTACATTACTGAAAAGTGCATTGAGAGAACATGTGTTTTGCTTTAAGCCACTTGTCTATGATACTGCCCCTTGTACCTAAGATTACCTAATTAGGAACCGATTGTGTGTTTATATTTGCCATGATTTCATCTAGACTTTGCCTTTCTGCTACAACACGTTGGCATATTATTCTGGTCTACTTCGTGAATATATATATTTGTTTTAGATTCCCAAAAAACACATTAGCAACAGGTGCGGGCCATTGATTAGGCTCTATTTTCTGTACCCTAAAAACAGGATACATATAGTAACTTAAACTCACATTCATGTATATTGGTGATTACTGCTTAGCAATTGCAGCACTTGGATGAGTCATGCAGAAGGGGTCGGTACAGCAGATGGGTCTGTGGGGCCATGAATCTGTTTTGGTGTCACACAGGGCTGGACTGGCCTATAGGGTCCTCTGGAGATTTCCCGGTAGGCCCCTGCAGCCTGGGCCTCTTTTACGTGGTATTTCCACCTTTTCCCATAGGAAAAGGGTTGGGTTTGCTGAGAATGTGTAGTATGGGGCCGCTCTGAACATTATTTCCAGGGCCTATTTTGGTTCCCAGTCCACCCCTGGTGTCACATGGTTTCAACATCCAGCCTAACATATGGATTATTTCCTCTTTTCAGTTAGGACCATCATACGTTTGAATTTGACTTTCATAGCGGTCATGAATGTAACATAAACCTGGAAACTGTGCCTAGGATGCCATATTTCTTACTGATGCCAAGGCATTTTGAGAATTATCTTAAATCACCAGCAACAAACATGTTGAAATGGTACAATGGCTATAAAAGTACCATTTGGAAGGTGGCTTCCAATAAAACAAATACGAAAACAATTACGTGGGCTACTGTAATTGTGGATGCAAAGGTAGTATTGTTGTTATGCTGTAAATTGGTAAAGTGTTTCTGTCAAATATAGATTCATGTAAAATGAACTGAAGGAAATATATCATGCATATGGACAGCAATTGGAGGGATTTAATAAGTAGATCCTCAAAAAATTGCAACGCAAGGGCCTAGTTGTCGGTTAAAGTATTCAGAATGGGGGATAACCATGGTGGTGTGTCATTCCTTTGACACAAACTGATGTGTGGAGATAAATGACCTGTCATGTATATCTGTGAGAATGTCTCTACATTGTACACTGTATGAATATTAAGCTGTGTGGAGGATGCTTTACCAGATTGCTACTTCCTTCGCGGAATTGGGCTCATTCACAATTTCTTGGAAATTTGGAACAAGATAAACGGGCAAGCAGCTCATATGATCAGTGAATAGCATGTTGAGTGTCATGATGGTGTATACATGCTATGTGCTTCAACCTTACATTTAGCCAATAGACAATTCAAGATTTTTGCAGAATATGTATTAATTGTATGTATTGTATGTATAAATTCAAATGTACTACTTTCACTTCTCTTCCAACCCATAGAGTATGCCCCTATGTATACAATCATGGCATGCGCCTAGATGCAGACAAATTGCGTGTCCTAACTCCCCATCAATGGCATTAGAATCAAAGCATGGTTCCCTGTCTTATGCGTGGATCATTCTGTCACTGTCTCTAAAGGCAGATGTTTCTCCTGCATCACCACTATTCCAGGAACCTACCTGCATTTGCCCACCACCTCAGACTTGCAATCACTTGCTCCTTATCCCGAGGAGCGCAGTGTGTGTGAGACTCTATATATATATATATATATATATATTAAGTAAAAAAACTTTGTTAAAGGGACGTTATGGTTCCAAGTAAAACCGAAAAACCCTTGAAATTCGCCAGTTATGGTAAGCTAAGGAACCATAACTCGCGCCACCACCGTGCACTGCTAGGACTAACACCCACAACATCAAAGATGACATCACAAATGTCATTGATGACATCACTGATGACATCACATGTGTATGTACTTTTCATGAAATGTGTGTACAAGGGATTCTTATCATAATGTTGCGAAAAAAGTGTCAAGGATCATTGCAATAAATATCATACCCTAATTAGTGCATTGAACGATGCATTGATATAAATAGCATTCTATTATGGGGTTCTATCTAGTATACTAAGCTACTAATGCAGAAACATAGCATTGTGTGCAGCGTACAAGATGGTTTAATATTTGTAATGTTAATATGTTGAATAATGAAATAATTGTTTCTTTAATAGATTTTTGTGTACTGTGAAATATGTAATAAGTAGCTAATAAAAACCCATGTATTACATAATTGCATTACTATAGACAAAACACAAAGAAAAAAAAAAGTTTTGGGACCCCCTCTATAACTTTTGCCCCCCTGGACGAATCCTCACCAAACTTAAAACGATTCAGAGTGGGCCATATACTTTTTTTTGCAAAGTTTGGTGAGGATTCGTCCAGGGGGAGTGAAGTTATAAGCCGCCCAAAAAGTGCTCTTCCTATGGAAACAGCAACTTAACCATAACTACATGGCCACTACCGTGGGAGGGAGGGGAGAGACACACAGGGCATGAGCAGGGGGTGGAGGGAGGGGGAGAGAGACACGGGGCATGCGCGAGGGATGGGGCGGAAGGGGAGAGACACACGGGGCATGAGTGGGGGGTGGGTGGAGGGTGAGAGACACACAGGGCATGAGCGGGGGGTGGGAGGAGTGGAGAGACACACGGGGCATGAGCGGGGGGTGGGGGGGAGGGGAGAGACACACAGGGCATGAGCGGGGGGTGAGGGGAGTGGAGAGACACATGGGGCATGAGCGGGAGGTGGGATGGAGGGGAGAGACACACGGGGCATGAGCAGAGGGTGGGGGAAGGGGAGAGAGACACGGGGCATGAGCGGGGGTGGGGGGAAGGGGAGAGACACGTGGGTCATGAGCGGGGGTGGGGGGAATGGGAGAGACACACGGGGCATGAGCAGGGGGTGGGGGGACAGAGGAGAGAGACACGGGGCATGAGCGGGGGGTGGGGGGGTGGGGGGTAAGGGGAGAGACACACGGGGCATGAGTGGGGGGTGGGGGGAAGGGGAGAGACACACAGGGCATGAGCAGGGGGTGGGGGAAAGGTAGAGACACACAGGGCATGAGCGGGGGGTGGGGGAAAGGGAGAGACACACGGGGCATGAGTGGGGGGTGGGGGAAGGGGAGAGACACACGGGGCATGAGCGGGGGGTGGGGGGGACAGAGGAGAGACACACGGGGCATGAGCGGGGGGTGGGGGGAGGGGAGTGACACACGGGGCATGAGCGGGTGGTGGAGGGAAGTGGAGAGACACACGGGGCATGAGCGGGTGGTGGAGGGAAGTGTAGAGACACACGGGGCATGAGCGGGGGGTGGGGGAAGGGGAGAGACACACTGGGCATGAGCGGGGGTGGGGGGACAGAGGAGAGAGACACAGGGCATGAGCGGGAGGTGGGGGGAAGGGGAGAGACACACAGGGCATGAGCGGGGGGTGGGGGGAGGGGAGAGACACACAGGGCATGAGCGGGGGTGCGGGGAAGGGGAGAGACACACGGGGCATGAGCGGGGGTGGGGGGAGGGGAGAGACACACAGGGCATGAGCAGGGGGTGAGGGGGAGTGGAGAGACACATGAGGCATGAGCGGGGGGTGGGAGGGAGGGGAGAGACACACGGGGCATGAGCAGGGGGTGGGGGAAGGGGAGAGAGACACGGGGCATGAGCGGGGGGTGGGGGGAAGGGGAGAGACACACGGGTCATGAGCGGGGGGTGGGGGGAATGGGAGAGACACACGGGGCATGAACAGGGGGTGGGGGGGACAGAGGAGAGAGACACGGGGCATGAGCGGGGGGTAGGAGGGGTGGGGGGAAGGGGAGAGACACACGGGGCATGAGTGGGGGGTGGGGGGAAGGGGAGAGACACACAGGACATGAGCGGGGGGTGGGGGAAAGGGAGAGACACACGGGGCATGAGCGGGGGGTGGGGGGAAGGGGAGAGACACACGGGGCATGAGCGGGGGGTGCGGGGAAGGGGAGAGACACACGGGGCATGAGCGGGGGGTGGGGGGAAGGGGAGAGACACATGGGGCATGAGCGGGGGGTGGGGGGGAAGGAGAGACACACATGGGGCATGAGCGGGGGGTGGGGGGAGGGGGAGAGACACACGGGGCATGAGCGGAGGTGGGGGGAAGGGGAGAGACACACGGGGCATGAGCGGGGGTGGGAGGACAGAGGAGACAGACAAAAACACGGACATGAGTTTGTGTGCAGGCGGCAGATCCCGCTCCTCCGCTGGCCACCGTGTGCCGATGGCGTGAGTGGGGGCTGGAGGAACAGGGGAGACACAGTGCATGAGCAGGGGTGGGGCAGAATAGGGCAGACATGGGGCATGAGCGGGGGATGGGGGAACAGGAGACGTACACGGGCATGAGCAGGGGTGGGGGACTTACTGTGCAGGCGCCAGATCCCGCTCCTGCTGACCTGACAAAGTCTAAAGCCTCTCATGCGAGAAAGAAAGATGGTGGGCATCTCTGAAGCCACGACACACTGCACGCTTTCACCGCATCCAATGAGAGAGCACGTCAGATGTCCACGGACATCACGCAACCCGCTTGCCCAATCCCTGTCCTGTCCGCGGAGCGAACAGGGAAGTGTGTCCGCAAAGCGAACACAGATATCACTAATTTTGTTTTACCTACTTTTTGGTGATTTTAAAAAAAAACTACTGGACGGATTGTCACCAAATTTGCAAAAGCACGCTTTCGGGACCAAGCCGCTGCTCCTGGTCCAAATTTGGTGAACATCCGTCCAGCGGTTTGGGCTGTAGGCGCGAGAAAAAACATTTTCCCATTCAGTCTATGGGGAAAAAAAAACGTTTTGGGACCCCCCCTATAACTTTTCCCCCCTGGACGAATCCTCACCAAACTTAAAACAATTCAGAGTGGGCCATATACTTTTTTTTTGCAAAGTTTGGTGAGGATTCGTCCAGGGGGAGCGAAGTTATAAGCCGCCCAAAAAGTGCTCTTCCTATGGAAACAGCAACTTAACCATAACTACATGGCCACTACCGTGGCCATGTAATATATATATATATATATATATATATATGTAATATTGGCAGCTCTTTTTCTGTCAGTTATTATCAATATATTTCACATTACACTTTTTGACCTTGCTAAGAAAATCACTGTGAACCAATCAGTAGGAAGGTAAAATTGTCACGCAGCAGAAGAAGGGGCTGCTGGCATAACCCTGCAAAGCAGGATTGCGTTCTTCTGGCCTTCCATGCATTGACCTTTCCGTCTAGCCTTGTAGTTGCACCTCCTGAACTAATGGCTACAACTTGGATTGATTGACTGTTGATTGGCAGCAACCTGCTTCCTGTACATGTTTCTTTCATGGTCCTTGAAAAGCTCTGTTGCCTAGCAACCAGGAAACGAGCCCTGACATTTCTCTCTTCTAGATAATAGGATAATGTTTCTCCATTGTGGTGTTTGCCAAGCTTACTATCGTGGTGTGTTTTAAGAATATTGAAGAACACAGCATTTGACCTTATCTACATCACACTGTTTACCATATGATTAGTCTATTCCATTTTATCTGTCACAGCATAGCGCGTTTCAAAAGGGAGGCGATGAAAGGAAAAATTGTTGAAGTTATAATACTATTTAAAAAGTGTCCTACTTCAATACAAGTACTCGCCCCCAAGGTGGGCCTGTAGGTGGTAGTCACCAGTAATGCTGCAACAAGTCGGGGCACAGAAATGTCTCTACCAGAAGGAATAGGGCTGAACACAGCCTCTTCCACAGATCCTAAATCATTAAAACAATGGTCGTCTTTGTTTAAAGCCACGCACTCTGAAATAATAGACTCCTCCATAGAATGCAGCAGCGTCCCACTGGGGCATCACAATGAATGAACATTAGATCTGTAACTCCTGCAGCGCTAGATGGACAATGCTGCCTGTTATTTCCTAGCAATGGAAGGATGCGGATCTCAAGGAAAGGTTGTGGACTGGGGGCTGAGGAGTGCTTATTTCAAATAAGCTCTCAAAATGTATTTCACTTTAAGGTGGATTATTTCAAGTGTGCATATGGCCAGCCCTCTCACTCTTTCTCCTGCTGTGTGCATCGTTGTTATTGTTTTGCAATAGTTTCACACATCTGTTCTTAGTTGGCAAGTACTTGTCATTGTCTATATTTAATTTTGTTTTTGGGAAAATATATCGGTGCCCCACTTCTCCCTGGCATTCGTTTATTATCACCATCTGTTCTCCAATCATGCTTCTGACAGACACCTTTTTTATCATGACACTCTGATTTCTTTTCTTCAGAAGTAACACGTTTTTGTGTTAGCATTTTGGTGTGTGCAAATCTAGCACAGCCTAACGTGTCTTTTTTTAACACCACTGAGGTGTACTTTGAAACAAATTTGCAAGCTAAGTCTGGTGTTGTCTTTTTGTTTTAAATTAAAATGCAAGTGACCAAATGACCAAATGGTCAAATCCTATAACCAGCATGTAGAGAAAGAGATACTGTCCACATATAAAACATGTCACATGATACTCATTCAAAGTATGTACAACCAATTGGACATCTCAGTTAGGTTGTATGAGTCCTCATGCACTAATTCCATACACATAGGTCTGGTCTGAAACCTTGCAGAACTGTAAACTAGGACCTTGCAATTGACACACGGCCCTTTCAATTCACTTCTACAGCAACACTTTCTGGCCAGGAAGCTTTATACCACGACCTATTATATTCAGATATGAACTTTTAAAATTAATTTCTGGTGGTTTTTCAACATCCATACAGCAATCATGGTTCTTTCTATGTGAAGATAAATGGAATCCAAATATGTTTCCCTAAAGCAAACTGATGCAGGGCAATGGTGCTGCTTCTTTCAGTTGTCTGGCAGGTTGTTTACCGCAGGAGAATACTAAAGGTAATTTAATACTGTCTGAATGCAAAGTGAAAGGTGCCAGAATAGTGCCGTTCCTTGCTTCACTGCCGTAATATTTATTCAATTTCAATGAATGGGGGACAGCTTCGGGATGCAGGTAGTGAACTGCATGCCTAAGAGGCAGGACCTCACACGTGGTGCAGAGATTACCAAACACTAAACTGTTCCAGGAACCATACTATCCCTTGAGTACCTTTCACCTAAAGACTGGGTTTATCCAATGTAAAGTGAAAACAGGAGATACAGATAGAATCCGTTGGAAATTAAATGTTATCTCTATAAAGTGTGTTGAGACCTGATTGTGTCACACATGTGATCAAGCTGGTGAGAGGCATCTAGTGCTATACAGACGTCCACTTTAAACTGACAAAAGTCAAGTGATATCATGCAATTTGAGAATAACATTGGTGTATGAGATCCCCTTTAATTCTAAAAGTCAAAAAAGTTAACACATGTTTACAATTAAACACTAGTTTATCACCTTTTCATTTTGTTCGTAGTGTTTACATTGCAAAATAATGCGTATTTAAACACGTTGAACGTGAAAGAATGAAGCCATTGGAATAGTGTTTGATGGAAACTATTTATGTTTTGTCAATACAAAAGAAGCACCTTAGCCATTCATTTGCTTAACATCAATAGAGGCATTGAGATGGCTTTGGCGATGCCTGGTCTGTGTCTGCAAAGTCAAAATGTCACTTCTGCCCTGTATACACTATCCCATGTGGAGGAAGATCCAGTTCACATGGGAGTGCCCTGTCCCTTTTTGACCCTTTTGGAGTGGGAACATGTATGGTTGGTTGGCAAGATGACCCATTACAGACACAAGGAACACAGAGATATCCGCACTAGGCCCTGCCCAATGAACATTAAAAAATGTATAAATGAGCATGCCCAAAAAAATGAAATTGTTTTGTACTCACTGATAGGCATTGAGCCCGTTTTTTCTAGGGCCCAACTTCAAACAGACTTCCTGTCAATTAATATGTCAATTTGACTTGCTTGAAGGAAATGATACTGACCAGATAGATACAGCCTAATGAATATTCCAACATTTTTAAATTATTATATTAATGCATAGACAACTATTTCCCTAATGAAATTTCAACCAAGCCGAAAAGTATTTTAAAAGCAGAGAGCTCCCCCTTCAATATGACACTAAACATCCTATGTGGACCAATAATTATTAAAATGATTAGTACAATTCATTAAAATTGGTTATTTATAATACACTTCTTACCCAGAGGTGTCTGAGTGTGGACCTGGGGAGCGAACCTGTGTTTCTCTGCATCATCTTGCTTCGAAAGGCAGCGTGTCACCCCTGAGCCATCCTCCATAGACATTTATGAATGTTTAAAAATACATATTTCACATAGATGAGCTGACATTAGAAAAGTCCAGATATTATGAATGCGGCAGATTGCTACCAAGAATGATGGATTAAAACCAATGTTGTATTTGAACATTTTAAGAGCTGATTGGGCCCACAGTGTTTTCTTTTCAAATGTACCCAAAATTGTAATGAACCAGTGTGTATTCTTTGTGTGTGTCTGACTGTCCGACCAGTAATGGAATGAAATGACCAACTAAATGTACAGCATCTTGATGACAGTGCGGGAATATCTTTGATAATGAAAGGGGGAGCATACAGAATATTAGGAGCAATATGGATGGATTTATGAGAGAGACCAAATGAAAGGCTGCATAAGGGAGAATTCCTGTTCCATGGAGATGAGGTCTATCCACAACCGAATCTGCTCAGAAGGGAATCTGAGGCCGTTATATCTGCATGGAAGCAGATTAGATAGGGTCTTGCTGGCAGAGAAATGTCCAGTCTGAACGGATCCATGCTGTTGCCAAAGACTAAACGCATTCTTTCAGTGCGAGTATAATTTCCCTAAAGAAAGTGTATGGATCATCTCCAGACTATCAGAAATAAATGGTGTCATCCTAAGAGTTAGTTATATTCCTGTGAAACAACGGTTACTATATAGTTCCACACTCTAAAGGGAAGAAAGCTTTACAGTACTCCTTTCAAAGTTAAGATACTGTTTTGTCTCATACATTATATTCACACAATTGAATTCTATGTACATCCATATAGATAGATAGATAGATAGATAGATAGATAGATAGATAGATAGGTTGGACATAATTCCTTTAATCAGACCCACATATGTTTGTTTTCCATTTGTCATCTCTGTTTATAAACTAAAATAAAACCACTATCTTCAAATAGTTGTTCACTACCTGATAGTAGATTAGCCTCTTTTATTGGCAAAAAAAAGCCAACTCTGTGCCAAAATCATGTCCATTATGACCACGAGTCGATGAATACAGCACTCTTTTGGTAGGACTGTCAGCATTGTTAGAACACGTTAATTTGTACTTTCTCATTTTTGGTGGTCAAGAGCTCTTGACATATATTTGTCATCACTCATACGGAATTTGTGAAGTACACGATGGAATGTTTTTTTTTCTTCTTCTATTTTCGTTCTCATTTCTCTGAATAGGTAACTCCATGTATGTGCCTCTCCATTTCTTAATTTGGTCTAGTTAGTGGTGTTGTAGGCGCTGCCTATAAGCCAAACCTGTTGACATAGGAAGTGAAAATAGGAGAGAGATGGGATGTGAGGAAGGACACAAATCCTGTGGGAGCTGTTATTTTTTTTTAACCCATCCATTGAATTCCCCTGGTCAGGCTGGACCCTCGGCCATCCCCACCAACTACTCGTCCTTCGCTGCCCAATTGACACACATATGGGATCTCTTTGAGCTAGTTCTAGGCTTTTGCTGCGATTCCATTGATTATTCCAGACATTCTTCTGCACGAAAAGGCTTAAATGGAGCTGTAAACCAGTTCCTGAAGTGATAACAAAGTGTGACTTCAGCCGTTTGAGTTCTAAGCAATATGGGTCTAGCATAGGTTCCCTGCATTACATTCCTGTTAAAAACAAAAATTGGCAATGCCAATGGTTGGGTTCCACTATGGACATTATAGACATTTTCCAGGCACTACCATAAAACGTCTCATTTGCTAGCTGTCGCCTTCGTTTAGCCAGGTAGTACCCTTTAGTCAGTGCCTGTCAATACATTTCCCATGCCTACCTAGTAGCTGAACCTGTTGGCTTTACCAAAGCTTTTGGTTTGTGTCGTTCTTCTATACGCTGAAAATGGAACTGATGAGAAAACATCAAACGTGTTAAATGGATGACTCCAATTAGAGTGTGCTTCCACACACACATCGAATGTTAATTGTTGGGTATATTCCTAACTTTCAGCTTCTCTCCCTAAAACTTCTATGAAGTTTAAATGTACATGGGTCATCTTAATTGTATGTTGGTGTTGTCTAAAATTATAATAGCTGTGTCATTGCAACACTTGGTTTGAACATATATTTCTGAGGTCATCTTTATTAAGAGGTCAAATTTGACATACCTATTATTTCACCATTTCAACGTTTACATATTGGTGGCCATTATTTGTCATGGGATATGTTACCAGCAGGATACAACAGATAAAATCAGTAACAGATAACAGATAACATCAGTAATTATTTATTGTTATTATTATTATTATTATTATTATTATTATTATTATTATTATTATTATTATTATTATTATTATTATGTGATGACTGGAAGACAAAGAAATATATTTCTTGACAATCTAGCTTGCTTCTTTACTTCCTTGTCTTTCATTAAAACAAATAGGTATTGAAAGGCAGCATACACAGAGGATTAGGTAAAAAGTATGGTATCCTGTTGTTGAGCTGACAGGAATTCCTTCGAAGTATTTTACTTCAATGGAATTCCCCCAAAAAACTCATTGATCTATATAGGGGTTAAGGGTAAGTGTCCAAAAGGGGGGGGGGGGGAGGCTTGGGATAGGGGAACTAGTATAGAGGAAAGGGTTGACCTGAGGGAGTACCGCACAAAATAAAATAAAAAAAAAAACAATTAGTCTTTTCAATGGAATTACTATGAAGTAAATTACATTGTGACATTCCGATCGTGCAAGTGCAGTATCAAGAAATGCAGGTGGGAGTGGGCAGTTCAGGGGAAGGGATGGATAGGGGAAGGGAGGAGGGGAGAAGTGCTGGGGGAGTGGAGCCCAGGTGGGCTAGTGCCATGATAGCCAGAGGTAGGTTGGAAGTGCGAGAGGGGGGACAGCCTGGAAGGCAAACAGGATAGGGAATCTGAGGGCAAGTGCTGGTAGGAACAGGTGAGAGGGGGAGACTGGACGAAGGATGGCCTGAACCAGGTGCGACTCATAAGAGATACAGGCACCTAGTCATAGCAATAGGAGAAGATTAGCAGGTGAGGGCGAGAGAGAAGGAGGAGGAGAAAATAAAGGTTTTGAGGACCTTCCGGAATATCAATGTGATCCAGCTCAAGAAGGAGAGGAGCCGGGAGGCCGTTCTAGAGGGAGGTTCCTGCCAAAGAGAGAGATCTAACCCACACTATCTGCTTATAGAAATGTCTAATCTGCAGAGAGTTGGAGCTAGAGGACTGAAGAACTCTAGCAGGGAGACAACGAGTAGTGTGCCTGTTGGGAATGAGGCACACTTCCTGGGGTTCGTAACTCCTATTTTACAGCAACGTTTATATGTCCTAGTGACATTCTCTACCGTCCACTGCCTATGCTGCCATCAAAACAACTGCAGAATTAGGGTATGCTTCTGCAACATAGCACAGCAATCTCAAGATAAGACTAAGGGAAGTTGCTAACCTCCATATCTCCTTCAGGGGTAATGGTTGAGCATTCCAAAGACTGCTCTTGCCATGTAATTCAAAGTGGTTCTAAGATATCAGTTATCAGGTATGTGCCACAACAATTGTGAGCCCTGATTATCTCAGGAAACATTCCTCAATGTTTTGAGCACCTTGCGGTCATATGGCCCATTTCCTGAAGCTTGTGGCCAGAACGCAAAGGGTGTGAAGAAGACCATTTGGTGTACTGATAACTATGCATTGTAGAAGGTTTTCATAGCAGCTTCCAATTTAGAAGCTTTTCTTGCTAAGAGCTTAAACTATGCAGGGTTTCTTTGACCTCCAGATTGGTGGTTAAAGTGAGATAAACTGAAAGTTCATCCAGCAGATGAGGTGTACTACTTGTGTATTCATGTATTTAGATCGATTTGTTTACATCTGCATTTTCATGCTGGGCCTCTTTGGATGTCCAGGAGAACATTTTGGAAATCTGTTGTAACAGTGATGGGAAGGAATATGCAAATGTCAACTGGCAGAGAAATGGTGCTAAGCATTCATGCTCAAGATGTCAATGTTTAGGTCTTTCTGTCATCACATCTATTCTGTGACGTCAATGTACATATATTCTTCAGGGGTCTGCAAAATGGACCACGCCTGGTGTTTTGTTCTATGACTCCATAATCCTCACAATTGACTAAGCTGAATAGTGGTGATGTCAGTTGTACTTCATCCACAGAGTCATAGACTGTAGACCCCACTACATACCTGATTTTACAGTTTAAAGAAGTTAAGAAGGCATTTTCCTAAAAGTGTTATAGCTGTAATCACACTGAATGTTGGGCTTCTACCTTGTAGAACCCTGACATATGTAGGTGTATTCTTCAAGGAGCTGCCCTTTATTGAAATATATATTCCTTTTGTGCACATGGCACCAACACATGATTTTAGAATTAATGTGTATTTCATGTTACAGTTTTTAATACATATGGTTATTTTATTTTTTGCTCCATTGTAATTATTTATTTAATTTGAAAGTAGGTACTGTGTATAAGTAGCCATTACAGGCATGCGTTCGTTTTGTCTGTAGGATACTCATTCTAATATGGCATTGTTTAACAGCATGTCCAGCTGTACCATTCTGAATATTGGGTAACAAAATGTCTGTCGACTAGATATGTTCATCTTTTTAGTCAGATGTACTCGTGTAGTTGTTCCACAAGGTAGATTGGGTTGCAAAATGGCTGTCATTTAGATACATTTTATGTTTTAGCTAGTTGGCGATCTAGTTTGTTTTGGAAAGTAACACTTCTCATTGTTTAGGTGTTTTGACGCGTCCCAATTTTCAATACTTAAAAGACTGTTGTGGCTAAGAAGTCATGATGACTTCAAGGGTAGGGTACAATGTACGATGTAAGTATGAAATATGTACATACTTGGAACATAACAAAGCAGAGTTGCAAATCAATCAAACCAGTGATATCAAATATATCATTTATGATTTAATTAGTGATGTACCCAGTGATGTTATCAGTGATGTCATCAGTGATGTTCTCTGCAATGTCATCATTGTGATCATACACCATTCAACAGGGGGCACAACGTTAAGGTGGACTTGCTTCAAATGCAAGTGCCGAATTTCAAGGGTTTTTTTGCTTTTGAATCTGATCACCTTAACTCTCTCTTAACACAGGTTTTTTCACTGAATGTCAAAAGTTTGTTGCTGTGTTTTTTACATGTTAAATATGATCATCTTAACTCTCTCTTAACTAACATTTTTTCAAGGAATGTCAATGGTTTTGATATACTATAGTTTCTTTTGCGCCTACTAGCCATGGTCTCAGGCCATGGCCAATGGCCATGGACTTCGTCCTTATATAACTGCAGTTATTTGCAGGTGTTTAGGGATAACCAGAGTTATTTGTAGTACATTGCAAATATAACTACAGTTATGGGACAACAATTGTTTTAAAGAGAGTTAAAAAATGGCATTTATGATAAAAAAAAGAGGAATTTGACAGCTACAGTGATATGGGGGGTAATGGGTTCGGCCAAAGGATATGGGTTCTGGATTACATTAAGGAACAATATGGAAAGTGGACACGGATGAAGGCCATGGATAATGGTCCTGTAAGATAGATATAGTGGCCATGGCCAAAGGCTGTTGCCATCTAGTGAGTTCAAAACAAACATATTGGGGGAACATCTACAGTGGACATGTCCGAAGCCCATGGCTAGTGGCCCGATAGTGTTTTAAAATATACAGTGGGCACGTTAAAGACCCTGGCTAGTTGTCCCCAATGACATGTATACTGGCCATGGCTGAAGTCTCTGGCCACCTAGTAGGCCACAAAGAAACATAATGGGGGAATGTGCAATGTAGGTGGTCGAAGGCCATGGCTAGTGGCCCAGTAGTGTTTCAAAATATACAGTGGGCACAAGCAAAGGCCCTGGCTAGTGGGTCCAAAAGACATGTACATTGGCAATGACCTTAGGCCCTGGTCACCTAGAGGACACTAAAGAGACATATTTTGGGCCCTCTATTGATGGACCATATATGGCTGTGTCCACTGGCCATGGCTGAAGGACATGGCTAGTGGCCCAGTAGTATTTTAAAATATACAGTGGGCACGGACAAAGCCATGCTCATAGACTAGGGCTGGGTAGAAGTCCCTGGCTAGTGGGCCCAAAAGACATGTATAGTGGCCATAGCCAAAGGTCATGGCAACCTAGTGGGCCCAAAAGAACCACATTGGGGGAGCATGGCCCATAAAAAAAAACTATGGTATTACAAAACCCTTGGAATTCACTGAAATTAACCTTACTTAAGGTGTGGTTAAGTTGCACAGATTTAATGCAACAAAACCCTTGAAGTTCAGCAGATGTAGGAAGTTATGACTAGCTTAACTTGGCACGTTGCATTGCATTGCAAAGCCTATGAACACTCATAGTATAAGAGAAAGGTCTCACAATGATATACAAAATGGCATTATGGGGGAGCGCACCAAGTTAATCTGGTAATGACGTCCCAAATCTGTTGAATTTCAAGGGTTTTGTTGCGTTAAATCTTCACAACTTAACTTCACCTTAACTAAGGTTTTTCAGTGAATATATACATATATATATATATATATATATATATATATTTATATATATATATATTCAGTGAAAAAACTTTATTAAAGCGACTTTATGGTTACAAGTAAAACGGAAAAACCTCCGAAATTTGCCAGTTATGGAAAGCTAAGCGACCACCGTGTATGCCAAGACTAACACTCAGGACATCAAACATGACACCACAAATGTCATTAATGACATTGCTGATGACATCACAAATCTTGGCCACTTGTTTTTGTTCACTGACATTTCTAGGCCAGGTGGTTTTGTTCACTGACAGTCAGAATATTAAAATTCAAAGAGTGCTATATATCTAGACGTTAAACATTTTGTATGTTTTTAAAGTACCTTCCTTACGGTTTGATCTCAGCTCATGGTGCACATACATGAGGCAATAAGCAGGCCTAAAATACACAATTTATTTGTATACATAAAGATAAACGTTAATGTTATTAAACTCTTCTGATGATGATGTTTCATTCTTCCTTACTTTAGTTTCCCTGTATCTGCCTCTGATTTGTATGCATTGTGGGTCTTGATATGTATTGTTCGTACTAGCACAAGTGTGTAGTAAGTCTTGCATTTTTAGCTACATGATTAACATTACTTAAAAATCTGATAAGGTAGCTTTCATTATTTTACTATCCAAAATTACAATATTATAAATATTGTACTCCTATGGTGCATGCTGCAGCCATTGCCTATGTTTATGTATGCTTAGGTTCCTGTATTAACAACAACACTCTAATATAATGTTTTGTTTAGTTTAGTACATTCTTTAATAGATTAAGTAGTTCTTGATAGGTCTCCCAAACACCCCTGACATCTTGTTACCAACATTAGAAACACAACCCCTTGTAGGTACTTTTCAGTAAAATTAATTTCATATATGATGTCCACAGGCATGTCATCACTGAAATGTGTGATTTAATCGTTGATGTCCTGGGTGTTAGTCTTAGCAGTGCACAGTTGTTATGGTTGCTTAGCTTACCATAACTTGCAAATTTCTGAGGTTTTTTGGTTTTACTTGTAACCATAAAATCCCTTTACCAAAGTTTTTTCAGTGAATTTCATGTTTTTTTTCAGTGCATGCTAATTTCCTACAACTTACTAATATCATACTTACCGCAATATAGCAATGTTTTTGTCCAATTTACAAAGTTTCACTTTAAAACTCTGCCATTGCCCACCTTCTAGCATCATTTGTAACACTTATATACACTGTTTTCCAACTTTTTCCACTGTTTCCGGTCCGTTGACATTGGCGAATGTTTGATGTCAATGCGGACCTTTCGATAACTTCACGTAACCACGCATGCATGCAACTTGATAACGAGTTTGTGAATGCATCTGCACTACACAATCGGGTCCGTGCTTCGCGGACAGTTAGGAACTGCACTTTCTACTGATATAGGAACTTTCAACCTCAAAATGTTCTCCTTGCACAGCTGCTACGCCTTTTCTTACTCGTTATCCATTAACAATCTAGTAGAGCGCTCATACTTGGAAGACTATTATCAAAACTGCCAGTTATCTTAAAAATTACCATATTATGGTGTCCAGTCATTTTTTCAAATGCAAAAGTTTCGAAAGGCAAACCTCCAAATTATTTTTGGGAAATGCCATTCTTTCGAATGACAATTTCTTTGAAAAAAATTTGAAAGTTTGCCTTTTGAAACCTGGGTTAGGGTTAGGGTTGGGGCTTGGGTTAGGGTTGGGGGGTGGGAGGGAGGCATGGGGGTTGGGTGGGCTTGGGGGTGAACCCCCCAATATACACTAAAACCTTGAAACATTACATGGAGATGTCCAGTGCTGAAATTATAGCACTGGACAGCTCATGTAACGTTTCAAAGTTAAAAAAAAAAACATTTAAATGCCAATATGCAAAAAAAAACTTTGGATACATGGGGGTGTCCTTCCCAGGGTATTTCACTGTTTTACTATCAATTTGGTAACACAGACTTATTTCCTTGTCAAGAGGTATACACGAGAGAACACTTCAAGTGTAACATACACATTATTTGTAACCTTATTACACATTAGGGAACACATGTATTCAAAAGTAAATGACCAGTCTTTGTTAGTGGTCTTGAGCTGTTCATAAGCTTAGAGTAAAGTATTGTAGGCGGTATAAGTAGGAACAACTCAATGGTTTAAAGTGCTTATTTGTGAGTAAATCCTTCACCTCTAGTGACTTGTGTAGTACAGTAGTTTTCAATGGATAACAGTCACATTACAGCAATCTATATAAGTACAAAGTTGCAGAAGCCGGGCACAAAAAGGGTGGCCTAATGAAAGGTCAACGTCTGGGTTTAAGTCGATGGTTCAGATGTAGTAAGGGGTAGCCTCAATGAAGACAGAAGAGGAACCCCAGACATTTCAGCAAAAATCAATTCATGAGCCTTCTTCAATGGACTGGGAAGGTTTCCCTATAGGAGGAACATATAAAAGGCTGGCGTTAGCCATCTTGACTGTGTATTCACATGTGTGCTTCGAGCACAGTGACAATTAAAATAAGCAGGAATACCACTGACACATAATACAATACTTGGTGAGGAATGGAAGGACACTGACTTTCTTTGTGCTGGGAGCAGGATCTCTCTCCATGGTAGAGTTAAAAGACACTTAATATCTTTGGGAACCATAGGTAGTGGAAAAGGCTCCCATATTTGAAGCACTGTGGGAGACATATGGGGACATGGTTTTCAAATATATCCCGGTTATGCTATAATAAAAAATGGAAGGGGTCAAGGACTTCGAGAAGTTTACCATGCATGAGTGGTAGGTATTATTCTTGAAGTGATGGTGAGCGAGCTGGGGATGCCCCTTCATGCAGGTTGGAGATTCTTGCTCGTAGTCTGTGGCTGGGCTTCTAATGTATGGAGGGTCCAGTAGCGCATGATCCTAAAGGGACGCAAGGACCAGGTTAGCAAAAGGCTATGTCAGCCTTTTGGAAGTACATGAGGGGACATGAGGGGAGCTTCTTACCTCGGTGTGTTGAAAGTCTACGCCGCTCGGGTGGCAGCGCAAGAATAGCTGCTCTACAAAGGGTGCCGTGCCCCTGTGTATATCTAGAGTGAGCTGTGTCATGTTGGTGCATTGCGCATGCGCCGTCAGAGTGACAGGTCTCCCTGCGTGTATGCGCACTACCTCCTATAAAATGTTGCCATGGGGCCTATAAAACATAGAGTGGCCCAGTCAGAGTGGCTCCAAGCAGTGTATGTAGGGACCAGATGGGGCCTAAACTCAAGGAGGACAGTCTGGGGGTAACGCTGGAAAGAGCATAGTGTGTGTGCCATGCTACGCGTGCGCGCGGGAGGAAACACTAGTCCCTCCGCGCATGCGTGAGGAAGTAAATGCCCATGATGGTGGGGAAAGTGAAATTAGAGCGGTCCATAGTATCAAGTCTGCTAGCCATGGTAAACAAAAGTCTAAGATAAGAGGCTCCGATTGAGAAGTCTGTGCAGTGAAACAACTGTCAGCAGATATCAGGCATGAATGGCTAGGAATCCAATGTGGATGGAGCACAGAGGTCTAAAAAGAGGGAGTACATAGTCTGTGCTGTTGGGTGCAGAGGCAGGGTGGTTGGTAGTCTTGGCCACAAAGTAAAGCCACCTAGAGGCCTTTGTTTAATGTTTCAGGTAAGAGCTTATAGTCCACAGCTGGTGGAGCGTTCTAGAAAGATAGAGTACACTGCCTATATAAATGGGTGTGTTGGCAGCGGAGGCAGGGTGGTTAGTTGTATGGGCCACTGGGTGATGCCTCATTCAGACCTTGTTTAATGTGTCAAGTTTGAACATCCACCAGGCCTCTTTGTGGTTGAGGGCACTGGTGGTGTTGGAAGAGGTGGAGACTGTGTCAAGGACACACCAGAGTATATCGTCAGGACCATGCTGGAATTCAAGATAGTCGGGTACCAGAGGGGCTATCAAAGTTCTTCATCATATTCTGGACCTGTGTTCCCCTATTCTTTTATAGACATTTCTCTTGGTTTTTCCAAAATATCTTAATCCACACGGGCACTCTATCGCGTAGATTACGTTCGACGTTTTGCAGTTGGAGAAGTGGTGAATATTCCATACCTTGTCTTGAATGAGGAAGGATGACATTTTTCTCGTGAACCTGTAGCAGGAACACATCCCACAGGGGTGGTGGCCTTTAATTTCCCTCATGTCCCAGGTTAGGGATCTCATGTTCTTCTTACTCATTCTGACATTGGTCAACATGTTCTTAAGATTTTTGCAGCGTTTGAGCGCCATTCCAGGAAATTTCTCTTGTGGTAGGCTCAGCTGTACTAATGGCCACATTTATTTAGCAGTCCTTTTAACTTGGTGGTAGTAGGGCCGAATGTGGACGCAGGTCAGGACATCATCTTCATCATTGGTGTGGATTTTGGGTGTCAGCAAGGATTCTCTCGGTGTGTTCTTGGCTCTTTTTTTGGTATTGCTGAAGAGTTTTTTGGGGTAACCTCTAGCATGTAGTTTTTGTTGCAGAGTGTTAGCATGTTTTTCATATTGAGATACCTCTTTGCAGCTTCTGCGGAGGCGGAGAAACTATCCATATGGGAGGTTGTCCCTGAGGTTCTTACGGTGATTACTTTTGTACTGAAGGATGGTGTTCCTGTCCGTTTCTTTAGTAAACAGAGTACATGTGGGGGCCCCGTTGGATGGTTTAATTGTGAGGTCTAAAAAGTTTATCTTCGTGTTACTACTGTTCATGGTTAACTTGATTTCTTGGCTTGTTCTGTTCAGCCATGCAAGAAAGTCATGCAGGGTTTGTTCGTCACTTTTCCAGATCAGAATGACGTCATTAATATATCAGTACCAGTGATATACCTTGTCATGAAAGGGGTTGTGTTGTTCAGGACATGTATCCTTTCATATTCAGCCATAAATATTATTGCCATGCTCGGGGCGAAAGCTGCACCCATGGCTGTCCCACTGGTTTGCATGTAGAATGTGTCTTCAAATAAAAAATAGTTGTTTGTATGTGCCAACCCCAGTAGTTCTATTATGAAACTGGTGGGGACCCTCCTCTGTTGCATGTGGTGTGTGAGGTATTGTCTCATGCATTCCACTGCAAGATCTTGGGGAATGCTTGTATAGAGGCTGACAATATCCATTGTCACTAGCAGTTCTTCAGTTCATGTTGAAAGTTGTGTTTTCAAATAGGGCAATCGTAGCCATCGTGTCTTTGAGATAGGTAGAAGTTTCTTGACAGAGAGGTTTCAGGAAGTGGTTAATACATTTTCAAATAGGTTCCAAGATGAAGCCACAACCTGATACTATTGGTCAGCCAATTCACTGTCGAAGTCTGTCGCTTCCTGGATTTTGTTCTTAATTTCCAGTGTGTGGTCATTTTTCAGCTTTTGTAATTGTTTGCCTCATTCAGGAGTTTTAATACCATGGCTCTGAATTGGGTGATATTTTGCAACACTATGCCTCCCCCTCTGCAAATCCAACAATGTGGGCGTTTCCAAAATTATGACGCACTTCACGCTTTTCAAAATCCAATCAGCGGGCGCGTCCAATATCTGGACCAATCGGAGGCCTGTCGGCGGCCTGAATAGGGAAGTGAGTCCACGGACCAGACCCAGATATGACTCATTTATTTGTACCTACTTTTTGGTCATTTAAAAAAAAAACAACTGGACAGATTTACAGCAAATTTACAAAAGCACACTTTCGGGACCAAGTCGTCACTCCTGCTGCAAAACTGGTGAAAATCCATCCAGTGCTTTGGGCTGTTGGCGTGAGGTAAATTCTTTTTCCATTGCATCTATGGGAAAAACAACACATTGGATCCCCCCTATAACTCCCCCCCTTGAGGACCCTCACCAAACTTTGCAGGATCAATCTGACGGGGCCATTTATTTGCTTTGTGAGGATTTGCGAGGAGGAGGCAAACTTATAAGCCGCCAAAAATGTGCTCTCCATGTGGGTTGAGAAAGTTAACCATAACTACAGGGCCGCTACCGTAATATATATTACATGGCCTGCAGTAGCAGCCCTGTATTTATGGTTGAGTTGCTCAACTCATTGAAAGAGCACTTTTTGGTCATTTCATAACTTTGGTGTCATTCAACGAATCCTCAGCAAACTTTATATTTGGCCTGCAAAGGACTATATTGTGAAGATTAGTGTGTTAACATTCAGAGCGGGCAAAGTTATAGGGGGGCTCCAAAATGTGTGGCAAACCTCATAGGTGCAATGAAAAACATATTTTGTTTGTGCCTACAGCCCAAACCATTGGATGGATTTTCACCAAATTTATGCCAGGAGTGGCGGCTTGGTCCCATAAGTGTGCTTTTGTAAATTTGATGTAAATCTGTCCAGTAGTTTTTTTTTTTTTAAATCCAAAAAGTATTTACACAGAATGAGTGACATCTTGGTCTGGTCCCACTGACTCAATTCTTGATGGGTACGCAGATATGTCTGGGCCAATCAGAGGTCGGTAGTGCAGTTTGTAGCCATCGTAAGCACCCGCTGATTCATTGGTGAAAATATTGAGGTGCGTCATTTTTTGTAAATAGTCAGCAAGTTGAATCTGTGGCCAGCAACATTGTCCTCGGATAGCGCAGTGAGAAAAAAGCCTTGCTTATTTGGTGGCCGAAAGTGGGCCTTGACAAGATTGGGGAGTGGAATAATGTTGACATGGATAGGTGGAAAAAAGTGTGTTGTGCCATCGAGTCTGCAGTCAATTGTAGAGTCTGCAAACATCAATTGAATGGCGGGAGGTATGGGTGAGTCTTGTTATTTGAAGGTGTATTGTACATACCTGTTATATGGTTTATTTATATTGTGGTGGTGTGGCCAGTGGCCAAATTCTTAGGGGCATGCCCCCAAGAATCTGGCCACTGGCAACACATAGTATAGTAATATGTATATAGTAATTATAGGTACTGTAGGGGGAGTATGCAGTATTTGTAATATGGTGGAATTATATAATTGAAGTGTATATGGTATTTATGATATTAGGACATTTGAGGATAGTGTGCCTTGATGTCTCCGCTGTCAAACATTCTATCCTCATTAAACGTTTACATGACAACTTTAGCATCATGGACTGGGCACTAGACTGGCTCAACTGTTTTCCTCACTAACCACCCTTCCCAGATGCAGCTGGGCCATTTCTACCCCACCACGTCAATGTCTACCTGCAGAGTACCCCAGGGTTCTATCCTATCATTGTGGCTCTTCAATATCTATGTCATCCCTCTGGCTCACCTGATGTCCTTCGTCCTTTCTCATTTCCAGTGTTATGTTAATGACACACATGTTTACTTAAACCTCCCTCAACTAATTTCATCTCGTTTTTTTAAAATCCCTGATTGTCTCACCACCATCAAGACGTTGTGTGCGGCTAACAATCTCTGTCTCAATGCAGTAGTAGAGAGATATTTCTTATTGTGGCACCTGTGCGCTGTTTTCCTCCTACATTCTGGCTGCCTTTTCACTGAATATATATATATATATATATATATATATATATATATATATATATATATATAATATATTTCCAAAATTCTAGACGCACAAAATATATAATACATCCATGGATGTGGGTACTAATCTCATGCACCAGGGTCCAGCAATTCACTCACTCTTTTATTCACGACCACCTGGGGGACAGTTTGGGCCTTCTTTTACATCTGAATTGTGTTCTATTGAGATAAGGAGTAGAACCGGATTGTTTCAAATGTGTCCAGATGTTTACATTATGTAAGACGTGACTGTTGTTCCTGCACACAAGTCTACCACATGCAGATCACTGGGCAGGATTCATAGAAACCATAACAATAATCCAACTTTTGTGTGCTATGTTTAATTTATTTGTTATCATTTTGATTTTTCCTACTTAAGTAGAAGTTCACTGAGCTGTACAATATTTTAAAGAGTTCTCCTAGTTGTTATATTTGAACTGCATCACCAGTGTTGCGTGGTTGTCTACATCATAATATACGGGTTAACTGCAACTATAAACTTAGCTAGGTTTGTGTCCTAATTAGTCACTAGAAGACATAAGTGTGTTCCTTTGGCAAATTTTGCAATATATACAGCACATTGCTGCAGACTAACCGCTGAAGCAAACCTATCAAGAGGCATGAACTCCGGATCTGCAGATTTTGGATGACATTCATTTCACAGCGTGCAGGCCAAGGGAATTATTATTTTAATAAGCCAGGTAAGCAAGATTTCTGTTCACTCAGCAACTCATTTAAATCAGCTGGGGTTTCTTAATGGTCCACTGTAATTATCTGCTAATTTCCGCTTTGTACTAAATATGTCTGCATCAGAACATTTGCAAATAGTTTCTGAACAATTTTAAGTAGCATTTGGACAATACGAATGCTGTTATATTGAGCTGACTTCACGTAGTATTTTGTAAAATATTTTTCTCTGCCAAGTTATTTAGTGGGTATTATTCGATGCTGATCTATTTGTTTGCACATTTGTTTCTCTTCAAATATTAATACAGAGTCAATCTGCGTCAAATAGTCACCTAATTCACAGAAGCATTTTATAATGGAAAAACCCCATTGAAAAACATTCTGTGAATAAGGGGCTAAACAGGTGTGGTAGCAGAATTACTGCCAATGTGTTTTGGAGGGCAGAGGAGGAAATACCTCCTGCACTTGGCATGAGACATTTTTTCTACATTTCCCCTGACATTTGGAGAATTTAGAGTGGGCAGAATTAATGTCTGTGTTGAATGCTCCAAATCCCCAAAGGAGTCCTATAGACTTTATGAATGTGGAGTAACTCTCCCATTCTGCTACTCATGATCTGGCACATTTTCTTTCAGACTGAGTTAGGGAAATGGAAACACTGCTAAACTCATATTGGGTCCTAAAGTGTGTTGTTTACATATAGGTAAAAAATCAGGTCAACATGTAATCCCACTTCCTAGCATCATGACAAGGCATAAGGTAGAGTTGCATAGGCATTTGAGCTGACATTTTGTTATTTAAATGCACACTATATTTATGTATTTGTTTTTACATTTGTAGAGCCCACAAAACCCACAGGCACCAATGCACTGAAATGGCATTGGAAATTTGTTTGGACCAGCTAAAGGAGTCCTTCTGACAGACTGCACATATCCACATCATTGTTGAATTAAATGTTCTGTGGGAGGCAGTCCACAAGACCACACCAGTTGACTCCACTGATCATGGCCACATGCCCATTCCCCCAGCTCGAATATGTGCCCAGTACCATGAGCAGTTGACTCACTGCCCTCTTAAATAAAGCTCTGAGGTAATTGAATAGTATTGAGTACATATTTTTAAATAAACATTTGTAATTTATATTTGCATGTGGGTTTTATATAGGCCAGAAATAGCTAGGGTGCAACAGAACATTGTACATGTCATTGAGGGTCACATATGAGGTAAAAGGGGATTGCAATTTGTGGCATCAAACCTTCCACCCTTCACTGCGGGATGTGTTGCAGGAATGTAAGGAGCCTGGGTGGCAATTGGGCATTCACGTAAGGGTAAGGACTTTAGTTCCTTCCCTGGTTGCAAGAGAGAGTGTTAGAACTGTCTGCATTGCTACCAGGATGGTGTTCCAGTTAGCAGGGTCATGGCAAGAGAGAGCTTTATTTTGTTGTTTTACTTGTGTGCCAAATTCATCACAAGCCTAGTGATGGCATTGATCCTGGAGGAGGATGGCCTGCCTCTGCTGCAGAGCTTTGCAGTTAGGCAGGCAGTTGTGCAAGCAATGTTTGCCGTATCTGTACTGCAGCCAGTCTTTAAAGGTAGCTTGACTGGAATAAGAAGACAATACAGCACCCAAAGCATGGGAGGAAACTGGTTGAGTTGTTTACTTCCCATTATGAGTTATATGCAGCATGTTAGGCAGCCCTAAACGAGGCTAGGTAGATTGCTGGATGCTGGTGAGCAGGGTGTCTACCCCATCAATTTAATATATTTCAAGAGCCTGGACTTTGTCAATGCAGTCCTTAGGTGGAAGGAAGGGTTTTATCTTCCTTAGTAGAGTTTATAGGTAGCCAGTAGTGTGGGCCTTTTTTGGTGATATGTTGTCTGAAGGAATTAGGGTTGTTTATAGTGAAACCAAGTGACTTGACAGTCAGGACCAGGTAAGTTATGAAGCAGTTAAGGTGCATGATGTTAAGCCTCAACAGTAAAAGGTTGACTGAGTCAGATGAATTTCGCATCAGATATGTGCCATCACCCTTGCTAGGAAGACGGTGAGGAATTTCCTGAGGCATGAGATTGCTTGTGCATCACTGAACCTTTGATATAATTCAAAATAGTATGTGAATGTGTGGAAGGAGATGTCTGGGTCATTAAGAAGTTCTTCACGGGGCGTGGCCAGCGAGTGAGCGATGAGGACGTGACTCGTCGGTGCTCCCGCGGCCGCCTGAAAAACCCTGTAATATCTTGCGTTACGAAAAGGTGGAATTGCTAAAATACAATGAATCCGGGCAGCGGAACACGATAGCAGCACCTAGCCGTGAAAGGGGCCGGATCCATGGCGGAAAACGCAAGATATTGGCACTGGAAACTGTAAGAATGTATCGCGCGGCCCCAACCAAGATGGCTGCCTTCAAGTCGCGCTGAATTAAAACGAAGGCAAACGCGGGCAGCTGCGGATCTCAACCCTCGGAGTAGATGCAGTACTAAATACCCTTGGAGCAACTGGGCGTTATTCAAATCACAGACTTTGCACAGCGGTGGACCATATCCTGTTGCTGTGGCCTGCCACCCCCGGCATGCAACGGCGAACTCGACCCGCGTAACAATGCCACTCCAGAGCAGCGGTACCTCGAAGCACCATTCGGCTCTCGGGCGGGCAGAGCGCGAGATATCTGCTCCAGGACACCGCGGAAGGCATTGCCAGTCAAGAGGACCAAACCAGAATGGCGGGAACAGACATGAAGGGCCTGTGACCCTCCTTCCCCACGGCCCGATCACCAACATCCCACGGCACCTGGCAACCTGGCGAGGCAGCTAACCACACTCCTGCTACGGTGTGGCCGTCTGGGGAAGAAATAATGGAGAACTTTGTGGAATACTGAACGGAGCCATCTTTGTGATGCGAGGGGAGAACTGAGTAGGTGAGCTGGCCCTCCTTTATGCTGCAATACATACGAACCACGTGTGTCAAGGTACTAAGGAGGCAAGATTAACGAGGTGATACCCCGAACAACTCAACGGTGAACAGAACCGCAGGGAGACCACTGCTGCTTAAGGCTCCTGAGACTATAACACTGTAAGCAAGCTACAAGAGCACAGTAGAGGCCTGAGATAAGGTGGGAAAAAACAGCCCCTCCAAACAGGCAACAAACGACCCACGCAAAGCAATACCATGGACAAGGAAAGGAATAAGAAAACCTCGACCCAATACACCATGGACCAATACGCCACGTGCACAACTACGGCACTAAGCACCAAGGACTCGAGGGTTACCCCCTCTCCGCCAAAGGAGCTAGAGGAACCGCTCTCATTAAAGGACGTGGGCCTCGGTGGAGCAGAAGATGGACACCATCTCCACCGAAGACTCCTTCCTCCACCACGACCTCCAGAAACTCTCATCCCGGACCGGGGAAACGGAACAACAAATCTCCGGAGTGGAGGATGACCTGAGCGGGGTAGATCAAAAACTGCGTGCAAACGTTGAACCAACTAAAAACCCTGGAGGCCCGAGTCGACGAGGGAGAGAGAGGGTCCCGCTTCAACAACATTCGTATCCTGGGACTACCGGAGCGTGCGGAGGGACCCAGTGTGGAACTCTTCTTGGAGGAATTGCTGGCGGATCTCTTTGCACAAAAGACCTTCACAAAATTTTTCTCGGTGGAGCGTGCACATCGCATGCCCACGGGACGCCCGATCCCCGGGGCTCCCCCGAGAACAATCATCACGAAACTGCTTAATTACCGTGACAGAGATGCCATCCTACAAATGGCCCATGCCAAAGGGTCAATGACATATAACAGCCAAAATTGCTTTTTTCCAGACTACACCCATGAGGTCCAACGGGCCAGGCAATCCTTTGAACACCTAAAGAGAAAACTATGCTCCATGAACGTGAAATACGGACTGCTGTTCCCAGCCCAACTGAAAATCCTGCATGAGGGCAAAACTGTCCACTTTACTGACCCGCAGGAGGCCTGGAGATGGGCAGAGACTCACATTGGGGGGGACTGGACTGGACCGAACCAAAATCGCAGAAGTATATCAAGACCCCGACCACGGGGAGAAAGACCTGCACAGCAACCCAGACTGGAGGTCCCAATTGAACCAGACAGAGACCCCAATGAATAATGGGTGTTCAAGAAAAAAGAGGTGCAGCGGTCGGACACGTGAACGGGCAGATTCACAGCATACTCAATGCCCGGCCACTTCTCCCGGCAACAACCTGCAAGGAATACTCCTTCGGGAGTATCATCGATGGTGGATCACCCCCGTCCCCCTGCAACGGATCACATGAACCGGCGGCCACCATGCCCCTGACTTGAGACCTGAGACACCAGATCCAAACGGGTATAGTAAGTCGGAGGGGTAGTGTGAACAATTCATGTTAAGTTAACCTGGCGACATAGTTTAACTGCCAGTAGAGTTTGGGCGACAGATACTTCATGTGGGGGAGGAGTATGGGGAGGGGGAAAGGGAAGTTGTATTATGTTTATCTTTTTCCCGGGAACCACACCACACCAGTAATGGCTATAGAACACCATAGCGACCCCGATTGCCAAAATGCACAGGCCTCATCGATGTCTAATGAACGCCATAGGTCTCTTAAACTCCTCACATGGAATATGAATGGTATGGGCACAAGTATAAAACGCCGACTTATCATACAGTTTCTTAATAGACGCTCCCCTGATGTAGCTCTTCTAACTGAGACCCACTTAGCAGGCTCAAACTGCCAGTTCTTCCGCAGATCCAACTATCGGGCGACATACCACGCAGGGTATACTATGGGCTCACGGGGGGGTCCTGATCCTCCTGCATAAACAAATCCCTTTTGAATTATCCACTGTGGTGCAGGACCCCAGTGGCCATTTTCTGATGATTCAAGGTACACTTTGGGGGGAGACAATGGCTATTTTAGCAATATATTCTCCACCAGGATTGGGGAGGCTCTCCTGGGGGAGTTGACGGCCCTGATGGGGCAACAACAGGCAGAGTTGTGGATCCTGGGAGGGGATTTTAATGATGTTATGTGCACCACACTCGACTGGACCCATATCCACAACCGAAACCCGTGCCGGCCCACGGGTCTAGCGACCTTTGCATCGGCACTCGGTCTGAGCAATGTGTCGAGAGAACTACACCCAACAGACCGGGCATTCTCCTTCCACTTGGGAGCACACGCATCCCTATCCAGGTTAGATTATTTTTTCCTCCCAACCCCCGAAGCTTATAGGGTAAAGGCGGCAGAGCTCCTCCCCCGCGGCATATCAGATCACTCTCCCTTGGAGGTGACGCTCCACATGGAACGTCCCCTACTGCCCAAAACATGGAGATTAAACAGCTACTACCTGGGCCTCCCTGAATTCATGGAGCATATCACTGTAAAGTCAGACGAATTCTTCGAAATTAACACGGCCTCGGTGGAGGACCCAGTGACACTTTGGGAAGCACACAAGGCAGTACTTAGAGGGTAGAAGACGGCCTGGATATGCAACAAAAGGAGAGAACATCATAGGAAAGTAACTGAGGTGGAGGCTGAGGTAGAAAAATGGGAAACCAATTACATCGCCGACGCTACCCCAGAAACACACCACTCCCTGTTAAAAGCCAGAGCTACCCTGCATAACACAGCGCTGGATAACGCTAGACAGGCACACAGGGAGTCCAAAACCAGAATTTATGAACACGGAGATAAAGCGGGTATACTACTGGAATGGCTGGAGCGACGGGAGGAAGGGCACAGACATGTCAGATTAATTACAGACAGCCCAGACGGACCTGCCCAAACAGACCCAGAAATAGCGGAGGCGTTTGCCAACTTTTGGGCCTCGCTCTACGCCGCCCCAGGGGCCACCGCGGACTCATCCCTTCTGGAGGAGATCGCGCTCCCGCAGCTGTGGGAACCCCAAAGAGCACATCTGGATAGGGAAATAGATGAGGCCGAGATCGCGGAGGCCATGACCCAACTACAATCGGGGAAACCACCAGGCCCGATTGGCTTCCCGGCCGAGACCTGGAAGAAGCTAGGCACTAACAAGATGGCGGCCCCTCTTCGTGATCTGTTCATAGCCGCCAAGATGCAGAGCACCCTTCCCCCGGACCTATGAACTGCCAATATTGTGGTCATTCCCAAACAAGGTAAACCTCCTGACCAATATAAGTCGAATAGACCGATATCCTCATCAATAGCGCAACTAAAATCCTGGCCAAATTATTGGCCAATAGGCTCCAAACAGTCATATCGGCACTGGTCCATCAAGATCAATGCGGCTTCATGTCGCAAAGATCAACCAGAATGAACCTACGACGTTTACACCTGCTCCTGGAAAGGGCCCCAACCCTAAATACACCACTCGCGTTGCTTGCAATTGATTTTGAGAAAGCGTTCGATTCGGTGGTATGGGCAAGTCTCTGGACAATAATGCGGCGTATGGGCATAGGCGAAACCTTTCTCAGCTGGGTTCAACTTCTATACGAGGCCCCCCCTGGCCGCAGTTAGAGTAAACGGTTGGACCTCTTGAACCTTCCCACTGGGCCGAGGCACTCGACAGGGCTGCCCACTGTCCCCCCTTCTCTTCGTCCTGGCAATCGAGCCACTAGCCCGATGGCTCCGACAAGTAACTACGTGGTCTGGATTCCAATGGCCAAACGGACAGGAGGATAAACTCTCCCTTTATGCAGATGACCTGTTGTTGTATTTGAGTAACCCAGACCATGCATGCCCCATCGTAGCCCGAATGCTGATGACCTACGGGAACTTCAGTGGCCTCAGGGTAAACTGGGGGAAATCGGTCCTCTTTCCGGTTAAAGGCGATAATCTGGCAATTCCCCGGGACACCCCATGTCGAGTGGAGAGGGAAGGTTTTTGTTACCTGGGCATTTGGGTCACTGGGACACTATCAAACTATGTGTTGCATAATCTACACCCGCTGATCGACTGCTTCAATGGTGATGTACAGCACTGGAGGCTCCTGCCACTAACATTCATGGGGAGAGCGGCCCTCTTCAAGATGATGGCACTCCCACGATTCCTCTATGTCCTGCAGAACACCCCGCTAGCCATACCAAATTCTGAGTTCACCCGGGTAGAGGGCCTCTTAAGGAAACTAATATGGAAGGGGGGGCAGCCCCGGATAGCACTAGCCATGCTGCAGCCCTCTGTTTGGGAAGGGGGCATAGGAGTCCCACATCTCAGATCCTACTATTGGGCCAGTCAATTAAATATAGTTAATTACCTCCTCCATGGGGACTCAGAACTTCCACACATCAGTGCGGAATTACCTATTACCCAGGACACCCCACCAATCCGAACACTATATCAAAGCCTACCCAGACCCCCCGCACAAACTACTTCATCCCATATCACGATTGTCTGGAGGCAGGCCCATAGACACATAGGCTGTGAGAACAGGATCACCACGGCACAGCCACTATGGGGTAATCATATGCTGACGGAGGTTAAAAAACGGACTACATGGACCCGATGGGTGAGGGCCGGGATAACAACAGTGGGAGATGTTATTGCGGATGGCGCCATCCTCCCGTTTGAAATGCTTCAACAGAAATTTGGAATCCCGGCAGCAGAACAGTATCACTATACACAACTAACACACGCTCTCAGGAGTTACAGGCAAGAACTTGCCGACGCACCAGATTATACACCCTTGGAACGTAACCTACTGACACAACATATCCCCACCAAGGTAACGACTATACTGTATAAGGCCATCAATGTAATCGGCACTCCGGAACTGACCAGCCCCAACTAAATGGGAGCGGGATATTGGGGATATTGACCCTGAGGACTGGATTCAGGTCCTCATGCATCCTCACAAAATCTCAATAGACTCCAAAATAAGGCTTGTACAGCTCAAAATACTCCACAGGGTGTACTTCCCCCACGTGGCCCTTTTCGGTTGGGGAAGGGCAGCAGATCCCAATTGCCTGAGATGCCGGGGGGAGGAGGGCACTTTTTTTCATCTCGTCTGGGAATGCCCCAAAATCAGAGACTTCTGGACACAGTGCTCACAAGTACTTACAAGAACGCTGGGCCGTACAATAACACTAGAACCCACAATAATGCTACTGGGCGCTCCAGATGAAAGCGTCTCGAACAAATGGGAGGGTATTTTCCTCTCCACTGCAATGGGCCTGATAAAGCACAAGCACAACATGGGGTGCACCGGACTGCCCAACAGTCGACCAATGGGTCAATGAAATGGACATCTGCGCGACAAAAGAACACAGAATATACACGGCACGGGGTGCCCTGCAAAAGCTACGAAGATCTGGGGAAAGTGGGAAGAACGTGAAATCTGAGAACTATTGGTGGGCAACGGCAGGTACACTAGGGCCCTATCTTGAACATTACAGGCGACATACTACTGGAGGTGATGCATGGTGTGAAAACATGGACAGACCAAGGAATCAACCTGGGATACGAGGGTGGAAGGGGGGGAACTGTTGAAATGTTGTATGAATGTGTTTAAATGACCAATAAAATATGTTTATTAAAAAAAAAGAAGTGCTTCAAAATGGTTCCATGTGTACATTCAAAATCACCTGAGGATTATGGAGCTTTGCAGGACAACACAGGTGCTACTCGGCACTCTGATCTGAAGTTGCATATCTGTACTGCTTTTTGACTTTCTGAGAGGGAAGATGCTGATATATGTTGGTCTTTTCGCTAAGTGGCTATCAATAAGGTAACTCTGCCTGTTATACAAGCCCAACCAACAATTTTGGGACCGAAGACAAACTCTTTGATTAAAACATGAATTTATTTAAATAAAATACATTGAAGATTGTCCCTTTATTTAATGCAGGGAAAGTCACCACAATAGTACACAATCACAGGCAGCTTGTCTGCGTAAAATGAATACATTGCCTACACTAATCTTAAACCTTGCTGGTTCTCACAAAGATGCATTCATCTACAATATCAAATCTGTATGTGTTTAATTCTGAATAGCAATAAGCATTTTAGTTGCAATTATGCCACTTGTTAGTCAATGCAGCAAAACTCTCTTTACTTCAAAATATTTCTAAACTACCATAAAGTTACAGGGCAAAACATTCAAAGAACTTTTGCATGCATCATGTTTCCCATGTAAACTGGGCTCTGGGGGTTGGTAGCATGTGTCAACAATTTCAAAGTCGGTTTACAATGAGGTGCATCAGAATTCTGCAGGTTTGGGATTAGGGAATCAACATAGTAACATGTGTTGGTGATTTTCTGATACACGTATGAGTGCCCCTCACCTTTCATCTTGTCGATTGAGCTCCACTGGTACTTTTAGATTCTTTTCCTCTATTTTGTAAAATCAAGAGTGAATGGTGCATTGGATTTACATTACAATATGTTTCTATGGGAGTGGACATTATACTACCAGTCCCTCTTTTAATTTCCCCCCTTTCATTTCCCAATCCTGTTTAAGTGTCTATGGCTTTCATGGAATAAACATTAGCAAGCGTTTCTTCATTAGGCTATGGTGCAGATGACTTTGAATCACACACCAATATTAACTATTTCTGTAAAAATGCTTTGGGTGCAAATGAATGGGGTTGTTAATTACAACAAGCTACATACAGGCTGCACAGCAGTTCTATCTGTATCATACTGTTCACACAACTCAGAAATATAATTTTGGTTTGGCCTGAAATAACATCTGACTTAATTTGAAATGACTGAGAATGCACTGTTTATTTCCCATTCCAAAAGAAAATCAATATATTTTAGTAGCACACTTTCCAAACCACGCTCCTTCTGTGGCTTAGAAGGAAAAAATGAGTCATGTTTTGGATAAGCATGGGACCTCATATATTGGAAATCTCCCAGTCAGATATGCCCCTTCTGGCATGCTTCCTTAAAGTTAAAGCTGCCTCATGCTCTCCACCTCTGCCTGGAACAGGAATCATCCCTTCAACAATACCTATGGAATCCCAGATCTTCATTTGGTTTCTAGAATTATTCCATTATTTTTGAAAGAGGTGTTTTCATTCCTTGTGGTTTTTAATTCTAGAGTCATAGTGAGTCCTATTCTGTGGCTGTTTCTGCTTATTAAAATGTGCACTTTACTCATTCTTATATCACAGTTTTAATTGGTCATGTTCTTACATTGGCTTATCTACGAGTCAAAACTGCCACCTTGACCCACTGCTTGAGCAACATCGGATTTTCAAATACGTGAATATGAAAAGGTGGGCGCCTATTAGCTTAGAGTAAGAATTCTACATTATGTTTTTCATTTATATTTGACAATCATAATATGCCACCTCGATAAAACAGATATTTCTGTAATGCCCCAACCCACACGCACATCTGTCTAAGTGGTATGAATGTGTGGCATATTTATTAATAAAGTTATGAATTTATACTGATCACATAGAGAATGATAACAACATATTCTTCACCTATACAATTTCAGACATATGATACATCTAATTTTTTGTGTGAACAATGTAAATGTAAATATTGGTTCCATTTAAACCATGGAGAACAGACATGACAGAGCATGCCTCCAGTCAGATAAAATACTTATGCAAGCAGGTATTTTGGAATGTCTTCAGTCAATGATTGATTTGAGGAATATCACAAGTCTCCTGTGCCTCCTTCCGCTTAGGCCAACCATGTGTCTGACTTATTTACAGTATAAGGCTGAAATGAAAAAATGTTTTAGCCAAATAACATACATCCATTGATTTATATACATTGACATACATATAAAAGTAATGTATCATATTTTAGTGTACCACCTTGCTATAAACATTGTACAATAATCTGTCAATTATTGGAAAAATAACCTGTTTTCATTTGCCTGTTTCACCTGTTTTGCATAAGATACTTTGTCACATTACAAGAGCACTTTATATACAGTGATGGTAATTTTCATCTTCTGCTTGGGAGGCACACAATTCAAAACTACTGACAACATACCATGAAATTACAGAACTGAAGGTCCAGTATTGTTCTTGGGATGGACTAGTTAGTGGCAAAATCTGCATCATGTGCCGCGTGTTGTCTCTCGAGGAAGCAACTATATGGTGAGAGGTGAAAGTAATGTATGAAGCATTTTTATATTGTGGTGCTATCAACTTTAAACTTGAGACAGTCTCTATTTGTCAGAAATAAGTACAGTCAGCCTGTCTACATAAAGGAACACACACCCCGCCTGTTACATTTTTGCTAATGGTTTCACTTCAAACCACACAATATTCAAACATATAAAAACCAATAAGAATAATTATTATATGTAATTAAATAATATATTCTGCAATGCCAATGCACTAAAAGACATTGCGTGATTCAACAATGCAAAAACAGTTCTTAAATAAAATGTTAACAAAACAAATCACTTAATTTACTCTGAACCCAGTGACACATATTTGCAATGGGGAACATGTTTACTCTAACATATGGTGCTCTGATCACAAAGAGAATGATAAAAACACATTCTTCACCTATACAATTGCAGACATATGCTAAATCTATTTTTGTGTGAACAATGTAAAGGTAAGTATTGGTTCCATTTAAACCATGCAGAACAGACAGGGCATGCCCACAAGTCAGAAAAAATACTTATGCAAGAACATTTCTTGCAATTTCTTCAGTCAATGATTGATTTGAGGAATATCGCAAGTCTACTTTGCCTCCTTCCGCTTAGGCCAACCATTTGGCTGAGTTATTTGCATGTTCAAGAATTTGCCAGATTGCAGGTTTCTGGCTGCTGGAATTTTTAAATATGTATTTAAAAATATCCCTTTGAAAATGAGCACCCAAGAGTGGGGAGTAATTTGTTCTGTTTTGAAACTCTGCTTAACTATTTTATCAGTTCAGTATAAGGCTGAGATGAAAAACATTTTAGCCAAACCAACATAAAACCATTGATTTACATACATTGACATACATTTAAAGGTAATGAAAAATAACCTGTTTTCATTTGCCTGTTTCACCTGTTTTGCATAAGATAACCTTGTCACATTACAAGAGCACTTTATATACAGTAATGGTAATTTTCAACTTCTGCTTGGGAGGCACACAATTCAAAACCATTGACAACAGACCATGAAATTACAGAACTGAAGGTCCAGTATTGTTCTTGGGATGGACTAGTTAGTGGCATAATCTGCATCATGTGTCGGGTGTTGTCTCTCAAGGAAGCAAATAAATGGTGAGAGGTGAAAGTAATGAATGAAGCATTGTTATATTCTGGTGCTATCAACTTTAAACTTGTGACAGTCTCACTTGTCTGAAATAAGTACAGGCAGTTTGTCTACATAAAGGAAAACACACCCTGCCTGTTACATTTTTGCTAATGGTTTAATTTCAAATCACACAAACATTCAAACATAGAAAAACAAATAAGAATAATTATTGTATGTAATATATTCTGCAATGCCAATGCACAAAAAGACATTGCTTGATTAAAAAATGCTAAACAGTTCTTCAAATAAAATGTTAACAAAACAAATCACTTAATTTACTCTGAATCCAATGACAAGTATTTGCATAAGGGAACATGTTTACTCTAACATATGGTGCGCTACTACTTGAGGGATAATTTAAATATAAAATGTTTCATACAATCGTTGACTTAAGCATGAATCCACAATTGTTGTACACCATTTTTGGTTGCAATTGGTCATTTTTGTTTAAATGACTGGGTTCATAAATGATGTTTCTTTTTGGAATTCAGGAACTGCAGCACCTAGGTGTCCCATTATTCTCAAGGACACATGTGTACCCACACAACAGCCCAGTTCAATGTTTTTATTAAGGAACAGAGTTAAATAATGTTACTGCATATGGCAGTCACCAATCACAAAGGTTTGTAATTTCACATTTCAATTTGTTATGATTAAGTCCTTCAGAGATCCCAAATTGTCTAGAAAAGCATCATTATGGAGAAAGAATTTAGGGTTTCAATTGTAATTATCAATCACAAAACACAAATGCCGTGTAATGTATTCCCCCTTTCACTGATATAGTATGTGGGCAGGGTTCACCCAAAATACTTATAATTGCTATAAGAGTTTTGATTAATTATTGGGGCATTTATCTCAAAACTATGGGATCAAATGCCTCACTTTTGGTTTGTGTTGCAATTGCCCAGGACAGGCAGTGACATCAACTGGTTCCAGGCAGCACTGTGAGTTAAGCTTTTTGTTTGAGTCTGTAGATCCACTCCCAAAAACCCTATCAGGTAATCCTGGTCTGTCATGAGAAAGGCCTCTGCATTCAGTCCCATTCAGAAGAGGCCTTCTTAAGGTGATTTCCAAACAGCTACATAATTGGAATCCCAATCAGTTTTACTACTATCAAATGGGTTCTCTAGCTTTTCTGCTTTCACAAAATTCAACCTCCTTTCTATCTGTTTGAGTGTAAATACCCATGAAACTTCACCTTCTCACAGGTATTTCATTGACACATTGATCCCTATATAGCATAATGTAATCTATTAGCTAAGATTCAGAGCTCAACTCAGGAGTGAAGATTCAAATTGGACTGAAATATCAATTTTAATTATACTTCCTTATATGGACATGTGAAGTTAATAGGATTTAAATATTCAAGCGTGCCAACATATTCTGAATTCAGTAGCATTCATTGTTTTGTCACTGCATGCATATCAGAATTATTGAGACATGCACATTGATTAATGCATCATGCATTTTAATATAGCATTATTATATGCATATTATTTGTATTTTTCAACTGAATCTAACGATGTATCATTTGTTTATATTCAGACCATGAACTGCAGAATTGATTTTCTGTGGCCAATTTAAAGGTTCCTCTTGTGTTGCACATTTTAAAGCTGGCATTCTGTCATTCTATCTAGTTGTATGAATTGCAATGCACTGTCTTCTGTCTTTAATCAGAGGACTACATTAATATGCTTCTTTGAAGAAACAGATGGGCAATTTTCCAAGATATTATTACTCTAAAAAACTTCTGCTTCTAAGAAAGCATTTACTGATCCACTGGACATTGAACTTGTTGACCTTCCAGTGAAGTTAACAATACAAGTGTACAGCTTTCTGCAAAATCTGCAATATAAACCTTGTGTCATGTGTGATGCCTTAAACAAAGTGAATGCAATAAGGTATGGAATCTCCTGCTTTCAAGAAAGCTCCCACACTCAGGTAGAGGCAAAGAAAAGTTCTCAGATTATGTTCACAGAATGTAGCGCTACATGAGATAAATTGTGTCCCATGTAATAGAATTTATCAATTTAAATTGTTTTTGCTCACACTGACAATTTTACAATATGTGTGTTCTGTTTATAAATCTACTAGACAGCTGATATGATTTGTAATGACTTTCTGTGTATCATTTTCCTATAGTACACTTAAATTCAAGTTGTACAGTTTCTTATCTACCCGGCAACAAACTTGCAACTCACCTTTAGATTGACCTTTTCTTTCATTACAGCCTACAACATAGGATGCTTTTCTGAATATTCTAGTTTGTCTGTTTGACTTGATATTTTAGTGTAAAGCCTTTCTAAGTTTGCATTGTTTAAAGGAGTACATGACATGTTATCAAATGATTTATAGCAGAGTATGCAGGAACTCAGAATCCCATTGACACTTTACAGATGCATGTTATTAACACTTTGATTGCCCAGCTTCCTACTTAGGGCCTGATTATGAGTTTGGAGGTATTTAACTCTGTCATTGTGCAATGCACATTGTTTGCTGTAGAACACATCACAGATTGCTTTTTTGTAATATATTTCAAAGTAATAATACAGGAGAAAACCTGCACTTTCTCCAGATTATCATAATGTGGTCCTTACCGCTTCTTTTGTTTTGTGCTGACATTGAAAGGGAAAGTTCCATATCTGGGGAAAATTAAAGGCACATGAAGACTGAATTCAAAGTGAACGTTGCTGAAAAGTTCCACTGCTTCCTTAAGTGTGACACCTATGATTCAACTGTTTGGATAAATAGTGCACCAACAAGACAACTGAAAAGGTGCCACTTATTAGAATGGGCAGCACCTAACCCAAGACACAGAGACTGCCTCGGTGTAAAGGTAGATGTGCCAAAAGAATATATTGTTTTATTTATTCAGATTTTCACTAGCCATTTGCTTCCGTAATAGGCAGCACTCAACACATGGTGCACATATTGCAAAACATTAAACCATTCCAGGAAAACATATGGGTCGTTGAATACCTTTTGCCCCAAAGATTAAATTCAAATACATTTAAGTAGAATCTGCATTCATGGGGAACTGTGTCTGCAACACTGGTACTGCACATAAACAAATACCAAAGCCAAATGCACAATTTGAATCAACAAGGAAAAAAAAACAGCCTGTAAAAATAGTTATGCCAAAAAATGCATAAAGCCCATTAATTCACATGTCATTTTCTAAACTAACCTACTATTTGTTTCTAAATGGAGGACAGTTTATTGTACAGAGGAATGCATCCTGCAATGTAATTTATCATATAATGTGAAATAATGTCAAATGTAACAATTATAGAATTATGCATGAAGGATAACACAATGGTTCTGTTGTTTTGAATAAAAGTTGTATTCATGTCAAGTGTATACTGTGCCACTCTTAGGTTGACCTGGGTTTCAACTCTAAGCAAACTAGCACCCACGTTTGGAAATTCCCTCCTGAGTGGCTTACATAAAAAGCTAAAATACTGAATCCTGGATATTTGTAATGTATGTAGAGATGGGCATTTGCTGGTGAACACGTGTTCCCTTTTATATCCAGCTTCAAATAATTTTCATTGTACTTAGCATGACATGTTGAAGCATCCATCATCATAAAATCAAACAGTCTGTTGGTCTAATGCGAACAGAAATAATAACCCTGTCATTTTACTAACATTGAAAAGTACCACTTAAAAATGTTTGTAATGTGCCAGCAAACTGAAGCACAAGGCCCCAATATGAAATACAGGGAATGTTAATTCACGTATATTCTCTTGGTTTTAACAGCACGTGTTGTTTACCATTGACCCTCTTTGCAAAAGTGAATATACTTATAATTCTCAGACTACAAGACTCAGAGACATGGGACTGGGCATGTTATGAAGGACAGAGTCTTCTCTTTGATTCAAAATAACATGTGCATTCTATATGATTTCTAATAATGAATAATGTAAAGACTAGTCATAAAATTATGAATATTTATTACGCCAATTAATGTTGCATAAGAAGGCATGTGTCTTTGAGGATCAATTTCAGAAATCCATATCCCATTGATATGCCAGCTTCCTGCTACAATTTATGGAAGATAATGACATGTCATCAGTGTAGAAGTGATATACGCCCCTGCCTTTGCCCACCTCAAAAAAATGTGAAATGATAATCATCCAATGGAGATTAAAGGGTGTCTTCTCTGGGAGTACCTGATTACTATACAAGCCCATATAAAGATGTAGCCAATCGGTTAAATGTGATTTCGCACAGGAATAAGAGAGCTCATATGAAGAAAAAGACATGGAAAAAGGGGACTCTAACAGCTCGACACATTGTGTTATCATTATATTTCAACTGTGGTGAAACAAACAAATAAAACATATTGCAATGCACAATGGAGACTGAGCAATTGTATGTGCTTAAAATCTTCAGTTTCTTTTAAAGGTGCAGGCTTCCATTTCATATGTGTCTCTATGTGTAAATGCCCTGGTAGCAGTAGACAAACACCCCCCCCCCCCCTCCAGTTAGCTTTCAGGCACTCATTAGATGAATGGAGATGTGTTTGTTTGCTGCTTTCAATGTATTAATTTTTAAAGGCACACTGTAGTTTTATACATTTCAAAATGATGGTATGTCTTTAGAATTGAATTCTAAAATAACACCCTTCTTATGAACGTAAGAAAACTACAGTATTTCTTTAAAAATCAATTGTAATGGGACTGTTTACTTCTACGGTGCAGCCCATTTAAGTCTTTTGAAATTAGGTAATTGTAACAGTCCTCATTTGCTGCTCCAGAGAAGTAAACAACCCTGTGGACAGAACTCGAACCCAGGTTGTGTGGTGTTGAGAGGAAAAATGTTAAGCACAAGACCAAACAAGTCCCCTGTCAAGAAGTTCATGTTATAACTTTCTTAACAATAGTGTGAAAGATAAACCCCTGCTTATGAATGTTACTTAGACACAGCAAACATGTCCTGTGAATTTAAAATCACACTGTAGTATTATAAGCAAATTAATCTGTAATTCATAAAATGTGCGTGTCTTTAGAATTTAATCCTCAGCTTCATTCTATGGGTTGAAATCCAAGATGGGGAATGGGTAATGGGTATCATAAGTAGTATATCACCCCCTAGGGCAACTGTCTACAGTTAAAGGCTCTGCTATACTTTACGTGCAGAACACAGGCACACTGAATAGCATGTAGTCAAGGCAAAACAACCTGCAACCCTGCACTCTCACAACTGGCCTCTTACATGCAGGCACCATTTAGTTAGATCACACTCCCCCTGTCAATCCCTCTCTCTTGCTCTCTCTCGCTCTCTCTCTCTCTCTCTCTCTCTCTCTCTCTCCCTCTCTCTCTCTCTCTCTCTCTCTATCTCATTGATACACTGAAACCGTTATGCAGAAAAAACAAGCAGCTGTGTGTTGGCAGCTAAGGAAGAAGGGTTAGGCCGTCTAAAAACTCCTGTCAATTACCATAAGTAACAGTTAAGGGTTATGGAAAGCAAGAACCCCAGCTTCAATCCAATCTGAAAACCATTCTCCCAGGTTGGGGCGGACAAGCTGAATGTGTGCATTCTAAATGAGTGACACTGGTTCCCTAGTATGTGTCTGTGTGTCATTTAAAGTAAGCTCATACGGAATCACATGAGACCCCTGTAGGTTTCAGAATAGGAAACCAGTGTCTTAATAAAACAAGATATTGATTCCGAATTTAGCCAGTTTCTGATCCCCAGAATTGTGGGGTGGGTCTGTAATGTCAGGTGGTGTTATATTAGCTATGCCCACAGGATGTAGAAGCCACATATATCTTGCATATGTTTACAGTGTTGCATTTGTTGAGACTTATCTCTCCCTTTGCTAGTGGAACCCATCAAAAGTGAGCCCAGGCATGAGACATAAACTGTGCAGGCTGTCTCACATTGGCTTGGTACCGATTATGTCCAATTCAGAAAAGTTTCGTATGAGAGCCAAAGTCAGACACTGCACTCTCCTTTGATATGCTGCAGGGTTTAACAAAATGTAAGGTGATCCGTGAAAAATGTGGTGTAGAGTGGGGTGTTGGACCGCCTAAAGTGTTTGCCACCCACATATATTGCCAGAAATCAAGGTAATCTGAGGCAACCTTAGTAGTGACCAACGCAGTAGTTTAACAGGATCTGCAGGGGTATCATTGTTTTTTTTGTTGAGTGAGTGGGTTTCCATAATCTAGTCTCCTTGAAGTGATTCCTTTTTAGTATTTACATGTTTTGCCAAATACAACGTATATTTTCTATCAATATGTGTGAATTAAAACACTTTTTGGACACGTATAGTGATTTTATTTGAAACCTGAACCAAGAAATATGTAAGGAATGTCTTACATATTTTGTTATTGAACTGTATAGACCGTTTTCACACTGGTGTATATTTGTTGTGTCTGGGTAATGCCATGTGAATATTAAGAACACAGACCATCAAATAAATGAAATGTTATTGCGAATTCCCAGAAAGCCAAAAGAATGTACCTTTTCCCTTGGCATCAGCTACTGTTGATAGGATGGCTTGCTGTACACGTGTTCTTTTTATAAACGCTAAAAAGACATTTGCCCTACATGGTGGTAGGAACTTCTTATCTGTGGCTGTAATCTTAATACTGGAGGTGACAGCAGTCAAACAATAAGTAGCTCAATTGGTCCCACAGTGCAATCGCTTCCAGACTGTATTCTGACACAAAGTTATGCTTTTGGTTATTGATGGGGACAATTGCTAAGAAAGTAGGCCATCAACAGACAGATTTAGATTATGTGAAAAAACTAGGCTATGGAGAAAATGTTGTTGCATATCTTGGTCATGTTTAGACATTGTGGCAAGGTAAGGAATTATCGGGACAGATTTTCAAACTTGCTATGCTGCAGACAGCAAGTAAAAATATGCATGCTTGAACATATTATTATTTAACTTTTCGACTGTAATGCAGTATACATGAAAGTGGAGAATACACACGGGGATTAAACTGCACACTAAACCCTATTCATATAATTAATTAGGAATGTGTTACAGATTTGGAATGTACTGCTAATTGGTACTGTAAGATATGCAGCCGGACACTTTGGGGCATGTACTCTGTAAATAAAGCAAAAACTATTAGAGTAGATTAAAAGTAAAAAAATAAATAAAAACATTTCGAAACATGTACGTTACCGTAATAGGCCCAGAATCACAGAGCGTTTTCCAATGGGTTTTGCCATTATAAAAGCCTTCTGTGACTTAGGCTCATGTGTGTTTTTGATAAATGCATTTTCTTTCCATGTACTGCTTGTTCAGCTGTGTTACAGTTCACAACCAACTGGTTTTAATTAACCAATTTTTGTTGCTATAAAGTTGGAGCTATGTATCTAAAGTATTTATTTGTATTCATGAAAACCCTTGTTTTTTTTACAGTTTTTGATTATTTTAATCCGGGCAATATGGCATGACATCTCTTGTCATGTTCCAGAATAATAGACTCTAAGTCCAGTATAAAGGAGACTAGTGACAGGTATCCCAATTTCTCTAGAAAATATGTCACACTGGTTCAAGTCTTATTCCCTGAACCTTATTGCTCTGTGCCACTTGAATCGTTTCTACATATTTGTTTGATATTTGTTCATAGTCTCTACATCACCAGCATTCCGTAAGAGTTCTTCAAGCACATGTTCAGGATAGCCTGCATCACCTACAAATCAATCACAACCAAAACACTGTGCTAGCCGGAAAGACTCTCACCATCTATGGAGTGCCCCACCAGAATCCATGACATACCTAAAACATGAAAAAAAGCCTGGAAATAAAGGAGTACACTAAGAAGCAGTCGATGTCCTGCTATGCAATATGCCCCTGAAGGACAGTGTCTGTGCAGATCAGACTGACCCTCACCATCTTACACTTCGATAAGCTCCTTAAAACCCCGCGCTCCCCTGATTTAAAGAACATCGCACCAATCCTGCCTCTCTCCCTATGCACCCTATCTTCAATCTCCTGGGTTTGCCTCCATGTACAGTGCTCTGTTGCTTCTCAGGAAGGACTGTGCTTTACACATACACGTCACTTACATACACACATACAAATGCCCCTCAAAAGCATGGAATTATATTTGTCCTTGATTATTAGCTAATAGCAAACAAGAACTATTGCCTTCAGTTTTGCATACATATTCCATGCACGTAGCCTGCTAGAGAGTCACTGTCAGCGGATAGTGCTTGTTGCATCCTGCGACCTACAGGCCCTGCAATTAGGCCCTGGGTTCAAACAGAGACCCATTGCAGCGGGATGCAGTGGTGTGAGTGCAATGTCTTTGTATCTCTGGTCCCTTGCACATGCATGTGACAGGTATGCACCCACATGGATACTAAGGCACCCATAGCAGGTGAGAGTCCTCAAAGGACCCACAGCTCGAAGAATGTTTAATTCCCTACTCCCTATTTGGGGGGTGGCTATTTAAAAATGTTTTGAAATGCTCATCGTATTCTGGGGAAAACAGGACAGGTAGGGGTGCACGCAGCCAGCAGCAGTACATGCTACTTTTGCACATTCCACTCTACCTGTGTCACAGCAGACCAGATGTAGGGGCTTATGTAGTGTGGGCATCCCGCCCCTTCTGAATACTGGATGCCCTGTAGCATTAGGGTGGCCAGATTTCCAAAAGGAAACATCGGGATCGTCAACAACATAAACAAAGGACTACCCCATCGCAGCCCACTCATTACTGCCCCTCCCCAACACGCCCCCACAACCACCAACCAGTTCTATTTCCAGCACTTCTCCTTTCCATAAATCAGATATGATCTAAATTTTGCAGTTGTGTCTGTGAATCTTGGCATGTTCATTAAAAACAAGCGTTTGCTCTAATTGATATTACATGGCTTGCTGTACAATCATTTCCAAGCCAGTCTCTGTGGCACAGTCAGTAAGTGTTATGACGTCTACCTGAAAGGTTGGGGGTTTGAGCAAATCCTCTAAATTCAGAAAGTGTGTGAAAAATAATTACAGTTATAATTGTTGTCACACGCCCTTTGCCTCAAAAACTCTCACAAAGGACAGAGGGCCCAATTCCGGTGCCGTCCCACAAAACCGGGACGACTGGTTACCCTTTGTAGCATACAACGTTGACATGCCCAGGCATTGTAAAAACCACACATTTTGAGTAAGTACAACCATATTTGTGCCGAGGCATGCTCGCATGCACTTCAGTGCCTTGAGAATCAACTCTCACAGAACCTGAATGTGTATGTTCTTTCTTGCATGTGCAGCAGACACATGAGGAAAACACTATTAAAACATATAGACCACTAGAGCCCGTGTGGAATCACAATGCACACAAGGAGAGCAATGCCGATAAGACAAAGGCCTCAAGAAACAGGGGACGTTGTGTGATGCACAAAACCCAAGTTCCCTTCCAACACTGCTATCACAAACAAATGCACATTACCAGGAAAGCGTGTCAAAATAGAAAGCCGCTGTCTATATAAATGCCTATTTAAAAATGTTCTGTTTTATGTTTAGCATTCATCCATGCATTACACATCATCGGAGCGAATGACAGTGTCCATTCATATGTGTGTGAGGCATCCATTAAAAGGTCCCCATCCGTGGATTCTGTTGCGTTTCTTAGCATTATGCACGCTTGGCATTCAGGTAACCAGGTACTGTTATCTACCCATGCCCATTGCCCATCAGCAAACATGACATGATAACCAGTCACAGCTGGATGTTGTCAGACGCGCCCTAGTCAGAGGAAAACACAGCATGGGTCAAAACGGTGTGACAAAACCAATCAACACACGTTTCACATTTAACTACGAACATCATTGCTGAAGTGTGCACATTGTGCATACTTTGATGTGTCTTTAACAGACAAAAGGAAAGCTAACTATCAGACACAAGCACAGGGGAAGATCATTGTGATGGCATTTGTGTATAACAAACCTAAATCAATGGTGTCTTCTCTGCAGGTTTGTGAATTCTAAATTCAAATTTAATCCGATTCTCTCCCTGTTGTTCTATTAATTAGTTTCTCAGCAACAGAAAGCAATTAAGGTTCTGTGATGCTGAGCTATTTTATATGATCATATTAATAACACTGTCAGAACCTCTACAGGCGTGCTTGCATTCTTTTATTTTTAGATAGTCTTGAAGCTGCTGCTGAGCCGCTGTTCGAAAACTAAGGTGCAAAACAAAACACAAAATCATATTCTTAAAAATGATATATATTGCCATAGCAACACTATATTTAAGGTCATATGACACTTTACATAGTAAATAAAACATTTGCCCCTATAACGTTTGACCATGTCAATGCATGTTCACCGACATTGGCAAGCTCCTTACCTGGCCCCATCTGACTTCTCAAGCCAAATATGGCACTGTCTCGTGAAGAGCTTCATGCTGGCAGGGAGGTGTCCTTTGCAGTGGGTTTTAGCAGACCCAAATACATCACTTTTTCAGTAGGATATCTCGCAATTGTTTACTTCCGTTTTCAGTGTTTGCCTCATAGCTAGCATGTTCTTGCAATCAGAGCCCGCAGCAAGTGCCTAAGAAGTAAGACGAGTTAAATTTGAGAGGACTTTTGAATGTAAATTTAAAGAAGGCAAAATGTTTCTCTAATTTGAACCTGCACGGCGGAATCAGAGGAAGATCTACTACCGGGCCTTTGCATGCACATAGAAAGAGATGGCGTTACCACGAACAGCACACTTTGAAGAAACCAATGGGGGTGTAGTGCACGTGGAATACTAGTTGGCATAATAGGCCGACAAACACTACTGAACAATGTGCACAGAAGACTTGAATAGACAATATGCCCAGAATGACTGAAAAATAGCAATGTGAAGACCTGCTGTGCATTAACGCACACACAGACAAACCCCCACAATTATAAAGCCAACACAAGCATCCCTCCAACCATGCAGACACATTGAAAAACACTTGCATTAGATGTAAGCAGAATACATATATATTACGCACATAGGGCTTGATTTACAAAGTTTTTGCTCCCTAAATGGCCATGACTAAGTCTCAATTACCTGCCCTTATCTCTCTGACATATTTAACCTCTCTCTCGCCTCTGAACTCTTCCCTGCCTCCTTCGTATCTGAAACTGTCTTCCCCTTACTGCAACTACAACTGTCTTTCCCTTATTGAAGAAACCATCTGCTGATACAAATGTCCGAGCAAACTATCAACCCATTTCTCTCCTTCCTCATTATTCAAAAGTCTGCTGATCAGGTTGTCTTCCACCAGATTACTTAGTACCTTATGGGATAATGGCCTTGCATATCCACTTCAATCTGGCTTTCTTAGTAAACACTACACTGAGACTGCACTCATGTGTCCAACTGTCTCTCTAATGCTCACCACTCCAAGCTCTCTTCTATACTCATCCTTTTGGACATTTCTACTGCGTTTGATACCATTAACACTCCTCTTTCCTTCTCACTCTCCAGGAGATGTGTCTCGCAAATCCTCTCTTGCCTGTATTACTTCCTAAGTGGAAGTTCGATCCGTTAAAATAACTTGGAACTCACTAACCTTTTACCCCACCCTGCTCATTGGTGTCCACCCATTAATCAATCCTTGCACCTCTGACCTTCACTCTTTATACCTCTCCCCTAGGGAGAATGATCTCATCCTTTCGCTTTCACTTTCACATGTTTGTGATAACATTCAAATATTTGTCTCATTTCCCTCCTTCATCCCGACCATCTCGGAATGGATTACCAACTGTCTAACGGCCTCACTGAAATTTGTCACTGGGTGGCTCTCCGCAACCTCATGCTGAACATTTCAAAACAGAAGTCATATTCCTTCTGCCTACCAATGCCATCCCTCCCCTCTTCTATTAGCTTTTAGTTTGACCTTGCTCCCTCACCCAAGGCTCTCAATCTTGGTGTCGCATTTGATAGAGACCTACCACTGCAAACATCAATCACTACCTCTCCCTCTGCTATTTGTGTTAACCCCTTACTAACTATTTTATTTAACTCTAATCTTCAGTCTCTTGCTCAGCAGACTTGACTTAAGCCCAAGTTTACTCCTTGGCCTTCCTCTCTTCTCCTTCCTCTCTAAAGGCAAAGTCCTCAATTTTGCTAACAACACTGTCTACAACATACTCGATTCTCCCCCAGATCCTCACCCAGATCCTATACAATGTAACCTGACCAGCAACATGCTGGTTGGTTCTCTGTGTTACTACCCCTCCCTTTTTCTTCTCCAAGTCTACAAAGCTTCAATTGGCCTTGCTCCTCAGTAACTGTCTGATTGTATACCAGTTTGCTCACCATTTTGTTCCCTCCAATCATCCTTTGTAATCAACCTGATCATCCTATACCCTCCCAATGCCTCATGTTGCTTCTACTCTGTCTCCCTACTCGCCCACTCAAATGGAGCACACTTCCCAAAACAATCAAAGCAAGCACACCAGCGGATCTCTTCTTGCTAAAGAGGGATCTCTCACTGCCTTCTCCCAAATAATTCATACCTGACGCCGCCATTGCCTCCAGTTATACTCAATAATGTAATTTTGTATATTTAAATAGTAATCTTTAGTTTGAAGCACATATGTCCTTACGTTATTGCTACCTTTGTAAGTCTGTTCTATTCTGTTTCTTTAGTTTTGCCCCTCGTTTTAGTCCCAATGTTTTACACCCTCATTAACTGGCTCTCTACTTGTTCTCATCATTGTGCTATTCTGCAGTCACCCTTTGGGGGAATGTTTCTGCCATCTGTAAATATGTGATTGTGAGTAATTTCTGTTAGAAGTTGTCATCCCCATTCTTCAAATGAAAACAACAATAATACTAAGCTGAAAACACATCATATGCATTAAAAAAACATTACATACACCTATAAAACTCTTAATGCATGAATCAAATGTTCGGAACATATACTTGCACATTGCAAATTATCTACATCCACAAGGAGAGCATAGAATGCACATCTTTGTTACATTCATAATGTTTGGAATACAAACAGGCACATTTCAGATCCTCAGTTGATGATGCTGATATGCACCTGTAATATGTTATGTTATTTGGCATTTATATAGCACCTTACGTACCATTGGTATGATCTCAAAGCGCTGGTAGGTTGAACGCCCTTTAGAGAGAGAGAGTGTTGTAAAGTGCATGGGTGCACCGGATATGTGTGCAGCTGGTGTGGTTGTTGCATGATAGCTGCTTCTTAGTGGTAGTTATGGTGCTGAGGAAATCAGTTGGATGTGTTCAGTCTGGAGGGTGGACACCCAGACTGAGTTCGGGCTGAGTTAGGCCTGAGGAGATGCATAAACTACCCACGGTGTGCTCAGCTAGCTGTGTTTTATAAGAATGATTGGTAGTTTGAGGGGTCATGGTAGTATGAGAACAGCTATACCGAATGTGTGATAGTATCGCTGTGTTCTAGTTGAATGATGGTCATAGGATAGAGTAAGCGTAGTAGTGTGACATGGTGGTAATCACTAAAGTGCATGCAACCAGACATACCCAAAGACAATGGGAACAACCTCTAGATTCTACTTTAACACAATAACGCTTTATGCATGCTTTTAAGTTTAATTTTAAGACAGTCAGGCTAACTAGGGCACAATCAATGATGTTGGGACCTTCTCGATTCAATTTTAACACATTAACGCTATTAGGTACACTTTCTGAATTCAACACTAGCACAATGATGATATTATGGCATGCTCGATGTTGGGGATGTCTTCTAGATTGAACTTTAACAGTAACACTATTAGGCATACTTTCTAAGTTCAATTCTAACACAGTGACGCTGTTAGGCATACTTTCTAAGTTCAAATTCTCACACAGTGACGCTATTGGGCACATTTCTAAGTTCACCTCTAACACAGTGATGCTATTGGGCACATTTCTAAATTCAACTCTAACAAGTGATGTTATTGGGCACACTTCTAAGTTCAACTCTAACACAGTGACGCTATTGGGTACACTTCTAATTTCAAATTCTAACACAGTGACGCTATTGGGCATAATTCTAAGTTCAACTCAAACACAGTGACGCTGGTGGGTACACTTCTAATTTCAAATTCTAACACAGTGATGCTATTGGGCACACTTCTAAGTTCAACTGTAACACAGTGACGCTATTGGCACATTTCTATGTTTAACCTCTAACACAGTGACGCTATTGGCCACACTTCTAAGTTCAACTCTAACACAGTGATGCTATTAGGCACACTTCTAAGTTCAACTCTATCACAGTGACAATATTAGGCACACTTCTAATTTCAACTCTAACACAGTGAAGCTATTGTTCATCATTTTAAGTTCAACTCTAACACAGTGACGCTATTGGGTACACTTCTAATTTCAAATTCTAACACAGTGACAGTATTGGGCACACTTCTAAGTTCAACTCTAACACAATGAACCTATTGGGCACATTTCTAAGTTCAACTCTAACACAGTGACTGTTTGGGCACACTTCTAAGTTCAACTCTAACACAGTGACGCTATTGACCACACTTCTAAGTTCAAACTCTAACACAGTGATGCTGTTAGGCATACTTTCTAAGTTCAACTCTAACACAGTGAGCATATTGGCACATTTCTACTTTCAACTCTAACACAGTGACGCTATTGGGCATACTTCTAAGTTCAATTCTAACGCAGTGACGCTATTGGGCACACTTCTAAATTCAACTCTAACATAGTGACAGACAAACATACAATCCACATTGCGCACATGAATAGAGCACGTGTCTGCACAGCCTTCACACAAAGCACACATTCATTGCAATAAACACATTCAATATGCTTTGAATGTATGGGAGCAAAGTGACCATTCTCTGGAAAAGCTTACACACACACACACTCACAAACACACATGAACTACACCACAAGAATGACACAGCAAAACACAGGTTTTAAAATACAAATATATCTAATGTTGAAGTGGCTCTTGTGAACTGGAGATGAGTGACTTGAGGTCAAATTTATAGTGTGATGTGTTTCATAGTTTCATTTGTTTACACACACAACACATAGACACACACACACACATTACATGGCAAGCAATAACAACTGAATATGGTGATTATGTTGGATTCTCTATTGGAAGAGCTGATTATGAGAAACTCATAACATTGATGGGTCTTCCTGAATTACATTGAACATTTCAATTGTGCTTAATGCCAGACTTCCCCAGCTTCTAAGTGCCATACCCCAAATCAGACCCATGCTGCAGAGCATTGTCTTACTCCCACAGTGCATGTGTAGCCCCTGAGGGATCCTACCTATCAGACCCATGCTGTAGTGCATTGTATTACTCCCACGGTGTGAGTGTATCCCCTGAGGGATCCTCCCCATCAGACCCATGCTGCAGTGCATTGTCTTACTCCCACGCTGCGTGTGCAGCCCCTGAGGGATCCTCACCATCAGACCCATGCAGCAGTGCATTTTCTTATTCCCACGGTGTGTGTGTAGCCCCTGAGGGAACCTCCCTATCACACCCATGCTGCAGTGCATTGTCTTACTCACATGGTGAGTGTGTAGCCCCTGAGTGATCCTCCCTATAACACCCATGCTGCAGTGCATTGTCTTACTCGCATGGTGCATGTGTAGCCCCTGAGGGATCCTCTCCATCAGACCCATGCTGCAGTGCATTGTCTTACTCCCACGGTGCGTGTGTATCCCCTGAGGGATCCTCCCCACCAGAGCCATGCTGCAGTGCATTGTCTTACACAGTGTGTGTTTATCTCCTGAGGGATCCTCCCTATCAGACCCATGCTGCAGTGCATTGTCTAACTCCCACGGTGCGTGTGTAGCCCCTAAGGGATCCTCCCCACAAGACCCATGCTGCAGTGCATTGTATTACTCTCACAGTGCATGTGTATCCCCTGAGGGATCCTCCCCTTCAGACCCATGCTGCAGTGCATTGTCTTACTCCCACGCTGCGTGTGTAGCCCCTGAGGGATCCTCCCTACCAAATCTTTCCAGCACAATATAGAACTGACCGGACATAATGAGGTTTTTTAATGTCAGTTTTGGGGGGAATGAAGTCAAATTTAACGATTAAAAGTACCATAGGTAAAAGTTTGGCTTCATCCAATGCCTGAACAGCTGACCAGATATGCACCAACAATTCACAGGTGGTGCCTTCTTGTCCAGAGTACATGTTTCAAGAAGATTGGTGCAAATCTCTCCAAATGCTGGCAAAATCATTTAGTGATATTTGGCTCTAGGTGAACTATCCACAGACACACATCAGCATTTTAACTGATTTGATAGGAGCTGGGTCTACATATACCAGTACAGGGCCACAACATTGGCTTGTGAAAAGACAACCAATTGTTTGGTTTGAAGTTGGCACACATTTTTGCAGGGGTGCCATTGGTGCCAGAGGCATTTTAAGGGAACAGGCAATGAGTTGCATATCCTTGACTACTGGGCCACCCTCAAAACCATTGCAAGGTCGTTGGTGGGGGATCCTAAAATGGTACAAAATGTTCCCACAAATGGCATGGGAAGTCCATTAAAGCAACAATGCCTGTGCACAAGCACATTGTCTGCAGGACACAGATGACAACTGGGCTGCTAGAAGGGGGCAATTTACAACACTCATGTGGTCACCCCAAATCCAGGGACTGTGGGTCGGGGCTTCAGCGTGGAACAATATGTCCAAAGATTGACAAAAAATGAAAAAGTGAACCACAGGGTCTACTGGCCACCAGCCGAGTACACGAGGGTGAGCAGGGTCTCTGATCTGGCTTATGTTTGCAGACCTGGATGGTTGTCTGCGGGGCTAAAGAGGCAAGAACGTCTACTTGTGGCCAGGGGACCAACACTGCGAACCTCAAAACCTCCCTTTCCAACTAATCCTTTTTTTCTATCCTTACACTCTCTTTCCACTCCTAATCACCACCAATTGTAATTGTATATATATAGTATGCAAATATTACACACATTGTAAAGTATACATGTATAACTCTGTAACAAAGATGACCACTCTCTGTAACAAGCACCACAATGCTTCAGGGCTGCTGTGCACTATACAAATAAGAATAAATAAATGAATAAATGGGGAAGCTTGACACTGTGCATACAGGAGGTAGGTTAGGGTTTGGGGCATGGCCAAATGTCATGTCTGGAGTACTGTGGCCAAGAACGAATTATGGGGGAAGTGACCATTAGGCAAGGCAGGAGGCCATGGTATCTGGTCACTGTGGGTAGCTTTGCAGGGGTATTCACATGGGAAAATGGGCATGACTCAGTGGGACCATCAAGTGACTTATGGGTGTCTGAGCAAAGTAGGTGATGTGCTTCACCACAGGCAACTTTGGTGCCCTTGCTAGCACTCACTCAATTTTAGATATCCAGTCGACTGTTGGTTTGGGTTACAGTAATCACATAGTATTGTGCTGGGTTTACCTTCATACAAAATTACTAAACATAATTGCCATGCAGACTCTTTAAACATTTCACTTGTGCTTTACATGTATAATAATTGGAGATAAAATGAATTAGCATTTATAATTTTACAGAAAATAAAGAATAGTCAGCTCCGGCCTGTCAATGTCAATATTTTCTGGTCTAGCAAATAACAGTGTGAAAAATGCAAGCAATATTGTGTTATCTCCCATGATTCATAGCTGAGTGTTGCTGAATATTTATAGATGTGTTTGTTATTCCTTTAGGTTCCATTTTGTTGCTCATGACTTTCTCTGGGTCGACTTTCTGGGGATCCGACACTGAGAGGGCAATTCTGTCAGATAGAATTTTTTTTTGTATTGTTCAAACTAGAGCCTTCAAAAACTAAAGCTCCTTGGGGATGAGCAGTCTTCACACCAGCTGGAAGCTCTTTGCTTGCAACGTTTCCTCTTGGGGTTCCCACTGCAGATAGTATCTATTTTGACATCCTACCACCGGCTTAGAATAGTGAGGGTTATGCTAAGATTCTGTTTCTCGGGTGTTCTGCTGTTCATTGCCACACATGAATATTCTTCACACACTAAGTTATATCATGCACTGTGCTTATACTATTATATATCCCCATGATTTTTCTAGTCCAATTTCTGTAGAACCGGACTAGGGTTGCTTATGTGAGGCAAATGGAATTGTTCATCTGCACATAAGGATCTGTTTAACATTTGCAGGGACACACATCACACTCACTCCACTGCAGAATGCCTTCATGAATAAGTCAGTGCCTTACACAATTTGAATAGAGCTTAAGACTCAAGGGAAAGTAGCGTTGCTGGATCGTCCTGTCAAATGCACAGCAGTGCTTCTGCATATGGGCACGTTTACTCGGTGTTTAATAAGATTCCAGTGTTTTAAAAATGCAGATACAACACTAGATCAGTGTTTTATCCCAATAATATAGTTTGATAGAGCTTAAAGTTGGGACTCACGGCTTAAAATTGACTGGTGTGCAGGAGGCATTCACTATCACTCGCCTTAAGACCCAGATTGCCACTGAATGAGGCTATCACTTGACATTGAATATGCACCTTAAACAAAATGACTTCTGGCCCCACACATGGTTTTAACATCAAATTCATCATGCACAAAACATAACAATGTTTGGTTTGCCAGGCCCAGGAAATATTAGCTTCTCAGGAATGACTGACAATCCAAAGTGGAACCTGTTAACACCTTCCTGACACCCCTCAATGGCTTGCCATGAAGTAGGGCTATTGAACTAAGGATATGATTTTGACTCTATATTTTGTCCACAGCGTGACCTTAATGTTCTTGAAAAACTCATTGGAGCTCATTTTCAACTCTCCGTGCAATTCAGCGGGACCTGGTACATTTAGAACTTAGCATAGACAGGTCCCTGCCCCAACATGTTCCTCATTTTTTTCACAAAGTGCAAAAAGGACAGATAAAAAGGTGCATTACATGCTGGAACGCTGCTCTTATTCACCCCACTGTGCAAATTAACTAAACTCTGGCTCTCATGTGCACATGGCAGGCAGCATTTACAATGGATTCCTATGGAGTCCGGCTGCTTTTTGCTAGTGTGAAAAGGAGGCAGACTCCGTAAGAATCCACATCATTTGCTATAGTACTTGAATGGTGGAGAATAAGGGGTCTGCGGAATCATATGTTACGATCCACCACTCCTCTTTACCATATAAATGCATGAAAATGGGCTGCAACATGAATGAAAGGTAAAAAAGCCTTACACACGTCTTTTAAGCCTTTCATTTACGTTACGCCCCTATAGATAATGAGCTCCATAGTATTATCAAATGTTAATTATACTCATTGTAAATACATCAAAAGCACAAAGCCAGATTTTACCCGTTGCATATACTCAATCCAGTATACTTATTTCCTAAATATTCTATTTGCCAGTCATATGGGATATTGTTCATGAGCATGGCATCAAATAGATCGAACCAACCATATTTACTGGAATGCATTCTTATTCTTTTGTGATACAATCAGCATAAATCAATCAGACAATCAGCTTTATTTGAAAATTAATTAAATTAAGAAAGTATTTCAAGAGAAAAACGATTATAAAATAGAATCATATATCTAAATATCTCATCTAAACCTATTTACTTTGAAAGGTTTAATATATGTAAACATCTAATGATCATACAAAAAAGGTTAAAGGACACTGCTGTCCAAACAGAACAAAAAGACCAATACAACATGTAACTATAAAATACTTAAAACCAGGAATATGAAGCCTGTGTAGACATTTTCAGAGAGAAACAAAGCTCAGGTAAAGGTTTTCCAAGCCAAGCAAAACGGTTTTGGTTCAGATTATGGTATGAAGGCAATGATGGAGGAGCAGGATGGCTTTGTAACATCCTTGAAAGTCTATCAAATAAACTTTTTTTTCAAACAGATAGAACCTACAATGTGCTGTTGTTAATCAATAGTGGGCAAAAGAAAAGAGATCAAAGTTTTTGAGAGAATCATTGCAAGGTTTAAATCATACATTAAGAGCAATGATGTCAATTTAAAAAAAAAAAGAGCAGAATAAACATGTATTTATACAAACTCTCAGCTGGAAGCAATCCATGCCACACTCTCAGCCTCCATCCACCGACACATGCCTCTGAAACAACACACCTTTAAAACAAAACTATCAGCACCCTGTTATATGCACAATCTCAACCTCAGCAAAAGAGTCATCAGGAAACAAAAGAAAACCTGGTGCCACTTCAGGACAGCATCTGGCGTGCCTCGTGGAATTCCGAGCAACCTGCTGACAGCTAATAAACACAGCTAAGCCGTTGTACTATCAGAACACCATAGCAGAATCTGACAACAAAAGCAGAGCCTCTTCAAAGCGGTCAAACACTGTGTCAAACCGCTACCCAAGCCTGCCATACCACACTCCATCGAAAAATCCATCACCATCAACACCTTCTTCATTGGCAAAATCCGCAAGATTCACCAGCACATAGACACCAGGTCTGCATCCACAGACCCACTGCACGTCCCTACTCGCTAAATCTCCACACACTGGATAACATTCAAGAAGCTCTCTACGGAAGACCTGGTAGAAACACTTGCTGCCTTCAAAGCCACATCGTATACAGACACGATCTTTACAGCAGCCATTCTGAAGACCATGCCCACAGAAGTTCTCCTTCCCTACCTGGCGATCATCAACATCTCCCTAACTCATCCACAATCCTCTTCTGCTGAAATGTATGTACCTAAACATTCCTCACCCTGTATTAATGTTTCCTTTTATTATCCTGCAATGTCGAACAAAATGTAACTGCTGGCGACATTTCCATGCACTTACCTGTATTAATATGCAAGCCGACTAACCTGTAACCTATAGTCGTCAAGAACTGCTGTCCAATGTACTCTTTATGTATGCATCTGTAACTATGTCACAGGTTCAAGCACCCGGTTACCTCAGGGTTAGGTGCACGTTGCAAATAATAAACTAAACTAAACTAAACTCAAGGCGCTTTTCCATTGACCCTAAAGACAGGACAAATACTCCCTATAATAAAAAAAAACACAATCTGCATCCCGACAATCTCTGTAATTATCGCCCCACCACCCATCTTCCCCTCCTAGGTAAGATCAATGAGAAAGCGGTAGCCACACCACTGCAGCAACACATCGACACTAACAATCTCCTCCAACTCATCCAATCCAGGTTCAGATTTAGTATGGCGATGGTAACCATACAGGTGGTTTAGGATGCCCTCAACATTCTTGAAAATGGCTACCCCTGCCTCCTTATTCAACTTCACCTCTTGGCTGCTTTTGACACAGTAGACCACCAGGCGCTCACAGACACCCTACATTGGCGCATGGGGATCAGTGTCATTGTCCTTTGCTGGTTAAGAACCTACCTCATCAGCCACCAGCAGTTTCTTCAGATGGACTCCTCTAGATCATCAACGCTACCCATCACCTGTGCAGTCCTAGAGGGTTCCATGCTCTACCCAGTGAGATTCAATATTCACACAGAGCTGCTGGGAGCCCTCCTAGCCACACATAACATCCACATCCACCAATGCGCTGACGACACATATCTCAAGATCAACTACATCGAGGACATCCACAGGCTCAAAACCTGCCTCTGACTGATCCAGTCATGGATGTCCAGCGCATGCTTGAAGCTCAACCCCTCTAAGACTAAATACCCACTCCTCACTAACAACACAAACACCCAGCTATTCAGACCTGGCTATCAACCATGAACCATGATGGCACACCCAAGCTCAACTCCTGCACCCAGTCCCTCAGGTTCCACATCAACAAACACCTCTCCTTCAAAACATACATAGCTACTAAAACTCAGACAGCTTGGTATCCATTTTCCCTCCTGCAGAAAGGCAAGGCCTTCATCCCTCCATGTTGCTTTAGATCCACTCTTCAAGCACTGATCCTATCCCACCTGTATGCAGGCAATGCCCTCCTTGAAGCCCTCCTGTCATCCTCCATTGTGCCCTGAGAAGTGTCCTACATGCGGCCGCATGCCTCATTAAGGGTCTACACAGATATGACCACATCACCCCGGCCCTCATCGACCTTCAATGGCTTTGACTGCATGCACAAATCGCCTCCAAGCCTTGCTGCATCATGTAGAAGGCAGATGCCCTCAAGTCACCCAGCTACTCCATAGAGAAGCTCAGCATCTCCAGCGGGCAGCACACCACCAGAAGCCAAGACATGTGCAGAATTGAAATCCGCTACTGCAAAAAGGAAAAAAAAACAGAAAACAAGTCTTCTCTGCCTACGCCCCAAGACTATTTAACCTCCTCTCCATCAGTGTCAGACTCACCACCATGCTCCTAAAATTCAGAAAACACTTGTCCTCAACATCTAGGTCATCATGTCAACCCCACCCTCACCTGACTTGCTAGATGACTTCCGTCCCTCTCCTTCCCGCCTACCTGTACAGCTGTACTCCACCTCTGTGCCCCTCTGTATGCTACCACTGCTGTATATATGTTATGTTGTTCCCTCTTTAAAGTGCACTGTTGCTTCTCGAAGTTAGCGGGCACTCAATAAATACCATCATAGTAATAATAATCATAACAATAATCAAAAACTCTAACTAGACCTTCTTGAAAGAGCATAAGGTCGTTTTTTTAATTATACATTTAGATTAGAATATGCATCCAACTCCTGTGAAACAAACTTTCAGGTGAAAGCCATGATCCGGAAAAGATGTTCCTCTTTCCTGGAGCAGTATTGCAGATTTCACCCTAAGGCCCCTTTAAACCTAAAATGAAATGTGTGTCCATTGAGCAGAAATGTCATTACCAGTGTAAATGCTAGACTCCTGATGTCTCCCCAGAGTGACTGGCACATCTTTCTATGAAAATATGAATATGTGATCTTGTAGCACCACCATAGAATTCACATGGTTTTGGGGGTCATAGAGAGAGATATTAAATTAAGACACCAAACCAGAATTGGTAATCACAGAGTACAATTCTAAAAGGTATGTGCTAAACTGGCACTGCCAAATCACCTAACCCAGTTACTAAAAATCAGCAATGGTCAACATGCTATATGAGGTTCCTATGCTCTTCCTTTTGGTACCTTCAAATAGCATAAGCAAGGAGTGATGGGGATGAATGGAAAACATACAAAGTGAACGGTAGTTCAATATGTAAGTACTGCAAAGGCTAGAAAAGGGGCCTGATTCACAGAGCGTTTTCCTATGTTATTGCGTGTTTATAAAACACGTATGTGAATCAGGCCCATGAGTATTAATGAACCATGGTATCAGGGTATAGAATTAGGGCATCATTAGAGAGGCATGTATTGTAACACAATTCATTTCTTACAATCAATGATTATTACAAAATATTCAATATTTAGCATTGGGGCTTTCCAGAGTGACCTTGATGTAAGGATTTGGTGTGGGGAGAAAAGGTATAGAGCAGTGCTCTCTCATGAAGTGCTTTGGTGGGTGCTGAAGAAGCCTTGCTGAATCTCCCAAAATTGCCACGCGAATCCCCGTAGGCTCAGTCATCGGATTCGAGTGAATTCACCTGAGACTGCTGGGGAATAGCAATGTCTGAATCTCTCTCACGAGTTTTGAAGAAATCAGGAATCCCATCTGCAGACTTGAGCATTTCCTGAAGATTCTGTCCACATTGTCATAGTAACGTCTGATTTGGTTATTCTTGGGTGGATTTGGGTGAGTTCCTAGGCAGAAATCGAGTTCAGATACTTGTGTATGAAACCAGGCACTTCCTGTTTCCTTTGTGGGTTTTGTTTGGCTGCAGGTGACAAAGGCATGATCCACACAAAGAGTTGAAGAAAGAAACATCTTTTTGAGGAGTTGCGCAGGATGTGTTTTTATTGGGGACTATGTGTGTGTGTGATTTGTGATTTGAAAATGTTTATTTGTGTTCTTACTTTGTGAGTCAGGAACTCAGGCAGTTTATACTTTGTGAGTAAGAACTCAGGCAGTTTATTTGGGGATACATGTATTTTTTGTCAGGAAATCCTTTTCTTTTATGTTGTGCTTCGAATTTGTAAACCTTGTTATTTAAGTCAGGGACATTTTTTATTTCTTTGGGAGCCAGTTTATTAGGGAAACAATTGTTTCAGGAATCCTTTAATATGTTATTTGAGAAAATGTAATTGTCTTCTTTTGTTAGAGAAAACAACAATCTGGATCCAGTGGACATGGTCGTGTTATCCTCCTACTTAGAAATAGGAGAAGGGGATAAGGGGTTAATGAGCATTCTCAGAATGAGGAGCACAGGAAATGTGCCTCCTCCTGCAGATGTTTCCGCTGCAGACGTTGATGCTGTGATTGGTAATGATGATGATGCTGCTGGGGGAGGTGGGTTGATGATGCTAATGGTGGTGACACTGACACAGAGGCAGGTGGCACAACCAGTCCAGCAGGGGTCAGAAGGAGAGGCAGGGCCTCAAGGGTCAAGAGGAACAAAGCTAGTACCACAGGGTTCTGGAGGAGGCATGAAGCCCAGTGACGGTTAAAGGAAGGCCTGGGAGTCCTAATGAAAGTAAAGGTAGGGCAGGAAGAATGCTCTCCCTTTGCCACCATCCTCTCTGGCCTGGCCTTAATTTAAGGTGCCTTATGGATTTCAGCATCAGAGGCTGAATATGTGCATCACCCAAGATCAAAGACAATGAGGAAGGGAAGATCCCAGTTACCCATTCACTGGGTACCAATGCCCTCCTGAACCAACTGTGGTGGCAGCCCTGGGATATGTAAAACAAGTTCCACCCAAGGCAGTCCCATTCCAGTGATGTTGATGAGACTGCACCAGCTAACTCCCAGGAGGACACATAATATTGACAACACCATTATCAACGGTGCATATTTGTTGCAGCAGTGTGCAGGTCTTGTTCACGCAGTGACGGTTAAGTGCCTACCCACAGAATGGCCAGGCCAATTCAGGTGCCATTCCAAGAAATGTGGGAGACAGGGTCAATGTCCCACGAGGCTGTGCCATGGGCAACTTTGGCTGGGAATCAGGACATTGTGCCTAGTGAGGACAGCTATCAGCCAGGAAAAATTGGCACATGAGGCTGTAGTGACTAGTACACAGCGTCATTTCGAAAAGATGTGACATGGTCGATTCTGCTTAGCAGGAGCACAAGAATGATCAGGGGTAAAATGGCCCACTCAGCCCCTCACACTTCTATGAACCAAAACCCAATGCAATCTTAAAGGTAGAAAAGAGACAGTTAAGAGATATACCTCCTTATCGTTTGTGGTAACGTGGGCCATGAGAAGGCTATGCACTTAAGAGGGATGTGAAGGGGAACCAGTAGTGGCCCAAACAACACAGTAAACAGTCCAAAATAAAGAGAATGCCCAATAAAGTTTCTATACAAATATATACACTTTAATTAGACACATCATCTGCAATAGAACACATAGAAAGTACTGAACATAATCCCACCTCGAAGGAAGGGAAGATGTGACAGATTGATGAAGTGAGTACAGTTCCAGGGGTGTTCGCTAAGTAACTTGCCACTAAACGGATATGTAATAGTGAAAATGAGCCACTAGGGCCCATCTCACCCAAGGGGCAGTTCATGGTCAACAATACCTAGATTAGGTTCTTGGTGAGTTAATGAACTTAGACCCAGTGTCAAACACTGAGCGAGGCAGATCCAACTCAGATTGGGCATGTTGCTTAGTGTGGGCCCAAACAGCAAGTGTTCATTTGTTGTTGTCCTCCCTCTGTCCACCTCCCTTACCTTGTCGCACCTTGAAACACTTGTGTATAGGCACATTATAAATGCCTTATCATATATCATATCATAATATTGTGTAGCGGCAAATGTGGTCACTCTGTGTAGTTGAAAAGGAGCTCTCAATTATGCAGGTCGGTGCAGATCTAGGGTCTCTTTTCAGTTGGGCCAGACCAAGTTGGGCTTTAGCCATTGGAAAGGTCAATGCATGATGCTACCATGGTGTGATTTGGATGGGTGTTGGTCATCAAAGTGTTGATCTTGCGGGCTGTCGATGTGCAGGTCGGTGAGGTGGCCGTTCAAGGGCTAACTGGGCCGAGCTGTGGTTGTAACCCTTGGCCAGAGTTGGCGTGTGAACCCCCAGTGATTCTGTTTGGATCCTGGTGTTGAGCAGTCAATTTAGTTCTAGCAGGCGAAGGGCTTAGCTAGGGCACAATGCATCATCCAGCTGGTTCAAGGTGCAAGCAATAGTTCAGCCTGGTGAAGGAGTGCAAGAGCAAGGGCCAGCACCTTCCCTCTTATTCAAGGTGTGATGAACACGAGGTGACCAGTTCAGTGTGGTAGAACAGGTTTCTTTTGCTCATCTGACCCTCTGGCAGCTGTGAGACCCACTCAGGGGGACTTGAGTACAGGATAGTTAAATTCAGGGTCTGCTAACCCAGCTCTAAGGAGATTTTGGTGCATAGTCGTAGATCCTGGTTTACAGCAAATGTAATTCCCAATATGCCCTGGGAGAGCATAGGGGCAGATCTTCCTTCTGGCTTGGACGACTCCCTATTCTCCTCAGGCTGAGGGCTTTCGGAAATACAACTTTGCCAAAGGAAATCCTGTGAGTACTTTGCAGATGAATCTTTGTATCTTGAGAGGATCGAAGAGGATCTGAGAAAAAATAAAGAAGAGAACCCTTCTTTTACAGGTGTAGTCCCCAGGTGATTGGACCAAATCTAGCATGCCTTAGTGGTACAATCCCTGCTCCTGAATGGAGTGGACTTTGGCCTTCTGATGTCACACCCAATGTGCTTTGCAAGGGATGAAGTGGAGGGGACTGGAAAGAGTGAAAGAGAGAAACAAGATGGTGGAAGAGTCCTTCCATTTACCAGAACACTTCTGCCTACAATAATCCCATCCATTCCCTTCTTGCCTTGATGAAAGGTTTTTGGAGATGCAGCATTCTAGTGTGAGGCTACTCCTTTTTAATGTGTGCTCCTTTGATGCTCGTGCTCAGGAAGCTGCCTGCTGTGCGGCTTTTTCTGGTGGAGGCTGTTACCTGACCTCACAAAGAGATCAAAGAAGAGAACAGCACATCCAGGTTCCTGTCCTGCCATTTTGCATTCTCCCCAGGCTGAACAGAATACAAATCACGTTCCACAGCAGAACGGAATTATAGGAGTTGACACATATGCAATATAAAGAGGGATGTGGCTGCCATGATAATAAATAGTACCATGCACCATGGCTAAACTCAGGCATATATTTACACTGCCACCAGAATAGTTACTTATGATCATCGTAGCTTGATACAGGAGGGGCATATTTTAAATGCTGTCCCTGCATTGCAGAGACTTGGCTGTCCCTGCAGCTTTAGAGTGGGCACCTTGTGGCTTTTGAACCTGCTCTATGCCGTGAGTAGAACAGGTATTGGGGATCAGACTACTGATGCAGAAGGGCACAGGTATACAATGCTTTTGTCATGAAGTTGATGAAAGGGGAATCTGGTTAGCGTATTTTATGTTTTAATAAAAATCAAAAAAGCCCAGGCTTTGCACACTTGCCAGGTGGCAATTCCTCACAGAAGCACTACCATGCTAAAATATTTGCTCTGCTAATGTGGCACATGAGAACTTGTTTTCTATGACTCTGACCACCATCTACAGGCCACCTGGCTAGGTCACTCTCTTCCTCTCTAGATGGGCTGATCGATCTTCCTGTCTCCTCTCCTCTTCCTCTAACCATCTCTTCCTCAGGGGTTTCAACATCCACTTGGACTCCTCTGACTACTCTGGGCCATTCTGCATCCTTTGTGACTCTCTCTCCCTCTCTATTCTTCCCTCTGGTCTGATAAACTCAGCCGGACACACTTTGGATATTCCTCATCTCCTCAGACATCCCCCTCACTAAACCTCTCACCACTCCAATCTCTTGGACTCATCGGTTTATGCTTTCCTCTCACCTGAAACTGCCTGTCCCACTGGTAAAACATACCACAGCACTACCACCTTCCTTCACAGTCATTTGAGCTATGTAGCTGTTGTCAATTGCTGCTTTTGCCTTTACTTTCTCTCCTCCTCCTACCCCTCCAGCTGACTCCCACTCTGACAAAGCCCTCTCCAACCTGTATCTATCCATCTCAAATGCTCTTGATTTCCTTGTCCCTATCCTGAGGATCCGTCTGAAGCCTGCTTCCTAGTGAAATTCTCGGTATGACTCCACCTTGGCAGCTCTGAAACTCAAGTGCAGAGCAGCCGAGCGGAAGTGGAGTGCTTCGGTCACATCCTCTGACAAACTGGCCTGCCGCCTGCTCCAAAGGCAATACAGACTCTCCGTCTTCTCCAAAAAGAGGGTCTACATTCAAGCCCAAATTTCTGCGGCCTCTAAATGCACACCCAAACTTTTTAAAATCTGCAAGGAGCTGGCCAATCCAACTGCAGTCTGTAATGTACCTGTTTCTTCCCAGGTTCTCTGTACCCTTGGCCTTGGCCCTCCTCCCACCCCTACTTGTGCGGCTAAGAACCTTGAGGTTATCTTTGACTCTACACTTTCCTTCTCTGCACACATCTCTGATGTCTCCAAAAAATCTAACTTTTTACTCCATCTCTTTAGAGGTACTCTACCTTTCCTCTCCTTCCCTCAAAAGCTCACTGTCTCCAAAGCTCTGGTTCTTTCAAGACTGGATTACTGTAACAGCCTCTTCCTAAATCTACTTGCCTCCACTCTCCGCCCTCTACAACTAATCCAGAACAGGACTGCGAGACTTGTCCTTGGCCTCAAGCCCTGGGATCGTATCTCTCCAGCCTTGAAATCCCTTCATTGGGTCCCAGTGGATGCAAGGATTAAATTTAAAAGCCTCTGCATTGTCCACAAGGCTTTATGGGGCCTGGGTCCAAAATACCTTCAACTATCCCTCTGTAAATACCTCCCCTCTCGAGCCCTTCGCTCCTCTACTTCAAACTCCCTCAGGGTTAGTCATTTTGCAAAAAAACGAGATGGGGTAGATCCCTGTCTTCGGCTGGTGCCTCCCTTTGGAACAGCCTCCCAGCCACCTTGAAACTTGAGGAAAAACATCTTCGGTTCCGAAAACATCTCAAGACCTTCCTCTTCACCTCTGCCTTTGCCCCCCTTCTCCCCTGTTGATCTGTTTCTTCTCATGGCATTGTGCACGTGGCCACCCTCTGTTCTTTCGGGCCCAGGTATCTGCTCACCCTGCCACCCTCCTGCACTGCCTCCAGGCCACCATCTGCACTAGGGTTTCTGTATCTGTACCCATACAGTCCCCCTCCCACGTTTCTTCTGCACTTATCAGATATACCTTTCTTACTAACGTTCACCTGCCACTTGCTGGCCGCACTACCATGGTTTAAAGCTCTTATTTATTATTTTATTATTTATTCTATTTAATATTTTATTTATGTTTTTCTCTCCTCTGCTTCGCACTTTCCACTGCCCCCACCCTGCACTTTCCCCCCATTTTACTTTCCCTTGCACTTGCGCTTTCTTAAATGTCACTGGGCCTAGTAAGATGGCTGTTTTCTGTGCTTTTTTTTATCTCCCTTGTTCCCCTCCCTTTCTGCCTGGCCATGCTCTGAAACACTTGTGTACGAGCGCAATATAAATAAAATATCATTTCATTTCATTTCATTACAACTGTGGTCTTTCATTTCACCACTAGAGCTCAGGACATCCTGTCCATGCTATCCTCATCTTCTCATCTCTCTCCCTCTACCTCTCTCAGGCCCCTTCCGTCTACCCTTCCCTCTCCACTCCTTCTCTCCTCTCTCTCTCCTATAACACCTGATGATGATGTTTATGGACATGTCTGGTTTATGAAAGCTTAATTCAAACAGGTGCTCACCTGCTCCTCAAGAACCACCAAGGATAGCATTGTTTCCGTGGCTCCAGCCTTGGCTGATTTCTGAAATCATTCCTTTTCCACTGCATCTTTCCTCTCTCTTCTCAAGCACTCCCTTGCGCAACCCCTCCTGAAAAAGCCCTCTGCTGATTCTCCATGTGCGGCCAACTATCGCCCGATCTCTATCACTCTTTTCCTGGGCAAATGGGCAAACTCCATGAGAAACTGGCCATCTCTCAGCTGAACCTCCACACTGAATCTGCTGGTTATGTTCATGACCATCGGTCTGGCTTCAGATTGGCCAGAGGGATGGAAATTTCTCTCCTGAACTCCTGTCAAATTCTGTTCTCCATTCTTGGCTCCAGCTCTGTCTTCAACATTCTTGACCTCTCCTCTACCTTTAACACGGTCAATGATGCCACCCTGTGAACGTTGGCATCACTGGTCAGACTTTGGCATGGCTGACCTCCTTCCTCTTGGACCAACCCTCCCAAGTCCAACTTTCATTGTTTCTCTCCACCACCTCTCTTTTCACATGTGGCCCCAGGGCTCTATCCTTTCACCCTGGCTCCTTAATGTCTATCTGCCCCCCTGGCCCACTGATCTCTACTTTCTCCTCTAACTTTTAGTTTTATGTGGATGAAACTCAGCTCTCTTTCAGGCTACCCTCAGCTTCCTCTCCCTCCTTGCTCATTTCTGACTGTCTATCTGCTATTTAGACCCCTCTCTTAATGCCAGTAAAACAGAGATTCTTCTCATTGGGACCGTGCATCCACTTGTCCTATCTCCCTTCGGCCGCCCTCCTTGGGCCCCCTCACCTCACCCTCCTGTGAGGCAAAAACCTCAGTGTCAACTTTGACTCCACTCTCTCCTTCTCTCCACACGTCACAGACCTTACCAAGAAGGCCAATTTCCAGATGCACCTCCTCAGAGGTATCCTACCTTTTCTCACCTTCCCCCAGAAGCTCACTGTCTCCAGAGCTCTGGTTCTTTCCAGGCTGGACTATTGCAACAGCCTACTTCTCATTCTTCCTAACTCTATTCTTCGCCCTGTCCAACTAATCCAGAACAGGACTGTGAGACTTATGTTTAGCCTCAAGCCCAAGGACCACATCTCTCCAGCTCTGAAATCTCCCCACTGGCTCCCTGTGGCCTCGAGGATCAAGTATAAGATCCTTTGCATCATCTGCAAGGCTTTCTGGGGCCATGGTCCTCTCTATACTCAACACTCTCTTCTAAAATACCTTCGTTCTAGAGCCCTCCTCAAATTCTCTGCAGGTGAGATGCTTTTCCAAACAGAGAGTGGGGGGTAGATCTCTCTCCTCTGCACTTGCCTCCCTCTGAATTGGTCTCTGTGCCCCTCTCAGACTTGAGCCGGGTCACCTTAAGTTCCAGAAGCTGCTGGCTCAAGACCTTCCTCTTCTCTTCTTCTTTCTTCCTCCCTCTCCCCTGCTAATCTACCTATCTGATCATCCTGACTGGAGGCATGGTTGCCCTCAGAGGCACACAGGGTACCGTGCCCCCCCACTTCACCAGTCACCCTGCACTGCCTTCTCGCCTACTGAGCACTCCGCTCTGGGACTGCACCTGTGTAGTCCTCCGCTGTCCTTGCACTAATTCAGAGCCCTGATGCCCTCACTTCACCTCATACCACTTCCCTGCACTTCTCCTCTCACCCTCTCCCCTGCACTTCTCGTTGCACTTGCACAATCTGAATATCACAAGGCCTAGTAAGATCGCTTGTCTTATCACTCCTTTGTTTGCCCTCCTGTCTTATGGCACCTAGAAACACTTGTGCAAAGGCAACTTATAAATGCCAAATCATATCATATCATAAATAGGTTTCGTTTTATTTCTGCAGGTGGTTATTTATGTTGTTCTCCCCTCACTTAAGAACGCATTACAAAATTCAAATTATAAAAAAAGTAAAAACATACCCCAAAGAATGACATGGTGAGCTTTTTCCAATTTAAGTTGCTTTGATATTTTATTGAATAATAAAAATTGAATTGAGGGTAGAAATGTGAATGCATGCGTCATACTTCAGGATAGTGGGTGGAATTCCTATGGACACTCACTTACCTTAGTCTCGATATTCTCTTTTTGATAGGTGGTGCACCATGTACTTGTGTATGGAGAAGGTCTGTAAAAACGTCATGTTATCTTTCATAACACAACAAACACTAATCATTTAGGATGCTTGAGTGTCTACCATGTGCCAACAGTATACTTTGCTGAGGTTTTTTAATTATGTTTTGAAACAAGTGCCACCATCTGACTGTACTCGGATCAGACTTGAGAGTGGCTCATTGAACGCTATTTCTATGTACAGGATTGTGACTTCTTACAGAGAGCTACACATTCAGGCTGTTCCCCCACCCCTGCAAGACATGAAAGATATCAACATTGAGGGCCTGAGTCCTGGAATTTTCTGCACGGTTCAAAGTTACTTTGCAGTACTGAAAAGTGACTTTGCGCTGCTGACACAAACCCTGATTCATGGAACTGTGCAAAGTGCATGTTTGCAGTGGAAGATCAGTGCAAAGTCATGTCTTTGCACCAGTCTGTGTTGAAAAGAAAGAGTGGCCATGCTATCGACTGGGATTCGGAAATCCTGCAACAATGCCCTGGAACTGAAAGAATCTGTGTCTGTTGTTTATTTTTAAATACATTTAAAATATATATATATATATATATATATATATATATATATATATATGAATCTTGAGCAATGATTAATCTTCGAAGGTGTATGGATATGAGAAAAAGCATTTGGAATCGGCAATAGAAAGCTGCTTGATTACATGTCCACCTAGGTCAGCGTACTGGCAATGGTCGATCGAAGGTGTATTTGGTACCAGCCGCCTCGTCCTTGCTACCAGCAATGGCTACTGGTTTGGTCATGTAGTTGTAGGTTCAGCTTTGTTGAGGCTCCACACTCTGGAGGTTCCTCTTTAAGCATGTATGTACGGCATGCCAATGTACCCCTTTCTTGATAGGGCTGATCAGCGACAAGCCTACCGTACACCCCTCGAGCGCCCACGAGATTTGGGAGGTGCCCCCTGTGGAGAAACTTTCCAGGTCAGCTGGATCATAAAGAGTCCTACAATCCCGGCAGATTTCATGTTTAGCTGGAACATTCCCAGCTGACAAATCAGATTTGAAAATTGAAGAAAGTATATGCAAATGGTTTTGATTAAGCAATACACAGAGATTTATTTAAAAATATCTGTGCTCAGACTTGCAATAGTCAATGGGCCTCATTCCGAGTAGGGCGCAAAGGGATACTGGGCACCGTTAAGGACACTGGTGCCGGTAATCCCTTTGTGCCCTACTACGAGGTCCCTTTGCGGGTCCTGCTAAGGCCGCCTGGTTTGACCAGGCGGCCTTAGCGGGAGCCGCAAACAGTCCAGGGAGCAAATAACGGTACCGCAAATTGCGGTACCGTTATTTGCACCTTCCCCATTCCCATTGAGCCCTATGGGGGCTCAAATGGGAATGGGGAATGGTATTTTCAATGGGGACATACCGGTCCCGCAAAGGTCCGACTAGACCGGTCAGACCCTATTGAATGAGGGCGGACTCAGTACCATTATTGGAGGCAGCCATGGCTCTATTAGCACCATGGCTACCTCCAATCTCGGAATGAGGCCCAATATTTCAATTTAGCTTCCCCAGTTCTTAAGTCTTTTTTCTATCTTCAAAATTCCAGCTCAATCCAAACGTCTTCATGGTGGAGGGCGTATTTTGGTACCCAAAACCGTGGATCAGATTTTAAATACAAACTTTAAAGTTGAGCAAACTGGATTGTAACACAGCCAGGCAATATATTTTTCTCCACACTGTCAGGGATTACGGAAGCAGGTGGATAACACGTCCAATATAATGTAGATGTGCTTGTGAGGGGGTGTTACGGATCACTTTGATTAAAAAGTATGGAGAACGCCTAACGTTGTATTAATGTTGATGAAGAGCATATCTGCTATATTTGGAATGCGGTTTCCATAGCAACGATATGCTGGTGTGACCCAAATTAATTTTCTAGCAGCCAAACTTGGTGCGCTGTCAATTAAATGTAGCTCGGCAATGTATAGTCACAGTGGCATGAATATAACATGTGTGCGCGGTTCCTCCTCTTTTCTCGGATTGGAGAAGAAGGAGAGCGTGATTAATGAGATCCAGAAGATGTGCTATTTAGAACACAAGCGCATCAACACGGGAGCGTTTACTTGACTAATGAGGGGGGGCCAGGAAGGGAAGCCTCGCACTCATACTTGACAGTTTCGGGAGAGAACAATGGCGGGGCAGTTTGGGTCTTACGGGTTCGTTTACCATTGTCTTTATTGGTGTGATTTGAGTTTGGTATTACATCCATGTGTATGGCCATATCTGGATGATAGTTATATGTGTGTTTCGCAATGCATCAATTCAGCCGGTTTTCCAGTGCCTACTGTCATAAGTATGAACTATTGTCGTTATCTTCGAAACTGCATACCACATCCAACCTGATGTTGAATATCCTCCCGGGCAACAGTGACTGCCTTATATTGGCTCGGCAGGAAGAACTAATTATATCTGCTTACACTTGTTACTGGTCAACCGCGCCCATTGGTTTCCTGCAATTGTGGTCACACATTCTTGATTCCAGTTCTGGCATGTGCTAACCAGTCTATGGGCCTCATTAGGAGTCGTGGCTCCCGTAATGAAGGGTGCCGGTACGGGACCGGCACCGTTCATTACGGGATGCGCAATTACGAGGATCCCTCACGAGACCCGGAATAGACGTCTGGTCAAACCAGACGTCCTTTCTGGGTCCCACGAGGGGACCAAGGAGCTAATAACGGGCCCGTTATTAACAGGCCCATTATTAGCTCCAATGGTTCTGTGCATGAGGAATTACCGGGTCCTCCTAGGTCGGAATGATCCGGTAATTCCTCATTCACAGATCCCGGTATTGGAGCCCGGTATGGAGGCAGCCATGGCGCTAATAGCACCATGGCTACCTCCATACTCGTAATGAGGCCTGAATCACTGAATGGAGATTTACCGGTTCATTCTAACCTTGGAGGACCCGGTAACTCCCCATTCAGAAAACCATTCCCCATTCGAGCCCCCATAGGGCTCAATGGGAATGGGGAAGGAGCTAATAACAGGCCCGCAATTTGCGGGCCTGTTATTAGCTCCATGGTCCCTTAACGGGTCCCGCTAAGACAGGCAAGTAAAACCAGTCGGTCCTGGTGGGACCCGCTAATGGACCTCACAATAGGGCGGTAAGGGGTTAATGGCACCGGCATCCTTACCGGTGCCGTTAGCCCCCTACCGCCAGGGTCGGAATGAACCCCATAGTTATGCAGCAGTTAATAAAAAAACAAAGTTTTGTTTGGGGCAAATGATTCATGATTGACAACACACTTTGAAACACAGTTAATAAAATAAATACACAAGATAAAGTGAAGTGTGTACGGTTGCAATAGTAATACACAGTATTAGCATGTATGATCAAAAAATAATTGACCTTTTACATTTCACGATTTTTTAAAAATACTTGTGTGGGGGAATTTCCATCAAATTGTATTAAATAGATCTATGGGGTGGGATAAGGGAATAGATCAGGGTGAGGGTTATTGGGGGGGAGGGTCCCGGGGGTCTCCCCCCGCATTTTTTAACAAAAAACGAGCATAAAAATCGGTCAAATCTGAAAAGGTAAAAAAAAATTAAAAATCTGATTGCGTAGACATAAAGCGTAATACAATGATAGGCATCAATATTAATACAGTACCAAGCTGATGTCATGGATTGACTCATGCCAGGAAAAATATACAGCTTGACAACTGTAATGGCGCGTTTGAGTCAGTGATAGAGAGGGATCTCCAAGGTGGAGACTTTTCCAATACACAACTTCTTATATCTGTGTCCGACATGATCTGGCGGTAGGAAAACATATAATGGAGAAAACAGTCTTGTGTTTTTCATCCTTGTGAAAATCCAGGTGCGTATTGAAAAAACACCCGTTATGATCTGATATGATAACGCGCTTAATACAGAGAGGTTTCAAAGCACGGACGCGGGGATCGAAAGTGTCCTTTTGCGTGCAAGGCGAGCTCATTGCTCATTTTGTTACCAAAATTATGTTTTCCGCCTGCTTTGTCATTGGGCCTCATTCTGAGTTTCGAGGTATCCATGGCGCTATTTGCGCCATGGCTGCCTCCAAACCCGGGTGTGTGTCCGGTTTGGGTGAATGGGGACTTACCGGGACATTACGACCGGTGCGGACCCGGTAAATCCACATTTACCAGGGCCATTCCCCATTCCCACTTGAGCCCCAATGGCGCTCAATGGGAATGGGGAAGGCGCAAATGACGGGCCCATAAATTACGGGCCCATTATTAGTGCCCTGGTCCCTTAGCGGGACCCGCAAAGGACGTGTGGTCAGACCACACAGCCTTTGGGGGTCCCGCTAAGGGACCTCGGAATTGGGCGGTAAGAGTTTAACGGCACCGCTCTCCTTACCGGTGACCGTTAACCATTACCGCCCAACTCGGAATGAGGCCCATTGTCTTATAATTATGCGGACTTACCCGACCACCTGTGTTTACCGCATACAGTAACAGTAAATGAGTTTACAGCTATCACCGAAGGGAATAATGGCAAACTTGTAATCAGGCCCATAGGCAGAGTGGTAAAACACCCAGGGCCTGATTTACAACGCATTTTTTTAATGGGATTGTGCCATAGTTAAATGTCTTTGTAAAACAGTCCCCAAGTATTTAAACAGTCTTGTGGTTTACAACGGCCACTGCACTTGGACTCAGGCCCTATGTGTTAGTGTGTACCACAGGCGAGATACTTGTGTGTGAATCTATATACTTTGCATGAAAATGACCATTTCCTTAAACACATTACTTTTGCAGAACGGGGAGCCATATGTTTTAGTCATATTGATGGCTTAGTGTAAAATTCTTGTTTTAATGACTTCGTAACGCAGATTGTGTAGGTAACTAGAAATAATCAGGATTTTAATTCAAAGGAGAGCTATTCATTTTGGAATATATATGACATTTTAGACCAGCGAAGTGATACCAGGCATTCTCCAACAGCACGGATCAGGAGGGAGCTTCTAATAAGAATCCAGCTGTGTAGCCTGTTAATCAAAAACACGCTTCCAATTACTGCATCTCTGAGCAGAATGTGATGTGTTATCTACCTCTGGGGACCAGCTCCTTAGCTTATTTTCTAGTCAGCTGCACTATCATCCCGTGATTACCGGTAGATCTCCGAAAGTACATGGAATGCATCTGTTGCTTAGCTTCTGCTCGATACAACCAGCAGATATGGCGCCCATTCATGGAAGAGGCTAAAAACCGTGCGCAAAGATCAAAGATCATCCCGCCTTGTGTGATACAATCCAGAGATTTATTGATCGGAGCTGATGGTAACTGCACGGTCAGTCCAGATACACAAAACAGGTGCGTTGGAGAAATATGTGTCGACATCACATCTTCATCGCTGGTATTTTTAATTGCACATATGCGCACATAATCACTCACACACGGCGCTGAATATGTGCTTTATGATTGTTACGACCATGAGCAACAAGGGCACAGTGAATTAATTGTAAAACACCGATATTATAGCGTGCAGTACACCTGGCTAGTGTGACAAACCAACATCTAAAGAAGTGTCTTGGATACATATGCATGTGTGTCAGAAGCCATTCATTCTAAGCTTTAAATCATTCTTGTTGCTTTAACTGCAGCCTGTGTAAGTCTTTGGATCAGGTGGACAGCAAGTTTTTGTGTATTTATTTTAATTGGTTATTTATAATACAATACCCAAAGGTTTCTAAGCACAGACTGGGGATCGAACATGTATTGCTCGCATCGTCTTGCTTTCAAGGTGTGTTTGCCCCTGAGCTATCCTCCAGTGATCGTTACAATGAGGAGTGTATTGACTGCATGAACCTCAAGATGATGAAATGCAGAAAAAGCATCTGATGTGGTGTGGTTTCGTTTGCTTTTCATCCCATTAGTTCTTTAAGGATGCCTGGGAATTTTGTTTATATTTTTCTCATAGCGCCTAAATAGTCAATTGATTTGTGGCATGACACATTGGGCCTGATTGACAAAGCTTTTTCAGTGGGATGCACCCATAGAAACACGCTTTGTCGATCGGGCCCATAGTATATCTGGTATTAGCAAGGCTAGGCTGCATATTGTGCAAAATGCTTCTGCCGTTGTTCTGCTTTGATTGCATGATAGGTAGTATGTTCTTCCTGCCCTGTGCCATCATCACTGGCTGCTGGTAGCATCCAAGGGTCTGTTTACGGCCGTGTGCATGATGACTGCAGACTTCACCAACAGGGTCAAACGTTCCTACAGGCTAGATGTGTGCCTGGCTCTTTACGCCGGCTTTAGGTAGAGAGGGTGTGCCTTTTAAATGTAAGCTGCAACCCTATGCAACGCTACCTCCCTTGACATAATTGACAACCATCTGTAGTTAAGATTGAAACCAAACCAATGTTCCTTTCCTGAGGTAATCTTACTTTGTTCCTATTTCACGTGGTGATACAGTGAGCTATCTCCTGTTGTGTTCTTTAATCTGATAAGAGCACCAATATACCTTACCAGAGACAAACTGCTTTTATAAACACAATGCATTTGTGAATTGCTGCCTTGTATTTATGATGTGAAGGGCACACCACTTAACACTGATTACAGCTGAAATTGTTTGAAAGATGTTCATTATGCCAATTCATATTATTATATTATCATGAACCTTTGAAATATGGAATCTGCATATCTGATTTTTATGATGGTGACTAGGATAGATTTGAGGTTTTGCTTCATAACATATTTTTTGTACAAAAATAGGCTTGTGAGACAAAGGGAGTCATAAAATGCACACACATAAAATGAGATCACTTCCCCTGAACCAATCAGCCCAGAGGGAGGAGGGGACACCAGTAGCCTGGCCTATCCCATTCGAGGAGTACGTCCAGAGTACTTCCCCGCAGATTGTAAAATTCTATTCTATTCTATGATGTCTCTCTGGCTATATAAACAGGAGACAGAGAGACACAGGATATATTCAAGATTCCAGATTCAAAGACTCAAAAACCTGATCCAGAGGCAGTTGATTCCATCCAGGCAGAACCACCCATCTAGATCAAGGGATACCCAATAAGCCAGGGAGAAAAGAGGAGAGGCAGTTGATCCCATTTAGGAGAGCCCAGTGACCAGATCCTTGGCCCGCTGTCCAGAGACCTTGCTGGCTGGCCAAATTACCAAACTAAAGCTTGCCTTGTAAGTATACTACCACCCAGTATCAAAACATGCACATCCAGCTCTTTTGACCCTCATAGCCTATTAAAATCCCATAAAAACCCTTGTCATTTCCCAAATTCCCAGTATCCTTTATTTACCCTTTCCCTAGAAGAATCTGTTAGCCTATATTTGTTAGCATATTTCTTTTCTAATTCTTTCAATAATCTGTCTAAGTCCCTAGTATCAATTGCAATAAATCTATGAATTCCCCGATGAAGAGATGCATGGTGAGCTGGTTGCAATTCAAACTCAACCACCTCATGGCAAGTGCCTTTCTTTAAAAATTATAGTCCTTAAAATACAGTCTCAGTAGAACTAGTCATTGTGCTAACAAAACCGAATATGACAGTGTATTTTGCTTTTCTTTAAAATCCAACTTGTATTTCAAATAGAAAAACCTACACCATCATCCTATAAAGAGTCACCCCTTCTCCTTAGAATCCTATCTGTTCTGTGCCTTTGTTTCCCATCCCAAAACCGATTTCCGATGTTTACTTCTAAGCCCATTTTCTTAGCTGTTTGTCATTTTAAAGCCTGTGTAAAATAAGAAATTGCAATTCTGCTGTGTGTGTTTTCCTGTGCATTGTTTTCCTCCCAAAATCAATGTTGTCACCTGGGTTCATGTTGCTTTGGTGCCCTGCTCAGTTGCCTGTATGCTTCCTTGTCTCTGTAGTACAGCCACACAAACATATGGCATAGCTTTCCCACTGCAATTGTTCACTGACATGTAAGTAACCAGTAAAATCTGAGTATGCCATTTTGCTCCTTTTGAAGGTTTTCAATTTGTTTCTAGCCTCCCACCCTGGGGTGGTGGGTTGAATTTAAAAATAAATGTTTCCATCTTTATACTGACGCATTGCCACTCACAAAGAATTGTGTTAGTAGGTGTTTGGGGGAAGAGTTGCAGGGGGAGTGCATAACCTGTGTGCCATCTGTCATTTTAAAGAAAAGTAATTTTGCTTCTGCTTTCTATTAAAGGTTTATGTAGATGATGTTAGAAAGTTGAATTATCTGTGTTATAAGATTTAGCATTTGTATTGCACACTGTGCTGCCCTGATTTTGTTTTGCTCTGACTTTTCATTGAATTCTAAAAGTTACACACCAGCCTGGTTCATGGTCCATTGCGACACAGGGTATTTGTCAAGGTGGATGTGAGGTGGGTTGGGGCCTGCTCAAACCAAGAATACAGGAATCAAATAAAATAAAAGTAAAGCGTTTTTGTTTTGTGCCACCTTCAGTGTCAGTGGAAGAGGTTCCTGGCTGGAGTGTGCTGTGTCATAAAATCCGTTACACAGGCCAGGTGATAGGTCGGGGAAGGAGACCTTTTGTTCCATAAACTAGGATTTCTGTTTTTCCAGGGTTGAGAATGAGGTGGTTGGTAGTCATCGAGTAGTCAATATCCAAGAGGCATGATGAAAGATCTGGATCGGGTGATGCTTGGCGATTTGGGGATTTTGAGGATGATCTGCGTAGTTGTGGCTGGTGAGTTTGTGGTAGCGGATGAGCATGGGCAGTGGGCTGAGATAGATATGGAAGGGGAGAGGGGAAAGTAATGCTCCGTGCGGAACCTCTTTGGGCACTAGGTGGGATGTAGTGATGAAAGGCAGGAGGAACATGATTTGTAACGATTTGAGATGAAAGAGGAGATCCATGTGAGAGCAGTGTCCTTGATTCCTGAAGAGTGCAGCCTATCTAGGAGTATGGTGTGGTCGATAGGAGTAAAGGGGTCAGAGAGGTCAAGAGGAATGAGCACAGTGCATCCTTTTGCATCCACTGTTCTTGTTAGATCATCCCAAATGGACTCTGGGAAGGACTCAGTTCCGCAGAAGGGTCTGAAGCTGAATTGGGCAGGGCCAAGAAGGTTGTTGGCTTCAGTGAAGTGGGAGAGTTTCTTGTATGGTGCATGTTTTATGAGTTTGTCCATGAAAGAGGTGTTGGAAATGGGATGGTAGGTCTGGGGGATGCGAGGGTCTAAAATCAGTTTTTTGAGTAGGGGTTTGATGCAGGAGGTTTTGAAGGCCTCCAGGAAGATTCTCGATTTGAGGGATTGGGTAAGGATTGAGCGTGCAATATTGCCTGCAGAGGTTGAAGTTAGGATGTTTTTGAGGTTTGCTGGCAGGCAAGGGTCTTAATGGGATCCTGATCGGCGGCATTGTGCTAAGAGCGAGAGGAACTCCTGGTGTGAGGTCGAGGCTAAGATTTGCATGTGGAGGGAGTTGGGACAGGGGACAGGAAATGACCGGTGAGTGGGTAAGGGCATCATTGCCATTTTAGAGATGAGGAACTATGTCTATCGATAGCAATGTTCTGAAAATGTTCAGATAGAGAATCATATAGTGATTGGGACTTGAGAGGAGGAGGGGTTGAGCATCCTAGCAGCTTGAATTCAGGGATGATTCTGTGCCATTTCTTGTTTGGGATGCGAGATTTCAAAATTATGTTCTAATAGAATGCGTTTTTGGCTTTCATAATTTCCGACCTTGTTAGTCTTGCCAGAGGGTTTTTGTTTAGGGTGGTCGGGTTGATTCTCCATGTTTGTTCCAGGTAGTGTTTGAGAGTTTTGAGGTGTGTGGTGTACCATTTGGAGGTGGGGCCTGATCTCTGAAAGGTTTGTTTTGTTGGAGTGACGGGCGTGAGGGTCTTGGACAGCCAGTGGTCGAAGCATTTGATGGGGCTAGGGCCTTACTGGGTGTGATTTGATGAGTGAATTGGCTAGGTCAGGGGTGGTAACAATGTTGTTGAAGAGAGTGGTGAGGGGGCAGAGTTTGGTGGAGGCCCGGTGTAGACTTGGGAGGGGACAGGGGGTGAAGATGGTAAGTAGAAGAAGATTGCTGAGTGATCTGTTCTTGTAAGGGGGTGTGGAGGCAGAGTGCACATGATGATCGTGGTGCTGAGAACTGCAGTGAGGGTGTGGCCTGCAGTGTGGGTGGACAGAGAAATGGGTTGTGCCATGTTGAAAGATGTGAGAGAGCCAGTCATGTGGTTTGAAGGGGAATCATACCAGATGTTGATATATCCTAGTATGGTGGGTACTGGATGTAGGTTGAACGTGGTTGAAAGAGCATCGCTGAGAGTGTCTGTGAAATGTTTATGGTAGCCGAGAGGTCTATACATGAGTAGAAAGTTGAGAGAGGTAGTGGGTGAGAGTTAGAATTCTACAAGTAGGGATTCATAATCTGTGGTGCTGGCCAAGGTGTCCTTAAGAAGCACTGGAATTTGGTGTTTGTGAAGGATGGCTAGTCCCCCACATCTTCTGCATCTTTCTGTATGAAATGATAATCATCTTGTCCTCTCTCCCCTCTCTCTCCTCTTCCTCTCCCTCTACCTCTGCCTCTCCCAGGCCCTCTTCGGTCGTCTCTCCTGCTCCTTCTTCCGCCTTCCCTGTGTTCACTCCTGATGATGTTTCTTGACAAGTCCTATCTATGAAGGTCTTGTACAAGCAGGTTCTCCCCTGCTTTTCCAGAACCATCAAGGACCACATTGACAACCCCACTCCAGCCTTGGCCACTTTCTGCAATCACTATTTTGCCATTGGAGCCTGCCCCTCCCCTCGAAAGCACCACCTTGTGCACCCACTCCTTAAGAAGCAGTCTGGCAATTCTTCCTCTCAGGCAAACTACCGCCCAATCTCTAGTACTCCTTTCCTGGGTAAAATCCTGGAAAAGCTGGCCATCTCCCAATTTACTCTCCATGCTGAATCTGTTGGTTGTCTCCATGACCACCACCAGTATGGCTTTAGAGCAGCCAGAAGCACAGATGCTCTTCTGAACACCCATGTAGATTCACTCTCTAATATCAACTCTAACCTTCCTTCTATCCTCATTCTCCTTGATCTATCCTCTGCTTTCGATACGGACAATCATGACATCCTGATCAATTGTCTCTGTGCCAACATGGGCATAAAGGGTCAGGCCCTAGTCCGGTTGACTTCTTTTCTCTCTGATCAACCCTCCAGGTCCAACTTGAGTCCTTTCTCTTCTTCACCTCTCACTCTACATGTGTTGTTCCCCAGGGTTCTTACCTCTCACCCTGACTTTTCAACCATTAAGTGGCACATCTAGCCCACCTCATCTCTACCTTCTCTTCTAACTTTCAGTGTCATGCGGATGACACTCAGCTCTCCTTCAAGCTCCCCTCAGCTTCCTCTGCTCTCTCGCTCATTAGGGACTGATTCTGCAAACCTACAGTCCTCTGCCTCCCTGCGCTTGTTTGAGCCACATCCCTGGCAGCACCTAATGTGCTTTCTGCCACTGGACTCCCCCCTCGTCCCCTGGCACTTCTCCGCTTCCTCCCCCCTTGCACTTGCATGATCTGAATGACACAAGGCCTTGTAAGATCATTGTTTTTGTCCCACCTTTGTCTTCCTTTCCTTGCCGCGCCTAGAAAGACTTGTGTACAGATTTGTTATAAATGACTTATCATATCATATCAATTGCTCAAATCGCACAGTATATGCATGAGCTGCACCACATATAACGCCTAAATCCCCTCAACTCAGTAGACTATAGCAGAAATTGTCAAATTTAAATATTGGCTTGCCCAATGCCCTCTTGAAACATACATACAACTTTAATGATTGCATTGTTAAGTCACAGAACTATTTATCTTCATAGCCTAAATCAATGCAGAACATTGTTAAGTTAGAAAACTATTTATTTATTTAGTCTAAATCAATTCAGAACCTTCTGAGACAAGTGCTCCTCAATGGAACTGAAAGGTCCCCTGGTTACAATCCAAATATTCAGTAACTAATATTTATTATCCAATATTCAATATATATATACTGAACCCATCACCACCGGTGCGGGTAGGAGGTGAAAGAAAAGAGAATCTAGTCAATAGGATGACCAATAACAGAGAGGAAAATCAATTGGGACGAGTGTGAGGGGATATGGTTGTTAAAGTAGAGATGCGTGTTTCTACAATGTGTTACATTAGTGATAAGCATGAATGTGGGAGGGTGCAGCTGGGATTAGAGAAGAGTATTATTGTGATGACAATATCTAGATCCAACAAAACAAGGCCAATAGATGTAGTTAGATGGTCAGTGGTTGCTTGATGGACTTATCAGGTGCTCAAATGGGACCTCCGGGCAGGGTAATGCCGGTGTCAAGTTAAAGCCCTTCTGACCTGCACTGGCATTGTCTAGCCTGATAAAGCCCCCGTCTGTTTAGGTTAATTACTTAAATAAATTACCATGTTGATGGATGATTTTCTGGAGACATCTAATAGCCCGCTGTGTGTTTTCAATGTCTAGCTCCTTGTGCATCCACTTCTGGTGAAATCATGAACAGCTTAACCATTTCAGCATCGGATTGCAGTAAACATGATGTGCAAACTAGTTTTGCAATTGCTACACATCGTTCACTCATGACATTGAACCACATATTTTGAAGCAATGTGTACTCAATTTGGAAGAAAGCACAAGCTGATCATTTAAACCATCTCACATCTGCTTAGCGTCAATCATGTCCTGCCTGGTTAAAAAACATAGAGGCAATTGCTACAGATCTGCTGACTTCATTTATTTAACAACATTTTGATTCCTGCTCACGCAAGATTCTGCTTGCTTCACAGTACTTACATGGTTTTTAATTCCCTGGTATGTTTTTAATTCACTGGTAGATGACACAAGACAAGAACTAGATCGTGGGGTTGAGCTGCTCTGATTGTCCCCAATGTATCTACCTATTTCTGTCACACCTGCAAATATTATTAGTTCTTAACTTGATGTGGCTTCAATGAACTCATGACTAAGCACTCTCTCACACAGGGCCTTTAAATTCTAATCCACCAGCTGTAAAATGTGGAGCTCCTTATAGTTTTCTATTATCCCCAATCTTACTCAACATTCCCATTTTCTGGTCCTCATCTAGCATTTCAACTGCACCTTAGAAAACGGAGCCCTGGAAACAGAGTTGTTCAAGTTAATACGCAGTATTCCTAACATGTCCAACTTTCTAGCTATTCCTCATTGGACTGAGTACAATCATCTGAAGATGAACTCATGGAAAATCGAAATTCTTTCAAAGGGTGCCCTACAAAGTTGTATTCGTTCCATTATCATTATGGCCATCTCAGGTATGCCCATCAGAGGAATTAAACACATCCTATCAACCTGCACTGAAAGTATAGACTTTTGGACTAACAGTTTTTATAATCTAAAACTGTTATTGCTGTAACGATCTTACCTGTGGAAGTGAACACTGTGATGGCATTAGTTATGTAACTTTGTTAACAGTGCCTTCTTTGGTCAGTCAAGATGTCTTCTGAGCAGACCTCGGAGGCCTGGGAACTCAATAGCTCCTACCTCACTGGCCTCTGTATGGAAATTAGCCATGATCTCTTGTTTAGGGCAGAATTGTTGTTCAGCCCTCTTATCTATGATGCACCAAGCCTGTTAAGGTTCAGATCCAGCCTTCATCAGAAGAAAGGTCACTAACTGTATCTCAAAAATATATTTATTATCTTTGAAAGCCGTTCTACTCAGAAAACATTCTTTCAAGTGCACTCACCTGGGAAGATGATTATTTCCTATGTTGTCGCCGGATATGTCACATTCTCTCCTCACCCCCTTTTAATCTCTAGTCTGTTCAGAATCATTGGACATTCTTGAAACCTAGGGAACCCTTCCTTCTTGCTCATTCACTCGATCAAAGTAACCTTTTCCTAGTGCACAGATGCCCCATCTGTCTGACAGCGGCGCTCTAGAAATCTTTGCATAACATAATAAAACATAAGTAACAATTTGTTCAAAATATGAGACTTTGAGGTTGACATTATATTCTACTTTACACCAACGACAACATTTTGAAATAGGCTTCGTAGATCAAAATCTCATTAAACCTGCAGCTTTATGACACATGCAGTGTCGATAACTTGATTAGCCCTTTAATCGAATGCTGGGAAACCTTAATATTAGCAGAAGAGAGAGAGCACGCTTGTTAGTAGGTCAAGCAGTGGGAACGTGCATTGAGCTAGAGCCCTTAAATGACTGTAGCATGACTGTGAAAGAGTTTACCCGAAGCGGAATTACTAACAGGTGTCATGGTGGGAGAGTACAATAAGTGGTTCAGAACGTTCGGCAGCCAGCCAGCACTTTGGCAGTAATCTTACCCTGCCTCCTCCTAGAGAATTATGGAGTACAACTGACAGTTCGAGCCAGAATAGTAAATTGCAACTTCTTGCCAAACACTGGAATACACACACCCACAATTACAATCTTTCAGAAAATTGCTTTTCTAAGAGGAAGCCCATCATTTATTTTAAACAATGCAAATGGCCGTGTCGGAGACCAGCTTGTAGCATATTGCACGCACACTGCTTCTTTAGTATTCTGCAGCATTTGTATAATAGAACCAGACAAAGCGTATAAATAAATAAGTAATAGGAGGAGCATTTCTGGCAGCTGCTGGAGCAAACAAGCTAGGCTCTCACAAAAAGTGCAATTCAGTCAGAGTGTGCAATATGTCAGAACTATAATGTTTTGTTTTTGTTTTGTTTAAATTAGCTTAAAGCTCCAGATGGTCTGACATGTTATGGGCACATTGTGTGTGTGTGTGTGTTTGAAGGAACAGACTACCTGAGCACTTCACACACAACTAGTTTGATGAGAAAACAACAGAACATTGCTTTGTCATGTGTGCCTTTCCAATTTGTAATGGCATTTATAGTTCTACACATCGGCCCTGTTTCTAAGTTTGCCGCCCCAGAAAAAAGTGCTGGTAATAATGGTTACCGGCACCTTTTCCGGACCAGGAAATTACAAGTCAGCTGGTAGTGGCAGTGAACTACTGGCAGGTCTAACCTGCCGGTAGTTCAAGGCCCTACCAGCAGATTTTTTTGGAGTGGTTGAGGGTTCCATTGGTTCCTAGATGGTTGAGTTTAATTTTGTATATGTGGTTCTCTAGTAGTATTGCTGGGTAGGGTAGATTCGATATAGGTCTATATTTGGTTGGGTCTTCCACACTTCCTGTTTTGTTTTTTAGGAGGGCATTGATGTATTCTGATTTGAAGGTTTTAGGTACGTTTCTTGTGTTTACGGATAAGTTCAACAGTAGCCGGAAGTATAATGCCGGAGTCATGTGGTGGAGGATTTCTTTGAAGATGCTTGGTGGTCATGGATCACTGGAAATAGGGCGAGATTGGTGTCTTTCATTAGTTTGTTGAGGTTTCTTCATCCATGGCTTTGAATCAGTCGAGTGTTGCGGTGGTTGGTGGCGCAATCGTTTCCAATGGTTCCGGAGTTGTGTTTATTGTGGTGCAGTTTGCATCAATGGTCTGTTAAATTGTTTCTATTTTTGTTCTTATGTGGCTTGTGATGTTGTCACATAGAAATTGTAATGGCATGACACATTTGTTCCATGATGTTGGGTTATAGTTATTTTCATGGGTGTGTTGCTGATTGGATTCTTGTTTGTTTTGCTTCAAGGACTGCTGATTTGTACATTCTCGGTTGACATTGGTATTTGCTTTGGTCTGATTGGTTGTAATGGTTTCTCCAATGTTTCTCCAATCTTTTTCCAGTTAGCAGTTTGTTTTTCTGATTTTTTTCTGAACTCTCTCAGTTCTTGTGTGACCCACATTGCTGCCATTTTTTGTTGCAGTGGCTTTGAAGAGCTTTGCCGATGCTAACTGGTCTTGTGCATCTGTGATCCATGTGTCAAGATGTTCTTACACTGAGTCTGCAGTGATTCCATTTGTTCTGTTATGGATATCATGTCAAGACTCTTCCAGTTTCTTTTGTTATTAGCATGTAGGATTGCATTTCCGGGAAGTATGTGGTTTGGGATTTTGACTTTATATAGGATCAAGTGGTGATCACTCCATATGATTGGTACCGTTGGGGCATTGGTTGAAATTCCATCCCTGCAGAAAATTGCATCCAAGGTGTGTCCAACACAGTGGGTGGGTCCGTTTACTATTTGTTTGAAGTGGAGTGTTTCCAGTAGGACACTGATGGAGTTTGTTGTGGTTTCATTTTTTATTTTGAACCAGATGTTGAAATCCTCCAGAACAATTCTGTTATCATGATACATGGAGAGGTTTGCGATTGCGTCAGAGTGTTTTGTTGCAAAATTAGGGTTTTAGGATTGTGGTCTGTAGATCAGGACAAACAGTAGGTTGGATTGATAGTCAAGCTTGATGTTGATTAGGAGTGATTTGCAGTCTTCTATGTCAGTAAGGAGGATTGGTAGCCGAAATGTGGTCTTTGAGTGCCATTGTGATTCCACCTACTCTTTGGTTTTCTCCTATGGAATGTATTAGTGTTAGGTTGTCTGGTATGGCTTTGTGGGTGATTGTTTTGCAACTGTCCAATAGCCATGTTTCTGTGAAAAAGAGTGTTTTTTTAATGTATTAAGGGCACATGGTGAGCCTTGATCCTCTAGCTTCACAATGATATATATACAGTACAAATGATCAAGGCTTTTATGTCACACACTAATAACTTCAATATATTTCTGGTATTTAGCTTTTCAATTTATTCCACAAAATATATTTTAATGCATGCAGCAGAACATCTTTTCTTTAAAAAACACTTCATATATACACACATTTTATGACCCATCTTTAGGACTTATAGAAATATTTACAATGAACAATAACATCTCATTTCCTTCTGAGACACAACAAACAAAACTTGGGTTGTGCAGATTTGGTGTCTATGAGTAACAGAGTTCTCCCCTCTCAGTGTGATTTGTATAAAATCCATGACTGAGTCTAGGATATCTTTGGATTCTTGTTTTGCTGGGTGTGCCCTTTGTTTGCAGTGTCAATTGTTGCTACAGTTATAGTCGGCATGGTTTGTTTCAGCCATCTCATGAACCACAACTGTGGTTCTCCAGATATGTGGACTTCTTCGAGACCAGCTCAATTTCTAATACACAAATGTATATTTTGTGCCATTGGTAGTTGCCCGGCCTCAAGAGGGGGTACTGATAGCCCTCCTGTATGGATGCAGTCTGACAGTATCCCGACCTAAGGATCATTGCCTACACAATGCAGTAAAATCCTTCTTGGAGCTGATTTCTTCTTCTCTGGTCAATAGTTGAAACCGGTGTGCCTATCCCATGGGTCCCGTAATTAACCTCTGTGTTGTATCGAGGTCTGCCAGTGAAGGATGTGCTCATTTGTGTATTGGAAATTGAGCACATGCCGATGAAGGCCACATATCTGTAGAACCACAATTTTGGTTCATGAGACGGCCGAAACACAAGGTGTCAACTATAACTTTAGCACCAATTGAAACTGCAACAAAGGGCAGGTGCTGCAAAAACAAGAATCCAAAGATATTCTGGACTCAGTCAGGGTATTTTTTTACAAATCACACTGAGAAGGTAGATCTATGTCACTCATAGATCCCAAATCTGCACAAACATTTTTTATGTTTCTGAGAATGAAATGAGATGTTATTGTTCATTGTAAATATTTGTACAAAGGCCTAACGATGGGTAATAGAATGTGTGTACCTGTGAACTGTTGTTTAAAGGAAAGATGTTCTGCTGCATGAATTAAAATATATTTTGGGGAATAAACTGAAAAGCTAAATACGAGAAATATATTGAAGTTATTGGTGAGTGACATAAAAGCCCTGATCATTTGTACTTTATACATCTCTGTGAAAAGGAGTGTATCGGTGCCACCCTCGCTTAGGAGGTCATACATGTTTTGTGCTTGGCTGTGGATATTACCTTGAGTAGGCGGCAGTGTAGAGTATGTGCTTTTCCTGGTTTATTGTTGCCTATCTTTTCCTGCGTCTTGGTCGGGGTGGTGTTTGTTGTGTTTTCTTTTCCCGAGGTGCTCTGTTGGATGAGTTTATTGTTTGCTGATAATAAGGTTGGGGCTTCTGTTAACGTTGTTGAGGAGTTCAATTAAATTGAGAGATGGGTTGCTTTGTTCTTTTTCATAGTAGTGGGTTCTAAATTTGGTATTTTTTCCAGTCTTTGGTTATGTAAGGGGTGTGGATGGTTATGAATTGTAGCTTGGCTCTGATTCTTGTTTGGCCTTTCTGAAAATGTCTTTGAGTTGCTGGGATCTGTGTGTTGTGGTGAGCAGTTTGGCAGTCTGTACAACCCAGGTGTGCTCGCATCATTTCTTGTAGGTTTTTTTTTTCTTTCTCCATTGAGATAGTGTTGTAGGTAGAGAGATAGTTGGAAATCTACACTGTTTGTTTTTGCATTGGTCCGTATCCATAGTCCATTTAGTGGTGGACGGAAGTGATTTGGAGGTATTGCAAATTCTGATAGGTTGTTTCCTTTCCACTCGGGTTCGGGTTCTTTCCTATTTCTGTTGTCCATTCTTATTTCTTTGTCCTTCATATATCGTGGCATGTTTGTGGTCTGTTTGTCTTGGTATTTCATTTAGTGGTATATTCCAGGGGCAGGTGACATCCGATTTATATTGCGCCTATACACAGGAAAGTGTTCCAAAGTGCTCAAGGAGTTTGGGAACACAGGGAAAACACACCAGTCTCCCAGAGCCCTTGAATTTGTGAGACGATAATGGTCTGCACAGGCAGATGAAGAGAATATGATACATTTAACAGTTTAGATACACCAAATAGGCCTGACAGCGATTCTGCATTTTTTTCAAGTGCAAATTAAGGGTGTGAAGACAAGGGAGGACAGACAGAACGATCTTCAGGCAGGGCTCTAGACAGATCGTGTAAGTGTGGCAGGGCAAGGGAGGGGTAGGGGACTAAGTGCATCCAGTCGGTAGAGACTGGTGAATTGTGAAGAGAGAAGCTCTCAAAGATTTATTACACGTGCAGTGAGGGGTGGTGGTGCAGGGCCCTGAGGCAAGTGCAGAAGGACTGGTAAGGGTGCCTGGGACCTGTGAGACTCTGAGGTACGCCAGGCGTCCAGTCAGTAAGCTGTATGGAAAGGGGGGAGAGAAGGTAGAGCAGAGAGCTATGGAGTGGACATGAGGGATGGAACTATTCATTTGCTTTGTCCTGCATTAAATGTTGGCAATAACACAATTACTACATGTTCCTAACCTCCTCTCACCTTATGAAAAATCTGTCTTAGTGTTTTGACTTAGGGTTCACAAAGTTAACTTGCAACCAAGGTATTTGTTGTGTTGTCATATGCACCTATCTAGGTATCTCTGACAAAATTACAACTGCTGTACAGGGGTACCAGGATGGGTAGTGGATACACCTTCTACTTGGCTGTACAGTAGTACAAACCAACAGTTATCCCAATCATAAAGGTAAAACAGACACAGTCCAGAGATATACCTCCTTCACCTTTTCTGGTAAGTTGGGCCGAGGATAGGCTATACTTTAAAGAGGGGTGTGAATGTGTTAGTAGCAACCCAAACAGCAAAAGTGCAACAGTCCAATCAAGGTTCTATAAAACAATGTATACACTTTAATTAAACATGTCAATATGCAATATATCTGACTATACAAATCGAAGCAAACACTGATCCCTGTGGAAAGTACAGAGACCATGCATAATGTGGCTGGACATTTTAGGCGGGCTGCATGGCAGATTTGAAAGTTGGTGGTGAGTGGGGCCATTAAACCCATTGCTCTGTTGACCTCCTCACCACCTTCCCCTGAACCCAGGAGGATGAAACGCTATTTCAAATTCCTTTCGCCTATTTGTGCATGTTTCACCCCAGTTCAAAGGCTATTCAGTGCCAAAAAGATGGTAATCGTTGGAGAAGCAGGCCATCTAAATGTTGAGACCAGCACTGGTCGTCAAACATTTTCGTGCCAAAACCCCATTAAAGATAAACAAAATCCAGGTGGACCCCCTACCTCTTTCTCACCCTATCTTATTTTCTTTCTCTTTCATTCCATTTTGTTCTCTCTATTCTCTCCCTCCCAATCTGTTTGTCCTTGCTCCTGCATTTGATCTGCTCTATTTACAACTCCTGTTTTGTGCTTTGTCTCTCTTACTCGCTTTCTGTTGAAGTTGCCCCCATGCCATCCAAGAGTAGGTCATCCAGTCCTTACCAAAAATCTCCCCTTTGGCCACTACTCAGTCTGTCATTTTCTACTGTGGGACACTTTTTCCTTGGTGGTCAAGCCGATTGCATGCCCCAGGCTGACCCTGGCTCACAGCACTTTTCAGGTGTCCACCTGACCAGTCTGGTGCATCTAAACATCCTATCACTCCCTGTTGCTGGCTTCTTCGGGAACTCACTAGCGTCATCCATCATTTACATTGATTGTCACCTCCATGCTGCCCCCCCCTCACCACCCCCACCCCTGCAAACGCTTGCAGACTCACATCTCTTGTTTAGCGTGTGCTTTTAGGCAGTCTGTTCCATATTGTGTGTGTTCCTCAGCAATCACATATGGCCGGATAACAGCATATATCCACAATGGGGCTCAGTAACAATGTGGCACATACCCGTGTTTCCTAAATTGTATGGCTACACAAATACACGTATAGAGAGAAAGGCGGGAAATGGAGAGTTCGACACACAACTGATGTTGAAGTCTAAATGTGTACTCTTTCTTTAATACTATGACTCAGATGGGCTCATATAACACCCCGCAGTGAGAATAACAAGGTTAGACATGCTTTGAGGTGTTGCTATATCAACACAACTGCTAAGTGCGCCAGTGGCTCCGGTGAAGAGGGAAAGAGATAGCGCTGAAGAGAAAGCCGGTCTTTCGCACTGCTCCTCTCTCCCTCGAGGGCTGGTTACTGATATAGCTATGAATTTCAGACAACCCACACCCCTTTCGCTTTATTGCTCTAAAGCAACCTGTGAACGCGGATCTCTCCTACTGTACCAAAGACACGCCCATCTGCAATGCATACAGCAGACATCTCCTTTGCGACGGCCCTGGAACACTACAGAGATTTGCAATGTACTTTTTAAATGTACTTTGTCACAGACTTGAAAATATGCAATTAACGGTGATTTATAATAGATTGTAACAATTAAATTGCTGCAACACAAGCTTCAAAAGGGTGAAATGCATATGACCAAGGGATGCACGTTTTGAACCATGTCCCCTGTTATTCTTTGTAGGCTCAATCGTCGTTGAGTTAAGCGATCTCTACTGAGATCTGTGGTCGATCTGTGTGGGTCACAGGATGGAATCCTGGAAAGATCGGCAAAGCCTTTCGCCCCAGCAAGACTGAACACTTCAATACCAATACTTACATTAAACGAAATTGCTCTTATAGTGATGCAACATGACAAAACGCTTTTACAAAAGAAGATGTATAAAACATTATTGTTCTGTACACATTTTTTTTTTGCACTATTGATATGATATGATAGGTTATTTATAACGCTCTTAATACCTAGAGGTTTCTAAGCGCGTACCTGGGATCAAATCTCTGTTGCTCCGTTTCGTCTTTTATCCAAGGCGGTCACGTTGCCCCTGAGCTATTTTCCCGGGAAATTGAGTTGGCACCCTTTTCTAAAAATGATGAGCTGACACTTTTTTTGGGGTCGGCTACCTGAAGGAAGCAATGCATTTCTTTGTCGTGGGCTGACACGTATACGTGTCATCTGTTTTCCCCACTGCGTGTAAATATTCATGCCATCTGATCTAGACGCTCCAGCCCCCCAAAAAACTGATACCACATTGTTACATACAAAATAAAACGCTATGGAAGATGATGCCATAATTTTCTGTGGATACAATTGTGGCTATCGTTGGTTGAATGCAGTTGGGTGTTCAGCATGATTTTTGTTTCTATTTATTCCTGATTCTAAATACTAACCTTAATGGCTTCGGCTTCGATCACTGTTTCCATGTACTAAAGGAAAAGATATTATTCATGTGACTTCAATATGAACCCTTGGGTTTGTGTCATAATCTGTTGAGAACAATGTTCGGTTAGAAGGTGCATTATTGCAATTGGCATGACGTCCTGGCACTGAAAACACTACACATACTAACCAACTCATACAGCTTCAGTCTTCAGCCAAATGTTAAACTACTAGGGAAACAGATACACCCGAGAGGTGTTAGTCAGTCTTCCCATGTTGGGAGAAGGAAAAGAAGGACTCATCTTTTCCAAGAGCCCCGGTGTTGCGATGCTTAGCAACTGGAGATGCAAATCAGCAGGTCTCCTGCATTTCTACTGTGTCAGAGCATATCCAACCATTGTTGATCTCGTTTGAATGCATTCAAACCAACAGGACCTTTGGTGTAGCCTTTGGCACTTCTTCAAACTTCTTTGAATCTCGGTTGCTGCTCTTTCAACCAGTTTTCAGCCACACACATTGCATTGGCTTGAACAAAAAGCTCACTGCTGAAGAATTCTTTGAACCACCACATTTCAAACAGTGCCTCAAACCGCCAGCATCTTCGAGCCGGCCCAAGCTTGAACACTGAATGCTCTCTTCAAACACCTCATCAAACTGTAATGAGCTCCAGTTCAAACCTGACTCATCATCCACTCCCTGTCTAGATAACCACAAAAAAAGATTATATGATTAGTTAGAGAACACACTTTATGAAAAAAAAAACTTTTTACCCTCATAAGTGTATCATAGAACATTTGCGCTTAGTACACTATTGTGGTCTTCACATATAATATTCATTGTGTCATTGGGAAAAAAATCCAAGATGGATTGAAAAAACCCATACGCTATCACATCCCAGCAAGCTCATTATAAACATAAACTGAAGGACCATGGACCCCAGTCAGAACTCCACCTCATTCCATTTAGCATCTTCTGTACGTCTGGCTCACCAGCTACAAGTGCACTCTCAGCTGCTACCCCATCATCAAGCAGTACTACTCAACTTCTTCCACTGCTAGGAACTCGCAATCTATCACAGTAACACGTTATGTGCTGCATATTTCACAATTAGGTAATTGCAGAAAATTTCATTTTCTGCCACAGAAGACTGCAGACCGTAGGAAGTGCTTCATGGCGAGGTGCAGACAAAGTGTAGAACAAGTCCAAGCAAATACACCTTTAAACTCACATCAATCTCTTTCCCTTCACAAGACAAACATTCTATCTAGATCAGTGCACCAAATCAATATATTTGTAGTGGACAACAAGAAAGGAATTCATCCACATACTATTGAATCTCCAAATAGAAATCTATAAGAAGGTGAATAACAGATTAAGATACAGCAGGATCTGAATCACAGGACAAATGCACTCTAAGAATTTCCACTGCAAATAAAACCTGTAAATGTTAACTGAAATGTACTTTTTTAACTGACACTTACTTCCACATCAACCGCAGACTCAGTATATGCATACCGTGAGTTCTGCAATGAGAATGCAAAACTCAATAAAATGGTGCCTAAAATGCTTTCCGAAATCAATGGCACAAAAAGAGGACAGTAGTAAGCAAAGTACTAAAATGGCTGACACATTGTCACTGCAACATATCACAGGCAAGTACACAATTACAACACTAAAACCAATCAATTGCAAACCTTTTTTTAGAGTGATGGTTATGAGCACACACTCCTGTAACTGCGGAGAGACGTAAATATTTTACAAACTAAAAAAAAACACATTGTCACAATTCAAAGTTCAAATGACACAAGGGTATGGGTGAGGGCATGAAATCAGAAATACACGTAGAATCGTGTGGTCTAACATCCACAGAATAATATGATTATTGCACAGAAGTTTATCAGTGAATACCTGCGGCTATGTACAGCGGCGACTGATGTACTACGTTATCGTTGCCACGTATGCCTGGCGTCATGCTGTATACCCAAAGGTATTAAATCACCCAATGAAACTGTTTGTGTCTGTTTCTCATAGCCACCGCTATCTGGAAAAATGGGGGAAAAGAAATGCCTTCCTGATCTCCCAATCCTTCACCAAATGCCCACAACATCTATGCCATCTCCCTCCACTGCCCTGAGGACCTCGTTACCTCCCCTGCCCTAGTCCATTCCTCCTTTAATGCTCATTTCTGTGACCCAGTTTCAATAAAAATGTCGGCTATCTGTGGTTATACCCAAGGCTGTAGTCGGCATGTTGTTCTACACCCATGCGTATGACAACCCCCAGTAACCTTGTTTGTTTCTGTTTGTCATAGCTGCGGCTATTTGGAAAAACTGTACAAATAATGGTTTTCTGCTCTCCAAAACCCTCACCAAGTACTCCCAACATCTCTACCAGCTCCCCCATGATGTCCCTTCACCTCCCCTTCCCTATTTAAATTCCCCCTATAACATTTATAGTACACCTTCAGTCGAGATGTTGTGTTGCCGCCACAATTCTTACCAATAACCGAGGCTACAGAAAAGCTTTGTGTTGCAAACTCAGTCCCTAGACCCCCTCCAAGTGCCAAATTTCTCTTGGTGTCCTATTCCCCCCCCACCTCTAGCCTGATGGCATGTGCATGCTTTTTGACCAACACATGGCTTTTTTATAGCTGAGGCTATCTCTCACAACAAGAAAAAATAATGGCAGCTGTTTAATTTATAAACACTCAATTTCTTGCTAATTTACCCGAGGAATAGCTAACTATTTTGGAGAAGGGGGCACCCCTTTCTCCATCAAATAATAAAAAAATAAAAAAAACGATTGGACAGATTAACCCAATGAAAAGGACTCAAGTCACAGCTTTGTGCCCCAGTTGTTTCACACCTGTCCATATCCGTCAAGCTGTTTGGTCTGTGCGTCTGGCTAATATTGACCTTTATAGACTATGGGAAAATGAATGGGGACTAGACTGTAACTTTGTTTTTTCCGTTTTCTTAATAACTTTCTTATTTTTTAATGAATCATACCCAAAATGTGCAGTCTTGGAGCTGGGGGAAAAGGAGGGTGTGCGGGGGAGGCATACCTAGTTGTCGTCACAATTCCGACCAAATCTGTTGTATGCGTAAAATGTTATTAGCAATTTATATTTTCAGGTTTCCTTTGGGAATCCAACTCACCTGAAAATAACCTCACCTAACTTGGCTAGCACAAAACACATTTGAGTTTGCTAAATGTACAAAATATAAGGTGTGTGAGTATGCCCCATCAATGTCTTCTTTTCAACATCCTATAACAGGTACCTCCTTTGCAATTCATAGCAACATACATTGCAATAGTGAATGTGTTGTTTATGTTCCTAGCTGCCCCTGTTCAAAATGGTATCTTGGGAGTACTACACATAAGTTGAAACTCAGGATTATAAAACATGTCCAGGTAATTAAGAATACGGATTTTTCATATCCCATTGCAAAACATTTTAATGAGTTTCATAATGGACGGTTGAATGGGTTTCCGGTTTTTTGAAGTGGCAAAGAAGCATCCCTGTGAAGGGGACATCACTTTAACCTCAAACAGCTCAAGACCAAACTGATTATTTATTTTCAAACTAAATTCCCATCAGGAAACACTGTGGATGAGGAATTCTACACTTTCATTGGTGTCTAAGACAGCTTGGAAATTCTTTAATTTCATTTGTTTGCTTTTTTCTGCTGTTTATGTTTTGGAAAGTCAACACTGCTGTGTAATATACTATACTACACTAGGTATAAAAGCACTGTAGCATAGTAGTGATTAGTCTGTGTTCCCCCAGAGAGATTGATCTTGTTTTTATGTCAAGGTGTTGGTGTCTGCACAATTGTCCTTTTCTTTCAATGTTTTGTATTATTGTTATGTATTTACTCTTTATCCTCCTGGTAAGTGCAGGTTGCAGGTATTTGACTTAGGGATTTACTCTACAGGGTACTTTAAGGTTTAACAGTCTCTCATGTATGCGCTTAGCACCAGGCACTTCAAAGCTGCATAGGACACACATACAGAACTACTTTTTGCTGTTTGTTGTATGTTGTCATCATAACTATATATCTGGTTTGCACACTTTATGCATTTTGCACTTGGACGATGCACTATGCACCTCATATTATATTTGCCCAGTGTTTACATGTAGACTGTACTATTTCTCACTGCTATGATGCACTATGCACTTTATATTTCCTTTTACGTTGCACAGGTAAAACATCCAGAGCTATTGTTTGCTGATTGTTGTATGTTGTTATCATATTTATGTATCCGGTTAGCACATGCATCTAGTACTTTATGTATGTTGCACATCTAGGATGCACTATGCACTTTATATTTGTTGAAGTGTTTACACCTAGACTGTATTTTTGCTATTTATTGCTAAAATGCACTATGCATTTTATATGTGCTTCCTGTTTAAATCTTATCATTTATTCATGGTACGTTATGTATTCATGCATTATGTGTTTTATGGCCTTAGCATGTCAATTTTTGCGCCACAGCAATTATCATGTCAAATCAGTGCCACTGTGGATACATTTGTATCTACATCAGGAACTATTTTTCAGATCACTGTCTATTTTGACAATTCTATTTTTGAATCCGACACATTAGTATGCAATATTTACAATTTACAGCAATTGTTAATTCATTATTCGTGTGATTGCATGGGCACCATTTTTACATTCATGCTTTTAGTTCTCGTACAAAACATAGCTACTGAGTGAATGAATAATTGTTGAGTGTCCTATTGTAACATGGCTGGCGTGAGAGACCTAGGTGACCAGTGTAGGTTAATACCATAGAGTTGTTCTCTTATGTTTTAAACCTGTGTGGGTATTTTGGATTTTCAGTGTGATTAAGTGCCTAGAGAGGCACAGAATGCATAGTTGTGCCTGCTTTCTTTCTCATGTGGACATTTTTCTAAATAAAGCAATTTTACAATAGACTTATTTTTGTCTGTGTTTAGCTGCTGTGTCGTTAGGGCTACCCAGACACCCCCAGGTGTCGGTTTTCTGTGGATTGATATATTATATATTTATTTTACCTTTATTGGGCATTCCTTGATTTTGATCTGTTGTATTTTTGTTGTTTGGCTTGCCACTGTCTCACATTCACACCCCTCTTAAAATTACAGCCTGCCCAAGTTACCACAAAAAGTGAAGGAGGTATATATCTAATCTGTGCCTGTTTCATCGTTATGATTGGGATCGCTGTTGTTTTGTAGAAGAGTTAGTGCTGAGTAGGCGGTTAATCCACTTCTCATGGTTGGTCTGATGGGGGGGCAGTAGTCATTTTGTCACACCTGTTGAGATATTTATTTATATGACACACTTTTCATTAAGTGTCAAGCCCTGATCTAACATTCCCTGGTTTACACTACCACCTCACCATTCTGGAATGAGAAACAGGCTATACGTAAACAAAACATCATTGTATTAAAATAAAATAAATCAAAACTGGTACCTTTACTGTATGCAGGGAAAATCACTGTCATACATTAAGTATATATAAACATGGGCAGTTTGTCTACACAAAAAAAAGAAACACCTACCATGTTTTTTATAATAATTCAATACACACACATAGTCACTCCTTTCATCAACTACATATTTTTCTCAACATTTCTAATCGTAAAAAAATACAAAGCTACCTCTAAGCAGCACTTTGAATACTATGATAACATTTCTGCTTATCATTTTACATATTAAAACTCACTTCAGTTCACATTTACATACAATATTTCTCGATTAATTAAATACCAGAGTAAAACATTTGTTTTCTCCAATGCCAAAAATAAATATTGATAGAAGAGAAAAGTAGCACAGAAAAATACCATACATGGATCCACATTCACATGAATTCACCCCACTATGAGAATGTGGGTTTGTGGGTGTCTAGCATATACATAGAAGTCCAATACAGACTATGATAGGTTCCATTGGAATGTACAGTCATGTGTCTAGAAGACAATGCTATCAATTTTGGATGCAGAGCATTCATTTATCATTTACTATATGTATCCACCCCAGATTCTGAAATTTGAAAAGACAATAAACATTCCCCCATTGTTTATTTGGAAGCAAATGTTTTCTATGGGAATACAAATGATACACTCCATTATATTCCAATCTGTTTTTTCAATATATATATGGCATTCACAAGAGTTTTTCAATTCTCTAGTTGGGCTATGAAGCGTGGCCACTGATTTACTTCCTAAAGTGTTTGACTATACCTGCAAACACAGATTCAGTTTATTTTGGCTTTCATTGACAACATGCTGCACTCTTTGTGCTTGGAAGTGCTTCCTATTTTACAAAGCGCACACAGCACAGATCAATCGTTTTTGCTCTCATTTAAATATTATATCCCAGAACTTTAGTACAGTGATAGCAGGATATGTCTCACACCAGCAAACTACAATATCCTATTTTCATTATGTTAATAATAATGTATCGGTTCTTGTGCTATGTGCCCAGAAGCATGTTCTGTTTTCTACAAGAAGTCAAATCGCACTTGGCATTAAATATAGTGAGAAAGCATTGTTGCATTGTATACACAAAATATCAACCTATTTAATTTTGAATGAGCACCACCTCCCAGTCAGCCTCTCCTCCCTCTTAGAAAGCAGGTTTGCTCAAGGTAATAGTTTCCTCATATATAGAGCACAAATCCTGCAGGTAACATCCAGGCTCATCTCAAATCCATTTGGAACAGGTGTTATCCCTTATATGCAGTTTTTGATTCCAGAGAGAGATATCTACTCCCATTGGCTTTCTACTTTTATCATATTTATTTTTCCCTTACTTTGTCACCATTGTGTCATACATTTTGATTGGTCAAGTTTTTCCATTGGTTCACATAATGGGCATACATTTCCAAGTAATACACCCCCTAAGTTTTCCTAGGCTAATCATAATTCTGACATGAAAAGGTGGGGGCTAATAGGTTCTTTAATCTTGTGCATGCAAAATCATGTTTTATTCCATACTAGCATACCACATTAATTTCAGGGATCACCCGGCAGCCACAGTTATTGGAACACATGGTCTGAATATGTATGATACTGTGTCATATTATTAATATTCATAATTAAAATAAACTATTAAAAACACAGACAATTTGAGTTTGGACTCATATCATAGAGAAGTATGTCACAGTCATAAAACACTTTTCTGTTAGTATTTACTTCATTTGGTAATGGAGTTATTTGAATAAAAACATGTTTTAAATGCATTGATGATGTTCATTAAAATGGATCATTACATATGTGCAACCAACTGCCAACCTTAAGTTCAATTCCTCAGAATTGTGAAACCCCATTTTAACCTACTGAGTCATGCAAACAGAGATGGTCTATTTTTCATTACTCGACATCTGGTCGGCTTTATTGCCTTGACTGATGCCAAACATGACACCCTAAGTGCAATAATGTTTAATTGAAGCCCAGCATTTGGAGAACTAGCTAGATTGTCATGGGAGCAGGTCTGATTGGACCCCGTAGATTCAGCTTGTGTTGAATTTCCGGATGTATTTATTAGAATATTCATTTAAAATCAGCTCAAAAGGGTGGGACAAAAAATTAAGTCAGGAATATGGTGCAGGCGACACTTTGTTCTGTTAAGTAGATGTCTTTTCATGATTAAAGACAAACAAACCTTGTTCACTCTAGATGGCTCAGCTAAATATCCTGTGACATTTAAGCCACCCCCTTTTCAATATGAAAGTAGGACTGAAGTGGATTTTCACTGGTGGCCAAGTCAGCAAGAAACAGTACTGACCAAGCTGTCCCAGAAAATCCTAAGAATGTATGTGCATGAAAAGGCTCATCCACTTCTATTGTATTAACGTGGTGTAAGCCCTTCTTTATAAATACCTTAAATTGGCTTCCCTCCTTTGTGTTAAAAATATCCTAAATAAAAATAATATTGCAGTTTAAATAGTGTCCATAAAATTTAACAATTCTACACTGCAATGCTTCATTATGAAACACGCAACAACATTGCGATCTTATTTATGAAATAACAGATGAATACATAGGTGGATGTGATTCTCAATATTATTAATGCTTCATTGATGATATAGAAAATGGTGCCAGTTTTCTTTGGCTTTCATTACATTGTTCCAGTGTGGCAATGGAATATTGAAATTACCAAAGCCAGATTTACTTTACTTAGATGTTCAGAACTTCTAGTTGTGGGTTTAATAATCAGTTCCAAAATATTCCTGCTGAGTAGCAAACTATGCACCATTTGCCAGGTGGAGTCTCATAGAGCAAGTAATTGGCTGCATTCCACAGGTTCTCTTTTTTTTGTGGTAACTAGTGACAAACATGCATCATAACTGAAGTTGTGCATTACCTGGGTCTGTCTCATACTTAATGGGAACATGATGGCCACAATGAAAAACATGTTTCTTCTATAAATAATGGCATTAAGAAGTCTTGGTCAGTCAGGCCAATAGCCCTAACCATTTCTTCAATAAGCAGCAAGTGCAAAGACTGCGGAATTGGTGACACATTGAATGTAGCAGAACATGTGCTGTCTTGGTCTACCCCCTTTTTAGCTGATTAATTCAATGTTTTGATATGGCTAAAATAAATGCTGCTGGCATAGTGTAAATGCAGTTTTTCCAAGTACATAACCACTTGAAAATGTTGCAAACATGTCTAAAACGAGAACATACATTTCTATTTCTTCAGATTAAAAACTGCTTTCTGACATACAGCTCTCTCCACTGGTGTTAAGGAGAGTTCTGTACCCAAAGACACTCCAGATTTCCTTATGAGACAAGAATATTTCAGGCAGCCATTTTGCTTTTTTTGCCATATATTAAATGGTATCGTTTTTTGGATGCACACACCAACAAGAGCTCTATTTGTATTAATTATAGAAATATATTTATCAATCCAGTAAATGGATGAATGGGTCCAAAGAATTACCATAGAGCTACACTTATGATACCAAACCCGTGCCTATGTCTTAACACCACGTGATAATATTCACCTAACCAATGGGGTAAGGCACTTATCTAAAGAACTGTCAAGACAAATAAGTATTGTGGTATGTGGATATTCATTGGGCAAGCCTAAGACTCATGGGGCAGGGTAGATACATGTTATGCTCATTTACTGAGAAGAGGTATGCTGTCAGAAATACTGTCATTGAACTCCAACTGCATGGAGGATTGAACCCAATGTGATATATCTAACAGTGTCAAAAGCAGACGTGAATAGGATAGGATCAGTGCTTCCACGATGCTTAAAACAACCGGCCATCTAGATCCCTGTGAATGGATGCCACCATTTATTTTGTCTGAGTAAGGCAGAATCCTGCCATGGGCATGATATAATCTATGGGTGATCCCGGGAACATTCTCTGAACCAGTTCTAGACCAAAGATAGGTTTTTCGATGGTCAAAACTTAAATCCTGTATATTATTGACCTGTTGCTTATTTAACCGTGGTTTGATAAGAACAATCTTAAAGGATGCTGTAAACAGTGGTTAAAGCCATAAATAGACAACAACCCTGTCTGGCAAATAAATGAACTTCGCCACACAGGGCAATCTAATATTTATTTAGAAACTGATGGTGGACAAACAACGGATGGTGAGCCTGAACAACCACTGGATTTTGCTATTGTCCATGATCAGTTTGGAAAATTTTTGCAGGAGAGGCTACTCACAGACATCATATATGTGTCTGCTTCTTTGTTTATCATGTCTAGTCAGTCCTATGTTCCCTATCTTAAGTTAAGGTTCTGCATGATTATTTGAGATTTATTGTGCAAAATATTCTGCAGTGTTCTCCCACTATTTTCTAGATGGTGGCATATCGTTTGGTCATAACCATTTGGTTGTGAAATTCTCCTGACAATTCACATGGGTGTAACCTCAATCAGCTTCCTGGTACTCTTCTGTTTTATAGCTTCTCCTAATCATGAACAGAATAAGCAGTTGGCTTATTTCGCTCTCCATGAGAAATAGTATCGTGGTTGGATCTATCCATGTTATACCTGCTGTCACACATTGCTTCTAATCTTTTTTGCTTGTTGTTGGAATGTGTCTGATCATTGTTCTCGAGATGCTGTCTCTTTTTGACTGGAACCCCTGTCAGATTTTTAAGAATAGTTGTTAGTCACCCAAGTTGGATGTGTTGCACATCTCATGTTTGCAGCATCACTGACCAATAGTCGGAAACATCACTGCAACTGTGTGACATTCCAGGAGACATACGTCACCGGTTTTCATTGCAACTAAACGTCCCTACTGTATTCTTTGAAAATATAAGCACCATCGCACGGCCTTTGCCGAGTGTATTGGGAATTAGACAGGACACTTGTGACGTATATCCATACCTTGCCAGCTGGCGCAAACACTTAAGCAGCATCTCTCCAAGCACCATGTGCACCACATTGCACTCCCACCTTCCACCTTGATCAGAGCAGGTGCAGCGCACACTTCTATTGTTTGGACAGGCAAGGGCTGTCTGATGATATCTCGCCCAAAGCATGTTTAAAGTTGCTGCCAAAAGTCATAACCCAAAACTGGGTAGCGGGGCATCCACAGCTCCAGGCCTCAATGCTTACCTCACCTTGCATGAGTTTTGACAAAGTTCAGCAAACCTATTTGAAACACGACATTGTCACCTTATTTTACAGTGATTGCTCCTAATATTCCCAATTTCTGGAGTCAGACTTGCTAGAATAACTGAATGCCTTTTCTTATATATGATTTTTCTCAGTGCAAGGTTCCACCTGAACAGCAATAGGAGGAGTCATCCTCCTAGCATTATGAAGCCTCAGCCAGTCTTTGTTGATGACATGGGGACATCAATTATATACTCTGAGCTTCATATTCTTTAGCACAAGACAATATGTCCTAAAATCATTTCCACATGTGAATGCACCATTCCCCTCAAAAGTGCTTGATCTGTTGCACTAATTAAAAAAAAAAATAAAAAAAATAAAATAAATGCGTTTATGGCCATTGGTGCTCACAGTCATATTAACCGAGACACCTAGACTGTGTTCAATGGTGCAGTCACACATTCTTTCAGGCTTCTCTTGCAAAGTGATGCTTCTCCTAGTGCGAGTCCTACTTCACTGTTTCTTTTTGTGGTGACTGCTTACTCAAGGTCTCGCGGCTACATCAAGCTAGTTGAAATAAAGAGGGTGCAGGTTTGCTGTTCAGTAGAGACATTGAAATAAAAAAAAGACTAAACATAACCAGGTGTAAGCCTTGTTCCTCGTCTAGGAAATCGTCTCATTAGCTTGTTTTTCTAGATGTCCTTCATTGCCTCCTCCACATGGCTGCTTAGCTATTTCTCATGCTATTGTCGGGGACGTCATTTCACCAAAATGCCTGGGTAGTGTAACTGACATTGCACGACCCTTGACCTCTGTTGACATCACTGCAAGTGATGTTATTTGGCCCACCCCGAAGTGACATCACAGGAAGTGATGGAACACAACCCTTCACCCCTTGACAAAACAGGAAGTGTCATTGCATAGCTTTGTTTCTAAGTACACTTCGAAAATATGGTTACAATATCACTGTAAAGTGATGTACATTTATACAAGAATGGATCACGATATGTATAATTAATAGCAGTGCGTATTGGCGCATATTACCAAATGACTGTGAATGCAAGCAGGCATCCAAGGTCAAACGATAATAATGTGTTATTATGTAGCACTTACTCTTCAGCACTTCATATAGAACAAATATATATACAATATCACCAAACCTGTGTTGGTACTCATTTATCAACCTAAGCATAAGGAAAGGCTGAGTTCAGCTTGCAAGGAGTCGAACCTGCACATCACACACTCATTGCAGCAGCAAGTGCTCAACCCACTGAGCTATCCTAGCAGCTATAGTTATCATAAAACCAACCACTCCAGAAACAAAGAGCCACATGCTACTGGCCACAGCCCAGGAGCCTCAGTTTAATTTATAAAAAATAAAAATAAAAAAAGTACTTTTTTTAAATTTATTTTTTTTAGGGGTAGCAAGGGAGACCACAGGGTTAGCAAGAGTGACCTCAGGGGTCGCAGGTGCAACCCCTGGCAACCCCTAAATGATGTCCCTGGCTATTGTCTTTGTTTTCATTTGTCTATGTATCTTGTGCACACTGAACTCTCTACATCCCTCGCTCCCTTTTAATGTGTTCCTCTACATATCCCTTACCAGCATCCATGCAGGGCTCAAGTCGAAGGTGCAAGCAGTTGGATGGAGTACCCACTTTTTTCGGAAGTCCCCCCACTTTTTTCAGAGGGCACTGCATTCAATTGGTATGTTAATGAGTCCCCCCACTTTTCTTTTAAGGAATTGACACCTGCATCTATGCTTTATCTCTGTGACGTGGGTGCTAATGTCAGAATAATGTTGGGGTGGACCGAACTGCCACTTCCCAATATAACTGGCCGCCTTCGACTCAATCCATTACCTCAAGCTGGCAGCAGCGGTCCATTATCAGGCGATACGTACGGCCCACCGCAAGCTTATCCTGGCGGAATGTAGGAGTCATATAAAAACTCAAATGAAAAACATACATCTAGTCACACTCAATGGGACTAATCCTCAAAAGCGTTTCATAATTGCAAAACCCCATTGGAAAACACTCTGTGAATAAGGGCGCTAATCCCATAAGGATGGAAGGTACACCTTGTGCTCAGTTCTGTTCTTATTTCGAGCCAGTGCAGAGAAGTGTTTATGGGAAAGCGAAAAAAGGTAGAGTTATAAAGAGGCACTGGCACATCCAATGTGATTTCCTTGTCATACATCAAGGGCAGCCTCAAATGCCTCACTACATTCTCTGCCGTATCTAGTGGAGAATACATAATTTCACATTACTCTAATTTATAAGAATCATTGAAGTACTCAACATAGCAGAGGCACACACTTGAAGCAAAAAGAGTAGGCCTAAACAAACCTCGGACATTTGAGATGCTCGCGAATAAATGTGCGGACGTGGCAACCAATTGCAACAAAGATACCCACAGAATGTTTATATTTCAGGAAAACACACTGGCAGAAACATACAAAAGGAGGAAACAATGACACTTCACTAATATGTATTTATACACATCTGGCATCAGAACATCCATGCCAATATGGTACTTAACACATGTCATGTGGTTCAAAACTCTTGGAATGTTTTAATTTTGCTGATCAACCATATACTTTGCAATATATTCAATGTATCCCATTCAAATGATTAGCATACCAATGGTATAGTGCAAACATGTATTAATGATAAATATAAAAGTTAACTCTTCTGTTGGAATAAATAGATTCACGAGACTAAGATGTACTTTACGATACATGCAGATAGGGTCGAATGTGCAGACATTTTGCACAGGTGCAAGTTCAATTTGCACTAGGTCAAATATTGTCTTAGTGAAAAAAAATAATCTTTCAATGCATTTCGTCCCGAGGGAAATGTGTACCCTAGCCCTATACTAGCCTCTCATGTAAAAACGCATTGGGCCTCATTACACGGAATGCGGTAAACCATGGTGCTATTAGGTTGCCGCCGGTACCATACCGGTACCACCATGGAAGAAAGGGGAATTGCCACCCCATTCCAAGGTTGGCGGGGCAGTAATTCCCACTTTCTCCATGCTTTTCTTAGAATGGCAATCTATGGCCCTTCCCCATTCCCATTTTTGTCCCAAAGTCTACACCAGCCGTTAAGGTCGGGTCCCGCAAAGGGACCTCATAGTAAGGCGGTAAGGGTTTACCGGTACCGGTGCCCTTACCGGTACTGGTAAACCCTTACCGCCTACCGTGTAATGAGGCCCATTGACATACTATGTTTTTGCATTGGGAGCATATTTGCCCTAGTGCTAATTGCTCTTGCTCTGATGCAGCATTTCTGTAATATCCTGCTTTCAAGATGCATTTATTGTTCTATAATCTTTGTGAAGGGGAAGGCAAATAAAAAGTCAAGCAATCACACTGCAATGCTTCAAGACAAATGAGGCAGCACAGCATGGCCAAGCGGACGTAGCTAACATATTTATTGCTTAGCTCGAGGCGCTCTTTATATCTTGAAGCCTCATGCAAATTGCTCATATTTCACTTCACTTATTGTCATTACTTTCGAGCTGTCCACAGTTTCAGATGCCAGCAGCATTCTGCTGGCCCCATCATCGTTTTCATCTGCAACCAAATGCATTCTGCGGATTCTAAGAAAAGCAAAAGGGTAGATACATTGTAAGAGGTGAACACTGCATTGCTGGAAAGTGACTTTGCACTGCCAACACAAACGCTGATATAATGGGACTGTGGAAAGTGCAAAGTCCAGGTAAATTCAGTGCATAAGTGCGGAACACAAAGTGCTTCATTATATGAAAATATAGGAAGTGAGGGGGGGGTCAAGCCTTTAAAAATGCACTGACAGCACGGAACACCATGAAAGTACCGCTCAAGTACCGCTCAAGTGCAGGCATCTGCAAACATTGATGCTCGTTTTTGCTTGTCCTGCTTTCTGTGGCTTACCAGAGGAAGAGGAGGAGCAAGTCTTTAAAAATATTCCGACAGCGCAGAGCACCTTGGAAGTGCGGCTGAAGTGCAGTCATCTGGAGGCAGGAGAAGTGGGAAGCTAGCAACTGGTGTGTGGGAAGGTAAGCATTGGCCCAGTTAACTCCTATAGCCACTTACGGTTGCTCTCTGAGAATTTTTTTTTCTTAATTCTTTTTGGAGTGCCTGCAGTGTAATAGCAGCACTGTTTACATGGAGGCTTGGTTAATTGAGGGATCCAGGATGAGCAACACAAACCCGTACCAAGAGTAGCTTCAGAGCACGGAGTGCCTGCAGACTGTAAAGTTGAATGGCAGTTGGCTTGTCGGAGGGAGCCAGTGCCTCCAGGTAGGGACGTTGAAGCTCTACGTTCATACTTATACCATAGTAAATGCACAATTTAGGAAGCAGAGAAAATCTGCTGCATCATAACACTGGTTTAATGGATTCTCCCTTGGCCCTTAACTGGAAAAAGTATTGCCTGAGCTTGGCCTTGGCTACCTGCCTTACGCAAAACAAAAGAGGGTGATGGCTGGAAGGTTTCAAATTATTCCTAACCTCTAGCATTGCTCTGGACAACTCTCTAGAACATTGTTCTTTGCCTGCTAAGCCATTACAAAAGGGGAAACACCATACGTAAATCATACTTAGTCCTAACCCAAAAGGACAGTCCACCACTAACTGCTTGGACACATCCCTTTTGCATGAGACAACAAGCCTCCCCAACCATGTTCTGGCCATGTTAGGCCTCATCAGTGAAGAGAAGCTTGGGTCTCTAGGCCCAGCAGATATGGGACCCACGTCTGGCCATACCTGTCCCACTCAGGGTGACTTACGCAAAACAAAAGAGGGTGATGGATGGAAGGTTTCAAATTAATCCTAACTTCTGGCATTGCTCTGGGCAACTCCACAGACCCTCATGCTTCGCCTTCCAAGCCATTATGAAAGTAGAAAGACTATATGGAAGTAAATTATTAATCATATTAGGGCCAGACTAAGCAGATTTGTTAGGTAGTTTTGTGAGATTTCAAAAAACACGCGCTGATGGGTATATAACATGTACCTTCTCTTTTTGACAAGTATCGAAATTGACTGCATTTGGTCCCATTCAACGGTTCTCTTTTTTAATTTTTGAAAAAACAGCGCCTACTCATGTACAGCGGGAATCAGCAGCTTAACCGCATCAAGATGTGCTATTACAGTTGCTACCAATTCCTTACACATTATATTTGCTGATTTTAAGTTTGCATAGGCCACTGTTAAGGCCAGTAAAGGGCATTTCACCTGCTCCTTCCACATTGACATTTATCAAGAACTTGCACTTGCCCATTTTCCAGAGCGACATGAGGTACTGTAGCCCTAGTTCTAGCCTTACCACTTCAACTGGGATCGCCTCCGAAGACCCAACTGCGAACGCAGTATTTTTGCCTCCAACTTATGTCCCTAGACAACCGCGTTCTCAGGGAGGAACTCTAATGGGTAAAATGCCCCGGCGTCATAGATTTCTTGTCCGCCTCCAGTTTATCCTCAATATAATGGCCCCCACACCTGTCAATCAATCATTTGATCGCAACCATTTACACCAAGCCTTAGGTGGGAGAATCTCTGAATAATGTATGAGAGAGCGAGATGCCCTAACAAGAAGGCCTAGGTAATCATATTTAGTAACCGTTTCCAAGGGTTTACCACCCATAGCCCAGGAGAAGGAAGTACCACTATACGCTTTTCTTCTTATTTGCATGATTTTTGTTTTGGAAAGGTTAATACTAATGCTGTTTGTTTCAGCATAAAGTTGTAAGGCATCCAAAGAGTGCTGTAGTCCCACAGCTGTCTAATCGTGGACGGCATTGTGCTCTGCGTGGAAAAGCCAAGCTATCCTCTACCCACTGAACTTAAATGGAAAGTGGTGGCAGACTTCAGTACCAAATCTTGATCGGCTATGAAAGGATTAAAAAAGAGGGGAGCAAGAGCACTGCCTTGTTTATGGCCGGTATTTGTAGAATAATTCTTTGAAGTGCACCCTTCCTGTGTCGTCCTAACTCTGACAGATGTTTACCTGTATAATAGTTTAATAAAATATAGGAGATATGGATCAATCCCCCACTCTTCAAGTTGGACCACAGTTTCACGCGGGAGATACTGTCAAATGCTGCACAATAATCTACATAGCGAAGATCTAGACTAGACTCCACATTCTGACATGTGTCCGAAATTAGAAGATTGAAAGACCCATATAGTATGGGTGGTACTGCAACCCTTTCTAAATCCAGTCTGTCTTTGAATAATGCTTTAGGTAAGAAAATTCAACAATGCTGTTAAATAAAGGAATGAAACATTAGTTTTAGGCTTGAATTCTTCTGGGTTAGTTGGTTTCTCTGGACTTGATTCCAAATCTGAAAACAATATATATATTCAGTTTCCTCTTATGAATCAGTTTAAAAGGATAAACCATTTTGTCAGTGTTTTCAATGGGACTTTCCATTGTTAAAACATTTTTGTAAATCAGGCTCTTAGTCTCAGTAAGGGTTATTTTAGACACATTGTCATGGCTTCCAGTGTTGCTGTTATGTGCTCCTCTAACTTAACCTTTTTTTGTCTCTCCAGTTCTTTGGATCTTGTTTGTTTCTCATAAAGGAAGCCACTGCTCTCGAGTGAAAGGCACTGCTAGTATGTTTAAATCACCGCAGATGCCCGATTTCCTCATGGTTCAGGCTCTTAAAATGCTTAATTTTTTTGGATGTTTCTTAGTTACGAAGTGTGTATCCTGTATCCGATATATGATTTAAGATAGCAGCTTGACCACAAATGAAGATCAAATAACATCCCTACATGTATTGATCATTTGCCAATCTGAATGGACTTATGTCCTTACAAGGTACAACACCAGTCAAGTAACAAGTTATCAAGTATGGTCTTTGCCTCACAGTTAGTTTGAAATCTATAAAGTTGGATCATTCCTTAGGTAATTATACATAAATTCATCTTTTATAACACACTTAATTCCAGAGACCAGTCTCTAAGCGTGGGACCAGGATTCAAACCTGTGTTGTTCGGTGGTGTCTTGCTTCCAAAGAGAAACGCGTTGCCCATGCGCTATACTCCCAATCATACATGAGAATTGTTTGGATGAAATTGCTTCCCCACACGTGCATCTGTCCTCCCCTCACACTTCCTCACTTGTCCAAGGAAAAAGGCATTTTTTAATATTTACAGGTGAATCAATTGAAGGAAAATGTTAACCATCTGAATGTTTGGTACCTCAAGGTCCCTCAAACCTTCTCTATAATTCAGATGAAAAAAGTGAGAATGTTCAGTTGTCAAGGGCCTTGTGGAGGAAGCAAGGCTTCTACACCCAGAAGACAATAAGATAAGAACCAGTCACCACGAGTCTTTGGCTGGCAGGGGCTTTCCTGACAGAGGATATGTTTTCCAAAACTCACATCTATTTCTGGCACGGCTGTTTTACTATTTCAGCATGTGTGGATTCCAACTCGTTATAGAACCAAGAAACCAGCTTATTGTATTTCTAGGGCACATTGGACTGCATGGAGTGTAAATAGAGAAATGGGTCTGCTGCTATGTGAGCTAGACATTGAAAGCATACCTTTTCTAATGCACGCTTGCTTGTTATACTTGGGGGTGGTTGGATCAGTACTAACTTGAAGACTCGTTTCTACCTCATAGGTTTCCTTACAATAACTTAACAATATTACTAAACCTATCAGCCCTGATTTACTAAGCGTTTTTCAGTTAGATTTTACCATTCTAAAATGCTTTTGTAAATGAGGGCCATCAAATGTAAGATCTCCTGAGTCATAGTCATTCAAATGTAGGCCATTACATTTGCCAAAGAATCTCAGAGCCTGTGGCTCCCAAAAAAGCATGTTGGAAGTTTGATTCCAACAGGAGATAATAAGCCTCTTGAAGACGTGTCTATTGCAGTTCATTTCTAATAGGATATCACACATTCTCACTTTGGCGAATTTCAGAAATACATAGGCCCATTCTTCGGGTAGTTCCCATTAAATGAAACAAAGCAAATTATTTTAAAACCGACCAGCTTTTCTTGACAGCCTTCAAACAAAGGCATCGCCTTCACAAGGTTGTGTATGTGTTATTTGCATAAATTACGAATGAAAGTGCACCTTGTAAACTGGCCAGAGTTTTTTCAAAGACTCTAAGCTCTACCATAGACATTATCATGTCTTAAAAATATGTTTTTATCATCTTAAGTGACTACAGAGTGGGAAATCCATGTATCTGTCCATAACGTTATCTTGAAGCCCCCATCTTCATAACAATGCTCTCATCTATGACAGGCATTGCCGTTCCCCAATATCCTCCAATCCCCTGCTCCCAGTGCTACCCAATGGCTGTCCCCACATCCATGTTCATTGCTCTTATCTCTAATTTCCTGAACAGTGAAGAACCTATTACAATCAGTGAAATGCCAATTGCGTCTGTTTAAAGAACATGTTCCCTTTTCATTCCACTTTGGTTAATGCTGTTAGTGATAGGTCTGATGACCAAAGGCCAGCTGGCTGAGGTATGCGGGGTGAGGCAAGGGGTAGGTGGAGTGGCACTTCCAGCCTCCACCCATAACAACATCAGCAAAGCTATCTTGCATGTTCCCTCTCGCCCCCTCTAACCTAACACAATGATCTGTCCAGGGGTGTTGCTAGGTCTGGAAAAGATCTGGGGCTATGCTAATGTCAGGACTGGCGGGACTCGGGGCTAGCTAGCATTTTGGCTGTAGCACCTAAGCTTCTATCCGGGGCTACAACCAAAAGATCCTGGGCTATAGCCCTCTTAGCCCCCCCCCAGCAATGCCTCTGCCTCTGTCCTTCGACTCCACCAAAGCGTCAGGGACCATTACCCCAGTAAGATGACGTGTCATCTGACATACAAAGTCATATTGTTCCAATTGCCCCTTATTAATCAGTAAACTGTCTAGTGACTGAGGCCAGCTGCGGAATGCACACCTATAGTAAGGCACTCTTTCCATATTCTGCACAGCAGTGCCAAGGAGCAGAGTGGTCTGAGCGATTTCATAAAAGCAGTACCCGAGATATGACTGGACAACTGGAGCCCACTGATCGCATCTCCAAGGTCAGTAGGCAACGTCCTGCCTTGGTGTCATCAGAAGGGCGATTACCTCGGTCTTCCAAAAGTGTTGCAATGGTTTCTTCTCTGTTTCGCTTTTTGCATGTTTAGTCCTCTGTTCAGGGAGACATAAATCAAGCATTGTTCAAAATGTAAGTAATTGCAGCTTTTCTCTAATTGAATTCCAGAAATTGCAATGCACACCTCATTAATGAACGTGGGTATATGTACCTGTGCTTCGTTCAGAAGACCCATCATTTTCTGAGAAGCTGCCACAGGGAAGATAAATTATGCCATGACTGTCTGAATGTGTTTATTGGGAAAAATCCCGAGTTCTTTATGGCTCTCAAAGACTGCAGTGTGTGTCTTCTCCCATATAGCCGGCTGACAGTGACATCTATTTCACTGCAGTCGCGCGACCTGCATCCACAATTGAGGCGTCCTTTGTAACCGATGGGTGACTGAGTGGAATTGTAATGCATTTTAAATAACAACAAAAAAGGCACGTTTACTTCCAAGCCACTGCTTTTTGGAATCGAGGGAAGGAATACAGATCACCTTGCGCTAAATGTTTTTGCCTTTCCATAAGATCCATGCTGTTTTTTTTTTTTTTTTTTTGACGGAAGCTAATTTCAGTAAGTAATGCACAGTATTGAAGTATGAATGAGGGAGGTTTGTGTGCAAGGGTTGTTATATAACGGGCGACACTGACTGTTCGTATTCCAAGAACTGGAGTGGCTTCTCTGCCAAGGACTCAATGTGACCTTGAGGATTCACAAAGCTTCCTTTATTCACAAGTGGGTTGCAATAAAGGACCGCCAACCCCATCCGTGAAGGAGACATGTTTTATTGTGTAAATAAATGAATAGATATGTTGTGACATGGAAGTACAAATAATGCAAATAAAATGAGCATTTGTGCATTAGTGCTGCACTTGAATGTAGGCAATAGAATTGAAAGGGGTGTCTTGGTCTTGAGCCCCTCTGCCTACTGAGCGGTGCTGGAACACAGGGCGCTTGAATTTTATTGATTTTTTATTTGCCATGTTCTATATACATTGTTGCATCGGAATGTGTCTCTTGGTGAATGGTAAGAATTTCTCAGTAATTCATAAATTTAACCATGTCAATGTAATATGACAAGACATTTTCAATTTCAGCGGCTACAAATACTGCAGTACATTTTTATCACAATGAGTTAGGTTTTACATCACAAACACATGTTTACAATCCTAAAACTTTATTGATTGCAGGACATTGGACAATTATCTATAAGGGTTTTCCAAAGGCAAGGGTGTAAAAGCTCTGTTTAAAAAATAAAAACAATAATAATAATACAATGCCTCAGGAAATGCCATCTCAGAAAGGGTGGTCTGAAAAGCAGTACTCCCATTCAGTAAAGTCCATGCCAACAGCATAATGCTCACCTGTGCTTGAGGCACAGAGCAGGTTCAGAGGTCACAGGTGCCCTGTTTGACAGTTGTTTGTGACAGCCATGTCTCTGCAGTACTGAAGATGCATTTAAGTCCAAACCTATGTTCCAAATTCAATAAACTGTCCACATGGTGGCAGTATAATCAGAAAGTGTAAGCATAGCTGTTTTTGCATGGTGGTAGGGCGTTCTGAAAAATATTGAAGCCACATCTGATTTGTAGCATACCAGTGTTATCCCTTTTACCTCAGGCAGCTCCTGGAGGCTACCTGGATTTCAGGCCCCTGCCTGTCTGCATTCCAGTGACTGAGAGAAAAGGCAGGGTGTAAGCCTTTATTTACTCTCTGGTAGGGAGGGTAACACCCTCCTTGGCCGTTCTGGGATCTCATGCTGGAGATGCTCTGTGAGACTGGCTTCAAAGAGCCAGGTCGATAACAAGGTCCTGCCTCACACTGGGGTGCTGCACACCATAGAGTCTTTGAAGCTACATGCTGGGAAAGGGGCAGAAATAGGAAAGCCAGGGAACATGGGTGTGCTGGAAGAAGGGTTCCTTCATTTTACTTTTTTTGTGAGCATGTCTCTCCTTCCTGTCCTCTCCACTTCCTGAAGAACAAGGCAATCTTGGTATGACACCAGAAGGCAAGGCACACTTGTCACAAAGGCAGGGATCAGCCCAGTTACATCAGGATTGGTTTCCTCCAACCCTACATTTCATTTTGCCCATTAGAAGAGGTTTAAGGAATAATTTATTTGGCCCTCTTTTGGGGAAGGTTAATCTTTCCAAATTTCTTAGCCATTGAAGTGAAGGAGAGTTCAAGGCAGAAACAGGCGTTGCTCTCGAGCAATGCCCAGGGCACATTGGAGGTGAACTGCTGCTGGAACAAAACCTGGCACTCTGCCAGCTACACTGGTACCCAGGGCTCCACCGGAGGTGAAGGGCCCCTGCTGGTATTAACCAGCCTCTCTCTGGTTGGGCAAATGAGAACAAGTACCAATCTTGTCCTCGAGCATCTGCATTAGGGTCTCAGAGCATCCTGAGAGTCAGAAAAGCCAGGATCCATGTTTTCATCAATGCAACCAATTCAAGCCACACTTGAATCAGGTTTAACACATTTGAAGCAATGAGATGAGCCGGTGCTGCCTTTTGCACTCACTCGTACTTCGAACCACCAAGTCGACATTATCGAACAAGCTTGACGCTGTATCAAACCAGCATAATTCATCACCTTTCCTGCTCAAACACTAATGCACAGTAAAAACATCTGACCTGCATCTCTCGACATCACCTCAAACCGCACAAAGCACCCACTCGAATCTGACTCAGTGGGGAGTCACTGCATGGGTTCAATACAATTTGATGTCTTTTAAACCGTTTTTACCTGCAAGCACAACAATGGAAATGTAAAAGTAAAGAGTAAAGCAAGGCAAAATGGCCTTTACTCTTTACTTGTACACTCCGTTATTATACAAGCTGCCAAGCCAGCCTAATGCTAACATTAAGGTCTCCCTCAGATACATTAAGCAGCTGAGGATACATTTCTGGGCTGGCTTGAACTATCAAAAGGAAACATGTTTCCCATTGAAAGTTCACATCCCAAAGCGCATGCCCAATGGGCCATGCAAAACCAGAGGCATTTTGCTTCCCAAGGCCTGCATGGCCTGTTTGGTTAATGGCTCGGTACTGCAGCTCTGAATGTGTACTGAGGTGCTCCTTTGCCTCCCCAGACATTTAGAGCAGCCGTAGTCTACGTGAGGGGAAACTCTGGCTTGTGCAACACGTGCAGGAACTAATAAGTGTCCTCTGCTTCCTGGATCATGTTAATGTTGCCTGGGATATGGACAACAGTCACTGGATCCTGTACTCTTGATGGCCAAGCGTATGTGTGTGTGGCTGCGTGCAGGAATGAGTCCCAGTTAATAAAACACAATCCCTCTCCATGCACCAAAACATCAAAGGTCCACTCACCAGAATAAAATATGCCATGCTAGAGACAGAAAAAATAACCAGATCATGTTTGAATGATACATGTTGTTACATGGCTAGAGTGGACTGCATTGCTGCAGCTCATTTGGTTCTGTTTTCATACTGTGTCACTGACATTTTCTATTAGACATCATGGTTAGAGCAACATAATTGTTGTTATGTGCTATACAGGCCTGTATTGCTGCAGGCAGTCTGGTTACATTTTCTTCCTGTGGCATGCCATTTTCTACTGGGCATCAAGGATAAAATAAACATGATGAGTGTTATTAGGTGGCTAGGCTTGACTATATTGGTGCAGTTAGTCTGTATATATTTTCTAAATGTGGCATGCCATTTCGTTCATGTAAAGCTAGCAGGAACATGTTCTTTATAGTAATTCTGGCATGTATTAGTGCAGTCGGCATGGACATGTATGGGAAAGCCAGCTTGGACATGTCTTTATACTGACATATATTTCAGGCAAATTCATCATGAAAATCAGTTGAAAAAATGTGCTGTGTGTAGGGGGTGATTTGCATCTATTGAATTTATTTTTCTTGTCAACCTACAAAACAGATTTATAAACTATGTGCTTTTGAACCAATTTTTCACAGATTTCATGCTGCAAAATGCACCATTTAAACCCAATATTTGTACAATGTTCACATGCAAAGAACCCTCACAAATCCCCCTTAGTTGGTCCGGACTCCCTCGCTGCGCACAGTGGCTTTAGCACATTCCCTGGAAAGATTTACATCCCTCCATTTTGAACATTCGCCAGCTAATACTTGTAAAGCGAAGGAGGCATATCTCTTATCTGTTCCTGTTTTACTTTTATTGTTGGGTTCACTGTTCATTTGTAGATTTGTGAGGGCTGAGTAGGTGATTTAGCCACTACTCACTTCTGTACTCCTACAGAGTAGAAATAAGTTTGTGAAAAATATATGTCCATGTTGATATTATGTTAAACATGTCCAAGGCTTGGAGGAAGCAACATACGCATCTGCACGTCTCCACCCTTCTCCCCATTTCTCGCCACTACATCATACTCATGTTGCTTGATCTGTCTGTAACCTTTCAAACTACACATCTTTGATTTCTCATACAAATTTTCTCCACCCTTGCTTGAATTGTATCCAAATTTGCAGACCGCGCTTCTGTATGTACATGTTATGTTTTGGCTTACACGTTTCAATATTGTGTTGATTTCTTGGACCTTCTACATTTGCTTTGGCTTGTCGCATTAAATTGTGGATCTTTGTTTTTCTTCACTTTATTTTGCATTTTCCTACATCTTCCTTATTAGATGAATCAGCAGAGTCCCATATAAACCTGCCCAATATTCTTTAATCATACATGCCAGTTCGTTCCTGGTTTATTTCAATCGTGTTCAGTCAGGACCTTACATTGATCTAGTGTTCTTCTCATTTTTATACAAATGAGCTTGATGTTTATGCCAAAGCCTTGTCAATGGCGATTGCTTCTGATTGGTTAACGCAAATGAGCTCGATGTTTATGCCAATGCCTTTTCAATGGCGATTGTTCCTGATTGGTTAATGCAAATGAGCTTGAGGTGTATGTCATTCTTTTCAATGGCGTTTTTTTTCTGATAAGTTAATGAAAGTGAGCTTGATGTTTGTGCCAATGCCTTTTCAATGGCGATTTTTCTGAATGGTTAATGTGTTTACACAGAGGCACCCACCCTGTACGTTCGGGTAGCAAGGGAATACTAGAAATATGAATGTATCATGCATCATTGAAGTAGATCGTGGATCTTATGTTTTGGTGGGGTGGTGGGCTATAAAAAAGTTGGCAGAGGCAGGAGGAAGAGCAAACAATCTGCTGATAAAGTGGTGGCAGAGGAATCCTACTAAGTACAAATTGTCCACTTCCAATCACAAATCTGTCATGGTTCCATACAAATGAAAGTCCTTCCTGGCGTCTGGTTGATATTCAACATGAACGTCTTTGGGGGAAAGAAGATTCCATTAAAAAACAAATAACAAAACGCATACTGTTAATATCGCTGATAAGATGTCTTCAAAGACAATTTGCCGAAGCTTGTGACCATAACTATTTTATCCAGAGCCAGACCCCCGAAGCTTCCCTGCTGTGACCATAACTATTTTATCCAGAGCCAGACCCCCGATGCTTCCCTGCTGTGACCATAACTATTTTATCCAGAGCCAGACCCCCGATGCTTCCCTGCTGTGACCATAACTATTTTATCCAGAGCCAGACCCCCGAAGCTTCCCTGCTGTGACCATAACTATTTTATCCAGAGCCAGACCCCCGAAGCTTCCCTGCTGTGACCATAACTATTTTATCCAGAGCCAGACCCCCGAAGCTTCTCTGCTGTGACCATAACTATTTTATCCAGAGCCAGACCCCCGAAGCTTCCCTGCTGTGACCATAACTATTTTATCCAGAGCCAGACCCCCGAAGCTTCCCTGCTGTGACCATAACTATTTTATCCAGAGCCAGACCCCCGATGCTTCCCTGCTGTGACCATAACTATTTTATCCAGAGCCAGACCCCCGATGCTTCCCTGCTGTGACCATAACTATTTTATCCAGAGCCAGACCCCCGATGCTTCCCTGCTGTGACCATAACTATTTTATCCAGAGCCAGACCCCCGATGCTTCCCTGCTGTGACCATAACTATTTTATCCAGAGCCAGACCCCCGATGCTTCCCTGCTGTGACCATAACTATTTTATCCAGAGCCAGACCCCCGAAGCTTCCCTGCTGTGACCATAACTATTTTATCCAGAGCCAGACCCCCGAAGCTTCCCTGCTGTGACCATAACTATTTTATCCAGAGCCAGAACCCCGAAGCTTCCCTGCTGTGACCATAAATATTTTATCAAGAGCCAGACCCGCGAAGCTTCCCTGCTGTGACCATAACTATTCTATCCAGAGCCAGACCCCCGAAGCTTCCCTGCTGTGACCATAACTATTTTATCCAGAGCCAGAGCCCCGATGCATTCATGTTGAAATAATTGCTGATTCATTTCCACCATACATGTTATTTCATTTGAGGCCCCTTGTATGGGCTTGTAACATGTGTATGACATGGTTTGCATGAGCAGTGTGCGGGAGGCTTTGTTGTTGTGCTGGTTTAACCATTGGCGGTGTGGTTTAATTTGCCATGGACGGTGATCATGTGTTCCTGCGATCCAGATGCCTTATCCGCGCGTGTGTAGATCACAAGCATGCACACACCGCCTACGGTCTGCCCTGCACCATTAGCATTACATCTTCAAATAATGCCTTCCCAACGAACATGCGCCGCCATTATTCATTATTGTTTCACAAGCATTTTGATTGCTTCTGTAATAACAATTATATTTAAGAATGGCTCATAGTCAACCTATTGTCCCCTGTACCTTTCAATTATCTGAACTATGAAATGTCTGACCCTTCTGACACATTCCAAAAGCATGAGCTCAAGTAAAACTATGAACGTTATGTTATGTTATTGATTTGACAAAGAGGTAGGGGTATATCCACTAAGACAATAAAGATGTGCTTTTCAAACCCACCTCTTACTTTTCTTCGAGCAGCAATAAGAAATCACAATGATGCTTGGTTAATTTGTTGTGTCGAAGTCAGCATGGTGCTCAACACGTTTTATCTTTTCTACTCACTCATTCCTCTGCTGCTCCATTAGTGGTGCATCTGTTAGTTTAATCTGTTGCTTTGGGCTCTGTCCTTTTGGGCCTTAGCAGCACTGTTTTATTCCTTCTAAGCACATGCAGATCCCGGATCAATCTCGCTTGTGCACTCCCTCCTGGAAACAGCCAACCAGATTGATATATTTTCTCACATTCTGTACACTTTGTCCATGCACTTCAAACACATCTAGTTAACCTCATTTCATTTATGTTCATTTACTGTCCTTTTTTTGCAACAGGTCATCTTCCAACTTCTATCCACACCTGATTGCAGTCTCTATTTCCCCCCGGGGAATTTCCTTTTTGTGCACACTGTTGGTGCATGCAAGCTGCAGATTCTTTTGTTGGTTTAGCCTTAATGGTACACAGTTGCTTTCTGACTTTGGATCAATCTCAGACCTTACTCATACTGTTCAATTGAGTATATAAATAAGCATGTTTTTAATTATCCACTTAGTGTATGTAAATGGAGGTCTAGCTAAAATGTCCCCTTGGCAATGCACCTTTACAATTTACAAATCCAATCAAGGCAAGGCAGGTGTACATTTGAGTCATTTTATCCTCCAGGCCAATTCTAGAGCATGAGGTGATGGGGAACTACATGGGGTTTGATATGAACTTATCATGTGGCAGTACTTTGCCATGGTCATGCTGGATGTGGTTAAGATGATTTATGCCTGTGATGACTGGGCTACACAATGGTGAAGCATTTCTGGGTAAGAGAGAATTCTGGGCAAACAGTTAGAGCATGCATTTGTCAACAGTGGCTTTCAGGACGAAGGAATTATCTCGTACCAGAAAACATTCTTATGCACCTTATTTTGGCAAAGTTTGGAAATTATGCTGGGAAATCGCTGGCATAGAAACAAGTGATTTGTATACCATTGGATGCATAATGAATCTACAATGTACACAGTCTACCATCATCTGCTTACAGATTGGACTTTTTAAAAATGTATTTAATGTAGTCATGGCCAAATCGCAGGATGAGCTTGCAAGCGCTTAACAACGAATGTGGCTCTTATTCACAGAGCGTTTTCCATTGGGGTTTTGCCATTATAAAACACTTCTGCGAATTAGGCCCTTAATATATAGAACAATGTTCAAACTTTATGACACAACGAATTTAAGCGTAATGCTTAATTTCACACAATTTGCTGTCAAGAAAAAATACCCTTTCCTAACCTCGATGACCTTCATATTTGCATTGGAGAAAAAAAACGTTCAAAGTGAAGCGTTGAAAATGCAAATTGGACCTTTTGAGAGCTGGACAGAGATTGGACTCTGGGTAGGCAAGAGGGCATGTTTTAGTGATGCAAATCTAGTCTCATATTACTTGTTCAGACTGTTGCATATGTGAATCACCCTTTTACAATACCATTTCCTAATTCCCATAGTCATATCACATTGCCAAATGTATATTGCAACCATTTCATATACTTTGGTAAGTGATTGGACAATGGCTACTTTGCTCTCGGGAGGATAGCTCATGGGCAACGTGCTCGCCTTGAAAGCAAGACGCCACGGAGCAACACTGGTTTGATTCCCGGCTCCACGCTTAGAAACCTCTGGCTATTAAGCGCGTTATAAATAACCTATCATGTGGTATCCCTTTTAACGATGGTATGCAGGTTTGGCATCACAATTTGCAAAACCGTTCATGGATTGGCGTGTTGAGTACGCCTTACTGTCATCAGTCAGTAAGAGCATTGGCCTCTTGCACGTCATTTCCGTTTGAGCTGCATTGTGATAAAGAAAACAGTTGGAATTGAGGAAGTTGAAAAGGAACTGTACCAAATCCTATTTCATCATCATCATCATCTCGATAAAAGATGTGTTCCCAAAAATTGTTTGGGAATTGTAATTAAATATGTAGAGCTGTATAGCAAAATAAACAAACATACCGGACGGTTGTCGCTGAACATGAGAAGAACAGCACATACTTAAATTCATTTTAATTTAAACAGACACAAAAAGTGGCGCCATTTCATTAGAATTGTAATGCATAAAATGGAGGGTCGGGCGGGTAAATAATTGAAAAACTAAAACAGTTTGAGATCTGGTAGTTAGTGTTTTAATGCACCCATTATTTTTACACAGCGGTGTCCGATATTTCCTTTCCTTGCCATTTAACTTTGTATCTGCCTTTACTGCCTGGCATGCAGCTGTGCAGAGCAATGGAAGTCAGTGCCGCAGGTTTCTTGCCAGCAGTGCCCTACCTGTGATGATTGGTTCGCTTCAAGCCTAGCAAGGACAGTCTCGGGGAGAAGGGTAAAGCTCAAGCGCAGTGTCATCGCGGAGGGCTGGAAACGCTTGCGCACCTCATCGCTCCATGCCACATCTTCCTGTACCTTGAGAGAAAATGATCTGGAAAGGTTCCTCGCCTGACTCCCGAGGTCTGAAATCCTGCTGATTTTGCACTAGCTCATGTCCCATTAAGCAGAGGTGAAGAGATTTGTAGCCAGAGCCTCAAAGCATCCAGGATTAACTCAGCAGGTCACTGGTGTGCTTAGTTACCAAACCGATGTTTCTGCTTCTGTGCTAATTAATTCCTGGCATAACGAATACTAAACGAGATTTAGTGTTTGGATCGAATACACACCAGTTATCATCATGCTGTAATCACTACTTAGCATAATTATAATGGTACAGTGAAAAGTGTGTGTGTTTGTAAAGACGAAAACGTGGTTATATACAGAAAGAAATTGTGAAACAAATCAATGACTTGAACAAAGTTTCCTTTAATTTCTAACACTGTTTTCTTGTTTGCTGATGTGTTCCTCTTGTTAGGTTCAGCTATTAGGTGTAATGTGCGACACGTAATAGCCGAAACGATTGCATTGGAGTACAGATAAGGAAGAACAGGGGAGCACTGGGAACCAAAAGAGGTCCTGCTGGAATTATATATGAGGAGTGGCACATAGTCTGTAGGTGTTGTTTTGTTGTGTGCCCGTCCATTGCCTGCCCATGGCCATGCCAATCCCTATGGACATTCTCACCCATGCATAATTCAACCTGACTTGGACCTCACTAATTTCTGTCATGCACTTGTGGTTTGAAACTACTGTGCCCTCCACCTAAGGTCATTTTTCTATGCCACTAGGCAAATCTGAGCTCAACGATTTAGATGTCACTGCAGTAGACACCACAATGGCTATTAGACTCTCTTCAGTGTCTCGGGAACTGGACTAGCTCACAGAAGAGGCTCTGGTATTTAGCTTTCTCCAGCTGGGAGAGCCCCTGGGCGAATGGCCACATGTGCTACACTGCCTGCTGATACTTGTTTGACTACACTGATTATCTCTGGCTCAGAAACGTTATTCCCTAATAGACAGTCTACTTAAATTATGTACTTTTCAGCAACACAACACTGAGCGGCCTGCCCTTTCCCTCCATGATTACCATTCGGTAACACCGTCAAATCCCATGACTCACATGACCAGACCAGGAATAATCTTGTCTTGCTGCAACCGCCATTTGCAGACAGCAGTGATACTCACAGCTGTATCACAGAGTGAGGAAACAATGTTCCCATTAATAAGGACATGCTCCCAAATGATTTGAGGATTCATGAGAACATGGGCCTCTGCAGGGGATCCAGTACCTTTCACACTCAACGTCACAAGGCAACATTCGGACACTCTCTGGCCTAGTGCTAATTCATTGCCTAAGATGCTTACACTGATTATGCCTCTTCCATGAGACCAGCACACACTATTCCCGGCTTGGGTCTACTGTTTTGAGCTGGTTCTCCCTTCCTTTGTTTCATATCTCCGCACAGAAAACAACATTTGTGTGCTGTTCATGTGACTGCCCCAGCGTTAGAGGAACAATCACCCCTCTTTGGAAGTTGATGAGCCATGTGGGAGTGATTTTCCATCATATTTTGGATGATATTTCTTGCCAGGAGGGTGCAAACCTTTGACCTTGCCCTCCTTTGATTTTCTTTTATCAAATGCCTTCTCATCTGGTATAAATGTGTTCACTCTTTCTCTGGAAACAAGTACTCAAATACGTGACAGAAGTTTTTGCAAGCACCTTAAGGTCTGTGATATTCTTGTCCACTAGTTGCTGGTGTAACTTCATTTCACAATATTAGGGACCTGCTTGCATGAGACCAAATTATACATCTCTTCAACTGGATCAACCTTGTTACCTGTGTCTCAGCCAATCAACTATTTAAAGACAGATGCATATATGCCACAAAGGTCTGATTCCCCTTCGTTGTGGGTGTTATATTGCATGTAAGGTAAATAGGACTCTCTTTGTCAGCCAAGTGAGTAATCACATAAAGTCCATCTGTCAGTGGGTGGCTCATAAGGGTTTTCCCTTTTTGGAGGCTGAAAGCTTTTGTCAGTGCATCAAAATAATCAAAGATGTTCTTCCCCACCTCAAACAATTGGACAAAGTCCTTAGGGATGAGGTGCCTAGGCTTTCCTTGTGTACCACCAATGGAAATACTCCCTTTGCAATTTCAGCTCTGTTTGCAAGCATCCCTCTGTTTCTCCAGCTCGAATTTGCACAGCATTTCAAATTCCCTCTTTCTTCATCTCAGCCCTCTGCTTTTGCTCTGCTGGGCAATCTCCTCTCCTCCATAAGGATTTTTCTTATAGCTAGCTCCACCCTAGCTAAACTAATATGGGACATGGCTGAGAGATGGGACCCATGAATACCTCAGGATTTCGCTGAAACATGGGACCTCTGGGAAACCACATTACCCACTATCTGGGAAGAATAAGAGGGGCAATGATTGCTATCACTGCTATCACTGCCTGCTCTGGCATGTTCCTCAGGCATCTTACCAACTTGTGTAGAAGTTACAAATGCAAGTCCACATATCAGTCAGCCCACATCTAGTTGAGAAATGCAGCCTTTGTCTACTTCATATCTTCAGTAGTGTAAATAGCTGTTAATGGGTGATTCACTCATTCAAATCACAACAAATCTTCTTTAGCCCATTCACACTCTCCCATATCAGCAACTAACCAGAATCAAAGTGCTGTTGTCCCTAGGATAGTTGCGTCTTCCTTGTGGGTAACATGCATCCAGGTTTCTCCACCAAACCCATAGAAAACAGATTGGCTCACAGAAATTGGGTACTTCCAACCCTTTCAAATCTGCCCCTCTGGCTGCCACAAATGATCTCCATCACCCCACCTTTTGTAGCAAGGCTACCAAAAGTGGCAGAAGGGAAAAATGCAAGGCCTCTTACATTAAAATGCTTTGGGCTTTCCCCAACTGCTTCAATGCTCCCAGTTGAATGGATACCCTTTGTGGTGGCTCTAGATCGACACTGCCCACACTAGGCAGCTTCCAAGAAAACTTGGCGGCTCTTAAGCAGTTCAGCCCTTCTAACAATACAACCACAGGGAAGTCCTCTTTCCTGACATAGCTTGTAAAGGGTGCTGGATTTCAGACCCTGCACTTTCCTCATGCACCCTTCCATTACAGTAATCAAAAAATATCTTCCAGCTTTTCTTATGTTAATTGCACACTTTTTATTTTTATTGAAAAAGACTAAACTGTACACAGTCAAATCCCACTGCTTCCCACCGGTGTGAAGAAATGACTGCTTTTTTGCAGGAGTAGATGGATGAGTAGTTGCTAAAACGCCTACTCAGCCCCACAATACTACTATACTTAGCAGTGATTCCAAATGTAAAGGTAAAACAGATACAGCCCAAATGGTATACCTTATTCACGTTTTGTGATAACGTGGGTTGAGGGCAGGCTTTACTCTTAGGAGGGGTGTAAACTTATCACATTAGCAAATCAGCAGTGCTACAAAATCTCCAAAATAATGTAACGTCCAATCAAGGTTGTATATCAGAAAATGTAATTTAGTTCAACAATCATGAATGTGAATAACTAGAAAAACACCAAAACCTAACCATGTGGGAAGAACACAGAAAATGCAAAACTTTCAGAGAATAGCACTCTTCCTACTCAAGAATGGGCGATGTTAAGGCAACCAATTGGAGCAATAGCACTTAAAAAGATATGTCTTTTCAAGAAAAGATGCAAAAAGGAGTAATGCCCTATACCTATGCAGCAACAAATATATTACCAATAAAATCCAGATCTTACAAAACAACGCCTTAAGAGCAGCCCTATGCATCCCCAAGAAAGCCCATATTTCTGACCACAGAAGAGCTAACAACTGGCTATCTACGATTGATAAAATTTTTCTCAAAACAGTGTCCCTCACACACAAATGCCTTCACCAAGCTGTCCCTAAATATCTCGTAGACAGAGTTACCAGACAATTCACCAACCGACCCACAAGAACTACTAACGCCAACCTTCTTACAGTGCCCAGGTTTAAATGCACAAAGACTGGCGGGAGCAGCTTCCTGGTTAAAGCTGCCCAATATTGGAACTCCCTCCCCCCACCCCTGAGGTTTGACCTACCTTACCCACGCTTTAGATCTCACGTCATACGTTGGATCAAGGAGAATGACATCTAACCTCCCAATATATACAGACTGGAATTTACGCTCCATTTGTAGACTTTGTATATACCACCTATTGTCTTTTGTGCTTTTATTGTGTAACCAACCAGTTTCGTGCCTATGCTGTACAAACAGCCTTTATCACTACTGACTGTATACAAATGTATGATATTGTACAGCATTGTAACCTAAGCTGAACAACCCTCTTGATGCCTACTGCGCCCTGATACCCACGGGTCTGGCGCGCATTACAAATAATAAAATAAACAAATAAACAAACAAAAAGAGGCCTCAAAGTGACTGTGGTCCAGGAAAATGGTCTGCAGTGACAAGCATCTCTCAACTGTATCTTCTTCTTGATCTTTGGTGGTTAAACAGCATCCAACTGAATTACTCTGTGCTGTCCTTGCAGTTGAAAAATATTCAATATGCTGTGAGTTGTGTTGATCCAGGCTGCAAGTCAGCGTCGGGTCAGTTTTGAGGCAGGGCTCTGTGTGGTTTGATGCAGGATTCCAAGTAATGCCATTTGAAGGGTCAAATATGCTTGGGTAGGTGGTCAAGTGGTTCAAGACAATGTTTCCATTGGGTTGAATCAATGCCGGACACGATGGCTTCAGTGGTTCAAGTTGAGGTTTGAGTCCTGTTGAGACAATGTCATGTTGGTCCGATGCAATGCTCAAAGATGCAGGGAGTTGATGGTTTCTGCAGTAGTGAGCAGGTGTTTGAACTGCTACAGTGTTTAGCGCTCCTTGTGCGATGCAGCATCAAGCTATCTTGAAAGTGCAGGTGAACAGTTCAATGGTTCAAGAATGCCAAATGCAGCTCCCTGTGTTCTGTCATCTCATAGCATGTTGAACCCTGTACAAAGGCAGTTCAAAGCTATGCAAACAGGATTTCAGCTTCTTTTCTTGGGGTTCTGATTGCTGTGAATCACAATCCCAGGGCTCAAGGACAAGGTGAGCCCTTCTTGCTCTGCTCTTCCCAGTCTATGGGGTTAGGCAGGCACCTTCAGAGATTCCTTCAACTCCTGTGATTGGCCTAGTTTCAGTGCAGCTTGCCAAGTGGCAGACCTTGTTCAAAAGAGCAGTTCACACCCATTGTTCGACAGGGATGGTTAGGAGACAGAGCTCTCCTCTGCCTTGGATACATCTGACATCACTGCAATGGCAGTGGCCTTTGGAGGAACTGCACTCCGAACAGTTTCCAGAGATGTCTTCTTCTTGCTGTCCAGAAAGAATCAAAGGATGTATTGGCAGGAAGGTCATACAGAATGGGACAGAAGCAAGACTGATGTAAGGGGTCCAACCCATGTCACTGTATCTAGTGCCCATTGCTTTCTTGCATCATACCCAGAGTGCCTTGTCCTAAAGGAAATGGAAGTAACAGGAAGAAGAAAACGTGTTATAGAAAAGCAAGATTGTGAAACCCATTCAAAGGTAGAATTAATTCTCTCTAGCTACCATAACTCCACCCCCTTCTGATGAAACATCATAGGCCATTTTGTGTTTAGCACCCTGGTGTGTGGCTGTCCTTTATGTGAGTGCCCCTTTGAAAGCAGGGTTCCCATGAGATCTCCTGTTGTGGGTTTCTATGACTGAGGGCAGGTGTTACCCTTCCTTCTGGTCATTTTCTCATTAGGAGCAAGGCTGCCATGCATCCACATTTCCCTCACATAACTGGGATTAGCTCACAGGATTGACACTGGTATGATATTAAATTGGTGTGGCTTTAATAATTGTGTGTTCTTATCAGTCACTATGCAATAACTAGGTAGAACATATTCTTGCAGTTTACCCTGTCAGGAGACAGATAAGGCAGCAATTGTTACATTTTGGATTAGTGGCGAATTTAGGTCACATCAGCTGTCAAGAATGCATATGTGATTTTGGAATCTACCCTTTCCCACTGAAGAGCTGGTGCTGCAGCGGTCAGGGGACTGGTGCAGCATGAGCACATGTATGCATTATGATGTTGGCATGGAGCTTCATGAAAGGGGATCTAGTTCGCAGTCTCGCCTTTCAGAAGTAGAATTAGCTGCATTATACATTTTTTTTAATCCAACTAAGAAAACAGGCCTTTAACACCCCCAATAGATGACATTCTGTCAAATGCATTCATAGCTTAGTATCGGATGAACACTCGATACGAATATATGCATGGATGTCTAGCAACCCTGGGGATATAGGTCTTGGCGAGCAAAGCCCCCCGATCTTCACCCACATGGGAATTGTATCTCAGGCAATGTGATAATACATGTGTATTTGCAGGAAAATTGCTGCAGCAGATATCCGCATTTGCTTGGAAATTGACACTCCTATATTGTTCCGCAGCATTGAACCTCTTACTTCCTCTATTATCCTTTGGTTAGAGGACAGGAACATGTCTGGAAAACATGGGAATGATCTCCATTTATAAAGCTCAGTTCCGGCGGGAGAATACTTTGTGAATGTCTCTTTAGTCATGAAGGGTATTCTTGCCACCAAAAGTAGTGGGTCGAGATTTTTTTAAATCCAAGCTACACCTCAAGATATTCAATAAAGAATACGTTTTACAAGATAATACTTGCAAGGATAGCACATGGTTTATATAGAAAAGGAATGCATTAACAATTTTTTGGCTGAGAAATGTTCCTTTAACGGGAGAAAATCCACTAATATTATTAGAAAACATCATGATGTTTGGTTTGATGAAGAAAGTAGAAAAGCTCAATCTGATTTTTTTGCTACTATTTAGGATCCAAACATCATAGTTGCCTACAAGGCTGAACACAATGTCATATAAAATATTCTTCAAAAAGAAAAAAGGGCATGGAAAAGTAATGGATGCAATTTCAAAAGTGTGAGAGGAGAAAGATGTCGAGACCATCTGGAATCTGGTTGCTATGGGCCCCAGAAAAGTCAGCGAAACTATGACAGTACCATCCTTTTGTAGTGGTGGCTTGCACGCCTCCTGGACCCTTTCTTGGACCAAAGGAATGCTATGGTTATTTGCTCTGAGTGGTCCAAAGGAAGACAGAAACAATGTTTTTACAGAAATTGATGGATGTTTCAAAAACTTTCAATTGGAAAGTCAGTTAGGCATGATGGTATACAAATGAAATGCTTGCCCTTTTTTTTGCAAAGTGGTGGATAGAGACCTGAGGTTTTAGGTCATGATTCATGTTAAACATATACACGCATCCTGATCACGTGGTATTATTGTCCCAGTGCATAAAACAAGGACAATTCACAAATCCCTTCTGTTATCAGTCAATTGCACTATTGAATATATAAGGATATGTTTTTACAAATAGTCTTGAAATTAGAATGGAGGTGTGGGCTGAGGAGATGGATGTAATGCCGTTCATTCCGGCTTATTTTCAGATGCGTTTATAGCCATTTTCCAGCTTTGGCCACTTTCGAAGAAAATTCCACTAAGATTATGCGCCAGGTTTCCGATTCCAAAGATTTTAAGACATTATGTGAAAGGCTTAGCAAGGTAGGGGTGGAAAATAGTTTACTTAAGCTGTTGGCTTTTGATGTTACCTATACAGCTGTATGCTGTGGCAGGCAAGCATGACAAGTAATTTCAATCAACAAAAAGGTTAGACAAAAGTTCCCATTAGCTCTCCTTTTATTTTTCCTGCTGTTCTACGATGTTGATAAGGCATTGAATGAAATGGACTTCGCCTTGTCATCATTGAAAGGAAATGTGTTATCGTCAAAGGAACTACACCATTGTTGACTGCTAGGGATTATTTTAAAGCTCGTAAACTAATCTTGAAATTAGCAAACGCAAAGGTGGTCCACCTTGAAAAGGCACAGGCTGCATGTACGTTGTGCTTGGACAAACATGACATCGAAGTATTTAATCACCCAGATTATCTGGGCACCACTGGTCTCAGGGAATGGGGTCTCATCAGCACATAAGGTGAGATCCAAGAGACCAATGCAACCATGGCTGGATGATCCACATAAACATTATCTTAAATTCCGTGCGCAGGGATTGTTCAAATGTACTCAAGTAGTTTAAGCTAAGGATGCAGAGCCAGGTTGGAATGGTGCTGAAGTTTGGGGGGCTTCTGGAACAGCTAGTTTGGAAATATTTCAATAGAAGTTCTCAAGGTAGCATTACAAACTCCTCTGCGTACAAAGACCTGCTCAATGAGGTTGGGTGTAGTCATCTCCTTGATACATTTTTGTATTCAGTTTATTTGTATAGTGCACCTGCCCCAAAGGCATCTGGGTGCATTTCTTAAAGGTTACAGTTACATAGAATTGCATATACATAGAATTACACAGCATGGAGCCAAATTTGCCCCACACAGAGTATATACAAAGGGAATCACTGGCGACATGACCACACACTTGCGTGTGTGTGTATATTTGTTAAGGGTGTGTAGAGATAAAAACAGAAAGAAAACAGTGTGTTTGTGTTTACAACACTACTCGAAAACATGGTGTCAGTGTGCAAGGTCTTCAATATGTATGGTTAAAAAATGTACCTCCGCATGCCGCAGATGCCTTTGCAATGGCAATGAGTGGCATTTGCATGCAATTCGGATCCTGAAGGCCCATCCAGCAGCAGCAATTATGGATCTGTGTGCTGTGAGTGATTTCACCCTTCACTGTAATTCATTCTGCCTGCTCTTATCGTTCATAAACAGGGCGCAGAGACTAGCAGGGATGCTAATATGTGCATCAATTTCAACGTCAGCAAATGGCTTACATATACAACGTCTCTATCCACGTGTCTAATTACGTTTAGCTGATGTGTATAGGCAAGTATTCTACAGTGTAATGCTAAAGAGAACGTAGTTAGTTGGCTCCTAAGTGGATGCAAAACATAACTGCAACATTGTATCCATGGCGTTCACCTGCTCCACTCAAAACACAGAGCATCCTCAGGATTAGAAAGGAATAGCTTGCACAAAAAACTGTTACAGGCTCATTATGAAATGAGCTTGAGGATTCTTCTTGGGTCTGGATGCTTGGCACACCTTGTCTGATCACAGCCACCACAGACAGTTTGCAAAGTCTAGGGAGATGCCCTGCGCTGCTGCCTTGCATGCAGGACAGGGTGATACACCTCTTAAGCCTGTCAGAGGAACCTGCAAAAATATTTCTGCGCCTAAGCACACTGCTGCATCAGGAAAAGATAAATATATGCCTCCGTGTTCAACTGCAAACTCAAAGCACGTCATATTCGCAAGAAGAAATCTTTCTGTCTGACGCAATGCTCTCATAAGTCGTCCCTGTTATCTTACTCGACCTTGCCTTCCTTTTCTCCCCAAGAACAGTTATTGTTTATTTATATTTAAAAAAAAAAACTAAATATTTTGGACCTACTAACATAACGTTGTTCAATAAGATTAATGAACCAGGCTCTTTACCTTTGAAATATTTAAATTAATTGATTATGCTCGTACTTTTTTTTCTTAGTTATATTTTTACTTTGTTTTAATTTTGCCTTTAGTCCCATACAAATGAAATGAAAGCATATGCAATGTCGCTGACCCGCTGGCGGTTTTTCTTTTCCATGAACGTCATCAATGCAACTCTTTTTCAGGGACGTCATTTCACCAAAATGCCATGTGCAGCAGAAGTGACAACACACGACCCTTGACCTCTGATGACATCACAGGGAGTTATGTCATTTGAACCCATCCACCTCGAAGTGACATCATGGGAAGCGATGGAACACAACTTTTCCCCCTTGACAATAGCGGAAGTGACATCACATAGCATTGTTTCTAAGTATGCTACAAAATAATATGGTTATATCACTGTAAAGTGATATACATTTCATACAAGTATGGATCACCATATGTATCATTAATATCAGTGCACATATTCCCATATTATCAAATTACTGTGAATGCAAGCAGACGTACAAGGCCAAACGATATAATGTGTTATTATATAGCACTTAGGCTTAAGTGCTTCATATAGAACAACACATCATATAATACCACCCAACCTGTGTTGGTACTTATTTATCAACCTCAGCAGGATGAAAGGCTGAGTTGACCTTGCCGGGAGTCGAACCTGCAAACTGCAGATCACACACACATTGCAGCAGCCAGCGCTCAACCCACTGAACTGTCTCACCGGCTATAGCTATCAGAAAACAAGCCACTCTAGAAACAAAGAGCCACATGCTGCTGGCCACAGCCCGTGCGCCTCAATTTTTAAAAAATAACATTTATTGTTTGGTAATTTTTTTCTGGGGTAGCAAGGGAGACCACAGGGGTCGGAGTTGCGACCCCTGGCAACTCCTAAATGACGTTCATGCTCTTTTTTAATACACATCACTTGGATGTCTGAAAACATCATAATTTATCATTTGTGAAAACCTAGGTGTGGAGCAGAAATTCGATATTAGAGCCACCTTTTAAATGGACTTTAACATTTGATTGGGCATGAGCACAACAAAAGCAGTGCACCCATTCCTTAGCACCAAAGAGCGAATGGCACTCCTTGTCTAGCTGCACTTGGCCACGGCCCGTCCGAGCCATGGCCTTTGACATCCCTAGCTTCCTGGAGGAGTGTAGAGTGACAGGAGAAGTCTGGCAGCACTGTATATTCCTGCCACCTTGTCTGAAAACAAGGTATTCTTTATTGGCACTCAGCTACAGGTCTGCCATAGGCCCCATATGAATTGTGGCACCAATCTGATGCTGGCCCTGATTTTCCATTTGTATGAGACAATGTCAATTTACCTACTTTTGAGGAACTGGCAATTGTGTTCACTTTCTGATGACTTGTTTGTTACTGAATTGCTATTTATTTCTCCATTTGTACATGGGGTGTTCCCCCCGCATACTTCTTCCTCATCCTCTTCTGAATTTGCCGTTCCTCCTCCCCTGTTATGTTTTTGTTTGTTTGTTTGGTTTTGTTACACCCGTGCCTACATTAAAGTCCTGACACATGACTTTGCATTGCATACTCTGCGCCCACGCAGAAGCATGGATGATCTCATCCCTCCATCCACATGGGTTCCTGAGATCAATGAATACATAGGAAAAGAAAGCCCAGACTGTCTGCAAGACCTCGACCATCACCGACCGGCCATACTTCTTCAGACCCTCATTGCTCGTTGGGCCAGGATGGCTTCCTAGGGAGTGTGGCGAGCTCTTATCTTCCTGGACATGGCTGATTTGCATGCCCCGGATTCAATGACCTATAGGCATGGGCACATAGAGCAAGACTATACAAAAAGGAGGACACTTTATGTCCGGTTAGGGTTATGTGTCTGTTAAAACCATTGACATTCACTGAAAACTCTTGAGTTGAAGTAATATTATGCTTAACCTTTAGTTGCAAAAATATTAATAATTCAGAGAAGAAAAAAAACCTTGGTTTAAAATGGTGGGATGAATTGCAAACTGAAACATAAAACACTCTACTTGACCAGTTACTGTTAGCAAAGCAACCACAACTCACCATGTCATGACCTGCTTGTTGCATCCGACATGGGAGGAGTAAAAAACAGCTAAGGACATGATCTATTTAAGTTTGTTGTGTTTTGTGGACAGCCACTAGGTGAATTATCTAAATGCCACAAGTTTACTGAATTGAGTGGTAGCAAAATGGAATGCACTAAGGGCCTGATTCATTGATTTTGTTTTGCACGGTGCAAAGTGACTTTGCACTGCCAACAAACATCCTGATTAACAGAGCGGTGCAAAGTGTATTTTTGAAGTGCAAAGTCACTTTGCACTGCGTTACAAATTCCATGAAGCAGGCCCTGAATGGCGATTGACCAAGCGTTTTTCAATGGAATGTTCGCATTGGAAACTCAGTCAGCCAAATGAGTCTACTTGCATAAGGACATCTAGGAAAACAATAGGCAATTCGATAATGGTTGAAAATTGTGCAATGGAAGAACATGATTTCCAAATGAAAATACACGATGCCAGTGTTGATGTCCAGTGTGAGATCATAAGTGTATGGCAATGGGGGAGTTGTTGTTTGTTTGCAAACACAAATGAAACCATGACATAATTTTAACTTCAGCTTTTTCAGTGATATTAATTCATACACATCCAACTGAGTGCCCGATTCATGGAAAAGTGTGCACTGATCCCGCAAATACTGCTCGCCTAAAATGACTATGCGTGGCCCGTCGCGCAGAATAAAATCTGCGTGCTCTGCCTCTTCATGGAAATATCCACTCAGAACTACCCAATGCGCAGGCTGCAAGAGGATACCCATGACATACCCACACGCAAAGGCATACCAGCCATGGAGTGGGACATTTGCGCACACCTCTGATGCAAAATCAATGCACATTAACAACACTGCCTGCGTACCTCGCACCCCCTAGAACCACACGTAGCGCCCCATCAACATGCAGAGCACTTAACATAAAAGTTAACATTTGTTGATGAACATGTGTGCGAAATTTCGCAAAATGCTCCTGCACCCCGATATGCTACTTACAAGCACCCCTAAGTCCGATCGGAACCCTGATTGTGTGCACACACCCCAAAATCTGACTTACGATCTTACCTTCATGTGGCAAATCCCATGCACATGTGCCTGTAGGCCTGCCTTCGGGTGGCGGATGTTTTGATAGCTTCGTGTGGTCTTTTCCCTGCCAGAGGTTGCATGGTTGGGTCCATGAATGCGCGTCGTTCTGCACAAATGTGGGCATGCGATGGACTCCCTGCGGACAATCCCTCGTGATGTCCACATTTTCGTGGGTTCTTCCCCATTTACCCAGTTCCTCCCCCTTACCAGACCTCTGTGCAAGCCACACCAACATCATCCGTGGTGTCTCATGCAAGACACTCGGCCACTCGCAGAGATGTGACGGGCAAGCGCGAAAGCCACACAAGTCTAGGGAAAGTCCTGCACAGTCGATTCCATGAGTCGACATATGGGGAATTGCGCGAAGGTTGGCAAGCAAATCCCTGATTTTACACGCAAATAATTCCATGAATCGGGCTATGAGTGTTTAGATGTAATCAGTTTCAGGAGTGTGTTAAAATACCATGCACTTAATATTATTGTTGCTTATGGATTCTAAAAATAAAAAAAAATTAAAATATTTATGACATTGTGTTCTTTTATTGTTATTAGTTCTTAAATCTTACATTCTTGTCATCATAATGCGTGTTGACAAATGGCCCTACAGCATCAGGTGGGGTTTGCTCAGAGCGTTCAGTGGCTAGCTTTAATCAGGTTGTTACCAAGCAACCAGATCCCGTGGTTACCAGTTTCTCTATGTGTCTGCATCACTGAATGCTCATTCAGCAGGGTTCTGAGAAATCGTTGAAAAAAAAAGAAAACTACAACGGCCATATATTTTTCAATTCAGACCGGCACAGAATGTATTCTTTGCTCTTGCATTTTCAAGTCGATCTCTTCACAGTTTCAATTGTAAGTCTGAATGTTGTGTAGGAAGGCTGTGGGATTGTGTCTGTGAGCTTGGGATGATGTGTATGCTCAAATCGATACAGTGGGCCTCATTAGGACCCAGGTGTTAAGGGGTTAACAGCGCTGTAAAAGGTGTCGGCGCAGTTAAACCATTAACGCCGCAAAGGGACTCTCGAGGTAAGTACGGTACCGCAATTTGTGGTACCGTACTTACCGCCTTCCCCATTCCCATTATGCCCTATGGGGCAAAAATGGGAATGGGGAAGGGCCATGGTGGCATGGGGAATTACCGCCCCGCCAACCTTGGAATGGGGTGGTAATTCCCCATTCCGCCATGGCGGACTCAGGCATCGAACATGGTGCTAATAGCACCATGGTTTTCAGCCGGAGTCCTAATGAGGGCCAGTATGTTATTCAATTAAGTTATGTATTATGTCTTATGCACAACAAACACAATTGGTGTACGTGTTGTATTTTAACAAAAACTCCCACATGATTTAAAGCTGTAAACAATCTAATTGTATCGATATCATGAGAAGTGAGACCTCTAGTGGTCAAACGCAATGCTGCAGCTATGCCACAGAAATGATTTCAGTGACTTCTTAAAACTTGACACGTACATTGAATGCAACCGAATCATATGTCCAGGGAACACATGCAATCATGTGTGACTAGCAAGCTTTGACAATCGTATGTGCCACATTCATTGACGAATAAAATGTTAGTTTAAGTCTTGCAATAGCTCAGAGCCTTCAAAGGGGAAAGATCATCTGGTGCCCACAATTTGCATATGTGAGTGTGAGCATACACTATAAGGGGAATGGGAGGAGCCAGTGAATATCCGAAAAAAAACGTCCAATACTGAAATATCCGAGTCAACAATCCCAATATATAACCAGTTTGCGACTGGTACCTCTGAGCAGCCTGGATATATTGTGGCGACGGTTCCCGAATTACATGTATTAGACAACAAAAGCGAAGGATGAGTTTCCGAAATACACCACATGTTTGCCAGTGATCCATGTGGAATGATATGCGTATCAAACCGCATCTTTGGTCCAAACCTTGGCTTATTCACAGGAATTAGCTTGTGGGTGATGGGTAGGGCTGGAGAGAGGTGGAATAAGGAAAGCATGCAGAACATGGATGAGCACGCCAGATGGCGCCTTAATGCCCCAGCAGCAGGACGAATCGTGGGAGCCAAGACCCTGCCAGCACATCACCACAATAAGAACAGTGAGGGAGCCAAGACCCTGCCGGCACATCACCACAATAAGTACAGCGTGGGTGCCAAGACCCTGCCAGCATTATAATGCCATAGCATGTGTGCTGTGCCAGGATGAAGAAGAAACAGGACACGTCCGTGGCATAACCGGTCGATATTTGAAATCGCCACGGTTAAAGGGCAGTGATGAAAAGGACTCAATGCAAACAGAGTGAGGGTGCTTGGCATTGCTGAACAGACGTATAAAACAAATTGATCCTAGCTGCAAAGTGGTCTACAAGGCAGGGCCCAGAGGCCAAGAGCAACCGTGGTGAAACCCTGTACCGAGTAAGGTGGGTCTCCTGCCTCCTAAAGGTTATCCAAGGACATTGGGGCAACCCTGACTGGAAACTCCCCATGACCTTGTGCCTCCTCTTCACAGCTGTGAGTGAGGGTGGGACCTACGGAATGACCTAAACATAAAATCGGGAGGCATCTGTAGGAACAACGTGCTGGGATTGAAGACTCACCAAAGTAAAGTTAGGGATAAATCCATTTGTCTTGGGTCCACTTTCGATTCTGAACGCTAAATCACAGGAAAGTATCCTTCAAAGCAATCCCATTCTCAAGGTAGCTTTCAGTGCCTCAGTACATAGCTGTGCCTGTGTTTTGTGATGACAGATGGTTCCAACAATGTGATCACTTGTGTTGCGCTGTATACTAAAAATGTCTGTTTTCACAAGGCCTATTATGTATCCGTGTTGACTAGGGGTCTTGGCTGCTTTTCCAAGACAATACTTTTAACTGTCCTCTTTCCCCAGGGAGGTATATACTTTCCAGATGCTATGCCTGTAGCTTCCCCTCTTGAAACTATTTTGTGTTATCAAGACAAGACCTATAGCTTCCCCACTAGCTATGGGGGTACCATATGGGATGTGTTTCTTCCCCTCTACCTGGGTGTTTGTCAGGCTGCAGTAATTATGACCACTGAGCTAAGGGTTTTTCAACATTACACACTTCTTTAGTTGGCTTGTTTTGCTTTAAATTGATCAACATCTTCTGGGTTAGGCCGTCATTAGGCTATTTTCCAGCACCGCCTCCCAGGATTTGGCTCTTGCCAGTCTTTGTTCTCAGTCTTCTAGCAGGTTCTCTCAGCTAGTCTTCACTCTAATCCTGGCCTGTTCTACAGTGTAACTCACTTGGCCTAGCCATCTCTTGTTCTGTACTTTCCTGGATAACTAGCATGAATGGCTTGGCCAGTGCAGGTTCAGATTCTATAACACTTATAATTCTTTACCTCCTCACTGTTGCACACGTCACACTCTTTAACACAGCTCTAACTTCCTTGAAGTCCAACGAGCTAGGCCTATTTCTATAATTAGCATCAATGAGTAATTGTATGGATTTGGTGCTTGCCCTTGCGGCTTGGCACAAGAGCTCAAAAGGTCTGTTTATCTTGTTGGCATCAGACAGTTGTGCCATGTTAGCCAGCAGATGTAAGGTTCTGGGTGCCCAGGTTGAGCATAAGTTAGTTATCCTACTAGCATCCTTACGATAAGTGCAGATTGCTTGTTTACTTGTTTTCCCTTTCTTCTGTAGTATTCTCATTGGCATCTGGTTTGTGTTTTACTTAGGGCTTGAACACAATTGATGCACGGTTTCTTAAATCCTGTCCCACATACCGAACTGTGCTGGCCTCCTGGACTAATCAGTAAATCACCTGCCTGAGCTGCATAACTTTCAAAACCTTTGTGGGACTGATATACTCAGGGTTTCCTCACTGGGTAGTAGTTTTACCTCTTCCTCGTGAGTAGATCTGACACATGGATGTAACACTGGGCACACAGCCCCTTTACTTTTTATTGTATTGGCATTTGTATGGCGCCTACACACAGGTGTTTCTAGGCACCAAAAAACAAGATGGGGCGGTTTCTTGGTAATCAAAAATATAGAACAACAGAAATGGTTATATTGGCCTTGTGACAATCCTACCGTGCAAGTGCATGACAAGGTGGAAAGTGCAAGGGGAAGGGCTAGAGGGAGAAGTGCAGGAGTGGGGTATCCACAAGGGTGGGGGCGTGCAAGTGCTGGGTGGGCCAAGGCGGCAAGTAGTAGGGGAAGGGCGGGTGGGAGGATGATTGTGTGAGGACAGGGAAGACTAAGTTGGGCTAGTCCAGGGAAGGGAGCCACAGGGCAAGTGCTGGCAAAGGATGCTGTGGGCACTGGTAGGGGGTGGTCTGGCCCCTGTATGACTCTGAAGGGACCAGGCCCCAGTTGCAGAGGCAGATGGAGAGTTAGCAGGGGAGGGGGAGAGGGAAGGAAGAGGAGAAAAGGAATGTTTTGAGAAGTTTTGAGAACTTAAGAAGATCTGGCTCAAGTCTGTGGGGAGTGAGGCCTTCCAGAGGGAGGAGCCAGCTGAGGAAAGGGATCTGCCTCCCACTCTCTACTTGGAGAAGTGTTTGACCTGCAGAGAGTTGGATCCAGATGAATGAAGGACTCTGGCTGGAGGTATTCAGGCGGGAAAGCTGAATGTAAGGAATTCCCAGGCCCCAGACAGCCTTGAGGATGATGCACAGGGTCTTGAATTTGATTCTTACGGTCACCAGGAGCCAGTGGAGAGATTTTAGGGCTGGAGTGATGTGGTCTGTGGGCTTGAGGTCTCACAGTTGTATTCTGGATTAGCTGAAGGGGGCATAGGGAGGAAAGAGGCAGGTTCAGGAAGAGGTGGTTGCAGTAGTCTAGCCCGGAGAGAACCAGGGCTCTGAAGACAATAAACTTCTGGGGAAGGTGAGGAAATGTACAATGCCCCTGAGGAGGTGCAGCTGAAAATTGGACTTATTGACAAGGACCATGATGTGTAGAGAGAAAGAGAAAGTGGATTCCAAGATGTTCTCATGTTTTTTTACCTCTAAAGTGGGTGAGGGGAGAGGCCCCAGGGAGTCAAGCTAGAGAGTGGGGGAAACAAGGAGCAGGCATGCCAATGAGAAGGATCTCTTTTTTACTGACATTAAGGCAGAGATCATTGGCATTGGTAGAGCACCATTCCTGAATAGCAGACAGGTAGTCAGGTATGAGCGAGGGGGAGGAGGCAGAGGAAGGCAGCTGTTGTAGAGAGCTGTGTGTCATCTTTGTAACACTGCAGGGGCCAGGTAGATGTGGAAGAGCCAAAGTGATAGGATAGAGCCTTGAGGTATGCCACTGATAGATAGTGAGGTGGAGGAGAGAAAAGGGCCCATTTGCACTTTGGAAGGTCTCTTTGAAAGGACAGAGGTCAGACATGCCAGTGCCCAGTCCGTGATAACCAGGGTATCATGAGATGGTTTATGAGGATGGAGCGGTTTACTGTGTCAAAAGCAGAAAAGAGATTGAGGAGTATCAAAACAGAGAGAGTGTCAGAATCCAGGTTAGAGAGTAGGTCTTCAGGGTGTTCAGGAAAGCAGTTTCCATGCTTGTGGCAGCCCTAAAACCAGACTATTGGTCGTGGAGGCAGCCTTCGATTTCATTGGGGGGGGTCCGTTGGGTGATGACCAGCTGGTTACTTGTGCCTTCCCGTCCTCTTTGACCTCTCGTCTGCATTCAAAATTGGAAACCACCACACCACATACTCCTCTCCCTCCTCATAGAAATAATTGGATGATCTGCTTCTTCCTGCATTGGTTTACCTCCTAGCTCTCGGGCAGGCACCAGGCTGTCCAGGTGCATTCTAACTGACTCTTAGTATCATGGTGATTCCCCCAGGGATCAATCCTTTCAACAATAGTTTTGAACCTTTGCAGGGAGCCTCTGGACACACTCCTTTAAAGAGTCTGATATAGGCATCCACAAATATCCGACAGGACAGTAGTAATCTTTGTAATTACCTAACCAACATGCAGTCCAGGATGTAGACTTCCTACCTCAAACTTAATACATCCCATACCAAATGTGTCTTTATTGGTCCCCTCACTAAACAATAACTTGTCCAACAATGGCTCTATGATGTGCACCTAGAAAGGTTTGATCCACAACTCTCGGATGCAGCAAAATTCTAAGGTTTCACCATTGATAGCAGCCTGCCCAATCTAGCAAAGCATAGCCAAGCAGACTAAAAGGGCCTAGCCCAAAATATCCACTTTGTAAAATCAAATCCTTAATCCCACCTCAGGACATCCAGACCATAGTGCAGGCCCTTCTGGTCTTGCACATCAACAGGGGAAATGCCCTCCTGATGTGCCTCCTAGCCGCTTACTTGGCTCCCCTAAAAACAGTCCACAACTTTTCAGTATGTCTTATTATGGCTACATGGAGATTTGACTGAATCACCCCCATTCTATGCTAAATACTTTGATACGCCAGGCCAGGATACTGTTCAAGACTGCATGTATCACATGACTTGGCAGGCATCATCCATCACCTGCATGGTGGCTTTGCAATGCTATTCTTGGGGCGGAATCCCAACTGATAGTCATTTAAGGGGTGCAGTGGTTGAATTCTGGTGAGCAGTTGTGTAGTGACTATTAGCCTCATCACGAGTTTGGCGGTAACCCTTAAATGCGGTGGTAGCGCTATTACCGCTGCATTTAAGGGTCCGCCAAATCACGGCTTCGGCTGATTAAAAGCTGGGGGGGAATCTGCCGAAATTCCGTGCTCTTACCGCCGGCGGGAAATCCGCCAGCGGTAAGAGCGTGAAATTTCCCCATTGAGCCCATTGGGGAATGGGGATTTCCTGTTCCGCCAAACCCGTGATCCAGTGCTAATAGCGCCGGTGGGTTTGGCGGTAGGGCAGATAACGCCAGCGCTATTAGCGCCGGCGTTACCGCCCAACTCGTGATGAGGCCCTATTTCTTTAAAAATGTTGCCAATAAACAATAGGTTTGAAATGGGCCAGTAGTAGGCCAGGTTGTCTGGGTCTTAGGTGCTTTTTATTTCAAAAGAGGTTGCATGAGACTACTCTTGAGGGTGTCTGGGAATTAACCTTCTGTGATGGGGCATTAATGATGCTGAGGAGTGTGTTGAGCGATAGGCCCATCAACTGTTTAATGACGGAGGCTGGAATGATATTATCCAAGTAGAAAATATGTCTGAGGGAGGTGATCGTTTTTAGGAGGTCTTGAGTATAGCGAGGAGAGAATTCAGTCCTTAGGGGAAGCATGTGCTGCAGCACAAGGTGGACTAATGCTGGTTGAGATTGTTTCAATGATCTGTTGGATTTTGCCTATTATTGCAATAAAAGGTTGTTGATTCCGTTGCATTTTTCCTGAGTTTCTTGCTGCAGGGGTTAGGTGAGGGATTCGTACAATGCTTTATTACTTCGTAGAGGGCTTTGCTTCTGTTAGAGGCTGCCATGATGGTGCTGGAATAGTAAGTGGCTTTGGCCTCGATCATCAAAACCCTATGGTTGCGAGGAGAGATTTGAGGTTGGTGAGGTCTCCAGGTTTATGGTTTATGGTACTCCGATTCGCTAGTACTCTGATTGAGCATTTGTTGTAGGCTAGCTCGGGCATGTAGAAAGGGGCAGATGGTTTGGTCTTGCTGTCCCTAGATTTTAGGGGGCATGAGTGCCCATGAAGTCCATTGTAGAGTTGTTGAATAATTCTAAGAGAACTGAGGCATTCCTCGTGTTGGGGACTTCTGCAATGTTTTTTTTTCTAGCTCGTTGATCAGGGCATGTTTCAATGAGCAGTGCTGAGTAAGGGGCATTTAAATTGTTTTGTTTGCAATAACAAATTCAATATTGAACCTTGCTTAGCATGTCACTACTTTCTTTCAGAAGACTTGTATGTATTAATTCTGATCAGTGCTTTCTGTTCGATTAACTGTGATAGGACATGCCTTCATTCTTGACACAACTTCTGATTTCCTATCATAGTATGACTGAAGCAGAGAATGCAAAGCTTTCTAAAATAGGTTGGATGGATGCTCTGCCAGGTTCTAAATGAGAAATTCAAACAGACTAAGGAAACATTCCAAAAGTTAAATCCAAATTTGTAAAATATCAGTTACATTTCAATATTTTATTTTTCACTTTGTCAGAAGAGACTCTTTCTGTTAAAATTATTATTTGAACGTATATGCAATGATTGGGTCATCATCAGAACCATGACTGTAGTATTATTCATACTGAATATTGAGAATGTAGCAAACTGTATTGGTATTATGTAAATGGGCATCTTCCATTGGAAAGGGCATGTTTGGAAAGGATGAGAAACAGAAGGAAGCTGACTATGAAGGAGCCAGTGGGGCGTACGTGCAGCTCTTATTAAAATAAGAATAACTTACGTGTGTCTGCATCTTTTCAATGACACATCTTGCTGCATGAGACACAATGATTAGACACCACCTTCTCCTTCTTCCCACGTTGAAAAACACTTATGCACTGATCATATCTTAAAATAATTCATTTTCTGGATTCCTTCCAATCCATTCTGAAGTTTACCTCCATTAAACTCTGACAATTGAACATTTGTTCCTGTTTCATATTATTATTTTCTAATATAGGACACATATGTAATGGGCAAAGCATTTTTGTGAAGAAAGCATAAAGTAGGTGAGAATACAAGTTTGCTCTGCAATGTTGCATGTTGTGGTGCTCTCATTTCTGAAAGCACTTGTGTTAGATGGATTCAGATGTCATAGATGATGCATTTTATAATGTGCGGTGGGATATGAAGATCCAATATACAAGCACATATAATACATGAATTTAAAGTTTTCTGGAATTTAAAGAAATTTATTGTATTTTAATCTTTGAAATGTATTGAAACATCAGCATTTGAGAAAAGTGTGAACACTTCTACGAATCTAAATCACGAGGTGTGCTCAATGACATCTTAGAGATGCTCCAATCATCCAGATGATCTGCAGTTCCATGAGTTATGCATTAGCTATAACATAGCATGTACACATCTGGATTGTTCAAAGGTATCTTCTCATTTGCCCCTGTGCCAATCAGATCATATTGCTCTCAGAGTACTCAATCGGACTTGGAGTAATGCTGCATAAATTCAACTGATCAAATAGATAATGAACTTCCTCATAGTAACACCATTCATACACTGATTTAGTTCCAAAAGCAAATTACACTGTTGACGTCTATCATACTGAATGGAAACCCATTCTGAGGCAGCGTGGACAGCAGAGAGGGTGAATTTATGAGGCATATTCTTTCCCTTATCCTTTACAAACCATGTTCTAATGAAAGTACTTAATTTGGTTTCATGCACTCCATCCAGAAGCATTTGAGTACATGTTCTCTGTGACCAGACAACATTGTTGGGATGTAATTAGTCAGTGGTTACCAGATAATTCGGGGATGCACACCTCTGGCCTTCCACTGTGCACACCTATCAGGTTTTCAGAATAACCACTGATTTTGTGAAGAGGTTGTCCCATTTGGATTCTTAGGATGCAAACTTATTAATTGCAAATACTGCAGAGCGGCCCTCAGAGACAGGATGGATCTGTGTGATCACTGCACATTTGTTTTCACCCCATTTTGCCGCTATAGTGCACCCGTAAGTGGAAGTGTGACGTTCAACTTTGCATGCTCCGTTACTTTGACGTAACCAATGAAAACACTAGTCCAGTGTCATCATGTAAAGAATTTGTACCATTATATGGACCCTGTTCATATTGTTGTGCTTATAATTATAATGGTCTTATTATAACGCGCTTAATACCAGAGAGGTTTCTAAGCACGGGGTTGTGATTTGAACCTGTGTTGCGCTGCATTGTCTTGCTTCCCAGACAAACGTGTTGCCCCTGAGCTATCCTTCCTCACCATAGCCTTCTGTGAATAATTTAATTAAAGTGATGTAATAAACTATCTCTGGTACTGACCAAAGTGAATAACATACCCTATACACTTCTCCAGGTTGGGAAGAGAGAGAACGTGCATATTTATTCTTACAACAATGAAACTTTAAGCGCCATTGCACTTACACAGTTGTCACTATAGCGTTTATTTTGGCATTTCTGCAGTTCTCAGCTGTTCCTTTTCTGCTGATGTGCGCAGACTAATGAAGCGGCGTGCACTGGGCAATTGATCTAATAGCACCCTGAAGACTTGAAGGATATACAGTTATTTCAGGGACTTGCTGTATTGTAGCCATATAGAGAAATACATACATACACACACACACGCGCGCGCGTGCGCGCACGCTAAAAAAGCATGTCTTATATATCTCACACGGTTTTTAAATTTAATCGTGATTGCTAACGTAACAGCAAGTACATAAGGGGCTCTGTTTTCTTCAAATTGTTTTAATTGTCTGGAAAAGCGTGGGTTTATGACATGACACTATAGAAAGACACGTGCTACAACGTAAAAGACAGAAGATTGTATTGAGAATTATGTCGAAATGCAATCAACGAGGCATGCTAACTCCACTGTAACATTACGAGAATGAGTCTAGCTGAATATCACAGTGTGTCTGTGGGCCTCATTCCAAGTTGGGTGGTAAGGGATACCGGGCACCGGTAAGGAGACCGGTGCCGGTAATCCCTTACCGCCCTACTACAAGGTCCCTTAGCGGGTCCCTCCTTTAACGCCTGGTCTCGCCTGGCATTATGGACGGGACCCGTTAAGGGACCAGGGCGCACATAACGGGTTTGACATACGCCCGCCCGTTATTTGCGCCTTCCCCATTCCCACTGAGCCCTATGGGGGCTCAAATGGGAATGGGGAATGGCATTTTCAATGGGGACTTACCGGTCCCGCAAAGGTCGGACTACACCGGTAAATCCCCATTGAACTAGACCAGTGCCGGACCCGTTATTGGTGGCAGTCATGGCGCAAATAGCGCAATGACTACCCCCAACCTCGGAATGAGGCCATGTGTGTTTGTGTACATGGCTGCATGCTATCATATGCGTGTGCTCATTCTCGCTGACTTTAGTGAGAGGTTGTGTGGGATTTAATTTAAAGCCATAGCCACAACATGTTCTGTACTTGTTGTGAACCAGGTTGTCATCTCTGTGTTTCCCTCTGCAAAGATGTTTTTTTTTGTTTTTTATAAAAGTGTTTTTGTTGTTTCACAAAACGTTTGTAAGATCATGAACGTTTGTGGAAGGTTTTTCGATGTCTGCCCTGTTTCGTTTGTGTTCCTTAAGTAACATTGACATGATAGAACCATCTGGTGTTTGCAAACAATTGGTTGTGTTGAACGAGTCCCCATTACTGAAATGCAGGTTCAGTGCAATCACAGTGAAGAAAGGACCCCTGGCAATACACCTCACGCCTGAGAGACTCAATTTGAAAAGCAAAAGGTTTTCTTTTTTATATAGCAATTCACAACCACCAATACAGAACCAATGGGATTTCTTCAGAGTAGAACTCCATTGCATCATTTCCGAGCCATTAAAAAGGTACTAACTTAACGCAAATTTGTTGTGAACCATCCCTAAGTGAGCAGTTCATATTAAACGATGGTTCCCTCTAAAAAGGTACTCGAGCATTCCAAGGCATTTTTCATTGGCCATGTCGCTCCTCATCAATCAAGTGCTCCTTGATTTCCTAAGTGCAGTGAGATACAGAACCACAACTGGACATGTCCTGTGGTACTAGGGGGTGCCCAATAAATCAGAAAGTGACGGCTGGAAAAGCTTGTGCTAACCTTTCCTACCTGAAGTATTAAGAATAACAAAAAAGAGGCAGATACTGCGGGTTTTCAGAAGATAGTTAAACTTGTTCAAGCAATATGGAAACACTGAAATCATTGTCATCACACAGCTCAGCATGCATATGCCTCTTTCCACATCACTTAGCTGCCTTGCAGAACATTACCTCCCACTCCTGCTTCACAATCTGGTGGCTTGAGCTGTGATTATTGAGTTTGCAGACATGTTTCTTTTAGAACATGTATCAGAGCAAATGATAGCGTTGGCTTCTTATTCTAAACATATTGGTTACTTGGGGCCGATACTCACCGTTCTTGCAAGACACTAGAATCCTTCCTATTCCCTGGGTGGATGAAATTGAGCTGATGAAACAACATCTTCATGATGGCAAATAACGATTGTTTAATTTACATTAGTGATATACATATATATTTTTTTAAAACGGTAGTCAAACCCATGTAGCATATATTATTCAAACTATGTTGCTATCTTCGCAGAGTCCATGAAAATGTGCTTTGGCAAATTCACAAGAAATTGGAGTATGCTTTTCCCATGAATATCAGAAAGTATTCTGCTGCTAAACACCATTTCAGGTCAAGATTAAACTTGCATTTAGAGCATGAAATGACAGGGGATTTCAATAAAGAGGCATTTACCGGGATGGAACACTAAATTAAATGGTACCAGCCTTGGGCGCTGCACACCGTCTGCCTTCTACCTCCAGCATCAGGTTCAAGGTGAAGGTTTTGTAATGTGATGAACTAACTCCGGCCTCGATATCCGCATTAGTAACAAGAATAGCCTTTCCTGTGATTGGTTCAAATAAATGGGAGCTGTTGTGCCATCTTACGTCGCATTCCATGTCCCTCCTTGAGATAAAGGGATGGATTATTTAAACAATATTACACGGGTGGGGGCCATTACTGGGCCAGGTAATGCCCCCCCCACCCATGTAATATTGCTATTAGTACCCTGGTACAATGTACTAGGATACTAATTGTTTGTAAGTTGTGAAACTGCAACTTAAATAAAATGGCCGCCATGGTTCAGGGAGACGTACCTTCTCCCTTTCTATGGAGGTCTTGCTGTTGTCAGTGCTGCACCGGGAACAATGTTCCTGGGGCAGCCAACAGACAAAAAGGTAAGTGGGGAATGGGCAGAAGTTGGTGGCTGCCTACCAGGGTAGAAAAGGGGGTGGGGGTGAGGGATAGGACGCGGGGATGCAGGGAAGGACTCTAGAGGGAGAGTATTTAGGAAGAGAGTGTTATTGATGGTGCCATCCCCGGAAAAAGAAAGCCTTGTGGATTATGCAGAGGATCTTGAACTTGATCCTTGCAGCCACAGGGAGCCAGTGAAGGGATTTCAGCACCGGAGAGTTGCGGTCCCAGGTCTTGAGGCCAAGGATGAGTTGTATAGGACGTAGAGTAGAAGTAGGAAGATTGAGAAAGAGGCTATTGGAATAGTCCATCCAAGAAAGAACCATGGCTCTCGAGGTGATGAGCCTCTGGGGGAAAGTGAGAAAAGTTAGAATACCTCTGAGGAGGTGCAGTTGGTAGTTGAACTTTTTGGAGACGTCTGAGATGTGAGAGGAGAAGGAGAGATTGGAGTCAAAGATGAGCCCAAGATTTTCTGCCTTATTGGTAGGTAAGGGTGCAGGGACAAGGGAGGCAGGACAGTGAGAAAGTGGTAAAGCTGGAGCAGGTGTTCTAATGAGGATGATATGTGTTTTACTGGTATTCAGGCATACATCGTTAGCAGCAAACCAAGCCTGAATTGTGGATAGACAGTCAGGGATGAGCGAGGAGGAGGAGGAGGCTGAGGGTAGCCTGAAAGAGAGCTGCATGTCCTCTGCATAACACTGAAAGTTAGAGGTAAAGGTAGAGATCCTGTGGGGCAAGAGGGCAATGTAGAAATTGAAGAACCAGGCAGAAAGGTTAGATCCCTGGAGTACACCACAAATAGAGAAAGTTGTAGAGGAGAGCAAGGGCCAGAATTTCACCTGGGAGGGCCGGTCAGAGAGAAAGGAGGCAAGCCATACCAGGGCCTGGTCAGTGATGCCCAGGGTATCACGGAGATGGGTGATGAGGATGTTATGGTTTACCATATTGAAAGCAGAAGAGAGGTCTAGAAGAACGAGGACAGCGGGAGAGTTGGAGTCAAGATTTGAGAGCAGGTCTTCACAGGTGTTCAGAAGTACAGTTTCCATGCCTCTGGATTCTCTAAAGCTAGACTGATGGTAATGTCGACAACCAACACATTCAGTATGGAGGGTAAGTTGAGTGATAGCCAGCTTCTCTTGGAGTTTCCCCAGAAAAGGGTGATGGAGATTGGGTGATAGTTTGCTGGAATGGATGGGTCGGCAGAGGGTTTTCTGAGCAGAGGGTGCACAGGAGAGTGCTTGAGAGGAGCGGGGAAAACCCGAGAAAACTATGCATGTATTTCCAAAGTGTCTGCACATTCTGGTCCTTGACTGAAAAGATCTCTGACCCATCAGTGACATCAGAGGAAGGGTGTCAACATTTTAATAAGATTTCTGTAATAGTAGATCATCCAGACACCTGTGATGCCAATGGATGCAAGTTATGAGCAGCCATCCCCATGGGGTACCATACTTCAGTGGGGACCATTATAGAAACCAAATGCAGAAATCAGTAACTAAAAAGAAGTAGGTCTATGGAGCATGTTTTAGGGCTGTTGGGTCCAGTATGACAGAAGTAACCCTTATGCAGAATTGCTAAACCGATCTCCATACTAAATAATTAGTCACACCAGTGTGATATCTGAGTTGAACAAGCAGCCTCACATCTGTCAGCAGCCGTCGCCATAGGTTCTCACCAATTTACGAGGAGGACGTCCACCACTAAGGTTCCTCTTGGGTGATCCACCTAATACCAACATTAGAATTTAGAGGTCTCAAAAGGTGGGAGACAGCAAATGTGACCATAATGCCCCCCGTTGGACCTTTCACATTAGCAGCAATGAGCAAAGCCATTATAGAATGTCTTGACACCATTATCCAATTATACCATGACACTGCCCTATTAGGAAGGGGACACTGGCCCTCAATTAGAAGTGGAGACTTGTGGTGGAAATTCATCATGTACATAATGTGCAATGAAAGTGAATAGTTTATTTTTGGTTCCAGTTTAGTCTTTATGACAAATCCACTCTGATATCCAACTCTCGGGAGAGTCTCCATCTGTTAGAGCCAGAGGGCTGGAGGAATGCAGGACAGGAGCACAACTAAGATTAGTGGAGTAGTAGGATCACAGATCTGGCATGATCCTGCTTGCTGATGGGTGAATATAGTGGACAGTGGCGATTGATGGTAAACGTGGATGGTCAGCCTCTCTTAGGAATTGATGAATCCTTGATGCTTCCTTTATAGGTTCCACTATTGATGCAGACGACAGATTGTTTTCCCTCTTCTTCATTTCATCATTGTTGACATGCTGTTATTTTTCCATCATCATGAAATAGTTCCAGACGGTCCTACTTGCCAGTCACCCACATGCCTTTGCTTTTGACTGGCTCCACTTCTCCACTCTCCTGTCTGCCGCACTCCGCTGTGGTGGAGGTGGAGGGCAGCGGCATCTCTGGTGCTTCCTTCATGGAAGGGCCCCACACATGCCATCAAATGATTGGCCCTTTTAATGTGATGCCCCCCCACTCCCCAATGTGGCCATTTTTACGTGGCTGTGCTGTGCAGTAGGGATGCTGGACCTACCACAATACCTCTTTTGGTTTAGTAGGGGTAGGATGATTGGCAGCCCCTCTGTGCTAAAAGCATTAGAGCTTGGGATGGCAGTCTTTAAGGCCCTTGTTTTACTCAATAGTTTAGGTTAGCCTTTCCAGCCACTTTATGTCCTGCAAGTCTGTTAATAATGTTGGTTTCAGAAGCATGAGGAATCTGGCATGAAGCACTATAGTCATCTATAAGCAGTAGTAGTAGTAGTTGTTGTAAGCTGCCTACTGCAAGACCACCCACCCCAGATTGCTGCCAAATTCACTTAAACTGTTACTGGTGTAACATGCGTGATGACAGTAAGTTTGCATCTAAGTTCATTGACCTTTGATCTATTGAGCGGACTGGCCTATAGGGAACTCTGGAGATTTCCCGGTAGGCCTCTGCACCCTGGGCCTCTTTTGTGTGGTTATGTATTTCATTATCAAATGTTCTCATAGGAAAAGTTTTGGACTTGCAGAAAATGTGTAACTTGGGGCCATTTTGATAATTATTTCCGGGGCCTCTTTTGGTTCCCAGTCCACCCTTACCTAATACAGTACAGTAGTGACATCAAAGCCAAATAGTCCATGTATATGTGTTAAATAGATGACCTGATTAAATGAAAAATAGCACCAATTAAACGCATGCATAGACTCACTGATTACAGCAATAAAATGCTTGTATCGGATGCGTAGTGCTGGTACTGTAAATTGCAGACCAGATTTTTAATCTTTTAAGATCAAACCTGATAGTCACTTTTTTTTCTCATTTAAAAGAGTTTTTAAAGCTGAATCTTTAAAATGTATGTTTTCATTAGATTTCAGATTTCCTCATCAGGGAGCAAGTACATTTATGTTTTTCATATAAATCAACTTGATATTTCTCTGTGGCACGCCATATTGCGCTGTGCTTTGAGCTATAATATAATGAAACGGCTTAAAAGTAGGACAGACCGGTGATGCTTGGCAGCGCACCCTGGCATATGGCGAAACAGTTGTGATTCATCGGCAGGCCCTTTGATTTTTTGGAAAGCTAGGGGCTTCCAACACGGTGCGCTGACTCTTGCTTCAAAGGAGCAGTTGCATGTCGGTGTCCAAAGGTTACCTCATCGGCCTCCTGCCACCTCACAGCTGCCCATGGCCCCGCCAGATTGCTACCCTGCTCCGATTGGAATAGTGGCAACAGAAATGTACCTTTTCTGAAACTGTGTTAAACACAAAATGTTAAAATGGTTTGTTTGAATGTTCGGGTTGCTATCATTAGATGTGCGCAAACCTTATTAATCTTTCATGTATTATTAATTCCCATGAGGCACCGTGTTTCTCATATAAGATGTGGTCTGCACTTTCAGCTACAATGTCCCTAGGACACCCCACAAGCAGTGTGCATGTTTCCCTCAGTGTGCCAGCAGTGTCAGCGTGCAGTTTTCCCTTAGTATGCCAGCATTATCAGCGTGCAGTTTTCCCTTAGTATGCCAGTAGTGTCAACGTGCAGTTTTCCCTCAGTGTACCAGCGGTGTCAGCGTACAGTTTTCCCTCAGTGTGCCAGCAGCGTCAGCGCGGCTCTGGAAATGCACTTTCAGATAGAACATCCTATGACATCCCAGAGGCCTACCCTAGCAGTCTGGGATGTTCCCTCCGTGTGCCAGTAGTGTCGGCATGGGGTTTGAATATTTCACCCGATGTACAATAGCCGGTGCTCTGTCCGCGGTTTATTCACAAGCACAGCGCCTGATGAAGGACAGGGTCAAACAGCCTGGTGTCAGTTATTGTTTGGGGTGCGTGCACCCAAGAGCACTGCTCCCTGACACTTTGCCCCGTCTACTTGTTCTCTACTCATAATATCTTCCATTGACAAGTTCCATTGAATTATATCTCAGAATACTTTCTAACTACACAGCTCTGTATTTCTTTATTATTACCCGTTTTAAAACAGTGTGAAAGATGTACAGGAGGTGGTAACCTGTACCATTCTATTTAAGCCAACAAGCTCATAGTATCGAGGGGTTAATCCTTGGGTAATTCTGTACAGAGTGAGCTTGGGGCCAAAGGGATTGTTTTGGGGAAGACAGCTGGGTAAACCTCTACGATGTCCAATGCTTTCTGGTAAACGGGTGCTCGTAGATAGGGACTGGTAGTGATTTTTTGGAGTGTAGATAACTAGCTACATTTAGATCAGGCAACTTTTAGCGCCAGATTTACAAAAGCATTTTGCAAGGACCCAATCTCATTGAAAAACGCGTTGTAAATCAGGCCTGTGGCATTATGGGTCCAGGATCTACAGCTCTGAATCAAGGTAGAAGGGCTGATAGGTGTAAATCTATGGTCTATTTCGCTCTCTTCTTGGTACTTCCATGTACTGCCATATGTCGGGAAGATAAACCTTAGGGTTAGGACATTTAGGCAGTACAGCTACAGGAGCGATGCAGGTATTTCTCTGAGACAGTGTGAATCTGAGTAAGGGCAGGATGGGCAGAGGAAAGAGGACCCCAAGGGAAGCCAGCGGGGATGATAAGCAAGTCTATGAACATGTATATGCTGGAGGACTGTGAAGAGTTAAAGGGGAATTTGTGTGGCGGGTGTGACCGAGTGTGACTATTTAAAAGGGGACCACTTGGGCTAAGGAATATCCATGCACTGGATGTGGGAAGTATTTACTATGGGAATGGGCAAAACTAGTTCCTGGGTTATCAAGGCTACTATGAATTAGTGGGACAATCGTTATCTTTGTACAATTGTGGGGGAAAGGCAGCCCACTAGATGAGGGTCCACTAAGAGCTAATTCTAATTGCCACCCTTCTCAGGACATTCTAACTAGTGCAGCCAATCAATCAGAGAGTAGGATTTTCTAGTTGCCCATATATGGTTGGGCATCATCGTAACTAACTGACTAGGCTGGTTAGAAGGTCCTTTTTGCCAATTACTCTGCTCCGCTTTACTCTCTGGCCAGCTCTAGATCAGTCCTCACTCTGCTCCCCTGCACACCTCGTTCCACTGCCCCGAGACTGTCCCTCGGCTCTATGGTGTTTCCTGTGTGTGACAACTCGCACATGCCAGACACATGTACATCCCTTTCAATGCAGTGCCATGTTTCCCAGGTTACGCTGTGCAGCATGGTTGCCGTGGCCCACCTCAGAGTCTTTTTTGCAGGGTTTGTGGAAGATGTGCTTCTATCGGTGCTAAAAGCCTTAGCAGGTGTGGAATTCCCAGCCATTAGGTGCCCAATACACTGAAATTAACAACTCTATCACCACTAACAGCCTCATTTTCATGAAACCGGTAAATCGCATTTATCCTCAGGTTTCCCCTTGTGCAGCAGGCCACAATATGGCAATTGTGATCTGCAATTTTTCCCTGCTCCTTGTGTTGAAGCTTACACTTACTCCACCCCATCTATCTTTGACATGCATGAAGAGGCTTCAAACTCTACAGATTTCTGACTGCTTGCTATTGCTTCAAATGACACCTGCCATGTATGTAAATGTCAGACAACTGATCATTTTTGCCTGGTGCAGTAAAATGCATAGGAATCTGGTAACCATCCAGACACCTGTGTCTTTTGTCCCCAAACAGCCAACCAATTATCAAATCCCTATGAATTGGACCACCAAGCCGAATGTGCAGGCACTTTGCTTCACCAGATGTAATGAATGTTAGCCTGCATATCGCTATGTTTGCTAATACTATCAGTACACATGCGCTAGAAAGTCGATGTACTGCCTTTTCCACCGTTAGTATGCAATATCTATCTTTAGCAGCATACATACATTAAGAAGGACCCTTTCTATCAAATGTGGGAGTCGGAGGATCATAGGAGCAAACACCTGACTATTAAATTCTGGAATAGTCGCGAAAACCAAATCTAAATCCTGGGACAAGTTCACGTGGGTACAGTTGACAAATGCAGAGACAACAAATGTAAATATTGGAGACAGTTGTGTTCATACTGTGTTGATACAATCTAAGAATTACCACCACCCCGCTGCATTCTGACATTGTGTTCATGTATCATTCCGTTGGCGTTGCATGAATGCTAACTTCATTGAATTTCCTCTTGAGTGTGCAAGACTTTCATTCAGCTCTGTGTGATGCCTTATTCCATGTGTATTTACCAGCAGGTAGATCACAGATATGGAGGCACAAAGGGCATGTAGCAAAATAGATCTGCTAAACGCTACTGGTAATTATGCGCGGAAAGCCTGAGGCTTCATGTGGGAAGTCAAAATGTTCATGATGCAATGTTTTTTGTTGTTGCTTTCTGTGCATAATGATTCCTTTTCATTCTATTTGGCCCTTCAGTATTGTATATGTTGCTCTGTGGAACATGTCCCGTGAATGGTACATGCTTTAGGCATTTTACATGTTGAAAAACACAATTTGCAATCTCTGAACATATTATGGGAATCTTCAGTGAACGTGCATTCTGTCATTAGCTATGTAGAATGATTATTTGGCAGACACCACGTGTCAAATCCATTATTAATTAAGACAAAGGGCTTCATTACAAGTTTTCATCCTTACAACCAAACTCACATACCATTATCACTCTCATGATTGTGGTAAATTCTGCATTTTAGAGTGCTGGATTGGAAGTGGTAATACACATTAATGGTGCCCATACGCTTCCAATGTGTATTTTGAACATGTACTGTAGCCAGTAATTCAACCTGCAGTATATCATCAATTTCCTGGCAGCAATGTCGAGGAACAAAACTACAGACTTTTTTTCTCCACTTTACCACCAATATTGGAATTTGGAAGTGTGTTAAAAGTGCCTGGAATTTTGTTTGTTTTCCATTCTTATCAGAAGACCAAACTCATTGAGGCCCAAAGAATTTGAACAGATTGGTAAGACTTTGTTTTCTCTGTCATATTTGGTAGGAAATAATAAAAAAAAAGATGACAGTTATCCTATAAAGAAGCACACGCTCATGTTGTCAGATAATCTATCGATATAATGTGAATTCTACCAAAGCTGCATCTCCTGATTTAACAAACCCTAGGACACAGTCACAACCTGAAGATACCAAACAGGCTGTATTTAGATGTAATATTTAGTTTTATTAAATAATAAATCAAAGCTAAAGGTGGTCACTTAACATGTGCTTGGGAAGTCAACAACAATGTTTTACAATCCCAGTCAGATACCTTACTGAAAGAAAATAAAATACCTACATATAATTATCTCATCAGTTCATAAGACATGTACATTCATTCAAATAAGTCATTTCTCTCTCTCTCTCTCTCTCTCTCTCTCTCTCTCTCTCTCTCTCTCTCTCTCTCTCTCTTTCTACATGTCTAGACTTCAATAAAGTAATGACATAACATGTGATACTTTATTTGTGTCTAATATCAACAAAAGATTCACAATAAACATTCCAATTGGAATTTCTCTTACAACATTGCAGGTATTGGCATCAGAGAAAATCGACATAAAACATATATGTCAGATTAAAAAGAAAATCCTCATTTATATATTTCAAATATATATGGTGATTTCGGCTTCAAGTGCATGAATGTAAGTAAAATACAAACCAACATGAATCTATAGGTTTGGGAAGCTGTGTTTTAATTTTTTAGAGCACAACACATTGCTTCTATCACACAACAGAGGAACCTGAAATCATATTTTTTTTCAAATGATATTAACTAACCCCTACCCCAAGGTCACTTCATATTGGGAGTCCCTTTAATGATGGGCATTTCCTTGTCTGTGCAGTGTCATTAGAAGGGTTTCAATGGTCATTTTAAACTACATATGTTTTCTGGGGGTGGAATTGGACAAGATAACCTCCCTCTTAGCCCACTTGTATGGTGTAGGTTTACTTTGAATTTCTCCTTTTATTGACTATGGCTTCCAGACGTCGAAATGTATTAACACACTGTAAAGCTGCCACATGTTGTACACCAGCCTCGGTCTACACTCCGTATACACCTGAGGAAACACATTATTTAGTTTACTTAGCTGCTGTCACAAGGCAATGCACATTTTGTGTAGACAATTCAATCATGCCAGTTTAAATCAGATCTCTATTTGCTTTGAATATAGAAAGCAAGATGCATTTCACACTGAAAATTGTTACAATATCTATTTTAAATCAGTCCCCCACTATTTTTCGTTTCAGTCACACTAACTTCAGTCAGCCTGCTGACAAAAGATTCCAGAGGACATGCTTTCAATTTCACTGGGGTTTTTATACACACCTATGTGTTTTTCTCTTAATGGACAGAACCAAGATGGCACCTCGCAGCTGCAGGAAGCTTCCACCCAAACAGATAGCCCCACCTACCCCCAGTCTCTGCTTACAATCTGTCTCAGACTTCCTCTTAGCAAGACTATGGGGAGTCCTCTCATAACTTAAGGCATCATCCCACTTCAGCACTCATCGACTCAGGCAGGGTTCTCCAATGTGCAGACTTTTCAGATTCCCAGAACACTTGCTATTTTCTGTGGGTGGGAGCTCATATAGACTGTATATTTACCCACATAGTGTCATCTGACCTCGTCATTTTTGATTGTTTGAGACTATGCATTGTTTCCCTAGAGGAGTTGACACTCCCGGTGAAAATGCCCCCTTCTTGGATAGGTCAACACATTTAGAGATTTGACAAGGGGTAGTTCTGTTCAATATTGGACTAAAATCATATTTCCAGCATAACATTTATTTTGGAGTTTTCCCATGACCAAGGAGAATATTTTTAAGATTGAAGAGCAAACCTGCCTTTGTTACACATTTCTGTAGTATCACAGATGACAAAGATATTAAAAATGATGTAATTGTTTGATAATTGTTAAATATTGACATGACTCAAATGTGGGCCCTGTTCTGCTGGCTATAAAAACATATTTTTGTTTTCTCTACAGACAAATTAATTGCAAAGTTACAAAGACAGTTGTGATTTGCATAATAGTGCAAAAGTAACATGTGAATGGGTTTTTTGTCCATTGATCTTGCTAGGGAAATCTCAGTTCAAACTAGTTATTCAATTGAAAAGAGGAGGGTGTGTGTCTTACTATTGAAGTGATGCATTTTAATGCTGAATAACAGTTCAGAAGAGTTCTGCATTGAATATGTGTCTCTTTCTTTCTGGTGGGATTTCAGTAATCAGCACCAGGATACCCTTGAGTCACAGTGTGCCTACAAGTGTCAAGCAACATAACATAACATAACATAACAGAACATGTAACACAAAACTGAAACGTGTCTTTTGATCCAATGTTATGTGGACAAACAGATCCCTTCATAAAACAATAGGGAGAGATGAAAAGATGTTCATGGCACAGTCCAACAGCATCAACATGATTATTTTGAAATGTGTAATTCAATGTGTTTCTTTCTATATTTCCAAAGTAAACCTGTATTGCATTGGGTACCATCCACTTACATGTTTTTAAATGAGGAATCACAGGGTTGACTTTAGCAGATGACATTGTTTTAAAATGGATTGCTTAAGAACACACACTGGCAAGAATGTATCTAGGCTTTAGACTATCTGCAGAGTATCTGTAATACATGTACATACAAAGTTTGCATTATTTTTAAGATTAAAAAAGAATCTTATATTCCTGACACTTGTAAAAGAGTGCATGCCTTAATGTATAGATGCATCACAACAATGCACATTGGCTTATGGAAATACAATTATTTAAATTCACTCTCTGTTGTCCAAACAACTTTTAAAAAAGGCTACACATTTCAATAAGAAAGACTGGGCATTAATTTAAGAGGCATTGTACAATTTCTCACAGGTCCTTGGTGTATATGTCCTTGTGTTTATCAACCATGGATTCCATTAGTCTTAAGTAAATGTTCATTGGAGGTTCCAAACCATGTGTATGGAATGGCAGGTTATATTAAAAAAAGTCAATATGTTATTAACAAGTTCTGTACCATGTGAATGCAGTTGTAACAATCATATTGTATACAGATATAGTAAGGCACCATCTCACTTCCTTGATATGATATGATATGATATGGTATTTGTAACGCGCCTATACACAAGTGTTTCAAGGCGCGACGAGGCAGGGAGGGAGGGAAACAAGGGGAAGACAGACAAACGATCCTACTAGGCCAGGTGTCATTCAGATCGCGCAAGTGCAGAGGTAGGGGGAAAAGGAGAAAGTGCAGGGGGAGGAGGTGGGGGGAAAGTGCAGTACACGGTAAGTAGTGTAATAAAATAATAAATAATAAATAATAAATAAAAGGGCCAGCTGGTGGCAAGTGCGAGGTAAGTGCAGAGCAAGTGCTAGGAAGGGGGCTGTAGGGATACAGTGACAGTCCCACAGTGCAGGGGGAGCCAGGGAGGCAGTGCAAGTGGAGAGTGGCTGGGCCCTGGACCGAGGTCGCTGAGAGTGGCCAAGATGCAGGTTTAGTGCAGAATTTCAGTGGGGAGTTAATCAGGTTTAGCAGGGGAGAGGGAGAGAGAAGGCAGAAGCGAAGAGGAAGGTTTTGAGGTGCTTCCGGAACCGGAGATGGTTCTCCTCAAGTTTCAGGGAGGCAGGAAGGCTGTTCCAGAGGGAGGCCCCTGCTGCGGAGAGAGATCTACCCCCAGCTCGTTGCTTCGAGAAGCGGCTGACCATGAGGGAGTTGGAGACGGATGAGCGAAGGGCTCGTGAAGGAAGATATTTAGGAAAAGAGAGTTGAAGGTATTTAGGCCCCAGGCCCCAGAAGGCCTTGTGGACAATGCAGAGGGTTTTGAACTTAATCCTCGCAGCCACTGGGAGTCAGTGAAGAGATTTCAGTCCTGGAGAGATACGGTCCCTGGGCTTGAGGCCAAGGACAAGTCTCGCAGTTCTGTTCTGGATAAGTTGCAGAGGGCGGAGAGTGGAGGCAGGCAGATTAAGATAGAGGCTGTTACAGTAGTCCAGCCTTGAGAGAACCAGGGCTCGGGAGACAGTGAGCTTCTGGGGGAAGGAGAGGAAGGGAAGAATACCTCTGAGGAGGTGCAGCTGGTAGTGTGACTTCTTAGAGACGTCAGATATATGAGGAGAGAAGGAGAGTGTGGAGTCGAAGATGACCCCGAGGTTTTTAGCCTTGCAGGTAGGGGCAGGAAGGGGGCCAAGGGAGGCCGGCCAGAGAGCTGCAGGGAAGGAGGGAGTGGGTGTGCCGATGAGTAGAATCTCAGTCTTACTGGCGTTAAGGCAGAGGTCATTGGCGGCACACCATTCCTGGATAGCAGACAGACAGTCGGAGATGAGGGAAGAAGAGGAGGAGGCCGAGGGTAGCCTGAAAATGAGCTGGGTATCGTCCGCATAGCACTGGAAGTGGGGGCAGAGAGCGGCGATGCAGTGGGCAAGGAGTGCCAGATACTGGTTGAAAAGCCAGGGAGAGAGGTTGGATCCCTGGGGGACACCACAGGTGGAGAAAAAGATGTCGGAGAGGAAGGAGCCCATTTGGACCTGGGAGGGTCGACCGGAAAGGAAAGAGGTCAGCCATGCCAGAGCCTGACCAGTGATACCCAGGTTATCACTTGTGTTGAGGTTCAGCAAATTGCATTCCATTTTCATACATTTTCTCTGGAAGGTGCATAATTAAAAGTTAGTTGTTGTATTACATACCTAAAACAATGTAGTTTGTAATTACAATAATAGTTGTTCAAATTGCACTATTCACTGAAATGCTAATATAGACATCTGTATCCCCACTGATACATGATGCTGTAGTCTAATAGGATATAGTAGTTTCATTTAATGTACAACCCATTCATAATATTGTATCTCAGGGGGACATTTTACAATGTTTTAATATGAACAATAGCTGCACTTCATGCTGCATACATACAAATGGGGTCCCTGTCTTTTACTCTATTACTGAGCCTTCAAGTCCACAACTTTTTTGCATTTCTCATATTGTTTCCTTTTCATCTTTCCTTTCCGACAATATTAACTTTGGTCATCCATTCTTTCACATTTATTATGAACATCTTACCATTTTCAAAAGAGTACATTAATTTGAATGCTGTTACGACTTTGTAATTGGTCTTGGCTCTTGGTGTGAGATACCAAAGCACTTGACCAGCTACGTGCCAGGTCTTGGTAAGCATATACTTCTACATGAGGTCATGATGAACCCAGGAGCCATGCAGTAGGTGACAAAACATCCCTATGCACAATGTAACATAATGTACACTTGGAACATAACAGAGTTCCCATGCTGGAAAACTAAGAAAAATAAATTATTTTACGGTTTTAAATGACTTATCAACTGAACTTATAATTGAATAGCAATATTCTTAAATCTTGTCTTGAAATTACATGATAAATACATAAAAAGAGACAAACCATATTGTATAGGCAACATCTGTTAAAAAGAGCTATGTAAAATAAAGAAAGGATAACAGCTGGGTGGGCAGAACTCAATAAAAGTAACCCCAATATTCACTATGGATTTTGTGGAAAAACCAATAATAATAATAATAATAATAATAATAATAAACATGAAGATAATAATAATAACAATAATAATACTAATAATATAATTAGATTTGCAGTCAACAGTTGCTGGTTTGTGTTTATCTGTCAACTTTCATTCGGACAAAGTAAGATTTTCACTATGGGTGAGTCAAGACGAGAAGCTTTCTTGGAGGCAAGGCCCTCAACAAGAGATGGTAGTCTTCTTGATGCTCCAGTAACACATGCAATCAAAAGTTGTAACACTGTTTCTTTACATTTTATTAATGTATTTATTATTTTTAGAAACCTAAACCACAAGTCATAAGCTACCCTCTCCACTTCCCAACACATTCAGGCAGAACAGTACACTCTCAACCCTTCATTGAAGTAGTCAGTGTTATATGAACATTTGACTGACGTGAGTGTAAGCCCCCTCCAGTACTTTGTGGGAGTTATTTTATTTAGCAGGAGACTGCCGAGCAGTAGAGCTATACTATTACAAACAGTTCCCCAAGGTGTTCTTGACAAGGATTCACAGTTGGGCATACACATTTAACAGTGGATTCTTCGTATCAGAGGCACAATCTCAAATTTGTTTATGTACTCTCACAATAACTCAGAGCAGCTTTGGTTGAATATAATATCTTTTTTTAGAAGAATGAGGCCTCTTGTTTAAACAAAAGAGCTGCTCCTTCCAAATGAGGTAAGGAATAGGTTGTGAAGGTGCATCATTTTGTTTAGGAAGTGCAAAAGGAGGGACAGGTCCTTTGAGAATTCAAGTATAGTCTTGCACCTTCAAATGGGCAATATAATCAGCACCTTGGCATGCAAATCAATCAACTATTAAAACACTCAGAGTTAGGTTCTGCTTCAAGGCAAAAGAAGAAACTCTCAAGTCACCAAAGACTAGCAGGCAAGGTATATGGTCTCATTTCCAGGAAATGGTAGAACAGCATTTTAGAGTCATCTTCTAAGGCATGAGCCATAGCTGGAACCCCTTTGTATCTGTAGAAATATAATCTAATGTCTACATGTCCCTTTTCTCTGTCTGGCCAGTTCATTCAGCAAAATAATTATTTTTGAAAGGCACTGGATAGTGGCTTTCTGTGGGCATGGTGCAAGTTGATTGCATCACTCATATCTCTCAGATAAGAATACATGAATGCCAATGCATTAAAATCATGGTAATTACTTATCATTTATCATGAGTGGGCTAGAAGAACCTTGCTATTTATAATGGAAACCGTTTCAATGGGTAATACAATCAAGAGCATTCAGAGTAAAGTAGTGCTAAATTAGAACACAAATCCTCTCACTATCTAATTAAATTCTGTTGCATTGCCTAAGTGGAACATATTTGACATAAAAAACAGCATGTTGTCACGTATCTGACAAATTATCAGAAAACTGAACACTGAATTCTTATCTCCAGCAAATCTAGACCTTTTTACTACATTTTTATAAACCTTTTCACCTGCATTTTTCTACAAAGGCACACAACGTTACTGCCAGTATAATATTCATTTTTTTTTACTTCCAAACATATTGGGATTATATTAAATTAAAACAATTTTATTCAAATTAGAGACATGTAAGTAGGTGGAGACGTGAGTAAACGTTGGTTAAAACAAAATATGTTTAGTTTCACGTAGAATATCAAATGTTTGTTCCAAAATGTAAAGCATGATGCTTATACAAACAATATTCATGTTGCGAACATTACAAGTATTAGATTCTTTCAAAGATATTGTCCTGGAACTGTGACAATTGTTAGTATCAAGAAAAGACAAATTGAAAAAATGATCAGGAAAATTAAGAATTTGTGGCACACATCTGCTACATAAATATTGCAGTTTTGTATTTGATACATCTGGCCAGTTCATGACTTTCAGCCCAAGACTCTCAGAAAAATATATTGAAATCAATACTTTCTTCTAAGTTTTGAAACATTTAGGGCCTAATTCGTTGAACATTTAGCATGGTGCAAAGTGACTTTGCACTGCCAACAAACACCCTGATACACAGATCGGTGCAAAGTGTATTTTTGCAGTGCAAAGTAACTTTTCTCTGCGAAAATACACGTTGCACCACTCTGTGAGTCAGGGGGCCTGATATACAGAAAGTTTTCCACAACGCATAAGTAATGTGTGCAAAACCGAAAAAATGTCTCTATGCGGCGTGCAAAACGATGTCTACGGATTTACAGATCGGCCTCTGCGCAGGTTCCATTCTCCTTGTGCCATGTCCACACACCCTGTGTGAGGCTTGAAGGAATGGCCAGTGCAAAGACCACGAAGAGTACAGAATATGCAAACATCCTTCTTAAAGTAAAGAAATGAGCAATAACATGGGAGTGGGGAGGGATGCACCATGCAAATGTACAAACACGCCCATAAAGTGCAAACAAACCCGTATTTACAGATACACTTGTGCATCTGCACAAACCTAATAAAAGGAAATACATTTTAGCACCACCCGTGACCAGTTGCAAAGTGAGACTGCGTCATGCAATCACAGGTTTAAAAAATACCATGCAATTGTAGAGAAATGTTGAAACCATGCCTGTTCCTGCATTGGTTGCACGCTTACTGCTTTATAGCAGGAAGAGGAGGGCCATAATCTACCATAAACACACAATGATATTCGGCATGCCTGATGAGGAAGTATATGGCACATACCGCTTCCACCCCCACGTCATCCTTGAATTGGTCACCGAGTGGGCAAATGACCTGGTGTCCCCAAACATGTGCTCACAGGCAATACTACCTTTGTTGAAAGTCCTAACTGCCCTTTACTTCCAAGGAACTGGCACATTCCAAACATACCACAGCTATTGATGGGGGTATTTCACAGCCTTCACAATCACACTTCCTAAAACAGGTCCTAAACTGCATCATAGCACATGTGCACAGCCACATAGACATGCCATGCAAAGAGCAGCAAAGGCAAAGAGTGGCTCAATAATTCTATGCAGTTGTCCAGTTCCCACAGGTACTTGGGGCAATTAATTCCACACATGTGGCACTACAACAAGCCAATGAACATATGTTTTGGAACCTAAAAAATTGGCTTTCACTGAACGTGCAGACCATCTCTGATGCAAAGGGTCACATCATGTATGTGAGCGCAAACTACCCTGGATGCACCCACAATATTACACCATTCCCCCATTCACCAGGCACTGGCATTGGGAGCGTTCAGCAACAAGTGGATTATTGGTGAGTATCAGCCAGCACAATCACCAAAACACACTGGTTGGGGGTCACATGCAATACAAACCACTATAAAATAACAAACCATAACACATTATCGCCATTTACAGGGGACTGTGCTTACCCGCTATCACTATTTCTGATGATGCCTATCCGAAATCCCACCACACCAGGGGGGCCTGCTACAATGCAGCCCACTTTACCATTCGAGGTATAGTCGAGCACACATTTGCAGTGCTGAAATCACAGTTCTGCTTCCTGGACCATTCAGCTGGAGTTAATTCAAATCATATTGGCATGTTGCATCTTGCATAATATAGCCGCATGTTGCAGCATACCAACAAAGGTGCATGAGGGGTTGGGGCCACGGCCAAAGACATTACCCATACCATTAGCATGCCAATGGGTGAGGGGCCAGCACATATGCAATCAGCACGTCCAGACATACTTCACATGAATAACCTACTGTGTGAATGTCACACCATAGCCACATCGCTCATGGCCTGGGATGATGAAACATGGACAATTGGGCCATAAACAACAACATGAGAATGGTAGTCCAGGGTGGACATGTGGTGTGTGACTCATTCTAAAAAAATCACACATATCCTCCATCTACATCTTTCACATACAAATCTGAAAACATGGGAAATATACTTAGTATTACATATTGTATTGCCCAAGACACTCACCCAAGCATACAAATACAGATAACAGGTTCACTTAACACAGATCAACTAATAAAGTAACATGGACCTGACCCACTGAATAATGGAAAACAAAGAGCATGGCACGCAATCCCATATTGAGCCACATCTATTACCCATTACCAACTCATTAACCATCAATACAAACATTGTAATTGACTGATTGTCTCTGTGATAATAAGCCTGCACTATTTAAATGCCACTGAAAGCATACCCACTCCCATGGTGGAGGGGCCACAGAGTTGGGCCGGGCATGAGGTGCCAGGGCAGAGGGAGAACTGGCAGTTGCAGACAGAAGCTGCCCAAGTCTGGCTGGGGGCAGCATGAAACCTGCTCCAGCACCACAATGAATGCACAGTGGGTGGCCTGGTGGGGGTGGCCCATTTCCCTATCATAGTGGATGGCCTTGGGGGTTCATCAGCAGGGTCACATTACTACAAGTGCCTTCCCGGCACCCTCTCAGGGGCTGCTTATAGGGCATCCGTGGCCTGGGCCATGGTGCCAGGCGGTCAATACCCTATCAGGGCAGTGAGCTGCAGGGCAAGGAAGCATTGCCTCAGTAGGTGGTCCGCATGGGCAAGGAATTAGCACACAAGGTGGACTGGTCCCAGTACTCATCCATTAAAATACAGCATAACTCACACATCATGAACATGCAAACATGTGAAAAGTCAAAATACTGCTGCTGCATGTCACAGAAAATGTCCCCTTATGTGGGAAGAGAGACTCATGCATGATGGAGTGCCTACCTGACAACCATCATGGCAGGATATGGCATGCAAGGCTCACAGGAATTGACAGCTAGAATGCATAGGTCAACATACATGCTAATGATTGAGCATGTACTCCCATACCTCACGCCACTGCTGTTGTGCTGTGTATCCCTCACCACCTCCACCTAACATGGTACCTCCACATTTGTGTCAGGAGGATCAGCGCCCAGGAGAGGGAATAGGGAATTGGAGAGAAGGAGAGGCTTACGTGTGTATTCACAGGGTGGGTGTGAGCTGACTGTGCAAAAAGACATGAATGACATCCAATACATGGTCAGTAGCGTGCAATGACCCTGTTACACATACTCGACATATAAAGCACATCATGGGTCAACATAATGTTTACCTGAATTTCTGATTGTGTCCCTCAGTAAATCAGCATGTCAGTTAACCTCGCTGAACATGTCAGTATGAACATGGCACCGGGAGTATCACTAGCAAAGTCCCATTTGAAGTGAACCAGCTTCACACGGTGCATCATGGCATTGTCTGTTGAACAGAGAGAAGAAGTCCACCTTGGACAGCAAAAAACAAAATATGAACTGAAAATCCATCACTGTGCTCATAGTCAGTGGGAGGCATGAGGAAGGGGTGTGGTGAGTTGAGAATCAACATAAAAATGGTGTGCAGGGAATTCCAAAATAGCATCACTTGCAAAAAGCCTTGCTAAAACCCACCCTGTGGATCATCAAGGGATGGGGGTCCTGGCCACTCAATGCCAATTTCTGGTCCTCTTGTGCAACTGCCACACGTGACACTGAAGCACGCAACAGTGCACCAACAGCAACCAGGTCCTGATGACTCTCCTTGTGCATCTCCTTCATGTCTGCCTTAGGGTGGACATCTCCAGGTCATGACGCTCTCTTGAGGCCTCCATTTGCTCATTCACGAGTACACCCAAGTCTGTCATCGCCTGCCTGCACTGGTCCCTTGAGGCTTTCATCTCCTCATGAGGAAAATGCCTCGAGACAGAGATCTCCCAAAGCAATAGCTGTACACATTGTGGCATTAGATGTGATGATATTGTCTGCCAGATGATGCATGTCCTTGGTGATCTTCTGCATGACCTCGCCCGGTTGCACAATTTCCATTATCACCTCTTCATCCCAGTCAAAGCAGTAAGCAGACACATGTCCCCCATGTGTGTGTGGCTGATGAAATCGTGATGAGGCAGTGTGTCCCTGTCTGAGTGATCGCTTTGGCATGGAGTGCGGGTCTACATGCATCCCACTCTCAGTACACACCCGTGCTGCCTCCGGGATGGGTGTGGAATACGTTGCAGGCACTGTGCTTTCAGAATAAGCATGGCTCACCACTGGCAGGGGCACAGTGTCCAGTCCCCCCTCAGGCTCTGTTTCATCCAGAATCCCAAGGACAAACATGGGATAAGGACAGCTGAGTGGTGGATGTTCCAAAACATGCCTCAATATGGCTGCAACATCTGCATCATTATCCTCGTCCAATGATACCTGTGCAGGCATGCTGAGGATGGTCTGTAACAGCAGCAGGTTCTAACCACGCACAGCAGCCCAGCCCCTGCTGGTGCCTGGTTTTGCATCCCCTGAATACACCACTGCCACCTACCCCCGCTCTGCTGCATCATCACCTACAAAAAGGCAGACAACAAAAGTCAGGGGGCCATCTGGATATACAAATATGCCTCAGATGAAATGCATGCAGAACTAATAAACTATCTACACATGCATCAGACTTGCAAACTGGCCATATAGTCCTGTTCTACATCTATGCCATCCCTAGCAGTAGCACCATGGCACCACAGACATCCTGATTGGGCATTGTAAACCTGATGAGTGAGGAAAGAAGTATCCATGCAACTTAGACATGTTCCGATAGTCATCAGGAAATACATGGAGCACATTGACAGTGTCCTGCAGATATCAGTGTCACATATTCTTGTGATGCAAGTACAATGTCCCATTCAAGCAGACATCATCAATGTGCCAAAAAAGTCCTAGAAGTCATGTAATTCCCAGCAGGATTGGATGCACATGTCAGAATGTGCATGTATGTTTTGGTGTCAGTATTCACAGATATGAGCAGCGTCATGTAGCTACATTGACAGTGGAAGTAACAAATGGATGTTGCAGCAGCAGAGACAAACGGCAGGGCAACATATAGCAGATGTGGTATTTGTTGGTAATGCACAATGTCATAATCAATGGAAAATGCAAGTAGGCAAATGATGGAGCGAGGAGTAGGAAATTGAGTCACAGGGGCATTGTTGCAAATGCAAGGTCTGTGACCCAAGGTTGTAAGAAACTGGCCATGTTGATTTCAAATCCTGTAACCTGTCCAATCCAAATGCAAGCCTCCTTGTGTGGATGTGGCCATGCTCAGTCAGTGCCCCATATAATCCTCCTACTATACATGTGGGGAAAGACAATGCCAGGGTTACAGGCAGCCTCCCTGCAAAGGTTACAGTCAAGGGTGTATCAAGGGCCAAATGCACACATGCATCACAGGCATGTTCGGCCAAGGACTGACATGGATGTCATCTCTGAACACTTTCATGGACAGCAGAGCATGGACACTCCAAATGCACCTGCAACATGAGAAGACATGACTATGCTGTCTGTTACCTGCATAAGGGCTGCAGTGGATGTCACCCCCGTACATTTTGCTGGCATTTCACCCCTTCCTAGGTCACTGTCTGACTGGAACAGTGAATGTTTCACACATGCATGACCCATTGCTAGTAGAGGAGTCATGTGAGTGCACCCAACATTGAAAGTTCACACTACACAGGCATGACACTGATACTGTGTGCAGTGACATGCAATAAGTGGACATGTTGGCAATGCAATTCACAAATACTATTAGGTGCATGGAAATTGCCATTACGCATCCAACAGCCACACTGCATATCATGTGGACAGAGTTCACATGTATGTGCAGCTCGAATTGAAATGCCCTGGTGTGAATCCCCTTGGGCAACATCAATACACCCATCCATTGTCATGCACAGTGGTGTCATGATCACATGGATCACATGGATCACATGGATCACATGTATCAGTCACACATGTTACTCACCTGCTGCATGTCCATATATGTCTTAGCCTCCCATGCTAACAACCTTTTCACTTGTGATTAGTCCAGAGGCAACGTCTTCGAAAGGAATATACACCTCAACACGTGGTGACCCACCATCAGCAGCCTGTGCAGAGGACACATTTGCACCAAGCTTTTCTTAGGTATGTATGTTGAGGTCGTCCATCGTCTTATGTACCTCTGGTGCTATGTGCTTCTCCACGCCACAGGCATTAATACAATCAGTGACCTCCTGCCAGTTCCGCTGCCACTAGACCAGTGATAGGCTTCTGCCAGCACATTGGCAAGTGTCCTGCTGTGCGTGGTCCAATTGGTACAGGCAACACCAATGCCACCCACCTCCTCCTCAGCAACTATGTCCCAAGCACCCACAGGTATGGCCCCCGACAGCAATTCTAGTGCCTCTTTCACGCTCAGTGGGGGTGCAAGTGGCGTCCAAGAATGGGGCTGGGTTGGACCCCTTGGGCATGGAAGTGAACAGCCATTCATGATGGTTCAACTTGTTACCACTCTGATGAGATGGTAGCAAGGTTGCCCATTGTTGAACAGCCTGAGTTTTGGTTTTGTATGGGCTGTGTAGTTGTGCACTTTGGGAATAACCACATTGAAAAAGAAATCATTGAAAACGCTATTGATTGGGCAATAAGGATATCGTCACACCAGACATCTCATGCAGGAAATCATTGACATGTTCCTAATTATTGTGTGATCCCGTTCATAAGAGTTTTGGTAAAATAGCCGACAAACTGGCCAAATATCATGAAACATTGTTGCATAGTGCTAATATGATTGCTGGGCTATTCCTCATTGAAATCTCTCTATAAAAAATGTGCGCAACCACCACTTCTTTAAAAACCGTGAAGTTTGTCATGTAAAGGCTGTCTTGTGTTGAAATGCAAGCTTGTGTACACGTGTGTTCCTTTGTAGCTTGCATAGCTTCTGCACTGATGACTGGCTGTTGTCAATATTCATGGAGCATGAATGGTAAACACGGCTCCTCTTTAGAATTGCAATATACATTAGTCATACCTGGAAATGAATCCGCTGCTATTTTAATTTCTAGTGATAATACTGGGTGTTCTCCAACAACATGAACTTGGCATTTGGCGACAATGCAATGTGAGTTGCCCAGATCGTTTTTTTACTTTTTATTCCCACAGCGAGCAGGCACACATGGATATAAATATGCATGCTTGAAAAATAATTATGGTTTAATTTCTCTTGGCCTGGATAGAAAATGTCTCACACGATTCCCAAGATGTGATAATGGAGGAGCCCTAGTCTGCAGTGCACGGCACAAGAATAAAATGCCATGGTTTACTGCGGTTCATTTTTGCATTTCTTTTTTTTTTTGGGACAGATTAAGCAAGTATTGCTAGTGCTTGTCATTTGTCAACTTGAGCTTTGTCATTTGTTTTTTTTATTTTGTATTTCTTTGCATTGTTGTATGATTGTTCTGCAAAAAAGAGCTTAAAAGTAAAATCAATCATAGTTTGGTATATGTAAGCTTATGTGTGCCAACAAAATGATCGAAAAATATCATCAATATCATTGTACTTTGAGCACACACAGTAAATACATTGTGAATTTTGGCGAGATGGTTCCTTTTTCACAGAATCGCCATGTAAACATTCCCTTTTGGTTAGTGCTCTGAGACATAACTCTCTGAAGTACCTCTAACCCCAACTCCCCACTTGTGGCCCGATTCATGGAATTATTTGCATGGAAAATAGGGAATGTGCGTGCCAAACTGCGTACGGAATCCTTTTCATTGATGCATGGAATCGAATGCGCAGGATTTCCCTTGGACTTGCATGGATTTCACAGCAGCTGAGCGCACCCATGCGAGCGGCCGAGTGCCTTGCACCTGACACCATGCAGAATGTGGGCGTGGCTTGCGCAGAGGGCAGTGAAGGGGGCGGAACACCGAAAATGGGGAATAACATGCAAAAAAAGTGGGCATTACGAGGGATGGCCCGCAGGCAGTCCATTGCTCTCCCACTATTGCGCAGAACCATACGTATTCAGGGATCTGACTGTGCAACCTCCCAACATGGAAATGGCCACGCAAAGCCCTCATATTACTCGCCATCCAAAGGCAGGTGTACAGACACATGCCCAAAGGAATCACCACGCAGACGTAAGATCAGAGGTCGGATTTAGGGGTCCATGCACGCAGTTGTGGTTCCGATCTAACTTAGGGGTACTTGGACACAGTAGTGGGGTGCAGGAACGGTTTACCCAAGATATGATAAATTGTATGCATGTTGTCGGGTGCCAGTGACAGCTACGCAGGACCCCATGCAGGGTCTTCCAGATGCAGGCATGCAAAGGTGGCTGTTTCTTGTCTTTTTGATTAGCGTGGGGGTGTTTCAGGTGCTTTCTGGTCATGACTTGCATATACGGTTACTTTGCATGTACAATTCCATGAATATGCGTAGCACGCAGCATAACGTCTGCATGCAGGCTCGTGCACTGACGTTCTCAGTGTGCGGGCATTTGCGGGATTTCAGCACACTTTTCCAAAATCGTGCCCGCAGTCTCTTCCACAGACAATTCACATCTGAGAACAGCACAAAAATTCATCATGTTTTTATATTTTGCTTTTTTTAGAACTCATGATGTACATTTTTTCGTCCCAATATAATAGAGGTCATAAGAACCCCAAAAGGTTCACCCTATGAAGGTGACCTATCTCTACCTCCTGGAGTCAACAGAATTCATATATGCAAAAAGAAGGGATAGGGAAAGCACATGTAAACAATCCCTTTGACTAGCTCATATTAATTCCTGCAGCTTAGTCCTGTAAAAATGGAACTGGTAGCCAAACCATAAAATCACAGTACACATTTTATTACAATTTCATATCAAATTCAGCATAGTATAAATCTAAGATGTTAGTATAAAAACATTGACCTAGGAACATCCACAAGCACATTAAAGAATACAAGAATCATCAAACATATAATACATACATATATGACTAACGATAGACTCCTAAAAAAAAAATCAAAACAACACAGTAGAACAACAATTGAATTGCATTTGGTCCAATTTCTGTCTCCACACTCTTAGGCCTATCATGTTTCTGTCTTTAACACCAAATTGGATGGACATTCATCAGGGGATGCCCACTGTAAATCTTTAGTCGAGCTGCCAATTTGTGTATCATGGATACTGTCATTCACATTAAGGACACGTTCTGCTCATTATGCATGGTAACATGGAGAATGAATCCCACAATCCTTCATCATAGGACTCGTTTTTCAAAATCGCCTCAAATGGCCTCTACGACACACCTGTGTATGAACCTTACTGCTCTACATCAATGGAATTAGTGTCAAATATCATTTAAATGTTATATCTATTCCCACATCAGTGGAGACAAATCTGATGTTTGTCCCTCTCTCCAGCACACCTGCGAAATTTAAATAGCACACCAGTCACAGATCTCGCACCCCCAAAAGTGCTTTTTCATCAGCTTTTACATAGGAAACCATGGAGGTCCCATCGATTCCTGCACTTTGAAAGCATTTTCGTGGAATTTTATCATACCAAGGTTATCATACCAAAAGTGAGTAAACCAGGCCTTAGTATGCTACACACACTCAGAGCCCAACGAAAACGGTAGAGGAACTGTGACTAACAGGTTCCAAAATACCTAGTTTACAGCTCTGTCATATGGGACTTTCATCGTTGTACTCGTCAACACACATGCAAGGTTTTGTGAACATGGAGGGAATCTATGATTCTGTAAATGTGTACTTGTTGCCACACTATGATTACTGTCACAGACCTACCTCTGAAAAAACTATAAGGGAATCCATAGCCGTCCGGCTGTCAGATAATATTTTAATGAGGGCACAATCTTGTATCGTCCAGTGCTATTATTAGTGTGTATGATGTTTGTTCTGCAGTAATACCCGAATAAATGAGCCATGCAAAGAGAAACAACAGTGAGGTCTACCGTAAATATGCTGCCGTTCTTCTTGCCTCTCTATTGTTGTCAGCAAAGCAAGGCGGAAGTCACACTTTGCAGTAGTGGCCATGTTTTACAGTTAACACACACTTAATGAACGTTTTTACTAACTTAACATTTTTAAAACAAATGAATACATTTTGAAAGTGAAAGCCAAGCATGATCAGAGTTAGTTTGTTGTCTTTCAGAGCATATTGTTATTTATTTATTTTATTTTTTACATTTATTTACAGCCTAAGAACGTTTTCTTAAGTAACGTGTAGAGGTTCCACTGCATTTACTTAAAAAAAAAAACAAAAAAAAAACAATTAGCCATAGAAGAGTCGTTTCAAATGTACAACTTTGTTATCCATCTACATTTGCTAAAGTCAAAAACAGAGGTGCTCTCACATTTGTACTGGAATTCATGTGTCCGATTGAGCCCATTGAGCTATGAAGGAACAACATGGCTGCTGCATAACACAGACTGTGATTGCAGTCATGGAAAGCTTCCACCTCTATGAGATAAACCTAATAAAAGACTGTGACAGTGTTCCAAAGGTGACGCTGACTGTCGGCCCACCTGCCCCAGTAGAGATATGCCGTAATAGATGGCTTTTAACTCATTGACTGCAGTATTGTGGTAGCTAACACGGTGCATATGGGAATGTAGATTGGAGCTCATTTTCACGTTCGTTTGATAGCAGGGATCCGTTATGTAAAGACTGCCTCATATGCAGGTCCCTGCCAACACAGTTTTATCATTTGCACAGCGGAGTAGTAAAGGAGAGAGCAAAAGCTGGTGAACAAGCGTGTACACTGCCTTTTGCACTCTGCTGTGTGGACAGAGTAAATGCCACCTGCCATGTACGCATGCCAGGATGAGTTTAGAATGGATCCGATGGCATCCTCATGCTGTTTGTTGGAACAAAAAGACGACAGGTTTTGGCATGAAAGTCCTTCCCGGTACCCATGCTGGAGCATTTTTAGGTCAGAGAGATAGGGAGGCAGCAGACATGTAAGTTACGTTCTACCCCAACTCTTCGACATACAAATGTATGAAAATATGCGGTGATAGGAATCAACAGCGCAAAGTGATTATGAAAGGCTTTTACGCTGTTGATTCCCCTTACTTCAGGCTTCAAATGAGCACCCTTGTGATTCCACTGATTACATGTGATGGGTAAGTGTATGCTAATACACCGTCTGCATTTACTCTTCTGTGTGGCCCCGATTCATGAGACACGTTATGCTTAAATCTAGCTTGCATGCCATTAAACACAGAACATTATTCCCATTACAACATGCCTCGATCTGCAGTGGCAAGAACTGCATTTTGATCCCTTCCTATGATTACCAGTCAATATTATGAACATCATATCACACATAATTTGCTATTGGCATGCGTTTTTAATTTCCTGTGGCCAACCCAAGTTGCCAGCATTAATTCTAGATTAATCTAAAAAATGTCTTTATTACTGAGCAGTATGCTGTTGGTTAATTGACTATATCTTCTGCTAATTATGCTAGATAGGATGTTGCTCACTGTGATTAGCACATTCATTTTATCAGCCCAGATGATCCTTATCATTAGTATTGTTCAAATTAAAGTACTGCTAATGAATATTGTTTTTATTCTGCGTTCATTATGGCATGTCTTGCTCTTTTATGAGCCAGAGCATCCCTTTCGTAGGTAATATTGCTTTGCAGAATGGAACCCTTTCTTTGCTAGGTGTTGCTGGACCAAAATATGCAACACAGAGAATAATGTAATCTTTATTATTGCATGGCTCTTGCGGAGTATAGCAGCATCACACAGCCCAAGAACATTGGGCCTGAGTCTCACTTACACCTGGTCAGGAATAAGTCAAGGTTACTCAGAATAACTTATTTTGTGAATTGAACGGACCTCTACAAATGCAAGCCAGGTGTAGATCGGACTTCCTCGTGATACATTTGTTTTAGTTTGGCTCCACTCTGCGTTATTTTTAACTTAATGCTCAGCATTGCTTTGAACATTAGCACCCTGTGCAGAGCATTCAATCATTTGGCCACCTTGGAACAAGGACTGAGTTTCATGACCCTCACCACATTTCTTTTACTTGCCTCCCAGCAGCTGCCCACACACTCTTCGGGATCCACAATCCCCAGGTGCACGCGCTAAAGACCCTTTTTTATGATTAAACATTCACACATATTTACCACAGCTATCAACAATAGGAATACAATGGACTCCCCCTTTATCTCACGTATGCCTTGAATACAGCTAACCCCATGGCCCCAATAACGAATCATAGCCATCAGGCACAACCTTTTTGATTTCACATCAACAGGTTCTTCTCACCATAGTGGAAGGCTTGCAGCAGCTCGCAGAATGTTCTTGCAGAGCAGTACACCCAATTCCTACCCTTATTCTCTCCAAAGGCTTTTTCACTTCCACGTGGTCTATTCTTGACTGAGCCAATCCTGTCCCAGCCTGCCAGTTCTCCTGCATTTACCATTTCAGATCTGATGAACAGTTGTATATTAACAACAAACTCTCAAAAGCCTCTACCAGTCCAACTTGCCAGTCTGAGCACTTCTTGAGTCCATCATGTAACCAAGCGACATGAGAACATTATATAAATATTAACCCTTGAAGCCGCCTTACATAGGCACTTGAGTTCTGACAAATCCTAAGTATCTATAGAAGACCTTCTTCATAACTAACGCATGTTCTACCCAAAGGATCCACGTGAATACACAAGATTGCAATCACTCTCTGCATTCCCACACATGGTCTGCCATTCATCATGCTCTCTACCATCCTCTTTTCCTGACTCGTTCTTTCTTTTCCTTCCACAAACTACAGTCTAGATACCCTGCTCAAGGGCACAGTACACCACATGTTTATTGACAGGCTATCCGAGACCGCTATGGTCGTGATTGTGTGCAGTATAGAAGCCACTAATCATGACATAACATTACATGACAAAACATAAGATATGCAGTGCCAGTGAGATTCACTGAAGTCTGTTTTCATTGTCGATTACAGCCACATCATCAGCACTAAAAATAAAACGTCAGCACCTCTGCCTGTGCTAAGGGACCCTCACTTCACATGGACCCCTTATTTAGGTGGCTATCCAATACTGTCGGGGTCGGCCTGCCATCCCAGTTATCAATGCCTCATTAGCAGCCTCTGCTTCTTCCATTATGACAATTTAAGAACAATGCACCCCTTTTTGCAGACTTTCATAGTTTCCTTTGTTTTATAAGTCTCACAATGTTCACATTTTAATAGCAGAATCACGACAACGTTTAGGCAGCTGTCTGCGTTGGACATGTAAGTCATTACATAGACATATAATTCATTTAGCAATATTCAAACCCTGTGTAACTATAGCACTGACAATGAAAATAAATAATACGAGACCGATTCTATCAACCAAATAATGAACTTGAGAAAATTCGAATTCTGATGATGGCTTGAACTAGACCACTTTTGCAACATCTTAGCAAACCAGCAGGCTGGATATCAGCATGGTATCAGACCTCGGAATAAGCAGTCTGGCCTGAAATACAGAACGGAACAACATTTTAATCAGGAGACCCAGTCCAGCCCGCTCTTCACAGGGGCTCTAACTACTAAAGAACACAATGTCAGCAAGTGCTGCGAAAGAACACTTGATTTTCAAAATAAAAACATCAGCACAATGTGTGCCCTCGTACTGCGTATGCACAGATGCACTATAGATATGCCTCTGATATTTTTCTTTGCCCTGCAAACTAGTCTATAAAGGCAGAACAGTCTATGATTGTGTCTTTCTAATGTGCAAATGCATAATGCATGCAATAAAATTACCACTATCATAATGTTTGTATTACCCTTCCAACTAGGCAATGTGACGTTATATGCAATTGGATGTATCTTACCTCCTGGTGCATGCAAAACCACCCTAGGATGTATACATACTATGGCCAATCCTTCTCATTAAATGAGTGCATAGCAGAAACATTAGAATTTGCGCGTGGCAGTCACAGAACTAGCCAGATAGAGGCCGTGCCAGACATCCCTCTCAGGATTGGTATCTAGAAAAACAAGACCAACTGAACTGAGCAAAGTTACACTTTCCTCGCGTATTGCAGACCATTTTCTATTAAGAAACTAATCCTTTCTTCACCAGAGCACTCATTGACTAGGGACAGCTCGAGTTTCAACCATAGACAAGTTGCCAATCACTCCCCTCACCCTATTTGGAATAGTCACAAGGGCGTATGCAATCCATGATGGGGTCGTTGCAGAACCTGTCATGCCTTTTCTTTTAAGTGGAAAAACATCAATATAAACCGGTGCTCTCCCACTTACAGTTCTATCCCTTAAAAAGGAACAGAATTGTTTTAAAAAAACATTTCAGAGTCTGAAATGCAATACAATCCCGTATCATACATTAGTCAGGAGCATGGTCCTGGCACTAACGTATGATAGACTTCCACCACATCATGTGTGCTGCCACAAATCCCCTCTGAATTGTGCAGGGCACCGTTGTGGATACGGTCATCTATGCGTTTCTAAAATCAATGCAAATGAAAAAAAAAAAAAAAAACTTGTTTTGTTTACTGCGTTCATTGTCAGGTTTCCTCATTACAAGTTTGGTGGTGCAGGAAAGAAGTGGTGGTATTTCTGTTACTAGCACTGTTCCTACAACACCTAATGATAATTTCTAGCTGATTTACCACCAGCCGGATTGCTACATACTAAACCTGCTGATTTTTGGTGGAAAAGTTGCAAATGCACCTCCAGCTTGTTGCATAGAATCAACGGAGAGCAGCAGTCTTCCTGTCTTTTATCTCACTGGTTGAAATGGAGACACACAGGATAGCTGTGTATCTATATAAGCCTCACAGAGCTGAACTGGACTCACATGAATGACACTTGTATGAGATGTATGAGTAGTGAGTGGCTATACTAATTGTTATCAGTCACCAAAACCGGGTCTAGCTTATTCTTAGTGTTTACTCTGCCACCAGACTGATAAGGCCCAATTATATTTTGGATCAGAGTTGCAGATGTTAAATATAGCCTCGGACTGTAGGTACATGGAAACCCAGCAGCTGTCCAGAAGGCACATGTGACCTTTGAACCTGCCCTTTGTAACTGAAGGGCACATGGACATGTGCTGCAGATGAAAGGAGACTGATTCAGCAGGGTACACATGTGTACTATGTATTTGGCATGGAGCTTTATGAACGCAGGTTCTGATTAGCAGACCAGGCTTTCAGAGATGGATTAACAGCAACATTGTACTTATAAAAAAAAAAGAACTGGGGCTGTTTCACTCTCTCCAGATGGAAAACCACACCACCCATGCAGACAAGTGCATACAAAACCCCATGTCTACATTTGTATGCATGCTCTTTTGCCTTACAACTTGATAAGGTGCTTGTCAGATTACTTTTAAATTAGGAACTATCCAATGTTCTCCAGTCCATCATGCATAGCCTTCTCAAAATCCAAGACTGAATGATTGCTAAAAATATTGGCCTAAATGGCACAAATACCACACAATGTTGTTATGAAACTGCATTAGCTAGATCTTGTATAGCCTACTGTAACACATTATCAAAGTCCTCCCCAACAACCTGGTGTATTGCCTTCAGTTTATACAGTTTATGCCGGGCATCAGGATTTACTCTGGGTCTCAACTGCATGGTCTTACAACACTCCACTGGCTTCTGACCTAGTATAGCATTATGATCAAAGCATTATCCATCCTCAATACCTATTCTGGGATCAGGGATATACAGATTTATCTGACAAGGTCATCAGATAACTGTCTCAAAGGCGCCTATGGTCAGCAAAAGAAAATGAGATTCAAGCAACTATAGAACAACTCTAAAAAACAAACACCCTCTCCAGTTAAGTGTTGAATGGCACTCGAGACAGTCTTAGTTAGGAACGTCTTACCAAATCTCACATAAAACCTGCACAAAGCCATGTTTTACTTCTTTTGTAGTCAGGAAGGTAGAATATCTATTTGGTATGGATATGTGCTTTACTCGTTTCATTGTATTCTCTTCCTTCACTCGGGTTGCCAGATTGTTCAGCCGTATTAGACACATTGCAAATCACCAATGAATAAATAAATACATGCAGTACATATAGTAATACTAGTCTTTTTTGTTACTACAAACAAGTTGTGACATCACAACAGTCTTGCAACAAGACAATCACATTATCGGACGCTGTAATAATGCCTTACAGTAAACTAGTAGTGTGCCATTAATACCTTAACAGGGCCATCAAGGGATGACAGTTGCCATTGGCTTGATGTGTTAGTTTGTACAAGCAGAGGCTGTTCTTGAGAAATTCAAAGGGCACTGGGTTTGGGAACAAAAGGAGATAGAAAAGAAAGCCCACAGTTAGATATGAAACAAAACATTGAAAGTCCAAATCGAGAACTGAGCAAATGAAAATCAATGGGAAGAGAAAAATATGAAAGCCGTGTGAGACCTACAAAAATGACAAGAAGAGAGAGAAGCAGATTAAACTGGTGATCCCATGGATATAAAACATAGAGAACAGGATGCGTGTAACATAAAAACTAAGAAAACGAGATAATGGATAAAGAATACCAGGTAGAGAAAACAAGGACAGGAAGGATGTGAAAAGAAATGTTACATGGCAATGAGTGGTCAGTGCTTTTCAAATAGAATCAATAAAGGGGAGAAGCAAGGGGCGGTAGACAACTAAAAAGAGGGGAAATAAATTACAGTAGGTTTTTTTTTATAAATGAGCTGACAACTTGTATTATGAAGAAACTATTCTCCATCTTTATATTTAACAGATGTCGCCAATCACCTTATTACGACACCTTACCTCTATAGATGTGCAGAGAACATTGTTACTCAGAGAACAATTAGGTATTAAAGTTTGGGATTCCATATTCGAGATATTTGATTATCTGTTGTTATTGTGAATTTGTGCATAGGGAAGATCCTATGGATCTCAGCCAATGAGGTAGCTGGAAATATGCTGAGAACTGATTGCGTATCACCCGCGTTTTACCAGCCACCCAAAGCTCTTCCATTTGATGTGTCTTTGAAACATGGCCTCAGGTCACTCATTAACCTGAATCCAGCCCACTTCTAAGCTCCCTCAGGATGCATCTCATTCCCTACCATAGGTGACAGTACCAGTCTGATTTGCATATGGCTGGATCCCTTCTGCAATGATGCAGATGGGCTAAAAAACGGTGGTGTGGAAGGTTGCCCAGAGCAGTTCCAGTGGTTCAGATGTATTCAAAACCTTCCATCCATTACTTTTTTGGTTGTAGTTTTTTCCCCCAACTACCCCCACCATATTTAAATGCTTTGGCTCCCATCTCCTTCACTCCTGTCTCAGCTTAGTTCCTTTTCTATGTTCTATTGTGGTGGCCATCTTGTTTATTTTCACAAAGGATTGGGCTCACACAATTGTAAAAAATGAAAAGAAATATTTGAATCTCTGAGGGAGATCCTGGTGTGATAGATATCACCCCTTGTCGATGGGCATACCACGTCTATGAGACACTTGATCACTGGGTATGCCCCCGATACGGTGGTGACTTCTATATTATCTGGCTTCCAAGAAACATAGTACATTTCTGTTATGATATGACATGGCATTTGTAACACAGCCTATACACAAATATTTCAAGGCGCAACATGTTGCTTTTAAAGGCATTCCTGGCGACAACTAATACAAATAAAATGCTCCATATTAAGTACAAATTCACTAATCATTACATTTGTTGTCAACAGACCTTTTGTAAATACCAAGTTCATCTATATCACTAGTAAACTATGATGCACGAAGTGCATTGGTGTCAAGCAGAGAGTTGGTGGCCTTTTTTGATAAGTTCTCTCAGTGATCAATGGTAACCCTGAAGGAGACATTCCCCAGAAAGCCACAATGATTTTAGTTTGTTCTGTATGTACTGCATTGTGATGACAGAACATCTTATGCCCGTCTGTTTGGAACTCCAAATTCCCATGACTGGGCTAAGTGTTCACAATCAATTATTTGCAAAATGTGATCTTAGAACCCAATTGATAGCTCTATCTTAATTTTGCAAATCTTACTCTTACAAATGGAGGACACTGATTGGTAAAGAAATATTTTAAGGCACATACGTGTTTGGATTATTTTGATCACCTCTTAAGTACTACTTCCATACTTGAAAACATTTAAATCCTGAGGGCAGGCTAGTTCAGCTGTCTGCTGTATACATTTCTGGAGTAGGAAAGTTGGGGTGTAGGACCAATGGGGTATGCTCTCACCAATGTTATTACCTTGTACATGAAAGGAAAACAACACTGCAGAAAGAAATATGTCGGGTGAGGAAAAAACCTATGCCAAGAGAAAAACAGATTGAACGAAAAAAAACTAGAAAAAAAACTGAAGCAAGTATTAAAATAATTGGCACAAGTCTCACTGTTACTATTAATCCCACCTAGAGGGTGTACACATGTTGAGAATCATCCTTAGCAAAGATTCCCATAACTTCTGGGGGTGAATTAGACAACCCAGTTTTGGAAGTAGCATGTGGAAATCATTTTGAAAATGTATATAAGGACCTAGCAGTCATTGTGCAGGAACCATTTATTAATACCCCCCGGTCATGGACCAAAGGCCAAAAGGTCTTTCCAATTACATCCTAAAATTAAATTCAGGACTCAAGCTGTGATTCTGTTTTTTTTTGTTTATTTCAGTATTGGTAAACAATGAAAGTTCCTGGTATAGATCTATGATAATCACCATATTCAGGAAGGGTGACAGGAATAACCCAATTAATTGTCTGCCCTTATCGTTGATGGATATGGAAAGCAAAATATTCACAAGCCTAGTTCTTCGGGATCTAGAAGGATGGGTACGTAGTGTGGACGCCTAACAAAGTTCCAACCGGGATTTAGAAAAGGCATTTCCATCTCACTGAATGTTTTTGCACTTTCCAGAATACTTTTGGATGGAGTCCGTAAAACAGGTGTTCGTTATGGCAATCGATTTTCAATGGCGTCCATGTTTTAAACCAATCACACCTGTGGGTGAAATGACATGCCTAGGGAATCCCTGACACTCTTCTGTTGATATTGATATCCTTATGTAAGGGGACGGTACTGCAGGTTAGATTGAACAGGCAGGGTACTTTATCGAAGTATTTTACTGTACGCAGCTGATTGAGACAGGGTTGTGTATTGTTCAACCTTTAATTGGCTGATGTGGAGGAATGGCTAAGCGCAGTGAGTTTTCTGCCACCAAAAAACGGGGATTGCGTATATCCTACCTGACTTACGTGGATGATGTCATCTTGTTGGCCAGCACACAAATCGGGTTGCAGAAATTGGCTACTGCTGTATAAAAATATGCTGAACGAATTAGAAATGAACTCTGCCAAAACCAATTTCCTAAGATTTAGTAAGACTAATAAAAAACCCTTCAGATTTTCTTGGTTGTTATGTAGAGAACCTGTGATCCCGAAATCGAGTTGTACTTACTTGTGCTTTTTTAATAGTTTATGGCCCAAACAAGGGGTTATTGACAGGTTAAAATATACAATGGGTTGCCCAGATGGAGAAAATCCACGTAAAGTACTGTAGGTTTTCTTTGGTCCCTGTTGTAAAGTTCTACAATATGAAGGTGGTTCCTGCATAGCGTGTGCGATATACATACATACATGCATAGTGTGTGTATATCGGGGGTATTGACTGAGACAAAAAAGAGTCAATACTCTGGAAGAAACCCTTAAACCTTCCAAATTGTTTGCCAATCGCTGCACTACGTCTGGAGCTGGGTTTGAGTTCTCTGGCCTATTTTCTGAAATGGAAGATATTAACTCATTACATGCTATTATTAGATTCTCCGGTGGATGGTCTGTACAATGATTTATGTACTACCCTGAGAAGCGGACAATCTGTGCTTATGGTTGCTTTCGGAAGGCAGCAGATTTAATTCTGAATGAGTTGGTGTGAATGGTGATCTGCTGGTTGATAACCCTGGGTTGGTCAAGAAAAAGCTCTGAGAACCAGATTGGTGCATAACAATTTATAAGGTCAACACGTTTAAATTGTATAAAAGTCTTTCGCTATGTGCTAAACCAATGGGATATCTCGCTATGTGCTAAACCAATGGGATATCTGCCATTCTATCTGAGATGATTTCCGAACCCGTATTGGAGGGAGCAATATTTCAGATTATGACTAAATCTCCTGCCAGCGGTTGAAATTAAGGGTGAGAGGTTTTGTGGTGAAAATAACATAGTGGAGGGTCTGGTTAATTGTCTAGTGTGCAAGACTCTGAATCTTTTACAGACCTGTGTGAATATTCTTGTAGAATGTAAGGCATTATATGCTCAGTGGCTGGATCCAGTCAAAAGATTCTTTGGGAACCTTGGCCTTGTGAGTAAAGAAGATCTTTTCCGTAGTTTGACTAGTGGGGAAGAAAGAATGCTTACTGTAGCAGCGTTCAAATTTCTTCCTCTTAAAATTGCTGTTAAAACTCCCTGACCGTCTCTTGTGGATTATTTGCTAATTTACACATTGATTTATCATATATGTGTACAATCAATGAAGATGAAATGAGAAATGAGATATGAATTGTTTTATATCCTCCATTTTATATTTCTCTTTTTATATTCTATTTGTATTTGCCTTTATTGCATCATAATATATACATATACTCATGTTATTTACACAACGTCTATTAACATATATAAGTGTGCAGCTATATCCGTTTTCCCTGCACAATTTTTCATGCAGCTAACAACCGTGTGTTATATGTATTAATAAGTACACATTTTAGAATGATGGATTATTCATATGATCCGAAATGGCAGATGTCCAAAAAAAGAATCAGAACATCAATAAAACCAAATCTAAAATACTTCAAAACTGACATTTATTCACCTAACTGAAGAACCCTCAGGACGGAAGGTGTATCTTTTTTTCTTGAAATAATGCAAGTGTTTTAATTCACTCTAAAGATTTCATAATATTGAATTGATCATAGATGTGGTCTCAAAATGGGATACTGGTTTTCATCGTCATATTCACAGCATCAAGTCAGACAAGCTTTATATGCGAGCAGATGCCAGAACAATTCCCCATGGTGTCTAAATACGTGCAGCAGCATGGAGGCGTCAACATGTACATTTTTCGATTGTGATATAAGTGAATACCAGAAAAACGGAATGCCAATCCAATAGAACACAATAGACCACGTTAATAAGTTCATGATTTGTTTTTATTTGTGAAATGATAATTTCTTAAGAGTGCCATGTGTTTATGTTCTGTTTTTTCTTTGTTACTGCAATATTAAACCTGCAACTTTCATGAAGTGTGATTTGTGTGCATTGTAATTACTTTATTTGGTAAGGGATCAATTTGTCTGCAAGTCCTTATGGAACATATGCAAAGACAGTTTTTCTACATTCTGTTTTCAAACTACATTTCTTTTACAATGTAACGATTTTCTATATGCTGTGCCCTGAATTCTAGCCATAGAAGCTGACATTTTAGCACGCTAAACGAAACGAGCCTTGACAGCACCATTTGACAGGGCGAAGCTGCATTTTCCTTTGATGAGGTGGAAAAAATCAATCTCCATACATAACATGGCAGCTGTTGAAGGGAGCACATGCATTTTTTTGCGCGTGTCACAGACTGAGAATGGATTCAGGTGGGGATGGTTGATGCCAGAACAGAGCGAAAGCCTGTATCCCCTGTGAGTATGAAAAGGAGACAGAGCAGCTGTGACATCGACTGTAGGCGCCTCTGCGGCAACTGCTTTTATCACGCGCAGTTGTGTGGATACGGATCCCACATGAATGTGTGACAGTGGCACAAAAATATGCCAAATCAGCGGGCATTATTCGCACTTTTTATGATGTGCTTGGAAGATTTTAAATGAAAGAAAATCGACTTTGGGAATAAAGAAATAATAAACCTTGCATGAAATTGAAGCAACACTGCAATGTAAGAGTTGTCAATCACAATGCACACAACATCAATTTTTGGCAAAACAATTATAATACTTGCTGGTGTGTCAATGGAAAGAGGTATATTGTAGATTTATTATTACTTGTCCCCAAAAGAGGACCTACATATATGTTGGAAATTCCTAACTGCTGTGTTAATAATTCAAATAATTTAATGTGTCATGAATTAACAATTGCAGAAATTACTGAAAGATAAAGCAATACAACTAGCTATTTCTTAGTTTATCACGGCTTATTTTGGAAGCCTGAACTGGTACCCACCCCCTGTTTGCCCACTGTTTATTTTAGGAATGAACTCTATTCGCGTAATATGGCTCATTTTGTTGTGTCAGTTATAGTGACATTATAAACCACATGGTTTGAATATTAAATTGCTTTACTTTCAATAATATAAACTGATGTGCAGCCATGTTCCTTCACTGCATTGGTCACCTGTTATCCTTATCTCCTGCTCATCAGTGGCTTTGGGCAGGTTCAAATGTCTGATGTGCATTTCTGACAGCTGCTGGACACAAATTCCTCACAGGCAGGGGGAGCATGTAACTCCAGCACATTTAATATAAATTATAATAACTCTCTGCCTTAATCAAGTTGGTGACATGGTACATCTAAATATAAGCCATGCCTGCTTGCAGTATGGGGACCGATAAGAACACACAATTATGAACGCTAGAGACATCTGATATGATGCAAGTGTCAATTCTGTGAGCCCACACCAGCTATATCAGGGACATGTGTACTCAAGACTAGCTTGTCTTTCTCCACTACTTGCAAGTGAGATCATACCGAGGATGCTCTCTGTATTGTGCTCCAGAGAAGATGGGTAACACTTATCCTCAAGGCCTGGACATCCCAGCAGTTGATACTTTGAAATCAGCAGGAATGGGAAAGGGGCAGAGTTAGAGTAGCCACAGAGGGAATGTAAGCCTAAAGAGGTGTTCCCCTTTCTTGGTTTTGTCTGTCAGGTCTCTAATCCTTCCTGTCTCCTCCATATCCTGCAGGACAAGGCACTCTAGTTATGATGTCAGAAGGCAAGTGTCACTTGTTACAACAACAGGGATTGGACTCATTTCATGTTTTCCTTGGACCAATAGTCTATTAAGTTTTGACTTTGTAAGGAATATCTCCATCACCGTCATTAATTGTTGGACAATAGGAACACGAAGGATACAATTTTGGACCTATGTATGGAGTGCAGTCCATTCCAGAGTCATCTGCCATAGAGGGGAAGATGACAAGCACACAAAGTAGGGAAAAGCTATGTCCTCTAACTATCCCCTGTGACAGTCAATGTGAAATACTGTAGACCAGGGCCTGCTACTCTGACAGCAGCACTGGTTCCAAGCTCTTCACTGAAGCTGAAGGAACTCTTGTACTTGCCAGCCAACATCCCTAAACTAGTCATGCAGAGCAAGAAAGACTCACCTTGTCTGGAGCACCTGGAGTGGGACTCACAGCATACCAGAAGTCCAAGAGCAGCTGGAATCCTGTTTTAGTACTTTGAACTGTCTTTGAGCTGCTTGTACCATTTTCTACACCCTTCGTTCAGACACAGTACCTGTGCTGCACCATTTGGCTCTATAAGCAAACCTGGACACACTAGCTTCATCTCGTGCCACCCAGATGTAGGCTTTATCCATTGCCACAGTCCAGCTTGAGCAACCTGACTGCAGGCTCTACTTTCTCCAGAGCAACCGACTCAAGCCGAGTGCTGACTCGACTTGCTAGAAGCTATAAAACACCATCCAGTATGCCAAAACAAAACCACTGTGCTGGCCCATAACACACAAACAAGCCCTCCAAACCCATGAATAAGACATTGTTGAGAGGCCCTGTGCCTCTGTGACCATATTGACGTTTAGTCCCCTTTTGCACTTTGTTCTTCAAGAAATATCCTTTCTGAACAGTGACCTTGTTACAATTCACTGGGCCTCATTACGACCCTGGCGGAACGGGTTAAACGGCGCCGTAAAAGGCTGCGGCGCCGTTCAACCCGTTCCGCCACATTACGAGGTCCCCTTGCGGGACACGTTAAGCACGCCTGAGAAAACCAGGCATGCATACCGGGTCCCGCGAGGGGAAGAGGGAGCAAACAACGGGCCATCTCGTAATGACCTGTTGTTTACTCCCTCTCCCATTCCCATTCAGCCCTATGGGGGCTGAAATGGGAATGGGGATGAACCGTGTCCGTGTCCTCGAGTGAGGAATTACCGGGCCATCCGAACTCAGAATGGTCCGGTAAGTCCTCATTCCCAGGACACGGACACGGATGCGGTTTTGCCGGCAGCCATGCCGCAAATTGCGGCATTGCTACCGGCATAACTTGTAATGAGGGCCAGTGCCTAAACATCCCTGCTCCATTACTCAGAGTGCCGAACAAAACAACCTGCATCTTCGGTGGGTTTTTGCTAGGTTTTTTATTGTCTGCAAATCTTGTCTGATTAAAAGTCTATGGGCCTCATTACACAGTAGGCGGTAAGGGTTTACCGGTACCGGTAAGGGCACCCGTACCGGTAAACCCCTACTGCCTTACTACGAGTTCCCTTTGCGGGACCCGACCTTAACGGCTGGTTTTACCAGCTGTTAAAGTAGGATGCCGCAAAGGGACCCCGGTGCTAATTACGGTACCACAATTTGCGGTACCATAATTAGCTCCTTCCCCATTCCCATTATGCCCTATGGGGGCAAAAATGGGAATGGGGAAGTGCCTTGGTGAATGGGGAATTACCGCCCCCGCTCACCTTGGAGTAGGGCGGTAATTCCGCCATCCACCAAGGAAGACACGGTAAAATAGCGGCGGCAACCATGGCGCTAATAGCGCCATGGTTACCGCCTACCGTGTAATGAGGCCCTATGTTTGTACAGAACCTTGATTGGACATGCTCTTATTTCAGAAACCAAACATTTGTACTGTTGCTATCTGTCTTTCTACTTTCATCACCTCACAATCCCTTCTGAAGTGTATAGCCTATATGTATGTTTTAGTTTTATGATCAGGATCACTGCATGTCTAGTAGTGGGGGTGAGTAGTCGGTTTAGCAACTACCCATCCCAGCACACCCGCAAAGCAGTAGCAATTTCAGCACAATATTCACAAGTGGGGAGCCGTTTACTAATTTCTTTAGCATGCACTGGTCAGTCCCTATAGCAATCAGTGCATGAAATGCATATCCCGTTATCTTTCACCATTATTTTTAAACTGTAACACAAACCTCTTCCAATCTAGTACTACTTGACAACATTGTGTCTGTTTCTTTTTCAATATATCTGCTATTTTTGAGATGTGCACTGAACAGTTTGGGTCAGTGAACAGTTTTTAAATGTTTCCCTGGTGGACAGCCACGCACCTTTATTTTGTACCACAATAATGCCCTCCATTGGAGTACTAGATACTTAAAGTGGATGTACCTACTGTTACACGCACTATTCTTTTCACAAACCTCTTCAGGTCAGAGATTGACATACAACAGCATGGATTTTCATGGGGGTCTTGCAATAGGCTCCCACTCAGTGTATTGTGCATGTGCACTGGCTGAAACGGCAGCATAGGACTGTTTGACCCCAATGCATACTTCAGCCTGGGTATGTCCTGTCCTATTACAAGGCAGATTGTGGATCGGCAGGTTGTGCCTTATTCGACAGCATTCACCAGTGTTATGTTTTCAGGCCCTTTCATGGGTGAGCTCGGGCACCCTCTCAGCCGAAATTCTACACACAAGGAGAGGACATGGTGCCATGCAAGATCACCAGCCACAAGATCTAAGCAACTGAACCTGTAGCACAAACAGAGACATGTAAGTGCACTGATGTGGTGACCAGTATTAGCAATGCCATACACAGTGTACCAGAGCTCTGCCTTCATGTCAACAGGGAAGTCTGGTACATGGGGCCTTTCTCCTCAAGACTGGTTCAACCAACTAGCCAGCAACCTGCTATCCATCAAGCACAGCCCTAAGGGGAGAGTTGTGATCACGTCTGCATTTGGTCAGCGCCTGCCTGGGATTGGCCTGAACTGTTCCATGGGCACCTTCCTGTCTCATCACTTATCAAACGTTGCTGCCATCCTCACTGCTCTGCAGGAATCTTTGCAACATATTGCTTCTGCCTTTCACCATGAAGAAGAGAGAGCTGGAACCCAAAGTCTTACTGATTTGCTCCTGAAGCCCAGATTACCCTGCCCTGGGTTACACTCATATCTGCTCGTATCTGCTACTTCTGGCCCATTCCCCAGCGCTGGTAGAGGCCTTCACCATGCCCATGGTTCTCCACAGAGGCCTGACCTAACCGTTGGTGGAAACCTCAAACCCATAGCCACTGAGCCTTCAGCAACCGAGTTTCCAGTGAGCCCTGCTGTTCCCAATGATTCCTGGTTTTGTTTTGTCACTGATTTCACAAGCTGGAGTCTGGGAGCACTTTTATCTCTTTTAGCACCTCTACCACTATTATCTTGAATTTGGTGTACAGTCCTAATTCATGAAGTAGCTACTTTGGGTGCCATATGTGGCAGATCCTAGGGCGGGTTTCCTTGTTACCGTCCCCTGGAGCATGGGGACTGGTGGTCTACATTGTCCATGGCTGGAGAACTGATTGAGAATGTTCTACAGTAAGAGGCTGATTCATGGAATTTGTGCGCCGAAAAACGGGGATTTGTGCGCCATTCTGCCCGCACATCCCCATTTGTTAAACAGGGATTTGTAGGCAGAATGGCGTACAAATCCCTGTTTTTCGGCGCACAAATTCCGTGAATCAGCCCCTAAATGTCATCAAGACATACCTTCTTGATCAGCCCACTTCCTTGAAACAGACGAAAGGGAGAAAAGGGCAGGGATGGCCTTCTAAAGAATTGTTCTTGTGGGCTAGAGTATCAACTCACTTTTAAACATTCCTCCACCACTTTAGCTGCCTCACAGTAAATATATATATGTTTAACTTTATTGAACACTAAAGCAGTAGTTAACCCATGTTGGTGTTACACCACTGTGGATCTGTATGTGTTTGAAAGTGACTTACTTACATGTTAGTGTGCGCAAATTAATGTTTTCTTATGTCTGACAAATAGTATAGTTCTGCATTTACCTGTGTAGACATATGTATACTGGTTAACTGAACTTTACTCATAGACTACCTCCTGCTGAGTATAGGCCAGACTGCTCGGTCATTCTACCTTTTAGAGTTTGTCCAGACTCTTAAGTGCAACCTGTTTGCACCTTTAAGTTGTCTTCTTAGAAGACTTCACCAGAGTAGCTGCTGAACAACTCTCTTAACCAGGGCCATCAAATAATGATTTTGCTTATCTGTAATAAGGCATATGCATATGTATCTGACTAGATGCTCTCTGTATGTGCTCTTTATAAACCTCAGAGGCGTTTTTGACTGTATTGATAGATATCAGCTCTATTACTTTATTAAACGGAGCATCATTTCTTTACCTGATCACGAAAGTACATGCAGGGGACTCTACCAGTTGTCTACTAGTTTCTAAAACCGTACTGGTGATAGCTGGGACATGCAGGGTTTGTTTTGCCAATGCCCTCTTCAACACTTTCCACAATATCATCTCTGAATAAAGGAGATCTCTGAAATTGGATATGCTGAGACTGACTGGTTCCATTGCTGCTTCATGCATGATTTCCATATCAAAAACTCAACATGCTCTGCTTGGTCTTCTACTGAAGTGTTTAAATCTTCATAGCAGTAAAAGCCCCACAATTAATGTTACTAAAATGAAAATGATGTTGATAGGTAAAAACAAATGGATGGGAAATAGGTCTTCTGTTAATGGCAGCACCCTGGAGCAGGTCGTTAGTTGCATTACTTGTGCTCACATTAAAGGTTGATGTGACCTAGAGATAAATCATTGAAGCCCGAATTTATCCTCCAGCGCAAGTGTGCTGCCCCTATTCGTTTCAGCAAAATACGCCATTGCAGACCCGGAAGCATATAGAGCAAGGTCCTGTGCAGCCTCTCTCTCTGTGGCTGCGCAATCCGGGGATATTGTAAGAACGCGCACCTTACCATTTTTCGAAAACAAGTACTTTATAAATGTTCTGTCTTTTGCCCAAAAGTGCACCAAATGGTGTGCTCTTCTTTCAAATGGTGTTACACTATTAAGTGGCAACGTGCACCTAAAACAAAGGCACTTCTCAGTTCACAACTGTGAAATAGCGACAATGCTACTGGAGGGACGCATCCAATTCGTCTTGAGAAGAGCTTGTGCAGATACAGGGCCTCATCACGAGTTTGTCCGCCGACAATTTTGCCAATTTTTGGCGCGTTTACCGCCGGCGGGAAATCCGCCGGCCATAAAAGCGCAAAATTTCCCCATTGAGCCCAATAGGGAATGAGGAATTCCTGAATGGGCTCAATGGGGAATGGGCAATACCCATTCCGCCACACCCGTGATCCGGCGCTAATAGTGCGGATGGGTTTGGTGGTAGGGCTAATAATGCCAGCGCTATTAGCGCCGGCGTTACCGCCCAACTCGTGATGAGGCCCACAGTATGTAAAACAAGGCCTTGTGATGTTTGATTGCAATTTGCTGTGGCCAACACTTAAAACAATAACAACTCAGGAGATGACACCTTTAAATGTCCTGATTTACAAAGCATTTTTCAATGGGGTTTTCACATTGAAAAATGCTTTTGTAACCCCGCCCAAAATCTCTACATTGATTTTTGGGGTGATGAAAGTGAGATGCAAGCTTTACATAGAAGGTCTGTACCTGTTTCATATATGCAACGTAAGTTGACATTTGGCTTTGGAAAATATTTGGGCTTAGACTATCCACTTAGACTGCATATGCTCTCCCTCAACTTCAGAATGACATTCTTTCCATCATGACTTTGAGGGTTAAATGAGAAAAAAAAAAATATTGGAATCCCCCTTTGCCATTGTGACTTTATCCTGAAACAAAGAGTTACTTATTTTTCTTTTATTTTCCAATTATACTGTTCTTATATTTATAGTCTCTCTTTGCGCTAAGAAAGGTGGGAAGACCCTTGTACCACATGAACTCGATGCTTGTGTCCGTAGGAAGTTGACTACACAGTAAAGGCTCAACCAGTGACAGTTGAAGGGTAACATAAGCAAATAGTTTGGGTGCATGCATCTTACTGATAAGTGCCTGTTCGATGTGGAGATGTTTTAGGATGTTACACATTTCCTTATTTTTTTTTTATCCTGGTAAAGGTTTGGAAGATTCAATGTTTGAACCCCAAAATTTGAGAGTGTGGATGCACCATTGATAGAAACTATAAACTACATTGGGCCAAGAACCTCATTTTGTGCAGAAGAACGTGGCCAAGTATTTTTGTATACAGCTAATGGTCTTTGATCTGTATGCACCTCGTTCTTAACTACTAGTCGTTTTAAATGAATACATTGCAATCAAATGTTACTTTAGAGTCAATATTGTGATGCGCTTTTAACTGATTATTTGTTGTATTGTGTTTATGGTTTGCCTTGTGGGCTCTAGTTATGCTTTTTATAGGGTCTACTTGTATACATTTTGTGGATGATACCCACTTAATTGACTCTTGGTTCACACCGATATAACTTCTATGTGGCATCAGAGAAGTCAGATGCATAACTGATTTGTACCAACAATTGGGAATGTGGTGACTTTTGTATTACCTAGGGGTGAATGCGGAACGATCCGGAGTTGGGCCACATGTAAAATACATAATATGTTTCTTTTAAATCTCTCATTTAGTTCCCTATTATTCCAAAAGGTTTTTATTAACCTACATGGATACTTGTCTGTAGGAATATTTAGCGCTTTTATGCCTTAGGGCCCCTGTCTAAGCACTTTAGAAATACATTAACTAAATAAAAATAAATGATTGCCTCATGCTTTTATTGCTGTACTGTTTTACAACTATTTTATAGCATAAATAACCCATTGATTGATCGAAAAATGAACACTTGCTGTGCAGCAGAAGATTCCCTGTACAGTAGTATAATACAAAGCATGTTACTTAACGAAAACAATGGTTGCCCTTTATACCAACTGCAAAGAATATTTTGCTGAGTAGAAATGCAGCTAAACATTATCAGGCTTAGCTTCAATATTTTCAATATTATTGTTAGCATTATTATAATGTTTATTATTAATAATAATGATAATGATAATAATAATAATAATGATAATAATAATAATAATAATAATGATAATAATAATGATAATAATATCAGTAGGTGTAATAGTATTAAAATAAGAATGCACAGTATTAGACCAAGGCATTATTGCCAATGGCATAACAGCAGGAATGATATTTAGCAGACACGTGTTCCCTTTGTTATGCAGGGGCCAACCAAAAGCCTTACAAAAGTGGCATTTTAGAAATGAAATGTGGTCGTTTGCAGTGCAACGATGCTGATTGATTTTTTTAGTGACCATTCACATGAATAAGCATACAATGAGGTCTGCATATGGCAGCACAAATAGAGAACTTTTAGTGAATTAAAATCGTGTAGCTGTTAAGAATAGCTTGGTCCTCCTTTATTTGAAAATACATAAAAAATCAACATGACATGAACGTTATTTTGGAGACGAATTTGGTCCCATTGGTCATTTTAAACATGGAACAAACAGCATTTGAGCTGATAGTATTGAGACGACAAAAGCTGTTTCAAAATTGCTTCAATGAGTCTCATATTGCACAGCTGGATATTGATTTTCTTTGTATAACATTTCACCTTTTAACCTCACAAAGGTTTATGCAACTGCTGAAGATCGTGTTATAGATGTTAGGGCTTATCCCTAGAGACACGTAGGGCCTCATTACGACCCTGGCGTTAAGGGTTTAACGGCGCCGCTGAACCCTTAACGCCTCATTACGAGTTCCCTTTGCAGGACCCGACCTTAATGCCTGCTTTTAGCAGGCGTTAAAGTAGGGTGCCGCAAAGGGACCTTGGTGCAAAGTACGTTGCCGCAATTTGCGGCACCCTACTTAGTGCCTTCCCCATTCCCATTGAGCCCTATGGGGCAAAAATGGGAATGGGGAAGGGCCCATGGTGAATGGGGAATTACCGCCCCGCCAACCTTGGAATGGGGCGGTAATTCCGCCATTCAGCATAGCGGACCCCAGCATGGACCATGGTGCTAATAGCACCATGGTTTAGCGCCGCGGTCGTAATGAGGCCCGTAGTCATATTGGCTGCACTACTGCAAGGCCCATGCATTCAGATTTGAAACGTGAAATGCCTGGCCTGAATAGTATTTTAGATAGTGGGATAGATTGACTACATGTGTCCTTTGTGTATTAGTCATGTTATTTTACAATACACAAGGTACACAAAGATGACCTTGCAATAGATGAATTCGAACTTTAAACACAATTCTGATTTTAAACCATTGTCGAGCATTCAGTAATCCATGCTGAAACTAAGAACTCCCTATCATTGTTGATAACTTTTGTTTCATGAAATCTGGTTGCAAAAGTATAAAACTAAGGCAGACAATTAGGTACAGTTAGACATAGCAATGTCTTTGCACTAGAGTTGATGGGGAGAGTTTTGCAGAACGTTAGTTCATGTGGGGCACCATTAATGACACAACATGCTCATGTTGCCAGGAATTGAGGGTGCATCGTTATCTACAATCAGTTGCAACATTTCAGTTCTTCCCACTTGCACTTTAGTTGCATTCTGCAATAAAGCCAGATAATGTCTTCAGGGCAATGTTATTCAGTGACTCCCAAATCGTTTGCTATGCTACACAATAGAAAGTACTTTGAGGTCCCCTAGTTAAGGAGAAGCTTCCTTGAAGGCTTGTTCTTCTTGATGTGTTTTCCTGTGTTGCCAAATGCCCTCCCATTTTATGTAAGGAGAGGTCCCCCTTCCAAGATATTCTCATTGAATCTGAAGACTGGAATATCCCCAATGCTTGAAATAGTTCTCATAGAACGCCCACTTTCCTATATGACTGTAACACTCCTGCCCTTCCAATCTCCCGTGCATCTTACGTACATTGTCCTTTATGTCTACACTTGAGATTTACTCCAAAGACTGTTTACAACACATTAAAATGCCTTACACTGTGTTATATACTAAAACCAAGCTTAACTAAGAAGACTGGTGAGGCATTCTCTCTTCATCAAGTCCAAAGAGATGAAGGTTTGGAATTCCTTTACAAACCAATTACAAAAATGATGCACTGTCACTTCTGCTTCATGTGTGACTTTCCGAAATATTATTATCGTGTGTACAATGAAAGGCTGTAAGGCTGTAGTTGAGTGCTACGTTTAATACCTTTGCCACAATTAAGTGAAGACCAAATCTGAATATTGTGACTCTCTATAATGAAAGCCAGCCTCACTATGGAACCAGTTCATTTATTGTGCTGACTAGCCCATTCTCTATTGCTGGTTGGATCACAAATGTTGAAGCACTAGCCAACTCAGGGAAGTACCCTTCCAATTGGATCAATATAACCACCATTTAGGGGACCAGCAGATTGCATCAATCACACTGGCACAGAACAAGCATGTATTCAAGCTATCTTCTACCTTCAGCACTATTGACCACCATTCTCTTGCTGTACACTCAACATCCCTTCGCTTCCACAATACTTAATTTGACTGAAATCTTGAGACAGTGTGACCGATCATCAGCATTTCGGAATACTCCAGGAGTCTCATTGCAGGATGCACCGCCATTGGGAAACAGGGGCCATTGAAGAATTTATGAGACCACACCTCTTCAAAGGATGAGACTAGGGACTAATGGTTTTCAGATCAAAGGGTGTAGAGTAATGCATTCCGGCCTTTATAGCAGCAAAAGACGAATGGGGCAATGCAGGAGAGGGAATTTATAAGAGCCATGCCTTCCAATGAATGCATTTTAAAACAGTGGAATTGTTGCAGATAATCTATGATAGTAATGTCAATTCATCCAGTAATTAATTATTGTCAGAAATGTAAGCTACAAAAAATTAAACAAATACAGATTTTATTATGAACAACGCATGACTATTTAAGATAAAAACATGTGATTTACAAAACGTCTTCTGTAATATTGCATAGATGATTCTGATCAAGGTAATGCATTAGTTAATCGCGAAATGTATACTTATAAAATTATTTCTAAATATGGAGAGAGGCTGTAGTGACACTAAATGTTGTGTGTTTCACATTATTGTACAATAACTTTCATGTGTAAAGGCAGGCTATATCAATCAAACCTGATTTAATATATTTGTATTGTATTGGGGTACACAGACCATACCTACAATATGCAATGTACAGCTTTTAAATGATATCAAATGAAGAGACATTTACAGTTAAACAGTGTTACATAGTCCAACATACACAATGGTCCTCATTCCGAGTAGGGCGGTAAGGGATACCGGGCACCAGTAAGGAGACCGGTGCCGGTAATCCCTTACCGCTCTACTACGCGGTCCCTTAGTGGGTCCCTTCCTTTACGCCTGGTCTAACCAGGTGTTAAGGACGGGACCTGTTAAGGGACCTGGGCACAAATAACGGGCTTGGCATACACCGGCCCGTTATTTGCACCCTCCCCATTCCCATTGAGCCCTATGGGGGCACCATGGGAATGGGGAATGGTTTGGTAAATGGGGACTTACCGGTCCCTCCAAGGTCGGAATGGACCGGTAAGTCCCCATTGAACCAAACCAGAGTCGGTACCGGTATGGGAGGCAGTCATGGCGCAAATAGCGCCATGACTACCACCATACTCGGAATGAGGGCCAATGTATATGTTATCTTTACAAGTTAATGAGTGGTGTAGGAGAAGGGATTAGAGAAAGTGTTGGGAGTTTGGGAAGAAGGATGTAAGTGAAGTTCAGTGTTTTAAATATAGAACTCCAGGAAGAAGGCTACATACAATTCCTTGAGTCCTCCAGTCGCTTGAAGGACTCATTCTGCTTACTAATGCATTCTCAGGTAAGTATGTACTGCTCTAGTAATTGTCCCTCCAGGCCTACAAATATAAAGTAAAGTGGCTAATATTAGTAGTAGTGTTAATAATTAGTACATGCCTATTCTATAACTATTATACTATTAGCAAAATGTTTTCAGCATTTCTCACATCAAAACCAGGGTGTACTTCCTCCTCCACAGATGGATGCTGCCAGTATGGCCACTTATTTGCAATCTGCCCTATGAACGACGGCTTTGTGTTCTACACATCACATTGAAATAGATGCAGAATGTACAGCCTGCTGAGACAGGCTACAAGGAAGAGGACATTGTTTTTCCTTTAAATTAATATTGATTTTCATGTCTTATTCTTTTCAAGGATAGAGAATAGCTATGCCTGTAGCACACTAAGTCATTTCCATGCAGAGATTTTGACAGAGCATCTATATTTTTATGATGGATAGTAATTCATAGTAGCATTACAATATGTGCAATGTGAAGATATATTTTAATTGTGCCCTCTAAATCTGCAGTGCTTGATATGGGGTCTGCGCGACCTTAGCCCTGGTGCAAATTGACAGCCCACAAATGAGTTTTAGGAGAATCAATTTCAAATTGTATTTTGGCTCACAGATTCATTTATAAACTTAGGAAGATAATTCTGAGAACATTACATGCAAGGTCTGTTGTCTCTCTGTGTGATAGTTGAAGTAAAACCATGCATCATTTGCACAAAGAGAAAGAAAGAATATATGCTTGTTGCAGCTCATCCAGTCTTCTCCTCTAATGTGAAACAGGCAGCATCAACTTCTCTTTTGCAATCAACATGTTTTCTTATTTTTCGAACAAAATCCTTCTTAATTTAGAGCATTCTGTTTAAACGCAGAGGGCTATCTGTGTGTAATATTCCAATGAACTGCACGTCTAGAAAGGCTGTATTGCATATGTTGTTTTGCATGTGGTGTCTGTACCTGTATTCACAATTTATGATGTACTACAACCGCACATTGTTTAAATATGAAGCTTTGTAAACATAGGCTGGGATATGCAGAATTTGTAGAGAAAAAAAAGGAATTTGCAGGAACGCCTGTAGCAGAATAACACTAAGTTAGACTACATTTTTTACATTGCATTACATTCCATACTACTATGCAATGCAATTCATCAACAATTTCACAAATTGGCCACCACCATGACTCTCACCCATGATAACATTATCCTCTGTGACTTCAAATCCCTGGCAACCGAGCAACCAAGTCGATGAAGGGAGATCTTCACTGCCTCCCCAACTTTCTAAATCTCACACAGTATATAAAAGAACAAACTCACATCAATGGTTGTATACTCAACCTCATTATCACCTCCCAACCATCCATTCATCAAAGCTCTCCAATCCCTATTGACTGGTCAGACCATCTGGCAGTCCCCTTTGCCATTAGTCAGTCCACCGAAGTGAAGCAAACCTAACGGAAATGCAGCAAACAAGCCTTCAGCTAATTCAAACACTTCCCCCGGGATGCTCTCACATAAAACCTCACCAACCTCCACATCACATGGGCCCATCTACCTCAGAAGGAGCAGGACTGTGACTTGTTTCTCCAACAACACAACACCCCCCTTACAACCAACTTCAATCATTATGCCCCAGTGAAACAATGGACCCCCAAGATTAAATCATCTGTACCTGCAACACTTAAGAACTCACATTTTACAAAAGAAACATCAGGTAACAATAAAAATCTTGTCAAAAATCCTGTGTATCCAACCTCACCTTGCTCAATGCAATAATGAAATCAGAGCCCTCTTCAAAGCCATCCTGCAGTCCATCAACCTTCTTCCTAAACCACCTGTACAGTACTCCATTGAAAACCTCCCTGCCATCAACTCTGTATTTATCAATAAGATCAGCATAATCCACCAGCACATAGACACCACGTAACTACTGACAGCACCCAACACATCACATCTCGCAAAACCACCACTAGTTGAAAAACATTCAAACCACTCAACAGGCATGACCTCACTGTAAACTTAGAATCCCTCAAGTCTGTACATGGATGGCATCCTTCCTGCCTCTGTAAACAAGACCTTTCTCACTGAAGCACTCCTCCCTTTCCTGACAATTATCAATGGCACCCTCACTCAAGGCACCCTCCCCTTGATCTCATGTTAGTGGAAATCCCCCTGCTTCTCAAGAGACCAGCACTGTACACCAAAACCCCATCACTCCTCTTCCCTTCCTACATAAGATACTTGAGAAGACAGTCATGCGAAATCTCCAACATATTGACACCAACAGCTGCCTTCAGTCCTACTAGACTGATGTAAGAACCAGATACAGCATGGCAATGTCTACCATTAAAGTGATTGATGATGCCATTAACATTCTCAATGATGTCCATCCTTGCCTCCCAGTTCTCTTTGACTTCTCAACAACGTTCAACACAGTGGACCACCAGACACTCACCAACATTCTACATCACTGGATTGGGGGTCAGCAACATCATCCTCATCTGGTTTAAATCCTAGCTTGCAAACCACCATCAATTCCTCCAAATGGAGTCCTCTAGATCACCAACTCTACCCTTCACCTCTAGAGTCCTGAAGGGAACGTTCCTCTTCCCAGTGATATTCAACATTTCCGGTAGAACTACTTGGAACCATGATGGGTCTCCACACCATTCTCATCCACCAATACATGGATGACACACAACTCTAACTCAAAGTATCCTCCATCAAAGAAATTCACAGGCTAAGCCTGCCTCAAATGTATCCAATCCTGGATGGCTAATGCTTACCTGAAACCCAGTTGCTCAAAAACAAATTCCTTTTCCTCACCAACAACACCAAACACCCAGCACTATCTCTCCAATATGAATCACAAGCAATTCATACCACTGCTGACAACCTAGCTAAGTATCTTGGGTTAGACATTGACAGATACATCTCCTATAAGGAGCATATAGGAAGGAAGACACTAATGGCTTGGTATCAGCTCTTCCAATTGCAATAAATCAAGCACATCATTCCAGAAAATAACTTCATATCTGATGTCCAAGCATTGGCCTGCTCCCACATGGATAATAGCAGTGCTCTTTTGGAAGGGCTTCTGGCCATGACACCTCTGAGATGTCCCCTGTAGGCTGTAACATGGCTCATCAAATGACTATGCAGAGTCATCTACATTACCCTGACCATCATTGAACTCCAATACACAGCTGGAAGCATGTATCATCTTTAAACACTGGTGCATCATCTGCAAGGCTGGTGCACATAGGCCACAAATCTACCTCACTGGGAAATTCTGCATCTCCAGAGGCCTACAGTCTGCCAGAAGTAAAACCATGTGCATACTTGAACTCTGGTGTTGCATGAAGAACATAACCAGTAGACGGCCCTTCTCTGTCTATGTCCCAGAATCTGGAGCCACCTTCCCATCAACACCAGATTCATCCCCTCACTTAAACAGTTCAGAAAAGAAGTCAGGACCCTCAACCTCAAATAATAGATACTCCCTAACACCTAGGTCCACAAAATATTCACTCTTCATTTGTTCTGTCAGGAGATTGAGTTATGTGCTCCTCAGTTTCCACCCCTGGTTCATTGTAGATGTTAGCTCACCGCTCCTTTGTGCCTTTACTTTCCTCACATTGTACTTCCCCCTATTGCTTCCAGAAACTAGGTGTGTGCTGCTTGGTGTGTTTAATAAAACTCCTAATAATAATCATAATTAACAATAATATGGACGAAGTAGTAGGAAAATGAAGTTCTACGAAGAGTCAAACAATTTCAATGTCAATGTGCAAAGCAACATTTATCCTGTGTGCCTGATGGTAGCAATGTTATTACACATGAACCCTTGATCATATCTTTAATTCTGGTGTTTTTTACATAGTGCTGGCAACAATATGAATCTAGTTTAAGAGCATTTGGTATCCAGTGTTATGTATTAACATCATGACTACCAATAATATGATACTCAATTTATCAGTTTGGTGTGGTTTGGTGAAATTGAATGGGTATCAAACTCATACTGTGCAGAAACTTCATGTTCAAAGCTTTTGAGCTTGAGCGATCCTCCCGGCTGAAGGATGGGCACGTATTTTTTAGTAGGAACATGTTCATGTTATGCATGTTTTTATCAAAGAACAGAGACTGTTGCAGAACAAATGCCTATATTAGACTAGCTCCATATTTCTTCTGGTAGTGGGTTTCTTTCACAGGAGGTAGCTTAAAAGAGGCATCATTGCAGCAAGATCCTTTGATTTCAGCTTGTTTAAATAACAATAACTACAACCACCACCACAGCAATGTTTGATTGGATAACATGGTATTTCTACTTCCCCTTTCAGTTTAATTTGGATTATGTGTATGTGTGCATGTAGCACCCCTACATGGGAAGCAGTAAAACAAGATAATATACCAATAGACTTCAATAATAGAAAAAAACAATTATTAAGGGTACAGTTAGAATGATATATGGAGAGTGTATACAGAGGGTTACTGTCAGCGAACTTAGTTAAACTGAGTTGCACTTCATTTACAAACTCAAATACAATTCCTGGAAACAATCTGGATTGTCAAAAAAAAAAAAACTCAGCATTTATTATAATGTACAAAATCAAAGAGGATCATGACCTAGAATTCCAGTGGCTGTGCATGAGGACGGAAAGAAAAGCTAAGCATAGAGTTTGCTAAACCTATATTCTATGGAGCATCAGTATGGCTGCCACTGTTTTATTGTTATTGGGCACTTTATCTGTGGTAACTCAGACATTGTTAGCAAACATATTGTAAAGCCTAATGTCCAGGCATAGTTCTTTCTAAATACTTTACAGGAAAAGAATAGAAACTGAAAAGGGTGTGCCCAGGAGCGCTCAATTAGTCAGAATAATACCCAATGATCGAGACCCCAGGAGCATGTCCAAACCCAGCTTTATTCAAACAAAGAATCCTTCCCAGGATAGCATTCAAACATTTAGTTCTCAAAGCTCTCACATTTTCAATGATTACAAAGTTGTTTTTTACCAAAATGACATCACTGATGACTGATGTCCCACTACACTAAACATTTACAAAACCTAGAGAGAGGTTGGGTTGGATATGATACACATACGATGCATAGCGATTGTTTACTTCATTTGATTTGCACCTATCTTATGGCTCCTCCTGGACCCATCACACTCTAGATACTACTTCTAATATATCATTACAGGGACAGCTAATTGGTTGGCATTATCCATCATAGGCGGTGTGGCATAGGGACTTTCTATTGATTGCCACCTAACTTACCAACCTTGGACACTCTGATGAAGCATCAAGATATTAGGGAGACATAGTTAGGAAAGAAAAATCTGCAGTCTGCCATAAATCCATTTAATGAATACTCCTTGTCATCCAGAAACAATGAGGCCTTCCCTTTCCTTTGTACGTTGCCTTTGGTACCGTCTGGTGTCTGTGCGTGTATGGAGGGAGTTCTGCATGTGTCTTTTCTGTGTTTGGATTTTAATGAATAGCTAGTGTTCTTCGTGCCTGGATCACCTGTTAGGGTACCATATTTGAGAGTGGATGTCCCTCGAATTATTAAGGTTTTAGCAAATTCTAGTGAGCATGTTGTGTTTTGTGTGGTCTCTTGGGGCACTAGTCGCTTATTTTCCATAAAGTCTTTTGGCTTACTGATCTCGTGCACCTGAATATCAATAGTTGGTTTGTGCTCTTATAAAAATTTATTAACCTGGGAGTCTATTAATTCCCATCCTAGGACCTGTTATTCTGTGACTGTGTTCAGTTCATCTATCACTTCCTTCCTTGTTCCTGAGATTGGCTCTGGCTGTGAGCTACTGTCTGGGTGCTGCACACATTTCTAGAATACATGTGTTTCTGTAAATTCAGTATCTGGGGTTCTGAGGCCTTCCTAATTCTGAGACCTTCTGTGGCTTCTTCATTAGGAAAACGTCTGTGCTTCTGTCTTCCTGTTTCCATGTTGGTGACCTATAGTCATGTGTCCTCATCTTGTATGTCAGCTAATATGATGATGTTGTTGTCCGTGTAATCAGCATCTTATCTAGCTATAATCCAACTGCCCTATCAATGTCCCTTTCTTGGTACAAAGGAAGCTCCTGTTATTTTATACTGTGTTTCACTATATATACCCCACACTATCTGTGCATTCCACAACTACTTTTAGTCCTTACTTGTGTTGCACAACCTAAGTAATTCTTTATGGCAGATTGTATGACCATTTACTTTTGTTAAGCATATTGTTTCATGGAACTCAGTTTAACTCATATTATCAACCTCCCAAAGGTTAAGGGAATGGTAAGGCTGTCTCAGTTTGTAACATCTCTGGGACGGGGCAGAAGATATTACTGACATATTAATCTGTGACACCACAATACTCACAGAAATAAATGCTTCATCTTAATTAAAAGAAAAGAAAAAACAATCCTCAATATAACATACTTTACCCTCATTCTTTCATGCCAAGATATGTGTGTTAATATTTGATACTTTCAAGTATGTTGATCTTGCCAAGCACCATAATAAAATAATACAACAATTTCTCAAAACACTACACAACATCAAGGATATATTTTAAACAGTTTAAAATAAAATAGATACAATTGTCTCAAAAAGCTATACACCACAGAAGTCCTCAGAAATGCTGCACAGCTAGATGCCACACATCAATTAAGGGTTGCATATTATAGGCACACATTTTCATGAGAGAAATACATGAAAAAGAGGATCAGAATCTGGTATATTTAAGAAAGATATTGCACAGTGCTCCAGACCTTTTTTTCTCATTGTGCTTTGCATTGCATTTCCGATGAATATATCATGGATATTCTGAAAAAAATACAACTGTAGCAAAGAAACAGTGATTATGTTATGTTCTGCCAGAATTATTGTGAATATTATTTTCTTTAAATTCACTAAATTTCACCCTCTGATTTAACACCTCCTGTTATACAATCACACCCCACAGTTCTATGACAAGACACAGGCTGTATTAAGAATCACCATTTTGTTTTAATAAAATAAATAGTCAATATAAAGTTGGCCCACTAACTCTATAGGGGGAAAGTCACCATAATATAATTTACAAACATATACACCTTGTCTACAAAAGAAATAGAAATCAAACTGCCTGTAAAATCTTGCTAATTTTAGAACACACACATTCACTCACAAAAATCCAAAATACACATATATATATTCAGCAAAAAAAAACTTTGTTAAAGACACGTTATGGTTAAGTTGCGTTACTAAAAACCTATGAAATTCAGTGAAAAAACGTTGTTAAAGGGACGTTATGGTTCAAAGTAAAACCGAAAAACCCCTGAAATTCGGCAGTTATGGTAACATAAGCAACCATAACTAGCGCCACCGTGCACTGCTAACACTAACACCCAGGACATCAAAGATGACATCACAGATGTCATTGATGACATCACTGATGACATCACATGTGCATTTACTTTTCATGAAAACTCTGTAGGAGGGATTCTTATAATGTTGACCAAAAACTGTCAAGGATCATTGGGATAAATATCATGAGCTAATTAGTGCATTAAGCAATGCATTGATATAAATAGCATTCTATTATGAAGTTCTATCCAGTATACTAAGCTACTCATGCAGAAACATAGGCAGTGTGTGCAGCATACATGATGAAGGTGCCATATTCATAATCTTGCCATGTTGAACACTGAAATGATAACTGCTTTCTTATTAGAGTTTTGCGTACTGTGAAACATGTAATAAGTAGATAATAAAACACACTTAATACATAATTATTACAGACAAAAACACAAAGAGACAACAACACATACAAATATGAGTATATACAGGGACAGTGAAGTAAACAAAAAAGCAGAAATAGTAGCAGAAAGAGTTCATAACTTAACTGGTTGTCTTTATGCAGAGAAACTATTGCTCTGTTTCAAAGCTGCTACTTACCATATGTATGTGTATCACATGATGTGACTGCACTCAAAGGAAAGGAGAGTGAGTATAATGTATACAAATATGAGCATATACAGGGAAGGTAGAGTGATAAAAATAAAACTATGAGAAAGTGCTGATAACCCTAATGATTATCTTCATGCACAGAAAGGATTGCTCTCTTTCAAGCCTGTGTCTTCCGCTATGTATATGTTTCATATGATGTGACTTGACCCTAAGTCTACAAATATAGTACCTTTTCAATTTTTACTTCCTGACTGTTACTGAAGAAAACTATGTGGCTTCATTATGTCAGTAAAGGATAAAAAGGGAGAGCCAGCCATGTGATGTCATCAGTGATGTCATCAATGACATTTGTGATGTCATCTTTGATGTCCTGGGTGTTAGTGTTAGCAGTGCACGGTGGCGTGAGTTATGGTTGTTTATGTTACCATAACTGCCGAATTTCAGGGGGTTTTCGGTTTTACTTTTAACCATAACGTCCCTTTAACAAAGTTTTTTTCACTGAATTTCATAGGTTTTTAGTAGCGCAACTTAACCATAATGTCCCTTTAACAACGTTTTTTTTTACTGAATTTCATAGGTTTTTAGTAGCGCAACTTAACCATAACGTCCCTTTAACAAAGTTTTTTCACTGAATTTCATAGGTTTTTAGTAGCACAACTTAACCATAATATCCCTGACTTCATATACATGTAACATAGAACATACTAACCCCCTCGTAGTGATTTTCATGTCCGCGGACTACCGCCATGTCCGCGGACACATCGAAAATCTGAGCGTGGTGAATGTAAATTTAAATAGTGTGCCCCATTTCCCCTTTGAAGTTGGCTCTGAAAAGAGACGTTTTTTTTTTTTTTTACAGATGCTTGACAGACACCTGTTATTTTGTATTTTTTTTCTTGCTTTTTTGTCTTACTTTACTCCTAAAATCTTCACATAACCTTCTCCAAAGCAACCCTTACATTCCAAAATAGAAAGGCATTTCCCGTAAAAGATAAAGAAATGCCATCTTCTTTGAAATTAACAGCATTACTGGCATCAATATTCTCATTGTTACAGAAGAACATACCAGCTCTAAGCATGAAGGCACACATGCCTCGGTTGATGACACACCTAGCAATGTTTTGCTGAGGACAAAAAACTGAACTATTGTCCCATATTGCCCTAGGTAGTAATCCAGAAAAAATTACTTTCGCATTTGGAAGGATCTTCATTACGGCTTGAACCAAGCATTCCAAATCAGCCAACAAAGTAGGGGCACTGACGTTGCCCAAATGGAAAGCACCACAGTGCAAAACTACCACATGCGGACTGTTCATCGTGGCCATATCCTCACAAACTTGTACAATTCCCTGTACATTGCAATCAGGCTCAGTGCTCCACACCACCTCCACACCTTTCACATCAAAGTTCTTTGCAACATGCCTGCATTCAGCGTACTGCTGTAAACCATGCACAAACATATCTCCGAGCACCAACACCCTGACTTTCTCCACTTCTGCCATCTTCACCACACACAGTCTCTTTCAACACAAATCCACAAACTCGACATCTGATTGGCTGATCTGTACAGTCTTCTTTCCATGTTGGATTTCCTGGAAAAACCGGATGTAGCACGCCCTGTCCACGAACAGCCGTGGTGTCCGCGGACGGCGTCCACTTTACTCTCTGTGCCATTCCCTCATTGCATACAGCTAAGCAATCACACAATACGAATAACGTCCTCAGAACACCCCCATTTTGTGAATTTTCAAACATTCCAGGACAATTATCATTTCATTATTCAACATATTAGCATTACAAATATTATACTTTCATCTTGTACTCTGCACACAATGCTATGTTTCTCCATTAGTAGCTCAGTATACTAGATAGAATCCCATAATACAATGCTATTTATATCAATGCATTGTTCAAAGCACTAATAACGGTATGATATTTATTGCAATATCCTTGACACTTTTTTCGCAACATTATAATAAAAATCCCTAGTACACAAATTCCATGAAAAGTACATACACATGTGATGTCATCAGTGATTTCATCAGTGACATTTGCGATGTCATCTTTGATATCCTGGGTGTTAGTCTTAGCAGTGCACGGTGGTGGCGGGAGTTATTTTTCATAGCTTACCATAACTTGCGATTTTCAGGGGTCTTTCGGCTGTACTTAGAACCATAACGTCCCTTAAACAAACTTTTTTTAATATCACACACACAATATACAAATATGGCGTGCAAAAACCAACTTCTACAGATGGCTTTACACAGAATGTTGCAAAGTAAGAATTTATGCTCGTTCACAGTGAAGGTCAGCTGCTTCCATTTTTTTCTCGGGCCCCGGAGAGGATCACGAAGCGGACTATAAGGTTGTATTGTGTTTTGACCTTGACAGACAGAGATTGTGATGAAAGACTTCTCTTGAAGGAGTGTTGCTAAAATGTAAGTGAAGTTAAAGATGAAATTTCTGAAACGAAAACACTTTTATATATTATATCACTATGCAAAAGATCGTTGGCACACGCAGAGTCGTATTTTGGGACTGCACCACTCGTAGACAATGGAAATTGCAATTGTACTGTAAGTAACCCTTTAGATTATTTTATACCAAATATAATTACAATAGCGTAGCATTAAAGACCGCTCAAGTTGAACTTGTTCGTTGAAAGTGGCATAATGTTTTCTACCGTGCACTATCACCGCCAAATTGATCCCCTGTGTCATTTAGAGGGCTCTGAAAAAGGCAGATGACACAGGGTGGGTTAATAGAAATAATTTAACCGGTCTATAGGCGGTCAAGTGCTCTACTCGCTGTGCCACTTCACTGTAGCCTGTCAAGTGGCACAGCGAGTACAACGCTCGCTTTGACATCCGTGCACAGCTTGCTAACGCAAGTTCGAATCCCGGCAACGCCAAACTCAGCCTTTCATCCTTCCGTGGTCGATAAATGAGCACCACACACCGTGGTTAATAATAAGCACTGCTTAGATACCTCACGGTTCTTAGCGCTATATGAATGGGAAAATATTATTATTTTATTATTAACATACTCCATTGCACTATCTTCGATAGCAAATAGTTTCACGCCCTAATAAATAAAATGATGATTTTTAATAAAGATCGGCTGGTGAGACTAATTTATGTTTTTTTAAAACAGGTATGTGGCCCCATTTTGCCTATGTCACGATTTACAGACTCCAGCGGATGGGGTCTTCAACTGCCAGGTGCAGGTCCAAATATGCAACTTCATGACCCTCACCATTTTATGGGACAATCGCCAAGGACCAATATGCCCTTACGCAGTACTAGCGGCTACAAACAACATACCAACCAATAGGGTGGTCTATTGGCTCGTTGTTGGAGCAACCTTCCGATTATCAGAGTGACCATTTACTGCTTTTATCATAAACCAACAGCCTATCTACCGCAAAGGAACAACGCGTGGCTCCAAATAAACTTTTGCTGATCAACAGCAGAGAAAATAGCAAATCGCTGAATATTCACTAAACATTTCATGTGAAAAAAATGTACTTTACCAAATGTACAATCCTGCTGTTTACTTTTAAACCACAGTTTCATATTCCGAATTCTGGCGCACTGAGTTGTAAGCTGATCTAACACCCTCTGTACCGCAAAGGAACATTGCGTGCCTCAACATGAACTTTTGCGGATCGACAACAAAGACAAATGCAAATTGCTGAATATTCTCTAAACATTTGATGTCAAATAAATGTACTTTACAAAATTTACAATCTTGCTGTTTGCTTTTAAAATCACTGTTTCATATTCCGAATTGTGGCGCGCTGTGTTGTGACATAATATGTGTTGTCTTCCGGGTTCTGTGTAAAGTCACTTAGGACTGCAGAGAACTGGGCGCGTTTGATGACGCACCCTGTAACGTCACGGAGAGAGACGGGGAATATGAATGCTTTGATAATATCAGGCTTAGGGGCGGGAGACATGATTTAGTGTTGCAAAAGCAAGTCAGCCAGGTCAATAGCGGCAGTCATAGGATTATCACATAATGTCGGCGCACACCAGCCGGATTTATTGTTTCTTTAGTGGACAAAAAGTGGGTTGATGCCCAAAGGAAATTGTCCTATTAGCGGACAAACGGAGTGGTCTTAAAACACTTTCACCCTGACAACGAACAATACAAACAACGTTCTCAGAACACCCCCATTTTGTGTAGTTGCAACCATTTCGGGACACCGCGAGTGTTCTTAGAACACATTCAACTAGACAGATTACAATACGGACAGCGTCCTGAGGACACCCCAGTTTGTGTATTTACGAACAATTAAGTACACCGCGAGTGTTCATAGCTCATTTTTACCTTCTTTGCAAACAAAGATGACACATACTCCGTCCTCTAAACACCCCACCATTTAGTTTATTTACAAAATGTCAGAACAGCCGTGTTCTCCGCGGACAAATCAAACGCAACAAAAACGTCTAGCACATAAAAAAACAAAACATTGAACCTATCTCATACCCCCCCACCCTCCCCAAACACTCTTACACACCAACACACCTCACTAAATACAATTTTTTATCCACGTTTCACCGCGCTGTACGCGGTCGACAGCGAATACAAGATGGCGGGCGCCACAGAAAATCTGACGCGCTGCACGCCCCTCGCCGTCCAATCAGCGAACACGTCGCATGTCCGCGGACATGACGCAATGCCATGGGCCAATCGGGCTGCTGTCCGGGAAGCGAACAGGGAAGTCCGTCCACGAAGCGAACACAGATAGCACTAATTTTATTGCCTTACATTTTGGTCATTTCTTTAAAAACTACTGGACGGATTTACACCATATTTGCAAAAACACGCTTTCGGGACCAGGCCGCCGCTCCTGCCACAAATTTGGTGTAAATCTGTCCAGCGGTTCGGGCTGTAGCCGTGCGCAAAGTTTTTTCCCATTCAGTCTATGGGAAAAAAAAAGTTTTGGGACCCCCCCTATAACTTTTCCCCCCCTGGACGAATCCTCACCAAACTTTGCAAACAAATTCAGAGTGGGCCATATACTGGTTTTGCAAAGTTTGGTGAGGATTCGTCCAGGGAGAGCGAAGTTATAAGCCACCCAAAAAGTGCTCTTCCTATGGCTACCGTGGCTGTGTAATATATATATATATATATATATATATATTTCTAAACATCAATTTGTAAATAGCACTATGCAATACATGTTACTTGCCGCCTAATATTTGTTATGTTTTCACTACAAATGTACAGAATAAAAAACGTTGGGCCTCATTACGACCCAGGCGGTAATCTGCCGACATTATCGCCATGGCGTAGTGAGCGTTTACGCCGTGGGCCGATGGCGTAAAGAGTGCCACATTACGACCCATCGTGCACGAGCATTACGCCATGGCGGTAATGTAAATAATGCCATGGCGGAAAGGGCCCCTACCGACATCATAGGGCGAGCAAGGTGCACTTCTGCCACCGTAAGTAGCGGCCACCGTAATTAGCGGTGGCCGCAATTAGCGGTCACCGTAAAAAGCAGAACCGGAAATAGCGTCATCGCGGCGGAACGGGAAACAGCACGTTGGCCATCTTTAAAAACACAATCCATTGCCATCCTTCCGAACAACACCAGATCCAACCCTGACACCTGTCCCAACCCATCACCCACCCATCCAACCACCCAAAAATGCCTAAAGTTGTTAAGAAGGCATGTGACCGCCAGCGCCAGGAAAGATTTACCCGGGAGGAACTCTGCATGCTTGCGGAGACCCTGCAAGACAATGCAGCTGTCGTTTTCTCGCCGGAAATGACCAGGCCAGCGATAGCAAAAAAGAAGGCCATATGGGCCCTGGTGGCCGAGCGCGTCAGCGCGGTGGGAACCGTACCCCACACCCCACAGCAGTGCAGGAAGCGCTGGGATGACCTTCGCATATGGGTCAGAGTCGTCATCTCTGCGAACCGCAACCCTGCCCTGGGTACCGGTGGAGGTTCGGAATCCCCACTGAAACTCCAACCGTGGGAGGAGATTTGTGCAACCACGATTGGCATGGAAGGCATTGAAGGCGTCGGAGGGATGGAAAGGGGAGTTCCGACATCAGGCGATGAAGGTAGGTGCCTCAAACAAGACATGCCATAGTCACTGCAGTCCATTCATGTGTAGCACAATGTTGCCCTAGAGTGTAAATGCAACACATTAGCTCGACACTGCCCATAGCCATATGCGAGCTCCACCCTGTATACACTGCTGGCACCCACATACCTGCATCCACATTCCACACAAAAAGGAGACAACCTGCATGGCCCTGTCTGAAATCTGCCTCATCTACTGACCAGATTCATGTCAATCATTGTCATTCCAAAGTCCGCAGTCCCATCAATAACGCCCTCCCTCCTTTGCTCCACCACAGGCACAGATTCACACCCCGAGGACCAGGACACCCCTGCGACGAAGAGAGCCAAGAAGGCCAATAATACCATCCCCGCACCCTCAACCTCAGCTGCAGTGAGGCAGACCCCACAACAAGCAGAATCCACTGCAAGCAAACCGGACGGCCCACCGGCAAGCACCCCAGTAGGCAGCAGGCCAGCAGCAGCAGCTCCACCTGTACCAACATTGCCTGCCACAGAAGGCACCGGGTCTGCGGCCAGCAGCAACATGGGTGAAACAGCTGCAATTGCTGCATGTTCAGACTCTGACATTGAGGAGCACGAAGTCAGAAGCCCCACTGACCTTCTACATTCCCCCTGTTTGTCAAATGCCAGCCCTCATGAGGATCACACACAGGGACACACAGAGGAAGAGGAGTGGCCTTCTACCCAATGCCCAGTCCTCAGTCCACAGGAGGGGAGCAGCCCCTCCATCACACCACCAGCACTGGGCATGGCCCAGCAGGGGCAGTAGTCCCTGGCGGACATCATATAACGGCAGCAACATCTGTCCACGATGCTGACTGAGCATGCTGCGGAATGTGTGGGGGCTAGGGCAACCATTCAACCGGCCACGGAGACCCGAAGGGCCGAAATTGCGCAGAGCGCTGCCACCCTGAGGGATGCTATGCAGGCCATGTCTAGGGACATTTGTGGTGAACTTGCCGGGTTGCGTCGTGCGCTCACTGAGCTCACCCACACCCTACAGGACGTGCATGCACGGGAGCAGGCAGGGACATCCTCCGCTGCCAGTTCTGCACAGAGCAGCCCCATCCGACGTTCCGGACGGAACCTGCGCTCCACAGCCAGGGGTGCCCCGGGGGCCGGGAGAGGGGGCTTGTAACAGCCTGTGGCCACTGTCACAGGCATCTGTTGACACTTACATGGGGTGTGTTGGGGTGTGCAGGGGGGAGGAAGGAGGTGGGAGGGGGTGTGTTGGGGTGTGCAGGGGGGAGGGGGGAGGTGGGACGGGGTGTGTTGGGGTGTGCAGGGGGGAGGGGGGAGGTGGGAGGCGGTGTGTTGGGGTGTGCAGGGGGGAGGGGGAGGTGGGAGCGGGTGTGTCACGACGTTTTATGATTGAAATACACTTTTTGCTTTTCCGAAATTAAATGTGTGGACATTTTCATTGCATATGTGTGCTTTATTGGTGTACAGTCCACAGTGTGCATGTCCAAGAGACACACAGTGCCCCAAGTGCAGTCTCCATGTGTGCTAGAAGCAGTGGTCGATGATATTTTGACGCATTGCACGCCCCTCCTGTGCATCGCCTCCTCCATGGGGTGCCGCCCCATCTGCACCCTCCTCATCCTCATCGTCAGGTGGTTGCAGTTCTGCATCAGGGGCAGGGGCACATTCCGTCTGACGCACATATTGTGTAGCATGACACATGCCATGACGATCTTTGCCACCTTCTCATGGCGGTACAGGAGTGCCCCGCCAGACCTGCTGAGGCATCGGAACCGTGCCTTCAATAGGCCGAATGTCTGTTCTATGACCACACAGGTACATGTATGTGCATAGTTGAAGTCCTCCTCGTGCTGGTTCTGCTGGTTCCGGACTGGTGTAAGAAGCCACCTCTTCAGGGGATAGCCTGCATCACCCTTATGTAGGCGAGAATGTATGTGTCAGTCATGACGTCTGATCAAGAACATGATGTGCCACCATGGCTTGCATCCAACTGTTACTTTGGCTCACTTCTACATGCACTAATTGATTCACACAATGCAACCAGTATATGCTCATGGCTCCCATGGCCTGTTTTGCATGCCATCACCCAATGTATGCAGAGGGGTGGAGTGCATTGTGAGTGCCCATCCACTGTGTCCTTTCATGCCGTTTGGTTAGTTGGCCTGGCACATGTCCTGTGATGGCAATGCGCACATCATTGCAACATTGCTGTGGGCCTCATCATGACCCCAGTGAGCAATGCTGATGTAGACAGGGACATTTTGGAGGCCCTGCTGTCTGTGTAATGGTGTGTTGATGTTTCTGTCCGTCATGTGCCTCCTTGGTGGGCAGTTATGGGGGACAGGCCTATCGGTTGATGGTGTTTGGTGACGTGCATGTAGGTGCTTTTCATTGTTGACAATGTGGTCTGAATTGGTAAAATGCACTTGCAGATGGTTGTGTCATGGTTGGGACACAACCTCATTCACATGGTAGGGCTGCATACATTGGGTATTGGCTTTACTGGTGTTGGGTGGAGTTTGGGTTGCTTTAGGGTATCATCTGTCTCCGTTCTCTCTGCTACTCACAGCCAATTGGAGTATGCAACATCCCCCCCCCCTTTCAGCCAGGTGGAGTATGCATCATCCCCCCCCCTTTCAGCCAGGTGGCGTATGCATCATCCCCCCCCCCCTTTCAGCCAGGTGGAGTATGCATTGGTACGTCATTCACCTACCCACTTCACATTTCCATGGTCATGACATTGGACTCACCGAGTAGCCAGGATCTTGGGCATGCATGTCGCTCCATGTAGCGTGGTATTGTGGAGTTCCTCAGGACCATAGAATCATGGGTTGATCCGGGGAATCGGGCACAACAATGTGTGATGATCTTGTTGGAGTCACAGACCATTTGCACGTTGATTGAGTGGAACTGTTTCCGGTTGCGGTACGGTACCTCCATGGCACGTGGAACCACCAATTCCACATGGGTGCAGTCGATGGCACCAATGCAACCAGGTATGCCGGCTAGTGCATGGAAACCCACTTTGGTGTTTGCAATCTCCTGGACAGTCCGTGGTATTGAGATGTTGTCGTCTGTGTGCTTGAGGAGGTCATCGAGCACTTGGATGAGTGTTCGTGAGAATAATGGTTGTGAAATGCCATGCAAGTGCCCCACTGTGTGCTGGTAGGTGCCTGTGGCAAGGAAGTGGAAAACAGACACTACCTATAGTCGGGGTGGGATGGCGGTTGGAGTTTCTATCATGCTGACGATGTCGTTGTGTGTCATGTCTACGATGGCGGTGATGGTGTCCCGGTCCAAACGGTACAGGGTGTGGATCTGCTCAGCAATGAGGTTGAATGGATTGGCTCTGATGCGTGGGATTGGGGGCTGCCTGCGTGGTGGCACTGGCTGAGCTGCCTTGCCCTCCTTCTCCTCCTGCGTCTCCTCTGTGCTGCCTGTTGTTGTTGTTGCTGTTGTAGCACTTGCATTGCTATCAGGTCCTCCAGCCCCAACATTGCTAGTCGTATTGCTATCATTGTGGAGTGTGACTGGGTGTGGGAAGGGGTGGGGTGTGCTCTTTTTGTACTTCCTGAGTCTGTATTGCCTTCACCTGTGCTGTTTCTGTGCACCTGTGGCAGCTGCATTCACTTTACATAGCCATTTACGGTTGGTTCGCGATGGCGTAATTAGCACCATGGCGGTAAGGTACTTAACAGGCTGGGTGATGGCGTTAGGTGCATGTCCGCTTGGGTCGGCATTCGCGTACCTTTCCGCCATGGCGCTAAGTACGGTGTGGGAGGTCACGTGCGCGCGCCCTTGGCGCAGTTAGCGGCAGCGTTAACTACGATGCCGCTAATGGCATCGTAGTTAACGGTCACGGGTCATGATCGGACCTAGCGGAAAACGATGGCGGTAACCATTTACCGCCATCGTTTTTCACTTAGCGCCAGGGTCGTAATGAGGCCCGTTGTGTTTATTTTTCCAAAATAAAAAAAATAAGTATCAGAGAAATGCCACACAGAAAAATGTAATTGCTAGATATTTCTCATTAGCAATGTTCCCATTTGAAACGTGGTCTGGCTTGTTTCTAGCATATGCATGTAAATGAAATACAAGCAATAGTGGTTTGCATCCAAATTTACACACCTGTATTTAGGTAAGCAGCATTATCAATTTGGAACACACAGAATATTGTTTTACCAACAATATTGGCCTGATTTACGAAACACTTTTGAATAGGAAAACCCCATTGAAAAGACTATGAATCAACCTAAAACAATTATTTTCTGAAATTAAACTACCACTCCCCCACCTCCAAATTCACTTGGATGCTTTGCGTATATCTAATTTAGAGTTCTCTCACATCAGGACAACGCCATCAGTGAAATGCAACTGTTCATTCGAAATTACATAATTCCTCATGGGAAGGAAGTGGATCAGGAAGCCTCCCTTTCATTCCAATAAATAGTTTATAATCGGAAGGATGTCACAAGTGTTGATTTATAAAATCTCTTTTACGCTTTGGAGCATGGCCACCAGTCCATAGCATCAGATAGTGACTAAACCTGTGAAAACAATTGGGGTTCAATTTACTTGACTTTCTTTGCAATGGATGATGAACCCTGTGCCACAATGCTATTGAGTTCCTATTTAAACTACCCGTCCTTTGATTTGAATATGTTCAAAAGTAGATATATGTTATACTAGCATCCTCCAACATTATACTTCCATTCAACTTGTTATAGTTAATCAGGCGCTGCACATTGTACACCAGAAGATGCTCTCTGTTCCTATTTTAAAAAAAAAAAAAATCTGACTTGTCTTTGAACCCAGTCAGAAGGCAAGGTGCTTTTCGCACTTTACTAAAACATTCTATTTTGGATCAAGCCTTTTCGTGGTGTTCATCCCAATTCCTCCCACTCCAGGGACTTAGTAGGGACATTATTCCAGAAGATGTATATCTAATTGAATTAATGTTTTTATGATCACTTTTAGATAAGTCATTCAAATCACAGAGAAAACATGGACCCTCACACCATCCAGTTAATCTGACTGCCAGGCAGGCACCTTTGCTCTGTGCTTCATCTGTCCCTTGAAAATTAAATCTGTTTCAGATATTAGGGCTGGGCGATATATCAAGTTTTGGAGATATATTGATATGTTTTCAAAATTGATATAGGATCAGACAATATTGCTGACATTGAGATATATACATATATATGCATCATTACATACACTACAATGTTTTATTTACATTTTGATATTTACACATATGTGTGTATTCTCAAACAGGAAGATGAATCCTATATTTGCACTTTATTTTGATCAATGTCTTATAAAAAAAAAGGTGTTTGTGACATCACACATGTAGTTAGTGGCTAGCACCTGAGCATTTAACCAACATTAACAATATAAAAACATATATCATATATGACCATTCAGAAAAAAATATTGAGATATGAATTTTGGTCCATATCACCCAGCCCCAGGTCTATCTTATCCCATAGGATGTCATTCCAACTCAGCGCTCATCCAGTGGGCAGAGATTCCCTTTTCTGTATCTTTTAAGATCCTAGAGCTCCTTCCTATTTCATGTGTTTGTCTCTGTAAATATGTCACATTTTCAAAACACTGTCATATTGATGTCAATATTTCTGTTGATGAAATCTTCCCATTGACTGGCTTACCAGGTTGACAATACCAGAGAATGCATACCTTAATTTCATATGTTGATTATATGTTTGCACATTTGGCAGGTTGGGGCTGGACACTTTGGACTCAGAATCATATTTTCTCCCATATCTCCTGAAAGGAATCCCTCTTGTCAATTCAATATAGATTTGTGGATGTGCCTCATTCTCACAAATTACTGGACACATGACGTGGGTTTGTGAACATATTTTTGACAAAGTTATTAAATGATACATTTTTATTAATATTGGAGAAATAGCAAATAATGTTAACCAATAGTTCACCCATACAATTATAATTCCCTATTTATGTAAACATTGTGCAACAATTAGAAAATGGTTGATAAATAGTATAACATATTTGTCTCAATCAGTGCATGAAAATAATTGTATAGGTCAGTTCTGAGGTTTTGATCATCAAAGTTGATTTCCTATGTGGAAGGGTGGCCTGAGTCAGAAAATAAGTTATTTTATGTTGTTCCAAAGTCAGCGATTTCGGCTTTGAATAATATGGTAATTTGATGCCTTAAACATAGCTGTGGTTCATATACGCCAAAGTGTCTGCCTCTGTTCAAATTGAAGTTGGTCATGTAATAATATGATATTCTTCTTATTAAAAATTATGTTATACATTTGAGCAATGTTTGCAAACACTATTCAAATTCTTCTTCTTTTGTTGTTGTTAATATTATTTTTAATAATAATAATAATAATAATAATAATAATAATAATAATAATAATCATACTAATGATAATAATATTAATAACCATCATCATCATATGTTTTGTTCCAAATGTAAAAAAATCCACGAAACAGATAATAAATTACATTAGCTGTACAGATTTACAATTTAGAAATGAATTAATTGTATAACTAACTACTTGCATTCAATGTAGCAATATATGCATGTTTGACACATGTGTATCCTTAAGCACTTGGCAGAGGTATGTCCAATAAACATGCTAAACCAACATATTTAATTATTCCTTGATATATTTGATAGTTTTACACATGCAACTTACTTTTTGTTTTTCAAAGGGATTGATTTTGTATTTCCCAATCTTTTCGTTTTATATTTGTAAGGAGAACTTCAGTCCACCATTCTCCTACTCACCATGGTTCTTGGCTTGCTCCCTTTTGTTTGACTTTCTGTCTCCAGGCGTTGTCTACCTTCTCTCTAAGCATGTCATCATATCAAATCATGGTTCTTCTCATTGGCGTTTTCTTCTTACGCCCACTTCTGTCCCTCTAGGGCTACTGCCAAAAATAAGTGTGATGTACACACACTCCACAAAAGTAACATACCTAGAAAAGAGAATTGTATCTTGACCAGAATGAAAGAGAGCAGTTTAGGATTGTCCATGTTCTGGCTTCCCTTGAGAAGGGATAAGATTTTCAAACTTTGTAACTTTTCACTCTTTGAAGTTTTTAAGTATCTTTTTCCCATATGCATCTCTTGTAACTATTACAATCCACCTCAGGTTACATATTCTTGAATAGGTTACAAATATTCCTTCCACCTCAGTAACTCAAATTGTTCCTACATAGATTTATCAGAACCGTTTTTAGCACCCACCCAAGCTCCCTGTCATCTTCCCAGTCTGTATTGTCCCAGGGTATTACTATTTATTTGCTAAAGTCCCTTAACTGATGTGCAGCACCTTTCAGGTCTTATTGTTTCTTAAATACCTTGATACTCCCTAGCAAGAAGTACCTGTCAAGATTTGAAACATCTAACACAGTCTAGTGCTGTAGATTTCATATTACTTTTATAATTGAGACTTTTTACAAGGCTTCCCATCAGTGGGCCAAGAGCTTGTCTAGAATGTACACACTATGCACTCTAGTGTTCATCTAGGCTTCTGAGCATATCATCATAAAATGCTCCTTGTGAATTCTCTTCCCTTCATGGTTCAAATACCCATTTTGACTTCTCAGCCATCCTTAGAGTGGTATACACGCATTTCGTCGACCACTTTTTCATTGTGGGACGTTTCATTAAAAAGTGGTTGACGAAATAACGTAGAACCCTTAGTGCCACTCTGGGTTTAAAGTCCTTTTTAAAATTCTTCAATGATGCATTGACCACCATTGTTTTCATTATTGCTCTGATGTTTAAATGTGGACCCGATGACTGCCTCACTCTGGGTCCATTCATTCTCTTGAATGCTCATGCCTACCAAAGACTTATCAGCTCTTTTTCACAGGACATAGTGGGCTGATTTATAGCACACTTTTCAATTGTATTGCCCATTGAAAAGCACTTTTGTAAATTATGTCCTGTGTATGCGAATGTGCAATATCAGTGGTCGTAAAGGATTTGAGTTTTGCCATGTTAAGGTATATGTACTTTTACATGTATACTGTTACAATATAGAATGGAATGGAATGGTTATGTATAGCAGAAGTAATGGGTGAGTAAAACCGACTCTTTGTGTGCTCTAGTCCTGAAAGGTAGCTCAGAGAGCTGTGCAACTGGAACCTTGATGTTCTACTCTCAACCTCAAACAGTTAATGAATACTAGCAGGTTGGTTCTGGTTGTCTGCGTTAACCCTGGTAATAAGTATGATTGCAGTGATCACATATATTGTTCAACAGATTTGATTTATTGTTGTTCAATGGGTGGTGTGGTTCAGCCAACACATGTTTCCACACTGGGTCTTTGTCAAGGCAATGAAGGCGTAATTAAGTGACCCTGTGGGTCCTGGAGGGGGTTCGGGTTGAACTGGTAGGAAGGTGAAATAATGCACTTCTTAAAAATGGAAGCTCAGGAAATACAGTGATACAGCAAAGTAGCAACGTGTCTCACCACAGTGGGAGTTCTCTGTTATATATTTCCATTGGAAGGGGTTATCCTGTATGGAATTAGCTCCTGCATCCCGCGAGTTTTGTATAACGCAACATTTGCCCGAGGGCATCCTGGTGCTCCCTACAGAGCAGTGAAGAAATGGCCTAGAAAAGAAACATTTTCCATGTTTTAGGAACAGTTCTGAGAGACAGAGGTAAAGAATTCCAGAGAACTGCTGCAGCCACTGAGAAAGAGTGGCCACCAATGTGGCTGTACCAGACCGATTGAACGGTCAGCAAACAAACTGACCCGAGAGCGAAGGTAGGGTGAAAAGTTTGCCATGAAGTATTCCACCCCCTGGCCATAGAAAGCTTGATGGACCAAGCAAAGGGCCTTGAACTGCATATGTTTGGCAACTGGAAGCCAATGAGGTTTTGCGGAGAACGTGGTAAATGTGACAGCCACAAGGGGTAGAGGTCGCCAGCCACACAGCAGCATTCTGGAGGACTTCCAGGTGATGATTTACATAAGCAGGTTGGCTTAGATACAAAGAATTGCAATAGTCCAAAGGTGACGTAACCAAAGCAGAAATTACAGAGGCCCAGAGATGCTCCAGAATATAGGGGATAACCTGGCACAAAAGGCTCAGCTAAAAATGTCCCCGCTGGCACAAAGAACTGACTTGTGACTTAATAGACAAGGATGCAGTGAGTTTAACCCAAAGATCCTTAACCATTGAGACTTGCTGAGGAAAGGGGCCCAGAGAGGTCGGCCAGAAGGCCAGCATCGAAAGAGAGGCAGTAGCGGGAGGGCCCACCAGAACCTCACTAGTATCACCGTTCAGCTTGAGCCAGTTGGAATTCATCCACTCTCCCACAGCCTCCACATAGGCACGGAATCTGGCAGCTGACTCTGGGCTGGAAAGATCCAGATGAACCAGGATCTGTGTGTCCTAGCATAAGAATAAAATATGAAGCTGTGCGAGAATATGAATTTGCTCAGAGGCTGTACAACGATGTTGAATATGACCAGGGAGATGGCGGCCCCTTGGCGGACCCCACAGGATATAGCGATAGCCACAAAGTAAAAAGGGGGGAGTGATAGAATTTGGCAATGGTTGGAGAGAAAGGAAGAGAACCAATCAAGATGGTGCCCACAAGGCCTTCCCCTGTCAGGCGGCCGAGCAGGACTCCATGATCAATGGTATAAAAGGCGGCTGACAGGTCCAATGAAATCAGAGCACTGATGCCGCCTCCATCATGAGTCTGTGCCAGGTCGTCCATGACAGAGACCAGGATACTCTTGGTCCTGCGCCCTGGGCGGAACCCTGACTGAGAAGGATGGAAGAACAAAGATTCCTGAAAAAAAGTAGAGAGTAGTGGACAGACCAAAGATTCAAGAAGTTTCATCGGGAAAGGTAAAAGAGAGATAGGACAGAAATTAGCAGGGATCAGAGGATCCAGGTAGGGTTTCTTTAACAGTGTGATCACTTTTGGCAGTTTAAGGGAGGCCAGAATGGCTCCCACAGAGAGAGATGAATAAACTGCTTCCGTCAGCAAGTGAACAACGTGGGGAAGGATATCTTTAATTAGATGAAGCAGAATAGGATCAAGCGGGGGTGATGAATTATGCTTAGTCACAGCAGTGGTCACTTCCGAAACAGAAAAGGTAGGAAACACAGACCAAGCAGAGGCCGTCAGAGGTTCATATTGCCCAATATCAGCCTCAAAAGGAAGGTGGGCAATGGCAATAATCAATCGAATATAGCTGATTTCATCCATGCAAAATGTGGACAGGGAATTACAGAGGGCCTGAGGGGAGGGAACAGAGAGTGGAGAAGTAGTGGAAAGGTTATGGACCACTTTGAACAACTCCCTGGAACGATTCAGAGAGGTTTCAATAAGAGATGCAAAGTGGACACGATTAGCATGTGAAATGGCAAGGTGATACTGGGAGGTGACCAGGGATGAGGTAAGCTTGTCTCTCGGAGTATAGGAATGCCTCCACTTTCACTCCATCTGCCTACATTGTAGGCGAGGGGCACACAGCTTGTTTGTGAACCACTGCTGAGAGGGCCGGGAAGATAGCCTAGATGTCTTAGGTGGAACAAGGCTGTCTGCCACTGGAGTCAGAGTACTAGTTAAAGAGCTCATATACACAGGGGGCAGCCAGCATAAGGGAGGTAATATCAGCTTGAGATACTGAACACCATCCACGCCGCTGGTGTTAACACCCCAGGTGAAGGGAAAAACAAAACGGTCAGACCACAGGATTTGAAAGGCCGCAAAAGGAGTGACCTCGACATATGATGAGAAGATCAGGTCCAGGGAATCACCTAAAGAGTGGGTCTGTTAATGAACCTGTTAGGAGAGGGAGAGTTTTTTCATAGAAGACATTAAGTTTTGAACCTTAAAGTTCTTCACCTCATTGACCTTAAGATTAAGGTCATCCAAAATAATAAGATGCGTGTGTCTCAATTGTAGGTCTGTGGCAAAATCAAGAAAGGCATCCATAAATAGAACATCACGGCCTGGAGGGCGATAGACCACCAGTAAGTGTACACAACATTTGGAGGAAAAGAATAAGCGTACTAGCATAGCTTCCATATTAACATGATGGCTGATGACAACAGAACCTGCATAGCAGGACTTATAAATAACAGCAATGCCCCCATCTCTGTTTGGGGAGGCTGTTCTGAGTGAACAATTCTATAATCAGGAGGCAGTAGGTGCCCAAGAACAGAGACTGATATATCATCAAGCCAAGTCTCCTTAATGCACACAAGATCCAGAGTAATCATAAATCAGGTCATGGCAGTACGCACAGTGGGCTACCACCGAACACACATTAAGAAGTAGGCATTTCAGTGAGGTTGAATGGGAGCCTCCCAAGCTGTGGGACTCACACTGACTGCTGAAACCCATTTGAAATATTGTCAATGGTAGCGCAAGCTTCACTAGCTGCCTGTGAGTGAAGCACTGTCATGTTAGTGCTGCATGGCAGGATCCTCCTCGGGCAGTATCCCTCAGGCTGACCGAGGCCCGGCGGGCACAGACTGGCTTAACTTTGACAAGAATTTGGCATGCAAGGTGCGAACCCGCTGCGCCCATCCGTTGTGCATCCGGCCAGCCCACTGTGTGCATATACACATGTTATCGCAGCGACCACACCCCCAGGAGACTTCTGACTGCTGTGTGCAGGCAAGAAATGAAGGAAAGACTGAATGCCGGATCGAGTCCTGGGGTGAAGTGAAGGCCAGGCACCCTTCCCCCCGCAGTCGCGGCATACAAGGAATGCTAGCAGTGTCAACATTTCCTTTCAATTAACATGTGCTGGCTATTCACCTTCATTGTCCAATAGTTTAAAACATACCAAACATATTATTTGGTTTGCTATTATTCCACTACAATGGAAAATCATTTGGTGTACAGTGTATATAACCAGATAAATTGAAATGTTCAAACTAATTTCTGAAGCTATGATGCAGGAAGTGACTCGTAACTGAACACATGTGGCCAGAATCAGGAAAGCCATACCCGGACGTGGCCAGTTCCTGATGATCTATCATCTTCCTGGCATTGGCAAGGATTTCAGATCACTTTTAAATGATCTAGAAAAAATAATCCACCACTCAATTCTTGTTTTTTGCATCAGCAGACTTGGTTGAAAAAAAGATACAATGAGAATCTTAAAGTGTTGCCCATTGTTTTGAAATAAGGTAACATCAGAGACGGGACAATATAGAAATAAAAAGGGTACGTGTTTGCACCCTCAATCCCCACAACACTCAAAGAAAGCAACACTTTTATCTTTGATGTGAGAAGACGGTGTTCCAACTTTTGCTCGGCCATGTTAAACATAACAGGTCTCTATGAGAGGTTACTCAGATGACCATCAGTGGCTAGCAGCCTCACATCATGTTCCATTTTGTTGCAATATTGAAGAATGAAAAACAGTGGTTTGACAGCCCTGGGTATTCCACTTCATGAGGCCAAATGTACTCTGTAATAATATGTTGCTCTTTAGCGAACAAGAACACTGTTTCACAATATGAAGGGCAAATGCGGAGAGCTCACTGGGTAATCTGTTCTGCATAAGTGCCCAAACATGTGCCTGGCCTAGGGCGCACAGCATGGGCATTTGTCCACACTGAATCACAAGAGTCCTACACTTGTTTGCAGATCTGTGCTAACTGCATTTTTGAAATCCCAGTTAACAGGCAAGAGACAATATTAATTACATGTTTTACTTTGCAACCCCAGTGGGATATAGAACTAAATACATGAAACAGCTAACAACACGTGCCATTTGCTCATGCATGCAGCAGGCATAAGTGATGCCTTCATGTATGCTGGCAAACAATGATGCTCATACAACTGCACATTAGGCCAATTGGCAGGATGGGTATGTGATACTTGCTGTCAATATCCCTATTGCAGGCAATCATTTTTTATGATTATTTTAACACCATAGTAATCCTTTGTTCATCAACTTGCAAGATAATGCCTACAAATACATATATTGAAAGATAATACATTCGCCCTTTAAGAGACGTTATAGAACAACTTAATATGAAATCCCAACAGGCTTTTGAGACTGGTCGTAACTATTCTGTTCTGTCAATTTGCCCTTTTATTTTAATGGTATAGAATGATGATCCATCCCAGTTCAGAAAACAAAATACAAATGCATAGGCTACACACTTGGCACTCAACTGAAATGAAACTCATCCAGGCCTCCACCTTCAACACTTCTAATCACTGCTAACTGTATTCCAACATTGTTTTAATTGAAATCTCAGCCACTTTTAACACTATCAATCATCCTACGCTCCTCCTCTAATTATTTAATTTGAAGGCAGTGCACTCTCCCCCCCACACCCCACCCCTGATCAACAAATGTCTGTCTGACAACAGCTCCCCAACATCTCCTGAAACACATCCCCGCCTCTGTCACCCGTTTCCCTATAGGAGTACATCCAGGATCTGCCCAACCCTTTGCCTCTTCATTCTAAACTCTGAAAATGTACCTGCTTCTTCAGCTTCTCCTACCACTTATTTGCTGATGACATTCTTATCTTCTTCTCTTCACTCCTGCGTTGTCCTCTTGTATCTCCATCTGTCTTTCGGCCACTTGAAGGCTTTTAAAGATCACATTCTGAACACCATGTCAACAGAGGTCCTCTACCTCCCAGCATCTACAGCTTCACACCTCGTTCCTGTTCCCTTTTCTTCCATGTTCCTGGCCTGTCAAACTTGGGTATCCTTTTTGACAACAATTTCAAACACAACCTCTTCATTACCTTCCAATCCATTAAAATGTGTATTTCTACCCTTATCCTCAGGGATTCGATTGCTGATCTATCTTTTATATTTGGCTCACACCGGAAGCTTTGCTCCCCTTAATAAACGTCAGAACTTTGCAACTAGCACACTCCTCAAACACTCTCACTCGTGGGCCACTAATAAACATCACCACCAGGTTGGATGGTTTTCCCGACAGTGCTGCTTCCATTTGAAATTAACTCTCCTCTGCTAGGAAGCTATCAATTAACTGACATCCCTCTGTGAACCCCAGCCTTCCACAAGCTCACTGTTGGTCCACCCACTCTCTTCTCACTGTAGCTTCTCTTCATTCCCCACCTTGACCCTCGTCACCGGAGCTATCGTCCCTCCTCAATTCAAGACAACAACTTTGGTCAATAATTCCAGGACTGCTCTAGCTAAGCACATTCTCTCCTTGAAAGTATCACCACATTTCCCGGCCACCCAACAATTCCATTCTTGGTGTGATAGTTGGACCAACTTGTGTTGTTCTCTGAATTATAGAAATTGTAATTTTTCTATTTATTTATAAGTGTTGGACTACCATTAAAAGAATACAGGGAATGGGTGTTCCTGGATGAACTATACCACCAGACATCAGACAGGTCGGGATCCTTGGTATCATTTTCTGACTGTACCCCTTCTGTTGAGTCCGTCTGGAGTTTACGGGATCAACACTGCAAAGAATGCATCACAGCCAGCGCAAAGTTGTTCAGCATTAACCTTGTGGACTCCACATGACCTTACATTGCTTGGCCCCATCCTCCAGGGACCTTTATGGGTACCACATGTGGGTAGGAGGAGCTTTGATTGAACCAAGAGCACACAGAGTTGACCTAATTCTTGCAGGGGTCGAAATGGCCATGGTGTGGTAGGCATGATGTAAAGGGGATATGGCAATTAGTTGTGTTTTTTGTTCAGTGTCTCTGCTCGAATTATGCATATGTAGATGGCACACAACCATACATTAGTCTCAATAGCCTGTTGGTCTGGGGTACACCTAGAGTGAGGTATATATCGTGACACAATCTGAATAGATGGGATCTAGCTAGTGTCAGCCCAACAAACGCAAATCAGAAATACCCCTATTAAGACCCCCTGAGCCCAGATAAAAGCCTGTGTGTAGCTTCCCCACTGTTTTTGTCTCTGGCTAATGCCCCTCTTTTTATATTCAGAGTTTGGAATCTGGAAGTCATTTTGGATTTCACTTTTTCTGTTCTTACACAGAGCAACAATTTAAAACATGTTTTTGCAAATCATGCATCTCTGCCATATTGTGCACTTTATAACACATGAACAATGGGAATGCTGCATGGTGCTCTGGCTGATAGCTGCCTAGTGCATAGCAATGCCAATCTTACTCGGCGTACCGATACCTGCTGCAATACACTTCAGGTGGCACAGTACGCTGCAGATGTGAATTTTGGAGATCAGATCACCTGTGGATCACCTGTGCACACTGATCTCTGCATAGCCTTAGTATTGAGGAGAGGAGTTCAAGTTCTTTGTCATAGAATCTTAGGGGGTTTGGGCCTTGTGTGTGCCTCGATAAAGATGCATAGATACGTTCCCTGATCTTATCATTCTTTTTTGTTATACCAAGAGGGGCTAACAGTTTGCCTTCTGGGATTCGCTTAATTGGAACAAACTCCCCTTGGATCTTTGGCTTGAGACCAATCAGCAGCATTTTATAACACATCTTAAAACTTTTCCTTTTAAAATGTAAACTCGAGCGGGAGGCTTCGCTCCAGCAAGAATCATCACCAAGAGGTCATTACGTTTGTAATGTGCATTGTATGCATTGTCTCACTCACCCATACCACCTGGACTGAAAACCACCAAACTAATAACCCAAATCTCTTTCAGCGCGCCATATTTTGAGGGACACATTAAACTACTTCTGGGGTGTGTCTCCATAGCTCAATGCTACAGTGCACGTGGTGTGCAATGCTAAATCATATCATCAAATATAAGTCTCATTTCAAAGCAGGTTCTTTTTGTTTACCATTATTTTAAACTTAACAAAATCAAGGATTTGTTTAAAAACGCATGAACACATTAGTAATGTGTTTTTTGTTGCAGGGTAACCATATTTCATCTCAAACCTAGTCACATAGTCAGTTTTTAATTCGAATTGGACAGAGTGATATAATTCACACTATTGCAAGCAGTCCACCAGACTCAGTCTCACCAATTAGTATTGTGCATTGTTACAGCCCAAAATTACTGTGGAGGCCTAATCTTCTTATTTTAATACATATGTGACAACTTAAACTGAATATCCCAGGCAACAGATTGTGGTCAAGTCACCAGTATGCCCAGTTCTAGGTAAAACAACGTGTATTGCAGCAAGGTTCTGTGTTTTATTATTCATAATTATGCGTTCAATCATTGAGGCCTTCACAGTTACAGTGGCCAGTCCTGTTAGTATATGGATTACAACATGTATGTGAAGGAAACAAACATGGCAGATAAGAGCTAAAAATAGGAAAAACATGATAATGCTTTTTTAATAGGCGGTATGCAATATTTCAATATTTGTTTGATGTAACACGATTTGGTTGAAGTGATAATAACTGTGTATAAATGGATATATTGGCATTTTTTTAAACAAAACAGAGATTGACACAAAGATCTTGCACCCCCTGAAGAGGGCGCAATACTGTCCGTAGGGTGAAAAACATGTATGGCAGTTATTTAACAAAAACAGCAATAGGCAGTGGATGAGCTGTTTCTATTCATACATGTTTTGTATGATACATCAATTTGCACAGGTGGAGATGCATGTATATGTAGTTATGAAGTGACACTTCTAATAATGAAATACCCGTTTTCTCTATGTAATGAAGATATTTTTTTAAATTTATGTGTGCAGTAGCACCTGGAGCGTTCCAAGTGGATAGGAGTATCACAATAACTGATGTCTGGCCCAAATAACCAGACAGACTCAAAGAATATGGCAAAATACTACTTTATTATCAGTTCAATAAAGTAAGGAAACCCGGCAAGCACAACACATCACAGCTCACACACTCTCATTGCATTCCAATTTCACAAAAGGGTTTATTCCTTAATGTACATCAGCTATGATATCATCCTGTGTGGTAAACAATAAAGGTGGAGGGATTGCTTAAGGGAACATATATACCTATTATTCATTTAGGTGTTAGTAACATCATTGACTGCCCTTTTTCAAGTAGGCACGCCTTGAACTACTTCTGTGTAAAATACGGATAATAGCAGAATAACAGCAGCAGATTGGCTTCTTCAACATTGTATGGTCCACTAGTATATAGTGTGAAAAAACAAACTGGGTAGAACCCTCTTTTTTGTTACAGGGGGCAAGTCTCTTGAGGGACTACACAAGTGTTACATACAAGCAATCGAGCCCAGGCTACACCGCCCTTCCTCACCACACGGTTAGGTATCAAGCTGCAACCAAGATGGAGTATCAAAACCCCCGTCAGTTTGACCGGGAGTCAATATTATTAGTTAAAACAAAATGTATTCATCATTAATATCCAGCAAAACCCAGGTGCGGGGAAACAACATCAGAAAAATGCCCACTTGGCTAATTAGCCTAGCATCTCTCATCAGTTAGGCTCTAAGCCAAGGCTTTTTCTTTTTAGTCGACCTTGGTGACCGATCTCTTCTCCATAACTTTAAGGGAGTGAAGGTACATTGTTATCTTGCTCTGGAGCTTTATGAATAGGTCTTGTTTCCTGATCGTGTACCACGTGTGAGGAGACCATGATTTTGTCCATCCTGCTCTTCTATTTAGGTGTTATTACCCTCCTTGGCCTCTGGAGACTTGGTTGCTCCCGATTTCTACATCTTTAATCGACCAATACTTGGCACTTGCAAATGTTCACTCCTTTACTTAATCTAAAAGAAATATGTCCTGCATACATGGCTTAACCTCTTCGACTCCTTTTGTGCCTTGCACTTGCTTCTTGCTGCAGCATCCTTGATCCTGAATCAAACAAATATTTTTTTTCTTGCACACATTTGTATTCAAATGCTTGTCAGCTCTGCAGACCTGGGTTTCCTCCTTGAGGCTTCTCGCTCGCTATTATATGAAACTGACTTCCATTTTCTCAATATTCTTGCTTTAATCATGTTCTATTACCTATGATTAGCAAGCTTCTATAAGTCTCATCTAACTTGCGTTTCTTCTCACTTATCTTCTCAGTGTATACAAATTATTTTTATTGACATGTATGTTCACTTTGTTACTTAGTGACATCTTCATTCTCTAAGTATTCATATATCGTTTCAGTGCGCCCGCGTCTCTTCTCTTCATGACATCACTTAACACCTGTCAGACTTTACTTATAGTTCTTCTATGTCCAGTAGCGTCTGCAGACTTCCTTCTACCACATCTGTTTGAGGTTACATTCTATATGGTTGTCTGAGCGCATAACGTCTTTCATATCCTCAAAGCAGTATTGGGATGATACCCAGTGTCATCATGCACAGTGCTTTCCTGCTGTTCTTCCACTATAGCGGAGCCGAGGGGGTGGAGTCTAAATATGTACAATTGTTTTGTGACTTTGGATGCTTGCATGTATGAAATGCCCATAACTGCTCTGAATTTAATGCATGTCAATAAATACTGTAAAAATAGCAGTCCACCTAGTTTGGGGATATATGGAGAGCTTTTGAATTTTAGTTGAATTGTTGCTGTCTGGGGATGTCTATCTTCATAGATCTTCCCATTAGTCCCTCCATTTCATGCTTCAAAGTTAATATTTCACCCAGGGGTAAAGAAATACAGGCCCTGTGAGGGAGTCTTCTACCATTCCCTCTATAGCCCCGCAAGGCAGTGGAGCATGTTAAACCTTTTTTCAATTGTCAGCCCTGTTGACCTGGAAAAAGAAAAGTCTTTGAATAGTTATTGTAGTGTGGTGCAGGAGTATGGGGATCAGGGGAGCATGGGGTGCTTGGACATGTTGCAGGAGGCAGTGCAGTCCTTATAAACGGACCTTCAAATACTCATTGTTCACCATACATTTGGAATGGTATCCAGAAAATATTCATAGGCCATTTGTTGGGTGCAGTGTGGACACTATGTTTACTTGTGGTTTACTCATGCATCCTTCCGGGACCAATCCTTTATTCTGTTGCAAAGTGATTGCTATGGTAACTTAAACAGAGCTATAAGTTAAAAAAACAAATCTATGTGCATCTAGGTGCTGCAAATGTTTTTCGCAACCACCACCGGTTAAGTTCATGTAACTCGTATTCGATTTTTATAAGACACATGAAGTGCTTCCTCATGCTTTCTATTGCTAAGAAGTGATGCTTAGAATGTACAGATGTGCACACATTATTCTGTGTACATTATTAGGATTATAATAAGGTAATACAGGCAACCTCTGACTTTTTGACTAGCTTGATAGGCCAACTAATACGGAGATTTTGGATAGGACTTGCAGTGAGTCATACGTGTAACAATTATACTCAAATAATACAAAATATACTATTGTGATTTTATAAAATCATCAACTATAATTAGACTTTTAACTATCTTTAATGACCTCATAGAATAGAGCCTGCAGGGTCAGTCTGAGTTCACTGATACCCAGTGGTGCCTTTCAGTTGACTCCACTATGCACACCTGGATATGTGTTATTCACTCTAATGTTTATTGAAAGAAAATACACACGCTTCCAATAACATACATATTTTTCCTTTCCTCTGTGTCGCTCTTATTGATTGAGACATTTCTATGTAGCTTGACTCAAATATTTGCATTTAATAAAAGCTAAACTGTTTATTCTTTTTTTCTCACATTCCTCTTCCTTTTGCTGAGGAAGGTTTAATTGTGTGTTTTCTGAAAACATGCGAGATAATACATATTGACAAATCATAAGCATGTCCTATATTTTCTGGAGAAAGGCCAATCCACACCAAAAGCAAATCATAATTGTATGATTGCAAAAGTGATCAGTGGTTGGCAGATGAATAAGGATGGTCTGGGTGGTTGCCCAGAGCAATGCAAGAGGTTATGATTAATTCCAAACCTTCCAAGCCATCACCTCCATTGATTTGCTAAATTACCCCTATTGGGATGAGTATACCCATATGTGGGTTCTGTGCCTGTTGGGCCTAGACACCCAAGCTACTACTCACTGATGATGCCCTACGAGGCCGAAACAAGTTTTGGATGCTTGTGGTTTCGTGCAGAAGGGATTTGACCCAGCAGTTTGTCCTGGACTGCCCCTTTTGGGGTGGTACCAAGTCTGATTACCATATGGTATTTCCCCTTTTGTAATGGCTTGGCAGACAAAGAACAATGGTCTGGAGGGTTGCCCAGAGCAATGACATAGGTTAGGATTAATTCCAAACCTTCCAGCCATCACTTCTTTTGTTAGGTGAAAATTGAATTCTTCACCACATTACTGGATGCATAAATGCAGCCTGAATCTCAATGGTGAAAATGTAGAAATATGCCCACTTTGTCCCAAAACACCTCTAAAATACAATTCTGTGTATCCCCCCCTCACTTTCATTGGCTACCCGTTACCATATCCACCAGTTTTAAGACTTCAATTGGATGAAAATGCAGAAGGCCATCTCATCACATCAAGAAATGACATTCTGTATGCCCCTTTCCGAGAGAACTCCAATGGAACAAAGATATCGCTCTCAAGCTGTTTTGTCTGACATACACATGCCTTCATGAACCTACTCCAGCATATCCAAAAGACTGGATGCAACCTGTATGCCTAATTAATTCATTAGTTGTGTTTATCTCTCCCTACATCCTAATACTCCAGCAGACATTTAGAAGGAAGTTGCATCCCTGACTCTTTTTAGAAAAGTATTTCTCTCTTCATTCCTCAAATCTGTTGTAGCTTCACTTCCGGAATCTTCTCAAGATCTGGCTATTCCCTTTGGCCTGATTACCCTTTTTAGTCGCTCTTCATACAATTCACAAGGGACCTATGCCAGAGATATTCAAAACGCACAAGTTTATGCTCCAAACATGTGTTAATTCTGAAGAAATATAGTTCACTCGTCTGAAAACGACATTTGAATTCATCATGTAATATCTAGCAATTACCTTCTAAGCCTTACTAAATGTTCTTTGGACCTGTTTACTACCAGAGCCACGTCATTCTAATGAACCTTGGTGGTGAGCCACCCTCTCTGGAATTTTTTCTCCTGGTGAACATATGTGAGCTGTGACGTAATATGAGCACCTCTTGAAGAATCAGCGTGATGTCAGACATATGAAAGCAATTGCAATGTTTTCTTTCAAGACAAATGTACTGATTAATCTTCCAATTCAAGTTTAAATGTGTTTTATTTGTGTAATACTTTACAATCTGCTACATATGCAGCTAATAAGACACTCACATATTTGACTGGAATGTGAAATGGAAGAAAGCTAGCAACATCTAAAAAGCATTGATTGATAAAGTGCATGTGCAAGTTGAAATTCTAAGGAGATTGAATCAAAAGTGCTGTGGGCAACATTAAAGTGGTGTGGTTGTGTCATATCATCCTTAGGTCCATGAGACAAAACTGATGTAGGGAGGAAAGGGAAAAATAAATGACTCTGCCCTTTGAATTGTTTAGCTCAAACTATGCATTGTTCTAATATGATAATGCATTGTAGTCAGAACCTTACATGCATTAACTGTTCTAATTGTACTGAAATCGTAGTGGAAGGAGATGTGGCTTTGCATAGCATTTTAAGAACTCCCTGCAAAGACATCATATCAAGGAACAACACTTGATCTTTGATAGATTCATCAAACAAGCATGAACCGTAATGACATTTCAAAAAAGAGTATAAACAAAACATATGTGGAAAAATAACTTTAAAATCTGACACAGGAAGATGAAGTACAGGTTTAGAAGCCAGAAAATGAAGGGCATGGCAAATTAGCGTCCTGATGAATGGTAGTTTATCAGTTCTTTGCACAATTCCACAGGAAATGTACACAACATTTCTGCCACGTCTGATCCATTGGGTACAAAATATCAGTAGATGTTTCACTTCGAATTTGAAGAGTTATGGTTTCTATTGCAACACAAACAAGTCCAGATGTGTGACCTCTGGCACCCCTGGCAAGGCATCCATTAAAGCAATCAATGCAAGTGCATTAAGAGAAGCTACACATGACACAAGCATGTTTCCCATGTCACCGGTCAGATGTTTGTGTGCTGGTGTGATTTTGGAAGCATAATCAAAATGAATCTGTAAAGCAGGGCTTGACTCTACTACTGAAATGGGACGAGCTTTTAAGACCCTGAACAATGACAACACATCAAAAATGATACCTTCTATTCAAGAAAGCCAAAAGCATGAGACACTTTTTTTAGTTTTGTCTGTGGCTTACATGCCTATAGAGACAGCATGCAATTTACCCACGAGCAGTTGCAAAGCGAATCCATCATGTAGTTTGAAAGCTACTGCTTTCTGTGATGTGCCTCCTTTGATAGTTGAAATCACTATTTGTGTTCTTTTCTCTTGATACTCCATGGCACTGTTTTAAAGCAGTAATTATCATGTACGCCCAAGTGCATACGCAGAGATAATTAATCATCCCTTGAATGACTAATAACGGCACAATTACTGTTGGTGCCAATCTGGGAATAGGTCAAATATATGTTGTAAGCTCTAGAATTAGATATAGGGGGCAATGGACAGAGATGAGTCAACGATGGAGACACCAAGTGCGTTAAGAAGTGTGGGGGACAGAGAGAGAGAAGATGGATAACATCACAAAGGGCATACACAGTAGGACTTATCCAAGAGAAGATGGGAATGGAAGACTGAAAAACCTCAGTGAAGGTTCTGCTTAATTGAAAAATAGTCGCTAATGGCATGTCAAGGGCATATTACTTAGACTATGAAAGTGCTATCAATGAATAACTGGCTGTAAACAAACTGCAAGGGCATGCCACATTCCAATACTGTATCATTGAACAATTATTATTTTGTACAGGCTGACAGATATAGAAAAATCAATTAAATTGTGTCTGGGATTATTATATTAACAGGATCCGTTCTGCGAACTAGAAGCAATATGTCATTTGTAGAAGCACAAGAGATTTAAATGTTTTGTTGTCTTCCTTTTTATAGAGGGGATGGTTTTGCAGGGGGCTGGGGGGGCTTCTGGTATGACCCCTTGGTATTATTTGATTCCCTCTCAGATACATCATTATTGTTGGCTTCAGACCAAGGCATTACTGCCCATTTTAGGGTCAAACAATGTGATTTATAGAATCAATGAAGGATATTCGGATCCATTTATCATATAATGCATTTTTATGAAAGATTCACATGTTACAGTCCAATAAAATATGTAAATGGAGTTCTCCAGCATAAGAAAAAGGTGTAATGAAGTTTGTGCAATTTTGGAAAATATGTTCTGGTCTTGGTCAGTATTCTGGGCATGTAATACCTAATTGAAATCCAGGTTAGAACAGGTTGTGGGCTCTGAGTTCATAATGTCTGAAATAAAACAACACTTAACTCGCTCCCTCCAGGAATTCACGTAAGTTAGCTTGCATATCCCACAAAGGGTACAGTGGTAGGGCCCTGCTGGAGGTTGGCAGTACGTCGGTGGTAACAGCTCCATCTGAGCAGGCAAGACCTTACGAGTGATAATGGAACATCCGCAGGCAGGGACCCCACATTATTGGGCAAATATCATGTGGATTTTCAGAGGGTCTCGTGTTCTTCAGAGTCAGGAGAGTTTGTGGCTAGGAATGCCCCACTTTCTGTTGCTGCTTTTTCTCACTGGAGCTCTGTGGGATATTTTAACCCACTTCTGCTCTGCGATGCTGCAGCACTGTGTTATGATGGTGCCAGGAACATCAAAATGGCTGCAAAACCATTGTACGCGGCAAAACCCCTGAAAATCGCGCTTTGCACCTCATAAAAAGACGGCTGCCCAATCTGCCACGCATGTTGTCAGTGGTGGAACAGAGATCTCACTCCTGGAATATGTCACTGGGCTCCACAACATGTGAAAATGGAATACAGAAGGAAAAAGCAGTGTTGCTAAATGAAAATCCAACATGTTGCTTTAAATCCCTTTTTTCTTTGGTGCTGAAACTGCAGAATGCCGGTACAAAACACCCTCAAACATCTAAAATTCTTGCTGGGTGCTACAATTCACTTAGTCTAAGAAATCATTGTGAACTTGCAAGGTCCCAAAAAGCTGAAAGCATAAAGGGATTACCACAGCAAAAGTGGCCTGTCTGTGGATGTAAAAAAAAATCTCTGTGCAGTAGAGGGCTGTTGGAATGTCAGCTGTCAGGAGCCTGCCTGATTACATTTTAAACATGGATAAACTGAAATCAAATGTTTGCAATCTAAGAGGCCTGTTTTTGAGAGTAATCTATGTTGTAATTGTTTTGGTCCTATGGTTTAAAATCTTGAATAAGTATTCTAGCTGCCATTTTGAATTCACAAGGTTGTTTTACGCTAAGGAAAAATGTAACAGAATTAACAATTAAATCAAGCCTGGCTAAAAGCCACCAAACTGGAATATCATGTTTCTCCACAGAAGCATGACCTTTCCCCCTACCAGGAAATCACACCCAAGCAGTAATTATAGGGTTTGGAAAGAACGTGGTCTACAGAGGGAAAAGGGAACAATGAACAGCTGCTACTAAGGAAATGCGGGGTGTGAGGACCGTCGTAAATGGCCTCTGCCAAGAGCAAACAGGGAGGAGACTGCTTCTGGATTCAATGGAGAGACCAAGGGCTGGAGCTAAAACAACCATCTGTGGCTGAACCTTCACAAAGAACATTTTCTTAAAAGACTTATTATTTGCCAGTGTAAATTGTACAAAATATAAAAATAACAGATTTGTGAATCTAAATTTTGGCTGCTCGTTTCAAGAGGCGGCAAAATCGGGTGACCTGTTCTGGAGGGAAAGGGCAAGAAATGTGATTTTACACAAAATATATTTCTGCTAGAAGTATGAAACTTTACACACTTATGCCAATGTTAAATGCTCACACAGAAATTTGCTTAAAAATTGGACATTGTGTTCCTGATGAAAAGGGCAAAATTCTGTGAAAAGCCGAGACAAGATCCCACAGCTATGGGTTTTTAGGGATAGATGCTATATAAAATATTTAATCTGTATATGTGATTCTTATAGAGGTTGCACATGTGTAAATATGTATGGTGCCAAAAGTAGATTGTGTGATCAAGGGGCCAGGGGTGGATCCTCAGCCTCATAAAATCACACCATAAAGGTGACATACTCTTTCTCTCCTCCTATCAAGGCAGAGAGGAGACTCTGACCCAATCACCTGTCAAGGGGCAAGCTTAGGTTACACCACCCCACAACCCCCTTTATCATAGCATAAATAGAGACAGCTCACCACTCAAAAAGACAGACAGGTTCACTCACTATCCTTATACTGGTGGAGCACCCTGCTTCTGAACTCTACATCTTCCTTGCTCCAGACTCCAGAAACTTGGCAAAACAGAAACTCATTGCATAGCTGAACCATTTTCAGCTAGGCCTCAAATTCCAGAACCAAAACCCCACAAACCTAAGAGGAAACATCATAATACAACTGGGCTGTGCTGTACTGCTTGCCTGCTGAAAATAATTATCATCAGAACAAAAAGGGCAGATCCAATCCAGTTCTGTACAGTGCTGTGACCAGAGTGCATTGCAGATACAGTCCAGTCCTGTGCTGTGCTTTGACCAGAGTGCCTTGCTGATAGCATATCCAATCCGATGTGCCCACCGTCTGTCTTAAACCAGATCGAATCCCCTGACTAGAATCCTGACAGTTCCGTTTAAAAACATATCTAGTGAGTATCTATAGAAAGAACTGTGTCACTAGCATCTGTACCTTGCTTAGTTAATCCCTATCTTAAACCCATCCTATCTTGTATTCAGAACCTGTATTGTTAGGAGTATTATTGTCTGAACTCTCTCCAAATCACTCTATCTTCCTCCTCTAATAGTATTGTTAAAACTATCCTTGCGCTGAGCTTTACCCATATGAAGAAGGCAAGTCCTCTGCAGGCAGTCATTCTGATCAAGTGGCTTCGTCCCTGTGTGGTATTTGTTTTGTTCATAGTCATCCTCTAGTGTAAGAAATCCTTTTGTCATTTTAAAAGTGCATTCCTGGTTACCATTTTTGCGCCTATCTTGAAAAAACGACCTCCACTAAAACGTCCATAACTTCTTCAGTTTTTGTGCTAGAAACAACATTTCAACTTGTGCTTGTAGATCCATATGGTTCTCCCGTTATCGCGATTATCACACAGTAAAAAGTTTGCTGCGGATTTTGTTTTAAGGAAATTCTGACATGTGTAAAATAGCTTTTGATTGCTTCCAACTTGATTTTTAAGATTTCAAATTGTTTCTTGGTATTAAATCATTGCTTGTGTTTTTGTGCAACTATCCAAAGCTGCTCCCATAAGAATGTATAGTAATTTCAGCAATTTTGACCATATTTGGTGTTTTTACCCAGTCCATTCTAAGATAACTGTAAAAGCCATTCTGACAGTTTGACAGTGAATTCTGTTTTTCTCTTGTGTTTGCTGGGGGAAAGTGGGATTGATATTCTGTGTGAATTCTGCCATTCCCGAAAACCTGTTCTCTCCTCCTATCTCTTTACATTGCCTATTAGGGGTTGAGGGGTGTGCAGGGGGAACCTCTAACCACAGTGCTATCTGATCTGAACACACACACAAAAGTATTATTTCTGTGCTGAATTGTTTTGCTCACTATTACTCCTTGTATATTAAAGAGAATATTCGGTGTTATATCACCCCATTGGTGATTATTGTGTACCCATTAAAACATAGTGTGATTAAATAGTAAATACATTAATAAATATTTTAACTTTGCAAACCAGCCTGATTCCTGGTTCGGTGTGACCCGCGGGGTTCCAAGAGAGGGGCATGATATGAGTGGTATATCATTCAGAATAAAGAACTTTTAGACAAAAATAAATAAGGATTTCAGTCGTGTATTACATGCTAGGCATTGACTTGGGTGTGTGCCGGATTGAAATCACTTACAATACTTACTCATTATATTTGCTTGTGATTTGCTGCTTTTCTCACTGGAATACTCACTCATTATATTTGCTTGTGATTTATGACCATTCGAAGTTCAGGAAATTACTGAAGGCTTGCCTTTGGAATCTTGTCTTTTAACTATTTTCCTCTTCCTGAGGTGCTTTTATTTTTTACTAGGGTTTACAATGTTTTATATGTATGTTATGTTTATTGCAAACTGCATACGTGTATTGTACAGTGCTGTTGCCAACTTGTTCTTTCTTCTCTCTTAATTGAAATGTGTAATGAATAAATAGATGAAGGTGAACATCAAGAGTATGGCTATGATTGGGTATTGAGAAGAGTGTTAGTAACAGAATATTTGTGTTTCCTACTATTCGTATCCTGTTCAAACAAGAGGTTGGTAATCACCCAGCATGAAAAGTACCAAACCTTGGGAAGATGTGCCATCAATTATCTTATATTTTATATGTCTATAAAATAGAAAAATGCTTTATCTTTAAAAATATGATATGAATGTCTTTGCTCATAACCCAGGGCTATATATTCCAAGACTACATACAATAAATTGGGTTTTCTATTTTTAGTGAATACCACCTCAAGCCGATGTATTACAATATCTTATTAAAGCATTAAGGTTTAAGGGCTGTTTACAAGTTTAAAGAAAAGCCTACACCATACTATGGCCCTCACGTAATTACTTCTTCATTTCTATTTTGGGTTTAGGCAGGTTGAGACATACAGGTAGTGGAGCGAGTGACAAGTCTGGTCATCCAGTGGCCTGAATAAGTTGGCAGTGATTGATTGAGGGAAGTGGTATCTGGGGAAGTGATGAGAAGGAGTGCTTCCTGTGATGGCAACAACGTCTGGTGGGCTCCAGGAGAAGAGATGGTGTTTGTGAAAACCATCTAGTCCAGGGGCTGAAAGGCATATACACGGAATTAAGGTCCCTAGTCTGATCCATCTGATTGTGCAGAACAGGAGCTGATCGGACCTCCAGGTTCTAAAGAGAAATGGGATAGTAACCTCTAAGGACATAGAAGGAAGGAACACTCCAAATTATGAAAGCACAAATGAAATATTTAATGATTTACCGTTTTAATAGTATTCATTAAGTCCAAATAAAAAAATAAAAACTTGTTTTCCAAATAAGCAACAGCCTGAATCGATAGTAAGGACAAATTGTGAATATCTTTATCTAGCATTTGCTGATGATGGTCTGCTTCATAAAAGGACACACGGTGGTGATATGCACATGGCTTATTTTCCATAGGGTGTCTGCAACCTAGTTGCTCAGACGTTCAGCGATGTTTGATAAACCTGTTTAACGCTAACATTATGCAAATCAGTGCGATGAACCGTGTGGAGCTATTGTTCGTTTGCACGCAGAGATTGTCACAGGCACAGTTTATATGGTTTATACGGGTAAACGGATTGCAACTTATTTGAGAGCCAAACCATGAGTGTTGTTGATTTTATCAGTGAGGAGTATGAAATAAAACATCGATCCTGAATAGATCCACTGCAGCGTATTTGGGATGTTGTAGGTATGCTCGTTGGGCTGCTACCCACGCCGTTGCTGCCAAACAGTCAGGTCAGAACCCATCCTTCTATAAGTGATGTGTGCTGGCCAGAATTACAACACGACTTGGAATCCTCCCTCTAGCATTACTCCTGTCTCTCAGGGCATATGTTGCAGAGAATAAGCTACCCATCAAGAATACTAAAACCTGGGTAAGTGCTACACTCCTGCTCCATCATTATTATTAAAGGTTTGTCAGTTCCCAGTCTCCTTCTAGTTATTTGGTAAAAGAAAGACATCCAACTTCCCTTCTTGGCACTTCCTGTAATGAAAATACTTTCTTGCAGAGGCCAGCAGACAAATGCCAAAGTATTGAGTGATTGCACTACAGCAGCGGTGGCTGTAATTCCTGTTTAGATGGTTCCCGCTGAGAATATTTTGGAAACATGTATGAATACTCTGAAACGTTGGTGGTAGTATGTCGGAGCTGGTATTGTGAGGATGCATGCATTGATTGTTTTTGCGTATCATAGCTGCATCATGTAGGGACTCCACACAGCTGTCCATGCAACATGAATGTCCCGGGAGCATATGTGCATCAGTGAGCATGGAAAGGGTGTTTGCATGACACTGTAACAGCAATCGAAGTGTATGGAAAAGATAATGAGGGCCTAATGCGAAGGAGCCTCTTACCGCTGTATTTTTAGCACATAAACATATTGGGTTCAAATAGAAAGGGCCTGCACTATGAACAGATATCTCTGACAAAAATGACTTAACACACACTATCTAGCTCTCTGACCTACACCACTCTCTCTCCTCCAATCTAAAATTAATTCACTGTTTCATTCCACTGATAAACATTCACTAACTTTAATGTTGTTCTTAACTCTCCACTTTCCTCTCACTTCCCTCTTACTGCCTTCACTTCTAAACCCTTGCTTCCATGGCCTTGATGTACACCTACCAACTGCACCCTGAAAGCAACAATGAGGAAAACCCTTTGCACCTGGCAAGGATCTAGAGACTCCAGGGATCTTCAACTCTACCTGACTGCTCTTCAAACTACTCCTCTGCTCTTGTCTGTGCCAAACATGTTAATAAATGGACCGTCTGTGCAACTCTGTGTGTTTCTTGTCCTGAAATGGGAGGGAAGCTATAAGGAATCAGTTTTAATAAATTGAGGGATCCCAGATTCATAAAAATAACTTGATTAAATAAAGGAACATTGAGCGTGCCTGGTTTGGGGTGGGTGAAATGCTCCCCTGAATTAAATGCCACCTGATTAAAACATCCTACAGAACTTCCATGTGACCTGGAACAGCCTTACCTCCCAGTAACCCCCCTTATTGTTGATGTTCCCCAAAGGTCAGCCCTGTGTCCACTTCTGTTGACTCTCTATATCTCTGCTTCTGAAACCTTGATCTCCTCCTATGGCTTCTCCTATGAAATCTTTGCTGATGACACTCAGATCTTATTCTACTTTCCCGCTTTATATGACTAGCCACGGTCAAAAATATCCATCCCTCCACCATCAAATACTGGATGGCATCTCACTCGCTGATGCTGAACTCCTCTCAGACTCTACTTCCCATCCAAAAAGGCTATCTCATCCTTTTATCCCTCTTCTGTTCTTCTCTCCTGACTACCTTCCCTACTCTAATATTGCTTGTAACCTTTGTGCCATCTTCGAACCATCCCACTTCTCACTCTTCATCTACAAATCTGCCACTTCGGCGCAACTTAGGGCCTGATTCATGGAACATTTTCCTATGGGATTGCACCATTATAAAACACTTCCATGAATCAGGCCCTTAATCTCCTCAACATCAGAAAAAAAGACATCTTCTTTCCTTCAACACTGCTAAGCACCTAATCTCTTCTTTAGTATTCTCTCAATGTCACTACTGTGCCAGACTTCTGGACTTCCCAACTACGTTTTTTCACCTCTCGACAAAGCCCTCAACTTTGCTGTCCGTGCACTCTTCAACCTTCCCCAGTTCACCACTACCTCCCCAGCCCATCGTCAGTTAGGCTGGTTATTTATGCAACAGGGGGCAACATATAAACTCATTTTCATCATATTCAAAACTATAGATAGACTTCTACCACTATACATATTGGCCTGTCTCACTGCCTACACTCCCCCTGCTGCCAGCACTGCATACAATCATCCTCGGCTCACCTCCTTGCCACCTACCATACTTGTTGTGCTCTGTCTCATTTCTCTCCTCACTCCTTTAATCTGGAATGTATTCCTCTCCCTCTCTGGCCTACTCCCACTCTATCTCTATGTAAATCCAACCTCCTAATTCTCCTTTCTGAAAAACCATTTGCATAGCATTCTACGCTATCACATCTCCATGTACTTCTTTCCACTAGCTCTCTATAACAACTCTTCACCACTTATACCTCACTCTTTCATTCTAAAACATAGCAATATCCGGTCATATATCATGCTCTACTGTCCTTGTCCCTGGTTCATGTTTTTACCTCCCCTGCATTGTCAGGTCTTACACCCACATCCTGCCACCCATTGTTAAGTACTCTGGTCCTCAACTCTGTAAATCAATTATAAAACGTGTTGTAAGCATTGTGTGCCAAATATGCTCAATAAATAAATAAATACATGTTTTACCATCATTAAACTAAATTGTCAACACCCACAAAAAACAGTATGCATGTAGAGAGGAGGGAAGCTATACTGAGAAAATTAAACAGCGACATCAATCGTGATGCATTCATAAAGCTTGTTTAAGTGTATTTGCTGTCTTCTTTCATTTGTTTGTTCCCTTTCCCACCAAAGCATGTGCCCTTCACACCAAGCATTGAACACCCCTGAACTGTCCTGTGGGAGACAGGTAGAATATCCCTGAAAGAATGCCCATGGCCATGTTCTCACGCTCCCATGCATGACCTCCCACATACTCCTCTGTTTCTGATGTAACCCTTCACCACTATTGATGATTGTGACTCAATGTGAAAGAAAGGATCCCTCTTGCCAGTGCTTCCAACCAGCTCGGAAGAGCTCTGAACATGGAGGGTCTATGAAATATGATGGAATATATGTGAGCACTCAATCTGCACTGGCCTAGTCAGCATCTACTCAGTGTTCATGATCTGAGAGATAAATGATCTCCTTCCTTTCCGTGGTTCCTCCATTCCATCAGCGGGTACTTCTGACACATAATTTGAAGGCTGGTCCTACGGTAGATGTGTTTGTCTTTTTGTTGTTTAAGATGTTTCTGCCTGGTAGCCAATGATGGCCTCCTGAGACAGATATTTCCATATATGTCTCTTGGATTTGGAAATACATAGATTGCGAGTGTATATCAGAACCACAAAAGCTGTCCTGCAATTTTTTTCAGTCCCTGAAACCCAGTAACTCAAGTGACAAGAATCCCCATGCACTCGGGATGTTTTTGGGTGCTTGGAGCACGTAAATGTTTTGCAGATTAGCAGCCGGGATGGGGGAACAACCTATCAGGTTGCTTGGATTGCAGGAGGAATCCCACCGTCCAAGCCTGTGTTCCATGCAAGCTGATGACTGCTTCCCCAACCCCACCATCTTTCCCACAATACCTTCACTTTTCTACGAATTTCCCCCCAAACCTCTGACCTGCTTACTGTAGCAGCATTGCCCACATCCACTGCTGCTTCGCTCTGTCTCCCTGCTGCTGGATGCTATGGAAATGGAAGAGGGTCTCAGTATGGAGCCCCAACTTCCAGCTCCTTAGCAGCCATCTTGTGTAAGTATTGTCTTTCAACGAACGATAGTCCATGAGGCATCCCGTTTCTTGAAAGAAATTATTTTGCTTTTAGCACCTGGGTTTCCAGATTTGAAACCTGTGGTGCAAATAGCAATAATCACCTGTTCCATAGCTGGAACAGGTGATAGCGCAACAGGAAACCTTGTTAAAGGCCCTTGCGTTACCACCCATTTCAGGCTGTGGAACAGGTGATGATTGCTTGTTTGCTTGAACCCACTCTGCTAGCTCATGAATAGTTCCAGCTTGGTGTGTGCTTAGCCTATCTCGGTCTTTGTAGCTGCTAAAAAATAAAAGAGTGTTGGAATCGTAGTGAACCCAATACACGTTTGAGTCCAAGAAGAGGGCAACCAACATGAGATGATTATGACTCGTTCAAACTCAAACTTAGAGAAGCATACCAGTGAAAGAAACATTGTATTGCAGAGTTGTGTTTACTAAATAAAATTCCCATTATGTATCAATGGCTAGTGGTACATGCCTCCTCACTTATCAGAATAAAATGTGGTAATCTCAAGAAATATAATTAGATGTCGCTTATTTGTCATCCCATGATGCACAATAAAATGACACCCTTTGGCGTTGTATTTATCAGAAACACTGCGGCTGATTGACCAAAGGGTTACCCGTTTTAACACTGACACATTCTTGACTTTATTTCGAAAATTCCTTTCACATAGAGTCGATGAGTGAGTGAGCCTTTCTCCTGACTAACCCCTGCAAAGAAAAGAGAAACTCATACTTACTACATTTAACACGTTTGCGAATCAAGAAAACAATCTATTGGAGTAAAACAGAAACTCTGTGTTAAGGCGGCACAACTGTAGTGATCAGTGTGTCAAGATGAACGTGCATCTTTTTAAAAAGCATCCTTAAAGCTAAAGAGTGAACGACGTAACGTCACTGCATGAAATGTAGGTGGACATCATACCACATTGTATAGGCTAAAGATTGCAATGCGTGACAATCTTTTGCATACCTTCCTCTTGAGCGCGCATGTGATGCTGTTATCCGACCTTTGTCATCACGCTGTTGTTAACTATCAATTATAAAGGAGCACCTTTAAAGTAAATATGCTCGTGGCAAGAAACCGAATTATTTTCGGTTTCAAGAATTGCTTCTGAGGTAAAACTGTAAACACTGCATATCTTTAGTATGTATTTAAAATATGACATTGCTTCTGAAGTAAAATTGTAAACACTGCATATCTTTAGTATGTATTTAAAATATGACTATTATTATTATGATTATTATGCGTAATACTACTGTTGTTGTTATACATATATTAGTATATTTATACGTAGGTTATACATAAAGCAGTCTGTTCTTAATGGACTGTGAATGGATTCTCAAATGCACCTTTTAACATTGTGACTCGACTTCCGACATGCACATTCTGAACAGGATGTTGCTTGTGTAATGACAGGATATGTGCCGCAGTATCGACAACACTACGAATGTATTGCGGCCAAATGAGCTCATCAGGTTTAAATGATTTCTTTGCTTTTCTCCTTTGCATCTTAACATTTAATACATTCCTGTATAAAGGGTATGTGTGTTATTTGGCACGCTTGAAATCCATGTTGAAATTGTTTCACACTACTTAACATCTCAGGTGTAGATAGTAGAGAGAGGGTTGGGAAATGTGGTCACACTGTATAATACATATCAGTTCAAAGATATGTGTTTAGAGTGTACACTTGTTCGTGTTTTATAACCCTATTTGTAACGTGGCATAGCTTATTGTTGGTATGAAGTAGTTACTGGTGTACGTAAATAAAGAGGTGAAGGGATAACATTTTGCATGTTGACAGGGACGTCCATTCATCAGCATGCCAGGGGTGGGGGAAGTTACATAACACACTAAATCAGGGAAGTGACAACATGGACTTCCCACTCTGATTACTTTGCCCTGATGGCATACATGATATTTTTACACGACTACACGACAGAGGAAAACATCTAAAAACATTTTTAAAAAAAAGATTGATGGAGACATACAGTTTTTACACAATAACAAGTTGACCACAGCTGCAAATGTGGTATCGTCTGCCTTTTGTCAAGCCTAAACACCTTTTCCATCGATTCCATCGTCAACAGTTTTGACGGCATTTTTCCTCCAGTCGTTGTCCTTCACCGAGTGAGCTACTTTCAAGCCTTTGGCAAGGAAGTGATGCCAGAGGAAGAGAGGGGATGCTGAATGCAGATCTATTTTAGTAGCAACGTGGCAACGCAGCACATTGCATGTTCTCGACTTAACACCAACAATTATACTTACCTACAAATACTGCCCTTTCAATAGTGGTATCAGAAGGTATAGTATTACTATTAGAAGTAGTAATGGGATGATATGATATTGTATGTGTATTGCACCCATAAACAAGTGTTTCAGAGTGCGAGGAGGCAAGTGAAGGGAAACAATGGAGGGTAGACATTGAGAATGTGCAAGTGTAGGGGAGAGGGAAGGGAGAAATATTGAGGGTCAAGGAAGGAGTGGAAAGTGCTGAACACGTGTCAGAGCAACACCAGGTAGTGCAGCCAGTAGTTGGTAAGTGTGAGAATAAGGTGTAGACAACTGTTGTCTGATAAGTGCTGGAAGGGGACAGTAGGGTAGCAGATACAGCCCCAAGTGCAAGAGTTGCCAGGAGGCAGTGCAGGTGTGTGGCTGGGAGGGCATGGATCTGGGGTCGAAGTCAGAGGGTAACCAAGTGCCTGGTGGCAAAGCAGACAGATTAGCAGGGGAGAGGAAGAGCGAAGGCAGAAGCAAAGAGGAAGGTCTTGAGGTGCTTCAGGAACCGAAGATGGCTCTCCTCAAGTTTCGGAGAAGCAGGGAGTCAGTTCCAGAGGAAGGCCCCAGCTCAGAAGAGGGATCTACCCCCAACTTGTTGCTTGGAGAAGCAAATGAACCTGAGGGAGTTGGAGGTGAAGGAGCGAAGAGCTTGAGTAGGAAAGTATTTACGGAGGGAGAGTTGAAGGTATTCTGGACACAGGCCCCAGAAAGCCTTGTGGAAAATGCAAAGGGTCTTGAATTTAACCCTTGCAGTCACTGAGAGCCAATTAAGAGATTTCAAGGCTGGAGAGATACGATCCCAGGGCTTGAGGCCCAGGACAAGTCTTGCAGTCTTATTCTGGATGGGCTGCAGAGGGCGGAGAGTGGTTGCAGGAAGATTTAGAAAGAGGATGTTGCAATAGTACAGCCTAGATTATCATTTTTTATTTTTTCACCAATAAAGTTTGCAATACAATCAGAAATAAACAGGAGTCATAAAATGACAAACCTGGTCCCAAGATTGAGTCCAAAAGAGAAGAAAACGAAGGAAAAATCATCTCATAATGCATAACACAACATAAATAAGAAGGAAAAGTAGAAGAAGAAAGAAAATTGAAAAGAGACCAGAAAAGGAGAAGAGAAAGAAACAGAAGAATATCTAATTGTATCATTTGGTAGTACAATTCATAAATAATCATAAAACACATCCCCACATAACATGGCATGGTCTTGGCTAGCATAAGAGCAAATCAAATACATTTCAGGGTAATAGTAAATTTAGACAAAACACACAAGCATATTGAGTCACCATGAGACTTTATCCATACACATTGAGAAAGATCCCCCAAATATCCATAAACTTTCAGTCTCTCCTTTCAATTTGCAAATTGCCTTTTCATAGGTGGAGATCGTAACAACTCATCCACCCAATCATCATTGCAAAAAGAGCTGGACGACTTCCAAGCCTGGAGAGAACCAGAGATCTAGAGACAGTGAGCTTCTGTGGGAAGGAGGGGAAAGGAAGAATACCTCTGAAGAGGTGCAGTTGGTAGTTAGACTTTTTTGAGATGGCAGCAATGTGTGGAGAAAAGTAAAGCGTGGAGTTGAAGATGACACTGAGGTTCTCAGCCTCGCAAGTGGGAGTAGTTAGAGGGCCAAGGGAGGCTGGCCAAATAATGACGCAAAAGGAAGGTGCAGGAGTGCCGATGAGGAAGATCTCTGGCATTAAGGCAGAGGTCGTTGGCGGTGCACCACTCCTGGGTTGAGGTCAGACATTCGGAGATGAGAGAGGGAGAAGAGGTGGCTGAGGGGAGCCTGAAAACAAGGTGGGTGTCATCCGCATAGCACTGAAGGTTTGAGCGGAGAGCAGCAATGCAGTGGGCGAGCGGTGCCAGGTATTGGTGGAAAAGCCAGGGAGAGATGTTAGACCCCTGGGGAACACCACAGGCAGAAAGTGAGATAGAGTCAAGGAAGGACCCAAGTTGGACATGGTACTACTACTGACAGCACTGTGACTAATCCCATCAGTGTAATCACTTTTAAAACCAGCAGCAATGTTATGGCACTACTTGCCATACTACTTTCAATCACCATAGTAAATTCCACTAACACTATATGTAAGGCTATCACTACTAGTAGTAGAATTACCAACACTGCAATTAGCAGCTCTTTTACTGATATTGATAGCATCAGTGCCACTACTCTCAGCAAATGCAGCGTTAGAACTACTAAAAGTACCACTACTAACACTACTGACAATATTGACACTCCTGTTAGTACTAGAAACACTACCACTAGTAGCATTAGTATTACTTCTAGTACGGTATCCTTGGAATTAGTACTACTAGCAGTTTTACTTGTACAAGTTTCATATTACTACTACTAATAATACTACTGCTACTTTTACTACTTCTACTGCTTCCACTACTTCTACCACTACTACTACTACTGTTTCTAATTGAAGTCATAGTAACCTCAGTGTCATTAGTACTGGTACTACTACTGCTAGTAGTAGTGCTACCTCTGATGTTGTTTGGAGTACTAATGGGATAGGTGAATGAATTTGGCAAAACATATATGTGGAGGAGCGGGCAAGAGTAATACATAAGGTATGGGGAAGTGGGGGAATATGAGAGATCTCCCCTGTATATATTTGCTGGCAAATGGAATAAAATGAAAAAAAAAAAGAATAATCAACGCATTCAAATTTGATGATTTTGCCTCGATGAAATCACATAGAACTGTACTAATAATTCAGCTCTACTTGTAGCAATAATTCATTAACAATGCTTGAGTACTAATATAAATGTTAACCCTATTACTACTGCTATTACTATGACTACTACAGGAATTAGTAATACTACTACTTCGTGTGTTACAGATACTGATAGCAATTCTCCTGGTATTGCTATAACTGATAGCACTACTGGTAGGAGAAGTATTAGTAATATTATTACTAGTAATACATTTGCTACTAAAGTAGCCCTACTGGTAGCAGCAGTGATATCACTGCCAATGTTACTAGTCTCATGTGTGCTGGCAGTTGGGGTTTTTACTTTTTATAATGGTACTATAACCACTTCGAAATGTACCTCTACTAATTATACTACTTTTATTGTTTTTGAGTTGGGCTTAGTAAGTAACGGTTGTGTAAAGTATCAGGAAATGCAACCTTTTACTTTGCCCTATTGCTGCTACACTGAATCTATAGGCTGTCTGTCCTCTCCTCCTCTGATGTAATTTCCCCATAACAGACTTGTAAGCTGCACACAAAATGGAGACAGACCTATGCTTACAAAAATGTAGAAAACAGGATAGTTAGAGGCTTGGTTGTTGTAATATTGGGAATAGATAAAACATTAACAGGAACAACATTTTGCTTAAACGGTATGGCCCATTTAATAAATTATCCAAGTTACTAATGCAGGCAAAATGCTGTTTCAGGAGGGTCCCTTGATGTGCCACTGTTACAGCCATGATAGTCTCAGGACAGTCCTCATTACCATAGGTCAATGTCTCCAAATTCTACTACAGCACCACCTGGCCAGCTATTGCCATCTTATGCAAATTATAGTTCCACATACCAGGTATTATTTTGATGTGCCAAATTATGCCACAGTGATGCCATAATATGCCAAGTGCAGCCACAGTAATCATATGCAAGGTATAGCCTCACATGCTGACAAATATATGTGGCATGAAGTGACACACTGTACATAATACTCCCATATTAAATTGTGCCAAGCTTCATATGCAAGGTAAAGGTACTTGATGTGTATATGTCCAAGTGTTTATGCCCAAGGAAGGATCACTTATCAAGGTTATGCCATACTGTGGCAGAGAAAGCCTCATTAGTTTATATTAATAATATATGATGTATATGTAGTGTTTCATGCTAGATTATCCCTGCTTCTGCATGCTGTAATACAAGTTCATGGTACCATACTGAGACTCAATGCATTGACCCGGTAAATTGAAGCAATAAGTCAGCCCTCTTGGGATTTGGACTTTCAAAGTGCAGACTGCCCCCGTGTAAGAGGTGAACAATTATGTCATGTGCTATCCACCACTCCAGGATGGTTATCATATGTGTGGTTCAACACCTATGCTTACATTTGCCATCATATTCTAGGCATTTCCAGGGCTGGTGCAAGCTTGTTGTTATATTTTAGCAAACCCACCTTGGATTTGGCCATGCAATCCTGCTCACAATCATTTAATTAACTTCCAACTCATTTAGGGCCTGATTCATGGAACGTTTTCCTATGGGATTGCACCATTATAAAAACACTTCCATGAATCAGGCACTTTATTTTTTAAACTGATAGGCACTATCACCGTAAGGTTTCTCGGCCCTTGACCAAAAGCATCAGGAATAGCATATCTGTTATGAATGTGCAATAAAGCAAAGTCAAAATAGTAGAGTTTTTAAAAACTTTCTAAAATCAAGGAGACCTCGTATGTCCCTGATGTTTCAATGGAGAATGTTTCAAAGTGTTATGCCAAAGATTGCACTGGGTCGCCCAAATGCCAAAGATCTAGTAAATTTAGGAACATCAAGAGAGAGACAGAATGATGACCTAAGTCGTCTTTTGGAATGATTTTCCAAAAAACTCCATTTATTCTAGCCAGGAGCATTGCCATAAAGAATCTTGTGACTTACGGTCAAAAGTTTAAACATAATCCTACCTTGAATCGGGAGCCAATGAAGCCGTTTCACAACTGGAGACATATGTGTGCATTTACTCATATGTGTAATGACTGGACGTTTTGGAGAATTTGTAACCATTGAAAAGACTGTCTGGTTACACCTGTGTAAAGGCAGTTACAGTAATCTAGGTTTCCACCTATAATGGCTTATGCAATGGAGGCACAGTCCAATTCCAAATGTGTCTTCACATCTTTAGATAATAAAGAGTGCAACCTATTAGCCTACTCATTAGGAAATGGAAAGGTAGGGAGGAGTAACAAATCATACCTTGTGAAGTTACTTGGTTGAGGACTTCAATTGTAAAGTTGAATTCTGCAAGATCATTAACCTGGGGTGCTCCTTGGGAAGAACATGAAAAGATGAGATACACAAGCTTTCAGATTTTTCTTGGTTAAGTTCTAATCAATTAGATGACATTCAATCCTTGATAACATATCCTGTATAAAAGCAGCATTAACATTATAAGATCCAGATGCCTGGAAGACGATCTAAGTGTCATCTGCATAATTCATTAATTGGACTCACAGATAGATCAACAGATGATGAAAAAGTATGGCCTGCATATTGAAAAGCAAGGGCAATTTGCAGGAGCCCTGTGGCACTCTTATCCTCGGATCAGACAAACATTACTTCATTTTTACGCTTGATATTCTGTTTGAGAGATATGATTTAAGCCAACCCACTAAAGTCTCAGTTATTGCGGCTAACCCCCTTAAACCGTTCAAAATAATCATATGATCAAAGGCATAAAATTCCACAGAAAGGCTCAAAAACATCAACATGCCCATGTGACCTTCACCAGAAATGTTTAAGATGGTGTCTTTAATATCCATTAAGGCCTTTTCAGTATCCCGTAAGGTCGAAAGCCAGTTTGTATGTCCCACAATATCAGCTTGGTTTTCAAATGATCTTGAAGCTGATTTTTAACAGCCTTTTCCAGCACATTTAGTAAAAATGGGACATAAGGGATAGGTCTATAACTATCTAACATGTTTGGATCCAAATAAGGCTGTTTTAACAGTAACCCAGACTTGTTTTAGGTTTTCAGGATACTTAGACAAAAATGAACTATTAACAATGTGTGTAATCATGGGAGTCAGATGGCCTGGTTTACAAAAACATTTTACTATGGGGCAATCCCATTAAATAATATGTTTAAATAGGTATAAAGAATCCCTATTAACATGAAAACATCCTACTCCACCAACGGGGATATAGATATATGTAATACAATAAAGAGCAAGATGATACGTGTTGTTTACTTGCCTCCAACCCCCTCACACAGGAACTCTATAAGGTTTTCCAGCATCACTAGTCCTGAAAAAATGGACCGTCTGCTATAACTGATTTACACAAATGTATAACAAGTTTATTATTCAAATAATTCAAACTGAATTTAAACAAAAAACACTACCCTCACCTAAAACAGTGTACTAAACATTAAAAAACAAACATAAAACAATTATAAAACATCAGATAACTTATTTATACGACACAGAAGATATCACATAACACACAAAAAAATCTCAATGTGTCACTAAAACAACAAGCATCCCAACATGTTTCTGTTCTTAACTGCCCAGTTCAGGCGAACATTCTTCAGGGGATAAATTTAAAAGCATCCACTAATCTCTTCCACACCGTGTTGAAAGGGTAGATTCAGGCACCCAAGAGAGTAAAAGGAAAACAACCTCCAAGCCTGTAAAAATAAAGGAAAGGAGAAACCTAATGAGTTCCAAAGAGGGAAGGAAGTACTACAAAATGTAAATGGAGGCATGGCACAGGGATTATGCCACACTCACAAGGGTCCCAAAGGGCACCCGCAAATTTACCTTTAAATGGTGAAACTTCAAAGCACGTCACAGGATGACAAATTTGCTGGTTTCCCTCCAAATGAGAAATCAATACTTCAACAAAGCGTCACAGTCCGCTAGAGTATCGCCACACCTAAGTAAGACAAAACCAATGCACAGAGACCACATGCTCTGTTATATCCAGAAATCACACTGGCTTCAATACCACTGCACATAAAATCAAGGCTCCAAATAACAAAGTGAATTACCTCCACAAATGTAGGGATCAAGACTGCAATTCACAATTCAGTAATGGACAAGTTGAAATGGAAACATCCATACGATCAAGCAATAAAGTACAGAGTCAATCTGGAAAACAATGGGAACATAACAGTAAACACCATTTATCTGGCATTACCAAAACCTCAGCTAACAACATGCCGTCAACATGCACTAGAGGGCAAACAGAAGGGGGTGCTTATATTTCACACACGTGAGGAGACCATGCATTATCTAATGTGTAAAGACAACTACTCAGCGTCCATGCTGTCCAACCTCCACAACGTAAAAGAAACGCGGAAAATGGATAGCCACACAACATGTGTAAAATAAGTGTAAAATAAAGTACCCCAACCACCAAATAATGCAAAAGGTGTCCCGACATGGAGACAATATCATGCACAGAGTCACATCCAAAGGCGAAATGCTGGTAGCGTGCTCACCTATACACACGGCAGGGTTTATTCACTCCACTTGCAGCATTCAAACATACTTGGCCAGCACTCGATTCAGAGGAGCCATGGCAGTTAAGAACAGAAACATGTTGGGATGCTTGTTGTTTTAGTGACACATTGAGATTTTTTTGTGTGTTATGTGATATCTTCTGTGTCGTATAAATAAGTTATCTGATGTTTTATAATTGTTTTATATTTGTTTTTTAATGTTTAGTACACTGTGTTAGGTGAGGGTAGTGTTTTTTGTTTAAATTCAGTTTGAATTATTTGAATAATAAACTTGTTATACATTTGTGTAAATCAGTTATAGCAGACGGTCCATTTTTTCAGGACTAGTGATGCTGGAAAACCTTATAGAGTTCCTGTGTGAGGGGGTTGGAGGCAAGTAAACAACACGTATCATCTTGCTCTTTATTGTATTACATCAATCCCATTAAAAACATGTTTGTAAATCAGGCCCAGTGCCTCTACATATGATTTAATGGCCTGGGAGTTGCATGGGTAACCTGGGCATTTTGTAGAATTTAAACACAATACTTATTCATCCTATTTCTGTTTATGAGTAACATATGTAATAGGTATGGCAAGTGTAACCATATAACAGTTCATCCATTGGCTTTGGGAGCACTGTATAGTCATTAGTTGCATTGTAAACAATGAAGGGTAGGACACTGAATCGTCTACATATGGGGGAGATAGCTGTCCGCAGACGCTCCTTTGGGTGTCAGGCCATCATTTTACACTTATTTAGGGCATAGTAGTCAATTTCCCTGTAGTGCCTTGGAGATACACGTGCCACCTGTGAACCAATGGATGCAAGAGAGGGTCTAGTATTAACTAGGGGGATTCGGGGGCACCAGCTGGTACTCGTTTTGATCACTAAATGATATCCACGGTGTTCCATCAAGGCATTAGGGAAAGGTGCTGTTAAATGAGAGTGGTTTTATTCAGAATAGTTTCATTTAATGACATGTGTGGTTGCAATGTTGCTAGGGAGTGCAGTAACAGCCATTGCTTCATGTAAGCGGTTTTGGACTGTAATAAGTCCTTTACCCTCAAATGAAGGAGGCCAAACAAATCAAAGAGTTCCACGAATGTGCCATTGTCATCAGAGCAGGGTTTACATAGTTATATCAATATACGCCAGGTAGGTGTGGGTATGCATGCGTCATACTTTGAGGGTCATTCACCTGCTATCTAGGGGCCCTATGTTATGATCATTGACAAACACTGGCTATCCATGATTCTTTTATGGTCAAGCATACATTCTCATGATCGGTCTCTGATATGTAATATGCTTTATCCAGCTTCGCTGCCAGTAGTATTTCATTAGTCCACTCTGGAAAAGGATGATGTTTTTGGAACGCTTTGAAGGTTTTATACCAAATAAAGCTGTTGTTGTTGGTGATGATGATGATGAAAATCATACATATCAGTGTGACTCTGCAGAGATCATTTGCTGGAGTGCATGCAGAAAGTTTGTCTAATGCAGCAAGTGTAGATTGCGAACCATAACCTTTGTAGTATTGTTGATGTGAAGGTCATGAAGTAGGTTCGACCGGAGCACCGACTCAAGAACTCTTCCATGAAAAATAATAGTTACAATCCCTTTTCCATAAAACATGGCAAAGTAGCCCTGAATAAGGCATGGCCATTAGCCTCAAATTCTATATTGGTCCTGATGTATTCACTCAATTATGAACATGCGCTGTAACAATCCATGCACCATCCAGGCATTCCATTCCCTGTGTCTACAGTTTTTGCAGGACTTTGCAACTTAATCATTTTAGATGTCTTTACCATTTCTTTCTGCTTAATCCAAGTATAATTTCACAGTTTGGTACTGGCACATTTGTGAAGTGCAAACCCATCTCAGTTGTTTAAACACACATGTTGTTTATGGAAATTAAAGCCCAGACCATTTAAAACATGCTTGCCAATATTAACGAAATGTAGGGCTGATTCACAAATGTTGAGTGGGGGGACCACTGTGCCCCTCCCTTTCTGGCCTCACATCTCAATTCACATAAGACCCTGTTTCATTAGAGGGACTGCAGGGGGATTTAACTGTGGGTGAATGCAACCTACGGCCCATCGATCAAAGCATGTGTACGTGTTGTATGTGTTAGTGACACTTGCATATGCATTGGACAGCTGAACCCAAGTGGATGGCTGGGGTTACCCCCACACTAAATGGGTGGAGTGAGCACTTTTGCGACGACGATCCTGAAATGTTCCATTATTGGAAATGAGGGCTCAAGCTTCCACCTCTCTCTGCGAGGTAGACACAGAAGTCCTCAAGCCAAACATGAGTGTTCTATTTAGGCATGAGGACTTAATCAAAGGTTCTGTTAGGATGCCTGTACGCTTTCACTTCCCTGCTTCCTAGTTACTTCCAACTGGGAAGGTCTGGTGTGGACGGAGCAGTTGAACATTGAAGCATGTCCAAAGTGAATCCGAGCATTAGTCATGGCAGCTCTCCCCTCCTTGCCTGGTACTTCTCTGGTTGGCACAAATCTTCCACTGCAAAGAATTCTGGACTGTCAGATTATCATCTGTGAATCATGCCACGAGCTGATTTTCGTGTTTTCCCTGGCTTTCACGAGCTACTAGCTGAAGCAAGTCATACCCATTTTTGAGAATCTGACTCATTGTGCTAATTCGGTATTATTTGCATGTTCTTTCTTGCCGTTGTGTTCCTTTCCCTGCCCATGTTGCTCGCAATCTGCCTCTCTCTCCCTCTTGAGAAGAGGTGAGCAGATGCTAACTGCGTCTACAGTCCCTGTGAGGAATTTGCTCAAGTGGTGAGCATCTCATAATGGCATGTTTTATTGCTGAAAAGAATGAAACCCACATCGTTTCAAAGCGAGTTGAGCATTTTTGAAATCCTGAGAGGGTTCTAGCCAACCACAGAAAGCCTATGGGAAAAGGTCTTCATGCTTAAAAGGTCAATAACGGCGTGTGTGCGTGTTCCATTTTATACATGTACTTTTGATTGCAAGATTGTTCGAGAAAATGCTTTCTCATATCATATGGAAGTGCAATGTATAGATGTATTACTACCATACGATTTCTCAAACACTTTGATGCATTTTTATTTTTTTGGGATAATTATTGTTTACAGTTTAATTAAAATGCTCTTACTTTTACAATATCATTATGTATTGTTTGAATCAGAAAATGCCATCACTTATCACTGAAATCTGTTGACTTTGTTTGAGAAACACATTTCCAAAAAAGCCTACATCTTTCACAAACTGGATGAGTACTTCTGGCAGAAAAAAAATACGCACAACCAGATCCAATTCGATGTTTGTGCTCCCCTGAGATTGCGGTAGATGGTGTCAGAGATGCGCCATCAATTTGTAATTTTCTGGCTAGTAAAACGCATTAATGTGCTGCCGTTAAAATGGGCTGTCATGCAGGGTGCGCATCTGAATGAGGAAGCGTGATTTCCATGTGAGTGTGTGCCCTAATACAATTACATGATCCAAAAAATGACGTAATACATAGGCATGCATAATGCGTTCAAAATTAAAATGGCAGAACAACTGGAGCAGTATCTTCTTCAAAGAATGATGGGCTCAGATGTCATCATTTTCATGGTATGTTCCATTAGAAAATGGTCTGTGCCACTGGGCTACTTCGGGGAGACAATCACATGCCAGCCAGCACCACAAAAATAGCCGGACACCATATTGGAGAAACATGGTGCCATTGAAGTACAACTATTGTGCCAGTGTAAAGAGTGCCCCAATAAAAGTATGGATATTTTTCATTGTTTTTAAAAATGGTGCACCACCAGCACACACCTGCTTTAATATCTGCCAGGGAGCGGCATTAGTTTGAGTTTACAATGTATTGTAATGTGTCTGTGCTTGCTGTGCCCACATCATCATTGCTTGCCTTAGCTACATGTGTCCTCTGCTGAAAGAGCTTTGCTGTGTAGCACTGCAGTACACACTGCACAGGTTGGCCCATTTGCCCAGTGCTTGATGACTACATATGCTGTTGGGGAAATGGGTTTTTGTGTTGAGTTAGACTGCATATCAGAAGCATAGATAGACAACACTACCGCCTATTGTCTATACAAGGAACATATTTGGCTCATTACACTAAATAGTAGCTTGTATTATTACCTAATCAATGGACTTATGTATTGTCCAACTATGATTATAAAAAAAAGACAACAAAAAGACAAAACAACACAATCCGCCTTTTTAACTGCTCATTCAGAGGCAGATTGGAAGGGGGCAAGAACTCTCACTCAGGTGTGTGGTTAAATAACAATATTTCCTATTGTGGAAAGAAAAAAATGTTTGCCCCTTTTTCCCTTCAAATGTGCAAAGTTGTGATGTGCACTGTGCATGTGTATCACATCCCATAGTTCACATCAACTCTCATGGTCTTATACCTGACGTGCATACTGTCATAAGACCACGTGTGAGCATGGCAATAGCATTCCCTCCTTCGCCCATTTCATGTCTCAGTGCCCTGTGAGGAGCTGGGCTTTTGTGTGGAACATGACCTTCTCTGAACCCAGGGCAGAGTCGGGTAGGCGCATAGGGTGCACATGCATGCTCTCTGTGTGGCAGATGACTTTGCAGGTGCGTCTGAGTGGTATGTTGTTACAATATGTTTTCATGAGGGGGAGGCTAAACTGCTTGTTCTATAGATATCCATGTATGTATAGATCAGTCTCAATATGGGTGGCACAAGGTTTGGAGAGGTTTGTAAGTTATGGGGAAGCATATTTTAATAATCATTTAAGACAGCCATCATTGGAATAGAATTGCAGATGCCCTACAATGCGAAGGAAAACAATGGTGTTTTCATCTCAGCTAGTTTTAAGTACACAATCCAGAAGTGGAGTAGTCGGAGGTTGGGCCTCCGATGGTTAAGACCATTCATTCACAACATATTGAGGTGAAATTGGCAAAGTGACTCATGGATTCCTGATTTTCCTGTGGCAGGAGTTATGTGGAGGTTCAATATGACCAGGGAGAGAACATAGCTGGTTGAAGCTCTGCATGTTAAACCAAGGGAGAGGCAAGGGTTGAATTGATGTCTTACAGAGACATATTAAGTAAACCATTTGAACATAGACGAGTTGATGTTCATTCTTGATAAAAGCATAGATCGGAGAAATCATGGATGGACTGATCTAAGCAAAACTCAAATGTCCAGAATGTTATTGTTCCCTGTGCAGGCATTGCTGACCATTCAGAGTGTGCTATTAAAGCACATTCATAGAAGGCAGTATGGCCTTTTTTTTATAACAACTGAGGCACAACAATCCTGCTTGTCATTTACTTGCCAATGACAAAGAATGTTTTCTATAATCTGACCTACTGTGACCTTTTCACCCCTTTGTTTACATCATATTCTTTTGAGAACCAGCTCGAACATTTTAGCCCAACCTCCTTCATACAAAATGTATGGTAATGCCTGCACAGTAAGAAAAACTCTCTTGGCCACATGTGTTTTCTCGACCGATGAGCAGCATGTGAATACAACGAGGCTGTCACCGAGGTGCCTCCAAACCTACTGTGCAAACATAAGTGTTCCAAACCTGTATGATATCTCATGCTGCAAGCATTTTATGTAATCTAACCCTTGGCTTTATTTGCATATATGTCCTTGTCAATGTACCCTTACGGCCAGATTACTGACATTTGGTATGAGCACCAGCGCTGGAATTGCTGTCGTGACAAAACATTCATTTTCAATGCATTTTTGCACCAGGGCAAAGTTTGCCATAGTGATAGTACCATTCCATATTGCAAACATTGGTGATGTGTATTCATTGATTCAGAGAGGGGAAATAATTCATTGAGTAAACTGTGCTAGAGAAATCTGTACCCAAAAGTGTTACCATCAATTTCTAGGGACTAATGCTGTTGAATAAACTTACCCTGATCCTCATTTATCCAGGACGCATGGTGGAAGGAGGAAGCTTCCCTGGACCACTTCTGGTTTTCCTTAATCTCCAAGTCATGTCACCACTGAGTGTGGGATGTGTTTGGGTGGAGTATTGGATTCTTGGGATGGAGTTTTGTCTGGTGATTACTTTTGTCCCACAGCCATTACTCACTGGACATTTGCATCACATTTAAGCTTTTGGGCTAGGTGGGCAGAGGAATTCCATTCCTGGGCACAGCTTGTGTTGCCATTTTTGTTTTGCCACGCCCATTACTCATCGGATGTAGGTTGCATTACTTTCAAGTTTGGAAGGTGGTTTCGCCAAGCACTGCCACACTGGGGTGTGCTTATGTGTGAACAATAGAAGGGGCTACCTCTTACTCCTGCTGAGTCTTCGGCTGTGAGATACCCTGATTGTAGCTGACCTACCAATTAGGACACATGCAGGGGTGCTGAGGGGTCCTCTGTATACCTCATTCAGGTAGCAATTTACACCGAGCGTGGACACCCCTGGTGCCCAGAGGCCTTCAGACTTGTAGCAGGTTTCGACACAATGTGACTTTGTCACATTACCTGAAATAAATGTAAGTAATTGTATAATACCAATGTTTAGAAAGTGCAAAGTTTACATTTGTAATACACCTACCCAAACCATACTACAAACAGTGTTCAACATCCATGAATCTAGAAACCTACGTCATTGGATTTATATTTCATTCAAGACAATGCAGGCCACAGACCGAAGAGTAAATGACAACCCAGATCAGGTAAAATGGAAATCAAACTGATTTTTATTTAAGATAATGATATTTAGGCCATTAGACTTTCTCGACTACCTTCCCCAACCTTGCCAAATAGGGAAGTTTTATGGACTTAAAAAGTTGACAATTTTGTTGAAACAAAAGCCATCCTTTTTAGTGCTAAAGTGGCAGTGAGGTGAGCAGAGGTTCAGGACAGCGCCTTGAGGCAATGCAAGAATAACACACTGGATGCATTTACTTCGCCAAATATACACTGAGTCACATGTACTTCTCCACACCTGTACTTCTCCTGTCTTTCACTTCCCGTAGCATTCACCACATGTTCTAACACCTTGGGAAAGCCGTGACCCCAACCGTAAGCTTAATCTAAGCTTAACCACATCCCTTGATACCGACACAATGCGGATATGCAGATGAAGTAAAGGCATGAAGAATACATGTATGACAAAGTAAATGGCGAAGTAAGTTTTGGGTGACGTTTTCTAGGCAATGTAAAGGGGGGATAGCTAACGTAGTGTAAACCACAATGAACGCAAGAAATGTAACAGTAGAGATCAAAAAGAAGACACAAAACACGTAATGCCCCAATTTAGCAATGTGCCCAACTAACAATAGTGTTTAGGTCGGTGGGAACAATGTTAAACAACGGTCAACGACCCGAAATTGCTTGTGGGTTTTATGCCCACTGGATCCTGTCTCAGGAAGTGCCCAGTTCATGATAACAGCAGAGCTGATATCAATCTTCCAAAAATGTATTAAAAAGTAGTATAACTACAGTGATTGGGATTTAAAAAGGCACTGTTTTCACCGTTTCAATAAAGGTCTAATTTCATACTCAGTCAAAACCACAGAAAATCAACATTCTCTGTGCCGCACCTGCTGATTTGTTTCTCTGAATGCAGAACAAGTGATATTACCCAGGGAAATAACAAAGAGGGAAGCGTGTGAAAATAACCGGCTGCAGAATTCCACACGCCGGCTCGCGAGGAGCATGTGGCGGGAAGATATTGCAATGGGCGCTCTGCGGGCTGCCGTGTCTCCTCACAGGAGCAGAAGACGAGCCCGCATCTTCCCCTCTGGCTGTATTGAAGGGTTTTAGATTAAATGTGTGAGAAAAACAGCACACTGAATATAAGAAACACCACGGAGCCTACATCCGTTCCCTTTGGCTTTCCTTAAACCTCACTTTGACAGGTGGAGCAATTACCTCATTCTTGTGTGGGAATGTGTCGATATGTGTACTCTTAAAAAATGTATACTTTGAATGAAGGGGACCCGGAAATTAACAAGACACGCGTCGAGTTTAGACGTGTGTTAAAGGGACTGAGAGAGGAAACCTTAAGGCAAAGTGGATATAACATAAAAAAACAGGCGTAATTGGGTTTTAGTGCTGATGTTTTTAATTAGGTTTTAAGATTACATTGGCTCATCCTGTAGAATACCTTTGATATTACAGGGTGTATTTCAGTAATATTACTGGTCGTACTCCAGGCATTGCTCTGCCCGTTCAAGGTACATATGGGCCATGGTTTACAGAATTGTTAGCACGGTGCACTGCAAAAAAACATTTTGCACTTTTCTGTAAAGCATGGTGTTTGTTGGCAGTGCATAGTCACTTTGCACCAGTACAAAATCAATTTGCACACGCAAACAATCTGTAAATCAGGCCCAATGTGTATTGAAGGCAATGCTATCTTGTTGTATGTTGTATTTTCTGTTTTTCATTCGTTTTGCTTACAGAGCTTCCATTGTATTGCCCTGTGAATCATAACAGGCGTATTCATGAAACACACATTCACCCCCAAAGGGGTATCTTGGCTCTAATAACAGATGTTTATTGTTACTCAACTTAATGGTACTCATTTTATCAACCTTGGAAGGATGGACCTGCCGGGATTCAAACCGGTGACCATGAAGTCAAACACATACTCCTGTAGTGGATGCCTTAGTCCACTGAGCCACAGACCTGGCTCAGTGAAAAGCACACTGACTGAAACATCTTATTGTTTTTAGCACTGGAATAGAAACATTGGTACTCATATGCTAGGGAATGTACACAAAGGCAAACCCTTACTGGATCTGGGGCCTCAGCTGCCAGAACCCAAACAACAGCATGCACTATGGGCAAGTGCCAGGCTATTATGCAAGTCTATGCAAAAAGGACAATCATACTTGTCCTTGGCACTTAAGGGGTTAATCTAAAAGGGAAGAGGGTGGCTCTTATACCGAGTGTTCTTATTTCGTACATGCAAACATACATCAATGTGTTCTGCGCATATTCACTTTGATCTCTAGAAGATTAGATCAAATAGAACGTCATGCAGCCGAGTGCTGTTTTAGGGTTGCAAGCTGATTTGCTGACAGCTGGTCAATATCTGCTAGTGACTTGGCCCGATAATCTGACGGGGGTCTGACTGTACCTCTTGTGTTCTAGAAGAACCCGGGCGACAGTTGACAAAAAAAAACACTGACTTATCACAGTTAACCAAAAGGACAACAAGCTGGTCAATAACCCAACTTGACAGAGTACACATTACTCCTTGCCAGCCTGCCTAACGTTTATAACTTACATGGTCTAGAAACAAAATATAGTCCAGAAACCACAGCATGTCAAGGCTAAACGTACAGACACCCTATTTCTTTTTTCACAGTGCTATTACAATTGAATCCTATTTTTAAAAGGTTACATTCACAGTGACTACATTATCCAGCAGCACACAGGGTCCCACGTGATTTCCAGTCCAAGAGTACAGAAGATTCCTCTGCTTGCTTCAGGATCTTCTGGGCCTGATTTGCAAAAGTGTTTTTCAATACGAAAATCCTGCTGAAGAACGCTTTGTAAATCAGGTCCTCCGTCTCCACTCTAGTGAATGACAACCTCTACGTTACTTTGAGCTTGGTAATGCATGCTTAGTATCTACAATTAGTGCTGGAAATAATGTGTGTAATGTGAAGGTTGAGGGCACCTGTGGCATAAGGGAATAGTCTTGGCTATTGTGGGATATGTCTGGAGTGATCAACTACACCTTTATGTTGAATGCTCATCTGCAGTAGTTGGTGCATAAAGGCAAAACAATGAGACTGGTGCTACAGATGGCCAGATCTAGGGCATCTCGCCCAATGCTGCCAGGCTGCTCTAGAGTGAGCTAAACTACCTGCAAACATTATTCCCCTACCGCTCAATTTCAAGTAGGTTCTAGTAATTGCACTTCCTTGTGCTGGATGTACACAGCCCTAGGAATGTGCAGTTGCAACACAGACCAGCCTTAAATCAGTCTTTGCTGGAGTGCTGTTGTTGGCAAGAGTGAAAACCGTTTGGACCACGATATGATATGATAGGTTATTTATAACGCGCTTAATACCCAGAGGTTTCGAAGCGTGGACGCGGGTATCAAACCTGTGGTGCTCCGTGACGTCTTGTTGCCCCTGAGCTAACCTCCCGAGAACCATCCTGGCTCTGTTCCAGGAGTCAGCGCCCTCTGGTGTTTAGCACTTCCTGGCTTCTGCCTTCCTGCCTCAGTTCCAATTATTTATTTGGTCTTGGTCCTCCCCTCTGCTGCGGTTACTGGATTGATGGCTGACCATCATTCACTCTCCGAGTTTTGATCTGCCGATGACAGCTTGATATCTCAAGTGGGAGGTGGTTTTCCCTAAATCGCTTTCACCCCACAACTACCTGCCACACTATCGAGAAATTACTTGCCTTAATTGTATACTACACATTACCAGGTAGTAGTGATTTGGGAACGAGTGGGCTATGCCTTAACATAGCCACACAAATGTCACATTCAGGTAAATCCTGAAGTTGGTAGCAGCAACTGCTAGTGTCTGGGGGTGTTAGCTGGCTTCCTCCCCTCTGTCATGCAATGATCCATAGAGGAGTCATTACACCTGGGGAAGGGGGAAATTGAAAACTCTGCGACATATCAGCAGTGAGCACCATATATTTAACCTGTCCTATGTAAATTGACAGTCAGATTGCTGTAACAGTTTCATATTAGCACTTCCAGGGTATAACAGATCACCATTACTGTAGCAAATGGCAACCCCAGCTTGAATCAATATTTTGAGATACAATCGAATGTCTAAGTGTGACCTATACGAATGCTTCCTTCTCTGCAGAGAAACCTGTGCAAAAAGAAAAACCCTGCATTGCACACACCTGAGAATTACATAATTAAATGTGTCATATTGTTCGGCAAAGTATGCACTGCCCTTCTATTTTCGTTTGGTTAAGAGCAGTGATTTTTTTATATTTTCTTCAGGCCACACGAGGGGGGTGACTAAAAACTGCTGTCCAATGAGTCCCTCCCCCGCGGTGTTTGGGAGCCGCAGATCACGTCTATTACAATTTCCCTTTCAAGGGAACGACGTCGAGAGAGGATTGATACCACATGCAATTCTGCATCTGGGGATTGGCTCCATCTTTTCGCAGAAGAAAAATTGAGTTTGTCTAACATAAAAGCTGTGCAAGGAATATTTATCAGACTCTAATAAATATTGTTGGACATTTGGATCTGAGCAACAATCTAGGCTGCATGTAAACAGTGCAATATGTAGCATCCGGCAAATCATAACATGACAGCTCCTCATAAAAATGGCTGTCCTTGGCAAGGGCTAACCTTTGATTGCAGCCTTGTTTTTCATTGCAGACACCCTTATTTACAATGAAAGGAAAAACCTTCTTAACGTGTCACATAACAGCGTCACGAGAATAGATCAGACGGCAAGGGGGTTCTTTTTTTGTTATTAGTTGAAAATAGAAGAAATCATGTGTCAACAACATTGTATTAAATGATCTGCACTTTTTTTAGTTCGCTTGATCCAAGCAAAAGGTTGCGTGGATGTGCAGAACACATATGTAAAACTAGACAACCCAGAAACATATAGAAGCCCGGGAAACACTCCACCAGCAGCAATCAGGTTTTAGGGCCCCCATAGAACGGAAACTGCTATTTTAGACCTACAAAACCATATGCTTGAGTTAGTAAATAGAGGCAAAACAGGGATGTTGATGCTGCTTGACCTTAGCACAACTTTTGACCTTGTGGACCACCAGATTCTGGTAAAAGCATTAAATAGAACAGCTGGGTGCTCGCCGATCACTGAGCCAGAGTTCACTGAGGGGAAATGTTTTCAGAGGCTATATCTATTATCCTTTGAGTGCCTCAAGGAGTGAGTTTATAACCATTAATTTTCAATATATATATGAGAATCCTCTGTGACTTGTTGGATAGCGTCGGCGTCATTTTCACAAATTATGCCGACGACACTCAACTCATCATCGAATTGGAAGGAAAATATCTTAAGGATAGTGCTAAATAGTTTACAATATCATAGACCTGTGGATGCAGCAACATTGGATGTGTTTAAATAACACTAAAACATAGCTAATGATCTTTGAAACACACCATGCTAGAGCCAAATTATGGGAGGAATATAAATCATTCTCCATTAAAGAGGCTGAAATCCAGGTTTTGAGTGAGGTTAAGACACTTGGGATGAAGGTTGATGCCTCAGTGAGTGCAGAGGCTCAGGTTAACTATATGTACAAAAATAATGCATACGTCCTACGCCTCATGAGAACAATCAGACCTTACCTAAATGAGGAAAATACAGCCACAATTGCTAGAACAGTAATCCTGTCGAGATTAGATTATGGAAATGCCCTGCTACTTGGAGCAACCAAAAAAGATATAGAGAGAGGCCAAGTAATGAAAAATGATGCAGTACACATAGTAAAGAGGATACAAATTAGGGAACATACAACTACAGGAAGAAAATCTCTGCACTGGCTAAAGATTGAAGATAGAGCAATTTTAAGTTAATGACCATAGTACATAGGTGCCTCTTTAGAGATGCACCCCGTTACTTCAAAAAACAATTTGCAAGATACACTCCTCTGAGACTTCTCTGAGACAGCTACGTTCAGCGGATAAAGGACTGCTTGATGTGCCAGCCAAGATATAATCGTATGGCAGGACTGGGCAGATCCTTTCCGGTGCGGGAAGTGCACCAGTGGAACAAACTACCGTCCACCTTGCGGTTCGAAGAGAACTATATAATTTTTAGGAACTGCCTGAATAGCTTACTGTATAAGTAAGCTATCCTACATTCTGGTAACAGTGAGCCTGCTATGTGGCTTTGAGGCATTTTTAATGTCTGTCTTGTTTGTTACATGTTTTCAGCACCCTGATGCCTGCGGGCTACCAGCTCGTTACAAGCACACACATACACATAAACATATCCCGGCAGCTTATGATATTGCTCCTGTTAGCATAGCTTCTATTGATGTTGCATGGCTGCTTCCCCAGACTGACATGAATTAAATGTGTCTACGTATGATTGCTTACCATCTTTGAGAAACCTAATTGTGTTACTGGTTGACAAAGCATATCACAAATAAACAGTGTATATGGAATCGTTGGCCAAACAGTCTTAGTGCCGTATATAATCAGTGACAAAGTTATATAGACTATTGATCAAACCCGTGTTGCTCCATGTCGTCTTGCTTCCAAGGCAAGCACGTTGCTCCTGAGCAATCCTCCTGAGACTTGGCTCCCATGTTAAGCAGGCATCATGTTCAAGACTGCCTTAACTCACCAGAATTCCCTATGACTAAAAACAAGAGTTCATCAAAAGGTTGAGGTGTCTCCCAAAAGGGTTGGCAGAACCACAAATAATGGAATTCTGTCCTAGCTGGCAAACCATATCTAATGCAATGGTCTCAGCATCACGTGAAACTGACCAACCACCGAGGAGCAAGTTTTCATTCACGTGCGACTGTACTTATTTGCATGAAAGTAATGTAACTGCCGAAGTTGTAAAATCTAGTGTGACAGTCATTTCTAACAGAGAAAGGTCGCAGGACTGGGGGAGCCTGGGATCCCGGTGAAGACACAGGCTGCACATTTTGACCCCCTGAGGTTACATGTGGGGGATTCTCAGACGCCACCCAGCCACCTGCTTACATAACACAAGTGGGCCCTCAGCCATTTACCACAGAAAACCACCCTCCATAGCACATCATGGCACAGACATCAAAAAGAGGTCCCCAAAGTAGACTCCCAGGAATGCTAATGCCCAAGAACCATAATAAATATGCCTGTTTACAAGCTATAGGCTTGTGCATGTATGCACTCAGTTCACGGAAACACTCACAATCACACCCTCAAAGAGGACATAGAGAACAAACAATTTGGCAATGCTCAATACTTACATTGGATGAGGGAAACTCTTTGGAATGAGCTGCAACCACACATCCCAGACTAGTCCAACAACATTAGACTAATCAGCGAGCTTAAGATGGACATAAGAAATATCCCCACACTATAAAAGATGCAGACGTAGCATACATTTCGGGGATTCATGGCAGTATTCCAGAGATTTCACAGAAAGAGTAGCACTGTCAATTATGTTGGCTACGCCATATAGCCCAAACCCTGTGAGAGATCAGATGTCAAGGAGGGGTTCATTTGTGGAGTTTGTTGTGGGTTCTAGCCCAGAACTTGACAAGAGCCAGACGCCATTAAGCAGAGGAGAGTCACAACACATGCTCTAGGCAGTAGCTTCGGCCCTGCTGTTGGAACCCAGAGTCCCGAGTCTTCACAATGTGCACTGTGACCTGCTGAACTGAGGCATGGTAACATCTGTAGAATTAAGAAGCAGATTGAAGCTTCTGATATCCTCTATCTTTCTGACAGGTTTTGTAGGGTTATACTTACAGAGGCCTAGTTGGATGGGAGAACAGTATACATAAAAGATTTCCTCGAGAAAGCGAGGAATCATACAGGCTTGTGCGGGTAGAATTGCGTGGAGACCCAAGCTACATATCCCAGAAGGGTCCCTCCTCATTAAGACTGAAGGACTAGCAAAGGAAGACTTGTGGTCTGTCCATTTTCATTCCCTGAGACAGTGAGTGGCCTGAAGGTTGCTGCCAGTGTGTGACAACCCTGAGATCTTCTTGTTAGAATAGGGAACTTGACATTGGCTTAGGACCCTAGATTCACTTAGAAAAGGCCCCAGCGCCAGAGGTATGAACACTCATCCAGACACTGTGAACCTCAGGGATTCATGCTTGAGTGTTACTTTACCTGCCTAAGTACCTTAGGAATTCCACAAGCCCTCCAATCAACGAACACACAGATGGTGTACTGTTTCCATGTCTCCGGTTTCTGTTGTGTCCGCACTGTGGCACCAATTCGAACATATTCTGTGTGTGCATGAAAGCAACACTATTGTTAGCTGTAATCACCAGTATCGCCTTCATCCTTCAGCACTCCTCCTCCTTCCAATGACGCGGCACTTTGAAGTGGCTTGTTTGTAATGCAGCCTGTTACAACACCCCAATAAGTACATGCATACACAAAGGGGTGCAGTCAGGGAATTAGGACGGATTCTGGTACTGCCAAATGCATTGCACGTGTGGTGATTTTTATTGGTAGAACTATAGAGTGGCTGTTGCAAACCAATACACATACACTTGGATAGACCAGTAGATGGCCACCTAGGAAGTTGGTCTTTAACAAAGCCTCAAAAGGGGAAAGTTTGCTCAGTTTAAAACTTCATGTTTCAAGTTTATGTGCATGTCATATTTGTGACAAAATATTGAACACATATGACATATGATAAGTAGTAAGCATGAACAGGGGAGTGACAGGTTGAAGTGCGTACAACATTTGCGTACTATAGGTAGTCCAATGCAGCAGGAACTGCACAGGAGGTTCTCCTGGGTTCCTCCAATAGGTATTAGCACGAGAGTATGGTTTGTGCAGTTATACTGCGCAAAAAGACTCAATATTCAAATAATCAAGTCCTTATTGTTAATATATGCGCTCGAATAACTTCAAAATAAGCAAAGAGCAGTCATCCAATGGTGTGAATGCTGACCATTTTCATGCTATGAAATATGATAGCATGCAAAACAATGACAACGAGTGGGGGACGCCAAAAGTTTAAAAATGCCCTTTTAATAATTTAGCATGCATATAGCGCTACAAACCCAAGGATGAAAGGCTGAGTTTGGCCCTGCTGGGATTCAAAACTGCATCAGCATGCTCTGCATGGATGTCAAAGCAAGCACTCTACTTGCTGTGCTATTGGACCAGCTTTCAAAAAGTCCGAATAGGTACAACACTGCTCTTCATCTTATCATGGGAACATGGAATGGACAACCTTTGGCATGGCATGGTGAACCCCAATGAGGGCTGATGAGTCACGTTCCCGGAGGCTCTTGTATATATTTGCCGGACAGTGGCATAGGCCCCATTTCTCTAGAGAAGCTTAATGGACAATTTATCGCAAGCAGCTGGAAAAGGGGAGTTTTGAGAGCCACAGCTGGCGTTTCTTGAAATCCCCACGAGCCAAATCCTTGTGGAATGCTGATTCTACAATTAATGTATCCACGTTTGCTTCGTAAAATGCTGTGTTTATTAAAACCGCCTCTGCTCATCACAGTTACAGTGGGAGGCTGCTTTCCTCTAGTGGAAAGACTCTGCCTACATAAAGTTTCTCCACATTAACTGGATTTTAAGAGTGATACGGTCCTGAAAGCACTGAAAAAAGATGCTTGTTTTACCATTTGCCGGATTTATAAGGCATAGCGAAGTAATGCTCTGTAAAATGCTAATAAATCTGTCCGGTGGAGAGCATAAGCATTGTCCTATAACTTTTCACTACCGGGTTCGATGCTATTAAACACTAATTGCTTCCTGCTTTTTCAGTTGCCCTCTTTGGCTACTTCATTAAACAAGAAAATGAGGTAGTTTAACCGGCAAGAATGGTCTAAAGGTGAAGTTTAATAAATGACGTGTCTCATAACAGAAGAATAGGGATAGATAATCAGAAAGGCTTGCATATGGGCTATGTGATACAGCTTCAATCAACGTTTACATATTTATTTGTATGTGTTTTTCATGAAGATTTATAGAGTGCTTTCTCCCAAGCACTTAAGAGACGGAGAAAAGGACGAAAAGGACGGAAAAGATAAAATAGACAAGAAGGTACATCATGAACATAGGCAGACACATGTTAAGCATTGGGAAAAAGAGACACAAGGGGCCTCATTACGACCTCGGCGGTAGCCATGACACTATTGGCGGCATGGCTGCCACCGAAATCGCATCCGGGTCCAGGTTCCCAGAATGAGGAATCACCGGGCCATTCCGAGTTTGGAGGGCCCGGTAATTCCTCCTTCTAGGAACCCTGACCCAGACCTTCCCCATTCCCATTTCAGCCCCCATAGTGCTGAATGGAAATGGGCGAGGGAGCAAACAACGGGCCGATTACGAGCGGCCCATTGTTTGCTCCCTCCTCCCCAAAAGCGGGACCCGCTCTGCACGTCTGGTAAAACCAGACGTGCAGACCGGGTCCCGCGAGGGGGCCTCGTAATCAGGCGCGACGGGGTTGATGGCGCCGGCACCTTTACTGGCGCCGTTAACCCCGTCTCACCTGGGTTATAATGAGGCCCAAGATGTTTTAAACGGGCCCAAAATACGTGAAGAGAAGTGGGAGAATGTATATGAAGGGGTAAAGTCATTAAGTTTTTGGGAGTGAACAAAGTAAAAGAGCAAAATTGAGTAGCGGCACAGAGGGGAGGAGGCTTAGGAAGAGGGAGAAGGTAGAGGGATTGAGGGGTAAGGGGAGGGTAAGAGGAACAACACAAGACTAAAGAAGAACGATACGATGGAGCAAGGCCGTGAAGATTGCAGAACATGGCCAAACATATATGCACGTGCATGTTTACTTTTGTGAAAACGTTAACCCCTATAAAATGAAATGACACTGCCGCTGCACACTAGAAATGTGGCATGTGAGGAGATGATCAGCAGGCGTGCACCCATGCCAAATGCAAAAGGCAGGGATGTATTCAGCATACTTCTGCTCATTCTAATTGGTGCAAGGAATTCTACTGAAAGAGCCCGGTGGCATCCATGGATTTTGTTAATTCTACCTTTTTCACAAGGTGGAGACATATCATGGATTCAACAATGTGTGCCGAGTCATGCATGGCAATCTGGGATCCGATGTGGTGAATCTTGAGTGAGCTCCACTCAACGGAGATCTGCAACGACAACCATTGCCACAAACATGACAGCTATTCTTGCCCATAGATTTTGGTGGTGGCACAGATGCAATAGAGGATTCCCAGCTTGATGCAAGAACCACCATGTGGCAACCTTTGGTGACAATGCCCAATGTGGTTCCCACACAATGCAGGGAATTATGCTAAAACCATCATAATTGTGTGGTTGATTTGGAATGGCGTGAATGGCTTTTCTGCATGTACCATCACACACACACTCCACTCTCCACCATGCCTGAGGATGGGTGATCTGATCCACATATTATCATCCCTTGATTGCTTGTTGATGCCTTGCTGGCAAATTGCCCACCCTTCCACTTCCCCATTGTTAGTTCTCACTCCCTCATATGTCTGCTTCCCTCACCATGCCCTTCCCCCCATGATGTATAAAGCTATGTGTTGCTTTCCAAAGCTAGGTCTATTCTCAATACATGTAATAATAATAAATGAATAAAAAAGCAAATAATAATAATAATAAGACGAAGAAGAAGAAAACAAAGAAGAAGAATAATTCCTCTGCATCTGTGCTCATAAGAATAATACATTTCCTCTGCATCTGTGATGATCAGAATCCGGGCCGTGTGTTCCGTTTTCTGGACTAGTTCTAAATGTATATTGTGTGCTTTCTGATTGGAATATAAAACACTGTTGGGATTTAGAAACAGAAGAGAGAAAATCAGTGCTATGAAAATAATCTACACAGAGCAGCTTCTTTCAGAATAGCACACATGTTGACCTTAAAAGATGAAACTTGAAACAATGTAAAGGATTAAGGAAATAATCCCTCTATTAAGACATTCAAGCAGAGCACAGCATTCTGTGCAATAAAACAAACATCACAAAATAACAAAGTGATCAAAAGGGGCATTAAAAGCAGCAGAGATCAAAATATTGTGCAGAAACCCTTTTCGCTAATTAATATTTCCACCATTGTTAGTGGTAGATGTTGGAAGAGACATGATGGAATTAACCCCCTCTTATATTGCGGAGTACCCAGTGAACATGAAGGACTTTGCAATATAATGCATGCATTTTGCTTGGTGCTTGTGTGACATATTGTAACTTTACTATCAGTGTACAGTAATATGTTAATTACGTAGCATTCAGAAAACATTCCACAACATCAGGTGCCCCTGTAAACCTGTAACACAGTCATGGTAAGTAATGTTTGTTTCATTGTTCAAAAACAAACATATTGACATAGTGATTAAAAAAAAGTCATTATTTCATTACGATCAAGCTTTTTATATTTTCTACAAAAAATGCAAGGTATAATTCTGAAAAGGTACATGGCTGGATTTTCAAAAAATATTTTGCATAATATTGTTGGAAAGGACTGTTTTATTTGGCATTTTCATTGTGCTGCCATTTTTTGAGCTTTTTAATACCTGGAGCTGCGATGCTATTTTGAAAGCACTTGTTTTTTCCTCCTATTGCTGCTTATTTGACTGTTTTTGGCCCTTCCAAGATGGCTGCCGTGGTTTTCTTTGTTGTGTAGACAGGCTGTGCTGAATCACCTTTCCCTGTGCTGCACTCCCATTGGTTGCTGAGCGTTTTCTTCCATCCAATCAGGGACCGGCAGGCTTCAGCCGGCCCTCTCAGCAAGGCCCACTGGCTGGAACTGGTTTCTTTCATCTGCTTCTCACTGGGAGTGAGGTCCTGTTTCCACCCTCCTGGCCATCTGTTGTTCTCCTGCACATGTGGAGTTTGTGCCTGGCTGCTGAGCATTCCATTAAGTAGGTGCACTTTCTGTGCATTACTGCACCTCCTGGGGAATTATTGAACCTGAAAAATCGAAATTTGAAAAAAAAAGAAGAAAAAGAAAAATAGAGGAAATGTGCATAATATTGTTGGAAAGGACTGTTTTATTTGGCATTTTCATCGTGCAGCCATTTTTTGAGCTTTTTAATACCTGGAGCTGCGTTGCAATTTTGAAAGCACTAGTTTTTTCCTCCTATTGCTGCTTATTTGACAGTTTTAGGCCCTTCCAAATGGCTGCCGTGGTTTTCTTTGTTGTGTAGACAGGCTGTGCTGAATCACCTCAGCCTGTGCTGCACTCCCTTTGGTTGCTGAGTGTTTTCTTCCATCCAATCAGGGACCAGCAGGCTTCGCCGGCCCTCTCAGCAAAGGCCCACTTCCAAGGCCCCTGTCTGTTCCCTGTCCGTTTCCAGAACGCTAATTGGGGTCCTCCCTGCACCTTAACAACAATGATGCGGCCACCTCTCTTCTCTAAGAAATCTGGACTGCCTTGACTTTGCCACCTCCAGAACTATGGGTTAGTTCCCTCCTTATGGACTCACTTCTACTGCCTTTGACTATCACTGTTATTTCTGCTTGTTGCTCCCATGTTGTCATCTTGCTGCAAAGTGCTTCCTAAACTCTTTGCCAACATCCGATTCCAAGATTGAAAAAGTCAAATCTTGCTGTTTTTGCTTTGTGCTAAAAAGTCAGATCTTGCTGCCCAGTGCGAAATTCTCTGCATTGTGCTTGTATATTGTTTCTTCTCTGTAACTTGCCAGCCCAGTGACCTCACCACTCTCTTTTGTCCCACACCTACCTGCCTTAGCCCCCCCAGTATCTCCATCCTCTCCTTACTTCCACCCCAATGGCGCTTTCTGTTTCTCCTATCTTCTCCAACTGCTTCTCCATTGAGTGTCCTTCCCTTCTCACTAAGTCTGGTAGGAAAAAGTTCAAAAAGGATATCTTGGCCTCTAATCCTGGTCTTCCTATCGCCGACACCTACTCCAATGCTTCCGCCAGACAGACCCTTACCAACATCCTCTTTGTCATTCCTTCGCCAGATCTATGGACTCCTCATATGGTCTCTGTGCTCTGCCCTATCTCCTCCTCTCCCATTAATGGTGGCACTCGCAGGGAAGTTCTCATGGCTTCCTTCGACTCCTCTAAAGTCATCATTAATGTCTACCTAAATGGCACTGTCATGGTCCAAGGCCCTCAGGCCAATCTCCTCCTCTTTGATAGGCGCTTCCCTCGCCTCATCAATTTCCTCTCATTTCCTGCTGTCCCCTCCTCTCCCCCCTTGGCTACCTTGTCCTCTCTCTCCTCCTCCTCCTCTGCCCCTCCTAGGGCTCTTTCTCCTCCACAGGGCATACCCCTGATCTGTACCCCTCCCCGGAAGGTCTTTAAGGCTGACAACCTTCTTCATATTGCCACTCTCAACTCTCGCTCTGCCATCAAACACTCCTCTGACATCTGCCACCTCCTTGAAGAACTAGACCTTGATGTCCTTGGTTTTACTGAGGCATGGTTCAAGGCCAGCTCTGTTATGAGCTTTGACACTCTCCTCCCTGATGGCTTCAAGATCCTTTTAGCAACCAGATCCTCCCGGTCCGGTGGGGGGGGGGGTAGCCCTAATCTTTCCTGAGTGGATTCCTGCCTCTATCATTCTCACTCAGACCTACTTCTCTTTTGAATGCCTTGTCTGTAGGCTTTCTCTCTCGCCTACCCATTCTCTTACTGTGGTTACCATCTACCGGCCTCCTGGTCAAATCACCTCATTTCTCTCTGAGTGGGCAGACCTCTCCTCCTCCATCCTGGCCTCTACCACTCATCTCCTCCTCCTCGGTGACCTAAATATACATTTAGACTCTCCTTGCTCCTCCTCTGTACTCTTCCATGACCTCTGCGACTCCCTCTCCCTGTCCATCCTCCCCTCTGGCCAGACTCACTCTGCAGGGCACACACTCAATGTCTTGATCTCCTCTGACCTCCCCCTCTCCATCCCTCTGACCACTCCTCTCTCCTGGAGCGATCACTCCCTCCTCTCATCTCATCTCTCCCTCTCTTCCCCCCAAGCCAAGCCTACCCCAACACTGCCACCTACCTTCTCGGACATCCGGCTCATGAAGCGTGTGTCAGTTGAGGCTTTTGCCGCCACTTTCTCCCCCCCTCCACCTTTGGCTGTCTCTGATCCTGATACAGCCCTGTCCCTGCTCTACTCTACAATTTCTGATATGCTTGATGTTCTTGCCCCTGTCATGAGGATCCGTTTGAAGTCCAAAGCCAAATGCAATTCCTGGTATGACTCTGACCTAGCTACACTTAAACTTAAGTGTAGGGCAGCTGAGAGGAAACGGAGAACTTCCTGTTCATCCTCTGACAAACTGGCCTGTCGCCTGCTCCAAAGGCTATACCGACTCTCTGTCCTCACCAAGAAGAGAGTCCACATTCAAGCTTGTGTCTCTGCGGCATCTAACAACTCAGCAGAACTCTTTAAAATTTGCAAGGAGCTGGCCACCCCTGCTGCAGTCTCTACCCCTCCTGTTGCCTCTCAGGCCCTTTGCAGTGCCCTTGCCTCTCACTTCATTTAAAAAACCCAGGACATCCTGTCCACCCTCTCCACCCACACTCTTCCTCTTCCCTCTCCATCTGTGCTTGCTGACCATCCTTTAGCCACCCTCCCACCATCCTTCTCGTCCTTTCCTCTTTTCACCCCTGACGAGGTTGCTAGACAAGTCCGATCTATGAAAGCCTCTTCAAAACAGGTTCATCCCTGTTCCTCTAAAACCATCTGGCCCTTGCTGATTTTTGCAACCAATCCTTTGCCTCTGGATACTTCCCCTCCCCTCTGAAGCACTCCTTTGTGCATCCTCTTCTCAAGAAACCCACAGCTGATCCTTCTTGTCCAGCTAACTATCGCCCAATTTCCATTACTCCCTTTCTTGGCAAACTCCTGGAAAAGTTGGCCATCTCTCAGCTTAACCTTATTCCAATTCTGTTGGCTGTCTCCATGACCACCAGTCTGGCTTCAGAGTTGCCAGAAGCACGGAAACTGCTCTCCTAAACATCCGTGAAGATCTGCTCACCAACCTTGACTCTAACATTCCATCTGTCCTCATCCTCCTCGATCTCTCTTCTGCCTTCGACACGGTCAACCATACCATCCTGCTCAACCATCTCCGTGAAAACCTGGGTATCACTGATCAGGCTCTGGCCTAGCTGGCCTCTTTCCTCTCAGATCAACCCTCCCAGGTCCAACTTGGGTCCTTCCTTTCATCTATCTTCCTCTCTACCTGTGGTGTTCCCCAGGGGTCTAACCTCTCGCCCTGGCTTTTCGACCAATACCTGGCAACTCTCGCCCACTGCATTGCCATTTTCTGCTCAAATTTCCAGTGCTACGCTGATGACACTCATTTTCAGGCTGCCCTCTGCCACCTCCTCTCTCTCTCTCATCTCTGATTGCCTAACTGCCATTCAAGATTGGTGTGCCGCCAATGATCTTTGTCTGAATGCCAGCAAGACGGAGATCCTCCTCATCGGCACACCTTCACCATCCTTTCCCCTCACTCTCTGGCCGGCCTCCCTTGGCCCTCCTCCTACCCCCACCTGCGAGGCTAAGAACCTCAGGTTCATCTTTGACTCCACCCTTTCCTTCTCCGCCCACATCTCTGAGGTCTCAAAAATGTCAAATTTCCGACTGCACCTCCTCAGAGGTACTCTGCCTTTCCTCTCCTTCCCCCAGAAGCTCATGGTATCTCAAGCTCTGGTTCTCTCTAGCTTGGACTATTGTAACAGCCTCTTTCTAAATCTACCTGCCTCTACTCTCTGCCCTCTGCAACTAATCCAGAACAGGACTGCAAGACTTGTCCTTGGCCTCAACCCCTGGGATCGTATCTCTCCAGCTCTGAAATCTCTTCACTGGCTCCCAGTGGATGCAAGGATTAAATTCAAAACCCTCTGCATTGTCCACAAGGCTTTCTGGGGCCTGGCTCCAAAATACCTTCAGCTATCCCTCTGCAAATACCTCCCCTCTCGAGCTCTTTGCTCCTCTACCTCCAACTCACTCAGGGTCAGTCATTTTTCTAAGAAACGAGCTGGGGGTAGATCTCTGTCTTCGGCTGGGGCCTCCCTCTGGAACTGCCTCCCTGCCACTCTAAAACTTGAGGAGAACCATCTCCGGTTCCGGAAGCACCTCAAGACCTTCCTCTTTTCTTCTGCCTTCGCTTCCCCTCTCCCCCGCTGATCTGTTCTCTCTTGGCACCTGCACCTGGCCACCCTCTGTCTTTTGAGCCCAGGTCCCTGCTCATCCTGTCACCCTCCCGCTTTGCCTCCGGGTCACCCCTCGCACTGGGGTCTGTATCTGTACCCATACAGCCCCCCCTTTTTCTTCCTGCACTTATCGGACCTACCCTGTCTGCTGCCTTAAACCTAGCACTTGCAAATTGCTGGCTGCATTACCAGTGTTTGTTGCCTTTATTATTTAGTAATTGTTATTTATCTGTTTCTCCTCTGCTTCACACTTTCCACCTCTCCCCCCTTCCATATGCACTTTTCCCCTCCCCCTCTCCCATGCACTTGCGCGTTCTCAATGTCACTGGGCCTAGTAAGATTGCTGTTTTGTTCTCCCCTGTTCCCCTCCCTTGCCTTGTCGCGCTCTGAAACACTTGTGTACGAGCGTGATAGAAATAAAATATCAATCAATCTATTTCAAAGGGATTTCCCCATTGAAAAAAGCAATTGTAAATCAGGTCCACAGAGCATAGATTATCCTTTGCACAATTCTTAGAGTTTACTGAAATTCCTTGCAAACTTTGTTAATTTGCAAAGTTATTAGGATAGTAATACCATTGTTAGGCAGAATCCTATGCAGTTCCCTTAGGGAGCACTACAGAAGATTAGGACTACAGGTATATGCAATAAATCCCCTTTGGTATCAGTCTGTACCACACCGATTTAGTGGGTATCTCAAGAGGGAGATGAGCAGTATTCAGGGTTTACACCCTAGGACTACAGCACTATGGGACAAGAAAACACTGACCAAAGCTTTGTATCAAAAATAACATATACATATTTATTTTACACACTCTTAACTAAACACGCAAGTCACTATCATTAAAGCAAGTTAAAACAGTCAAGAAAAAGTATACACAACTCCCTATTTAAATTGTAGACAAGTTTGAGCAAGTGTGAAAACTGAGCAAAATGGCGCAGTGTAAACCAAGCAGAAATGGCACTCTAACAATTTCTTCAGAGGGAGGGAAAGGTCAAGTTATACAGGGTTAGACTCCTAAATACACCAGCAACACTTCCCAATTGGATTGTGAAAAAGTTAGGCAAGGTAGTACTTTAGCATAAGCAATGCTTATATGAAAACCGAGCAAAATGGCACTTCAACAATATATAAAGGGGAAGGAAAGGTGGTTATGAGAGTTTAGGTGCACCAACACATTTCTTGATGAAAAGTAATCTAGAGAAGGCAGTTGTGACAGAATTAGCCAGAGTCAATAGGCCTGTGACAGAGTAATTTGTACGAGGCAAAGTGCCCAGGATAAAATGGTTCTAGTAGCTGCAGTGAAGTCTTTGTTTAACGGTTGAAAAGGAGGGTGTAGAAGGTAGAAAGTCAATGTTAGCCGATAGGGGCGGCCAGCCCAGAAGGTAAGTAAAGGATTTAAAACACCTTTAGCAGTACCCAACGAAACAGGAGGCCTGGTGGAACAATGTACCTTAAAAGTGGAAGAGACTCCGTCAGTGGTGATAGTTCCTGGCAGTTCCTGCAGTTCGGGAGATCCAGCAGAGGAAGGGAGGCTCTCATCGTAGAGAAAGGTTCGAATCACTGCACTGCCCAGGGAAGAAGCCGGCCACATTGATGCCAAAAACGGAATAAAATGTACGCTCCTTTAAATCGCGGTCGTGGTGGACGGGTGCCTGGCTATCCGGTTTCCTTGTGCCTGGCACTGGTGATTCGACCATGGCATGTCCAGGAAGGTGATTCGTGAACTGGTTGGCCCAAACAATAGAACACACGGAGGTTGAGGGAAAGAGATGAGTCACAAGCAAACCCTCATATAAAGGGCGGAACCGTTGTCACACAACAACAAAAAAAGGCTTGTGGCTCCAAAGTTGACCACTGCCTTAACAAAGCAGGGGAAAGCTAACCTTCATCCTCAAACCTAAGGAGTTCCATCAAAGATAGAAGACAACGAAGTTGAAGAATATAAAACTTTTGCATATTTTAATTAATATTCAAACACAAATGCATTAAATAAATTTGGTGCATAGACAATTGGATTACCCTCTCGTGGGATTAATCAAAAGGAGAAGAGAGGTTTAAAAAAAGATTGAAAACAAACATTGGAAAAAACATCACTGGTTGACCCCACCAGCTCAAGGGAAGAAGGCTCTTGCAGGTGAAGATCTTCTCTTGTCGTTGGAGAAAAGTGGTGAGGATCTGTAGCAGGGCTTCACCAGTGGCTCAGTCATTGCAGATGTCTTTGGCTTTTCTCCTCTTTGGATTTCTCATGTCCAGTGGCGACATCTTGTCCTCCAGTCCTCAGATCCATGCTTTTATGCAGAAAACCCCCCATTCATACAGCCTAGCTGTCACTCACATAGCGGGGTGGTTATCCTAGCGGGATAACCCCCCAGCCGATCAGGGCAGAGTGCGACTTGGGTTGCTTAGGCAACCCTGTCCAGGGTGCCTACTTCCCCTCCCACACATCCTGTATACCCCTGACTCACTGATGCCGGAAGGCGGGCTTCTGTCCAGAAGCCCGCCAAAAGAACGAACAAAGGGGCCCCGACCTGGGTTTGGATTACAGAGCGAGACACGGGAAAGAAATATTATCAAAGACCTGGCAAAAAAAAAAACACCGGAGTAAAGTTAATAAAAAGATAAACCGGTGGTATGTTAATGTCTATCATAAAAAGTGGTAGCCTCGCAGAATGGGAAAATCCCATAGGAAAATGTTTGCGGTCGAATATTAATGAATGTAACCACTACCACTATGTTGGGTGTCCTGACCCACGTTTGAGCTATCATGCTGCAACATTTGGTGCTGTGGGCTTTGAAAATCCAAGATGGCCAAAATGCCCACATGTGCGCCAGAATCCAGAAGAACCACGCAGTTTGTGCGTACACCAAAATGGCTGCCTAACTTGCCACCCACCAGCGCGAGCATGATGGGCCAGGGTGCCATGAGTGGAATGGGTGCCAAAGGTAAAACAGCAGCGCCTGCTAGCTCAAAAACGCTTTAAAATTACCTTTGGTTTCTCTGAATGCCAGCTCAAAATGCCTATTTTCAAACATTGCAACACATCCAAAAATCTCACTGAACACCAGCGGACATCTGGCAGAATGAAGTATGTGTGCATACAAAATCTGGGAAGATGAAAAGCCCAAAACAATGTTCATAACAAAACTGGCTGAGCTATGCATGTCAGCAGCCTAACTGAAACTGGATTAAAACCACCAAAATCGAAATGTTTAAATTAACTGAGTGACCTACTTTTGAGTGTCACATAGTTTGTAACTGTTAAAATGTCATAGTTTTGAACTTAGAATCAGCATTCTAGCTGCATATGTAAAAATTGTATTGACTTACACTGGGGAACAAAAAGTGACATTTTAGCGGAAACCTGGCTTAAGGAAACTGGAATTCTGCCAGACAGCTACCCCCGACAGGAGTGGGGGCTTGCCCAACAAATGCATTCCCAGGCCTGGCTGCATTCTGTTGCCCCTGCCAAAAGGAGGTCACACACTCTCTGATTGAATTACCAGGGGACTGCAAGAAACTAAACAAAGGGCCCAGGCAGACGGTTTATTGGGGGGATCGTAAATGGCTTCCTTTTGAACAAAGCCCTTCCTTGACTCAGGCAGATGTTATATTGGGGGCGTCGTAAAAGTGGCTTCCTCTTGGCAGAAACGGGGAGGGGCAGCCCCCTCTGAGGACAGGCTGAGCTTAAAGAAAGTGGATAGACTGGTTTCTCCACCATGTGACCTGGGAAGACACACCCCTGTTGGCCAGAATATGATTTTAAGAAAGATGTATAACTCATGGTGCGGACTTATCAAAATTATCTAAATGATAACATAATTCTTGTGATTTTTCTGCCCACAGTTTAAGAGGTTTTAGGACCCGGTGGTATGATCTGGGGGTTTACGAGCAGAAAAGAGGTTGTTACTCTAAATGTATGCAGGTTAAAAATCTGATACTTCCTTATCTAAATGCCAACATGCCTTGCACACAATTGTATAAATTTGGAGAAAAATCTGATATGGGGAAAGCTACTAAAAAGCGCAAAAAGTTACCATTTCTTTACCCAAGCTCCTAGAAACGCCAGGGTCGGAACAGTGCCTCCCATCAGTAATGCATGATGTGTGTATGCAATGACAAACAACGGTGTATCTGTGGAATATGTATTTGGGTCAAAAATAGATTTATGTGCAATTTGACAGGGGAGTGTCCTTTCTGCAGGCCATAAAACAGCATCACCATGACTCACATTTCCTTTTCCCTATCAAGGAAGAGAGAAAAGCTTGACCAATGATCAGTTGAGAGAGGGGCTGGCTTAGTGATGCTGCGCACACACCCACTTTCAAAAGACATAAAAAGAGCCACTGGAAGCTAGAGAGGACATTCAAATCCAGTTGCTGCGGAGCGTTTTGCTGGACCACACAACATCTAGAAGATACCAGTTCCAGACTGACTCCAGCTACATACTCCAGAACCTAGAACTTATACTTTAGAACCTAAATCAGAGGCCTAAAACCACAAGCTTAGTTCTCTGCAGCAGGCCTCAAATCATTGCAAGCTACTCACAGCCGGGCGAGCTGCTTGAATCCCTTGCCAAGAACTTTTGCTAGGACCAGTGCAGAGATCCAGGAGCTGTGCAGAGACCGCTGTATCCGGACAGACCAGACCAGTGCCAGACCAGACCAGACCGTGCAGAACCGCAGACCCAGAGACCAGATCGCTGTGAAGTGCCGCTAGCCTGATTGATCAGATCCGTGACGAGGTCCAGTCCTTCCAAAATATATTGTGAGTACTTAGGTCAGATTGTGACAGAAATAAGCTCTTAGTTTAAAATAATCTAATCTAAACTATTTTAATCTAACCAGAACTGCCTCCTAGAAGTTGTCACTTGTCATTTATTTTGTAAAGCTGCACCACTGTCACTTGTCAATTCTGCAGCTGCAAAGCTGTCACCTGTCATTTTGAGTTTACTTTAAATCCGAAAAACGACCTGACCTTTACAAAATCATTCATATCTCTGGAACCGTTTGGGCTACGAACTTGGTTTAACTTTCCTCTGAAAGCTTAGGATCTACGCTTTCCAACAAGCTTAGAACCGACTTACTACTCCTTATACTTTTTCCGCAATCACGATTCACGCACTCGCGAATGTTACCGCGATTTGCGATTTGGTTAAAAATCCAGCCACGTGTAACCATCAGCAGTCATTTCTTTCTTTGCTAAAAATTCGTTTGCCTCTTAATCACCATCTCTGAATCATTGCTAAAGTGAACCTGAACTCATCCCAAGTATCTCTCACTCACCCTGAACCTCCTAAAGGGAATTAAAAGCATTTTCAGCATATTTCTCACTTCATTGCCACCACATTCAAAGCACTTGGGCCTGTGTTTTAAAACTCATACCGGTTTTCTCTAAGCTTGCTGGGGGGGAACTGAATTTCGTATTGTATTTGATTGCCTTCCTGAGAACTGTGTGCTCCTCTTTCCATCTACTTCCATGTCTTACATTGCATAGGGGAGGGGGGTGAATTGCCAGAGAAAAAGTGATTATATTATCTTTTGCTAAAATCATCTCAAGTATTTCTGTACTGCCTTTTATTCCTCATTGCTTTTCCCTTGAAATCATAAAAGTATTTTTGCTACTTGATCCATCCTATACTAACTCCTCATTGATTATAAAGAAGTGTGCTAGTGTCAGATTACCCATTGTTGATTAACATTATATTTATAAGGGCGATATCGATTATTAATTTATTATAAAAGCGTGGTATCTATATTTTGTCTTATTTCTCATATAAACCTTTTAAACTTGCAAAACAGAACTACTTCTTGGCTCAGTGGGGTCAGGGGGATTCTAAGAGAGGGGTGTTATATAGGGGTAGTCATCCAGAACTCATGAACTGGACATAAAGATATATCAATAAGGGTTTCCATTCAGTATCCCAGACTAGGCATTGACTTAGCTGTAGTATTGAATTGAATCTCCTTACAAATTGGGGGCTCGAGCCGGGATATTCTGGGTTAGATTTACCATTTGTGCAGATTAATACAGTGTGCCAGCTGACCAGATACACATATCCGGTCAGATCACCACGCTGTGTTACGCTGTAAAGCACTCCTCAAAGGAACGCTCTAAGGAAACGGTCTGTTTTGCAAAAATAACATACAAACTTCTGTAAATCAGGAAGGAACTCAAATTCCAGAATGACGACACTGGTAGACATCAAAATAGCAAGAGAGCACTTCTTACATAAGCTATTTGTGAGAGGTGAGTGGACTCATCAGGACCAAACGGTCTGGTTGCAGGCAATCGCGCAACAGGTCACTGAAACAGGGTCAGATATATGGGGAGATCAGGGTCCCCTACATGTGGCCCTGAGTGAACTATATATGGCCCCTAAAGCCAAAGATGAACATAATAAAATTGCCAGGATAGCAGCATATTTGTATCTATATACGGGAGCCATGCAGGACAAATGTGCTGAAGGCCAAGATCTGGAAAATAGGCAACAGCTGGCGTTAGAAAAGGCCCAATCTGACCTGGTCTCTTCTGAGCAGAGGCTGCAGAGGAGCCAGGAGTCAGAAAATGATAGTAGGCAGTATATCATTAAAATAAAAGAGGACATGGATATACTGCAACAGGAGAAGGCTGACCAGGATACCAGATTTCTGGCCTTGCAGAAGGAGTACCAAGAAGGTTTGGACTCCCTTCTGCATAGCCAGAAAAAGCTTGGCCAACAACTGGACTTCAACAGGGCATGCACAGAACAGGTAGCCACCCTGCAAATTCAATTAGACAGAGAGAAAGAGGAAAGCAATAAATTGATTCTGAAAGACCTGGATACCCAGGCAGAGTTTGATCAGGAGCACCAGAAAGCTGGTGCCTTCCAAAGGCAAAGGGACGACCTGGCGGCACAGATGCAGGCTCTTAGTCAGGAAAGGGACACCTTAGGCCAGGAAGTCTGCCACTTAAAAAGGAAAATGGAAGAAAATCACCTGGCCCTCCAGGGACTGGGTGACCTCCAAAAAGAACACCAAAACTTGTTAGAGCACACCAGGAGGGTGGAGGATGCTCTGGCAAGAAAGGAGCAGGCCAATAGGGACACAGCTCAGGAGGTAACCCTCCTGCAGCAGAGACTGGCCCAGTACTCCAGGACCAATCAGGAGGCACAGAGAGAAAATGAGGCTCTCTGTCAGCACAATGATAGGCTCCAGCAACAGGTAGCGATGCAGGAGAGACTGATAGAGTCGAGTAAGGCCTAAACTGAGGAACTGAAAGCGCAGGCTCTTGCATTGCAACAGGAAGCAGGGGCGGATAGAGATGAGGTTCGCTGGGAAAGAGAAAATCCTGAGCATAACCTCAGGAGCTCTAGTACCAGAGGCCTTCATCTCTCCCAGTCCCTGGACTCTGCCACCCCCATGTCCCCTCGCGCACATGAGCCCAGGGCCACGGGGATGGCAGATTACTATCCAGCTTGAAGTATGGGGCTCATAGGCCAGTACCTCCCAGGAATGGATGGGCGGGCATCCGGGTATGGCCACCCAAGCACAGTGCAATTTAGTGGGGAACCCCAGGAGAGTAGGCCCATTAAGGGCATCCTGAAAACTTCTGCCAAGTTAGGTCAGTGGGGGGGTACCCATCAAATCCTGGCAGCAAGGAGGAATCTGAAGACTCCTCTGAACGGCACAGGACACAGGAGACCAGGTCCCCACATTCTGCCAGCCATTCCCAGGCTCGCAGAATCCGGGAAAACCTGGAAGATCAGACAGGAACCTCTGGGAGCAATGCCTCTGAGTCAGAGGATGAATGGACCAGGGTTACCCCAACCAAAAAGGCCAATAAGGCAAAAAGGGCCTTGCTTAAGGACCCATTGAAGCAAGAAAAGGCAATAAGGAGTGTCATCACGCCTTATCATAAGAACGCCAAGTATTCCGTTTGGGAACACTTGGAGCTCTATGAGCAAATGATGGAGACTTTCCATTTGAAGGACAGCAGTAGCTGCATCCAGTACGTCAAATGGACATTCTCCCCAGAATACTCCAGTTTCTTTGCGGGGCTGGAGGACCAAAATCATTTAAGATGGTCCACCTATAAGGCGGCCATCTTGAAACATTTTTCTGTTCACAGAAATCCTCAAGAGGCTCGCAAGGCAGCCTACAATTTGCAATGTGGGGAGGATCAGGCCCCACAAGAGTTTGTGCAAGAATTAAAACCTGCTTTTGCGCAGACCACCAGAAGGGTGCGCATGGATAGCAGAGAATTTATCAATACGTTTTTCCATGCCTTACCCAAATACATAATGACCCGGCTCGTGAGAGATTTTCATGAGAAAAGATCTTTAGACTGGGTCATTGAACAGGCTACCCGGATCTATGAGGTGCAGAAGCCTATCGAAAATAAAAATAACGCGCCGAAAAACCCCAATCCTACCCCTGAAAGCCTGCCTCCTAAGGAGCAGAGGGGGGGTAGGAGAAACAAAGGACCCAAACAGACCCACTTTGTGGAGGAGGTACAGGTCTTCCAATTTGAGGGAGAGGGATCCTCAGAGGATCCTCTGGAAAGGATCTTCTCCTTTAGAGATGGGGGAACTCCTCCCAAGGAAAAATGGGTCCCAAAGGATGCCAATTCAGACTGGGGAGATATGGAGATTGAGCTACCGCCGCCCATCATCTCATCCCAGAACCCACAATACCGAAATCTCCTGGTTCAAACCCATCCTCGTGACTGCCTCCAAAAAGGGGGGGGCGGCACAGAACCGGAACCAGGGGAACCCACAATGGCTCTGATCTCCAGTTGCCAACTTTGTCTTTCAGATTCCCAAGACTCACCACAGACTTATGCCCAAATCTCTTCTCTCGCCATGTCCAAAACCAGAAAATCAGCCCACCAGTTGTCCAAAAATGTGCATTATCTGTGCCCCCTTGAGGAGAAGGAGGGAAGATACTATGCCCCGGTACAAGTACAGGGGCAGGGTACAATTTTGAGACTGGTGGACACTGGATCCCAAGCTACCCTTCTGTCCAAAAGGGCCTTTGATGAACTAAATGCAGGAAGGGGGGAGAATTACCAAATTCCTCTCACCTCTCTTCCTGGACAACTGCAGAACTTTTACGGGAAGGAAATTCCCGTTGAGGGGACTGCAGACTTGGACATTAAAATTGGGCGACACAAGGTGAAACACCCGGTCATAGTAGTGACTCCAGATGGCACCCCTTGTTTACTAGGGAATTACCTCCTGAGAAGGTTGTCACCCCTAATAGATTGCGTAAACAAGTTCCTCTGGACCCAGACTAGCCGACCCATAAAATTAACAATAGTCAACCATGTTAGTTTAAACGGCACCTGCCACATGGTTGAACAAAAATCTGACCAAGTAGAATTTCACTTCCAGAACAACCAAACTCCAGACGTGACAGTAATAGCAGTAGGACAACAGACTGGTGATGGGGGGTCCTCTCTATTTCTGAAAATCAACCTTCCTTCCAGTTTAAGGTGGTATTCCACACTGGAAGGAAACACCCTGAAATTCTTTACTAATCCACAATCAGAAACTCCCACTCCTATAGTCCAGAAAGATGTGAAATCAGCTCAGAGCCTGGCTAATATTCAACAAATTGGAGAGCAGTTGTTCATCCCTGTCCAGTTAAATGATGGGAAAGACTCTGTTCTCACTCGAGTGTGTGTGAACAACGGTAAGAGCTTCATCAGCGAAGCCATGTTCCGCCAACTCCCAGAAGATCCAGCCATTCCCACATTCAAACTGATAGACAAATGGGAAATGGACCTGGAAGCACCTAATTCCAAACATCTCCTGCCAAGCAGGTGTATGCTCAAAATCTCCATTGGCAACAAGAGCATAGTCCATAATTGTTGGGTCGTGCGAGACGTCACTGCCGCCTTTTACTTAGGCAGTGACATTCTCAATCGCTTTTCCATTAGTTTGGACCTAATAAACTTCAAAGCTTGGTCCCGATTAGCGGATAATCCCATGGGCTTTGATGATCCAGAAAAAGCATTTAGGTCAGCTCAATTGCTACCTTATGCAGTTGAAATTCAGATCAAAGAGGAAGTCACCATCCCAGAAAGGACCTGACAATTCTCCCTGGAAGTGAAAGTTAAAAGAGGACAAAAATTGCAAAACCCTGATGCTTATATACATTTAAATGCTTCTCTCCAACAGCAAGGGTTGGGGGTAAACCCAACTCCATTAGTCAACATAGAACATGACACCATTCTAATAGAGGTGGATAACAGTGACTTAAAGAGTATTACTCTAGCCGCAGGCACCATTATTGGAATGGCGGTTGATGACCGACATTTTAACATTGATTTAGGAAATGAACTGTTAGGACCAATCCCCAAGGACTGTTTTGACAGTGACAGTTAGGACAATACAACACCAGACAGGATTTTCACCCGGCATGGGGGGAACTTCCTGGTGTACACTTCTTGCCCTTATGGTAAGGAAGATGTGACTTGTGACTTCAGGAGGGATGAGGTGATTTTCCAGGTCCATGAGGTTTGCCTTTCCCACCTGAAGCCTCCTGTCCAAATCAGCACTCTGAACAGGGACTTCTCCACCCAGCTGGAGGAGGCCGCTGAGATAGCCAAACCAGAAGTCTTTCCAGGCTTCAGGCAGATGGTGGAAGAGAGAGTCAACCTAGCTGATGCCTGTGTGACTCTGGAACAGAAGCAAAAGTTGAAACAAGTTTTCTTGGATTTCCAAGATCTCTTTGCGGTAGACTCATATGACTGTGGTCGCACCGACATCCACACAACAACAATTCCCACGGACCCTGGAATGACTCCAGTGTTTGTGAAGCAATATCGTTTGCCTCTCGCATCCTTGGAGTCCCTTACTGAAATAATTAAGAACCTTGAGTCCCGGGGAATAATACGTCCAGTACACAGCACCTTCAATAACCCGGTGCTGGGAATATTGAAGCCAAACGGCCAGTGGAGACTCTGAGCCGACCTCAGGGAGCTCAACAAACGGGTCCATACTTCCCGATAGCCTCTGCCCTACATTGACCAAGGGCTGGCCCAGATCCAGGGGTCACAGGTATTCACAGCAATAGACCTGACCAATGGATACTGGACCGTGCCTGTCAGTAGGGAGGATCAATACAAACTGGCTTTTACGTTTGGGGGCCAGCAGTACACCTGGACCCGGACTCCCTTCGGATACCTCCACTCCGGCAATGAATTCAACATTTTCCTACATAAGGCCATGCCCGACCTGGGTGCGAAGGGTAACCTGGCTTATGTAGATGATGTCCTCATCAAAAGTTCATCTGTGGAGGAACACATAGCGGAGATCCGTTATGTTCTGACACAGTTGAGGGCCGTCGGAGCAAAACATTCCTTTCAGAAAGCACAGTGGTGTAGAACCCGTGTTAATTTCTTGGGGCATGAGATTACTCCTCAGGGTCTCTGTCCCCAAGAAAAGAAAGTGGAAGCACTCCAGAAACTGAAAGACCCCACAACTCTGCGGGAACTAAGGAGCCTCCTTGGACTGACTAATTACAGCAGAAAGTTCATTGAGGGCTACGCAGAGATCACTATACCCCTGATTCATCTCCTGAAAGGGGGGGTCAAGTGGGAATGGGGTCCAGAACAATCCGAGACAGTAAGACAACTCAAAAGAAGCCTCTCACAAGCGCCTTGCCTAGCTTACCCTGTCAGAAACAAGGAGTTCTTCCTGGAGACGGGGTTCTCTAATACGTGCTTGACGGCAGTATTATACCAAAAGCATTACAAAGTCAATAAAGTAATCTCCTATGCGAGCAAAACTTTATCCTCTGGGGAGGAAAAATTCAACGATTGTGAGAAGGCACTCCTGGCAACGGTGTGGGCATTGAAGAATTACCGCCCGTTTATCCAGGGGGAACACATCATAGTGGAGACTCCACACCAGCTTCTGCAATATCTCCAAAGTGACAGAATCCGGGCCGGAAATGTGAATAATTCCTGAATTACTTCCTGGATTCTGTCAATGCAAGGCTTTCCTGTGGAGGTCAGATATGGCCAAAACAAGAAGAGTCCCCTCGCGCAAGGTCTGGCTGACTTGCATGATTGTGCCAGAGAAAACTGTCTCGAGGACGAAAGTCTAAAAATCAAGGACAACATGGAGGCATACCTTCATTCCCCACACAAAGTCTTTGAAGAAGACAAGTGTGAGGGAATGCCCACTGTCTATGTGGATGGATGCTCTTACCATGTTGACAACGACGGGGAGAAAGAACTGGTGGCTGGCGTAGGGAATGCATGGGTGAAGGAGTTCCCAGAACCCTCCGCTGGATACAAAATTGGTCCCCGAAGTAGTCAGGTGGCAGAATTGATGGCTGTGCATCAGGCCATCCTCTCTGCTGTCCAGCATCAACTCCACGAACTGGTCATAATCACAGATTCGGATTATGCACGGAACGGGTTCGTGGAGCACCTGGTTAATTGGAAAACCAGAGGCATGTTATGTGCTAATAACAAACACTTGAAACATGGGAAGTTAATCCAAAACATTGATGATCTGGTCACATCAAATGGGATGACCATCTACTGGAAAAAGATCAAGGGTCATTCCAAAGTAGAGGGACCAGACAAAACTGGAAATGACTTAACTGATCAGCTGGCCAAAACCGGGGCCATCCAAGGGGATCTAATCGAAATAGAGTCCCTGTTGGGGGAAATCCAGGTCACTGCTATCACTAGGTCCCAGAGAAATGCTCACAATGATCTTTCAACTGCCCAATGGAGCAAGGAGACCCCTGATGCTGATTTGATTATAGCTCAGAAGGGGGATCCAATTATTGGTAAGTTTTACCAACACCTTGAGGACCCTGAGAACTTTCCCCTGACGGATACCGATTACATTGGGAAAGAGGACCTAAGAGTGTTGATGAAATGTCCAAAAATGTTCCGAATCCAAGACGGTTTGTTGGTAAGGAAATCCCAAGCTGGCCATGATCAGTGGGTGGTTCCTACCTCATTCCGAAGCCTGATGTTAAGTCACGCCCATGATGCGGCCACCGCTGGCCATAGGGGGTTTCACACAACACTGGAAATCTTAAGAGAGGTTGCATACTGGCCACACATGGGGCAGGACCTCGACCAATACTTGAAGGGGTGTCTTGTGTGTGCACAATTTCAGCCATCATCCCTCACGCACCGTGCGCCTCTCCAAAAGAGGGGGATGACACTGCCATGGTCAGATTTGCAAATCGACTTTGTAGGCCCTGTGATTCGCTCGTCTAGAGGAAACAAGTACATGTTGACTGTTACATGCTTGTTTACCAAGTGGGTGGAATGTCTCCCAGCCCCAAATCACAAGGCAGAAACTGCAGCTGCCCTGATGATTAACCACATCTTTTCCGTTTTGGTCTACCTCAAAGGATTAGGTCAGACAGAGGTAGCCACTTCACCAGTGAAGTAATGACAAAGATGTGGGAGATAATGGGGGTTAAAAGGAAGCTACACATTGCTTACAGACCAGCTTCTTCTGGAGCAGTGGAGAGATACAACCGAACAGTTGTGAGCATATTAAAGAAGTTTGTGGCAGATTCTGGGCCAAGTTGGGATATCCGATTACCTCTGGTCCTAATGGCCATCAGATCTACCCCTTCATCTGCAACCAAAATGTCACCATTTGAGTTGATGACTGGACGCAAGATGGTGCTTCCCCAGCATTTGCTCTACACCTTCAACATGCCTTTGCCTATGCTCAGCGGAATCTAGAAAGATCAGCCAAGAGTATGAAGACCCACTATGACCTGAAAACTTCCAGGAAGGAATATCAGGTGGGGGACCGGGTCTATTTATACAAGATCCGCATCCCCAAAGGCGGTTTGGCAGAGGGGGAAGACAAGTGGGTCCACATAAACGAGTTGAAGTGTTGCCATCCCAGGCACACTTTGCAGCAACTGGAGGAGTCCTCTGTAATCCCAGAGGGTACCGCTCCAGAGTAATTCAATTCCAACCCTAAAATATCCTACATATAGCCTATCAAATTCTGTATTTCTCAAGTTTATGTGTTCCTGTCGCTTAATTTAAAAAAATGTGCATGTTCATATCTGTTGAGTTCTAAAATATATATGCCACCCCACTATATCAATGGTGGGGGAGAAATGTCCATGAATAGGTATTGCCGCTTTTCCTTTGTCGTCCTAGGAGAAAGAAAACCTGGAGACTGGCCAAGGAGGACGATCCGGAGACCGGGAGCAGAGACCCGAGGGGCCCAGGGTACCGCCCAATCCTCCCATCAGGACCAGCAAGGAGAACTGATTGATCGACTGGAGGGAGGAAAAGATGCTGAACTGTGCCATTTGCAGAATTGGAAGAAGATTATGCGGACATACCAGTGCGTGGGTCAAAACCTTCTGTGCACTCGACTCCTCATCGACTCAAATTCAAAGTGCAGTCGCGTGGGGGGGGCCTTGTTGGTTGTCCTGACCCACGTTTGAGCTATCATGCTGCAACATTTGGTGCTGTGGGCTTAGAAAATCCAAGATGGCCAAAAAGCCCACATGTGTGCCAGAATCCAGGAGAACCACGCAGTTTGTGCGTACACCAAAATGGCTGCCTAACTTGCCACCCACCAGCGCGAGCATGATGGGCCAGGGTGCCATGAGTGGAATGGGTGCCAAAGGTAAAACAGCTGCGCCTGTTAGCTCAAAAACGCTTTAAAATTACCTTTGGTTTCTCTGAATGCCAGCTCAAAATCCCTATTTTCAAACATTGCAACACATCCAAAAATCTCACTGAACAAAATCGAAATGTTTAAATTAACTGAGTGACCTACTTTTGAGTGTCACATAGTTTGTAACTTTTAAAATGTCATAGTTTTGAACTTAGAATCAGCATTCTAGCTGCATATGTAAAGATTGTATTGACTTACACTGGGGAACAAAAAGTGACATTTTAGCGGAAACCTGGCTTAAGGAAACTGGAATTCTGCCAGACAGCTACCCCCGACAGGAGTGGGGGCTTGCCCAACAAATGCATTCCCAGGCCTGGCTGCATTCTGTTGCCCCTGCCAAAAGGAGGTCACACACTCTCTGATTGAATTACCAGGGGACTGCAAGAAACTAAACAAAGGGCCCAGGCAGACAGTTTATTGAGGGGATCGTAAATGGCTTCCTTTTGAACAAAGCCCTTCCTTGACTCAGGCAGATGTTATATTGGGGGCTTCGTAAAAGTGGCTTCCTCTTGGCAGAAACGGGGAGGGGCTGCCCCCTCTGAGGGCAGGCTGAGCTTAAAGAAAGTGGATAGACTGGTTTCTCCACCATGTGACCTGGGAAGACACACCCCTGTTGGCCAGAATATGATTTTAAGAAAGATGTATAACTCATGGTGCGGTCTTGTCAAAATTATCTAAATAATACCATAATTCTTGTGATTTTTCTGCCCACAGTTTAAGAGGTTTTAGGACCCGGTGGTATGATCTGGGGGTTTACGAGCGGAAAAGAGGTTGTTACTCTAAATGTATGCAGGTTAAAAATCTGACACTTCCTTATCTAAATGCCCACATGCCTTGCACACAATTGTATAAATTTGGAGAGAAATCCGATATGGGGAAAGCTACTAAAAAGCGCAAAAAGTTACCATTTCTTTACCCAAGCTCCTAGAAACGCCAGGGTCGGAACAGTGCCTCCCATCAGTAATGCATGATGTGTGTATGCAATGACAAACAACGGTGTATCTGTGGAATATGTATTTGGGTCAAATATAGATTTATGTGCAATTTGACAGGGGAGTGTCCTTTCTGCAGGCCATAAAACAGCATCACCATGACTTACATTTCCTTTCCCCTATCAAGGAAGAGAGAAAAGCTTGACCAATGATCAGTTGAGAGAGGGGCTGGCTTAGTGATGCTGCGCACACACCCACTTTCAAAAGACATAAAAAGAGCCACTGGAAGCTAGAGAGGACATTCAAATCCAGGAGCTGCGGAGCGTTTTGCCGGACCACACAACATCCAGAAGATACCAGTTCCAGACTGACTCCAGCTACATACTCCAGAACCTAGAACTTATACTTTAGAACCTAAATCGGAGGCCTAAAACCACAAGCTGAGTTCTCTGCAGCAGGCCTCAAATCATTGCAAGCTACTCACAGCCGGGCGAGCTGCTTGAATCCCTTGCCAAGAACTTTTGCTAGGACCAGTGCAGAGATCCAGGAGCCGTGCAGAGACCGCTGTATCCGGACAGACCAGACCAGTGCCAGACCAGACCAGACCGTGCAGAACCGCAGACCCAGAGACCAGATCGCTGTGAAGTGCCGCTAGTCTGATTGATCAGATCCGTGACGAGGTCCAGTCCTTCCAAAATATATTGTGAGTACTTAGGTCAGATTGTGACAGAAATAAGCTCTTAGTTTAAAATAATCTAATCCAAACTATTTTAATCTAACCAGAACTTCCTCCTAGAAGTTGTCAATTGTCATTTTGTAAAGCTGCACCACTGTCACTTGTCAATTCTGCAGCTGCAAAGCTGTCACCTGTCATTTTGAGTTTACTTTAAATCCGAAAAACAACCTTTACAAAATCGTTCATATCTCTGGAACCGTTTGGGCTACGAACTTGGTTTAACTTTCCTCTGAAAGCTTAGGATCTAAGCTTTCCAACAAGCCCATACTCCTTATACTTCTTCCGCAATCACGATTCATGCACTTGCGAATTTTACCGCAATTTGCGATTTGGTTAAAAATCCAGCCACGTGTAACCATCAGCAGTCATTTCTTTCCTTGCTAAAAATTTGTTTGCCTCTTAATCACCATCTCTGAATCATTGCTAAAGTGAGCCTGAACTCATCCCAAGTATCTCTCACTCACCCTGAACCTCCTAAAGGGAATTAAAAGCATTTTCAGCATATTTCTCACTTCATTGCCACCACATTCAAAGCACTTGGGCCTGTGTTTTAAAACTCATACCGGTTTTCTCTAAGCTTGCTGGGGGGGAACTGAATTTCTTATTGTATTTGATTGCATTCCTGAGAACTGTGTGCTCCTCTTTCTATCTACTTCCATGTCTTACATTGCATAGGGGAGGGGGGTGAATTGCCAGAGAAAAAGTGATTATATTATCTTTTGCTAAAATCATCTCAAGTATTTCTGTACTGCCTTTTATTCCTCATTGCTTTTCCCTTGAAATCATAAAAGTATTTTTGCTACTTGATCCATCCTATACTAACTCCTCATTGATTATAAAGAAGTGTGCTAGTGTCAGATTACCCATTGTTGATTAACATTATATTTATAAGGGCGATATCGATTTTTAATTTATTATAAAAGCGTGGTATCTATTTTGTCTTATTTCTCAAATAAACCTTTTAAACTTGCAAAACAGAACTACTTCTTGGCTCAGTGGGGTGAGGGGGATTCTAAGAGAGGGGTGTTATATAGGGGTAGTCATCCAGAACTCATGAACTGGACATAAAGATATATCAATAAGGGTTTCCATTCAGTATCCCAGACTAGGCATTGACTTAGCTGTAGTGATGAATTAAATCTTCTTACAACTATCCATAAACTTTGGAGAGAGGGACTGGACAGTACCCTCTCGAAAATGAACACCAGGGAAAAACTATTAACCCTTCCCAGTGCCTCCATAGTAAGATGGTGTGTACTGGTTTTGTTCATAACTATTGACCAGCAAAGTCAATGGTAGCTTTGCATGCCCTGGGAGACAGTAGTCAGTCCCAGGGTATGGAGTCTATGTTTGGGAGTCACTGTGACACCCTGGTGTTACTGCACTGAGGGTGCTGTGTAACACACATGTAAAAAGATGATTCCTATGGAGTGAGGAAAACTCCATAGCCTATAAGCACAAAAATATCCTCAAACACACATCAAAGCTAGGTCTAAGAGTGGGAAAAAGAGTCTCACTCTTAGCAGGAGAAAAAAATAAACTCTGGAAATCCAGCAAAGCTGCTGGGGGACTCTATAGGTAAGGGAAATTAGCTTTTAAAGAGAATTCTCCCTAACAACCATGTTAGCAGGTTTTTTGTTTTTTTTTAATGTGAAACACAGAAAACATAGGCTCTTGCACAATGATAGCTTTATTAGGTATTCTCCATTTGTTTCCCTGACAGCTTTCAAAATCTCATGGGTTCCTTTCTCAGACAGTAATCATATGTTGAGACGATGCAGTATTTGTATTTTTGTTTACATATATTTGAAAAACAGGGATGTCGATTTTGATCAGAAATTACTTACAATAACACTTTTACAGATGGTGGAGGCATTCTCACAAAAATGGAGGAAGAAGCACAGAGGAAGGCCACACATTAGGCTTCAACATTTATCAAGTTTGCAGAGCACAATAGTGGAGACTAGACTTTTTGTACACTTTCAAGAGTGGTCATGAAGGCAATCAGACATAAATATGGAGGACGCCTAATCATGTTGTCATTTCTACCCCGTAACTTGTAAAATGTTTAACTTTACTCCGCAACTGCAAACTTGGGAAGCTGGGATCTTTGTACAACTGCACAAGCAGGATTTGATCTTTGGACTCCCAAAACGGGAACATGGTGGTTCCATATGGGGACATGACTTGTGCATTGCTAGTGCAAGCATTGGTATGTGTTTTGGGATCTTGTCAGATGAACATGTCATAGAATTATGCATCAAGGGGCTTTGCAAGATGTCCATTGAATATGGGAAATTTGAGCAATATTCTTTGGAGAAGGGTCTTCATGTAGTCCATTCTCCCTGATCTCCGGCTGCCAATTTGTTTGCTTTTTTTTCTTGAGTCAAGAAACGTTTTCAGTGCCGTTTGTCGACTCGAAAAAAATTGCAATTAGTATCCCAGTACGACGTGCCAGGGTACTAATGGCAATATGACCCTCAGAGGGGGGTAATGCCCCTGTGGCTCCGTTAACTATGGCCCTGAGGGCATTATCCAACTGGTAATGCCCCCCATCTTCGGGTCGTATCACCTAAACACCTAAACAAACAAAAATTGTATTTATTAATTCCAAATATTATCAAAATAAGTTCAATTACACATTCATTTGCTCATAATTTAACTAATACAACACTATTTGCTTAGACTATTAAAGAGAAGACATGTCTGCTTTTTTATGAAAATCCTCTTACCCAGCATTCCTTCTATACCCTTCAGGAATGAACCCTAACCCTTTTGTTGTTGGTAGTCTGAAGCCAAGGACTTCATCAGGTGCTATATCAAGAGACTGAACAATAGACTAAAGAACCTGAAGGGCACTATAAAACTATGGGATTAGGATGCCTGACACCTCTTAATTTAAGTCTTCCAACACTGTCTGCTTAGGCCATTTTAAATAAGACTAGTCTACATGTGTACGACAATCTTAATATCCAATATTCATATCTAGGGTTCTGGGATTTTGTCCAGTCTTTTCTATCCTGACCCTTTTAATACTTATTTTGAAACCTACGCATTGATCTAATGATTATTATACTGATCCAGAAAGTCACCAAATCTTGATTACTTTGCATATTAGCATCAAACTATGCTAGGTAATAACTGGGAGTTCATGAAATCATTCAACTGATTTTAATATGAGGGTTCCATTTGTAGTGGGCCTGCATATTATCTATTTGCCTTTATAAAATAAGAGTAGTAGAGGAAGTCTTATGATAGATGAGAAGAAACATACCTGTACACAATTACCGCGGATACATATGCACTTTATCTTTGCCATCGGGAAAATAACGAGATTCACACTAAATATAGTGATTTGATTTGATTTTGATTTTGAATATTTATAACACGCTCAAGACAGACTTAACCGTGTAAAGGTGCAGCTGTAACACAAAAAGCATATGGCACTGAAGTGAAACAAAGAGGATGAACATATAGCTTTACTGACTGGAGAGAAAAGGAGGCAAGTCCTCATAAAATTCACCCTCCTGCTATATAAACAGCGATTTAGTGGTATTAATTAATATATTCCATCAAATCAAGGAAGGAGGGGATATGAAGAGTCCACCCAAAGCTAAGCCAGCAGACCCATTTCTACTTTTGAGCAAGAAGGAAGAGAAAGTAGAGGGAGAGAAAGTACAGGGGAGTTAAAGGGGGTCAGTGAATATCCAGCTGTAATCTTTAAGGCCACATTTTGGATCCTGATCAAGGGAGGGAGTGAATAGAGAGAGAAAAAGGGCACAGATAATCTCAGAAGGGGTTCATGGAGTTTCATGGCTAAACCCAACATCTGTATTCCAGATTCTAACTAAAGGAGTGTTGAGGGAAAGGGGTGACAGCGAGGGCTGGTGTGGTCCAAGACACGTCCACTGCTAAGGTCAAAGTATGCATTAGAGTATGTGACAATCTGTAAAGAATATATTGATGGGAGGGTACAAGGGGAGTGCACAGAATAGGGTAACACAATAAACATGATGGACATGTAGCAGCCCATAAAGGGTCAGATATTTTTGTAGCCCTAAGGTTATTCTGGCTTGAGGTGAGGTTCAAGGAGAACAAATGCAATGGATCAATTTAACTTAAAGTTAGTTATAAATAAATACTAATAAGGAAAGAAAAATAAAGACACACAAACATACATGAATGAGAGCGTACTGGGCCAGTGCAGTAACAGGTACACATGAGCGGCACAGCATATTTACCCACTGTACTGGTAGGCTGTGTGTTGGTGGTTCATACTGCCAGAGATTGGATGAATGGCCAGCATAATTCTGGAGCGACAGAAATAATTAGTTGAACCATAAGGGATTCGATTAAGTAGGCCAATGTCATGACCAAACTATAGGCAACATCCATTATTGCAGCGCTAACTAAGTTAGGTACCACTTTAGGTGACTGTGACTGCAATATTGAGGGTTGCAGCGTGTTTGGGCATAGTTAAGGGAAGGGTGATAAATCAAACATGTGATGCCTTTTGCCAATTTAGCTTTACTGGCCACAGGTATGGGCTGCTGTGTCTTACTGATCAGCATCCCATGGCCACATTGCCATTCGATGACAGATTCCAAATGATGGTCAGGTTCCTGCAAGGGTTGCTGGCTGCCAATGTAGAAACACAATGGGCCTAATGAAACATGTTTTGGATTGAAGGTGTTGCATTCAAGCCTCCACCTCACAGTGCTTGTGGGTGGGAGGAGGCACAACTGGGGAGCAGCTTTCCCAGACTTTTCTTATTAGCTCTGGCTCTTCCTGGTCAGATGATTCCTGGAGGACACATCCTGATGGAAGGGTGTGGTCTTGTAAGGGTTTCAGTGAAGCAGACCGAGAAATGGTTCATGCATGATTAAACCAATGGGAGCCCAGAGATGTGCTCTGCATGTATTGGATTGAGGGCATTGGATTCTGGAATTTTCTTTCCAGGACTGGGACTTCCTAGTTAGGTAATCTCTATGAGACCAATCCCAATGGGGGGGGGGGTCTGGTTGATGCTTTGGTTTCTGGGGCTCTCACAAGGTTGTGAAGCAAGTATGACAAAACCTTGGGTGATTCAATGGATTTGTGCTTGACTATCTGGCTCAGCGCACCGTGAGGGACATTTTAAATGATAGGATTACTAAAAAGCTTTAGCTGTCACCCTTTTTAAAAATGGTTCATAAAATACAACTACAGCCTGGAAGTACCTGCACCCATTCCAAAAAGAGGATGATCACCTCATGAGGAATTGCCACCTGGCAAGGTTAAAGAAGACATAACGTTTTTTTTATTTCAAATACATGATAGAATTATGAGGGTAATTCCCACTTTCAGAAAGCTTAATGGCAAAAGAAGAGTGACACCTGTGCCCTTCTGTGTTAACTTCCTGATCTGCAGCTCCTGCTCTCCAGTGGCACAAGGCAGGTTCAGAGGTCACAACACACTGTTTGAAAGCTGCTGAGACTGCAATAATAATATTGACTGGTGGCAGGGTAATATTGAACTATAACCCATAACCCATGCCTAGGTTTGGTATGGTGGCTGGTAGTTCAAATAATTATTAAAACCCACACCTTATTTGTAACATGTCTGCAGTGTGAGTCTAGGCAGCCAGGGAAGAGCTCTCTGTGTTCTAGTCTTACTGCATGGCCCGTATCTCCAGCAGAACAATGGGCAGGAAGATTGTTCCTGTTCTTGATCCATTGTTAGGTCGAGTAACACCTCTCTCCAGCAGGGCAGCTTCCAGAAAGAGCCTCCTGGGAAATATGTTTTAAAGGGCACGCCCAAAACAAAAGAGCCAAGCTCATACCAGGGTGTTCCATACCAAAGGACCTTTGTGGTGCAGGCTTAGAGAAGTGGAGGGAGATGGGTGACAACCAGGACAGAACAGCCCAGTAGCGAGGATGGATTGCTCCATCTTGGTTTTCTGTGGGCTTTGCTTTCCTTCCTATACTATCTGCACAGCAAAACACTTTGAGTATGTTGCTTGAAGGGAAAAGTAACTTATTTCATTAACTGGGATTGAACTCCTTTAAGCAGGCTTGGTCTTGGCCAGCCTAGGTAGGGGTGTGCCTTATTAAGTAAGGGGTATCCCACTCTTTCCTTGACTTCAAGCCAAATTAATCTGGACCTCTTTTGGGAGAGCTCAATGGGGATAAACTGCTGTTGTGGACCAGACCTGCCTCTATCTTGCCAGATGCAATGGTAGCCAGGCCCCTAACTGGAGGTGAAGGATACTTGCAGGTGCTATACAGCTCCCTTGCATTATAAGTGAATAGAACAAGGACCAATCGTGCTCCAGTGTGTCAGGATTGAGACTCACAGCACCAGAAAAAGCAAAGCAGCTGGTTTCCTGAATTGACCCACAATTGAACCATCATTTGACTGATTGACTGCCTTCAAACCATCAGTTTACAATGTATTCTTTGACACTTCTTTGAACTTCTGCTAACTGCTCTTGCTGCATCATAGAACTGGCTCAACACTTCATCATCCCATGAAGAGACCATCACCTATTAGGCTCAAACCACCAGCTCATCAAGGGATCTAGACTCAAACCACTGGAAGCACAATGGGCCTCATTAAAAGTTTGGATGTAGCCATGCTGTTTTTAGTGTTATGGCTACCCCCAAACTCGGGTGCGGGCCCCGAAAAATTAGGATTTACCAGGCCATTCCGACATTTTGGGACCCAGACCTGGTACGTCCCCATTCCCATTTGAGACCCCATAGGGCTCAATGGGAATGGGGAGGATGCTAACAATGGACCTGTTAATGACGGGTCCGTTGTTAGCATCCTGGTCTGCTCGCGGGTGCCGGTGTTGCATGTTTGGCAAGACCAGACGTGCATACCGCCACCCGCGAGCAAACTCGTAATGTGGCGGCCCGGTATGAACGGTGCCGGTAGCTTACCGGCACCGTTCATACCGCGGCCGCCACAGTCATAATGAGGCCCAATGTCTCTAATTGATCTGAAACAGTTGGTCCAACAGCTCAAATCTGCCCGACTGCCTGACACACTACAGAATAATTACTACTATTAGGAGACCATGCCCCCTTCGTCCATTTTTGGGGACTTAGGGCCTCATCATTGCCTTGGCTGTATCCTGGCGGTAATTGCACCAGGACACCACCAACACTATCAGAGTTACTGCAACTCAGTCCGACGCAACTTGCGCTGGATCCTGAGTTGCAGTGGCGCTGTAATTTGCCATTTGCATAAGAGTCCACAGGACTCTAGGGCTTTTTGTGGCGCTATTACTGCTGGCGGTAACAGTGCTAGCGGTAAGTTCACTGAAAATGGGTGGAAAGCTGGAGATTTACCTCCACCTTTCTGGAGGTGAATCTCCAGCTTTCTGCCCAAACTCGCATTGGGCAAAGCGGTAATGCGTCAGGAATAGCATTACCACAGCATTATTGCCTCTTCGTCCAACCCATGATGAGGTCCTCAGTGACTTGTTAAATCCTGTGCTGCACCTTTTTCCTGAAGAACATATCCTTTTGACGACATGCTTGTGATTTATTTTATTTTCATCCCTGGTACATTACCCGAGTGATTGTATCATTTACCTTCTGTATCTGCTGTGTTTCTTCCACAGGAGGAGATTTTTTTTTTTTCTAGTATGTTTATATTGCATAAGGAGTTTAATTAAAGTTTAAGAGTCTTAGACCTGGTCATTCGCAAAATGAACATTAGGTTTCATTTGTTTCTGTTATTATGTTAACAAAAAGATATGCATGTGGGAAAAGACCAATGCTTTTTTTAATCTTATTTAATTTCCTTAACCTGGGTTGATTTGTGGTTTGCCTCCATAAAGAATAACTTCTCTTCCACTTGGCTAGGAACAACTGATTTATTCTTCAAATGAGCGAGCCACCTTAAAGCCTACATGCAATCCCATGAACGTGCATCAAATGTTGTGATGTTTACATGCTTATGTGTCATTTACTTTGATCACTGGTCCATTGCATCCTCTTTAATGAGTTAATTCAACATAGCGTACTGTAATCAGTTTTGGGAAATAAACAAGTATTCCGAGAAACAGACATATTTCCAAACAGGAATTGTGCAAGAGCTTTTCCTGTCCGTCCAAGAGATTTTGGCCTCACTTATCCTACTGGTTCCAGCAGCATGTGATTGAGTAAACCTTAGCTCCGATTTTTATTGTGAGAATAAACATCCTTAAGATAATTGGATGAAGTGGTTATTAGTCATGTAAATATTTATCTGTATCTATCTTATTTAGGCCACAAATATCCCTGGAAGTGTCTTTGTTTTACACACCATTTAAGCATACCTTAAAACAAGTAATTGGGAGACCAAGCTCTATTGGTCATTTGTCGAAGTTTCCCCTTTTGCAGTGTATCAAATGTGCCATTATTGGATTTGAATATATTAAAAATAATCACATTAGTCATTTGCCCCTGTTATACGTGTTTAGTATATAGCAAGCCATACAACCTCTTCATGACATATGACTAATTAGTACCCAGTGAGAGTCAACCAGAATGTAAAACATATTCTGATTGGCTCTCGCCGTGGCATTACCCGGCCGAGAATCTCTCGGCCGGGATTCCACTGCTTTGTCCACGGCGGGGGGCGTGGCAGCCCCTCAGCCAATGAGGAGGCTCGAAGCGGTGCCATCACCACTCCGAAACTCTACACGGCTGGAGGCTGCCATCGTCCCCCACTGGGGATTCAGGTACATTTTTCTTCTTTTTATTTTGCCCAGCCCTCCCGCCATCCCCACCCTCCCGACCGTCCCCACCCTCCCAACCCCACTTACCTTCTTATTTGTCATTTTTCGGTAGCAAACACGCTGGTAACACTTCTGTTCCCAGCGCGTCCGCTCCCAATGGCTGCCATGGAAAGTGAAAACGGACTACGTTTTCCCTTCCCTGGTGGCCATTTTCTTTGTCTTTTTGTTTTTTCTGTTCCGAAACGCTGCAGCGTTTTGGGACAGTAAAAGATGCTTTTAGTACCCCGGTCCCATCTGCGACCCCTGGCAGTCTGCACATGATGTCCCTGGAAACCCTCATGTTGTAGTAAAGTCATGCGTTAGTTCACAATCCAGGAGAGTACCTCCTCTCAGACGTAAAGAGCATCAGAGACCAGCTCTATTTGCCAGATCCAACTGCTCTCTCTGATGTACAATGCTATACCACTCGTATAGCCAGACATGCCTTCCTTTCTATTGTGGCATGTACCATGTGCGTTTTGCACAGGGGTATATAAATTATACACATGCTTTACACATAATAACCACAATAATATTTTAAAACCATGCTTTTATACATAAAGCAAATTCCAATCAGATATTTCCACAACATGACCACACCTCATTTTGAAAAACTCATCAACAACTCCAAATGAATCCCCCTGCTTGCCTTTTCCAACATCGTAAGCACATGGTTTCATCCAGAAAGTGGGCAATAGCCAATAAAAAGAAGGTCACTTCTTGCAAACAGGTGATAGCCTTTTCAAGCTCCCATTCCCAGGTAAGAAAGCTGTGCTTCTTTCCAAACATCACACAGCTACATGTTGCTTTTCAATTTCCTTTAGCCTGAGCATTGCAGGAAAACCACTGCTGCATGACTTCAAATGCCCTGAACTTTAGCACGCATCATGTTTTAAAATCAGAGTTTCACTATTCACCTGTATTCCATAAACACCACTGCATATACCTTTCTTTGCGAAATGCTACACATCTGGGCTTCCAGTAAACACTGAATTTAATCAGCAGACTACAACCCCCCACCTCTCAACCCATTAATACTCATTTCTTCAACCTGCAATAGCACCATGTGAAAAAATAAATAGCATCAAAAACGAAGAAAAACATGAACAGAATATATTAAGATAAGTAGTAAAAACAGACAGAAGTGAAAATGTATAAAGACAATAATTTGTGGTGCTCTGCTCTTCGGAAAAACCGTGGCCATTTTGAACAATACATTGATATTTGTTCTCTTTCCAACCATGTTAAAAAATGTTGCATAGTTTAAACCCATATTTCCAAAACAGATTGGCTCTGATTTACAAACCGTTCTTGAAACGGGTTTTCCCTATGGAAAGTCCTTATGTACATTTTGCCCAATGTATTTGTTTTGTTTTAAACACTTTTGACAAACCACAGCACCGGAGCCAAATTGCATGCAAAACGGATTTTCACTATAAACCGTAATAGTGTCGACTAAGGGGCCGATTCATGGAACAAACGTGCGCCGAAAATCTACGCGCAAGCAGGCGCAAGCAGGCGCAAGCGGAAAAAAACAGGCGCACGCACACGCGTGCGATTCATGGAAGTCCCTGCGCGTGTTTACCTCGGGATGTGCGCCAAACCCGTGCATGCCGCACACGTCACTGCAACATCCCAAAAGACGTGCGCGACGCGCACAGTGAAAGCGCACAACCTCAGCGCATACACCAGAAAGTGGGCGGAACACGGGGCGTAACGCGCAGAATGGGGAACAACTCGCGAAAACAAGGGCGTAACTGGGGATGTACTGCAGGGAAGCAGACGGAACGCCCACACGCACCCGAACCACACGTATTCATGGAATCGAATATGGCAAAGCCACGCACAGCGAAAGACACGCACAAGCCGATACACGTCCGCCACACGAAGGCAGGCGGTAGTGTCCCTGCGCATTACAAAAGTGGCAACATACAGCAATTGTGCGAGTGGGGCACGTGTATTTCGGGGTTGCGCGGGAAGTTACACACGCGATTGAGTGGGGTACGTGTATTCTGGGGGTTCGCGGGAAGTCACACACGCGATCTGACCTGGGGGAGCGTGCTACGTGTATTTCAGGGGTTCGCGTCTCGCGATCGGGCCTGGGGGAGCGGGCTACGTGTATTTCAGGGGTTCGCGTGAAGTTTCTCACGCGATCGGGCCTGGGGGAGCGGGCTACGCGTATTTCAGGGGTTCGCGTGAACTTTTTCACGCGATCGGGCCTGGGGGAGCGGGCTACGTGTATTTCAGGGGTTCGCGTGAAGTTTCTCACGCGATCGGGCCTGGGGGAGCGGGCTACGTGTATTTCAGGGGTTCGCGTGAACTTTTTCACGCGATCGAGCCTGGGGGAGCGGGCTACGTGTATTTCAGGGGTTCGCGTGAAGTTTCTCACGCGATCGGGCCTGGGGGAGCGGGCTACGCGTATTTCAGGGGTTCGCGTGAACTTTTTCACGCGATCGGGCCTGGGGGAGCGGGCTACGTGTATTTCAGGGGTTCGCGTGAAGTTTCTCACGCGATCAGGCCTGGGGGAGCGGGCTACGTGTATTTCAGGGGTTCGTGTGTACTTTCTCACGCGATCGGGTCTGGGGGAGCGGGGTACCACTCACCGTCTGCCTTGCGTGTAGAAGAACGCGTTGCCAACACCCGCTGCAAAGTAATAGCGTGTGAACCCCAACGGATGGAAAACACACGCACCGCACGAAAAGCACGTACAGAACATAAAGGCACGCGGGATCACCAAGCCCTGCCAGGGCAACGCCCGTGCGCAAAACATCACAGACGCGCTTACGCTGTAAGGGCCTTTGGTCCAATGAAATCGCGTACGCGTGCTGACGCGCTTACGCGCTAAGGGCCTTTCCTCGATTTTCACGCTGACGTGCAGGATTTTCACGTGCCAAATCACTCCGTATCAAGCTGGCCACGCGAAAACACACGGAAGACCACGCTCCTGCCCAGAAGGCCGAATTACTGCCCCCCAGTGCCCCAAGCAGCCTGCCACGTGCCATCTGCTGCTGCCTGCCTGCCTGCCTGCTGCCACCGTGCCCTGCCATTTGGTGCCTGCACATCAGCCATCTGCAGGTGTCCAGTTGCTGTGTCCACCCCTGCTGGAACAAAAGACTCCCGACTCGGATAACATCGCTCCACAGCCCAGCCCCAGGACCCAGTTGCCCACCCACTCCTGCCCCTGGGGTTGCCATGTCGGGCACATCCACATCTGACCCCAGTGGCAACCCCCGGCCAGAGGGGCAGAGGGGCACCAGCTTCACTGCCACCGAAGTTGGTGTCCTGGTGGAGCAAGTCCTGGGGCAGTATGATGCCCTCTTCGGATCGTCCCGCACCAACAGGGAAGGACGGGAGAGGATGTGGGCCGACTGTGTGGTTGCCATCAACGCGGAGGGGGTGGCAACCCGCACCATCCAGAAGGTCAAGAAGCGCTGGGAGGACTTGAGGTCCAGGACCCTCATGAAGGCCCGGCGCCTCGTGGAGGGGGGCCAGGGCCGCATGAGTTCCATCCAGTTGAGGGTCCTGGAACGCGCACACCCAGCGCTCCACGCCCAGGTCCTTGAGAGGGAGACCCGTCTGGAGTTCAGCGGTAAGTGGCCAAGCATTGCTGTGTGAGACAGGGCATGTTGCAGTGTGCTGGTTGTCTGATACTTGCCTGCATGTGTGACATAGGCCATGTACGCATGTATGTGTGCAGGGACATCATGGGAATGCATGTGCGACCTGTAATGTGTGAACCGCACGGTTGTTGCATGTGTTTGAATGCGACATGGGGAGCCCTGAGCAGATTGCACACATGAGAGCATGGCAGTCTCTGTTCCTGGACATGGGTGGGGGCGAGGGATGGGTGCTGATGCCAGATACATATGTGGTATCCATGTCTGTGTGCCTGATCTGCGTGTCTGTGACTTGTGAGTGCCATGGATGCATGACACATGTCTGTGACAATGTACAGATTCACTGATGCAGCCTAGTCATCCTTGTATGCACTGTGATTGGGGTGTACGGGGCCAGATGGATGTGACTGAGGTGAAGTGTGTGCATGTGATAGGCATGACCCATGATGCATGTGAGTCCCATTACATTGTATGATTTGAGAGTCCATTGGACATGCATTGAAATGTCCATGGCACGCACCATGACTGTCACTGTGTGTGTTTTGCCTGGACTGACACATGTGTTGTGGTGTGACATGATGGAAGTGTACTTTGACAGTGGCACTCATCTGCTATTGCTTCCTGTCTAGGGGACCATTGTACAGTACCCTGATGCTTGTGTTCTATGTCTCCCTCTACGCAGCGGCTAGTGAAGGAGAGGGCGGAGACGGCGCTGTGGAGCAAGGCGGCGGGGATGCCCCCACGGCTGCAGCGGAAGGGGTGGGTGAGCCCCCACAGGGGCCTGCTACGGCGGTAGACGGCGAGGAGCCATCCAGGTTGGTGGTTTCCACAGAGGAGGAGGAGGCCGCCACTGAGGCGCACATGGGGCCTGGTGGGGGCATCCCTGCTGGTGTAAGTGGTGCAGTCCAGGGGCAGGGGCAGGAGGCAGCACAGGTCACCGTGGAGGGGCCTGTGCATGTCGCTGTCCCTGAACCTGTGGGTGCACCACCTTGCACCAGCAGGGATGCCCCGTCCCAGGCCCGTCCGCAGGTAGAGGGGATGTCCATGTCATCTGACTCCCCTCCACCTGCGGACGAGGGGACCCCTGGCCGTGTGGAGAAGGTCCTGATTGGGGTCGTGATGCGCACGGCTGTGATTCATGATGCCGTGCGTGCTTCCCAGGAGAGCACCGTGCCGACGTGGCCCAATTGGGATCGGCCATGTTCGGGGGTTTCCTGCATGTGTCGGCAAATCTGGCGGCCCTCTCCTCCTCTGTGGAGACTATACGCCAGTCGTTCTCCTTGCCGTCTTCCGGCCCAGATGCCACCAGGGCCCCCTGTGGACCTGCCCTGACCAATGCAGCCAGCTCGGTGGGGATCCCATCCCTGCCACAGTCGGGAGTCAGAGGTCCAGCAGGGGTGGACAACACAGCAACTGGACCCCAGCAGATGGAGGATGTGACGGCATCATCGGGCAGGGCACGTGCACGACGGCGTCGGTGGTTTCCATCATCCTGGATGCCGTCGTGCTGGCAGAGGCAGTGGCGTCAGAGGCAGCAGCAGGCTCGACGTGGGAGGCATCATGGCTCGGGGCCATCAAGATCAGAGGGGCAGGCATCGGCCGGAGGGCAGGAGAACCCTGGGATGGTAGTGTCTTCCGTGTGGGAGCAGTTGGTCAAGCGGATAGGTGCGGAGCGGCAGCGGGCGGAAGAGGAGCGGCTCACCATGGTCAGGGCGGAGTTCTCCATGCGTCGGGCGTTGAGGCGGGCTGAGTGCCTCGAGGAAGCTCGCAGGGAGTTGGAGGTGAACATGGGGTTATCCCTGCGAAACCTCGGGGCCAGGACAGAGTCCCGCCTCCAGGACATCGACATGGAGTTCGATGATGCCCTGGCCGACAACATCACAGAGTGAGCCGCAGGACTTGCCCGCTGCCATTGTATATAGTTCTTTAGTTAGTTAGTGTTAGGTTTCCTTTATTTTTTGAGATTTTTTTGGACCGCTCGGACAATGGCCACTTTTCTGTATATAGTTTTTTTTATTAGGTAGTGGTAGGTTTCATTTATAGTGTTGGGCTCATGGACCCTGGAATATTCTTGTGTATAGTTGGATTTTTTAAAATACATTTTTTTGATTTATATTTGTGTTCACCATGAGGCAATGGTTTTTCCTTATTTTTTTTCACCATGATTTTGCTTTGGACAACATTAGTTTTTGGATTCCTTTGTTTTTTGGATTTTGACATTACTTATCGGACATGGACAATTTATTTTGTTATCCCCATTGTTGTATGTTTGATTAGTTTACTTCATTTTCTTCGAGAATACATGTTTTTATAACTTTCTTTTGTGGTATTTTCTCATTGGTTTCATGCATGTCATGATATGGGTTTTGACATTCACTTGCACCCATTGTGTATGTGTGTGTGACGGACATGTGTTCATTTACATACTTGCCATTGGGGTTGTATCATGTAATTGCATTTGCTATGTGGGTGGATGCAATCCTTGGCTGGGTGTTTGTGCTGGGTATGCTGCCCATTACTGCCATGATTGTGTATCGTCAGGACCTGGGGGCAGGGGGACATGGTTGGGGGCCTGCTGGCAGGTGCCCCACAGTGCTGGGGGGTGGGGGTGCAAGGGGCATGAGTGGGACATGAGTGGGGGCCTGCTGGCAGGTGCCCCACAGTGCTGGGGGGTGGGGGTGGTGGGGAACATGAGTTGGATATGGGTGGGGGCCTGCTGGCAGGTGCCCCACAGTGCTGGGGGGTGGGGGTGGTGGGAGACATGGGTGAGGGCCTGGTGGTGGGTGCCCCTGCACTGCTGGGGGGTGGGGGTGGTGGGGAACATGAGTTGGACATGGGTGGGGGCCTGCTGGCAGGTGCCCCACAGTGCTGGGGGTGGGAGGCATGAGTTGGACATGGGTGGTGGCCTGCTGGCAGGTGCCCCACAGTGCTGGGGGGTGGGGGTGGTGGGGAACATGAGTTGGACATGGGTGGGGGCCTGCTGGCAGGTGCCCCACAGTGCTGGGGGGTGGGGGTGGTGGGGAACATGAGTTGGACATGGGTGGGGGCCTGCTGGCAGGTGCCCCACAGTGCTGGGGGGTGGGGGTGGTGGGAGACATGGGTGGGGGCCTGGTGGTGGGTGCCCCTGCACTGCTGGGGGGTGGGGGTGGTGGGGAACATGAGTTGGACATGGGTGGGGCCTGCTGGCAGGTGCCCCACAGTGCTGGGGGGGGGTGGGGGTGGTGGGAGACATGAGTTGGACATGGGTGGGGGCCTGCTAGCAGGTGCCCCACAGTGCTGGGGGGTGGGGGTGGTGGGGAACATGAGTTGGACATGGGTGGGGCCTGCTGGCAGGTGCCCCACAGTGCTGGGGGGTTGGGGTGGTGGGGAACATGAGTTGGACATGGGTGGGGGCCTGCTGGCAGGTGCCCCACAGTGCTGGGGGGGTGGGGGTGGTGGGAGACATGGGTGGGGACCTGGTGGAGGCTGCCCCTGGTGACTGGGGGGGTGGGGGTGCTGGGAGACATGGGTGGGGGCCTGGTGGAGGCTGCCCCTGGTGACTGGGGGGGTGGGGGTGGTGGGAGACATGGGTGGGGGCCTGGTGGAGGCTGCCCCTGGTGACGGTGGGGGTGGTGGGAGACATGGGTGGGGGCCTGGTGGAGGCTGCCCCTTGTGACTGGGGGGGTGGGGGTGCTGGGAGACATGGGTGGGGGCCTGGTGGAGGCTGCCCCTGGTGACTGGGGGGGTGGGGGTGCTGGGAGGGAGACATGGGTGGGGGCCTGGTGGAGGCTGCCCCTGGTGACTGGGGGGGGTCGGGGTGCTGGGAGACATGGGTGGGGGCCTGCTGGCAGGTGCCCCGCAATGCTGGGGTTGGGGGTGCAAGGGGACATGAGTTGGGGACATAACTGGCGCTGCTGCAGGGTCGCTGCGCCACTGTGCGCCACGGCTGGTTTTGGTGGCTAGAATCCATGAATACGCTGTGCGCGGAAATGGATTTCAGCGCACGCGGCTGGCGCAGGGATTCGCACGCGCACACTGTGCGCCAGCCGCGTGCGCCACTTGTGCGCTGAATTCTATGAATTACCCCCTAAATATATTGGAAAAGGGTGACATAGCCAATATTCTCAGATAAGCTGTTCTTTCCTTTTCTCTCTTGTATTCTTTTGTTTCTGCTGACCTGACAGTCTTCTCACTATCTTTAAGCTCTTTGCTTACCAACACGGGATTACTTTTTCTTGCCTGAGTATCACTCTACATGCTGTACATAACTAGGACACCTTGACTTATTACGTTTCTGACTACTGAGTCTCTGGCATGTCGGTATGAGATGTCTGACAATTAATGTACACTAGCGTTTGTTTTAAAATCATGATAGAAATGACCTATTTTGTTTAGACTAGATTGTGTTTATTTCAGTTACATCACTATCAAGATAAGTATAACATCCAAATACTGTACAGTAGGCATGGTGTGCGAAATGAACCTTATATATAGTGCCGCATTTACATGAACACGTATTCTCCACACACACAAGTAGTGAACACAAACATCCTGTGCATTAAAAGTCACCTTTGAGAATCAATCCAGCCACAGAATGGAGGGAGGGATGAGTGCCACGGGTGTAAGCCCATCCGAGTTCAGAGAGGTATGTGCTTTGACATCCATCATTCCTACTGCTCTTTCCTTGAAACATCTGCCCTGTTGGAAGCCAGGCGCATGGGTAAGGAAAATGCCGCAGGAGTATTTACAGGCCACTGGGGGCATGCGTGCAGACTGCATGGAAGTCTTTCTGCATGGCATGTATTTTCTACATGTCCATCTTTGAAACATAGGTGGGCATATCCAATCAGCATTATCAGTGACTGTTGCCTTATGGGCAATCTCTGCTATTGTGCTTCCTGACACAGCATGGGCATGCGATGACCCACAGCTGCGAACAAACATGACATCTTTTAGCCAATGCATTTTGTTGGGACTGCGCCAACACGTCTCTGTGCGTGGAATAGCAGGCTGTGGGTCGAACTGCATTCAGGGAAACAGGAGGTTTGCACCTTATACCGCTCAGCTGCTGGCATTGTTAATTGGCCCAGCAACTCTAACTTGTGTCCTACTAACAGCTAATGCATTCTTAAGATCAGACATTCAAGCTTTGGGCCGACACACAATCACATAAAGCCACAGAATACTCTATAATTTGGAAACACGTAGATGTCTTTGAGTTCAGTAGCCAGTCAGTTTTACTCTCCAATGGGACCCTTCAATGGAGCTAGATGAATTCCATTTTAGGAGATATGTGCCACTGGAAAAAAAACACATTTTGAATCAGTCAGTGAGCAAGAGCATTTCTTAGGCTTCTAAGAGTCTTCCCATCTACCCCCACTCTGACTGCTGATGCCAATAGAACTTGCAGGCAAGCTAAAAACGGATTTGCAGACTGAGAGAAAGCATCCTTTAATTAATTGCCTGAAGTGGAAACCACTACTATACATATTTACCTGTGTGAAACAGGTCACATATATGTCTGGAATGATTTTATTAACTGTAATGTAAGCTTAATTTGGAGAAGTCAAAGGGTTGGCAAACTCCCTTCGTGAAATATGCCACGAAAAAGCCACGTTTCAAAGTCAAAATCGAGTGCCATGCAATCAACAACTAGTCTCTTTGACGTCCCGGATCATAAGCTACGAAAAGTGGTCATTTCAACATCCATATGTGTGAGGATACTGTGTACCTGCAACTGATGTAGCAGACCTGTTCCAATACGCATAAACAAAAAAAGCAAAATAGTTTGGGGTAATATTGTCTACATATGAGGCCCAGAACTATGAAACAAGGTTCCACAAGATCTTCGACTTGAACATAGCCATCTTAAATCACGCTGGCATTGAAAACTATACTGTTCCACTAGGACTTCCCCAGCAGAAAGCATTAGCATTTAAAAAAAAATCTAAATGTGTTCTCAATATTAAAACTGTGTCCGACTTCGGTTCTAGAGCACAACATAGCTTTATACTGTGAAAGAAACCTGTCAGCTATTTTTACATAGTAACATTCTAATATCTCCCCTTTCTCCATGGCCCCTCTTTTTTTCCTTCTCCACCTTCCTCTTGCTCTCAATTAACACTGAGTGCATCTGCATTAATAGAACCCAAATAAACTTGTAAAATGATAATAAAATAAATAACCAGACACAATACTGTGTGACTGAATGCCAGATTTACTGAACATACAATGAAATATGATATACCTATTGTATATTTATTTATTTACATTTTTATAATGTGCTACATGCCCGTAGGAGTCAGAGCGCACAAAGAACAAGACAAGTCTAAAAAACAGTAGGGCATGAGAATGCCAGGTTAGGAGAGCAGGAAATCAAATCATGCAAAGTGCATAGTCTGCTGAATTAAGGAGTCAAGTTTGTATAGCCTTTTTAAAATCAACCAGCGAACAAGTTTTTCTTAAGCAGAGCGGAAGCTTATTCCATTCTTGGGCTGAATTAATTTCATAGCTTGTACCGCCAAATTTGGCAAGTTTAAAGCAGGGTTGACTGAGTGGCTAATTGTCTCCCATCTGTAGTATTTGTGCTGTTCTTTAACTTTCTGGCGGTTTATCAAAAACAGAGGAGCCGCTGCATTCCAGCATTTGTGAGTAAGAGTCAATGGGCCTTATTACGAGTCTGGCAGTAACCCTAGCGGTGCTTCTGGCGGGTTGCCATCGGACTCACAACATTTTACCGGTGCCTGACTTTCAGGAAGTCAGGTGCCAGCAGATGTTAATCCTCATTCCCTTGGTGCCCCATAGTACTCCATTGGAGTGGGGAGACAGAAGCGCTGGCACTGTTAGCAACAGTGCTGGTGCTTTTGACAGTGCTAACAGTGCCGGTGCCTCCATGAAAACTCTGCAGGTTGGTGCTGTTGTTCCCGGAAGACCTGCCGGACCCAACGGCCCCCACCCGTAGACTTGAAGTGTGGCGGTCCGGAATGGGTGTTGGTATTGCTAAGCGCAACCCTTCATTCCAGACCACCACACTCGTAATGAGGACAATGTCTTGTGACTGATCATTTGCTTAAAAGGTAGCCAGAGTAAGGATTGTCTGTGTAAGGTTACATCCTCATGTTTAGATGATCCATGGATCACTCTAACCGCACCATTCTGTGTTATCCTCAATGCAAGTTGTGTTGAGATGTGCCGATCAACACGCTATTGCAGTAGTCTAATCGGGAATTCACCATGGCAGTGGTCCGAAGGCCTCTATTCTTGATGGATGGGAAAGGTCTGATCTGATGAAGAAGTTTATTCACGTATCCATCCAAAGGCCATACGTTCATTGGATACTTTTTGTTTCATTCAGAGATTTCGATCAAGGTATACTCCCATGTTTTGACACATGTGGATATCTTTATCTGGTTGCCCATAAATGTAAAATTGTCGAAAAGAGGATCTAATTTCTTTAATCGTGGTTCTGTGACAACAATCTGTAGTTATGTTTTCTCCCTGTTTAGAGCTAGTGAGTTGGCTGCCATCCATAGTTGAATAGCTGTGTAAACTCTGTTCGGTTCTTTCGTGTCTTCTGCATGGTTGTCTGATAACTCCAGGAGTACCTGCGGATCATCGGCATAGTTTGCATATAGGGCATACAGGTCATCAAGAAGATCAAGGAATGGTCTGATATAGATGTTGAAGAGGGCACGGGACAGACAAGAGCATTGTAGAATGCCACTTGTGGTGGTAATAGATGGTGATGTGTATCTTTTATGGCAACTCTCGAAATTCTTGGATTTAAGAATAGCATAATCTACTGAGTGGATTTTTCTGAGCAATTGACAATTTATTCTAGTTTCTTCTGTAGCAGCCCATGATCTATAAGATCAAAGGATGCAGATAGGTCTTACAACATCAATAGTGTTGGATGGTCTTTTTTCACAATCTCAATGATGTTTGATTTAAGGTTCAATAGCGCGGTCTCACTCCCATGTTGGGTTCTGAAGCCTCATTGGTGGGACCCTAAGATTATTTTGTCCTCAACATTTTTTTGCAAATGCAAATAGGCCACTCTGTCCAATATGTTAAGAAGATATGAGCTGTTTGTAATTGGTCTATAGTTCTTGGTGGATGCTGGGTCCAATGTACGTTTCTTAAGCAATGGAGTAATCCATGCCTCCTTCAGGGACTGCAGAACTGTGCCATCTAGGAATGTCAAATTAACCATTTCCGTGATCCATGGAAGAACTACCTCCATGGAGTTCTTTAGTATGTTTGCAGGGCATATGTCCCCCAAACATGAGGTGGGTTTAAGTTTCCAAACTATGGCACTGATGTCTGCTTCCGTACAGATGTTAAACTCAAATTTGGGAGATGACATATTACACTTAGTTGAAATCAATAAGTGTTGAGATTGAACGTCTTCTTGAGCCTTGATTAAGGATGCTTGGTGGGTGGCAATGGCCTGTTGGTGCCCAGTGGTGTTATTTACAAATTCATTTTGTATGGCTAGACACCAGGCATGGTCTCTGGTGATAGAGGGAAAAGGTGATGTTTTTGTTTCTAATTCTCTTAGAATTTTAAACAGCTCACTTGTGTTTGGAGTTAGCATTACTAATTCTTTGGTTGTAACTTTTGATTTTGGCTTCTACAATGGTTGTTTTAAATATTTGCACTGCTTCTTTACATTTATTTAATGTGATGGGGGATTGGTTCTTACGCCATTCCTGATCCAGGCGTCTCTTCACTTTCCTCGCTCAAATGATGCTTTCATTATACCATGAGTTTTTAATAGTCTAACTTTTAATTTCTTAATTTTCTCTGGTTCTAGTGCATCGATAATGGAGACAATGGTGTGTTAGAGATGTTGTACTAGGTCAGTGGAATTAGTAAATTAGTCTATAGGTTGTAAATGTGCTTGTAGTAACGTGGAACAGTTTGAAGATGTGATATTTTTGAGGTGCCTACATTTCCTTACTATTCTAGAGTTGTTGTCCATTTGAGTGGGTGTTGTGGGAAGTGATAAGGACATATTGACCATAAAATGGTCAGACCAAAATACAGGGCAGAGTAGAAGTGTATATACCGCTGAAGTTGTGAGACAGCATCCAATCTATGATGTGTCCTCCCCTATGGGTTTGATTTGTAACCCATTGGCCTCAAAACCTGCTAAAAGTGATACTGCATGTGTATCACGTAGGTCTTCAGCCCAGAGGTTAATGTCACCTGCAATGATGACATGAGATTTGGGTTTAGTGAGATGGTTTACTGTTGCAAGGTGTTGTTCTTCAAAAGATGGTACATTTTGTGGAGGTCTATAGAGAGTGAGGATTGTCAGGGAGCAGTTGGAGTTAATCTTCATCTTTACTGTCTGGCTCTCACATCCCTCGATATTAGATGTATTTACTGAGTGCCAGTCAAAATATTCTTTGGAAATTAGAGCTACGCCACCTATAGCATTGTCGAGCTTACTACTACATGTTATTTTGCAATAGTGTTGCTATGGTCTGATCCAAATGAATTATTCATTCATAAGATCATTTTGCTTTTTGTGTGCTGAGGCATGGTTCCCTAGGCTGTGAAGTCTAGTGCAAGATGTATCCTTTTGTCTGCTAATGTAGACACAGTATATGCTTGGAAATATTGTTGTTAGTTTTACTTTGCTAGATTACTAAAGTAAGCTAGTCAAATGTATGTTATGTTATGATATGTCATTTGGTATTTGTATAGTGCCTACTGTCATTGGTATGACCTTGAAGTGCTTTGAGGATGAATGTCCCTTGAAAGGCTATAGTCAGAGGACTGAGAAGTGATGAAAGGAGTTGTAATTGCATGTGTGCAATTATAGCCATAACAAAGGTCGGTAGGCAGTAGCTAGGTCCTTGGCAGCAGGCCGTAATTATCAGGTGAATTACCATGTTGGCACTGGAATGATGAGAAGAAGTGCTGAGCCTGATCTGAGGTTACAAGTATGTAGGTAACAGCATTTTATCCCAGAGTTGATGTGATGTAATAGGGTCAGGTCCACGTCCAGGATGCATCTGAGACCAGTGCCTTAAGTGGCACTACAAAATGAGGCGGGGCTCATCAAGGGGGCGTGGCCTAATGGTGGTGGTCCTGCTGGCTCATTAGTCCGCGCCCCCCCTGACGAGCCTCGGCTCAATGGGCTCCTGGCACCACTGCCAGGCAGCCTTTTGTAGAGATCAGCACCCACAGGGTGCTGATCTCTGCATTTATTTTCTATAGGCTTGCCTGGCAGGGGGCAGTGCCTCGCCTATTCAGCCTTAATGGTGGCGCTGCCCCTCGCCAGCTGGGGAGGGAGAGCGTCACCATTGAGGCTGAAAGGGTGAGGCCGCTGGAAGCTGACGCCTTTTTCCTAAAGACTGAAACTCCCGCGAATCCGCGGGAGTTTCAGTATTTAGAAAGCAAGACCTCTGCTTCCAGCGGTCTCATGTTTTCTCCATAATGGTGCCACCGGCCCACGGGCATCTCTTGCTTAAAGGGATGCCTCGTAGGTGCGGCGCCACCATTATGGCTGAAAGGCATTATTTTCTGAAGCCTGAAGCACTCGCACACAAGCGAGAGCTTCAGGCTGTTGAAAAAAAAGCCTTTTCGTGTAGTGGCTGGGGTTTCCAGTGGAGATTAGTAGGCCCCGGCAGGGCCCCGCCTCAAAAAGAAATTTCAAAGCTTGCCGGGGCCCAGCCCCGGCAGGCCCCGGCCCACTTAAAGCCCTGTCCGAGACTCTTTACTGTGCTGGAGGTGGTGGGATGTGGGCCTAGTGAGATCGGCCACAGGGTGGGTTGAGGAAAGAGTGCAGTCTGACTACAGAGGATGTTTCTTCGTTTTGCCAGAATTTAACAACGAGGTGGTTTGCCATCATACAGTATTCGATTTCTGAAATGCTGAAAAGTATAATGAAGAAAATAGAACATGTTGATAACAAGAACGATTAAACAGGTGGTGGGGTCAACCAGAAAAAAACAATCTTTATTAATGCCAATTCACAATAAAGATGAAGAAATAAAGCACATGTATCCCTCACATTCTGCATGCAACTCAACCGGGGGCTACGAGTTTTTGTGGGTAGCTTCCAAAACGAAACGAATTTCAATAGCTCTGTTGGGTTAAACCATCATCTATAGATCCCTTCAATTAAAGATGCGTTTTTACCATGAAATTTCTATGGGTCAGTTTAGTTCAACTGTTTCAACTTACATTTATTTAAACTAATGTTTTTCACTGAAGTTTGAGTAATTGGTTCTGCTATATCTCACACCAGGGTCGGACTGGGACAAGAAATAGGCCCGGTCACCAAAAGAAAAGTGGCCCACCCCTCGCCTCAAAAAAGTGGCCCATCCCTTGCATCACGACTCTTGACCTCTGATGACATTGCCGGAAGTGATGTCATTTGACCCCACCCCAAAGTGACATCCCAGGAAGCGATGAAACACGACCTTTCACTCATTGAAAAAACAGGAAGTGTCATCAAATAGCATTGGATCCTAAGTACACTAAATTACTGTGAATTCAAGCAGACGTCCAAAGCCAAATGATAATGTTATTGTATAGCACTTACAATTAAGCTCTTTTTTTTATAGAACAAATGTGCATACAATATCACCCAACCTGTGTTGGTACTCTTTAATCGACCTAAGAAGGATGAAAGGCTTTTTGAAAAAAAAGAAAAAAAATGGAAAAAGAATATTTTTTTCCACTTTTTTTTCTCTCTTCCAAACCGGCCCAAGCATGGCCAGAAACCGGCCCCCACTCCCCAGGGACGATCGCGCCCCAGCCAAGGGCCAAAAAGCTGAGGGGCCAATCCGACCCTGTCTCACACCACCTGTAGTTTCTTTTCACATCATCACAGATGCAATAGTCAATATTCTCAGTATGTTTCTAAGCTATGCACCCTGTGATATTTCCTCCTTACAGGTCCGTGGCCCACTGGCCCACTGGCTATGCCCCAGGGCCATGGCTAGTTGCTACTTTTGGATAATAAGGAATCACGAAGAGAATGGGTCCAATATTTGTGGTCATATTACATGTAATGCAAACGTAATGTGCAGAGGCAAGGCAATAGCTATTTACACCTTCATGTTATACTCCAGGAAAATGTATTGCTATTTGGAGGCAAGGAAGCAGCACAAGACGGAATTAACAATGCCATAGTGTGCTCCTTTTGTGACTTTGAAAAGCACATGGTTTAATGCCAAAATGAGATTTTCATGACGCCGTTACATCAATAAATTCCTATTGAAGCTGCCTGCTTTAGCTCCTGATAGAAGCCCGCAGATGAACATGAATCCTTTGTAAATGCCATCGCCAAAGCATACTTTGCAGACAGAATTTACATTTTGATATTTGATCATACATTTTGAAAGTTGTTTTCTTGGACTCTCCTTTTGTAATGACGTGAGTGTACCTCATAATTACCACACATGTAATGGAAATTGAAAACATATTTACAACGAAATTACCACATGAATCCCTTTCTTTGAGACAAAAGTGCTGTTTTTAATTCTGATGAGCCTCATTTGCTGCTATGTACCAAGGGAGATATGCAAGACTTGTTTTTGTGGGATTGAATGTACCCACATCTCTGTCAACTTAAAAAAAAAAAAGAAAAGAAAAAACTACTGGACAGATTAATACCGAACCACAAAAAGGCATATTGACACCACTCTCAGCACAACCTGTTTCTTATTTGTCACAAATCTGGCCAACATTTTTTGCTGTGCACCTATCTAAAGAGCGCACCTTTTCGCCCAGGGCAAATACAATGGATTCAGTAAAAAAAGAAAAAAAAACATATTTAACACTCAATGGGCCTCATTACGACCCAGGCGGTAAGGGGTTAACGGCAGCGTTAACAGCGCCGACCCTTACCGCCTGAGTACGAGGTCCCTTAGCGCCATGGCGCTTTTAACACCTGCTTTTAGCAGGTGTTAAAATCCATGGCGCTAAGGGACCATGGAGTTAATTACGCCACCGTAATTTACGGTGGCGTAATTAACGCCTTCCCCACTCCCATTATACCCTATGGGGCAAAAATGGGAATGGGGAAGGGTAAATGGGGATTGGGGACTTACCGCCCCGCCAAGGTCGGAATGGGGCGGTAAGTCCGCCAACCACCATAGCGTAATCGTAGTTTACGCCATGGTGGTAAAGTCACGGCCCAGGCGGTAACTTACCGCCTGGGTCGTAATGAGGCCCAATAACTTTGTTACATCTGCTCCTGTCCCTCCATTATACATGCCCTCATGCACTCACAGATGCTGTTGGATATGTCGATAAGGAAACACAAAGCCATGCACGAGTAGTAGTCCTTCAAACAACAGGCAATGACACCCACACAAGTACTGACACGAAACACAGAGCGAATAAATAAGCAAACAGTTCAGCCATTTCATATCTGTCAGGCTGTTTAAATAGAGCACCGAAGATGCGTAGTGCGATAACATGCGCTTCTCCACATGTACAGCACACATCCTTGCAGAGCAAACTCTGCCTGCGACCACCTCCACACTCACATGGGGGCCAACAATCCATACGTGTTCAGTTAGTAAATGCCGCTTTACTGCTTAACAACTCATAAGGAATGGACGTGCCAGGATTTTCCTTGAAAACCTGATCAAGGACAATTACAGCGCAAGCCCTATTTATTTGTAGAAAATGTATAAGGCACCGTCTGTGAAATGCGTTCACTCAGTGGTGCCACACATGTAAAGGGGGGACGTGGAAACGGACTGCCTCAGCCTTGCCACATTCAGATCATGACATCGAGAGGGGGGCAGGGGGGGGAATGCAGGGGTACATGTGGAGCTCAGACATGCTCAAGTGCCTAGTACGGCAGGCGCCAGTCATAGCAGTGTCCGGTGCAAACTGAAGATGCCCAGGAAGAGAAGTGACGTACGATGTGGGCGGGATCCAACGCTAAGTGCCTCAGCTGTAACGGTAAAAACGGCAAAACGAAATCATACCAAGTAGCCATTTTATTTCGGTTCCGGCTCACTTCAGTCTTTAGAGTTAGGGATTTGCTAATGGGCAGGGGTCAAGTGCGCGGACTCAACAAACACAATGGGATGGGACGTCGGCGGAAATTAGCATATCAAGGCAAAATATGCACATTTCATTAAAATGAGTTTGCATAACCAACCAAATTGCACAGGACGAATGACATTTGCCTTTCATAAAATCAAGACACACACACAATCAAGAAAGGATATTTTCTTCTAATGGTGTTTTTGAAAACGTTAAAAGGTGTGCATATTTCAAACTCCAAGAACCAATACAAATGTCTTCCCTGGAACTTGCAGTACTGAAGTGAGTCATTTCACCTTGAGTTGTTTCTTATTTTTTTATCAAGTTATATAGTGCAGTGGTGAAGTTTCCGGTTTGCAAACATGACGATTGCAGTACGATCCCTGATGTTGGCTTTGTTTCATAAATTCAAAGAGGAAATTTAATGTTTCAGAGGGGACGGAGTTCACCCTCTGAAAAAAGTGGAGGGACTCTGTCCACCCACGTGTACCCTCGACTTGAGCCCTGCTAATGGGAATATTGGCAAGGAATCCACTTGAATGAAGCCATTTGCACCAGCAGCTTTAATTTTGTGAATGCAGTCACTCACTGAAACTCATTGTTTCTCAGCAATTACTTGCACACTTGGAATATCAAAGGGGATAAGGTTTGCAGGTTTTCTCTTTTATTTACTTGTATGTAACTCAACCCATCCAATGTGTGGCTACGTGCACCGCTGAATACACGGTGGGGCAATTTCCATGAGCAATGCGTGAAGATGCCTGAAATACACACTTGTTAATTACACAGGGGTGTTGCCGTTGTCAGTGTGTAAAGTCGTCCATGTTCAGGAAACGCATATCATCTTAGATACACGATACAACACCATCGCTACTAGAGGTGCAGATTGAATCTGACTGAATCATTTGCAAGGAAGAAAGAAATGACCAGAACGTGCAATGATACCTCTGCAGAGCGCTTTCTCTGGGGGGTCCGTTCATCTTTCTTAATGACCTCTGGATGCCGCAATTCAGAAAGAGTCATCTGCCCGAACTATGGACCACAGGCCACAGAGCAGTGTGTCTGAAAATACATGTGCAATTCTGTGTGGTTTACCTCAACCTTCCACAAATAGAAACCCTGAAACTTCCAGACAGGCATACAAAGAGGCACAGAGCCTGCTTGCAGTGTGGCCACCCTCTTACCTTTCACAGCACCCCACCTGTCTGCAGAAGATCCATGGACACCCACACTTGTCTTTGCACGATTCTGATTTATTTATTTATTTACTTTGCTCATCTGTACATTTAAATCACCACAGCATGCACAGCACAGCCCAGCCTCCAGACGACTTAAGCTGTGGTGTTGCGTTCATGTTTACAGAATGACATATACGAAAGGTGGGGGTTTCCTTTGATCCATTTAAAAAAAATGGAGAACAAATACTACTGCATTCTTTAGAAATAGTGGTTTTATACACATTCTGATTAAAAAAAAAATAGTGTGCATTTTGCATTGGCATTCGCCCGGTTTAAAGATTATTATTCTTCAGTATTTTCAGCATGAATAAACACTTTTGACAGCAGATGTTCATGTTATCATTCAAATTCTTTTAATTGGTCAAAGGGCAGGACAGATTTGAGACTAAACACCTGCATGTTTTACTTAAACCATATCTTCCTTCAGAAAGCGTTCACGGCTCTGCTTCTATCCCATCATTCCTTCGCATATCATTTACAAAAAAGCTACACTGACAAAATAGTGTTGCAAGTATCTGCACTTGCAACTTTCTACCGTCAGTCTCTATCGGTAAAAGCAGAACTGCATGTTACACTGAACTTGCTCTCTTGAAGGACCGGATTAAGCCATGTTTCATGTTCTTTTTTCCCATCCCAAATCTCTCTGTGATGTCACATGTTAGTGTGTCTCACATTCCATTGTTGCATCTTCTCAGAGGGAAACTGTGTTCAGGCAGATGGACTTGAGGTGGCCACAAGAGACACAGTAATGGCCCCTTACTGTAAATCTATGTGCCACTTATGTGATTGCTACCCATCCATAGCTTTGCCCACAGCACCCATATAAGTAGAGAGCTGGTCAAAGCCCTCCTATTATGTGGCAAGTGAGAAGAATGTGTTCATGACCATCTTGAGTGTTGCTGTTTGGGGCAGATCCATGCTGGCAGATGTCTTAAAAGACTTTGCCTGCTTTCTGCATCCCCTTTCACTTTATCTCCACGTGCATGTGCTCATTGAGACAGCAATCAATTCCATGGAACACACATGCCTACACATTGTGTGTGGTGTGACCCGGTCATCTCTATGCCATCATCTAAGTGATATGATATGGTAAGTCGTTTATAGCGTGTCTGCACACAAGTGTTTCTAGGTGTGACTACACAAGGAAGGGGAGACAAAGGGAGGACAGAATTAACAATATTACTAGGCCTTATGCCATTCAGATCGTGCAAGTGCAGGGGGAAGAGAGATGAGTTGTACCAGGGGGAGGGAAATGGAGAGTGCAATAAGCAAAGCTCAAGTAAGTACTACCAGGGTGGCCGGTTCTAAGTAAGCGCAAGGAGGCAGGGGACTGTAGGGTTGCAGATGCAGTCCCTAGTGCGCGGTAAGGCCCGGAAGCAGTGCATGGTGCCACAGGTCGCGAAAGAGCCTGGTCCCCATAAGGTTCAGAGGGAGGCCAGGTATCCAGTTAGTGCAGCAGAGTGTCATTGTCATTTCAAGGATTGGATTCCATGTTCTACCTTCTCCACCAGAATACTCCTTTCAGAAAACTCTTCAACATGAGAAAGGCAAATGAGAAAGCAACATTTTGATTTTCTCTGGGAAACACTCCAGACCTTTGTGTGTTAGCCTGCAAAGCCATTACCAGAGTGGGAAGGCCATTTCAAAATAAGGCTTGAACAAACCCCAAATGTAGTCCAGCCCGATCTGCTATGTCATATTGTTCTGAACAAGACAAAAAGGAAGCACAGGCATGTTTCATCTTCACTGGGTGCCTTCAGTGAGGCGTAGCTTGGATCTCTACGTGAAGGAAACACAGGATCCGTTTTAGAACGAGCCCATCCCAGTTGTGGAGATGTACCCAATATTGAAGAGTGGTGGCTGGAGGGGTTAAGTTTAATCTAAATCACTGCCACTGCTCTGGGAAACACTCTGGGCCATTTATTGTCAACCATGCCATTACAGCAAGTGTAAGAATATATAGCCACTCAGTCATTCTCCCACTGAAATGGGCCAGTCGAACCAGACATGCTAGGTTATATCCATTCTGCACGAGCGCAGAAGCAACTCCAGACATCTTGCTGCCTCATGAAACTCCTCAATGAGGTGTAGTTTGGGTCTTTAAGCACAGAAAGCTCTGGAGACATGCCTGGACATGTGCATCTCAGCCATCAACCTTCAGTCTTACTCCAGTAAGTGTGCCAATTAGAGCATACCAGGATGATGCCTGTGCTCCACTGAACACCAATGAAGTGTATACAATGAAAAGGAATTGCAGGGATGGAGTACAGCACATGCATGCTATATAAATGAATTCTGGAAGACATGTGTAATTACCGATTACATTTCTTCGACACAGTAATGTTCAGATGGAACTTAGTCTAACATGAATTTGTGTGTTTACTAACGAGGCGAATATGTGCTCTGCTGAAAATAAACATGGTATATCATGCAAGACTAAAGAGCAGGATGGAGGTTGAGAATTGCATGGTCATAACCCATGACATAAAGAACCATGAGAAGCAACTAGTGATATGTCCAGAGTCAGAAGTCATCAGATTTGTTAACATTTTCAGACGTATTAGTTGATGCGTCATCAATGACGCTGACTTCTGGCTGTACCGTGAAAATTCCACTCTGGTTCCTAAATTTGATCATGAATTACAAGATTGATGTGTCTCAAATGAGTATGGGAAATAGTCTGAAATAAACAAGTCCAGTGTGACAATGCTCATTTCTTGGTCGTGTGCTCTTGACTTCGTTTTATAAGTGTAAAACCTAGGCAATCTGTAGGTAAATTATAACTATTTCAAAATTAGTGAAATATCTGAAAAATAGAGTGAAGGAATAGGCGAGTTGTTTTATGATACACAACATAGCAAAACTCATCTCTTCTGGAGTATGATACCATATATGAAGCACGCGTCTGGAAAGAGATTATGACACAGTGGACACAATAACAAATAGCCCACCCCAACGTGCCTAAGCTACTGCACAAGCCATTTGAGAAACAGTCACATTTGATAGCTATGTTCAGATTGCAGATCTTATCACAGAAAAACGGTCAATAAACTGTTCAGATTGCATATCGTATCACAGAAAAACGGTCAATAAACTGTCTGGTAAATTTTCTTTATGAATATAGCTGTTGCTGAGCTCTTTACAAAAAATCATTGTGGGTCTAGATTGTAGAGGATTGAAAAAAATAAACATGTGTCTACACATGCTTGGAAAAGAAAGTTTCCATGGGTGGGTTGAGGGAAATAATGTATCTCTTTGGTAAATGTGAAGCTAACAGTAGAATAAAAGGGTGGCTGTATCCTCGGTTTAGGGATCACCACCAGGCATTCACATTGTCAAAAATGAGTGATTTCTTGAAAGAACATTTGCACGATGAGTCACCAAACAGTGCACATTGTAGCAGCACTCCTGGTGAGGAATTAACAGATCCTATAGAATATGCCAGAACATCTCACCACAGGATCAAAGAAAGAATGAGTAGCGTCCCCATATAATGCCTGGAAGTGAAGCAAGAGCAGTCAGGGCATTTGCATGTCTGAAAGATCTTAATGGTAGACCATGTCCTAGAGAGAAACACGCTTATTTCATTCAATAATCTGAGGCCAAATTCGATGTACCATTGGATGGGAGACAAACACAATTCAAGAGAAGAGCAATCAGCACCTATATACTGCAGCTGTACACAGAACACTCTTTCCTTGTGTGATTGATGAAGTGGTTGCTTAATGTTAAGATGAATGTGTTATCTGCCTGTAAGGTCAATAAATGCAAATCATACTTGACATCTCCAGCTGGGCCAAGAGTGAACTGGACTGGACTGGACTGGGAAACTGACCTAAAAGAAAGGGTAATTGAAGAGAAATAGCAGGGACTATTTAGGCATATTAAAAATGCTCTGCTGAGCCTGAATGTGGTATACGTTCAACAGTGTATCATACTCAGTCTCTATTGAACCTCAGAAAACGTCACTTATACTGTCATACAAATGACAACAAGGTATTGGCATTGCTAAGAGACAGTTTAATGAGTTACATTCCCTGCAGCTGTAAACGGTGATAGAATGCTAGAGCCATTTTGTCTGTTTTTCTTTGAAATATTAAACATATGCCTGCGCTTGACAAAGTCAATAGTTTGGTTCATTGATCTGGAATTATAGAGCTTACTCTTGCTACTAATTAGTGTGGCAGCCCTCTTGTTTTAAGTTGAGTATGTGCAATCTGCACAAAGTTTATTTCACTAAAAAATGAAAGAGGTGATAAACAGCCAAGGAGTGGGGCTGAGTAGAGGGAGCTAGGGTGTTACTATTCATAATTTAGTAACATGGAGTTATTATCGTAATAAGTAACCTCTTTGCTCATGCCTACTTAGACTCAGGCTGTATTGCCTTTACCAGCCTTATTATCCCCTGAGGCTATCAATATAATAACTAACTAGATGGTTACTACAAGGCATATTTTCAATTCTTTTGACAAGGATTTGATCTTTTGAAATAATTGTATTTAGGGAAAAGGAGTTGTTATAACACATTGTTCTTCTATTAATTCATTTAAATCACAAGATTAGTTTATGATGAAACAGCATGTGCTTTATTTTTTTTCCTGCTGTCGTAATTCAGTTCTCTCAATAAGAAATCAGCCCTTTCACCTAGCCTTAATGTTTCCAATATCATATGTATCATGGCATACACTTAAACATACAATTGCCCTGATTTACCAAAACAGTTTACAATGACACATTGCAATTGAAACATGCATAGTAAATCAGACCCAATGTCTGAAGAGTGACCGATAATTGTGCCATTTCAAATAACCATGCAGTTGTTGTACAAGGTCAATTATGAGATACAGAACACAATATGTGTGCATTGCATTGTAAAACATGCATTACATTTCCTGGTATTTTAGGAATATATTCTATTAAATGCCAAAGAAAACGAAAATGGAGCTTATCATATACTCAGTTACGCAAATGCTCTTTCATACTCTGGCTTGAGGTTTGAGGAGGGGGTTTTTAAAATCTCTAATTTGCATGTATCTTTTTTTTATGACTAAGTGCATCACCAAGAACCACTATTCAGCGCGTATTGATGTACAGTGCAGTCCCATTAAGGAGAGGTTAACATAGCCATAATGTGCCATTTGCAAAATCCCTCCCTATTTAGCCCAACCTATTACAGACTTGGAGGTATTTAACTGCAGTGCTATTCCAGGAAATATCACCTCAGTAAATACCACCAAATTACAAACTGGTCTTTTACCCAGAAAATCTGTGAATTTTTACCCCATCACAAAGGTGGAGGTAAAAATGATCAAAAGTACACAGAAGTTTAAATTAATTAATGGATCCATCTTTTATAATGCGAAGTGTGGGGACAGGGATTCAAACCTATGTTGCTCCAGCGTGGTCCTCATTTCCAAGACAAACGCGTTCCCCTGAACTATCCTCCCAGCCTTTTAATTACGTATTTCACATGTATGGGGAATGTGGAAGCACTTGTCTCCAATAAAAGGCACACACTTTTTCAATGGGGATTTTAGGTGAGGGAAGGGGCATGTCTATGGCCACCCTCTAGACATCTACCCCATGTAACACAAGGGTCTGAATGTTCCATGTAATGCATTGAAAATGTAGAGCAGCAAAATGAACCTCTACCGTACTTTATACATGGTCCATTTCCACCCTCAATATGAGGTTAGCGTTCCATAACCACTGCACCAGTTGTGCCGCTATAATTTGACGTGACAACTCATGTGGTAACACTGTTTTCCTACAGGGGGATTTTGTGTAGGGAGCTTCTTGAGAGTCTACATGGAGACAGCACAAGTCAGGCATTAAGTGACTCGTCGGTATTCACAGATAGATACAGATATGCAGTCAAGTGTGACCGTTTGAGAGGTGGTTGGGGGTGATAACACTGTAATTCTTGGTGCACCTTATCAGCAGTGAATATGGTTCTTAAGGGCGCAGGGAGGTCATTTAGGGGTTAACAGGGGTTGCAACTGTGGTGGTCACTAGACCACACACGGAAAAACCCACTAGAACCCCACACACTAACCGAATCACAGTGCCCAATGTCCTGAGGACACGCGCCAGAGGCTCCAGCTTCCCCTTAATTGCTGCCTCCCATTGGACTCGCTTCCACCTCACCTCAGAAGAATAACACCCCATCTAGCCATCCGTAAAGCTATCAAGACCATGTTTTTCATTTGAACCTTCCAACACCTACTTGATGGGGTGGGCACCACTTGCAATCCATTAACTGTATCCATACTTACTCATCTAACTAAATGAAAATAATGTATTGTTTCATCTTAACTGCTACACTGAATGTAACCGGTAGCAATTTATGTACCATGCAACCAAGACACTTGCTTGTAACAGAGCCTCGATGCCTCTGGGCTGCAAGTGTGCTTTATAAATTAAAATAAATAAATAAATAGCTGTTTCCCTATGATTGTGTGTGGGAAAGACGCTTGCATGTGATGATTCACTACTCTTCGGTAAGGGCCATTTTCAGCTTTCATGGTGGTGCACTGCTCTCCCTTGCCAGAATTTTTATGTTGAATTCTTTGAAGGCCTCGTCCTGATTGACAGCCTCCAAAGGTCAAGGTTGTTCAGCTTCTACTCGAACACCCTCTCGGAGCTGGTAATCCGAATTTCACACACTTTACAAAATGCAGCCGATAAGAGGAACAGCAGGGAACAACAACATTTCAGCACATTATGTTAGCCTGGCTGCACACATTACTCGACAGATAGGAGGAACATAGTAATTCTCAAGAGAGGACACATTTTCTATCTTAATGCAGAACGTTGATCTTGCTGAATATTTTTCTTGAGTTAGGAATGGACAGTGATAAATGAGAGGGGAGCATTCTGTCGTCGTGAGCATAAATGCACAACACAGAGCATTTTTTTAATGCAGGTAGTTAATGTAATACTATCTATTTATATTCTGTTGTTCATGGACTCTGTCGTGCAATGTGTTTTCATATTAGCACAGAGTACGAATGCAGTTTTTTTTCTCGGATTTCTCACTTGCACAAATGACATTTGAACACTTTTCTAGTTTCTTGTTTTAATTCTGTTCACTCTAAGGGGCAATGTTCACAGAAGTGTTTTATAATGGCACAATCCCATGAAAAAACGCTCTGTGAATCGAAACCTTGCTCTCTGACTCTTCTCTTATTATCAATCTTTCTCTCCCTACCCCATTTCCCCTCTCTAATAAGTGTCTGGTGCGCTGGAGCTGTGCTTATGAATGTATGGTATTTCTATACTGAAACTCCTGTAAGCAAACAGTGGAGTAATGCACACAGTTTAATAAAAGCCTTAAAATGATAGAAGTGTACTAGTGTATGATTCACAAATGCATTTTACAATGGGGGAATCCCATTGGAAAACACTTTTTAAATCCGTCCCACAGTCCTCACCCATGACAGGGAGGAATACCTGGGTTTAAGCTATCTGTTGTGCCTGACACACTGAGAAGAATTTCCTGAAGAGTGATCTCTTTAGTCAAGAACTTGAAAAAGCAATCCCACGTTGCCTCATGTTAATTGAATAATCACGTGTATCTATTTGTGCGGATATTCACCTTTGGAGGGAAGACCATCATATAGCACATATACACGTCATGTTGTCCTTTATTAATCACTGCAAAGGATTGACTCTGTTTCTGAATCAGTTGCATGACGCCTGGAATGTTGTATTGTTTTGTGTTTCCATGCAAGAAAGGGCATTCGCTATTTGCAGCCTGTAACGCAGGTTCTCCATCTCTGCAGTTGAGGGACTTGGCAACCCTGTCTCACACATGAACACTCGAAAGGAGGCTTGCATGTGTCACTCTATGAGATCTTTCAATGGAGACACATTTCAAAACAAACAGGCAGAAGAGAATACTGTTCATGGTACAGTTACAGTTTCATGTGTGTGGCCCCTTCCCTCTCAGGTAGTCAGGCAACTTTTGCTCATCCAGGTATATCCTTCACCCCGCTTGAAATGTAGCATACAATATTCAAGCAATAGATATAAGGCTAGTGACCATTGCATCCAAACCTGACACATGTGTCTCTGGTTCCGAAACACTGTCCAACACTTTTGTGAAGTCTGATACTGTTCATCCTTTGCAAACATCTACCACCTTCTTCACAGGGGATCTAGGCATCCACCACTCACTTTTCTGGCCACATAGGTTGTCCCCATGCAATCTCTGACTCAAAGGTGTCTTCAAAATAAAAACACAGGCCTCTCAAAGGTTTGTCTCAACTGTAAGCGATATTCAATCAACACTACAGCTAAGTCAATGCCTAGTCTGGGATGCTGAGGAAAACCCTTATTGATGTATTTTTATATCCAGTTCAGTACTCTGGATGACAACCCTTGTATAACACCCCCCTCTTAGAATCCTCCTGACCCCACTGAGCCAAGAAGTAGGTTTGTTTTGCAAATTAAAAGGTTTATTTGAAAATGTAAACAATATATATATATTACACTTCTATAAATAAATTGATAATGGATATTACACTTGTGAATAGGAGCAGTAATCAGCAAGAGGTAACTATGAATAGGAACAGAAGAACAAGGTGGGAAAGAATGCTTTATATGGTTCAAGGAAACGCAAGGTGGAATAAAATGTAGTACAGAAATAACTTGTTATGATTTTAGCAAAAGGTAATAAGATCACGTTTCTTTTGACAATTCACTCCCCCCCTATGCAATACCAGAAATGGAAGGAGAGCACACAGTCTTCAAGAATCCCAACAAATCACACTTTATAATGCAATACATAGTTCCAGTTCTCCCAGCAATCTTAGGGAAAACAGGGATGAGTTTTAAACACAGGTGAATTACTTTAATGTGGTTTGCAAGGAAGTGAAAAGGTGCTAAAATTGCTTTTAATTCCCTCTAGAGGTTCAGGGTAGGTGATGGCTACTTTATATTAGTTCAGGCTCACTTTAACAATACTCTATGAATGATTAGCAGATTACAAACGAATTTTAGCAAAGAGAAGCAAAAAGCTGCTGATTTCTACAGATGAAGAAATCGGGCCAAATCGCAAATCGCGGTAAATTTCGCGAGTGCGTGTCGCGCGATTACGGGAAAAGTATAGGGAGTAGGAAGTCAGTTCTAGGTTCGTTGGAAAACCTAGATTCTAAGCTTTCAGATGAAATTTCGTTCCTAGCCCAAACGGTTCCAGAGATACGGACGATTAAATAAAGGTAGTTTTTCGGATTTAAAGTAAACTCAAAATGACAGGTGACAGCTTGCAGCTGCAGAATTGACAGGTGACAGTTGTGCAGCATTACAAATGACAGATGACACGATTTCTAGGAGGCAGTTCTACTTAGGTTAAAATAGTTTGTATTGGATTATTTTAACTAAAAGATTGGTTCTGCACAGTTCTGCTAGGTACTCACAATATAAATTTGAACTAGGCCTCGTCACGGATCTGGTCAACACGTCCGGCTGCGGTTCTGTCTGCTCGGCGGGTCAATCAGGCACCAGTTCTGCTCACAGCGATCTGGGTCAGCTCTGCTCTGCTGGTCTAGCCTCTATGGATTCTGGATGTAACACTGCTTTCTAGGTACTGCTACAGGTTCTTGCAAAAATTCTCGGCAAAACTTCAAACAGCTCGCCCAGCTGTTGAATAGTTTGGTTAGTTCTGAGGCCTGCTGAAGAGGATTCAGCTGGTGGATTCAGGCCTCTCTGCTACAAATTCTGGAGTTAATTTCTGCTACAGGTTCTGGAGATTGATGGATTTGGAGTCTGGATCTCTGGATGTGAAGTTGTCGGTCAGCATGCTCCTCAGCAAATGGAATTGAATGTCTCTACCTGTCCCAGCAGTCTCTTTTTATGTGTTTTGGAAAGTGGGTGTGTGCGTTGGTCATAACTAAACCTGCCCCTCTCACTTATCATTGGCCAATTCCTCCTCTCTCCCTTGATTGGGGGAAGGAAATGTGAGTCAGAGTGATGCTGTAGGTTTTATGGTCAGAGGAACCTCCCCTTGTCAGATTGCACACAAATCTATTTCTGACCCAAATACATATTTATCTATGTACCATTTTTCTAATATCATAGGTCCCGTTAACATATTTTCTGTAGCGCCAAACCATCCGATCCCTGTCTTTGTACGATGTTGTGTCCACTGATGACAGAATTCTCCCCTTTTCACCCAGATAACGACCTCTAAACCTTTCCAGATTTTACACAAATGTGCACCAGGGATATGGGTTACAGATGATAAAGTGTCAGATTTTTAACATGCATACATTTGGAGTGAGACCGTATTTTCCACTAGCAACCCCCCCCAGTATACACCACAGGGTCCTAACGCCTCTTAAAATGTGCACCGAAAAATCACAAGAATAATGGTATTACTTCTATAATTCTGACAAGTCCGTACTATGAATTATCCATCTTTTTTTAAATTTTGCCCTGGTCAAAAGGCCATAGGACCAGAGGTAATCGGATATCCCAACTTGGCCCAGAATCTGCCACAAACTTTTTTAAGATGCTCACAATGGTTCGGTTATATCTCTCCACTGCTCCAGAAGAAGCTGGCCTGTAAGCAATGTGTAGCTTCCTTTTAACCCCCAGTATCTCCCACATCTTTGTCATTACTTCACTGGTGAAGTGACTACCTCTGTCTGACTCAATCCTTTGAGGTAGACCAAAATGGGAAAAGATGTGGTTAATCATCAGGGCAGCTGCTGTTTCTGCCTTGCAATTTGGGGCCGGGAGACATTCCACCCACTTGGTAAACAAGCATGTAACAGTCAACATGTACTTGTTTCCTCTAGACGAGCGAATCACAGGGCCTACAAAGTCGATTTGCAAATCTGACCATTACAGTGTCATCCCCCTCTTTTGGAGAGGCGCACGGTGTGTGAGGGATGATGGCTGAAATTGTGCACACACAAGACACCCCTTCAAGTATTTGTCGAGGTCCTGCCCCCTGTGTGGCCAGTATGCAACCTCTCTTAAGATTTCCAGTGTTGTGTGAAACCCCCTATGACCGGCGGTGGCCGCATCATGGGCGTGACTTAACATCAGGCTTCGGAATGAGGTAGGAACCACCCACTGATCATGGCCAGCTTGGGATTACCTTACCAACAAACCGTCTTGGATTCAGAACATTTTTGGGCATTTCATCAACACTCTTAGGTCCTCTTTCCCAATGTAATCTGTGTCCGTCAGGGGAAAGTTCTCAGGGTCCTCAAGGTGTTGGTAAAACTTACCAATGATTGGATCCCCTTTCTGAGATGTAATCAAATCAGGGGTCTCCTTACTCCATTGTGCATTTGAAAGATCATTGTGAGCATTAGTCTGGGACCTAGTGATCGCAGTGACCTGGATTTCCCCCAACAGGGACGCTATTTCTATTAGATCCCCTTGGATGGCCCCGGTTTTGGCCAGCTGATCAGCTAAGTCATTTCCAGTTTTGTCTGGTTCCTCAAATTTGGAATGACCCTTGATCATTTTCCAGTAGATGATCATCCTATTCGATGTGACCAGATCATCAATATTTTGGATTAGCTTCCCATGTTTCAGGGGTTTGTTTTTAGCGCATAACATGCCTCTGGTTTTCCAGTTGACCAGGTGCTCCATGAACCCGTTCCGTACATAATCCGAATCTGTGATTATGACCAGTTCATGGAGTTGATGTTGGACAGCAGTGAGGATGGCCTGATGCACAGCCATCAATTCTGCCACCTGACTACTTCGGGGACAATTTTGTATCCAGCGGAGGGTTCTGGTGACTCATTCACCCATGCATTCCCTATGCCGGCCACCAGTTCTTTCTCCTCGTTGTCGTCAACATGGTAAGAGCATCCATCCACATAGACAGTGGGCATTCCCTCACACTTGTCTTCTTCAAAGACTTTGTGTGGGGAATTAAGGTATGCCTCCATGTTGTCCTTGATTTTTAGACTTTCGTCCTCGAGACAGTTTTCTCTGGCACAATCATGCAAGTCAGCCAGACCTTGCGCGAGGGGACTCTTCTTGTTTTGGCCATATCTGACCTCCACAGGAAAGCCTTGCATTGACAGAATCCAGGAAGTAATTCGGGAATTACTCACATTTCCGGCACGGATTCTGTCACTTTGGAGATATTGCAGAGGCTGGTGTGGAGTCTCCACTATGATGTGTTCCCCTTGGATAAACGGGCGGTAATTCTTCAATGCCCACACCGTTGCCAGGAGTGCCTTCTCACAATCGTTGAATTTTTCCTCCACAGAGGATAAAGTTTTGCTCGCATAGGAGATTACTTTATTGACCTTGTCATGCTTTTGGTATAATACTGCCGTCAAGCACGTATTAGAGAACCCCGTCTCCAGGAAGAACTCCTTGTTTCTGACAGGGTAAGCTAGGCAAGGCGCTTGTGAGAGGCTTCTTTTGAGTTGTCTTACCGCCTCGGATTGTTCTGGACCCCATTCCCACTTGACCCCCTCTTCAAGAGATAAATCAGGGGTCTAGTGATCTCTGCGTAGCTGTAACGCTCACCTGACTCCCACGGAGGCGCCGGCCTGGTTTCAGCTGCTGTGACCTCTTCTAAAGTGATGCGCAGGACTCGGAAGACAGACTGGACCGGACCCCCAAATCTTGCTTGTCTGGCTCGCAGAAGTATCCTTCTGTAGGTGGAAATAGGGGATTAGCTGTCTGCGGGGTAATGCGTCGGCCTCCCACTTACCCCTCTCACCCTCCTCAAAACCCTTCTGTGCTTCCCCGTGGCGTCTCACCTTAGGGTCTGGAAGGACGAGCTCTCCATCCTGCTTCTGATGCAGGGGCGCGTTGGTATCCAGTTACTCTCCTGGATTTTCGGATTGGTGAGAACCAAACTTGCTTGGCTTCCAGGTAAGTTTTTGATAAGTGGTTCCCCTTGTGTCCATGCATTAATGTTCTAATGCTAGTGTCTTTTTCCGCATAGGGGCTGGGGAACGGAATGCCGGGGAACAGGCACCGACCCAAGATGAGAGGTGAAATCCTTGTGGAAATCAGATAAGTCTTTAATGAGCGTTTTGGTAATGTCTTTTCATTCGCTCATTAACGCTGATGTCTTTTTCCCATTAGGGGCCGTGGTCCGAAAATGCCTGGATGCGGCGCGGACCCGAAATGAAAAGGGAATGACCCAGCAGGTAAATCTTAACATGGAGATTTAGCTTCCCTTTTCCCTTCTTTCTCTCACCTTCGTTATTGTCTTTTTCTCCTAGGCACTGGGGCGCGACTGCGGATCCGGGTGGTCACTGCAGAACATGGAAGCGCCCTGTAAGGTGAGTAGAATGAGGCGCTGCAGCGATCGATGTGATGTGCTTTTAAAAATAAATGTCTTCCTTTTCAGGATCGTCGGCGAAATGTCTCTGGGATGCAGATTTAGCAGGTGAGACCTTTTCCTTCTTCTGTTCTCTTGTTCCCTTCCTTTGCAGGTGATTCAGGATGCTGGCAGGCGTGGCAGAAGTCAGGATGCAGGAGCAGACACGGTGAGCGTCCAGCTGCTAGATGCAGAACAACGCGAAGCACGTGTGGCAGTCCGGGCGTGGTTTAAATAGCCTTGGAAGAAGTCCCAGGTAAGTATTCTTCCACAGTCCCCACCCAAGTAAAATAGTTCCTTTAATTAAGTAGTCCCTCCTAAGCCTTATTTGGCTTGAGGCTTTATGCAGCATGGTCTGCGTCAGGTAAGTGCACCAAACACCTTCTTTTATGAGCCTGACGCCTTTGGCGCCAGGACTGATGCCCAATATGAGCCTGGCGCCAAAGGCGCCAGCACAAAGTCCAAAGAGCCCCTATTAGGGGCCGCTGAGGTTTTTTCCCGAGGGCATAATGCCTGCTTCCGGGGGTGCTGGGCCTGTCCCGGTGCTCTGGGGGCAGGCATCATGACAGTAGCCTTCAATGAACTTTCTGCTGTAATTAGTCAGTCCAAGGAGGCTCCTTAGTTCCCGCAGAGTTGTGGGGTCTTTCAGTTTCTGGAGTGCTTCCACTTTCTTTTCTTGGGGACAGAGACCCTGAGGAGTAATCTCATGCCCCAAGAAATTAACACGGGTTCTACACCACTGTGCTTTCTGAAAGGAAAGTTTTGCTCCGGCGACCCTCAACTGTGTCAGAACATAACGGATCTCCACTATGTGTTCCTCCACAGATGAACTTTTGATGAGGACATCATCTACATAAGCCAGGTTACCCCTCGCACCCAGGTCGGTCATGGCCTTATGTAGGAAAAGGTTGAATTCATTGCCGGAGTTGAGGTATCCGAAGGGAGTCCGGGTCCATGTGTACTGCTGGCCCCCAAAGGTAAAAGCCAGTTTGTATTGGTCCTCCCTACTGACAGACACGGTCCAGTATCCATTGGTCAGGTCTATTGCTGTGAATACCTGTGACCCCTGAATCTGGGCCAGCCCTTGGTCAATGTAGGGCAGAGGCCATCGGGAAGTATGGACCCGTTTGTTCAGCTCCCTAAGGTCGGCGCAGAGTCTCCACAGGCCGTTTGGCTTCAATATTCCCAGCACCGGATTATTGAAAGTGCTGTGGACTGGACAGAGTATTCCCCGGGACTCAAGGTTCTTAATTATTTCAGTAAGGGACTCCATGGATGCGAGAGACAAGCGATATTGCTTCACAAATACTGGAGTCATTCCAGGGTCCGTGGGAATTGTTGTGGTGTGGATGTCGGTGCGATCACAGTCATATGAGTCTACCGCAAAGAGATCTTGGAAATCCAAGAAAACTTGTTTCAACTTTTGCTTCTGTTCCAGAGTCACACATGCATCAGCTAGGTTGACTCTCTCTTCCACCATCTGCCTGAAGCCTGGAAAGACTTCTGGTTTGGCTATCTCAGCGGCCTCCTCCAGCTGGGTGGAGAAGTCCCTGGTCAGAGTGCTGATTTGGACTGGAGGCTTCAGGTGGGAAAGGCAGCCCTCATGGACCTGGAAAATCACCTCATCCCTCCTGAAGTCACAAGTCACATCTTCCTTACCATAAGGGCAAGAAGTGTACAACAGGAAGTTACCCCCATGTCGGGTGAAAATCCTGTCTGGTGTTGTAATGTCCTCACTGTCACTGTCAAAACAGTCCTTGGGGATTGGTCCTAACAGTTCATTTCCTAAATCAATGGAGAAATGTCGGTCATCAATTGCCATTCCAACAATGGTGCCTGCGGCTAGAGTAATACTCTTTAAGTCGCTGTTATCCACCTCTGTTGGAATGGTGTCATGTTCTATGTTGACTAATGGTGTTGGGTTTACCCCCAACCCTTTCTGTTGGAGAGAAGCATTTAGATGGATATAAGCATCAGGGTTTTTCAATTTTTGTCCTCTTTTAACTTTCACTTCCAGGGAGAATTGTCGGGTCCTTTCTGGGATGGTGACTTCCTCATTGATCTGAATTTCAACTGCATAAGGTAGCAATTGAGCTGACCTAAATGCTTTTTCTGGATCATCAAAGCCCATGGGATTATCCGCTAATCGGGACCAAGCTTTGAAGTTTATTAGGTCCAAACGAATGGCAAAGCGATTGAGAATGTCACTGCCTAAGTAAAAGGCGGCAGTGACGTCTCGCACGACCCAACAATTATGGACTATGCTCTTGTTGCCAATGGAGATTTTGAGCATACACCTGCTTGGCAGGAGATGTTTGGAATTAGGTGCTTCCAGGTCCATTTCCCATTTTGTCTATCAGTTTGAATGTGGGAATGGCTGGATCTTTTGGGAGTTGGCGAAACATGGCTTCGCTGATGAAGCTCTTACCGTTGTTCACACACACTCGAGCGAGAACAGAGTCCTTCCCATCATTTAACTGAACAGGGATGAACAACTGCTCTCCAATTTGCTGAATATCAGCCAGGCTCTGAGCTGACTTCACAACTTTCTGGACTATAGGAGTGGGAGTTTCTGATTGTGGATTAGTAAAGAATTTCAGGGTGTTTCCTTCAAGTGTGGAATACCACTTTAAACTGGAAGGAAGGTTGATTTTCAGAAATAGAGAGGTCCCCCCATCACCAGTCTGTTGTCCTACTGCTATTACTGTCACGTCTGGGGTTTGGTTGTTGTGGAAGTGAAATTCTACTTGGTCAGATTTTTGTTCAACCATGTGGCAGGTGCTGTTTAAACTAACATGGTTGACACTCTGTTTTAATTTTATTGGTCGGCTAGTCTGGGTCCAGAGGACCTTGTTTACACAATCTATTAGGGGTGACAACCTTCTCAGGAGGTCATTCCCCAGTAAACAAGGGGTGCCCTCTGGAGTCACTACTATGACCGGGTGTTTCACCTTGTGTCGCCCAATTTTAATGTCCAAGTCTGCAGTCCCCTCAATGGGAATTTCCTTCCCGTCAAAGTTCTGCAGTTGTCCAGGAAGAGAGGTGAGAGGAATTTGGTAATTCTCCCCCCCTTCCTGCATTTAGTTCCTCAAAGGCCCTTTTGGACAGAAGGGGAGCTTCCAGTGTCCACCAGTGCCAAAATTGTACCCTGCCCCTGTACTTGTACCGGGGCATAGTATCTTCCCTCCTTCTCCTCAAGGGGGCACAGATAATGCACATTTTTGGACAACTGGTGGGCTAACTTTCTGGTTTTGGACATTGCTAGCGAAGAGATTTGGGCAGAATTCTGTGGAGAGCCTTGGGAATCTGAAAGAAAATGTTGGCAACTGGAGATCCGAGCCATTGTGGGTTCCCCTGGTTCCGGTTCTGGGCCGCCCCCCCCTTTTTGGAGGCAGTCACCAGGATGGGTTTGAACCAGGGGATTTTGGTATTGTCGGTTCTGGGATGAGATGATGGGCGGCGGTAGCTCAGTCTCCACATCTCCCCAGTCTGAATTGGCATCCCTTGGGACCCATTTTTCCTTGGGAGGAGTTCCCCCATCTCTGAAGGAGAAGATCCTTTTCCCAGGATCTTCTGAGGATCCCTCTCCCTCAAATTGGAAGACCTGTACCTCCTCCACAAAGTGGGTCTGTTTGGGTCCTTTGTTTCTCCTACCTCCTCTCTGCTCCTTGGGTGGCAGACTTTCAGGGGTAGGAGATTTTGTTTCCGGTTCCTGGTTTTCCAGGGGATGTTTACAAGTTGCGAAGGAAGCTTCCTCCAAGGCTTTACACCCCCCTTCCCCTTGTGCCTCCTCCCTGGGAACCGGTGGGTTATCGGGGTGCTGCCCCGTTCATTGTTCTGGAGCACCAGGTCCAGAGTTTGGGGCATTCTGCGGTGGCATGCTCATATGAGGATTCTGTTGAGCCCTCAGTATGTGACCCAGATCCCGTGCCATATTTTGGACCTGGCGCTCAAGTTGTGAAACCCGCTCAGGCTGATACGGGGCTCTATTTTCTCCCCTGGGCTGATCCCGGGAAGAGTAGCTATCCCTTCTCTGGTAGTACCCCTGGTTGGGAAGATTTTGGTACCCCTCCACCCTTGGCCCCCCTCTCCCAGATTAGGTTGTCTGGGCTCAGGGAATTGGGGAAAGAAGGATGGATGATTTTGGGGCTGGAAATTGGGTGGATACCTGGGGAAAAAGTTCTGCCCAGGATTTTGAGAATTTCTGCCCTCCTGTGGGAAGTTGGGAGGGAAGTTCCCTGGGTTAGGTGCTTGGCTGGATCCCACCCCTTGGGCTGGAGGAGTCCACACATAAACCAGGATTGGTCGGTTTCCCTTGTAGCGGGGACTTACATAGTCAGGGGAGCGGGGGACCCCATTTGTGGGACTACCTCCTCGACTCCCTGTCTGTGACTGGCCTGAGGGCCTTCTGAGCTGTGAATTATTTGGTGCAGGCAGGTTTTTTGGCCCCCCGTCTCCAAATCCGAAACGGGGACAACCTTTACCTCTGCCACCTTGGCAGCAGCAGGGGTGCTGTTGGTTTTGGGGTTTTTCGGCGCATTATTTTTATTTTCGATGGGCTTCTGCACCTCATAGATCCGGGTAGCCTGTTCAATGACCCAGTGTAAAGATCTTTTCTCATGAAAATCTCTCACGAGCTGGGTCATTATGTATTTGGGAAAGGCATGGAAAAACGTATTGATAAATTCTCTGCTATCCGTGCGCACCCTTCTGGTGGTCTGCGCAAAAGCACGCTTTAATTCTTGCACAGACTCTTGTGGGGCCTGATCCTCCCCACATTGCAAATTGTAGGCTGCCTTGCGAGCCTCTTGAGGATTTCTGTGCACAGAAAAATGTTTCAAGATGGCCGCCATGTATGTGGACCACCTTGAAGTTTTTTTTTCGATCCTCCAGCCCCGCAAAGAAACTGGAGTATTCTGGTGAGAAGGTCCATTTTACATATTGAATACAGCTTTGGCTGTCCTTCAAATGGAAAGTCTCCATCATTTGCTCATAGAGCTCCAAGTGTTCCCAAACAGAATTCTTGGCGTTCTTATGATAAGGCGTGATGACACTGCTTATTGCCTTTATTTGTTTCAATGGGCCCTTAAGCAAGGCCCTTTTTGTCTTGTTGGCCTTTTTGGTTCGGGTAACTCTGGTCCATTCATCCTCCGACTCAGAAGCGCTGTTGCCAGAGGTGCCCCTCTGATCTTCCAGGTTTTCCCAGATTCTGCGAGCCTGCGAATGGCTGGCAGAATGTGGGGACCTGGTCTCCTGTGTCCTGTAATGCTCAGAGGAGTCTTCAGACCCCTCCTTGCTGCCAGGATTTGATGGGTACCCCCCCCACTGACCTAACGGGGCAGAGGTTTTCAGGATGCCCTTAATGGGCCTACTCTCCTGGGGTTCCCCACTAAATTGCACTGTGCTTGGGTGCCCATACCCGGATGCCTGCCCATCCATTTCTGGGAGGTACTGGCCTATGAGCCCCATACTTCTAGCTGGATAGTAATCTGCCATCTCCGTGGCCCTGGGCTCATGTGCGCGAGGGGACATGGGGGTGGCAGAGTCCAGGGACTGGGAGAGAGGAAGGCCTCTGGTACCAGGGCTCCTGAGGTTATGCTCAGGCGTTTCCCTTTCCCAGCGCACCTCGTCTCTATCAGCCCCTGCTCCCTGTTGCAATGCAAGAGCCTGCGCTTTCAGTTCCTCAGTTAAGGCCTTACTAGACTCTATCAGTCTCTCCTGCATCGCTACCTATTGCTGGAGCCTGTCATTGTGCTGACAGAGAGCCTCATTTTCTCTCTGTGCCTCCTGATTTGTCCTGGAGTACTGGGCCAGTCTCTGCTGCAGGAGGGTTACCTCCTGAGCTGTGTCCCTATTGGCTAGCTCCTTTCTTGCCAGAGCATCCTCCACCCTCTTGGTGTGCTCTAACAAGTTCTGGTGTTCTATTTGGAGGTCACCCAGTCCCTGGAGGGCCAGGTGATTTTCTTCCATTTTCCTTTTTAAGTGGCAGACTTCCTGCCCTAAGGTATCCCTTTCCTGACTAAGAGCCTGCATCTGTGCCGCTAGGTCATCCCTTTGCCTTTGGAAGGCACCATCTTTCTGGCGCTCCTGGTCAAACTCTGCCTGGGTATCCAGGTCTTTCAAAATCAGTTTATTGCTCTCTGCCTTCTCCCTATCTAGGTGGCTTTGCAGGGTGAAGACCTGCTCGGCACATGCCCTATTGAAATCTAATTGTTGCTCCAGCTTTTTCTGGCTCTGCAGTAGGGAGTCCAAACCTTCTTGGTACTCCTTCTGCAAGGCCAGAAATCTGGTATCATGGTCCGCCTTTTCCTGTTGCAGCACATCCATATCCTCCTTTATTTTAGTGATGTACTGTCTGCTGTCCTTTTCTGACTCCTGGCTCCTGCGCAGCCTCTGCTCAGAAGAGTCCAGATCAGATTGGGCCTTCTCTAACGCCATCTGTTGCCTATTTGCCAGATCTTGGCCTTCAGCACATTTGTCCTGCATGGCTCCCATATATAGATACAAATATGCCGCTATCCTGGCAATCTTATTATGTTCATCTTTGGCTTTAGGGGCCATATATAGTTCACTCAAGGCCACATGTAGGGGACCCTGATCTCCCCATATATCTGACCCTGTTTCAGTGACCTGTTGCGCGATTGCCTGCAACCAGACCGTTTGGTCCTGATGAGTCCACTCACCTCTCACAAATAGCTTATGTAAGAAGTGCTCTCTGGCTATTTCCATATCTACCAAGGTCGTCATTCTGGAATTTGAGTTCCTTCCTGACTTACAGAAGTTTGTATTTTATTTTGCAAAACAGACCGTTTCCTTAGAGCGTTCCTTTGAGGGATGCTTTCACAGTGTAAAACAGCATGGTGATCTAACCGGATATGTGTATCTGGTCAGTTGGCACACTGTATTAATCTGCACAAGTGGTAATTCTAACCCAGAATATCCCGGCTCCGAGCCCCCACTTTTGTAAGCGATATTCAATCAACACTACATCTAAGTCAATGCCTAGTCTGGGATGCTGAGGAAAACCCTTGTTGATGTATTTTTATATCCAGTTCAGTACTCTGGATGACAACCCTTGTATAACACCCCCCTCTTACCCCCCTCCTGACCCCACTGAGCCAAGAAGTAGGTTTGTTTTGCAAATTAAAAGGCTTATTTGAAAATTTAAACAATATATATATATATATATATATATATATATATATATATATGTATATATATATATATATATATATATATATATATATGTATATCACACTTCTATAAATAAATTGATAATGGATATTACACTTGTGAATATGAGCAGTAATCAGCAAGAGGTAACTATGAATAGGAACAGAAGAACAAGGTGGGAAAGAATGCTTTATATGGTTCAAGGAAACGCAAGGTGGAATAAAATGCAGTACAGAAATAACTTGTTATGATTTTAGCAAAAGGTAATATGATCACGTTTCTTTTGACAATTCACTCCCCCCCCCCTATGCAATACCAGAAATGGAAGGAGAGCACACAGTCTTCAAGAATCCCAACACATCATACTTTATAATGCAATACACAGTTCCAGTTCTCCCAGCAAGCTTAGGGAAAACAGGGATGAGTTTTAAACACAGGCGAATTACTTTAATGTGGTTTGCAAGGAAGTGAAAAGGTGCTAAAATTGCTTTTAAATCCCTCTAGAGGTGCAGGGTAGGTGATGGCTACTTTATATTAGTTCAGGCTCACTTTAACAATACTCTATGAATGATTAGCAGATTACAAACGAATTTTAGCAAAGAGAAGCAAAAAGCTGCTGATTTCTACAGATGAAGAAATCGGGCCAAATCGCAAATCGCGGTAAATTTTGCGAGTGCGTGTCTCGCGATTACGGGAAAAGTATAGGGAGTAGGAAGCCCAAACGGTTCCAGAGATACGGACTATTAAATAAAGGTAGTTTTTCGGATTTAAAGTAAACTCAAAATGACAGGTGACAGCGTGCAGCTGCAGAATTGACAGGTGACAGTTGTGCAGCTTTAAAAATGACAGATGACACGATTTCTAGGAGGCAGTTCTACTTAAGTTAAAATAGTTTGGATTGGATTATTTTAACTAAGAGATTGGTTCTGCACAGTTCTGCTAGGTACTCACAATATAAATTTGAACTAGGCCTCGTCACGGATCTGGTCAACACATCCGGCTGTGGTTCTGTCTGCTCGACGGGTCAATCAGGCACCGGTTCTGCTCACAGCGATCTGGGCCAGCTCTGCTCTGCTGGTCTAGCCTCTCTGGATTCTGGATGTAACACTGCTTTCTAGGTACTGCTACAGGTTCTTGCAAAAATTCTCGGCAAAACTTCAAACAGCTCGCCCGGCTGTTGAATAGTTTGGTTAGTTTTGAGGCCTGCTGAAGAGGATTCAGCTGGTGGATTCAGGCCTCTCTGCTACAAATTCTGGAGTTAATTTCTGCTACAGGTTCTGGAGATTGATGGATTTGAAGTCTGGATCTCTGGATGTGAAGTCGTCGGTCAGCATGCTCCGCAGCAAATGGAATTGAATGTCTCTACCTGTCCCAGCAGTCTCTTTTTATGTGTTTTGGAAAGTGGGTGTGTGCGTTGGTCTAAACCTGCCCCTCTCACTTATCATTGGCCAATTCCTCCTCGCTCCCTTGATTGGGGGAAGGAAATGTGAGTCAGAGTGATGCTGTAGGTTTTATGGTCAGAGGAACCTCCCCTTGTCAGATTGCACACAAATCTATTTCTGACCCAAATACATATTTATCTATGTACCATTTTTGTAATATTATAGGTCCCATTAACATATTTTCTGTAGCACCAAACCATCCGATCCTTGTCTTTGTACGATGTCGTGTCCACTGATGACAGAATTCTCCCCTTTTCATCCAGATAACAACCTCTAAACCTTTCCAGATTTTACACAAATGTGCACCAGGGATATGGGTTACAGATGATAAAGTGTCAGATTTTTAACATGCATACATTTGGAGTGAGACCGTATTTTCCACTAGCAACCCCCCCCCAGTATACACCACAGGGTCCTAACGCCTCTTAAAATGTGCACCGAAAAATCACAAGAATAATGGTATTACTTCTATAATTCTGACAAGTCCGTACTATGAATTATCCATCTTTTTTTAAATTTTGCCCTGGTCAAAAGGGGTGTGGCTTCCCACATCACATGGTGGAATAACTGGTTTATCCACTTCTCCCAAGCCATCTTGTTCACAGAGGCACAGCTGCCCCCCCCCAGTTTCTCCCAAGAGGAAGCTGGGGGGGTAACATTTGCCTGAGTCAAGGAAATTGCATTGTTCGGTCCCTTCTAGTTCCCAGGTGCTCCACCCCTAATCTTATCAGAGAGGTGACAATTTTTACCTATACATTAAATAATTACTTCCTTCAAGTCATTTCAGAATATAGTTTTACATTGTATCCACCTCTTAGCAAGTCTTTCCTTGGTCTGGTTTTGTTTCATTTGTTCAGTTTTACACAAAAGTCTGGTGGTTTTAAAACGCCGGCTTTCTGATAGTGGTGAGTACTGGTAATGCAACCATTTTTGGGATTAAGAAAATGAATTCCCCACAGTTCTGAGTTGCATTTTGGCAATCAGCATTGCCATTCCCAATGGTTTCAGGCTACTGGGTGTGTAGCCCAATGGTGGATTTAGGCAGTGCCCTCCTGTGCTCACAACATATGCAAAACTGGGTGGCAGCCTATTCTTCATGTTTTCCCTGTGCACTCTCTGGGGAGTTCTGGCCATCATGATGTTTTCCATGCCAGCACTGCACAGTTTTATGGTAGGGCTTGGATGCATGGGTAAAAATATCCGACACAACACAACTTTTGTGTACACGTGACCACATCTTGCCAACAAACAGTCAATCTTAACCCTGTTGTACGACTTATTCCAGACCAAGTGCCGTATTTAAGATTGATATTTGCATATATTGCTCTTTGTTATAGACTGAAGAAGCCATCTTTCCAAGACATGTTGCCAATATTTTGGCACAAATTCCCCTCTGATACATGCTAGACACAGCCTTCCAAGATGCAGTGCATCAATTTGACAGCTCCTTGTCACTCAACAGGGGTTCGAGCAACTGTACCTACACAAAACAGATATGGATACCCTCGGAGGAGGAGAGTAAAACTCGGCTGTCCTTATAATAATCTAAATCTTCAGGCACCTGTCTAACCCATTAACATTGTTGGACAAGAGGTTGAGCACCTGCCTAATGCCTGCAATTGATTGGGAACCATGGTTCAATCCTCATAAACCCCTAAATCAAGTGAACATTTGGTTTAATTTGACTCCACTAAGTATTGTGGAAAAGTGTTTAGTAGGTACTATTTCTCGTTTTTATTAACTTTTTTGTGACTTTAGCAAACCAGTTTTTAATCATCTATCTAAATATACCTGTTGTTCAGAAAACTATAATCACAAGGCACCAATCTCATCAATGTTGGTAAAAGGAAGATAAGTACTGAGTTTGTAAAGGTGATGTGGCAGAGACCTAAGTTACTCCACCAAATATCTTGACTTTGCTAAGAAATATAGTGTAAAGTAATATATTCTATACCCAATATACATGTTGCCCTCACCCTCTCTTGGGGGCAGTCTTCTTGGCATTAGTGTGAGATAGTGTGAGTTTTTCCACCACAAGGTGCACCATTTACATTTTAGAGAGTAGCTCTTAAAATGAGACTTATAGCTTGCAAAAGTGGTCAGAAATGCATGCTATGCACATATGTAATGTGCCCAGACAGCACCAGAAACGTTCAAATTACTGCTCTTCCCTCTCAACACCCACTTGTTCAGAAAATACATTTTGCAGAGAGCTTCAGTATTCGTCCCATCAAGGGTAACCTCAATTATAATTTACATTGTCTGGCAGCCCAATTACACTGCAATGACTTCCCTATAGGAATGTGAGTCAAAGGCCTCAAGGGGAACCCCTGCTCCAGCAGGGAAGCATTTCAAACAGAAAAAAAAATGTTGGCATGATATAACTTCTGCTGATCTGACAGTGGATGATGATTAGTGCTAAAAAACAAGGGAGATATTGCCATATGCTATTTTTATTTATGTATTTATTATTTATTGGGTATTTATAATGCGCCAATACACAATGTGATACCAGACACAAAAAGACAAAGGGTGTAGGACAGGGATGGCAAAAGAGAAACAGTATTACTAGGCCTTGTGCCATTTGCATCGTGCAAGTGCAGAAATAGAAGTCATGGGGAGAAGGGAGGGTGGGAAGTGCCAGAGGGTTAAGCGAGTGCCCAGGGAGGCCAGGTGGACAGAGCCCAGGCAGAAGATTGTGCAGGGGCAGAAAGGCCCACATGCTAAGTGTGAGGGATGGGCTAGAGGGCTAAGTGTGTGCAGGCCCTTCCAGGCTAGGGTAGGGGGGGAGCACAGAAGGACAAGCGCAGGTTGGGGGGGTCAAAGGAGACCAAGTTCAGGGGTTGATTGATGGGGGAGGGCCTCGTGCCCTGCAAGAATCTGTAGGAACTAGGCAGCCAGTGAAGAGGCAGAGGGGAGATAAATTAGCAGACGAGAGAGAGAGGGAAGGATGTGAAGAAAGGAAGGGTCTTGAGAATCTTCCGGAACTTAATGAGATCCGGCTGAAGTGTGAGAGGGGCAGAGAGGCCATTCCAGGGGGAGGCATCTGCAGAGGAGAGCGATCTACCCCCACTCTTTTTGACCACTTAGCAAGCCCCGCCCACCTGGTGCCTTCCTGCTTGCCGCTCTGTTTCCCTACCTAACAAGCCCTCCAGCCTCTTTTCCTTTGCAGATGGGGAGCAGGTGCAAGTGGATCTAGGTCACCTGGCCTAAGCCCCGCCCAACTGGTGCCTTCCTTCCTGACGCTCTTTTTCACCACTTAGCAAGCCCCGCCCACCTGGTGCCTTCCTGCTTCCCGCTCTTTTTCACCACTTAGCAAGCCACGTCCACCTGGTGCCTTCCTGCTTGCTGCTCTGTTTCCCTACTTAAGGAGCCCTCCAGCTTATTTTCCTTTGCAGATGGGGAGCAGGTGCAAGTGGATCTAGGTCACCTGGCCTAAGCCCCACTCACCTGGTGCCTTCCTGCCTGCCGCTCTTTTTCACCACTTAGCAACCTCGTCTGTTTCCTCCACCCGCCCATTACTGTTTTTTTTCCTCCCAACCACCCCTCCAGCACTATCTGAAATGTTGTCAGGCCTAGTATGATAGTCACTTGTTTTGTTCCTCCCCTCCCTTTCTGCACCCCTCTCCCTCACCTTTAGTTTTTCTCCGGCTCTAACAGAAATGTTGTCAGGCCTAGTACGGTCGTCACCTGTCTGTTTCGATTTCCATCCCACTCTCCCCCTCCCTTTCTTATCTATGTCTTAGCTCTTGCACTATCTGAAATGTCGTCAGGCCGAGTACGATAGTTAATTTCACATCCTTACTGTTCATGGCCTGTAAGAATGTGCTTGTATTTTCCCTTGTTCCCTCTCTTGCCTTGAAGCGCTTTGAACCACATTTTGTATAGGCGCTATAGAAATAAACAATCATATCATATCATATCACTCTCTGCTTGGAGAAGCGGCTAAGCTGCAGAGAGTTGGAGCTATAAGACCAAAGGGATCTAGCAGGGAGGTATTTAGGGGTAGTGAGATGGATGTAGGGGGGGGTCCCAGACCACACATAGCCTTGTGGATGATGCAGAGGTTTTTGAACTTGATCCTCTCAGCAACCGGGAGCCAGCGGAGAGATTTTAGGGCTAGAGAGATTCAGTCCCTGGGCTTGAGGCTAAGGATAAGTCTCACAGTGCTATTCTGGATAAGTTGAAGGCGACGAAGGGAGGAGTAGCGTAGGTTGAGAAACAGACTGCTACTGCGCTAGTTTTTTTGCTGAATGAATTATGAGACGTTATCCCAAAATAATTCTAATGCAAAGTCATAAAACAATTCTGCACCTGACTCTCATATCTATTTTCAGAGGCAAACCAGCATGCAATACCAGTTCTCTACCATTGCCAGGCTAGTGAAGCCTGTGCAAGCGCATGTAGGCCTTCATTATGAATATGCCGCTTTGGGAAAAATGCAGGTAAAACGTAAAGTAATACCGGATCTGGAATTTTTCCCTAACCGGCATACTCTGACTTTGCTGGTAGGGGCAGTGAACTACTGGCAGGCCTGACATGCCAGTAGTTCAAGCCCTTATTGGCAAAGAATTTCCCATATAACCGTCACCCATACTACCAGTGATAAGGGCAAGCCCATTCCATGGAGACCTATAGGAGTCCATGGAATCATAGCTTGCTGCTATTGCTGGCACACATTATATCCCAGTAACACCGGGACATCGGGCTCTGGTAACAGTAAAGCGAGTCTGCCAATATCCCTCCGGTGCCACTGGCATGTTACCCACAGACGGGTATTGAGGCTCTAGCCTTGAAGAGTGCATTTCATCAGCCACCTGCCCCCCCCCTCGTTACCCCACTGAGGGCTGCCATGTTTTTCACTAGTCACCTGTACCTCCTGTTTGCAGAGGTATGGGGTACCTGGCACAGGCCCAGACCTGGTGGCCTGGCTTCAGCTGTCGAAGTTAAAATTGCGATTGTATGATGAATATCGTGCAGAGCAGATTACTGGTGAATTACCGTCATATTACTGCATTATACTGAGCGTGCAAACTCAATTGGAGGATTGCATTGGAGTACCTATGACAGCACACAAGCCCAACTGGCCCAACCAAACATGGATATATGAAGAATGGAGAAAGGCCTTTTTTTTACTCACGCGTATTTGCGTTCAAAGGTTTGAGAGTAAACAACACTGATGTAAAATGCTAGGTGTTGGGTCTCCCGCTCGACTACCAGTGTACAGCCAGTAAGACATTGTCGACACAAACTGGTCAAAAGGCCAGGCTGGCCAACAAATGAACCTGGTTGACATGTCTGCCCAATTGAATGGTCGATGGTGATGAGGCACTCACAAATTGAGGGTAAGAGAGAATGAACAGTCAGTGGTTTCTGGGTGCACCTCGAGAAAGCAAGGAGTGAAGGAAGGACAGTGCAAGCACATAAGCATAGAAAATGCTACACTTATATATTTTAGCAGGCTTGGTACAATGTATTCTCTTGAGGATCAATGGGCTTCAATACAAGAGTGGTAGTCCGGTAACAACGGTGCCGGTAAGCTTATCGGCACAGCTGTTACTGGACCGGCACACTACGAGTCTGCGGGTGGTGCCATCCCACTCACCAGGGTCATATCTTATTAACGGTGCCGGTGCTTCCGTGGTCCCTATTCCCATTGAGTCCTATGGGACACAAATAGGAATGGGGATTAACATTTATGGGCACCTGACTTCCCAGAACGCTGGGGTTGAAATCCCCAGGTGATTCCGGCTAGCCAGGCACCGGTAAATCTTGCAAGTCCTGCGGCACCGGCAGGGTTACCGCCAGACTTGTAATGAGGCCCAACGAATCATGACGACCCACAAGGGGTTATCAATGAGTACATTCCCATTTAATTGCTTATGTGTGGGGTACTATAGAATTGGGATCACTTGTGGTTGATGGACATCCAAATCTTTGCACCTCCCGAGGGATATCCTAAATGGTGGCCACACTGCTGTCCCATTTAGAAGCTTTAAAAGACTGATTGTCTCTGATACAATTGTGGACCACATACTGTGACCCTGGTTTACAGTTCTTAAAACCACCTTGCCTTATATCTTTCACCTGGTTTCCCAAAGCATCTTTGCTGCTTGGTGACTGCAAGAGTTAACTGTTGCTGATTTCTGTTAGGTTTTGATTGCTACATTGTCCTGTTGCTTTTGTGTTTGTTTTCTAATGGATTTGTCCTGATTATTTGCCTTAAAGTATCTTTCTACTCAGGTAAATTCTTAGAAGCTGGACTTTCTGAGAAAAAGCTGAGGTTGAGACAGAAATGCAATATAAGCAACTGGCAGCAAAATACAATGTGGTCATACCCTAGTTAGGCTCCTATGGACAACCATTTTACAAGAATCTGCATTAAAAACAGGTGTTCATATTATTAAGAAATGAACGTCCACACCGTCAACAAGGGTGCATATTTGCAAACACCAGCAAGCAGTGGTCTTTACTGCAAAATGACTGTCTTTATAGCTGACACCTAAGGGTATCTGACTTTGGGGCATCTAGTTTATAGCTCCATTTAACTTTTAACTGGATATTAATGACTCCACTTCACAATCCTCTGTTGTTTGAAATGGATGCTGCCTGCTATCTGGGGCGAAATGGGCTGATAACATTCTGCCATCCTGAGCCAACATAGGCCCAAAACATATGGACTATGGAGGCAGATAGGAGGAGGAGGAGGGTAAGGTGGGACAATCCGGGGGCGCCAGGCCATACAAATAAAATGTCATACAATCAAGGGAGGGGCGCATGTGGTTGTGAAAATGGATGTGGTCACTGGTGGATTCTGCCTGCATTCCCAACCACCTGATTTGCCAGAGCCCCCTCTGCCTGCGGGTGCTAATATGTTATTGATTAATAAACAAGAACTCCTTTAGCCAGCTCCTAACATGCTCAAAGACACACCACAGCACTTAGGTTTTCTGAACATTCTCCTACTGTCCCTGCATCATTTCACACATGTACTTATTGTTGTTCTGGTTTACTTTATTTTAGTCGTGCATATCTCGTTTCGGGTACAGTGGCTGAATAGATATTTATTCTTTCTGAATTCTTATGTCTGAATTTTCATAATTTTTGTTAACCAAATGTATTAGTTTAATTTAATTTGCCCTTCATCACTTCCGGAGGGAAATAGCAAGTGTTTGTGGTGTGAACAAAAGCTAGTGCCCTCTCTTTGTGTGTGACTATGGAAGCCTTTGTTTTTCCATACCAGTAAATTCTGATTGAAGACTGAGAAATATCCTCCGAACATGTAGCGTTCCTCTGATCTTTCCTAGTTAAGAGATTTAACATTACAATTCTTGCGAAACAAGGCAACTTCAAGAAGGATGAGGGGGGGTGAAAAGTTGAGTGTGGCCTTCTCCCACATGACCCTGGTTCAGTATCCTACCTGGCTAATTTTTTATAGTTCGCAGCAATTACAACATGTATCGTATAACATTTGATTGTATCTGATAATATTTTTTGCATAGGTTTGCCAAATTCATTAAGAAGATACTTTCACGTTTGCCAAAGATAACGACTTTGCATTTGTTGTGAGGCAGGAGGGGTTGAGTTCTTTCTGTACATTAGAATGTGGCAAAATGCCAGTGCATTGATGACCTTCATTGAGGGGAGTTTTGACTTCCAATGAACTGTCTGGCTGATGTGTCTGAAACCTTTCCTGTCACCGTGCAATAAGAACTCATTATGCAGAGAGTACGGCCTGCTCGCTTTTTTATATTCTTAAATTGGTTACTTTTTATGCAGTTCGTATTTTAACAGGATTTAATTAGGAGCAGAAAAGTGCTCTTAGTTTATAATTGCTTCCAAACCTCAGGACCTTCTGTACTAATCCTGATGTGATGCGTGTGTACAGATAAAAAAAAACCCTACAAAAGGAGATGTATGGTTTTCTTCTTCTGTTAAAGAGTCGATTGCAGATTATTAAAGATATGATATGGTACATTGCCTTAGAAGCACAGTTCGTTATGTTGTGTTGATAGCAAGTAATCTCTTTCTGGCACACACATGCACACACATACATAATCGGTTCCATGTAATAATGTCCCAGAAAAAATGTTGCCTTACAAAAAGATTCGCCAAAAATTGGCTTTTTTTGAAGGGACATTATTCCATTGAACATGCTGGGGACACCCTTGACCCCATATCAAGATTTGATTACTTGATACCAAATAATCTATGAGAGCATTGGCCAGTCTGTCAGGGTGATATTATGCGTTTGATGGACTTGATACATAACACATTTTTCTCACTCCACACCATTTGAGGAGTGTGCACATGGAATGACAAGGAGCCACATGAATCATCCAAAGTAGTAGTAGAGCGGTCATAAGCTGCCCTGTGATTTGTATGTGGTCCCACCAGCGTTGTACGTCCTCCAGCTGCGTGACAAATCAATGGGGAAGATGGACATTCTAGGGTAGAAACAGATCAAGAAGACCAGGCATTTCATAAATCGAAGTGCACATACATCATCAGTTTTGTGATGAATCAATGGGGAAGATGAAAAGTCTTGCTAGAAAAGTCTTGTGAATAACAACACTTGTCATTCGAAGTAACCATTCTCCAGTTGTTTGCTGAATCATTGGATAAAATGGAACATCTTGGGTAGAAACATTTCATGAAGACCGGCACTTGCCGATCAAAGTGCACACCCTCCCACTTTGTAAAAAGGCAAAGGGGAAGGTGGGCCTCATTGGCTAGTAAAATCTCATAAAGAACAGCACTTGCCATTCGAAGTGCATGTCCTCCAGCTTTGTGATGAATCACTGGGGAAGATGGGAATTACTTGGTAGAAACATTTCATAACGACCAGGGCTGACCACTCAAAGTGCACATGTTCTTGTGAGATGAATCAAATGGGAAGATGGAATCTCTTTGGTAGAACAATCACATGAAGACCAGCCCTTGCCATTCAATGTGCATGTCCTCCAGTTGTGTAATGAATCAATGGGGAAAATGGAAAGTCCTGGCTAGAAAAATCTGAGGAAGACAGCACTTACCAATCGAAGTTCACATCCTCCAGTTGTGATGTATCAATGGAGAAGATGAAAGGCTTGGGTCGAAAACATCTAATGAAGACCATCATTTGCCAATTGAAGTGCTTATCCTCCAGCTGTGTGATGAATCAATGGGGAAAATGGTAATTATTGGGTAGAAAAATATCTTGAATACCAACACATGACATTCAACATGATCATCCTCTATCTTTGTAATGAATCAATGGGGAAGATATAAAGTCCAAGTATAAGTCATCATCTCATTAAGATTGGCAAGGGGGGTCCTGGGAGTCCCTCTGCCAGACATTAGTCCTGGTTACGAGGGACTTACCCAGAGTCTTTAGCTCACTATCTTTCACAGAAAAGAAATATCCTAAACATATCAGTCTTTGTCCTGCCCTGGGGCAGTCCAGCACCGAAATGCTAGGCAATTCTCCTCTGAACAATAGTACCAACAGCATCCCCAGACACGTGTTTCGGTCTGGTTGGACCTCATCAGTAGGGAGGAGCTGTGCCTCTCTAAGAATAATGAGCAAGGGGTCCACGTCTGGATTCCCCTAGTAACTTAGGGTGAGACCCAAAGTTACTTAAATATGCAAATTGACAAGAGGGGTCCTGGGAGTCCCTCTGCCAGACATTAGTCCTGGTTATGAGGGACTTACCCAGAGTCTTTAGCTCACTATCTTTCACAGAGAAGAAATATCCTAAACATATCAGTCGTTGTCCTGCCCTGGGGCAGTCCAGCACTGAAATGCTAGGCAATTCTCCTCTGAAAAAGAGTACCAACAGCATCCCCAGACACGTGTTTCGGTCTGGTTGGACCTCATCAGTAGGGAGGAGCTGTGCCTCTCTAAGAATAATGAGCAAGGGGTCCACGTCTGGATTCCCCTAGTAACTTAGGGTGAGACCCAAAGTTACTTAAATATGCAAATTGACAAGGGGGGTCCTGGGAGTCCCTCTGCCAGACATTAGTCCTGGTTATGAGGGAGTTACCCAGATTCTTTAGCTCACTATCTTTCACAGAGAAGAAATATCCTAAACATATCAGTCTTTGTCCTGGGTCTCATGAAGACCAGCACGTACCAATCGAAGTGCATATCCTCCGGTTATGATGTATCAATGAAGAAGATGGAAAGGCTAGGGCAGAAACATCTAATTAAGACCGGCATTTGCCAATTGAAGTGCACATCCCCCAGCTGTGGAAAAAATCAATAGAGAGGATGGACGCTATTATGTAGAAACGTCTCCTGGCGACCAGCACTTGCCATTCAAAGTGTACTTCCGCCAGCTGTGTTACAACTTGATGGGTAAAATGAAAAGTCATGTGTAGAAATATGTCATGAAGACCAGTACTTGCCAATTGGAGTGTATATCTACCAGCTGTTTTTTGAATCAATGTAAAGATGGACTCTCTTGGCTAGAAACATCTAATGAAGACCTTCACTTGCCAATCGAAGTGCACATCATTACAGCTGTATGATGAATCAATGGGGAAGATGGAAATTCTTGGGTAGAAACATCTAATGAAGACCAGTGCTTGCCATTCAAAATGTGCATCGTCCAGCTGTGCGATAAATCAGTGGAAAAGATGGAAAATCTTGGGTAGAAATGTCTAATAAAAAGCAGTACTTGCCAATCAAAGTACACACAATGATAAAAATAATGCATTTCTTATATAGCACTACACACCCATAGTTCTCAGAGTACTGAAATAACAGAAGACATTATTATCCCACTTGGTGGTATTCAATGTATTGATCTTGAAGGATGAAAGGCTGAGTTGACCCAGCGTGGTTCTGAACCTGACACAGCAGGCTGCACACAAATATCAGGGGCGAGCGTTAAGCTCACTGTGCTGTCTTCCAGCTTTGCAACACGGCAATGGGGAAGATGGACATGATTGGGTACAAGCATATCATGAAGACCAGTTCTTGCCAAATGAGGTGAACATCCTCTAGTTGGATAGAAAAATCTAATGAAGACCAATATTGGACAATTGAAGAGTGTATCCTCTAACTGTGTAACAAATCAATGGGGAAGTTGAAAATCAATGGGTCACAACAATCAAAGAAGACCAAAAATTCCCTAGCTGTACAACACATCAATGGGGAAGATTTAAATTCTTGGACCGGGATATCTCTTGAAAATCAACCCTTGCACATCGTAATACACATATTCCAGCTGTGCAGCGAATCAATGGGGAACGTGGACATTCTTGGGAAGCAACATTTTTGAAAACGTGTACTTCCCAGTCAAAACGTACATCCTCCAAATGTGTGAGAAATCATTGGTTTAGAAGGATCTTCTTGGCCAGAGAAAATATCACGAAGGCCAGTAAATGCCAATCAAATGCACATCCTTGTGTTGCAAGATGAAACATCTCATGAAGACCAACACTTTCCAATCAAAGTACACATCCCATCTCCATGTGACAAATCAATGACAAATCAATGGGCAATATGTAAAGTCTTGGGTAGAAGTGTCTCAGAAGGACCAGCACTTGCTAATAAAAACAAGTTTTGGGCCTGGTCGTAGTAGTCTCACAGGCTCTTCAGTCACTGCTGCATTGAATGACAATGACTAGAGATGTATTTCAAATCTCTCTGAAGCATTGGCAAGGACATGCAACAACATATTATTTTTGCCAAACCGCTACACTTTCAAGGATTTCCCCATGTATAGTAATAGCAACATAGAAAGAGACACACATTATTCATTGCAAAACAAAGGGGGGTCTGGGAATCTCTCTACCAGTACGAACACAGCCCAATGACCTGTTCTTGGGTGAATAACCCCTGGGAGAGACTCTACCAAGTCTTTAGATCACTGCCCCTTTCACAGAGAAGAAATTTCCCCACATATCAGCCTTTGTCCTGCCCAGGCGCAGTCCAGCGCCGAAATGCTAGGCAATTCTCCTCTGAACAAGAGTACCATCAGTTACCCCCTACACGTGTTTCTGCCTGTTGGGCATCATCAGTGTGGTGAAGCTGTGCCTCTCTAAGAATAATGAGCAAGGGGTCCACGTCTGGATCACCCTGTTAACTTAGGGTGAAACCCAAAGTTAATGTATGCAAAACAAAGGGGGCTTTGTGGTATTCATTGGTTGGCACATGGTATGCCATTTAAGTCAGTGATATATTTTTTGCAGGATAGTATGACATGACACCCCATTGTAATATTAACAGTCTGTGGTTATGTATACTGTTTCAAGTCGGATCTCAAGAAAAAGGTGTTAGCATTATCCCATTTGAAAGGAGTACAATGTATAGAGCTCAGAAGGATGAAATAGTTAATTATCAAATTTCAATGCGGAGGCGGAGCCAAGTGAAGGCTCCCCTCAGCTTGTACTTACATAAGGGTCTGTGGGAATTTAGCCATGTGTTTAATACTTACAGTGAAAATAGGTCTACAGATGTAATGGACATAGGTATAGAGCTGTAGTTATACAAATCACATGTGATCGCTTATCTCATGCATATACAGTTTAACAAACTAATAATGCAACTATGATTCCATGCCTCCACATTGAAATGCCATGCTGCCCTCCCACTTGCAGGTCAATTACGTACAGCCAGTACGTGTCCATTACATCGATATGCGTTTCTGACTTGACATCTATGTGGATGGCTGACAGAAGTTCTGAGAGCCTTTCCAATCCTGAGGGCATTCGCATCAATTTGGTGAATAATACTGCGCATGTGTGTCATGCGAGATTAGTTAATGGAGTAGAGTTTCTGCAAGGGAAATATATAGCTCCTGGTGAGAGAGCAGAGATGCTGCCTACACAGAAGAGCTGTTTGTTCGGCGTCCCTGCCTGGCAGCACGAACACGTGTAGGTTGAAGGTTCTCTTTTAACCAGCTGCACCCGCTCTCCTTCACTCTGTCCATGCTGGTTGTCAAGTCAGTTGTGCGTTAATGAGCTGTTTTTCATGGACAAGATTATGCGAGTATTATTGTTGCCATGCCATCTGCATTGCACACTGCTGCTCACAAATGACTTAATTTTCAATAGACACATGCAGAATCAAACCGAGAAACTATTTTCATCCTTTGCCTACAGGCGTATTTTCTCCATTTCCAATGTAAATGTATTCATATCAGCCACATGGGCAGTGACTTCCTGCGCATTCATATCATTACTAAAACTGTCAATATTTTAATGAATATATATATATATATATATATATATATATATATATACATCAAGAAAAAAGAGGAGCGTGTGAACCGTATTAATCTGTATTAAATACAGATGTACATTTTTAATGGTTTTAAAAAAGGAAAAAAGGTTGCACAAAAAAAATTGAAATGTGCCAAAGGCAGCAACACAAAAACATAGAGGCCATATATACATTTGACCATAGGAAAGTGCAGAATTTGTTGTTTGCTTTTCGTCTCACATGTTTGGTCCCATTTTCTGGTCAATGTGTGGCTTGTTTGCTCCCTAACGACAAAACAAAATAAACATATCAAAAGTTTGAAAAAAAAGTCAAGGCAAATAAATTAGTTTCACAATCACAACAAAAATACTCAGCATAGATCTCCGTACTCCACAGCTGGTAGACAGATCGATAGACAGTAACATGCTAAATGAAAACAGCCATCTATGTTGGATCATGCAGGTCTCCCTGTCCCTAAAGTGCACCTTGATTCCAAATTGTACTTGTAGCTCCTCTATCTCCAAATGTAACCTGCTTAGCCAAGGTGACTATCTCAGCTTCACCTACCATGGAGAGATCAGGTTATGGCTATGAGTCAGTAGAACATACCCTGCGCCAGGAGATTGTTAAACCTCCACAAAGAGAAACTCTAGCAAACCAATCATACAGAAGCATACATACAGCATACATATTAGTTCTACACTGCATGAAAATAAAACCTCCCAAGGACATAGACTGTTCTGATCTCAAGTATATGAATTGCCACAGTGCAGGATCCATGGATAGCAGACAAGCACCTCAATGACATCATTTGCTAACAAGCAGTAATCTGGAAAGTTTGGGGGCTGTCTTTGCACTCACTCCTAGTACAGTGGCAACAGGAAAGGTATGGGAGCTCGGTGTAGGTAGCTGGCAATGGGTAAGAACAGCATGCAGTACTCAATGACAGCACAGCATGAACACAAATCTCATCAGTATGTCTCACTGTCTTCTTTGCACATCCACAGGGCCACTGGGCCTGTGATGAGAGAGGTGTGCCCCAGTGGCTACTGCCACCAATTGTGCCTGGGCACTATGTGACCTGACTCCGATCTGCTAGGCCTGCATCACATGCAAGATGAGGTCATGAGTACATGAAGTTGACCTCCACCTTTGAAGTAAACCATCTGTTGCTTTCTCAAGAAAAGAACTATGATTGGAAAGATAGCTCGGGGGCAAAACACTTGATTTGCGCACAGGAGGATGCAGTGCAACATGGGTTCAGATCCTGTTCTACTGCTTAGAAGCTGGAGGACACTGGCAATGAGCAAGATATAGAGGACCAAAGGAAATAATAAAAGGCACCTTTTCTAGTGGTGATGCCATGGAGCTGCTGCTGCTATTTACATTTTTAAATAAAACAACCGTGCAATTACTGTGACATGCAACACATCCTTCCCCTCTAACTCCCATCTAACAAAAACAACTGTGGGTTACTTACCAAATAGGCAAGACAGAAAGGGGAGGGCAACTCTCCAGACCACTGTTTTTCAACCTGCAAAGCCACTACAGAAGGGTAAAGACAATGTGCAAATCATGCTTGGTCCCACCGCAAAAGGGTCAGTCCAGTCCGAACTGCTAGGACACATCCCTTCTGCATTAGACCACATGCATCCACAGGCATGTTTCAGTCTATTTGGGTGTCATGAGTGAGGAGTAATCTAGATCTGTAGCCCCATCAATCTTTTCTAGGGCTGATGATGTGGAGCTGCTGCATACATTTTCAAAAAAAAAAATAAAAAACTGCAATTACAGTGACCTGGAACACAACCTCCAATGCATGCCCCCTGTCTCCCATCTAACATAAAGAAATGTGGGCTAATTACCAAATATGAAAAAGAGAACGGTGATGGCTGGAAGGTGTCACATCATTCATAACCATTGGCACATCTCTGGACAACCCTCCAGATCATTGTTTTTTTCTGGTTGTACTAGTGTTGATCAGTTGCTGTTTCCAGACACTTGGCAGGCACTGGATGTCTGTGCTTTGGCGTCTAGGGCTCTTTGAGATGTTCTGTTTACAGTTTAGCCCGAGTGATGTACAACGGCCCAGGTTGTTGTGTTGGACATCTGCTTAGATTCACAGTCATTTGGTGTTATGGGTCTATACACACTTATATTAACACTACATATGGCGAACCATTCTTGTATGAAATGTATATCATATTAGAGTAATATTGTAACAATATTTTTCTTAGTGTACTGAGGAACAGTGCTATGTGAAGGGGTGAAGGTCATGTGCCATCACTTCCCATGATGTCAATTGGTGGTGGGGTCAAATGGCACAACTTCCTGTGATATCATCAGAAGGCAGAGGTCATGTGATGTCACTTTCGCTACCCCTGGCATTTTGGTGAAATGACGTCCCTGGTAACATATCCCCCTCTCATTCTCCCCTTGTGTGTCCTAGCATGCAAGGCTCTCATCCACAACAGGAACTTACATGCAGATGGAATGTTTAGCAGTGAGTTCAAGACAACAACGGCTGGTCACCCATGCATATATATGTGGTGGGCAACCACAGACAAGCATTGGGTAACCAAACCCTCCTGGGTGATGGGCTGAAATCAGCCTCACTCCCACATTGGATTCAGTGAGCGTGTTTGCAGTGGCATGGCCAGTCACTGCATATGCGAGTGTCCCAGGTGGTAATGCAAACAAGTAACGATGAGCCAAGCAGAAGCGTTTATATTTGAGGTAGAGACATGCAGGCAGGTGTCTTTGAAGACCCATATTTAGAATGCACTTATGCTGCACCCAGCATGGAGACCAGCAAGCGGGACATGGGAAGGGGCTGCATTGGTTTGTGAACTGGAGTGCTGTATGAAATTCAGTAGCCATTCCTGAGCCACGTCTCCTGCCTGTATTCTGCAGGTACACGATTAACTAAAGGCGATCTGCCTACAGAACAGCAATGCGGGGCTGGATCACTTCGGATAATCAGGTTACTTAAAATATGGCAGCAACAACTCAGTTAAACAGATTCAGAGCCAACGTTTGCACTACGTCTGCTTTCATTTGGATGAAAATAGGCTGTCACTCTATAGTGGAGTTTTATCAGAATGTATTAGTATTATTATTATTATTATTATTATTATTATTATTATTATTATATAATTCGTTATTTATAACATGCTTAATACCAAGAGCTTTCTAAGCGTGGAGCCGGGTTTCATACCTGCGTTGCTCTGCGTTGTCCTGCCACCGAGCTATACTACCCGCATATAAAACGCTGTCACGTAACTAACAGTTTTGTGAAAGGAACTGGCCCAACGAGTCAAATACTCCTAACACATCATGTTTGACATTATGGACTGGGTATGTGTGCTAGGACTGGTTTACGGCTATTAACATCCATCGTTTTTTGAGAAAATTAATTTATAATGTATACTTAATTGATAAGAAAAAGTGAAATGAACAGACAGTGTGCACTCATTCTTGATTTTCATAGCTTTAAGTTCTCCAAATAAAGCATTCGTGGTAGTAAACATGAATAACAGATTGTGTTCGTATATTTAACGCCGGCTGTCACTTTCAGGTGTGCTGTTGCTAAGTAACAGATTTTCACATCTTTATTGTCTAATGAACCTAAATTTAGCAGGACATTTTGTTCTGGAAAGCAGACCAATCTTGGCAAGAAGCTTACTGAAGCTCGCAGTCTTTTCTTCTTTGAGCTAGGCAGTCATTGGAGACTTTGCAGCAATTCATAGTGGGTATTTTGGAGACCGCTGTCACTGTGTGCGAGGCCCAACTTCTCATTGTGAGTAAAACAAAAAAAAAAGAAAAATACGGCACTGCAACGATTAGTTAGGGTCGTGATTTAGCATTTGGTTCAGCCTGCGTGCCTGAATGTACAGTCTCATTTTGAAAATGTCTCGCCCAGTGCACAAAATCATTCATATTCAGTGATATATGTACCTCCTCCTAGGTAAGAAAAAGAATGAACCGAATGGCGACACTCTACAGCTACACATAATTATCTTTAAAAACAAACAATGGAATATACTGAATTGAGAATATCATAGTCAGTGATTGTGCCCCTCTTGTCTAAATTAATTTGGTCTCTGTGTAGGAAGGGACATTTCTTAAAAACCTTATAACATTAGTGTCATTTAAATCTTCACAGCAATTTTGTCCTAAAACATGGAACTAGATTCTTTTGAAAACATATTTCGATTGCATGCAGTGTTGACAAATAGATAAGATGCATCAAAACACAAATTTCCCATGCAATTAGGATGAATAACGCATTGCAATTTCGAATAGGCAAATGTTTGCTCACACCTGCAACCCAAACCCCTGGATGGATTCACACCAAACCTCTACAAAGAAGTTGCATCTCGCCTGACACTTTGTGGATTGCTACAGATCTGTCCAATGGCTAGTTTCACATCTTTCCAGAATGTGCACCATCTGCACTATTCGATGCTTCAGCATGGAGCCTCTGAAAGCAGGGTATGTACGATACGCGAGTTTCCACATTTGGTTGGAGGTGTCCCCATTAAAATGAGCATACACCGGTTATCTTGTTCCAGGCTAACATCGCAGCGCATGTCAATTGCAACATGATTAAATTAGTTAACATTTGATAATACACATAATACCAGAGACCAGTCTCTAAGCACAGTACCGGGATTCAAACCTGTGCTGTTCTGTGTTGTCTTGCTTCCAATTTGCCCCTGAGCTATCTTCCCGGCCTCACACCTGCTTGTCTATGCACTCATTAGAGGTGGCCTATTTTTTTTGACACTCAAGCGAGATCGTTGGGAATAAGAACAAAGAGTGCTAGTCAGACTGCCCTCACACTGGGGCTGCGGGGGCAAGAAAACTCAGAAATACAAGTCTGAAAATAGCTGGGCCACAACAAAACAATGCAGCTGGTCCAGGCACCTTTCAGATAAGTCACTCCTGAGTTCGAGTTTCCAATAGTCTTGTGTCTGGATCTGTTTTATGCAAGTCTTTGTCCCAGAAGAACTACAAATAACTGTTTGGCATAAAGTTACAAACTGACATGTAAAGGTAAACGTGTGTCTTCACAAAATGTTCCAACTGCACCTGCTAATCATCCTGGCACTGTTGTAACATGTTAGCAAATTAGGAAGATCCATTATCAGGGGTGTTGCAAGGTCTGGAAAAGATCTGGGGCTATGCTAATGTCGGGGCTGTCTGGACTCGGGGCTAGCTAGCCTTTTGGTCGTAGCCCATGAGATTCTATCCGAGGCTACAACCAAACAACCTGGGACTATAGCACCTGAAGACCCCCCCCACCCAGAAACACCTCTGTCCATAATTACATTGATAGCACCCAGAAAGACTCATGCACATCCCTGATAACAAAGGCAGCATATTGTGATATTGAGCAGCATTCTAGAATGAGTGAAATCACTTCAGAATATATTGGCCGCACCGAGATATTGAGTAGCAGCACACTGCCATATGGTGTCGGCATTTATGGAAATATCATTGTGTTGGAATATTCACTAGATCTGGAACTCTGTTGATTATCATATCTTCCCCCTGCACTTTTCCCCTTCCCCACTCCCTTGCACTTGTATGATCTCAATGTCACCGGGCCTCGTAGGATCGTTGTCTCTGTCTTCCCTCTGTTTCCCCTCCCTTGCCTCGGCGCACCGTGAAACACTTTTGTATAGACGCGTTATAAATGCCATATTATATGATATCTCACTATACAGTATCATTAAAAGTAGAGCTTTTGGCACACACTTTATACTGGACATTCTTTCACTGGATCACAGACGATGGGATGCAATTTTCACCAAAGCAAGTACACACACTCTTCTGCTCTGCATCAGTGGTTTCTACCAGAAACACACTTTTCCGATGACCAAAAAAGGACTCACTTCTGCCCAGGAATATATCTTCTGGGAAATACGCATGATCTTTAAGAATTCCTTCATTCTGACACCTATTAATTCCTGTGTCCAATGGACATTTGAATAGTCCTATGTGAGTGTTAGATATAAACACATAATTAAACACATGGTTTCATTTTGAGTTGTTTAAAAGAGGATCGTAGAGCCTGCCACTTTTATGGAGTGGAATTCTGATATTCCACACAATATATTTGTGTTACTGGTTAGTAACTCATAAAATATGCTTGCATTGCAGATAGATATTGTAAGGTGCACAGCCCCACATAAAGCTTGTCTTGACTATCATTTCTCATCACATTCCCTATTTTCCCTTTCTGCACAACTCCTTTTCCCAAAATGTCTGCTTCCTTTAGATCAAACATTATTTTCACAAGCATTGGTCCTCTCCCTTTGACACTGCATAAGTTATGTTATTTTATCAAATATATGTACTTCACCTGTCACTACTATAGTGGTTTTATGGTGTCCAGCCTTATCAGATTATTGAGTGTATTGCAACCCTGCAGGGGTGGGGCCAGACCCTGGTCTGTGGGGAAGAAATGGTAGGATTAGGCGAGGTGGTGAAAGAAGAAGGCGAGGATTGGGTGGGAGGTGATGGTAAAGAGAAAGACTATGTAAGAATAAACACCTGTTGAGGGCAGAGACAATAGGGGTGAGGATATGGGATATTAGGGTGTTTGTAAGGATTTGGGTGGTATTCATGAGAAGACAAGTCGACTATCTGCAGTTAAGTTTTACTGTGATGGTAGAATCAAACCAGCCAAAGCATGGTCCTAGAGGATATTGATGATTGGTTTCATGATGGATTTGAGGATTGCTCAGTCAGAAAGTAATATTGTTGAGGCTTTCATCAGGTCAGTTTGTATCAACAGAGAACACTGGGTTTGCCAAGCCAGCTGGAAGGTGTGCCCATACCATGGATTGGGCATGTAATGTTGAATGCATGGGAGGAAAATGAGGTGAGTAGGGGAGTGGAGAAGATGGGCTACAACAGACGTCAGTTCAGTACTTGCAGGTTCTCCAGACTATTCACTGAGTATTAAATGCAGTGTGGCTCAATATACATGAGATAGTTGCATAGATGATGCAGTATTAAAGTCTGTTTGGCTCGTGAGCCGGTAGGAGATACACCTCAGAAAGCTAGTTGCAGTTTGCCATGTATTCTGGTGGTAGTGTGTAGCATGCATACATTTTAACTGCAGATTATATAACATTTATAAGGACCAAAAGGAGTGTGTCAGGAAGGGCAAAGTACAAGGAGTGTAGTACCAGAGACTATAGCTATTGTGCAGCACATATTGAATTCCCAGGTTTAAGATATCGAGACGGTCTTGTGCGATACAGAGTAATCCATAGTAATCATGATAGCGTATGTGGAAAGCAAAACTTAAAAGTATAATTATTATAATTTGAATTATTTGTTTATTTTGTGCTTAATACCGGAGACCAGTTTCTAAGCGTGCGACTGGGATTCAAACCTGTGTTGCTATGCGTTGTCTTGCTTCAAAGACAAACGCATTGTCCCTGAGTTATCCTCCAGGCCACTGATAATAAGCAGTATATTAATCAGCACAGGTAACAAATCAACAAATGTGACAAATATAAGCGACTAAGGTTCTTAGCTGATCATTCTGCTAGGGTCTTTTGTTCTCATTGCTTCATCTCCAAGGCTGCATGGTCCCAAAGCCAGCCCTCAGATCTATCTTTCATTGTCTTCCAGGCTCTCCTCTGGGCTCCCTTATACCATTCTCCAAAGGCTAATTACCAAGGCAACCTCTCCAGAAGCCTATGCCTCCAAATACCTCCATGGGAGTGTTTTGTATTGTTTCATAAGATTAAACTGGATTCTTGTCACCGTCTCTATATTTCACCATCTAACCTTCCAGTTATGGTATAGCCTCACCAAGGCCCAGAAACCTGAAATTCTCCCTCTTCTCTGCCACCTTCCTTCACCCTAATTCTTCTAGCACCTGCCACGTTCTGTACAATTCTTTCCTCTCTAGGTTCTGCCTCTGCAACAAGGCTTTGTGATGGTAATGCTCCAAATCATTGGAGAGATCCCGATGGACTTCCTCCACATCCCCAATGTGGCCCTAGATCTTATAAAGACCACAAATGCTTGACCCCACTCAACCTGCTAAGCGCCGAAAATCCCTGAAACCTCAGCTCTCCTTAGTTCAATGGCACTCATTTGCCCAGGCTAGTATCACACCTGCAAGCCCCCACTTAATAAGGCAATTACAACCCACATAGCAAACAAAAGGAGGGTATATTTGTGAGACATCCCCCCACAATCCCACCTCAGGAAGCAATCAAAAACGGCACTGATTAAAGCTCCTTGCCTGGAGATCAATCGTTAACCTATATACTTCCCTACAAGGAAAGCACCATCAAACCAGGACCAAGTCCCCAGTCATGTTTCCTATAGTCCCAGCCATTCCACTTCAAACATCAAATTCATCGATATCTCACCCTCTTAAATTTCTAACATTCATCTGCTAAATGAGAGTCACCCAATTTTCCAGCTCATCACTTCCATCCTTCTCCAACTCCCAGCATCACCTCTGTGGTTACAGACAGGAAATGCTCCCCTCTCAGCCCACCAACCATCTAACTCTATGTCATCACCCAACGACCTACCAGGTGTCCAGCCACCCATGGCTGCATCCCCACATGGCTTGTGCACACAAAGATGAGCAGAAAAGGTCTGACAGGCAAGAACCGCATTTCCGACTCCCCTGAATGAGGTGACACAGCCCGCCCGCTGCAGTTCCACTGCCTCAGCAAGTGACGGAAATTCAGCCTCCAGCCACTGAGTAAACCAGACACTGAAGAGAGTCCAAAAATACACCTAACCCCCAGCATGATTCCTACTCCTGCTTTGCCAAATGCGAAGAAGCATCACCAGCAACAGAAATTATCTCATCACAAAAAACAGGGCAAGAACACCCAAACCTGCCCACCTCCCAATGACAATCCCACCAACAGCCCCACTTACCACCCACTCACCTAGCTCCACAGGCTCACATGTCCCACATCCCCTGCACTGGAATTGCATCCATCTCTGTATCCCTACTGCATCACAAGCTCCCACTCATGCCCCTTCCATCAAGATCTGCCTGCCTGCTGTAGAAGTCCCACAAAGTCTTAGAAAGGGAAATGCTAACCGTGCACAGAATCCCAGAACAATTCAGACCTGGCTACGCCTTAAATGTCCCTCACTCTCCCAGCCCCAGATGGGTCAATCTCTGACCCCATGTGGATTCCCCCTAGCTTCAGCCTCCTCAGCCCCACACCAACAAACCTCCCGACTTTCCTGCAGTATGTCACTGACTTCAGACAAACAATATACTAAAATCTACAATTGTTGGTATGCACCAAATGTTGAGACACTAAAAAGTCATTCCATAAACTCCCAATGTTCGCCCCGCTCTAATGAATGAGTGGCTACTAAGGGGCCCTGGCATACTGTTGAGAGATAACTTTTGCTGCTATTAAGCCTCACCTCAGGTCCTTCACAGTGGCAGTTCCAACCAGGTAGAACAAAAGTCCCAACAACATGGGTCCTAACATGCACACACTAAGAAAATCACCTTTGGTAGATCCCAGGAAGCAGAAAACAAAGGAACAGATGTAAACCAAGGGGGCGATAACACCTGATACATGGACTGAGTCGATGATGGCAGCATCAAGTTGATTAAGGGTCGATTCTCAACTGGGATCTGTTTTCTGCATTAATAGACCTATTGGTCAGACATTTTGGAAAACCTCTTGTACATACTTTTTATTAGTATGGTAAACAAAGGGAGCTACGTGTGAGAAGATAATTTCCCACATGTCCACTTGGGCCTTAAGTGTGTCACCCAAGACCCTCTCTTTCCAAATTCCCTTATTTCAACGCTCAGCTACAACATGTTTTTGGGGAAGAACAATATGAAATACTGAAATGTAGGACATATCTTGTAAGGCCTTTCTGGATGTGCCATTGAACTCAGAATTGTAGAGGTAATGTTAAATTGGTTCTACCCTGACATTGTTCACTCCACATTGTTCTCATCTGCCATGTCTTTAGGGCATAGAGAATTGACTGATGCTTAAAAGGCTCTGGTCCCTTCATGGTCTATCAAAAAGAGAGATTATAGGGCCATGATTTACAAAAGCACTTTTCAGTGGAAAAAAAAAAACATTGGAAAACGTTTTGTAAATCAGGACCATAGACTGTGTACCTTATTGTATATGGCTTGATACCTGACTTTATTAAATTGTATGTTGTGATCTAACTCTCGAAGTTACCTAGTCTACATTCAACAAATCTGTACAAATAAGTAGTTATAAACATAGCATCGGTTTCTGAAATACACACCAACAACCTTACTAATATGGATAATATTTTAAATGTGGTTTGAGTGGAGGAATGCATTAAAGCCAACACCTCAAGGAAGTTTTAAGAAAATGAGTGTTTTTTTCCTTGAAAAATCTGCATATTAACCCTTTGCACACTCTTTTACATCCTCGCATTCTTCGTTGGTTCAGCACAATGATTGATAGCCTAGGCAACCAGTAACAATCATGTTGTCTTTTCCGTAACATGATATAGAGTTGTGCATTACCTCATAAATATCAAATAATACATAAATGCAATTCATCTGGATGGTGTGTACAAATATGTACTTAAAGTATTTAGATTGCATTCCACAACACTTTACACTTAACTTATAACCATAAAGTTTGCATTGCACATAAATCTGCTTAGTGATCGCTTTCGAAATGGCCTTTTCTTTGGAAAGTCAATACTGACTAAGAGCACCACAATATTGGTACATAGGTGGGCCATCAGACTGGCACTACCAGCAAACAATCGGACCCCATGTCCAGGTAAGAGATATACAAAACCAAACTTTGCATGAAGCGATGTACATCCTATCACAACCCTCACAATGCCTTCTGTGGCATTCTACAAAAGGCAGAGGCATTCCTGCACAAGGCACAGGGATGGATGTTCAAATTCTCATGCAGCCTGCCATTCATCCACTGTGCACTAGGGAAAATTAATCCAACGATAGACCTGGATCAGACTGAGGTTAAAACAGCTTATTAGGCTTACCTGAGAAAGCCAGCTGTTTTGATTGGAACACTAGATTGTTGAATCTTCCACCCAGCAATAAATTGTTACTGCCGTGAAAGAATGAGACAAATGGCAGAGATGGATTGAATCGCTGTAAGAAATTGGAGACATGGGTATAAGAGTATTTTTTTAATTTTTTTGGCAGACATACTAACACAAAAAGAACATGTTCTGTATGTTATGAACTTGCCCTTTTGAAATACATAATTATATATATTATATTCAAGGAAAAAAAGTCAGTTGCAGGGACGTTAAGGTAAATTGTTCAGGAATACCTGGGGAAAATGTTTGGAATTGTACCAAGCCCTGTGACACAGTAAGGGAAGGTGGGGGTGAGAGGAGTTATTTGAACGTTTTTGTACATTTTTATAAAATGTAAACAAAAAAAAAATCATAAAAATACCCTTGTTGCACAGCCTATGACCACAATGACGGCATCACAAATGACAGAACTGATGACAACAGTGATGAAATTACTGATGACATCACTAATGACATCTATGACATACAAAGTCAATGTATTAAAACACTGGATACTATTTAAAGATTACTTTTACTTTATACATGTTTTTTTTCAATTTTAACATTTTAATCAGTTACAAAAGACATCCAGAAAGAAATATATGCTGATGTACATGTTGTCAAGCACATTTTACATTTTAAAACTGCATTTTTGTTCTATACATGTACACATTTAGAGTAATAATCACTTGTTTAAATACCCATGTATGCAAATTGTATAATAAATCTTAAAATATAGCCAAATACATAGTTGTTCCTTTTTTTTATAGCACATCTCATGTCATTTAGAAAATGATACGTTTGCACCTTTTTCTTACAATAAAACAATTGAGTATTTAAATATGTTTATTTTAAAACATAGTAAATAATTAGGGTTCAACATGAGGCTCTTTGTATTTATTTCTTTGCATTATGTTTGTAAATGTATATACAGATTATATTATAGTAAACATGTCTTAGGTATATTTTGCGCAAACAGGAACATTCTAAGCAGTGCTCTATTTATAATTCAGATATCTTTTTACCAGAGTACTACAAAGGAACACTTCACAAGTAGTGATAAGAAGTGTAGCTGTTTACTTTTTTTAAACAATGTACTCAGTATTGGCAAATACCTAGAGAGATCTTATGCCTGATGCCATTAGTTAAATAATCATTGATGTCATATATGATATTATTAACAATGTCACCAGTGATGTCATCAGTGATGCCATCAGCGATACCTCCAGTGATGTTTTCTGTGATGCCATACAGGACATTAGTGTTGCCACCAATAATGTCATCAGTGATGTCATCTGTGATGTCATCATTGTAGTCATAGGGTGCGTAACAGGGGGCATGAAGTTAAGGTAGCTTCAGCTGAATTTCAGGGGGTTTATTCTCAGCTTAACTTCCCTGCACCTAACGCTTTTCCTTGAATTTCAATGGTTTTGTTATAATGTATTGTTCACCTTAACATACCTGCAACTAATGTTTTTTCCTTGAATTTCAAGGGTTCTGTTATTCCATAGATTTTACAGCCGTGCCCACTATATATTTTAGAAAACTACCAGATACCCGCAGCTATCTTTATTCATATTATAGCCGCGAAAAAACAAAAATTGCAAAGAAAAGCTTTCCTTTCCCCAGCCCCTTCCCAGGTGTCCTCCTCTGTGCCTGCTGCCCACACACCCATGATGGCCTCCTCACCTACCCCACCTTCTCCTGTTTCCCCTAAAAGACACACTGTTTCTGTGATGCAGTTTGCTTTCAAATGTCGGCTATTTGTGGCTATTCTGTCCGTAGCCAATGCTACAGAAAAGCTTTGTGTTGAAAACTCAGTACCTAGACCTCCTCCAACTCCCAAATTTCACTTGGTGTCCTCTTGCCACCCCCCGCCTCGAGACTGCAAAAGGCTTTTTTCCTGTGTTTCATTTTCCGATATCCTCGGCTATAGCAACAGCTATCTCTTGAATTAAGCAAAAACAAAGCTAGTGGCTGTTTTATTTCTCAAAACACCTTTTTTTTGGCAAATTACCCGAGATATAGCTATTTATTTTGGAAAAGGGGACACCCCCTTCTCTGTCAAATATTTTAAAAAGACTACTGCATGAAATAACCCCAAACCACAAAAAGTTGTTTCAGATCTGGTCCAAATCCATCAAGTGGTTTGGGCTGTGTGCTACTGCAAATATTGATCTCTTTTGTCTATGGGAAAAAAAATAGGAAGTAGCCCACAACTTTTTCATTTTTGTTTCTTAATACATTTTTCTTTTTTAACAAATGTTTACGGTGCTCTGGGCCCTAGCATGTTGTGCATACCAGATCACACGTCCCAATTTGCATACAGAATACTTGCAATAAGAAACCATATATATTTTGAGCTCGGTGACACCACATAGAGGTATGCCTCTTACCACAGTCCATGTATTCCTTCGTACCCAACTCACAATCGCATTCCAAATTGCAGAGACACACGTGGACATCCTACATTCCCAAAAGCAGGCAGCAGTAAGTAGAGCCCAGCAACAGGCATTGCCTGAGATTGGGTTTTAGGAAGAGGCCCAGGGCATGGGTGAAAATGAGAACAGGGAGAGGGGGATGATGGGGGATGATGGGGGCATGGAAAGAATGCAAGTAATTTGAAAGGGAGATGGGCGCTCTTGGTGCAGTTCTTAGACACTAGCTATGAGAGAGGTGAATCTTGTGAAGCTGAATCCCTAAGAGTGAGAGCAGTTTCGTGACAATGAGAGACAAACTCATGTGAATTGATATATTTTTTTTTTTGGGACACCTATAGAAGGAGAAAATAACACTGATTGTGGGATGAGGGCTATGCCACTGATTATGTGTCTTCAAGTGACTGCAAACAACACGGGCTCTGAAAAAAAACAACAGTTTATGCTTCACATTGGAAGGTAGAAGCAAACACTCAGTGAGGTGGAAGTTACATCAGTGTCATCTCTTGAAATGCATGAATGACACACATGAAGGGGCAGTTTGTGCGAGACACACACTCACGCGTTATTAGAGGAGGAATGTCGTGGACATTCATGAAGACTGGATATGCCATTTATTGAGCATTTCGGCAGCATGTCTGGAGCACCAAAAGGAGCCAAATGCAGAGGAACACTCATACGATGCTCCTGCTGAACCCTTCTTCCCCCGTGGCCATGCGTGTGCCATTCCTCGCCTATATTCACACCTGTAATTAGAACCTAAAGCGTAGAGAACAAGAAAGCAAGAGAACCAAAGAAGGCAACCAAATGAGCCAAGAAACACCCAAAGAACTAAGGGAACACCCAAAGAACCAAACCCAGCAAAAGAGACAACACAAAAATAAAGACGGCAGTCTTCCAAAATTACAGGTGTACTCACCAAGGACGACACACCAGCAGGAAAAACATGTTAGGAGATGACAACCAAAAACATAGATAGGGGAAAGGGGAAACTTTTGTTGTGGAATGGCAAGGAACAGGAACACGTTAAGCCTTTTGATTTTTTTTTTTTAAGGCAAACAAGGTGAAACACGACTAGAGTAGGAACACTAAAAAGACAAAAGGGTGCTGAAACATCACAAATACAATAAAATCGCTCCAAACATATACAGCGAAAATATACATCAAGATTGTCATAACGTTTATAAATTACTTGATTAGCCTGAAATCATTAGCCTTCCCTGTGTTACTCCTTTACTCACAGCCTAACACAACCCATAACTGGTCAGGAAGTGTGCTGCTTCGTTTATTATGCCTGGAATGTCCTGGAGGAAATGTAGGCCTTCTGACCAGAATTGGAATAGCTCGATTAATTCACCCAAAATTCGACCTGAGATTCTTGGCTTGGAACGATATTCAAACCACAATTCATTCTCATGAAAAACATGAGGCAAATTCACAGATCTCTCTAATTCCACTATTGCTTGGTATGCTATTGTTGGTTAGTTTGACTTACATATTCTCTACAAGGGTCACTATTGTGCAATCATCTTGCTATCCCAATTAATTGTCATTCTCATGAGATGAAGAGTAAATTAGAATCACATTTTTACTGACGGTCTGGGGGCCATGCATCAGGCAAGTTCAATTGGAGTGATGGGTATATTTCATAGGAACATTCGGCATTCCATTTTAAATTAATAATCACAGACATCCTGAATGTTTCAAGATAAATATACATTTCTTAATTAGTCGTGTCACAACTGAACGGAGCCACTAGGCCGGGTCAAAGGACAACTCCTCCTTGTAATCTAATCCGATGTGTGTTTATGACATGGCTGTTTTTCATTGAACATTGTGAGATTGGGTAACCTATTAGGTACCAGAACGCTCAGCACCCTTGGGGGATTTGAATTGCTTCACTGTGGGAATTAGGCGTTCCACGCCGGCCAACAATAACAGGAATCATGTGCCTAATTACTTGCACACTGTGTTGATGTGGTACACCCTTGAGGTTATCATCATAGAGTCTTTGGAAAATGCACAAGTACAGTCGTTTATTTATTGTTTTAATTAAAATGACTGAATGCCATGGTGAGCGGCTGTGCTGGCTTGACAACGCAGTCAGTGAAGTCCTCCGGTACTCATTAGACTGGGTGTAGTGCAAGAGTTAGTGCTGCAATATTAAATACATCTATACCAGCACAGCCATGTCAAGAGGCATTTCATAATCAGGTGTTATCCTTGAGAAGATGTTCTGTTTGGTTATTAGGCATGGTTGTCCAATGACATATTTTAAAAAATGCATTCATTCTTCAAATTCAAGTGTGCTTCAGAAACCTTGTCCACAACTAACATTTCTAATTTGGAAGGTGCCTAGAAACTGGTGGTCTTATGTTTTATTTTTTTTTGTGTGTGAATGATTACACACATCGTTTTTTAGAATGCAAATTGCATGCGCGGTTGAGGACAACCAACATTTGCACTTGCGTGCTGTTGCATCGGTTGCATGCAATTTAAAACGTTTGCTAGGCAGAGTTGAAAACTGAAGAGTAAAACCCGGAAATGTCACACTCATCAGTTTTGCAAAACTGTTCCCACCACCTACAAATTACACTTTGCAGTGTACACTTTGCAGCTTTACGAATGGATTCCTGTTGAACCCACTTGCCAGCATGTGCTCAATTGAGACAAATTCAATACGAATCAATTTGCTCCACCAAATGGAGGAGCAAAGAAGGGCAGATATGTAAACTTTACTTTGTGCCTCTTTTGCGACTTTGAAGCTGAAGAAAATGGGCTGAAGAGAGAAATGTAGATGTCAAAGCATTATGCCTTGCTGAGAAGCCTCCATTTCCCTGAAAGTCCATTATACAATATCATAGGTGTGTTCTATAAATTGTATTATTATTATTATTATTATTATTATTATTATTATTATTATTATTATTTTTGTTATTACACAAGTTTTTTATTTTTTGAAATCTGATCCTCTTTAGTGATTTGGGTGCTTCTAGCTGATTCTCTGGTTTCAACTCATATAACAAGGACAATACATTTGGCCTCATTACGAGTCTGGCGGTAGCCGTGCCGGAAAAACCGGCATGCTGCCGCCCGACCCGTAATACCATTCCACCTCTGTGATTGCCGGAATCACTGGGGCATTACAACCCCGGTGTCCCCGGTAATTCTGGAGGCGGAATTCCGTAAATCCCCCTTCCCATGGAGTCCCGTAGGACTCCATCGGTATGGGGACAATGGAAACACTGGTTCCGTCTATGACGGAGCCGGTGTTTCCATTTTTGCCTGCAGGCAGGTGGCGTTCCTCCCGCTTAGCGGTAGTGACACCTCTCACCTGCAGAACTCGGAATCAGCCGGTCCAGAAACAACAGTGGTGGCGGATTTACCGCCACCGATGTTTCAGGACCGGAAGGGTCATAATGAGGCCCATTGAGAACAATTTAATTAAAAAATAGTGTCTGTTGTTTGTTGCATTGAGACTAAACTGAAATTTGAATTAGCAATTGCTAAATCTAGCTATTTATTTGTTTTACATAATTTATTTATTTATTGATATACAAGTAGCAACAAGGCTTTGTATAACACAACATACAAAAAGATAAACTACATTCAGCATGTTCATTACAGTCTGATTAAATAGCAGACATCAGCTTATCGAAGACATGTTAAAATTTCAGCTGCATGAAGATAAAACTTAACAATAAAGTACATTAGGTTGATATTGTTGCCTTGGATACAAATGAACCATAGTGAAGGTATTTCAAACACATTTACTGCATTATTATATGCCTTAAAATATTTGAGTCGTAGAAACACAAGGGTTTCACATTCCGTAATCAGGTGATAAACTGTTTCATTGACAAGATTACCGCACAACCGACAATCTGTGTGATTGTATACTGATTTGTTCTGCCAGCTTTTCGGTGATAAAGCTACCGAGACATTAAATTTGAGTAGCAAATATGTCCGAAAGATGTGCGGGGCAGGGTAAGCAGATAAATATTCTGCAATGGTCGTACGAGACCATCTCTCCTTACAAAAGTCCACAGTCGATGATAAATTTTCGATGTGGTGAATATTTTCTAGGAAAGCACACTTGCCAATTTTACCCTTCAGCCAGTATTTTATATCACCAACCAGGAATGTGTTAGGTCCCTCATGTAACCATTTCTTATGTAGCTGTTTTAAAACGCCAATTGCACCAACCGGTATTATATCATCAAGAGCTAAGAAGACCTTCATATAGGGGACAATGATAGTTTCTGTTTGCACAGTCGTTAGGCGGTGGTAGAATAGGACACGTTGGGCCATATATACGTTCCAAATACCCTTGATGTTGAATTCTAGATATAAGTATTCAACACTAATGCATTGAGGAAGAAGAAATAATCTCCACAAAAGTTTTGCTGCGAAACTGATGATCCGCGTTTTAAACTTTTTGCCCCCAATTTTATTATAAATCAAAATGAATATGTTCACCATAACACACATAACACTATTACCAGTGTGTTGGTGCCTTTAGTATGGCTGTCAGTAATAAAACAATAATAATATCAGCTTTGTTGTTATTATTTAAAATATCAAAAGCGAAGAGCAAAAATACATTCTTATAATATGGCTGTATTAACCTATTATGCAACTGTTCCTGTGCTGCAGAAAGAGAGCATTTGAATTCTAAGCATATAAAACATCCCCTGCTTCAAAATAAGTAATAACATACAGATAGATGCTTGCTCTCATATGCTTAACTCCAGCAGTGCACAGAAAACACCACCTTAACCACTAATGATTGTAATGTGCGCAGAAAACCATTTTAAAAGAAACTAATTTGAAAAATTGTATCACACACAACTTTTAATTAAGTGTTGCAGTGACGTCTGGAATGTTGCTCTTGGCTGGCTCATGCAGCATGGGGTGGTAGGGTGAAAATGGCAAGTGGCAACTGTGGAAAGGTCTGCATAGCCAGTTTGGAGTCATATTGTTTTCATTTCACCACCAGATTTGCGAAGGGATTCCACACAATTGCTCCACAACATCACATTTGCAATTGTAATAATACAAAAAGTATGTCATGGGAAAGAACAGGGGGAATTAGATAATAGGAGAGTTTCACAAGGAATATAGACAGTGCCGGTAAGAGGAGGCTCCTAAATGGCGGAGGGGTGCACAAGGAGAGAGGCAGCAGGGATGGGTAAACATTTTAATTGTCCAGTGATTGCATTTCACCACAATAATTAGAAACCTTTGCATTGCTGCTGGAATGATTACAATGGAAGCAAAATAAACCATCCCAGTCATCATGGATATGTTAACATTGAAAATTGCCTGGGAAATATGTTGAGGAAATGAAAGAAGGGCAACAATGAGGACATGGGGGGTTGACCCAACGTGGTCTGTGGATGAAGGCCATGGATGGTACCATCTAGTTATTTAATAATGAAGTGTCATGAGCCAGTGGGTAACAGTATTCTATCTCAACTGGGACAATGTGGACAATGGGCATGGCTGAAAGCCATTGCTGGTATTTTGTGGTACATTTTTGCAACATAGATAGTGGCAATGCCCGAGCTTCATGTCATTTAGTTGTGTGGAGAAGAATGGAAACGGCCAAAAACCGTGGCCACTGAACCAGTGTCTTTTATAGACATTTTTTCAGACTGGACACTGGCTAAGGGCAAATGCTGTGGAGAGACACAACATAAAAGAAATCTTGAAATTCAGCGAAAAATACTTTAGCTAAGAGATAGTTAAGATGAACAACAAAACCCATGCCATTTGGCAGGTGTGAGAAGGGACAACAATTTTATCTCGGAGTGACCCCATAGATGTCACACATTTTGTATATCATTGTTAACATCTGTTGTGATCTGTAGGGTATTTTGTGGAGATTTGGGGCCTGACGGTATTTTATTACCGCTGAGAAATAACTTAGCAATAATCACTCTTTGTATTCAGATTTGGCCATGTGCAACAATAATACAATGGACATGCATTATTTCAGCACCCAGACCTGCATATTTGGTATACGTGGTTGGTGGTATTTTGGTGAGCATAATTCCCTTGTTTTATTTGTGGCCCCAATGTCCAGAATCCCTTATCTTCGCTTAGATTTTTCGTGTGATCACTAGAGAGACCTCAGACCTGCATTCTAGGGAAACCACAATTTCCAGGGATAGTGTTGGTGCGCCACCATGGGCAAACTCACTGACTTATTTACGACAGAGAGCTATATGTGGTAGTCTTGTGGTAATTTCCACTACCTTATATACGGTAGGGAGCTATGTTCAGAGAGTCTCTCTTCCCGTTGGCTCATGTACCTCCAACAAGTTATACTACAGTCACTCACAATTATTCATACTGATTCTGACATACACACATCTGTCTTAAAATGACCATTGCACTGTTTAAAAATCTCCCCACATCATTGGCATTGTAATGGTAAATAGAAAATAAACCACCCGTCTGTTTTCAAATATTTTCTGTATTATAAAATTTGCATTTAGACATAATCTCATTCTTTACAGCAATAAAAGGGAACAATCAAAGCATTTTCAATGACACACTGCAATTATAGTGGCGGAGAACAGAACTTAAATTGCAACATTAGCACTTGATTAAGACACGCACGGGACTTTCATTTTTCTACACTGACTGCATACTTTCGTGCACACACACAGCTCCCCCAGTTAGGTAATTACCTTATCTGTTTAGAGGATTCTCTCTGTGAATGTGGCTCTCTTGGCTTAACTCCAACGAAAAGGGACGCTTGCCTTCTCAAGCCGGGGTCATTGCCTGGAATTCTCAGCTTTTTCAGATAGGACAGCCTCTGCCAGTGGAAATGTAATTCTTTCAGCTTTCCCCAGTCTCGACTGCAGCAGGACACCCCCACAGCCAGGTCTTCTCCCCAGTAGTGCAGAAAGATGTCTGCCTGTCTTTTTCCCTGCTACTGCCCACTAAAACTTTCCTCTCAGCCCTCTTTATGACGTGTTCCAATGAAATCCATCATCTCTCATCCTCCTACTTTTAAACAATAGCTTCGCTTATACATTTGCAATTGTTGCAAATCTGACTTCCTTCCTCCTGCAGTTACTGTGCACAACAACACGGATAATCAGGCAGAGAAGAGAGGAAAAATCTGCACACTCATTTAACTGGTTTTCAAAATATGCCTAATTCTGCAGTAGAGAACACATTTTATTAGTGAGTTATAATAAAATAAGGTTTTATTAGTCAGGTTAATGGTTAATATGTTAGCTGTTAATTTTCAAATGTGTCTCTAGCAATATAGGCATTTCAGGTGAAAAATAGTGTGCATTTTTAAATGAACACGTGTGCTTTTAACTGTAAAAATAGCTTTGCATCTTATATGTTAAAATCGTTTTTTGACTGAATAGCCTGTCTTTCCTTGTTAATCTGCTAACCCATATAGCAATGCACCGCACCCTTGTGGTGGTGCTGCAAAAAAAAAATGCTACTTGTGCAGTAGTGCTGTAATGCTACTTGTGCAGTAGTGCTGTAATGCTACTTGTGCAGTAGTGCTGTACTCTGTGCTGTAACATGCCAAATATCCTTACATATACCCTCCTTTTGTTTTTAGAACTTGGCTATAATCCAAGCCAATTCCTAAAAACAACTTGTTCTATTTTTTTTTACAATATAGCAATCCAACAAAATGAATATTCATGTGCATCAATGAAAATTTGCAATTAACATTTCATCTGAGTCCATCAGTTCATAAAATGTTCCACATTTGCCTTCTCAGTGGAAGTGGTATTACTTTAAGTTTAAATTTTCCAAGTCAATTAAAAACAATGAAATAAAACAACTAACTAAAACAAATAAGTAATATAACAAGTTAAAATAAATAATTAAAATAATAAATACGTGGAACTTCATATGCCGGAACTTTTGCTTTGTCTCTTTTGGTATGTCCCGACCAGCGATGTTATTCGGTTCATTCGAGTACTCTTTCATCTTGGCAATCTTGAATCCACAGTAGTCATCTCTTTTGGCATTCCGGTTATTTTGTCTTCACCTCCACCTGGAGGCAGGCATCTTTTGGTCTTCATCCAGGGGACTCCAGGACTCCATCGTCTCCCGTGGCCTCTGATCCCGGAACCTCCGATCAAATAATGTTAATCGTCTAAATCAAAATAGAAAATAAACAGATTAAGTACATAGCACAATACTAACTTCATCCTTTTGCCAAAAATAAAACATGCTCGGTAAAAATACTTCGTTTTTTTTTTTTTCTTTTTTTCTGAAATTAAACAAAGTTAAAAGAAAACAAACACATATAAAACAGCATTCAATATTTAATACACTTTCTCTCTGCACACCAACCACGAGCTTCCGTTATATGTGCATTTATTTATTTATTTATTTATTTATTTATATTATATATTTTCACATAAATTACAGTGTTTATGTGCCATCCTAACAATCAACTTTTTTTTTAACTTCTTTGTCACTGCCTCCTGATCACACCCATTTATTTTCTCAAGGGACTCTATCCGTTTCCACATGCTCAAGCTGCCTGATCTCATGTCTGGGATGGCATGGTTTGATTTGATTTACATGGACAAACTGCTCTATTGCTGTTTCACCTTCATTTTTCAAAATTTTATACACTACAGGAGAGACTTTATCTATAATTCGAAATGGCCCCTGCCAGGCTGCCAGAAATTTAGAATTTTTCTGTTTACTTTTTCCAAAATGAAACTTGTACACCTGATCCCCTACATTGTATTCCTTTACTGATGTCTTTTTGTCATAATATGACTTAGCACTGTCAGCAGCTCTTTCCAGATTTCTCTGCACAAAAGCAAATGCATGTTGCAAATGCCTCCTCAGTTCATCAATATATTCATGAACTGTGGATGCACTCACTAGAGTTTGCTCATGTGTTCTGCATAGTAGGTGTTGTGGTAACACCATTTTCCTACCTGTTAAGACCTCATGGGGGCTAACACCTGATGCTTTGGCAGGAGTCGACCTGATTGCCATCAGAACCAATGGTAAACGCAAATCCCAGCTGGAACCTGCTTCTGCCACAAATTTCTTTAAAATGTCCACAACAGACCTATTGCTTCTTTCAACTGTACCTGAAGACGCCGCCCGATATGCGATATGTAGTTTCCTTTTCACACCTAGTATTTGCCATACCTTACTCATTAGAGTACTTGTGAAATGACTTCCTCTGTCTGACTCAATTCTTTGTGGCAACCCAAACCTTGAGAACACATGGTTCACCAGCAATGTGGCTGCTGTTTGCGCACTACAATCTGGTGCGGGAATGCACTCAATCCACTTTGACATCAAACATACCACACTCAAAATATAGCGGTGTCCCCTGCTTGACCTTTTTAAAGGACCTACATAGTCTATTTGCAAATCTGACCATGGGAGAGTTAGGCCTCTTTTCATCAATGGTGCTCTATGCATTGGTGAAGCAGGTTTAAATTGGGCGCATACTAGACATCCTCTAGTATATAATTCTACATCTTGGGACATATGTGGCCAGTAAGCATAATCTTTTAGTATTTCTAATGTCTTTTGTGAACCTCTATGGCCTGCAGTTATGGCATCGTGTGCATGGTGTAGCATTAGTCCTCTGAATGAAAGGGGTACTACCCACTGTATTTGCCCTGTTATGGACTCTCTAATCATGAGTCCATCCTGTAATCTAATTCGTGTTTTGTTCTTTAATAACACCCTCAACTCTTCTTTTCCCATACAATCATTTTCTGTTAAAGGATTTTTTTCAGGATCTATCAAATGATTATAATAGATTCCCAAAATTTGATCATTCTTTTGTGCCTCAATCAAATCTTGGTCTGGCGTGTCATGACTCCACTGCACCACCGGTTGATCTACCTCCTTTGGTGCTTTAGAACGTGTGACTGCATCAATTTGTATTTCACCCATTAAATAATCAATAGGTAGCAATTCTCCCATCACAGCCCCAATCTTAGCCAGATGGTCTGCCTTATCATTTCCCTCCTTATCCTCTCCTGGTGTTTTTAAATGCCCACGAATTTTTCTCCAGTATATTGTTAAATTATTTTCTGACACCAATTTGTCTATGGCTTGTATCATTTTTCCATGTTTAAGTGGCTTTTTGTTGTATGTAACCATGCCTCTTGCTTTCCAACCAGGCAAATACTCCACAAAGCTATTCCGTGCATAGTCAGAATCAGTCACCAGGACAATTTCACTGAACTTTTTATCAACTGCAGTAGCAATTGCTTTATAGATGGCTGCCAATTCCGCCACCTGACTGCTCCTATCTCCAATCCTCATCCCTATACTAGGAACGCCTTCACATTTCAACCAGACATTTCCTATTCCTGCCACTAATTGTTTATTACTGTCATTTTCAATGTGAAAAGCACAACCATCCACATATACAGTTGGCAAATCCTTGCATGTTTTTTCATCAAAAGCTTTGTGTGGTGATTGTTCAAATTCCTGCAAACTAGCTTCCACTTCCATTTCATTTGGTATTTGTTCAGCTGCACAGTCATGTAAGTCAGCTAACCCTTGAGCAATTGGGCTCTTTTTATTTTGTCCATATCTTACTTCTACGGGAAAACCTTGTAATGCCAGTGTCCATGAAGTGATTCTGGATTGCGCTAGATTGCCTGATCTAATTCTTTTACTCTCTAAAAATTGCAAAGGTTGATGATTTGTTTCAATAATCACCTTTTCTCCCTGAACAATGGGGCGGAAATGTTGTAGCGCCCACACAGTGGTTAATAGGGCCTTTTCGCATTCATTAAATTTCATTTCAACTTGGGAAAATGCCTTACTTGCATATGCAATGGTTTTGTGATTCAAATCGTGTTTTTGTGATAACACTGCTGACATACAATGTTCAGAAAAGCCTATTTCTATAAAGAAATCCCTGTCCTTTATGGGGTATGCTAAACATGGTGCCTTTACAAGACATTCCTTCAATCTAGCCACTGCATCAGACTGCTCTCTTTCCCATCTCCAGGGAGTATTTAGTTTAAGCAGTTTAGTCAATGGTTGAGTGATTTCTGCATAATTCTCAATGAACTTTCTGTTATAGCCTGTCATCCCTAATAAACTTTTTACTCCTTTCACATTTTTAGGATCTTTTAATCTTTGTATGGCCTCTATTTTCTTCCTTTGTGGATTTAGCCCATGTTCAGTCACTTCATGCCCTAGAAAGTTCACTTTTTTCTTGCACCATTGTGCTTTTTGCAAAGATACTTTGGCGCCTGCTTTCTGCAATTGGCCAAGCACATGTCTTATTTCATCAAGATGGCTTTTAAGGTTTTCATTTTTTATCAAGACATCATCCACATAAACTATTGTCCCTCTTTCCGCTGCATCCGGCATGGCCTTTCTCAAAAATATGCCAAATTCACTCCCACTATTGATGTACCCGAACGGAGCTCTAAGCCAGGCATATTGAGTCCTGTCAAATGTAAAGGAAAATAGGTGTTGTATCTCCTCTGCCAATGGCACACACCAATATCCAGATGTGAGATCTAACGTGGTAAATACATTTGAACCATGTATCTGAGCTAGGCCCTGATCAATGAATGGTAGTGGCCATCTAGATACTGGTACTCTTTTATTTAACTCTCTTAAGTCTGCACACAGCCGCCATTGACCATTTGGCTTTAACACACCTAAAATAGGCGTATTGGATGTGCTATGAATGGGCCTAATTATTCCCCGTGATTCCAAATTTTTAATAATCTCTGCCAATGATTCTAAACATGCCAGCGGTAGTCTATACTGGCGTACAAACACTGGATTTCTGCTACAACCTTCTGGTAGTGTGGCCACATGTAAATCAGTTAAACCACAATCATAAGCATCTTTTGCAAATACATCCTTAAACTCCATAAATATTTCCCTCAGATTGCGTCGATCCTCATCGCTGTTACATGCATCCGCTAAGGAGATCTGCTCTTCTACCATTCTGGAAAATTCTGGAAACTCTTCTGGTAAAGGAATCTCAGCGCTTTCCTCTAACTGTGTGGCTGTGTCTTTTTGTAGGGCTGCCACTTTCAAATATTTTGGCATATCAGCTTCCACTTCAATGGGCTGATTTCCTGTTTCATTTTCATTTAAATTAAATATTATGCAATCCTCTTGATGGCAGCACACTGTCTCATTTGAATCATAAGGATACACAGAATGAATTTTAAATATTCCTTTGGGCTGAGAGTCCAGGTGTTCTGGCAACTCGCCCTTGGCATCTACATATTTTTCAGGAATATTCCCAATCACCATGTTATTTAAATCTGCCGTATAATGTGATTTTTGTATGGCCATTCCTAATGGGGAGTTTTCCTCTAAATGAACGTCCTGACAACCTTTATTATTTACCATGATTTTTACAGATCCCTCACCAATGTCTACCAATGGAATGTATTCATAATCCAGGCCTTGCTGTTTTATGGATTCATTCAGGCATACAAATGCATCAGAGCCTTTCATCTGCTGTCCATTTTTGCATTTCAGTGTTATTGCAAACTGTTTTGTAAATGCAGGAACAATAGTATTTTTCCTCATCTGTAATTCGACTGCATAAGGAACTAGTTGTGCACAATGATAAGCCCTTCTTTTGTCTCCAAATTCAGGCGCCGGCCCACCTAGGCGTGACCATATTTTTTGATTAAGGAAATCTAACACCATACACATTCTGTGCATGATGTCATTGCCCATGTAAAATTCATTTTGTGCTCCACTCACTATCCATACATTATGGTAAATTGCTTTCTGCCCAATGCTAATTTTAAGCATGCATCTGCCTGTAATTCGGTTTTCAAAGTCTGGACTGTCCAACCCAGAAACATATTGGTTTTTAATCCTAAATTTTGGGATTTCTTCCCTCTCCATAATTTTTTGCAACAATTTCTCATTAATGAAACTCCTTTCATGTTCAAGCGCTAAAGTGGCTTTTATTGTTTTAAGATAATCATTTATACCAGCGTGAACCCATGGTTGCTCATCTTCCATGTGTATCTCTGCCAGAGTGGTAATGTGTTTTTCTGAATCTGTTTTAGGAACAATATTCTGTTTGCATGTATTCTCTTTTAAATAGAAACGTAATGTGTGTTCGTCTATGGCAGTCTGCCAATCTTTCCTTGGGTCCAAGTATATTTGTACAGGTAGTTTTTCATTGTCGCTCTGATCTTTGTCTTGACACCTTAATATAACAGTGACACTAGGTATGCAGCTATTCTGGAGATATACCTCCACAGCATCATTTGTTTTGGCAATGGTGTGACATTCTTTTATATTGCTGTTTTGTGATTTTAGTTTCTTAGGCCTCAATGGTTTTTTGGTTAAGGACCACAGCACTCCATTCACCCCATCTATGAGAGGAGACAATCTTTTCAGGCAATCTGTCCCCATCAGAAATGGAATTTCACAAATAGATGTGATCAATACCTCTTGTTTCATTCTGTGCTTTCCTATTTTTATGTCAACCTCAGTTACACCTATGATGGGCACCTCCTCCCCATTAAAGTTATGCACTGGGCCTTGATTTGCCTTCACTGTGATCTGACTCTGTGGAGGCCTCCCTTCATTGATACTCTTTACCAACTCCTTGGACATAATTGTGGCCTGTGCGCCAGTGTCAATCATAGCAAAGGTGTGGCATTTTTCTTCTACAGTGATGGGTGCATAATATCTGTCCTCAACTTCCTCTAATACACATAAGAAATGTGAATTCTTACTGATTTCAGGGCTCACCTTTCTCAGGTCTTTTTCACTTTTGGCTAAGCACATTGGTAAATGAAAAGACATTTTTCCCTCCTTTTTACCCATTTCTGTGCGAGGTATTTTATTCATTTCTCCATGTTCAGAGGTTTTTTGGAGTGTGGCCACCGTTCGCCCATCCATCTGGGTAACATCAGAGACCACATTACAACCTTCCAACTGAACATGTGTCACAACATCATTCAGCAATTTGTCATTTTTTAATTCTGTGCATTTGTGATCATTTAGTGTAATACCAGCCCTTTCAGCCTCTTCAAAAATATGTGGCTCAAAGAATTTTTCAGGTGATTGACTTGTACCCTCCTTGTGAGTATTTTCTTTTTCTGTCTGTGTTTGGTCATTGTTTTGCTTGCCCAGGGAAGGAGCTATGGCATCCCCACTTACTCCCTGTTCACTGGTATTCCCCATGCATGAGTCATTTTTCTTAAATCTGTCCCTTTGTTCTTTTGGAATTCCTAATGTTTCTTTTTCATTTGTGCAAATCTTTACTGTTTTATTTAGCTCTAAGTTAAACCGTACCTCTTTTTTAGAAGTATTTGCACTTTCTGTCACAATTTCATTTACTGGTACTTTCATTTTTAATCCATTAGACATCTCAGAGTCGTTATGCAAGATTATATCAGAGCAATCTGTCATTTTGGCACTGCAGTCATCATGAGTACTTAGTCACTTTTCGGAAGCCCCCCGGTCATTGCTATGGCCATCAGCCCCCTCTTTGGAAGGTTGTTTTTGCGCTGTATAGAGCTTTCCTATTTGCTCAGCTAACATTTTCACTTGGGCCTCAAGGCATTGGAACCTTTCCACCTCTCTAGGATCCTCTTTCTGTGGCCTAGGTCGATATTGGTTGTTTTCCCCCTGATTGGATCTATTCTGATACCTCTCAGGTGATTGATACCGGTTGGGATGGTTTCTGAACTCTTGATTCATTTGTGGAGGGGAGCGGGTTGCACCCATCCTTTGATTATAGTCCCCTGGTGGGGAATCATTGTACTGGCGTGGACTGTAGTTCACGTTTTGCTTCATGTCCTGTCTCTCAGATTGTGGGTACTGGCCCCTATATTGATTTCCATTATCAGTAAATCGATCCACATATCGGGGCCTATCCTGATTACCATATATCATGGTGCTGGGATCAAATCTGCTCTGTGTCCCCAATGACTGGTAGGGACCATCATTTCTTTGATCTTGATTTTGTCTCTGGTTATTGTTCATACCTGCCATATCAGACCGGTATCTTACCCGGGGTCTATCTCCTAAATATCTAGGGCTGATGTAGCTCTCTCTATTACTAGGATCATGTGATTGGAACATTGGTACAGTAAATGGCGATCTTTGTTGATTACCCCTTTGTTCAGGTGTCACATTATTTTTACCTTGGCTTTGAGCAGACTCAAGGGACATTTTGGCTGACCTGATTTCCATTACTGTGGCTGAGGGTTCTTTAGATTTAGGCCTAGTATCTTTCATTTTATCACTTTCTCTACCCTGACAATAGAGTACCTCATATAGCTTGGTGCTTTGATGTACAATCCATTCAAGGGACTTGTCACGGTCAAATTCACGGACCAATTGGGATATGATGTCTTTCTGTAGCCCATAGAAGTATGCGGTTTTAAACTCATTGGAATTTGAGTCAAAAGATACATCAAAGCGAGAGAATGCTCTTTTTAAGTCTTGTAAAAATTGGCGAGGTGATGTATTAGGTCCAGCAGTAATAGTGTACGCAACTTTCTTTACCTCCTGCAATGACTGAAAAGGAGAAAAATGACGCCTAATTTCTTTTTCAAACTCCAGCCATGTCATATTCTGCTGTTCATTTAATCCCCTTATGATGCTGGCCGTCGGGGCATCTAAAGTTAAATGAAAATATTGTCTGTACTGTTCCTTAGGTATCTGGAGCGCTTTAAAAATGTCATGCACCGCTTCTAAGTGATCCTCAATGCAGCATTCACCTCCCTTTTTAAATGGTTTGATCAGGGCTTTAATGGATTTCATTATTTTTATGGGGCTACTTGTTGCAATGCATGGAATTGCACTATTTTGTGATTCAATCCTGTTTTCAGGTGTATGAGATTGGTGGCTGCCCCCAATGGGAGTATCAAATCCCCCAAGGGCGCTGCAACCAAGTTCAGTCACCGGCCCTGTCACTGGGGCACTAGCTCTTTGGGCAGAGCTAGAATTCACCTCCACTCCATTGAATGTGGTACCCTGCCGCCTCTCCTGGGACCTGGGAATGCACATTTGCTGTTCTAAGTCCTTACACTTTTTAAGGAGTCTGTTGGCTTCATCATGCAAATAATTATTTTCATCACTCATTTTATTAATTGCCTCCTGCATATCGCACATTTGCATTTGGCATTCATTGAACTCTTTATTTCTCTTGTCTCTTTCTTGAATTATTTTAATCATTTCTTGTTCTACACTCTGGAGATCACCTTCTTTTTCGCAATGTTCTTTTTGTAAAATCTGCATTTCTGAAACAACCTCATCTTTATCCTGCCTAATGTGATCCACTAAGGCTTTTAAGTGTGTCAATTCTTGCTCACTATCTTCAAATTGTTTCTTGCTTTTGGATAACTGAGTATCAAAGTCTCTGCATTTTAATTGCATGTCTTTTTGGCATACATCCAATTCTGCTCTCAACATTTCCTGATTTTTACTTGCCCCATCTAATTCAGTCTTTAACCTGTTAATTAGCTGAGTATCATTCTCTTGCATTCGCAGTGACTTGTTTAAAATAAACCATATTTTGCCGCATAGCCGTATTAAACAGTCTTTCTCTGCACTTTTATCGGCTGCATTCAATAATCTTGTAAGGCAGACCTGAATTATGCTGCCTTCTGCAAAAATATTGTCTAGTTTTTCTTTCTGCACCTCACCCTGAATGCGGTTACTCCATTCTAAGGTACTGTTCGAAGACCAATTCCCATGTGCAAATAACTTTGCCTCTAAATATTGCACTAGATCTGAGAATGTGGTTTCCCTTTGTGACATTCTGAAATTCGTTTTTAGTGGCACACTGCTATTATAAAATGGGTTCCCTTTAATGTGCAAATGGCAGTGTGAGACACGCTTGCCACGCCCAGTAGGTACTCTATGATCACTTTCCCGGCCAACGCACCATAAATATGTAGGGTATTTTGTGGAGATTTGGGGCCTGACGGTATTTTATTACCGCTGAGAAATAACTTAGCAATAATCACTCTTTGTATTCAGATTTGGCCATGTGCAACAATAATACAATGGACATGCATTATTTCAGCACCCAGACCTGCATATTTGGTATACGTGGTTGGTGGTATTTTGGTGAGCATAATTCCCTTGTTTTATTTGTGGCCCCAATGTCCAGAATCCCTTATCTTCGCTTAGATTTTTCGTGTGATCACTAGAGAGACCTCAGACCTGCATTCTAGGGAAACCACAATTTCCAGGGATAGTGTTGGTGCGCCACCATGGGCAAACTCACTGACTTATTTACGACAGAGAGCTATATGTGGTAGTCTTGTGGTAATTTCCACTACCTTATATACGGTAGGGAGCTATGTTCAGAGAGTCTCTCTTCCCGTTGGCTCATGTACCTCCAACAAGTTATACTACAGTCACTCACAATTATTCATACTGATTCTGACATACACACATCTGTCTTAAAATGACCATTGCACTGTTTAAAAATCTCCCCACATCATTGGCATTGTAATGGTAAATAGAAAATAAACCACCCGTCTGTTTTCAAATATTTTCTGTATTATAAAATTTGCATTTAGACATAATCTCATTCTTTACAGCAATAAAAGGGAACAATCAAAGCATTTTCAATGACACACTGCAATTATAGTGGCGGAGAACAGAACTTAAATTGCAACATTAGCACTTGATTAAGACACGCACGGGACTTTCATTTTTCTACACTGACTGCATACTTTCGTGCACACACACAGCTCCCCCAGTTAGGTAATTACCTTATCTGTTTAGAGGATTCTCTCTGTGAATGTGGCTCTCTTGGCTTAACTCCAACGAAAAGGGACGCTTGCCTTCTCAAGCCGGGGTCATTGCCTGGAATTCTCAGCTTTTTCAGATAGGACAGCCTCTGCCAGTGGAAATGTAATTCTTTCAGCTTTCCCCAGTCTCGACTGCAGCAGGACACCCCCACAGCCAGGTCTTCTCCCCAGTAGTGCAGAAAGATGTCTGCCTGTCTTTTTCCCTGCTACTGCCCACTAAAACTTTCCTCTCAGCCCTCTTTATGACGTGTTCCAATGAAATCCATCATCTCTCATCCTCCTACTTTTAAACAATAGCTTCGCTTATACATTTGCAATTGTTGCAAATCTGACTTCCTTCCTCCTGCAGTTACTGTGCACAACAACACGGATAATCAGGCAGAGAAGAGAGGAAAAATCTGCACACTCATTTAACTGGTTTTCAAAATATGCCTAATTCTGCAGTAGAGAACACATTTTATTAGTGAGTTATAATAAAATAAGGTTTTATTAGTCAGGTTAATGGTTAATATGTTAGCTGTTAATTTTCAAATGTGTCTCTAGCAATATAGGCATTTCAGGTGAAAAATAGTGTGCATTTTTAAATGAACACGTGTGCTTTTAACTGTAAAAATAGCTTTGCATCTTATATGTTAAAATCGTTTTTTGACTGAATAGCCTGTCTTTCCTTGTTAATCTGCTAACCCATATAGCAATGCACCGCACCCTTGTGGTGGTGCTGCAAAAAAAAAATGCTACTTGTGCAGTAGTGCTGTAATGCTACTTGTGCAGTAGTGCTGTAATGCTACTTGTGCAGTAGTGCTGTACTCTGTGCTGTAACATGCCAAATATCCTTACATATATCAGATACTCATGGGCCACACATACATGTTGGTTCGTCATAACTCTGAAGCTTTTCCATCAGTACAATATATAAAAAAAACATATAAGATAAAGCATGTTTCACAACATGCACTGCTGATGGATGGCCTATAACAATGTGATCTCAGCTGTCCAGAGAAAATGTAGCTGTCAGACAGGCATGTGGACAAGGCCGGACTGAGAGGCGATCGTGTCCTTCTGAGGTGTCCTACTGGGCAGGTCCCAACTATAAAACCCAGGGGTCTGCAAGCAATTTGCCCATCAGAAACAGTAGGTGTTGGCAAGTACAATTATGGCTGCAGTTATTAATTACGGCATATTGGTAGGCATATCCTTTGTGAAATAATCTGGAATACGATGAGAAAGCAGAGATCAACCTGCTCAGTATATTCTACCTGCTATGAGTGCAGCTGCATCTCGTGGTCAATGGGCAATTGAAATGTGTCGTTCTAACCAGACAAGATAACAAGACCCTGAATGTAAATAAAAAAAGCAATAAAAAAGAACATAACTGAAAATAAAAACACTGATATGGGTGAAAACATGGGTTGCACTTTTGTCCACATTTGTGACTCAATTTGCTATTAAGGTAGTACATATTAAATTATGATTCTAATTACAATACCGAATATACTAATTCAAATACTACTAGCAATATTAATGTAGGTTCTACCACAAGATTACAGCGTCAGTGTTTGTTTGTATGTATTTATTTATGTATGTATTTATTTATTTATTTATGTAGTTTATGTTTTACAGTTATCCAAGCTAATATGTCTCATTTCATTTACCTCAGAAAAATGAAGTGATATGGATAATAGTCTAATGCAATTTACTATCAGTAGCACTGTTCAGACTATGCTCTGAGGGCATCGAACGGCATTATATAGTGTAAGGAATGTATATAGAAAATCTTAAAAAGAGAGGTTTGTTGAGAACCTATTGCATTTTTCTCTGTGATGTGACTCTGTTTTCATGGTACGGGTGTCTGTAGACAGATTCTGATAGATGTGTACAGGTTCTCAGTCTAGGTAATGTGCTTGTAATGTTGTGGCCCAGTTTTCTGCAGTTCTCCAGAAATGTCTCTGCCATATTTCTTTAATCATCCAAACGTAGATTTCATATATTATACATAAAGTGCAGATATTGGTTAGTGCTAGCTTCAAGATCCAATTATAAGATGGAATCTTCGGATGGGGAGAGTTTTGGATGCAGTGAGGCAGTTCAATTACTAATATGAGAACAATAGACATGAAACAGCAGGCTAAGGCTCCAAGTCATTTCTACATGCGAGGTCATGATGTCACAGATTAGATGCGGCTGCCTTCTCAGAAACGGAGAAGCTGCTTGCGCTCTATAAAACCCGGGGGCATCAGCAGCATTGATTAGCAGTATTTGTCAGTCAAAAAAATAAGTATTGGACGGTTTTGATTTAGAAACCAAGCATGAAACGTGAGCTGGTACTCTTCCTTTGAAAACACATAAGTGATGTGCCTGTGAAAAGATCATTAAAACGATCCATTCCTAATGATTGAACAGTTCACCACAGGATCAAGCATCGCTTCTTTTAGAAACCTCAAGGAATGGAAACAAGTTCAAACAGCGAAACTGAATTCTGTTGACCGGCTAATCCATTGTGGTATTAATCCTGCAGAACGCCACAGAAGAATACAAATCCAGAGATTATCTTTAGTAATTTGGCTGATCAGCCATCCAATTGGACACATATTTAATAGATGTTTGTTAGTCGCAGCTGCGCCGCTCTGATATTTACAATGACAATGATAGCTGCACATTACAACGAACTGGTTCAGAAGTTGATGCTGGTTTGTCCTTGTAAAAGCAGGCGTTAAAGTCTCCAACCCGCAAAGGGACCTCGTAGTAAGGCGGTAAGGGTTAACGGTCACCGGTACCATTAACGGTGACCGTTAACCCTTACCGCTGTCCGTGTAATGAGGCCCATAGTCCTGAATATTTATGAAAGGTTATTGCAGACACATGAATGTTGAGCCTTCCTAAAAGCTCTTCCTAATCTGGGTAAATCCTAGATCTTTTTACAATATTGGATTACAAAGATATGTTTGTACAAAATATTGTTTCCTATTCCAAATACCATGCATTGAAACATAAGCAACAATTGTATTGCTAACAGCGTACTATGTACTTCTCTAGTTTGTTACAATTAAGCACTTCCTTGAGCAACGTGAGACAATTTTGACATAATACAACTGGATCCTCTACTCTAATGGAGACGTGGCTTTAAAGAAATTAGCCTTATTCTAATTCTAAGAACTATGCCATCATTATGGCAAAGAGACCCAGTGGATTAGCCTACTTGTTAGTTGTAGCTATTAATTAGCCAAAACTATTGTGTTATAGTACAGCTAAGGAGAAATTGCATATGAGGAGGGACACACAGCTTGCACGAGTTGTTTGGTTATTTACCCAACCATTAACAGTCTATGGCTATGCTAATCCCTTTGGCCATCACCACACATTTCCTGCATCTCCCCACCCAAGACATATCCTCATGGGACCTCTTCGAGCTAGCTTTATCTAGCCTTACCATCAAACTGCCTGCTAAAAGTGACTGCCAGGGATTTTTTCAAAGCCGTCTTCTGAGAGTTAATCACTTAATTGGACCTGTAAATGCTCTACTGTTGTAATAAAAATGGCTTAGCCAGGTTTGCCTTCACCCACTCGATTTAAATGCACTATGTGTGTCCTTCACTGAAGTCCTAGAAAAAAAATAAGCATTGGCAAAGCCAACAGTTTTGGCTTGTGTATAAGTACTTGGCATTTGCCAGCCATGGCTATTACATGTGCAGGTATTCCCACCATTTTGCAGCCTCTGCCACTGGTGGCCAGTAAATACCACTATGGCAGTGCCTAGCAAATTCGTTTACCATGCCCACACAAAAACAAGAACTGTTAGCAGCCAATGCTTGTTTCGTATTGGTTTAGATTTGGTTAAAATCTAACACTCAAGATCCCAGTGTGTTGTTTTGATTTATCCAATACAACTGGAAATGTGACAAAGTAAGAACAGCAAATGTATCAAAATAAATGCATTAGCCCAAGCTCAACGCTGGTATCAAGTGGTACAAATACATGTAAAGGTCCGGCTTGTTAAGGGAAAGTCCAACAAAACTCACTTCCAAATGAAACTTTCAAAACCTATTCTTGTGTTCTTTTTCAAGCCTCCTTTGAGCCAAACTACAAGCTGCAGAAATCTTTCTCAAATGCATAGTTCCTTAGTTACAGAAACTTTGCAGTGTGTAGATGCAATTGTGCATTGTGTTAGCACTACAGTAAAAATTAACCGGCGGGAAGAAAAAATAATAATCTTTTCTTTCTTTTTTTTTTACACCTGGACATTTTTATCTTCAATGCTAATAGTGAATGGTTTTAGCTCTTGGACAGACAGCAGTATAAACATGCAGTGAAAGAAGGTGGAAATCATACAATCTCTTGGGCATAGATTGCAAAAGTGAAAAAGTACAAAAATCCAATGGAAGCAGATGTGTTTGCTCTGAAAGCTCTGCACAGTTTCCATAATGAAGTACCATATGCATTATTCCTAGGTCATTAGGCCAGCTTCATTCATTACACATTGTTATTTCTGCATTATTGGTTACTTGCATGAACGTGCACGGGCAGCTTCTAACTGGTGAGGGTTAAAGACAAAATTATAGGTGTGAAGTAGCAATGGAGGAATATATCGGGAGGGGAATGATGGAATGATGGCAGCAGATGTGGAGGGGAAAGCCATAGTAATTTATGTTAGATGACAGTGTAGTACTTACACCAGTGTGAAGCATATTCGGAGCACTCAAGGAGCTAGCTTCCCTGTCCAAGCTGCTAAACGTTGGAACTCTATTCCCATCCCTCTCAGACAAGAACCCTCCTTCCTCAATTTCAAAGCTGGAATCAAAAACTGGCTGAGCAACACACCCTTACAGTAATCTGCTACCGTTTTTAACTACTTGGCCACTGTTAATTTATGCCTTGTTCAAGATCGCATGTGGTCCGACCCATCTGTAACCAGGGTCTTTACGTTTATATCTTCACCAATGTATATATATATATTGTATATATTTTGCCTCACCATGTATACAAACTAAGTTTTTCAAGCACCCAGTTACCCCAAGGTTCGGTACATGATATAAATAATAAACAAATACAAATGCATAGGAAAGGGTGAGGGGAAGGAATGATCGATAAAGAGGATGCAGAAGGAGGAGCAAGTTAATAACTTAATCTTGTTTTATGTTAGTTGCTGGTATAGCGCTTCCTCCATCCTGGCTGCAGCAGCTTCTGAGTGCTGAGTGGGGTTGAGGGGGGCGTGGTGTGTGTTGTGAGTTGTGTCATGGACTTGCCTTGTGTTTTTTGTTACGTGTGTCCACATAAGGTTGAGTCGGTTGAAGGTCTGTTTTGTCCACATCCTGGGAGTGTTTGCATATCTGTGATAACAGAATGCACCCCTCTGCCATGTAACCAGAACAATGGCCCACAAAGGCATAAAACGGCATGAAGGCAAACACACTACCAAGTATATGGCTTTTTGTATGAGACAACCATCTAACTTCTATTGTCGTATTGTCAATGACCGCTATGCGTGTGCAAAATGCCAACAATTTGATTGTGCTTCCGTTCATATGCGAGCCTTTTGGCTTCAATCGTACAGAAGTAACACAGTTAAGTATCATTGTTTTTCTATATGGCTTCGTCGACTTACCAGGCTTGTCTCTCTCCTTGTGTTTCAGGGAAAGATGAGTATATTGCGACCTTCAAAGGGTCGGAGTTCTTCTGCTACGACTTGTCCCAGAACCCTATTCAGAGCAGCAGCGATGAAATCACGCTTTCATTTAAGACCCTGCAGAGGAACGGACTCATGCTTCACACGGGCAAATCAGCCGACTACGTCAATCTGGCATTGAAAAACGGAGCCGTCTCACTGGTCATTAATTTGGGGTCCGGGGCCTTTGAGGCCCTGGTCGAGCCTGTGAATGGAAAATTTAATGACAATGCCTGGCATGACGTGAAAGTCACCAGAAATCTGCGTCAGGTAACAGTACAGCGGGTGCACACATAACTTGTCTCGTTTCTCAGTGCGTGGCAACATTACAAGCTTATATTAGAGCAAATGCATCCACATAACAGGGACTTCTTTATTCTTGTGGAGGGATGTGCCAGGCACCATTGAGCAGGGGCATATCTAGAAAGTAAGGTAGGACTAAAGGCAGTTCAGATCAAGTGTATGGAGCCTACATTTCCCAATGTATAGTGACTTTGGGAAACACAGTCCCTTTACTTTTTATCGCGATTGTTATGGAGGAGCTGAAAAGACCCATGGAGGAACACATTAATAATATACTTGCAAAATAGCAGCTGGTCTAGGTAGTGTATGCCCTTAAAAAAGGTCTCCCATAGATGTGCCTGATACATTATTCTGTGCACTATAAGCCAAACAGCATATGAACATTGAGATATGACATCCTCTAATCCTCACGAGAATGTAGGAATTGTAGGGATTCAGGAATATCAACCATTGGAATTCTAAAGCACCAACCAAGTCAATCCCACGTGCGCTTCTCTAAACAAGACAATCACCGTGAAATGTCAAATCACATCATCCATTATCTATCAATGAAAGTAACTATCTGTTGCTGCACATTGTGTCACGTGGACTTCCCATAACGGGACCACACGTCCATTTAATGAAGCCCCTTTGTTTGATCATCAGTCTTCCTTTAATTCAAGTGCTAACAAACCCCAAATACACATATTGAGCATTGCCCACTGTTATCTGCACTCTGCTCCAAGCAACTGTTACTCCGGCAGGATTCATTGATTTTAAAATCTGCACTTTCAAAATGAAAACACCTCTTCCCTTAATACCCTATAGTGACCAACATAATTTAACTATAGTGGCCACTCTTGAAAAACAAAATCTATCACATCGGAATGATCACTATTGAAGTTTCTGCTTTCAGCATATAAGATTTTGTTAAGATTAGTCATGTCATATTACAACAAAGAAATTCATGCTCTCTAAAAATACATGAACCATGCATCATAAAAAGAATATGAATTAAAAGTAAATATTACCAATGTGTGTACAGTTATGTAACATGCTGGGCTTTTGGTAGTGTACATAATCTTCCCAAAGGGTGATGCCATCCAAAGGGAAGTTATTTTTATTTACAAATAATATAACACGTATGTTACATGTCTCCTGTGTGTAATGATCCACTCATGTATTCACAGGGCTCTACTGAATTTCACAAACCAATGGCTTTTGGTGCTATGATGTAATATTATATTAATGGGAAATGTTAAAATGTACATACATAACTAATGGTTACCACTACACTGCATTCATAAACTCTGAATGCTGTATGCTGATTATATATGTTGTATACAAAAAAAACAACTCCCACATGCACACAATCTGAAATGAACAGCTAACTGTACTTTTATGGTACACATGCAATGTTTATTTATAGTTGTATACGAAAATGAGACAAGACATTCAAGCCCTCAGCATTCAGTCTGTTTCTTTGCTTGGTGCCCATGGCTTTCTATTACATGTCTTAAGTGGCAAGAATAATAACAATATATGGATTTACATGGATGCAGTTAGCCTATGTCTAAGCATGCTCTTTTTTATCAGCTGCATAAACAGTTAAATTGATTTAACCAGGATGATACACATGTGATCAAGCTAGAACGCTGAGGTTGGAAGCAAGGCTCCTAGATGTATAGTCAGAAATAAAGCCCCAGAACATTTCTCATGCAGTGGACAAAGTCATGAATGTAGCATCAAGCCTGATTACTTGATACACTTTTAAATATTTACAGTGTATTTGTTTATTTTTACATACTTCAAGCCTCGGCATAGTTGTAAGTTGCCACACTTATAGTTATAACAAGAACACAGAATATTAATAAATGATCATAAATCATCAAATCCAAATATGTTTGAAAACATTAAGGAACCATGTACTCCTATTAAATCCCAAAATACCCCCGACTGTCAGAGACATCAAACTACATATAGTTGGTTGTCTCCAGAAGAAGAAGAAGAACTTCAAAACTACCCTCTTTCCCTCTCACTTTCTGGTCCCACCATTCCACATATGCAGAGCAGCAGACAACTGGAAAGATACCCAATTATTCCGGGAATGTATCCATTCACCAACTGCATGGCTGTTCTAGCATGTAAACACTCTCTCGTCATGGACCTGTAATTACAACCGGACAGCAAGTAATCCCTTCATAATCGGTGAATCTTGAAGAGGATGAGCCATGGGATACAGCCTACAGGTGATGAGCTAGAGGTCAGCCTGCATTACAACCTTGGGCACAAACAATGTATCCCAATAGCTACGTATCCTGTGTTTTGCCCCTCAAAAGGTACTGCTATTGCAAACAAATTTGCATCAAACATCAAAAAGATATGATAACAGCAAACTGCTTACATAAGAAATATATAGTAAAAACATATTGAATCCCCACCAGAACAATTTAACACACTAAACAAGGATCATACAACATATGTTGACACAAGCAGGAGTATCCCTCATCCTCCAATATTATCTGGGAATGAGTGTGAGAAAATCAGCCACTCGTAGCTGATGGACAGAGAAGGGTAGTTGGGTATCTCTCAAATACCCACTTGAGGTCTCACCTTAGCGATTGCTTTTATGAGCAACATGTATTTCTCTCTTCACCCTTTTAACTCCCTTCCATATGTGGATAATACGGTTTTCCCTAAGTGCAACCAAGTTCAAGCATAAATCATGATGCACTCTGAGTTTTGCATCGCTTCAACATACTTGATTGCAACAGGGTGAAATAGAGCATTTTTGTAATTCCTGGACATCCTTTAGAAAAAGACATTCAGTTCGCTCATAGACATTGTACAGTGAACACAGGTTTAGGTTGCGATTCTGCAAAACGTTCTGATTAAAAAGAAATACACGTTTTGTTTCTATAAAAGACAACCAATAGTTATATGTTGTGGAGAGCTGTGTTCCTTAATCAAACTTCCATCAGTACGGCCGTAGTACAATACAGTCTCTGCTGCATTAACAATATAGTTCACCTGGTTCAGATTATTTCACTAAATCAAGGATAGTTAACTGGAATGAGATTATAGACAGAAAACTGCAGCAATGTTAGTTGACAACCAGTGTTAAAATATGTCCTATGTTTATAAATTGTGATGTTCCTTAAATTAAGAATGTGTTGAGATATACTGGGACAAAATAAACTAAAAAAACTAATTATTGGGAAATAAATTAAGTCACTAATTTCCGTTATTGTAATATTAATGATACATGTTTAACATGTTACCCTGCATGCTTTAGAGTGTACTAAACAAATGTTGTTTTCTTTTGTAAATAGAAGAAGCTCAAATGAAATATTGGGCTACACTTCAACTTTGTCTTACTTAATCTAACCTCTTCTTTCCATTCTCTGTGTCCTTATAATACAATTCTCAAATGATGAGCTTGGGGGTAAGGATATATTCCCTAACTTTGTAGAATGAAGTCAAACTTAATAGTGTTAGAACATGTGTGCATTGAAAACTTAAATTGGGATCACAAAAAAATACTCCTTAAAATATGTTACTAATTTAGATGTGTATGCTTAAACTGTGAGTGTAATAGTTTATGAAAAGAGTGGTGTTGTATTGGAGAACAATCTTCAATATGCCCATTTGTTAAATTGACTAATGGCACACCTTTTGGAGAGGATTGCCAGAATGAATTTAAGATATGTGTTAGTAGATTTCCAACAATATGTCAATGGCGGCCCACTTTCTAGATTTGCCTTTGCTCATGCAATCGGCCTAGAATTTGTTAAATCAAGTTCACAAGAATTAAATTTCTGTGTTGTCGTCCTCATACCTATGTAGGAATACTGATAACTGCTGGGTCGTGTTTGTCAGGGCAGGAGCAGTGATGCATTCAGCTCATTCTTCGTGTCAGGGCCTTTTTTGCTTTGCTTCATTGCAGTAAACAATGACCATGGTGTCCATCAATTTGGCCAAATAAGGTTGGAAAGAATTCATTGATTGCTGTAAATTGAATATTATTGGATGCCAATAGAATTCTACAAACTTGTAAGGAAAACGGTTTGGGACTCAGGGCAAGTAGTGAGCAGCTGACAAGCATTAGATTTTTTAACCCCGTCAGCCATTTCAAACGACTGTCAGATGTATCCACTTTAGGAAGATGGGGGTACTGTGACCTTGTGTCTGTTTTTGTTCTGTACAGAGCTGATAAGTTATGCAAAATATTTGCAGGACAAACACTTCTGCTGTTACCTCAGTGGAGGCCTCTTTGTTAGTCTGCTTTTTTTCTTGTAAACTTCTTTTGCCCTTTTTATATGTTACTAACATGCTTAATAACTAACATGTCATTCATGGAATGTTTCATTCTACTAACCGTTACCTGAATCAAAGTAATGTACTAACATGGTAGAGACCATCATATTCTTAGAGTAACAATCGTTATTCTGTTCACAGTTTTTAATTTCCTTTTTCCCCCCTTCTCCACAAAGCACTCAGGCATTGGACACGCTATGGTAAACAAACTACATTGTTCGGTAGATATCATTCTAATTGTTTCTTATTTTGGGTTTGCCGTGTGTTTTCTTTCTTTTAACTGTAGACATCATTTACAAAAGAGGAACTGCGGTTGGTACTCTTCTGCTTACTTTCAAAACTCCTATTCATCTGTTGTTGGCCTCCTTATTTTTCCTGTTCCTGTCCAATTTTATTTTTTGTTTTTTTTTTAATTCACATTTAGGGGCATCGTTAACGTTCAAGCGTTTGCATCGAGCTGTGGTTAACACGGATACGGCTAAATTGTGGCTGGCCTGAGTGCTCACTGGCTCGACCAGTTCTAAATCATTCATAATGCATGGCATGTACAACTTCATTTGCAATGCTGCTACACTCATACATCGTTACACCATCACAAGCCATTTGGTTCCTCCTTTTCATTTGGTTTCCTTTCTAATCTGTGTGGTGTGGCTTACACACATTGAAATGTGTTCCTCATGCTGGTTGGTTTGCTTATATGTTTTACTTTTGCATGTCGTCAGACTCCTGCATGCCTCGATATTGCTGCTCACTTTGCAGTCTGGTGCAAACTGTGATTTTGCTTCATAGTGCCTGTGCCTATATTTATGTTAACGAAGTGCACGTGATTGTCCGAGTCTTTTACAGACTACCTAACATACTAATATTTACATCAGCTAAACTAATCCAAGAAACATTCTACTAACACCATTTTTGTGTCTGCTAAATAACTGTTCAGTTGCTGTAGGGACAATGCTGACACTAACTCAATAATCAGACAACAGCTGAAATAGTATAGCACTATCAGGGGTCGTCAAATCCTAGAATCCAAGACCAAACTTCAAACAGACATGAAAATGGGCTTCAACCTTAGGTCTCAAAAACAGGCACTACCCAGAAGTGCAGTATGTAGGTCTGAGTATAGCGTGTCCTTTCCCTGTGCTTTGTTATTTAGGTGACAATTTCAGTGGATGGGATTCTGACTACTACTGGCTACACGCAAGAAGACTACACTATGCTGGGCTCCGATGACTTTTTCTATGTGGGAGGCAGTCCCAGTACAGCAGACCTGCCAGGGTCACCAGTCAGTAACAACTTCATGGGCTGCCTTAAAGAGGTAAATAGCATATGTTAAAAGTCAATATTATGAAGTGTTTTTTTCTTAATCACAAAACAGCCAGCTGTCGAGTGTGCCTATTGTAAAGTGTTCTAATGACTTTGTACAACCGAATTATGTTCCCTCGTGTTTATTGAGTAACGTTACTCCATTTGCAAAATCAGTGGTTTTGTAATCAATTGCTGCCAGAACAATCATAAAACGAACAATAAGAACACATTTCAAACACCATAGATCATTGCATACCCTAAACATTGCGAATGAACCACTTTGGTGAGAGTTAAGTGTTATCGAGTATTCTGGTGGAAAATCATGCTCACATCTAAACATCCGTCATTTCTACCAAAGCTCATCGATTTTAACCAAAACAATATGATGGCTAATAGTGATGCATGTTCATCCTTCCAAAGCTGATACTTATTTTTCAATGCTCTACATGGACCAGATTATCTAAGAATTGCACCAGTGCTAAAAAATTGGTTAAATGTTATAATAATAATAATAATAATAATAATAATAATAATAATAATAATAATAATGTATTGTGGTTTAGTTCAAACAAGAACTTTACAAAAAATAAAATCAATACAATCAGTTAATAATCACACTTACAATTCATACAGCATACACACAATAGATGCTTCAAGTTCAAATTCAAATTCAAATTTCAAATTCACACCAGAAGAAACATACTAAACTAGAATATAAACCAAATTATCAGATGAATTTGGTAAATTCATAAAACCCATCAGTCCTAGAATATCACACCCTCCATTCCAGTCCTGCCTTCACCCCTCACTCATTTCTTATATCCATCACCTCTCACCTACAGCAATTCAAACCCAGAAATATGGAGCATACCGTCCATACTGCAAGCGCACAAACAGTTCAACAGTGTCTCCTTGGATATTTAGATGCCTGAACCTAGGGAATAGACCCCCTCAATCAGCCAACAAAGGTTGAACTTGCCGCCATACGCACTATAAATCCATTTGCACAGAAATAGTGTCTGCATTTAGGCAATAATCCCTAAATGAATATGCTAGGATTCTCTCATAGCTATAGACCAGACCCCCGAAATTGCACATGTACAGAGGTCCCAATTTAATACACTGGGTGAGGACATGTCTATTGTATTCCGTCTTGTCTTTTAAGCCGCATATACAAAAATGTCTATTGTCAGCAGCAATGCCCAGCCGAGGACCCGTAACAGATCGTACCAGCAATTGGTTGGTATGTAGCTTCAACAGGAAAAGTCTTATAGCTGGATCAGGCACAAAAGCAGATAGGGTTGCATTTTCCTATAGCGATAAACCACATGAGACACTCCTCCATAGACCTTTAATTTAGATAAATGGCTATAATTCCTGCACCAATCCCTCTTGTTAAATGTTCCCTTGAAAGATATTTTCAAGTGGATATAGGGTGTGTTTTTACTGAAATCAGGAGTCCAACTTATCTCTGTAAAGAGTTGCTCATTTAGAACCTTAAAATTGGAACCCCTGTAGGCTTTTCCGCTTTATATTTCTTGCTTAATGCTGCCAGTAACTTGCAGACAGGACCTGATAGAGATTTTAGGTAAAAGCACCCTCTAGCCGGGAGTGCCATACCACCTAGAGATGTAAGGCCCAATTCAAGGCGCAAGTACTCCATAGAGCAGGAGGGGCACAAGCCCAGTGTGGAGCGGCAAAAGAGACCTTCAAGTCTGTTTAACGAGGAGAAATCCTGCATTGCAAACGCCTCAAAGGTCATACAGTATAGAGGGGAAAAAGCATTGCCTATAAAGCATGATAATCGCGGCCATAGAGAAACCTGCATGACCTCTTGAAAACGTGTACGCCTGAAGAGTAAGATGTTTGGCACTTCTAATTTTGTTGTTAATTAAAGGGCTATAATCTGCACAAGCATTGGTCTCTAGTCCCAAGTAGGAGTAGGACGGTACATAATCAATTGTACCAATCAAGGTATCCATCCTGCTCCTGTTGACCCTATTCCTAGTGACCAGCATAACACTGGTCTTCTCTAGATTGATTGTGAGTCCTTGTTGATGGGCATAGTTTGACACCTCATTGAACAATATCTTCATGCCTTTGTAGGTTTCAACAAATAGGACCAGGTTGTCGGTGTACAACATGCCCACCACCGGTAGGTTTCCTATCCTGAGGGGGGGGACGGCGGGGGATTAGCCTTCATGAACAAACGGGGGGAAGGTCAGCTATGTACAAATTGTACAGTATTGGAGCCGCAACACACCCTTGTTTGACTACCATATTGATGTAAATGGGATCCAAGTCTCCCCTCCCCCATCCACATTCTGGCACTGTTGTTATTGTGCAAAAGAATCAAAATGTGCACCAGTCAATCAGGGCAATTTAAGGCCCTGAGCTTGGACCAGAGAGTGTCCCTGTTGACCTGATCAGAAGCACTTCGGAAGTCCTCGAAGGCGTGTACAATGTAACATCCCTTCCACTCTGAGTGGTCTGGATAAGTTGGTCCAGGATTCTGATATTATGTGAAGTACCAGAGCCAGGCTGAAAACCGGTCTGTGCAAGATTAAGAACGTTGTTGTTAAATGCCCATTTCTGGAATTCACTTAGAACCAGAGAGGTGAACATTTTTCCTGTCACATCCAACATGGACAGCAGTCAGGTTAATATTAGTCCGGTCTCCTTTTTTATGTACCGGAATAAGCACTGACTGCTGCCATGAAGCTGGTATCACGCAAGCTCTGTAGACTCGTGTAAACAGGATCAGCAAAACCTGGGCCCAATTAACAGGATCTTTCTTCAGGACTATGTTGGCCAAACCATTTGGGCCAGGTGCTCTGGAGGACTTAAGCTTCAAGATGGCGTCTATTAAGCTTTAATGGCTCACAGGCAAGGGCCACGGAATAACGATTTTTAAAAATGTTGCAGTAACATGCACAACCCATTCAGCACCGAATATAGGGTTTAAAGTCTTTGTCAGTCTGTCTCCCCTAACAGTCGTCAAGATCTTCCAAATTTCACGACTGTGTCAAGTTATCATTACTTGCACAAAGCGCTGCCAAGCAATCCTCTGTTCAGACAGAAGGTAATGTTTTAACCAGGAGCAAAATGTTGTCCTTACAGATATAATGGCGCAGTGCACCAGAGAGACGGAGCCCAAGCGCTGGCCTTGCACCGTAAGAGCTCTAATCTCCTGGCAAATCCTGCACTTACTATCTTTTATATTTATATCAAACTGTTTATTAGCCCTAGTTTTACCAGCCATAGTCGATTTTCCACTATGCGTACCAATGGAATGGGCTAACTCGTGGCTCCAAAGTTCAATAGCCTCCGACTCCTTACCTCCAAGGCTACTCCAATCAACAAGCCCGAAGGGGAAAGCAGTGGCACACATCCTACCAATTTTATTCTGGCTTCAGCCGAACCGATTTCCTGCATGATTGTACAGCAGCACCTCCCTACACATACAGACCTCAATGGAGTCCCCCAAGGACTTAATAACCAACATTTGCATGGTGACTGTTTTCATTCGGAGTCACTTTTAGGGCTACCGTACGATCCAGCAGACTGTCAATGCCAGCCAGCCATGTTGGCCAAGGTGGCCTCTTTTAAATCGCTGACCAGGTCGCATGACCGGGCCGGTCCCCGGTTGTACATCCCTTCAGCAGAGTCAAATTCCACTCCCTTAGAAACCCAGTCACAGATGTTCCATTCCTCGTATTACAATGTTCAAACACATTTTCATGCACACCACTCCCATCCTTGTCAACACATTTAGCATTCCAATCTCCACAGAGAACCTTTGCATTATCAGGTGAGGCAAGGCACCACGAGGACAAGACCAAGTCCAGTTTATCAAACATGCCCTCTGGGGCGCGAGTACCAGACGAATCATAGATATTTATTAACAGCATACTTTGTCGTATCCCTCCCCAGCAGGCACTGATACTTCCACTGCCAAGATAGTACCACCTGGTGGGCCCAAAAGTATTGGATTAAGATTGTTTTTAGCTCCAATCAAAAGACCACCAGCTGGGCACCCTCGGTTCCCTTTTGTGGTAGGGGATCAAAATGTTACGTAACCATCTATGTCGATATTAAAGGTAACCCAAGTCTCCTGCAGGCAAATATTTTGCATGCTGTAAGAAGGTCACAAGACCCACCCCGCTGGAGCCAATGAGTAAAACCCCTGGTATTCCAGCTCAGAATCGTAGTGTTTCACTGTGGCGACCGTTTTAGGGGAATCATTTGCTGCAGCAAACAAAATGGAGCAAAGTGGTTTTGTCACAATCTGCAATTATCTATTCACTAGGGCAAAAATGAGTCTTTTTTCTGTACTACGTTTGCTGCATAACATAAAACAAAATGTATTTGCTACATCTCTGTTCATGTTACGCCAACAGCATAGCATATAAAACCCCCTGCTTCAATTGTTCCCATGATGAAAACATTTTTAGATAATACTGATTGGATGTAAACTGTTTTTCTCTGATTTCTTTGCACAGGGGCAAAGCTTTGATAATCTGGACACTGGTGTAATGAACATGTCTGAACTAGGTCTGCCTTCAGCCACTCAATTTATAAGCACTATGCATGTCCTTCACTTAAGTCCTGCTAAAGAAAAAAAATGAAATAAAATGCAAAGCCAACAGTTTTGGAATTGTGTATTGGTACTACTCATTCAGAACTCACTGCTATTACATGCACAGGAGCTCCCACCATTCTGCAGCAGCTACCATTGTTGGCCATTTAATACCACTACGGCATGCATTTACCATGCCTACACAAAAGTGAGCACGGTTGTCATTGACAATGCTTGCTTTGCATTGGTTTAGATGTGGTTCATATCTAACACTGAGATCTCAGAGTGTGTTTTTGGTAGGATCTATGTGATTAGTGCATGGCCCAAAATACCACATATGAAAAGTCTGAATGCAAAAACAGAGCCACGCAGTAATCACATCATACATCTATGTGGTTCTGCCCCTACACCTTCCTTGTGACGGCAGGGGACACCCCTGCAATCCTCAACCCCATTTTACCTTACAGGGGGTTTGGGGGCAACACCACAACCCTCGCTCCCCTTGTTCGGTATAATGGGATACATCATTTTCTATACTGCCGAATGCGCAGTAAATGTGCATTCAGCATTTGATTTCTCGCTATTATGGGGCGATACCTGTTTGATATATCCATTACAACTGGAAATGTGAAGAGGCAAGAACAGCAAATGTGTCAAAATGTGTAAAAATGAACACATTACACCTACACACATGTTCCACTAGCTCAACGCTGGGATCAAGCGGTCCAACTAAATTTAGAGGCATGTCTTGTTAATGTTACTGTTAAAGGACACACTATCACCACCGGAGTGGTCCCCTGGCACTCTGGCGGCTCTGAAAAGGGAAAGGGGGTAGAGGGGTGAGTTAGTGGGAGTAAGCAGGAAAAGTGCAAGAGAGCAGTGATGTGCCGTTGGCAGCCTTAACCCAGTTAACTCCATTGGCTGGGCTTAGGGTGTTTTCCGGTCGGTAGACGTTGTGTGCTGTTGTGCAAGTCTATGTGTGGTTTGTTTTGTTGTTGCGGTGTAGTGATGTGTGTGCGGTTTGTTGTGGTATAGGGTTGTGGTTTTGTTTGGTTAGAGTTGAGAGGTGTAGGCAGACGGGTTAAGGGAAGGTCCAGCAACACACTTCCAAATGAGGCTGTCAAAATCTATCCTTGTATGCAGCCTTTTGATTCATCGTAAAGACATTCATGTACATGCCAAGCCGTCAAGAGCAAATGCCTCCTCGCAGTGGTGTGGTGCCGAAGGGAGCAATATGTAAAGAGAATCAATGACAAGTGAAAGAGAAACACAAGTTTTAATGTTTAAAATATTTGGCATATTCCAAGAGTTGCTTCTGTTGGTCATAAACATACATGCTTAGGTACTGATTTTAGCAGATAGTAGAGTACAAGGGATCCACATCAACATCTATTATTTGACCGCAATTATTGTTTGTGTTGTAAAGTATCAAACTGACAATTTCGAATGTGCCATATGACATTACACAATCTTTGGAATCAGACATCTTGTGGGTCGTCAAAAGAGTTATTTATGTAGGCACGCACCTGTTTCTAAAATATCTTAATAATGTCTTATGAAACACAAATTAATTTGATTTTTTTTATAAATCATGACTTTTTAAAATAACTTTTACTGTGCCTGATGGGCATGTTATTTTTGGTTTCGAAGTTCATTTATATTGCTATGCTATGTTTGGTTAATCGGTTATTTTACTGCACGAATCAACACCACTTAGTTTTCATTGAGTAGACTCCTTCGGCCCGTTTCATGGAATTTTTTGCAAGGTTCAAAGTGACTTTGAACTAGCAACACAAACCCTGATTCATGGAACTGTGAAAAGTGTATTTTTGCAGTGCAAAGTCAAGTTATTTTGTACTGTAAAAATGACTACGTGCACTAACTTTACACTGCAAAAATACACAGTTTCATGAATTAGGGTTTGTGTCGACAGTGCAAAGTCACTTTTCAACAGTGCAAAGTCATTTTGAACCCTGCACAAAATTCCATGAACCGGGCCTGATGTCCGTGAGTGAGCGATATATGTGCCTGCTCTGGGTGTCAAACCAGTCAGCAGTCTGTGAAATGAAAGGCAGAATGTTGAAAGCCGGAAAAGTGGGCAGCAGACACAAGAAGTTAGAATATCTGCATAAGGGTGTGGTATGTCCTTGAGGTGAGCCCAAGAGTTTCAGTAAATAGTGAAAGCTGTTTTTACAGGTTAGAATCGTTGAAACTGTCACCTTGAAAGAGGTTATATCACTGACAAAGGTAAAACTATGACTGAAAGAATCAGTGCTATGGGATGGCAATGCATTGAGGGTGTGCAAGGGGGTACATTGGAGAACTAGAAAGGAGAAACATTCCTGCACAGAGCACCCCTATTTTTAGGGAGTTGTTTGGAATATACGGGACATGGCACTGCTCTATGGATACCAAAATCAAACATTTGTCAGTCCAAAGATGGCAAATCTGGTTGGTTAGGAGGGGAATTCATTTTTAAAGGGTAGCCATAGTGACCAGTGCCCATCTGGCACGGTCTATTAACAGCCACCTCAAATATTCTTAGAAGCGGTGCAAAGTAGCATACTGGCCACCCCTGACCCGTGGAAAATTCAGCGATGGACTCATTGGGTTACACTATTCCCCCAAACATTGTTAAAAAATCTGGTTTTGCTGCAGTGTCTGTGTTCTACTTGCAGTGCCCTTGACAACTATACGTCTGTGGGCCTAAAGCCAGGGCACATTTCAGCCCTACTGTGGCTGCCCCCATAATAGGGTGGACAGTCTCTACTGGTCTGCAATATGGCTCAGATCGAAAGAAATTCACAGTGTTTGTATCAGCATTTGTGGGCTTTCAGCTGGGTCCAAGATTTGAGCTGGGTGATGAAACAAGCTTGATATGATATGATATGATAAGGCATTCATAACGTGTCTATACACAAGTGTTTCAAGGCGCGAAGAGGCAAGGGAGGGGGAACAGAGGGAAGACAGACAACAATACTACTAGGCCAGGTGTCATTCAGATTTCGCAAGTGCAAGAGAGGGGGAACGGGGAAGTGCAGGGGGAAAGGGGAGGGGACAGTGCAGTACATGGGATAATAGAATAATTAATAGTAAAGTACAGCCAGCAGGTGGCAAGTGCAAGGGTAGAGGGTAAGTGCATGCATCAGGTATCAAGTGCAGATAGTGGGACTGTAGGGATACAGAAAACAGTCCCCAAGTGTGGGGTTTGCCAGGAGGGAAGTGCAGGCCTGCAACAGGCAGGGGAGGGGCCCTGGGCCCGAGATCAGAGGGTGGCCAGGTAAGCAGTGCAGTTTCAGTTTCAGCCAGGAAATCAGCAGGGGAGAGGAGGAGAAAAAGCAGAAGCAAAGAGAAAGGTTTTGAGGAGCTTCCGGAACCGGAGATGGATCTCCTCAAATTTCAGGGAGGCAGGGAGGCTGTTCCAGAGGGAGGCCACAGCTGAGGAAAGAGATCTACAACCAACTCGTTGCTTGGAGAAGTGACTGACCCTGAGGGAGTTGGAGGCGGATGAGTGAAGGGTTTGAGAAGGAAGATATGAACAATGCAGAGGGTTTTGAACTTAATCCTCGCAGCCACTGGGAGCCAGAGCAGAGCTTTCAGTCCTGGAGTGATACGATCCCTGGGCTTGAGGCCAAGGTCAAGTCTTGCAGTCCTGTTCTGGATGAGTTGCAGAGAGCGGAGAGTAGAGGCAGGAAGATTTAGAAAGAGGCTGCGGCAATAGTCTAGCCTAGAGAGAACCAGAGTTCTGGAGACAGTGAGCTTCTGGGGGAAGGAGAGTAAAGGAAGAATACCTCTGAGGAGGCGCAGCTAGTATTGTGACTTCTTAGAGAGGTCAGAGATGTGAGGAGAGAAGGAAAGTGTGGAGTTGAAGATGACCCGAGGTTCTTAGTCTCGCAGGTGGCAGCAGGAAGAGGGCCAAGAGAGGCTGGCCAGAGAGTGACAGGAAAGGAGGGAGTGGATGTGCCAATGAGGAGAAGCTCAGTCTTACTGGCATTGAAGCAGAAGTCATTGGCGGCACACCACTCCTAGATAGCAGACAGGCAGTCAGTGATGAGAGACGGAGAGGAGGTGGCAGAGGGTAGCCTGAAAATGAGCTGAGTGTCATCCGCATAAAACTGAAAGTTGGGGCATAGAGCAGCTATGTGGTGGGCAAGAGGTGCCAGGTTTTGGTTGAACAGCTAGGGAGAAGGTTAGACCCCTGGGGGACACCGCAGGTAGAGAAAAAGATAGCGGAGCGGCATCAAGATGTTTCTTGTGGTTGCTAAGCTAACGATGGTGGAAAAAGCCATGAGTTGCACGCGGAATCCCAAATGGATGAATGCGGCCTAAGTCCAAGCCCTGGGCAAAGTCCCACAATGGGTGGATGTGTGGCCATAATCCAATGCCCCCACAAGTGGATTCAGGGGACCCCAGGCAATTGACCACATGCCATGGACTGCAGCATAGCACAGTGGCCACTATAGGCTGCATGAGAGAGCCAGGGAATGGCGGAAGGCCATGCCCTCAGCAAAATGACCATGAAATCGGCATCAGGCAATGGCTAACCAGTGCCCACTACTAGCACAGACAATACCCCAAGCACATCTAATTCTGACCATGGCCACATAACATGATGTATGCCTATTATATGGGGTTTGGGAGGCATTGGACATTGAGCAAGGCAGAAGGCCATGACTGAGGTAAGGTGATCACTGACCCTAGGAATATTTCCACTCTGGATGGGGTCTGCAAGGCAGGATGATCTATAGGAACATAATGGTTGTTGGTAGACCTATGGGCCTATCTCTGACATGTGCAACAGGTGCAGGGACTAGTAATAACCCAAAGGCCCATCAAGGACACTGTAGGTCCCGGATCATGTAAAAAGGACATGACCTATACAAAATAGCCACTGGCCCTAATTGCAGGCAGCTTTAGGTGGAAAACCAAATCTGCACATTTGCAATGTCTAAAGAGGATATCAGGGCATGACCAAAACCATGCCTAGGTGAAAGTGGTAAACCACCATGTCAAATGGAAGTTCCCTGTGCATGGACTTATACCCACTTTAAGTGCCAGAGGTCCAGCTGGTAGCTGCAGACCGAGTGGCTACTGGCATCCTGCAGGTTTGCATTCATGGGAAAGTGGAAATTGGCCATTGCCTATCATCAAGATCAGTGGTTTCTATGGCTGCTTCTGTTTAGAGCAGTGTTTGGCTGAATGCCATGCTCTGAGGAAAGTGGCCAGTAGCTTGTGGATTCTAAATGTACCAAAGTGGTAATTGGTCCTGTCTACCGGACAGGTCCACAAGCTGCTTCAGATTAATGGTCTGCGTCCAGTCCAGCCACAGGCCTAGTGGACAAAGGATATGGTCAATGCCCAATATGGGTGGGTCTAGACTGCTGTTGATGAAGTGAATGCCATGTCATGGTCAAATGGGCCACTAGCTACATCAGCTGCAGAGAACACTAAATGCAGTGGTCAGGCTGATTTTTGGAGTAAGGAAATCCCACTGAATCTCTGTCCTACGACGCACACTACATTGGATGCCAGTAAAAGCCATAATTAATTTCAAAATTCTATGCCTAATTTACAAGTGTTTGAATAATATGGCAGCTTCTTATTTAGCCTGTACAGTGATGAGGTATATTCCCTCTCTGGAATTACGCTCAGGAGAAAACTGCTTCTGGTGATTCCATCATTGTCATGTGTTTCCAGAGGAGACCGAAGATTTGTCCTGTATGGACAAAGTAATGGAACACTGCAATGAGGTGTGCTGTGGTGTGCTGCACAGCTTACAGGGGGAGCAGAGTAGTAATTGGGGCACTTGCCTGAAGGCTGTGTCTTGAGTTCCGATAGGTGGGAGTATGGTGGCATCAATGTAGCAACACATATTGTCAATTTAGTCCGTGACTATCACGTTGATTGCACTGCCTCTCTTTCTGGATTCAGATACTGCTGGGGGTGGCAGAGGACTGATGCAGTGTGTGAAGGCCTAGAAGATCAGAATTAACCACAATCTCGGAAGTAAAAGCAAAATCATCCAAACTGTCAGTGGTATGCCTCTGCTAGACAGCACGATTCCACAACCTCCCTCTAAGCCTGAACTATACATTAATTCTCAAACACCTGAAAAAACATTACCCAATTGTCTCGACTTCTCTGGAGAACTATTGATTAGACAATGAGTGACAATTGAAGGGAACCATTATATCACATTAGGAGACAATAATTTAATTTTCTACCATTGCATTTTTATTTCACAGAGAATGGCCCTTATCAGATAGGCCTCTGCTGAGGGCCACAATTGAATTGGTGCCGTGCCCACACATCAATGTGTTGAGTTGTGCTTCTCAGCACTGCTGCTCATACATCATTGCCACAATACGACTTGTCGCAGTATTACACACCTCGTTATGCCAAATCTACCTGCACACTCTCATAAATATCCGATTACGATTTGTATTGGATAAAACATCCTAAATAGGAGCTTTCCTAGCAACTAGAACAACCTGGAAGATGAAAGCAGAACCCAGTTACACAAAACATAGCAGTCAACTTTGAAATGGGAGAACCGAGTCTTAATGATTCAAACAAGCTTCCAGGCACTAGAGGATTGAGGTTCCGCATTGTTGCTTTTTGGGCAAAGGTCTTTCATGCACTATTTATTGTGATAAAATCATAACCTAATCGATAGAGAACGAAATAGTGTGAACAGGGATACATTTAAAGGAACAAAGAGAACAGAGAAAGGGTAAGGAAGCTGGGGGAGGGAAGTTTGAGTTCTGTGATTCTAAAAGCCGTGGCTGACTCTCGTCTTCCATGCTCTGCAAAGACCGTAACTCAGATGCTATTAACGCATGCTAGTTGCCATGTCCTGTTTTACATTTATGTCTCAAAAAACCTCCATAACTGGCCGCAACATATAAACAAGAGCAAAATAAATAAACTAATAATGTTACTGTCACAAGTAATTTGACTTTGAATAAAAGCTGAACACTGTTAATTTTGGATAAATCATTTTTTAAAATAACTGGTTTTGAGGATGTGCTCAGAATTTTGCCCTGGAATCACTTTAAAGTCTCACTGTTTCACTGGACAAAGTGACGACTCAAACGAATTACATTTTAACATAGGTTGACGTCTTAATTATGAAGGTGGATTAAGAAGGCCAGCACACGTTTCTTTTAGTAGCCTGGTGATAAATGAAAATTGCTTTCCAAACACAAATCAATGTTGATCAACAAATATTAAATGAGGTCTGAACATGCAACAAAATGGATTCTGCCTCACAAGCACAAGGATGAGTAGGCGTAAAATGTCCCATTCAGCCCTCACACTTCGACAAACCAAAACACAATGCAATCATAAAAGTAAAACAGGGGCAATCAAGAGATATACTACCTTCACCTTTTGTGATAGCACAGGCTGAGGGAAGGTTTACTCTGCAGAGAGGTGTGAAGGAAACCACTAGTGACCCAAACAACACAGTATCACAGTGCAAAATACAAAGGAATGTCCAATCAAAGTTTCTATAAAAATAAAAACACTTTAATAAAAACACACCATCTGCAAGTAGAAGAAAAAAGAGATCACTATACCAAGAAAGCACCCCAAACAAAAGAACAGAGAAGATTTGACAAACTGGAGAAAGTAGAATTCTGAGTATAATTCCAGGGGTAGTAGGTAAGGTACTATCACAAAAAGGTTATTGGATTGAAGCAAGAGAGCTCGTAACCTAACCTGTCTCTAGGGTCCCAGTGGACTGTGGGAGTGGTTAGCGGGAAGATATTCCTTCTGTCTTGGATGGCACCTTCTTCAACTCTGGCATAGGACATTGGACAGTGCAACTGACCCAAGGGAAGTACAGATGAGAAATGTTCAGAATGTATCTTTGGCCTTAAAGGATCCTGGAGGAATTGAGGGAATTCTGCTAAAGGGGCACAAGACTCCTTCTTGTGAGGGCACAAGTCCTCAGGTGATTGGTCTAAAGCAAGCCCAGCTTTAGGGGAGCAATCAATGCTCCTGCTGGAGTGGAACCTGTCTTATTGATCTTGCACCCAAAGTGCTTTGCTCCAGAGGAAGTGGAGGAGACAGGAAAGGGAAAGAGAGACAGTGGGAAACAGGAATGTGGAAGCCTTCATTTAGTGTCGAGAGCACGCCTGCCGATCCTACTCATGTCCCGTTCTCTGCTACTGACAACAAAGAACTTGGAATATGCAGCACCCTGATGTGAGGCTACTCCTCCTGAATGGGTGTGCTCCTTTGACACCTGGGCCCAGGATAGCTGACTGCTATAACACTGTCTCTGGTGGAGGGAGTTGCCAGCCCTCGCATAGAGAGTTTTGGTCTTGCCGTGTGGCGGAATTGTCCCGTCTGACCCAAATGCACATTCACTTCCACAGCAGAGCTGATCGACAAGAGCTGGCACATGTGTAATATCAATTGGGATGTGGTGGCTATCATCATATATTTCACCATGCGCTATGCATAAATGTAGGCATTGCTTATTCTTAGACATTACACTGCCCCAGCATGGGGTATTCATTATCATTGTAGTGTGGGTATATGGGGCATATCTTAAATGTCGTCCCTGTGCTGCAGTAACTTTGCTGTCATAGAGGCGGTCAAGTGGGTGTCTTCTGACCTTTAAACCTGCTTTTTGCCACAGGCAGTGTGGGTACTGTGCATCAGCCACTGATGCAGCAGGGCACACATCCATTATGCTTTCGAATGGAGTTATGACAAAGGGGAATCTGGTTAGCAGATTACCCCTTTGGAGAGAAATCACCCACATCAATTTATGTAACCAACAAAAATATTTTTAAAAAACAGGACTTTGCACCCTTACCAGATGACGTTTCGTCATACAACATTTAACTTCTTTATCTACACCCAGACTGGCCGCCTATATTAATGCCCACCCTGCATGAAGGGGATGGCGAAGGACTAAGGAGACTGGATATGTAACCAATCTTGTTTCTTTTTGTGAGACTTTTTCTTCCTGATATTTTCCCCAGGGTTCCAGGTAATTACAACTACTATGTATCCTCAAAGCAAAGTCAAAGTAATTCACAACTGATTTCTAAAAGCAGTTCCAAGCCCCATTAGCCTTTCTATACTTATATTGTAAATAAAAAAGATGAGCTCAGTCCAGTTATCATCAGTGTATAAATCACGGTTGCTTTCCATTGAGAAACATGGAATGTTGGTAGGAGGTTGCACTGCAAGACCTCTTCTCATCAAAGTCCAAAGGCAGTAAGATAGGACCAAGGGAAATTATCCTGAATGGTAGATAGGCTCTTTCTCAGATCAAGTTGCGTACCTCCTGTCCCCAGGTGTATTTGTCCAAGGAATCAAAATCCACATCAACTTGCCTAATACTTAGACAGTGATACTTTTCAGATTAAAGCACAACAAGACTTGCAGGGCTTGGAATGTACTCTAACATCAAACTTTAAATGCATGAGTTGGACGAAAAGAAGGAAGAAGACAGTGGAAATGCCATTTCCATCGAATGTCTAGGGTAGCAGAATTGACATCACTTGCACCGTGACTTTGCAGGAACTGAAATAGTGAAATAATGACTTGTGCACTGAAGGGGTATAAGGATGAGTAGTGGCTAAACTACTTACTTGGTCCCCACTCTTTTACAAACCAACAGTGATCACAGTCATAAAGTTAAAACAGCCAAGGTTAACAGTTGTACCTCCTTTGCCTCTTGTGGTAATGGGGGCAGAGAGAAGGCTATACTCTCAGAATGGATGAAGATAATCCAGTAGCAAACCAAACAGCAAAGTAAAACAGTTCAAAATGAAGGCAATGTCAAATAAAGGTTCTATAAACATGTATATTAAATACACCCATGGACACATACCTATAAAAACACTATACAAACTCAAGAAAAGACAGAGGAATGGAGAATTTAGTGGTGTAGCTCTGGGATGTCAGCACAGAGCAAAGACATGCACAAAACGCAATGAGAAATTCAAAACAGAGATGTCCTTTTTTGGAAAAAGTTGAAAAAGGGACTTAGCCTGTCAATTTGGCCTCAAAAGGTCGACAAGGGGACAGGGTCAGTTCAAATGACCACAATTCAAGGTTTGGCAGCTTGAGAGCATCAAATCAGGCTCCAAGCTCTATTGCAGTGTGGGTTGACCTAGGTCAAGGTGTGATGAGCTGTGCTGGGTCAAGCTCTGAGCTGGCATCTAGTTGATTCAAAGCAGGAGCCTGTTGCAGTCAGGAATGGCATTTGGTTGTTATGCGTACATGGTTCACCAGGGTTGGTTTGAAAGTTGGGTCAGTTCAAGACATTGGTACCCACCGGTTTTAGGTGGGCATGTGACACAATGCTCCAGTGGTTCGTGTTGAGGTCTTTTTATTCAATGAAATTACCTTGGTTATCCGATGCAGGTTTCAAAGCAGTTTGTCTGCATTGACAAACAATTTGTTCGTAGCTGAACAGGTGACATGCTCCGATTGGCACGCTGTGGTGGCAAACTGGTTCGATGCTTGCAGAGCAATGGTGGTTCAACTATCAGTAGAATGCCAAAGGCAGCAACGGCAACTCTGGCTCTAGTGCAGTGAATTCATTTTGAATGTGTTCAACTGGTTCGATGAAGAAGTATAAGGATCCTAGATCATCTGGCCTTCCAGATGCTGTAAGACCCATAGCACTGTCCCTAGGACATGGTAAGTCCTTTCAGGTTCCACTTCCCAGCCTTGGGATGTTTGGTGTTAGGTTCTGACACTCAGCAAGAGTCACTCCTTATTCGCCAAGGTAGTGGGTAGGAATCAGAACTTGCCTCTGCCTTCGAACACTCTTTCTTCACCTCAATGTCTAAGGGCTTTCAAAAGATCAACATAGCAGCCACCGCAACCTAAACTCAGGTATTAAAGATTGAACAACCACCGGTTTAGTATGGACATGTCTTATAATCATGGAGTTCGAGAACAGAGGTGCATGTTCTAAATGCAGCCCCTGTGCAGAAATCACTCTTCTGACACTGCAGCTGTCAAGAGAGCACCTAAGTTCTCTGAATCCGCTCTGTGCTGCTGGAGAGCAGGCACTGCAGATCAGGACACTGATACAGCAGGGCACAGGTGCACACTATGCTTTTGGCTCATATTATGGAGTTTACTGAAAGGGGGTCTGGTTAGCAGACCACCAGTTTCTGAGATACAACTACCTGCATTATTGTATTATTAATGAAACAGATGGGCGTGTACACCTTTGTTAATTGGCAATCCTTCACAGACAGCACATGACCTTAGAACTCAGTTGCATCACAGTAAGTGCTGTCACATGGTTTTTGGCCTTCATAATATCATACTTAGCATCACAGATGCAAAATACCTAACAATAAATGTAAACAAATGCAATAGGCTCTTAATCAGATGCATGTTTATTTCGGTTACCAAGTATACATTAACTAGGGCACCACTTTTATATTCCATACGTTCAGTTAATATATGCAAAAGATATGCCCAGCAGAACCATCATAAGTCAGAGGCACTGCTTCCATAAGATAGTTCATTCACTTAAGCAATTGCATGGGTCCTTATCCCAGTCAAAGACTCACATCCTATGCCAGTTATAGACTCATATCACAATTACATATAATTTATATACAAGGCACAGTCTTTCAAACCCAGGTCTCACCAGCATACAAAAAGTGGTTTTAAAAAGTACAGCCTGACCTCCATCTCAAGCACATGTTATCTTAAGAGGCTGTGACTCAATGTCCGGCAGCTGACAATGCTTGTTTGTAAGGTGTTCCTCAGAGAAGGATGTTATCATTCTGTTAACATATGTCACAGACCTTCTAGATTAATAAATGTAATGCAATGTTTTATTTCGTGCTGTATAACTGTGTACTACCACTTCTAAGCACTGTAATAATATATGTCATTGGAAGGCTCTTCAATCATTTTCAGTTTTTCAACATTTGAACGTTGAAGCACTGCTGTTACCTCATATGACTGGCTGCTGCACTTATTCCCTGAGGAAAGAGTTTAGCTCAATTAACTATGTATTTATTTATTTATTTTTTATTTTTTTGTAAAGTGCTGCACGCCCATAGGCCCTAGAGTGCACACAAAGGACAAACAGCTAGATTCAGTGATGGTGAAGCACAGGACAGGAGGAAGATCGAATCCAAAGATTTAAAAAGATGTGTCTTAATAGCTTTCTTAAATACAATCAAAGGGGGCGATGTTTTGATGCAGAGAGGTAAGGAGTTCCATTCCATCGGGCCATAACTTCAAAGCAGGTGCTCCCAAACTTCTCCATGTGATAGCATGGTTGGGTTAGAAGATGTGAGTTGCTTGAGCGCAGAGTTCTCAAAGGCTTTGTGCAAGATATTCTTCTTTCCTGGTAAAGAGGGGCAATTGACCTACTCACCTACTTCTGACCAGAAACTGAACTATTTCTTTAAAGCATCATTTTACATGTAGCCTAGTTCTTGAACTTTAAGTATTGTTAATACATATGTGTTATTGTATCCTCTTAAAATATCATTCTTTTCCAGAATGCACACTATTTTTAAATTAATATTCAATATGAAATGCAGGTTTCTCCATTTCTCCCATGTCCAGTATGAATAGTTCAGTTCAACATTCCTTGATTCGACAAAGGTTTTCAGGTATAAAATGAGTTACATAAATATTAAGCAAAAACATTACAATAACTACAAGAACCTTCAGTCTCCATTAAAATAATTTAAAACAATTTAAAACAGCAAATTAAAACTACTTCATTAGAACTAAGTCTCCAGTTCATACATGTAAATAATTGTACAAATTGGATCATGTTACACACAATCAATTTGAGATGATCAAACAACAGCCAATCCTCCCATACATTCATAATGTGCAACATTAAAACTCATGGATGATTCTAATAGGGCGTAGCTTCATCAATGCTTCGAATGTGAGCAGCAATAAATAACTGCTTCAAATATCTAGCCCTCAGAATTTTTAAACCAACACATAAAAGCATGAAATGAGCTACCATTTTTCCCCAGACGTGCAGACTAGAAAGGTACTGGAGTTCATTCCACCCCAAGTGCTTGAGTTTTTGGCGATTCTCAATGTATTCATTCTAAATTCCATATATAAAGTACAAGTATACGATAGGGGAAATTACGTCTAAGTACTCGTCAAAACCAAAATATCCCTTACTTACAAGTACGAAAGTGCCAGGCCCGATCTAAGGCATGAATACTTTATACAGTCCTTAAATAAAAGTTGTCCCACCATGATCTTAAAACATAAACAAATTTCTGTGTAAAACTCATTGCCCCAGACGTTCAGTCTGCTCCATATTCAAGAAGTTTGGAATTTTTAATTTCCTTGAAAATCTCAAATATTTTAAACAAAACAGCATGCTAGAGTATAGCATTTTGCATTTCATGCATTTCATTTAAAAAACAAAAGCCGATTGTATATCATGCTATTTCTGATTAAACAGTACTGCATGCCTCCGAGAGCGACACACCTTACTAACTGACACTGAGAGTGCCTCTTTCCACGCCGCTAGCAAAGGCCCTGACCTGGGTAGCAAGAAGGTTACAAGCGGTAGCACCTGCTACCCAAGGCCACTCCAAAATGGTGTCCATGGGAGCTAGATTAGAGGCAGAATTATATCTGTGTATGAGATACTAAACCATCTTTTCACAGCACAAAATGTAAACTGTCGCCAATAGTACAAATCGTTCAGAGATTGCCGTCTAGGCTTTTTATTCTGATAAACACCACCTACACTTCTTAGCGATAACACAGTGATCAGCGGCAGTCCTGGAGAGGAGGCAGTCTGAAATTCCTGGCTGCTCATCATACGTCCTAGAAAAATGTGTGTTTCCTCTCTTTAAAACCATGTATGACATCATAGCCCTGAATTTTGTGGAACAATTTTGACCCATTGCTTTGAAATTGAAGTAAGGTGTGCATACATTAGAAAATTATGTAAGCATGTCTCCTATTAAACATGTTTTTATTAAATCATCATGTTTAACTGGAACTATCTTCCTACCGCCTTTGTTCCTTCCTGTCAATGTGCATGGTTAAAATTAGCAAACCAAATAAGGCTTCCATGGCAGCATAAAGACTCCATTAGCATTGTTTCTGATAGTCCTCTTTGAAACCTTGACTTAAAGGTCTTGCCTCTATTCGACATTGGCAGAGATATCATCTGGAATGTTCCTGGCATTGTATTAGACGATCAAGTGGTATGAAACCATAAATTAAGTCACCTGGCAGATTGTACTCTACCCTATAGCATGATATGTTATGTGGGTTACTTGAAGAGTACAATTCTATCACTGCCGTGGTGTTGTCTTGCAGCAAATTGGGAGGTGCTACAGATAATATGGCAGGCGTATATGTAGTCTTAATAAAAAGGAAAAGTTCCACACTAGATTGCTCTCAATGGAACTTAGAATTAGAATTCCCAAGTTGTTTACTTTAGGGCATGGTTGGGACAAGCTCCTAACTTTTCTGTGGGCCAAACCTCTGCAGGGCAGTTTTGTGGTTATGCTGTGATCCACAGAATATCTGTTTTCGATGGATTTATGTTTAGGATATTGTTTTCCATCCAGTGGGCTGTTGCTGGCAAAATGGAGAAATTAGTACCAGCTTGTGTTAAGTGACTTCAATTCAGCACTCCAACTAAGTCAATGCCTAGTCTGGGATGCCTAAGGGAAGCCCTTATTTATATATTTTTATGACAAGTTCATAGATCTGGATGATAAACCCTTGTATAACGCCCCTCTCTTTGAATCCCCCTGACCTCACTGAGCCAAGAAGTAGGTTTTTTTGCAAATTAAAAGATTTATTTGAAAAATTAAACTATATATATATATATATATATATATATATATATATATATATATATATATATATATATATATATATATCACACTGTTATGAATAAATTAATATTTGATATCACACTTATGAATATAATGTTGATCAACAATGAGTAATGTTACAATTGCACATTCTTTTCAATCAGTGAGGAGTTAGTATAGAAAGGATAAGGTAGCAGAGAATACTTTTATGGTTTCAAGGAAATGCAATGATGGAAAAGAATGCAGCACAGAAATAAACTGATGTGGTTTCAACAGGAGATAATTTGATCACTTTTTCTTTTGACAATTCACACCCCCCCCTATGCAATATAAAGAGATGGAAAAGAGAGCACACAGTTTTCAGGAATACAAACAAAATGCAATACCAATGTCAGTTCCCCCTAGCAAGCTTAGAGCAACCGGTATGCTTTTAAACAGTCAAAAATACTTTTACATGTGATTTGCAATGTGTGAAAAATGTGAAAAATATGCTAAAATGGTTTTGATTCCCTATAGGAGATTCAGGGTAGGTGATAGCTACTTAAGATTGGTTCAGGTCAACACTATCAGTGATTCATAAGGGATTGTCAGGTTTAAAACGAATTTCAGCAGTTGCAACCAAAAGGACAGCTGTTTTTGACAGGTGGAGAAATTGAGTCAAATTGCAATTCGCGGCACTTTTTCCGAGTGCATCGATCGCGATTACGGAAAAACTATAAAGAATAGTTCTTGGCTAGAATCAAACAGCACAGCCCGGCTGTTTTATTCTGATGTGCCCCTTGGAAGTCTGGGGTAAATCAGTTTGCAAAATTGTAAGGCCAGCTGAGAATACTTTTAGCTTGCAGCAGGCCTTCTGTTTCAAAGTCTGGAATCTAGAGTCTAAGTTCTGGATATGGTCCTTCTGGATATTGTATGGTCCGGCAAAGTGCTTCGCAAGAAAGTGGAAAGAGTAGTCCCTATCTGGGTTTCAATGGTTCTTTTTATGTCTTTTGAAAGTGGGAGGGAAGGCTGACTTTCTATGCCCAACCCTCTGAGGATCCTGATAGGCTAGAGGATTCTCTGTCGCCTGACTGGGGAACTGAATAGTGAGTCATCCTGTGTCAGCAGGCATCATTTTTATGGCATACAGAAAGAACACTCCCCTTGTCACTTTGCACACAAATCTATTTTTGATTCCAATGCATATTTATCAATGTACAATTTTCCAAATATTATATGTCCCGTTAACATATTTTCTGTAGCGCCAAACCATCCGATCCCTGTCTTTGTAAGATGTTGTGTTCACTTCTGACAGAATTCTGCCCTTTTCATCCAGAACACAATCTCTAAACCTTTCCAGAATGTACACAAATGTGTGCAAGGAATATGGGCATCAGATGATGAAGTGTCAGATTTTTAACGTACAGACATTTGAGTAATACCCTATTTTCCGCTACTACCCCCCAGGACATACCACAGAGTCCTAACACCTCTTAAAATGTGTGCAGAAAAATCACAGGAGTAATGATATTATTGATATAATTTTGACAATGTTGTACTATGAACTATCCATCTTTCTAAAATTATGCTCTGATCCAAATGGGTGTGGTTAAATCCCCAAAGCACATATGGGAATTTCTGGTTTGTCCACTTTCTCCAAGCTCAACTGGCTCACAGAGGCAGTGCCCCTCCCAGTTCCTTCCAAGAGGAAGCCATTTACGACCCCCTGATTTAGCAATCACTTGGAGCAAAGGGAAGCTCATTGTTCTGTTTCCCTGCAGTGCCAGGTACCCCTCCCCTGATTCAATCAGAGAGGTGTAATCTCCTTTTGGTGGGGCAGCAGAAGGCAGGTCAGGCCTGTGAATGCAGTTGCTGGGCAAGTTTCAACTCCTGCTGGGGGTAGTTGCCGGGCAGAATTCAATCTCCTAAAGCCAGGATTCAGCCACAGGTCACTTTTGTTCCCATTGTTCTTCATTCAAATCAAACTTACAATTTTGACATATGCAGCTAGAACGCTGATTCAAAGTTCAAAACCATGGCATTTAAGCAGTTGCAACCTATGTGACACTCAAAAGTAGGTCACTCATTTATTTTAAACATTTTGATTTTAGAGGCTTTAAATCCCATTTCATGTAAGCTGCTGACATCCACAGCTCAGCCAGTTTTGTTATGAACATTATTTTTAGGCTCTTCATCTTTCCAGATTTGGTATGCACACAAGACTTCATTCTACCAGACGTCTGCTGGTGTTCAGTAAGATTCATGAATATCTTGCAATGTTTGAAATAGGCATTTTCAGCTTGCATTCAGAGAAACAAAGCTGATTTCAAAGCGCTTTTTGAGCTAACAGGCACTGCTGTTTTTCCTTTGGCACCACGTTTCACTCATGGCGCTTCTGGCCCATCACGCTCGCACTGGTGGGTAGCGGTCAGGTGACCATTTTGGTGTGCACAAAAACTGTGCGGTTTTCCTGCATTCTGGTGCAGTTGTGGGCTTTTCGGCCATCTTGGATTTTCTAAGCCCACAGCACCAAATGTTGCAGCACAATATCTTGAACGTGGGTCGATACACCTGACAAGCCCCCCAGCCTGACTGCACTTTGATTTCGAGTCGAGGGGGAGTCGGGTGCAAAAGATGTTTTGATCCACGCGCTGAGATGTCCGCATCACCTTCTTACAATTCCGCAGATGGCACATTTCAGCATATTTTCCTCCATCGGGGTGGATCGATCGGTTCTCCTCGCCGGTCCTGATGGGAGTTTTGGGCGGTACCTCGGGCCTCTCGGATCTTTGCTCCCGGTCCCCAGGTCGTCCTCCTTGGTCAGTCTCCATGGTTTATCTCTTCTAGGATGACAAAGCAAAGCGGCAGAAACATATTCGTAGACATTTCCCCACCACTATTAATGGTGGGGAGAACATATATATTTTATACATCAGGAGACATTTGCATTCAAGAATCATAGAATCATAGAATTTTATAGGCTATATGTGGAATATTTTAGGGTTGGACTTGTTTTAATCTGGAGCGGCCCCCTCTGAGATTGCAGAGGACTCCTCCAGTTATTGCAGAATGTGCCTGGGATGGCAACACTTTAGCTGATTTATATGGACCCACCATCTTGTCTACAATTTCAAAAGGTCCCTTCCATGTAGGCAGAAATTTCCGCTGTTTGGTCTGGTTCCTTTGGAAATTGTATAGATAGACCCGGTCTCCCACATTGTATTCTTTCCTAGTAGTCTTCAAATCATAGTGAGTCTTCATGCTATCGGCTGATCTTTCTAGGTTTCGCTGAGCATAGGCAAAAGCATGTTGGAGGTGTTTCCTTAAATTTTCAACATACACATGAGTTGTGGAGGCATTGATCAATGTCTGCTCTTGGGTCCTGTAGAGAAAATGCTGGGGAAGCACCATCCTGCGTCCAGTCATCAGCTCAAATGGTAACATGTTAGTTGCCGATGAAGGGGTAGATCTGATGGCCATTAGGACAAGAGGTAATCGAATATCCCAACTTGGCCAAGAATCTGCCACAAACTTTTTTAAGATGCTCACAATGGTTCGGTTGTAACGTTCTTCTGCACCAGAAGAGGCTGGCCGGGAAGCAATGTGTAGCTTCCTTTTAACCCCCAGTATCTCCCACATCTTAGTCATTACTTTGCTGGTAAAATGGTTACCTCTGTCTGACTCAATCCTTTGGGGTAGACCATAACGCAAAAAGATGTGGTTGATCATCAGGGCAGCTGCTGTTTCGGCCTTGCAGTTTGGGGCCGGGAGACATTCCACCCATTTAGTGAATAAGCATGTCACCGTCAACATGTACTTATTTCCCCTAGAGGAGCGGATCATGGGGCCTATGAAGTCGACTTGCAAATCTGACCATGACAGTGTCATCCCGCTCTTTTGAAGAGGCGCACGGTGTGTGAGGGATGTTGGCTGAAATTGTGCACACACAAGACACCCCTTCATGTATTGGTCGAGGTCCTGCCCCATGTGTGGCCAGTATGCAACCTCTCTTAAGATCTCAAGTGTTGTATGAAACCCCCTATGACCGGCGGTGGCCGCATCATGGCCCTGACTTAATATCAGGCTTCGGAATGAGGTAGGAACCACCCACTGCTCATGGCCAGCTTGGGATTTCCTTACCAACAAACCGTCTTGGATTCAGAACATTTTTGGACATTTCATCAACACTCTAAGGTCCTCTTTCCCAATGTAATCGGTACCCGTCAGGGGAAAGTTCTCAGGGTCCTCAATGTGTTGGTAAAACTTACCAATTATTGGATCCCATTTCTGAGCTGTAAACAAATCAGCATCTGGGGTCTCCTTACTCCATTGTGCAGCTGAAAGATCATTGTGAGCATTTGTCTGGGACCTAGTGATAGCAGTGACCTGGATCTCCACCAACAGGGACTCAATCTACATTAGATTCCCTTGGATGGCCCCGGTTTTGGCCAGCTGATCAGCTAAGGCATTTCCAGTTTTGTCTGGTCCATCTACTTTGGAATGCCCTTGATCTTTTTCCAGTAGACTGTCATCCCATTCAAGGTGACCAGATCATCAATGTTTTGAATTAACTTCCCATGTTTCAAGGGTTTGTTATTAGCACATAACATGCCTCTAGTTTTCCAATTAACCTTGTGCTCCACGTAGCCGTTCCGTACATAATCTGAATCTGTGATTATGACCAGTTTGCGGAGTTGATGTTGGACAGCAGTGAGGATGGCCTGATGCACAGCCATCAACTCTGCCACCTGACTACTTTGGGGACCAATTTTGTACCCAGCGGAGGGTTCTGGGGACTCCTTCACCCATGCATTCCCTACGCCGGCCACCAGTTCTTTCTCCCCGTTGTTGAAAAAATGGTAAGAACATCCATCCACATAGACAGTGGGCATTCCCTCACACTTGTCTTCTTCAAAGACTTTGTGTGGGGAATTAAGGTATGCCTCCATGTTGTCTTTGATTTTTAGACTTTCGTCCTCGAGACAGTTTTCTCTGGCACAATCATGCAAGTCAGCCAGACCTTGCGCGAGGGGACGCTTCTTGTTTTGGCTATATCTGACCTCCACAGGAAAGCCTTGCATTGACAGAATCCAGGAAGTAATTCGGGAATTACTCACATTTCCGGCCCGGATTCTGTCACTTTGGAGATATTGCAGAGGCTGGTGTGGAGTCTCCACTATGATGTGTTCCCCCTGGATAAATTGGCAGTAATTCTTCAAAGCCCACTCCGTTGCCAGGAGTGCCTTCTCACAATCATTAAATTTTTCCTCCACAGAGGATAAAGTTTTGCTCGCATCAGAGATTACTTTATTGACCTTGTCATGCTTTTGATATAATACTGCAGTCAAGCATGTATTAGAGAACCCTGTCTCCAAGAATAACTCCTTTTTTCTGACAGGGTAAGCTAAGCAAGGCGCTTGTGAGAGGCTTCTTTTGAGCTGTTTTACTGCCTCGGATTGTTCTGGACCAGGGGTCTAGTGATCTCTGCGTAGCCCTCAATGAACTTTCTGCTGTAATTAGTCAGTCCAAGGAGGCTCCTTAGTTCCCAAAGAGTTGTGGGGTCTTTCAGTTTCTGAAGTGCTTCCACTTTCTTTTCCTGGGGACAGAGACCCTGAGGAGTAATCTCATGCCCCAAGAAATTAACACGGGTCCTACACCACTGTGCTTTCTGAAAGGAAAGTTTCGCTCCAGCGGCCCTCAACTGTGTCAGAACATAACAGATCTCTGCTATGTGTTCCTCCACAGATTAATTTTTGATGAGGACATCATCTACATAAGCCAGGTTACCCCTCGCACCCAGGTCCGGCATGGCCTTGTGTAGAAAAATGCTGAATTCATTGCCGGAGTTGATGTATCCGAAGGGAGTCCAGGTCCATGTTTACTGCTGCCCCCCGAAGGTGAAAACCAGTTTGTATTGGTCCTCCCTACTGACAGGTACAGTCCAGTACCCATTGGTCAGGACTATTGCAGTGAATACCTGTGACCCCTGGTTCTTGGCAAGCCCTTGGTCAATATAGGGAAGAGGCCATCGGGAAGTATGGACCCGTTTGTTGAGCTTCCTAAGGTCGGCACAGAGTCTCCACTGGCCGTTTGGCTTCAATATTCCCAGCACCGGATTATTGAAGGTGCTGTGTACTGGACAGATTATTCCCCGGGACTCAAGGTTCTTAATTATTTCAGTAAGGGACTCCATGGATGCGAGAGGCAAACAATATTGCTTCACAAACACTGGAGTCATGCCAGGGTCCGTGGGAATTGTTGTTGTGTGGTTGTCGATGTGACCACAGTCATATGAGTCCACCGCAAAGAGATCTTGGAAATCCAAGAAAACTTGTTTCAACTTTTGCTTCTGCTCCAGAGTCACACAGGCATCAGCTAGGTTGACTCTCTCTTCAACCATCTGCCTGAAGCGTGGAAAGACTTCTGGTTTTGCTATCTCAGCGGCCTCCTCCAGCTGGGTGGAGAAGTCCCTGGTCAGAATGTGGATTTGGACTGGAGGCTTCAGGTGGGAAAGGGAACCCTCATGGACCTGGAAAATCACCTCATCCCTCCTGAAGTCACAAGTCACATCTTCCTTACCATAAGAGCAGGAAGTGAACACCAGAAAGTTCCCCCCATGCCGGGTAAAGATCCTGTCTGGTGTTGTATTGTCATCACGATCACTGTCAAAACAGTCCTTGGGGATTGGTCCTAACAGTTCATTTCCTAAATCAATGGAAAAATGTCAGTCATCAACCGCCATTCCAATAATGGTGCCTGCGGCTAGAGTAATACTCTTTAAGTCGCTGTTATCCACCTCTATTGGAATGGTGTCATATCCTGTGTTGACTAATGGTGTTGGGTTTACCCCCAACCCTTGCTGTTGGAGAGCAGCATTTAGATGAATATAAGCATCAGGGTTTTTCAATTTTTGTCCTCTTTTAACTTTCACTTCCAGGGAAAATTGTTGGGTCCTTTCTGGGATGGTGACTTCCTCTTTAATCTGAATTTCAACTGCATAAGGTAGCAATTGAGCTGACCTAAATGCTTTTTCTGGATCATCAAAGCCCATGTGATTATCCCCTAATCGGGACCAAGCTTTGAAGTTTATTAGGTCCAAACTAATGGCAAAGCGATTGAGAATGTCACTGCCTAAGTAAAAGGCAGCAGTGATGTATCGCACGACCCTACAATTATGGACTATGCTCTTGCTGCCAACAGAGATTTTGAGCATACACCTGCTTGGCAGGAGATGTTTGGACTTGGGTGCTTCGAGGTCTATTTCCCATTTGTCTATCAGTTTGAATGTGGGAATGGCTGGATCTTTTGGGAGTTGGCGGAACATGGCTTCGCTGATGAAGCTCTTACCGTTGTTCACAGACACTCGGGCGAGAACATAGTCCTTCCCATCATTTAACTGAACAGGGATGAACAACTGCTGTCCAATTTGCTGAACATCAGCCAGGCTCTGAGCTGATTTCACATCTTTCTGGACTATAGGAGTGGGAGTTTCTGATTGTGGATTGGTAAAGAATTTCAGTGTATTTCCTTCCAGTGTGGAATACCACCTTAAATTGGAAGGAAGGTTGATTTTCAGAAATAGAGAGGACCCACCATCACCAGTCTGGTGTCCTACTGCTATTACTGTCACATCAGGAATTTGGTTGTTCTGGAAGTGAAATTCTACTTCTTCATATTTTTGTTCAACCATGTGGCATGTGCCGTTTAAACTAACATGGTTGACACTCTGTTTTAATTTTATTGGACGGCTAGTCTGGGTCCAGAGGACCTTGTTTACACAATCTATTAGGGGTGACAACCTTCTCAGGAGGTTGTTCCCTAGTAAACAAGGGGTGCCCTCTGGAGTCACTACTATGACTGGGTGTTTCACCTTGTGTCGCCCAATTTTAATATCCAAATCCGCAGTTCCCTCAATGGGAATTTCCTTCCCGTCAAAGTTCTGAAGTTGTCCAGGAAGAGAGTTGAGAGGAATATGGTAATTCTCCCCCTTCCTGCATTTAGTTCATCAAAGGCCCTTTTTGACAAAAGGGTACCTTGGGATCCAGTGTCCACCAGTGCCAAAATTGTACCCTGCCCCTGTACTTGTACCGGGGCATAGTATTATCTTCCCTCCTTCTCCTTAAGCGGGCACAGATAATGCACATTTTTGGACAACTGGTGGGCTAATTTTTTATTTTAGTTTTGGACATTGCGAGAGAAGACATCTCGGTAGAATTCTGTGGAGAGTCATGTGAATCTGCAAGAAAAATTTGGCAAATAGAAATCAGAGCCGCTGTGGGTTCCGCTGGTTCCGGTTCTGCCCCCCACTTTTTGGAGGTAGTCACCAGAATGGGTTTGAACCAGGGGATTTTGATGCTGTAGGTTCTGGGATGAGATGATGGGCGCCGCTAGCGAAGTCCCCACATCTACCCAGTCTGGATTTGGATCCCTTGGGACCCATTTTTCTTTGGGAGGAGAAGATCCTTTTCCCAGGATCCTCTGAGGATCCCTCTCCCTCAAATTGAAAGATCTGTAACTCCTCCACAAAATGGGTCCGTTTGGATCCTTTGTTTCTCCTACCTCCTCTCTGTTCCTTGGGTGTCAGACTTTCAGGGGTAGGAAATTTTGTTTCCGGCTCCTGTGTTTCCAGGGGCTGTTTACAAGTGGGGAAGGAAGCTTCCTCCCAGGCTTTGCACCCCCCTTCTCCTTGTGCCTCCTTCCTGGGAACCGGTGGGTTATCGGTGTGCTGCCCCTGTCATTGTTCTGGAGCACCAGGCCCAGAGTTTGGGGTATTCTGCACTTGCATGCTCATCTGAGGTTTCTGTTGAGCCCTCAGCATGTGACCCAGATCCCGTGCCATATTTTGGACCTGGCGCTCTAACTGTGAAACCCGCTCAGGCTGATACGAGGTTTGGTTTTCTCCCCTTGGGTGATCCCGGGATGCGTGGCTATCCATTCTCTGGTAGTACCCCAGGTTGGGAGGATTTGAGTACCCCTCCACCCTTGGCCTCTCCACTCCCGGATTAAGTGGTCTGGGCTCAGGGAATTGGGGAAAGAAGGATGGATGATTATGGGGTTGGAAATTGGGTGGATACCAGGGAAAAAAGTTCTGCCCAGTATTTGGGGAATTTCTGCCCTCATGTGGGAAGTTCGGAGGGGAGATCCCTGGGTTAGGTGCTTGGCTGGATCCCCCCCCCTTGGGCCGGAGGAGTCCACACATAACCTAGGATGGGTCGGTTTCCCTTGTAACAGGGATTTACATCATCAGGGGAATGAGGGATCCCATTTGTGGGACTACCTCCTTGACTCCCTGTTTGTGACTGGCCCGAGGGCCTTCTGGGCTTAGAGTTATTCTGAGCAGGCAGGTTTTTAGGCCCCCCCATCTCCAAATCTAAAATGGGGGCAACCTTAACCTCTGCCACCTTAGCAGCAGCAGGGGTGCTGGTTGATTTGGGGCTTTTCTTGGCGTTATTTTTATTTTCTATGGGCTTCTACACCTCATAGATCCGGGTAGCCTGTTCAATGACCCAGTCTAGTGACCTTTTCTCATGAAAATCTCTCACTAGCTGGGTCATTATGTATTTGGGTACGGCATGGAAAAACATATTTACAAACTCTTTACTGTCCGTGTGCACCCTTTTGGTAGTCTGCGCAAAGGTGCTCTTCAATTCCTGCACAAATTCTTGTGGAGCCTGATCCTTCCCACATTGCAAATTGTAGGCTGCCTTGCGAGCCTCTTTGGGATTCCGATGAACAGGAAAATGTTTCAAGATGCTGCCCTATTTGTAGACCATCTTTAATGGTTTTGGTCCTCCAGCCCAGCAAAGAAACTGGAGTATTCTGGGGAGAATGTCCATTTTACATACTGGATGCAGCTACTGCTGTCCTTCAAATGGAAAGTCTCCATCATTTGCTCATAAAGCTCCAAGTGTTCCCAAACAGAATACTTGGCGTTCTTGTGATAAGGGGTGATGACACTCCTTATTGTCTTAATCTGTTTTAAGGGGTCCTTAAGCAAGGCCCTTTTTGCCTTATTGGCCTTTTTGGTTCGGGTAACCCTGGTCCATTCATCCTCTGACTCAGAAGCACTGCTCCCAGAGGTGCCCGTCTGATCTTCCAGGTTTTCCCGGATTCTGCGAGCCTGGGAATGGCTGGCAGAATGTGGGAACCTGGTCTCCTGTGTCCTGTGACACTCAGAGGAGCCTTCAGATCTCTCCTTGCTGTCAGGATTTTATGGGCACCCCCCCCCACTGACCTAACTGGGTAGAGGTTTTCAGCATGCCCTTACTGGGCCTACTCTCCAAGGGGTTCCCCACTAAATTCCACTGTACTTGTGTTCCCATACCCGGATGCCCGCCCATTCATTCCTGGGAGGTACTGGCCCATGAGCCCCATACTTCTGGCAGGATAGTAATCTGCCATCCCCATGGCTCTGGGCTCTTGTGCACCAGGGGACATGGGGGTGGCAGAGTCCGGGGACTGGGAGAGATGGAGGCCTCTGGTACTAGGGCTCCTGAGGTTATGCTCAGGTGTTTCCCTTTCCCAGCGAACCTCATCTCTATCATCCCCTGCTCCCTGTTGCCCTGCAATAGCCTGTCCTTTCAGTTCCTCAATCAAGGCCTTACTAGACTCTATCAGTCTCTCCTGCATGGCTACCTGTTGCTGGAGCCTATCATTGTGCTGACAGAGCGCCTCATTCTCTTTCTGTGCTTCCTGGTTTGTCCTGGAATACTGGGCCAGTCTTTGCTGCAGGAGGGTTACCTCCTGAGTCCCATCCCTACTGGCCTGCTCCTTTCTTGCCAGAGCATCTTCCACCCTCCTGGTGTGCTCCAACAAGTTTCGATGCTCTTTTTGGAGGTCACCCAGTCCCTGGAGGGCCATGTGATTTTCTTCCATTTTTCTTTTTAAGTGGCAGACTTCCTGGCCTAAGGTGTCCCTTTCCTGACTAAGAGCCTGCCCCTGTGCCGCCAGGTCGTCCCTCTGCCTTTGAAAGGCACCAGCTTTCTGGCGCTCTTCCTCAAATTCTGTCCGGGTATCCAGGTCTTTCAGAATCAGTTTGTTGCTCTCTGCCTTCTCCCTATCTAGGTGGCTTTGCAGGGTGACTACCTGCTCTGCGCATGCCCGATTAAAGTCCAGTTGTTGCTCCAGCTTTTTCTGGCTCTGCAGTAGGGAGTCCAAACCTTCTTGGTACTCCTTCTGCAAGGCCAGAAATCTGGTGTCCTGGTCAGACTTTTCCTGTTGCAGGATACCCATATCCTCTTTGATTTTAATGAGATACTGTCTACTCTCATTTTATGACTCCTGGCTCCTGTGTAGCCTCTGCTCAGAATAGACCAGGTCAGATTCGGCCTTCTCTAATGCCATCAGTTGCCTATTTTCCAGATCTTGGCCTTCAGCACATTTGTCCTGTATGTCTCCCATATATAAATATAAAAATGCCGCTATCCTGACAATCTTGTCGTGCTCATATTTGGCTTTAGGGGCCATATATAGTTCACTCAGGGCCACATGTAATGGACCCTGATCTCTCCATATGTCTGACCCTGTTGAAGTGATCTGGGGTGCGATTGCCTGCAACCACACCGTCTGGTTTAGTTCCGTCCATTCGCCTCTCACAAATAGCTTTTGTAAGAGGTGCTCTCTGGCTATTTCGAAATCTACCAAGGTCGTCATTCTGGAAATTGATTTCCTTCCTGATTTACAGAAGTTAGTATTTCATTTTGCAAAACAGACCGTCTCCTTAGAACGTCCTTCTTTTGAGGGGTGCTTTTACAGTGTAACACAGCATGGTGATCCAACAGGATTTATGTATCCTGTCAGTTAGCAGACTGTTTTAAGCTGCACAAGTGGTAGTTCTAACCCAGACGTCCTGGACGAGCCCCCACTCTGTTAAGTGACTTCAATTCAGCACTCCAACTAAGTCAATGCCTAGTCTGGGATGCCCATGGGAATCACTTATTTATATATTTTTATGACAAGTTCATAGATCTGGATGATAAACCCTTGTATAACGACCCTCTCTTTGAATCCCTCTGACCTCACTGAGTCAAGAAGTAGGTTTGTTTTGCAAATTAAAAGATTTATTTGAAAAATTAAACAATATATATATATCACTTTTATGAATACATTAATATTTGATATCACACTTATGAATATAATGTTGATCAACAATGGGTAATATTACAATTGCACACTCTTTTCAATCAGTGAGGAGTTAGTATAGAAAGGATAAGGTAGCAGAGAATACTTTTATGGTTTCAAGGAAATGCAATGATGGAAAAGAATGCAGCACAGAAATAAACTGATATGGTTTCAACAAGAGATAATATGATCACTTTTTCTTTTGACAATTCACTCCCACCCTATGCAATATAAAGAGATGGAAAAGAGAGCACACAGTTTTCCGGATTACAAACAAAATGCAATACAAATTCCAGTTCCCCCCTAGTAAGCTTAGAGCAAACGGTATGCTTTAAAACAGTCAAAAATACTTTTACATGTGATTTGCAATGAAGTGAAAAATATACTAAAATGATTTTAATTCCCTATAGGAGATTCAGGGTAGTTGATAGCTACTTAAGATTGGTTCAGGTCAACACTATCAGTGATTCATAAGGGATTGTCAGGTTGAAAACGAATTTCAGCAGTTGCAAGCAAAAGGACAGCTATTTTTGACAGGTGGAGAAATTGAGTCAAATTGCAATTCGCTGCACTTTTTCTGAGTGTGTCGATCCCGATTACGGAAAAACTATAAGGATTTTAAAATGAAAGAAAAATCTCGCTTCTAGGACGTGCGGTTCAAAAGATACGGACAATTTAGTGGAGGTAGATTCTCAGAAATATAGTAAGATTCAAATGACAAATGACACTTTCACAGGTTTGAAATCACAGAATGGAAACAAGATTTCTATGCAGTTCTAAATAGGTTGAAATGGATGGGATGAGATTATTTTAGACTAAGAGATTGGTTCTGCACAGCTCTGGCTGGATACTCACACTATAAATTTGAAATAGGTAGTCAAGATCTGGTCAACAGGTTTAGACTGGACTTCTAGCGGGTGGTTCTGAAGTCACAGCTATCTGGGTCAGCTCTGCTCTGCTGGTCTGGATCTCTGGTTCTGGTAAAAGTTCTTGGCACTGAACAGCGGTCTGGTCTGGTCTGCGGTTCTGGATACAGCACTGCTCTCTGGGTCTGGTTCTGGCAAAGGTTCTTGGCTAGAATCAAACAGCACAGCCCGGCTGTTATATTCTGATGTGCCCCTTGGAAGTCTGCTGTAAATCAGTTTGCAAAATTGTAAGGCCAGCTGAGAATACTTTTAGCTTGCAGCAGGCCTTCTGCTTCAAAGTCTGGAATCTGGAGTCTAAGTTCTGGATATGGTCCTTCTGGATATTGTCTGGTCCGGCAAAGTGCTTCGCAAGAAAGTGGAAAGAGTAGTCCCTATCTGGGTTTCAATGGTTCTTTTCATGTCTTTTGAAAGTGGGTGGGAAGGCTGACTTTCTATGCCCAACCCTCTGAGGATCCTGATAGGCTAGAGGATTCTCTGTCGCCTGACCGGGGAACTGAATTGTGAGTCATCCTGTCTCATCAGGCATCATTTTTTTGGCATACAGAAAGAACACTCCCCTTGTCACTTTGCACACAAATCTATTTTTGATTCCAATGCATATTTATCTATGTAAAAGTTTTCTAATATTATATGTCCGGTCAACATATTTTCTGTAGTGCCAAACCATCCGATCCCTGTCTTTGGAAGATGTTGTGTTCACTTCTCACAGAATTCTGCCCTTTTCATCCAGAACACAATCTCTAAACTTTTCCAGAATTTACACAAATGTGTGCAAGGAATATGGGCATCAGATGATGAATTGTCAGATTTTTAACATACAGACATTTGGAGTAATACCCTATTTTCCGCTACTACCCCCAGAACATACCACAGAGTCCTAACACCTCTTAAAATGTGCACAGAAAAATCACAGGAATAATGATATAATTAATATAATTTTGACAATTTTGTACTATGAATTATCCATCTTTCTAAAAGTATGCTCTGGTCCAAATGGGTGTGGTTAAGTCCCCCAAGCACATGGGGAATTTCTGGTTTGTCCACTTCCTCCAAGCTCAGCTGGCTCAGAGAGGCAGTGCCCCTCCCAGTTCCTTACAAGAGGAAGCCATTTACGACCCCCTGATTTAGCAATTGCTTGGAGCAAAGGGAAGCTCATTGTTCTGTTTCACTGCCGTCCCAAGTCCCCTCCCCTGATTCAATCAGAGAGGTGTAATCTCCTTTTGGTGGGGCAGCAAAAGACAGGCCAGGCCTGTGAATGCAGTTGCTGGGCAAGTTTCAACTCCTGTCGGGGGTAGTTGCCGGGCAGAATTCAATCTTCAGCCAAAGGTCATTTTTGTTCCCATGTTTCTTCATTCAAATCAAACTTACAATTTTGACACATGCAGCTAGAACGCTGATTCTATGTTCAAAACCAGTACATTTAAGCTGTTGCAACCTATGTGACACTCAAAAGTAGGTCACTCATTTATTTTAAACATTTCGATTTTAGTGGCTTTAAATCCCATTTCACTTAAGCTGCTGACATCCACAGCTCAGCCAGTTTTGTTATGAAGATTATTTTAGGCTCTTCAACTTTCCAGATTTGGTATGCACACAAGACTTCATTCTACCAGACATCTGCTGGTGTTCAGTAAGATTTTTGAATATCTTGCAAAGTTTGAAATAGGCATTTTGAGCTTGAATTCATAGAAACAAAGGTGATTTCAAAGCGCTTTTTGAGCTAACACGCACTGCTGATTTTCCTTTGGAACCACGTTTCACTCATGGCGCTTTTGGCCCATGACGCTCGCACTGGTGGGTGGCGGGTCAGGCGACTATTTTGGTGTGCGCAAAAACTGCACGGTTTTCCTGGATTCTGGCACAATTGTGGGCTTTTCGGCCATCTTGGATTTTCTAAGCCCACATCACCAAATGTTGCAGCATAATAACTTGAACATGGGTCGATACACCTGACACTTGTGTATCTTTAGAAGCTGGTTTAAAGTAAATCTGTGTTTTTCACCACCATCATTTTATGCCTTGACAATAAAACGTTGGATGACTTTGAACAGGGAAGCAAGATCAATAACAGAAATAATGGAGGATAAAATGAGACCCTGGAAGCGCCCCACTGCCGGATTGTAGGCATTCATACAAAAGGTTTTAACTATACCTTCTCCCTAAGAATGACTCCAGCCAAGGGTGAGCAAGTCTGTGTACTCTGATGTCTGATTGCTGAGTCAGAAGAATAGAATAACGAATAACGCCAAATGCCACCGATATGCAGACCAGGGCAAATACAATGGATTAATCTACATCAAGTTCCATTCTAATGACTGCGACCACCGTTTCCATGCTGTGTAATGAGCAAAACCCAGTCTGAGTGGGATTCATGATAGTCTTGTCTTTCAGAAATTAGTTTACAAGGCAACATGTTTTAAGATTCTTAGCCATGAAGATACGTTAGAAATTAAGCAAGATCTTTCCATGTCACAGTGGGCCGCCTGTCGTTGCTTTAGAATAGGAGTAATAATTATGTGTTTCCACTGTTCAGAAAATAATCCTTGTGAAATTGAGGCCTCCACTATCTCTTTGAAATCATAAGACAGAGATGTTTAAGAAGCAACTTCCTTAAACATGTGAGTTGGGGAAGCAGGAACAGCAATACTCCTTGTGAAAAAGAGACATTCACTATCTATTTCAAGTCATAAGAGAGAGAGGGAGATTCTTGAGAATAAACTTCCTAAAATGTTTTAGATGGGGCAGCATCCATAGGGGAACCTGTTGTTTTAAATTTGTGTTGATAATTGTCTCAAGCCTCATCTGAGATGCAGCTGAACTTATCAAGGGAATCTCTCAAATAAATGTACAGATGACGTTGAGCATTGTTCTAACTGGCTGATATCAGATTGGCTTCTGCATTGTTCATAGTTGTGTATTTTGTGGTCTCAAAGTGATTTGAAAAAATAATGTTCAAATTTTGAAATTAAATTATGGAAAATACTTTTTCTTTGGGGTTATCAAAATCGGAGATGACTGGTAAACTATTTGTCATTTCAATTGAGGACCTCCCCCATCTCCAGAAGAGGTTTGCTGAACCTTTTTTAAACTAGGCATCATTTCCTGACAACATGTTCCCATTCTCTTGTTCTGTTTTCCAAATTCTAACACTAAGGGAGTAAGTGCTCCAATGTTGTGGAGCAGAGAAAGCATCAACATCATGGGTCCAAAATCATCCCAGAAAATAAATAAGAAAGCCCAATGAATAATCATTGTATTGTGAAGGTTAAGGCACAGGAAACCAATCAGAGGTGATAAATGTGCACTGTTTCATGAAGCGACTTAGACTTAGAAGTAATCAGGTGATACATCTCTGCACTAATCAGGACTTAGAATGAAGAACAGTGATTGTAGTTAGCCTCCACATTAGAAACACATGGGACAAAACATTAGATGTAAAAAAACATTTGTTTGCAGGAACATTATTCAAGTCAGCGTTATGAGTGGGCATGCTTTAGACCATGAAACTTGATTCAAATATTTGGATATTCATTAATCTAACACCCTAAATTGAAGTACATGTATGCATCTGAACATACTTCACACACAGATCTGGCCCAGGAATATATTTGAGCAAATTAGAGGGTGTTCCTGTTTAATTGTAGTGACATGTAAACATTATTAATATGCTTATGAATAAAGATAATCTTAGTGAGTGGGGGTCATTTTCTGCAATTACCCATTCTCCATGCCTACCACTCTTATAGAAGACCTTTTCTAATAATAATTGACTTTAATCATCACCTAACATAACCTGTTTTTCTAAGTGTTTAATACTTGCCACTCGCTTGTTGATATATTGATATATTTTTGTTCCATTTGTCTAAGAGCAGTGATTTCTTAGATTATGTGACTGGTCTGTTTCTGAACATTATTTAATGTTCTGTATTGTTTAAGTGTTTAGACCATTTTGCACTTGAAACTGAAACCCCAACACCAAATTCAAGGTTAAAGACTGAAACATTGCTTTCCTCAAAGAAAGACTGAACCTTAGGAACATTTAGTGCATCTTGATTATACAACATTGTATCTTGATTATACAACATTGTATCTTTTGTCCTTCACCAACACTTGCACACAGTCATATCAGAGTACTTTACAGCATGTGCTTTAGAAACTGATTGAGGTATGTCTACAGTACACACAATGCATGCACGCCTCATTTGTTGGGAGTCTACCATCTGACTGGGAAGAGAGCAATGCAGCTGTGTCTCTTTAGCATTAAAACCAATCTATTGGTCCAGACACTAATAATCAGCATGTATTTTAATCATGTGTACATTATGTTCTGAACCCTTGGAGCCAAAGACTCAGGTTATGATATGAACCAACAACCCCACTATACCCCTGGTAAAACCTGCAGATCCATCCTTTACTTTCATATTGTCCATGAGCTATAGGTAATAAATTAGGGATATAGTGGGCATGATCAAACCCATTCGCCGCTTATAGAGTGTAGGTTTAGGGATGGGTCAAGACTGTCAATCGGAGGACAACAATGAAATGATACCCTTCAAATCTTAGATCAACCTTCAACAAAACACTCCATATATCCTGCTTTGTCTGCATCTGGGCCTAAAAGGCATGGTGTATGAGGTTAGACTTAAGTCTGAACTGTACTGGTCAAGATTATGGAAAACCTTGCCTGTTGTTCAGCTCTCAAAGATGTATTCCCATCTCCGGGTCTGGGAGCAACACATAAACAATATTAATTTAGGGGAAGTGTTGGACATCTCTGATGCAGAATTGATGCATACAAGAATTTCCTGACCACTGCAAATGGAATGGTCTTTAGCTCTAGAATTAGGTATGGTCATGATGAAGGTTGTTTGATCACTTGCCTGGCTAGCAACCAATGTGTAGGCTTCAAAACTTTATTGAATCATTTGGAATCATTTCTTCCTAAAACCTTGAATTGAAAACTGAGGCTGTGAGTTGTACCACTTTCAGTCTTCACAGCAACATTTAGTATGTGTTCTGATGATTTTGCAACAATATAAATTAGAATGTTCAACACGTTCTTTCAGCCTACAACATCCCAATAACATTATGGCTTCTATCCTCTCTTATGAAAAACAATATATGAATAATTGAATTAACAGTAGAGCTGTGCTAACAATCAGATGATTTTTCTCAATTACTTCAGGGTAGCCAATTTTATTTGTAAAGCATGGATAATACAATCAAAGAAGTAATCATAGGTTTAATGAATTATTACATTTAGCATTGTTACCTACTTTAAGGTAAATTCGCTAATCAATGAATAAGATGAATTAGCAATGATTTTATTTTGTAGAGTATGGACCTATTGATGGATTACCTATTGGGGGTCATTACGAGTGTGGCGGTAAGGGGTTAGAGTGCCCATCTATTTCATGCAGGTTTGATGCCAGCTCCATGAAACAGTCACATTTTCCTGGCAAATTGGCATGAACAGAAAAAGAGTGCCATCATCTTTCAATGAAAATAGAAATAACCCTGATTTTATGCTACCAAGCCCCTTTCTTCACTATGTTCTTGCTATTTAAGCTACCTGCAGTAACTTCAATGCCCGCCCACACATTATATTTGTACACCTTAAGCTTGGAAAGTTTGTTTGGATTTAAATGATAACTTTATCCATCTGATACAATCCACATTGATTGACTATGGATACTTATGGAGACAACACCTGCTAAGGGTATTACAAACATGCCTCTGTTAGGCAGAATCACATGCAGTACCCTTTGGGAACACTACATACAATTAAGACTACAAGTGTCAGTACAATTTCACCTTTGGTACAAGCCTGTACTACACAATAATGTGATAGCAGTGGCTGAGCAGCCAGACGTATCTCAAGAGTAAAGTGAGGAGTAAAAGAGGTTACACAAAGGACTAGCAATCACAGTGATTCAAACAAACACTTACTCAAGGTTTCTTGGTAAAAGAGTATACATTTATTTACACAGTCATTTGGAAAACATTCCACTAGCAAGAGCAGCTCAATATCACAATCTAATATACTACAATACACAACCAATCAGTTTCTGAACAAGTTCAGCTCCCCTGAAGTGGGAGTAAAATGGCACTTCAGTTACTCTAAAAAGGTGTAAAAAGACAAGGTTAAAAGAATCAAAAGCACAAATACTTTCAGAGGTAGGGCAAATAGTTTCAGTTCACTACAACCAGTAATTCAATTCAATAGGCCTGGGCCAAAGTCAATGGTTCAAAGTCTTGGATAGGATAGCACAGTTCTGGTAGTAAACGGTTAAGTCTTTGCCACAGTTTTTAGAAGTAGTTGGTCAGACGAAAAGTTAGATGTTAGTTTAGGGAAGGACAAGCCTTCAAAGTTGGGAAAGTTTCACAAACTTGGGGACAAGAAGGAGGACATCAGGGGGTTCCTGTGCTGCCCAGGGAAGAGGCCATAAACTTGGCAAAATGTCGGTTTAAGGTGTGAGTGCCTTAAAGACCACAAATTGGTATCCTTCCCACTTGCTATCTGGTTTTCAACAGCACTCTGAAGAAAATTCGACCAGTATAAGGACGGTGTCCAGATGACTTGCGAGTTGGTTGTTCTCACCAAACTCAAGGGAAGAAGTTATCCTTGAAGGTCTTCTCTGTCGAGGGAGTGTCAGGCAATTCGGACCTGCAGCAGGGCTTCACCGGTGGACCAGGAGTTGCAGCAGTCGTCTTCCTTCAGCTCGTCTTCGGTTCTCTCATTCCAGTGGTCGACTGTGCTTTCCAAGTCCCAGAGGCCTGCTTTTAAACAGTTTTCCCCCATTCATTCCAGCCTGGCAGTCATTCACACAGCAGGGTGGCTGTCCTTGCCAGACAGCCAGCCAGCCAATGATGTCCAAGTGCATTCAGGTCTCCTAGCAGACTAAGCATGGGGAGTTTCAGGCACCTCCCTCACATCCTGTCCACCCCAGACACTCATGCGCCAGAGGAGGTCTTCAGCATGGAAGCCTGCCAACGGCCAACAAACAAATGGACCAAACCTGGTTTGGCGCATTGAGACAAACACAAGAAGGACCTTTTCTAAAAGAAACGGTGAAAAAAAGTCGACCAGAGTCTGTGTTTACAGATAGGTCTTGAGCGCCATATTAAAAAACATGGCTGACCCGATTTTTAGCTACCGGTGTTCGCGGTCGGGAAAAATCATGTTAAATTGTTAAAAACCACTGCCACCAGCCATTTCAAGTAGAAAAGGGTAACATTTGACTGTTACATGAGTGTTTAGATTCAGGGGATGCTAGGCAACCCCTCCAACACTCTATAGGAAGATAGTGTGTGCTGGGACTGTAAATTTAAAAAGACTAATAAAGTCAATTTAACTTGACATGCTCTGGGAGACAGTAGTCAGTCCCAGAGAAGGTATTTAAACCTTTGGGAGTCTGAAAGACACCCCTGTGCCACTGCACTGAAGGTGTTGTGTACACACAAGAAAAAGATGATGCCTATGGAGTTGTTTTAAAACTCCATATCCAAAGAACACAAAAGTAAAACACACATCAAAATACATGAAAGAGTGGGAAAAAAGGCTCACACTCTTTCCAGGTAAAAATTAAAATCCCAGAAATCCAGCAAAGTTACTGGGGGTCTCAAAAGGTAAGGGAATTTAGCACATTCTTGAGAATTCTCCCTAACAGCCCCCCCCTTGATCTCCTCCCATCAAATTAAACATATGTGAACGGGGTGCTCAATTCTTCTGAATTGCCTCATGTTTATGCATGTATGGTCGACTAGTTGTCCAGGTTTATCAATCCCCCAAGTGGTAAACAAAAATAGTAATAAAGATGTGTGCGGATTTTTCCCAATGTGTGTGGAACATGTGGTCCTGGGGAGGATACAGCATGAGCAGCGCACCCACATTACGAGAGATACCAGACACCTTCTTGCACCTTTGGGGCCTATGCCCCTTCCAATCAAAGTTACTCCATGAGCACCCACACAGACATAAGCCAACCCATGGAATTCCATCATCTGCACCCTGTTTTTTTTTTGTTTGTATGCAAATGTCCAGCTTGCACAGAATTAGAGGCGCACATTTACCTGTGTAGAGCTACCCGAACAGCTTCCCAGAAATGAGGCTGGTGATACACTATTATTCAAAACATGTATCTGTAGCTTTGAATGTCATATGCTTGGCACCTCGACCGAGCAAACATAGTCTTTGTGCTGACAGTTAGCAAGAGTGCCGTATGCATAGATCCATTCATGCCCATTTGCCCGTGATGCCAAATCTGAATGCCCAATTACATCCCCTCTAATGTTGACATTGTTCTCTGACACGTTTGATTTATTTGATGTATTTCCTGGACATTTGTATGCCACCTATAAACAAGTGTTTAAGTGTTTCCAGGCACCACAAGGCAAGAAGGTGTGGGGGCACGTGGGAAGAGAAATGCGATATTTATGGAAATGTAAAATACGTTTTATTCTTAAATCTAATGTGCGACACTTGGCTATCTGTAAAAGTATAGGGAATGGGATAGTTTGCATGCATATTCTATTCTACACTGCTACGTTTGCAGAAACGCAGAATGCAGTAATATACGAGAGCGTTGATGTTAATTAGCTTTTAGCACCCCTGAAATGTGCAGCTAAGGTAGGTGTGTGTGACCCACTTAAAGTGCTACCTCGACTGACGTGTGTCAGTGTTCACTGAGACCTGATTTAGTGCATACTTACAGCTTAAAAATACCCTGTGTACCTCGTGATTTAGGTGTTTCAGTCTGGCACAAAACATTATAGTGGTAACTTCTAAGTTGACATGTTACCCTCTGTCAGCATATGGAAAACTTGTAGCTAAATATTGTATGATCGTCAACCGTTTGCAAACATGAAATTGCAAAAGGTGTAACCAAGTCTCACAATATGAGAAAAATCGCAATCATCCATAAATACAATGGGCATCATTATAAGTTTGCCGGTCTGGGAACTATGGTACCGGTAAGCTTGCCGGTACCATAGTTCCTGGACCGGCAAACTACGAGTTGTGCTCGCAGGTGCCTTTTTGCCCACCAGGTTGGACCTGAACATTTGCAAAATCCTTTTCTGAATGAGGTTACTAGCCTACGTTTCGTGAAGGAAACTAATATGGTGTTCACCAATAACCTCTTGCCAGTCTTCATTCCAGAATATATTGGCTTACGCTGCCGTGTTCCTGTTAAAATTGAGACAAACCCTAAGCCCAGAGAATTACGAACTTTAAGGGCAGGTGACTGGAAGGCAGGGGCGTTGCTAGGGTGTGGCTTAGGGGGCTATAGCCCCTGGTCTTTTGGTTGTAGCCCCGGATAGAATCTCAGGGACTACAAGCAAAAGGCTGGTTAGCCCCGAGTCCCTACAGTCCCAACATTAGAGTAGCCCCAGATCTTTTTCAGACCTAGCAACACCCCTGCTGGAAGGGGAATATAAAAATGGGCTTTGTTATCAAGTTTCTTAGCACTGCTTGTTATTCTCTCTCTATATCCCCCTTTCTCTCTCATCTCTCTCTCTATGCACCTCTTGTGCTGTTTAGGGAACGGCTCTATTGCAGTTCTGAATATGCGCTTCTTAAGTAATTCTTTTCACTACTGCTGCTTTTCTCTCTCTGCGCCTCTCCCACTGTGTTGGTGCACACCTGGACTACAGTTCCCAACATGTACTTCTCCAGTCCTTCACTTATCACTCCTAGTACTATCGTCTCTTTCTGCATCTCTTGGAGAGATTACGGATCAAAGCTCTGAGCGTGCACTTTTTTTGGTAATTTTCTTTCGCTCCGCACTGCTCTGGTCATTTGCTCTCTTAGTGCTCGAATCTTTTTCTACACTTTGGTTTGCTTTCACCTAGTCTTTCTCTTTCTCAGCATTTTGACCATCTGCATTCATTCGCTGCAACCGAAATTCACAACTTCTCCCACAGGAATGTGCCACTTTCTCAGCTGGTCTGAAGACTGCAAACCAGCAACAAGCAGCACACACCACTTTCACCCTCAAAGCACTGCAGATCAATGGTCTACTTCCATGTAGGCCCCACCTTCCATTGTGTGTCCCGAGCAGCTCCAGAGCTGGACATCTAATAACAGGCAGCAACATACTGCAAATATTTATAATAATTCAGACCAATTCTTTGCTCTTGCAACAGAACTTCAACAACGACTGTAAGAATGAAATGTTGAGCATGTTCTAAAAAGGCATGGGGCCTCATTACGAGGTTGGTGCTAGTAATGGCGCTATTAGCACCATGACTAGCACCAATAACGGGACCGTGTTCGCCCTCGTTCAATGGGGACTTACCAGTCCAGTCAGACCTTGGCAGGACCGGTAAGTCCCCATTGTAAAAGCCATTCTCCGTTCCCATTTGAGCCCCCATAGGGCTCAATGGGAAGGGGAAGGCGTCAATAACGGTACCTCAAATTGTGGTACCGTTATTGCCCCCAGTATTACTTAATGGGTCCCATCTATAACGCTGATAAAACCAGACATTAAGGGAGGGACCCGTTAAGGGACCTCGGACTAGGGTGCAAAGGGAATACAATCCCTTTGCGCCCACCTCAGAATGAGGCCCATGCTGTTTAAACAATGATACTAATGCCAGAAAATATTGCCGCTGTTGGTCAATAATTGTATTAGACACATTATAAATGCCTGCATTAGCATCTTTTCATGTTTACACCTGACACTATGACCTCCAAAACCCCTTTTCAGATACTTATAAATCATTGGACCTGATTACATAAAGATGTACCTTGTATGTTTTTGTTTCCTTCCACATTGTTTATCTCTTGTGCGTTTTGTAGTTGATTTTCCACCAACCAGATACTATGGGCCTCATTCATGGAATATTTTGCACGGTGCAAAGTACTTTTCACTTGTGCAAAACGACTTTGCACTGCCAACAAACACCCTGATTCATGAAACAGTACAAAGTGCACTGTTCCGTAATGAAAGTGAAACAGGCCATGCCACACCTTCTCCTTGGTTATCATATTTTCGATTTCTTAGGTAAAACATTTCATGTGTGTACTAATTGTACCATGAACCTCTCACTGTGCTGAATAGCTTAGTTTAGTTTAGTTTATTTCTTTTATAGTGCAATACACCCACAGGCGTTTGTGCACTGACAACATACAACAGACAAAATACAAAAAAACATTAAACATCAAAACAATCAGTAGAATACAATATTCAAGGAAGTACTATGCAGGTTAAATGTGTATGGTTAGTTGTAAAGTTTTTGAAAATGCTCAGGAAATGTGGGCAATTACTACTACCACAACCAACAATTCACACAGTCTCTATTTCCTTGGACAAACCATTCAGTTATGTGGATCTTACGAAGGAACTCCAGGTCAGAAGACCATACAACACCAGGAGTCGTCCTTTTCATGAGCCAGAATAGGACCTTGTTTTAAAGTGCCTCCTTAAGTAGGTGCATTACTTACAGGTCTTTCAATGTTAGAAATAAAACCATTTCTCTTATCAAAAATAAAACTGTTTAAACTTGTATCTAAAATCTCAGGCATGTGAATCTTGTCAATAAAATAATGTTCAGAAGAGTGGGGATTCGACGTGAAATTTAGATGGATGGCCGACAGGGATTGCACAGAATTTGACACATAATTAGCCCTGACAATTGCAGACGGAATCAATGCTTGGGCTTGAAAGGGGGAGTGATCTTCCTGACTACCCGCAGAGTTGAAGCAAGCCAAGAGAATATCCCCTACTTCAGGTCCAGCTATTTGACACAGACTGAGAATTTCCAGTTGAGGAGAGTCATTCTCGCAGCTTTCAATTAGCTTAAACCAGCATGCAAAATCGTCAAAGGAGCTGGACTTGTCAAATTCAAAATAATAAAGTCCTTAAGGGCATGCCAGTTACCCAGTTTCTTCAAATACCTGGCTTGTTGAACAGTTTTTGAGGGACAGCTTTGGTAATCCCCAGATCAATCGGCAGAATGTCATGCACACTCCCAGGCAGTTCTCCTGTGAACAGAGCCAGATTATCCCTCGTATCCAGAACTCCGCAGGGCTGAGTTGGTAGGCTGGTCAAATCTGAAACATCCACAATGGGGCGTGCCGAAGGGGGCAACAAAGGGCCGGCCTTCATGGACTTCACTTGGGTCTCACTTAAGGTAGGAAACTTGCAGATACCAAAATCATAGGATATCTTATGTCCATTAAGATTAAATTCCATGTGCTGCTGTTTCTGTCTGGCACTTAACAGAAGCACCTTAAATAAGCAGCTTCCCCTAGGCAGGGGTGTGACTAAAGGGATACCATGTTACCCTAGAGAGGAACCAGACTCCCTATCTTGAGGCTGGGTTCTGTAAATGAACAGCTGCAGGGGAACTCATATGAGTGGTTGAATCAGTTTAATCAGTGCAAGCATCACTACTCTGGCTCCCAGCACATGCCAAATGTGACCTTAGTAACTAAGATCTTGTAAATGGCATTGCTGCAATTAAAATGTAAAATCAAAGAATAAGGAATACAAAAAGCTTGATAGCTACAACACAGCTGTATTTCACCTGATGCCCACAGAGTCAATCTGATTGTCCCTCTCATCTGCACCATCGTGACCCTTTTCCTTCTATCAACTCCCTCCACACTCGTCCACCCTACCTACTATGTGCATTGTAGAGCCTTCATTTCTCAGGGTTTCAGTATGGTGGAAGAGCATGCATCCCACATGTGGAAAACAGTCCTCCAAAAGAATCCAACCCCCTTTCTTTTAAACATATTTAAAAACATTTGTGTTATAGACGTAATAAGTCTGATTCACAAAATGTTTTCAATGGAGTTTACCGATTGAAAAATCCTTTTGTAAAGCAAGCCAATTTTGTATAAATATGCTTGAACGTTGAGCCTTTTAGTGTCACGATTCCCTGAGAAAAGGGATGGTGGGAATGTATCTTGTTATTGCTATTTATATTAGTGTGATAGTGGTAAATAACTTTCCACACATCAACATACAACATCTTATAATTACAAAACCTTAGAAATTAAGAAAGTCTTTTTTTAAAATGAAAAGAAACAATGCTGTATATTTATACATTACACATACAATTGCCCGTTGCACACTGTTAAGAAAACCATTATACAGTTCAATCCAATCCTATAGATAATCAATGCAGTATGTTGTATATTTCCATAGATTCTATAAAATCCCTTCCTGAATCTAAGGTGCATTAATTTACAACTTTGTAGTCAATGTGCTACGTTTTGTGCAAGATAATTGCAGTGATATATATCCACAGCACAGTTGGTGCTTTGTAAAAATATGTATACATATACATGTATGTGTTGCTAGGTCTGGAAACACTAACAAGCTTTGATCAAGAAACATAGCAAACATTTTCCTTGTCCATGCTACTTAGTACACTTTGGATTTTGAGACATATTAATGGTGTGTCCTGCCAGATCATAGTCACTAAGACAGAATGCATTCAGTACTAATAGAAGTAAACCACACAAACTAACAATATAATAAAAGGCAAGATGTATGTTTGTCCCTGTATATTTGTTCGATACAGTAGCTTCACTTGTTATCGCAACTAGAGGGAGCTGTTGTCTTAGTATATATAATGGTCCAACTGTGACAATGAAAACCTGCACTTTGGCCCATGTACACAGGCCTGTACACTAGATGGAATAAAATTGCTATGATCTTCCTGTGGCAGCCCTTGCTGCCTCTTATGGCAATGTAAACACTATCTAGCAAGTGATCACGCCAAAGGACACACATGTCCCTCTCTAGTCAAATTGCATTATCAAAACATGCAAATATGGAAATAACAGTGCATGTTCTTATCTCTTCGGGGTGGGAATGCAAATGATTATGTGTCTCTGTTCAATGTTTTAATAGACATGACTATTAAAATACAGAAATTGTTTGTGGACCTCAACCACTGTCATGGCTTTTAGTGTATGCATCAATGACTGAAATATGTAATTAGAGAACTGTTAATGTCACCCATCAATTTCTTTCTTGCTTGTTAGGATCTACTCAGACTAACTGTGGACTGTGCCACATTCTCTGATGACATACATTGATGCGGATTGAGTTAGCATATTGATAATGTTATGACATTATGTCTACTCTGCAGGAGTATAGGGGTGAGTAGTGCATAAACCACCTACCCAGCCCCCACACATCTACACACCAAAGGTGATCACAATCATTTAGGTAAAGCATACACAGTTAAGAGATATACCTCCTTCACCGTTTGTAGTAGCGTTGGCCAAGGAAGGCTATACTCTCAAGAGTGGTGTGATGGTGATTCAGTAGCAACCCAAAAACCAAAGTATAACAGTCTGAAATAAAGGGAATGTCCAATCAAGGTTCTTTAACAATATGTATACTTTAATTAACTACAGAACAAACTGTACAACACCCACCCCTGTGGAAAGAACAGAGACTATGAAAGAAAAGAGAGAATGCAGGACTCTGGCCAAGAACACAGGTGTGAAAGGCAATTTTGTAAGCACACTGTTCTGTTAAAAGGATATGTCATTGGTGAAAAAAGGTGGGAAAGGCCCCTAACTAGTCTCTAGTGTCCAACATGGACCAGGGGACAGTTATGGGCAATAGTATCTGCTTGGTGGGTCAACTACAATGAACCTCGCTTCATGGTGCGGTTTGACATGGTTGGAGTGCAGCAGTCACATTAGTCTAGTTGGGGAGTGATGTCAAGCAGGGGTTAAACAGGAGCTTGTTAGTGAGGGCCACAAGGGTCAGTTTGATGTACAGTTCACCAGTTCGCCAGTTCTACTGAGTTCTACTGAGAAGATGGCCAGCAACTGGATGTGCTGTTCTACATGATTGGTTTGATGAAGTACTCTAGAGGATTGTGAGCACAAACAAAGTCAGTTTGGTTTCAGTTTGGTTTCAGTGGTTTGATGTGGTGTCTGATGGTCAGAACTCGGTGATCCACCATTTGGTTCACTGGAATGAAGATCACTAGCAAAAATGCTGGTCTAGCGGTTGTTCAAAGGCTGCAGATGCAGATGCGTCAAACACCTTATAGCTCAGGCAGCGTGGTGCGGTGGTGAATGGGTATGAATATGCAGATCAGTGGTTTGAAGAATGGATGAGTGCCAAAGGTATCTCCAGAAGATCCAGGTGGTTTGAGGAGGTTGAACAGGATCATATCAAGGTTTGCAGTGGTATGATGGTTGGAAATGCAGGAATTCGACCTGTCCTGGCTTTAAGGTGCTATGAGTCCCTCACAGTGGTTTAAGGTACAAACATAGTCCTTATTCCTGGGCTCCCAATGAAAGGGAAGCTTTTGCACACATCTACAAATCCTTCACCATGATGAAGGTTTGGGCAGCAGTGTGACTGGCAGAGATGCAGGTCTTGTTCCAGCTGCAGGTTCATCACCAATGTGCCCTCAGGATGGTTAGGAGCAGAGCTTGCTTTTGCCTTGGACTCTCAGTCTTCACCTCACTGGTTGAGGGCTTTATAAAGTAAGTCAACTCTCTCAAAAGAGTTTGAACAAAATTATTTTTTTCTGGGGAGGGAAGCAAACTCCAAGGATACAGTCTTGTTGGCAGTGGCAGAAAGCCTGGCTGAAGGAATACACATAACCCTTTCACAGCTGAGCTGGGCTCACAGGGCTGTCACATATTTGATATCAGCTTGTTTTTGGGGGTTGATTCCTTTCAGCTGTGAAAATAGCTTAGTGGGTGGATCACTCACTGCTGTGATGTGTGTGTAATCTGGAGGCCACAGGTTCAAATCCTGCCAATGCCACCTCACCCTTTCATCCTTACGAGATTGATGAATGAGTACTAACTTCAATTGGGTGATAATTGACTGTAACTATGTTCCATGTACAGCACTTTGGTAAAAGCAATATCTATATAACAAAGCATTATCATTTCAAATTGATGTGGCTTGCATAATTATGTGAGATTGTAGCCACCATACCTCAACCTCAAGTATGGCCAATATTTACAGTATAACTTGCCACCCTTTCTGCATTTCATAAATTCAGCCCCTGTGCTGTATAGACTTTGCTGTGACTGCAGCTATCAAATTGGCAACTGTGTTCTGTGCCACTGTTAGGCCAGATGCTGCAATCAGGGTACGGATCCAGTAGGGCACAGGTGCACACTATGCTTTTGTCATGGTGCTTATGAAAGAGAGATCTGGTTTGCATTACACCCTTTCTGAGATGAAATTACCTGCACAGTGTCATTAATTAATAATAACAAAAAACAGGGCTTCTACTCCCTTAACAAATGGCAATACCTCTTGTTTTCTTTATTCTGACATTAGACTATCAATGCATTTTAATTAGAGGCGAATATAGAAAGAAACCAAAAACTAAAACTGGTGTGCAACTGCCCAGCCACATTTCTCCTGGTGATAACTAGATCAGAATATGTTGTGCTGCATTGTCTGCATAAGGAGCAGAGAAAATGTGCAAGTGACTCGGTCTAAAGCTTGCAGGACTTTACTTCCACAAACTATCCACATATTATGACCAATATCAAGAGCTTCAGATCATCCTTCAAAGGGAGAACCACAATAGTGACCACACATATTGTTTGTTTACCATGAGGTTAGCCCATTTATGCGGGCCAGAATTGTTCATCTTCTCCACAGGCTCTCAAAACAAACAGCTGAAAGTGAAGCCCGGCCACGTAAAGGGCGACTGCAGAGACTCCTGCTGTTTGGCTGTGCTGCGCTGCAGAAGCGCGACCTCCTGCTACTTGCTTCAATATTCAATATTGAACTTCCGATCTCCAACCTACCTTTAACAGCGTGTTTCCCCTCGCGTCCCTTGCACTCTGTGAGGTCGACTGTGTGCGAGTGAACCGCTGCAACGCGACAAAGCGGGTGGAAAGCCCCGCCCATCTTTTGACTCCGCCCATTCCAGGAAGTGAGGCCACAAAACCAGATCCCAGCAACCCTTGCGGCGTGAAGCCCAGCCGCGTAAAGGGCGACTGCAGAGACTCCTGCTGTTTGGCTGTTTGCTGCTTTACTGCCGTCTGCCCATCACGACATTCTCCCAAAACGTTGCATAACAGGAAGAACAGCAAGACGGAACGCAAGGGAGCAATCCTTGTGCCCATTCTCAATATTCTGCCGTATTGTCTGTGTCCTTTTCTGCTGTGGAAACACTAATCCTGACTTTATCAGCTGACGGCCCTCAAACCTTGGGCAAGGATGAAAGCCACTGCCGGGTCAAAGGTAAGCAAAACTGCCAGCCGTGCACTTATAGCTGAAAGCAAGTCACCTGATCCGATTTGACTTGTAACAATCGGTAATATGAACTCTTTAACATCTTCACTTTTAACAACCGCTGACAAACGTTCTGCTCCGGATGATGTTTCAAAGGCTTCGGCGCAACAAATTGTTCCATCGGATGCTTTCGCATCCAACTCAATTACCCAATGCTCGGCAGCTATGTGTATCTCCAACCCTAAAAGCAATTCACCCTTCAACGGCAAATCCCCTGCAAACGTGTCTCCTATCGTATCTGATGTTCTGGCTTCTCAAGCAGCCATTGTGGACCGGCATAAGTCACTTAATGCTTTGGTGCTAACATCGGCGCCCTTCTCTGACGCGAGAGCGTCGGATACACCATAAACGACGAATTCAGTCTTGTCAGCTAATATGCTCTATAAAAACAGAACTTCTCAGAATGATGTCAACGTTCTGAAAGATAAAAGTAATATACAACAAACAGTGACTGATGAAGAACTATTAAAAATTGCGAACTCAGAAATAGAAAACTTTCCACTGAACAACTCGAAATTCAAGCAAGCCACGAATGCCAAACGATCAGTCACACCCCCTCAGGCACCAATTTCTCACTGTATTGGTAAAAAAACTTCTTTACACCAAAAAATATCGAGCAATGCCTTGGTCAAATCCGGCGGTTCTCAAATCATCTTGGTCAATTCAAAAACTGCATCGAGGCTCCCTGTAAACATTTTATGTCCTCCACATACGACTAACTCACCTGGCCCTCGAATAGATTTAATGCCACTAAAATCTGTAGGCCAAGTGACTTTGGGTACCTCTCTTGATGGAACTGAGTTTGAGAATGACAGTGCTTTAGCTTGCCAAGCACCCGAGGTTAGACGGTCTTCCACATCAAGTACAAATTAACCACTTACTGAGTCCAACTTTGCAAGCACTCCGCAAGTCTCAACATTAAAAGCAAACTCAGTCTCCACACATCTTGATCGGAGTGCGATTGCTCGCGCTGGCCGTCTTCAAAGAGTAGCCGAGCTTAAGGCAAAACGTATTTCCACCGTGCACTCTGCATGAAAATCCAATGATGAATGTTAGCACACCTCACCCCATGCAGTCTCAATCAGGATCCAAAGACAATTCAATGAATGGCGTAAAAAAAAGCTCTTTATTCAATCCACAATACAACTTGGACAACTCGACTTGTTCTTCGGCATTCCAGGACTTTCAACCTCAATTGCTCGGAATTTCACCTGAAGCACTCCTGTATATTCATTACAATGTGTTGGCTGCATCAGCCGTTGCTCTAGCACCATTTACAAAAATCTTAGAGTCACTGATAGGAACAATAACTGAGCAAGGCGCTGCCATATCCAACCTAACGACTAAAATCAACAAGCTGGAAATCTTCTCAAGCTTCTTACAAGATCAAATGACAAGCAATGCAGAAATCGCAACGAGATGGCAGGAAAGGTTGAGCGATTTAGCTGCACGGCACCACTGCCAAAATTATGCCTTAATGGAAGGTCTTTTAGACTCGGTGAAATGGATGCGTAAAAAACACTATCAGCATCAATGCTGGCGCCCTGCCGACATGAAATGGAGTGTCTGGGTCACCTCAACCTTCATTGACAACTGCCTCTGCGTCAATGCCTAACGAACCCTCACAGTCTGGATTACCATCGAGCTCGTCAGCTCCAAATCATGATGTTCAAGATTTGAACCAGACTTCACATGGTTTGGGTTACAATGCTAATTCTCTCGTCCTGAATGCGATCCCACCTAAAGAAACCGCATTAACCCAAACCCCTAAGGCAGTAAACTCATTTAACATTTTTAAAGGTCCAGCGAAAACAATTCTTATAGCAAATGAAAAAAGTTTGAAAAGACTTCCTGTGAAGCAAACTCAGCAACACAAAATAAAAAAAGATATTCCAGTGAAAGGATCACAGCAAAAGGTTAAAAAGTTCATAAGGAATATTACAACTCCAAAGAAGACAAGCCTGTTTACTCGACCCGTTCATATAACCAACAAAAAGAGCACTTTTGACAATGGCCCAAGAAGTTCGTCAGACACTAACGCGAGCATACCGAAGATCTCAGTAAAACGCCGGCGAGTTGCCTCAAATGCATCTCTATCTAACTACGGGGCTTCAGACTCCTCGATAGATCTGTGCAATCTATCAACTTACTCAGCTGATCCAGAAAATTCCATCTCACCTTTTCCAGAAGACCAAGCAATCAGACAAACTAGTCTTCCCTGGAGGAAAACCCAAGAGGCCACTAAATTACTGAAGTCCACGCAAGCAAAATCCATTGACGGTCAATCTGCTTCTGCAGCCAAAAGAATCTCTCAGCAAGCGCTAAGCTCAAGGTTAAACCCTAAACAAACATCGAACCAGCTAACCTCACGCTCGCGTTTAGCTCGGCAAAATTCTGGTCCCGGAAGCTCTGAAACTCAAACATGCAAGTGGAAACTTCGGCTTCAGAATATTCATTCTGATGATAATGAAGTTAACTTAAACAGAGGAAACATCTTAAAATAATTTGCTTGTATTCCATCACTACGAGCGATTTCATCGAATGATATCAAAATCGTGGAATACGTTTCTGAAAGGTCCTCTGATCAGGTTCTCCTACATATTTCCTCGGTGGCTGTAAAAAATCTGCTACTTCATGCAAATGAAGACCTTTTGGTCTATGGCTTTGATCTTACCATTGAGTCAACCGCCTTAAAATCTTTACCTTCTAAAACAAATCTTGAGCATGAGGCAAGTCCTAGAACCGTTAAGCGTTCTGCTCTGTGTCAGTCTTTAGCCCCCTCTCCTGACATCCTTGACGCCGCCATGCACCAGTCATTCGAAAGAAGAGCCATCAACGCGAAAAGACTTACAAATGGACAACGTAAATAACAATGAATACAATTGAAACAGCAAGAGCTAATTCTGCTGTCATGGAACACAAGAGGATTCACACATTTATTTAACACATTCCCAGTCTCATTGGAGAAAGTTTTCATCATATGCTTACAGGAAACATGGCTAAGAGATCCTCCTACATGCGATGGCTTTTCGATTCAGTTAAATCCTGCTGGGAAAAATCCTAAGGGCCGGCCCTTTTCAGACTTAATAACTTTATTGAAAATCTGGAATTGGTGGACGCTGGTGACTTCTACGAACCTAAATCCATTTGTACAAAGCACTTTGATTAGACTGTCACTGAGAGACATGGATCTCAATCTCCTGATAATAAATGGATATTGGAATCCGGCTATGATTTCATCTGAATCTTTTATCCAGTCAGTAATGAATGAAATTGACCTCGCCTTCTTAAAGCACGAAAATGTTTCTGTTCTCATCTGCGGAGACTTAAACTGTAGTTGGTTTAAATTTGATCCATTCATTAAATCAAACGCGCGTTTGTCGGAGTCCGAAGTTATCTTGAGAGGTCAACGCTGGGGAAAAGAACTTTTGGATCATAACTGTCACATGCTAAATGGATCTATCCAAGGCGACTCTCCTGCAAATCCAACGTGGCATAACATGATTCGGACAAACACACTCGACTACATCTGGGCTTCGTCTGATTTTCTTGAAAAATCTATATCCTTAAACGTGCAACCAATGACAGCCAGTGATCACGATATGCTGCAACTAGTTTGGCGTGAGCAGCCATGTCACATACAAGACAAATACTTGTACCCATTACAAACAAACACAGCTGGTAATCGACTGAGAATAAATGATTCTTCTATCGCCAATTTAAAACTAAACCTGAACGAACTTCAGACAGTTGAATATTTACCGCTGCTAACAGACCACACCCAGACAATGCTTAATTTTAAAGTGCTTCGGACAATACCAAGGCACTTATATAGCTCTGAAATAGCAGAGGCAAAAAAATTATTAAGGAGAGATCTCAAACGAATAAAGAGAGTTTTCTGTGATCCAGCTCGCAGGGCGTCAGAAACGAAGAACCGACAGCAAGTATATCGAAATGGGCTGAGATCGCATCAAATAATAATTGATCAGGGACGTGCAGAAACAATGTTAAAACTTCTTGTGCAGAAAAATACACGAGAAAGTTGGGCCATCTTAAACAAAAACCGCACGAAAGCAAACCCCATTGATCTCAAATGAAATCTCAAGCGACAAATGGCACGATCATTTCACTTCAATCTACGAAAAACCAGTGACTGAAGTTTTGCTACTGCCTATAATGTCAAAATCAAGTTGGACCATAACACCCTCGTGCGAAGAGATTGAATCTGCAATTGCAAAATTAAAAAACTCTGGCCCTGACCAAACCCTGGCCCTGACCAAATATCAAACCTTATGCTTAAAAAGCACAGGACACATTGGGCCAAATTCATTCACGAGCTGTTCTCCCAAATTGCAACCAGTAAGAGGCTTCCCTCTTCATGGGTTAGGGCAATCGTGTTTCCCATAGACAAGAAGGGCTGACGGGCAGATCCTGTAAATTATCGCCCGATCGCCCTTCTTGACACCATCAGCAAGATTTTTGGATCTTTTTTACGACAACAGCTGGTAAACTGGGCCACTTCATCGGGATCCTTTGATATCCGACAATCAGGATTCACAAAGGATGTGGGAACGGATGCAAATCTTACTCTTTTGTCATTTTTAAAATTATCAGCATTGATGACAAAAAACAGAATATTTGTTGCATTTGTTGACCTTCGGCAAGTCTTTGATAGCATTAATCGATCCAAATTATGGGCAAAACTACGCTCATGGGAGTGCCCAGATCATTTGCTAGAACCTATCATTGCCTGCACTCTAATACTTCGATTCAAATCAGAGTTAATTCACAAGGCGATCTTACAGACCCAATAAGAACTTTCAAGGGAGGCAAACAAGGGTGCCCTCTTGCAGCTGACCTTTTCAAGATCTTTTTAGCCGATTTACCAGAATGGCTGAAGTCTGTCCATTGTTTTCCTCCTAAGCTTAATGGTCATACCGTAAAACATCTAGTCTATGCTGATGACATAGTATTGGTCGACCAGACTCAGATCGGCCTCCAACATCTTCTTTCACGTCTACAAGAGTTTCTATCTGCCAACGAGCTATGCATGAACACAGAGAAAACAAAAATTATGTGCATTGGACGATCTATGTCAAGGAAAGATAAATCTTTCAGATGGCAAATTGAGGAAAAAACACTACAAGTTGTCAAATCAATCCGCTATCTAGGCGTACTGGTCAACGATTCAATACTTGAAGCCACCTGGATCGACGACCTACTGTCTAAAATAAAGATCCTAAGTCTACAAGCGGCTAAAATCAACACTGACTATGGGAAATTTTCTATAACGCCTGTCATACTGTTCTACCTCCAAAAGGTAATTCCAACAATCACCTTCGGAGGTGAAGCTGCTTTGAACATTAATAATAATGTTTGGAGTCGTTTGGAAGGAAAATTCTGGCGATGTGTTTTGAACCTCCCAAATTACATTTCAATATCAGCAGTGAGATATGAGCTGGCGCTGAGCTCTATATATATGACAATAGTTTGGAAATCGTTAGCTACCCTGCGTAAGATCCACCTAGGGACTTCCACCACGGCCTACAACATTTTCAAGATAAACAACGAATCAAAGGAAAATGCCTTGATCGAAGTCTGGAAATCTAAATTAAATCTGATCATGGTTGAAGCGGGCATATCAAACGAAGAACTAATCCAACGTCCACAATTGGCCAAAAAGAAGCTCGCAAAATGGGACTGGATCTCAACCTATAATTGTCCTACAGCCCTTAAATCCACCCTGCCTTTATTTGGTAATATGATTAAATTACATCATCAACCAAAATTCTTAACGGATTGTCCTTCGCGTCACCACAGGGCACAATTTTTAAGGTTGTGATTGAATGCCCTAAACACTAACGAGATGCTCTGGATGCGAAAGAACAAAGACACAGTTGACAATAAATGCAGGTTCTGTAAAACAGAAGCTGTTGAGTCTCTAAAACATCTGGCTGCAGAATGCCCTATGCTAACTACATTTCGCAAAAAGAACTTGAAGGAATTCAAACCAATATCTAGTGACTCAGAAAATTGGTGGAATTACGACGTGGCAGGGCATAACATCAAGCTGTCTTGTAACTTAATTAACTTCTTTGATGAAGTGCTAAAGACAGCCCCTACCTGATTGGTGCACTTATCAACTGAAGGCTACGTAATCATGTTGATGGTGCCTTTAACGTTTCTTCTTCTTCTATTCTTCTTTTTTTCTTTTTTAACTTTGACAAGTTTAGGGAAGTGATTGATTGGATGAAATGTAACAAAAACATGATATAAAATATCATTGTTGAAGTTTTACAATAAAAAAAAAAAGTAGGTGGATTGGATTGCATTCCTCCTCCATTGGATATACCTTTCTGTTATCTTCATGCTTAATTGCACTACACAGTCGAGCTGAAATCATGTATGCTGTGGTGTACTACATTGTTATTCTGTATACTCATAATGGTCTTCTTACTTTCAATCATTAAAACTAAAAGCCTTACAATCCAATGTGAATACCATTTATTAGCCTCACAGGACTGCATGCTGACTTGCAATTGCCATAAGACCTAAGTGTAAACGTTCACCCAATTAAATTATTGCAGCAGTTAGTTACAAGGTTACCCAAAATGCTAAATAGTGCTGGCTATAGTATGCAACTATCCCCATTTCTTCATGTTAAAATTATAGATTGTTCAGTACTATAAATCATATCAAAAAGCACATGGTTAATGAAACAGGTTATGCAGGTTACGCAACCTTCTCAAGTCATATAAAAAAAATGAGAATTAAAAATGTCACAATTTGACATTGTAAATGTAATTGACAGGGACTGTAAATGATGACAGAGGCAATTGTGATTTCAGCTTCCCAAATCATATATGACACATCTAACCGCTATGCTACATGTATTTCACAGAGACTGCTTTATTACAATCATTGAGATGGTGTTCGTTTATCCTTCATTACAGTGGTTAGATCACTGCCTATAGCTCCATGCTAGAAAGTCAGTCAATGCTTCCTTTCAGTGCAGTGGACATTGCATGTGTTGATGTGAGTAGTTGGAGTAACTGTTCAATTAATTTGTCAGTAAAGGTCTTTGTCACATAACACAGACATATTATCACTACACGCTGTTGGTCAGTGCATGGCTTCATCATTGAAGGTTTGCAAGTGCTGGAGCTCTTCAATCCAGTGATCAGTAGAAGTCTTCATATGAGAATGTTAGTCAGTGTGAGTGTAAATGAATATGAGTAAGTGAGTGTTGTTAGTAAAATCCATCATCATGTAAGACAAAAGTCAATCAGTGATTGTCTTTAATCAAGTTGAAAGTGAGTAAATGAGGCTATCTGAAAGTTGTGTCTATGCATTGCCTTACATCAGAGGATTACTAAATATTTTCAACACAAGTCTTAAGTGCAGGAATCAGACGTTGAATATTCACTTAATTTGATAATCCTTTTAGCATTAGATACATTTAATTATATACCGTCACCCACATGCTGTATGCTGTGCATATTCTATACATCCATCAGTTCAGTAAACATAGTAATGAACGCCTATGTTGCTTCTGTATTTTTAAGTTTTCAACTTGAAAAAATATGTTTATGACATTACATTTGATAAACACACGTCCTTATTAGCTTAGGGCTTGGATAACCTACATGCAAAGTATATGATAGGGGGAAAGGAGGGAGGTAACATGAGTTTCCAGAGTATTGTATTGATTGTGTGTATGAACAAAATGGTGCTCTTGTTTAAGAATAAGGCTCTTTACAATGATCACTGATGGGATTTCACAACTAATTTTGCAAATATATTCTTAGAGGAGAACCTTTTGAGGAGACTACTTTGATTTGTTCTGAAAGGAAGCATTCTGGATAAACATTACAAATGTACACCACTGCGTCTGATTTATAATCAATCTTTTTTTTTTTTATAAACAATCAAACACTGCCTTACAGATGCTTTAAAAATGAAAACATGAATACCCTTGGAACAAGCCAGTTATTGCAACGCCTCGTGATGCTGAGGCCCCCCAAACATACGTTCCTATTTCCGTTTATGGAAATGGATAGAAAAAGACCACACAATAAACAAACTAATGTGAAAAGTTCCAACTAGACTCGCTTCCATTTCAAAATATAGAATGAGAGTCTGAAGATTCCTAAATACGACCAATTAGCATGATTAGCAGAATCACCAAAAACCGAAGTCCTGCAAATCACTTACAGCAGGGAAAAGAAGTCGGAACTCGTAAGGGTAAGCCAAGGGTGTCCCACTGAATAAGGCAAAATGATGGCCATAATGAAGGTATCGGCTGGAAGGAAAACCAACCAGTGGCTCAGTGCAGAAAAGCATAGCTTAGCCACTAGTCAGAAGATCCTAGGAAATTATGAACGGGCATCACCTGGTAAATGTGATCAACCTTTCTTGGGATGTGAACCAAAGTGACCACTAGTCAGTGCATGTTGACTCTGTAGTTACACTCATGCTTATACATTTACATTTTCAATCTATGCAGTCATGAAATCAGCCCATTGACAAGGGTAGCTGTTTTCTTTTCTATAAATTCGGAACATACCCCGAGTGAGCATATCAAGCAAACGTCCATGTACTGAAGTGTGTTAATGCGACTAGCTGTACTAGAAACATGTTCATTGATGCGCCACTCTAACAGTAATGCATGTCGATAGAGCCTTTAAAAAAAAAACAAGCCCCCATCCTCTAAATGTGTTTACAAATATTTCATCAACATGTATTTTAGGATTATGAAGTTAGCTTTAAATGCCTAGTTTGTTAAAATTGAAATGAAAAAGAATGTGCTAATCTGATGTTTATATTACACAGTTCTCAAATATCATAACTACTGTGATAAGTGCACTATAACCAATACGATCTGTTTGCTATGGAAGGGCCTGTAGATAAACGGTTCAACATCTGGTCAAATATTAATGAATGATTTCACTGATGCTATAATGATGGAGTGCATGCATTGATGTAGGCATCGACTGAATGGATGGGACAGGGATACTGTTAGGCAACTCCAGATCAAACAAAAAAGCGCCCACATGTTACTTTTCTTGCAAGCAATGTCACTTGTAGCAAGTCATGCTCCGTAACGTGCAGCAGCCCCTTAGTTCACCTACAATAGCAATTTTTCTGGATCAGTGAATGTGGGCTCTTACACATGCAATGTGCTGAAATGAACTTTTCAAAATAGAAATACAGTGCATGGACACAGTGTCCTGAGCAGCACAAGTGTTAAAACAATATGCACATAATGGAAAAGAAGAGAGATAAACAAGCAGGTAGATGAGCAACGAGCTGGGTTATGCACCGCTGGAGCCAAACGAAAAGCAATTGCTCTAGAATGTGTCCACACGACACAAGTGGGAGAGGAGTCAAATATACAGAGGAGAGCAAATGATAGAAATGAATTAAAAAGAAATTGAAAGGAGAGAGAGAATAAAAGCGTTAACCTTTATATGAAGAACGGTATTTAAAGTTACTGATTCAGCTTACTGAAGGAAAATGCAAGGCGATAAAATAAAAGGGGGTGCCCAAACATACACAAGCAAAAGGAACAATCCAAAACGATGTAGGATATAATTGTTTATTTTATTTTTTTATTTTTTAAACTACATGTAGTATCTCTTGCAGAATGTTAATTAGTGAAGTGAAATATCTCCGTGGATAAATGCATTTATCCTAGAGAGTTAACAGTAACATATTAAAATTAAAGTAGTCGAATTAGCCTCCAAGCTTTACGGGGTGGATGAAGTAATAACATTGACTTGAATAATGCCTCACTACTACGAACGCCAATCTAACGTTTCTGTTTCTAATACTAATAATGATACATACCATATTATTAATAGTAGCAATACACAATAATGTGCCATTAGTAAATTAGCCAAGTGCAGAGGAAAGTGTTGATCCCAAAGAAACAAGTTGATACCGTCATAAGGTTAACAAAGTCATGTGTTTGCATATTTGCAAGCTTTCGTGGTGGTGGCCACTTCCTGAGGCAGAGGTGGAATGTAGCATTTGAAAAACATTGTGCCCAATCTGAGTTTCCTTATTTCCTTATTTCTTTATCTGTGTCCCTGCCTGTGTGCCTGATATGTATCTTTTCCAGAGAGACATTGTAAGAAGGGTGTAGACATCTTTTTGTTTTCTACATAAATTGATGGGGGTGATTCCTTCTCCAAAGGGGTACTGTTGGGGTATTTTGTGAGCCCCAAAGACACAGGACTACCTGTGTTATTCCTATATGGGGGTCATGAGTGGCAACCCAAAAACCAGACCTGCTGGGCACTAGGGCACACGTTCTCTACCTTGGTGGTATTTCATAGGTGGTATCTCATTGGTGGTTTGGTGTAGAGGCTCAGAATAGACTAGCCAGGTCACCTGAAACTGCAATATAGGAATTCAGCTCTTTATGATATGGTGAGTGCACAATGTGTTGATGTACCTTACTTTTTACCGCAGGCACAAGTTATATCATGTGTCAGGTCTGAATGTTGACATTCCTGCATCTCTATGGGTGGAAAGAGTTGGAAAAGTACATCATAAAACTGCAATGTCTGTTTACTGTCTGTGTAAACCCACAAATCCCCCATTAGTGTATTGAAAATGTGCATGCATTTGAATCCATAGATCTACCTTGCTTTGTCAGCCCTGAAATTATCCAGGAACACACCCATGTTGAGATCAGTAAGGTTATGATTTGCTACGGAAAAATGCTTCCTAACTGGTCTGCTCTTTGTGCATCATGTAATACTCTGACAGTGGAGGTCCTTGCCTTTATGCAGTTGTTGATCACATTCCACTACATAATAGCCCTGTCTGGAGCATTTCGAGAATGTAACTAACTATATAATGCTCTTAGATGGGCATGTAAAAATGACCCATAATGTTGTAGTTCCCAACCCATGAGGGAGATATACATTATATCCAAAATGTCTACATATGCATAGGTTAGGCAGGCTAAGGCTTTTCTATGCACACTAGATTGCATGGCCCCTTCCTGCAGCATAATATTCAAACTGAGGAATTCAATCCTAACAGTGTTATCCATCAATGTAAATAAGAGATTCAAATTATTATCATAAATGAAATTGACACATTCCAAATACTGACATTCAAGCCTTTCCACAGCATGAACAGGTCACCAGTTGATTAATAATGGATACAGTCACATCCCTTTCATTGGCCTTGCTACTTATTAGATATTGAGTTTTCTCAAATGACTTTCAGTAGAATTGCACACATGGGTAAATTATGTTCCCATGGCTGTTCCCTGGGTATGGTGATAGAAATGCCCTGTGAATAAAAAGTAATTCATATTGATAACAAAATTCAGACACCCAATTAAGAACTTTTGTTTCATGGCAAATAAAAAAGAATTCTGTAGGCCATGATGCAGGTCTTTGCAAACCTTAGCTCTCCATTAGTTTTGAACTAAAGAACCCATCATTCCTTAAAATTCATTATGATGGCTAGGGCTGATGGGAATTGTAATAAATAAACTTCTGGACTTGCAGAGTTTGCAGAACCCTGCACTAATGGAACAGCAAACTGCACCACCCCTTCCTTCATTGTTCATATTGTATTAACTGGGGCAGGAAAGGCCGAACATTATTCGTTCCATGATCTCTTTTTCGGAAATTAGGTTATTAAAAACATCATCCCTATACTCCTTTTCCGTTATGTTAATTATACTGCATGCAGAAATCAAACTATCCCATACGCCAGCAGATCAGACACCCCATCATGTCCTCCTTAGCATCTCCAAACTGCTGGGTGATGGTGACACACTTTGTGCATTTACTTCCTACAACACTGATGTGCAACTATAGCATAAACTATCATTTTTATTTTGCTTCTAGCAAAGGTCGGCCCAGCCCAATTCTTATAAATCCATTTGCTCTTGTTATTGTCTACAAGATAGAGGTATCAATAATACATGCATTCCTGCCCAAATCTAAAATTGTTCTATGCATAATTATTATTGTTCAAGACCTTCTTTCAAGGAGGTTTATCTTCTGATTGGTAAAATAGGGCCTGAATCAATTAATTCCAAGCTAATATGGTCTTGTTAATTTCTCTGTCAGTTTTCTGGGTATATCTATACTGCACTCTAGTCTCAGCTGGGGTCCATTTCCTCAGATTGCCTTCCCATTTGTCGAAGGCATGGCCCACCTGCTTCTTCCAAGAGATTGCAATCATATGTTTGATCAAGATACAGTCTAAGTCCATAAGTGTTTATTTATGTTTCATACTTTTCAATCTTGGATATAGACCCAACAGGCATGCCTCTGGTGACCAACTAAAATCTTGAATACCTAATATCTCTGTCTTCTGTTGCACTGCACCCCAGAATTACTGTATTTCCAGGCATTCCTAGAATTTGTTTATTTAATCAGCATTTCCATATTTACATCTAAAGCATTATTTTGATTTTGTAGTGGAACATTTTGACATATAGGGGGTCAAGTAATGTCTATTAATGTAGCTTAACTGTAGAAACTTCAGTCTGGAATTTCAGGACACTTTCTGGATATATATCAGTACCCTTTCTCATTTCCCTTTGCATGTTCTTTCCAATAGTTCTTTTCGATTCAGCCCTCACCCACAATTCTCCCCCATGTGTCACAGAATTGAAATTCCTGTAAAATTGGAACACTAGTTTCTTCCCTTCAACTATCTGATATGGGTCAGTAATAGCCTCGTATGGATTGTGTTCAATGGGCAGGGTACTCAACAGTTTTTTGGCATTTTGTGTTAGAGAGATTTATGCTAGGAACTGTTCAACATGGAAGGCATATCTGATCCTTATTTCTCCAAAAGGTATCAACATAGCATAGTCGAAAAAGTCTCCCAATGCCGAAAAAGTCTCCACGTGCCAACAGACCCTTATTTTCCCAAGTCCTTCTCTTTTGTAGCAGTGCCCTTTCGTCTTGTGTCAAATTAAACATCTAACAATGATTTTAGGGAGTATGTTTCAGAAAGCATCTACTGCCTTTATAAAGACTCTAAATCATAGTTTCTTACCTAGTGACAGGAAATGAGGTGGGTGTTGAATTGATTTGAGATTCAACCATGTGGCCTCTTTCATAACATGTCTGTCGATAACTCCTTGCATTAAGTGTGTTTCTAAGTTATATTCATCAGAAAGCAAATTTCATCAGAGATGCCTAGCAATGCAATGTCTAGTCTGGAACCTGTATACCTCCTTCCTCGTAGGATCTGCTAAGAGTATGCAAAGCTATTTCCTTTCTCTTGTTTTCACAGACAGAGTAGTTCCCTTATCTTGGTGTGTAGATGTTAAAAGAATGGTGCATTTCATTGGGCATATTCACAATAAAGTACAACAATTGAGGAAACATAATAATGTTTGCAGCACTGGTTTTCCCATTAATTATAGGGTTAGTTTATTCCAGAATTATTTGGAATATTTAATACCTCTTACTGCTTTTTCAATTTTACATGCAAATGTATCTCAAATAGTGTGGCAAATTTCAATTGCTCTGTACCTAAACACAGTTTTTGGCAATTTTATCAGCACGTTTGGTAACCACTTCTCTTCCCTATTGGCCAGGACCACCCGTGGCAAAAGGCATGATTTGTTCCAGTTACGGCAATACCTGATAGCCTGAATAATTATCAAATACCTCTAGCATATATTTAAGATTTGCCTCAGGTTCTCAGACATATACAAGTATGTCATCAGTATACAAATAAATCAGATCTCTGGATCAATCAAATGTCTGTATCCATCAAGTATAATTCAAACACACATTATTTTCTTGAGAAACTGCTAACGGATCCAGTGCAATAACAAACAGTAATGGAGACAGGGGGCAGCCCTGTCTCATATTGTTTTGTAGTTTCCAAATGTCAGAGACAATGTTGCCCATTTTCACTCACTCCTTTGGAGAGGTGTAAATCAACTAAATCCATTTAAATTTAAATTACAAATTTCTGCAAATTTCTGCAAGGCTGCATACATCCACTCCCAACTCACAGAGGTGAATGCTTTAACTGCATCTAGTTAGGCCACCATATTGTTTTTGCTTCTCTATTTTGATCAATCTATCACATATTGGAGTCTTCTCAGATTCAGCAGTAATTTTCCTGTTGGGAATGAACCATATTTGGTCATTCTGAATTAATTATACTATTGCTCGCTGTAACCTATCAGCCTGTAAGAATCACAACTCTTTTGATATTTGCTGGATTTCTTTTTCTATCATTGCCTCCCTCATATTTCTATGTACTTTTCCTTTCTCATAAGCACTTTGAAATGTTTTCAGAATCTGACCGCAGGTTTTATAAAAATGTTCTGGTAAACAGTTGTTCCCTGGAGATTTGCATAGGAACTGATATCTGCTCTCGTGTTAAAGAGACTAAATGTATCTGGTGGAGGATATATTTAATTTAATTAATGTTGATGATTGACCTAATATTACATAATTATTTCTAATATCGTTTAAATATCTCATTTATCTCAGTTTGGGACATCCATGTTGCACCGCATTTATCATTTAACACCAATATCAATTGTTTGGAGACTTCTTTCATTTATATTCAAGATATGAGACTCTCATTCCTATCTCCCTGGTCATTTAGTGTCTCAGTTGTATTTCCTAGTCTCTCGCATGCTGGTATATATTGTTGTTTCATATTAGTGAGTAGCATTTCATACCTGTTGCTTATTGCAGGGACATTTGCTTTCTCTATGTTGTCCTCTATAGTAGTTAGTAAGGCCAACAACACCCCTTGCCAATACAATGGCTTCTGCCTCACGACCATCTCCCCTCATTGTATTAAAACAAATTCCCTAGTTTTCTCCCCTATTTGTGGCATGAAAAGATCACCTTGCAGAGTCTCAGCTCTCAATTTACACATTGCAGTTGGGGATTTATAATATTGCATTTTCAGGGTGGTTCTCCCCTTGCCTGTATTGTTACATTTCTGTCTGTGCTCCTTCCCCGTACATATATTACCAATGTACCTGAATACTCTATGGTTATGGGATTTGTAAGCAAAGGCCTTCTCACCTTCATTGGCTTCCCTCCATATATCCACAAGGTGTAGATCCTCTTTAAGGCTTCTCAAGGTCTTTGATGAAAGAGATAGAATGGTATATTTGTTGTCATATTGATCTAAATTTGGATCTATTGTGCAGATACAATCTCCTCCCCAAACCCACAAAGCACTAAAAAAGTGGGCTAACATTTTATATAAAGCTAGCAAAAATTGGGTTGCATCATGGTTCAGGAGAATAGGGGTTGATGATGCATATGTCTCTGCCTTTTAAGAGACCCTGTCATATAATCATTCTACCCACACTATCCATTGATATTTCTGTAGGGTTAAATGGGATATTTTCCACAATCCAAGCAAACACCCGCTTGAAGTAAGTTGAGTATGTAGATCCAACACCCTGGCCTCTCCATTTCTTGAGGAGATTTCTTTGTCTCTTTTCTTTTAGATGTGTTTCTTGCAGAAATGCTATTGCTACTCATTTCTTCTTTAAGTATGACCATCTACTATTTCTTTTTGTATAATTGTTCAAGCTTATGACATTCCACGCCAGTATATTTTTTCATTGTTCCTAATGGAGTAGTAAATGGATATCTGTGTTGTCTAAATCATGTCCTGACTCTCCCATCCCCCAGGCAACTCACTAGGCAAATCATGTTTATATTTTGTAATAAATACTCCAGACCTCAAGGCTATCTGAGTGATGCACACTGTGTTTCCACATGCACTGACAAATTTTGATCTGGGGCAGGAGGGTTGTCAACCAGTAGGGTCCTACTTCCTATCTTCAACAAGAGCAAATGTGGGCTAAATAGTAGTGTACTTCACTGACTTCGAAGGGTCTTGGGTGCCTCCCACCCCATCCCATGTGTATCAACATCTCAATGTATCCCTATTTTCTCAAGGTATCCATGCACCAAATCCTGCATATCTAAAAACCTTTCCCCAAAAAATCCTGAATCAATGCTACCATATCATCGGCTCTTGTCCCTATAAAGCAATTGTGAGTGAGAGTGTGTGGCAAGAATGTGCCATTCCTTCTCCTCATTAACACTAGTCCACATCCCCTTTTTATAGATTCATAGACAGGGCCACTACTTCGGTCTTCCTTTTTGTTGTTTTTGCACAGCAGGATGAAGGTTTGTTTGTTTGTTTGTTTGAATTCCAGAGCATGGCAGCTTTCACCGGGAAACTGTTCCCACCAATGGTGGAGAGTTTGAATCTGGGAATTATCAGGCGGTTGGAATTGATAGTTCTTGTTTGTCGGATGGAGGACTTTCTCTTTACCTTGTCCATCAGGTAGCTGGGGGCGGCATTGTTGAGGGATTTATGGGTTAGGGAGGCCAACTTTAGTTTGATTTTGTTGTCTGTGGAGAGCCATTTCTGTTGGCGTCTGGTGGTGGAGATATGATCTCTCTTATTAATGCCGAGGGCAGCTCTCAAGGCATTATTTTGAAGGATTTGAAGCCTGTGGATAATGGCTTTGTTAGCGCCACTATAGAGTGCATTACAATAATTGAGCCTAGATAGTATGAGTGCTCTTGCCAGGATCAAACAACTGTCATTGGATAGGAATGGTCTGCCTGCCCTTATTAATTTGCAGGTGTACGCAGTGGTAGATGCTAGTGAGTTGACCTGTTTGGTGAATGACATAGTGGCATCTAGATAAAATCCGAGGGTTTTTACTTCCCTGGATACTCTAATGAGATTGCCATCTATGTTGAATTCGGCATATTCAAGGCCTAGTTTGTTGATATTGGCGGGTGAACCTAGGATGATGAGCTCTGTCTTGTCATCATTCAGGCATAGACCATGCGATGCCATCCATGCCTGAATGATGAGATATACCCTATTCACCAACTCTCTGTCCTTACTGTGATCCCCTGAAAGTGGGAGGAGAATCTGAGTGTCATCAGCATAGTTAGTGTAGGTGACACCCAGATGGTCCAAATCGTCGAACAGGGGTTTGGTGAAGATGTTATATAGTGTGGGGGAGACGCATGAGCCCTGCGGGACTCCACAAGTAATAGGAGAGGGGTCTGCTGCTGCTGAAGGGGAGAAGACTCTCATGGTTCTCTCGCTCAGAAAGGACTCAATCCATTTGATAGCTTCTGGCGAGAAGTGAGCAGCTGAGTCAAGGTGTTTGCAGAGGACCTTGTGGTCGACGAGGTCGAAGGCCGCGGAGAGGTCGAGTAAGAGGAGGAGTGCTGTCTTGCCCTTGTCCCTAAGATCATCAATTTGAGTTTTCAGATCGATAAGTGCTGTTTCCGTGCCGTGAAGTGGGCGGAAACCTGATTGTCTGGAGCCTAGTACCTTGTGCAGTTCTAGGTATTTTTGAATCTGGACGTAGGCAACTTTGTCCAAGATTTTCAGTAGGAAGGGTACCGTGGTGATGGGTCGGTAGTTAGTGGGGATGAGGGGATCAAGCGTCTGTTTTTTGAGGAGGGGGAGCACCCAAGATTGTTTTAAGTTGGCGGGGATGCTGCCTGAGGAGAAAGAGGCTTTTATGAGTTTAGAGATAAAGGGCGACAGGTCTCTGGCTGCGTCCTTTATTATGTGCGCGGGGCAGATATTGCCTTTACAGTTTGATGGTTTAAGGGAAAGGATGATTTTCTCAACCTCGAGGGTGGTGGTTTTAGAAAAGGTGAATGAGTTGATGTTTGTACTTGGTGAGGCAATGGGCGGAGATATGGGAGGGTTCGTGAGGTTTAGGGAGTCTTTTTTTAGTTGAATTTTGTTTTGTAGGGTGTTTATTTTATTTGCTAGTGCTTGTTGGATGTCAGTGCACCAGGTCTGGTTCTTAGTGCAGGTGTCGGGTGTAGCAATGGGTGACTCAAGTTCCTTCAGTATGGAAAAGAGCTCCTTCATACTTGAATTGGAGTTGGCAATGCGGATGTTATAGGAATTCCGTTTGGCTAAGCAGATTTCAGCTTTGTAATGATGAGAAATCGTGTCAAGGATGGCTTTCCTTTCACTGGAGGGGCATAGTTTCCAATCAGCTTCACATTTTCGCTTTTTTAGGCGGAGGGCTTTGAGTTCGGGTGTATACCATTTGTTTAAATGGGTTTTTGGCTTGCTGGTGCGAAGTTTGAATGGGGCAATTTTGTCCATGGTGGATAGCATGATTTTATTATATTCGTGAACTAGTGTGTTGGGATCTAGATTGTCTGGTAATGCGTTTAAGGTTGGAAGGATAGCTGGGATGATTTTTTCTATTGAGATATTTTTCTTGTTTCTTGTGAGGCAGGGTGGTGCCAATGACACGGTTGTGGTAGTTGATCTAGAGGTCAGTAGGTTAAAAGAGACCAACGAGTGGTCGGTCCAGGGTAGTGGTGTGGTGGCGGTGATGACCGCTGAGCAATTAGCATCAGCAACCCAATCTAGGGTTCTACCCTTCAGGTGGGTGGGTAGGTTGACTTTTTGAGAGAGTCCGAGTGAAGATATCGTATTGGCTATAGTAGATGCATGTAAATCTGCTCGGTCGTTGAACCCTAGGTTGAGGTCCCCTAGTAGCAGTAGTTGTGAGGTGGTTTTCGCGTTGTTAGAGATTAGGTTGTGTAGATCTTCCTCGAATGTTCCAAGTGGACCTGGTGGTCTGTAAATCAGGTGGATAGTGAGGGATTGGGTGTGATTTATGGGGAGTTTGGCAGTGAGGGATTCGCACGACTGCAGAGTTTGAGTCGGGGCTAGTCTGAGAGCTAAGCTTGCTTTGGATATGATGGCGATGCCACCGCCCCGGTTACATACCCGGTCCTGCCTAGATATAGTGTAACCGTCTGGGATGGCCAGCATTAGAGATGGGCCTGCTGCATTGTGGAGCCACGTTTCGGTTAGGGCAATAAAGTCTAATTTATCTTTGATAATTAGGTCTGCTATATCGAGGGCATGTGCGACCAATGATCTGGTATTGAGGAGAGCTCCTTTGTAGGAGTGTACATTCGTTTTTGCCGAGATGTTTGTATGAGTGATAAGTTTGGACTTGGTTGTGGGTATAGTGGTGCCTTTGGTGGACCTTTTGGCTTCGCATTTGGATTCAGACAGGGATCTTCGGGGCGGCTCATAAAGTTTAGAGAGTCTGGCGCGCAGTTTGTTGTTTCTTTCGGTGGTAGGGCAGGGGTGGGAGGCAAGGGTTTTGGGTCCTGACTTGCAATAATATCTTGGGTAGGAAGGGTCAGGATAGTACCTAGTTGTGTAGGAGTTGTAGGTGAGATTGGAGCCTGGCTGGGGAGGGGGGGCTCCTGAATTAGTCTCCAGGATGGGAGTGTCTGGGGATGCGGGCGTGGCCATTGCACAGAAGATGAGTAAAATGGTTAGCATTTTCTATAGTACTGCGCTGGCGTTGTGTGGGGGTGGTAGTAGCAATGTAGGTGCTATTTGGGAGATGGGGTGGGCAGGGGCGAGAAGCAATACAAATACGTGTCATTCAATTCAGGCAAAGTCAGTAAAGGTGCAATATGCAGATAGGGTAGTAATGCCTAGATTCAGATTGTGGTCAGGGGGTGAACTATGGGTTGCGGTAGGAGCTCAGTAGTCTCTGGGAGGACATGGGTTGCTATGTAATCAGAGCATGTGCAGGAATAGTGGTAGCCAGCGAATATACGGTGGGGTATCACCTAGATTCAAATAACACAATTGGAAGTAATGCAGTGGGGTATCATCTCGATTCAAATAACACAATTGGCAGTAATGCAGTGGGGTATCACCTAGATTCAAATAACACAATTGGCAGTAATGCAGTGGGGTATCACCTAGATTCAAATGACACAATTGGCAATAATGCAATGGGGTATAACCTAACAGACCTGCACACGGGTTATGCATTTGGTTACTATTTCCAGGGGTTTCCTGGGGTGTCACAGACACACATGATGCTGGAGACAAAGGTAGCTGGCAGTAATGCAGTAGTGAAGGCCAAAAGTTACCTAGAATAGGTGGGCATAGGGTATTGCAGACGGCAGATTTAGGCATAAACAGGCACAGAAACAAGTGTCAGGTGGCAGCGTTAGCTTACCTAGAGCGGTAGGGGCAGAGTTCCTGGCCCTGGCTCCTATGGCTCCGAACAGGCACCCAACAGGCCTTAGTGTGGCCTTCGTGAGGGCCGGCGTATCCGCTTGCCGGCGGATGCTCGATCGTTGAAAGAGGCGGTCTCAGCCTCGTTTTGGCGCCGCGCTGCGCCCGGCATATAGAAGTCAGGCAGGCCTCGAAGACCTGATCAGGCAGGTCTCTAGGGACCTCCTCGTAGATGCTGGCGGCTTCAGGGAGGGGGAGAGGGCTCCTGCCCTCTTCCCTGGGCAGATGATGAGGAGTGGGGGAGACACAGGCACCCAACAGGCCTTAGTGTGGCCTTCGTGAGGGCCGGTGTATCCGCCTGCCGGCGGATGCTCGATCGTTGAAAGAGGCGGTCTCAGCCTCGTTTTGGCGCCGCGCTGCGCCCGGCATATAGAAGTCAGGCAGGCCTCGAAGACCTGATCAGGCAGGTCTCTAGGGACCTCCTCGTAGATGCTGGCGGCTTCAGGGAGGGGGAGAGGGCTCCTGCCCTCTTCCCTGGGCAGATGATGAGGAGTGGGGGAGACACAGGCACCCAACAGGCCTTAGTGTGGCCTTCGTGAGGGCCGGCGTATCCGCCTGCCGGCGGATGCTCGATCGTTGAAAGAGGCGGTCTCAGCCTCGTTTTGGCGCCGCGCTGCGCCCGGCATATCGAAGTCAGGCAGGCCTCGAAGACCTGATCAGGCAGGTCTCTAGGGACCTCCTCGTAGATGCTGGCGGCTTCAGGGAGGGGGAGAGGGCTCCTGCCCTCTTTCCTGGGCAGATGATGAGGAGTGGGGGAGACACAGGCACCCAGCAGGCCTTAGTGTGGCCTTCGTGAGGGCCGGCGTATCCGCCTGCCGGCGGATGCTCGATCGTTGAAAGAGGCGGTCTCAGCCTCGTTTTGGCGCCGCGCTGCGCCCGGCATATAGAAGTCAGGCAGTCCTCGAAGACCTGATCAGGCAGGTCTCTAGGGATCTCCTCGTAGATGCTGGCGGCTTCAGGGAGGGGGAGAGGGCTCCTGCCCTCTTCCCTGGGCAGATGATGAGGAGTGGGGGAGACACAGGCACCCAACAGGCCTTAGTGTGGCCTTCGTGAGGGCCGGTGTATCCGCCTGCCGGCGGATGCTCGATCATTGAAAGAGGCGGTCTCAGCCTCGTTTTGGCGCCGCGCTGCGCCCGGCATATAGAAGTCAGGCAGGCCTCGAAGACCTGATCAGGCAGGTCTCTAGGGACCTCCTCGTAGATGCTGGCGGCTTCAGGGAGGGGGAGAGGGCTCCTGCCCTCTTCCCTGGGCAGATGATGAGGAGTGGGGGAGACACAGGCACCCAACAGGCCTTAGTGTGGCCTTCGTGAGGGCCGGCGTATCCGCCTGCCGGCGGATGCTCGATCGTTGAAAGAGGCGGTCTCAGCCTCGTTTTGGCGCCGCGCTGCGCCCGGCATATAGAAGTCAGGCAGGCCTCGAAGACCTGATCAGGCAGGTCTCTAGGGACCTCCTCGTAGATGCTGGCGGCTTCAGGGAGGGGAGAGGGCTCCTGCCCTCTTCCCTGGGCAGATGATGAGGAGTGGGGTCCAAAGCAATCTCATTTGGTTCCTCCTGTCAGATTAGTGTGCTTGATCCTCTCTCTGGAGAATAGAATGTCCTGGTTTATATTGTCAATCCACTGTTGCACATGCTCTGGGTGTGTGGAGAAGAATGATATGCCATTGTGAAGTACTTTCAACGTTGCTGGGTAAATCAGCCTATATTTCATATGATGTTACCATAATCTCTCCTTCACAGAAGTGAATTGATTCTGACACTTCTGGGCCTGTGCTGAGAAATTTGGCCTCCCTTCTTAGAGGACTTCAGAAATGTCTCTTTGTCTTTATAATGTAATACTTTAGCAATAATCGATTGAGGTGGGGCCATGTGAAGTGGCCTTTTTGCCAGCGACCTGTGCGTCCTCTTAATAATAATAATAATAATAATTATTGTTATTATTATTATTATTATTATTTTGCATTTATATAGCGCTACGAACACTCAGGCATCTGAGCGCTGCTCATTATTGCCCATGGTGTGTGGTGCTCATTTATCGGTTTAGGTTGAGCAAACACCAGCAAAGCTATGGTGGGTTTATAAACCTTGAAAAATACCCATCCCATGACATGTAGAATTGGCCGTTTTAGCATAGTAACACACAGGGGAGCACCACTCAAAAGCCATCACTGAAAGATCACCTTCAATTTGAGAGTTGTACATTTATGAATTCGCATTTTTATGGCAAATCATAATAAGATGGACATGCTCTAAAAAGATTTTTACAGATGTGTTGCATAGAAAACTAACTCATCATTAGAGACAATCATTGCAGTGTACAGCTTAGCGATAGGAACATAACACACTTTTTTGTAAGTTGTTTTTGAACGGTCTTAAATTGGAACAGTTTAAAATCAAGGTTTTCTGGTAGTGAATTGAACACGTTTGTAATGTATTATTCACTCTCTGCCAGGCTGTGCTCTCTCTTCAACATGACATTTAATGGCCACAGTGCAGTAGGAATGTGTACACCGGATGTGCAGCAGTTATAGGCACAGCATCTCCCTTCTTAGTTGGAGTTCTTTAACTACCTCCTGGAGTTCAGTCTTAGCAACAGGATGCTGCAGGCATTTCTGAAAGGTCACATTGAAACAATCTGCATCATAGTCAGATGTAAAAAGTAAGGTTATCAGAATATTGCTTAACAACCAATTATTCCACAGTTCATGAGTCGTATGTTTAACAAATCTGCAATGATCTATGATATTTGGGTAAACACAGAACAGTTGTTCTAAAGTATCTTTGGACAGGATATTCTTAGTGGAAAAGGATGAATAATAAAGTACTCAAACAGAAAGTGAGTGTTCAGATGTTATTGGCGTCTCAAGGCAAGCCTTCAGTTATTCTTTGTAATTTTAGCTGACATAAACATCTATTATAATGTTTTGCCTTGTATAGGTATACTCATCAGAAGGGTCGTTTGTGATTATAGGTCTATTCCTTAAGGGGCTTGAATTACAATATTGAAAACTAAACTGGCTTATTCTGAGAAATGTGATTGATCAAATCAACATAGGGAATCATACTGAAAAGAACCGTGGACTCGTGTTTGCACATGCGTATCTCCCACAATACTGACCCTTTTGCTATCAAAGTATAGTAGAATAATCTAAGGTTTCAAACACAGTTGAAAAATGCAGAGCAGACATAAGTGAAGGGAATCTGTAGTGGGACTGAACTGTGCTTCCAGAACACTGGCCATCTGCTTAAGAAGCTGTTGACTAGTGCAATGCAGGCGTATCGAATTTTGGCCATAATGTAGAGGGTGCTTAATAGTGATGTTTGTCCTGATTCTGAGGCCAAGCTAACAAAAGAGTAATGTTTCAGAGACTAATATTAATCTTTTCAATCTGAATTATTTTTTATAACGGAACTACTTAATGTGATGATGGCGCAAAACTATTTCACTTCCTTCCAGAGTGTTATAATTCTACTGGATGAACTACGTTTTTAAACATTCAATGACGTATATTGGTAGCTGTTGGAAAATAGGCATTGCTTTCAAATTGCACTACTTTTCAACTGTATGGCGGCTGCTTCCCTGCATTCAAACATTTCTAAACAGCCCTCTAAGCTAAAACAAGCTGCGTTCCAAATCCAAAAATAAAGCCAATATTGGAGTAGTATTGTCTTGTTTTTAAAATATACATTTCTAATTATTTGTATATTGCATGATGCCAATTGTTCAAAGGGCAATGCGTATAGAGGCAAATGCCTACTTTTGAAACATACATTTCAAATAAGGTGCACATTGTATATAACTGTATACCTGTTTTTCCATTTTAACGTATTTACAATTTGCAACTATCATTTAGGAACTTTGTTTTAAAAAAATGTTATTTTATTGCCTTGTTCGAAAAATGACATATATTCGAGCATGCAAATGAGTGCATTTAAAATTAAACAACAGATAGTGTTATAACGAACTTTAGCCTCATCCCCTGGCAGTGCCCATCTCTCAACTTCCCCTTTCTGAATCCCGATAAAGCTATGGGAAGCAAAAGAACCTGCATGTTAAACACACATGGTTTATATTAAATAGATGGGATGGCAAACCTGTGGATGATGTTGGGCGCTGGGGGAGATTCAATAATCCAAGGATTTAGCTGATTTGCTAATGGTTTAGCTTCATCATCAGGTCAGAAGAGTCATGTTGGTGCTTCTAAATTATTGCTTTATTGTTGTTTTCAACAAAACATCAGAGCAATTGGAAAACATTTACGTGGCTGAAAATGCCAGTTGTTCAACATAGGTGAGTGCACACAGCCGACGCGTGTTTTGACCTAAGTCTTTTTCAGGGCTGTGAGTGGTTTTGTTCAGTGAGTGACGCAGTGACATTGTTATGAACCACAATTGGATTGGAAAAAAATCAACATTGAAGCGTGATCAAGAAAGGTCACATGATAGTTTCAGGATATGCAGGAGGCAATTGAAAAGACAGGTATAAGAGCACGATTTTGTTGGTTAGGTTATTAGGTGGTGATAGTGAGTGAGGGTGAAGTGGTTTACAGAAAGCAAGGATTTATTACAATAATATATAATATTCAATTTAGTGCATATTGACAATCAAATCACAGGTAGGTTATCATTCGAAAACAAACGAGCAAGGTACCAAGGGAGAGAAAGGAAGGAGAACATTTAGTTAGTTGAGGGAGAGAGACACTTAAGAATATTGAGGCAATGGGTTATGTAGATAACCCTAATATAATGTCGCCACCACAGGCCTGGCCCACTTCTTTCCCCCTCAATGTGATCATCCAGAACGGGGGGTTTTACACCGTTGTGACCCTATCCCCACCATTTCCCCCCCACGTAACACTGTGCTGCCATTCGCTCCCCGTTGCTATTTCCCCCATGGGATCGGGGTCGTTTCATTGCAGGCAAGCCTCACCGCTTGCATTGTACCTTAACCTCCTTTGGTTCATGGCCCTTCGTGACACAACTGATTGCACCTCTTATTGCAATGCCTGTTACTTCCAACAAGCATTCACTCCACATGCCGACCGCCCCATCCCATATTGACATGGGCTACTCTCACCTTCCCAACTCTCAGAATAGATCCTCATCCCTACCAATTAATCACAGGGCATCAAGTAGGGCTCAGGCTCCCCAACCACCCCCCTACCTGGAGATGGGGCCCTTTTTACTTCATGTTAGCCATCATCTGATCGGCCTCTCTTTTCAACACCCCAGGGGTCATTGATTACCATGACCCAGCTGATCGCACGGCCGCCCTGCAACCAGAACCAAACTAAACCTACCTCCCTTCCTGACATAAACTTGGTATTTACCGTTCAACTACCTCAAATGCAACATCAACCTAATTGGTTCCTTTGTACATATGTAACTTCAGGACACTTAATCATTTTCATCTTTGCTGCTCTGCAACCAGAACTTAATTTAAGCCTACTTCCCCCCTCACATAAACTAGGTATTCACCTTCACATACCCTTATGCAACAGAAACCTCTCTGTTTCCTTTGCAAGAATGTAACCTCAATTCAACCAATCAGGTTCCATGTTGCAGCTTCCAATCAGCGGGCTCCTCACGATGACCAATCGTAACGAGTCTCACATCAAACCAGGAAGTCTTGACAGCCTTCCTCACGCTCCTCCAGGTGACACGGACTCTTCGGCTCCTCTATGCCGACCCGGCACCAGGCATGTCCTGGCCGCTCACACATGCCCGCTGCACCCGCGTGGTGCCCCGACCCCACCTCAGGGTCCTCCTGCTCGTGCCCCACCTGGAATTATTTACCCTGACCTCTCTCGTGCCTCCCGCTCGCTGCTAGCAGCACTACCCTGACTCACTGCTGGCATGCCCCGCACCGGTTCACCGGGTCCCTCCCCCCTTGTCCCAGCAACTTCACTTACACCTTCTTCTCCGACGACCCTTGGTCCAGCACTTGCTTATAAATCAACCCTCTAGGAGTACATCAGAGCGCCCTACCGCTTCCTATGCATGTACTCACACCGCCAGTACCTCGTCTTCAGTGGACCCGCGGCTACACCGCATCTCAGCTCTTTCCTCAATTCGCCCCATCACGCAATTAACTGCAACCCACACGGGCTGCTACACATGGCCGCCTCGCCATCTTCTGCAATTGCCTACTAAGCCTGTGTAACCAACACAAGCCCCCAGCTGTCCTTATCATTCCCTTTTTCCGTCCACATGGCACATCTGCCTCTCTACCTACCCTCCCTTTCTGCCCACCTATTATGCACTTGCACCCCCAATACAGGTGCTTTCAACCCGTCCGTCTCAGTCCAGAGACCCAATTAATTTCCATATTTTCCTCAGAACTGGCTATCCAGCCCACTGGCACCATGACTCAGGAGGACCAGCCATCAGCTCTATCCAGAGCCCCATTTCTATTCAATTGGGTAAGCTACACCACCCTCCTACATAACCCATTGCCTCAATATTCTTAAGTGGCTCCCTCCCTCAACTAACTAAATGTTCTCCTTCCTTTCTCCCTTGGTACCTTGCTCGTTTGTTTTCGAATGATAACCTACCTGTGATTTGATTGTAAATATGCACTAAATTGAATATTATATATTATTGTAATAAATCCTTGCTTTCTGTAAACCACTTCACCCTCACACACTATCACCACCTAATAACCTAACCAACAAAACCGTGCTTTTATGCCTGTCTTTTCAATTGCCTGCATATCGTGAAACTATCATGTGACCTTTCTTGATCACGCTTCAATGTTGATTTTTTGCCAATCCAATTGTGGTTCATAACAATGTCACTGCGTCACTCACTGAACCAAACCACTTAACCACATGCACCACTCACAGCCCTGAAAAAGACTTTTCTGCCACGTAAATGTTTTCCAATTGCTCTGATGTTTTGTTGAAAACAACAATAAAGCAATAATTTAGAAGCACCAACATGACTCTTCTGACCTGATAATGAACCTAAACCATTAACAAATCAGCTAAATCCTTGGATTATTGAATCTCCCCCAGCACCCAACATCATCCACCGGTTTGCCATCCCATCTACTCATTCAGCCATTTGGGAACCCCGGAGTTGGTCCCCAGACAAACCAGGAGCCACGCTGTGGGCCAACACACATTTCTCTATAAACAAGGTGCGCTGTGTACAGGGAGTCCCGACCCAGATAACTCCAACCAACTGTAACCTGGTTCATATTAAACTTGGTATTTAGCTAAAATCGGCAACCCAATTTCTTCTATATTCTCCTTAGACTCATCTCACGTGTGTAATCCTCTCCATGTCAAACATGATGTGTACTTTGATCAACCATTCCCTTTGTGTAGGTATCTGAGGCCTCATCCAGAATTGGGCCACCCAGCCTCTACTGGCAAACAGCTAGTAGTGCAACATGTGATTTATAGTGTATGCCCCATCGTCTCCATCCCCAATTCTAAAGAGGATGAACAGTGGTGACATAGCCCTTGTGTCCTCATCTAGTTCTTTGATCGATACAAGAATCTCTTTCCAAAACCTCAGTATGTGTTGACACCCCAACAAAAAGTGCCAATAATCCCCAACAGCCTGACAACCTATCTGACATGTTCAGCTAATTCTAGGGAACATCTCAAATAAGTGCTTAGGTGTCTATTGCCAGCTATAGAGGAACATAATGGCTTGTGCCTTGTATTGAGTGGTGATCAAGGATTGATAGGCCCTACAAGATATCACTGTCCATAATGTGTTCTGGATATCCCTATCCAGAACCCTCTCCCACTGATTGAGTACTCACAGGGCTTGCCTTGGCCTTCTAGAACCTGTTACCAAAACAGGGAAAACAAGAATTTATCAAAGGTTGTCAACTCCCTCTGAAGGTTGCTGGCCCATTTAGGGACTGTCATCAATCCCTTGAGTCAGAGACAGAGGAACAGTGGCAAGGCACCCGTGTTAAGTAGGGTTTCCAGTTAATCAGGAATTTACCCTCCACCCGCAGCTGACCGCCCTCTCAATCCCTGCCTTATACTAGCCTTAGAATCCTATAGGCTCTTGAATAAGATCCCTGATTGGGAGGCTTACATTCATCTTAATGGGGAGAGCCATGAAGTAGTTCACCTTGTGTCTCTACATTACTACCTGAGTGACGAGAATACCACTAGGACTGGGTAATTAATTATCCTATTTGGAATCCTATTTTGCCAAACCCATAACCATTCACCCAGAATTACTCAGTCCATTAGGGTGTTTTCTATGTATACACTGATTGCAGAGTACCCTGCTGATTCAGGTAGTTAACCAGGACCCTCTGTCGAGATTCTCTATAGTACGTTCCTAAGCCTGGTAATCAGACCCCCACTCCTGTCTTTACAGAGAAGTAATGTCTGCTATGCTATTCTTGCCTTCACATCCTGCCATAGAAACTTTGTGAGGGCCTTTTTTGGCATTCTGAATTACCATGTGGGGAAGCTCAACTGTTACCATTTGGAACAAGAGTAAGAATTTAAGTAGTATCATCATTTAGATTGTGTTCAGATTCTCCATCCAGGAGACCGATAACCTCTCCATCTAGTCATTTACAGCAGGAACTGGTCCCAGGGATTCAGAAGGTTCTGTTGAAACAGTTCTGTGGTGTCTCTCATAAAAACTACTCCAAGAAATGTAAACCCTTCTGTTCATATGACAAATGGCAGGTCCTCCAAATAGTCCCGGTCCTCTTACATCAGGTTCCCCATTGAGAAGGCTATAGAGTTAGAATGGTTAGTTTTATAAGCAGAGACTTCCATATAGCCTTAGTTCTTCCAATATATGAGGGATTGTCTCTTGTGGGTTAGTTTCATAGAGCAACGTATTGTCTGCAAAGAGGCTCAATTTAAATACTCTGTCCTTTACTACCACTGTCGTTTTTCAGTCTTCAGCTCTGATGTTTTCAGCCAGGGTTTCCATTGTTAGAATATATAAGAGGGAAAGAGGGGACACCCCTGTTGCGTTCCCCTCTTCAGTCCAAAGGACGTTGAGCTCTGCCATTTAACTCACATTCTAGCTGAAGGATTTCATTAGAGGGCTTTAACCCATCCCATCCAAGACCTCCCAAATCCCATTTTCCCCAGGACCAGATGCCTTCACCCGGGGCAAGTCCATCAAATCCAACGTTTTTCTCAGGTTCTCTGGCTCTTGTCTTATTTGGATGAATCCAAAATGATCCCCATGGATCAGACCCGGGGAGAAATCATCAATTTGTGAACCCAGTATCCTGGTAACAATATCAGCATTGAGGTTCAGAAGCGATATTGGGCAGCTGAATGAACACAGCCCATGATCCTTTGTCTCCTTGGTCAGCACAACAATTAGAGGTCCCATAATTCCCTCCCTGCTTCCAATTTCATGTAATAGTTTGGTAAGGAAGGGGGCCAACATTTCAGCATAACATTTATAAAAGGCTACAGAAAAACCATTAAATCTGGGGGATTTGCCTGCCTTCAGGTGGTTTATTGCTGCTTTCACATCTTCTGATGTTACTTGTGCATTCAGCTTCATTTTGTCTGAAGGTGAGAGGGAAGGGAGATCCAGCCTTGCTTGGATCTGTGTTAAATATCCCATTGGGGCCCTTTATCCTTTTCACCACATGTCTGGCCTTTGATTTCTCAACCGCTGTGTCAAAACGTTCTCACTTTATCACCCTTCTCGTAGAACCTCTGCTTGGTCAGCGTCATTGTGTGGTAGATGATGTCCCTCAACAGTTTCTGAAGCTGCTGTCTTTTCTTTTTTATTGCCAATATAATAATAATAATAATAATAATAATAATAATAATAATAATAATAATAATAATAATAATAATAATAATAATAATAATAATATTGTCTTTCTGATCCAGCCACTGCAACTTTACCTCTAAGGGATTCTATTCTGCCTCCAATCTAGTTTCCAACATTTGACCCATTTGCTATAAGTAGTCTCCTTATTTTAAACTCAGCAGCTTCCCAGACACAATTTGATGCAACCACCCTATTGTTGTTAGTTTCAAGTAATTTGATAATATGCTCTTTCAGCTGGTCCTTAAAAGATTTTTCGGCATGTATAATATTGTTACAGCACCATCTCGATTTTTGGGTGGATTGGAGAGCCCATTTCAGTGTCATGAACACCATGTGGTGGTCCATCCATGTTATCCCCTCTACTGTGATGTCTTTCAATAGGTGGTAATGTTACGCACAATGAACAAGGTGTCTATTCTGATAGTGTTGTTTGTGGGACTGAATAGAATGTATAGACTCCTGGTTCAGGTAGGAGATGTTGCCATGTGTCACGCCAATGAACTTCCTAGAGACAGAGTCCCAATTATTGATTTGTCTTATCCTTGTTCCTCTGATCCCTGTCAGATAATGATTTCCAGCCCAAGGAGAGGTCTAAACTCATTACAGAATCACCTCTACAACAGTGAATCCCAGTGCCCATTCCTGTACCCTCTTTAAGGCCCTATCTATAAAGGGGATCTGGTCTGGGTTTGGGGCATGTAGGTTTGCTAGTGTGACCACATTCTCCTCTACTCTGCCTCAGATCCTTAGTAATATTGCAACCAGGTCTTTTTTTGTCTGTTTATGTGAACTTCAGTGACTTTGTAAAAAGGATGCCCTATCCTCTTTTCTTTGCAGAGTTTTTGGATGCATATTAGGCCAGGCATTCAAGTCTCCCTGGCATGCAGCGCACCCTCCCCTTTATTTAGTAATTTTCCTTGGGGTCAAAAATCTGCATCAACCCTTTTATAAGGTAAATTCTGGACCTTCATATCCAGTTGTTCCACCTTTATGCTGGCAAGTTGCGATTACATGTTTTAGTTATTGAGTATCTGTCCCGGTTGTCTCCTCCACATGAACAGAGTCATGAGGCCCCATGTCTTCAGTTCTGAGATGAACTACTTCCAGAGCCACCCTCCCCATCCCTTTTTTGTTGTTCCCTAAATACAACCTAAGGGATTTAACAGATAACATACATAGGGCATTCTTTAACCCAACAAAAGAGATATCCCCAAGATGCCCAGTAAATTCTGAGCCATCGTACAGGCAAAACAATCCTTCCTCCATCCACTTCTTATAAGCCCATTGTCTGTCGTCTCCCATTCACTTGAATCCTTCTCTCTGCCATGTCCGAGCATCAAACTTTAGCTCCTTCATGAGCCCCCCACTCACCTCCCACTCCAAGATACCAGCTCTGCTGTTTAACCTTTTGATAAAATCCTCTTCACATGTGAGTCTTGGGCAAGAGGGGAACTTCTTGGAGAATTCCCTCCAATTTGTCTCACTCCGTACACATGCTTGGTTTTGGAAAGGACTTTCAAAAGGTCTCTCCAATAAAGTCTTGGTTGCCCTCCAATGTTTCCCCTCACTTGTTCTTCAACTATTGTCGGAGCTTAGGTATTTGCTCCTTCAAAACATACTGGTCACTACTGAATTCGAATGACAACAAAAAAGGGCATCCACATCTGTATCATCTGTAGCACATTCCTTTCCCTTACCAGGCAAGTATTGTAGGGGTTGTATAGTCTCTGTTGTTCCCAGATATATTTGGACAAATACATTTGTGATCCTTCCAATTCCAAACTCAGATAGTACCTGGCCTTATTCATGAGTTTGAATATTACCCTTGAAGAAGTGGCACTTGGTTACTACCAACCTTGGGATGTCTATCACATGTGCCCACTATATATCCTATGAAACAAAATGTTTATGCTGCAAGGAGATTTGCGTCCATCGCCTTCACACTAGTGTACAAGTCCATCAGGGTATCTCCTTCCTTATATGGGAAACCTCAGATCCTGACATAGTTTCTGTACCCCCTGTTCTCTATGTCATCTATATTCTGGTGTGCTTCTCTGGCCAACTTGTCCAGGTCTTTAATCTTCACATCTAGCTTTGTTTCTAGGAAATCGGCTGAGAACTCATTGTGCTCTAGTAATTCTGCCCTGTTCTTTTGCCCATCCAGGCTTTAATTTCTGTCATCGATAGCTGGACTTCAGATCTCATGGCCTTTATTCACACTAGAATGGATTGGACAACTTTCTTGTGTACTGACAAAGGCCCTAGCTTTCACCTTAGTTACTGCTTGGATGCCACCTTTCACCTGGGTGGGTGAACAGCTCTCCACAACAGCAGTTAGGTGATCCAAGCCAGCCCTCACAGCATCTCTGTGGTACTGCGTGTGGCTTGGGATTTATGAGCAACTCGATCCATCTGTATATTCCCTCGATTACTGTGACATGCAGGACTGCTGCCACAATTCCAGTATCTGGCCTCTCCACTTCCAGGCCATTGCCGCGTAAAGACTGGTTCTCTATCAGTCATGTCCCTCTGGAGCCAGGCTCCCAGGGACTCTTCCACTGCAACAAAAGTGCTGTGTTTGGTTCACTACCCTCGTTCGAGGGGGGCCAACTTTAAGAGTAATGCCGGGGTTAGCTAACTCTATGACAGACTAGAGTCTGTTGCGATGGGTCACCTAGCTAAGGCATTATGTGGCCATCTCTAGCCACACCCCCTGGTGGTTTACTAAAGAAAAGTTTAAAAAGCACACTTGTGAGTCAAAAAAGTTGATTACTCGGACAATGTATGAAGCTGAATGTAACTTTTTTATTTTCATGTTTAAGTTGCAAAGACACATTTATTCTGCATGAAAGCACAGTCACAATCCTTCGGACGGTCACACTAGAGGGACAGACACATGTACCATTTTCAGATAAATTAATGACAGGTATGGTACATCAAAGACCATATTTATCCTAGTAGGTATCGACTTTCACAAAGACCTTACCAGACCCCTTGCTATTTGACTGGGACCTTTCACCAACTCCTTTGCATATAATGAAGATCAACCTGGGATCCCTTAAGATAATGCTTGTTATACTTGTTGAAAGGGGGATTACCATTGGCAACAAATACAATGCAGTACTTTATTTGATGTGATGGAAATTGCTCTTTCATGCCTCCATTGAAATATTATGTTGTATCGTGGTCTTCCCCAAAGTAGCTACACGCACATTAGTATCAAACAGAGCCACCCAACCCAGCTATCTCTAAGATTAAGAAAATGTAACCACCTTACACATGATTGCTATGCTTTCACTGCAATCCTTTTCTAAAGTTGAGTAGGCATTTCACCAATTGTGCGATGCAGATAGTTTGCTTGACCAATGATTTTACATATATAAAATGATGATTTCACATTTATAAGATAGATGAACTGCCACTATAAATCAATTAAGAATCTATGTTCACAGAATAATTATTTATTTACCTCTAGCTACAAAAAGTAGTGGAAGACATTGGTTATTCAGGGACCTCAGATACTCTTTCCAATTGCCACAGGCCTTATAATATTACAACATGGGCATGGAATACTTCATAAAGGCCATACTCTTATCAAGGCACATTCTCTGAGTCTTACTACCCTTCATTGCAGATATGACCCAGTGCTTATAATTTAATGTTGCTAATCATGTCGTCCCTAACCTGCCAGCAAGCAACAAATTGTCCTATATTTACACATCACTTAACTTGCCCTAACATTACACAACATGAACAGCATGGACTACAGGAAACCAAACTGTGGTTAAATGACAAGATGTTTGTCGGCATGTTTCCAGAGAACACGAGTGTGCAGGTTAAATGTTCACTTAATTTATTTTATTTTACATTTTATAGCACAGACTTATCTCAAAAGCAGCAGATTGTATAGCTAGTGATTGGGATGGCATTGTTTAACAGTGGTGCAGTACTGTAGGTTGTGTTGTGTGTTTCCATTGAGATAAGTCCATGGTCAGCTGCTGTTGAAAATTGCAACTTTTGTGAGATTTATGAAATTGGAGAATAGTGGGGCCATCGAGTTCCAGGGGGTAGGTGCATGACAAGAGAAGAATGTTTTGTATCTTCTCTCTTTGCAGACTAGTTGTGATTTGAGGCAGATGTTCAATTTGCTGTGCAAGCAGCATGTGCCACCAGTCTTGGACAGTATTCTTGCCTGGAATGGAAGTCATTGTAGTCTGTGTAGGATGTGGGTATTTGGGTCAAATGTCCATGCACCCATAATAAGATGTGCTGCACTGTGGTGGACTGTTTTAGGGGAACCAAGTGACTGGCTGGGTGCTCTAGCAGGATGGAATTTCCCCATCGATGTGTGAGACCACAAGGTGCACTATAGTTTGGAAGTCCTGCTGTGGGATGAAGGGTTTCATTTTGGAAAGGGTGGTGATTTTGTGCCAGGCTGTTCAGGTCTTCTTGGCTATGTATTTCTGGAAGGACAGGTTGCTGTCAATGGTGAAGCCTGAGTATTTTGCTGAATCCAGGATATGTGGATTAAATCTCCCTATGCTCAAAAATGTTGAGCCATTGTTGGACAAGTTGTTGTTTAGTGGGGGAATGGATGAGGGTTGATTCAGATTTAGCTGTGTTAAGTTTGAGGTAGGCAGCTGACATCCAGGACTGGATCATGGCTAGGTAATCACAGAGATGACTTGTGCCCTGTGTGCTTTTTATTGTCATGTACACCTGAGTATCATCTGTGAATTGGTTGATGGCTATATCAGGGTCCTTGAGGAGTATACCCAGAAGTTCCATGTACCATGTAAAAAGTGAGGTTGTCTGTGTCAAATGCATCCGAGAGATCAAGGAGGAGAAAGAGGCACAAGCTGCCCTTATCCATGAGTTTGAGGGCATCATCCCACCACGAGATGTATAGCAAACCCTTCTTCCAAGATATTAGCATTAAATGGGAGATATGTCATGGGATGGAGGTCATCTGGGTTGTTTTTCAAAAGAGGTCATATGAGAACAGTCTTGAGATTGTCTGGGAATTACCCTTCTGTGAGGGAGGCATTAATGATTCTGAGTGGTGCATTGAACTCCGGGCCCATCAATTGTTTAATGATGGAGGCCAGAATGTTATCATCAAAGAAGGAAGTAGATGTGACATAGGTGATTTGTTTTAGATGGTCTGTGGGAGAGAAAGGCGAGAATTCAGTACAGATGGGAGAGTGTGTGTGCTGGAGTGCATGTGGGGAGCTAACGCTGTAGAGGGTTGATTCATTGATCTATCGAACTTTGTCTATTTTCTTCAATAAAATAGTTGTCGATTCTGTTGCTTTTTTCCTGACCATCTTCACCTCGTGGTCGGGTGAGGGTTTGATACAATGCTTTTCTATTTCAAAGAGGGATTTGCTCCTGTTAGAAGCTGCCACAAAGGTGGTGGAGTAGTAAGCAGTTTTGGTCTCTGCAATCAAAGTCCTATGGTTGGCTGGGATGGATTTGAGGATCATGAGTTTGCAGGGTTACGGTTTTTGCACCGTAATTTCTCTAGGGCTCTGATTGAGCATTTGTTCAAGGCAAGGCAAGGAGGACTGATGCATTATCGGTGGTGTCTAAGTCTGTAAGGTTTACTTGCAGCTCCTTGATGGGGATGGTTTAGAATGAGCAGCGATGAGTGCGGGGGCATTTAGCCTAACCTTTGTTGGTTTTGTTCAAGTGGGTGATTGACACTGGGATGGCGGCATGGTGAGACCAGTCAAATGAGATGGGTTCTGCGCATGTGAAGAGCACAAATGATGTAAAGACTAAGTCTAGGGTTTTGATTTTGTTTTGCATGGGGGAGAGCACAAATTCCTTAAGGTCCATGTATCTGCTACGTGCAAAAAGTGTGCTTCGAGTGAGACTTGAGGATGTTAAAATCTCAGAGATTGACAAATTAGTTTGTGCTAGTTCTTCTGAGGTGTGTATGCTGTAGATGTCAGCAGTGAAAGCATCACTCCTGTGAAGTGATCTGTAGATGAGGTGAAAGGTGATGTATTCCTTGTGAGACAAAGGGAAACTGCAGCTGAATGATTTGTATATGCTTGATCTGGGAGTGGGGATGGTGGAGCATGAACAATTGCTCCTGTGGGTGATAGCTACCCCTCAAGCTCTTGCCCCTCCTGGCCAGTCAGAATTTTGGCTGCATTAGCCTGGGGGCAGGAGAACATCAAAAACATAGTGTGAGATGGGTTAATACATGACAAAGAAGTCATCAGGGTTGTTGTATGAAATGAGGGTGGTGATCTCTGTGACGTGAGTGACTGCTGAGCCAACATTGATCTGGGTGAATCTCCTTATGGTTTGATGGGTATTTGGGTGAGGTCAAGCTTGATATTGCCCGGGCTGCCCAGGGTGCTTAGCCATTAGACGCCCTAACAAGGGTGAGGATAAGCTGTGAAGGGAGGAGACACATGGTGATGTCTTTTGTTGAGTAGAAGCAGTAACAACTACATTTTAGGTATAATACAGCATAGCAGGTCTGGCTCTTGGCCCTATTAGGCACAAACAGGCACAAGCAGGTGAGGTCCTTGTCTGTGTCCATTCTTTGACGCCTAAGGAGGGCTTGGTAAATAGGTGTTGGGTGGAGCAACTGAGTGGCAGAGCCTGGTAACTTGACCAGCAGTCTCCTCAATGTAGTCTGCCTGGAGCCTTACAAAGTTACCTGGATACCATGGACTGTGAACATGAAATTAATGCATCTAATTTCCTCATCTACGGGATTTTAGCTATAACGTAATCATTAGGAAATTGTAGGTGGATTGCAGAAAATAAGTGATGAATTTTAGATTGGCACTGGCAAAACTGTTGAAGAAGGGCAGCAAGAGGGCATCTTCTGAGTACCTTAAAATTAGGTTGCTGTCCAGATGGTAAACTATTCAAATACATCACTATGAAAATATGTAACATTGCTCTAGAATGCAACAGGAATATATTTTAGTATTTTTCATCATTTTTGCAAAGTGATTTCATATTAGTTTATATAGATGGCAATGATTGCATTAAAATGTTAATATTATTATTCTGACATTTTATACTTACCCAGATTATCCTGAAAGCAACATCATAGCTATTTGTGTAATGAACTCTTATTTGACTGCACATTTGAAAAATATTGAACCTCAATTTCAACTTTCTGTAACTGAATTGCATTGTAAGCAATTTCCATTACAGTTATACGGACCTTTTTACATGTGAAACTGTTAATTGAAATATATTATTAATGGTAGAAAAATAACATTAGTATGGTACAACTGAATAGTAGCAATCTGTCATAATCTAAGAAAATTTAAAGTAATTAAGTATGTGTCAGTTATTTATAAAGGGCAACACTAAAGGTTGTTGTTCCATTTTGATCCAATCATCCTTACAATCGAGGAATCACTTGATCATACATGAATCATCATATGACAATAAAAGTCTATATATTTAGGAAAGTGGTTTTAGTGGATTTTGACAAATACTTAATTATATTTTGCATCCTAATTGGACATAAAAGTGCAGGAAAGCATGATGCCTACCTACTAAGCATGCAGATACTCCCACAAATGTCTCCCGTGAGTTTTCATCGGTCACTGAGGCAAACATTGTATTTCCTGTAGGTTTTCTACAGGACACATTGGGAATAGTCCACCACCCTCAACCTGTATTTAATAGATACATTGGTATGCCTCACTCCATGCCCCAAACTCTGACTTCTCTCCATGACCTTCGTTCCAGCATAGTATTGCAAGAGTAATTTTATATTAATTATTATTTCAATTTGTAATTCGAAAGAAATGTTTAACAATTTCCAGTACCATAATCCTGTATGGAGAGGGGAGTGAAATAGTGTCATTTGGGAGAGGGCAACAGAACAGAGAAAGATAAAGTAAAGAATATCCATCCTACCTGGCCAATGAATGGAAATGTTAAAATAAATTCACATGACCTTAACTATCTAAAATGGGGGTGGTTTGACTTTTGTTGGGGCTAGTCTACTCATATGTAATTCCTATGCATGAATGGCTGGTCTCATTTGGTACCACCTTGAATGAGGGACATGAACAATGTTGATCTGAAACTCTTTCAAAAGGCCAATGCTCCTTCAGCCTACCTTGATTGGGAAAATCATAGACAGTTCAGTTTACCCACCCGTATGATATGATATAATTTGATAAGCCATTTATAATGCACCTGAACACAAGTGTTTCTAGGCATGACAAGACAAGGAAGGGAAGACAAAAGAGGAAAAAACAACATTCTTACTAGGTCTTGTGTCATTCAGATCCCTCAGGTGTGGGGGGGGAGGAGAAGTGCCCAGGGAGAGGGGGAAGGGAGAGTGAAAAGGAATTAAAACGTGCTGCCTGGGAGGTGGCTCATAAGTGCAGATAGTCTGGGGACAGTACAGTTGCAGATACAGTCCCTAAGTGTATAACAACAAAAAACAGTCATATAGATCTGCGCCAGTTGAGTTTTTTAAACATCAAAATTTAATGTAGAAAGAAATCATAATGTCCCTTTGAGATGACACGTGTGTCAGCATTTGCCACCTTTTTCAAATGAGGGCATTTGGTATTTGTATTATTTCAACAAAAGAAAACTCATTCGTCTTTCACTGTTAATGCATTCAGGCATACATTTATCGGGTTAAATCCCGTAACTCTGTGTACTAAATTTCCCGTGTTGGCTGCCAAAGCCAAATCCCTAACCTCATACAGTCCCTAAGTGTTTGGGAGGCCCTGGGGCAGTGCAAGGGCAACTGGTCATGCAGGAGCCTGGTCGTGCAGGATCAGTGGGTGGCCAAGTAACCAGAATGTGCAGCGACAAGAACATCATCAAGGGAGAGGGAGAGAGAAAGCGGAAGTGAAAAGGTCTTGAGTTGTTTCCTGAACCTTTGGTGGTCCTGCACAGGTTTGAGAGAGGCTGGAATGATGTTGCAGAGGGAGGAAAATGTTAATCATTGATCTGTAGAAGAAAGTATGTTAATTATTAACCAAACTCCAGAGGTTTTATCTTTGTGTCATACTTTCCCATTACATGTTCTCACTCAGCACTAAAATATCACTCCAAGTTAAGAATATAATTTTTGTTAAAATTTTGTCAGCAGGTATTTCCCTTTACCTGGTGGTAACCCTTGTATATGTGTTAGAACAACCCAATGGAAGACTTCTGGGCTATAATCCATCTTTAGCAAGAGGAACATTGAGTATATGAATTAGGAAGCAGCTTCTATGTTCAATTGTCCTAGTTTTTACATCTCTTTATGTCGTATTTACATATCTCAATCCATATGGGCAAGCTAGTATGTAATTTACCATCTTGTTATTGCAATTTCTTAGAATTCTTCAACCCCATTGTTTTGTAAACATATATCTTCTGTTTCCGGCTTGATAGTTTGAGCCCACATCATGCAACAGCCACATGAATAATGTCCTTTTACATCTCCAAGTCCCCGACATAGATTCAAAATGTGTGTCTGTCTATCCCATTCTTTTATATCATTCCTGATCAACCTAAGCCTGATGCTGGTCCTCTTTTGGAAAGCAAAAATTGGCTCATTTTTTGTTTGCACTGTTCAGAATCTTCCAATTTGGCTTTAAACAAGTTTGAATTATGTATGACTCATTATTGAACGTGCTAACACACACTGTACCTGTTTTTAAAACTTTACTTTTGTCATTAGTTTCTAAAAGATATTTGTCTATTATTATTCCATGGCATCTTGGCTGCCTTCCTTAGTTTCTTCTATTCATATCCTCTTTTTTTGCTGCTTATTAATTAACATGGTCACTTCAGCCTAATATATACTCTTCACACCATTATTTCTACTCAGCCTCAAAAAATATCTAAAGGGTAGATTGTCTTTCGTATGCTTTGGGTGATGACTGGTCCTATGAAGAGGGCCATTACTCTCTGTCAGTATTTTAAATGGTCTCATAAACTGTCCATTTGTTTCTCAATTTTGATGTCATATGCAGAAGTCTATCCTGACTATTAATCCAGTCCACAAAACATCTATACCACAATTATATTGTCTATGAATCTCTCCCACATGTATATATTACTCACAAATGTGTTTCTTTCATAATAATAGCTGTTTATGCATAGGTTTGCTACACTGGGTGCCATAGTTTATTCCATTGCAGTACCCTCTATTTGTTTATAAAGCACTCAGTGAACATAAAAATATGTTTCAGTTAATACCATCTCCATGCACAAATAGACAACATGTTTAGATATATTCCAAGAGATCCTCAAGTTCAAGCTCAGCCTTAACCACCTCCACTATGGCTGCTTGATGCATCCTTGCATATAAAGATACTGAACACGACCTATTAACAGGTTCTTAATACAGTCAAAAGGTTCCTGCTCCAATATGTTGATTATATGTGTGGCATCTTTAATATACAATACCATTCGATGAACATATTTTTCCAGGAAAGCATGAGCACATGTCAACATAGTTCCAGTACTGAGGACACCACTGAGACAACTGGCCAGTCTGGGGGATTGACTACATCTTTATGCATGTATGGAAGTGTATGAAATACAGGTATCCTTGAATCAGAGTGTATTAAGAAATCACCCTCTTGTGGGGAAATCCTAACATTATCTTTTGCACAAATTACCTGAGTGGTGTTGCTGTAAAACTCAGAATCTGCCAACAGTGTGAGACATGCATCAATATAATCTTGTCTATTCAAGATCACTATTGCTCTGCCCTTGTCTGCCTTACATACAATAATTGATTCATTATTAGCTAATTATTTGAGAGCTTTATCTTCCAACCTACACATATTTGTGAAAGGTCTACAATGCTGACATTCCAAACTCTGTCTCATTCAATACCTTATTTTGAAAGACTAAAGCTTATTCTGCCTTAGTATAGATGGAAGGACTAACATCTGATGGTTTCTGGAATCCTGGTAAATTCTCCACTTGCGTGTGTTCTCTAGTTTAGAAAAACTGTTGTAGATGAATTTTCCTTCTGAGAGATTGAAATTCAATCCTTACTTCAAAAGGTTCACGTTCTTTAGTAAGTAATGTACCCTAATCCTTTCTCAAGGACCCTCATTTCTGTGGGGCTGAATGTATAATCAGAAAGATTCTCTACAAGTGATGGCCGCTCCTTGTGGCTCTTCGAGTCAGGTTTTCTCACTGACTCTGACACTTTCTAAAAGAAATGACATCCTCTTCTCAAGCCTATTGCTCTCCCTCATCCTCTGAATTGTCCCTGTCTGTATATTGTAGATTTGCATTATCACATGATCCAGAGGTGCCTTCACCTCACTCATCTGTCTTTAGAGCACAATTCAATGTGAGTCCGTACATCCTAATGCTATAATACAATCATGCGGGCTATCAACACAATCTGGCAATTAGGCAGCAGTATTTCAGCAATTCATGTAAGATATGGGTAATGGTGCCATTTTAGAAATGGATGTCCATATATAAACCATACCTATAGGGCTCTCCTTGCTTCCGGATCATCAAAGTGTTTAAGAAAGGACGTCATCTCTTAGTACCATTCGAGTTTGTAGAGCTCCCATTTAAAGAACCGGATACAATAGATTGCCTCCCGAATAAACATAGCATTCATATATGCAGATCAAACTATAGCAATGGATGACTATTCTCATGGGTGGTTTTTGTGTGATCTCGGAGCTCTGAAGCATTGATAGCATCAGAGTGAACTATTTTGACACATTGTAGGTACCTGTTTACTTCTTGATTAGATACAACTGCAACATTAAGCTATCTAACTGAATATGACCCATTCATTAAAACTTTACCCTACAAAGAACCTAATAGAGTCTACATTTTCAGAAAATGCTCCTGTTTCTCAGAAAGATCCTAGCAGAAGGGATACATCTGCATATATTGCAGGAAGCCTGAAGGCGAGAAATAGGCTAATGATAACCATGTTCATCTGAATCCAAAATGGAAGTGTCCCAATAAATGTTTTATTGTCTGAGAGATGCATAGTGCATTGCTTTTCTGTGCACATTTTTCTCCACAATCAATAACAACCCTGTTATTAGGGAAAGTATTTACAATCAGAGGCAACAACAGCAGCCATTTTAGGATTCCTAATGTAGAGGATCCGACCATATATCACTTCCCTTGCACTGCTGCACATTGTGCTCTTTCCCACATTGTGGGTAGACATCCTATTGTGTTCTAGGGTTGGAACACAGACCTCAGATTGGTTCTGTGCAGCACATATGAAATGCAGAGAGAGAGATCTTGACAGACATCCACTTAGGCTACAATCAACCACTCATTGTGTACTATCAATAATTGCCTCAATGGCGAGTTAATGATACAAGGTATGATCCACAACCTGACTGTTTTCAACATAATCATTAAATAACTCAATAAACCGTCATTCTTCTACAAACTTGCTGTGGCCGTGGCCTTTGAACTCCTGTCTTGTACACCGCCACCATCCCTGTCAAAATTGACATCATCTAATCAAAAAACCTTCTATGAAAGAGCAAGCACTTGCACTAATTAACAGAGTACATTTTGAGTTGCATAGATCAGAATAATGCAGCACCATTGACTTTTATTGAGGTCTCAAAGCTCAGCGCTCTGCCACTTAAACTTACACACAACTTCTTCTCCCATTTCTAAGCTCAACTGCCCACAGGTAGGTTGCAACAAAGCCAGGCCAACCTCCACTATTCAAAGCTATGTAATCACAGAACCTACCAGTTAGACTCCAGCTTCCTGAACAGTCTCCACCATTGGACACCCCTCCTCTGTTACAAGCATGATTCAAACTATGTCTATGAAATGGCAAGCCAGCAGTTAGAAAATGCAACATACAGGACATTATCAAAGAGCATGGTCCCACATTACTCGCCACCACAGAGTCCCAGTCACCTTAGGAATCCTTCCAACACTTTCTGTACTTTTTACTACATACAAGCAGGGTTTTTTGGCAAGTCTGGAGAGGTGCTCATGAGTCAGGGGAGTTTGATTTGACCTCATCTCATATCATCTCTTGCAGAAAAATCAAAGAACATGATATTACTCCTTTGAGTATGCAGTTATCAGGTGTACCACAACACCACTGCCTCACTCATTTTAACTATCTTCTGTTAGCCACAGGAAAGTGGATATAACATCCTCATGATGATTCATTTCTTCTCAATGTCTTACATCTATCTTCAATCATACTGGACTGCTAGGTGCAATTAACATCTAGACACAACCCATTTAATGCATGCACATTGGTGCATCGAAGACATTGGCTGACTAGGGTTTACACAGACGTGCTCTACCACCTTGAAGCATCTCATGTGCTAGATGGAATTACCAATAATGAGATCTGACACACATAACCTGACAGACTCAAGGAATATGGCAAAGTACTATTCAATTATCAACATAAAATAAAGTAGAGAAATCGGGCAAATTCACACACTCACACCCAAATGTGATTATACAAACGTTTTATACCTTGATGTGTGTCCTCTATGATGTCATACTATCTGGCAAAGTAAAACGTATTGAAGGGAGGGATTGGTTAGGGGAACATACATAAATACCTAGAGTATACATAAGTGTTAATAACATCATTGGCAGCACCTTAACTGGTGGGCATGCCTCAAACTACCTCTAAATATGTACTATAGCGGATGAAATGGCAGCGGGTTGGTCGTTGCAACATTGTATAGCATGTTGCCACATAGACCTTCTGATTGGCTGGCATGCTTTTGACTTATTAGCAGCACATAAGCAAAACAAAATGCAGGTGCCGGCGCAACGTCAGATTACTTCCCACTTTCCCAAATAGTCCATCATCTCTCATTGGTCAGGCCCCGAGCCAAGGCTTCTCCTATGTAGTTGACCTCAAAGTCTGCACTCTGTTCTTGGACATTCAAGAGAATGTACTACACTATTATCTTCATTTTGGTTTAATGAATACCCTTGTGTTCAACTTCTGAATCACATTTGAGTAGACCACACATGTGTCCATCTCGACCTTCTATGTACTGCTATTTCATTCCATTGTGCTGGGTGTCATTACACTTCACGGCCACTGGAGACACTCCATCTTGCATAGACTTTCTGTATCTTTAATTGTCTACTATTTGGCTCTTGCAGTTCTTTTCTCCTTCGCTTTATCGAAGAAAAACATGTCTTACACACATGGCTTATCCTTTTGACTCCCATTGTGCCTTGCAAATATTCCTTGAAATAGCATCCCTGATCCTAAGCCAATAGACTCCTCTATTTCTCACACAAAGCTGTTTTTCCAGCGTCTCATGACTCTGCAAACCTGGTCTGTCTGCAAGGTAGCTTGCATGGGTTTAATATGAGTCTGACGTCCATCTTTCCATGGTGGCAGCATTAGCCATGTTATGCTTTCCTCTGCAGCAAGCTTCTATATGTCTCATCTACCCTGTGTTTCTGTGTTTATTCATATATTAATCAGCAGGCTTCTTTATCTTCTTTGCATGTATGATTTATTCATATTTGATTGCATGTTTCTCTTGTTATTTCAGTTACATCTTTATTCTTTGAACATTTGCATGTCGTTTCAGTGAGTCACTCTGCTCTTATCAATTTTCACTTATATCTCTATGAGGTGCAATGGTGTGTGCAGACATCCTTCCACCCTTCAGTGCGAGGGTACATTTGATATGGTTGTCTGAATGCATATCGTCTCTCATACACTCGATGCAATATTGGAATGATACCTGGTGTCCCACATAGGGCTTGTCTCCTACGGTTCCAGTTTGACAGAGGTGACAGAGGTGAGAGGGGCCGGGAGATAGGGATAACATGTCCACCTGCTCCTCTACATTTCTATATTTCCCTCTCTGGTCGACTCCTTGACCACCTCCTCTTCTTCAATTTCTCCATCCTCTCTTCACATCTAGTTTTCTTCGGGATCCATATTTTCGTCACCCCCTTAGGTGAGCTACTTTCTTTATATGCTCATCCACACTCCAGGTCATGTGACAGCATTCTCCAGTTCATTGACAAAATACTCAACCTCGTACATATTTCGTGTGATCCTTAGGGTAGTAGAATGTAATCCTTGGGTGTGCTAGCAAACTCTTTTTTATGGGTGGTGCCTTAAGTCTGTGGTGTATGATCTCCATTCACATCAATCATTATCTTCATCCCAATAGCTTTCTTGGCAGTTTTCTGTATTATATTGTGGAACATAGCCCATCCCCCTCTTATAGCTTGCCAATTTTCCTGCATGCCCCCTCTATTTCTGCATGTTCTGGCTATATATCCAATCCTCCCGCAACTTCAACATTGTTCCGGCTGTCCGCCATTAAATCCTGGCCACGCTGAGGGTTCTGAAATCCACCTCGTCCCCCTCCCCTGCGTCCATTCCCTCTTACACTTGGCCAAAAATGGTACCCACTCTGATCCATAGGGTATACTACATTAATTTGCTTCACTGGTCGCATCTCTTCCTCATTATAACCTCATTACTTGTCAATACCACTCCTTGTATGGCCAGTTTTGACATTTCTTTCTGAACTAACTTTGCTTCCTCTTTCTTTCGACTCTTGACTTTCTTCTTATTCTTCTCTTGCATCAATTGGCAATGGTGAAAAATAGTTGATTGGATTTCTGGCCAAAGCTTTGCTTCCATCCCTACCTGTTTCTTCATCTGCCTTTGAACTGGCTCAGGCAGTCCCTGACATAAAATGTGGTAAAATAATGCCAGAGTTTTGTCCCATGGTTCCCTCATCTCAAGATGCTATCCCTCTTGAATATCTTGTATAAAGGCAACAGGATTTTCATCCTCGACCATCTTCCTAGTCATGTTCACACCCATAACTGATGTATCAGGATATTGTCCTCTGAGCACTCACCATACATTGGCTCTGCAATTAATAAATGGTGCTCCATCTTGTGTTATGTTTTGTGCAGTCACATCCATATATCCTTCTCACCTCCAAATGTTGTCAGCCCTCTCCCCTAGGATGGCGGATAGCTGGCCTTTTATGTCACCTATAGCTAACGTCATTCCTGAAGTCATTCTTTCAAACTCATAAATCCTTTTTCCCGCACTTGAAGTCAAACTAGGTAATTTATATTTCAAATGATCCATGTCCATTTGTGGCCACAGAATATATTGTGGTCGTATTCCCCCTTTCTCTAATAATGAGACTTGTGAAATCCCTGGTCCATCATCACACCCACATATGCTTTGTGTCTTCCAGGTTGGGCTAGTCTCACCCATTTGCCTGTGTCCTGGTAGTGACCTTAATATGCTGATTTAAGGCAGGGATACATCCCCTGCACTGTGCGACTGTGCTTGTGGTCGCTCAGTGTATGGTGTTGGTTCTGGTGTTTTTTTTCTTTAGAGTCCTCTAAGTCTAATAATTGTACCCCTTTCTCTACACTCAAATCTTTTGAGAAACTGCATGTAGCCTCTCTTTGCACGTTCTCGTTTTCTTCCCTTTCTTCCCTTTCTTCATCTGACATCATTATGCCCCAGCTCGTGTGACTCAGGCGGATATCTCGGTGGCAGCTTTCTCATCTTGGAAGCAAGACGAGGCAGAGCAACACAGGCTTGATCCCTGGGTCCACGCTTAGAAACGTCTGGGTATTAAGCACGATATAGATAACCCATCATATCATATCATAACATATCTCTTTCCACATCATCAAGATCTACTCTACTTAAAAACAGCATTCAATGCAAAGTCATTTTGTCCAGCAACAATGACTGGGGGTTTGTGTCGGCAGTGTAAAATCACTTTTCAGCAGTCAAAAGTCACTTTTCAGCAGTGCCAAGTCACTTTGAATGTGCAAATAATTCCATGAATCAGGCCCTTAGTCATGAATGGTCTGTTTGAATCAAGGTATTTTTCGTGCTTGCCAAGGTGTTTAGTATTGCAATTTTACATTGTCACTCAATTCTTTGAAACACGCCATATTAATCTCCTCAGTTGAGTATCTGTTAATTTTCTGTGGGTGGAGTCATACATATTAGAAACCAATAAGTAATACATACTTCTTCATTCACCTAAACCATGAGATACTGAAGCCTTAAATCTAGCAAAGCTGTTGTTAATACATTGGTATTACATTTTCCAGTGACAACTTAATCTTTAATCTAGGCTCAACGTAATGCTGTTTATGCACTGGATCATTACTTGAGAATTCCAAAATCTTCCATTCGATCTGCAAAGCTGCCATAATGACGAAAAAGAAAGATGCTGCTTTAAGTCTGTTTGAATCCCTCCTCATTATTTGGACACAGCAAGTGAAAAACAGCCTTTTGCTATCTGCAGCTATCAGAATTTCAGGTGATATCCCCAGTGCATAGCATTGGACCTCATTATAGGTTTGTCGATCCGGTAACAACGGTACCGGGAAACTTGCTGATACCGTTGTTACCGGACCGGCAAACTACGGGTTCTGCTCGTGGGTGCCTTCCCACCTGCCAGGTCTGACCTGGCGGGCATACCAGCAACCACGAGCAGAGCATCTCGGATGCACCGTCACCATTCTGAATGGTGCCAGTGCATCCAACCTCCCCATTCGCATTGAGGCTCAATGGTAATGGGGAGCATTTTTTTCTGGCGCCCGCGAATGGGCAATTAACGGGTCCAGCGGGACCGTAATTAACTGGTAATTGCCCATTTGCGGGCGCCAGAAAATAAAATTATACCGGCGGCAGCCGTGCCTGTTATACCGGCCCCATTGTCTCTTTGCTTTTGTATTGTGTACATGGCCCCACTATACCTCATCATGAGCACCAAAAGAACTCAACACCCGCGTATCACTTGATGAGTACATCCAAAACATAAATCATTCTGATTGGTCCAGTTGGATAGGTCTTTTACCATTCAACTGGTCATTTGGACTGGGCTTGCCAATTTAAGGAGTAATATTTGACACTGACATATCAGCTGTACCACAGGTTGATACTGAACTAGGAAGGATTTCTTACAAATTCTGATCAAATGTAGTACACAGCTGCCACGTTTAAATCTCTGCTCATCACAATCACACTAAACCACTTGCTTTGTTGCAAAATGTGTCACCTGGTAAAACCATGTCCAAAATAGTAAACGGTTTAGTCCTTCACCAGTGGCCCCATGTTCAACCTGAATCAATCCAATCTATTATTAGGTGTTACAATTCCCACACTGGCTGTAAGAGAAATATTGTATTGACTTCAGTAGCACTATAATTTCTGTAGCCATCAAGCGATCTTAAAAAAATCAAGAGTCAGGTGTGTGTCTCTCGTGGTCAACAAATGCAGGAATGTTCCATACCTAAACTCACATCAGATGACACTTGTGTTGTTAGCACACTTCAAATGCCTGATTTTGTGATAAGGCCCTGTCTAATCTACACCTACCCGAAAGCGAGCCCACTGAATGAGACCTGAACCTCTACTACCTGACACTACCCCTTTTCCTACTCAACCCCCTCCAATTTATTAGCCCTACCATACATTTCCTAAGCCTTCATCTAGCAATCAACTGCCTCTCTGAAAGCTAAGTCTGAAAAACATCTCCTTTTAAAGACTGTGACCAAGATTTGATCAGGTGATGTGAGATTCTAGCAAGTAAGTTCATCCAGGCAGGCCTCTAATGACGTCGATGTTTCTGTACATGGTGGCCACCAGGATTGATCACAGCTCTGTGTACATGTGTGCATGACGGCGATATTAGTGCTTTTTCTGGATGGAGTGATTGGTAACATGGTAACCCATAGACCGCCCAGAGACAATTAGAGACGGATTTTGTCTGAGTCCTCTCTGACAGATACATATGCGGCTAATTAAACGAGACCTGCTGTAAATGAAGCATTCATGTTTGAGAACATTTGTCCGTATAAACAATTGATTTGAACTGTATATTAGTCACAGGCCCTAATTCATGGAGTTATTTGCGTGTAAAACGGGGATGTGTGTGCCATTCTGCCCGCAAATCTCCATTCGTCAAACAGGGATTTGCACTCAAATAATTCCATGAATTCGGGCCACACAATGTTTAAACGTTCTAAGGAATGTACATGCCAGAGCACATCATTCTTTGCGGATATACGTATGTTCGATAATATGTTTATGTATTTATTTTTTTATAACAAAGGGGGCATAAACCTGATTCAAAGGCTCATTGTGCAGTACATGCCTATGTGTCACTATGTGATTGCATAGAACGGCCGGCCAGGTAATTAGCAAGATGGCGACGTTGGCTCTCCGCCTTCCTCGGCCCCGCCTTCCGTGCTTTTGTCTTTCGCTTTGCGCATCTGGCCTATGCATGCAATATGACACGGTTCATCGCATTACCTATTTCGATCCATCCTTATTGATTTGTTTCCTTATGCGCACGGAATATGAAACATTTAAATAAGCCAATATTGCACACATTGCTTATGTCATATATCCTCCTTTGCTTGGCATATTTTTTTTTTTTTTACATTTCTCTTACACAAAACCCGAATGCTTCATTTCACCCAAATTCACACACGTCCTACCCTCATGATTTATGAATTTCTGTTACTCGCTCTTGGCAGAGGCAATTGTTTCAGTAAATGTCAACATATTTTCCTTCTCCGCGTAGAATATTGATGAGACAGGCACCAATTAGTATTGAGAAGGAAGGGTTCGGTTTTAGATCAGGCCTAGACAGTTAGGTAAAGCAGAGGCAGAAGAGAAATGCAAGCAGAGGCAAATACTGAAGCAAAACTGAGAAGGCATTTTTGTAAACAAGTGTGAACGGTTTAATTGACATCAGTTTCACGAGTTCTTAGGAAGCCGTTCAGTTTATGCTGTACGTGTATTTCACGAATGAGTGCATGTTGTGCGTTGAGAGCATTTTCCCAAAATGGATGTGTACCTTGCTAGTGGGACAAGGGTGCATTTTCTTTCTATGTGGGCAGATCCTTTTCTTTTGCCATGTATCAGTTTTCCCGCTGCACATATTACTGGACTCCCCTTTCAGCTCAATGCCATGCTCACCATGCACGCCGGAAAGGTGTGCTGTGCTGAAACTGAAATCTGTTTACCCCCTGCAAGGGATATCCGACACCTGATTCACAGAAGCATTTCAGAATGACGCAATCCCATTGGAAAATGCTCCATGAATCAGGCCCTCTTCACTGGGGCAGATTTGCTAACCTGCATGCAACACAAACATGGCTCACGTATTGAAACACGAAACATGTGATGCGCCTTAATTTGTGATCTGAATGACACCTGGCCTAGTAGGATCGCTGTCTGTCTTCCATCTGTTCCCCCTCCCTTGCCTCGTTGCGCCTTGAAACACTTGTGTATAGGCGCGTTATAAATGCCATATCATATTATATCCAGGTGCCACCTAAGAAATGCATTGTTGCTCCCCGTGGAAAAAGCAAGCAGCGGGTGTGTCCTCTGCCCGAGAAATCTATGTTGAGTCTGCTGATATGTCTTGCATAGACAGTTGCATTCTACATCATAGGGAGAAAACAGGCAGGTCCAACATGTGATTTTGTAGTTCAGAGAGCTTATGTCTCTCTTTTTAGTGCTGTATGCACCCTGGAGTCACAGGTTTGAACCCCGGCAGCGCTGGTTTAGACTTTCATCTTGTCAATGTGACCACAGGAATTACGCGGGAAATGCATTTTTAGTACAGTTCCTAAAAGCAGGTGGAGAGAAGCCTATTCCTGTTCTCGTTTACTTGGTGGGATTGATTTGAGGAATAATAGTCCATGATAGTCTGAGATACATGGCTGGGCCCTAGTGGGAGAAGTTGCAGGATAAATACAATGGGTATTTCTTACAGACAAGTGTGTGAGTAAGCAGCGTGCTCTGAATATAATCCTTTGTAGCGCCGGGCAGGGTCGGTCTGGGGCATAAAACTGTCTTGGACACCAATGAAAAAATGGCAATTCATTCCTTTTGTGATAGACTTTTCGAATAGCAGCCAGAATGGGAGTTTTTTTGATAAAATGTGCTGCAAATTTTGCATTAAAAAAAATATGTATTCAGCAACAGTGGTCAACATGACTAGTTACATGGTGAACTGACTCATCAAACTGGCCCACATTGGCCAAAAAAGTTGCCCACTTTGACCCAAAAAACCGGCCCAGACTGGCCCTTTGCGTTTTTGTTTTGGGGATTGCCCTAGTGCCCTCTAGGCCAGTTTGAGCCTCCCACCCAGAGACTATCAAGTTATTTAAGGGATGTTGTCTGCAATGTGTTGAGCATGATGCATTTCTTTAACGTGATGGTTTGAGCACTATTGTTTACACATTTTAGTTTGATGGCACCGATGTCAGACTATTTTTTTAGACACTGCAATTGAACGTGGTCCCGCGGATTTGGCATTTTCTTGGAGGATGAAAGATGTGCTGTCATCGAAACTAATTAGCACGTGTTTGGCTTTTGCCACCAGAAGGCAGGAGGTGGGGCTTTCCTGGCCATTTGAATGATAGGTATGCTGGATGAGGGCCGACCACAACAATAGCTTCTAGCGGATCCCTATTGAGGCGTAGGCTGTTAGAGGTCTTCGATGATGCGCTTACAACAGACATTCGAATATAATGTTATTCTACCGCTGTGGGATGCTTACCTTGAAAGACAACAGAGGCGTAGACAGGGTAGCGCCTTAGGGGCAAGGCCCACCCCGCTGTGGGGCATTTACATATATTTTGGTCAGTGAGGTGGGCCCGACTACATTTGCTTCAGGCCCCATTTCCTAGACAATCCTGGCTACACCTCTGAGAGACAATAGAGTGTCATCCGCATAGTATTAGAACAGCTTCCTGAATTTTGGCCTGGTTTTGTTTAGGGGATGCTGCTCGCACTGAACAACCAGGATGACAGGGCAGAGCTCTAGGGTACCCTGCAGACGAGGGAGTCAATGCTGACTTGCAGGACTGTGCAGTCTTAAAAGAGTGATTACATCCCAACCCTGTGGCATGCTGCAGTTGATCAATATAAATTGCTGTGTTTGAAAGTAGTGTAGGCTTCTAGATGATAGAAGAATAACATGGCTGAGTGTTGACTGTTTGTGGCGTGGTCGAAATGAGCGGGAACGGTCAGGAGTGGTTTTGCTCTACTTTTATTTTTTACTGTTAACAGCTCCACTACTTTTTGCAACCATTTTCTCTGTTCCGTAACTGTTCTTTATAGCACACTTCTCCACTTTACCACCGGATATCAGTTACAGCTACATTTAAATCTATTTCAACTCAATTTGCTCTCAACCAGCATGGCCGCAACCCTTGAAAAATGTGTTTCACGTTGCTGCTTTCTTTCCTACTCTGCTCCCACCAAACCCCCCCCCCCAGAGTCACAGTTCCACTACTTTTTTCCAGTACACTTCTATCACTGGTTGTTAGTTGTTATCTGGATGTACTCTCTCATGTGTAATAGTGTGGTGTCCTTGTCGCGAATCTCTAAAGCTCTGCAGTTGGAAGGCTTCTTTTTTTCTAGGACGTTCATATTAATGGGTTGTTAGAAACAGGTCGCAGTTTAAGTGGGTTGAGTGGGATTGCATTTGTTTTTTAAGGAGCAGAGAAAAAATGGCGTCTTTCAATTGTTTAGGAATTATTCTTTTTATAAGGGAAAGGTTGACTTGTTTGCTAACAAACAGGGCCAGCTCATAGTGTGGTGATTTTGGGAGGGCTGCTTTTATGTAAATAACTACTTTGGAAGGTCCATAGCAGAAATTGGCTTAAATACATTAATGTTGTTCCTGCTGCTGATTTTAGGAGCTTTATTTCTGGGTATTCCTGTACTATTTGTTACACCTACTGTTTAAGCCTTGCCGTTTCACCATCAGAGGTCCCCTAGCTCAGAGGTCCCCTGTTTCCTGCCACCACTGCAGCCTGATCAGCCAGCTGAACACACACTACTTCCACCAGTACCTGACCAAACCCATTCATGTCCCTGCTGAGCCTTTTACGTGAGAACTCCCAGATGTCCCCCTTCCTCGTCAGGGCCCCAACAGGGCCTCGCTATTCCTCTACCTGCCCTCACTTTGCTTTGTGAATCTACAACAGCTTTACTGTAGCACTTCCATCACTATTTCACCTCATGTGTTGTGTACAGGTATGATTCACACTGTATATCACTTCTAACAATGGCAAACACCAAAACAAAACAAGCTGTGCAACAACGTTGACTTCTGTTTTCCAGGCAATTTTCTAAGCATTTGCAATAATGGATGTTACACAGACATTCGTCTATTTTCTACCAGCATCAAACACTACAATATATTACTCAAGATCTTCATTAATGTTTACAAAAAAATGAAAAGGAAGGCTGCTATCTGATGGTACCACCAAATCCCTCAACCCAATGCCCATACCCAGCTGTTAACATTTACAATAATGGCGCTACCATGTTTTAGGACAAGGGCACTGCCTTAACAAGGCTTGATGCTAACCTTCCGGTTGCATTCAACAGTGCCAGCAACAGTCCAACCGTTGCTACCAAATATTCCCTCACTGTAATGCTACCAATCCCACTTCTCCAGTAAGTGAGTTCTTCCTGACTCACCCCAAAACTGTGCCAATGAAATCTACAAATATATTAACTGTGCTGAACACACACGTGTCTGTACCTCAGCTTCACTATCTCAGCACCAAAATCCCCTCCAACCTTCTTCCTGATCTCAACAATCAGAACTACTTCGCTAGCTTCAAATGTCCTGATTCATGGAATTTCTTGCATGGTACAAAGTGACTTTTCACTGGCGCAAAGTGATTTCGCAATGCCTACAAACACCCTGATTCATGGGGTAGTGCAAAATTGTATTTTCTGCAGTACAAAGTGACTTTGCATGGTAACAGAACACCCATAGATTTGTGAGAAAGGTCCTCTTGAATGGCCAGGCTTCTACTGGTTTGAGAGACACTGGGGCAAGCATGACTGTGGCGGACAGGACCCTACTGAAGCCAGAAGACTATGTAGGTGTTCCTCTGTGAACCACCAGGTTATCTGGTGGGCCTCCCAAATGATCGCCTGTAGCCTTCGTCAACATTACAAATGGAAACAAGACAGCAAAGCTTCCTGTCCTGGTTCAGGACAACGTGCCTGCTTACATTTTGTAAGGAAATGACATGGTAGAAATGGTGATGATCTCAGATGGTCTACCCATGGCTGCTGCAGAGATCACAGGTCACACCGGGTCTGGCTGCGAGTCCGGTACCCTCGCCGACGGGGAAACCCAAGGCACATTGACGAAGGAAGAGCAAGAAGGCCGCCTCTCCGAAAGGGAACCCTTCTCTTAATGCTGCTCCTGCAGAACCCCTTGGGATTCATGCTCCGGATGGGCTGGATCCAGTGGTAAACACAAACTCAGCTCCTGGGGGAGAAGAGGCAGAAGATCCTCCTGTGGGTGAGGTGCACAACCCAGAGGACCACCCCGACCTTCAATGCCTGTTGGCTGAAGGGGGACCCTCCAGGGCAGACTTCTGTAAGGGTCAGAGAGAGTGCCAATCTCTCGAGGGTCTGAGGAAACAGGCCCTGTCCCAGGCACAAGGAGAAGTACCTAGGACATTCTGGATCTATTGTAAGGGTGAGCTACTTGTTAGTGAGTCCACTAAGCCTGAACCTGGTGCCCTCAAGAGGTTGGTGGTATCCCAGGTATACAGGCCCTTCCTGCTCCAGTTTGCGCATGAGGTGCCCTTGGCTGGTCATCTTGGGACCAAGAAGACAAAGGAAAGGCTAACTGTCCATTTCTACTAGCCCCGGATGGGAGTAGAAGAGGAGTCTCACTGCAGCACTTGCCCAACTTGTCAGTTGTCTGGCAAGACTGGAGGCAGTGTCATTGCCCCACTGCAGCCGTTGCCTCTGGTTGGCACACCATATGAGAGGGTGGGCATCAACATTGTCGGAACCCTTGACCCTCCCACTTCAGGTGGACATTGGTTCATCCTGGTCTTGGTTGATCATGCCACCAGGTACACTGAGGCTATACCCCTTTGGACTGTTACTGCCAAGGTATTTGCCAGGGCTCTCCTGGGCATTTTCACCCATGTTGGATTCTCTGAGGTGGTTGTCTCTGACAGAGGATCCAACTTCATGTCGAGTTACATGAAAACCATGTGGAAAGGGTGCAGGTACCTACACGTTCTCCACCTCTTTCCATCCCCAGACAAAGGGTCTGGTCAAGAAATTTAACAAAACTCTCAAGGGCATGCTAAACACTTCAAAAGAGCCCCTAAGAAGGAAATAGGATCTCCTCCTGCCATTTCTGTTGTTCGCTTACAGAGAGGTACCTCAAGATGGTGTTGGTTTCAGCCCCTTTGAATTACTCTTTGGCCATCCAGTAAGGGGGCCCATTGCCTTGATCAGAGAAGGTTTGGAAGCCACCCCTCCAGGTCCTGCCAAGCAAGTGGGGGACTATGTGTTAGGCCTCAGACTGAGGATGACACAAATGGTGGGTCAGGCGACAGCGAACCTCAAGGCCAGCCAGGAATTGAACAATTACTGGCATGACCGTAAAGCCTCGCAAGTGGATTGGGCTCCAGAACAGGAGATCCTTGTGATGGAGCCTACCAAGCCTCAAGCTTAGGCAGATAAGGGGACTGGACCCTTCAGGATAATCTCCAAGATGGGCAAAGTCAGTTATCTGGTTGACATGGGCGTCCCTGGGGTAGCCCCTCAGGTATTCCATGTTAACAGGCTCAGGTCTTTCCATAGGCAAGCAGAAGTCTCATGTCTCTTCCTGGCTTCACAGCAAGAAGAGGATGAGAGTGAGCCCCTTCCTGATTCGCTGCATAACAACCCTCAGGATGGCTAAATGGAGGGGGTGCATCTCTCTCCAGATCTGATGACAGAGTAGCAGAAGGCCTGCAGGGCTTTGCTTGGGCAGTTTGCATCTCTGTTCTCACTGACACCAGGCCTTACACCGTGGTGTACTCACAAAATTTACACCGGTGACATTGTGCCTGTCAAAAGCAGGTGCTACCGTATGTCAGATACAGTTAAGAACCACATCCAGGCTGAGGTCGCCAAGATGTTGGATCTGGGTGTTACTGAACCCTCAACCAGTCCCTGGTCCAGTCCAGTGATAATTGTCCCCAAAGCAAGTTCCCAGGCAGTTACCAAGTATTGGAGGTTCTGTGTGGACTACACCAAAACTAACACGCTCCCATTGCCCAAGGCTGATGAGCTTGTGGACACCATAGGTGCTGCCAAATTTGTGAGCACTTTTGATCTTACCTCAGGCTATTGCAAATAGATCTGACGGACCATGTCAAGGAAAAGACTGCATTCTCAACACCTGCAGGGTTCTACCAGTTTAGGGTTATGCCTTTTGGGTTGAAAAGGGCTCACCTCACAAGTGCCAGATAGCTCAGGGGAAAGTCACGTATCTTGGTCATGAGGTAGGACGGGTCAAATCCAACCTCTCCCCAGTAAAGTACAGGATGTACATGACTGGGAGACTCCCACTACTCAAACCCAGGTGAGGGCTTGTTGGGCCTCACTGGGTATTATCACAACTTCATGTCGGACTATGGAACCATAGCAGCCCCTCTTACAGCTCTGACTTTGCCCAAACAACCAAGGAAGGTAATTGGACAGTAGACTGTCAGAGGGCTTTTGTTGGCTGTAAAAAATGTCTGTGTAGGGCACCCGTGTGCTGTGCTGCTGATTACAGCAAGCCCTTTATTGTCCAGACGGATGAGTTTGATACCGGAATTGGATCTGTCTTGTACCAGTTAGGTGATAAAGGGAGGGAACATCCGATCATCTTCATCAGTAGACAACTCAAGGGTAGAGAACTTAGGTGGGCTGCAAATGAAAAGGAATGTTTCAGTATAGTTTGGAGACTTAGGCGTTTTAGGTCCTACCTTACAGGGTCTACCTTCAAGGTCCAAACAGACCATAAGCCCTTAAAATGGCTTATGCAGATGAAGGGTGAAAACCTGAAACTGCTCAGGTGGTCCATTAGCCTGCAAGGGTTCGACTTCACCATAGAGCATAGACCAGGGAAGAATCATGATAATGCAGATGGCCTTTCCAGAAGATATGCTGACCTTCTGGATGCGGGTGTCAATCTCGTGGGAGGGGTGACTGTGATGCTGGAAATGCATCGGAGGGACAGGGTCTCTGTATCCTTGTCCTTCATTGCTTTATCATGTATGTCCTGACTTGTTTTCCATGCAGGAGTTCATATGGGACTCCTGGCAGTGCGGCTCTTCCTGTATTTTGGTTTGGTGAACAGACCCTTGGGATACCCGTATGGTACTCATGGGTGGGAGTATGACCCTGTACTCCTAGTGTATGTTTTTGGGCACCAGTGTGTGGCCAACAGAGCAGGGTACGGGCTGGCGGCAGCCCCGTGCTGAATTGACAGGTACCCTGAGTGTCCTTCATTTTGGGATGCCCAGGCCGTGTCATTGGAATCAGTGGGTTCCTGATAGGAAACAAATGGCCCCAGTGGTCTCTTGCTTTCTATCGCCTGTTATCTTACTTTTCCCAAAGTCCCGGGAAGCCCTGACTCTGTACCTTCCCCCTGACCGGCTGTTGGGTGGAAGTTACATATATGGTGTTGTGGGGAAGTCCAGGCCAGACTGGCTGTAGCCTTCCCACTCACTGTATGTTGTAGTTACGCCCGTGGGGTGGGACCTGGGTGAATGGAGTGCGTAACAAATACGCATTCCATGTTATGGGTGTCTAGTATCTGGTCTTTACCAAAGCTCCCTGGTAGACAGACCTATGAAAGGCTGCCGACCGGAGACGGGGACCACTGCAGAATCACGAAGAGAAGCACCCGGACTTTGAAGTCCATCAACGGTAATGACCGCCGTCTCCGACGGGACCCACAGTGCTTCCTTTGCCTAAGAACATTTTGATCCAAGGACCCCCTTGTTCATCAACGTCGACCCTTTCTGTCCTGCCGGAGAAAGTCAAGGCCGTAGACGACCAAGGAGAATCCGCTGCTGGGTTTCCTACCACCCGAGGACCATAGAGATGCCAAACAACTCGACGCCCTTGCTGAGACAAAGTTCTTCATTAACTCTTTGCAGCAATGAACACTCTTCGACAAATGGCACTACACGCCTTAGCTTGCAGGACATTTTCAACCGATTGTCAATGAGCACCGCAGGAACCGAAGCTGCTGCACAATGACAGTGTTCACCCCTTTTTCCTTGTGGAATCTCGAGGATCCGTGGCTCCTGCTTCAAAGGGAGTCACTCAAGAAGGATCTGTCGACGACCCGACGTCAAATTCTGCTATTCAGGCACATTGGGGTTGTAGAACTATTTAGAATGGAATAAGACTCTTGGGAACAATATATGGACTGGGCTTGTACGAGATATCTTTACTTACAGGTTGCCCAGGTGGGGGGATTCTCACACAGAACTGTGTCAAAACGGGGGCCAGTATTCTGCCAATTGTTCTAACCAACTGCTTTACCCCTATGTCTACTGTTGGTTCTCTTTATTACTTGATTTGTGTAACATTTAAACTAAGTGCAGTTGATGCACTTTAGTGGAATCTGATAGTAATTGTGATACCACGTAGAACTGTGTATTTATTTGCTATTGTAGAATAACGGAGCACAGAGTGATTTATTGTGTACATAACCTTGAACCTAAATGATATAAAGACTGCATTTTAACTAATACAGTGTGTGGACATTCCTTTGTGGGTGCTTGTGGACTACACTGTAGTTAAGAACCAGCACTCATCACCGCTTGAGAGCTAAGCCTTTGTTGCTCGACCATGATATCAATAATAGAGAATCTTGGCTGGGGTCCTCTGGGACTCTCCTTTGCCATATAGAGAGCAGGAGTACAGACACCCCCGTCCAGACTTTACACACAGTCAATAGTCAGTTTACCACCCTCCTAAGGATATGAAGCTAACTCTGTCCAGCCAACATTTGACCATGACATTATTTGAAGAAATTGGCATTAAGCACTTACCTCTCGGCGCTATTGCATCATAACATTGACATAACCTTAAGTAGTACTGGTTCTGAGAATTGAGGTCTTCATTAATAATCAAAAGACAATTATACTATTGAACCTCAAAACACACAATACAAGTCATGTTATTTTACAGTGTAATTGGGCAGGTTTTTGTGTCTTAAAAATTAAAATATATACAGAAGGAACAAAATGTCCAGGAATAATGAAAGACATATTGAGTGCCTTATCCCTGTTGTATTATATTAACATCCCCTCTGCAACATACTTTAGGAAGTGAACCAACTTTAGAGAGGCTGAGAATTAGTAAGGAACCATTGGTTGTTCTAAGGTTGAATTCCTTCTAATAATTGTTTTCTGAATTCCTACTAGTAGAGCTTTTCTGATTAGAGTTAGCCTACATATTTGGATTAGTTGCTATCAATGTAATATTAGTTCTATCTGTCAGGAGCTTGCACTGCAAGGATAATGAACTGTTCCTGCTCTATGTGGGTGGTGATCCCACTTCTGAATCACTACTGTGCATGATGTGCATGCTCTTTATGACAGGAATTTGGACGACAGAGGCTTCTGATGTTGAAGATCTATGTGAGTATAGATAGAGAGTAAAATAGTCCCACCTAAAAATCTTTTCAGGGGCACTGGGTGTGCCCTTTGATTCTTGTTTCCCAGGCAATCTCCTGCTCGGAGGCTGGCTCACTATGGCTTACCCTTTCTCACAAGGAATCAAAAAGATTCATCCCTCACGGCTATGGTTTTGTTGGGAGCAGCAGAGACAGCCTGGCTGGGACGAATACACATAATCTTTCCACAGCTGGGCTGAGCTTGCAAGGCTGACACGTATGATATCAATTTGATGTGGCTTTAATAAATATGAGCAATATTAGCCATCATACCTTAAACGCAGGTATGGCTTACATTTAAAGTCTACCACTGTCACCAGAATAGCAACTCTCCGTTATGTGTTTTTTTTCTAACAGGGGTGCACGACCTAAATGCAGCCCCTGTGCTGCAGAGACTTGGCTGTCACTGCAGCTTTCATGAGAGCACCTGCGACATCCAAACCTGCTCTATGTGAATGGTTTAGTAGGGAGTGCAGATGAGGCTACTAATGCAGCACGGCACAGGTGCATACCAAGCTTTTGTCACGCAGCTTATGAAAGGAGAATCTGATCAGCTGATTCCGCCTTCTGGGATGGATCAGTAAAAATCAAAAAGCAAGGTCGCTCCTGCCAAATAGCAATTTGTCACACCATATCCACCAGCGTATCCTCTCCTTAGTTGATAACTGTTACCATGTCCACCACTGTATCTGTAAATTAGTTCATAAATATTACTGTATCTGCCAGTGTATCTGTAATTTAGTTGATGAATGTTACCATATCCATCAGCATATCTGTAAATTAGTGGATGAATCTTAGTATGCCACTAGTGTATCTATAAACTAGTTGATGACTTTTAGGCGGAGATTTGATATACTGCGACCCTTTGTGGTCGGTAGAGCTGGGCGGACATTTTAATAGGGCTAAGGATAAAAAGATTTTAAAACTATGAACTTCACTGTATTTACCTCATGCTTTCCTCCTGGTCATTATAGGTCCTGGTAGGCTGGAACAACTACCACCATTGTGTCGGGCTGCCTCGAGGATACTCACAGAGGATTCGCAGGCACAGTGCCAGGCAGCTGGCATCATTAGGCGACTGGGTCACAGCGACTTATGTTAGGTCTGCTCTCAGGAGCCTCCATTGATGTGCTGTAGGCTCGGGAGTGTGTGTGTATTGTGCGAGCAGGGTAACCCTCTTCTCACTGGAACAATGCATTCTACTGGGAGATTGCATGACTCCTAATGACAGTAGCCTGAATCCCGTTCCACTTAACGCAGCGCGGTGGGGGGACACAGAGGGGGCGGGGGGACAGCAGCCAAGAGGGATATGCAGTCCACTCTCCTCAGGACTCCTTTTAACTGTAAAAGAACTCGACTATTTAAGAGTATTTCTCTTGAGAATACACCCCTTATTTCAATAATGTTAGAGTATTTGCATACGCGTGCTCTCTTGTCTGCCCTTCAAATGATATTACAGGCTTAAAAAAAACAGATGCCATGGCTAAAGAAGGTGTGTGTGGGGGAAAATTAAGAACAACACCCACCCGACTGAATGGACTATTTTGGAGCCCTAATTCGTAGGGAGAGAAAAATAAAGAGCAAAAAAGGGGGCTGGGGTAGGAATGAGAGAGAGAGAGAGAGAGAGAGAGAGAGAGAGAGAGTGAAGGGGTTGAGGAACAAAGTGGAGGGGCAGAATTGGAGAAGGAGAGCGAGAAAGAGAATGAGGAAAAGAACGAGTGTAGAAGACAGACATTAAGGTAGCAGAGGGGCAGAAGACGGAGGGCAACAGAACGGAGAGCCTTAGAGAGCATGGGGGCAACGAAAAGAGCGGTTGGTGATAGTTAAATATGAAGATAGTCAAATGGAGGTGAGCAGGACGCAAGTAATTTGACGTTTAAAAAACAAGCAGGAACAATACTGATTGAGGGGAAAGAGTGAGGGGGCGGAGAGAGCGTGACCTAGGCAACGTCATCTCCACATGCGTGTACTTTCGAAGGCGAGCGCCCTTAATTTAAATACAAGCTGCGTGTGCCATCAGCATTCCCTCCTGCAGTGACGCATTGCTGCACGTCAGAAATGAACACGAGGTTATGAAATACACTCTCATTTTCATATGAAGGACACGTGACTGATAGAGACTTAAAGTCGGTAACAAGGACCTACGGAGAGAGGGAGTTGAGGTGGGTGGGCAGTGTGAAGGGTTGCAGAAAGGTGCTCTGAAATAGTCTGCAAGCAAGTCGACTGAATGGAGAAATCAAGGGTGATTAGATATATAGAATGGACGCGAGAGGAGAGCAACGAATGCAAACGGGGTAGCTGTGGGTTTAGCTTTCCGACTCAAGTGCTCGTACAAACATCTGCATTCAGCTGCCAGGGCCCAGGTTCGAATCCGGGGAAGGGCAGATCAGCACGTCATCCCTCAGTGATTGATACATTTAAGAGCTTTAAATTGGGTGCACCTGTCACCTAGTACTACAGCGCTTAGACTCTGAGCTGGCAAATTAAATACAAACGTGATATTATTATTATCATTATTATTATTAAAAGGAGTGAGAGAACGTGAACAAATGCAAAGGTAAATTAAATCATGGAGAAGAAAATGTAAAGACAGTGGGGGAGAGCAGGGGCCTCAAGATTACCATCTTGGGGACCGAGTTTGGAGATTGGACGATGGTATCTGGAACAGCATAGCTGATCATTCACCCACACTCAGCCAACTACAGTTCAGTGATTGAACACAAAAACCCATCCAGAATGAGGTTCATGGCAAAGGTTTATTGTCATAATCCCACACAGAAACAGCTCTAGAAGCGGACGTCATTTCAAAAATGCACGTAGAACCAAGAAGACACTGGGCCTCATTAGGACCCTGGCGGTACGGGGTAAACAGCACCGCAAAAGTTGCCGGCGCCGTTTACCCCGTACTGCCTCATTACGAGGTCCCCTCGCGGGACCCAGGAAGCAATGCCTGGTCAAACAAGGCGTGCTTACCGGTCCCACGAGGGGAAGAGGGAGCAAACAACAGGCCAACTCGTAATGGCCCGTTGTTTGCTCCCTCTCCCATTCCCATTCAGCCCTATGGGGCTGAAATGGGAATGGGGAAGGACCGGGTCCAGGTCCTTGAATGGTGGAATTACCGGGCCTTCCGAACTTGGAATGGCCCGGTAATTCCTCATTCTGAGGACCCGGACGCAATTTCGGCGGCAGCCATGCCACCAATAGCGGCATGGCTACCGCCGAGGTCATAATGAGGCCAACTGTTCACAAACACATCCACCGAACTGAGGGCACGTTTGACTCCAATCAACGAAAAGTCACATTGATCTGGTCAAATATCTGAGCCTGGCCGCCATAGGTGTTTCTAACAGAGCGTAGGTGAGGGGGGGTCTGGAGGGGCTACAGCCCTGCGTCATTTGGTTGTAGTCCTGGATAGAACCCCTCAGGGGCTACAACGAAAAGGCCAGCTAATCCCGAGTCCTGACACGTAGGGTGGTCAACTTTGTGAGATCCTTTTGCGGGACACAAGGCGGTGATGACGTCATGGCATCATTCACCGGGCAGAATCAATGCATTGAACCTGCAGCTGCTGATCTGACAGGCCTGTCACGTCAGCAGCTGCGAGTGCAATGCAATGCAATAGGACTCTTATCCACAGATTAGCTGCCACTTGCCAGCCACTGTTATTCACATTTGCTGGAAATGTATGTATATGACGACCTCCCCGCTCCTCTCCCAATGACGGGACAATCCCGCACATTACGGGACAGTTGGCCATCCTACTGACTTGCCCCACATTGGCGTAGCCCCGGATCTTTTCCAGACCTAGCAACACCCCTGCTGACCGCCATATGTCCAGATTGACCCAAGCACCGTGAATTGCTAAGCCTGATTCTTGCCCAGTCTTGCAGACCTCCGACCTCCACCTGACTGAACCTCTCAAGACCCCAGAGATGCAGACACGGGTCTGTGGCTGGCAGCCTCGCATCCATTTAGCTTCGCTCCGCCATTCGGAGGCAGGAAGGAATGTTGCAAGGTGTCCCATCCATACTCAAGCCGCTGGAGGCGGTGCATTGACTCATAGAGAAGTTGTTAACCCAAACCCTCAGACCTAATGTTATGCGCACACTCATCACACACATGTTCCACAAGCAACAATGCAAGCAATAAAACAGCAGAGTTGCCAAATTAAAACAAAACCATTACCCCACTATGAAATCCTTGCACTTTCTTTGGTCAGGTTTACAAGAGGAATTACCCTCAAGAAACAGATGTACGCAGGTGTATCCCGGATTGGTCCGTGCATGGTCGCATGCTATGACCGTTTCTTGTTGTGCCCCCGTTTTATACTCCAAAGCAGACTGTGTGCTGGCAAACGTGACGCGGTTGAATTCCCTAGGACCCCCTCCCCGCACCCCTGCGCCCCCAGCCCCGCTCCACACGTATAGTCTGTGCACATCACCAGCAGCAATTAAGCTGTTCTGCTCAAGAACAGAATGCGCATATACCTGCTAATTAAATGATGATAATGTGAGCGCACGCATGATGGCATTAATTACGTTTCACATGCCACCCGCACGTATGGCTCGCCAACGCTCTTCTAAAAACACGCCCAGGTCTAGCCTGGCCAAATTACGGATGCGTCGCTCTGCTCCGCGCTGACATTTGCTGATGTGATGGTACTGCAAAACGCCTCAACGGCGCTTTCGTGCACGGTGTCACTTAATCACCGCGCCGCCTATCCCAGGGGCGTGCCATTTCTCAGAGTAATTGCATGATATTTCATCTTGCATACGTTCTTCAAAAGCGGCACTCGCAAAACGGCAACGCTGGACACGAGGAAGCCCACGGACGCGGGCACCGCCGGGCCGTCCCTGCATTAAGATGTCTCCTGCTTTACTAAGTAGCTGAGCCCCCAGTGAAGCGCAGGCGGATGCGCGAAACCAAAGCCCTCGGGAGTCTCTCACGCAGCGCAGCTTTTTCACATCTTCTCCGAACTGTCGTCACGCCAGCACCTGCAGAAGGAGCGGTCGGGTTGCAGTCTGATGAAGGGCTAGACTTCCAAACCGAAGCCGTTAGGTGTTTGCGTTTCCTTTCAACCAATTCTCCGGCGAATTAATTTCCCCGAAGAAACAATATCTACTGGAGAGTGTCACCCAGAAACGGCACGATCCTTTTTATGAAGTAAAAATAGCTCTACGTTTGCTCAGAGCGACAGCTTACCTCTTGTGTGTTTTGAATATATTTGCTGAGCATAGGGTACCACGATTTCACCAGAAATCATCCGTCTTCAGAAAGCTAGGGTACTTTAACATGGATGCCATTTGAAATTGGAAATATGACTGAACATGCGCAATCTACCATAAAGTCATTTTTAAAAATGCATTAAGTATAACATTATTAAAATAACTCTTCTTTTAACCATTTTCATTATGGCTTGCTAATAACGACGGTGTGCTCGCAGAATGTATTTTAATTCAGTTTTCCATTGTTAAATATTTATGTCGGTGGGTCACTTTTTTGTATCCAATGCTGCCATCTTGTGGCTTCTACGTTGTGGCTGTGTTCATACCTTGAAACAAATATTGCTTATTTCTTTACACAGAAAACATCATTTATATCCAAAGGATAGCCTTTAAAAAGTAAAAATGGGCAAAGCCAAAGGTGCTGGCTTTGTAAATGTAGTAATGAGGGGTTTATTTCTAGACGCTCAACGTACAATAAAGGCGTATCCTCTGTGTGTGTAGAGCCAGACCTACTGGCTTTGGCAATGCGTGCGTTTGTACATCATTTCTGATTGAAGAGAATGATCTGGGCTTCCGCTTCCTAATATACATTGGATTGGCAAATCCGCGGTTTGCACTGCAGCCTCATTCCAGCAACATGCATGTGTGCTCTAGAAATCAGCCTGTGCTATTACACCACTACAAGGAGACGTGCGCTGTATAAAAGCCAATTAAATAGCAATGAGCATAGCATACGCATGAACGTATGCTGTTTGGATTAGGCAATGCTGTTTTATTCCTTAAAAGAAATATCACACGTTGCTCCACCAAAAGCGATGCATATACAGGCACGCCCATCCCCAGCAAAACACACAGGGCGTATCACAATAAACACCAACCGGTAAGCAAAATGGTGCTGTGATGTAATGCATAGATGCATTCACTGAAATGAAGGGTTCCGTTAAGTGGCACAGCGCGACGTTGTCACACACAAAGATAGCACACAGTGATTAGTAACATTAACATGGAACTGATATACACACATGCAAGCGATGATGTTACGAAGCATGTCCTATCATTCCAAGATGGCGCTGGTAAAAATACGGTTTTAGTTAAGATTCAGTGGGCCAGTGCTCTGTATAATGCTTGATTAACCATAATGGATAAATGAGAGACAAGCAGTTATTTATTAGCACTTATGTATTGAGTGTCATGTTATTATTCAATCAATTATCAATATTAACTCTGGCTGAAATCACCATATCAAAGACAGGATCTAATAACAAACACCAGAAACATCAATGCACCAAGCAGCATAAATGACCACAATAACACAATAAGCATCCGAAAACTCTTAAGACAGAGCCCTGGCTACTGCAAAGTGACCGTTCCTGTAACAGGGCCTTCCATACGAGGCACTCACCGACCATTTGCTCCATTTCAAGACGAATATATGATTCTCCTCTTTGTTGAAGTTTCCCGCCTTTTAACTTTACCAGATTTTCTGGGCAGCTGTAATGTTAGGGGAACGTTGCATCCCTTTTTGGAAGAAAAGGAAATATATGTGTCAGTGTTTAGGTATGCATCATGGGGCAGTCTGCATCATGGGGCAGTCTGCATCATGGGGCAGTCTGCATCGTGGGGCAATCTGCATCATGGGGCAGACTGCATCATGGGGCAGTCTGCATCGTGGGGCAATCTGCATCATGGGGCAGACTGCTCCCTTGCCAAAAAAACAAAACAAGAATATGTAAAAATGCAACAAAATTGTGGACAAGATATGCACTAAGCATGGTAGCGGAAGGGGGGTGCTACAGACCTCTGACACAACTTACAATGTGGCCCTGGTGTCCACAAAATGACAGATTGTATAAGAGAGCATTCACCAGGATGCACTTCAACAGGCATCATGGAGCAGTCAATGGGCACCATGGTAACATCATACCACTCTCTCTCTCTCTACTGACTGAACAGCGGTTCCCGAGGGCGTTCAACCTACCTGCGCTTTGAGATCATACCAATGATACATAAGGAGCTATATAAATGCCAAATAACATAACATACTGAAACGTGAGTTCTGGCAGACTGCTATAACATGCTCCTACCAGACAGTAAACCTAGAGGAATAATGGAGACAGGCGTAGTGCTGTCACGATAGCGTAGGAGAAGATATAATGCACCCATATAGGGGAGTTATGAATACATTGATTTGGTAAACTGAGTATATTAAAGAACAATTGATTACATAGTAATAGTAAAATTTAACAAGGAATGACCATCAAAATGAGTATGGCACTTAAACACCTGGTTCAAAACCTTAACCAAATTATTCAATTATGCAGAGCAACACGTCTATGTAATTTAGGGATCACAGCTGGGGCTGCTATTGTGTTCCTTCTAGTGTAATTTACAACTACGATGCTACTGGCACACTCTCCTAATAGCTAATACATCTCCTGGGTCTTTAGCAGCGGGGGAAGCAGAGGAACCGGTACGTCCCCCATGCTGCAAAAACATGGTGCCAGGTATTCTGTAGGTGCGATGAAATTACCTCTGCTCAGGAGTATGAGGCTGAGTAGCGGCAGACCACCCAATCAGCCCCCAAAAAGGCTACAAACCAACAGTGATTCCAGTCATAAAGGTAACACAGGAACAGATAAGAGTTGTACCTCCTTCACATTTAGTGGTAAGGAGGGCAAAGGGAAGGCTATACTCTCAGAAAGGATGTTAATGTGAGCCACTAGCAACCCAAACAGCAATAGGAAAACAGTTGCAAAATAAAAGACTGTGCAGTAAAGGTTCTATAAAAAATATATACTTTAATTATCCAAATCGATTGTAGACTTACCTATCGAACATACTATCAAAACCCCATCCCTGTAAAGGAAGGCGGGAAATTCAGAATGTAATGATGCAGCACTCTGGGTAATTGGCAGGGAGGAAAAAAGGCAAGAAATGCAACAAGAAATTCAGAAAGGGTATGTCTTTTAGGGAAAAGAAAATGCTAAATGGACTTAATCAGTCTCTACAGCCCCAAAAGTGGACCGGGGACAGGATTACTTCAAAGTACTTGATTCCAATGTCCGTTGGTTCGACAGTGTTGAACCAGGCTTTGGATGGTTGTGCTTTCAGATGTACCTGGGTTTGAATGTGCTGAGTCGCAGTGATCCCAGGTAGTGAGTCAGTGTTGAGCCAGAACTGAGTGGGTGATCAATGCGGGTAAAGGCAGCATGGATCAATGCAGGTCAAGCTGGTCGCAAGGAGTGGTTCCACAATTGAGGCGGCATGAAACTATGTCCATGGCTGATTCACATCAATGAGTGACATGACGATCCATTGTTTCGAGTCGAGCTGCAATGGAAAGCCTTGGAAGTTTGATGCTTGCTTTGAAACAATGGTTCAAAGTTGCCTGCACTTGGTGTTGGTGCTCGAGCCAGACAGTTGATCGGGCTCTGCTGGGGTGATGAGGCATCAATCTGGTTTGATGAAGGAAGCAAGGTGGATCAAAGATCGAGTCAGTGCCAAAAGCAGTACTTGAGGATTCTTTTGATTCAAATGTGGTGATAACGCAAATGCAATTTGATTGGTTTGGTGCAGGAAAAACAGGGATCTGAGATGTTTTCTAGCACTCTGGAGGATATAGGAACCCCTGCTGGGGGGGTCTAGGACAGGGTTTAGTTTCTGCTCTTTTAGCCTAGTAAGGTTTACAAGCTGAGTGGAACTTCCTGGTCCTCAGCAAGAATCACCCCCAATGTGCCCTAGGAGTAGGTAGGGAGCAGAGATTGACTCTGGCTTATAGCACTCCTTCATCTAAATGACTGAAGGCTTTGGCAAGATCAACTCTCCAAAATGGGGTCCAAAGTAATTATTTAGTAAGTATTGAATGTTCCAATAGTGAATCACAGAAACGATGGGAGAACGTCTCTTATATAGGCAAAATGCCCCACAGTATTGGATGCAAGCAAGTATGTTTTAAGTTGTCCAATCCTTGTCCTTGTGGTCCAAGACGTGTTTCTCTGGTTGTATCAACAGAAGTGTAGGACACATTAATAAAAGAGAGGTAAAGAGAAAACAAGATGGTGGAATCCTTGCCCAGCTGTGCTGAGCTCCATTTGACTACACACATAATTAAAGGTACTTTGGTATGCAACACTATGGTATGATGCTAGTCCTTTTGTTTATAGTGTACATTTGCTTCATGTTTCTGGGACAGCTCCTGCTGATGGGCTGTCCTGCAAGAGAGGGGTGTTACCCAACCTCACAAAGGATCGAAAGAGAGGCAGACCCCACAGTCTATTGTCCTGTTGGGTGGAGCAGAGACATCCAGTCTAGCGTTAATATACGGCCTGTCTATGACTGGTTTGGCCTCACAGGGGTGACACATGTAAGCTACAGAGCAGAAGTGACTTTAATAATTATTTGAACTACCCCAAATTAGATATAACTTATGTTTAAAGTGTAAACTTCAATCAGGGTGGTAAATAATCATAATTATGTGGTTTTGGAACAGAGGTGCCAATTTCAAATGCAGCCTTAGTGCTGAAATGATTTCATTGGCACGCCAGCTGTCAAGAGGTCACCTGTGACCTTTGAAATTGATCTGTGTCACTGTAAAGTAGGTACTGCAGATCAGGATACTGATGCAACAGGACACAGTGGCCCTCATTACGACCCTGGCGGAAAGTGACTGACCGGACCGCCACAGCGTAAATAGCGTTTCCGCCATTGCACGAAGGAGCAAAGTGCGGCCCATTCCGACCCATCGGGCACGAGCACCACGGCATGGCGGAAGTGCAAAGTCCGCGATGGCGGAAATGACCCCAAAACGGCCCACACCGCCGCCGTACGGCGCCCTAGGTGCAATACCGCCACCCATCACAGCGGACACCGCAGTGTGCGCCTACCGGAAAGTACGGTGACCGGAAAAATACGGAAACGGAAGTTAAAACATGGGCCCGGAACGGGAAACATCCCGCCGTACACCTATAAAACCACTAAAACCACACAACCACTAAAAACACTACCCTGAGACACACCCCAACCCGACATCCACCCTAGCGAAACCAAGAAAAATGGGAAAAGTAGCGAAGAAAGCGTGCGACCGCAAGCGGCAGGTCCACTTCTCCCGTGAGGAACTCACCGTGCTTACAGAGACCCTCCAGGAGAATGCTGCCGTCGTCTTCTGCACGCAAATGACCAGGACGGCACTTGCAAACAAGAAGGCCATATGGGCTCTGGTGGCACAGCGGGTAAGTGCGGTGGGGACCGCACCCCGCAACCCACAGCAATGCCGAAAGCGATGGGACGACCTGCGGATACGCGTCCGCAGCATACTCTCTGCCAACCGCAACATTGCCACAGCCACCGGGGGAGGTCCTGAATCACCCATCAAGTTGACCCCCTGGGAAGAAATCTGTGCCTCCACCATCGGAATGGAGAGCATAGAGGGAGTCGGAGGGATGGAGAAAGGAGTGCAGACATCCGAAGATTCAGGTAGGTGGGCCAAATAAAACAATGCCAAATCCACAAAGTCCATCCATGTGAAGTACCATGTGTCCACATAGTGCAACAGAAACACATGTCCAGGAGAACGTCCACACACATCGGCCTGATAGCGCACGTTAAAACCCACAATAAATACATAAATAATTAAAAACCCCTAAAACACGCACTACACGTGCAGCAGGCACACCCTAACTGCAGGCTGCCAAACAACTGCACCCTCACCCCACACACAAATGAAAGTACCTCCAAGGCCCCGACCCAAATCACCCTCAGGCACCACCCCAATGCATGTGATACAATGCCATTCCAATACCCACAGACCCATTAATAACCCTCGCCCTCCTTTACTCCACCACAGGGTCCGATCCAAACGACGAGCATCAGGACACCCCTACCAGCACACCTGCAAAGAGGGCCAAGACCAACGGCCAAAGACCCTCCACCTCAGCTGCACGCATCAAGACACGGCAGCAGCACAAATCAGGTGGCAGCACAGAGGAGGGAACATCAACAGGCACCCCAGCAGCCAGCATGCCCACAACACCACCACCACAGGTCCCCCCAACGGATGCCACAGAAGGCACTGCCTCTGGTGGCAGCAGCACCATAGGTGACACCCCATTGATGGCAGCATGCTCCGACACAGAAGACGGGGATGTCGAAGTCAGATCCATCCATGGCCTGTCCCAATCCCCCTGTCTGTCCCATCCCGTACAACATGAGGATACCACGCAGGGGCACCCACAAGACGACGACTGGCCATCCCCCACAAGCCCTGTGGCAAGGCAACATGAGGACAACAGCCCCTCTGTGACACCCCCGCAAATGGCCATGGCCCAGCAGAGGCAACAGTCCCTCGACCAGTTAATCGTGCAACAGCAGCAACTGGCCACGCTCCTCAAGGACCATGCCGATGAATGTGGGGGCACTAAGGCAGACATAGAAACATCAACTGAGACACAGGGCAGAAATGGAGAGAGGTACAGAGACACTAAGGGCACAAATGGAGAGTAGCACCGAGAGCCTGAGGGGGGAACTGCATGCGACGTCCAAGGACGTATGTGCCGAACTTGCCGCAGTGCGCCGTGTGCTCACTGAGCTCTCGCAAACCCTTAGGGACATGCATGGACGTGAGCAGGCAGAGACATCATCCGTTGCAAGTTCCGTCCAGGGCAGCCCCCAACGTAGATCTGGGAGGAACCTGCGCTCCACAGGCAGGGGTGCCCCTGATACCCGCAGAGGGGGCCTGCAATAGCGACAGCCCACTGACAATGAGCATCTTTGGACACTGGTGTTCGGGGGGGAGGTAGGAGGGTGGAGGGGGTGTGTTGGGCTCACTTGGGTGGCGGGTCGATAGGGTGTACTACATGATATCACATATGCCATAAACAGTGCACGATCAACCAATGAGATGTGTGGACATTGATCTTTGTGTACTAGGCCATCATAGGCGTACAGTCCATATTGTGCATGTCCCAGACACACACAGTGCCACGAGTCCCGTGTCCATGTATCAGCCACCAGGCGTGAGTGCTAGAAGCATACATCAATGAGATGCTGACGAATGTCACGGCCCTCCGGTGCCTCGCAGACTCCTTGAGGTGCTGCCACATCCCCACCCTCATCATGACCATCATCAGGTGCTTGCGGTTCTGCGTCAGGGGGCATGGGCACATTTCTACGTACGCACATGTTGTGGAGCATGACACATGCCATCACCATCTTTGCAACCTTCTCATGGCGGTACAGGAGTGCCCCGCCAGACCTGCTGAGGCAGCGGAAACGACCCTTCAGTAGGCCGAATGCCTGTTCAATGACTACACGGGTACGTGAGTGGGCATGGTTGTAGTCCTCCTCATGCTGGTCTCGTGGGTTCCGGACTGGTGTGAGGAGCCATCTCTTCAGTGGATATCCAGCATCACCTGTATGTGGACGATAAACGTATGATGTGGAATGCCATTGCTACGTACGCACACCACCCCCCCCCTTCCTGCCAGGTCATTGCCGAATCACATACCCCACATTATCATGCATGTAATGAGACTCACCGAGTAGCCAGGATCTGTTCCCTGCGTGTCGCTCCATGTAGCGTGGTATTGTAGAGTTCCTCAAGACCATAGAATCATGGGTTGATCCAGGGAATCGGGCACAACAATGTGTAATGATCCTGTTGGAGTCACACACCATTTGTACATTCAGAGAATGAAATTGTTTTCGGTTGCGGTACTGGGCCTCCATGGCATGTGGGACGACCAATTCCACATGGGTGCAGTCGATGGCACCAATGCAACCCGGTATGCCGGCAAGTGCATGGAATCCCACTTTTGTGTTGGTAATTTCCTGCTCCGAGCGTGGTAGGGAGATGTAGTCGTCTGCGTGCTGCAGGAGGGCATCGAGCACTTGCAATAGTGTCCGTAAGAACAGTGGCTGAGAAATGCCATGCAACTGTCCGACTGTGTGCTGGTAGGTGCCTGTGGCCAGGAAGTGTAGTACAGACACCACCTTCAGTAGGGGTGGGATGGCGGTTGGGCTATCTATCATGCTGACAAGGTCAGCCTGTGTCATGTCCACAATGGCGGCTATGGTGTCCTGGTCCAGACGGTAGAGGGTGTGGATCTGCTCATCAGTGAGGTTGAACGGATGTGCTCGGAGGCGTGGGATTGCGGGCTGCCTGCGTGGTGGTAGTGGCTGTGCTGGCGGCCCTTGCTGGCCCTGCCTTGCCCTCCTCCTCCTCCTGCGTCTCCTCCGTGCGGCCGGTTGTAGTTGGTGTTCGTCTTCTTCTTGGAGTTGGAGTACTTGCAGTGCTATCATGTCCCCCAGGGCCAACATCGCGAGTCCTGCCGGTAGCATTTCGGTGTGGTTGTGTGAGGAGACTGGCTGTGCAATTTATGTGTTATCAGGCTGTATGGCCTCCACCTGTGGTGATTCATTCCACCTGTGCAAACTGCTCTCCCCTTTGGCCGAGCACGTCCCGCGCACAACGCTGCAATTCGGGGAATGGCATCTTGCTATTGCAATCATGTATTTGTACCCGATGGCCGTGTAACATTGGTTGATATGTTCATTCTGCTGTGGTCCCATTGTTTCACATACTATCTGTGCAGTCGCGAACAGACTTGTGAAGGGTCAGTGGAACGTAGTACTCGAGTAACGGTGGGCCCTCATGCATCACTGTACCGAGTTGCAACGACGGGCGGGGCGTCCCATTTGTGGGTGAAGGCAGTTGCCATTTTCACACACAGCCGCACTCGATGGATTAATTAGTGATTTCAAACGGCCACAGATGCCTCTTCGACGTGATGTTGCAAATGAGGAATTCGAAGGGCGGCGCTTTCGGTTTTCAGCTGGCGGCGAGGAAATGCCCACAGGTCTGACTGCAAATATAACGTACTATTGTTCAATGTCCTTGGGACAGGGGCCATGGCGAGGATGCAATGATTGATATGAATAGTATGGGATGCGCAATAGCGACGTGGGCGATGAGGCCGGACGTTCCCAAATACATGTTACTTCACTACACTGGAATTACGGGCTGGGGCACTGTGGATTTTGCAGGCTGCATAACGCACAGACTCAATGGATATTTCTAATGTTATGTGAGTAAATATTCAGGGTTTTTATACCGGGATGAGGGAATGATGAATGGATGCATGGGCAGGTGATTTGATACAGAGTTTGCCATGTACAGGGCTTCTTGGGATCTATCCGCCTCCCCTACGCTATGTGATGCAGGGCTGCCATAGTGGGACCATCGTCTATCTGGCCTTGTTGAGCCCTCCCTGTCTCGACGCGCCCTCAGACACTTGTGTCCATGCACGTTACCAATCCCATCTGATGGATTCTGTTTTGACAGACGCATGCACAGGTACACTCGTTTGTGATGGTGTTTACACCTCGATATAGATAGTTATGAGTCGCAAGTGGTTTTTGGGTGGTGATGGACCTTTGGAGTGGGCTAGCATGCATATGGCTGTGGATTTAGTGTGATCATTGAAGTGAGTTGTTGGAATGTAGTTCTGATGGCCATTCTGTTCTTTTTCTTTTCTTTTGGTTGACAGGTATCTCCTCCCCTTTTGCCACTGCCATCTGTATGCCACTCCTGCAGATGGGTTTTACTCCCGACACCTGCTGCTTCGTGTTAATCAGTGGAGCAGCATTACGATCTTATGGGACGATCGCCAATGGGCCACATGCCCTTACGCAGTACTGGTGGCTCGGAGCAACATTTCGGCCTTTCAGCTGGACTAGTGCCTCCCCATTGGGACGGCCCTGCGGTTCTGTGCGCTTCCATGTTGCCTTTTCGTACGTGAATGTGGCTCTGTGTACCATGATGGAACAGGGCGTCACACAAGTAGTGGCTGGTCATTTCTTGCGGATACAGCCCACAATGGTGAAATGTGTTTTGGAGTTCATGGCCTGATGGCTGTATGGGCTTGGTGATTTTGTTGTGCATTAAATTTCTATTCTGATTTGGCCCGTGTAGCGTTCTTCTTTGCAAGTGATGTGGCATATGCCTATTTGGGGAGCGATGTATTGTGAGGAGATCTGCATTGGGTTCCAGCTTCGGAGTTTAGTTCCGTGGTACTGTACTGGGCGCGTTTGCCTACGAAGCCCGTGAGGTCAGGGATGGGGGCTGCCAATATGACTGTTTGAATGTTGTCGTGCTCAGGGGCGGGGGATTGGGTTTTGTGTGACAGATGCCGGTCAGCCAGGTGGACTGGTGGAATGATGTGATTTTCGGAATATTGCTCGTCACAGGTGCCTGTGTTTGCGTGCGTTTCTTGGTGGGGGACTGTGGTCATGTCCATTGGGATGGCTTCTGTATTCGTGCCATCTGTGCCCTGCAGCTCCCATTGGCCCCTGTTGTGTTTTTTTGTTCGTTGGCATGCATGGGTGACTTGTACATTTCACTGGTTGCATTGTGGCTTCATTGCACCTACGGGGAGTTGTACTTTGTGGGCAGGGAGCGGTGTACAGGCACTCAGTGGGGCCGTTTACGGTTGATTCGCGATGCCGTACTTCTCACCATGGCGGAATGGTACATTCCGCCATGCTTGATGGCGTTAGGTACATGTCCGCTAGGGTCGGAATTGGCGTACCCTTGCGCCATGGTGGTGTTTACGGTTTGGCATGGCGCGCGTGCTTGGTGCAGTTGGCGTTGGCGTTCACTACGGTGTCGCTAGTGGCTTCGTACTTTGCGGTGACGGGTCATAGTCGCACCGAGCGCTATTCGATGGCGGTATTGCATTTCCGCCATCGTTTTCCGAATTCCGCCAAGGTCGTAATGAGGCCCAGTGTACACTATGGTTTTGGCATTGTGTTCAATGAGAGGGGGAGTCTGGTTAGCAGACTACACTTTCTGAGATGGTAGTACCTACATCATTATATTATTTAAAATCAAAAAGCTACAACTTCAATACCCTTGCCAGATGGAAATCATCCAAAGAGGCACAGTAAATCAAAGCATAGGTATGTCATGTTTTCAATTGAGAACTTTCCCATACCTGGCCTTTATCTGCTTCAGTATGATTTGGAAGTTATGAATTAATTCTACAGGAATTCCACGTTTGTATTTATGCAGAATATATCACTTGCATTTATATCCTCGAAGGCTCAAAGATTGTGTGATGTCTTTTCACTACCCTATGACTTTGCCAAAATCATGACATTTGCAAATGCCATATTTTTTGGTGTTCTTTATCGACTGTAAAGCAGCAATGCAAAGTTCTCTTCACGATAGGATGTAGGATGTCAAAGCTATTCTTTGGGCATTTAAGACTGCATGGCTCATTACCATCCACAATTCTGCGGCTCATATCTTTATTTGTTTCCTTCTTATCTCCAGGTTGGGCAGTGTCTGCCCCGTAATGTAATGTCTTATCTCGTCTTATCTCAGGTTTTGCAGTGTCTGATATTTGCTATTCAGTGGCATTGGCAGATTTTGGTGCCAGGTGGGGCAGATAGCTCCTGAGAGGGTACTGCATTTCTGAATACAACCAATTGTTTAAACTTACCCTTGCATGCCGAAATGTACAGCTTTGGTGTTATCACCAGTCCAGTTGAGGTAGGAATCAGCAGCAACAGCACAGAAGACATGAATAAACCCATGGTGCGCAGGTGCTGATCTCCCATGTGTTTTCGAGCAAGCAATTTTCCAGGTAGAGATCAGGCAGTGATTGCCTTAGTGATTGACTTCATGCTGTATTATTCTCACAGCGTCTTTCTTTGTCTACCATAATATCTGTGTTCTCAACTTCAATGAGTGCAGAATGCTAAAGTTCAAAATCTATTATGGCTAACAAAGACAGATTCAGGCTCTGATCTTTACATTGGCTGCCATTTGCACAATGAGTACAGTTCAAGATTCAGAGTATGCTGCATCAAGATCTCCACAATGCTGGACCTTTGTGCTAAAGATCCAAGATTAAAAGACGAGTACCACTGTGAACTCTCTGATCATCTAATAATCCCTTTCCATTTGTGATTAAATTCTGCTGCTCCTGAAGAGAACAGTATCATAACAGCCAACTCAACCTTTACAGAACCAAAATGGAGGATCCATTACTTCCTTTGATCTGAGTATGTTGCCTTATTTCAGGGGGCCTGCAAACTGTGGCTGTCCACATGATTCATATTACAATTCCCATACTTCTGCAGCATTGGCTATTAGGGTTAAATTGGATGTGAGTTGAAGTCCAAAACATTAGATGAGCCAAAGGTTGCAGTGGCCTGCACTGGGTTTATTTGCAATGTTTAATTACCTCTACGAATCCACTCCGGTGGTTTATGAATGTGCTCTACATGAGATACCAACATAGCATAACACTATGATGGTACGTTTCACTTTACTGTTTTATTTTGTTTAACTTAAGGTATCAGTCAAACATTACCATGACCAATGAGTTGTGTACATAGTTAAGGATAGGTGGGCAGTCAATAGTTAATGAAGAGGCATTGGCTTGGCATATATTAAGACATTTGGAACCTTTCCATACTACATTTAGCTGGCATGATATGATATGGTATTTATGATGCGCCTGTACACAAGTGTTTCTACGCGCCATGCAGTCATGAATTACATTTAAGTCACTTTATGATTGTTTCAATACTCTTGCACCCTATGGGATACAGTTGTCGTACTCCAGGGCAACATGTATTTGGGAGTCATCGCAATGGCACTGATACAAATATAATTTTCATTTCATGAGTGATTTTCATATTCCAAAATGTATGATCGCCAATTAAAAAAAGAAAATAATATTCTGTTCAGAATTCTATCACTTGCACAATTTTCTATTTTGATCATCTGTATTACCTCAACTTGGAACTGTGTAAAGGGCACATCTTGTCATTTGCCCTTTCAGTTGTTGGTATTTTTAGAGCTAGCTTCAAATATATACACAAATTGATTGGGAACTCTGCCTGTAGTGCCGGATTAAAGCCTCTGGAGGCCCCTAGGCAGTGGAAATGTTGGGCACCCCCCTCGCAAATGATCCTAATACATTTTTAATTTCCTGCACTGCTTTATTTTGATACTTTGTTGCAGGGGGCCCTGAAAGGAGTTGGGCCCTTAGGCCGGTGCCTACTTGGCCTAATGGATAATCCGGCACTGTCCGCATAGACATCAAACCGCATTTTATAAAAGTGCACATTGTTGGGTACAACTCTCTCCCCTCCCCCAAATTTCGGAAGAACTTGTGCTTTGGAGGGGTGTCGGTTGCTGGTCACCTGAACAGAAAAAAACTTTTTCACTACAGCTACCAGAATCCTTTGAGTCTAATTAGACACACCTGCTTAACAGCCCACCTGATGATTATTTGAGATAAGAAAGCGCTAGGAGGAGAACAACTACAGACCACAGAACTGCAGCTGAGGGATCTAACCCTGTTAATACTGAGTACCTGATTTGCAGCAGAAGGGATCTAACCCTGTGAATATTTGTCCATTTTGGGATGTGACCCAGCTACTTATTTTGTGCAACAGGTTTAATTGACCAGGACCGGGAGTGCGCACCTCACCCACCTTCTTTTTTGCACTGAATGTTACAGGAGTCCCGAGCTCCAGAGGCAGCGCCACGGGGTGACTTTGCCCCACTTTGGAGAATCATAAAGATGGTTCTCTACCCTCCCCCAAATTTGGGAAGGACTTGTGCTTTGGAGGGGTGTCGGTTGCTGGTCACCTGAATAGAAAACAACTTTTTCACTACAGCTACCAGAATCCTTTGAGTCTAATTAGACACACCTGCTTAACAGCCTCCCCGATGATTATTTGAGATAAGAAAGCGCTAGGAGGAGAACAACTACAGACCACAGAACTGCAGCTGAGGGATCTAACCCTGTTAATACTGAGTACCTGATTTGCAGCAGAAGGGATCTAACCCTTTGAATATTTGTCCATTTTGGGATGTGACCCAGCTACTTATTTTGTGCAACAGGTTTAATTGACCAGGACCGGGAGTGCGCGCCTCACCCACCTTCTTTTTTGCACTGAATGTTACGGGAGTCCCCGGCTCCAGAGGCAGCACCACGGGGTGACAGTGCCCCACTTTGGAGAATCATAAAGATGGTTCTCTCCCCTCCCCCAAATTTGGGAAGGACTTGTGCTTTGGAGCGGTGTCGATTGCTGGTCACCTGAACAGAAAAAAAACTTTTTCACTGCAGCTACCAGAATCCTTTGAGTCTAATTAGACACACCTGCTTAACAGCCTCCCTGATGATTATTTGAGATAAGAAAGCGCCAGGAGGAGAACAACTACAGACCACAGAACTGCAGCTGAGGGATCTAACCCTGTTAATACTGAATACCTGATTTGCAGCAGAAGGGATCTAACCCTTTGAATATTTGTCCATTTTGGGATGTGACCCAGCTACTTATTTTGTGCAACAGGTTTAATTGACCAGGACCGGGAGTGCGCGCCTCACTCACCTTCTTTTTTGCACTGAATGTTACGGGAGTCACGGGGTCCAGAGGCAGCACCACGGGGTGACAGTGCCCCACTTTGGGGAATCATAAAGATGGTTCTCTCCCCTCCCCCAAATTTGGGAAGGACTTGTGCTTTGGAGGGGTGTCGGTTGCTGGTCACCTGAACAGAAAAAAACTTTTTCACTACAGCTACCAGTATCCCTTGAGTCTAATTAGACACACCTGCTTAACAGCCTCCCTGATGATTATTTGAGATAAGAAAGCGCTAGGAGGAGAACAACTACAGACCACAGAACTGCAGCTGAGGGATCTAACCCTGTTAATACTGAGTACCTGATTTGCAGCAGAAGGGATCTAACACTGTGAATATTTGTCCATTTTGTGATGTGACCCAGCTACTTATTTTGTGCAACAGGTTTAATTGACCAGGACCGGGAGTGCCCACCTCACCCACCTTCTTTTTTGCACTGAATGTTACGGGAGTCCCGGGCTCCAGAGGCAGCGCCACGGGGTGACTGTGCCCCACTTTGGAGAATCATAAAGATGGTTCTCTCCCCTCCCCCAAATTTGGGAAGGACTTGTGCTTTGGAGGGGTGTCGGTTGCTGGTCACCTGAACAGAAAAAAAAACTTTTTCACTACAGCTACCAGAATCCTTTGAGTCTAATTAGACACACCTGCTTAACAGCCTCCCTGATGATTATTTGAGATAAGAAAGCGCTAGGAGGAGAACTACAGACCACAGAACTGCAGCTGAGGGATCTAACCCTGTTAATACTGAGTACCTAATTTGCAGCAGAAGGGATCTAACCCTTTGAATATTTGTCCATTTTGGGATGTGACCCAGCTACTTATTTTGTGCAACAGGTTTAATTGACCAGGACCGGGAGTGCGCGCCTCACCCACCTTCTTTTTTGCACTGAATGTTACGGGAGTTCCGGGCTCCAGAGGCAGCGCCACGGGGTGACTGTGCCCCACTTTGGAGAATCATAAAGATGGTTCTTTCCCCTCCCCCAAATTTGGGACGGACTTGTGCTTTGGAGGGGCGTCGATTTCTGGTCACCTGAACAGAAAAAAAAACGTTTTCACTACAGCTACCAGAATCCTTTGAGTCTAATTAAACACACCTGCTTAACAGCCTCGCTGTAGATTATTTGAGATAAGAAAGCGCTAGGAGCAGAACAACTACAGACCACAGAACTGCAGCTGGGGGATCTAACCCTGTTAATACTGAGTACCTGATTTGCAGCAGAAGGGATCTAACCCAGTGAATATTTGTCCATTTTGGGATGTGACCCAGCTACTTATTTTGTGCAACAGGTTTAATTGACCAGGACCGGGGGTGCGCGCCTCACCCACCTTAATTTTTGCACTGAATGTTACGGGAGTCCCGGGCTCCGGAGGCAGCGCCACGGTTGTGACTGTGCCCCACTTTGGAGAGTCATAAAGATGGTTCTCTCCCTTCCCCCAAATTTGGGAAGGACTTGTGCTTTGGAGGGGTGTCGGTTGCTTGTCACCTGAACAGAAAAAAATCTTTTTCACTACAGCTACCAGAATCCTTTGAGTCTAATTAAACACACCTGCTTAACAGCCTCGCTGTTGATTATTTGAGATAAGAAAGCGCTAGGAGGAGAACTACAGACCACAGAACTGCAGCTGAGGGATCTAACCCTGTTAATACTGAGTACCTGATTTGCAGCAGAAGGGATCTAACCCAGTGAATATTTGTCCATTTTGGGATGTGACCCAGCTACTTATTTTGTGCAACAGGTTTAATTGACCAGGACCAGGGGTGCGTGCAAATAAACGTTGATGGTTGAGGTTCTTCCTTCCTTGCTTCTAATATTGTCCTGTAGGGAGAGTGAACAATGTGTGCATATGACAATCAATACCCTATATCTGAAAGCACAGCCTTAAAATGAGATAAAAGTAGATAAATAATGCCTATTGTGTTGCCATTCTTTAGCTCTTGTACAAGGCTTTCCAGGAGCTATGGCACATACCAGGGCCTATAAAGGAACGGGAGATACAGTACATTTCACAATGCTGTCTACATAGACTAACCACCTTATTACCTCCGCCAACACCCATTCCTTTCATTGTCAGCAGGCTACCTTTTCATATTAAACAGCTCCAGTGCCAATTTTAGGCCAAGATAAGGTGTCCCCATCTTTGTGGGATACTTCAAGAAAGCCAGACTCTGCCTTTAAACTGCTCTGTTCCTTGTCTCATCGTGATAACCCCCCAGCAGAGTTCCAGCACCATTCTGAAAATGGAGTTATGGAGCGGGCTCAAAACCAAGGTACAGGTCAGGGGAGAATGTCATATGTGCTGTAGGCACTGTGTAATAGGCAATGAGGCCTCTTGAGTGACACTGGGGAAGACCTCAAGGAACAAAAAGGGATTCTGACCCATGTCCTGATTTCCAAATATAGTTCTTTCCCCCTAATGTCAAGCGTCCCAGTTGGCCATCGAGCCCAGCCCCTGAGCAAGCTAGATTGAAGATTGAAGTGGATCTCAGCTTCCCAACCAACATCCTAAAGAAGCGAAAATGGACACTTATAGATTCATAACTCCAGCAGTCCTTACCCTGAACCCAATGTTCAATCCTCTGACAATCCCTGGTATTTTTCTCATGGTGATAAATGGAGTCTCTTGACTGTCGCCTACTCTCAAATGCCAATTTACAGATCAGTGCTGCACATGGGTGCAATGCATCTATTTCACAGATAGGAGATGTGTGTGAAAGAGCGCGAGAGCGACATAGATAGCGAGAGAGAGAGTGAAATGGGAGCTGCTTCCATCAGTCGGTGAGGGCACATGTTTTACATTTTGCGTGGATTGCTATTACTTTTTAATCCTTGCTAGTTCCTGTTCTGGTCTGTGTGGCCTGGTGCATGTGGCCTCGAAATTACCTACGCACATCCACAACCTGCCAATCAAGGACTGTGACAACTCCCCACACCAACCTGCTCACATTCTACATTGCAGCACGCAACACTCGTGCCAACTAGGCCGCCCACTAGTGTCAATGGCCAACCCCCATCCAAAGAGCTATCAAATATCAGACCCTTATACCTCTGCAAACGTCTTACATACAACATCCCTGGACAAAGGTTTATAGTCATTGCATCGAATGCCAGACCAGAGAAAAAAAAGCATTACAAAAAAGCATTGAATTTTAATGGGGGTCCCCCCCCAAAGCCACTTTATTAACCTTTAAAACCCATTTTAATAAAACTAAACCCATACCTTTTTTTAAAAAAGCATTCAATGTTTTTTTTCAATGCTTATTTTTCTCTGGTATGGCATTCAATGCTATTTCATTCGATGCAATGACCAGATACCCTGGAAGAAAGCATCTTAGCACCACAGGCAGACAAAGCTCCCTTTTCTGGTACACATGTCTCCGTGTGCCCAACACAAAACACCCAGAAACTGACCTGCATGTAGAGGTCAGGGTACTTCAGGCATGCATGCGTTGACACAAATGTTTTCTACCTGGGAGCTGGTGGCATATCAATTTGCATGCCAAGACGGCCGTTTAAGATGACCATTGAGTGCCACGGGGAGAGTATGGGAAGCCATGAATGGGGTTGGGGGCATTCACAGACTGCACCCAGCCTCCCTGGGGCGCAAGGACTATTTGCGAAGTCTGGCTGACAGTGGACAAAGCCAGAGCAACAGTAGTGTCACTGCCAGAATGCGCATGCGTGTGTCCGAGCTTTGAGTGTGCCTGTGGCCTGCACCCACTAGTTCTTCTTACAGTCCTTCAAATGTCAGCGAAGTCCCCCTACGCCCCCCTTCCCAGAGGCTGCTTCATAAACCCTAGTCTAGTGTGAGTCTTTGGTGAGCATTCCCTCGCAGAAAGCCTGTACACAAGATCTGCACGTGTTTGTATTTTTGGCCCACACCCTGTGATTGCACACGCTGCAATAGCGTTCCCTGTGACTACGCACACGCCGGGGCTGCTGCCCTATCAGATTATAGCGCCCCACATGTGCAAGGCACCCTGGGGAATTGGACGGACACCGACACAAAATCATTGAATCAGATGATGTCGTTAAACGGTTTCACTTTCTAAATTGAATCGGCGGCTCCTTTCTGACTTGCACATAACGCTCATTATGTAGCAGGTAAAGGCCCTCGCCGAGATTTTTTCCACAAGAAAAGATGGATTTTTCGATGATCTTCTCTATCTTAAAACCCATTGTTGTTTGCTTCGGTATGGCTATATTTCTGTCCCTTTCTTCTAGTTTAACGTAATTAAATGGTGGGTGGGTTCTCACAGACCCAACACTTTTATTTTAAGCACGGGTTTGCTGTTGTCCATCATCACTTTGCTAGTATCCTTCTTTTTTTTAATTTTTTTTTTATAAATGTGTTTAACTAACTAAATCGGGTGACCTCTTTTTTTTCTGCATGGTTGTACAGTTTCCACCAGTCTACATCTGCAGTCGCAGCTTCCCCGGAGAGACATAGAGGCACTTTCAGCTGATTGCAGAGAAGAATCAGCAAATGCATCTATCATAGCCCAGTGAATGTTCACATCATTCGTGTAGTCGGGTCATTGTCAGTGGTCAATAACATCAGAGACAGGGCCGGCCTTAGGGCAGGGCGGGCCGGGCGCCAGCCCGGGGTGCCATGCCACCCAGGGCGCTGTTAACCTCCTGCCATGCCAGCTCTGGGGTCGGGGGGGGTCTCTCAAGGGCTCCCCCTATCTGGCATAGTGGGAGAAGTTACCGCAGTGTCCTTTTGTTATTAAATGCACCCGCGTTGGCTGGCCGCATTTAATGACAATAGGGTGCTGATGCTTTGCATCAGCACCCTATTAAGATGAATACCTCCCCACTACGACGCAGGTGCGACGCAGATTCCATTGGAATAGGGCGCTCATGCATTAACTTGAGCATCCTATTCCAGCGATTAACTGCCAGGCGCCGGAGCAAAGAAGAGTAAAAAACCCAGTGCACACAGGAGGAGGGGAGCGCCAATTCTGCCCAGGGCGCTGCTGCTGCTAAGGCCGGCCCCGATCAGAGAGCTTTCATCAGAGGATTAGTTTCAGCCTTTCCCCTGCAGCCATGTCAGAAGCTTGTCATATAACAATGCCAATCAATAGATGCATTTTGTACAGCAGTTAGGCGCGCCCATATCTTTCAGGCATACGTCTAGATCACGCTCAAGTGTCAGATTCTCTTGCATCTCAAGTTAGACGATATTTCACTTTTTGCCAGTGTATGTATTTTCCGTCTTTCTATGGTGTATGTGTTGGTATCTGTATTTTGGGAAAATGTGCGTTACATCCTGGCTACATAGAAATGGAATATAACGTTGGATTAGAACTACATGGGAAGCTCTTAAAGTTCTTAAACATTATAAGAACCTGAACTTGGGAAACAAAAAATATATTGCTGCTTTTCTCGCACCCACCAGTGTTAGCAACCACGCATAGCCATGATTCTTAAAGCGATCCCTGGCGTGTGGTGGCCCACTTTTCACGTCTTAAATCGTGTCTCCTTTCAACAGTATGGAAGACATGTGCTCTGGATCACTTGGGAGGTGTGTAACCCAGACATCACTAAATGGCCCTTGACTTCCTTTTCGGAACGTTAAAGACCCTACATGAATTCCTGCAGGCGGCACCAATGAAGTTAGGAAATAACAAGCAGAATTAAAAAGAGATAAGGGATTAAAAACACAAAAAGAAGAACATGTGCACACATGGGTATTTCAAGAATACAATATAGTCACATGATTCGACTAAAATAGTGTTTTTGCAGGCCTTGTTTAGCAACGTTGAGATCAACAGCCATGCAGAGTCAAGGAGAGACATGCGTTGGTACGAAGTAGGAGTTAGGCTCCCTTATCAAAACTTAAATTTCGACTTATAATTGTTTCAATATCCCACCACACTGATGGCAGTTTGCACCAGTTTCGCCATCGTTGGTTTGACTTCAAACGTGCCAGAGTTGAAGCAGGTGGCATGTCTCTGCATGGAGCTCTGTAGGAGGAATTACGTTGAAAAGAGCGTGTGATAAGGTCTTCACAAGTGCTTGGGTTGCAGATCCGCATTCAACTAAATATAGTAGTTGAACTCATGGAAGGGCATTATTGTGACTGTTGGTGGAAATTAGAACATCTCTAGCTGGGCTTTATAAGTGTCCCTTGGTCAGGACCTCAGATAAAGATGAGCTGTTAGGCTGAACTTTCTACGGTCAATGCAGTTCACCAGAACATTGAATCATACCCGTGCTCCAACAACGGTTGTACTCCTTTGGATCTGTTATACAGTGCTTTGTGAAGTGTCCTCACAGATCATTCAACAAGCCCGGCACTGGCGGGCCAAAAAACACCACATACCTAATAAGCAGATGTTAGTCAATGAGAACGGGCTACGAGATATATATGTATATCCTTCAGACTTCTATAAACTCGGTCCATTCAGGTTGTGTTGTCCTAACTCTGCGCTATTCTACCAGCTCCTATGACATACTCATTGTTCTATATTTCTGTCCTTTGTTTTTTTTTCCACCTGTCGGTGTCCATTCTCTGTGCTATGTTATGTTACTTGGCATTTATATAGTGCTTTATATATCATTGGTATGACCTCAAACCGCTGGTAGGTTGAAAGCCCTTGGGAACCGTAGTTCAAGTCAGTAGAGAGAGATAGTGTTGAATGGTGCGTGGGTGCACCGGATACGTGTGCAGCTGGTGTAGTTGTTGGATGATAACTGTTTCCTAACGATAGGTGTGGTGCTGAAGATGTCAGTTAGATGTGTGCAGTCTGGTGGGTGGACATTCAGACTGGGTTCTGGCTGTGTTAGCCTGTGGAACACCTATGTGAACACCTAGACCGGAATGTGCTCAGTTAGCTGTGTTTTGTTAGGGTGATGAGGTGTTCATGGGGTCGTGTTCGTATGTGAACAGCTAGGCTGAATGTTCTAGTTGAATGATGGTGTATAGTAGAGAATAAGTGTAGCGGAATGGTATGGTGGTTATCTGTGAAGCTCCTGACACCAGGCACGGGACATTTGTTGACAAATGTTGTGGTCTGAAGGAGGGTTGTTTCCCTTGTAGGATGCCTGTGAACATTTTGGCCCTGGTGGAAACTGCCTTTTCCTACTTCCCGCTGGATGCTTTCTGTACTTACAGAGCACTGACTGGCCTGAGATAAACAGCTGAGAGACACTCTAAGTATACCTTTAAATACACGCAGGTCATTCACCAAGTGTTTACTTTTCATGGATCATCCATGGCTCAGTCATTCATTAATGATCCTTGGGATTCTAAGGAGAGGGGCTACGAGCAAGCAGGGGTTTCTTGTGCAGAACTGCATACTCTCCTGTGGTGTTAGTCAGCAAACGTGTCTGGATCCTTTATACCAGTGGTACTTTGCTGTGGACCTTGCAGCCCCTCTGCAGTTCATGTGGATCATCTTTTACACTTTTGAGGATATTGTGACCTAGCAAGCTCAGCCTCAGCTCATGGCAATGTGAGCCAACATCAGAAGCAACTTCACATAGCAGCCTGTTTCCATGTAGAAGGCTGCAAAGACAGACTTGACTGTCAGAAAAAAAAAACGAAAAAAAACGGGACAGAAGGGAAAGAACTTTCAAAACATTTTTGAAAGTGCAGAATAAGAGAACGGGAACAACTCCTGTTTTAATCTGGGTGGAAGGGTGGGTGCAGAGACACCCTCCCATGCATGGTCACCACTATGCACAGCCTACAGACAATCTGGATTTCTACAAGTGATAGAAGATCCAACTACTCTGGGAGCAGAAGTAGGATCATTTCAGGCATCTCTAAGATCAACAGAGGGAAATTGTCTTAATGTGCCATTAAGCACCAGTTCCAAGGACCAAAAGGTTTGGTAATGACCGGCTGCCCTTTAAAGGTGCATGCAAAGCAATACACTGCATGATCATTACAATAATTAAAACACAGGATATTAAATGTCAAAATGTATACCTGTTCAATATAATTGCAGATACAAAGTACACTTTCTGTGCTGAAACTGCTAAAACTAGATAGGACGTTATTAAAAGCTGTCCCAATTGGGTACTGTGTCAGTAAGAGTAATTGGTCTTGTCCATGTGCTCTCTGCCCCCGATTCTTCTAATGGGGAGACACTTTATTATTATACTCAATACCGGTTCCTGATTTTCTAACCTTTACAAAGACCATAACATAGAACTCAGTACTCCTTGCCCACCCTACCACAGATTGGACACTATGGAGAGCAGCCTCATCCAATAAAGGATTTAGCGCTAGCCCCTGTCATGAGGAGGGGCAATCAAACAGTCAAAAACAGGGAAATAAAGTTATACACATGATTATTTGTAAAACAAAGAAAACAAGAAGGAGGTAGTATGGATAAGGGAATCAACATGAATCAAGTGTGTGCCCTAGTTTTACGATAGATACTAACAGAACGTATCACCCTTCATTAATACACAAAGGGCCTCGTTACAAGTTTGGAGGCAGCCATGGAGCTACTAGCTCCATGGCTGCGTCCAAACCGGGCTCCTTTACCGAGTTCCTGCAATGGGGACTTACTGGGTCATTCAGACATAGGAGGACCCGGTAAATCCTCCTTGCAGGAACCATTCCCCATTCCCATTTGAGCCCCCATAGGGCTCAAGGGGAATGGGGATGGAGGTAACAACGGGCACATTATGAGTGTCCCGTTGTTACCTCCCTCTTCCCTTCGCGGGACCCGGAAAAGACGTCTGGTTTTACCGATGTCTGATCCGGGTCCCGGAATGAAGGGGTCCGGTCCCGTACCGGCCCCCTTCATTCTGGGAGCGCGAGGGTCGTAATGAGGCCCAAAGGTCCACCTTGACAATCAGGTGGTTAATTCAACTCCTTGCCTGATAGCATCACTTTCACCTCTGAGGAACACTATCTTGAATTAGGTGTTGTATAATAAATGAGTCTTCAGCTTGCTTGAAGTGACACCTTTTTTGCCACAGCAAAGGAACAGTTAGGTAACATTCAACAGAGTCCATACAATGTCCATAAACAATTGGATAGGGTGGGGAAAGAATTCAGTACTCTTGGGCTGCTCTGATGTCTCTATAGCAGTCATTAATGAGGGATAAGGAGGAGCACTGCGAGCGCAACCTGCTCTGTGATGTTGGTGCCGTAATCTGTTTCTTTGCTGCTTCGCATGGCTATCGGCACTTCCGTGGAAAGTCTCGTGAGACTTCAGCTGTGCAAAGTCTCGCAAGCTCCCTACACTCATTCCTTTGGTAATACAACACAGTTTATTCCATAATAAAAGCATCATACTTCACCGGTCTTCTGTGCTCTCTTCTCGGATGACCTTCCTTAGTACCGCCAGCATACAGTGCTTGCATCGCTTCTTGAGATGCTTCCGACGTCTCTCTTTCCATCTCTTTTACCATGGCTTCCCTCGCTGAGGCCTCTAATTCTTGCTCTCTGCTGGCATCACTGTCTGGGCTTTTGCAAAGGGTGAACTCATCTTTCGGTCTCTCCATTGTTCAATGCTTCTCAAACATTGCCACACGTTCCATGTGCGGCATCCTTTGTGCGTACATGATTGGTCCCTCTGTGTATGACCTTCATGGGTTGTCTGAACTTTGACCTTGTCATTTGATCTTTACACAGTAGATGTATTTTGATGTGTGCTTTGCTATTTTCCAACCTCCAAACAACTTCTTCCATGTTCACCTCATCATTTTGTTTCACTCTTGTCAACCATGGTGGTACCAATGTGGATGCTTCTCTCCCCCTCAGCATGCAGAACAGTGACACTTTGGTGATGCCATTGGGGGTTAATCGGTGGACTTCTATGGCTTCCTTGATGGTTTTATGGGGATCCATCCCAGAAGCCATTGCTAACTGGATTGCCCCATTGATAAACCTATTTGCCCTTTCAACTAATTCATTGGCCTGGGGGTGGTACAACACAGCCTTTCTCTGCCTTGTGTTATGCCTCTGCAGGAATGACCCAATTTCCTGTGATACTAGTTGCGCCCCATTCATTGTCTGTGACTATGTCTTTGGGGAGGCCTTCCTTCTGAAAAATGGACGTGAGCACTTCTATGACAGTGGCAGTGGTAATGTTGGGGACAAATCTGCTTCTACCCATTTTTACAGGTAGTCTACCATCACTATGTCTACCGATGCAAGGGAGCCATTGCCTTGAATGGTCCAATGAAATCCAGCCTTGCTTTGTGCCAATGCTGCATCATGAATTTCCGAGGGAATCATCGGGCCTTGTCTGGTCTTCAAGCATTTGTCGCTGTTGAGACATTTGTGACATCTCTCAATCATGGAGCGTATCTCCTGGTCCATAGAGGGCCACCAGTACACCTCTCTTACTCGTCGCTGTGTCATGGTGTTTCTTAAGTGCCCTGAGTGGGCACTGCACAAGATGACTCTTCTCATTCCCACTGGTGGTATTACTTGGTCACCCTTGATAATCAGCCCTTCTGCCTCTGATATTTCTTCTGCTACCTTCTAGTATGGCCTCATGCCTTCTTGTACGGTTCTTTCTTCTGGGCACCTACCCCAGACCCACTATCTAAGTCTCACCATGGTGGGGTCTTTACTGTCCTCCGGGTTCCAGTGTCCTTCACTCAACTCTAAAAACTCTGGACCCCTGAGGTCTTGGGTGGACGCGACAATGCATTTGTCTTGTAGAAATGTGGTGGCTCTCTCCTTGTTTCTTGGTAATCGTAACAATGTGGCTGGGCATTTCTCCACCTGGCTATGTGGGTTATATGAAACATGTGTTCCCAAAGCAATGCGCGCCATATGGGGCGTCTATGATTTCGTCCCTCTTGGACTGAACATGCGGATGAAGGTCTTATGGGCAGTGACCAATTTAAACTTGATGCCCCATACATAGGTCCTGAAATGCTCTACAGCCAATGCACAGGCTAACATATCTTTCTTCACTGTGGAGTAGCACCCCTCAGCCTTGGACGGGGCTTCAGAGGTGAATGCCACCACATGTTCTGTATCTCGTTTCTTCTGGGTGAGTGTGGCACCTAATCCACATGTGCTGGAATCCGTGGTGAGGACTGCATGGATTGAATAACTGTAGGCACGGTGCTTCCACTATCCATCCTTTTATGCTCTCTAGAGCTTCCTTCTAGGCCTCGGACCAAGTGAACTCTGCACCTTTTTTAAGCAGGTGTGCTGACCTCCGAAGAATTTGGTATAAACTTGGCACAGTGTTCTGCAAGTCCAAGAAACAACCTTACTTCATCCTTGTTGACCGGCTCTGGAGCCTTGACAATGGCTTCGACCAGGTTTTGTTTAGGGCTTATGTCAAGGGCAGAAATCTTGTACCCCAGATATTCGACTTCCTGTGCCTTCAGGACACACGTTTCACATCTAAGCTTAACTGCAGCATCCTGTAATTTGGTGAGGACACATCTCAAAGTGACACCATGCGTGTATTTGTCCGCAGCATACACCAGTATATCATCCTGAAAGTAGGAAATGATTCCAATGTCTCACTATAGTGAATCCATCATGCGTTGAAATGCTGAGGTTGCAGATGACAGGCCGAGAAGGCATCTTAGTAAACTGGTACATGCCGAACAGGGTGAGAAATGCCATAATGACGATCTGAAACATTGATGGCTTTTTTATATAAGTTTATTCTCATAGAAACATTCTAGGTTTCAAACAGAATCAGTAAATAGTTACACAGCATATTGAGTAATCACAATTTATCCAGGGAAAAAAATCTCATTCATACAAATGATTTAAGTAAAATAAAAAAAATGGTACATTGCACATAATAAATGCAATAAACCACATAATACAATCTATCAGATACATAACTACTATATTTAATACATTAATATTTCCCAGAGCATACTTCCTAGCCAGATCCCACTATCAAATATCAAACAATACAATAAGCACATTTTGTTAAATATTTTGGACAATGTAAAGTAGTACAAATCAGCTCATAAGGGATCAAACGATGAAATCAGACAATCACAGGTTAAAATCTACAATGCAAATTCATAACTGTCTGGGGCAAGTTAGCTGAATAACACAACTGCACAAATAGTTGGCCTTTGAGCAACACATTATGAATACCAAAGATAACATGCATAATAAGTCAATAACCATTTAGTTGAATATGTAATACTCCACACAGGCCCCTCCTACTCTCACGCCCCTTGACAACACAGAACTGTCGTAAGCATATTACAAGCAACCACATTTTAACCAACAATGTATATCAAACATCAGACTCAATGGGGCTCAAATGGGCAGATCAGCCACCCACAGACGCAGAAGAGGAAGAAGACCAGATCCTCTGCCTAAAACTGAGACAAGAACAGAGCCATTTCATCCCCACATTGTACCCACAATACAGATCATTAAAAGTGTAATCCATGCATATACCGTGATGTTGTATGCAGATCTAGACCTATTATCAACTGACCCCTAGCAATCATCAGAGCGAGTTTACAGATGAACTGGAAGAAAATGAACCATTGAAAGATAAGAAAGGGATGATACACTGAGGAACAGACAGCCACAAAGATTTGGGGAGATGGGCAAATGATCTAGTGAAACATGTATCACTGGCACACTCACCAGAACATCTGAGGTCAACGTGGTGCATCATACAGGAGTAGGTTATATAACACTCAGCACAAGCCTACACTCCAGCCATACTGTTGATTGACTCTACCAGACAACAGTGAAACAAACAAACCATGCCTACATGCCATTAGCTCTCCTGGCAGCAGCTAGGACTGCTATTGTCCCCTGGCCAACTGAACCCTCCCTGTAATGTGATCAAAGCTTTAACATCACTAGAGTGAGGGCCCACTCACTCCTAAGGAGCTGAGAGAATCCTCCAGAGGCATCCAAGGGATTCCTCCCACCCCCATACCCTGAGATTTCCTGAGTATACTCATTCCCATGCGATGTGTATACGCCATCTGATTCCACCAGGCTCAAACTGGCAAATTAGTGAGCTCTTTCAAGTTTGACATACTTTAACTGCCACTGCTATTAAGTCATCTCAGAACTGTCCTAGTTAGGAGCATTGGATACAATTTGTCTAGAAGTTTATCTACCTTGGCCTTCACCCTTGTGCAGTTTAATTTTAGGGTGTCCATAATATGACTGGAGTAGTCTATACCCAGATATCAGATTCTATGATGCATCAGTCAGACCTACGCTACCAACATGAGAGCTAAAACAGAGGCTGTTCAGCGGCATAACTGTTTTATCTCAATTAAGTTTGTATCTCGACACCCAGAAATACTCCTCGATTTCACACAAAAAGTGGGAGAGCAATTCATCTGGGACCTCTATATATGCCAGGATGTGGTTTTCAAATGCTGAGACTTTGACTGTAATCCTCGAAGTGCCTACCCCTTTAATTGTGTCATTTGTTCTTATCTGTTGTAGTAAAAGCTCTAGGGAGAGGACAACAGTTAACCTGGGGAGTGGACACCACTGTTTTGTAAGGCGCATTGTACAGCCACAGCAGCCTGCATGGGACTGTAGGGTATTTTGTGGAGATTTGGGGCCTGACGGTATTTTCTTACCGCCGAAAAATAACTTAGCAACAATCATGACTGAAAAGGAGAAAAATGACGCCTAATTTCTTTTTCAAACTCCAACAAGGTCATATTCTGCTGTTCATTTAATCCCCTTATGATGCTGGCCGTCGGGGCATCTAAAGTTAAATGAAAATATTGTCTGTACTGTTCCTTAGGTATCTGGAGTGCTTTAAAAATGTCATGCACCGCTTCTAAGTGATCCTCAATGCAGCATTCACCTCCCTTTTTAAATGGTTTGATCAGGGCTTTAATGGATTTCATTATTTTTATGGGGCTACTTGTTGCAATGCATGGAATTGCACTATTTTATGATTAAATCCTGTTTTCAGGTGTATGAGATTGGTGGCTGCCCCCAATGGGAGTATCAAATCCCCCAAGGGCGCTGCAACCAAGTTCAGTCACCGGCCCAGTCACTGGAGCACTAGCTCTTTGGGCAGAGCTAGAATTCACCTCCACTCCATTGAATGTGGTACCCTGCCGCCTCTCCTGGGACCTGGGAATGCACATTTGCTGTTCTAAGTCCTTACACTTTTTAAGGAGTCTGTTTGCTTCATTTTGCAAATAGTTGTTTTCATCACTCATCTTATTAATCACCTCCTGCATGTCGCACATTTGCATTTGGCATTCATTGAACTCTTTATTTCTCTTGTCTATTTCTTGAATCATTTTAATCATTTCTTGTTCTGCACTCTGGAGATCACATTCTTTTTCACAATGTTCTTTTTGTAAAATCTGCATTTCTGAAACAACCTCATCTTTATCTTGTCTAATGTGGTCCACTAAGGCTTTTAAGTGTACCAATTCTTGCTCACTATCCTCAAATTGTTTCTTGCTTTTGGATAACTGAGCATCAAAGTCTCTGCATTTTAATTGCATGTCTTTTTGGCATACATCCAATTCTGCTCTTAACATTTCCTGATTTTTACTTGCCCCATCTAATTCAGTCTTTAACCTGTTAATTAGCTGAGTATCATTCTCCTGCATTCGCAGGGACTTATTCAAAATAAACCATATTTTGCCACATAGCCGTATTAAACAGTCTTTCACTGCACCTTTATCGGCTGCATTCAATAATCTTGTAAGGCAGACCTAAACTATGCTGCCTTCTGCAAAAATATTGTCTAGTTTTTCTTTCTGCACCTCACCCTGAATGCGGACACGCCATTCTAACGTGCTGTTCGACGACCAAGTCCCATGTGCAAACAACTTTGCCTCTAAATATTGCACTAGGTCTGAGAATGTGGTTTCCCTTTGTGACATTCTGAAATTCGTTTTTAGTGGCACACTGCTATTATAAAATGGGTTCCCTTTAATGTGCAAATGGCAGTGTGAGACACGCTTGCCACGCCCAGTAGGTACTCTATGATCACTTTCCCGGCCTGCAACGCACCATAAATATGTAGGGTATTTTGTGGAGATTTGGGGCCTGACGGTATTTTCTTACCGCCGAAAAATAACTTAGCAACAATCACTCCTTGTATTCAGATTGGGCCATGTACAACAATAATACAGTGAACATGCATTATTTCAGCACACAGACATGCGTATTTGGTATGCGTGGTTGGTATGCGTGGTTGGTATGCGTGGTTGGTGGTATTTTGGTGAGCATAATTCCCTTGTTTTATTTGTGGCCCCAATATCCAGAACCCCTTATTATTGTTTAGATTTTTTTGTGTAATCACTAGAGAGACCTCAGGCTTGCATTTCAGGAACACCACATTTTCATTTTTAGTGTGCCACCATGGGCAATTTCTCTCTGTCTTATCTACGGCAGCGAGCTATCATGTGGTATTTTCACTATCTTATATACGGTAGTGAACTATGTCCCGGGCCTCCCTTTTTGCCGACTCATAGACCTCCGACAAACTACAACACACACAGTTAGTTATAATTGCTCATACTGAATTACATTGTGCACACGGCTGCAGCCAAATTTGATGTTTAGCTACCTTGAAAATGACAATTGCACTGTCTAAACATCTCCCCACATCATCAGCACTGTATTGGTAAATATAAAACACACCACCCGTCTGCTTTCAAATATTTTTGTGTATTATAAAAGTTGCATTTAAACATGATCTCACTCTTTACAGAAATAAATAAAATAGCGCAGTAACAGCATTGTCTGTGGTGATACACTGAAAAGAGAGTGGCGGAGACAAGAACTCAATTTGCAACATTAAACATGTGAGTAAAGCACATACTACACTGACTGAATATTCTCGTACACACTCAGCCCCCACACTTCTGTAATTACCTTATCTGTTCAGAATGAGTTTTCTTCAGCTGTTCTCTTTCTGAATTTGGCTCCCTTGAAGATTAACCCCAGTGAAAACAAGCGCCTTTCATTCTCAAACCGGGGTAATTGCCTGGAATTCTCAGCTTTTGCAGCAGGAATGCTTCAGCCAGGAAACAGGTCCTTCTCCCAGCTCTGCCAAATCTCGATTGTCCTCCCCCTCTCCTCAAGCTCCCCCAGCAAAACTCTAATCACTGCCTCTAGCATGATACTTGCTATGACGCTGCTCCAATCAGAATCAATCATGCCATCTCCTCCCTCACTACACAATGGCTCATTTCTACAGTAACCATTTGTAACCAACTGATTTCCTGTTCCTTCGAGCCCTTTGCTTCCTGCAGTTATGTGGACAGAGCAGCAGAGAAAAAGAAAAAAATGAATGTGCGTTTAAAAGTTCACTTTCAGAGTAGGCCTAATTCTGCAGTGGAGACACATTTTTATTAGTGGGTTATGTTAAATGCAGTTTTATTAGTCAGGTTAGTTATTAATAAGGTTAGTTATTAATTTTCAAATGTGTCTCTTGCACCATAGGCATTTCAGGTGAAAAATAGTGTGCATTTTTGAATGTGCACGTGTGCTTTTAACTGTAAAAATAGATTTGCATCTTATATGTTAAAATCGTTTTTGACTGAATAGCCTGTCTTTACTTATATGTCCATGTTAATCTGGCAACACATATAGCAATGCACCACACCCATCTGGCGGTGCTGCATCAAAACAAAATTGCTACCTGTGCAGTAGTGCGGTACTCTGTGCTGTAACACGCCAAATATCCTTACAGGACTCAGCCATGTATTGGCAGATACAGTTTACATTCTGTGGCCATTCCCCACACTGTCTCTTAATAGGCACTCAAAGACCTTTAAAATTCCATGAGATGACAGTGATCATGGCACCGTAGCCTCAAAAGGTACAACCCATGCAGAAAAACAAACTATACCCAGAAAATCCCCCAACCACCTGGCTGCTCCACTGAGGAGTCCATCCCACAGCCCCTCCAAACCAGGACTGCAGGCATGTCCTCACCACCAATATTCCACTACACAACAAGGGGCACACACACATTGACACAAAAGGACAGAAAGGGGGAAAACAATATATAAAAGAACATAATGTGCACTTGCGATCTCCACAATCTCCTCCAGATACCTCTTCCCAGCCTCACCCGCCAAAGCTGAGCAAGGCCTTTTTCAAGAACAATCCAAAAGCTCCCCCATCTCACTGGTGGAAGACACACACCACTCCTACCGGGAGTACCCCAGGTGGGTTGCTTAGCACACCAGATCTGCCTTGGCCCTCGGGCTACGCAAAAATGCTAAACTTCACAAGTGTGAACCATAATGCCTTACAATCAGGGGCTCCATCCCTCCACACACTCCAAATAAACAACTGTCTTTCATCCAGAAGGCGTCTATGGCTTTAGCAACTTATTCATTTTCAAGGGAGATCTGGACTCATCCCAAGCTTTTTGCTCCAACACCAGCTTGACAGTATTGTTAATCCAAACCCAGATCTGGTCGAAGAGCCTTTTTGATATCTGTAGTGAGAGCTTAGTCTCTACAACCCGGTGAAATCCTACAACCTGAGTAACCATAGGGGTTCCATTGGCTCTGGAAGTAGGGTCACTGTCAAGCGGCCAGGCCATGTCCATAAGGCATTCCGAAGTCTCCTCAAAGAACCTAGAAATAACAGAGGCCGCAGTAATCACTATTCCTGCGGGAGCTAGGAGACTTTACCACAGCCCCCTGCGAAGAAGCTGTACATTTGAAAAAGTCCTGAGAGAATACATGAATCCCCTCACAAGCGAGCTTGTCCTTCTTTTCTGCACCGCTTCGAGTATCTGGATGACTTAGGTTTGCCGGGGCAAACAAGCAATCAGACTTCTTATGTCTGTTGCCCGTTACAATACCAACTCTGTGCTCCCTTTGATTTATATGTGGGGTGAAAAATTGAGTTGCAGCACCTGGGGTATCAATTTCTCCAACCATTGGATAGCATCATAGCATCAGCGCCTTCTGCCTTTTCTGGAGTTCACGAAAAATAACTTCATCAAAGAAAAGCTTGCGATAATATATCTCAATATAAAACTGTGTACTCCAGAAGATCTTTAAACTAAACGTGTTTGCTAACTGACTCTTTCCAGCGAGATTTCTTTTAACAAAACATCTCCCAGCCAAAGGGATTGTTCGAATAAAACTGCCGTAAGTGTAAACACGATCTTCTTCACCATGACGAGGGAGTCGCGAGATCACTCAGGTGAGGTCAGCATATTGTTAAGCAATAGCTAAGAGGAAAGAGTAGCTGGAGGGTGAAGTGTGGGAGGTTCTGCTGAAGGCTGTGGAAGTTTAATGATGTCAAAAGGTTCTGGACGTTTGTGACAAGTGACCCAGCATATAATCGAACATCAGTGAGCACTGAAACACATGTAGCAGCAGGGACTTGTGTAAATCATTATTTCAGCCATTATTTTGGCAGCCTGGCACTATTTGTCTCTCCTTCAACGTCTCTAGTATGCTCGGTGACTGAGGTATTGTGAGCAAATATGATATGATATGATATGGCATTTGTAACACGCCTATACATAACTGTTTCAAGGCGCAACGAGGCAAGGGGGGAGGGTGACAAGGGGAGACGGACAACGATCCTACTAGGCCAGGTGTCATTCAATTCATGCAAGTGCAAGGGTAGAGGAGAAGGGAAAAGTGCAGTACGGGGTTAGTAGAATACAAGATAAATAATAGGGCCAGCTGGTGGCAAGTGCAAGGTAAGTGGCGGGAGGAGGGGCTGTAGGATACAGAGACAGTCCCGTAGTGCAGGTAGGCAGTGCAGGGAAGAGTGGCTGGGCCAAGGACCGAGATCGGTGAGTGGCCCAGTTGCAGATTCAGTGCAGGTTCAGTGGTTTTAGCAGGGGAGAGAGGGAGAGAAAAAGGAGGCAAGGAGGAAGGTTTTGAGGTGCTTCCGGAACCGGAGATGGTTCTCCTCAAGTTTCAGGGGTGCAGGGAGGCTGTTCCAGAGGGAGGACCCTGCTGTGGAGAGAGATCTACCCCCAACTCGTTGCTTGGAGAAGCGGCTGACCCTGAGGGAGTTGGAGGTGGATGAGCGAAGAGCTCGAGAAGGAATATATTTAGGAAGAGAGAGTTGAAGGTATTTGGGCCAAAGCCCCAGAAAGCCTTGTGGACAATGCAGAGGGTTTTGAACTTAATCCTCGCAGCCACTGGGAGCCAGTGTAGTGATTTCAGTCCTGGAGAGATACGGTCCCTGGGCTTGAGGCCAAGGACAAGTCTTGCAGTCCTGTTCTGGATGAGTTGCAAAGGGTGGAGAGTAGAGGCAGGCAGATTTAGATAGAGATGTTACAGTAGTCCAGCTTCAAGAGAACCAGGGCTCTAGAGACAGTGAGCTTCTGGGGGAAGGAGAGGAAAGGAAGGATACCTTTGAGGAGGTGCAGCTGGTAGTGGGACTTCTTAGAGACATCAGATATGTGAGGAGAGAAAGAGAGTGTGGCGTCGAAGATAACCCCGAGGTTTTCTGCCTTGCAGGTAGGAGCAGGAAGAGGGCCAAGGGAGGCAGGCCAGAGAGCTGCAGGGAAGGTGGGAGTGGGTGTGCCGATGAGTAGAATCTCAGTCTTACTGGCATTAAGGCAGAGGTCATTGGCGGCACACCATTCATGGATAGCAGAAAGACAGTCAGAGATGATGGAAGGGGAAGAGGAGGCCGAGGGTAGCCTGAAGATGAGATGGGTGTCATCTGCATAGCACTGAAAGTTGGGACAGAGAGCGGCGATGCGGTGGGCAAGAAGTGCCAGATACTGGTTGAAAAGCCAGGCAGAGAGGTTAGATCCCTGGGGGACACCACAGGTAGAGAAAAAGATGTCGCGAGAGGAAGGACCCCAGTTGGACATGGGAGGGTCGATTGGAGAGGAAGGAGGTCAGCCACGCCAGAGCCTGACCAGTGATACCCAGCACACAATGATGAACAAGCACATAATCAGGCTTCAGGACCTGATGTTATACCTGCAGATTTGTTTCAGTCTTCAGGAGACCTGTGGGCTCCTTTTCCTAACATGTACAATTAATACTATTTTGTCCGCAGGGGGCACACCGTCGCCCTGAAATAAAGCAATGTTTTTTCCAATTTTTAATAAGGGCAACTTGCTTCCCCCAGCGCTTACAGACCCATTTCTGTCCTTGACACATCCTTCAAGATCTTTGACAGGGTTATATTGGAATATATAGAGAGGTGGCTTACAGTTGGTAATGTCTTAACTGACATACCACTTTGCTTTAGGCCATGGGTTGGCATGGCCAAACAGGCCTTTAGTCTCTACCTATTGGTGGCCAAGTCTGTTTCATACATGGGTAGAAGGTTTACTTGGCCTTCATGGACCTGAGCACATCCTTTGATAAGGTTAATTGGGTGAAGCTGTGGGCCATGCTCAGTTCTTTGAATTGCCCTGCGGAGCTGATCCAGGTGCTGAGATTGGTGTACAATGACACCAGGTATGTGTCAGATTTGGCGAGCAGGTCCAGTGCACATACTTTCTTTCAGGTTAACCTTGGGGTTCGACAGGGTTGCGTGCTGTCCCCGGTTCTTTTCACTCTCTATATAAACAGACTTTACCAGGCTCTGGTTAACACTTGGGTGGACTTTCCAAAGGTGGGCAACCCGGCGCTCCCACTGCTAGCATATGCAGATGATACATCATCATTGCTAAGATAGCTAACGCCCTCCAGACATTAATAGAGGAATACACCAGGTTCATGAACGCTTTAGACCTTAAGGATAATACAGCCAAGTCAGTGGTATGGGCATGTGGGCATGGGTGGAAGTTCATTAAGATGCGTCCCATGGTGAGCCATGGCACAGGATACCCCGTGTTCATGCCTTTGATTATCTTGGTATCTGCTTCACTTCATCAGCAATGGGCCGGGCACACATCAGTAGGCAAGGTATCAAGATCGGTCAATCAGTGGGAGGATTGTCAAGATTTACAGCCTGTTTTCAAGGTCAACCCTTGAATATGATTCTAGATGTCCACAAGGATAGGACAAAAGCATCCAGTAATTACAGGCCCTTTCTCTGGGGTTTTGAGAATGTGTCCCAGCTACAAATCAAGGAAAATATATTCCTGTAGGGCCTTTTCGGCCTTCATCTGTCTGCTCCATCATATGCTGTTCCCACAGAGGTAGGCCTGAGTACAACAGAGGATATCTGGGCATTGGCCTTGGTGTTATTTTGGTTCAGACTGTGGGCCAAAGATAGGAAATCTTTGATCCATCAAATATTGGGTGGGTATCATTATGGAAGAAGACGGGTACGGTAACATTCCAGTTCAGACTACTTTAGATGAATGCCCCTGTCTTCCCCCATCCAATAATCTTCTGAGTGTCCAGGAGATGAACTCCTACAAGAAATGCCTTGTAACATTCTTTAAAGCTCAGAGTGAGACACAGGGATTGTGGGTTAGGGAAAACAGAGAAATAACTCAAATAAGCAGGATAGATGGTATACAGTCCTATTTCACTTTTGGCAATCTGCGTTCAGGAAGATGGGCCATTACTAGTGCCTGTTTTAATTTGCTCATGTGCAGAGCTGACACAGTACAATGGCATGGATTCTTGGAAGAGCCATCTTGTCTACTATGTGACTACACCAGTGAGGATGTTATTCAATGTGTCGTGTTCTTTCTGTGGTCACACTCAAAATCAAACCCTTGTGCAAGTCTTAACTGAGGCTAACCTTATATCTTGTCATTCTGCTTTATTGTTTTTGTTGCAAGTCAAAGCAGTAAAGTAGCATTGGCTTTATTATCCTATATCAAAAGAGCACTGAGAGTCAGGAAACTGCAAAGATTATTTTATTGTCCGATTGTTTAATGCCATTTTAATTGGTATTAATGTTTGAATTCTGTACACCACCAAACACATATCGAGAATCCTCATGCTTTTCATGGACGATGGAAGTCTGCTTCAGAGTTAGGTCAAGGAATGAGACATGGGGAGACCCCGATAAATAAAATCTTTGAAAACCTCTCTTCTCTTGGACCTAGAAAAAACACCATCTTTTTTTCATCAACGCCATTAGGGACCCAAACGTCTTAATCTGTATTGATTATTGCCGGCCTCTGAATTTCCTATTGAATCTTCCTCACTATCCAAAGGATTTGTTTTTGGCTTCTTCTGTTGTAGATGGGTTAATAGAAATCCCAACCCCTGCTACATTTTCTTGGTCACACTTTTCTCCATACAGAGAGTAATGGTCATTCTGGAGTCAAATACAGAATGACTGCTACCATTGCAAGGCCAACTTTCAATTTGATTTAGCGGTGTCTCGCCTCTCCCCCAACCCCTGATCAAACACCCAACCACTAACACCCAATCACTGCTTCCCCTGTTTCAGGCAAAACAGCATAGTTGAATCCAATGCCGAGAGAACAACAGTGCTTGATACTGTAGGGATGATGAATGTTTACACCTGGCCTCTTCATTATCCTTAATTGTCACAGTACGGCATCCCTTACATGCTGCAGCGTTGGATGCCAGATGAATTTTGTTAGTCTAATTTTCTGTCCTCAAGAAATGACAACATGCATTTCAGAATTTTGCAAGACAGTCCGGTTATGGTGTTTGAGTGTTCACATACAATGCTATGTTCAATGGTGTCAAGCACCACTGAGTGGTCCAGCATGATCATTATTGACTTGTTGCAATTGTGTGCAGAGAGAATCATCAGGACACCTGAGTGTGTCGTTGTACATAAATTACTTCTGCTCTGCAGGAGAAAAAGGAGGTGGAGCAGCTAAACCACCTACTTAGCCTCCACGAGCAGCAATTAAGATGGCCACTTAATTAGTGATCTCCAGAACCGCAAAATCATGTTTAAATAACATCCTTCATTTATCCCTGCTGGTCGACTCCTGTGTGGTGCCAGGTGGCAGACACCTGAGGGAAGGAGGTGTACTGGTTCTGTGGAGATCATTGGTGTGAGTTCAGAGATAGCAGCGCTAAAGCGCAAAGCAGCGAGCACACGTGGGCATACCCATATTGTAGCTCCAGAGAGTTGAAACGTGACATTGCTGCTTCAAGCGACTTGCTGCGAGTGTACAATGGAGAATCGAAGGAGCATGGAGGGTGTGTGTAGCCTGGTTATGTACCCAGCCATAACACTGCAGACCTCACAGATTGCATGTGGTCCACTGAGGACCCTGTACAGATCACTGTGGGGAATGGGGTGCTGTGCTGAGGCTGGCTATACTGAAGCGGCTGCCGCGTTTTGTGTCCTGTGTGAAAACTACTGCTCCCGGGCATCCCCTGTAAAGGCAGGGCCCCAGTGTCCCTGAAACTGACCTCATTTACAGACCAGACCAAGATTGGAAGGAGTGAAGGCCACACTAGGGACATTTATAGGCGTGACACACCATGAATGTGTTGGAGGGTCTGAATCATTGGCAGTACTCATACATGAAAGGGTAGGTGCCTCACAGCTGTGGCAGATTGTGGTGTGGTGGTGCATACTGTCTCTGTAACCTAGCACATCAATGCAGTTCGTCAACTGTGTGGAGGTGATGGCTGGGTCTGGAGGCATCTCTCATTATGCCCATTGTTTATATTATGCTGTACATGTGTACATATTCTGTGTAAATGAGATAATACATATCCCTGTATTGCGCTGAGATACCTCAGGGTGTGGCGCACCTTATAAATAAACAAACAAACAAACAAATATGAATGACTGGGGAGGAGAAGCTGCTGAAACTCGACAAAAGAAGGCTGGTATTGGGGTCAAGTTGGATTGCCATACCCTTGAACTCCTGAGGAGGCCACAAATCAGGCTGGCTCGTGGGGCAACTTAGAGAATCAGGTGTCAACATATTTTGAAACGGGCGATACTCCATACTTGTGACCTAGCATCCAATCTTATCTGTAGCAATCAACTTGGAGTACATTACATTAGGCACTGCTGCAGTGTACTTGTTAGTGCTAGTTCCCTCTTCAGGCATGATGAATGGGGTCGGTAAAAAGTGTGGGCCCATTGACTCCTTTACTAGTCCTCTGGCTAAAAAGCCAACAATGGAACCCACTACGACTTACATCCTGATGGGCATCCAAACAGCCCCCACAAACTTGGATCCCATCATGGCTGCAAGGCAAACTGGTTTTGCCCCTATTAATTCCAAACTGGATGCTATTGAGGCCAATATTAGTTCTTTGTGCTCCAAGCTGGACAAAGAACGTGAGTGCATAACTATGGCTGAGATTCGGATCAGCAACCTTGATAATAAAGTGGAATAACATGATCAGGCGATAAAGTTATTTAAAAAGGAATTTGCCAGTGGTGCATGTGAAATGTGAGGACCTGGAGTCCCGTTTGTGCAGAAATAATGTACACATAGTGGGTGTACCGGAGTAGACAGTAAAGGGGTTTATGAAACGGTTTGTTGAAGACCTCCTGAAATCCCTACTTGGAGACGTGCAGTTCTCTGAGCAATTCGTAGTGGATCAAGGACACACCATATACTGGTCCCTGTCCCAAAACCTGGAGCACCACCAAATATGATTATGACAAGATTATTGAATTATTGGGTCAGAGATTGAATATTGAGACTGAAAAGGGAATGTAGCAATGTCCACATATACCATATCCAGAATTCACAGCTGGGGTCCAAGCAGCAAGAAGATCATGACCCAGTAAATGGGTGGTGCATGAAAGACAGACCACAATATGTGACCCTGTTTCCGTCAAAGCTTTGCATGCAACTCGAGGCAGGGCGCACTTCTTTAAAAATCCTGGAGATGCTGCAGCATATATTGAAGCGTTGATTCCGATCCCTGTGAGACACAATTTAGACAGTGAAAGGTTAGACAACAGCTTGACGACAGCTCATACATCTTCATGGAATTGACTACCGAGTACTCTTTGTGGAGCTTTCTCTGCTTAATGAGTCATATCAAAATTAATGCCAGGGGGAACTAAAGACCTATGTAAAGTTGCAATTGCATCGTATTCCTTGGATTTCTATTGGGGATGTAAGGAAAAAAAAACTCTTGAGTTTGGGGAGATGGTGAGGGTAAGGCTTTAGGGCGGTGGGGAGGAGATATATAAAACAGTTTGACAGACATACTTTTTACTGTCATGCTGATTGTAGATTAGATATGGAGGGTGTTATGGGAGCAACCATACAATGATTGCAGATGTAAATGCTAATGGAATGGGGATACCATTACCTTTCTTTCATGAAATGTGTGGGCTTTGAACAGAAAGGTGTTTAAATATCTGGAATGACACTGCCACAAGATGCTCATGTTGAAGGAAACACATGCCGTGGGTAAGGTTCATGAGGCTTTTTCCACAAAGTGGGGCTGACAAATATACTATACAAATTATTCATCACAAATGAGAGGAGTAGTTATGCTAATTCACCTGTCTGTTTTTTTAAAAGTCACTAGAAGCTGTGTCAACCCAATTCGGTGGTATGCAAAAGTATGGGGGAAGCTTTCTGGCAAAATAGTCAGGTTGGTCAACACATATGGGTCCAATATTGAGGACCCTCATTTTTATAGGCAAGTGTCTGAAATGTTGGCAAGGGAAACAGACACCCCCATTATCTGGGGAGGTGATTTTAATACTTTTCTGTATGTTGTCATAGACCGATCTGCCACTAACCCCAGTGTCTGGACTGCCTCAGCACAGGCATCTGTTCAGATAATGTCCTATTTTCAAATGACTGATATCTGGCAGAGCATGCACCCTGATGGCAGGGAGTATACTTACTATCTGTCCGTCCACATCACAATGCCCAGAATAGACTACTGGTTGATCTACTCTGACTTCTTTCTGAGTGTGCTGAGGTGTACAGTTCTCCCATGCATGCTGTCAGACCATTCCCCAGTGATACTATCCCTTGCAATTGATCATCAACCCAAACCCTGGCCTATGTGGTGGATGTCTCTATCCATGTTGCTAGACCTAGGGTTGGCACCGTCCCTCCAAGAGAAAATGTATGATTTATTTTTACAAATAATGCTGCCTCAGTACATTTCCACCCTTCAATCTTGGAAAAATGTAAAGTCTAGATATGTGGGTTGTTGTTGTCCTTGTCGGTTGGGACACTTAAATCCCTTAGGACAAAACTATGGGATGTTGAGGGGCAACTGAGAAGGTTGGAAAATGAATATGGAGTGACGGACAAAAGACAATTGCTGGGTATGATAAAAGGGATTGTGATAAAGTTTCAGGAACTGTCAGACAGGGAGGTATTTCAAATGTCTAGACCATTGCTTGCTCAGAGATGTGGAGAGGCTGAAAGGCTGGGTAGGTGTCTAGCCACGGTTTTATGTTCTTACATCCCCAGACTTTTTTCGTTGAGCTTTTTGCTGAATATTTTCACCCCAAAAAAATAACTGAATATTTATTTTCATATTTGGGGAGTCCCCCACCAAACCCCCACTTACGTATTATCTAGTACCAATTCTCCACAGCCCCCTACACCTTCTATCCCCTTACCCACCCCTCTGCATATTTCTTGATTAGTTTTATCAGCCGAAGATTTTCAGCAAAAAAATTCACAAAAAACATGCTGCCGTTGTAATAACATTGTAACCTAGCCACAGCTGTTAGGGCAGAGAGAAACACACAGTTGATAACTTGAATCCTGGGGCTGGCCTGGATAGTGTTAACTACTGAGGAATGCATAAACACTGCATTTAAAAATTATTATACACCACTGTATGCTAACATCAATATTAGCCGGAAGCGAGGTATTAGGAATATCTGGAGGACATAGTCCTCCCGGAAATTCCTGAGGAGACACGACTTGCTCTTGACCAGCCTGTGACTGTCGAGAACGCATCTGCCACCATATCATTACTGGCATATGCCAAGATCCCCGGGTCAGATGGTTTAGGTGTAGAGCTTTATAAGGAATTCAAACTAACCATGACCACACAACTGATCCAAGTATGAAAATAGTTGTTTAAACTTGAGGAACTTCCTTCATCCCTGAGGGAAGCCATCATTAATGTATTATTGAAACCCAATACGTCTCCCAATGAAGTAGCCTAATATAGGCAGTTGTCCTTAGTACATGTGGATGCCTTAGTATTTGCCAAGTTGTAGGCTACTCGACTCCTGTCATACATATTGCTGCTAATTCACCCGTATCAGTCGGGTTTCATCCCGGATAGATCCACAGCACTGAAACTAAGGTGGCTGTTTTGTATCATGTCACAAAATTGTCCACATGAAAGAGCAGTCGCAGATTCATTGGACGCCGAAAAGGCCTTTGATTCGGTGTCTTGCAAATATCTATTTAGGGTCCTATGATGATTCCGGTTAAGTCAATACTTCCTTAGTTGTGTCCACCTACTTTATTCCCATCCCATGGCAAGAGTCAGTATCAACAATACCATATCCCAGACCTTGAAGTTGGAGGAGGGGAACACGCCAGGGCTGTGCTTTGTCACCCATTCTCTTTGCACTTACAATAGAGCTGCTTGTGGCACTGATATTGGGGAGGCATGGATACAGGGGTTTCTGCATTGCTGGGCCTCCTAAAGTGATTTAATTGTATGCAGGTGATACCCTACTGTAAGTCAGAGAGACCCAGGGACAAATCTCAGACCCATAATGGATGCGATGTATCAGTTTGCACATATTGAAACAACAGTGTCAGGGGGTTACACCAGACCTATGATCTCCAAGCTTTAAATCTATTCCAAACTAGTCAAACCTCTAAAAATTTGGCCTGCTTGAGATGGAAGCGAGACCTGGAAATTGAGACTTGGAACATGCAGTGGAGGAAATTCTGCCTCTTTACCAAAGATGTGTCTATGAATGCCAGATAATGGTTAATACAATTTAAGGTGCAAAATCAACCACATTGTAACCCAGCTAAACTTGCTAAGTTCACCCCTGTTAGTGATGCAAGTGTGAAATGTGGGATGATATGATATGATAGGTTATTTATAACATGCTTAATACCCAAAGGTTTCTAAGCGTGGACCTGAGGATCAAACCTGTGCTTCTCTGTGTCATCTTGCTTCCAAGGCGAGCACGTTGCCGCTGAGCTATCCTCCCGGGACTGCCGCTGAGCAAACCCTTGCAAATTCAATTCATATGTTTTAGGACTGCCTGTCTGCGGCCCGATTCGGGCAACGTGTGGCAGGGAAATTAAGTGATATTGCTGATGTTCCTCCTACTATGTCTTGTATTACATACGTGTTGGGGGGTATTGGTCAAGTATCGATAGTCGCCTGTTGACTGTGTTGCATTGCATGTATTGCGGCCAAAAAGTGTATCCTATGAAACTGCAATTTGAAATTGGACTCAACTTGCACAGAGCGGCTGAGAGACCTGGTTTATACCAACGAGAAGCAGGAGACCTATGTAGCCTTGGTAACCCCGACCAAAAGGCCTAATGACATTTGGAAACCATTGCAGCTATATTTATCGCAGTTATAACAGTTGGATGGGGATAATCAACACCATACACAAATGGGTTGGGATTGTTGGGTATTTTGTGAAGATTTGGGGCCTGACAGTATTTTCTTACCGCCGAAAAATAACTTAGCAACAATCACTCCTTGTATTCAGATTGGGCCATGTACAACAATAATACAGTGGACATGCATTATTTCAGCACACAGACATGCGTATTTGGTATGCGTGGTTGGTATGCGTGGTTGGTGGTATTTTGGTGAGCATAATTCCCTTGTTTTATTTGTGGCCCCAATATCCAGAACCCCTTATTTTTGCTTAGATTTTTCGTGTAATCACTAGAGAGACCTCAGGCTTGCATTTCAGGAACACCACATTTTCATTTTTAGTGTGCCACCATGGGCAATTTCTCTCTGTCTTATCTACGGCAGCGAGCTATCATGTGGTATTTTCACTATCTTATATACGGTAGTGAACTATGTCCCGGGCCTCCCTTTTTGCCGACTCATAGACCTCCGACAAACTACAACACACACAGTTAGCTATAATTGCTCATACTGAATTACATTGTGCACACGGTTGCAGCAAATTTGACGTTTAGCTACCTTGAAAATGACAATTGCACTGTCTAAACATCTCCCCACATCATCAGCACTGTATTGGTAAATATAAAACACACCACCCGTCTGCTTTCAAATATTTTTGTGTATTATAAAAGTTGCATTTAAACATGATCTCACTATTTACAGAAATAAATAAAATAGCACAGTAACAGCATTGTCTGTGATACACTGAAAAGAGAGTGGCGGAGACAAGAACTCAATTTGCAACATTAAACATGTGGTTAAAGCACAGGAATCTCCTTTCCTACACTGACTGAATATTCTCGTACACACTCAGCCCCCACACTTCTGTAATTACCTTATCTGTTCAGCATGAGTTTTCTTCAGCTGTTCTCTTTCTGAATTTGGCTCCCTTGAAGATTAACCACAGTGAAAACAAGCGTCTTTCGTTCTCAAACCGGGGTTATTGCCTGGAATTCTAGGCTTTTGCAGCAGGAATGCTTCAGCCAGGAAACAGGTCCTTCTCCCAGCTCTGCCAAATCCCGACTGTCCCGCCCCCTCTCCTCAAGCTCCCCCAGCAAAACTCTCATCACTGCCTCTAGCATGATACTTGCTATGACGCTGCTCCAATCAGAAATCAATCATGCCATCTCCTCCCTCACTACACAATGGCTCATTTCTACAGTAATTATTTGTAACCAACTGATTTCCTGTTCCTTCGAGCCCTTTGCTTCCTGTAGTTATGTGGACAGAGCAGCAGAGAAAAAGAAAAAAATGAATGTGCGTTTAAAAGTTCACTTTCAGAGTAGGCCTAATTCTGCAGTGGAGACACATTTTTATTAGTGGGTTATGTTAAATGCAGTTTTATTAGTCAGGTTATTTATTAATAATGTTAGTTATTAATTTTCAAATGTGTCTCTTGCACCATAGGCATTTCAGGTGAAAAATAGTGTGCATTTTTGAGTGTGCACGTGTGCTTTTAACTGTAAAAATAGATTTGCATCTTATATGTTAAAATCGTTTTTGACTGAATAGCCTGTCTTTACTTATATGTCCATGTTAATCTGGCAACACATATAGCAATGCACCACACCCATGTGGTGGTGCTGCATCAAAAAAAATTTGCTACCTGTGCAGTAGTGCTGTACTTTGTGCTGTAACACGCCAAATATCCTTACAGGATTAACAGACTAATATATGTGATGTCGGATTGGAGCTATGTACAAAGACTATAGTGTACTAAGCTTAAACATGTTATTCATGTGTTTATTTATTTATTCGTTATTTATAATTCTCCTACAAGGCACAGCAAGGGAGCACGGTGGGGGAACAGGGAGGGCAAACAGTAACAATCCTGCTAGGCCTTGTGACACTCAGATCATGCAAGTGCAGGACGAGAAGTGTAAAGGAGATGGGGGAAAATCCCAATGTCTAAGCACGGCAGCAGTGCAATAACAGGCAGATTGTATTATCCAAGGGAAAGAGGAAAATCCACATTGCTAAACACAGCAGCAGTTATAACAAGCACAGAAATGCAGTTTTGCCAGCCTCAGTGACTCGTTACAGGCTGGAAGGTGGAAGGCGAATGAAGAAGGAGGTAGTGGAACCCAAGATATAATTAGGGTAGAAAGTCTAGAATCACAGTGTGGGTGAAAGTCAATAATAGAAATTGCAGACCAGTATTCATAAGTCATAGAGGATGCAGTGCATGGCAGTAAGCCAATAAAGTCAATGCAGGCCAATGTGGGTGAGCTTCGACAATGTGTGGTGTGAGGTTAAGAAAAATTATGCCAAATAAGAAGAGTAGACCCACGCAATAACAGCTGGGGGTTCAGGGGAGGAGGGATATGTAAACAGTAGGCAGTGATGAGAAACGGAGACGGGGAGAGTTAAGGGAGATTCCAGGGAATCAAATGCAGAGCAGAGGACGTGAGTGGTGCATCACAGGGAAGGGCTTTGCTTGGGAATCAGGACGAGAACGTTCATAGAGGCCCTGTAGCAACACTCACAGGTGAAAAGGAGTGGGTGAGGGCGAGCGGCAAGGGGTGGGGGCAGGAGGATCTTACCGGCTCTGTGTTGCATAGAGTAGTTCGTAGAGAAAAAAGATAAAGAGTAGAGCGGTGAGCAGAAGGAAGGGCCCCTCAAGCCTGGACCGGCCAGACTGGGTCAGCAAAAGCCCTTATAGGTGGCCCTTTGAGGTACAGGTGCAGCAAAGCGGGGGTCGTAGTTTTCAAGTGTGGGATTTGGGTCATGCTAACGGATGGCTCACAAGGTTCTGGTCAAGGATTGAGTCAGTTGTAGATGCTGGTAACCACTGATCAGGTCACTGAGTGAATCATTACTCCCACTGTTCAAGTCAGAATCCTTCAGTTTGATGCAGTGATCTTCATGATCAAATGTATGATTCAGGGAGGGGGTGGTCCAAGATGGTACGCAGCAGTGAGCAGGTTGTTTGAGCTGAACAGGTGATGTGCTTCATTTTGCACAAAGTGGTGGATGGTTCAATTGATGCAAAGCAGCAATCATTTGAAGATTCAACTAAGTGCCAAAAGCACTAATGGCGGTTCCCTCTTGGCCAAGTGAGGTAAACATCGTTCAAAATATGAATAAATCAGTTTGATGTGGTAGAACATGGATCCTGTCTGATCTGGCCCTCCAGATGCTGCAAGACTCATTCCGGGGTCTGAAGGACAGGGTGAATCTTTTCAGGTTCTTCTATATCAGCATAGGGAGGTTTGGTGCACATTGGCAGTTCTTGGTCGTCAGTGAGGGTTATCTTGAATTTGCCCTGGGAGAGGGTATGTAGAGCTTGGCTTTGTCTTTGGAACACTCCTTATAACCTTCAGTGGCTGAGGACTTTGGAAAGAATATCTCTCCCAAAAAAGGTCCAAAGTTATTGATACTTAAGTCCTGGATGGTACAAATATGATACAAAGAAGTAGTGGGAGAACCCTTATTGTGTAGGAAAAAGTCCACAGGTGACTGGATACAAGCAGGCATGTTTTAATGGAGTCCAACCCCTATCTTGAGACAAGTGGTCCTTGTCTTCTTGCATCATACCCAAAGTGGTTTGTGTTACAGGAACTGAAGGAGACAGGAAGGAATGAAAGGTATAGAAGGAAACAAGTGGGTAAACCCTCCCCCACATGTGCTGAGCTCCATCTGTCTATACTAGCCCACCCCCTTCTCAGAGCCATTGCATCAACGACTCTATGGGATGCAACACCTTCATGTGAGGATTGTCCTTTCGTGTAGGGTGTGCCCTTTGATTCCTGTTTCGCAGGACAGCGCCTGCTGAGGGTCTGTCTTGCTGGAGAAAGGAATTACCCAACCGCAGAAAGGATCAAAGGATGCCAGTCCCCATTGAACATGATCCTGCAGGGTGCAGCAGAGACAGCCAGTCTTGGAGAATACAAACAGCCTGTCCACGGCTGGCCAGACTCACACTGATGAGACATGTATGGTGCAGATTTAGGTGTGGCTTTTATAGTTATATGAAATACCAGCCACCATACCCAAAACAAGGTGTTTCCCCCTTTCAATGTGCTTTGATACAGGTGATATATGTGATTGTGTCATTCATTTCACCACTTAATCGAATAATGTTTTGTTTTGGAAAAATGTATAAAAGCAACACAAAAATTAATATATAACACATTTGTACAATCAGCTACAGCATAAGCAGCAACAATATATAACGCATACTAACATTAATTACTGCTTTAATAAAACATAATTTATGCCAGACACACATTTGTTGGAGGAGTATGCAAAAGCTGTCTTATGCACCTTAGAATATCCCAGGTGGGGAAGAACAAGAAAACAGTCCTAGGCAATGTGAACTTTTAAGTTGGGGGGAGCGGTGTGGGGGGCGGTGCCAAAACAGTCTTAGGCATTTTTTAGGTGGGAAAATGTACCAAGTAGTTTTAGGAACATATGCATTTTGTACACAGAGGGAGTATGCTAAAGCAGTCTTAGGCACTCCCATATTTTGTAGGTGGGATAGAATGGTGGGATAGTACGGCAAGCAGTGATTGGTAGTGGTCACAGGTGAATTTTGTTGACAGGGCGGTAAGCCAAATACGTTTTAGGCACATGTGAATTTAGTACAAAGGCCAATGTGTCAAAGCAATCTGGGCCACACATAAACTTTGAATGCTTTGGTTGCACTGCATGGGAAATCTCAAATGTTCCATGGGCACCTTACAACAAGAGGAACATTCAGGTTTGAACACAGAAATCAACAGCTAATAGAGGAACTGTGCCTCAGCTAGTATTGGATGTTTTATTGTTTAGTGTCAAAATACTGTAAAGGTGCATTTATATGGCATGCACTGCTTATAAAGTAAAAAGAACATAATCAGTGCACACATTTCTATTTGTCAGGTATACCTACCCAAACAAACAGGATTTAATCCACATGTGAGGTAATTTACTTTCATATTCACCCATAGTCCACCACATATTTGATGACTTCATATATATGTGTTATGGAATCACTCATGATGACATATGGCTTTGGAATAACATCTGAGTAGGGGTATATGTTGATAGGGGTTAACCATTTGATACATTAACATGTCAGCTATTGTGAATGTTCTCTCTGTCAGTCTACGAGCAAAATCCTGAAAGTGCTATTTTTAAATATATCAGAAGAGGAGGTGAGATAGCTTACTCACAAGGCCAAAAATTCACCTACCCCAGGACGCGATAGCATATTGAAACTGCTTTTGAAGAGTGACTCCGAATTATGGTTGTGTTGGACGTTTCAAGAAAGGTATTTGCTTTGATGATATTTCCTTTGATAATTCTGAAGGAAGTACAAGGTTGAGCCATGACATGAGGTAGATTAGACGCATATCAATCATGTGTGGTAGGATGACAATTGAATGGGTACCTGGTAGCATGCACGCAGGATCACGCGGAACGTAGAGAATGCTCAGATATTCATGCTGCAAGCGTGGACCTATCCACCGCCTTTGACCTTATAAACAGGGAGCGTCTTTGGCGGAAATTGGATTCTTGGCGTTTTGGCCAGGGACATCTTTGTATAATCATTGCCTTTTATTCAGAAACTAGAATTCTCATCAAGTTGTCTGCGTATGGGGTATTATCTGCCCCGATAGAGACACATAGAGGCATGAGACAGGGCTGCATACTCACTCCCCGTCTCTTTGACCGCCATGTGTCGGACATGGAGTCAGCCTTTATAGAACATAGGTGCTGGACACTCACATGCACAGTGTCTGATTTACTCAGATGATATCCTTGCGTTTGACTCTACTCATATTAGTCTGCAAAGGGCACGGAATGCTCTTCAGAATTAATTTAACATAAACACATTTTAAGTGATTATTTCTAAGTCCAATATAATTGGTTTCTCACGAGGTAGAACAAAATACAACAAAAAAAAAACAATTTGATGGACTCTTGATGGAAACAAATTTGAGGTCATGAAACATCTTTGTTATCTTGTATTTCAAAGAAGAATCTAGGACACATTTTGCCGTTTTTCAATCATTCCTCTAGTGCATTTTTAGAATGCTTGGGTTGTGTTTGCCTTTGTTTATGGCTTGGAATCTTGGCATTCAGATAATTGTGCAATGCTTCTTTCCCTGGAAGGAATCCCGTGGAACAGATTCCTGGCCCTTCCACAGAGCTTACATGTAGCCTGAATAAGATATGAATTAGGTCGTACTTCTTAGTGAGCCTGGATAACATGGAAAATGCTGTCCTTGTATTTGAAAATCTTACTGTGTCTCCCTTATTCCATATTTAAAGTCCTGCCTGATTGTCTTTCCTCAAACACGTCTCTCCATCTAAATGAATTGATTAATAGGTGTGGCAACATTTTATGTGACTTGTGGATTTCCCTTGAAACATTTAAAGAAAAGAGATTGATGGCCCAAGTGAAATTATATAAAACGTACTGGATCCATTCACGTCACGTTCTTTCATCGCGCAAATTATACACATGGAATCCTGCGTAGGGTAGGCAATTAAGAAGTCTACTGCTATATCTGCAGCAATTTCCTTGTCAGAGGCGTCAGGAAACGTTTCTCAGATTTCGCACTAATGCTCTCGTTAATGGTGAAATCCGGGATATTCGTGGGAGGATGCCAGGGGAGAGCAGACATTGCAGGTTCTCCCGTCATTCTAGTTTGCAAAGCTAAGGGGCAGCCAGATTCCTGGTACCACTTATTAAAAGAGTGTGAGGGAACTTCCAGTTGAGACTTTTGCATCTAAGTAAATGTGCTACTGATGTTGGCTTTTTATCATCAGAATATTTCTGGATGAGAATTCTTAATGGCTTAGTTACTCCTTTGATTATTGCTGTCTGTAGAGTTGTCCCAGAAATAATGAACTGTACAAGACTGAGTAGCTGATCTTTGATGAGATAGATGACATTTAAAACACTGGTTTTTTAATTGTTTTTAGTGCTTGTGAAATTCTAATACTAATTGTGCGAATTTCTTTTTACAATGATATGATATAATATGATATGGGATTTGTAACGTGTCTATACACAAGAGTTTCAAGGCGCGACGAGGCAAGCAAGAGGAAACAGAGGGAGGACAGAGACAACGATATTACTAAGCCAAGTGACAGTGAGATTGCGCAAGTGCAGGGGAGGCGGGAGGGGAAAAGTGCCAGGGGAAAGGGGAAAGGGGCAGTGCTGTACATGGGATCAAAACAATAACGAGAAGTGCGGACAACGGGTCAATGTGAACGGTTTGTGTGAACCAAACACAGCAAATAAATAAATAAATAATACGTATTTGTGGCTCCAATGTATATGTAGTACATATGTAAGGCTTGGAGAGTTGTTTAATCTTTTGATGGACAATTGGACCTCATAATATAAGTTTTGGTAATGAATATAAAGTGTTGGACTGGAGATTAAAATGGTTGTTCTCTGATGATCATCACTAGACCAACCACCTAATTTACTTTTGCAATAGTCTACAATCCTCCCACAAAATCCCACAAGTCCTTCCTCACTGACTACCTTCACCTAATATGGATCCTCCTGTTAGGCACAGCCATACCACTGGTACTGTATACTGCGGTGGTGCCCCACCAGGTTTGGAGATCTTCTGTTATTGGGTGTTCCTCCTTCACATATGTATGCGTCTACACATCATCGGAGCTGTGACACACTCTGGTCGTTTGGGTTGGCATCACTGGAAGTGACACTCTGCTAGACCCCCCTGTGGAGGAGGGTTTTGAGATCTCTTCCTGCATCTGTGTGCTTGGCAGTGTGATTACCCGTGGTGCACCTAAGGAACATCAATGGCATTCTGTTACTTCTCACTACATTGGAGACTGAGTCAAACTTGTAAACCCTATACAACAGGGTGTGTTTGCCCATTGGCATACAATACATGCATGCCATACAGAACCCCATTGTACACAATAATGTCCATTAGGTTCAAATGCACAGAAACATAGTAGAATTACACGTTCTCTGTCATCTTCTCCTTTTGGGAATTTTCTGAGGTAGCAAGTCATGTGTCTTTATCACTATTATCAGTATTATTACTATTATTATTATTATTATTATTATTATTATTATTATTATTATTATTATTATTATTATTATTATTATCAATATTATTATTATTATTATTATCAATATTATTATGGATTTGTCGAGCATATACCTAGCACTGGGAAGTGACGCAGCAATTTACAATCACTGGGGTAGAACACGATGAGGGAAGCAGAGAACAAGGGAGCGGGGAGCTAAAAACAGGGTGAGTGGACAGGAAATGTAGCTGCAAGGGAAGCAACCAGGAAAGGGAACAGTGCAGAGCCGATCACCCAGGGGAGTTGGGGGTGTGTGGACCTAGGTGTTAGGGGTGCAATAAAGGTTGTTTCAAACCATAATCATAGTGCGTGGAACTCACCATATTAGCAACCAATTTAGGATCCAGCATCTGAACATACTGGCATCTGGATGTGCACTAAAGGATGAGGAAAGAGTGCAGCATTCACTTTCCAGTAATGAAAGAGAAGTCCAATGATATTAACCCGTTCAAGAAAAACGAGGAGCAGGGAAACTGCAAAGGTACTATATTGCTGACTTGTAAAGCTTACACGTTTCCGCTTTATTAAAATGCTAAATATAGGCGAAATACACCACATTTGTGCTGACTCTCTAGCAAAGCAAAATGAAAATGATGTAGAACACACACAAATGTCTAGCGAAAGGCAAAACACGGTAGATGGAAATATAGGAACAGGAATTAAACAAACTGCAGCCCTATATATACTAATGTCCAATCCGCACATTTTCCTACGAGACTCAGGAGTCTAATCAGGGCCTTTGGAGGAGTGGCATCCTGGCGCTCAGCTGCATTTTACTTTTATTTCCTCCAATAGTATTTGATTTGTCGTTTTCACGTTGAATATTGGGTTGTATGTCCTTTCATCGTCCCGCATTTCAAAGCCGGCAATTTAAACGTGTATTCAAGTTCATCGAATATTTTTTTTTTTGTGGCGTTGCCCCCAATTCCCCCCTCGTGCACCTATTTTTAACTATTCCCAAACCCTCCAACCACTTATCTGCCCTTTCCCACCCACCCAAAAAAAAATGGATTAACTGTTGTGCACGTTTAAATTGCAGGCTTTTAAATGCCTGGCGATGAAAGGATATCGTACTGAATATCGGTAGCCATTCTCTGTCCATTCTCTGTCCAGTCCTTATCAGTGAGGTTTCACTGTCGATGGCTGAAAATTGCAACATACTTACAAGCTTCATGGTTATGTTGCTCTTAGATCGCAAAATACTTACAAGCTTCATGGTCGCGCTGCTCATAGATTGCAACATACTTTCAAGCTTCATGGTTGTGCTGCTCTTAGATTGCAACATACTTACAAGCTTCATGGTCGCGTTGCTCTTAGATCGCAACATACTTACAAGCTTCATGGTCGCGCTGCTCATAGATTGCAACATAATTTGAAGCTTCATGGTTGTGCTGCTCTTAGATTGCAACATACTTACAAGCTTCATGGTCGCGTTGATCTTAGATCGCAAGATACTTACAAGCTTCATGGTCGCGCTGCTCATAGATTGCAACATACTTACAAGCTTCATGGTCGCGCTGCTCTTAGATTGCAACATACAAGCTTCATGGTTGTGCTGCTCTTAGATTGCAACATACTTACAAGCTTCATGGTTGCACTGCTCTTAGATTGCAACATACTTACAAGCTTCATGGTCGCGCTGCTCTTAGATTGCAACATATTTACACGCTTCATGGTCACGCTGCTCTTACGTACATTTATTTATGGATCAGTATACCAAAAAAAGAGTACACAAACATGAATGGTATGTAGCCATGGAGGTGAAGGCACCATGACGCCAGCATGTGCCAATTTTACCAGTGCACGGATACACCTGCTTTCAGTCTTTACCTCGATGAAGTATAGAGGGTGGTGGTGGGGTGTTCAGATGGGTGCAGGGGGAAGCACAGCCAATAAGATGTAAAGGAATGTAGGCGTTTTCCTGAAGTGCTGGAGATTCGTAGTCAAGCAATTATGCAGCAGTAGGTAATGGGCAATACAGTGCATCTCCACTGGGTAATTGTGATGATGGAGAATCTAAGGAAGAGGCTAGTCCTTGGACATTGGGAGACCCAGTGTGATTTGTTTTGCAGCTAAATGCATTATTGATATTTTGTCGAGTATTTTATGGACACTTGAATAGACGATGAAGCAGACACTGAATGGAAATAATTGAACTCAGAAAGGGTCAGCATATATGTAGAGTTGATTATGAAATCAAAGTTCTACAGGGATAGCCATCAAACAATACGACATGGCAGTATTGGTAAGTGCAAGGACAGGAGTACAATTATAAATAGATGTGCCACTTCTTGCAGAAATCAACTCCCCCTAAACGCTGTCTTCACAGGCCACACTGTGGTTCCTGCAGATCTCAAAGGACTGAATCTCACCGCCACATGTGATGTGAACCATATCCAGTGGTTCATTATCTACCACCTAAACAGAGACCCCATCAGTCAGCAGCTCATGCCATTCACATATCATTTTTCAGTCATGTTAAAATGAGTGTACAAGCACACAAGCTCCACCATGCCTTCAGATGCCACCCTGAATCAAAGGACACAGGGTCGTCTAACATCCCCTTCAGTTCGTAGGTCTGTAGAGAGGTGTAGGGTGCAGGGAGGTAGATCTAGTGTGAAGTATCCACTTCCACATGTGGCGGGTGCTCCAATTCACACACAGGGCTAATTACACAATAGTATCCCATAGCTGGGGTGTATGCAGGTGTAGCAATAGTCTAGGCGTGTGTATACAATGGAAGAAAGTCATGAGGGTGAAGAGGTGTGGTAGTTGTCAGGAAGACAGTTTTCTTTGTTTTCTGTAAGTGTAAGGGAACGTGTTTAAGAGTAATGAGGCAGGGCATCTTATATGATGTTTGGCTGCAGTATTAAGGTTAAGGAAGACGGGGTAAGTGGCAGAACACATTTTATAACTATCCATCTCCTAGACTTCTGGCCATTGGAGAAAACTGAGGTGTTCTGCTAAATATACAAAGAGGATATGGCATGTGCCATCTCGGAACTGCTCTTAAATCTTGTATTTGGAATTATACTATTGTCCATTCGGTTGAACACCTCTGTTTCAGAGCTATCCATTTGGATATCGGTATGTGTCATTCTATAGGCTTGTTTATTTCTTTGTTTGAACATTTTCTGTTGTTATGTATCACACCACTCCCAGTATATCAACACCGTCCCTGAAAGTATGGCATATTGTTTTTCTTGATTCTACCAAGTCTTGTCTTGGGTTATGACATTTGTATTGCCACCTGAGTTGATGAAATAGTCTTGTGAGTTTTTCCTCTCTCTTATGTCACAGATCTGCTGCTTTTCTTATTAAACAACGGTTCTATTAAAACTGGCATCTGTTTGCCTACTTTTATCTACCAGTTTCCAGTTTGTATATGCAGATTCCATTCAAGCCAGAATGGCATGAATCTGTGATGGTTAGCTATAATCGAAAGTCATGTGTCGTGTCTAACAAAGACTCTCACTCTAGCTACACTGGCTCAGCCAAGATAGGAGGTCTAGCGTCCTTCTTATGTGAATGGAAGGGGCAATCGGCCACTGGACTGGCTACAAAAGGACATCTGTACAGGCCAGTCCAGAGATGATCTGTGCTCTTGCTACAATTATTAGATTTGTGATTTGTGTGTCTTAAGGTGAGCTTCCCTTTCCCTCGCTCACTGTCACAGCATTAATATGTAACCCTCACAACCTGATAGCTTACTTCCATTGTCATTTGTCATGACATAGCCTAATGCACACACAGCTAGATGAGAGATAGAAAGTCTTGGAGAGAGGCAAAAGAAACAAACAACATACTGCTTCTTATAAGCTGTTCTTACAATAGTCACTGTGCCAGTCACATACCAGAGTCAAGGAAAACCAGTATTGTATTCAAAATTAGCATTTCATTTACAATGACAAAAGTCCCTCCGTTTCTTCTCACTAAATCAAGAAATGGTTTAAAAACGTGTGTTCGTCTTGTTCAATATTACCACAGTCTCTGCTCAAGCATTTAGACGAGATGAGTATCAAGTCATTTCGCTTTAACTAAACCAACTAACATCAGTTATCCCAACTTGGAGCTCAATTCACGTTCTGAATACAAAAGCCCTTTCCAGCTTTTCTCTAAGGAAAGGTAATACACCTCTAAACAAACCAAAAAGCTACATTCAAAAAAGCAATATTGTGTATCAAAATAATTGAAGCAATGATGCAAAACAGGAACAGCACCGAAATTGTACATTATTCAGTCAAGCAAAACCCTTTGCCTTTCAAAGGATAAATCAAACATGACTTAAGGTGAGGCTCAGAGCCCACACCCACTTCATTCCTGACATGGCATCAGCATCAGCAGCCCTGGCCTATGGGCCAGCAGCCTTTTTTATAAGGTTTCTCATTTGGAATTCCACCTTAACTTAAAAGCTGTCATTGTTAGACACATTCCAAAGCTTCTGGGTTCTGGAGTGGAAGTACCTCCCTTTCTCCTTAGGATAATGGTAAATATAATATTGGTTGGTTCTACCCCCAAGCAGTCTGTTGAATTATCAGTAACTATGCCAAGCCAAATTATCAGTAATGGCTTCCAGAGGATTAATCTGTCTAACATGCCCTGAATGCTCCCACCTCAAGGCCTCAATGACACAAAGCTTCCAAGCGAGATGCTGTCTATTTTGCTAAATAGAAAATTGAGTGGATTTGGCTCCACTGCCTACTCATAATGACTTTAAGTATGAATGTAGGATGAATGACTGGACTGCTCAAAACTGCATTACATACAGCATGTATGCATGCATGCAATGTTATGGTCAAATTGCTAAGCATCTTGCTATACTGAATGGTAACATAAATGGATGAATACATGAATGAATGTTAATGGAAATACACACTTCTCACTATGTGTCTGAGACATTACTACTAAAGTTCCTTTGCTATGTAGCTACTTTTCACTACACTGGAAATATATGCCTCTAGGAGCCCATTTGAACACTAGCGCGCTTTGAGTATACCTCTGTAGTGTTTAGCACAACAGTTGTTGGTATAAGTATTGCAGTCTATAATTGAACATAACCTAACATATCCTTGCAGGATATCATATATGAATCCATTTGATTATCCCCTTCAAGGCACTATATGGCACCTGGACTTTTAAAGGCAATCCTAAAATAGTTATTCTATTATTATCTTCTATTATGAGGGGAAATTCTAAAATGAAATGGTGTTTCACCTCTTCCTCTTAGCCATGCAGGGCAGAATGGGCAAAATTCCATGAAAGCGAGTATCTTTTTCTTCTACAAACTCAGTGAATGTGCTTGCATTTTGATCTTCCAAAGGCCCCTAATGAATAAACCACCAGCTAATATGGTGAGGTGGCTATGCATGTCTAACTAATGTTAGGATAAAAAACACACCTGTTTTCATCAGCCACGGTCCACGCCTGGCATTTACATTAGTCAAATGATAGTACATTTTTTGACACATATATTTTAATAATTAAAGCTGGTGTGCATATTGGGCCATTTTAGCAGAGAATTGTACACACATTTGGGGCTTAGGCAAGTGAAGACATTCCTTTACAATGAAACAGGACTGATCTTTGGTATTGCTTAACATACAATTGCATTACAGTGCATTTCATCTATGTAGCCAGATTATCAGGACAATGCAGGTGTGGTAGAAGGCAGGGATACAACAGACTCCTGCCATTAATGCACCTTTGGGGTGTTCAAGATAACCCATCTGTTGCTAAAGCACCTTGAATGTGTGGTGTGTGTGCAACATGCAGCCTCTCACAACAGTTTTGCAAATACATTATTTTTCTTTAAATCCCAAATTTCGATCAACCTATGCTGATCTTTAATCATTTTATAAGGTATCAGCGGACACATATGTGTGTGGATCCTAATAGGAAAGATGCATTCTGTGTTCATTCCAAAGGTGTCATTGTACCTTAAGAATACAAGATACAGTGGCAGTGTACACACAATCATCACAACGTGCATTTTCTGTTACTTTCACTCAAATAACAACTTTATCTTCTTGGCCTAATGTAGAATTCCTTTCAGGTCAAGCTCCTCTACTTACCACTTTCCTTTATCTTGTACCCTCTATCTCTCTAGCACTCCTCCTGATTGTTCTCCATTCAATAGCCAACTAAACTTCAGAACTATAAAACAATAGCAATAAAAATAAAACGGTTTTGGTTCAGGCTTTTAAATAACTTAAAAAGAATATGGCCCTCATTACAAGGTTGCTGGCAGGCCGCCAGTGCTACTGACACCCTACCGGCAACCTCGGCTTACCGGCTCTGCCACCCGATATCCTGGTGATACGGATAGCGGCGGTACGGTACGTTTCCATTCCCATGGAGTCCCATTGGACTCCATGTGAATGGTGACACTGAAGCACTGGAATTGTTAATGGGGCCGGTGCTTCAGAGATTTTTCTCTGCTATGGCTTATGTCAGCCAGCCACAAACACCCTTTCTCAGTGCAGTTTACTTCAGGGCGCAAAGCACATCAAGCGATAAGCAAATTGAAAAGTGACCTACAGGATCAGTGTTATCATGTCTGTCTACAGAACCCGTTCAAATAACTACTACTAGTCCCACAGCAAAAACATCAGTGAAGAGGATTCAAATGAATATGCCCAATAAGCTTGCCTCATAAACCACACTTTGAATGGACCTAGCTACTACAAGAACCTGAGGTAGTTCATCTGTTTTTTTACACCACACACGAGCATCAATCAAGCTATGAGTGTTTCTTGGAAAAATATATGCCTTAGATTCAGTTGTACCGGGGGCATAGTAAAACAAATTGAGTAACTATTTCTCTCACTGTATCACAGAACAGAAATTGGTTGGATAAATAGAGATCCCAAGTATTTAATAAACATTATAGTGCCAGTTTGACAAAAGATGCCTTGAAGGGTAGATATGTACTTTGTAAGGGATGGAGTGCCCCATACACTTACGCAATACAACAGTGGCTGTATTATGATGAAACGGTCAATGCCTTGGAAATGTAATTCAAGCTATAATAACTGGGTTAGGGTACTCTTTGATATGAGAAGAACTTGTTTTAATAATCTTGTTTCTGTTGGGGAATCTATTGGTATCCCCACAGTTCCGCCTCGTACGTAGCTGAAAGCAAAACTTGTTATTCATAAACTCTGAGGACAGGGCTAAATGCGCCAGGTTACCTTTTTCTAAAAGAGCGCTATGTCTAGGTTAGCACTCACTGTAAGCCCAAAAGTAATCATAGTATGATACTTGCTCTGTCAAAATCCCCTCTAGTCTAATATATTTTAAGAGCATTTTATAAAATGAAGAGTTTTTGTTTTTTTGCTCGGGTGATATAATCATTACCTTGATTTTTATTTTGTTGATTTTCAAGACCCTAGTTAGACAGAACTCATTAAAAGCAGTCACCTGTCTGCTGAGTCCGATTGGAGTCAAGGAGTCAAGGATTTTAAAATTCCATTCTCCGCATAAAGGAGCATGGGACATTTTTCTGATCCTAGTGAAGGGGCATCTGTCACTATTCCCATGACACTTACAATCACTCAATTAGTATAGACGTAAAAACGTAGGGTTGCAAGTACACACCACAGATGGACACCTTTCTGGACCTAAAAAAGGAGGAGTCTCTACATCTCCAATACCCCACCTGATCACTGCCTCATTCTCCTGGTATAGAGATGTAATTTCCAGAAGTGTCAATGGTAAACTAAGGTTGATCAATAGCGCCCAGAGCTATATATAGGCAAAGCATACAATTCTGTTTGAAGGAAAATAAATGTAAAATATAGCTTCATTCTCCTTATGGTGACATATTTTTAGATAAGAAATTGTAGTATAAAGGATTGGTCCACAGTGCTTGGTTCTTTCCCTATATCCCACCTGAGGGTGGTTGATAATTTCATTTGACTTTACCCATTTCTCCAACCTGACACACAGGAGTGTCATCTAGATTTTCCCTGTGACATCTAACAGGGAAATAGGATGGTAATTAACAGGCTCGTCCCTTGCACCCTTTGTAAATATTGGGACACTTTCCAGACCTTGTCCAGGATTTAGGGAACATATTTGCTACAGCAACTGCATTGAATAATTGTTGGAGGTAAGGAGCCCATAGAGTTGACTATGTTTTGAAGAGTTTTGCAGAGTACTTGTTGGGACCGGGACCCTTATTATTGTTTTGTATCAGGATGGTGTTCCTGATTTTTTCAATAGATAATCTTAGGGGGACTCGATGCTGTTTGGTGTTTAATATTCATTCTTGTATGTAAGGTATTCTCCTCACCTGGTAGAGTGCATGCAATAACTCTAGTCACTTGCGCTCCAGGATACTAGCCTGACTTTTGCGGGTTTCCTTATTGGTGCCCAGCTTGACCAATTTCCAAAATGTGAAGCTATCTTTCTCAGAAATTGCTGAGATCAGCTTTCCACAGTTATCCTGCATATATTGCATCTGTTTTTGAGTGATCAGTCTTTTGGAAGCCAATCTCGCAATGGCTCCTTCACAAGGCGAATGATCCTCTACATTTTCTACCTTATCTGGGAGATGTTTTTAGACATTTGCAGTCCTTATCATATGCTTTTTTTGAGAAAATAGCCTTTTATTTTTACCATGTCTATGACTGAGGTAGTTAACAAATTGACTGTATTAACTAGCTCTTCATAAATTGAGAACATGTGCTCACTTGATAGATGTACGCTAGTGAGGGCTATTTTCAAGAGTGGAAGAGCAGCTCTATACATTTGAGGAACTAACTTCTTTTTCTCAATTGTTTTCCACCTTACTCTTATTCTCTAGTGACCACTGATAAAAATTTGACAGTTGGTTCTACCTAATATGGAGTGAGTTGCTGGTTTATGTGCATTCATCAGCGGGAGAGTACATTTTCAGTGGAGAGGTTTGTGATCACTATCATCACTATGCAAAACCATACATTCTTGGATATTACCCCATGCTATCAGATTACCAATGATGTAATCAATCTGACTTGTTCTTTTCCCACTAACAAAGGTGGCTGCTGTTGGAACCCTTGAACCCTCTGTTACAGGCTCTCATACTCAGGGAAAGCCAAGCTATAGCTAGTGTGAGGGCATTTTTATACTGTCTTTCGGAAACTGTAGTGACCAAACCTGGAATATCCCTAACTAAATTTTCTCCCTTGGCGACTCCCATGGTTTGAGTTAAAGGCTCACATTTGGTTTCAAGTATCCCATAATTGAAATGTGAGCATCTGCTCCCCATCGGTTCCTCCATCTTGCATACTGAAGTTATTAATTTCTACTCCGCCTTCTGTAATAGATGTTCAATACCAACATTGTATACCGTGTTTGGACCTATAGGTGCAGCTCTTGCAAACCAGAACAGTCAAGGCAAGGATTCACTACATCCATGTTAATATTGGTATCTATTTGGTTGCATTGAATGAGCATGCCATATAACCCTGGAACATGGTCTCAGGGGTAGACCATGTTTCCTGGAGGCATTCAATGTTGTGTCCTCAAATTAATCACACCACTAATCATCTAACAGATTTTTGGTAAGGCCAGAAATGTCCCATGACAAGAAACTGAGAATAGTGTAACCAATGGCAACGGGAGGTGAGACTGTCCTAGATGACATTCCCAGCTCTGCTTGTCAGTCCAGCTTTTCCAGATCCCCAGCTATTGTTGTGCCCTTTTTCAAAGTGATGCTGTTGCTAATGGTCACCCATGCTAATACATGGATAGATAGAGGTTGAATTAAAGCTGAGGACTGGTGTTGTTGGGTGGCTGTGGCTTACTTAGCTTCACTTAACCCTAATGAAGGCGGTCTCACTCTTAGTTGTATGTCTATCCCCAGAGGAAGAAGTGATTATATTCTACTGCTAGCAGCCTATCCACTAGATGGTTATGATCCAGCTCGACACAGATACAGTTCACCTTTGGGTTGGCATGATCAGAATGCCCACTACGATTTAATATGTCTAGAAGGTTGACATCACCACAGCTTCATTTATGTCTGATCCAAGGTATGGATTTATTGTTAAGCAAATCAGATTGTTCCAATTGGCCTTTCAATAGCCTGGGGACCTTGACCATATACACAATGTTTGGGCCAAACAGATTTTGTGCAATACCCTTTTGTGCCCTCCACTTGATTGCAGCATCTCTTGCACCAGGCTTCTAGTGAGGCAGCCTCTTTCAATGTGTCTGCTGCTTGAGTTTGCCCTAGGTTTATTAGCTGACTCCTCATCCAAAGACTTAAGGCGCTGCCCAGGGCAGATTTTCTGCTAACCACAAATGTATTGATAGCACTGTTAAAATGTACAGCAATGTCCCTGGGAGAGTCCACTGGGTTGAACAACCTCATCGTCCTCCTTTGCACATCAGGCACATTTAACAGTTTGATCATTCCTGCAGTGACGGATGTGACAGTAGTGATATTCATTTTGGGATAAGAAAGAGCCCATGATTTGCAGGGATTTGACTTTGGTTTTAACATATGAAGATCTTTGCTGATCTTAGCCAATTCCTGCTTAAAACTGCAACGTTGTTGCTCAGATCTCTGCAGTTGGCACTGTCATGGCCAGAAACACTCAGTTGAGCAGGATACTGTTTAAGGCTTTATGTGAGCATATTGATTGGTTCCACCTATAGTGGTGGTGTTAGATCCGCTTTAATGTTTCTTTCAGTGGTTGCTGTAATTATTTCTGATAAGGTTTGGCTAACACAAGGGATGACGAATAGATGCATTATCAGATGGTAGTGCACCATTGCCAACAGTCCCTTCTTGACATTTCGTAGGCTCAAACAGTATCTGGAATCTATTTGCCACTGGAACATGTAATATACTATCGGGTTTAACCAAGCCAAATTTGTTTATCTGCTCATGGAATGTGTCATTCTTACCCTTTCCATGAGCAATGCTCTTATGGGCGGGATATAAGACAGCAGTGATGTTGTGGACTTTTCCGCCAAGTTGGGACAGGTCCCTCGGTATTTCAAACTCAAGCAGAGGGTCTTCCTCCAGTGTCAATTGACCCTTTAGTGAGGTAATTCCCCCTGAACTTGGTGCAGCCAAGCTTCCCTCAACCCCTGGGACTTTAGAGGGTTGGTGAAAGTTACAGTTGGTAGAACATTTTCTTTAGATATAATACTTATGTCACAGAAGGTCACTCAATTGGAACGTTTCAAAGCCTTTATGGGGGAGGTTTAGCGATGGATTTAAGAAGAGATTCAATTTAACCTATTAGTAAGTTGGCTTCTTTTGGCAGCTGTAGGGGGTGTCAGATGGCTCACTGCTTTTTGTGTTGTCATTGTCCCACTGGTGATAAAAAAATAATAATAAACAAAACGTATAAGATATCTTATAAATCCGGAGCCTAGACTGAGGGAATATCAGAACTATAACACTTTAAAATGCTGCTAAAAAATGCACTTGTTAAAATCTGTGCAGTATACAGTTGTAAAACATGGGGTTTCACAGCCAGGGAGGCTTTTACAGGTATTTTTGATGAAGGCCCAGTTGCAGTATAGTAGGCCCATAATTGCCTAGTTTGTGAGTCGTAGCCAGGTGGCCTCCAGCATTGAATAACTGAATCTGCAGGCATAGCATAATACCAGGCAGCTGCTTCTGTCAAAACAAACCTTACATGATGACTTTGCCCAAAACACATGGCTTAATGAGCAGGGTAACACCTCCATCAGTAGGCTGCACCGGCCGCCGGAGGAGCGCTCACCACTCGCTGCACTCTTCCCAGTCTGCCAAGACTGCGCTGTGACGTGCTTCACTGCAGCTTCGCTGTGGACTGGGGTTTTTAACTTGTTGCACAGGTTGAAACAATTGTGTTGCCCCGAGATTGGCAGGATCCCAAAGCCAACTGCCAATACTGTGCTTTGACGCATTTTGTCTTGGCTTTGCTGCTGGCTGGGGAGTTACCATGCTGCAATGCATGAAACTATTTCAGCTCCCCATGATTGGCAGGATCCTACTGCTGACTGCCAATACTGCACTTTGAAACTCTTGGCCATGGCTTTGCTGCTGGTAGGGAGGGAATTTAAATTGCTGCACTGGTGGAAACAATTGCAGCTCCCCATGACTGGCAGGATCCCACACCCAACTATTAAGACTGCGATTTGACACTGCTGTGGAGATGTTCACAGACCTCACAACATATCAACAGGGAGGCAGGGTGCACTAACCATTGCCCTGCTGGTTGCAGCATAGACAGCCAGTGTAGGGAGAATACACACAGCATGTCCAGATCAGACGTGGATGTAATAATTACATGAATTATGAGCCACCATACCCCAAACTCAATCATGTCTAAAGATTAAACTTCCAACTGGATGATAGTTCATCCTAAGCATGATTTTGTAGTTTTGGAGCATAGGTAGAGATTTTAAATGCAGCCTCTCTGCTGAAGTAAATTGCAGTCACAGCAGCTGTCAGACTGGGCAACTCTGACCTTTGAAGCTACTTTGTGCTACTAAAGGGCAGATGCTGCAGGTCAGGATAATGATACAGCAGGGTGCAGGTGTAATTAGGGCGTTAGACTGCAGCTTAAAGAAAGGGTGGTCTGTTTAGCAGACCACCCTCTCTGAGATGAAATTACCTGCATAATCTGAGTGTGTTTGTATGTTTGGGATTGGCTCCAGCCCCATAACAGTTGGTGGGCTGAAGCTTTGTCCCAAGGTACCCATACCAGCCTGGGGTGTACTGGTGATAGTGAAATCTGACCAACCCCACCCATTCTAGTGTGGGATGTTTTTACCCATGCATCCGAGCCCTACCACAAAAATTGTGCAGTATTGGCATTGAAAACATCATGATGGCCAGAGCTTCCCAGAAAATGCCCAGGGAAATGCATGAAGAATAGGCTGCCACCCATTTTTGCCGATGTTATGGGCACAGAAGGGCACTGCCTAAAACCACCATTGGATTACCCACACAGTAGCCTGAAACCATTGGGAATGGCAATGCTGATTGCCAAAAGCAACCTAGAACTGTGGGGAATTAATTTTCTTAAATCCCAAAAATGGTTGCATTACCAGTCCTCACCACTATCAGAAAGCCGGCGTTTTGAAACAACACCAGATATTTGTGTAAAACTGAATACATGAACCCAAAGCAGGCCAAAGAAAGACTTACTGAGAGGTGGATACTATGTAAAGTTATATTCTGAAGTGACTTGAAGGTTTATAACAAGACTGGCTGAGCTCTGCAGATCTGCAGCGGCTTAAACTGAAACTGGATTAAAACCACCAAAATCGAAATGTTTAAATTAACTGAGTGACCTACTTTTGAGTGTCACATAGTTTGTAACTGTTAAAATGTCATAGTTTTGAACTTAGAATCAGCATTCTAGCTGCATGTGTAAAAATTGTTAGTTTTATTTGAATGCAGAAAACTGGGTAACTAGAAGTGACATTAGCTGGTGCCTGGTTTAAGGAACTGGATTCTGCCGGACAACTTCCCCCCAATTGGAGTGAAACTGGATCCACAGCAGTTCTCAGGCCTGACTGCATTCTGAGGGGAGGTTACCCCTCTCTGATTGAATTACCAAGGGACTGCTAGAGACTAAACAAAGGACCCAGGCAGAGGGTTTATTGGGGGAGGCCATAAATGGCTTCCTCTTGAGCAATGGGCCTTCCAGGACTCAGGCAGATGGTTTATTGGGGGACCATAAAACAGCTTCCTCTTGGCAGAAGCTGGGAGGGGCAGGGTCTCTGAGCTTGGCAGAAACTGGATAAACTGGTTTCTCCACCATGTGACCTGGGAAGACACACCCCTGTTTGCCAGAATATGATTTTAAGAAAGATGTATAACTCATGGTGCGGACTTGTCAAAATTATTTAAATGATACCATAATTCTTGTGATTTTTCTGTGCACGTTTTAAGACGCGTTGGGAATTTGTGTGATGTTCTGGGGCAAAACCCTGCTATTTATGTATACTACAGACTCTGTGTTTAAGCTAGAGACATGGCAATTTACTGGAGTATGTATGGACGGGCCGTCTATATGTGTATGATTTTTAATGAAAAACCAAAGTTGCAAAACCAGTTAAAAAACGCAAAATGTTGCCGTTTCTGAATGCAAGCTCTTAGAAACATCAGAGTTTGAACAGAGTATACCTCATGCGATAGGTAATATGTACATGCAATGACAAACCACTATGTATTTGAGAAATGTGTATTTTGATCAAATATAGATTTGTGGGCAAACTGACCAGGGGAGGATCCTCTGACCCATAAAACCTACAGCATCACTCTGACTCACAGTTCCTTCCCCAATCATGGGAGAGGGGAGAATTGGGCCAATGACAAGTAGAAAGGGGCAGACTTAGCTAGGACCAGGCACACACCCACTTTCAAAACACATAAAAAGAGACTGCTGGGACAGGTAGGGATTCAAATCCAGTTGCTGCCACGCGCTCTGCCGGACCATACAACATCCAGAAGATGCCAGATTCAACACTTAGACTTTAAAACTCCAAAGAAATTGATTCAGAACTCAAGGCAAGGGCCTAAACCCACAAACTGAGAACTCTTCTCAGTAGGCCTCAGCAACCAGCAAACCTAACAGCGGTAGCAGCATCCAGGAGCCGTGCAGATCAGCGCTGGGTCCAGAGAAAGCTGTGCAGAAAGATCCAGAAGCAGTGCTGTACCCAGAGAAAGCAGAGCAGTATCCAGAACCAGAGGCCAGAGATCCAGAGTGACCCAGACCGCTCTTAGCAGAACCAGAGAGCTGACCCAGATCACTGTGAAGTTCCGAGACCAGAACCGGAGTCCAGTCCAAAACCTGAACAGATCCATGGGGAGGCCTATTTCGAAATATATTGTGAGTACCTAGCAGAACTGTGCAGAACCAATCTGTTAGTTAAAATAATATAATTCAATCTATTTTAATCTAACCAGAACTGCCTCCTAACTGTCACCTGTCATTTTCTAGCTGCAAGCTGTAACCTGTCGCTTTGAACTTTTAAAATTTCAAATCCGAAAAACTACCTTTATTTAATCGTCCGTATCTCTGGAACCGTTTGTGCTTTCTTCTGAAAGCCTAGAATCTCAGGTTTTCACCAAGCTTAGAACCGACTTGCTACTCCTTATACTTTTGCCGTAATCACGATCCTTGGGAATGTTGCCGCGATTTGCGATTTGGCCCGATTTCTTTACTTGTAAAAAGATAGCTGCTTTTGCCTGAACTGCTAAATTTCGTTTGCCTCTTAGGAACCATCCCTGAATCATGGCTAGAGTGAGCCTGAACTCATATTAACTAGATACCACTCACCCTGAACCTCCTGAAGGGAATTAAAAGTATTTCCAGCATATTCTCGCTGCATTGTCACCATATTCAAAGCATTTTGCCTGTGTTTCAACTTCTATCCGTAGTCTAAGCTTGCTGGGGTGAACTGAATTACATTTCATTGCATGTCTGAGAACTGTGTGCTACTCTTCATTTCCTTACATTGTATAAGGGGGGGGGAGTGGATTGCCAGAGAAAAGTGATTACAGTGTTTTGCTGAAATCATATTGAGTATTTTCTGTACTGCCTTTCATTCAACATTGCATCCATCTGAACTTATATAAAGCATTCTCTACCACCTTATTCTTCTGTTCCTATTCACAAGTGTGCTAGTGCCAGACTATCCATTATTGATTACTGCTCAGATTAAGTGTGATATTCAATTATTAATTCATTATAAAAGTGTGATATATATATTGTTTAAATTCTCAAATAAACCTTTTAAACTTGCAAAACAGAACTACTTCTTGGCTCAGTGGGGTCGGGGGGATTCCAAGAGAGGGGTGTTATATAGGGGTAGTCATCCAGAACTCATGTACTGGACATAAAGATATATCAATAAGGGTTTCCATTCAGTATCCCAGACTAGGCATTGACTTAGCTGTAGTGTTGAATTGAATCCTCTTACACTAGCGAGGCAGCCTCTTTCAATGTGTCTGTTGTTTGAGTTTGCACTAGGGTTATTAGATTACTCCTCATCCAAAGGCTTAAGACGCTGCCCCAGGGCAGATTTTCTGCTAACCACAAATGTATTGATAGCACTGTTAAAATGCACAGCAATGTCCTTGGGGGAGTCCACTGGGTTGGCCAACCTCATCATCCTCCTTTGCACCTCAGGCACATTCAACAGTTTGGTTATGCCTGCATTTTGGGATCAGATGGAGCCGATGATTTGCAGGCATTTGACGTATTTAACAAATTGCTCTATGAAAATCCTACGTCTACCATAGCTGCTAACCTCGTTTTAGGAAACTATGAAAAATTAACCCTGTGCTATCAGTATAGGCGGTTTCGGGAGATTGCTGATTTTCCGATTGTTGGCTCCAGTCTCACAACAGTTGGTGGGCTGAAATTTTGGCCTGAGGTCGGCATATGAGTCTGGGATGTACTGTTGATAGTGAAATCTGACCAACACCACCCATTCGCCCTGCGCAGGGTGGGGTCCAGCCTTGTGCTATCAATAAGTGTGATTTCGGCAGATTGCCAATTTTGTGACTTTTACAGTAATAGAAAGTTAGGACACAAGGTTGGTATACCAGTCTGGGGTGTACTGGCGATAGTGAAATTTGACCAAACCCACCCCTGCACAAGGGTAGAGCCGGGTCCGGCCCTGTGTTATCAGTATAGGTGATTTCAGGAGATTGGCGATTTTGCATTTTTTCAAAAGTAGGAATTTATGACACATTCAAACATGCACAAGGCTATAGCAGACCTCCACGTCCATGTCAGCTACAGATCCATTCAACGTTGGGTCGTACCACTAGTATTAATATAACAATCAAAAAAGGCCACGGCTTCTACACACTTGCCGGATGGCAAATGCTCACAGTGCTTGACTTTTATATTCTGAGCGAATTATCCTGCAACAAGTGGTTTACTTTAACATTCCCCTGAGCAAACCTGGCCTCTGAAGACCTTGTTTGAATGACCATTCCTATTGGTGTGCCAGTGAATAGAGAATGTGCCAGTAGTTTGCTGTTGAGTGTAAAGGCTCAACCCTGCAATGAGAAGTGGAGAAAATGTTACAATGAATTCACAGCTACACAAGGAGCTGGAGGCTGCAAAACCAAATGGCAGACGGAATAAAGGCAGAGGTAACAGTGCTATGCAGTTGACAATAGACGAGAACGCTATCTGCAAGACCTTTACAATTACAGAGACTGCAGGGGTCAGGGTGTTGCAACCAAATGAAAGGTGGTCAGGGAGAGGATAACCGGGGGGCTACCTTCAGTCTGGTGTGCTGCCTTCAACTGCTGTTCCCCACAATCAAAGGTGCTGGCTACCTTTAATTGCTGTTCCCTGCAGTCCACAAACAGTAAACAGCTGACAGCTTTGAAGCAAGCAAACCAAGCAATGTATAGGGACTGGACGTGTGTGGGGCATCACAACTTGCTTCACACTGGAAAATATATGACAATTAAAGAACATATTGTGGAACAGGAGGGAACCGTAAGGAAAAGCAAGGACATATTAAATAGAGAAATGGACAAAGATATAATTAGGTACAGTTTAAAACAATTAGGCAAGGTCTGACATGTCATATTTGTTTTAGGTATGATATGATAGGTTATTTATAACGTGTTTAATACCCAGAGGTTTCTAAGCGAAGACCGTACCTGTGTTGCTCAACGTCGTGTTGCTTCCAAGACGAGTACGTTGCCCCTGAGCTATCCTCCTTAATTTTAAATTTATTCTATACATGTCAACACATTGTTCCACAAATGGGTAAGCAGATTCCCAACCATCCCCCCAGCGCCTCTGCTGGAGGGAAACAGAAAGACCATGCCAGCAAGACCTGCGCCCTAGCGTCGAGCTGCAAGCACTTACATGTAGCAAGCGCGCTCCCGCTGCTCTCCTCCCAAGACTCCCTTCAAGCATGTTTTTCCAGCTAATTATCATTTGTAAGGAACAGTAAATTATGATTTAGAGAAGGCCGGGTGAATTGTCTTTGATCTCCGCAGAGACACTGAATTATGTTACCAGGGCTCTTTAAACTGTCTGCATGGCACTTGTTAAATTAGCGGCCTGGCAGAAATCATTAAGCCGTTGAAATGTAATGGTTAAAGAAACAAGTGTTTTCTTATTGTGGTGTCAGTGTGTATCCTGGGTGGAAATTAGCGCGCCATGATGAAAGGCCGCAGTGACAGGGGGCGGCCTGGACAAAGCACAGTATATCTCAGGGTTGTGTAGACACACTGCTGAACGCGTGCAAAACCGAGTGTCGTCGTTTTTATACTTTACATGTTCTCTTTTGCTGGGGAATTATATTTGAGGTAACAGCACACATTAAAGTATTATCAATTCAAAGAGGAAAACACACGAAGGAACATGACAATAATAGCTTATAGGAAGTCGTTTATGAAGGTTGTATTGTCTCTTTCTGCATATATGTCACAGGTTCAACCAGTGTTTTGGTGGTGAACGGGCCTGCCTCTATGGCTGAAAAATGAAACTGAGCTTCTTCTCCCTCTCCATGTATTAAGCTAGATAGGCCAGGGACCACACACGCAGGCAGAGTAACTGCAGAAAAGACGCGTGCTGGGACTACTTGTCTCACTCAGTGAATTAAATCGTCTCTACGGTTCATGCATGGCCGTTGCCTTCAGCACATTGGAGAATGTGTGCAATATAAATATTATATAAGGGTGACAACAATGGGCCCTGACAAGGTAGATTAAATATGCACAGGTGCACCAGGGTGGCAGGCGCGCCCACCATTGTTTAGCAATACGTAGGAAACTATAAGAGGTGCCACTCTGGGTATTACATTTTAAATGCCCAGCGAGCTTTACATAAGGAAAGTGCGTTACGTGGTAATTAAGGAAGTGGGGGGATCACAGCCAATGAAAGCAAAAGAATGCTGGGTAATGTGGCTGAGTCTGTCGAAAAACTAAAGAGAATACAGTTGGATGTTTAGAATTGCAAAGACATACTGAATATTCACATGTTTGATGTGGATATTGTGAAAACTGGGCTGGAACTCGTTGTTCAGTTGGTTGGTTATCCAGCCTCTTGCCATGAGCAGTAGTGTTTACACACTTTTCAAAAAGAACAATCTTTTAGTGGATGATTTAAAACCAATTGGCAATAAATTGAAAACACTTTAAAATTAAGGAATGTAACAGTAAAGGGAAATATGAAGACCACGTGGGAGGCAGAGAGCGAACACCTGGACGAGAAGAGCACCCACTCTCATAGAGGCCGGAATGCATTTCTGAGGCCACCTTCCAATAAACGCACATCCCATCCCACCTGTACTGCCAGGTCACCAGTGGTATATCAATGCACATCCCATCCCACCTGTACTGCCAGGTCACCAGTGGTATATCAATGCACATCCCATCCCACCTGTACAGCCAGGTCACCAGTGGTATATCAATGCACATCCCATCCCACCTGTACTGCCAGGTCACCAGTGGTATATCAATGCACATCCCATCCCACCTGTACTGCCAGGTCACCAGTGGTATATCAATGCACATCCCATCCCACCTGTACTGCCAGGTCACCAGTGGTATATCAATGCACATCCCATCCCACCTGTACTGCCAGGTCACCAGTGGTATATCAATGCACATCCCATCCCACCTGTACTGCCAGGTCACCAGTGGTATATCAATGCACATCCCATCCCACCTGTACAGCCAGGTCACCAGTGGTATATCAATGCACATCTCATCCCACCTGTACTGCCAGGTCACCAGTGGTATATCAATGCACATCCCATCCCACCTGTACAGCTAGGTCACCAGTGGTATATAAACGCACATCCCACCCCACCTGTACTGCCAGGTCACCAGTGGTATATCAATGCACATCCCACCCCACCTGTACTGCCAGGTCACCAGTGGTATATCAATGCACATCCCATCCCACCTGTACTGCCAGGTCACCAGTGGTATATCAACGCACATCCCATCCCACCTGTACAGCCAGGTCACCAGTGGTATATCAATGCACATCCCACCCCACCTGTACTGCCAGGTCACCAGTGGTATATCAATGCACATCCCATCCCACCTGTACTGCCAGGTCACCAGTGGTATATCAATGCACATCCCACCCCACCTGTACTGCCAGGAGTGGTATAGAACTCGAGGAGTGCAATATCATTAATCTTTTCTCTCGGTCTTATGTCACCGGACGTCTTCGAGCAGGGCCTAGTGTTGCGGCTGTCGTTCTCTTAGGTGTTGGGAGAATTGGGTAAATGTTAGCATATCACTGGTTCATATGAGCACTTGCCTGTAATCACTTTCTCGGGATTTTAAAAGAAGTCAGTCAGGAGTACAAGTCTGTCAAGCCAGTGCGACGTGTTCCACTCACACCTTGATTTCGTGAGGTCAGAGCTATCCCCAACACCATACCGCTTCTCGAATGAACACCTGAAGAAGGAACATACACCTGTCTGACTAAGAGGCATTCATGCTCATTCTTAGAAGAATGTGATTCAGCCATCCTGTCACTCAAGGCCTTGGGTTTCAATGGCACAGAGGTTTAACTAAAGAGATGAACACATCTGAACACTTTGTGCCGGAGGAAAAATAGGCAAGACATTGAATGATGGACTTCAATGATATGTCTTCTGGTGCAAAAGGGACTCAACCATTCTTAAGGGCTCCAAAACGTGGACCAGGTGGGATTGAAAAAAAAAGCATTCCAATGACAGGTGGTTTGACAGTGTTGAAGCAGTGGTATGAAAGTGGAGATGCAGGTACAGGGTTTGGGTGCAGCGTATCATACAAGTTCAAGCAGTGAGCTGGACTTCAGTCAGCTCGAAGCCGGTGTTCAGTACGGTTTGGGTGCAATGTTCGAGTGATACAGTTTGGATGGCTCACTGGTGTTATTTCAAAGGTCCAGTCAGTTTAGATTGTTTGGTAAACACTGACTAGGTAGGCAAGTATCGCAATGCTGCTATCTGGTTGGATGCTCTGTCTTGCCCCTGCAGCACCTGCGTGTAATCACTTGCTGTTTGGGGTCTGCACTTCAGAGACCTCTTAACATGGAAGTGAGTACTCACAGTGCTCAATCCTTCTTCCAATGTGGGGTGCACTCCCACATAGTCCAGTAACAATGCTTGTGTAGCGGGCAGCCAATACCTACTGCCGCCATTGGAGTTTCAGTGATTTTTCTGAAGTCTCATGCCTTTGCTGGTGCTGTGTGTGAGACTCTGGGTGTCCCGTCACTACGGTGTATTTGCATGCTGGTGGTTGTGGCATGTATGCTACAAATCAGATATGGATTTGATAATTATATGAACTCCTCCCCACCATACCAAAAAAGGCATGACTTAATTGTCAGATTACTCAAACACAAGCTGCGTAGATTATCATAATTAAATTGAATTTGGAACAGAGATATACATTTAAATGCAACCTCTGTATTGCAGTGACATGAATGTCCTCAACCGCTGTCAATCAGGGCACCTGTGATCTTTGAACCTGCGTAGTGTCACAGGACAGCAGCAGCTTCAGCTCAGGTTACTGAAGCAGCAGGATACAGGCGTAAGCTGTGCTTTTGGCATGGAGTTTACTGAAAGGGGTTTCTGGTTAGCAGACCTCCCCTTCTGAGATGATTATCAGCGTCATTTTATGATGAAATACAAATCTAAAAGGCTGGGGCTTTTAAACCAAATCTCAATCCTTCACAGGAACACATGACTATCATATGCGAAAATAAGCTACTCCCAAGAGAAGTTACAAAGAACTAGAAGACTTAAGATAACCAGTCTCTAATTATGTTAAAGTGTTAAAAAATAAAGTGTGCAAAGCTAACTTTGTTTCTCAGTGTCATGGGTGGAACACAATCACACACTTCTAAAAGTCTAATTGTGTGTAACATAAACTTTAAATAAATCACATTCATCTCACTTTTTCCATTTTCAAGGGATGAACACGTGATTACCATTGTTGTGGAAGCCATTAACAACTGTTATGCATAGTACAGCGGAATGGCCACTTATAAAAGCACATTTCTTCTTGCGGCATGGTGTAGCTTCCAACGATGATCCTTTGACAATTCTACATTTTCCTCTGGCCCCTCTTCAGTGTTCGGTCCATCTTGCTGCACATCCTACAGAATGTCCAGAAAACATCCACAGAAGAGTGTATTACGTGTGCTCGCTGTTCATAAGTCCATATATGAATCAATCATATGAGAGCACACTGGCCAAATTGTTCTTTCACTCCTCTGTTGATGAGCATTCCAGATTTCATTTATTTCCTAAAGAGACACGGGCCTCATTACAAGTTTGTCAGTCCGAGAACTACCGTACCGGTAAGCTTGCCGATACCGCAGTTCCCGGATCGGCAAACTACGAGTTGTGCTCGCAGGTGCCTTTCTGCCCACCAGGTCTGACCTGGTGGGCAGAGTGGCACCCGCGAGCACAGCATGCGGCATTCACCAGCACCATTCACGAATGGTGCCGGTGCATGCGGCTTCCCCATTAAGCCCTACCCGGCACAAATGGGAATGAGGAAGAATTTTTCCGGGTGCCCTGGAATGGGCAATTACCGGGTCCGACTGGGTTGTAATACCCCGGTAATTGCCCATTCCAGGGCGCCAGGGAAAAAACGACTCCGGCGGCAGCTGTGCCTGTATTACAGACACGGCTGCCCACCAGGGTCGTAATGAGGCCCAGCACCGTCTTGCAATATACAATGCAGATGAGGGTCTCCTTCTTTCACATTTTATTATTATTACTTTGTACTTCAGAGAGATCATGCACGAGTTTGTCCTCAGACAATCTTATATGGCACAGTGAAGTACTTATCTAACTCATCTATGTATCTACAATCTCCACATGTTATCCCTATGTGTCTGCACACACGGGCATTCTAAGGTGACATTTTGCGACTGCAGCCGTACCTGCTCATCTCCAGCATTTTCCATGTAGCTGCAGTCTCACTGTTGTTATCCTTTTAGCATTTCAGAGACACTCCGCAGTCATTTCTAGTTTCTGTCTAGCTTCCTGTTGTCCTTTAATGTGCTGCTGTGATATACTAAATACGTGTACGTCTGTGATTTCTGATTTCAGTCTGGCCATTTCTCTCGCACTATCAAGTATGTTGCCAACAATGACTTTCCTTTTATTAGGGTGTTGTATAGCAGGGATAACAACCCTCTATGGTGTTTCCATTTGTTCTGGCATTTCCTATTCTACTGTAGGTCCTACTTGTGGCATAATCCCTTCAGCTTTCAAATGCATTTTTGGCTACTGCAACAATGTCCACCATGAATTACCCTATTCATTAAATCTCACTTGATGAATAGGCCTAATGTCACATATATGTTGGTCCTTTCCAGGTTTACTAGCACAACGATCAGTCTCATTGCATTCTTCTTATAGTATATGACCCCCTTTACATTTCTGAAGAGTATGATGATGGGGGCTACCTGTGGATGGCATCCCTTGTAGAATTCTCAGGAAATCCTGCCTTCCCAGTTTTCATGTGCTTGAAGAATGTTAATAGCTCCTATTCTGTGAGCTGGTTTTCTACCCATAATCATTCCTCAATGTCTATTTGATGGGAATTCTATCAGGAGATGAAAACGCTTACTTTGCCCACTGCTGTTTGTCCATTGTCTAATCCATTGTCTAATCAGTGGAGCGATGTGTGCAAGTGAGTGATTGTCTGTTGTGTTTGACTGGCTGGAGTTTGCCACGCCCTAATCATCAATTAGCATTGATTTGCCTTCTGTCGCCTCTCTCTGTTTGAGCTCTGCTACCAGAAGTGTATCCCCCTCTTGCTTCGGCCACAGTCTGATAAGGGAGGATTGAGCATATTTCATTAAAATGAGATCGAGTTCATTTTGACATTGGGTGGGTGTCGTAGACCCGCCTCTTTCATTTCTGTTGCATAGGATTTGGATACTGGTTTAATGTTCATCTCCAGCTTCTGCTGATTAGTTTTCATCTGCTTTATCTTAACTAGTGGTTCCTTCATGAATGTATCAGTAATGCATGCTTTACATGCTCTCGATGAGCTGAAGCCTTCACCGTGATTTAATTCCATGCACTCCAAGCATGACCATCACTCACTTGTTATTTTCTCTGTTGTCTTAAGGGCTAATGAGCATGCTCCACTTCCTATAAAGGCGGGTGCCTGCCTTCAGTTCGATATTAAATAGTAATGCAGCATTATTGGATATGTCTTTGGCCAGTTTGATTATTATTGACATGGTGCTTGTAAGTCAAGCCATTTAAACATGCACACCACTTAACATTAGTCTATTTCTTCTTGGGTAAGTTCATGATTCCCACTAGGATGCATTATCTGGCCATACCCCAGGCTGTTTTTTCACTCTCATGGATATTGGTATTTTCTTTTTTTTGTTTCAAGTTAAGTCAAAGCATCATGTCTCATATTCATGTCGCCGGCCAACAGTGTAGTTGCATTTCTGATTTCTACCAAAAACCTCTTTAGATATGAGAGGAAGCCCTATGCATCTCTGTTCAGGGCATACATCCATCTGATACCACGCACCTGGCCTAGGATTTGCAATTGCGCTTATACCATATTTCCTTTTCCATCCTATTAAGCCTCTGATATTAGGAATATGATCAGTTTGCGGGGAAGTATTGCTGGAAACTCCCCTTTTCTTGGATCTCCTCCAATGAATTGCCTTCTTCCCCGTTCCTCTTCAGCTTTTATCATTGCCTAGTGTCAATTGAGTTCCCTGAAGTAATCCTATGTTTGGCATTTGGGTCTGTCACAAACTTGAGTGTTATCCACAAACAGGCAGAGAATTGGAATTTCCTTCAAACAAGGTTTATAAGGACACACACAACACAAGCACACAGAAACATAAACTGTTAAAAAAACATTTCAGGATTTCTCCTATTTTGGTAATTCAAAAATGGTTTATGTTCAGTCTCTTGGAAAGCTAGCAGTGCTTTCTGAGCCACTCAGAGTCTGTCAGTGTATAGCCTCTGCTAGAATTTTCATGTCCTGTGATGATCTTCTTGCCAGTTATTTAAAAAGAATGATAAATATTGCACTCATTTAGTTGGAAGAGTAGTGCATCATCACCTCACTAGTTCAGCCCAGCAAGGCTCAGAATTGCAGAACACTGATCTTCTACAGGCAATTGGCTTAGGAGCCTGATTATTTCCCTTGTTTAAGTTCACAGCGCTGTTCCCCACTTATCAACTTTCTTTCTCTAACTTGAAGCATCATCCTGTGCTCTAATACGCCTCTTGTCCTTCCGCCAACTGTTTGTCTATACCTCCTCAGTATTTCAGTTAATGCAGGCCCCTTCACCACACACTGGGGATCCCTTTTTGGGTTCAATACTGCTCGATTATCTAGAGTCTTGGGTCCTGAGTTGGCTCTCTTCAGCCTCTTCCTTGCTGTTCTTCTATTTCTCCTTTTTAGCCCTTTTCTAAACATACTCCCCTCCCCTCTTGTAGTTATTTCTATGACACAACCTGCTTCACACCATTAATGTTCCTCTAATCTGCCTCGCATCCTTTCTCTGCTACCACCTCCTTCATCCTTTTAATGTTCCTCCAATCAAGTTTGCGTGGTTGAACTCAGATGGTACTTAGAATTTTAAGTGTCCACATTGGATTTGAAGAGCATGTCTTCTCTCAGTCTGAAGATAGCTAGGGTATCTGTCAATACCCTTTACATTATAGCAAGGGTAGGGATGTAGTCTCTCTATCATGTATTGGATTCTGAGTATGGGCTTTGTATCAAATTGGATTATTCTAAGCTTTCTGAAACTCAAAGCAAACCATCCAGATTCCATCCAGTTTACCCACCAATAGTACAGGTAATGACCAATAACACTGAGATGGCTCGTTCACACCCAAATCCTAGGGGCTATTCTAGATGTCTGCTCTGAAAAAGTTATTCACTTGTCTCTTGGCAGATGTATGTTCTCTCTGCACTCTAGACGTAAATCCACAGTTTTGATCATGGTCAGTTATTCTGCTTTTAGGCTGCCTCTCCCTATCAGGATCATTATAACCCTTATCCTGCTTTCCCTTATTTTTCTGAGGAAAGTATTATTTCCTCAGTTGGAGATCCTGGGGACCCAGCCTCTTCATCATCTAGGCCCTACATCATGTTACATGTATTGAAACATTGAACAAATTGTTCCCACATCCCCACCACACATCTCTTATTTTACCCAACATGTACTATGAGTGATGAAAGGCTGTTACTTGCCATAAAATAGGTACATTCTGACTCAAACTAGGACAACCCGTCATCCCTCTGTTTGCAATCTTCATCAGCACCATAAGCTGGTATTTTCATTAACCCAGTCAACAGCCGCATCAGGATATAGTGGGTGCTATTAATTCAAAATCCTTTTGGAAACATCGAAGAAATTATGAAATAGATGTTTATTGTCTGAAGTCCCAAGTCATTTAACAGACCCAGCTGTTTCCAGTGTAATTAGAGTGTTTAATATAATGTTATTTAAAATATATGCACTACAATTGTGCATGAATGTAACACTCATAATTTTTCAATCAAATGGGCCTATCATTTTTTACATTAGAGAAGTTTCATACCGAATTATGAAGACAAATAAATAGTCCTTATAGAGGGTGGTACCATTAGAATTCCCATTTAGCAGGTTTTTGTTCGAATGTATCTACCAAAGGGCACTGATAATGGAGATGGAAGGAAAACATTTGATATAGGGACCATTCCGGCCTGGGGTTTGAACTTTCCCCTTGGAGAGTGTATTGCTTCTTGGTTTCCCATAGCATAATTGGATACTCTTAAGCCAACCAATCAGCTTTCAGAATGGTAGGGGAATCAAGCATTGTTAAAATTAAGAGGTCATAGAGCAAAGAGATCTTTATGATTAAAGTGGATAGTGAAACGCATATATACCACTTAAGGGAGAGTAGAGTCTAGTCTCCATCTGTTTCATTTTGAGCAAGGCAGCTTTGAGTTGACAAATGCTTGACTGGGCAAGTGATACCAATGTCATCATTAACAGTAGTTGATTTGCAAATAGGTTTGATTATTTCTGGTGGAGACAAATGTGTCATTTAGATCTGTAGTAGGAGCTGTCAACAAGTACAACAAGCAAAAGTGAATATCTGCAAATTATGGCTGCAGGTTTTGCCACACCTGAATGAGGAATGTTGATCACAGTGCAGGTCAATTGTGAGATTGAACTCTCCACCAACTAACAGAACATCCTTAGTGATTATGTCATACAGCAGTTTGAATGTATCTGTCCAAAAGTTAGAATCATTCTTATGTTATGTTATGTTAGATACATTTGTAATACACGCAAACACCCAAAGGCATCTTGGCGCAAGGAGAAACACAACAAAGCTGCAACCATAAGAGAATCAGCAGAAAAGAGAAGTTTTGAGTAAGTAACAGCAGTTCAGATCGTTCTTGATAGATTTAAGTTTGAGAGGGAGACAATTCCAATGTTTACCAGCCGCTACAGAGAAGGCCGTACCACCAACTCTCTGAAGGCGGAATCTGGGAAACTTGACCAAATGGTCACCACCAGAGCGAAGGGACCGGTGGGGAGTATTGGCTGGAACGTGTCTCGAAGGAATTCAGGTCCAACCTGATAGGAGGCATGGTGAATAAGACACAGAGATTTGAAAGCAATTCGCTGTTGCACTGGTAGCCAGTGTAGGCAGCGCAGTACCCGGCTGATGTGAGAGCAATACAAGGTTGCAGTACTCGAGCAACTAGATTCGGAAGCAGTTGCCACCGGTTGATAAGACTATCCGGCTGGGCCAGATGGAGGGAATTGCAGTAGTCAATCCTACTAGAAACAAGAGCAGCCACCACTAGCGGGCGAAGTGAAAATGGAAGATAGGGTAGAATCTTATGGAGAACCCGCAGCAAGAAGTCCACACTGGCAAGAAGAAAGAAGAAGAAGGAAGAAGATCTTGGGCATGGGAGCATGCACGTTGACATGAGTCAATGTCATAGATGAAATTTATAGTGTAACAACTACCCACTTGCTTTCAGAGTCCCCTTTGTGTGAGTAATTTTAAAGTTGGGATTTTTATTCATTGAAATTGCCTTACAAATGTTCCTTTAACATTCTGGTGTAAATATGCAATAGACGTTGCCACACATTCCACCCTAAGCTTCTGAGATACGGAAATATCAATATGTGTATACTATTCTATGGCAATATTAATCTCTTCTTCTAGAGACATAATCAATTGTTGGATTGGTTGACCAGGTTGGCTACCTCCTTCATGTGCCATGAAGTAATTTCAAGCAAACCCAAAATGGAGATATTTGTATTGATTTGAAAAATGATACTACTTTGTGATGATAAAAACATCCTCTGTTGATGCAATAGCATGAGAGGTGAGAAAGACTACAATAGTCCTTTGAACCTGGACCAATAAACTATTGTGCATGTATGCAAGTGTTGTTAGCTGTATCTAAGAGACATGGGGAAAGAAAAGGATCAGGGCAGGAGAGACTAGGGTTGGAGCACAATACCCTTCATGTATACATCTGAGTATGATGAATGGCTGGGCCATTAGATACCTTCCTGACTCATAATAACAAGACCAGAAAACACTATAATTCTGGAATAAAACATGATGTACCAGAGGAAGGAGTATAGGGCAAACATAGGTTATGCATATTTTTATGATGTAACAATGACCTGTTGAATGTAAACTTCTGAAAAAGTTTAGCCTATTACATAGGCAAATCTCAACCAGTGTGTGGATAAGTGTGCGATGAAGAACCCAAAGATTATGACATTTACAGCCATGCAGGCTGACGGACAGAAACAATCATTGCTCATGGGAAATTGATTTTTAGAAGACCAGCCTGTGGTTCATCACAGGTGTATGTTCTCCACAGTGAGGGAAACAAACCAATGTATCCTCTTAAGATGTGTGAGCAATGTTATAGTATTACTAGATGGATGCAGTGCTGATAACAAGATCCATACTGGTTGATGCCCCAAAGCTTTGGTGTTACCTGGGCATAAAATGACACCCCAGGGGTATAATGGGGCTGTTTGGCACACCCTCCAGAATTGGTATTATTTCTTCATGGGTTTAAACATGTGAGGTACTGTGATATTTATTGGAATGCAAATATACTTGGTACCTGGAGAGTCAATGCTTCTTGGCTTTATGTTAAGCTGGTATACTTGGTTATTAATAGTGTGGTAGTTCAAGCAGTATGACATTTGATTAAAGAATTTGTTTGTATTTTCTTGATGTATTTGATACAGGCCAGGTAGGGATTCCAAGGTGTGTCCTTTCAAATGAAATACTGTACAAATTCCAAGAATGTGAGGGTCGGGAAAATGAAATTGATGTGATCCACCAAAATCTTTCTTCTACTCACCCCCACCCCTGTCCTAATACCTAGTTTTATATATTAGTGTCTTCGCTGTGATCAAATTAGGATATCAGAAAGAAAACCAAAAACCCTAATTTTAAAGAGTCCTTAGCCTAACGGCTATCCTACTCTAACAACAAAAGTCCAATTGTTTAGAAAACAAACAAATGTCAAAAACCTACACTTCAAAATTCCATCACTATAAAAATGCAGAAAGCGACATTATTCTTCAGGGAAAGGTGCTTGTAGAGTTTACTCAAAATCTAGGCTTTCTTATAGAGATATCTGAATTAGCCTCGTTTTCCCACAGGCATGTCCTTGAAGACAGGCATCAGATGTATGACTGTCTTCTCCTTGGCTTTGTGAGGACCCCTTATGGTCCTAAGTTCTCTTGGTTTCCACACTTTCTGCATGGCCATCACTGATCCTCCCTTTTCATGTCGATAATCTCTCTACGTCCTGGCTTCTCTCAGGTTGCACAACAATTGAGTTCTCTCAGATTGGCAACTTCTTCCATGAACTTATTTTTGGACCTGGTCTGGGAATTCTGACCCACCTTCATGTCCTCCCATAGACATCAACATTCCATATATTCAATTGGTCTTCCTACAGATCTTGGCCTTGAGATTCACAAGCAGCTTTTAAGAGTTTCCATCCTCTTTAGCTTCATGACTCACCATAGGCTTTTAAAAAACCTTAGATGTAGGTTTTATTTCAGCTCTTCCAGGCATTGGTCTCTTTTTTCATAGTTGGTCTTCTTTAGGTCTAGTGTTCAGGTTCTCTTAGGTCTTCCACCAGACCTTGGTTCACAATTCTCAGTAGCCTTTTACTAGACCTTGGCTTCAAGTTTCTCTCTAGAACATCTGCAAGATCTTATTAGATTGTTCACAGCGGTTCTTTCATAAGATCCTCTGACAGACTTTGCTTCAGGATTCTCAGAAGGCCTTTCACTAGACATTGACTTCACTAGGTGATGGGTTTTCCTGGTTCCTCGTCAGACAGTAAATATTTGAATGCCCTCCTGCCTCTGGCTAGTCATTTTATTGTGTGGCTTCTCTTGGAGGTTCTAGGCTCTTGTCCTTCTATTTCCATCAAAATTCTAATGAGTTTTTTTTCCCTGCAAATAGTGAGTGTTGCTATTTCCAAATGCATTGGTCTCCATTTGAAAACTCTCGGACAGATTACGTATTGAGTCAGCACTGTCCACATTGAACCTTTTGACATGATGTTTTAAACAAGAAGTAGGTACTAAACACTCTGAGCTATCTGTGACCACCAGGATCTGTTGATTCTCGTGCAAACTCCCCTACAATTAGGATACCCAGTTTTATGTTGTTTAATGATAGCACAGTGGTATCTTTTAAATGAAATTTTCCAAGACATAGGTATTTTACCACAAGCCTTCATACTTCATTTTACCGAGGGCATTCAACTCATTCAGGTAAATGTTGAATACAGCAAGCTATGAAATTAAATCTTAGTTACAGAAACTAATTACTTAAAACATACTATTTTAAATGTAATTTTATGTTCATGTTTAAGAAAAGTTAGCAATGTGACCCTCTCATTTATGCTGCCATTGGCTCAGACAAAAGCAGAGATGGACATTAAAGGTAACAACTTGGAAAATGTCAAAAAATATATAACTAATTAACAGTTCCTCACGTCAGAAATTAACGCTGAAAGCAGAAAGGGATGAGACATTTTGAACATTTGGAATAAAAATGTACAAAGAGATGCCAAAACAGTAAAATAAACAGTATCTGAATATGGACAACCCATTTTAGGTTCGTACAGCCATACAACCATATTCACACACTGATCCATTCATCCATCACTATAAAAATCCATACAACCAGATGCTCTCACTCACCCACCCCATACGACCATATTTATCTCATCTATACTAGGACATTCACTCACCCATACAACCATATTCACTCACTCATTCATCCAATTACCCATCCACACTTATTCCTACACCTACTCCTCCAGTCATATTCAGACACACATCTACACACTCACATTTACAATGAAATTCAGACCTAGTGGTTTTGCCATAGCTTCATTTGTGTGGAGACAGCCAAAGCAATCACTGGGCTTTAAAAATAAGTCTTGCCACTTTCCTTGAGTGACAAAAGTATGCCTTTTTGTTCCGGGGTGACTAATAATTTGGAGGTGAGTGCCTTCAAATCTGTCACAGAATCAAATTCCACCTCTCCTCAAACCTCAATCACTGTGCAGACAAACAATATAATTGTATGTTTTGGAGACCAAGTTCTAGGGCAAAAAAAAAAACATGTTAGGAATTAATGTTCTCTATTTAAGAAACTCACTAACTGAGGCATCCATCCCCTTCCTTTTTTTGCTCTGGAAGTGGATAGCCTAGACAGGACATTTGCCTATTGTGTTGGGCGAAGACACCGCAGTAAAGTAAATATATATGAATTGGCCTGCCCATGAAAATTTCACTAAGAAACAGTGCACACATGCAGTCAGAAAACAGATCAATTAATTAGAATAGGACAATGTAATTTCCATTCTATACAAAAGAAATCCACAATTACTTTGCCACATAATTGGCCATTGTATTCATATACTTCAAGTAGAAAATTAAAACACTGTATTGTTTCTAAGTTCCACAGCAAGAAAAGTTAACAGCATACGGTTGCATAGAAAAATGTAATTCATGTAAAATATGTTCATAATGAAGTTCCACTGTGTGTAAATGTCATGCTGTGAGTATTTGCATATGCATGAAAGTTGAATGCAAACTGTGGTAGTGAGTTGCATCAGACTCTGTAAACAAGTGTTTAGGGACATTGTGCAATCAAATTAGAAAGCACAATTTCAGATTCCATCCATTCAGCATTGGGATATAATTGTATGAATTTCTAATGGACAAATATCCCTCCCATTCTGCATTGCAGGATATGTCCTACTAGTGCAGGGGCCTCCCCTTACTGTGTGGTGTTAAAAGTGAGAAGTTAATATAATTTAGTTCTTCATCGTTTTCTGTGGAGTGGAAGTGGCACAGCTAAGCTCCCTTTCATCCCGACATGTCACTTTGAAATGTCGTTATTTTCCCAGGTCACACATTATCAATCATTAAAAAAGTGGAAAGGTGCAGCCTTCCAGTATTTCATATTATTGGCTTTGGGTATACAAAGAGATGCCCCTTATCTGCACAGAAAATATATCTGCTCCCATGTAACAGCAATCTGGCTTGGTTTTGAGAGAGCAATGTGCAGTTTCCGCTTTATATGCCCAAGCATTCTATTTGGAATGAACTCAAGTACCTATGAGTCCACCCACTCTTGGGACTTAGCAGAGAAATGCTTCTAGAGGGTTCCAGTCTAATTACATTGAGGAATTGTTATATTAACTTTAAAAAAATCATTAAGGTACAGCACCACCAAGGACTCCTGTGTGCTTCCAGGGAATACCCAAACAGCTGGCACCTTCTGGTTTCTCTCGATCTCCTCTAGTATATAACTTCTGCCTCAAGTAAATCTGCATCAAGCTTTCTCATGGATAAGGCCCCTTGCATCCCCACGTATTATGCAAGATCCATGCATTTCCTTTCTCTGTAATCTTGACAATCTTAGCTGTTCTTATTCCCTAGCTGTATCTACTTATACAATGAAAATTAGCCCCACACTATGTCATTGTGACATCACACTTTTGAATTGGTCAGGTCTTTCTATTGGTTTGCTTAACAGGGAGATGCTCCCAGACAATACACCTCTTAATTTTCGTAGGTTGTTTATGTTTCTAACTATGTGATGGTCAGAGGGCTTAAGACTGCACAATTTAAAGCTCAAAATCATATTTCTTCAAAATCCTATTTTATCAACATGTCATATGGATGAAATATGAATTTTCCCAGGTTTCCATGTGCCTCATAAATACACTTGTGTAATAATGTTTTATTGAATTATGAATATTTATAGTTTAATCAGTTATTAATAAATAATAGTATGTCGACATTGGTCTCGTTGTGTAGAGTAGAAGTTTGTGGTTGTTAAACACTTTTTCTTTTAATTATAAGTCATATGGTTTCAAAGTTATTCTGAACAAAATGTTTGCATGCATTGCTGGTGCAAATTCAATATGAGATTAATTTTCTTGAATTATGATACCTTGTGCTAGCATCATGAGTCATTTAAACAGCTCTCGGAGGTCCCTTTGTCCTTCCATTTACTGATAGCTATTGAACGTTATTAGCTAGCAGATGTCAATATGTGACACTCTAAAATCATTGAGCTGTGTTTAAAATGTGGATATGGAAATACCAAGTTCCTGTCTTGTGATAAGTTTTGATTTAATCTTTGCAGACAGACCAGAGCTGAGACTTATTTGGAATGCAAAATGTATTTCTTTTTAAAGTATTCCCTTTTAGCTTGGTCTATGTGAGCGGAAGGCATCCCATTACATGTTTTTCTCAGAGCCCCTGAAAAGATGGTCTTTGTTATATGGAGCTCAATAGGTTTCTCTAATGTAAGGGAAACTGGGAAGATAATGCTGCGCTTTTATCAACATCATCACAGGGAATTCAGGCAAAATTGGAGTCATGTGTGAGGAAATGAGGGGACCTCTTGCTTACCCTAAACATTGGAAAACTAATTCTATGGTGTTCGAGCTAAAGTTTGCCAAACATCATAGATTAATGGCTAAGGTGGAGGGTCATAACCTCAAATAGGTTCCCCTTCATGACTACTTGGAGGTGAGGTTCCATGGAAATGGGTTCTGGTCCTGACTGGTCATGAAGACTTGTTGAAACTTAGAAAAATAAAGTGGGTGAGCTAGGTCATTTTATAATAGCCATGGTAGAAGAACAATTACTCCAGCTTAAATGTGAAGCTGGCGGTTATGTCAGCATCCTATGGTGCTGAAATATAGGGATATGCGAAGACCCCTGAGTTGGACAAAGTCAAAAATATGTTCTTGAAAAAACTCACAATGTCTAACCAAGGGACACCAAATGCCACTATGCACATGGAGTTTGGTTTGTGTTTGATTAAAATTGACCTCCAAATGGAAACAGTATTGTACTGGCTTACATTATGATGTATGCCATCTTTGACTCAATATCGTAATGCGTTGGTTGACTTGATAAATATGGATGGGGGCATGAGTTTACTGTGGGTCAGACATGTGCGGAGATACTTACTGAATCTAAATGAACCAGTGCTATGGACAGACACAATGCACATCAATAACGCTGCTCTCCGCAGGGTCAGGAAATTAATAGAAGTGTATAGCAGAAGGACAATGAGAGCGAACTGCCAGCCATTGAAATTGGGGCCTGCCTTTTTGAGCTGGAAAAATGCTTTTGGGTATGAGAGTTATTTGGATTTCTTGGAACTCCCATATGCATGTGCCCTGTGCCTTGATTTCCATTTGTGGCATTGAGAGTGGCATCTTCTAAAAAATCTTGCAATAGGAAAGGAACAGGTATATGCCCATTATGTGCTTCCGCTACAGACACTGTTTGTCATTTTCGATGTATTTGTGTAAAACTTAAGGCACTGTAATTTATGTATCTAAAACCAATTTTGAGAGCAGCAGGAGTAATGACTATTTTTGTTGAAGCAATGTCTTGACTGGCTAATACACAAGGGCCCTTGGCTGTTGGTAATATTGCTAAATACATCCACAGGGATTGGCTGGTGAGACTAAAGATTTAGTGGGTGCTAAGTTGTTAGTAGGACTGTATCTACAAGTACTTTTGTAGAGCAAAAACTGGTACCCGGAGTGGAGGTTTGTAGGATAGATTGTGATGCATAATAAAAACACTTGCATGTGTTTTTATTATGTCAATTGTTTTAAAAATTTCCCATATGTTTGTGTTTTCATTATATTTTATTTGTATGTTGTATACATTTAGGATTTTTATATTATATGCGTTCTTTATGGATTTGAGACGAATAAAGATTAAACAACAGCAACAAATGTTTGTTGCAGAGGCTCTGAACAGATGGTCTTTATTACAGGGAGCTTATTATGTTTCTCTCTATGTAAGAGAAATAATCCTTGTTTTTTTTCTCTATTTGGTCACACCAATCTCCTGGAAATTCAAACCTACCCCTATTCACAATAGACACAACAGAACAGAAATTAGTTGCACAATGTTCACTGGATAGCCAAGAAAAACAACATTGCCGAAGCCATATCATAACTTGGTATCTGGAAAACAAGGTTCAAACAGTATTGTATTCCTTTACAGTATCACATATACGGTAACTTTTAGTGTATCTTAATATATTTAAATTCGTATTTATAAAAGAATATATATATATATATATATATATATATATATATATATATATATATATATATATATATATATATATATATTATTTCATATATTCTGAATGAAATGCACAGCAAGTTGATTTTCCCAGTACAAATTGATGCTTCATTTGACATTAGATAGCAACACTTTATTAAATTAAAAGGTTTTGACCTGTCATCATTCCTTTGCAAGAAATACCAACATCCGGTTTATAAAATGTCAGGTCAATCAATTAAGCTATACTGAAAAGTTAGCAATAGTTTCCAAGTAATGTAAGAAGTGGTATCGGGTTTTCTTTTATTGTTGGTCGCATTTCTGACACAATATGTAGTAAATGGAACTGGCCATTATCCTTTCTCACATTTTTGCTCTCCAGTATTTTATGGGACAGTATTACTGTTATTGGTTAGACGTAATGCTGCTTTGCACTTCACAATATCCATCTTTTTCCTTTCTTCCTTTGTTGAGATCTGAACAGTACCTTATCTCCATGCACCAAAGTAATATGTTTCAGATGTGCAAGTTTAAATTTGGAAAAGGGGCTTTCACCATTTCATGCTTTTAGCAGTGGTCAAAGTGGGCTGCAGGAGTTGTGAGCGGTGCACCACCCTTTTTAAATTCATTTTGACTGTTCCTATACTTTTATTTTAAAAAGAAACCATTCCGGCATGGTTTCGTTTTCAAATAAAAGTGTAGGAAGAAGTAGAAACTTGCACTTTCAGTGCAGTGCACTGAACATTCGTTTAAAAAGCAGGCTTATATGTTTGGGGGTTTGCATTGTGTGCGGGAGGGGGCGTGGTGATGGGGTTTGTGGGGACATAAATCCACTTCTTCTTTTCATACACTTCGACCACTAGCTGTCAACTTAACGTTGGTTACAATCCAGTCCTTTGACCTCATGTACATTTCTATCAATGCAGTTTAGGAAGGTTCCGTTTGCAGTGATATCCACCCTGTATGTTGCATGCTATCCCCTAGTCTAGCAAGTAACTACCTGCACCCCACATCTGCCTTCTTTTTGTGGTAATTAAGGAAACACCCAGCCCACGTGGACTAGCAAGGTACCATTTAGAAATTTCTCACTTTAGATTCAGACAGTCTCAATTGTTCCCAAAAATACATCTCATCTTCATTTAGATCGTATTCCACACCTGGTGTCATCAACGATCCGGTATCAGGGATACATATGCTGGGCAACGTTACAGAAACTCTGCAATCCTGTAGAGAGTAAAACGTGCGAGTATGTATACTTACAAAGCATGTTTTGCACCAGGGCCTTTTTTGCCTGGTGAAATTAATATGAAACATGCTCTGCACCAATGTACTGTTTCTGAGATGTGCTTATTGAAACAATGAATCACGTTTCTGGGCCTCATTACGAGTAGGGCGGTAGGGGATACTGGTGCCGGTAATCCCCTACCACCCGATTCCGAGGTCCCCTAACGGGAACCGCTAGGGACGTGTGGTCGGACCACACGTCCCTTACGGGTCCAGTTAGGGGAGCAGGACACTAATTACGGGCCTGCCGTTAGCAGGCCCGTAAATACCACCTTCCCCATTCCCATTGAGCCCTATGGGGGTTCAAATGGGAATGGGGAATGGTTGGTACAATGGGGACTTACTGGTCCCGCAGGGTCGGACTAGACAGGTAAGTCCCCATTGCACCACACTGGACTCGGTCCCGTTATTGGTTGCAGTCATGGCGCAAATAGCGCCATGGCTACCACCAATCTCGGAATGAGGCCCTCTATATTTTCTCGGCAGCAAGACACAAAGTATTGCAACAAAGCCACAAGCAAACATAATTCACCCAAATATAAGTGGTTTTTGGATCAGATTTTTTTTTACTCAATAATAAAGAACCTTTTTTCTATTTGATATAGTTTACACATATTCTAGGTGGAATGTTGCTGTCCTTGATTAAACGTTAGCCATTGTTTAGTGCGGTGCAACTGCTATTTTAATAGGTCGGTCATCAATTATATTCGCTAAACCTTTTATTTGTTCCCTTCTCTGTATTTGGGAACCCACTGTGCCTTTATGAGACCTGGATTCTTGTATGAATCTCCAAATGCAGCATCTGCCAAGATGTCTCAACGAGTGGTGCCATGGGAAATAAAGACCTAGAAAACAGAGGCATTCATTAAGAGTCATGTACATAGCAACCGCAGCAAGCAAAAGATCTGCCATGCTGGCAACTGTTATTGGGAAGCAGCACAAGGAGACGCACAGTCTCATCTACTTGAAACCTTGCTCACGAACACACTCTGTTCCTCTGCTCTGACAAAACACACAGAGAAACTGAGAGCCGGAAAATAATGAACTTAACGCTTCAGCAACATTTCTATGAATTAAAACACCTTCACTTTTCAAAATGTTCTGTTAGTGCAATACTTGTGACTTAACAATTACTGCGCTCAATGAAAATGACCTCCTCCAATGCAGAAAACCTGCATTACCAATGTAAGCCACAATGGAGAGCTTTGAAGTACTGCAGTTATGTGTTTCTTTGAAATATCCTAAAGGTGCAATCAAATATACACACAAATAGATCATTCATTAACAGGCACTGGTTGACACAAGCCCCAGGTAGGAAGGATTGTATGTTCTGGGAGTAGAGGGTAACCCCTCCCTTGCACAGGACGTGGTGGTCCACGTTCTGTGCACGTCCTTTTCGGTGCTCAGGACATTACCAGCCTTGCATAGCATCATGCGCTATAATTATGGGTCCTACCTTTTACCGGGATATAGCGGATGTCGTTAAGTAGTTAAGAGTTCCAGGAGGCAGAAACACAAATACAGTTGGTTTCATCATGCACAGAATGATATTTGTTTTCTTTGTTCGAACCAGAATTTCAAGATATATTGTGTATGTGGACTACTAGAATAATGTATTAATGAATCCCTTTTTCAGAACATATTGTGGTGTGCCAGGGCGCCCCTACTGAATATCTCCCAAATATTGTGTCTTCATTATTTGCAAAATGGATGTTTGCACAGAGATCATCAGGCGCTCAATGTGGTAATGAGTCTGTGTTACTTTGGCCTGCAATGGATGCATGTAATGAGAGATTGCATGTGCTGTGTGAGGGTGTACACTCACCATAACAGTTTTGGAATAAATCTTCGAAGTGCAAGAGGTGACTGCCATGTTGATGATGTGGACCTGTGGAAAATATGACCCATCAATGGAGTAGATATGGAAGAATCATTATATCATATTAAGGGCTGTTTTCATTTTACACTTTTTGTAAAGAATTGTGATGGCCAGGAGAACCATCATAACTGTTTGCTTGTCTATTCCTTGGGAACATATCCAAGTTGGTGTCCAGAGTTACTCTTTCTTATGCAATATTATTCCCATCCAAGATTATAACAGTTTAGCAGTCATTCTAATAGTGTAAACTTCAATTGAAAAGTCCTAAACATCTCCACACACAAACAATCATGGTAACTTTTGATTAAGGCCATTCAATCCTCCATAGAGTTGTCTCGCGAGTCAAATTGTGCTGAGACGGAACCTTTCCAATTTGGTAGGAATGGAGGTAGCCATGCCGCTATCTGTGGTATGGCTACCCCCATTCTGAGTACCGGGTCTGGATTCCCTGAATGGGGAAATATCGGGACATTCCGACCTTGGAGGGCCCGGTATTTCCCCATTCAGGGAACCCAGACCCAGTACATCCCCATTCGAGCCCCCATAGGGCTCAATGGGAATGGGGAGGATGCAAATAACGGGCCTGTTTGCATCCTGGTGTGCACGCAGGACCCGCTAAGGATGCCTGGTTTTATCAGGTGTCCTTAGTGGGTCCCACAAGGAGACCTCGTAATGAGGCGGTAGGGGGTTACTGGTCCCGTTAACCCCCTACTGCCTAACGTGTAATAAGACCCAATGCCTTGAATTGGGTTAGGGCATGTCCACATCACTTTAATGAAAAGATGATTCAGATTCCCAAAATGTGTCTCGGCACAAATGATGTCACTTTTGCCAACAAAACCTTGCACCAGATTCTCAAAGAGCATCTGAACGTGAGCATTTTGGTGCATTTCAAATCACTTCCCTAATGCACAAATGGAAAGCTTTTTGAAAAGCATAGGAAATGGTCACATTCCCCTGCACCTTTTTGGAATAGGAGCATGGGGGTGGTAATGTATAACTGGGTCATTGCCGGCCGTGTCATGCATTTTCTTTTAAATGGAAAAATAATGCATGACAGATTTATACCCAGGGTCGGACTGGCCAATAGGGCAAAAGGTCCATGGCCAAACCAAAAACGCGAAATGCTGGTGTGGGCCTGTTTGATGAGTTACTTCACTACGCGCCTAAACGTTTTGACCAGTGTTGCTGAATAACTATTCTTTAAAATGCTCAATTTTCATCATTTCTTTTTTTTAAATACTCCCTACTATTCAAACAGTGTCATGAATAGCCATTTGCAACCTTGGGCCATTTTTTCAATCGTGCCTGAGACAATGTTATGGCCCAGTCCGACCCTGCTTGTACCTCTGCTTCCCCACGTGTAATTCTATCACTCAAACAGGGAAGGACATTTCTTTTTTGTGTTTTTTTTACATATCACAATGACAGACCTTTTTAAAACCCATGTCAGTTCTGGAAGCTAGTCCAGTCATACACTAGTGTCGGGTATGCACTGCCAACACTTAAGTTCGTGAGGGGGGTTGGCGAGTGCATCACTTGCACTGCTGCTCAGCCCACCCATAAATGTGCACCCTCACCTTTGTGGGTAAGGTGATCTGCACATTTCTAAAATGAAGGCAGATGACAATGAGTCCATCCTCTGCACTTTTTTCCATTTGTGTGTGTTTGAATGTCCCTATGATATCATGTCGTTTGCCACCAGTAATGTTGAATTCTACTCTTCAGTATCCTAGAATTCAGTATTTCGCCACGAGCTGTATTCAAGCCATGTCGAAATATCAAATACTGGTGTCTATACGAGCGGCTTAAATTCCAGTTCAAATATTTCAAAAATGTCAAGTATCAGCTCCAAATGGTTGGACTCTTTCAAGATAAGTTAAACACCAATTATTTGGAGAGGCTAGATTATTTTTTGAGCAGGATTGGCCATCCCTATTTAGAATCCACACTTCTCTGCGTACAAAAATGTAGTGATCCATGGCAAATAATGTAATCTCACTTTGCCTTAGCTGCAAAAAGTGTAGTCCTTTGAAGTGATTACTTTCACATTATTTTAAAATGCCTCCCTTAAATTGATTTAAGGGACAAAATGGCGTCACCTAATGCCCTTCTGTTGGTGGCTCTTAATGGCGTACCTACAATTGCGTTATTGTAACACTGGCCTTTCCTCAGTCCCATATCACTTGATTTGACATCGGATCTAATAGCAGCCTACACATGTTGGTTTCAAAGGGACTGTGGGGTCCCTTCCTCTAGCCTACTGCTGTCGGCAGCCGGCTCCATCTTCACTGTGGTGCCGGTACGTTTCTTCACTGGGGCGGCTGCTTTTGGCCTCGGTTTTTTAGCTGTGCCTGAATTCCTGCTGGGTCCTCACAGCTGCTGTGGGTACTCTAGGTGGCCACCACCACATTTGCCACTCGAGCACTGGAGCATCGGGGGAACCAGCAACGAGCTAGCATTGGGTCCCATTGGAACAAGGCCGCATTGGAGACAAGAAGCCATCTCCCCCCCACCTGCCTGCTGACACTTGAAAGGTGAGGCTGCTGCCTCAGCCTCTTGGGGCTTGATAACTGTGGTTCCCGGTGAGGGGGTAAGGGGGCATGCTGGTGTTGTGCATGTTGTGGAGGGTTAACTCGGGCAGCGAACTGCCGCTGTGGGCTATTATACTGTAGTATATAGTTATACTACAGTAGATATTGCAAGGGTGCCATGCTAATGGACCATCACAGGCACCTGTGGGCCATTGTGCCTTTGGTGCCATGTCTATACCATGGTTGCCCTACGGTTTGAGCACTTCACTCTACACTGCCCTCCTGCCCAAAAGGAGGGCTGTCTATTCACTCTCTGCTTCCCATCTCTACCCATTGCCTTCAGCCCTCATAATTCCACCTATTCTCTCCTGGACTCCACCTATGGGAGCCTATCTACAGCACCATTGGCTCCTGGGCTCCTTGTTGTTCTGCTTCCTGGATACAGGTTGTGAGTACTACTCATCCAACCTTGCAGCTTCCCCCCTCACCCTGTATGGGTCCTTGCCATCTGTTCCTCCAGATCTGCTCCTGCTACCAACTACCTGCTGCTACGGGCCTTGCCCACACCCCCTTCTTGACTTTTCTTTGCCCACTGCCCTCTTAAACATCACACCTAAGTGATACCCACGGCATAGCCAGGACATGTTTCTTTGCTGCATTACAGCGGAGATAGGATCTGGGCCTGACCAGCAACAGTAGTTGCCTCTGGCTTCTTGAACCTATGTCCCATGGATGGATCTGGACAACGTGTTCCACCAAACTAACTCTGCACCCGGCAGTTTCCTCAGCGCAAGGGCTGATCTTCTGCTCTCCGGACTTCTGCTTCCACAACCACACACTTTGGCCTTGCCCCCCCTTTGGCCCTCACACCGGCCCTGCCTCCATTAACATCTCGCCTGGGAGAACCCCCACAGCGAATTGTGGCTTTTTGACTCAATGTGGCAGCCAAACTCTTTTCATCTCTTGGGAACCTTGTCTATCTGGCTTCCCTAAATGCCGCACACCCAGCCCCTCCAGTGCATAGTGCCAGAGCCTGTTTCATCTTTGCGCTGGCTACACTTGTACGCCTGCAAACTGTTTTTCCTTCTCCTTTTATTATCTCCGATGCTGTTTTCCCATTCCTACTTGATGCATACCTCATTCCTCTACATTTTGTTCATCTTCCTAAAATCTGAACAACCTCATCTATCCCCCTTTCTCCCCCTACTCTACTTATATGAATCTTGCACTTTGGAATGCTTGTTCACTATGCACCAAATCCCAATCAGTTCATGATATTTTTCTTTGCCTAAATCTTAATTTTTTGTGTATTAACGAAATGTGGCTCTTTCCTTCTAATACCTCGATTCCTGCTTCTCTTACTACATCTGCTACTGCCTTTGTGCACACCACGCATCCTGTGATGCATGGTGGTAGCACAGACATTCTCTGTTCTTCCTCCTTTCTTACATCTCCCTTGCCCTCTTTCCCTACCTTTCCAACTTTAAAATATTCTCTAACCACCTTTATCAGACCTTATTCCCTTACTTTCTTACTGTTTATCGCCCTCTCGGCCCAGTAGCTACCTTCTGTGAAAATATTGATGCCTTACCTCTGCCGTTCTACCTTTTTCCACCCGCTGGGAGATTTCAATCTTCATTCCTCCTCTACTCATTCCTCGCTTCCACTCATTGCTATCCTCGATTCCTACCATCTCTCTGCTCTTCCTAATCCCCCGTCCCATTCATCGGGCTCCAGCCCGGACCTTATATTCGTCTCCTCAGTATTGTGCTCTCCTGTGTCTGCTCTGCCCATTTATTCCTCTGATCATCATTTCCTCTCTTTTTCCATTGTTCATCCAACCACTCCACCTCTTTTAGCTGCACCAGAGGCATCCACCTATCTCCATCGCAAACTCTGTTTCTTCAATACCCCCCTATTTATCTCATCCTGTATTTCCGCTCTTCCCTCTAACTCCACTTTCTCTGCCCTCTCAGATGACGATGCTGCAACGTCTCTTTCTTCAGCCCTTTCCTCATCATTTGATACCCTTTATTCTGCTTATTCTGTTTCTCCCTCTTGCAAACCCCCTCTACCTCGGCTTTCTTCCCATCTCTGATCAATACGGTGAGTACTGCACCAACATGAACGTCGCAGGAACAAGTCCCACTTAAACTTTGATTCTTCTTTTTTTTCCTACCACTCTCTCCATGATGAGGCCCTTCTTTCAGCGAAGCGCAATGACGACTGTGACCTTCTGAATGCCCAAGCCGCTCATCCCCAGTGTCTTTTCCAATCTCTTTCTCTCCTTCTTACACCACCCACTCCTGATCATTCCCTTCACTATACTCTCACTGTGTACAACTTCACAATGTATATCTCTACTAAAGGTGCTTCTCTTTGTGCTGCTGTTGTTCCCACTACTTCCTCTCTTCCTCCTTCTTCCCCATCTTCCCAATCTCCTCCATCTCCCCATTACCAACTCAGAAACCTTGTCACTTCTTACTCGCTCACATCCCACTGGCTCTCTTTGGGATCCCATTCCATCTTCCCTAATTTACAAATTCTATGCTTATCTTGTCTTCTATCTTAACACTCTCCTCAACACCTTTCTCTTCACCTGGATCTTTCCCTCTTGCTTTAAGCATGCTTCTATACTCCCCATTCTTAAGAAGCCTTCACTCTGCCCTTCTCACTCTTCTAATTTTCGTGCTATTTCACTTCTTCATTATCTCTCAAAACTCCTTGAGAGGCTTGTTTATACTCAGGTTTCCACCTTTTTCAATGACAACTCTCCCCTTTCTTTGCTCCAGTTTGGCATCCGTCCCTCCCACTCAACTGAGACTGCTATTCTCTCTGTTTGTAATTCTCTCCTTTCTGCATGTTACACAAGGCATTGCTTTCTGCTCATACATCTAGATATTTCTGACACTGTTGACCACACTCTCCCTTTGAATTGGATGGCTTAATTTGGGTTTGCCGACTCTGTTCTTGCTTGGTTTAGCTCCTATCTTTCTGGTCGTACCTATTCTGTCGCCTGGGCTGGTTCCTCTTTTACACACTTATCCTTCTTCATGGTGTCCCTCAAAGCTTGGTCCTTGGCCCCTTCCTTTTTTCCCTATACACTTCTCCAATTGCTGTAATTATCTCATCCTTTGGGATTTCCCACTGCATCTATGCCGATGACACACAACTCTTTCTCTCTTTCCCTACCTTTACTCCCGCCATTCACAATAACATATCCTCCTGCTTAAATGCTATTAAATCATGGATGTCAGACTACTTTCTTATTCTAAACTCCTCAAAAACCGAAGTTCTTTTCTTCCCTGCCGCCACCACCGTTCACCCTTCCCCTCCCTCCTCTGTCTACTCCCCCCCCTTATTCTTTATCTCTGTCCAATACTGTTTGCAGTCTCGGTCTTTACTTTAATACAGACTTATCCTTTTCCCCTCACACCTGTACTATCTTTCAGTCTTGCCATTTCCAACTCTTTAACTTGCATACAACACACCAGTTTCTGACTTTTGGTGCTACCAAACTCCTGATCTTATCTATACTTATTCTCCCCTTTTTTCTATTCTTCTACCCTGTTTTGTCTTCCTCTTTTCCGTTTGGCCCCTCTTAAATCCACTTTCAATACTTTCATACGTCTTCTCTACCAGTTATCCCCTCGCGGCTCATTTCACAATCCCTGTTTTGCTTGGTTGGCTGACTTTTTTCTCCAGGCTCAAATTCAACTTTCTATGTATGATTTTTTAATCCCTCCACAGTCTTGCTCCCATTTATATCTCCTTGTTGGTCTCCTTCTATGTGCCCGCTCATTCTCTTTCTGCACAATCCCAGTTCTTGTTATCATTCCCTGAACCCCGCTGTGCCGGATGCCGATTCTGTTCTTTTTCTCTTCTTGCTCCCTATCATTTGAATTATCTTCCCTTCCTTCTCCTTTCTACTACATCCGACTGCATTTTGTACTTCTCTAAAGACCTATCTTTTCCACTCTTAACTTCTTACTTCTAATTGTTTTTAACCTAATTCATTCTCACTTGATTGTACTTAGTCTTTACCTGAAACACTTCTGTAAAGCTACCAAATCTCACATTATTGCACTGTAACCATTTTTATGTTCAGCTCTTTGGAGTAAAGCGTTCAATAAATAACAAACTAAATAGAAAATATAAAAGAAAATATACAGAACCAGTCTGGGCACCAGAGATTCTAGTGTAGTGGACTGACTGCAGCAGAACGTACATCAATGTCCTTCCCTGTTATTCAAAGAGACAATAGTTGCTTGGGTCACACAAAAGTTCAACTCAGATGGGTTTGGGGGATCCTCTTTGCTATTCACAAATGAGCTATGGTATTGAGTAACAGAAAGCCTGACATCTTCAAGTGGAGGAATAGAGGATTTATGTAGGAGAAGAGAGAGGAGGACAAGTTTGCTTTGTTGCACTCTGGTGTTTGTGGAAATATGAACAGATAAATGTGTCCATGGTGTCTTCATTTTGGATTTTGGATGAGTTTTCTGGAGCATTATTGAGTGTGTACCTCTATCTGCTAATATAAATTGGGTGTGGTTTTCTGTGTGGGCTGGCAGAGCGTAGTTTAATGACTGTGTGGAGTGTTAACTGTGGTGTAGTAGTATAGTGTGTAGGAAAATCGAGAGTTGATACAGGTTGTGTATGTTCCATTGTGTTAACCTGTGTTGTTTTGCTGCTGGAATTGTGTTTTGAGGAATGCTGTCAGTTAGGGCAGGAGCTAGATTGATTTTCAGGTTGTTGTTGTTACTATATCTGGTCCAGCAGACTATCCAGTAATACTATTTCACATTTGGAACATCTTAGTTGGTAAAATGTGTGTTCGTATCCATCTAAAACATGATTTCTGTATGTTCTATTCTATGCCTTCTTAGTCATATTATTCCATGCTGGCAAGTATCAATAGAAATTCACATGTTCTTCTTCAATCGTGTTATGTTTGTGGGCAATTTCACTGTCCTGATGTGGCAAATGTTCCAAAGCATTGCTTTGAGGAGAATGTTGCCATCAGCAGAAAGGTTGGCCCACCCGCACACAACTTTTCTGAGGGTAGCTGCTCCCTCACTATTTTAAGTGCACGCCGAAGTTTACTTTCGGTCTACTTGTGCCCCAGAAACAAGTCTACATCTGGAACCCAGCCTTGTGGAAGCAGCACTAGAAGAAACGTTGCCACGTCTGCTGGCAAAAACAAACGTTCCATTTCAAGCTACACAACCAGCTACATTTACAGGCAGCCAAGCCACCAAAATGGCATAAGGCCACTTCCAAAAAATAAAACACTGGACCTGCAGTGATGTGAGCTCAACGCTGTCTCTTCTGCAATGACTGGCCTGCGTTTGGCGTTGTCCAGGCCTTCTCGCCTTCTCTGCAGTCTAATGAATAACCTCTGGGTTTCACGTTGTGAACAGCTGACGTAGGTAATGAAAGCTACAAAGGTGTACGGGAATGGGACAGAACGAAGGGGAACTATTCAGCATTCTGGAATGCTCGTCTGTTAGAGGTAACATCACACGCAACCTTGGAAAATAAATGCCGAGCAAGCTATCATTAGATCCCCTTAAAAATGACAACGATTTGCTGCGAATGTGTATTTCGGGGCCGTTCTTATGCGTTAGTGCTAAATCCCGACGTGAGAAGTTATGCAGGGAGAATGCTAACGACGCGTGTCTGGCTCCGTAAGCGGCGCGCTGATTTCCCTGCATGCAGTTGGCAGCTTATTTTCTATCATTTCATAAAAAATAAAAAATAAAAATCAATGCCAATGCCTTCCTCGTTGTCTGCTTCTTCAAAATGCAGCAGCGTTTCTGGGGAGACTGTTCTGATTTGTAAACAGAACCGACATGCCGATAATGGCTGCTGTGGTGTTCTATATGTAGACTTGCATTAGCACTTCGGGAGGAGAAAAGCCGACTGGGAATTGCCTTTGAAATTGGTCTGTGACATTATTCTGTAACCTTATATGTACAATGAATGAAAAAAGACCCGGCGCGCGGTTGAGCTGCACATGCAATCGCCAAACAGAAAGAACAAGAACGCCTTTCGGTCCTTAGCCATCGTGTCAGGGGCTGCTGTGTCAAATCCGTATCATGTGGGACACCGGGCCAATGCCATCATAGAAGACAAAGCCTGGAGTTCACCATAATAGAGTAAGGATGGATTAGTGACGTATCCTCACCGACTCGCTGCTTGGAGAAGCAACTGACCATGGGGGGGTTGGAGGCGGAGGAGCGAAGAGCTTGAGGGGGAAGACATTTAGGAAGAGAGACTACTCTGCACAGGTCCAAGTGTACAAAATACTGGGCTATAAGAGGGGCCATTCTTGGGGTATGAACAGAATGGGTGTGCCGCTCACATGAGGTATCAAAGAGCATACATTGCAGCTCTCATTGGACCTCTCCCTCCCTACTTCACTGATGTGATTATACCACATACTGTCTGATTCAGGGTGGTGCACATCGACCAGTGTCAAATATAACCCCTTTATCTTGGTTGCACTCAATCACTTCTTCAGTTTACCTCCTAATTTGTGTTAGCGCTACATTTGTATAACTTTCAAAAATATCTTTAAACCCCCCTTTATATGTCATCACCATAGAAAGTAATCACACAAAAACACTATACAACTTACTATAAATTACACAACATATGTAATGTTGAGCCTGCAGAGGGAGAAGAAATACAGACATCAACGGAAGTAACTGCAAATCTCTTGTCATGGGAAAGGTATTTATCTACTGCGATATCAAAGAAACATCCCACAAAATATACTTTAATCTTAGTGAACAAATGGGTGAATTATGACCTGCAAAATATACTTTTAATTTGGGAAGCTAATGAGTCAGTCACATGAGAAGGTGGAGTATTGTCAGGGGCCTTCCGAACATTGAATAAGTGAAACCAATGCCACAGCTCCTTCACCTGAACATCAAAGGGGGTGGCAAGCACCACAGTGAATGAGCCTTGGAGCGTCTGTTGTTTCCAGGGGCATATACAATTCAGAACCTAGATCTTGTCTCTGGGAAACAGCTGAGGCGGTGGTAAATTCAATTTATCTGTCAATGATGCTGCAGCTTTGTCTTCTCTTCTAGGAGTAATCTAGTTAGATAAAACATTTATACACCTTGTTAATTCCTGCAAACCCCTGAAAATTCTCCCCAACACTCCTGCTGCCCTGTGAGCATCTGATGCCATGCATGTAGTCGTAAAAGGTGTGTGCTTCCTTCTCCCCGTCACTATCTCATGCAGGGATAAGTGGGGACCCATCAACGAAGAGAACCTCCCCTTACTCAAGACCATCCTCTCTGGCTCTTATTAAATGCTCTTTGGGGCTTTCCTAAGTGACACAATCATGCACTTCCTCTCCTTCCTCAACTGGTGTTAAGATGGCCCAGGAAAGTCCCAGGTTACCCAGAGGATATGGCAATGCAACAACACGCTTTATCATCATCTAAATAAAGCAGGAATAGCATACAAGCATTACAGTCTTGCAACCCCCAAATAATTCAATACAAAACAGTGTATTAAATATCCAAAACCCATCATTGCTGGTGTTATTGTGGTACAAAACCTGCAGGAACTAAAGATTGATATGATATGGCATTTATAATGCACCTGCACACAAGTGTTTCTAGGCACAACAAGACAAGGAGGGGGAACAGAGGGTGGACAAAACAATGATCTTAAAAGGCCTTGGGTCAGTCAGATTGCGCAAGTGCAGGGAAGAGGAAGGGGAGAAGTGCTGAGGGGGTGAGGGGTGAAGTGCAGGAAACTCAAAGTGTGTAAGCGGGTGGCTAAGTGCAGATAACTCAATAGGTGCAGCCAGTGGGTGGCTCATAAGAGCAAGCAAGGGAACTGTAGGGTTGAAGATACAGACCACAAGTGCTGGGGGAGCCAAGAAGCAGTGTAAGGGCATCTGGACATGCAGGAGCCTGGTCCCAAGTTTAGAGGGCAGCTAGGTGACCAGTGAGTGGAGCAGTCGGGACATCAGCAGGGAAGAGGAAGAGAAAAAGCGGAAGCAAAAAGGAAGGTCTTGAGTTCTGCTCAAGGTTGAGAGAGGCAGGGAGGCTGTTCCAGAGGGAGGCCCCAGCCGAGGAGAGAGATCTGCCCCCAACCAACTCTCTGCTTGAAAGCGACTGACCTTCAGAGAGTTGGAAGTGGATGAGCGGAGGGCTCGAGAGGGGAGATGTTTAGGAAGAGAGAGTTGGAGGTAGTGCAGTCCCATACCCCAGAAAGCCTTGTGAACGATGCAAAGGGTCTTGAATTTGATCCTTGCCACCATGGGGAGTCCGTGAAGAGATTTCAGAGCTGAAGAGATACAATCCCAGGGCTTGATGCCAAGGACAAATCTTTCAGTGCTGTTCTAGATAAGTTGTAGAGGTCGGAGAGTAGATGCAGGAATATTTAGAAAGAGGCTGTGGCAGTAGTCCAGCCTAGAGAGAACCAGAGCTTTGAAGACAGAGAGCTTCTGGGGGAAAGTGATGAAAGGAAGAATACCTCTGTGGAGGTGCAGCTGATAGTTTGAATTCTTAGAGATGTCAGAGATATTAGGAGAGAAGGAGAGGGTGGAATCAAAGCTGACCCAAAGTTCTTAGCCTCACATGTAGGAGCAGGAAGAGGATCAGGAGTGGGCGGCCCAAGAGAGAGAGGAAAGGAGGGAGCTGGTGATCTGATGAGGAGGATCTCAGTCTTACTGGCATTAAGGCAGAGATCATTGGTGGCGCATCATTCCTGAATTGCGGCCAGTCAGTCTGGTATGACAGATGGAGAAGAGGCAGCTGAGGGGAGTCTGAAAGAGAGTTGGGAGTCATCCGCTTAACACTGAAAGATGAAGCAGAAAGTGGCAATATGGTGGGCAAGAGGTGCCAGGTAGTGGTTGAAAAGCCAGGGAGAAAGGTGAGGCCCCTAGTTAAGGGAATTGGCTACATATAGACTATATGGGGTCATTACAACCCTGGCGGTAGGGGGTTAACGGGGCCGGTAGAGCTGCAGGCCCCCTTAACCCCTACCGCCTCATTACAAGGTCCGCTCGCGGGACCCACTAAGGAGTGGTCCAGCATGAAATTAATGGGCCCATCATTAACGGGCCGTTGTTAGCATGCTCCCCATTCCTATTGAGCCCTATGGTGGCAGGAATGGGAATGGGGATGCAAAGGGTCTGGGTTCCCTGAATGGGGAAATACCGGGCCCTCCAAGGTCAGAATGGCCTCGTATTTCCCCATTCAGGGAACCCAGACCCGGTACCTGAAATGGGGGTAGCCATGCCGCAAATAGCAGCATGGCTACCTCCAGGGTCGTAATGACCCCCAATATGCATACATCATCTCATTGGGCTTTGACAATCTGAAGGCTCCACCTGGGAACACCTCTAAATTAATACAAGTAAAAATACATCAACTCTACCCCTAAACATTGGTTTGCATGTAATTTGTTGGACGGCCTAGCACAGGAGATTCTAATCGGTTGGCGTTCTGCTAACCAACCTTGGACAATTTATACTTCTTCAAGACATGAACAGGCAGGAGTAGGGGAGAGAGGTCCACAGACTGCTTTCCATTATATTAAAAATTATACCATCCCTTATTACTAGGCCTTGAGCCTGGGTCATTTCTTTGTATGATGTCTATGTTTAGGGAGTACCTCAGGTGTCTTATCTGTGTTGGCTTCTAATGAATGGACAGTGTTAACTAATTATGGATCACATGTGATGGGACCGTGGTTGGAATGATTGTACTGTGCATTTATTAGGATTTTAGCTGTTATTAATGTGAATGTTATGGTTTCTTTTGCCACTGGGGACACATTAGAGTAATTTCTTGGTTTACAGTTTGCATACACCTGGCTAACAATGGTGGGTTATGCTCTGATAAGCTTTCATTAATCTGTGACTAATTGCGATCTTGTGCCTTCTCTGCAAATGTATGACCCTCCCTTGTTTTGCAGTAATCTTGGCTGTTTGCCAGCTACTGCCTGAGTTCTGCATGGCTCTGTATTTCTGGAATTTCAGCATTTTGAGTTCTAGTGAAGCCTTACAGTCTTTTGTTTAATGAGAAGCATGTTGAGGCTTCCATTTTGGAAAAGCTGGATGCCTATTACTGTTGTGTTTCTATGTTAGTGAGCTATATATTCGCCTGTCAGACATGTTGCATTCAGATCATAGAGGGTTTATTTTAGTGTTCTTCATGTCTTATGGATTCTATGTTAATATTCTTCACATACAACAGCAAATATTACCTAGTGTACGTGTGCTTCATGTTGAGTGCACATTTGCTTCCTGTCTACTGCATGCACATGTATTGTTGCAAAGCTGGTTTGTTTATTCTTGCCATCTGCAGCTTAGATTGTGTCCATCTCCTGCTTTACCTGCCTGGGATACGGGTGGTATGGTTGCCGTAGTGAGTAACTATTCTCACCTATGCAGTATTGGGATGGGGGAGTGGAAGAAGCTATGAATGACATATTCATCTGCCTCTTAACAATTGTCCCTCTTCTTGAGTCTCAACCAAGCTCTCATTCCTGCCACACCCCACGTAGGGCTCTCTGGGTATCCACAGCTTAGTCACCCTCTTCAAGCTGCATGTATGTCTGACATGTTTGTCCATGCTGCATGTCACATAGCAGCATTCCCCATTAGAATCTCAATATAACCAGTGCTCGTTGTAATTATGTAGATCCTGAGGACACATAATATTTGATCTCAGAGGGGCTATGGGGCTCTCAATTTTTTGGGCAGGGGTGAAGTCATCTGTTTGGTTATACTCATGTACGTGAGCATGGAAATGTATTACTATTTGTATTCCTACTGCTTTTGTGGCAGTCATTTTGTATTGGCTTATTGCAATTCTTAGGATACAGCCTCAAATAGTAGTAGTACTATCATGGCTACCAAAACCTTTAATGGATTAGCCAAGCAAGAGGGGATCCATGAGAACAGGTAAATAAACCAATTATCATCTGCAATATCCTCCACCTCCTCCACTATTCTTTTGTGCAATTCTGTCAAGGTGTATATGGCCTCTGTGAGGGTTCCATTCTTATCATGGGGAGGCATGCATGTGTAGCATGAAGGCCCTATATTTGCAAACCCCACCCTCCATAGCCATTACCAAATCGAGAACGTACCTGTTTCGGAGGGTCATAGGTCTTATTGCGCTTATGGCGTTAAAGCTTTTCACAGTTGTATTTATAATCTGGAATAGTTCCCATCTGGTAATTTGCAGCTGTTTTGCATTTATATTGGCTTGCAATGTGGTTGCCCAGAGGGATGTAAAGACTGTCTCTTTTCTACTGGACGATATATGCTCATCTGGTATATTGTCAAATGTGTTTGGTATCTTTGCCAAATTGCTGTTACTTGTTCTTGTGTTGCTTGTGTAAGGGACCTCTTATGTCTTTGGTGTGTGTTCATTTTGGGGAAATCATCAATCTGCAAGACACACTAGGGTGCAACTAAAACTGATGTACGTCTTGCCACCAGGGAGCATAATCCTCCGCTATTTGGAGTTAGCTGCATTTAGACCTTCGAACGACAGGTCCAAGATTGGTCAATTAATACGGCAGTAATTATTTTCATTCCAGGCATATCAAAAATGTGTTTGCCCCCTTTGTTTTTGCCTGCTTACACTGGCCTGTATTTCTGAAACACAAGGTGGGAATTTCTTCAGAGGTATTTTTGGTAGGAGGCTATCATCATCCTCTGCCCATGTGAGCAATTTGGAATATTTAGTCCATTCTTTAAGACATTTAACATTTGCATTTTTCACACCGTATAGTGGTACTGTTAGGAGTGCTTGTGCTTTACACCCCATCATATCTTCAACACAGCCTTTTGAGGTAAATACCTGTCCACATATCAATAGTTGGGGTCTCTCCTAACACCCAGGTATTTCTGCAGCATTCATGCATTGTAATAATGTATGGTCCATTAGCCTACCCTCTCCTCTATTTGGGCCTTCTAGTGTATATTGCATCACCTTATTTTTTGTTCTTGTATCATCCTCCATTGCTTTTCATTGTATGTAGCTCTCCTCATAAGGGAATGTCTTTTTTTCATCCATCACAAGGTGTCTCTCTTCCTTGAAATTGCCCCCTTGTGGTGCTAAGTGCTAAGTGTGTTAGGCAATGAGCTCTATGGGCAGGTATTTCTGAAGCCACAAATGTCCAGGATGCATTCATGGCATAGGGGAGGAAGGAACACACATAGCAACTTTCATCAGACTTCTCTCTCTCCACCTTGGTCATGTGTTTGTACCACAAATTATTAGTGACAAGGCCACAATCATTGATATATATACTCGGGTACCCTGAGTCATCTAGCGCATTTCTTTTCAGCCTTTGCATCCGTATGCTTACAATACAGAATTCTTTTGTTACCATTTCACTTGTCATTTTAACAGCAGTTATTCTCCTGTTTACCGGTCTTGCTGCACTATAAATTACCAGTTCTCTTAATCAAATAAGAATAATAAAATAAAGTCTACAAAATGTAAAATAATGTTACTATAAGCATTATTGCTACATTGTTCACCTTTTGCAAGTTACTAGAAGCGTTATTCCTTTTAAGTGCTAAAAGCAAATATCTAATATTATTAAATCGTTGCATTCTTCCTTAGTTTCTTTGAGGAGCAAACATTCACAGGGTAGAAAACGTGTGAGAATTGAAAGGAAGTATCTTTCTAACAAGGTTGACCTTTATATTAAACACCACACAATGGTTCCAGGCTCCTAGAAAGGGATAAGTGTTCAGACAAATGGACAAGACTAGGAAAAAGAGTATTACTATAGGGAACATTTGATGTATGTCTTTCCTGTTCACGCTATAAATGTCACCTTTCACCTTATCAATGATTTACTTCAAACAATTCTGAACAAATATTGGCCTTAAAAAAGACAATGGGCCTCATTACAAGCTTGGCAGTCCGGTAATAAAGGTGCTAGTAGCAACGTACCAGTAACCTTTCTGGATTGCCTAACTATGAACCTGCTGGTATGGGCATGGAACTCCTGGCAGAAGCACCGGGATTTCAGGTGGTGGAAACAATGTTACAGGGTTGGCAGCAAACCACTTTCTACTGGGGGGTTGTACCGCCAACCTTGTATTCAGGCTCTATGGGCCTCATTCCGAGATTGGGGGCAGCCATGGTGCTATTAGCACCATGGCTGCCTCCAATACCGGTACCGACTCTGACCTGGTTCAAAGGGGACTTACCGGTGTAGTTCGACCTTTGCGGAACCGGTAAGTCCCCATTGAAAAAGGCAATCCCCATTCACATTTGAGGGAGCTAATAATGGTACCGCAATTTGTGGTACCGTTGTTTGCTCCCTGGTCCCTTTTTGGCACCCGCTAAGGGCGCCTGGTAAAACCAGCTACCCATAGCGGGACTCGCTAAGGGACCTCGGAATAGGGCGCAAAGGGATTATGGGCACCAATGTCCTTAACGGTGCCCGGTATCCCTTTGCGCCCACCTCAGAATGAGGCCCAATGTAATTATTCCTATTCTTGTTGATTGGCCCTCATCCTCTACCTTGTTTGGGGTCTTCACATGTCTTCTTCACCTTTGGGGCTCAGTAACCTTCTCCACGAAGTAGGGTCCCTCGAAGCGAGGCTTATGCCACTGTCGTGCAAAGTTCCTTCACAGGACTTTGTCCCCAGGTAAAAATGCCAACTGTCTCAACATGATACCTAGAACAATTTGTTCATTTGCTTCATCAGTCTTATTTGATCCCTGTGCTGTATTTGCACCTGTCGAGACATACATTTATGAGATTCAGTCACAGCTGTAAAATAATCATGCATTTATTTGAATAACACAGCAGCAACATTCTCTGCATCCATTTGATTTTGAGTGGGAGTAACAATGGGCTTTCGCATTCGGTGTCCCATCACAAGCTCATGTGGAGTCAGATGATGGTCAGAGCCTGGCTGATTGAATGATGCAAAAAAGTAGTATATACATGTAGCCATTACAAATTTGGAGCATAACTTGTAGTCGATAGCCAGATACTGAAATGGTCTAGTAGGATGGGGTATTGCTCCGGTCACTGTCTGGAGAATATACACAGCCATACATTTCTGGCATGTTAAACAATTTATGACAAAGTTAGCAACATATTCTGCCAAATTAGGGACAAACAAGTCCTCCAAAATCAGTACTGCAAGACACTCTCTTGATGTGTTATCTAGCGCTACTGTAAGTAGCTCTAGAGGCATAACTTGTTACCCGGTGCTGTCCTGCCACCACATTGCATCTGTGGAGGGCAATGAGCAACCCCTTCCTTTCCATAGCCCTTGCTCTTCCTGTGGTGCTTTTTCCTGTAATTTGATAATGTGTGTGATAGGTAACATGTTAAATATCTAATTCATCACCATAATGTATGCAGGTGTGTGTATTTGTTTGGTGCAGTCGCAATGTCAGATATTTCTGGAAAATATGCTGCTCCTTTTGCTTCTAGTACAGTGGCCTCATTGCCATGAGAACTCAAAGCTAAATCAAATCTGTGCCTATCATGTGTGCTGCGCACTTCACCACTGCAATGGCCCATAGGAGTTGAAGTGTGGCTATAAGCCTGTCCAGTAATGGTGCATGCTGCAATTGTGTGTCGTCTGCACGCAGGAAGCCCCCCATTTCCAACATAAAAGTAATTTGTGTACTGTTGACGTCACATAGCCAGAGTCGAAGGACACCATTACCATCTCATCTTCATGGGTTTCAAGGGCTGAAATCAGCGCTACCAATTCTGCAGCTTGTGACCAGAAATGCACTGGCAGTCTCACCCAAATCACTGTTTCAAAGCTGTAGTTCCCCTTGCCTTTACCACTGCTGTCCCGCTGTGCCTTTTGCCAATGTTCTGGTCTATTGACAATGACTGTCAATGAAGAGAAGTATCCCCCCTCCAAGAGCATTTTCTTTAACATGATATTCAGTGTATTTAAGGCAATCATTAACACAGTCTCCATCCTTCACTGGGTCTGCTATGAATCTTACTGGGTATACTACTCGGCATCTGACGATCACACTGTAGAAGGCTAAGAGTTTGTGCACCCTGGTAGTTGTCTATGCAAGAACAGCCGTAATCACTACCCTGTTTGAATGGGAAAATAAAAATAAATCTTCATTATAATTGAGTATTCCTAACACCGGTGCTATGCTGATTTATTTCTTTTAATGAATTTAATTTATTTTTATAACATGCATAATATCATATCTGAGTTCTGTTTCTAGGCGTGGATTTGGGAATCAAACCTCTGTTGCACTGCATGGTCTTGCTTCCAAGAACAGTGTGTTGCCCCAGTGCTATTCTCCGTCCTCTGATTGCTAGCTTCAATTCTTCTTAAGAATCTATCATCCCATCTGTCCAGGATATACCACTACTGTCTTTCTATGCTTCCTTGAATCCTTATAAAAGTGGCCTGACAAAAGGTGTTGTATTAAAAAACCTATGTGCTGCAGTAGTTGCACAGGCCTAGAATTGCAGCAAGTCCTTCATTTTCTCAGACCTAGATGTCTTCATGATTGCTTCTGTTCTTTCACGCATCACCCTTCTCCCTTTTTTTAAATTAGCTGGCCTATATATAGGACTTTTTCTTGGAAATATTGCATTTTCTCTTTGTCAACTTTGTACCCTTTCTCTGCCAATACTGTCATCAGTTTTACTAAGTCTCTTCCTCCTCTACACCAAACTATTGCCCAATCTCTATCATCCTTTCCTGAGCAAACACGTGTAAAGGCTAGCCATCTTCCGGCTTAATCTATATAGTGAATCTGTTGGTTGTCTCCATGACCACAAGTCTGGCTTCGGTGCAACCAGAAGCACAGTAACTGCTCTCCTGAGCAACCGTTAAGACTTGCTATCCAATAAAGACTCTAACGTTCCTTCTGTCCTCATTCTCATTGATCTATCCATGGTCAACTGGCAATCTAACACAGTCAACCACGCCATCCTGCTCAATCATCTCTCTGACAACCTGGGTATCTCTGGTCAGGCCCTAGCCTGGTTGACCTCCTTTCTCACTGATCGACTCTCCCAAGTCCAACTTGGGTCTTTCCTCTCTTCTATCTCTCGCTCTACTTGTGGTGTTCCCCAGGGGTCTAACCTTTCTCCTGGGCTCTTTAGCCACTACCTGGTACCTCTTGCCGAGTGCATCTCTACCTTCTGCTCTAACCTTCAGTGTTATGCAGATGACACCCTGCTCTCATTCAGGCGACCTTCAGCCTCTTCTGCTCCTTCTCACATATCTGATGGTCTGTCCGCAATTTAGGAATGGTGTGCCTCCAACAATCTCAGCCTTAATGCCAATAAGACTGAGATCCTCCTTATTGGGACACCTGCTCAAGCCTTCCCTATCTGACTCTGGCTGCTCACCATGGGCCTTCTACCTGCACCTTCCTGTGAGGCTAAGAACCTTGGTGTTATCTTGAACTCCACCCTCTGCTTTTCTCCTCACATCTCTGATGTCTCTAAGAAGTCACACTATCAACTGTATCTTTCCAGAGGTATTCTTCCTTTTCTCACTTTCCCTCAGAAGGTCACTGTCTGCAGAGCCATGGTCCTCTCTAGGCTGGAGTACTGCAACTGCCTCTTTGTAAATCTGCCTGCCTCTACTCTTCACCCTTTGCCAACTAATCCAGAACAGGACTGCAATACATGTCCTTGGCCTCAAGTCCAGGTATTGGATCTCTCTAGCCCTGAAATCTCTCCAATGACTCCATGTGTCTGCCAGGATCAAGTTCAAGACCCTCTGCCTTGTCCACCTGGCTTTCTGCGGCCAGTTTGTCTTCCTAAGCATATTCCTTCTCAATCCCTCTGCTCATTCGCCTCCAACTATCTGGGGGTCAGACACTTCTACAGGCAGAGAATGGGGTGTAGATCTCTGTCTTCAGCTGGGGCCTCCCTCCGGAACAGCCTCCCTGCCTCTCTCCAACTTGAGCAGGACCACCTAAGGTTCCAGAAGGAACTCAAGACTTTCCTTTTTGCTTTTGCTTTCTCCCTCCCTCTACCTTGCTGATGTCCCTGTCTGATGCTCATTCTGATTACCTGGCCACGCACTGAACCTACCGGACCAGTCTCTCGCATTACCTGTTGCCCTTGCGCTGCCTCCAGGCCACCCATCAATTTAAGGGACTGTATCTACAACCCGACAGTCCACTGACACTCTGCACTTATGAGCCTCCTCCTGGAATCACTTACAAGTTACTTTGCACTCTCCCCTCCTCCCTCCACCCCCTGGCACATCTCCTCCTCCCTCCCGCACTTGCACAATCTGAATGACATAAGGCCTAGTAAAATCATTGTTTTGTCCTCCTTCTGTCCTCCCTACCTTGTTGTGTCACGCCTTGAAACACTTGTGTACAGGTGTGTTATAAATGACGTATCATATCATATCACTTTTCTACCGTGATGCTACAAACCAATATGTCTTACACTTATTGGATGACTGCACTGTCAAGCTGTACATTTCCTACGTTTATCCTCAGCATGTGGCTGAAGACCCAGGGCCATTCACATGAAACCCTGGCAAGTATGTTTCAGTTTAATTCTGCGATAAGTGAACAAAGTCAAATACCAAAGCTCTTCATGCAAGGGTACTTAAAAGAAGCATTCTTTAAATCAATCACTGTAAAATATGTAGCTTTGGATGGGATAATACATTATATTTTGGCTGGATTCTGGACCAATGGGAATTCTGCCTCAACAATATTGTTCAAATGCCATAATTTCTAGATAAATCTCCAGGATCTCCCCGTTGCCTTTTTGATGGAGTACACAGCTGTGTTGCATGGGGATTCTGAGGGTACCCCGTGTTGCATCAAGACGGCAACAGTTTCATAGAAACCCTCATCAGCTTCCTTTGACATGGGATATCGTCTTACTCGTGGTAAAATAGCTCCCTTCTTCAGTTTTATTTTAACTGCCCGACCCCTTTATGAACACTCCTGTCGTCATTTGCAATAATGCATTATATTTGCTTGAATCTATGCCCATCCTTTATCCTCAATCCCAACAATTGTATCCAAATCATTCTGCACCTCCTTTGTGAGTTCTTTTTTCAACATATGATAAAATATTGCAATAGTCTTATCCCATGGTTCCCCTATCTCAGCCCTCTACATCTCCTGAATCTGTAATATGTATTGTGCTAGGTCCTCATCATCCTTCATAGTACATGCCATAACTGAATGTACATCAGGTGTGTCAAGATATGCATTTCTTAAGGCAGCCCGCACTCTAGCCGACAATTGTTAAAAGGTGCCCCATCATGATTATCCTCGTCCAACCGTACTCCTGCTTTTTCCAAATGTCATCTGCTTAATCTCTTAATACTGTGGCAAACAAGTATTTAATGTCTTCTACCACTAATGTGATGCCTGCTGTCTTTTTCTCAGTCACATATATCCACTTGCCTGCTCCTGCATTGAGCATTGACAGAGCCCTGATCTAATTATTTGTATCCATATGTGGCCAGTGCATATACTGTGCTCTGCCCAGACATTTGTGCAGCAATGGAAACTGTGTAACCACCTGCTTCACTAGTAATTTTCTCCGCCCTCACTTCCCTTTCACCACTGCCATGAGATGTTGTTGGGTACTCAGCCTTGGGTCCCACAAACTCTCTGCTCTTGGTGTCACTCTGGGTGGCACTTCACCCCCCTGCTCTTCGTATGTACCCCTTTCCACCTCCTCTGCTACCCCTGCATCAGCATCTGACCTGCTTAACTCATAATCTAAACTCCCTGCTCATGGTGATTCTATGTGACCAGTATCCTCTGTTTCAACGTGTACATCCCGAAAAGCATTCTATTGATCATAAATAAAATACCCCACTGCTCACCATTCATCAGTGCCCATTGCTGCTGTTCACCCCTTTCCTGTATTTAACCTTGCTCGTGCCAGCTCTGCCTCTGTCCTTCGAAGTGCCTTTCATGCCCTAAAACTCTCTTCATGCCCTTTTCTCTGTCTCCATAACTAATAGACTACATGTAGCATTTTGGTGCTAGGGCTGGTGAGATGTTCTCATATGTTGCGGGCACTGACTGTTGTGGAGCTGTGCGCGGTACAAATTCTGGGTTAGTGTAGCCTACTGCTGCTTGCATTGGGTAGTAACCCTTTGAGGGTGGCAAGGCTATGGAAGTTGTAGGGGTATTACCGGACTTTCGGGGCTACAATTGGCGTTGGGGTGACAAAGGGTGTTTGTATTGCAATTTCTCCCATGTATAATCCATGAGGACATCTTCCAAATCATCCACCATCTTCAACAATTCCAAAAACCGTTTCCTATTTCCCAACTACTTTCCCTTATACTTCGCTGCCAAATATGTGTACATGTGGCCCAGGACATCTTTATTATTTGTTCCTTCTTTTGGCCATGACTTGTACAGCCCCCCTCATGTCAGCAACTCACTCTTTGTGGTATTTCATAATTTTCTCCCTATTCAGTGGGAGTGTGGTAGACATATATTCAAGTTTGTTGAAAGATCACATTATTATGTCTAGTTCAACCTTATAATAACCCTTTGCTTTTTAAACACCGATCCAGTGGCACTGATCTCCCCACCCCCCACTTACTGCTCACACTTCCCATCTTTCCGCACCCAACCGATTCGCCCCACACACCACACACTGATTACCCAACACAACTTCTCACACACCACACCAATCAGTGCTCCACATCAAGGCACATTTTAAAAAAAAAAAAAAACTTAAATCTCCTTACGCCCCCTTATGCCAGGCAAATGAATCCCGGACCCACCATATAATGGGCCCACACAGCAAAATTGCATTTATTTACAAATGGTGTATTCCCTTTGTTTATCCACTTGCCTCAGCATAAGGGTATTTACCTCCTGACACCCCCTTTTGCCGATGGGAAGGACACCATGACCTCCATATAATGGACCTCACATTTTATTTAAAACTGCACTACTGCTTTCCTCCACAATCAGAGAAGTTCCTGTTTACTTTCTCTTCATATCTTTCCTCATAATATATGCCATGACGTTATCTTATATAGAACCAATAAATATTACCATGTGGCCTTTCACACTCCATCTAATCACTAAAAAAGCACTCCACACACACCCATGCTGCCCTTATTGTCTATGCGTTCTTCCGAGCTCCTCCGATATGGCATCCCATCAATGACGTGCACAATCTGGGAGCAACACCCTTCTCCAAAAAGCTGGCAAGCCTTCTGGCAATACAGCGCCTGAGAACCTCATCAAGTGAAGCATGGGGACTGGTCACTGCAGAATGGCGCCACACCCAAAGATGCATGGCTCGGACACCACAGCCCTCACAGAGAGTCTGTGATCATGTTGGGGTCACAAAATTGAAAGGAAAGGAACCCGATAATTCTCCATAAAACTAATCCAAGAAGGCCAAATAATAACTGTACCTCTTTGCAAGGGAAAACAATGTTTATTACATGCAAAATGGTCTGACGTGGTCCTGTAGAAATGAACTGACACACAGCTCATCTTATCTCAAGATGTTACATCTTTTATAGTGGAAAATTCAAAAATTAACAACACTATACGTAATAATGAGGACAACATGATCCCTTCACCCTTATTGGCTACCACCTGTAGAACATACTAATACCCCCTATAGTCCCTGGACCGATTTGTCAAATCTAATTTGAGCTCATTCCCCTAAACCCGTGGTCCCCTACATCATCATGATCAAATCCATGTACCTGATTGGTGGCTTCCTATTATTGCTATATTAATGTATTGAGAACATTAAGTGCTGTGCAGCCCCCAGTTCCAGATGGATCAAATTAATTTGGCGAGGCCAACCCTGCACTAATAGACAAAAGGCCATCTCATCAACCCAGATCCCATTGCACACAAAAGCTGCCTCCCTGACTTTGTACTTAATGTATTGCCATCACCTCTGCTCCTCATGTACCAAATCACAGAACTTTCCAGACACGGCTCCCCCCTTATCTCCTTCAAACACAAGATGCCCAGGAATGACGTGACCAGCGCACCGCTCTTGAGTCTGAAGTTCAGGGATGTATTTGCTTTTGGGTGTGTGTCTACTTGTAATTCAAATAGGATGACCGTTCATTGAGGAGGGCACTAGTGCGCTACATCCTCATCTTGCTCATTGGCTTCACCAAATCATATGTCCTGTACTCATGAATTTTTCCTTCAAAGGGCACATCCCTACCAGTCCAAATTCTGTTCCACCTATTCAAGCCCCACAGCTGGACACAATTACCACTTATCTGTGTACCACGGGTGCCTCTGACTTTGGCATTACTCCTGGGGAATGGGAAACGGGATTTACTTTTGGAGCTGAACTAACATAGCCACATCACTGCCTGTGTTCTGTTTTGTTCATCATGTGCTAGGTCTTAATCATCCAAAATGGCTACACTCCTGCCATGTTAACACATCAACCTCGCTTCTACCATGATACCTTGCTGACTCCATTTTCTACCTAATTCGGCCTTTCCGACACATCAAACTATACTGCGTTACCACAAATATAGAACCTAAAACACTGGGCCTATATTCTGCCCTACCTATGAACTCTGCAATCAAAACAATGACACATTTTGTTGCTCTTTCAGTGTTGCTATATGTGAGTGTCTAATATGTGTCAAACCCAACTAAACAATGCATGCTTCTGTTACACCACATTCAATCTACTCAAGCGATAGTTAATTCTAATAAGTCTTCCCCAACCAACATTGTTTGGCCTTGCTGAGACGGTGAAAGTGCATCCCAACAAAGGCAATATGCATAGTTCTGGCTGATAAAAATGTGAGCAGGATTCATGAATACCATTTATCTCACATAATAAGGATCTGCTCTTCTCAATTCCAAAGTGTCACCCTTAATAAAATAAAAGAGATTATCTTTCAAACATACCTCATGCATTTCAACAAAGTAATATCTCCAATTCAAAATGCATAACTACCAGTTTCATACGCAAGCTGGTGGTTGTGGGTAGTGAGGGGGTGCTTCAGGGTTGGGTATTGTTTTAACATAACAGAATAACACTTTTCATGCATTACTTCACTTTCTATGCCTTCAGCATCCATCCCACTTCTAAACTTCCATTCAACCTTCCATTTTGTGTATACGTCTCTTCCACTATCTCTATCCCACCTGGACCATACTGCCATTGAGATGAAAGGAAACAGGGAGAAAGAGATGTACATATCCGAAAGCAGCTTTCAAATTCAGGAATATGAATTGTTGCAGACACCACTTAAGTACGCAGTGATATTTGAGCCACTACATGTTGTAATTGTGGCGGAAGTTGCATACTGCCTGAATTAAAACTAAAGGGGCAATTTTCTGTAGGTATCAGTGTCAGAGAGGTCTTTCTGCTGCCACACGCCATATTTACCAGGTCCAGACTAAATTATGGAGTTTCTGGTTGGCCAGCAAACTAGTGTGCCAAAGATGGAATGCTAGGACATCAACTCTTGCACTTTGCAGATGCGGCAGTGCTACCCACTCACACATCAATCAACTACTCTGCAACTTTTGTTCTCTCCGTATTTACAAGAAGGTGGTAATTAACAAGTACAACACACAGGCAATGGTGGTGTGACCAGTTAATGCCCCTAGCTGTGTTTTTTGTAAGTCATAGGTGTTAGAAGCAGAATTTCACTTTGACTACCTGTCATAATAAAACAGGGTGAGTCGCTTAGGTGGAACAGGAATTGGGAGGAAAGGGAATACATTGGGGCAAGAGAAGGGTTTGGGGGAATTTCCCTGCACAGGCCCTTGATGCCTGTCAATGAAAATCTGTCCCTGCGGCTATGTATGGTTTGGAGGTTTCAGGCTATGCACCATGTGCTGCAGTGACTGTCTCCTTGAGCATTCCCTGTATGTATTTGTGAAGGAATGAGATCTGCAACAGTATAATCCTGATCCTTTATTTATTTTCTCCATGTATGGTGAAGATGAATTCTCTTCAGGAAAGTGGTGCTGATAAACAAAGGTCTTTCCATATATGGTCCGTTGCTAGAAAGGAATTGTTAGTGATTATATTTGTTCTGGTTTCAGGAGGGTTCGCCCTAGTTGCTGCTGTTCATATAGGTCACTAGTCGACTAGTGACTAGTATACGCTTCTGCACTGCAGTTTCCACATGTCCCAACAGTTGAAATGTGGGTTGGCCACCATTCAGAGCAAAGTATCATGTCCTACAAATAAGTTTAAAAAAATCATCTTTAGCAGCTCAGGCATGATGGTTTCAAAAGAATGCCAGTGTATTTGTTCACTTACAAAGTGGAAACTTGTTTTTGTTTTCCAATCCTGTTGCTAAAGTAGCAGGAGTCTACCAATTGGAGGAACTATCAGAGCAAGTCAGGCAGGCACCCTCCAAAGGATTCATTGCTAACATGACAAGCAATGAAGGTATGCATTGGCCTTCTTTGGAGTAAAATGGGAATTTATATGAGGGTAACAAACACGCTTCAAATGTTATATCTTTGGACCTGATTTACAAAAGCGTTTTCCAGTGGCACAATCCCATTGCAAAACTCTTTGTTAATCAGGTTCTTTCTGTCATGAATCTGGTGGCAGAGTAAACCGTCCCTTTTAAACTTTGGGATACTTCTAAAGATAAAGCTATATCCTAATAAATTATAGGTATAGGGACCAAAACATAATTTGCTCCCAGTCTGGCTTTTCAATGTGGCACACATAGGAAAGGGACATTTGGAGTGGTCACCACAACACATGGAGCATGGTACTCCCAGTTAACTCATTTTCCTCTGTGTGGGAATCTCACAGCTCTCCCAGGTAGGGAGATTGGTTCCCATGGGGGTTGATCCAGGAACAAACACATGAGGTGAAGTTGCAAGAAAGAACGGAAACACTTGAATGGAGATTATTTACACAAGAGAAACATTCATGTGGCACTGGTAAGAGACAGAAGAATCCTGCCATCTTAGTACTGTCTCCCTATCCCTATGGCTTTCTGCAATCTAAGGATTCTAGTAATGGTACCGCAAAAGTGGTGAAATCTGTAACAGAGATTGTCCTTAGCAGAAAGGTTGAAAAATGACCAATACCCTGTTAGGATTTCACTGTATATGGGGTTGAAACAACCAATTTTGGTGAATCCCATGGCACCAGGTTCTTGGAATAATCATTACTAATCAGGCAGCACTCTTGTAGCAGCTACAGCTGCTCCAAATCCATGGCACAGGCTGAAGAAATGATTTCCATGGGAGCTGGCAGCTCCCTCTCTAACCATTTCTAGGGCACCAGAGAATGATTGCTAAAGGGAAGGTTGCCTGCCAATGAAGATTGCTGTACCCATGGAGCCTGCTCAAGTTTAGACAAGACCCAGCAAGCACCTCTGAATGAGAACCACCTCATTTGACGTAGAAACATAATTTTCCTTCAAAGGGACTGGATAAAGTACCAACAGCATTGCAGGGCCAGCGGTTCTGCTTTTGCCAATGCTGGCTATTCACTCCAGTGCTGCCTGATTCGAGCTACATTGAACTGATGAAGCCAACAATGACTGCTGTCGAACTGCAGATGGAAACTCCCTTTCTGCATCACCTGTGCTTTTCCATCTCTATTTTCACACTTTAATCAACCCAGAGAATCCAGTCAATCCATGAGGTAGACGTCAAACACCATTGACCTTGTGTGATCTACATTGTCTCAATGCATTGAACCATCATGATTGAATCACTGCTTCTTCAACATCGAGTCACCCATTGAGTGATTGAGCCACTAAAACCCAGACTGCTCCCACCGGCATCAGGACACTTTAAGGTTTGTGAGCCACCCAAGAACAGCAACACATGCAGCAGTGCTTGGTTGCAGCCGAACTTCTCTCTACTTTGAAGTATAACCTGAGCAATTAATAATGTGCAATAAGACCTGCTCAACACTGCAGAACCACTGCAAGAGGTGTCTGAAAGGTGTATAGGCCCTTGAAAAGCATCTAATAGGTTATTTACCATGGTTTTAAACATATGGACCCAAGCGACAACATTGCGAGCATTTATAGACATTCTGAATGTAATTATTTTGAATTTCTACAATTGTTTCGTTTTCTTCCCTCTTGTCAGTCATACCCAGAGTCACTAGCACATATCAATAAGTTTGCATTGATCTTTGCATTCCCTTTATAAGTGTGGGGTTGTTTAGTGTTTTTTGACCAGTTATATGTGTTTAATTAAAGCAACTATATTTTATAATAAATACTGTGCTGACAATGTGGTTGCCTTTTTCACCGTTTTGACCGTATCAGTGCTCAACTGGTAGCAGTGCTGGATGAGACATGCGATTTAGAAACCACTTTTCATCCCGGGCCAACTACTGAGTAATAGTCATTGCATCACATTATATATGTCTGTATTCTATTTATAAAGTGCAAAAATAGCTCCAGAGCTTGGAAGCAATGGAATGCTTTACATAGGGGATACACCTAAATGTTACAAGTTTAAGAGGAGCTGGGATTGCAAGGCAAATGTGGGAATATGGCTGCTCTAGTAGGAAGGCATTAGTGTTAAGTGGAGTGATCAGCAATTGTTCTTTGAAAAGCAGGATCTTCAGGCCCTTCTTGAAGTATCAGTTGGAGGGTTTCAGTCCAGTTGGCATCGGCAACCTATTCTAGAAACAGAATGCATAGCAGGAAAGGGCATGCTTCCCATTTCTCCCTCTTGCAGTTCTATGTTTCCAGTCTGACCTTGGTGTGGCATCTCATGGGACAATGGCCCCTGCAAGTGGCGAGTTTGTCATCCAGTCGGAATGGTGGTTTGGTTGTGACTACTTTGTTGGATATGCAGGCTGTCCTGAACATGAGGCTTTCCTGAGGAGGTAGTGCAGTTTCCTGAGGAGAGGGGTGATGTGGTAAAATATTTGTATTCTTTTTTTGAGGAATTCTGCAGCATGCTGGTTGTTTTTTTTGCAGGGGTTCTGGTGTGTGCAAAATGAGTACCGATCTGCAGAAGAACATAGGTGCTTAGTGGCTTCTATATTCCTACTCCACCCTTCCCAAATACTAAAGCAGCAGTCATCTCAATCATGAAGGTGAAACAGGCACAACATTAACCATACTGATCATTTGCCTTTTTACGGTATCATGGGCCGAGGATAGGTCACAGTCTTCATGAGGGGTCGGAGGTACATACAATCAATAGTGCTGTGATATTTAAAAAAAAAAAGGAAATGTCCTATCAAGGTTCTATAACCAATAGCATGCTTAATTAAACTAAAAATACAAACACCGAAAACACACTAATAATCCTCTTTGTAATGTAAGACACCGAATGTGTAGACATTTGGAGAAAAAGAGCCACATAGGTCGGAAGACAGATAAAGTATATTCTTAATAAATGTAGGGATTGGGGCCTTACATTGTCAGTAGAACCCTTACATCTAGGCCGGGGGACAGAACCACTGTGAGCACCTTTAACTTCTTGGCAGGTTTGACAGTGTTGAGCTTCTTAGTACTTTACCATGGGTCAAACCGGCATCAAGATGGTTGAGTAGGGTACTCCCAAAGAATTGAGTAGGCATGGAGAAGGTTGAGTTGGTTTGGTGAAGTCTAACTATGCAATGCAATACTGTAGCAGTGATCGGATGGCATGAGCTGACTAATAGGCTGACGGTTGTTGAGTTGGCAGCTCGGTTCGATAAGGTCCAAAGATGTGATGTGGTTCTGCAGCACTGATCACTTTGAATATGACTGGAGCACACACAGGCAATAGTTGAGTCAGCTTGAAAGCAGTTTGATGCAGGAAATCAAATGCCAAGCTTTTTCTTTGCTTCGGGGGACTCTTTCAGGGGCCTCCAGACATAAGGTGAGTTATTCCATGGTCCTTCCCAGCTAGATTGCCAGTTAGCAGTTTCCGTGGTTGGCACCTTCAGTGGGCGCAGTGGGCAGAGTCCTGGTTGCCAGTGTTCAGTCAATAGACCAACCTTGTCCAAACAGCAATTCACTTCAAATAGTCCTCATTACTTGGTGATTGCAGGATCCTGTTCCCTGCTTTCAAGTCTGTATCTTCACGTCTATGATAGAGGAATTTTGGAAGACTGTATCCCAATAAAGTTTCAGGTGCCCAAAGACGATTCCGCTTGAGGTGATATGTGTCCCAATAAGCAATAATGTTTCCACAGTGGATTGGTCCACTTCAAGCTTCATCTAAGTGTCCAATCCTGGCTGCTTTGACAAAATATGTTGCCTGGTCATGTCAGCCCAGAGTTCTTTGTCTACAGGAAGTGGGGAGAAGGTGCAGGAAGTATGACTTTCAACCATTCTCAAGGCGATACATTTTTTTGTTTGGAATAGTCTAGCTTACAATTGTCCTTGCAGGGCTGTCTTTGAAACACTGGTCCCCTCCTAACCCGAAGGGGACATATCCTGTTCTGTAAGGTAGATGCATAGCCTTCCAAGAGAGAAATAAGGGATCTTGTAGGGGTGTGCCCAAATGGTTTGCTGTGGGTGAAATATAACCCCAGACACCGGCCCACACAACTTTGACAGTTAAATGGGTCACTAGAAACATGGCTGACAATAACATTACATCAAAAGGATTTAGTCCATTATAACTGAATATTTCCATTGGCCAACATATTAAATCAGATATGGCTTATATGCATTTTTAATCTCCCCCAAAACCTGGGGATGTAAAATTATATATAATTTGGAGCAGGGATGGTCGTTGTTAAGGGCAGCCCATTGCTGTTGTAACTTTGGGTTCCAGCAGGCTTTTTTCAAGCATGCAAATGTAACTATGTAACTGCAGTGTTGCCGACCTACAGTGCAGCTGCATGGGTTGTCAGTATACAGTCCCTGCAGAGTTACATATATTCACTATATTTCTTCAGCATGGACCATTATGAAAGTGAACCGTATTAGCAGAAGGTGAATTACCAGCAGCATTTTGAGTTACAAAAGGAAAATATCTATGGATTTCATACCCAAACAAATGGCATTCTGTCACATGCACCCAGAGTCAAAAATGGCTGAGCAAATGATTCTAAGGGTCTGGCTCATTAATCACATGACATTACGTATAAGCGCTGAATTGGATTCTTGAGATCCAGGTGTATGCTGTATGTCCATAGCCAGTCCATGTATGCATATGGCCCAGCACAAAAGCTTATCTTTGGGTTAGGTATGGTAGATACTTGAGTCCTAATTGGTGACCTGGGTTTCCTGGTCTCTCTTCTGTTGATTTCCTTAGTTGAATCAAAGACAATCAGGACATTTAGTTTATCTGGTGTCAAGCATGATTTTAATGAGACTTAAAGGCATGGTTTATTTTTAGAAGGGCCACTCATCTATAATATAATTCCTCATCTTGTATGCACATTTTCTGCACACAGAAAGGTGATTCGATTTGCAAAATTGATATATTTTAGATGTTTCGATATGTGTGTATCATATTTGCACAGTTTCCACTTTTAAAGATGTTGAATTTGCGACTGGTGTCAAGGAAACATTGAGAGCTTAAGAGTCTATACTTTGAAAGGTGCTTCAGTGATCCACTTCGTACTTAAAATTCTGGAGATGGTAAATATAGAAGCATAGATATTATGGGCAGATTCTCCCACTATTTCAGACACAAAATGTAAAGGCCACTTTGTACATCCCTGATTCACAGCACAGGCTTTGCCACGTTCTACATTTAAATGCCATGTGCCAACTCCCTTACATCTTCTCTCACCCCTATTTCACAGAGTTCATACAGGTTGTCTGAGTGTGTACTATTCATTCCTCTTCAAAGCCGATCCTCATATTTAAAACCATCCATGAACTACCTCCCCAGTCTGGCCGGTACCAGTGTCTGATACTCTCCCTTGTAACCTTTGCTCACAAGCACTTCTCAACCTTTCTGACCCCCATCCTCCTTGCCCTCTCCTTCACATCACTGGTATCCTACCTCTATAATATTGCTACTTTCTAGGATTTTACATCAGCCTGGAAACAACATCTCCTCCATGTAGAATGAGATCTCCATCAGCCAACCATCTAAATCTTCCTTTTTATATCCCAATAAATAATGTCTTTATCCTACACCTACAAGTAGTTGACCCAAAATGTGTCTGTTTACATGCATCACCCTCATTTTATTAACAACAAAGTTGTTCCTCATTCAAGCTTATAGAATTGTGTGTTCCTTTCTGTTCATTTAATGTTGCAACATGCTTCAGATTGAAGATCTCTCCTCTCATTCTAACGAAATACAATTATAATACAAATGTTCTGATGCTAGAACGGGTGTTGTCATGAAGCCAAAAGAAAATCACTGAGACACACAGACCAAGGGGGCAGTTTGAATTGGTTGTATTTCTAAGAAACTCAGAAAAATGGCAGTATGGCTTCTCCTGAGATTGCAACATACAGCAAACATTTTTCAAATTGTAACCAAGTAAGGAACAGGTTATATTTTCTGGAATCAACAGTCACAAAGTATGCATCTCCCTCCCTGTCAATCCAGAGTGGATAATATTCACTCATAGTTTGCAGTATGGTAAGTGCCCATGCCACTTCTGTCCTAAAGTCCTCTTCTCATCTACTGGATCTGTTTGGTTTTGGTCCAGCGGTCACTGGCTGATGCATTTCAAATATGTCCAACCACTGCCAAAATGGTGAGTGTCGCCAAGTGTTGCCCCTCCTCTCTAGATGTCAGCCCATTGCCTCCCTGATTGTCTTGTTCCTTGGACTTCTTTCTCTCCACTATCATGTCTGTATGTGCATCTGCAGCACCTTCCAACGCTATCTATTCCTGTCCAGGTTTTTCCTGTGGTCCTATATGTTCTCAGCCTCTACTATGTGTTCCTCCTGGAGGTCCTCCTTCATTCCTTCTTCCTCCATGCTTGCTGTGTTCTTCTCTCTCACTCTCTCTATCACTTTCTTTCTCTTTCTCTCTTCCTATCGCTATATTTATCCCTCTCTCGTTCACTCTCTTTCACGTCCCATATTCTCACCACCTACTTTATTTTGGGGGATATTGCACTCTTCCTCTTCTCTGGGTTGGGAATCAGAAAGAGTTCACCAAATAGCACGTATGGAACACTTACAGTCCCTGCTTCCTGTGTAGGGAAACCTAGTTAGCCAGGGGCCGAGGCTGGAGGAGAAGTGAATTGTCATGTCTGCAGGTCGGGAAAGTTATATTTTTAAAGTGTAATGTGTGAGTTTCTATTTGTGTGTCTGTCCATCTGTGTGTGTGTGCAGGCCAGTGTGAAGTGGGGCTGGTGGATGTGAGTGAGTAATCATTCACAAGCTTGTAAACTGGGGTCAGGAGTTGTGTGTTAATTTAAGGGCAATATAGATTGGATATGATCAGATGAGTGTGGGGCCTAGGCAGGGAAGAATGTGGCACACTAAACTGGCATGTTATTATGGGGAAGAGGACATTTAAAATATGGATACTTGCCTATAAGCATGGACATCATTTCTTAAGCAGGCGTGTTTAAAAAAAAAAAAAAAAAAGTTATTGGCATTATGAAGAAAGCCAATTAAATTAGTTTTATTTAATGGAGTAGCCAGAATGGACCTGCTTTCTAAAAGTGATATGATATTTTTTACTGGCATTACAGCAAAGCTACATGATTGGTGTTCTTACATGCACAAACCGACCTGCATTGGTTCAGCCAGCATGGACACATTTTCTTATAATGGCATTGCAATGTTTACTGTCATTGCAGGCAAAACCAACATGATGAGTGTTTTATATGGTCATACAGGCGTGCATTGGTTCAGCCAATATGGATATCTTTTCTTAGAATGGCATGGCATTGTTTTACTGACATTATGGTCATAGCCAACACATTTATGTTCTTATGTGGGAATATTGGCATATTTAGCACAGCTATCATGGCCATGTATTATTATTATATCATTATTGCCATAATGGGTAAAGCAAAAATCAATATGTTCTTATTTGGGGATACTTGAATAGATTGATGCATCCAGAATGGACATGTTTGGGTACACCCATCATGAACATGTTTTTTTAATTTATTTTTTAACTGACAGAATAGTGCAAAATAGTATGGCTAGAAGGCATCATAAAAATGTGCTGGAAAATATAGTTGTGCAATCTTTGTGACTTGGCATCTATTGGATTTTTTTAATGTCTTACCCTAGACAACTATCTGTAAAATGTGTGGTTTAAAACATTCTTTATCAGAACATGTCCTGTATAATGCACCAATTTAAGAAAATTCTCCTCAGAGAACCCCAGCTAAACCCTTTCCATTATCATGGATCGCCCTCACGATGCTCTGCCACAAGCAGGCATTCGAGCAAAATGTTTTCTCCATTCCTATTCAAAATTTCTCCAAGCACCACTACCGCTGGGAATTGCAGTCCAGGGATCCCAAAGTGGAGTGCAAGATTAGCTACAGAGAAATTCAGACGGACGGATGAAATTAAAAGCAAGTTAAAAGGGATTGGTGATTGGGAATCACTGTCAGTGGTTCTCCTGTTGAAGGATCTGCAGTTGAGAACACGATTTGATGTGAGGAATAAAGAGATAAATGAAAGCGAATGATATGATGAAAGGAAGTCAAAAGTGAACTGTGCACTGGCCAAACATCCAGACGTCCTCTTGCTGTCCAGACAATCCCCAAAGGAGAACAGGTACTGAGAGAGAGAGATAAAAGTGAAATTAGTACTGTGAAACCCGGAAGATATCTAAAGAGAATGGAATGCTGGTAACTGGAGCCCTATCACTCCCCAATGTATTGCGAAAAGCACTGAAAGAGAAGGAGAGGCAACGATAAGTGTTTTTTGTGGGTTGTTGATTTAAAACGTCACTAGGCAAAGTGTGTGGAGCTGAGAGGCATCAATTGAACCAAAGTGTACTTCTTTCATATACCTCCTCAAATTGCTGCATGGGGCACTGAGAGAGTAAGTGTCAGTGTTCAACCGAGGAGGGCAGGCTAGATTAGCAATTCCAATTTAATGAATCACGGAAAACAGAGCACAACAAGTTTGAAACATAGTAATGCATGCCCAAACAATGAGATGAAAGTATTTTGTTTGTTGTAACTTGAGGAACATGAGGAAAAAAGGGCATTTGTTATATCTTCATCTCATTTGCTACTTTGGCAAGTAACCGCTACAGTCGACTACATCTAAATCAGTACAAAAGTGTGTACTTTCTTCACAGAACCAAGTTGATTGAGGGGAAACACACGCATGTTAATGTTAATGTTAAAGGATATTTGTACCGCGCACTATCACCACCGGAGTGCTCCCCTGGAGCTCTGGTGGCTCTGAAAAAGGGGAGGATGGGGTGGATTAGTGGGAATAAGCTGGAAAAGTGCAAGAGAGCAGTGATGTGCTGTTGGCAGCCTCAACCCGGTGGGTCCATTGGCTGGGCTTGGGGTGTTTTACGGTCAGTAGTCGTCGTGTGCTGTTGTGCAAGTCTATATGTGGTTTGTTTTGTTGTTGCGATGTTGTGATGTTTGTGCGGATTGCTGCGTTTTAGTTTTGTGGTTGTGTTTGGTTAGAGTTTGAGAGGTGTATGCAGAGGGATGAAATTGTTAGTTGGCTGGTTAGTTGGCATTGCTGTCCTTGCAATTATGGGATTCCATCCAGGTGCGGCACATGCTGACAGTCACATTTGTATCTAGATGCGGCGCAAGCTAAAGTTAAGAATTCTAAGTTTGGTATCTGTTGACAATCACATTTCTATCTAGATGCGGCACAGGCTAAAGTTAAGAATTCTAAGTTTGGTGTATGTTTACAATCACATTTCTATCTAGATGCCGCATAAGCTAAAGTTAGGAATCCTGAGTGTGGCACATGCTAACAATCACATTTCTATCTAGATGCGACGTATGCTAAAGTTAAGAATTCTGAGTGTGGCACATGCTAACAATCACATTTCTATCTAGATGTGGCGCAAGCTAAGGTTAAGAATTCTGAGTGTGGCACATGCTAACAATCACACTTCTATCTAGATGCGGTGCAAGCTAAAGTTAAGAATTCTGAGTGAATTAAAAAGTTAAGAATTCACCCCACTCTCCCCCCCACCCCACCCCACACACACACACACACACCTGCTTCTGCTAAACATAAATATTCTACTGATAGTTCTACTTCTTGACAGTTAGTATTTTTAACACTACTACTTGTAGCAGATATACTACTACCATAACTAGAACTGGTAGAAATACAACTATAAGTACCAGTGTCAGAAGTAGTAGTAGTAATGTTAATAGTGTTCATTGTAATAGTATCTCTATTAATACTACTACTATAGGTCATGGTAATAGCATCAGTTATATTCTTGGTAGCAATAGCAGTACTGTTGTTACTACTAGTACTAGTACTGGCTGTAGAACTACTAGTACTGCTCATGATAGTTTTACTACTGGCAGTATGTGGCTATTACTAGTACAAGTAGTGCCAATATTATGAGCACTAGCACTTCTATTAAGACTATTAATACCAGTATTAATATGTCAACTACTACTGTTCTTGTTTTAAATAGTATATCAGGTATCACGAGAAAGCTATAAGAACTGTACTTATGTTAGAAGAATCAGAAGTCCCACTGATAGTAGTGTATTTGTGGTACAAATTATAATAATAACAATACTAATATAGGTTCAAATTGTAGTACAATCATTAGTAGTGCATTAATACTAATACCAGAAAGATGGCAGTAGACGTTGACAATTAGAAGTTGTAGCAGAACTGTGGTTAGGTGATACTCCAGGTATGCACATTGTTTTTCCAAGCCTAGCTGAGACTGTATAACAAGCCATCTGACTTGCAAACAAAATAACTTTTCTTTTAATCACATTTCTAACTGCATTAACATACATGAACACGTTTTATATTAGAAGATAAAACGTCTCAACAAATGCCTCCAATAATGTATTTATCTATAACAGGAACTGTGCAATTAAAGGGGTTTATTTTCATGGTTTACATCTCAGTCCCCATCCCCTCACGCCTAGGGGTACCCTCATAGAGGTTTCACCATTTCCCCTCCTCCTCTAATGCGCGTGTTGCCCTTTACTTTTCTGCTTTGACCATTTTCTTCCCTCTTGGCCCTTGTCCAGCATATGTTTTCAAAGAATACAAACAGCCTCGTCCAACTTCTTTTACTGAAATAGTTAGCGACTCCATTTGATAAATATATTATGCTAACAGTTTATGAGTATGTCAAAGTCACCCCTCTACTTAAACCTTCATTTGATGCTATCTGTCCATCCAACCTTTGCCTTCTTGGCTACACGTACAAAGCACTTAACCGCCTGATCCGTGAGCGATGTAATTGAATTGTTCAGCTTCATTGATCCACAATAATCATGCTTCCTTCCAGATAGGGACAATGAGGTGGTGCTGATGTAAGTATTGGATGTTCAGCAGCTGCCTGCAGATGGTGAAGGCAACACTGACTGTCTCGCTAGTCATGTTGCTTTTGATTGTTGGCCATAAAACTACGGGGAGGGACCAGAGGAGGTGGAAGTGATTGCTACTCTCCTTTGATGGTTCTTTGAATTTCTCTCTCAAATGGCCCTTATTACTAGGTGCGTTGAGCTGAATAATACAATCAGCTACACATACGATATACAGACATTATAAAAAAGGAGATAAAACAGATATTTCAAATGTAGCAGGGTCACTGCCATTTTCAGAGCCTAGCAGACTGGTAATAACTCAAATTTCCAAAAATAATTGTTCACTTAATTTCCAGTGCCCCACTCCTAATCAGTTGCCCCCACTCCTTCCCATCTGAGTTGTCCCTCATTTGGTATGCCTGTGGGAACTCACTTTCACCATTGCCTTTAATGCTTATATTTACAACCATCCTTTGGCGGTCTAGATAAATGTATGATATGATATGATATGGCATTTATAACGTGCATATACACACATTTTCATGTATTTGTCCTTCTATTCTACTCTAACCTAGATGAACCAGAGATCCTCTTGAAATAGGTGGAAAAAGAGCATATATGGCAGATCATGTTCAAGCCAGCAATTTATGAATGGGGGTGCAATTTTGTCTAAATTTATTAGGTTTATTGATTTATCCATTTGTTAATTGCACTATGCCCAGAGGCATGAAGGCATCAATTAAAACAAGATGGAATCTGCATTAAATCAGAGGTGCATAGGACCTCTGGGGCACTGTGTCCTAGTACCTACCTGAGGCCTGTGCCCCAGCCGGTAGCATGGTAAAGAAACTAGGTTTTAAACTAGGAGGACGTCATTCTCTAGCTCTTCAGGAAAGTGTCATTTCTAGTTCCAGTTTTTTCCACCTTTCCATTCTTTGTACTGCCCTATTCTGTGTTTCTACACCTAATCGATATTACAGCTACTCTACTTTACTAATCGGATTATGTTAATTCCTAAAACACGCTCCTCCCATCCTCTGTGAACAGATGTCGCCAGGTAATCCACAATCGTGCAACTTGCCTAAATGCTGGTGCTCATGAACGAGACCATTTACTCCTCTGCTTCGGAATCTCCTTTTATTTTCTTCGGAAAAGTAGCAGTCTTCACCATTGCACTGGTATTAAAGGTTGCCACATTTCATAGGAAAAGGTCAGAGAGCTCTCTCTACTCTGGCCTCCAACTTTGGAATTCCCCTCAGGGCTCTCCCAGATCACGTGTGTGTCATACAAGCGTCGCTCATCCTTTCTCTGCTCGTTAGAGTTAGTCATGTAGCCTTTGGGTATATGTGTGCAACCTGCAGAGACAGGTAGACATCCCGTCAGGGTGAACACAGACATGTTCTCTTCTGTGGTCAATACGTTGAGTATAATTACATTGCGAAGAAAGTAACCATCACTATGACTTAGAACTGACAAATCTCAAGGGAGGCCATACACACAAATGTGAACGTTTTACACCGACGGCCTTACAAGAGGCACCTTTCAAACACAACAGCTTTCAGAGGTTTTACGCCACTTGTTATAGTAATAAATGTTGTCCAAAGTAACCATAGCACATCATTTTTATTGTTATGGCTGCATAAGATATCAACCTTTCAATACATAATGTTAGTTCAGTGATCACATAAAATTACAATATTTAAAAGAAAGTACAAAGTCAGTTAGAATAGACATCATTGACAATGCTTCCAAGATTCGAGGTACATAGGTGGCAGAGCTGCTGCTCACATGAATGTTATGTTGAGAGCCAAATATGTTGTGCCTCAGTATTTCGGGTGTTAAGATCCTAAAAGCACATTAGCACATTATCTCCATTCCACTGATGATATAGCAGTCCACATGACCACTGAGTGTAAGATGTGTCAAATGTACCATATTTGAAGTCATGTGTATGGATATTATCATATGAAATATACCTGAGCATCAAACATGTTCAAATGCTGTTATAGAAAGGTCACATCCAAGAGCAGTTGTCAAAAAAGGAAAAGTGTACGCAAATCTATTGAATAAGGCATGTTAGTCAATGAAATAGATAGTTGTTTTTTCTTTCTTTCTTTTTTCTTTCTCTCCCTCCTTTTTTCCTCTTTTTTTCCTTCTTTCTTTCTTCCTTTCTTTGTTTCTTTCTTTTATTGAAAGAAATGGATGGTAAATATTTACCATCCTGAAAAAAATCTGAGATCAGCTGTGGGCTCCCTGTTGGAATTACATCGCGTTAAACGAGCCTGTGGACTCGGTCAGGCTTTCCATATCCAGGGAGCAAGGGCATGGAATGCCTTACCAGTACAGCTACGCAAAACCGAGAATGACCTCACGTTTAGAAAGCAGCTGAAAACGGTCTTATTCAACCACTATGAATAAGTTGTTTGTAGTCATAATTTCTACTTATCTGCCTCTCGGCACCTGAATGCCTACGGGCGTTGGTGCGGTATAAATACAATAACATAACGTAACTGTGAATAACGAGACATCATTTCCTGCAAGGAATTGAAGGCAATAATGGCTAGCCTAAATTTTAGTCAGTAAACCAGCTGTAGGCTGTGAAGACCATGCAGAGAGAGAGAGAGAGTGTGAGAGAGAGAGAGAGAGAGAGAGAGAGAGAGAGAGATAGAGGGAGGGAGAGGGAGGGAGGGAGAGAGCCAGAAGTAGGGCGATAAGATTGAAACAAGAAGCACATTAGAGCATTCGAGCAGCAGCATTCCCCATCAGTGCAATGTTGCATGATTACCACACAGTGAGTCTTATACATTGCACATTTTAGTACTTACACATTGCAACACAAATGCATGGATCAATGATTCTAGGTCATTAGTGGATATAAAACGGAACACACCAAGGTTGTCATGTTGCAGCATTACCCAGCCATAACAATTGCAGTGGCTTGTGCATGCTTGTTAGGAATATGTTTATACATGATGCCAAGATTGCACACTTGTATACAGTAAGAGGACACATGGCATACATTAATGGCAGCAAAAACAATCCCTGTCTATCCTTCTGTTGACCATCAGAATCAACAATCATTTCCTTCTATTTTGGAATACATTTTTAAACAGTACGTCTCCGTTCAATTGGCAACTTTGGTCAAACCTAATGTCAAGGATTCCAAAGTGATTTCTAACCTAATTTCGAATACGCCATAGAACTTTGAGTCATTGGCATTCTTGTTACTCTGCAGACTATACCTATTAAGGATGTCCGACAGTGATCTGACCATCACATACACCAATATGTCACTGCAGACTTTCACATGGGGCAAGGTCCAATTCAGACACATAGAGACGTATGCCGTTTGCATGCAGAAAAGTGGATTTATCTTCCTGCAGGACTTGGACACATAGTAGTAACCCACAATTACCAATTATATCAATGGCTGCAAACATGTCCCAAGTGAGAAACATGATATGCATCCTCACTCCATGCCCAACAGCTAAGTAGCCATCTCACAAACAAAGGATGCCTCTGTTCTGTGACCGATTGTGAAGTTAATTGATGACAGATTAAAGATGACACTGGTGGTGCTTGAATAAACTTACTCTAATTATGTTCACTACGTAGAGATGAAATTAATTTCATATGGGGTGCATGCCTTCTCAAAATTTGCCTCCACACTGGACACTGACATATATACCAAAACCAGACCTATGCTAGGAAGCCAACGGTGAGGGCTCCACTCCCTTTATCTAGTCAACTGACTAGAGAACATTGCATAATGCAGGCCTCCTAAGTATGTTGTTTTTGCTGTTCATAACGTAAGACATGATTCCTTGTGCTTCAAGAGGAAAAACACTAATATTTACACAAATTGTATGTGAGGCAATTTGACCCAAATACCAATGCATTGCGGACATCAATAGTCATTCATCAGGGACATTTCTGGGGGTTCCGGGGAGCGGGGCATGGAGACAGGAGGTGCCGGTAACCGACCAGAGAGAGAATGAGAGAAGGAGGGAGGGCAGGATCGGATGAGTGACCTCACTCCTCCTCCTGCCCTCTTGGTCTTTCTCTGGCCCTGATAGTGTAGAGGAGCAGGTGATGTCATCCCTAGCGCCTGCCCCCTCACCTCTGTCATACTTAGATGTACACCAGTAGAAGAGCTTTATAAGTGACACCAGGTATTGTCCTAGTTCTGCATCGAGTGTACGAGAGATGTTATGCACTCAGACAACCATATTGAATGTACCCTCAAACTGAAGTGATGGAAGGATGTTGACATACATCATTGGACATAGAAGAGCTGTAAGGTAATATACGTGGATGTATAGAAACGATATGCAGACACCTAAAGAATAAAGGTCTCGTTGAATTAATAAATTATTTGAGTGTGAAAAGATGGAAAAATCATCTCAGTTGTAAAGATGAGTGAGATTAACCTCAACAAATGTACAAAAGCAAAAAAAGCTAGGTAGATGAGACATATAGAAGCTTGCTGCAGTAGAAACTATAATGTAAATAGAGTGACCATGATGAAAAGATGGACGTCGGATCGTGTTAAAAGTACCTCAGAGACAAACCAAGACTGCAGAGTTGGGAGACACTGCAGAAACAGCTTCATGCGAGGAACAAAAAATATCTGTTTTTACTAAGACTAAGGATGACACAGCAAGGCATAATTGGAAAGTACAAAGGGAGTCAACCAGGATAAGCTATAAATGAAGGGCATATTTCTCTTGCATTAAGCAGAGGCAAAACCATCTGAAAGTGCCCAGTACTGGACAATAAAGGATGCAAAAAGTACATGTAAGAAGGAACAACCAAGTCTCCAAGAAGAACAATAGAACCCAGCACAATTAAATCAAATAGCAGTAAATAGAAGGATACAATGGACACATTTGTGGTGTACTAACATGTGTTTCCGAACTTGAAAGCAAGGTCTATTCATTAAGCCTCAGACAAAGATAGTGGCATGCCCTGACCCCCTAAAGGTTCCAGAGACGAAAACAGTCATCAAGGTCAACTATAAAGGAGACGCCTTGGCTCATGGCATAACTGATGAGAGATGGTAGGCTAATTGACGTAAGTGGACAGTGTTCTGACGTTGTTCTATGCACCTCGGTTTCATTTTGTTCACATGGTGCTAGGGAGCCAAAATGTCCAAGTTTGGGAGACTATGCCAACCAATCATGAGTGGTCATGGAGCAGCATGCTATACAATGTTGCGGAAGGCAATCCGTTCTTTGCATTTTTGGTATAACCAGTATTATATGTATTTTTGAGGTAGTTTGAGGCATGCCTACTAGATAAGCGGCAGCCAATGATATTATTAACACTTACACATAATATAAGTATAAATATTCCCCTAACAAATTCCTCTCCTGGATAGGTATTATTGTTTGAAACGTACGATGATGTCATAGCTGATGTACATCGAAGTATAAAGTCTTTGTTTAAGAGAAAAATAACTGAGACTGAGCTGTGACTTTTTATGCTTGCCAGATTGCCCTACTTTATTTGAGCTGACAACAAAGTAGTACTTTGTCATATCCTTTGAGTATATTCACTTATTTGGGTCCAAGGTCATTTATTCTGGTAATTCCATTCTGTGCATGAGATAAGCTTCACAGTGCTAGTGCACACTCAGAAACCTGATTGGCCGGAGTCCAAATCTCATGTAGTCCAATCAATTCCATTGGTCAATGCAATGGGTTTGATGGTGAAGACAGGATTAAACATATCCATTGCATGGATTGCTTGGGGACAAATAATATGACCCCCTGTTGCCTCCCCACATAAAAAAAAAGATATTGCCACCTGGTGAAGGACCTAGGGGGGCTGGAAACAACGGGTGGTACACTGTGTATACCCACCCGTTGTCACAGCCACCTGAATGGCTGAGCACCCTTCCCGGGTTATGAACCAAGTAGTGTCTACCCAATCACTCACCTTACCCATATGTACCTTAAAATGAACTGAAACTTGTGCTGAATTGCCTTCCAGCTCAGCAAAATCTGCAAAACATCTGCATAAGTAAATAATTAATTTTTCAAAGCTTTATTCGACATGTGTCTTACATCAAAACACACCTTTAATTAAAAAACGTAGACTCTGAAAAGCACACAATTCATACACCGGAAAGATCAAAATACATAAAATATATGTAATCATACACCTGTTAGAAAGTTAAAAGAATAGTAAATTCTAAATATCAGCAGTAAAATACATAAAATTGATACCATAGCAGCAAGAATCTGAAATGAAATCCAATTAAAAACTAAAATATGCTTCCAGTGTAAACTACCAATAGATTCCAGCAAAGCATTAACCCTGGATGTCCTTATGGCCATGCTCTGGCAATATACAAACTGATTTTAACAATAACACCATCCGATGAAGTAGATTTACACAATGCCATTGTGTAATGGAGACATTTTTTTTTTCCCCAAAGCATTTTCTGAAGATGATTGCACTGGGGAGATTTGATACATTCTGATTTTTGTGCTAGGTTTTCTGTGTGACATGGAAATACATTCACTTCACTTCAAAGCCCCATCTTTGACATTGGAAAAGCGATGCAACATTTTTTTGCATCCCTTATTATGGCATGAACAGAAAATACAATAACAGATACATTTCTGCGCTCAGTGTTCTTGCTTGGGTTTAAAATAATGTGTAACAGGATCCTACCTTAATTTTGAGCAAGCTCTACTTGTCTGTTCCCCATCAACCTGGCAAATAGAAATGTCAAAACTATTTCACTCCATTATTGCAAAAGTCGTTTTTCATGGATTGGGGCAAAACCAGTGACATCAATTCCATGCTGCACAGGCGACCTTTGCTCAAGGTTTAGCAGTGAGGCAGGTGGCAGATCATTTCTCCTAAGGTATAATTCAGGAAGGATTTTTTTCTAAAGTATTACAATCTGCAAGTTTCTAGCAGAATGGTCTTATCCAATTAGTGTGTCTAAGGCTCCTTGCTTTCGCATAAAAAAAAAAAAGAATAATGCCAGCCCTGTATGTGTGAATGTATCATGCTCTTTTGAATTTGACACCATTGTAAGAATAACAGCTGCATTTGATTTTCTAACAGATAATGCTGTGCAACTTAGACTGGGTCATTTGGTGTACCATCATTTGAAATCAATATAGAAATAACATCCATTGTGTGCAGGCTTTTTCAAATTGATTTAAATATTGAAAATTGTATTTAAAAGATTGGCCAAATTGGGCACATGGCTCTTAGATTGAATTGATTTTTCACAGGGTCGTTTACAGTTGCCAATTGACGGCGTCCCAAAAATGATAAGGTTTCTATGGTTCCGTACAGTAAGCAGATGCTGAAAGGGGATCTGTCTGTTAGATTTCAGAAATTGACCTTGATGCGTTGGTGAAAGAAAGTGCTCAATTTTATAATGGCAAGTTGTGAATGGCTTGGAGAACAGGAAACCAAATAGCTGCAATCAGCAGAATGAGACCGCCATGAAGGCCTTTGAGGTATCGAATGCAGCGCCCGCTACTAGTAGATCTGAGAATAATGGACGCGCGGGGTGACAGCGTGTCACATTCTAGCGATTTTCGCCACTGAGAATGTGGCATATGATGTTTGACTTGATACCATAATGTAACTTAAAACTGTGATGAGAACCATAACAAGAACACACACACACAAAATGACCGGAAATGTGAACCCATATCCATCTATCTCATTTACCTGGATCGTGTTGTATTTATATAAGCTCCATATCAATATCTTTATTTCACTTGCAGGTTGTGTACAAAAATAATGATGTCAGACTGGAGCTTTCTCGACTTGCCAAGCAGGGAGATGCCAAAATGAAGGTCCATGGCGTTGTTGCTTTTAAATGTGAGAATGTAGCAACCCTGGATCCAATCACATTTGAAACTCCAGAGTCCTTCATTTCTTTGCCAAAGTGGAATGCTAAGAAAACCGGCTCAATATCGTTTGATTTCCGCACCACCGAGCCCAATGGACTCATCCTGTTTAGCCATGGCAAGCCACGGCACCAAAAAGATGCCAAGCACCCTCAAATGGTCAAGGTGGACTTCTTTGCCATCGAGATGCTCGATGGCCACCTCTACCTGCTGTTGGACATGGGATCTGGAACCATTAAGATAAAGGCTCTGCAGAAGAAGGTGAATGACGGAGATTGGTATCATGTGGACTTTCAAAGGGACGGACGATCAGGCAAGTTTCATCTATTTATTTGTTTAAATATGTCTGCCTTTTACACGGCACTTAGTCGCAGGGGTTCTACTTCAAAGCTTGGCAATACAAATCAGGACATCGGGTATAAGTACAGATATGCGACATATAAGCAATGAATTGGAAACATGTGATAAGGTTACACACGGAAGACGTGTACTTAGTTGTAGTTAGTATCAGCGACCCGAGCTCTTAGTTTTGGTGTGCTTAGGGGTTTTGCTAAAACTCCATTGATTACACGCATTCAGGTTCTTGCAAGTTAATCTTTTTTTTTTTTTTTTTTAAATTAATCAAGTGTACTTAAGAACGAGTGAGGTTAACTTTTGCAGACCCAAGGAAGGCACATTTGAGCGGGAAATGGCTGAAAGTAGAGGTGGGGCAGAATTGTTATTCAAAAGGTATAAGTGTGATTGACTACAGGAGGCACTGGAGGGGAGGCGGGAGCAGAGTCTATTTGGTTAATGTACACAAAATGACTTTAGCTAGAACTTCTGTTCACATTCCTTTTGAAAATCTTGATGCTACATTCTGTTTTCAGGGTTGTGGGAATTTCAGACCTAATACAGCAAGTGATCTCCCTCCATGTTTCAGTCGTTTGTAACTGGGTGTAGATGTTTTTTTTTTAATCTGTGATGATTTTAGCGGTTCTGTAGGTTCTTATTTGTGTATGTAAGTGTACATGCATTAAGGAGCAATTTTATGGAGGGATTGGAAAGTAATACATTTAATTTAGTGCATTATTCACTTTGCAATGGAGAGCCAGTTTAGGTTTTTCAAGCCGAGTGACATATGGCCCCAGGGCTTCAGTGCCAAAATAAGTCTAGGTACGTAATATTCGATATGTTGCAGTTGGTTTAGTTGATTCTGTTTTAGTCCTAATAGAGACTGATTGATTGATTGATATTTTATTTCTATCGCGCTCGTACACAAGTGTTTCAGAGTGCAACAAGGCAAGGGAGGGAAACAGGGGAGAACAAAACAGCGATCTAACTAGGCTCAGTAACACTGAGAACGCGCAAGTGCATGGGAGAGGGGGGAGGGGAAAAGTGCATGGAAGGGGGGAGAGGTGGAAAGTGCGAAGCAGAGGAGAAACAGATAAATAAAAATAAATAAATAATAAAGGCAAAAAACAGTGGTAATGCAGCCAGCAATTTGCAAGTGCTAGGTTTAAGGCAGCAGACAGGGTAGGTCCGATAAGTGCAGGAAGAAAAAGGGGGGGCTGTATGGGTACAGCTACAGACCCCAGTGCAAGGGGTGGCCCGGAGGCAGTGTGGGAGGGTGACAGGATGAGCAGGTACCAGGGCCCAAAAGACAGAGGGTGGCCAGGTGCACGGTGCCATGAGAGAACAGATCAGCAGGGGAGAGGGGGAGCGTAGGCAGAAGAAAAGAGGAAGGCCTTGAGGTGCTTCCGGAACTGGAGATGGTTCTCCTCAAATTTTATAGTGGCAGGGAGGCTGTTCCAGAGGGAGGCCCCAGATGAAGACAGAGATCTACCCCCAGCTCGTTTCTTAGAAAAACGACTGACCCTGAGTGAGTTGGAGGTAGAGGAGCGAAGAGCTCGAGAGGGGAGGTATTTGCAGAGGGATAGCTGAATTTATTTTGGACCCAGGCCCCAGAAAGCCTTGTGGATAATGCAGAGGGTTTTGAATTTAATCCTTGCATCCACTGGGTGCCAGTGAAGAGATTTCAGAGCTGGAGAGATACGATCCCAGGGCTTGAGGCCAGGGACAAGTCTTGCAGTCCTGTACTGGATTAGTTGCAGAGGGTGGAGAGTAGAGGCAGCAGATTTAGAAAGAGGCTGTTACAATAGTCCAAGCTAGAGAGAACCAGAGCTTGAGATACCATGAGCTTCTGGGGGAAGGAGAGGAAAGGCAGAGTACCTCTGAGGAGGTGCAGTCGGAAATATGACTTTTTAGAGACCTCACAGATGTGGGCGGGGAAGAAAAGGGTGGAGTCAAAGATGACCCTGAGGTTCTTAACCTCGCAGGTGGGGGTAGGAGGAGGGCCAAGGAAGACTGGCCAGAGAGTAAGGGGAAAGGATGGTGAAGGTGTGCCGATGAGGAGGATCTCCGTCTTGCTGGCATTCAGACAAAGATCATTGGCGGCACACCAATCTTGAATGGCAGTTAGGCAATCAAAGATGAGAGAGGGAGAGGAGGTGGCAAAGGGCATCCTGAAAATGAGTTGAGTGTCATCAGCATAGCACTGGAAATTTGAGCAGAAAATGGCAATGCAGTGGGCGAGAGTTGCCAGGTATTGGTTGAAAAGCCAGGGCGAAAGGTTAGACCCCTGGGGAACACCACAGGTAGAGCGGAAGATAGATGAAAGGAAGGACCCAAGTTGGACCTGGGATGGTCGATCTGAGAGGAAAGAGGTCAGCCAGGCCAGAGCCTGATCAGTGATGCCCAAGTTTTCACAGAGACGGTTGAGCAGGATGGTATGGTTGACCGTGTCGAAGGCAGAAGAGAGATCGAGGAGGATGAGGACAGAGGGAATGTTAGATTCAAGGTTACAATAGTGTAGGCAATAGAGGATAAGAGCTCTTGTCACCTCAAGAGCTGTGTCATTTCCAAGAAGGGTTTTATTCCCATAAGAGATGTTTGGACTAAAAAGGCTATTTATGGTTGTAGTGAAAGTTTTGTGTTCACAGTGATACTTACGTAATTTACCTGATATGACGTTGTGTGTGCCGCACCCAGGAGGCATAGCCATTTGAAAGAAAGTGCTGATGGGGTTGGGATGAAAAAGAAGATAATGGCCCTCATTACAAGGTTGGAGGTAACCATGCCGCATTTAGTGGCATGGTTGCCTCCTTACCGCATACCGGGCCCGGTTTCCTCAAATGAGGACTTACCGGGCGATCCCAACCTTGGCGGACCAGATAATTCTTCGTCCGAGGAACCCAGACCCGGTCCATCCCCATTCCCATTCGAGTCCCCATAGGTCTCAATGGGAATGGGGAAGGAGCTAACAACGGGCCCGTTATAAATATGTATATGTTAGCTCCCTGGTCTCCTCGTGGGACCCAGTAAGGACGCCTGGTTTTACCAGGCGCCCATTGTGGTTCCCGCGAGGAGACCTCGTAATAGGGCGGAATGGGTTTACCGGCACCATTACCGGTGCTGGTAAACCCATTCCGCCAACCTCGTAATGAGGGCCAATCTCTTTTTTGCTTATTACATATGGTCCAATCCTGGATTCTCTTGACCAGTTTAGTGATATTTCTGATTAGTGTTTTCAGGATTCAGGTTGAACAGTATCTGAGAATCATCCATATGTAATTGGAAAGATTTGGAGAAGAGTGTTATAATGTTTGCTTGGTTTTAATGTAACATTAAATAGTCATGGGGATATGGTGTAGACTTGAGAGATGGCACACATTAAAGGTAAACCAACCATTCTCAACTGAACTGTTAATCTTTGTATTAGTGTCTGATGGTTGTCTCTATCATAGAGAGACAAACAATCAAGGAATCCTAGGGCTGCACATTTTTGTAAAGTCCTTACTCAATTACCTCTTTCATGGAGAGGAGACTTGTTTTTGTACTGCTGTTTTGGCAAAAACAAGATTTTTTTTTTTTTTTATGGAGTAGGATGTTCCCGTCTATGGGGAGGAAGATTTGGATAGTAGTTATTTTTGTATCAATAAAAGGAATGTTAGATATTGGTCTATACATAAAGGGTGTCCCTGAGTATGCACTAAATATTTTTGTGAGGAGATTTGTGATGACATCCTTTAATGATATAAACATACTGTCTTTGTTAGTGATACTATACAAAATGCGGTCAGTGTTTCCACCAAGTTATCTATGTTTTCCTTGATCATCGTGGATCGGCATTGCTCAGATTATTCTGATGAGCCATTTTGTTTTAGTGTCAATCAGCTATTCAGTTATAAGGGAGTTCAATTCTATAGAAGTAGGTGTTTGGCCCTACTTTGTGATGGCTGCCCCATCGGATTGTTTCTGGCGATCAATGTTGGATTGAAATTTGGCAATTGTATCTTGAAAGGTTCTACAAGATAGTTGGCCAGTTCCTCTGAGATATAGGGTTTATTAATAATTTTCATAGGTGGGTTGTTTCAATATGCATTGCAAAAATGTATAGGCTTTACCACATGTAGAGCGAGATAGTTGAGATAGTAATGTCTTTTGTTTCTATAAACCCCTATGTTATCCCCTGCAAGAGTCTGTCAATAGGTTACTTTGATTTCCTCCATGCAAGTTCTCTATTGTGGACTGTTCTTTTATGGGAGTCCAGTTGTCAACAGTGTATTTGTTTTTTTTTTCATTTTGATTATGATTTGTATTCTTTTCTTTGGTGTTTTTGGTGCATTAATGTCCAATGACATATTGACTTAGTGACTTCAATTTTCAGTTTTTCTAGTAAGAGGGAGAAGTGAATTCTGGCATCATGGTCTACATGTGCAATGTTTGTTGACTTTTTCATTTGTCTAAAAAGGATATTGCATTTTGGCTTTTCTTTTTGGTTAGAGTATTTAAGTAATGACTGTGGATCGTGCATTAGTTTAGTGACAGGTGTGCAAGTGCTGATCAGAACATTACAGTTCCACCTGTGGCATTTGTTTGTGATCTAGCTCAAATGCATTGATGATGTAAAGAGCATGCTCATCTTTTTGTCTAGCTTGCAAATCCAGTGTTTGAAGCCCAGAGTATTTCTAATTTGTGTGGATTGTTTGTAATTTGGATTAACTGGTTGGTTGAGTGTTAGATTGATATGTCCAAAGTCAGGGATTTTATTTGAGATTGCTTCTTTAATAAACAGTAGCTCAGCAAATCAGATGCAATATAATGCACAGGCATTAATACAATAATATAGGGATTAATTTTTTGATTGCATGTACAATGGGTGAGTACATGTGAGGAATATACCTACAGTAACTGAACGATTGTGAGCATGAATGTTTGTTGTTGTGTAAAGTGTTGCAGTGTTGCTATCTGAGGACATTCAAGGCACTTGTGTCTACTTTTGGATGATGATGTAGTGGATGAGGATGTAGTGCTTAAAGGAAGTAATTAAGTGAGAGCATATGCAGCATGCATCCATACTGATCTGCTCCTTATCAGTTCTTCATTGCAATGCTGTGAATAATAACAAGACTGTAGTAGCTAGCATGGTCTGTGTTGACATTCCATGCGTTCCATGGAATGTCATCACGCGCACAATTGACAGTTGAGAAGACAGTGGCTAACTCTACATGTTGCAGCTGCGGTCACTTTTACCTGTAATAAACATACCTTTAAAGTGACACCAAGAAGATCATCTCTCCTCTCTCATTTCATTGAATGGTGCCACACCCATCCTAATATGTGGTGTGTCTGCGTATGTCACCACCATTTTGTCCACTTTTACTTTCTGATTCTTTCAATTAGTGTATGTCAATTGTATGGATTCTCCGATTATTCGATGTATTTACTCTGCCAGTCCATTTGCTTTCAGATTATAGAGTGCAGTCCTATGTTTTTTAGTGCTATGCCCCCCCTAGTACTTTTGCATCTCCTGTGACACCAACTGCACCCCATTGTCTGGCACATTAATCTTGGGATATCCCTCCCTCGTGAAGACCATTTCAATGACTTTGGTAGACGATACATTGTACACAAACTTTACCTCCAACCAATTGGAAGCATAATCCACTAGCACAGTTGGAAATCTGTTCTCTTGACCTTGGACTGCCATTGGCCCCCATAAAGTCTTTTGCCACCTTCTCTCATACTATATCAGGCATCTCAACCTTGCCTGCTTCCTGACTTTGTGTTTTCAATGGTTTGTCACTCATGGCATACAGTCCACTACTTTGTTGCACCACTCATCCTTCTCTTCATTAACACATATTACACCCCCATTTTTCCCACATGGTTTGTTTGTTTTGCATAACATTGCAAAATTCCCCACTCTCCAACTATTCCTGCATGTTACCCTCATGCCAGGACATTTTTTGCATTCATGGCATTCTTCCCAAACCTACACCTTGTGTATTGCTCATTTTTAGCCCCTTGCCGCATTTGAAAGCTCCTCTTTTCACTTTCCCTTTTAAAAACAAGTATCTTTTCCTGAACATTTTCCACTTATCCCTTATTCACAATCTGTATGTTTTCTTTCCCCTCCTCGGCATTCACCTCTTTGAGACATTAATTTAGTGGTTAACTCCATCACCTTTGCTATTATCAAAGACTCTTGTAGTGAGGGATATTTAGCCTGCCATAGATGTTCTTGTATCTTCGGATTAGATGTGTGCATCATCAACTGGTCCTGTATAGACTCATCCTCTCTTCCAGTAAATGCGCATGATACCAACAACCCTCTTAACTCAGCTAAAAACACATCCACTGATTCACCAATATTTAGCATCCTTGTGAAGAACTTATACCTTTCTAGTACCACATTTGTCTGCTTGCCATATTGTGCTTCTGTTTTTCATGGCTTTGCTGTACAACCTCCCTCCTTCATCCCTTCCATCGTCCCAAGATGCATGCCGTTTCCTTCTGACACAGACACAATTTACTTTACTTCCTTAGTTCATTCTGAACGCCGGTTAGACAACATGTCCTCCCCCTAGTGACTGCCGTTTCTTTAGGTATTATGCAATCTGCATAACGGTAACATATACTGGCCCTTTTCTGGTTCTTTGCCTGGTCCCAATATGTCCGCAAATTTTGCATGAATGCCGGTAACCTATACCTGCCTCTTACTGGCTCCTTGCTTGTTCTCAGTGTGTCCGCCACCTTCAGCACGCACGCCCTGAGACGTAATTTCAGATATGTGCCTCACAGATTAGTGACATTCCATGGAACACATGGAATGTCAATAAGAGCCAGGCTAGTTACTACAAAGACTCTCCTAAGTGTTGATATAGTACGTATCTATTTATTTACTTGCAACAACAGCTCCAATCTACTTGGGAAAATAGATCCACCATCACATAATTTCAGATTCTGCTGCTGATATTAATCTGTATAGGAGAATGTTTCTTCGATTTGACTTTAAACATCATGAATTGCTTTTTAGTGATTTACTTTCCAAATGGGGGCGCAATTAACTGTTGATCATGAATGGCCCACGTTGTTTCTGAACTGCAGATGAATACTTGAAAGATGCTATGTTAATACCATCAAAACCCAACCGAAAATCAATTCCTTGAAGAAATGTGTACATCAATGCATTTTGAGATACTCATAGATATCTTGGACATTTTGCACTAGCACAAGATCAATTAGCATTGAGAAAAAAATGCCCTCATGCAAACAAAATATAGTTTCAGTGCATTTTTTGCAGCAGGCCTATGTTGGGTTGAGCTCTAATCCTTTGCCCTCATGCGAAAATGCATTGAAAGAACGTGTCTTTTTGCATTGGGGGTATGGTTGCCATAGTTTGAACTGCACTTGCACTTGCACTGATGCAAAGTGTTTGTAATATGTCACTGATACGTTGTTAAAAGGAAATAGAATGCTGACAATCCTAACCACACTGCAATATAGAGCTTGTGACTTTTGCATCTCATTGACGTGTTTTATAGGACACCGTAACTCACATCTTCCAGTGGATAGAAGGCATGCAACATCTGCTGGGTATATTAAGAAAGCCAAATCCTGTAATTTACTTGGAGTGCATTTATATTTCTGAACATTCACTGGATGAGCAAGTGCTCAATCTAGCAAGGGAGTGTACGTGCTCTTCCAAATGGTATCATAAAGGCCTCTATGTTCAAGATACTCACTTGCATCTGCATATTTCTGGAAACAGCTGAAGTGGCAAATTTCAAGCCTGGCAAAAAAAGGAATAAGGCTATAATTTCCAGCTAATCTCTAAATTCAATGAAAGCAGCTCATCGTGAGACGGTTTGAAAATGCCCAAATACATTTTAAGTGCCCCTTAAGAACAACCACATAAGAAAGCCTGGCCGTCCCTTCACGGAAATGCTGTGCCATCACAGACACTAAATTATTATTTTGTTCCGAAAGCACAATATGGGCATCAAACAATTTGTTATTTTTCCAAATTGGGCATCGTGACAAATAAGGGGGTAATTCATGGATTATTTGCGCCGAAAAAAACGGGATTTGTGTGCCATTCTGCCTGCAAATCCCTATTTGTTAAACAGAGATTTGCGGGCAGAATGGCGCACAAATATCGTTTTTTTCGGCACAAACAATCCATGAATTAATGTCTATGTGTTTTTGTTTCCCCTACACTTGCGTTTAATTATAAAACCACAACGAACTGCATTACCTCTATCAAGAGGCAAAGGGCCTGGTTTACAAAAGCCTTTTTCAATGTGAAAACCCCATTAAAAAGGCTTTGAAAATCAGGCCCATAAGCACAAAAGGTGCTACAGGCTGGTCCCAAGGTAGAATTTTGATTGTTAAAATAAATAAACCTAACATGGCTATTCAACAAGGTAGCCAACTCAACTAAACACAATGCCAATCAAGCAATAATGGAATGCATTGGAATTAAAGAGTAACATAGCACACTTCACCACATTAGCCAACTATGGGTTCTTTTTAATTCAAACACACCATAGTGATGGAAGTCTCCTTGAAAAAGCAACAGTTACTGACTTAAAAAATGACATTTATATAGTACTGCATTCGGAAATGAGAAATCCAAAAAGAGGGTAAATGAAACAAATGTAGGGTTTTGTAACACTACTTAGCATAGATATAGGCTAGATAAAAATCACTTTCAGAACACCCCCAGCATAAAGCTGAGCAAATACAAAAAAAGTAATTGGATTGGACATTCACAAACTCATTAATATCCATGACCTGGACTTATTAATCATCAGCAAAACATGGCTTCACAGAGCCTCAGTACCAGCCCTAGCTATCTCTAGCCCTCCCTCACGGCTACACCATTTTCAGGCAGGATCGCCCACTCCAGAAAAGAGGGGGTGTACCCCTTATCGCGAAGGAGTCCATTACCATCAGAAAAGTGCCTGGAGGAGACCTTGGCTCCAACAGTGACTATCTGCTCATTAAACTAAACCCATCCGAGAATTGTACGATCACCCTACACATAGTGTACCAACCTCCAGGATAAGCTTTGGACTTCCAAGATGCCCTCATACATGCCATATCCAACAACCTACAGAAATCCTCCAAAGTCTTCCTGCTAGGGTACTTCAACCTGGGCCTCCACGACCCATCAGATACGCAAGCCATAACCTTCAACAAATCCTTATCATCCCTCGGATTCTATCAATCAAGGAAAGTGCCCACCCACATCAAAGGTCGCACCCTCAATTGGGTTGCACATCATAATTGCACCCCTACTATCAGAGCCATTTCTCCAATTACATGGTCGGATCATCATGCCATTTATTTCAATCTAAACATCGCCAAAGAGCCACCCCAGCCATCTTAACTGCTTCCTCCAGCATTATCCACGTGTTCCTAGCAGCTCACCAAGGAAAGGCTCATTCCCTATCTTCAATTGCTTGCCCTCAAGGCACCATTCTCTAAGGACCCAGATTCCCTGGCTGCCACCTACAACTCCATCATCACCCAAGTGGTGGAAGTCATTGCCCTGCTTACCCTCAGGAAAGTCAAGCAGAATAAACATACAAACACCTGGTTCTCAGCGGATCTCCTTGAGATGCGTGCTAGAAAGAGAGTCTCTCACTCCGCCTGGTTAGCCAAACCTTGCAACTCTACTGAAACAACAGTTGAGAGTATTGCCAAAGAATACAAAGCTGCTATCCTCAAAGCCAAGAGTCATTCTTTCAACACAAGGATAGCCAACGCTAAATCAGCCTCCAATGAAATCCTTGCTATGTTCAGAGAGTTGGAATCACTAGCTCCTGCTGCGCCATCCGTCCCAGGAAATGCACACTGATGTGATAGTATCCAAACCTCCATGTTTGACAAACTCAACCTCCTGAAAAGCAAAATCATCAGCCATCAACAGGCCCTAAGCCAACAAATTGCCAACCTCCACTGGGAGACCACCCATGACTCCCCCTCCTTTTCCTTCAAGGAAATCAATGAACAGGAAGTCACTGCCCTTCTAAAATCAATAAAACCTTCCAACTGTAAAGGGCACGCATGCCCTTCACAAATGATCAAAGGGATTGCTTCCACCCTAGCCCCGTTCCTAACAGCTTTTATCAACACCTCCTTCACTTCCGGACGCGTCCCTGCATGTCTCAAAGAAGCTTGGGATCGCCCGCTCTTGAAGAAACCCACTCTGGACCCAACTGTACCAGGGAACTACAGGCCATTACTACAGTCACCCTCTTATTAAAACTCTTAGGCAAAGCTGCCTACCAACAGGTCCAAAACTTCCTTCAAACAAATCACCTCCTGAGCCTACGGCAGTCAGGCTTCTGTCCACGCCACAGGACAGAAACTACACTCCTAGACCTTAAAAATCAAATTGATGATCTCAGAGACGCTGGCAAACCTGCTCTCCTCCTACTTCTCGACCTATCCACAGCATTTGACCTTGTGGATCACAGGACCCTCTGCCACCTCTTGTCGTCCACTGCCAACTTCTCCTCCAAGGCCACAGCCTGGAATGCGTCCTTCCTCCAGGGCAGAATCATGACGTTTTCACAGGCCAAGCATGCGCCAACCCAGATAATATCAAATGCGGTTTCCCACAGGGCTCCTGCATTTCTCCCACCTTTTCCAACCTCTTCATTAAGCCCTTATTAAACTATATGGATGAGCTAGGCATAACTTACAACAATTATGCAGATGACATGCAGGTGCTCATCCCCCTCACAGGCGACTATGACTTTGACAGTGAAAAGCTAAACCCCATCTACTCCAAAATTCAGATATGGATGGCAGAAAACTGTTTGTGCCTCAATGGTAAAAGAACTGAGCTGCTACTCATTGGGTCCCTAGCAACCATTAAAAAAAACGTGAGAAAATTACAACTGCTTTGTCAATATTACAATCTATGTTTCACAGGCAGTCAAAACATTAGGGGTCTTCCTAGACTCTAATCTTACCATGATCTGGCAAGTAAATGTGATTGCATCCGCTGCGGCTTAACATTAAAAAATTGATTGACGCAGCTAGACCCTTCTTTTCCAAACAGAACTGCCTCACCATAGCTAGGGCTATAATTGGCTCCCGGTTAGACTACTGCAATGCCCTGCTAGTAGGTACTGCTGCAAAAAAACATCAGAACCATTCAGACCATACAGAATAATGCTCTTCAGGCTGCCACTGGCATTTCAAAGAGGGAACATATCTCTGTTACTAGGAGACTAGTCCACTGGCTCCCCATTAAGGAACGCATCACCTTCAAAACCCTTGCCATCACACACAAATGTCTCAACAACACGGCACCCCAGTATCTCTCCCAGAGATTTACTAAATCCCACTCAGACAAACCTACAAGATCCGCCTAATCCAATGTGGTAATTGTTCCTAAAACCCTGAGGTCTTGCGCTGGAGGTTCTAGCTTCCCTTTCATCACCACGGCCCAATGGAACTCCCTACCAATGCACCTAAGGTGCACTGAATCACACAAAGCCTTCAGGAAAGTCATTAAAACATGGTTCTTTGTATAAACTGGCCTTAGGGGTGTCTGCAGCCTCCCTTCTCCTGTAACTCCTCACCCATGTAATATAACCGGTTGCATTCTATGAGTTATGACTTATGCCATTTTTCCATGTACCTCCTTCCTGTTTTATTATGCGTAGGTTCTGCTCCCTGTAACCCACAAGCACTCCTGCATAATCTTGTAACTAAGACATTGGCTTGCAACAGTGCCTTGATACCTGTGGGCTGTAGCTCGCTTTACAAATACAAAAATAAATAAATAACATAAAACACTTATTGAACTCAGAAGTAATGTTTTCTATAATTACACCAGCAATATTTGAACATTCTGTCGTTTATCGTTTTTTCCAAAAATATGGATTTTTATTCCAATTAAGTATATTTGTAGGTTGTACAATACAATATTTTTACTTACTGTAGCTTTTACAACACTAGCTTATGAGAAGCAAAGGGTTTGATTATCCAACACTACCATAACATTTGACTTGAGAAACGTAGGCATTGCTTTAAAATCCCTGTCATGGCGCTATTTCTGCCTGGCACTAATTCCATGGAATTAACACCAAGTTAACCAGCGGTAACAGTGGCCAGGAGCACGCTGAACACCCCTCTCAGTTTGCTTTTAAAGACTTTGAGATATTGTTGAGGCCAGTTTTGAAGTGCAGTGGGCTGTAGTCCGATTGGACAGTAGGCTTTTTTTACCAAAATCAGCGGGTATTGGTGCTGGCACCATATAGGGCCCAACCACCTTCTCTATGGACCATGGGGCCTTGTGTGTGCCTATATCTCCATGGAACACTGCTGACTAGAAAAACGAGTAAGATCAAAATGCTGAGATCTACTGGGTTAGTCTGCGTGTTGTGATGAGAAGCTCCCGCTGCACAATATTGTTTTCGGGGACCGCTTGTCAGCTAAACATCAGTGATTTGTGAGTGCTGCATGGTCATCCAGTGGGTTGTGGGAGGAAGGGTTTATGTTAACCTAATCTCCTGGATAGCTGTGGCTGTTGTTCTTAATGAGTGTAGATGAGTTTATGGCTCTTTTATACAGGGAAGTGGGGAGACCAGGCAGTGGCACTCTAGGGTCTCTGGAGGAGCTGCTCCAGGGAAATATTCCCAGACGACCCTCTGGGTGTTCTGTGGGAAATGTTCAGACAACCACAGTGATCTGCAGTTTGGTTTCCTTAACAGCATAGAACGGGGCGGTCATCTGACTCTTTGCAAGGCCTTTATTCCTGGCTCCCATTTATGTTTCCAAATTAATTAGGCCAGGTCACCTTACTAACATGCCATTTATGAATGAAATATCTTCCCAATGATTGAGCATAGCTTTTTGATTCTAGTAGATATCTGAGGCTTAGGACTTTACTGATTGTTGCCATTCTATACACTTGGGGAAAGTCAGTACCCTACACTGCTTCTACTGATAGATTTGGCATAACCACCAGTGGAATGACCAAATGGATATCTAACACCAATATTTCTATTGTCACCTTTGGGTTCACCTTGGTGTCCACATGTATGCATGTTATGCGGGCACAGTGGTCATTCGAGTTTTACATAGGTGACAATATCTTGCTGTGGATGGCAGTATGTTTGCTTCCTAAGACTAGTGAGAAATGTTCCCTTTAACCTGTGTGCTTGCCCAGCTTCCCCTTGGATGCCGCTTAGAAGAGTTTTAGCAGCGTGCACAGACAATTCCCACCTTATCAATAATTAATAATGCACACGACATGGCAGCTACCTGACATTTGCTTTCTCTCTTGATAAAGATAAATTATACTAACTACTCTTGTTAGTCTTGTATAATTTATATGCATACTATGCAAGCATCGCCTTATAAAAGTTGAAATCCTAAAACAAAATATACATTCAAAAGATAGAAAAATAAATATGAGCATCTTGCTCCATGAGAGGAAGATCTAAGTGAGTTTTTCTTGCACACATTCAACAAATAACCTTCCCTTCCCACCCATGACCCATGTACCACATTTATTCTTTATGACTAAAATCCTCTCCAAGCCACATTTAGCTCGTACCGGAAAACCATGAATCTTCCTACCTTGGCTCTGTGAAAGGTTGTCAGACTTGTACCTACATCTGCTTGTTTTGTTTTTGTTGTAATATGAATAACATTAATTCACTAGGATTTATATTACTTATAGTGTCTTAGCAAAAGCCTCACCCACACTATTGGACTACTGATTATATGTAAGCAGGCTACTTTGATTTGTAACCTCACCCCATGCCTCCTATTCTTTGTACATACATCGTAGAGTTATTTTTAAGTGGTACACTTGCAACTTCATCATATATTACAAATATCAAATAGATATTAATTTGCACTTTAAGGATTTGAGTAGGCAAATGTCAGGCTCCACCTTTCGTGCTTTAGCATTGTTAGCCTTACCGTACAAAGTAGAGCAACATTGCAATACTCATTTGCATTGCCATCACAGGATTCGGAGTATTGGCTTTGCCTGGTACTATGTCTGCACAGTATTAGTGCAACACTCATTCAGACAGCTACAATGCTTTTCACACAATCTGCATCCTTTCCATGTTTTTAGAGTTCCACTGGGCACAGACCATAACAATTTATGTGGTAACTCTGATATACAATAATTATTTCACTGAGCCCTTGTATATTCGTACTCAGCAAAAACTGGATGGGGATGTTACAAACAAGCTTATATGCACTGCAAAATTATTGTGTGTATGCAGATTCAAGACATGTTTCTAACCTACCCATTAAAATCACGGTGAAGCTTTCAATAGGTCTTAGTTGAAAAGTACTGTGGGTATTTAAATATCACAGCAAGAGTGTAACTGCTACAATCCCTCGCATTTCACATAGCCCTGCAACTAGTATTGTAGCTTGCACAGGAGCCAGGGGGTCAGTGGGTTATATGATATGAGGATTCATTTATAAGCACCTGTACACCAGTGTTTCTAGGCACAACAAGACAAGGGAGAGAAGACAGAGGGAGGACAAACAAACAATCTTACTAGACCTGTGTCATTCAGATCGTGCAAGGATGGCGAGGAGGACAGGGTATGTGCACAGGAGAGCACTTTTGGGGGTGAAAAAAACAAAAACAAATCACCAACTTTAAACAACAAAGTCCCATGTTTTGGTAGAACAGTACAGTGAAGAAAATGTGTTTGTTTGCATTAAAGTATATGAAACTCTAGGACTCGGCATATTCTATTTCTTTCTATGCTCAGTTTATGAAGGTTTTTCAGTACAATCATGTGTTCTGTGTTTAGTGCCCCTAGCATTCCCATGCATCTTGTTTAACAGATACAAGTGAACAGAGGCAGTAGACTGGAAGAAACAGTGATCACCAACAAGGCACTGTCCGGAATTAAATAATTCCTATCTGAAAGAACAGAACAGTTTGGCTAAAACCATTCAAATCAGCGCTGCAAGACACCACCCGTGGAGTACTGCAAGGATCATCCCTGTCCCCACTCCTCTTCAAAATCTACTTGACCCCACTAATCAACCTCACCAAAAGGCACAGCCTCACCTGCCGCAACTATGTAGATGACACACAAATCATTTACAAAATAATTGGAGTGAAGCAGAAAAAAAAACAAAAAAAACAAAAGGAGTACCCAATGATAGTAGACTGTCCGAAATAACTCTACAATTGGATGAACACAAAAAGCTTCAGACTTAACCCGGGCAAGACGAACTCATGATCATATCCAAAAACCAGGAAAGCAACCAATACATCCCATGGCCAACAGAATGGGGAACAGCACCCACGCCATCAAAAATAGTCAAAAACCTTGGGATACTAATGGACAGTGAGCTAACACTTGAACCAGAAGTAAATGCAATAATCAAAAAATGCTTCTTCCTTCTACACAGCATGACAAAGATCATCCCATTCCTCTCCTTTACACACATAACTCTTGCCAGCATAATCTTTCTCATCATGTCCAGGATAGACTACACCAACAGCTTATAACTCAGAATGCCGGATTATATATTGAAGAAACTGCAACGGATGCAGAGCTCAGCAGCCAGACTCCTCCTTAAACTATCACGAAGATAACACATCACTTCTGTGCTAAAGATGCTAGACTGGCTGCCAGTCAAAAACAAATCACATTCAAAAAAATGTGCATAACACACAGAGCAACCCACAGCCAGGCAGCATAATTCCTACCAAAGAAAATCACCATCTACGAGCTGGCCAGAACACTCAGATCCAGCAGCAACATCTGCTTGGAACCAAAACAGTACACATGGAAAACACTTGGTGGATCAGCCTTCTCTTTCCTAGCAGCATAAACTTGGAAATCTCTCTGAAGAGAAATTCAAAACACGAAGGACCATCATCAATTCCGAAAACTCCTAAAAACCCGGCTGTACAACTCAGAACCAGAGGAGAATGAATGAGAAACTCCTACAGCCATCGGAATGAACACACACCTCACAAGACGGAGGACTGAAGCATACCACGACAAGTGCAGGGAGTTGGAGAGACTTCTGAGTGGGAGGAAGACCTGGGTCCCCATGGAGGGTCCTAACATAGTTTAAAGAGGGAGATGGGAGTGCCCAGTTTGAATCACATACAGAAAGCACACGAGTTGAAGGGAATGAGTGGTGAGCAGACTTAAAAGCATGGGACCAGGTAGATCAAGAGAACAGGGAAAAGATCCCCCAGCACCACCCCAACACACTGCTAAGGGGCAGAGGAAAGAGGTGGTATGTATACACCAGTATAGGCCAAAAGGCAAAACGGGTGCAGAAATAAATTATCCAGGACATTGGGTGGAGGTAGGGAGGAGGAGGCACTGCCTCTAGATAGCCCTGCAGTTAACCCACAACCCTCCACATAATAATGAAAGGAGACCCTCTGTCCCCCTAAAGCACCACATTATGCGACACTAGCAGGGACGAGTTTCACAGGCAGCCATGGCATAAGAAATACGATGGAGGGCCAGCGCTAACCAAACCCCACTAAAAATCTCATCCCTCTGCTCACACCTTTCAAATTCTAAAACATAACACAACCATACCTACACTGCACAACAAACCGCACAAACTTTACCACACCACAACAACAAAACAAAACACACATAGCCTTGCACAACTGCACACAACAGCTACCAACCAAAGAAATCACACTCACGCTCAGCAAATTGTGTAAACCAAACTGAAGCTGCCAACAGCACATCAAAGCTCTCCTGAGCCCTTTCCTGCTAACCTCTACAAAATTACCCGACCCTCTTGCTTTTCAGATCCACCAGAGCACCATGGGACTATTCCAGTGGTGATAGTGTGCCGTGCAAATATCCTTTAACACAACATGACACAACATAATTATGTGTTCTGTGTTTAGTGCCCCTAGCATCCCCATACATGTTGTTTAACAGATAACCGTGAATTGCAAAAGGCGGGGCTCTATTTACAGCCAGAGTGCACTCCATCAAAGTACCCTTGAGTATGCTGCTATTAAAATAAAAGCCACATCTATGTAAATATCCTCAAAGGGGCTCCACAAGAAACCTCAGTGAGGCTCTTGTTGAATTGCATTAAGGCTTTAGTGTTGAAACATGGGTAAAACTATAGGATGTTTTATGTGATTTCATATCCGAACTATGTTTGTATTCCTGACATAGGAGCTGATATTACTCCCTATTTGGAATGAAATTATTTTCCAAGGAGTACAAAAATAATTAGTATTTCCTATAGGGATACCTTATGCCCATTAAAAGATGTTCTTCCACTTAAAGGTCCTCTTAAGATCATGAAGTCATTTTCAAGTTCCGTGCTATGCTCTGCTGCTCACTGATGCGAAAATATCAGTGCAACTTTGTGGGTAGGGGTAGGTTTCTATGGGCCTCATAACATGTGTGGTGGTGGTCTGGAAACAAGGGTGTTGGTAAGCTTACCTGAATCCTTGTTTCCGGACCGCCACACTATGAGTCTGGCAGCCGGGGCCGCTGTGCCTGACAGGTCTGTGCCTAATGGGCCCAGCGGCCCCAGCAGACTGAGTTGCCATGTGAGCACTGGCACCGTTAGCAACAGTGCCGCTGCTTCCGTGTCACCGTTCGCATGGAGTCATATGGCACTCTATGGGAATGGGGACTTACAAAACATGCTGCATGTTTTCCGATCCGCTGGGACCAATGTCTTGGTGGCACCGGGAAGTCAGGTGGCGGATCCGGTGTTAAAGGGTTGCAGCAACCAGTTATGAGTCATTGTACTCTTTGCTTCAATATATTACTACCTGCTCCTCAGGAGTCTTGGCTTGTAGCACTGAGCCAGCTGTGCTTCTTGCTTACTGGTTTCCTCCTTTGTTTCAGAGTGTGAAGTTCTCCTCAGCCATCAGAAACATACTCAGTGTACCTGTCAGTTCACTGTTAAAGGCTGTTGCCTGATGCAATTGGACAGGGCAGTATTCTCTTTGACGCAAATCAGCCATAGGTTTCAGAAGGGTGGTCTTATAGGCCAGTATCAGTGCCATCTTGGTAGTGTGCACTAAACCTGCTATCTACCCTGGGGCCTTGTTCATGAGTGTATCCCCACTGAGCTCTGCTGACTAGAAAAACAGTAGGGAGTCTGCTCGCATTCACCAACTCTATGTGTAGGTGTTGCAAAAAGAAGCTCCCACTGTGTGGTATGCGTCTCTCAGGATCTGCAAAATGGGCAAGTATTTCTAGTTTGCAAGAACCTTTGGGGCCAGTCAATCAGTTATGGTAGATAGTGAGATAGGTTAGATGTATACTAAATAATCTTTTAGTGAAACATGCTTCCTTGATAGCACTGGCTTTTATTATTAAAGTTTGGGTGGACTGATGACCCTATTGTAAGGGGAAGTGGGAAGAGCTAACAGTGATATTTTAGGCCAAGGGTCTGAAACCTACAGCTCTTCAAATGTTTGGGACTATGACTCCCATGACCCTTCATCATTGGGTGTGCCTGCTACGAAATGGTTGACTGGCCCTATTTTAGGGTCTATGAGGAAACTTCTCCACAGAGTTAAAGGTTCTGCAGATAGCTTGTGGACCACTCTAGTCCTCTTGAGATCGGTTTCCAAAACAGCATAGCAAGAGGAGATTGGGTCACTCATCACAAAATGAATATTAGGATCTGCTGGGGAAGATTTGTGAGGATTTCTGACAATCTCTGGGAAAATAAATTAGCTTGTCCTTGAGCCAGCCATTGAAAAAAGCTCAAATCCAACTCACAAATATTATATTGGCAAGAGTTCTTCTTGCACAATGCTGTAAATAACCACATTCCACAAAGTAAGTGTACTTGGGTCAAAGCAGTGTTTGCAAAATTGCAACTCCTCCAGGGTTGCAAGCTTGGCAGCTAGAGGCAATTTCTAAGGGATTCTTGGAAATTATTTTTCCAGTATCCCCTGAGACGTAATAGGTTACTCTGGCCTAGGACATCTTTCTTCATTTAGTGAACAGAGGTGACAATACTCCACAGATTAAAAGCATTGCTCTTTGGACTTGCATAAAAGTAGGTTATTTATTGTAAGACATGTCCACCTCTCCAGTATGTATGATGTGATATGATATGATATGGCATGTATAACACGCCTTTACAAAAGTGTTTCAAGGTGTGACGAGGGAAGGGAGGGGAACAAAGGGAAGACAGACAACAATCTTACTAGGCCAGGTGATATTGAGATTGTGCAAGTGCAGAGAAGGGGGAAGGGGCAGTGCAGTACATGGGAACAACAGTAAAATAAATAGATAAATAAAGCAAAAAGTAAAAGTGCGGCCATCTGGTGGCAAGTGCAGGGGTAAGTGCAGACATCAGGTATCAAGTGCTGGTAGAGGGCTGTCGGGATACAGAAAACAGTCCCCAAGTTCGTGGGATACCAGGGAGGCAGTGCAGGGGTTCAACTGGCGGGGGAGGGTACCCGGGCCCGAGATCAGAGGGTAGCCAGGTGGCCAGTGCAGTTTCAGTTTAAGCAGCATGAGTGGTGTGGGCCTGGAAATCAATATAATGAAAGGCTGCCCTAGCCTGGAAACAGTCACCTATCTAGCAGGGACACCTGACATCAAAATCTTCTTTCAACCATCATGCTTGCATCCTCACACATTTTTGAATGAACAATCCTACAGCTTGAAATTTTAAATCTCTATGAAGTTTAACTCCTCCATGTGTTTCGTTTGTTGCAGTTAAGGTATTTCCTAAAGTATGGCTTACTGACCTCAAGTCCTACTGCCAACTCAAAGAAAGCTCTATGAGAAAAAGTTGTACAAAAAATGTTCATGAATTTAGGAATAGCATAGTGATAACTGAATGTCAGAGTGGCGGTGTATAAGAACACTCCTATAGGCGTTGGCTTCAGTTTGAATTACATTGAAATAAGTGTGCCATTAAAGTCATTTTCCATTTCTGTACACACATATTTGTAATTAAATGTAGACAAGAATGTTTACATAAATATGTCTGTTATTCAGAGATGAAGTATAACATTCTCCTTTTCACACACAGAGAAAAGAATATCAGTTTCCAAAAATTCTAACTGCCAAGTCCGGAAAAAACTCAGTTGGGAAATCAGGGTGCAAACTCGATCAGATTTGAATTGGAATTAAAAGTCAAAGGCATACAAGGAACCTATATGAGGTTGCAAACATCAGGAAATCATGAACAAAGAGGGATGGAGCCTGTTAGCAATCATGGAAAGCAGAAGAGTTGTGACTCACCTCTAAAGCAAGAACAGATTAATGAATGTTTTTCTGGAACTGATTCTAGGAGGTTGGCATGCTGGGATTTGTCACAAAATTGGAACAATAGAGATTAATTTATCTTACTATGTCAGACATCTAGTAATGATCTAAAAAACAGATTATCAATATTAAAATGATGCAGATCATTTTCTCTGAGAAATGGAGGCCTGCTAGCCAGAGCACTCCTTTCAGCAACCTACATGGCAAAAGCATAGTGCACACATGTGCCCTGCTGCATCAGTATCCTGATCTCCAGTGCCCACTCACGGGTTCCACTGAGCAGGTTCAGAGCCCAAATGTGTCCACTTAACAGATAGAGTGGCAGACAAGTCACTTCAGCACAGAGACTGCATTTAAAGCTTGCACCAAAATAATTAATCACCATCCTGGTGACAGTTCAATCTTTCAAAGTAAGTCATGCCTAGGTTTGGTGTACAGTGGCTGGTATTTCGAATAATTATCAAAGCCACACTTAATCTTTGTCATACCAGTGTCAGCACTCTGAGCTTGACCACCCATTGATACCTGTATGTATTCTCCCTACACTGCCTGCCTCTCATGCAACTAGCAGGACAAGAGTCAGTGGGGGTTTCCACTCTTTTGATCCTTTTTGAGGTCAGGTAACATCTCTCTCCAGAAAGACAGCTTCACATCAGGTGCTTTCCAGGGAAACCGGATCAATAGGCACGCCCTACACAAAAGGACTAGCCTCACAACTGGGTGTTATATCCCAAAGGGCCTTCTGTGCTATAGTTCTGAAAAGAGGATGGCATAAATGTAGACAGACGGAATGCAGCATAGTTGGTGAAAGATTCCACCATCTTCTTTCTCTCTGTACCTCTAATTTAGCACAAACCACTTTGGGTATGAAGCAGGAAGAAAAGGACTACTTGTCACAAGAACAGGGATTGAACCCCTTAATGCATGTTTGTTTTTGTCCAATCACATGTGAACCCTTACCTATAAAAGAGGAGGTCTCCCACTGCTTCTTTTATTCAGGTATGGGCCATCCAGTACTTAAGAAAGAATTGTTTTTACCTATTTTGGGACAGTTAATCTTTCAAAGGCCCTCATACATTGAAAAGAATAAGGAGTGTTGCAAGTCAGGGGAATGCTCCTCTGCTCACAGCACTCTTCCAGGGCTCATTTGAGGTTACTTGTGCTCAGGACCAGGACAAACCAATCTGCACCAAGCATCTCAATTTTGAGAGGGCAGAACTCAACAGAACTCACCCTGTCCTGAATTTCTTGTCAGATCAGCCCTAATGCCTGCTGCATCAAAATGGTTGAACCTCATTTGAACTGTGTTCACCGCACTCAAACCAGAGGGAACCGCTGGTGCTGTTTTTGGCACTCTATTGAACTTCAAAAATCCCCTACTTAACATCCTTCAAACCAGCTCCCTACCACATCATTCTAAGCTGAGCACAACACCTGTTTGTCACAAAAAAAAAATGCTAATGCAGAAAAACTCAAACCACTGCCTCTTTGAACCCTGTATTGGGTCATCACATGCAATGCATTGAACTGACATACCTCAACTTGAAACAGATGGGCATTTAGTCACTCATTGAGCAGAACCAGCAGTTATCTACATATTAAATCGACTTACGACTCAAACTGACACAAGTTAGTCATCCAATCTGCTCGACCTGAACACCCCACTTGATCCTTCACCCCACTTGAGCCTTCACAAGCTCCTGCTTCAAATCAACTAGACACAAGCTTGCCACTTGAGTCAGCAGGACTCACTGCTCCCAAACCTTTTTTGACCCACACTACAGTACTGCTTAAAGCCTGGTTTGACACTGTTGCACCTCCAAACATTGTATTTAGGTACTTTGAACTGACCCTGTTCACCTTATCCACCTTTTGGGACCCTAGATACAGGCTATTATTATTATTATTATTATTATTATTATTATTATTATTATTATTATTATTATTATTATTATTATTATTCTTATTATTCTTATTATTATTATTACTGCGTCCCTTTTACCCCATTTTCCACCAAGAGCATGTTCCTTTTGAAATTCATACAGCATTTCTTGTCTCGATAGTCCTTGAAAAGGTGGTATTTACCTGGGTATCTAACAACCATCACATCCATAATCTCTGTGACATCATGCAATTTGGGTTTTACAGCCTTTACTCCACTAAAACATATTTTACTCAACCACTCTTTTCTTGACATCCAATTCTGCCAGCAATGCCTTTACCTTTAGATGGATGTTCCTTCTTGATCTCCTGAAGCATTAGTACCTCCATTCTCACCCACCTATAAATGCTTCATTATTCTTAAAACATTTAATTCTACCATTATTTCTCTATGAATTCTGCACGGCATAACCTGCTAAATTTCCGATTATTCTATCAATTCTTACCTATGACTTTGCTAATGCTCTTTCCTGCTCTTCCTCTATATTCTCTTGCCACTTATGAAAACCCTTAATTTTCCCTTTTGCATGTTCTAAATCTTACCAAACTCCACATTCTACTCACTAACTGGATCTCAATTCATCATTGATCACTATTCAAATTTCTGAGTATTTGTAGTCAATTCACATCTGAGCAAACCCTCATCTACCTACATTTTCACCTGTTGCTTTGCTCCATTCACATAATCAACCAATGTGTTTCCCCCTGCATTGTCTCCTACTTTCCAATTATTTTCTCTCCGTGTCCTTAGCCTTTGGAACTCCTTCCCCATGATATACATAGTATCACTCCTATCATCACTTTCAAATCTGCCCTCAAACACCATCACTTCTCCCTAAAAGGTAACTCCAACTTAACCACTCCACATGCAGTACACCACAGTATGGTAACGCCTTTGTATTGTTATAATGTCAAGCTTACTAATGATACAATACCTTAACATTCCCTAGCTGGTATCTACCTCACCTGCTAAGGGCCCCAAGTCTCATGTCCCCCATCTTCCACATCTAAATAATACTCACATCTGACAGCCTTTGCAAGTGATCTTTACCTGTGTTTTTTTTTGTGTATCAAGCAGCTTTAATACCAAAGGTTATAGGCAGGAAGCAGGGCAACCCATGATTTTTTGGTACCAATGGTCTATTGCTAGTGTCCTGGAAAATGGAGGCAAATAATATGTGGTGTTTTTACCACATTGTTATTCTGGAAATCTGCATTAGCAATTCCATAGAGATGTTTACTCTGCTTATAAATTCACACTCACAACTTCCAGATATAGTGCAGCTTAAAAGCATGAGCTTGAAAATATTTATATTAATTCTACAAATTAATTTATATAATGAATGAAGAACAAGAAAGTATATGGGTTACATGCAGTGATTGAACATTTAAGAGGATGTAAATCAACTGACAGAGTTCAAGACACTCTGCCTCTTTCATAAATACTTCTCTGGTCATGCAGCCTTTCTGTCTCTAAATAGATTCTAGCAATACTAGTCAAAAGGACACCTAAATACTGACTTGTTCTTGCTAATGCCATAGAATGTACAAGTATATTGGTTATAGATGTCTTCTATGAGGAATTTGACCATCCACCTGGTTGGCGTGCGCTCGCCAGGACTTTTTAGAAATGTTCAATTAAATGGAATGATGGTAGACCAAACCCAGGAAAATGTATGGGGCTAATCCACATACATTTTCCTATGCTCACACCACGACAAAAGCATAGACCTGTGTACTCCAGGCTGGAAAACACCCTACAGGCACCATCCACCTCTATCAGGTGTAGTTGGAATGTGACAGCTGAGGAGTGCACAATATCATCTTGTTACCGCTGCCATGGTCACCCTGATTAACTGATAATGGCTCCATTGATCCACCCAGCTCTTTTGTTAGGCCCTGCAGCTGGTGGCAGCAATAATCATATCAACAGGGGGTGCTTCAAACAAGCCGAGATAGGGCCTGGAGTCAGATGATAACAAAGGTGGCAGGAAACACAACAACATTTCATATTCAACTGTGTCAACCTGAAGCCAGCTCCCACCTCGCATTATGGATGGCAATTGACTGCCATGACTGGGTCTGTTGTTTACAGTAGGCCAACCTGCTAGGGGGACCCCATTCATAAGGTATGAGAATGTGGTATCACCACAGCTTCAAGGGAGACCTGCCACTTTAACAGGACCAACACAGGGAGGACCATTAACCAGAAAGACTCTTCAAATACAACAGACAGGAAGATGGGTGGTACTTAGCAGCACAAGGGAGTGAGCCCAGAGTTCTTTCTGTTGAGAGAAGGGTTCAGCCATTTTAGTTCTGGGGAACTCCTTGCTCCTGGTTTCACCCCTTTACCTGTCTTGCTGCAAGGCACACTAGTTATGACTTCACACATACAGGAGATTGTTGGTAGGGAACCCAGGATGGGTTCATTAAGGTAGGCTTAGCATACACCAATCACTGTGGCGCACTTGGTTTTAAAAGAGGGCTAAACTCCTCATTTGGCAGATCATCTGAAGACTTCACAAGAAGAAAGAATAACTCAATCTTGTACCCTGGCTGAAGGTACAGTTTGTCTTACATCTTGAGCTAGTGTAGGAAGGCCAGGGATTCCAAAAAGGGATGCAAATTCTCTCCCCTAAACATCTACCAGGGAACACTGGGAGAAACAGAACTCAGAGGACCCCCCCAGCCACTCCATACCTAGTTCCCAGCTAGAACACAGCATGCCCAGCTAGGCTCTGTAGCAAGCTTCCTAGATAGGTAGTGCCAGAAGGTCTCTGAACCATCAACCAAGGACAAGTGTATTTGCTAATTAGTCATATTTTCCAATTAATACATTTACTGGCAACACATATTTTACGCTGGGGCAATCATATTAATCTGTGTGAGTGTTGGGCCATGGGGGGAAAATGCAGAAAGGACCAAATTATTTGTACTCAGCCAGAGCATATTCATGCTTCCTCAGTGTGGGTAGACCACAACCAAGCACCAGGCTAGGAATGGTACCACCATACGCTCCAATAAGCACAGTACCAATGTAGATCATCACAGCTGCTGCACCAATCCCCATTTATAGCAAGGTTTTTGACAGTCACTCCCATTTCAGAAACTTGTGCTTCTTAATGTAGCATCCTTTGCAGTTGCTCTAACCAGATTGGTACCCCCTGCCAGACATTGACACTGTGGCACTTTGACCTTCCTGGGAGCGCAGCAGTTTTTATACCCTTTTGCCTGTGGAAGGTAAGAAAGACCAAATGAACCTTCAGTGCTCTTCTGACTGCAGTTTTTTACCACTTTATGAATATTGCTCACATGTAAGCCCCTCCGGTTGTGCACCCCTAACTGTATACAAAGTATGAAGATAATACTGGCAGTTTCATGATGCTAGGCCCCATAACAATGCAAGGCCACACACACACACACACACACACACACACACACACACACACACACATAAATGTGCCACCACACTTCACTCAAACCTTTTATACCAAAATGCAATGAGCATAGTGAAGTTTGTACAGTCAACACAATACACAATACACACATTTGTGATATAGTATGAGTCTGTTTTGTTCTGTGTTTGAGGGTCAGTATACAGGATATTGGAGAGTTTTTGATGGGGTTAGTGGACAGTTGCATAAAATATAGAGCTAAATTCAGTACACCAGATGCACTCAACACTCATCTAACTTCAATACAGTGGCTATGCTCAAAAATGCAATACCGTGGCTATACTCAGGATTCAGCTAACTTCAATACAGTCGCTATTGGCAAACTTCAACTAAATTCTATAGAGTGGCTATACTCACAATTCAGCTAGTGGCTATACTCACAAATTCAGCTAAATACAATACAGTGGCTATACTCAAGATTCAGCTAACGTCAATAAAGTGGCTATGCTCAGGATTCAGCTAACTCACATACAGTGGCTATACTTGCGATTCTGCTTAATTCAATACCATGGCTATACTCAAAATTCATCTAACTTCAATACAGTGGCTATACTAAATCTTCAGCTACATTCAATACAGTGGTTTACACCCAAAGTCTCTGTACTTTCATTATTGCAAATTGTGCAAAAGGCAGATACTGGTTTTTGGGTTTATTTTAAATCTGTCTGTTGACTGGGTTTGGAGAAAGATACCAATACTTGTTACTGTTGACAGATCATGACTTCCAAAGACACACAGGACAATTTTCCAAAGGTATTCACAGTCCTGACCAGGTGTTGTGGGGAAGCTGAGTCCCACAAAACACCACACTTCTACCACACTACAATTGCTTGACCTAAAGAACCAAAACAAGTTTCCATGGTCAGAGTAAATCTGCATCCTCAAAGCACTAATCAAAGGCTGACTATATTATATAATATAATACAGCCTAAAAAAAAGCCATGTTTTCCCATCTTCTCCACTTATGCCAAATTGGATGTGTTGAGTAAGCCCATGGTGTCTGTGCTTAACCAAATCACTATGCTGGCCACTTTTTTGGATCTCTTTTCTGATTATAAGTATGTGACTTAGAAGTCTATATCCAAGTTTTGTAATTCTTCAGAATTGAGCTTTGGGCCTGTTTTGACATCTTTGTTGCACCTGTCTTTGGTGTGGGTGAATGGCTTTTAACGAGACACATAGGTCAGCTCTGAGGGTTTTATTGATACTAAGGATGGTTCTCGCTCCTGTTTTACATGTCGCATGACATGTAGGATAAGTTTTCCTCTAGGCTCTTTGGCTATTTAAACTAAGATAAGCCCGAGTACCATCTTATTTGTGCTTTGAGATGTTTGGGGTTGGTCCATTTGTCTCTTTTGCTGATGAGTTAGCTTGTAAGGCTCAGGGTCTTACAAAGTGATCCATCTGTTAAATATCTTGCAGAAGGTCTTCAGGATGCCACTGACCTGGACCATTCCCTGGAAAGGGACACCTGAATAGGTTCAGTTGTATTAATTCTGACATGAGGAGGACTACACATTCTTTCAGACTGGCTTCACCAATGCCAGCAACAAAGATTAAGAATCTTACTTTCGTTCTGGAATCATAATCACAGCCATACATTCTATTCCCATTAAGTGGGGCTCTCCAAAAACATATGTTATGTTAATTTCAGAAGATTGATCCAGTTTAATTGATGTGCAAGATGAATGGTAACACGCAGAAGCCTCTGTTGGTTTCACCTACTTAATCAAACCATTTCACACCAGAAGGTTTAGTGGTTCAACCAAATACGTTGCACATCCTTGCATACTTATTAATAATAGTGTGACTAGAAGTGGAACTAAATGAATAAATGTTTTTAAGCACAATGTGTTTAAATCAGATACAGCGGGCTTGGTACGGTTAATCAAACAAGCAGTGTGGCTAACTATGGAAAAAAGGGCATCATATTGTTTACCTGTAAGGTGCAGAAGCCCATTTCTGAACGGGTTGCTTATGGTGAATTTGCAGTAATACTTCTTGACAGGTATCATTGGCCTTGCCCCTTTCATAAGTTCCATGCCATAATCAGTGTACACATGCGCACTGCTGCATCAGTAGCCTCATTGCAAAGGCTGCTTTACAGTTTAACAGAGCAGGTTCAGTACACAGGTGACCTCTTGACAGCTGACATGACAACCAAAATCAATGCAGCGCAGTGGTAGCATTTATGATAGGTAACCCTGTTCCATAATATCATAGTTATTAGTGAACAATGCTGGTGGCAGGGTACACATTAAATATAAGCCATGACTTGAGGGAGGGTGCTAGAGAGCCCAACCAAGATGGCTGCAGGCCCGTGAGATTGCCACACCATATCCAATATCCGTCATAAATCCGGTCGTTCCACTGTCCTGAAGTCAGCTAGAATTGCAGGGGACCGTGGCTGAACACCCCAGGCACAAGCAGGTCGACTTGGAAGAAGTGAGGTACTGCACACAGAAGGCACAGGGTGAAGGCCATTGCCAAATCAACGGTGACGGAGTGGGTGGAGCAGCGGAGCCCATGCGGTGTGGAGTGCCATGGTGACCTACGACACTCGCATAGAACGGCTAGCATTGCGAACGGGGAACCTGTATGTGATCCAGTGCAGCCCCAGAACTGTCATCAGGAGGAGGAACTGAACGGCCACTGGCAGACCACTGATCCGACCCCAGAGAGACACCAGGAAGCCAGAGAGGTGGTGCCAATCCCCCATAAAGACTGAACTGCTGTGGGCTGCACGCTCAGCGCTGTTGCCACCAGGTGACGAGCCAATTCGGCGGGGGACGTGGACCCCACACGAACATCACAGGATCCGAGGGTAGGAGCCATTCCATGCACCCTACACCCAGATCCCTTCACCAGCCCCACACCCGGAAGGCGGAGGCCATAGGCCCGATGGACATCTGGGCTGAAAGACAATAATAAACACCTCCCAGTCTCGAGGAGCCGGGTCGAAGGAAGAAGGCGCAGGCTGGGCGCCTGGCTGCGGCGCATAACAGAGTAGACCCAGATGCTCCGGCGGCTGCTGCAGCAAGTGACCAGACCTAAAGGAAGACCGAGAATCAAACACAGCGGCATGCCAGAGCAACAGCGCAACAAAGAGGTGAGTGACTTTCCACAGCTGCAGCGCGGCCTCTCTAACTGGTAGATACTGCATGAGAAGAATCACACCGTGGGGAGCAGGAGTACTCTGCCCCTGGCCTCAGTGCCTGCCACCACCCTGCAGAGACCCGCATGACTCATGGCAGTCATAGGCCGCAGGGGTGGGGGGAAACTGTGGCCGAAAGCAGGGAACCACTGGAACTCGTAGGGACTGTGTGGACAAGACATTGATGGGGCGCCTCAGCCTAAAGTAGGAACCAGTATCAGGAGTGGGTTCCCTCCTTATGGTTGACCCAGAGTTACGACAATCGCTGAGGGCAGACCCCCGCCTACATAGAGGAGAAGCAGAAGCCACCTAACAATCAGCTTGGGACCTGCACCCTGGTCATTAGTGGCAATCAGCCGACGATACCTCAAGTGCCAATAGACTGGACACCGGCAGTACAGTGGAGGGTGCTCGGACGCAGACCCAGGGCAGGGACGAACTACGCCACCTCTTACACCGGCACCCCTAGCAATAACAAACGTAGGGGGAGGGCAGATCAAGGGTATATGTGGGAAACCCGACAAGCTAAAACAAGGAGGAAGCAGGTGAGATTCCAAACAACGCATCAGTGCACAAGCCAGAACCTATGACAATCTAAGTTCGAAGAGAGCCGGGACATGCAACTACAGGCTCCTCACGGGCTAGCGCAGACACAGTAGAGGTCCCCGACCCTCTTCGCGCAACATGTGTAGAGCATGCACGATATGCCAAATCAACACTACAGCCTTGACTTGGGTATTAGAATTGGTGGACCTAAAGCCGGTAAATCCAGACAGGAATCCTGTTGACCGAACTACGGTAGATGCCCGCAAAACTCGGAGACACTCCATTCACTTTAGACCCTGAATGAGGCCAGCCCACCTGATACCTTCCCCTAACCCGGGAGAAGTGGGGGCACTCCACTCTGGAGAATACACACACACACTCTGGCACACTGCTTGACAAGCAGGGACAGGCCATAGAGACACCGGTAAGAAGTTTGGTAGGCCTGCAAATAAAGAATCACCCAGGAGTGGAGTAACGCTACCTGAAAAATGTTAATGCAGAAGATGGCCAAGGCAGGCAAGGGCGGAAAACAGCAATCTAAGCTACAATTCGAGCCAGCCTTACAGCCATGACAGACTGAGGCAGAGAGCCCACCTGAGAGCAGCAGCATGCAGGGAAATCAGGACACGTCGACCGCATTCCATGACACAAAAGAACTGTTCAGCCAACTTCAAAGCAGTATGCAGTCCCTCGATGGGAAAATTGACACATTAACCTGCAAAGAGGACCACATTCAGGTTTGTTTAGACAAACATGGAGAAAGCTTGATGAGGCGAAGGGGCGGATTCCAGTGGTCGAAAGACAAGGCAGCTGCTACGTCCAGGGACCTACAGCATATGAAAAGAACACTGAAAGAGCTTGCGGAAAAGCAGGAGGACTTAGAGTCGAAGTCCAGAAGAAACAATCTGCGAATAATCGGCGTTCCCGAGACAATCGACCAAGGAAACATGGAAACGATAACAGAAGAAATCCTGCGTGAGGTACTGGGCCGAGGGAACTTCTCAGACATCGTTATAGTGGAGAGAGCGCATAGAATCCCCAGCGGCAGGAAACCAATTGCAGAGGCTCCACCACACCACAGTTATTGCAAGAATGTTGAATTAGCGCAACCGGGACTCAGCACTGAGGAGAGCAAGGGAGCTGAGGTCCCTGGCATACAAAGAAGACCTCATTAGGATCTTCCGGACTTCTCTGACAAAGTCCAGGCATCACGCCGTACATACATCGATGTCAAAATTAAGCTACGAGACCAAGGCACCTGCTACTCCATGATGTTCCGGGCCAAGCTCCAGGTAGAACATGAAGGGCAGACACTGTTTTTCAACACTTCTACGGAGGCTGCGGAGGCTGACAAATTCTTGGAACGCTTACCTTGAAATCCAGGACCCAGAGGGAACAACGATTAAGACAGCACCGGACTCTGAACACACTGAAGTTCCCCAGCAATGACTGAGTGAGAAGCTGAGACAGTAGGACTAGTAACGGACCCTACAGTCTGTGGTGTGGTAGCAAGGTCGGGCCATTAGCCAACACCCAAGCAGAAGCAAGTTAGTAGTTCACAAACTGGTAAGTTGGGGATGCCAGCAGAGGGAGGAGGGAGGTATGGAGGGTACTGACAGGTTGGGGTTGTCGGTGGGGGGGAGTAACACACCTGGGAGAGGGACTCAGGCACACAGGGGGCTGGAGGGGGGACGGGAGAGGAAGGGGACCACAGGTTGCAGATATACTCGAGTCTAGTGAGGTATCACTGGAACAGGGAGATGGAGAACTTCAATTTTGGCAGGGTCAATTAGGTTCCTAACATGGAATGTACCGAAGGGTTCTTCTATACCTACAAAGTCACAGAGTGGGAGTGGCATTCTTACAGGAGACACATCTCGGGCGAACAGGGGAGGCGAAGTTCGGGAGCACCTGGGGTAACCACAGATACTTCTCTTCATACTCCACTTACAAGAGAGGGTTGTACACTCTCATCCACAGTAAGGTGGGATTCAGCCTGGTCACAATCATAAGGGAAGAAGAGGGATAGGGGCCTCATAGTTTGTGGAGTGATACAAGGTCACTTATGCACCCTGGTCAATTATTACGGGCCTAATCAGGACACCGCACTAGATTTTACAACTGGCCCTTCCGACCACCCGCAAAAACCCAAAATGAGATAGGGAGATGGTCCAGATGGTCCAGATGTGGGATTTGGAGGAAGTTTGGCAGCTGAAAAACAGGGAGGCACGACAATATACGTTTCACTCCTCAGTCCACAGCTCGGCGTCATTCCTGGACTTTTTCTTAATATCGCAGGAATTTATGGGATCAATTACTGAAGTTACCATTCTGGCCCCCACCCTCTCAAATCATGCCCCGGTGCTTCTAGAGGTGGAACTCACTGGGAGAGGAAGGGAGAGGGAACCGTGGTGATTCAAGGGGGAGGCCCTACCAGATCTACTGTTTAGAGATGGGATCACGGAGGCCATAGCCACCTTCTTTGAAATTAATGTGGGTTCAGTGGAATCCATGGGAACCCTGCGGGAGAGCTTTAAATGCGTGATCCGGGGGGAGTGCATCGCTAAGGAGGTCGGCATGCTTAAACAAATAAGGTGAGAGCTAACAACCACTGAGACTCGCCAGGGCCTGTTGCAGAATACGAGCACACCAGGGACCCCCGAACCACAGGCCAAACCCAAACAACTTATTGAGCAATTGAAGACACTGGCACACAGGGAGGTGAAGCTGTTGGGATGGGCAGCATCATGCGGCAATATGGAGAAGGGCAAAAATTAGGCAGGGCATTGGCAAGGGCGGCAAGGGTCGAAGCACATAAGGAATGAATCACATCATTAATAGATGACCGGGGAGTAGAGAGGTCTGATGATGAAGCGATAACCCAGGAATTTGGCAGGATCTACACGGACCTTTACTCCTCCCAATTGACGGCAACCCAAACTGAACTAGATGGTTACCTAGACCAAATAGAACTGTACTGGTGCAACGGGGTGGACAGGGCGGGCCTTAATTGCCCCATAACTCTGGAAGAGGTGTTGTTGGCCATTAAATCCCTACCATCAGGGAAAGCTCCAGGACCGGGTGGTTTCGGCACCAACTTCTATAAGTACTTTGCACCCAAACTAGGCCCACATCTCTTGCTGATGTACCAACAAAGGATTCATGGGGGGAAACTCCTAGATTCCTTACGAGAAGCAGTGGTAATAGTGCTGCCCAAACCAGAGAAGCCGCCAAAAAAACGTACGTCATATAGGCCAATTTGTCTCTTAAATCTAGATAATAAAATATTAGCCAAGATTCTTGCTTCCAGACTGGCACCTCTGATGTCTAAAATGGTACCGGCAGATCAGTATAGATTTAATCCTGGCCGCTCGACTTCTTTTGGTATAAGGAGGATATTGAGGCTGATGTCAGCAGTCGAGCAGAAGGGCAGGGTTGTGGCCACACTGTTGGATGCCACCAAAGCATTTGACTCTGTAGAGTGGCCCTTCCTGTTCACTGTCCTGTGCAGGATGGGGTTGGGGAACACTACATCGCGATGGTGGCACTAATATCTCCGACAGCTAAAGTTAAGGTTAATGGGCGATTTACTCAAGCCATAAATCTCCATAGAGGCACGCGGCAAGGCTGTCCTCTTTCTCTACTTTTATTTGCCCTAGAGATCGAACCTCTGGCGGAAAAGATCTGAGAGTCTCACACAGTGGCATTCAGCTCTTTAAACACAAGGTTGTTATTTCGTTATATGCTCATGACATGGCGTTATATATCAAAGATCTGGAGCTAAACTTAGACCGTGTCATGGAGGAAGTGGTTGTGGTTGGACTCTTCTCGGACCTGGTAATTAATGCTACTAAGTTGGTCTTTTTTCCATTGGCCGAAAGTGTACTACAGCACGCTGATAAGTGGGGCTTCCAGTGGCATATCACACAAACCCACTACCTTGGGGTAACGGTAGCCCGAGATGCGCATTTACTCTTTGAAAGCTCTTACCAGAAGGCGCTGGATCACGTGAAGGAGGCTGTTACCAGGTTTAGGAATCTTCCACTTAACTTATATGGCAGGGTATCACTGCTTAAAATGATCCTGCTCCCATGATTTCTGTATGTGTTCAATGATGTACACATAAAGGATCCACCAGAATACTTCAGGGAGGTGAGATCAATACTCACTCACTTTCTTTGGGCCGGTAAACAGCCAAGAGTAGCATGGGACAAATTAATGGCACTGTTGCACCGGAGGCTGGTGGTAGCGCTACCAGAGCTAGAAACCTATCCCATTGTGGCACAGGCGGGATATGCCTTGCACTGGTTTGGAGGTCAAAAAGAGAGGAGACATTTGGAGGTGGAAAGAGCATTGGCGGCCCCTTTCCTGCTCTGGTCCTGTATTCTCAATGCCGCTGAAAGGGGATGAGGGGCTAGAAACATTGTGGAACTGACATGCTGGATAGAGAGTAAACCAAGGTCAGAGGTTATCTACTCCCTGGAGTTACCGATAGTATTTACCCCTGGTATTCCACTCACCTCCGAGAGGAGCTTAGATAGCCTCCTGCACAGATTGGACATAAACAAGTTTGGGGATTTGTTCCCAGAGGGGAAGTATATCACACTGGATAAGTTAAAAACAAAAGGGAATATCAGTCCCCTGGATGTGTTTTTGTACTTCAGGTTAAAAACAACCCTCCAAAAACTCTTTCCTGCCTTCCAGAGCAACCAACACCGGCCCTCATATTCAGCAAAAGGATTCCTGGGGATCAACAGGGGAGGGTGGTGTCCGCTATGTATGCCTTTTGCCATGGTGCCAAACTGGAGGATGATACACCCACGAGGAGGTGGTAGCACTCATTAGGTCATACAATATCAGACGGGGATTGGAGATATTCTTGTGTGGGAACCAAGTACACCGCTGTAAACCCCAGATACAAATTTGATACACTGGAAATACTTGCATCAACATTACTACAGTCCGGGACAGATCCAGGGTTTCTTCACGGGGGCAACCACTGACTGCATCAGATGCAGAAATCCAATGGCGGACTTCCTCCACATGGTATGGATATGTCCCGCTGTACACACCATCTGGAGGGTGCTTCACAAAACCGTAGGGGCAATACTAGGAGAAGAACTAGAAATGAACCCCCATGATTGCGCTTTTGGGGTATTCCAGACCCATCCCCAAGAACAGGAGACGACTGGCCGGGCTACTGCTATTGCTGGCCAGAAGAAGAGTAGCAATACATTGGAAAGGTCCATTAACCCAGCCAAAGCAGAAGACTGGCTACAGGATGTAGCCAGGAGTAATGACATGGAGACAGGGTACAGGAACCTTACATCTTACCAAACGGCGCCATCCACTATGCGGGAACCCTATGTGCACAATCTGCTGAATTCAGAAAAGAAGGTTGCCAAAGAAAGTAGCCACCCCCATGATAATGATGAGCAGAGCAATGAGGCATAGAAGGGGAGAACCACCCATGCCCACACCCTAGGGATCCACATGAGTCATCGACATCAATCACATGCTGGTCGAAAATGTGCACGGACCACCTGCTTCTAAGCGAACTATACAAAGGAATCTAACAATAGTCAATATGTGGCAGATTAAGTTACCATGAGACTCCTTTTTGATGTCACATAAAAAGTCTGATTCAACTGTGGAACCTTATCGCGCCCCCCCTCCCCTCCTCGGGCCTTTTCTTAATTGAATGTGTTAAACATACAACAATGCTACAGGTTGTTTTTGTTAGCCCTGGGTTAACCCAGCAGTTTGTTTATTAAAATGTCAATAAAAAGATTTATAAAAATATATATATACATAAGTAATGACTTAGATAAGGCATGGTGCATGGCACTGCTCATAATCATTGCAGCTACATCAAAATTATATCACATATGTGTCAGTTCTGTAAATACAGTTCAGCTGTGGAAGGGTTGTGTATATCCTCCCCAGAAAGACCAGACCTTGCCCTAATGGCAGCAATGTAGCTTGGGGCATTGCCTCTCTTTGTTCCGTTGTAAGGGCTGATAACCTTTCCATAGGGCAGTCACTCCACAGGAAGCTGTCCTGGACACAGGAATCAAAGGTTGCACCAATTCACAAAATGTTTGGCCTCACACCAGGATGCTGCAAATCTAACGGCCTTTGATCCTCTTGAGAATGGAATGGTGTGGTTTTATTGTTGACAGGGAGAGATCTGCACATTTGAGGGTGGACTCACAAGGGCGGGATGGATTCCCTGTCTCCTGCAAGAGAAGAATCAGCCTGACCTGTAGCTCCAGCTGAAGACATCACACTCTTTTCTGACAGGCTATTCAGGTCTGCAACTTCCCAATCTGCCATCTCAGGTTCATGTTCTATACCAGCAGGAAGACCTGAGAGAACTGAACCCGGTGCCAAAACAATACTCATCTCAGTGGCTACTGAGTCCTATCTCACAAAAGTAAGAGCATCAGGGGACTTCAGGTTGGGATTGGGGGGCACCAGTGAGACCAGTCTCTCATATTTCCTAACTGAGTAATCCTCCTGTTTGTGGAACCGGACAGGGCTTTTGCTGTCTGTGCCTGTTCCCATTGTTGGAGCAGTGCAGGAACTCCACCCTGTAACTGCTCTGTGGGCTGCCTCAACAGGCCTGTTACAGTGGAACAGCCTGGCTGTTCCAGGCAATAGTCAACCTGGCCAGGGGCTCTGGCAGGTGACAACTAACTCATCCATGGATTACCCTTCAGGCTAGAAACTACCCTCTCCACCATCCCAAGTTCCTTTTCTATGCCAGGGGGTGACCCTGACATCGCTGAGCCTGGTGCTAATACAGTAGTGACCTTAGCAAGCCACTGTTCCTTATTAACAGTAGACACCCCATGATGCCTAGCCTCTACTCATCCATTTACTTCTACAGTGCAGAATTCAGTACATCACAAGGATAATTTACAATGAATTGCTTTTTATCAAAAAAACTTTGGCCATCTGACAAGTGTTGGTGAAGAATTGACAAACTGGATGTCATTAGGGATGACTTTATCTAGATACAGTTTCCCATTAGTAGACACATATATACAAATCATACATCACCTTTTACTTGCCTTCACCTCAGGATGACATCCTAGTTTAGGAGAATCAATAACATAGCTTCAAAGATGCCTTAGAATAGGGTTTCGGCTTTCGAAATTTAGAATAGAAGAGCATTTATTAAAAAGGCTCTGGTCTGACACTATTTTGCATCTGAATATGTTTGACAAGTTCCTGTGAAAGATAACAACATTCATAAAGCATGTCTTCACATACCATGCTACAGCTTGCTGCAAATCTGCTTAATCATTACATTGATAAATACCTGTTTACCTCTTTGCCCTTTGCTGACAAATCAGCGGCAAGGTCTTAAATTGGTTTTTATAATGATGAATGTGTATCTCAGTAGAAAAGCTGTAGAAATCCAAACCGTTCAAGTTAGTCTGGGTTCATTTCAGAATGGGGTATCACTATGTGCAAACTTCCTTAGGGTTCCCCTGCACCTCAGTGTGTACATATTGTGCATGATACTGTTTTGGTGTAGTTTGGTCCTGCGGAAAATGGAAAGTATTTAAGTCCCACTGAAAGTGTGCAAGGCGTGGGCTAGGTAGTATCCCTCTTTCATCTGCCCTTCTATTTTCAGACATCAAGAAGGCTTTGCTTTGTTGGTCTAATTTGCCCATACATATTTCAGGTTCCAAAATAAAGGGCCAGGAGTCAGTGTCGTCATTGGCCATCAGGAGGTGCGGTCACAGTTTTGTATTTAATATCCTAATACCTGCCAGCATCTGCAGGATTCTGTATTCTGTCAGAGCTAACCAGTGCATAACACACACCTTTGCCAGCCTGGTCCACACTTAATATTGTTAACGTGTGCTTCCTTTTCCAGTTAGCTATGACTGGGAAACACAATAGACAACTTTCAGCATACTATTGTTGAGCTCTATGCCTTCGAGCTCAGCCCTGTAGAATTACTGCAGTCTGACTGTGGGCTCATTTGTGCAGATCCTATCACACCTAGCATAGAACTACGTTTTCCTAGTTAAGGTTCTTAGCAATAGTATCCAATGTTACTAGAAGTGAGAGCTAAAGTCGGTGTACAAAACACCTCTTTCTAATTAGGGGTCACCCAAAATGTATGTGTTTACCTCAAGCCATAATCAATATTATCCCTGTTATGCTTACTGGAGATTCCCTTCTAGGAAATAAAATGACAGTTGAATGTTTGAGCATAGAAGGAGTGTATCTGCTTGGAAAATGAAGGAGAGGTAAATAGCTGGAGCTCTTCTCATCTGAATCACTTTTTCAGTGAATAAATCTGCTCTGAACCTGTGAAATGCCAAGTAAGCATAGTGAAATGTACAAGTGAAGAGAGTGGAAGGGGGACATCAATGACATAAGGAAATGATCTGGTCCCTACTGCATCATGCAGAATCCCTATACTGAATGGAAAATCAAGATGTGTCCATCCACTGAAGCAAGTAATACAGACCCCACCTAAAGTGCTGGCAGGTGGACCGTACCAACAGAAAAAATCAGGTATGGACAAGAGTGCAGAATATGTGTGGGTTTGGCAGGTCCTACAAGGGCGAATTAAAGAACTGTGGTTTTGTGTGTTCTACAACCATGCTGAATTCACAAATTGATTGGCACTGGTGAGCGTGCTGGTTTTAAGAGAGAGATGCTGGCTTCATCCACAGATAAGGCAATGGGAGTGTGTAACAGAGTAATCAGTATGAACAATACTGTGTGCCAAAAGTTTGTCAGAGTGTTTTGAGGTGTCACCAACTTTTGGGGAGAGCACCAGGCAGCAGTGAAGTAGGTTAAACCCCATGTGAACAGCACATTAGAAAGATCATGCATGGACATTTTGCCAAGAAGAAGTGATGGGGTGTTGGGGGCACATGTACTGTCAAGCAAAGACTGAGCTCTGCAGGGACCTAACCCCAGAAATGGGAGACTCTCTGATTGCACATAGGCTGTTTGGCTGATGGACTCTGCCGGCCCTATAACAGGCTTGTGCATGGCTGACCAGAAGTGTTAGACAACCCCAAAAGATGTTTGCGGGTGAGGAAATGTATTTCTGTTAGCCCCTAAAAAAGGCAAGGTATGAATTCCAGCTTGGTGGGGGATCCTTTCTCGCCCGTACTGATGTATTGTTGCAACACTATAGAAAGTAGAATTGGTGCATGGAAGAGGAGATAGCTTAGTGGCCTTGCTTTTGCTATGAGTGTGTGTGTGTTGATGAGGATATTCATGGCTTTATGTTAAGATTTAACACAGCATGGAACTGCAATATTTGTCTATTGAAGATAACTGACTACTTGCTCTTGAGTTACAATATAAGAGACATTAGCAGGGTCTTGAAGAACCGCAGGACATTTACATATTAAGCTCAAAGGTAGGATTGAGAAAATACACTGCAAATGACATGATATGATATTTTATTTATAGCGTGCCTATATACAAATGTTTTAAGGTGCAACGAAGGCAGGGGAGGGGAACAAGGGGGACAAGACAACCATCCTACTAGGCCCAATGAAATTGAGATCACACACGTGCAAGGGAGAGGAAAGGGGAGAAGTGCCAGGGGAAGCGGAGGAGGAGCAAGTGCAGGACTTAGGATAGCAACATCGGACAAAAAAAAAAAAAAAACAAGAAGTGCGGACAACAGGTGGCAGTTCAGGGGTTAAGTGCAGACAGCAAGTGTTAGATAGTGCAGGTAGGGGGACTGTAGGGTTGCAGATACAGTCCCAAGTGCAGGGTTGCCAGGCGGTAGTGCAGGTCTGCAAATGGGAGGGCAGCGATGTGTGCCCATGTTTCAGAGGGTAGCCAGTTAACCAGTGCAGTATCAGCCAGGAGATCAGCAGGGAAGAGGAAGAGACAAGGCAGAAACAAAGAGGAAAGTTTTGAGCTGATTACGGAACCGGAGATGATTCTTCTCAAGTTTAAGTGAGGCAGGGAGGCTGTTCCAGAGGGAGGTGATAGCTGAAGAGAGAGATCTGCCACCAGCTTGTTGCTTAGAAAAGCCACTGACCCTCAAGGTGTTGGAGGTGGAAGAGCAAAGTGCTTGAGTAGAGAGATACTTCAGAAGAGAAAGCTGGAGTTATTTTGGTTCAAGGCCCCAGAAGGCCTTGTGGACAAGGCAAAGGGTTTTGAACTCGATACTTGCACCCACTGGGAGCCAATGGACAGATTTCAAATGATCACTGGGCATGAGGCCAAGGACAAGTCTTGTAGCCCTGTCCTGGATGAGTTGCAGAGGACGGAGCGTAGAGGAGGGCAGAATTAAAAAGAGGCTGTTACAGTAGTCAAGCTTAGAGAGAATCAGAGCTGTAGAGACAGTGATCTTCTTTGGGAAGGAGAGGAAGGTAAAAATACCTCTGAGGAAGTGCAGTTGGTAGTTTGACTTCTTAGAGACATCAGAGATGTGAGGTGAGAAGGAGAGTGTGGAGTCGCAGATAACCCTGAGGTTCTTAGCCTCACAGGTGGTGGCAGCAGGAGGGGCAAGGGAGGCCAGCCAGAGAATTAAGGGAAAGAAGGGTGCAGGTGTGCTGGTGAGGAGGATCTCCATCTTGCTAGCATTCAGGCAAAGATCATTGGCTGTGCACCACTCTTGGATTGCAGACAGACAAACCTGGATGAGAGAAGGTTGAAAAGGCAGCAGAGGAGAGCCTGAAAGTGAGCTCGGTGTCATCCGCATAGCACTGGAAGTTTGAGCATAGAGCAGCAATGCAGTGGGTGAGAGGTGCCAGGTATTGGTTGAACAACCATGGAGAAAGATTAGACTCCTGGGGAACACTGCAGGTGGAGAGAGTGATAGAGGATAGGAAGTACCCAAGTTGGACCTGGGCGGGTGAGTCAGAGAGGAAAGAAGTCATCCAGGCCAGAGCCTGATCAATGATACCTAGGTTATCACAGAGCCGGTTGAGCAGGTTGGCATAGTTGACCATGTCAGAGGCAGAGGAGAGATCAAGTACGATGAGATGAGGACAGAGGGGAGATTAGAGTCAGGTCTTCACAGATGTTCAGGAGAGCAGTTTCCATGCTCTGGCTGCTCTGAAGCCAGACTCTTGGTCATGGAGACAATCAACAGATTCGGTGTAAAGATTGAGCTGGAAGATGGCCAGATTTTCTGGGAATTTGCCCAGGAAAGGAGAGGTAGAGATTGGGCAATAGTTAGCCAGAAGGGAGGGGTCAGATGAGGGTTTCTTGAAAAGAGGGTGGACAAGAGAGTGCTTCAATGGGGAGGGGAAGTTTCCAGATGTGAAGGAGTGGTTGCAGAAGACAACCAATGCTGGATCTAAGGTGTCAATGTGGTCGTTGATGGTTTTGGAAGAACAGGGAAGAACCTGTTTTGATGAGGCTTTCATAGATCAAACTTGTCTAGAAACTTTGTCAGGGGAGAAGAGAAGTAAGGATAATGATGCATTTATTGGCACCTGAGGGATTCAAGATACATTCCAGATGGATGAGCAAAGTGTTTGCTTGATTCTATTCATAATATTCCAGGGGGTCACAATATATATTCAGGATATGTTTTCAATCCTATTGTTAGATACTTTGTTGAATTGATATTGGACCAACGTATTTATTTTAATTTTGTATTCACCAAAGATTGTAGATACCATCTTCTTTGAGGGATTGGAGACATCCTGAAGGGTTACCCTCATTACATGCTTGTGGCGGTGGAATATTTTAATTTGTAATTGAACAACAATAATAATAATAACAATAATAATAATAATAATAATAATAATAATAATAATAATAATAATAATAATAATAATAATGATAATAATAACAAACAAAATGGATATATGGATATATGGGGTGGGAGGAGGTGGCAGTTACTGCCTCTAAAACACTTGTAAAAGTCAAGAAAGAAGCTCAGAGAAATGAAGGGTAAAAAGTAAATCAACTTGTACCAAAGGTGTTTTCATGTCTATTCTGCAGCACCTAAAAGATATTCTCATATTGACTTTGTGATGACTGGGGTAGGTTAAAGGCTAAATAAATGTTTTGGGAATTGAACAGATCAATCTTTTATATCTATGGTTCCAGACCTATGAGCTGGCAGATGTTAAATGACATTCCATAAGGGGATTATTCCTGAATTTCCCAAGGATATCTACTGTGGACAGCCAAATAATGTCCCTTTTACTTTCTAGCAAGAAGGGTATTCAATATCATCAGCATTATCCCAAAACTTGCTCATGCAGTCTTTATCAAGACTAATGTAACATGGGTATTCCAGGGCCATGATTGTGTCCTGCTAACCTGCACAACCACTGAGGGTTTGCTGTTCATCAAAAGGGTAGGTTTCAATCAGAATCTTAGTGATAACATTAAGTGACTTTGTTTTCCCTCATTCAATACCCAATTTTCCCAGTTCTAGTCCAAGACCTATGTATAGCTTCTGAGTAGTTGGGGCTTCTTGTAAAAAGCATGTTCACATATCCCAGGTGCCCTATTGTGTCTCAAAGCACTGCTTCATATTCATATTTATATGAAATAGATGTCTGCTTTGGTGCTATACACCTCTATAATAGAAGATAATGCATGCCCCTCTACCTTTTCATGAAATCCAGGATAAATCCTTCATGTCTATTCATGATAAACTCAGGTTTGAGGAGGTGGTAATTCCAGGTCCCCTTGTTGTTTAAATGTAGTCCCGGGTTGTCAAAATATTCCAAACACTCAAGCATATCACCCTTTACATCAAGGAATACTTTCAAGATGTCCACTTTTGACAAGCTATCACTATAGTATTAGACAAATCTACATAAGCACACTAAAGAGTTTACACATGCCCAAATGAGATTTTAGTTATAGGGACTCATAATCAAAAAACTTAAGGAAGGTGATTCTCTACATTGTAAGCATTGTAGCATATACCTCAAGCGATACAAGTGTAGTTGCAATAACATTGATAAAAATTGAAAACAACAAAGAGGCCAAGGCATGGTATTGTCATTGTTCAGAAATAACAGGGACAATGTTGTTCTGCTCCTCCGTTGGCACCATCATACCACTGCCAAATTAATTGTATATAGTGAATTAATTGTGTTCAAGAGTTAAAGCTACACCTACAAAGTTCTCACAGTATTCACTGTGGGGATTTCAAACCTTCATAAGCAGCTTTTGAGTTCAACACAATGATACAATTCTCCCCCTTTTAAAACAACCTATTTTTGTGTAAGCAAAAATACCCAAAATCTATGTGGTCTACTGTCTCACACATTTCCAAAAACCTGATTGTATAAAGCATAATATATTATTCTCTCTGTTACAATGGTCAATGTGTTATACTAGAGCTTTGCCATGGACTATCAATCAGTAAGATTGACGTATAGTTCGTAGGATCACTTTGGCCATCATTTTTGTATAGATGCAACTGACCTCCGCTGCACTTGGTGATCTTGGAGGATTGTTATCCCTGTTGATTAGATGACCTATTTTGTTACCTTTGTAGGATCTATGCACACTTTTCCCTGAATTGGGCCCTAAATCTTCATTCTCTATAATGCCTACAGATTGATTCAGTTGTTCAACCTGGGCACTACAATCTGTAGCAATAGTCCTAAAGCACCTACTACCTGGATTATGGGATTCCTCCACTATACTAGTCCATCATACAAGGATAATAAAAGATGAAAAGGAAGGTCAGGAGAAGATATGTTCATATATATTTATGAACAAGAAAAGGAACATGTTAAAGATGGGATCACAATTGTAGGGATATGCATGTTGGGGCTATCAATATAACAGGGGAAGATGGTAGCATTGACAGCGATGGTAGTCCCTGCTGACACCCCCAAAGGGTGCCATCGCTCACATTTTGTCGCCAGTATAGCATAATTTGCAAAACCTGGTTTGTGGAAGGGTTTGTAAACCCAAGTCTGCTGGAGAAGGAAATGTTTTGATTGATAAATGCTGGCCAGTTGGGAGTAAGGATTTTGTTCTATATCTCTGCCATGTTCAGGCTGATCATCTCTAAGCAGGATGATGAAATCCTTACTGGTGATGTGGGGATCGGTCCAGCAAAAACAGGTGTGGGGACAGCCAATAACAGTCAGCCTCATCTACCTCAGAGTTGGCAAAGGACTCACAATTTTTTTTTATCTTTGTATTTTTTTACAAAAATGCAACCATACGGTGTATCAAGCATCACAACATAACAGTTTAATCACTTTACATTATGGCTCAAAAACAAACTACTATAACATAACTCGTTCGAACCGCAGTTTACCTGACACCCCCGCCCCAATCAATCTTTTGGAGGCTTAGCTTTAACCTGTACACCTCAAAGTGGCAGTATTCTTTTTTACAGTTCTAGGCCCCTCTTGCCCCCTCCTCATCTGTGTCCGTCCCCCTATTGCCCACCATGCTGCATGCTTCCAACCTGCAGTGCCTGGTGAAAGAAACATCAATTGTATCAACGCATCCCAGGCCCCTACATCTTCACTACTTTCCCTCATGCCTCGCTGCAGTGCACTGTGCCATGCCACTGTTTCTGTCATGGACCACTGATTGAGTTCCCTCCACCAATTGTCTATGAACGGGCCACTGATAGACTGCTCACAATTTGATCCAACACAGGGGTTCTAAGTGTAGGTGTGTGACGCACTGAAGAAGGGTAGACACACTGTCACCTGGTGGGTTATGCTCTTCTCAGATAAGCAAAGGTTCCAAAATATTAGAATAATATAAAATTCTTTCTTACACCTGTAGCACCTTAATGATGCTTTATGATGCAAATTATCTTTTCAGGAGTAATATACTTTTTCCTTGCTCCAGTTGATTTTTTCAAGGAACATTATTTGCCAAAGTTTTAAAAGGGTGGGTAGATAGAACCAGACACATTAATGTTACATTATTCTTGTTGCTGATGTTATTAGCAAATGAGTGACATGGAATAGGCTACATGAAAAGCTATTTAGTTGGATCCAAAAGCAGATCTATGGTTGTAGTACAAGCATGTTGTTCATTGATGTTATTTTTATGACATCAGGATCTCCCAAGTCACTAAGGAATATTTCAATTTCATTCATAGGCATTAGCATGATTTATTGTGGTGGTTCATTTTGATGCTTTTCTACCATATTGAAGGGCCAACCTTTGCAAAATTGCCTTATTTTACTCACAACTGATGTTGGTAGTTAACAAACCCAGATCTCAATACAGAATGCCTGCAGCTGATAGAGGTTATTCATAGCTATGGGAAAGCATGCTGGAATGGTCTTACTCCGTATGGTCACACCCATGTGCACACCAGGGGAATAGTTTCTGCGTAGTTGTATAAAATCAGGTATAAAAGGATGCCCTTGATTGGCTCAAGCGGTATGCAGTGGCCATCACAATTGCTCTCCATTCAACATAAGCTTGTCCATACGCTCTTAATGATATTTAGTTGCAATGCTCTTACGCATGGCTCATGCACCACCATTCTTGTTATTGCTGGGCAAAAAATAAATCTTATGGAATCCAGACACAGTGAAAATGCACTAACATATCCAAGAGATCCAATTAATCGAGTATTCAATCTTATGGTTTGTAAAGAAGAGTGACTGGTCAATGACCAGTTCTCCCATAAGAAACCCCTTTCAACCACATTCTTACATCCACCTACACCCTTAGATGTGAGCTTGAAAGCATCTAGATTAATGCTGCATGTTGCTTGCTGAGTGGATTTAGTCACTCCCTGCAGCGCAATACCCTTCCTCTCTGCCTTCTAACTGCTTCCTTCACCCTTAGCCATGGTTTGCGCTGCAGACATGAGAGGGGAAGGTTTAAGGATGCCTGATGCATGGTGGGGAGACTCAGACACTCTGTGCCACACAAGACCCTGCTTCTTGGCTTTCCAACAGTTGCCTGCACCGCCTGCACCCATAGCCGTTTAAAGACAGTCAAGATGGTGGTGAAGGAAATGTATATGTCATCTTCAGAGGAGATCAGGAAGACAGTGGCATCAAAACTGAGAGGATAAAGGCACCGGTAGCTCAAGTGGAGCAACAGGAGAAAGGATGCCAGCGTTTTGCTTAAAGTATAGCAGGATATGGTAGTAAGAAATCAAGGCACAAGAACAACCTGGATCATTTGATTATGCAGGTGATATAGCCATACAATATGGTGAAGAGATGGAACTGGATAACTTGGCATGACTTATGATTCATAGGTTTTGGGGTCCTAAACTGTCCCACAAATAAGCGCGGACACAACAATACTTTGGGAACTAAATTATGGCCACGCAAAAATGAGGTATTGTAGGAAACAGATCTGCCAGTGCTAACTAAGATAGGTTGGCTATTAAAGAACCAATCACAGAGACATAAATCAGATTGGTCATTGATAATTTGGGACAAAGTAAGGCACCAGGAGGGGATAGGTTACCAATTGTTTTTTGAAAGACCTATGGTATAATCAGTACCCTAGCAAAGACTCAGGGACTAGGGAGGACTGTGTGGAGCAGGATAGCCAACTTATCAGAGCCTTCAGGTTAGTTCTGCGAGTTACCTGGATGTGGTGTAGGGAAGGCCTCATGAGAATAAGACAAGTAAATTCCTCCTCTCAGACAAGTTGGACATTAGATCAATATCAAGGTCATCAGCAAGCGTCATCATACCCCTGCCTACGTAGTATGGGCAGTGAGTTGGACAATGGTAAGACAATGACAAAGATGTGAGAGCATTTAATGGGGGGGAGGGGCAAGCCGGCACAGCCATTTACCAACATTTTGCACTTATCCCTCTATTACCCTAAATATCACATTATGAGGAGGCCTTTCTGCAATCATTCCAAATATGTCAAAAATGCAATAAGAGAATTCCAAATGGACCTGTTTCCACCGTCAACTCAGATGGTTACTCAGTCCCAGGCATGGAAACACTCATTAGCTGGAAGGAGGGCATAACATTTTGGCTCAAATAAAGGACAAAATAAATATTATCATTAGAAATGTTCCCAGAGCAACATAGCACAAGCCATGGGAAGCCCTTTGCAGCAATGTTTTAGCATAGATGTATTAAAAAATGAACCCTGGGGGTGTTAAAGTGATATGATATGATATGATATGATATGATATGATATGGCATTTGTAACGCGCCTATACACAAGTGTTTCAAGGCGTGACGAGGCAGGGAGGGGGGAAGAAGGGGAAGACAGACAACGATCCTACTAGGCCAGGTGTCATTCAGACCGCGCAAGTGCAGGGGTAGGGGGAAGGGAAAAAGTGCAAGGGAACAAAGAGAGATTTAAAAACGGTTACAAGAAACTATATCCCTGAGTGGAATCCTCTAGTAGACTACATTATTGAAGGATTTGGGCACAACAATCTACTAGAAAATATACAGAGGAACATGGAACTGAGGCGAAATGCTTTGTTGCTCAAGATTATTTTGGACTCAACCACTAGCAGAACTCCAAAGTACTTTTTTTCCAATTGTCAATGACCCATTGATCTTTTTACTTTTTAGTGTTTCTGCACTCTTTTTAGTTTCATTCTGTGTGTGTTTTATGATACTTTATGAACATTTGTTTGTTATATTGTGTCAGTATGCACTTTGTTTGGCACCAAAGGCCAATGGCCGAAGAATGTTACAATACATTCAAGTCACTTCTTTTCAAAACCTTTGTAATTCACTTGGGACCAAAACAGGGTCTTAACTTTCAGCTTCTGTGATGATGACATCCATGCGTTTTATTGTGGTCACTTCTGCATGCCACGAGAGTTAGCTGAAGCCCCTCTGTGCAGTCAATCATTCTATATAATTTCTAAGAAAATGTATGACATTTAGACTTAAAACTTATATTTCTCTGAAGAGAGTCTCAGAAGTCCACTTCTCAGAACATGTGTATGCCTTTCTCCTCTATCTACATCAATGCAAGATGGAAGATTTGTTGTATTGCTCTGACCCTAAATGGGCTTGTAGATTAAATGTGGCCAGGCCATCAGGGTCCATTCAATCTGCAGGTCAGAAGAGTCATCTTCTTGCAGAGAGCACTTACTCTTTTCGACATCTATGAGGATATCACTTGGGACTCTCATCATACCTGTGCCAAAATATGCTTCCGGACTTAAAGGCAGTAGAGGGTATAATTTTAGCTAGTCTAGTGTCGGTAGCCAGAAGGTGTATGTTGTTCATAATATCTTTTCAAGAGACTGTATACTTTGTCCTTGGAAGTGCATCATAAAACCACAAAGTAGTTGGAATAATCTTTGCATTGGAATGCGCAAGGACTTGCAGTATTCAGGGACTCATGTATGCATTTCACTCATAAATAGTTGGCTAATGCAGTACTAATAGCAATACAACCCCCAAGTGGATCACTTATTTTTAACTGGGGGAACTTAAAGGATTACAGCGCTCATTAACTGAAAAGACAGTGACAGTTAATAGGTACAGTTAAAGGCCATGCACCTTCCAGTGCCCTGGGAGAAGGCTTCAAATGCACGACTATTATTTCCGTCCCAGATGCACTCCTTGTGTTAGTACTTGGCTAACCGACCAGTGCAAATATGTAGAAAATCAAGTGGCATAGCCACATAGTTGAGCAAAAGCTTTGGAATCATTGGGAATAGCTCATGGTAGTGTTCCATTCAGTCGCTTACTAGCCTATTTCTGCAAATACAGAAGGGGAGCAGTTGAATACACAACTCTGGTGATCTCATCCTAAAAGGAAAAAGGGTAATAAGCACTGCAAGGCCATGTCTCCTCTGCATGGGAGCATTATCAGTGTTGGGCATGTTTGGGGCTTTTTGAGGTTCATCACTGGTGCAGTTCTGAGTCTGCAACCTTTGGCACTGCACAGGTTTTGTCCTATGACTCCCATGTTCACTCCCCATTGGCTATGCTGGCTAGGGCTGCTGGGAATTGCAAAACATTTGGACAGCCAGAGTTTACATATCCCTGTGTCATTCCCATTGCTTGGGAAACGCAGGCCCAACGCAGCCCTCAAAGGGAAAGGTCACAGGGCTTGTTTTTCAGTAGCATTTCCTCATGGGCAAATCCTATTGAAAAACACTTTGTATATTAGGCCAATACTGTTGCCTAGTAGAGGAATGGACCTTTGGAGCTACGGATGCAAACACGCCCCCTGTCTGTTTAGTTGATAGCAACACTTCTTGTTAATATGCACTTTTGAAATATGTATTACTGAGTATGTCACACATGCCAAAAACCACAATAAGAATATCAGACAGCGCGTTAACTCCAGGGGCGATAATCATGCAGAGATAAAAGCTGGTTTCAGCAAGTAAAATTATAAACATTGAAGGAGAATTTTTCTGCGGTTGATTGCAAGCCATGCAATGTGTGCTGGTATTTATCCTGGGCTTTTTCTGGAACAGGTTTAGGGGAAGAGAATTGCTGAGATAATGAATATGATGCAAACAGCTCATTAAGACATACCTCGGGGAAACATTTAGCTGGAGTTGCTTTTCAATACTGCTAACTGCGCGGGCAGGGAAATGGGCCTAAGACAGCTGCAAAGGTGGGTTTGTGACACATCAGGGCCAACTAATAACTGTGTTTGGAAGCTTAAAAAATGCTATAAATGTTTAACATGCTTTGGCATATTTAAAATCTCACACACAAAGAGCTTTGCAGCAAAGAGGGAGGTCTCATTTACAATATATTCATGCTGGAGAAGTACCAAGATTGCATCCTTCAGATTAAATACAATCTCTTGGGCATCATATTTGACCAACATTAATAAAACCACTAAGGGTCCTTGATTTCTAGGCCGGTAACCAAATGTCTCTTGCAAAACAAGGGTAGCGCGTTTTCATAATACCATGGAGTGTCCATGGACGTTTTCTTACTGGGCTAGAAATCAAGGATCCTTAGAGGTTTTATTAATGTTGGTCAAATATGATGCCCAGGAGATTGTATTTATTCTGAAGGATGCAATCTTGGTGCTTTTACCACTGCACAAAGCATATTTCCTGCCTGGTGTTACGCTCCATGTGAGCAATCACGATGAAAGTGGCACAGATTTGAACAAAGAATATTCCTTTATTTGTGCTTCAAACAGAAACACATTCCTTTGTTTTAAACACAAACAAAGGAATATTCTTTGTTCAAATCTGTGCCACTTTCATCCGGATTGCTCACATGGAGCATAACACCAGGCAGGAAATGTGCTTTATGCAGTGGTAGAAATGTACCGAACAGGGGAGAGGGTAGGTAGAAGCATAGGGCAACATGGAATGCCCTACGGAATGCTCTCAGAGCTGAACCCTCCTTATCCATTTTTCGCAAATCCCTCAAAACCACGACTTCAACTAGTTACCCTGCTCCTACAAACTACAATCATGGCAACAAAGTTGAATGCATCCCATGGAACCACCTAGATGAAATGAATCCTCTGATGGTTATGTAACCACCATCCTATGCAACCGACAAGATGTAATGTAACCACCAAGCTTTATCTTTCCTCTGTAGCAAGTATTTCTGTAACAGCGCCACAATGCCGAAGGGCTGATGCACGCTTTAAAAATGCCAATAAATAAATAAATAAACATGTGGCAAGTGTTGCGGCCAGGGCATTCCATTATTCTAAGCGACTAGTAACTAAGGCACCTAATACAACTTTACACTTCCAGCGGGAATATCAATGGACAAATCCATTATATATAATGGTGAATATGGTCCTAAAAAGTAGAGGAATGGTAAACAGAAACAAATTAAAGTAGTGGAACACTGCTCCCAATCATTGCCGCTCACGTCCATCACTGGCGTTTGCCATCTTGGTGCAGGGACTTTGTCAGCGTGTAGCTTGCATCAGATATGTTTGCAGGTTTTAGATTCTAGCATCTGTCTGTGCTCTGCTAACTCTTTTGTATTAGAGTGGCAGAGACTATAGGGAACCCATGGAATGGTGTGTCACATGTTTTTACATGCTAGCCCTGATTACTAATCACTGTAATGTGAAGTTAGAGATGCCAGTGATCCTGTCGCTTTATCTGCATAGAGCAGATGTTTGTATCGAAAACCACAGACTGACCAAATTCACAGGGAAGCATCCAATCCATACATGTGATTTGCAAAATACAGTGGAGCAGACACCAGCAACAGATGAGGATTGAAGTGCGCGTTGCATTCTCAGCGATGGTCTCTAAACACAATGCGGGTCATTTTCCAGGTGAAGAGGATCAAAACTAATCTGCCTCATTTTGATCAATTTGAAGGACATTGTTGGGAAGTGAGATAAATGCAACATGCAGAATCCACCTGGAATGACCGTGTATACTTTGGAGGCAGTGTTTACTTTTTTCCACCCCCTTGTTTACTCCTCACCATTCCACTATGTGGTGAAAGGATGAAAATTGCATGCAGGAGAGCTTTGGTATAAAATGGCTGATGGTGGTGGTACCCCCCACCCCCTGCAGTTATTGATGGTCATCAAAATGTCTCAAAGAGACATCTGAGAAAGCTAAGCTGCATTTAACAATCAAACACTGCTATTTCTCATGAAACTCAATCACCCACTATTTTCTGCTTTGTGATTCCTGGGAGAAGAGACTAGTGCAGTACCTACTAAGTTTCTTCCCCACATCTGAATATCCTCCCAGTGTGAAGATTCAACTTGGTATGTCCCACAGTCAAGTTTCTGCTGCAGGCATGCAGGTGCACAGCAGATGAATCCTCATGGTACAGGTTACCTGGCCCTTCTGTTGACAGCAGAACCACCAGGCTTCCACAGTATATCTGGACAGTACTTCCACAACCACAGACCTGAAGGAAACCCTTGCCATGAGCATTTGTGAGCAGGGTCGGACTGGGCCGTTGGCCAATCGGCCCGTGGCCGATGCAAAATCATGGTGAGAGACCTGGGGGCTGGTTCCTGAAGCCCACGTGGGCCGGTTTCAGCCCAGGCGTGGGCTTCACACTTCAGGAAACAGCACCCAGGGCCTCGGCCTCGCCGGACAGATGCAAGTTGCAAAGGATCTGTAAGTAAGTAGCTTACAGATCCTTTGCAAATGCAGCCCTGCGCCCGCAGCTGCCGGCCCGCCGCAGATGCAGAGAAAGGTAACACTTCAGTGTTTGATAAATGCGGCAGGCCGGCAGCCAACTGCCGCGGCCCGCGACACCCTGGCACCAGCAGCAGTCAGTGTTACAAAACACTGGGAGGGAGCGCAGAGCTGGGCGGGGCGTCCTCAGCCCGGCCTGCTCCCACCCAGTGTTTTGTATTACACAGACGCTGCTCTCTGCGACCGCCTCCAGTGCCCGCCACAAGTTGCAGCAGTGAGCTGCATGATGGACCAGGATCCAAGGCTTCCCAGCTGGGCCCCCTACATCTTGCCTGATCGAGCACTGGTCGAGCCTTCAGTCCAAGGATCCTGGACCCAGGTGCCAAGGGTCTGGCCTCGGTCCTTCCCATGTGCAGAGAGTCAGTCTCCAGCTGGTACCTGCCTCCCTGGGCTGGGCTGGGGGTCTCATCTGCTGTTCCTGGGCCTGTTTCTTTCCTGGAAATGTAGGCTACCAGCCAGGAGAAGGTAACATTGCCCTCTGCCTTCCAAACAGTCAAGTAGACCTGAGCAGGACAATTGTGTGTGTGTTTGTTTATAATTTTTTAGAGGTGCTTTTTATTTTTGTAAGGAACTGACCCTTAGGTGAGTGCTAGTGTGGCTTGAGCTGAATTTACAGGCAGCTTTTTACATACTTTTGCCAAACCAACTTGGAGCAGCACTGGGGAGTAGACAGACTTCAGCTGATGCCTGCCTTCAAGGTGGGGGGGTTGGGCCTGCTGGTATATTCCTAGCTGCTTTAAATCACTGCAGAGTGTGGGAAGCTTTGTGTCCCCTCAGAATCACTGCAACGAGTGAGCGCAGCTATGAGACGCTCTGGCACTACTCTGGGCGGTGAGGGAGGGGACACTAGTGTGAGTATTAGTGGGTTACTTCTGTTTTAGTGGTTTGATCAGCTGTGACTTCAGTCAGCCAGTGAGTTTGCAGTTATTCGGACATCAGTACAATTTACCCAGAGCTCTCAAGATCCCCCTGGCGTTGCGTGAGGCCATCCAGTCCCATATTTTCCCCATTGAGTTCTGGAACTTTTCGTTTTTATTTCTGATTTGAAAGATGGAAAACTACAATCCCCAGAATTCCAAGTAAAAACATGTCTGGACTGCCTTCTCACGCATGACCACGGAAAATTTGAGCGCTCTGAGAAAATGCACCTGTGAATCACCCCTGTATCAAGGTGTGGGTGCAGCTAGGAGTCACTCTGGAATCATTGTAGTGAGTGTACCTGTGTGTTACTCGGGTACCACTGTGGTGAGTGCAGATCTGAGCAATTCAGGTATCACTGAAGTGAGTACAGTTGTGGGTCAATCGAGTGAGTGCAGCTGTTTGTTACATGGGTATTAATGAACTGAATGCAGCTGTGAGTCACTCTGGTATCGTTGGAGTGAGTGCAGCTGTGTGTCACTCACTGTCAATAGAGGGAATGCAGCTAGTAGTCACCCTGGTATCACCGGAGTAAGGGCAGCTGTGCTTGCTGAAAATCCCACGCTGTATTTGTTTATTGTGGATTTATATGAGTATTGTGTGGGGTGACGCGCTTGTGTGGAGAATGTGCAGAGGTAGGGTGGGTGCAGCAGTTGTGGCAAAAGGCAAAAGGCAGGTGGCAAAAGGCAGGTGGCATGGATCTTTGTACAGTGGAGGTGATACGGGGGAAATGACGGGGCACCAAGTGGGTCATTGGGTGCCAGTGGTTGCTACCATTGGTGCCTTGGGACGTGCTAGCAGTGAAAAGATAACATGAGAATAAAGTGGTTGGATCGGACAAAAATACTTACTCAGACCCCCATTGACAAATACAGTCATTTTAAAGGCAAAGCTTTTGTCCTTGTGATATTCTGAAGGAGATGGGGGCTAGGGGGCAGGAGGGCACTCCCTTTCTTGTGGCCCACGGGGTGTTGCTTCTTTGAATTTGTAACGTTGTTTTATGCGGTTGCCAATCGCATTCATAAGGGTTTCAGCCAGTAAAGTAACACGTCTTGGATTTGAGTGAAATTTTCAAAGGCCTTTTGAAGGATGGGAGTAGTCCTAGGCCGCATTCTGTGTGCTAGTGTAAGACATTGGCAATGCCAACAGTTTGGCCTTTTGTGTAGCCATGGCCAAGGCACTTGCCAGGCGTTGTTGTAGTGGTATTACCTGCCCATTGATGGTAGCAGGTGCAAAATGGTGTGAGCGAATACTTGGGCATAGCTCAGGGGGATAGCTCAAGGGCAACATGCTCGCCTTGGAAGCAAAACGACCCAGAGCTACACAGGTTTGATCCCTGGCTCCGTGCTTAGAAACCTCTGGGTATTAAGCACGTTATAAATAAAATATCATATCATATACCATATAATAGCAGTGCCTGAGAAATGCCACTTGTTCACAGGTCAGGGCTGTTGGCTCTGCCAGTGTTTGTTTTTGACAGGACTTCAGAGCAGGTCACACAGATTGCCTATGGGTCGAGTGGCTCTGGGATGACCTGGTTAAGACATTTTTATTGCACCAGTAGCGGTTTGCAACTCCAATTGAGCTATTGGCTCTCAGAAGACGGCTTTGAGGAACGCGCTGGTGGGGGCACTTTGCGTGCAAGGTTTGTTGATGGGGCCTGATTGGGGTGAGCTAGGGGAGTTCCCATTAGCGGGGGTGTTGCTGGTGGGTGGGGGATCTGGGGAGGCTGTAGCCCCGGGTCTTCTTTTCGTTATGGCCCTGGACGGAGGCTCGGGGAGCTGTGGCCCTGTCACAGAACTGTATGCAAAGTTATGTTATTTTATGAGTTGTGTTGTAAAATAACAGACACATGAACCCTCCATAAGTACCATTTTCTGTAAAGTTGTGCATTGACGCCATTCACGGATGATGGTTTGAGGGCCACTTTTTTGGGGCGAGGGGTAAGCCACTTTTTTTGGAGCGAGAGGTGGGCCACTTTTTTGAGGCGAGGGGTGGGCCACTTTTTTGGAGCGAGGTGTGGGACACTTTTTTTTGGGTGTCGGGGCCTATTTCTTGTCCCAGTCTGATCCTCTTTGTGAGTTCTTAATATGCCCCACAGTAGATTAGGCACATGCATCACTATGTAAGGCCATGCACAGTTGTCTAAGTCAAGAAGAATGAGTTTATTTGTCATCATTTTTCCAGAACAATGTAGGGGATGTCATGGGGATACACATTCCTACTCTGCAGCACTTTCAGCCACACTAATCCAGAAGCAGAAGAATGAAAGGAGAATCCTGATCCTGTGGAAATAATCCAAGCAGCAGATGTCGACATGGCAGCCGTATAAAAGGGGAGTATTACTCCAAGGGTCCAAATGACATCCAACATGTGTCAGTGCAGAATGGGTGAGTTTGTAGATACTCAGTCCCTGATTCGGAGCTCTATGCAAAATAAGAAAAGAGACATTTTATGATGGAACAACACGTTTCTTATTAGACTGATACTCTGTGCCTATATTTATATGGATAGCGAATATGGATCAAATATCACCATCAAATAAATATCACCCATGCACACACTTACCAGGATAAGGCCCAGATCAAAATGTGTGCACTGCTGATTCAGCGTGGCATACACATTTACATTGTGCATCCTTTGGCCCTTTTGCAAAGTGCCATGCTTATGGCATATTTTCTCTGGACACTACTCTACTTGAACAATGCCGGTAGAAAACGTGTTCTTTGGAACATTATATTATATCGTCTCACTCATGCACAAAATGACATAAATAGAGGTGAATTGCAAAATTATCAATGTCAGAAGTTGACATATATTTCAACAGATCCCAAGAAAATATTCATGATTCCTAATAATCCTTTTTTTTAAAGATACCATCAATGTACATTTCATGCTACTAATCCAGCTTGCTACATGGAACTAGGAGGATGTTGATGTGTGGTATGACATCGCCCATCATGCGTAATGGTGAAGTTGTTTGGGGAAGTTGTTTTGGGTAATCAGAGAAGATGCACTGCTTGAGCTCATTCAGGCCATAATCAGCTTGGTGAACCATGTGCTTTCCCTCCAGATAGTTTAGGTGGGTTTCGATGGTCACTGGTGAGAAATGCTGTTGACTGGCCAAAAAAAGACAGGTGGAGGCCTTGCAGTCATCCACAATACCTTGTGGCCCTGCACCAGACCTAATGATGTCGACAACATTGGCTCCTTCAAAGTCCTCTCCTGCCACCTCCCGCTCTCCCTGACAGACACAGTCACCTTCCATCTCATCTACAGACCCCCCAAACTCAGAATTGCCTTAATCGGAGACTTAACTGACCTGGTCACCACCATGTACCTCACGCACACCAACAACATCATCCTAGGCGACTACAACTTCCCAGGCAACAAGGACACCAAGACGATGAAGGAAGCTCTCTTTGGCCTTCTTGACACCCTTAGCCGTACACAGCATATGAAAGAACCAGCAAACAAGAAAGGTAACATTCCTGACCTTATCATCGCTCCACTGTCTTCCCTCGACTAAAGCTCTCTTATCCCAGATGACTGGTCTGACCACCTAGGTGTGCCTTTCAACATCCTGCACACCATCCCAGTCAATCACTCCCAGCAGAAATCCATGGTTCAAACCTACAGGTCCTTCAAGAACTTCCCGGTGGAAGCCCTCATGGAAGAACTCACCAATCTCCAGGTTACATGGGCTGAACAACCCCGACCAAACTATGACTCTCTACTGGAAGCACTCAATGCCAGCCTCCATCAACCACCATGTGCCTCTGTAAAAATGTACCTGCAAACCGAAACCGGCAGAACCCTGGTACACGCAAGAACTCAGCCTCAGCAAAAGAGTCATTAGGAAGCAAGTGAAAACCTGGTGCTGCTCCAGGACCACATCTGATCTGCTGCTCCTCCAGGAACTCTGAGCAACCCACCAACAACTAATCAACACAGCCTGGCCTCCTACCATCAGTATATCATAGCAGAATCTGACAACAAAAGCAGAGCCCTCTTAAAAGCAGTCAAGCCCTGCAACAACTTGCTACCGAACCCTGCCAAACCAGACTCCATCGAAAAATCCACCACCATCAACACCTTATTCATTGACAAAATAAGCGAGATTCACCTGCACATGGACACCAGCTCTGCATCCACAGACCCACCTCATGGCCCTCCTCACAAAATCTCCACACCCTGGAAATCCTTCAAAATACTCTCGACAGAAGACCTGGTAGAAACCCTGGCTGCCCTAAAAGTCACATTGTATACATATGACATCCTCCCAGCATCCATCATCAAGACCCTCCTTGCAGAAGCTCCCCTTCCCAACCTGGAGATCATCAACAGCTCCCTAACTCAAGGCACCTTCGCATCAACCCTAAAAACAGGACAAATCCTCCCTCTACTAAAGAAACATACTCTGGATCCTGACAACCTAGATAAATATCGCCCCATCACCCACATTCCCTTCCTAGTTAAGATCATCAAGAAATCAGTAGCCGCACAACTGCAGCAACACATCCACACCAACAATTTTATCGAAACCTACCAATCTGGGTTCAGACCCAGATGCAGCACAGAGACACTAACCATACAAATGGCCGTCGATGCCCTCAACATCCTTGACAATGGCCAACCCTGCCTCCTGGTTCTACTTGACCTCTCAGCTGCTTTTGACACCGTAGACCATCAGGAGCTATAGGGAACATTGGGGCAAGAGGATCAGCAGCCTTGTCCTCCACTGGTTCAAGTCCTACCTCGCAAACCATCTGCAGTTTTTTCAGATGGAATCCTCTAGGTCACCAAAGCTACCATTACCTGCGGATTCCTGCAGGGTTCCATCGTCTCCGTAGTGATCTTAAATCCATACATGGAGCTGCTGTGAGCCCTCCTAGACACACACAACATCCACATTCACTGATATGCTGACAACACACAGCTATAGCTCAAGATCGACTCCATCAAGGAAATCCATACCCATAGGCTCAAAACCTGTCTCTCGCTGATCCAGTCTTGGATGTCCAGTCCATACTTGAAGCACATCCCCTCCAATACCAAATTCCTACTCCTCACCAAGAACACCGAACACCCAGACATACAGGCCTGGCTGTCAACCATGAACTCTGAGGGCTTCGGACCCAAGCTCACCTCCTGCGGCAAGTCTCTCGGTCTCGGGTTCCACATCAACAACCCCTCTCCTTCAAGACACACATTGCTAAGAAAACTCAAACAGCCTGGTATCAGCTCTCCCTCCTACAGAAAGTTAAGTCCTACCTCAAGACAGCTTTGGATCCACTGTTATAATACTGGTCCAATCCCACTTGGATGGTGGCAATGCACACATCGAAGGGCTCCCATAATCCTCCCTTTTGCCCCTGAGTAGTGTCCTACACATGGCTGCATGCCTCATTAAAGGTCTACACAAATATGACCACAACACCCTGGCCCTCATCGAACTTCACTGCCTCCCACTGCATGCACACATCACCTTCAAGTCTTGTGGCATCATCTATAAGGCAGTCACCCTCAAGTCACCCTGCTACCTCACAAAGAAACTCAGTATCTTTGGATGACAGTGCACCACCAGAAGCCAGGAGAACAAGCCTGTTCTGCCTACACCCCAAGACTATGGTACGTCCTCCCAATCAGCATCAGACTCACCCCCATGCTTCTACAATGCAGAAAAGAACTCAAGACACACATCTGCAAGGAGTCTCTCCTCATCAACACCTAGGCCATCTTGTTTCACCTCACCCCACCTGACTCACTAGATGCCACCCACCCCTCTCCTCCCAACACATGGTACAGCTTACCCCTCCTCTGTGTTTCTCTGTATCCTGCCCCCGCTATATATCTGTTCTAATGTTACCTCTGAATAGTGCTCCTTTATGCATCTGTATTTGTATTTGTATTTTATTTATTCATATAGTGCACCAGGCCCACGGGCATCTGGGCGCATCACTTAGGTTACAACAAAGTATAAACATAGCAGGACAGGATAATAAGCAGTACAAGAAACAAAAAGAGCATTTACAGAATTATATACAGATTCAAATTGTAAAGGGCAGCTAATTACATATTTACACACAAGTTAAATCGTAGGCTGGAGCAAGTGAGGTTGCTAGCGAGCGGTCTGAATCAAGGGCAGGTCTTGGGCAGACAGCCAGGTTTTGGCCTTGCTCTTGAATGCCAGGAAGGCGGGTTCCGCTCTAAGTGGGTTGGGCAACAAGTTCCAAAATTTTGCAGCCATGACTGGGAAACGGATTCCACCATATCTCTGAAGGTTGAAACTGGGTATGGAGAGGCAGTTGGTCTTGGCATGGTCTGTAATATTTTATACCTCAGTAAAATGCTCTGTTATGTATCTGTTTTGTTATATACCTCTGCAAAGCACTCAGTTGCTTCCCGAAGCTTGGTCTGCACTCAAAAAATACAATAATAATAATAATAATAATAATAATAATAATAATAATAATAATAATAATAATAATAATTGCACACGATCTGGAGTATTGGCACCACCCTCATCCAGCAAGCTGCAAGCTCACCCTCAATAGGGACTAGAACAATCTCAATACCTCAATGTGACTAAAGCCTGCCTAGTGTGAATCAACTAAATTATTGAAATCCCAATTTGCTTCTGTTGTGTTGGGGCTATTTCTGAAATCCTGTCCGAAAGGATGCTTGGATGCATGTCACAGCTTTCTGGCTCCAGTGTGTCAAATGGTATCTTCGGAATGTTTGATTTTCAGGGGCATTTTATTCCCAAAAAAAAGGACACTGGCCACCTCAGAAAGTAGGTTTTTCTAATAGAGTGGTCCCCTGAAGCAGTTAGGTGGGTGTAGAATGAACACATGCGCAGAGAGCACCTCAAGTACTCTCTGCACTTTCATCATAGTTTGTTCCCTCTAATGGCCATTCGCAGTGCAGTCTGTGAGTAAGGTCTGATATCAGAGCCCAATGTAGAAGAGCACAGGTTGTGCCTTTTTTTGTTTTCCACCAAATGTACACATTGACACAGAAAACCATTGTGTCGCCAAGTTCTGCAAAGAATGAAGTATTATGGCACGATATCATAAGTCATTTATAATGTGCCTGCACACCAGTGTTTCTAGGTGCAACAAGACAAGGGAGGGAAGAGAGAGGGAGGACAGACAAATTATTTTACTGGACTTTGTGTCATTCAGATCGTGCAAGTAAGAAATCAATGTATCAATGAAGGTACTTAGCTGTATCTCAACAACAGGCCATACAAACTAAATCAGGGATCACTGTTGCAGTCCAAAACCAGTGATCTGATACAACTGAGATGATGTAAGGAACTTTGGCCATAAGCCTCAGAACAGAGCAACTGTGAGCACACCACAATTTTAAACTGAAGACAGTCCTGAAGAAAGTGAGTATAATAAATATGTAACCACTGAAACCAGTAGACGACAAAACTGTAGTGATGGGGGCTAATGCGTTGCCAAGGGATACAGCTTATATTTGATCTTAGATGGGCCAGCATCTATTTTTTGTCCACCGCAGATCATTGTTTGTCTTAATATCTTTTAGCAATTTGATTCTGAAAAATAGGGATCCTCAGACTATCAGCCATTAAAAGGTAGTGTGCCAAGGATAGCTACCTGGGCTTCCTGAATTACTTTTACAGTTTAGTTGATAATGAGAGTTAAAGGCACAGGCGAGTGAAGTGTCTCAGCCAAAATAATGACATCTGATGTTATGTTCTCACTGCACAATATACCTACAAGGCCTCTTCTTTTTTATCCACTTTAAGATGGCTGGCACAGCAGCACGGTCTAGGGATAGCTCAACCTAAGGCAGAGACACTTAGACACTCATCCTGTCCTGTATTTCATCCTGTCCCTACTAGAGGACAGTTGTAGAACTTGTGGGACTAGTCTCTTCCTTATCTTCTGGTTGAATGTTGAGAGTGTTGCACTGGATATCTATCAGGTGTTTTGCCTTATTATTGTGTTAGAACTTAACTGCCTGTGCTGACGCTGTGTATACATTGTTAAGACCCCTCCCTTATCTCTTTTGCAGTGTTGATGTGACAATGACTATTGCTATGCAGAGTACAAGGATGAGTAATGGCTAAACTGCCTTCTCAGTGCCACATGTGGGATGCAGGCAGGCTATCCACACGGGAGGGATGTGAAGTGTGCCGAGTGGCACCCAAACAGCAATAGTGTACAAAGTCCAAAATAAAAGTACGTCCAATCAAGGTTTATTAAAACAAAATACACTTTATACAATCAAAAATGCAATCAGCTTACTACAGCCACTACCGAAAACCCCACGCTGTCGAGACAATGCAGAAGTGGTACAGTATGTCATCCTTGCTACTTAAACAGAGGTGATCACTGAAACAATTACATCAATGTCACTGTTCAAAGGATATGTTCTTGCAGAATAAGCTGAAACAAAGGGGCTCACAAGTCACGTTGTTACCAGAATGTTGACAAGGGGACAGGAGCTCTCAACAGTACACTATTCATTTCTTGGGAGGGTCAAAAGCAGCATGCCAGCATTCGCGCCACTTTTCAGCAGTCGAACATGGTTTGAGATGAAGTGAATCACATTGATCTAGCATTATGTTGGCATGAAGAAGAGGCTTGGAGCGCATCCATCAAGATGGTACCCAAAATTATGTGGTTTGATGGGTTCAAAGTATTTCAGCCGGCACTTGGATTAAGGTGATGGTTCATTGGTTCAAGTGATGACACTATGGCTTCCATCGGTTAAAGTAAGTGATTGAGTCAACGTGAGTTCCTGTTGGCTCAAAGTGGTGCTTGAAGATGCAACAAGTTGGGTACCTCCAGTGCAGTGATCTGTCATTCGTGTTGAGTTGGCGAAGAGTGCTATTGTTGCAAGACCTTGTCAAACTGTTGAAAAGATGTGGTTACCAATTCAAGATGCAAAAGAATGGCTAAAGCAGCAATACTGACCCTGTGACACTGGAAGGCAAAAGAACAGTCAACATAGTTTGAAGTTGGATCAAAGTGACAAAACAGGATTCCAGGCAGCTTTGTACTTCTTTGGTTACTGGGAGTCCCAATATAGGGTTTGTAGAGCCAGGTGAATCCATATTTATCTGCACTCTCCATCCATGAAGTCTGGCTGTCACTGCCAGGGAGTCCTTCACTTCCAGTGAGGAGCCTGGTTCCATTGCAGTGCCTGGGTCCACAGCTGTTCACCCCCAATGTTCTCTGGGAATGGATAGGGGACATAGCTCTCCCCTGCCTTTGATACCTTCTACCTTCACCTCTATGTCAGAGGACTTTGGAATGGGCTGTACTTCCAGCAGAGTCCAGAGGGGTATTCTTCTGATGCCCAAAGGTGAGTCAAGGAAGGAGTAGGAGACCACTTTTTATAAAGGCAAAATGTTGCAGGTAATTGGACAAAATCAAGCATGCCATACGGTGTTTGTACTTGCTGATGTAACAAGTGACCCTTGCCTTCTGACATCATACCCAGATTACCCTCTCCTGCAGAAAGAGAGCTCTATAGAACACCAAGAATGTAAAACACCAGCTCAGGCCACCTTCCTTTATTGATGCTCTCACTCTGACTCTTTGCCATATGAGCTGACTTCAATGGTCCTTTGGTGATGCTCGTCTTTGTTATGTAGCATCTCATTGAAGCAGGGTTCCCAGAGGATATCTAGGTGATAGCTCCTATGCCCTTGCAGGAGGTGTTACCTTTCTTCCGAGGAGTTGAAGAAAAGAAGGATCCTGGTTTTTGTCTCACTTGGAGAAGTGGGGACTGCCATACTAGGCATGAATATATATTACCATATCACTGACTTGGGGTTACTGGGTTGACACTTGCATGATATCAAATTGGAAAGACGTTCATAACTGTGTGCTCTTATAAATCACCACACCATAACTAGGTATGATTTATTTAGAAAGATGACCCTTCCAGCATAGTGATAAGGCCACCATTATTGCATTTTAGTCCAGAGGTGCAACAGTTTAAAGATTAATTCTGTCAGCAGTATTTTGGTGTTACCAGAAGCTGTCAGCAATGCACATATGCCCTTTGGACCTGCCCTGTGCCACTGGAGAACCTTGCTTGCAGATGTCAGGAGACAGGTGCAGCAAGGTTTCAGGGATGCACCAAGGTTTTCTCAAGGGGCTTTAATTAAAGGTAATCTGATTTCTAGGCTTGCCTTTCAGAGACCGAATTACCCATATAAGTGTATTTAATAATATAAATCAAAATGTCAGGGCATTCAGACTGTTGCAGATGGCCATCCATCGCTTAGGAATCCTCCAGTCACCAGTTTATTGCAGTACTCAGTGACTGCAAGGTACTGTTCTGTTCTCACAGAGGCTCCTGCATATGGGGGATTGAATTCCAGTGAGTGAGCATTAACCCTTTCATATGGTTGCCAGGGGGCGGCGGTGCTATTGCAGCTTCTCTTTATACACGCTAGGCATTGCTCCAGTCATTGCTCCAGTCATTAAAACATGCAGAGATATTCTGGGCTCACTAAGCATTTCATCTAGTGACGGTCATAGGCATATGAAGTAGGTCAGCACGAGACACTCAAAGCAGGGCATGTGGATGCTTCCTCCTATCCTCAGGATGACAGGATGACATTAGGACAATTGCTGGCTGTCACAAGCTCTCTTCCAGACCAGAGATGCTCTGCCCTGTGGGACTTCTCACAGTGGTATGCAGGTTAATGGCATCTGGTGGCTGCTCTCCTGGACATTGCAGCAGTGAGTTATGGGGGAAAGTGACCCAGTGTCTGGTGACAGCCTTGAATTCCATGTCTTGAGCACTGGTCCGCATGTCGATGTTCGGGTGGACTTTCTTACCCTTTTATTGTCCTAGTCTCATTCCCACTGCTTCTGGAACATGTGTGTTCAATCGTACATAAATACAGCATGTGAAGCAGCACTGACTACAGTAAGGATCAACAAGGGCAAGAATCTATCTGAAGCCTTGGCTTTCTGCAAGTAAGGGCACCAAATCTACTGCTAAAATTGAAAACTGTTTGTCATTCAAGAGACAATGTTTTCATGTTTGTAATAATATTTTGGAACACACTTAAAAAAACACTGGGTTTGTGGGCTGGCAGATTGAGGGCTGGATAAGTTGCATGTGTGCTGACGGAAAGGACTGGCAAAGATAGTGTTCCAAAAGGGATTCTGAAAGGTAGTGTATTTGCAAGGTTCTCCAGTGTAATGATGTGATATGGAGGCACTAAGGTGCTCATTGCTTGGTGTTGAAGGGTGGGAGACTTCCCTGTCACCCTTTCCTTTCGCCAACCATGCAGATGATGCTGTCACATATGGTCCATCAAGGAAGAGGTACCCCTCTCACTCAATGATTTCTTTTGCACATGTGTTTGCATATGTGTTAGGTGGCAATATGTGGTCGTTGCTTGACCGCTGTGAGGTTACTCCACAAACCAGACATTTTTTTTAGAACTGAGGCAAGACCTAACCTTGTCTCCCCCTTGTGTGTGCCAAAGAATGTTTTGGCTTGCTCTACGCTACCTATGGAATTATGCGTAACAAAAATAAAATGTGCCCAAGAATGATTTGGCACAATCTCTCCTACTCCTACAACAAGAACATATGATGGCTTTGTTTTGTCATGCTGTCCTCCCACCTACATTAAGGATGTTAACCTTACAATGCTTTGGCGTGCTCTGTCCTAAAATATAATGAAGGTGTGACTAAGAATGTTTGTCATGCTCTCTTTATTTATTTGTTTATTCGTTTTTTTAAAATTTTTTATAACGTGCCTCATACCGTACTTGAAATCGGTTTCTAAGCGCAAATCTGGGATTCAAATCTCTGTTGCTCTGCGTGACCTTGCTTCCAAGACCAGCACATTTCCCCTGTGCTATCCTCTGTTTATCTCCTCTGTCTATAAAATGAATGTGCAGTAAGAATGCTTTGGCGTTATCTCTTCTAACCTATAAAAATGACAATCACCTAAGAATGCTTTGCATGCTCTCTTTTCACCTACACAAATGATGTGCACCTACCAAAGTTTGGGTGCACAATGAATGTGTGACTAAGATTGCTATGACATGCTCTCTCCCCACCTACCAAAACTATGTTTGACAAAGATTGCCTTGACTGCTCTCCTCTAGATATAGGATAAGCATGTCACTAAAAATGCTCTGATATGCACTCTACCCAATGATGTTCACCAAAGAATGTTTTGGCTTGCGCTCCTCTGTCTATAAAATTAATTTAAGACTAAGAATAATTTGGCGTGTTCTTGTCACACTTACAACAATGATCTTTGGCTAAGAATGTGACTAAGAACGCTTTGGCAAGCTCTCTCCTTTGCCTGCAAAATGAGCATGGGAGTAAGAAGGCTTTGCGTGCTGTCATGTTTACCGGATAATGTTTTAGTGGGCTTTGCCTCACCTTTAATGTTAATGTATGACTAAAAGTGCTTTGGTGTGCTCTCTTCCAACCTACAAAAATACATTATGGCAAAGAATGCTTTGCCATGTTCTCTCCACATCTACAAACATAAAGTGTGCCTAGGAATGCGTTTGGTGTGCTTTCCCCTCCAACCAAAAAACTCCCATTCCCTCATTCCCTTGCCCCACTATCCTAAATTAATTCCCTTACTCTGCTATGCTCTATTGTGGATTTCAAACTACTCTAACCTACTTGCACTGAGATCCTGCTCTACCCCTTAATTCGTCAACATGAGGGTTCCTATCTAGAGATCCATGGATTTCTTCCAGACTCTTTAAACCGTTTCCAAGCTCCATTGCATAGACATGAGTGCAACATCAGCCTTACCACCTAACTCGAAACTAAGAGATAGCACATAAAGTTTAACTTGCTCTAACTCACAGAAATCTATCGGGTTTGAGTTTTACTGAGACTGCCTCACTTTTGCTTACCATTATGAATAGAAGAGATTGGGGCATCCTGCAGTGACTCATTTTCTGGGGATAAGGTTTCTTCAGTGGTCAGAGATCCCAATGGAGCAGGGCAGGGGGAACACAGGGTCAAGTAGGGAAAAGGGCAGCAACTTGGGAGAATGGGCAAGGAGAGAAAGAAAAAAGGCATTTGTCGTGGGGGTACCCGCTGTGGGTCCAGTATACCAAAAAAAAAGAAGAGGGATTTCATCTGGTGTCCCCTACAGGTATTCAAAATGCTGCAAGGATCACTTATTACTGAAAGAGAAGATGGATTCACCCCGTAGAGCCTGTGAGAGCAGCACAGGTGATGCCGTAGAAAAAAGTAAGCAAGGACAAAATGTGAGACAGGGGACTGTGGAAGGATGGCAACAGGTTTCAAAGAGGTCGAGTGAGGGCCAGTGCCTTCCCAGAGCAGCAGGAGCCTAATCAGGTGAGTGAGGTATGTTCAGCATGGCTGCTGTAAAAGAAATGACCCTTAGAATAGAGAAGCCAATTCACATAGAATTATTGTTTGCCCGGAGGAAAAAGTCTTTGGTTGTGGAGATTATGATGAACAAAGGAGCAAACATTGATTGTTGCAATTCTACATTTGTTGATGAATATTATACATCAAACATTGCTCAATACATGGGTGTTGAAATGTGGCAAGATGAATACAAAATTCTGGAAGAGGTCAAGCTTTAGAGATTTCAAAAAGATCTGTTCAAAAAAACACATCACGGATCTGACTTGCTTAAGAGGTCATATGAATTGAGGGGTTTGGTCTTATCACCATGGCATAAATTTGTCATGAAGGATCTTTGTCAAAGTCAAGATCTCGGGAATGGATTGCTTCATGAAAATTACTATACAGAGCTTATTAAATGACATTACGATTAAGGTTCGGATGAACCTGAAATGACGCCAGCCCGTCAATCTTCTGAACAAAATAATGTAATAAAACCAGTGATGTGGGTGCTTCTTGTTAACGCAAAGTTCCACAGAAACAGCATTTCTGACGTTTTACTCTATGCTCTGTAAAATAACATTGTTTTTTTTTCATAAAATAACATTGCTTGGCACGTCAGTATGATGTAACACATTTCAAAACATATTTGTTAACCATTGTATATGGAAAGTGACGTGTGCATGTTTTGTTTCCATTTACCAGGTACCATTTCTGTCAACACTCTACGCACACCTTACACAGCACCCGGAGAAAGCGAAATATTAGATCTTGATGACGATCTGTACCTTGGTGGCTTACCTGAAAACAAAGTAGGGCTGGTATTTCCAACAGAAGTGTGGACTGCTCTACTTAATTATGGCTATGTCGGATGCATCAGAGACTTGTTCATTGATGGCCAAAGCAAAGACATTCGACAAATGGCCGAAATTCAAAGTACAGCTGGAGTAAAGCCAACATGCTCAAGGGAAACAGCGAAGCCATGCCTCAGCATTCCCTGTAAAAACAACGGAGTCTGCAGGGATGGGTGGAACCGATATGTCTGTGATTGTTCTGGTACAGGCTACCTTGGAAGATCCTGTGAAAGAGGTATGTTCTGAGATGACATTTACTGCATATTTACACTTGTGTTCATCTTCTAGCACTAAGCCAGCCCTCAGGCTCCCCTTGAGATCCGTCTTCCACTACAGTTCTTAAAATAATCTTATCTACAACATGCGCTGGCAACCCTGCCTGGGTCATTATTAGCAACTCTGACTCATCTGGTATCTTCACAGAACCCTTCAAAACCTCATATGTCAAACCCTCTCTCAACCATCTCATCCCTTCAAACTACAGACATATCTCCAACACCCGCTTCATTGCTAACCTCCTTGACCGCAAAGCTTGACAACAACTTTGCTTTTTCTCAGAAACCAACATGCTTCTCGTCCTAGCCCAATCTGGCTTCAGACCCCTTCAAGGAACCAAATCTGCTCTTGTGTCCACCAGGGATGATCTAAAAAGAACAGCTGACCCAGAAGGATGCACTGCACTCATCTTGCTCGATCTATCTGCCGCCTTTGACACCAATAACTCCACAATTCTCTTGGACATGCTTCACACACTAGGCATCAGAGACTTTGTCCAGAAATGTATCTTAGCATTACTCTCTAATCAATCACAAATCATGCTCCTTTTGCCTTTCACTTTTGTCCCTCAATCGGTATCGATAGGAGTCCCTCAGGGAGCTTCCCTGTCACAGCTTCTCTTCAATCTCTACCTCAGCCCACTGCCGGCCCCCTTCCGCTCTCACAACCTCTCATGCTACAACTATGCAGGTGACACTGAGTTCATTTTGAGTATCCCCAAAACATCAACATCCTCCTGGCCTGAAATCTCCTCCTGCCTCTCTGCAATCGATCACTGCATGACAGCCATCCACCTTCTTGTCAACCCTGGCAAAACTGAGATACTACAATGTGGCCATACTGCCTTCATCCCCCAACCAATACCCTGGACACACATCCTAGGAGCCCCAATAGCAGTGTCTGCCTCTGCAAAAAAAATCTGGGATGCACATAGAACTCAGAGCGATCCCTTGCCCAACACATCAACTGTATTTCTAGAACATGCAACTTCTACTTACACAATCTAAGGCAAATCTTCCCTTACCTGTCCTAACCTCATAGATTCTCTGCAATACTAGCCATTATTCTCTCCCACCTAGGTTATGCCAACTCCCTCTTTCTAGGCATCCCAGCACATCAGCTCATGAAATTCCAACAAATCCAAAACTATGCGGCCAGACTCCTCCTCACACTCTCACCTAGAAAACAAATTACCCACGCCCTCAGAACACTGCACTGGCTCCCTATCAGCCAAAGGCCTACATGTAAAGCCATGTGCATCACTCAATGACCCCTCCACCACACTGGACCAGAGTTCCTCCAGGACAAGATCACCTGCTACCATCTGATCAGATCTCTCTGATCTAGCTCGACACTCCCTATTTTAATCTCCTCCTATAACTCCACCAGATAAGGAGGATCTGCTTCTCTATCCAAGCCCCCTCTATCTTTAACTCCCTTCCACCACATATCTGCCACAACAAACACAACCTATTCTTCAGAAATGACCTTTTTCAGTGGCTTCCTGAAATGTGTAGTGGAAGGGAGTCCATCCCCCATCTCCACAATGACATCATCACTCTTCCAACCATGGTCGCATCCCTTTCCAAACAAATTTGCTCTGCTAGGTGCAGCATAACACAGGTCAGAAGTCAAATAACAACAGTGAAAAACCTCTCAGGGACATGACGTGACATCCCCAGTGGCGCTAGCCTTTGTCATGGCAGAGGACCTCACAAATTGGCAACCCCAGATGCCGTTATTGCATGGCATGCCTCTCAAATTGGCAACCACAAACCACTCTCCACACAACTCTATCTCCCACTAACTACAAACACACTAGGCTGTGGTAGTTGTTGCTAGTACTTAACTGTTGTGGGAATGAAATGTGTATACTGGATTGCTCAGGGTAAGAAATGCATTGCACGTAGAGAGATTGTAAGGTATAGGAAACGTGTTAGACTTAAATGGACTGTTGGTGAAAGGAAAAGTGTTAAACCGAGATGTGTTGCAAGGGTGTGTTAGACCTAGATGGATTGCTTAGGGTAGAATGTGTGTCACACTCTGATGGTTTGCTGGGGGTTGGAAATGTAGTGCACTTAAATGGTTTGTGAGGGACAGGAAATGCGTCAGACTTAGATAGTTTGGGGAAGAAAATGTGTTATACTTAGATGGATTGCTCGGGTTAGGGAATATGTCACACTCAGATGGATTGTTGGGGGTAGGAGATATATCACACTTAGATGATTTGGTATGGATAGGAAATGTGCTCAAATTAGATGGTCTGTTGGAGGTAGGACATGTGTTACATTTAGATGAATTGTTGGGAAAGGAAACCTTTCACTCCCAGCTGTATTTTGGGGGCAGGGATGGGTTACACTGTGTTGGATTGCCTGGGGTAGGAAATGTACTACACTTAGAAGGTTGTGTGAGGGACAGGAAATGTGTCTCACCTAGAATGATCATTAGGGGATGGGAATGTATTTAACACTTGGACTTATCTTGCAGTGGGAAACATCACACTGGCATGGTTTTCTTTTGGGAGTAGGGAAGGCCATTGCAGTTTGAAGACTGCACATGTAGGTCAACATGCTTGTTGCAGCAAGAGCAAACTGTATAAGCTACAACATCTTCTGCACTTGGATATCTAAGACTAACACAAGCTTGGCACTTAGAAGAGATTGTTAAGTCAGCAGGTAATGTTAGTATGTCTTTACGCTAAATATCTATGCTGGTAACTTCCAGTGCAGCAAAAGATCCAAGATCAGCACTGGTATCCTAATACCTTAGTTAGTAGATGGCTGTGAGCAGCGTGAATATAACTGGGAAGATATTTCAGTAAGACTTTCAAGGTAGCCTGTCTATGACACCTTCAGAATCCTATATTCTTGATCCCATCATAGCTTACCTGTCATGCCTAGAAAAGGGACAAGTACAGCCTGTCTATTGCTTTTAGAAGACTTGAGGGTAGCCTCTCCTTAGCGCATAGATGACTCTATATAGGTTGCTAGCCTTTTGTCCACACAGAAGATCTGAGGACACAGCAACATGAAAAATAAGCTCTGTCGGAGCACCAGGTACATATAAATGCACCACGTCAGTGGGCATCTGCCCCAGGCACAACTATCCATCCACGCACATTAGGTTGCAGCTACGACCTACGACAACATTTGGTGTAGCTGGACACTTAATGTTTCAAGCCTACTCACTCCAGACTTGCCTCAGCACCTCTGCCATTGGAACACAGACACAAACTATGACAAAATTCCGGTTTAGCTGGACACATAACGAGTCTCTGGCACTCACCCAAAATGTGTGACCCCAGTCAAAACCCACCCGCATGCCTGATCTCTTGGGTTGCTTAATGGAACCTAGCCAGCCCAGCCAAGTCCTGATGTTGTCCCTATGCACAAAAACATTCTAAACCTCTATGAGAATTTCCCATACTCTGCACTGTGGTCACCAAGGGCATTCCCACCACAAGCGCATTGAGACCATAATAATGGTAAAAGATGCTATATAAATGACAACTACAATTACAATTGCAATTCTCGTTGTACTTGTACCAGTGGAGTGTTTTGTTTGAATGTGTATGAAACAATAAAAGATCATGATTTTATATATGTTCTAGATAAGAAACACTGTATAGGTTGCTGAACAGTGTGTATAGTATCTGCTACTTACCATGTGTTTTCCTATACAGTGATTAATGTGTGTTTATAAAAACAAAACTATTTTTAGGAAGTTGCCACCATTGTCACCACCTGTTTCTAACATGTATGTGTCACAGGTGGCCACAATAACTCACTAAGTCTCAAAGATAGTTCAATGGTGTAATTAAAGAAATGAAAAAAGGTCTCAATAAGGGCCATCCCTCTCTACCTCGTATAGAACGGGAAGTCTTCCCCCTGCCCAGGCATCCCGCAACCCCAGGATGGTCTCTGAGAACAGTAATCCCTACTGTCTAAAATTCTGCCTTCCTGTTTGTATTGACCTAATGGAAATCACCCTTTCTATCTGTCTCACACTGTAAACAATCCATTTGCTAAATAAACTAGGGCTCACAAAACATTTAGTGCAACAAGAGGTGTCTTCCAGACACTCAGGTCCCATTTGGCCATTCCCTTTCATGCCCGTTCACACCTCGCTCTGATGTTCTTTACTTCCTCTCCCTTCCTGCTACTGTCGTCACCTTTTTTCTTCCACTCTCCTTTGTCTCTACTTCTAACACTTTTCCCATATTTCAATACAACATTGTCTCTCTATCTCTTTCCCCTCTGCTCCCCCCTACACTCCCTTCCATGAACTACTATTCTCCCCTTTCCACACTACTGCTGCTTTCTCATTTCTCCACGCTACTACTATTCTTCCATCACCACACTAGTACTCTCCCCTTGCTACTAATATTTTACACCCCAATCACACCTACTCCCAGTCACTATTCTTTCACACTCCCAGTAACCTTTCTCACTTTCTTTCACCTGCTACTCTACTATGCTCAATCTTACTCCTTGCATGCAATATCTAACGCAAATACCAATTTCACCCACTAACCAATAACTCACTTTGCACACTCTTTCTGCAGCTCTCCCCCATGCTCCTCAGCACCATCCTTCCGCTGCATGGTCTGTTGGTCCCCCTTCTCCTCCCTTGATCACACATGGACAACCCAAACCTTCATGCTTCCTGTGCTCTTTTTTATTCTCCCTGTCCAACGTTTGGCTTTTCCCTATGGAATGTGTCACAGGTTAGCAAACACATAGGGCCTCATTACGAGTTTGGAGGTAGCCATGCCGCTATTTGCAGCATGGCTGCCTCCAAACTCGGGTCCAGGTCCCTTGAATGCGGAATTACCGGGCCATTCCATAGGGCTCAATGGGAATGGGGAAGGATCTAACAACGGGCCCATTAATAACAGGCCCGTTGTTAGCTCCCTGGTTCCCTCGCGGGACCCGCAAAGGACGTCTAATCTGACCAGACGTCCAGAGTGGGTCCCGCGAAGGAACCTCGTAATAGGGCACAATGGGTTTAACGGCACCGGCACCATTACCGGCGCTGTTAAAACCATTCTGCCTGGGTCGTAATGAGGCCCATAGAGTTCTGACTCCTCCTTGTGCGTGGATCTCCCCGGCTCTAGGCAATGGTGTCTCACTGCAATCATAAACAATGTCCTAGGTCATGTTAGGGTTTGCCAGAGTGTTTGGTATGCCCACTAGATGTGGGGACCGCTCTGTTTCCCTGATGCTGTTGAGGAAACTATCTCTATGTGCATTGGAAGTGCCAGTTTGTGGTGCAGACTGATCTTCATGCTCACTGAACGTGAAGTTAATTCTCTTAACCTGATCTGTGTCATGTTGAATGTTTGTTCCACTGGTCTGTTGTGCTGGTTACTCCATGCAGTGCAGCAGTTCCTCAATGGCTTGCTCTCGTAGGGGCTACTTGTTTTCTTCTCCACTGCCAGGCCTTCTGGGAATCGTAATCCTTAGGGAGAAACAGAACGAGACTGGTCTGCATTGTGTGGAATTGTTAAGGGGCAAGAAAAGGAGGTACTCATTTCAAGCAATCAGGAACAGATGGATTGGACAGAGACGTGAGTCCTCCCAACTTTGGGACGGGAATGGTTCTGGTGAAACACCTAGTAGGCTTCTCACCCCAGGAAGAGAGGGATCTACATCCCATCTTGCCAGGGTCAGCTCCCTGACCCTGTCACACATGATACTTGTCATTGTTGCAAACACCCACTGCCAGAAGTACCAGGCGGTTACCACTGTTTTTGGAATAGCCATTATTGGCTGATGGTGGAGACATGGATGGAGGAAATATGGGGAGGTATTACAAACACATTGCACCAGTGCACGTATAAATAGCACACGCAGCACTAAGGCACTAAGGACGAAACTGTGGTGCAACAAATATATTCTTCTGATTCATTCTTGCAACAGTGCAAAGAATTAGGGCTATGGTAATGATTGCCCTGTTGCAAACATTCATTGAAGGATAATGCTGTTTGCACTACTGCATGTTTTTCCCCATTGCTACTTGCATGGGTGCAAAGCTTCTATTAAACCACAGGTGATGTTTTTCAACAAAGACAATGGTCTAAGGGGCTTGTCTATTCTGTATGAAGAAAACGAATGAACAAATTCTTTTCAGTTTAAACTTACTTGTCATCGTAATCGTCTTCATATATGTAGGACATTTTATGTTCTGTCATAAGTTAAGTATACACATCTTACCACATTATTGTTTAACAAATGATCTGTTACTTGTTGCAACCTTCCAAAGTGCAAATCTAAAGTGGTGATGCCTTCCAAAGGAGGCAGTGTGCATACCAAAAGCTTTTCAGAATCAATGTTTCCGTACTACAAATCAGGGAGAGGGGGTGTGTCAAAGTACCCAGTCGCGTTGCTCTCCTGCTATCCCCCTCTTTCCACACTTGCCTTTCTGATCAGCTAGCACCCTAAAGTACCAGGGATGTGCAATCTTGCTTTCTTGTATGAATTGCTGATGTGGAAATGCAAATATCAGCTCAGTTGTCACATTGGACCCATGTCCCCTGTGCTGCATGCAAGTTGGACACATTGCGTATTGTAGACTCACAGGGCATGTTCTGACCCACGGTATTTCAAGGACATGTCCCAGACTGGTGGGCTACATCCCCTCTTAGTGAATCAAATATCTATATTTGGAAAAGGGCTCTGTGGATTTGTGGCTGGGTCCATGGCCCACAAGGTGCAGGACCTATGCATTGGCTCACCAAACGAGTTACTTTGAATCGTAGAAAAAAACAAGTTTGGGTTGTTTAACTCTGCCCTTCATGTTTTGAAAAGATCAACACAATCTCTAGAAAGTGTCTGCTCATGTCTACACATGATGTGTTATGGAATGTACTGTCAAGTTTGTTCCTTTCGAAGTGGGGATAGGTTATGATGGTGAGGGTCTCACAATACATTTGCTCATTCAACGTTGCTCCCTGAAGATGAAACGGCAGGAAACCTTCAGAAAATATATATGCAGGTTATTCTCAGTCGCCACTGATGGGAGGTTTACTGTGCCAGAAAGATCCAAATGCGAAACCACGAGCACACAGACTCCTGGGCATGCGCTAAAATGGATAGTGTGTTTTTAAGGAAAAAGAAATCATTAAACATGTTTTGCCAATGAATGCAACTGTAACAACTGCTTTTCTTTTGTAAAATGGCAGCAATACACATCACACGCTCCACCAGGGTTTATAGACGTCCCGCTAATTTCGACCCAGGTTATCATTGACTCTGCATCAGTTCAGTCAGTACAAAGACTCATCTGCTAGCAAAGGATTATTACCGAGCACAGAGCAGAGTAAGGTATGCCTCCCCTGCATTGCCTGCTGACTCAGCTAAAAGTCTTGGCTAAACTTCCAACCTCATGTGGTGCCATAAAATGTGGAGAGTGGGCATAGATATACAGGACTGGCAGGGGAATCCTCTGTACCACTGCTGGGTATTTTAGTGTACTGTGGGCGTAATGTAATGAAAGGGGACTCTGAAAGGTTTTTCTTTCTACTATGTACCATTACCACAAAAACCAGTTCAGTGATGATGACTAATTCTCTGCTTATAAAGCAATCAGGGACAACAACTTCTGATCACCATGTTCAACTATAGACTAACAAAATCTTTACCTTCCTTTGTAATTGACTGAAATAAATCAGATTCTATGACTGCATGAAAAATCTAAACTGGACGTTGCCACGTACGCTTCAAAATGTGGAGTCTCTCTCCATCTTTTATTTATATATAAAGCCTTACAAAGACCTTCCTAGAAGGCCCTAACATTCACTATCATGTACTGCTCTTTTATAGGGTATTTATGCCAAAAATCCTTTGCGATTAGGTGATCTGATCCCTGACCATCCATTCACCTACATTATCATTGTGATTCACACGTCTGCGTACTGTTCTAAGAAGATACCTGGAGATTTCCTGGTGGGCCTGTGCAGGACAGGCCTCTTTTTCAATCTTTTTTCCGGCAGTCTTTTTACATTGCTGCAAGGCAGGCTGACAATGAAGATGTGATGAAACAAACAGAACTGTGCTTACCCTACAGAATTCTGGATACCCAGTGTTATGTTTGATTCCAGAACATTAGAGTTTGGGAGCATTAAAGCCCCATCGCAATGCACAAGTCTTCGTGTCGGCAAGATAGGTATCCAACAAGGGCAGGCAAAAGAAGGTTGCTGGATACAGTGAGCATGGGCACTATTAAGAACTCCCTTCATATGCAGCTTCCCAAGAAAGGAGCCATCCTGTGATGGATCCTGAGAGCTGGGATATATTTTGTCTAATCCCATAGACAACATATATGTCACACATGAGTTTAGGTCTGTGTAAATTAAGCATCTATGCTTCTACATGATGCTTTAGGCCTCACTGATGTGATAGGAGATATTACAAGGCATGGGAAGGAATGGTCAGTCTGATACTTTGGTGACAAGTTAAGGCTTAACTGTCATCATCATTCACTTTTTTCTCAGGAATGGACTACTTTCATTGTTATGTAATGCTTACTCAAATCCATCGTTCTTTGTTGTCAGCTAGTGCAACTCTGGCCTCTCGTTACAGCTGACTGGCTTTCTGGTATCAGAAAGTTTGGCGGCAGAAGAATTGTTTGAATCAAATTTCATCAAATTTGTAAGAATTATTTTTGCTGCGGATATATGTGGGGGGGTGGGTTTAGGTGAATAACTAATGTGTTGGGGTGATGGGGGGTAGTTTGGGTGCCCATCCCTGTATACATCTGTGGCAAAGTAAGACATACAAATAAAACAGATCTTATAGAACCCTGGCTCCCTCTCCTGTAACTTTTAGGTTTAGGACCAGAGCTAGCTGGCAGAATGTGCCTTTCAATTTCATTAACAAGGGATGCCTGGGAACACCCTGTCCATAACCAAATAACCATACATGAACGTAGGTGGCCATTCTAACTCCTCTCTGCTCTTTGACTGGTACCAATTTGAAGCAGCCACTTGGCAGTCTGTCTTAAATGTTATACAACCCAAGATTGATTCTGCTTGCTTTTCATTTTCTCGTATTTGTTTAGTGTCTTTGCATATACCTAGCCCCCTTCTTACTCTCTCGCCTTAGCCCCTCAGCCTTTTTGTGTAAATAATGTTTTATTAGGTTTCAGATATATTTTCCTCACTTTTAACAAATAGTCCTAGGTTTTGTGTGGTTTTATACCACATTTGAATCCCCATATATTAAAAAATGTGACCTTGTTTTAGCCAAATGTTCTTTTGGGAAGAACTGCTCATTAACCTTCTGCAAATGTTGTTGGCCTGTTCTCTGCATTCATACACACATTGTAATATTATGTCATTTTGAAACATTTGATTCCCAGTGAACCCCTGGATGCACAGAAAGAAATGTTAAAAGAAGTGTGTTCTAAAGTAACCTGCACACATCTGAAACCTCTGTATATATCAACTGCTTACCAATGTTTGTACACTCACCCTGATACACAAAACACGGTGGCATAATGGAACATAAGGGTACACAAGGCCACCTTCTCTGGCCCTCTGCCCTACTTCCCACTTTTGACTTTCTCCCTCTCCACTTTTAAATAGTATAGCAAAAGGTCTCCCATCCAAAGGCTCAATGTGATGATGCTGCCTGGAAAAAGTTGCCATGTAGTAATCTTTGTTTCCCTGCACACCTAACACCTTCCCCCACATATTCTAGGATGGGTATGCTGTTCTATTATATACTCCAGTCATAGAATATTTGGGGTAAGAGCTGTACTTTTTTCGAAGTACATATTTGGGGACATATTGCAGCCTGGTGGCCATTTCCCGGGTGACTTTATCACTGGATACCCACCCCAACCCCTCTCTCCTATTAATCTATAGGCAACTTCACCTGCTAAACCAGAACAGGGCAACCAGAAGTCCCACAAATGTTTTGGACTAAATCACTCACCAGATAGCATAGCTCGGGATCTTGGGAAATGCAGGACAACACATTTGGAAAGCCACATATTGCCCACCACTCTGCTAAAAATATGTCTTCACTGACCATGGCTGCCTACTTGAGACCCTGTCAGCTAAAACCCACATATTTCGCTTGAGGAAGTTAAACATTCAAAATATGTCAATTTTTGCCTATCAACTTTGTTAAGATGGATTTCTGAACTCTGTCCGGGAGGGGCAGAGGTTCAGAAGGCCAACCTAGTATCTTGGAACAGGGTAACCTCTGGACAAGCCAGACCAATCAGGGTAGCGATGGCAGCGGTCAAGACTAGGTCTCAAGAGGGGTGAAGGTGACTGAAAGCCCGCAATGAGCACACAAAGCAAGGATGCTTACAAATGACTCCAGACAGGTGTTATATTAAAAATATAGACATATTTATTACTAGGCCTTTGTAACTTCGACCATAGTAAAGAATCACGATAAAACTCAAATAAACCAACACATCACAATCAATACAATATATATACAAGACCAAGGGGGTCTAAAGAGTTAGAAGCACAAAATATGCAGACCACCTAGATGGGGAGGAAAACAGGCAGTGCAAGTAATCGTTAGACCCAGTTCGACATCAGAGGCCACCTAACTAGAAGGAAGTGCTCTGCTACGCAAGCGCGGCCTCCACTTGTGGGCAGAAGCAGGGCACGAGTGCGGAAAAGGGTTGCTGTTTACGACAGCGGTGGAGAGCCACAGGCTCCTGCGGGAGGGCGACCGGTTAGGGTATTGACTACTCACCTGTCCCCGATGCAGGCAGACCCAGGCTTCTCCGGTTCTGTTTCGGTACTGGCAGGTTCAGATGCGATCAGCAGGATGTCTCGATGCCGTGTAGATTCCGTGACAGCAGGAGTCATGGTCGAGGGTGTCCCACATGCAGCGAACACGCACAGGTTTGTTACCACAGCAGGGCAACTCGGCAACCACAGGTATTCCGGTCCCAAAGCACACATCTCACTTCAGACCTGGGAATGCCAAGTGTACGAATCGTGTGAGAGTGCCGAGGACACAGGATTAGCAGTAAGCCAGATGGTGGTGACAGAGCAAGGTTCCTGTGTAGACTGGTCAGTCTGCTGGATGGTCCAGGGACGCTTCCGAAGGCTTACGTACAGGAGTTGGTGAAGATGCCAAGAATAGTTGTTCCCACTATTCTAAAGGGTCAAAGCGCCAGTACAGGCCTTCTTGTTCGATCAGAGGGGTCTCACAGGACGACAGCAGTGCAGGGTGCCAAACCTTCAGCGGGTCACCAGAGATTCCTCGACTCAGCTTCTTAGTTGCAGGATTCTTGGGTCCTTACCCTTTGTTCGTGAGAACTCAGGAGATCGACATGGTAGTGGTGTTTCCAGCGTCCTCTTATCCAGAGTTCCCTTCGTGCTAAAACGGAGAGGACCCAATGGGAGATATGCTCACAAAACACTCACACCATACGTGGACCTATCACAGACCACGGTGGTCCCAGGCATTCAAGACACTCTAGACTCTCTGGCACCCAGGATGTGTATTTGGAACAGTCATCCCAGCCCACATCCTGGAGGCACACACAAGGCATGCAGAAGCCCGCGAAAGCATTGTGTTTCGCGGGAAAGTGCATGACCAAATAAGGACTGCCCCGAGTCGGCTCTGCCTGGGGGAAGGTGAAGGGGCAAGATGGTCAGCGGACAGGACAAAGAACCTCGTGGCATGGCCATTTTGGAGGCCAGGCCACCCATTTGGGCCAAATGCGGGAAGCGCGGTTAACATGGCAAAAATGGGTTCACAACACAAAGAAATGATAGCTGCCAGCAGTCCCATCCGTGACACACTTGCGCATTTCATGATAAGTCCAGCGAGAGTTTCTAGGGCCATTGGAATGACTAGAGACCCAAGAGCGCAGTAATGTAAGTTACGGTGCACTCTTGTTTCATGTTGCTCAAAATTTGCAACATGAGGAAAGGACTAAAGGAAATGAAGTCTCCCGGTACTGACTGTCTTAAGGGCATGTCAGTTTCCCCGTAAGAATGGAGCGAAAGCCCAGAGGAGTGCGGCGGAAGGCTGCGCTTCTCCGGCAAAGTCTAGATCAGGGTGTAAAACAACAGCAAAAAGTTTGGGGGTTGCCACATGGAAGGAAAATTACCTACAATCATGAAATCTTTCCTAACAAACTTACTCTCGGCCTACATCCCAGAAGACACTCTTGATCACATTTTTCCATCCTCCATCACAACAGCCAATCTCAAATATTTCATATCCAAGCTTTCTACCATTATTTTTGACACTTCATTCCCTCCTCCTCTCTCTCTCTTGGACCTCTTTGTCTATCTTCAAATTTATATTCATGCCTGACTCTCATTCCCTCTCTGTCCCTCTCTCTGTCCCTCCCACAAAATTCTGATCTGCTACACCTGCGCTCTCACTGCCTCATACATCCTACATTTACTAGGCCTTCAATGACTTCAACATTGCTCCTAGCTCTGTGGTGGAGTCATCTGCAGTTCTGGAGACCGGTGAGGGAGTGACTCAGGAGACTGAGCCCATCCAAGATAGACAATGATGGGCCGGGGGCTGGGATGGAGAGCATCCCCTATACACACTTCGTTTGGGCTTGCTTATGTGGCATGGGAAAATCACACGAGATTGGTGCTCCTCAACCTTCAAGACCATTGGAGCATCATATGTAGCATACAGAGGCAACTCAGAAATGTTGCAGTCGGCCTTGGGTGGGTCTTAGATTTTGCAAAGCTTCTTTGGTGGGTATGATGAGCTTGCAAACAGGGGCATTCACAAGTTTCTCAAACAGAGTAGATGAATCAAATGATACATCCACAAGCATAACAATGCCACCACCTGACAACGTTGGAAACTATTCCTACATGGTGGAGACATGGCCCAGCCTCTTAGGGTGCAACTTGGACCAGACAAAGATGATACTCTCCATAAGTCATGATACACACATGCAGAAATATATTCAAATTATTGAATGTACTGGTTAGGTCCAGGAGAATTGTGTGTTGATAGAATTTGTTGTACTTGCTCTCCCGGTATATCAGGGTATGCTGGTGTTTTTCAGGGGATTATGACAGCCTTTAACTGCTTAAGGGTTAGAATGTAGGTGGCATTAATTCACTATTTCTGTGTTCTAATATATTTCAGAATAAGGTGAACTCTTCCTATCATGGAGAGTTTTGCCTTCTCTGAGGAATAAACAGCAGAGTTAATTAGTGGGCCTTCCTTTTTGACTCAGTGTTGAAAGATGGTTAACTGTCAAGCAAAATGGACAGTGAACGTCTAGTATGCCTTAAAAAGAAGCAATTCCATACAGGAATGCACAGTCATTTGTTAAAAGAACACTTAAAAGGCTATATGATACCATAATGCTTACAAATCAAGAATGAACTGTGCCTATTCTTGAATAATTCAGAATACAAAGTTTTGTTTAATCAGATAGCTACAAAGTGTAGCTGGGACCTGCTAGTACTTACCATTACTACTGCACAAAGTGAAAGTAGAAAAATATGTATCAAAATTGAAAAAGCAGAATGCCCTTTCCAGGCCGATAGTCAGATTAAAGATGCTAAGGAGTTGTTGGCCACCATACAGAAAGAAGTAGATGAATTTAAGACAGTGACTACAAATAAAACATTGAAAAACTCAAAAAGAATGTGTTGAATTTGAAAAAGGAAGTGGTCCAGTATCTACTAGATGATTTTGTGCCAAGACCAGGGGGGTATCCGGGAGGTGCTAAATATGACAAAGGTCAAACTAACAGACAGAAATGGGTAACTTTTTAAGTGAACTTCATCATCATCTAGTTCAAATTCAGAAACTACCCATGCCTCTACATTGCATGGAAAGGGTCAAAAAAGTGAAGATCAGATGCATTCTTGTTTAGTGACACACAGTAGGTGAGGAGGGTAGTGAGAGAAGGATCGAGGCGGCCCTACAATGCCAGCACTACCTTATCCAGACGCTTGATGCAGGGGGTACCAGCAATAGCCTCCACATCTAGTATTGAGGCACTTTTTAACCTATGTGATAAAGTAATAACCAAAGCAGAATTGAACCTCCTTAATAAAGGACTCTCTTTTGTGACATCTCAAGTCCCCTAAGGTTTCCTTATTGAAAGTGAAATGCACTGATTCTTACACAAAATGTGGCTGTATTTCTTTTTTATGAACAGATATCCCTATATAAACCTCTGTCTACATCTGTCACTTATAAAAGTGTAGTGATGCAGGGTATTGAAAAGATGCTAACCCACAAGCCACACATTAAGTTGAATCTTAATAAAGAAGAATGTTTGGCTATTGAGTCCTTGAAGTCTGGTAAATCTATTATAGTTAAACCTGGCAGTAAGGGAGGTGGAATTGTTAAACAGAAAGTTTCTGATTTGACCTGGAGGCTTTTAGAAAAGTATACAAAGCTGAGAATTATTATACAGTGCTAAAGAATGAGCCAACCACAGGTCTACACGGGGAAATTCAGTGTCTGATAGAATTTGCACAAATGGAAGGCATTATTATTTCCAACAAATTAACATTTCTTAATTCTAAAAAAAGCAATAGTGGCTGCCTTTTACATGCTGCCAAAAGTGCATAAAGCACTATTGAATTCAGAAGGTAGACTGATTGTTTTGACATGTGGGTCGATATTTGAGCCAGTGACAAAGTTTGTAGACTCTTTTATTAGACCTTTGTCCACTCAAGTTTGATCATATTTTCAGGATTCACATGACATTATCAATTTAGTGGAGGACCTCACATTCAAAAGCAGAGATTAATGGTGTGTGACACTAAATAGTGTGTCTCTGTACACAAATATTCCTCAGGAAGAGGCTTTGAAGGTTATCAATTCAGCTTTAAATATGCATCTTATCCCTCTGAGGTATCCAACCTCTTTTCTTGTTGAGTTGTTTGCTTTGACACTGGCAGAGAGCTATTTCTTATTGAAAGGAACATTTTTCAAGCAAATCAAAGGTACCTCTATGGGCACTGCTTTCGCCCGGAGCTTAGCAAATTTATTAGTAAATGACTTCGAGAATACATTTATTTGGGCAGAAACACATTTATTTTTTACTACATTTTTTGGGAGATACATAGATGATATTCTCATCATTTGGAAGGGTGATTTAGTCTCCCTTAAGGCATTTCTGTACAGAATTAACACCTTATGTGAGCATTTGAAATTCAATGAGACTTATAGCCAAAAATAAATATTGTTCTTGGACCTACCACTGAGAGCCAAAAATGGACATACTGATGAAACATTATTCTGAATGGGAATAATCAGCATCCAATGAGTCTGTGCAGTCATATCCCCTTAAATCAGTTTTTTAGGGCCCAACGCAATTGCACCTCACTTAAGGAATTTTATAAAAAGACATCCAATATTACTGAGAGTCTGTCCAAAAGGTATTATTCTAAAAGACTCCTCAAACATTCAATGAAAGGGCTCTATTTTATGATCTTGAACATCTATTGGTCCATACAACTAGACTGGAATCAGATCGTATGGTACATGTCACCACATTTTTCCTATTGAGCAACACATTTTGACAGTTAATTAAACAAATTGGCATATTCTACAAAGTATTGAGTCAGATTTGGCAAGACCTATTTTTGCCTTAAAGAGAGTGATCCATTTGCATCAATCCCTGGTGAATGTGCTGCTCAAAGATGACAGCACGCAAGGCAATATGTGAACATACTTGGGGCTACCACCAGTGTTAGGTCATCACCCATTTGGGGGCTCTCAGGTCTGCAACCTTACCACAAATATGGTTGAGTTTGTACATAATTCCAAAACTTTAAATTGAGTAAACACACCAATTGTAAAGTGTGTAATGTTACTTACATTATTACATGTCCTTGCTCAAAGCATTATGTAGGTAAGACCCAAGGACCAGTCCACATCTGAATTACAGAACATCAGTCATGCATACATACAGGGAACAGTGTGCCCATTAGTTAATCCCTTCATAGAGGCTGGTCACAGTGAACATTACTTGAAGTGTTTTGTTATCGAAAAGGTGACTAGTAATTCCTCAGGCAGATCGCTGGCGGATGTGTTGGCGAGTCATGAAAACTAATGAGTTAATGGAGTGGAACAGTATTTTAAGACATTGACAGGTCCCCTGAAACTGGGTGTATTTTACAGTGTCAGAATCGCTGTGGAATGAAAGAGGTGATAATGTAAGTAGGCCTTAATTGGGGTCTTTTAATCACTGTGATTCAAAGCCTTGTATATGGTTTTGTTTTTCATAACTTGGTTCAAGTATGGACATTGCTTTGCCTAGTTTGGGGTAACTGCATATATGATTGGTTTAGTTATTCTCCATAGGTTATGTCTGCTGTTTCTAATGCTATTTCTAAAGCTGGATATGATTGATTCTCCAGCTTTTAGACAAGGAAACAAGGTTTGAGTGGATTTACTCGTGTATACAGGTACCCATTGAGTGGCAGGGACTATTGACGGTCCACATTATTTAGTGAAAAAGCCTGGCTTTAAGAAATGATTACCATAGTTGTTGCTGGTCGTAGGTGCACAGAGTAGGTGCTGAACAGTCTATTGGTGGTGACTGGTTCACTTTGGTGTGGTGTTGGTCACTGACTTGCTGTAATGTTTTTGGGCATTTTATTATTATTATTATTATTATTATTATTATTATTATTATTATTATTATTATTATTATTGTTATTATTGTTCCCCGATGAGTGTTTGTATGTTGTGTTTTACAGTGGTATACCCGTGCGATAGAGCCATAGGTTGAAGGGCGACTTTAGCCCTGAGAAAGACTGTGTTGGATAGTTGAACCTAGAACTAGTTCTGCCCTGAGTGGCTAGATGGATCTATTATTATAATAGGCAAGTCCTAATTTAGGACTCGCTTATTATAATAATAGATCCATCTAGCCACTCAGGCCAGATAGATACACAGTTGTGCACGTATTTGGTATCTATTTCAAATGATTGATAATTGTAATTTTGTATGTGATGTTATGCAATGTCTTTTTTCACACACACAGAGATCTTTGAATTCATTTTGTATACATTTTATCTATGAATGTATAAAGATCTATTTTACTGTTTCATGTTATCATAGAATGTGGTTTTATGTTACACTGTTCTTATTCAATGGATGTATATTGTTTGTATTCAATTTATTTATACTTTGTTACACTTTGTGGTCTAGTTGGGTATTGTCTTCGTTTTTGTGTACCTTCTAGACTTATTACCAATGTGCATCGGCTGCTACACATACAGCAATAGGTGTATGGAGAAATATATGCAAATTATAATATACTAGTTAGGTCCAGGAGTCTTTCATGTCGATAGAATTAGAATTAGAATTACAATAAAAGCCCAAAAATACAACACACATAGGAAAAAGTAAAGAGTGACATGTTTCCACACATTGAAAAATTAAAACACATAATAGATTAATGAACATTACAACAGTTAAGAATTTGTGAATTGGGTATATGGAATACAAACAAAAAAATCAAATGGACATAATCAAGCGACATTTGGAAAAATCATATAGGAAAAGTCAAAATGCATCAAGAAAACATGTATCGATCATAACAAAAAAACAAAAGACAAAGAAGAAAGAAAAAAGGTGGGAGAAAACAAAAATCAAACACAAAAATATAAATATGCGTTAGACTTGAATAACATATTCCTCAATCAGTAAACATAAACCATTCCTTGCTTCATTTAGTGACTTATAAGAAAGCCCAATTCCTGGTGCATTTCAGTTTAGGAACTGCAGATGGATAGTACATAGTTCTGTGAAACCAAAATTAAGGATGTGTTAAGGAAAGAAACTGGGGTTAGGTTATCTGTCCCCCATGCAGTCAAAATGGCATGTTGGTCTAAAAATACTGCTAGAATCTAGGTGCACTAGTCTTATAGAGTCACTTCCAGAAATATAGAACCATGATAGGACCGACCGCAGAAACCAGTACACTTAAGACAGAAAAGAACTGTGCAGTATGCACAAATTTATTATTTATTTTTCTTGTCTACAATAAAAGCTATTTCCCACTAAATAATTTGTAGACAAGATGTTTCATATATCACATATTTCTCAAGTTATTTCACACAAAATAATTTGTGCATGCTGTACGGTTCTTTTCTACTACTGGATGGATTTCCACCAAATTTACAGAGGCACACTTTCAGGACCAAGCCGCCATTCCTGCTGCAAATTTGGTGAAAATCCATCCAGCGGTTTGGGCTATAGGCGTGAGCAAAGTTTTTCTCCATTCAGTTATTGGAAAAAAAGACATTTTGTGACCCCGCCTATAATTTTGCCCCCCCCCCAGACCAATCCTCACAGAAATTTGAAAAGAAATTCAGAGTGGGCCAGATACTTTTTTTCCTATGGGTTTAGCAATTTAACTATAACTATAAGGCCGCTACTGCAGGCCATGTAATATACGTAGATATATAATAATTCTAATTGTTTTACGTAAACTCTGAGCTGCCGGTACTTGTGTAGCAACATTCAGCAGGGTGAGGTGAGGCTGTGAATGTCAAGAAGGGCTGCCTATCTTGCACATTGCTAAAGGGATGTGCAGTTTAGGGAAGAAGGCATGCCATGACTGAGCTGCACAAGGCCAGCCACACCTCTGACACACACCACCGACAGTCGGAGGAGCCATAAGTCACCTGTGGTACACATAATATGTGTTCTGTGTACACCTCTTGAAGACCCCAGGTAGGATATGATCCCAGCATGGTCTCCCTGCCGCTTGTTTGCTCTCCTCCCCCACTCCACACAGCTCCCGAGTACGGAGTACGATGGTCACTTGGCACCTCCCCACTCCTGGCACCTACACTGCTTTAGAGATCAGAGCCAGGAAGACTGCACTGGAGTGCCCCTCAAAGTCTTAGGACACCTGCACGTCTCAGCAGGGGACCCTGTGGCAACTTATTTGGCAGCGCTTTCTAACGATGACCCAAGTCTGGCTCATTATCTGGAGTATGATTTTCGGGTTCTGGCCAGGACTTCTGCTCTGCATTTTATGGGTTAATCATTCTAATGGAATGCCTGCCTCATGTCATCTGACTAGGCAAAGAGCTCCTCCTTTTAGCAGTTGTATGCATTTTCTTTGAACTCATTTGTGATGGGGTGTGACTGTGTCATCAACCTCGAATCAGTTTATTGAGATGAGGTTGACACAAAGCTGAACTTGGGGGTGTTGGGGGAGCATTGGGAAAGGCACTGTACTTCCCTGCACATTCAACTGTCACACAAAAGTGTAGGCTGGAAAGACTTTGGACAGTTGATCCTGCTTCAGAGGAGAAAGGGCAGGACTTATTCCTGTCACGAGCGGCTGTGTGTGAGACACGGCACATGAAATTGGGGCAGCCCCGCAAAATGTGGTATAGTTTGCAACCCTACAGACACACCTAGCCCTGTTACCAGACCTTGGTTTTCATCTGGGCTTGTTTAGCTGTCAACTCAGTATGAGGTGAACACGGAGGTCATGCACAAAGGGGATTTTTGTCAACCATGTGGATCTTTTTGGCCCATTTCAATACACCCTTGTCTAATTGGCTTGCATTTCAAATGTTTCCCTGTTCATTTATCTATTGCAGCTGCTACTGTGTATAGGTGGGAAGTTAGGGTAAGCAGCTGCCCAGTATGCTCCCTTAATCCTTTTCCCTCCTGCTTCCCTTTTCTCCCATATAGCATCCTTTTTCCTGTATACCATTTCACTCCTTCCTGCTCTTTTTGATCAAGGCAGCCCCCTGTTCTTGCTTCATTCCATGAATCCTCCTGTCTTTTTATATCTCCATTTCTGGCAAAGGCTCTGTGTTATAAAGACCTGCTCTCCTCCTCATTTTGCTGCTATTTGTATACTCGCCTGGCTTCCTTCACTCCATTTTCCCCTCCCTCATTTGCCCACTTCATTCCATGTCCCTTTACATTGTTGCTCCTCACTCCCCATTCCTCACTCACTTGCCTCCCTTCTCTCCCTTCTTCCTGCCCTCCCTCACTCTTCATTTCTCCTTGACTCTTTAGAACGCCATTATTCCCCATTCTCCTTACACTGATGAACCCCCTGTTCTTTATTGGCCCCCCTTTAATCCTCTTTGAACTGTACTTCCCCTCACTCTTGTCCCTCATTAACTATTGCCCCATGCTCCTGCCCTCGTTCATTCGCTGCAGCCATTCACCCATTTCCCCCTCACCTGGCTCTGTTCAATCATTTTATCTCCTGCATGCCCTCCCTCTCTATCTCTCCATCACACCTCTGCCCTCCTTCATGCTCCACACTCATATCCCATCAATGTGTGTTACCTGCCCCTTCTCTACTGTTCTCCCTCACGTGCCTGCCCTTATTTCCTCTCATTTCCTTTCACTGCCCTGTAGAGGGCCCTGTGGATCTGGTGGAGATGTGGAGGTGGTGGGGTGAATTTAAGGGGTCTTTCAAGTGCCACAAGCAGCACCCACAAAAAAGAAACCCCTGGTATGTTTTGAGATTAAAAGGTAAACTCCTTTAAGTCTGTGCTGTTCATAGACTTTTCAAGTGTGTTGGGCAAGAACACCGGGGACATGCACCAAATGGTTATGCATGTTGTATACATTATCCCGTGATATCACCTCCTGTAATATCTCTTCCCATCGCCCATGTTATTGCCCATTGCCTTGAACCCTATTTTTTCCAACATTAGGTTCAGACTTGATCATTCGATATTACCAGGGGTGGACCAGCCTACAGACAACTCTGGAGATTTCCCGGTAGGCCTCTGCACCCTGAACCTCTTTTGTGGGGGAACCTATTTTATTTCTGCATTTTCTCATAGGAAAAGCGCTGAGCTTACTTTAAATGTGCAATATGGGGCCCCTTTGAAATGTATTTCCAGGGCCTCTTTTGGTTCCCAGTCCACCCTGAATATTACTACCATTGACAGCAAAACCTTGCGAGGAAGCCCAGCTGTCTCAGGCTAGAGTCAGACCCCCAAACACAGAAAACTAAAAAACACAACTTACAAAAAATGTAGCACTGGTCAATAAAGTTCATCATTGTGAAACTCTGCCCACTCTAAGATGTGCCTCGATGGCCAGCCTACCTGGGGCCCTCAGTCATTTTTGTTGACGAGGCCCTTTGCCTTAAATTTGCCACTGCCCCCTACTGATGCATCAATGTAATCAAGCTGTGTAGCACCCTGATGATGTACCCATGTTATCCAGCATCACAGCCCACACTGGTGCAATATAAGATCTGGCTTTCCCAATGATGTTTTTTGCATTTGTATAATTAGTGCAAAAACATTTATATGAAGCAGTCCACTTTTAATTAAGTGTGGTAGTACTTGTTTAACTACATTAAGTATACTACATACAATTACAAATCTGAATTTAGAAAGCCTAACATTTTGAAATATGCCCATATCAAATAGCAGTGACCAGTCAACCCTCCACAGGGCGGGAAAGCATGAAAAGCGTAACATTAGTGAACATCACATTCCATTGCCAGTCCACCCACTCTTTTACGAACGCCGATCCTGTAGATTACCTTGCGAAAATGTACCTGCTAGTGGAGGGCAGGTGTCCACACTGCCCCCTGGAAAGAGGGCGCTGCAGGTGTCTGGCCTGTGGTGGGACATGTCTGCTGAGGCCATGACATGTGGTGAAGATTTTGAGGAGACATGCAGCACACTAACAGGAACGCCTTTAAGAGTTAGAGCAGCAGAAAGCTGGCATACATTTCAAATGATTCACACCCATCTCCGCCATGTCATATGGGGAAAGTGCAGCATCTTGGCTGGGTTGGTTTTGCACAGGTCAGGCACCCATGCAATGCTACACTGCAGTTTGCCAACAATGCCACGTGCAGACTTCCCGTGGAAGAGGGCTTCCAGCCAACACTGCTGGGCTTTTAGTAGGGCAAATCCCGTTGCCCAAGTAGTAATCAAGGCTACTGGTGGGCTTAGTGGAACGCACATGTCCTGGATGTGGGCGATATCATTTGTGATTTGCGAAAGAATAAATAATTCTGCCTTGGTGCTTAATACTAGTGTTTTTGTAGTTGTATATCCACTTTAATGCATGTGTTTGGATTAACAGTTGTCTGTATTCACCCATTGACTAATAAGCCAAGGCAGAGGTTGCAGATGTGTAAGCCTGACATGTATAGGTTAAGTGTTGCCTGGTACGGTAGCCCCTACTGTTATGGGTATAGAAATAATGTATTCAACCTGAGTGGTTCCCGGAACAACCAGATCAATATTTTATGCACTGGGTGTGTTATTTTGCTCTGGAAGCATTGTTACCTTTCGACTGAATAAACACCCACCCATCCTTCATTGTTACAAGCGGGCAGCTGTAGATTGGCTCAGGTGCACAGTCAGAACTGCACACCTGTGTCTGGCTTTGCCTCCAGGCAGTCACACATTGTGATCAACTATGAACATTTTAGAGACAGCCAAATTATATCCCTGTGACATCTGTCCCTCCATCTGCTGTGCTCTCCATGCACGACCGGCCCGGCGGTGAGAGAATCCTGATGTGTATCTGCTAAGTGCACTGAAAATGGTTCTAACGCCAAAATAGTGATAGGATTCCAGGAAAGGCCTGTATGGAACATGTGGCAAGAAGCAGAAACTGCATCTTAAAACATTGGCAGAACATATCTCTCAATGAGCACCAAAATCAACTCCAAATATGTCCATCTGCAATAGCCCCTTATACAAACTATGACATTTTGGTTCAATGTTAACGCGGGCCGGACTCATGGAATATTTGCCCGGTTCAAAGTGAATTCGCACTGCTGAAAAGTGACGTTGCACTGCTGACACAAACCCTGATTCATGCAACCGTGTTTAGTGTATTTTTGCAGGGCAAATTCAGAGCATAGTCATTTTTGCCGTATCTCCGAAACGTTGTGGATCATTTTGTTAGTTGCAAAACAGTGAAAATACAATTATTACCCAATGATAAAAGGGACTGTCCAGTCTAGCTTGTATAACAAATAGCAACTTTATTTATATGACAACAGACAGTTCTAGCAGTACTACAAAATACAGCCCACCCATGAAAGGAATGCAAAATGTGTACAGCTATGTAATTGCTTCATCAAATTTGTTGATGTAAAATTATTTCACTAATATTGTATGTTCAAATAAGTATTTGTTGTGGTATGTTATGCAATGTAATACTGTTACTTGGAGGTCCATTGTGCACCACTGCTATTTGAATAGTCTCTGAAAGATAGGGGGTATTTAGGTTCATGGAAAGAAAGAGAAAATGCCATATTGCTTTGCTTTTGTGTTGTTCCGCAAGACTAGGGGTACCCTGCACTCGGCATGCAAATGTGTTTCTAGTGTCTGTGTCAAGAATTTAGAGGCATTTGTGTCCAGAAGTGAAATGCGGTTGCCTGTGGTGCACAATTGTATTGGGTTGGATAGTGGTATGTAAGTTCATTTTAGAGGTGCAGTGTTCTGGTGTTTGATGTCTGTAAGGAAGGCTGTTCAATTGCCATGTTGGAGTGGGTTAGTTAGGAGACCAGTAGAGGTTATGCTGGGCCACTTGGAGAATCAGTCCACTGTGGACAGGGTGTCATCGTGCAGGGATTCACATTGGGTGATGTCGCAGAAGTGGTGTAGTGTGGGTAATTCTCTTGAGATGTGATGTCCTGAGGCACAATGTTGTGGTCTGTTATCTCTGGCAGTGGCTATGGTGCAGTGAATGGTCAAAGATGAAAGTGGGGAATGATTTGGTGTTGAATGCCCAATGCTGAAATGTTGGAAGATTATTTTTTTGATATCATCTTCGGTCATTTCTCCCCTGAACATTACCGACTTACCCAAACCCCTACCCACACCCCCACCCACAACCCTACCCACACCCCACAACACACTTTTTGTTTTTTTGGACTGCGGGACAGCTGCGGGGTACACCTCTGCAACCCCTGCTTACAGTCTAGTGAGCAAGGGTTGAGGGGACGCAGCCCTCACAGCCCTAGCCCGAATTGAAAAGACCTACCCAACCAAAGGCCGACCTTTTAGAAGGTCAAACATTTGGTAGTACCTTCTTTAAGACTTTTGATTGGGTAGGTCTTTTCAACTCAGTCTTTTTGGCCGTAACCTTGGGGAACACAGGGAGGAGTAAGCATTAAAGTGCTTGAATAACAAGGTACCATTTAGACAGTTGTGGAGACTAGTTCCAGAGGAGCGTTCAGAGCAGGGATTCCAGAGAAGACAGGGTCCTGGTGTAGTCCACATGAACAACTTGGCATGCTACGAGGTCAAGGTGCAACATTTAGGTGCCAGCTACATGAATTACATTGGGCACCATGAAGCAAAATCTCAGTAGGGCACTAACCGCATTGGGCACCGAGACGATATAACAGTGGAGCACTGGGAAGGCAAAAAACGCCAGGATAAATTTAAAAGGGAAATTCAGGAGCAAAACTAAATTGTAAAACACAGGAGTAAATTGCGGGAAGCACAATCACAGTAGTGAAGAAAATTGCTTTATGATATATGGTTAAACATATAATGGTGAGCAGGTTAGTGAGGGGCACAAACATTCAAGCCATATATATCAGGCATAACATGTCCTAACAAAGCATAGTATGGATTTATTTAATTTATAAAGCGCACAACAACCGGTAGACATCAGGGCTCTGTTAGTGTGAACCAGTTACTTGCAAGGAGATAACAAACATACAGGTGATAAGGTGAGGCAGTGCCCAAGCAAAGCCTTGTCATAATAGGTTCATGACAAGGCATGAAAGGAATACAAATTTGTGAAATGTCATAGCAAAATCTGGAAAAGGCCCCAAAACGCCAGGCAACCTGGACTCCTGAACATACTCCTACCTGTGGGCTCTGCATAAAGCTCCTGTTCCCCTTTCTCCTTTGCCCCTGTCAAACTCTCTCTCCCTCTTCCTCTCTCCTGCCATCTCTTGTTCAGACCCTCAAATAAATACATTGTTCACTGTTTTCAATAAGGATCAGGGAATTGTCACATGTGCGGAGGGTACAGAGTGGTGACTCCCCATATTACCCTAATAGAGGTTCTTAGTTATGGGTGGCATACAGTTTTTTGGTTCAGAGAAAGGGGAGCCTGAAATCTGAAACACCCAAGCACTCACTTTCCCTTGCATAAGCTGGCAGAATGGTGCCATCTCAAACCTTACTCTATATTGCTATGGTGCTGGGCTCAGTGGGCCCTGCGGGGGCATTTGCTGGTTTGCCTTCTGTTTCTGTAGTTATAAGCATATGATATACTGACAATGAGGCAGTACTGCGCACTATTAAATGCATTCTCATCTTGTGAATATATTGCATAATCTGCCTTAGACAGCAATGACATTGCATGCCTTAAAGCCATAGCCTACATTTAGAAGATTTCTATACATTGTAAACAGGGAATTGTGGGTTTAAATTTCTTGCCGCAAATTCTCCTGTTTTACTTCCGTTATACACAAGTATTTGTATGCTCCTTTTTTTATCGATTTCACGTTTTCTGTGTTAGTTGTGAAAGAGTTAAGTCTGCTCACATGCTGAAAAATGAAATGTAGCAGACAGAAATAGCCTTTCGTTACCAACCAATCAGGTTACACCTTCTCCAGGAAGGGAAACTATACGATGTGTCAATTGTGATATACAGTTTCAGAAAATAAGACGACTGGGAATTGAACATCATTTCCTGATGAAATTGGAATGAAAATGCTAAGCAGACTCTTCGTGTCGGTGCCCTGCTACGCTTATCCTTAAACACCAAGCCGAAGAAGCAAGTCTATTTTCATTTTTCAGGGAAATCTGCGAAGATACGGCTTCTTTTCTACAGACGCTGCTGAGCAGAGCCGGAAGACAGCTAAATTGGTCGTAAATGTGAGAAAAGCAGTCACATTGAAATAGAAAGCTGTGTTTTTTGCTGCAGAAATCTGTTGAAAGGAAGGGAGAGAGGAACGTTCTTTTTATGAACATTGTAGGAAATATGTCAGCCACCAGGGAGTGTTTCACCTTATGTGTAGAAAATCCTGTTTATAGTATACAATCTATATTCACGCATAGAAGCATTATGCGCAAATGTGAGAATAGATCATCTCACATGTAGCAAAACATTCGCTGCAAGTTCACACTTCCTCTTTTAATAGAAACGGATGCATACGAAAATGGAATCCCATACTGTACTGGGTATTTTTAAACACTACGCATCAATGCACTGTGTTATGGCCATATAAAGCACGAAGAAATAATTGCACCGGATGGCAATATCCCTGGGACGTCATTTCACCAAAATGACTGGGGTAGCGGAAGTGACATCACATGCCCCTTGATCTCTGATGGCATCGCAGGGAGTGATGTCATTTGGCCCCACCCCCAAGTGACATCCCAGAAGGGATGGCACACAACCGTTCATCCCTCTCTAAAGAGGACTGGACAGTTACAAAATACATCGGCTTATGTAGCAAAAGAAATCTACATGTTTTCTACAATTCGAATGGGTACCGCGGGCTTGCTGCTCAAAATGAATACTCAGGGACACATATTCAACTAGCAGTGTCTTAACACACACAGCACATGCAGGTACCCTCCTTCCCAATCAGTCTGTGTTTTCTTTATTCAGTGACACCGAAATGGAAACAGAAAGAGTAGGTGTGCGAGGGAGAGAGAGATAGACAGAGGTGCCAGAGAAGAGAGAGGGAGAGGAGAGAGAAGGAGAGAGAGAGAGAGAGAGATAGAGAGAGAGAGAGAGGATTTAGAGAGTAAGTGTGAGAAGGACAGTGAGAGAAAGAGGTGAGACAGAGAAGAGAGACAGGAGAGAGAAAGAGAGGAGAGAAAGGGAGAGAAAGAGAGAGAGAGAGAGAGAGAGCGAGATGGAGAGAGAGAGAGAGAGAGAGAGAGAGAGAGAGAGAGAGAAAGAGAGAGAAAAAGAGAGAGAAAGAGAACAGTGAGACATTGAATAGAGAGCAAGGAGAGAGATCAAAAGAGAGATAGAGAGAGAAGAGAGAGATAATAGAGTGAGAGTGGATACAAAGAGAGAGTGGAGAATTAGACAGCGAGATAGGGGATATTTCTCTCTTTTTTTTAAAGTAGATCCAGCACTCCCCTCTAGCTGCTAAGGTCAGCCGGCTATTCCCAGTAGTACTCTGATTACTGAGGACACACGTGCTGGTTTTATTCAAAGCATCTTTCTCTTCAAGGGAGGGCCACTACTCCCCCTCCCACTCACCCTGTTGGTGCCAATGGGGTGCACTAACTCCCCTCTGGAGTGTTGGACCTCTTGTTCTGTGAAGGAGGGACTAGCGTAGGAGTCGTTTTGGGGAGCTGGGGGGGGGGGTTAATGGATTGATAGAAGAGGAGGAGCTCCTCTACGGCCCAATAGAATGTGTGCAGGGGAATATCTGTGTCCAGCTGCGAGGCTTCACTGCGTAATAATCCACAAACCCCTTAACAAGTCAACAATCCGGATGTTCAGAGCATCCTTTTATGCTCTCTGGGTTTTCAACGAGGGCTGTCCCCACGTGCAGACACTGCCCGGCTATCTGCATGCCTAGTCCTTTTCTCCCCATACATGTTCACAGAGCACGTAATGCCGAAATTACCCAGACAAATGTTTGAGATTCCTCAGAACGTGGCTGTAACATTGCTGTGGAACCCTCTCCCCCCGCCGACTATGTGGTCCTTAATTTACACCCACCTACCCTTTTGTTCCACCTGCTCACTTTTCTATTGTTCAGGTTCAGGTCTCAGCGGGAAAGACTAAATAAACAATTCTGCGAAATCTGACATAGTTGTTGCTTTATTGCTTTATTAGCGTGCGAGCAAAATGTGGAGATGTGTTGCCCTGTCCCATTTCCTGCAAGATATACACAGACAGGACACGAAACCCGACGGCAAACTGCACACGACATCAACAATAACCCCTAAACCGCTCACACACACACGCACCTGGGTAAGGTTACTTTTGACACAGGACACAGCATCCAGCAGTGTTTTCACCTCTTTGTCTTCTGGTTTCATCTGCGCTAGCACCTTGTTGACAGAGTAATTACTAACTTTTCAGTGGCAGTTTAGTGTTTCAGCTCCCCTCTGGCTGCCAGGCCCTAAAGAGCAGTCCTGTGTAACCACAACCCTATGGTACCAGAGACTCTGTCCACCCCCCCTAACTGTAGGCAATGGGGGGCCCAATCATAATGAAATGGACCCCACAAGCCCAGACAAATGTTTTACTGGGCTCTGTGAGCGTACCATAAGACTGCACCTTATTATTATTCCAATGTGCCTGACTTCCAGCAAGCAGGGATGAGGGCCTGTGTGTTGTGGCTCATGTGAGGAGATTGGGAAGGTGATGGACCAGGACACAGCAGGGCCCGCTCGCCCTTTGTCTGTCATCTGAGTGCTAAATCCATCTCGGGTAGGGGTCTGTGTGACAGGGCTCTGTGACCAAATTACATAGATGCATCAGTAGGGAGCTGTGTGGCTGGATTACATGGATGCATCAGAAGGGGGCTATGTAGCTTGATTACATAGATGCATCGATATGGTCTTGTGATGCTGGATTACATGGATGCATCATTGCTGGGATGAACAGCTGGATAACATGGATGCATCAGAAGGGGGCTACACAGCTTGATAATATTGATGCATAAGTAGTGGGTTGTGTGGATGGGTTACACCGATGCATCAGTTGGGGGCAGTGTGGTGTGATTACATAGATGCATCAGTTGGGAGCTGTGCGGCTGGATAACATGGATGCAACAGAAGGGGGCTACACAGCTTGATAATATTGATGCATAAGTAGTGGGTTGTGTGGCTGGGTTACACCGATGCATCAGTTGGGGGCAGTGTGGCGGGATAACATAGATACATCAGTTGGGAGCTGTGCAGCTCGATAACATGGATGCACCTGAAGGGGGCTACACAGCATAATTACATTGATGCATAAGTAGGGGGCTGTGTGGCTGATTACAATGATGTTTCAGTAGTTTTCTGGTGGCTGGATTACATTGATGACTAAGGAGGTGGATACACAGCTTGTTTACATGGATGCATCATTAGGGTGCTGTGGGACTAGATTACATGGCTGCATCAGTATGGGGCTGTGTGGCCGGATTACATAGAGGCATCAGTATGGTGCCATGTGCTTAGATAACATGGATACATCAGAAGGGGGGCTATGCAGCTTGACTACATAGATGCATCAGTAAGGGGCAGCGTGGCTGGATTACATGGCTGCATTAGTAGAGGGTGGTGCCGCTGGATTGCATGTATGCATCAGTAGGGAGTTGTGTAGCTGAAACAGATTTGCTAGCTCATAATCAAAATGGTCTAATATAACCTGTTCTGCCGCCATCATGTCGATTTAGAGTTGGTTCGCCCTCCAGTGCTTCAGCAGCAGCTATGGCTATTAAGAAGACAGGGACACAGTTACAGTGTCCTGGGTCCAGTGCAGCAACAGTGAGGATTTGGTCCAACAGGAGTCACCCACACTATTATTTCAGAGTTGCTCGGGGGCAGGACTCACCTCTGCTTTGGATGCCTTCAGTGGTCTCTATCCCTAACAGAAGTGCAATGAATTATTATTATTATTATTATTATTATTATTATTATTATTATTATTATTATTATTATTATTATTATTCTATTGGTCTTTTAAAGGCAGAGGAGTGATCCGAAGAAAGCCTCTTGTATAAGATCCAATATCCATTCTTGTAACAAGTGCCCTTTGCCTTATGACATCACACCCAGTGCCCCTTTCCTAAGGTGAATGAAGGAAACAGGAAAATGAAAAGAGCCATTGCAAAAAGCCAGCTGGTGGGACCTTCCCCAAGGCCTATCTCCCACCTCTGGATACTCTAAACCCACCTCTTCCCATGCCTGCTAGTATAAAAGGAACTGCATTGTTCAGCACCCAGTGTGAGACTGTGTTATGTTAGTGCCTGCATTTGAAGCATTCGTAGGGGACCTCCTGGATTAAGTGGCTGTGTCTTTGGATGAGGGTGTTAACCTTTCTGCTGGAGAATCAAAGGGAGAACATTCTGGATAGTGTTCCTCATGACTGTAGTGGGGACAGACAGACTAAGAAAACAACTCACATCAGTCCTTTCACAGTGAAGCCCTCCTCACAGATCTGACACTGGTAATATATCAAATTGATGTGGCTTTATAATTGCGTGTCCTTATCAGTGGCCATCCACAACTAGGAATGGCTTAAATCTAAATAGGTATGTGTCACAAGTCATACATTATCAGAATTTACATCAGAAGTACAGACTGGTAACATGCTACAACAGCCTATAGGAATGCTATGTCTCAACAGCTGTCATGGGTGCAAATCTGACCTCTGAACCTGATATTTGCCACCACAGAGCTGGTTCCGTGGTTGTTAGGAGACTGGTTACAGTACGCCACATTAGCACACCATATATTTGGCATGGGTCACTATGAAGGGGGGATCTGATTACCAGAAACCCTTTTAGAAACATAATGACCCTCAAAATTGTATGTGAATACAAATCAGAGACACATGGAATTTTAGATGCATGACCGGCTGCAGAATCTGATGAAGATGACACAGAAAATAGGGTGCAAACTATCTAGGTCGTTGTTTTGTGTCTCTGAACCACGGCATGAGAGGTGGGACGATACAGCAGTTAAATCCCAAGAAATGTGAATAGCTGTTTTGTTTTTTTTCCTTGGGGAAGGTCGTCTGAAGGTCCAATTTCACTAAGTACTCCACGTTGCAGGCATAAATAACTACCCAAGTATTGGTGGACAGGGCCTTCCATCCTTAAACAATGAAACACCAACTTTGAAATAGAGCACTCAAGGGCCCTAACTTTCTAGTCAGCCCCTATCATCACTACAGTAGTGCAAAGGCTCCTTGGGCAATCTCTGCATCATGATATGTGCATTATACATCTCAATTTGTGCATGAGAGCAATCACATAATATCTGAAAGTGCACATTACACATGCATGTGTGCATTTTGTGGTGAGATGAATAACAAACCATGTCACTGAAGATTTCTTATGGTAAATGTTAAGGGTAACAACACTCCATCCAGTTTCTATGTGGTAGCATGACACCTCAGGAAGTAAAGAGCTCCTCTTATGTTTATACAGGAACCCCATCATGACAAATCCAATGGCATTTCTATTAGAAAAATACGATCAGTGATTGTTGATCAAATTCGCAACAGATACAATTGTAAAGTCTGGGTCTAATAATTAGAAATAGCATAAGCTTTTGTTTGCAGTCAGTGAGGTTGGAAAGAGAGAGTTCCCACATTTGTGCGACAGATCAGTAAGGGGTGTCCACAAAAACCCTCATCTTGGGACACATTCCCATTACCAACTAATGCCAATTTGTGGAACAAATCTACACTGAATTGGTCACTGTTACACAGAGCCTTGTCCTGGTGAAATGTATTCCCTGTTGGATCTTCACTTGTGTGAAATATATTCTTCCTGTTACTTGTTCAACCACAAGTAATTCTCCAAATTCACCATGATCTTAGTATTTTGAGATAGGCTACAAATGTGTCAGGAAAACAACAAAAGTAATGCCTGGATTATTTGGAATGAATCATAACCTTTGACATTGCCCAGGCAGCACTTTAGCTCATTGTTTTTCAGCCTGCCATGCCTTTATTGAAGGGTAAAGACCATGGGCCTCATTACGAGTCGGGCAGTAGGGGATACTGGGCACCGGTAAGGAGACCGGTGCCGGTAATCCCCTACTGCCCAATTCTGAGGTCCTCTAATGGGAACCACCTTACGGGTCCCGTTAGGGGACCAAGCTGCTAATTACGGGCCTGCAATTAGCAGGCACGTAAAAAGCACCTTCGCCATGGGGAATGGTTGGTGCAATGGGGACTTACTGGTCCCGCCAGGCTCAGACTAGACTGGTAAGTCCCCATTGCACCACACCGGACTCGGTCCCATTATTGGTGGCAGTCATGGCGCAAATAGCACCATGAATACCACCAATCTCGGAATGAGGCCCCATATCAAAATCAGGCTTGGCCCGTACCTGAAAGGGGCACTTCAGACAGAATGTCTTGGTCACAACACTTTGACACTAAAATGCAATAACCCCAGACATATTTCAGGCTAATTGGTCATTTTCAGTGAAGTGTAGTTTGGGTCCCTAGAGATGTCAAGCTCAAGGCCCACGTATGGGCATACCTGCACCAGTCGGGGTGACTTCAGCAAAACCAAAAGGTGATAACTGGAAGGTTTTTAACGACTCATAACCTTAAGCAGTTCTCTGAGCAACTCTCCAGGAATGTAGAACTAGAAGCAAGCATCACAAGATATAAAGTGGGTTTCTACAGAAACCCAGAGGGGCTGGAAGGAATCAGAGTAGTGTATTTTAACAAGCTGGCTCAATACACGATTTTGCTCGCCATGTTATCCTTGGCTGCCTGTGTTCAGAGGTGCTCACAGCACAAGGCCCAGGAATCCTGAAACACTTAATTGAACACCTGCTGCTACAAAAGCCTACCAGTAATATCCTGCACAGTGCCAAGTAAAGCAATATTTTCCTCAAGGAGAAAGAACAATACATCACTGGACTCCACTAAATAGACTATGGATCAAAGGAACAACTTCTTTGTCCCTAGATTGGACTTTAGGACATTAATTATAATATCTTGCTAGAATGCTGTTTACCAAGGAAGAACATTCTAAAGAATTCTGCGACCCGGAGCAGTTGAAAGTGAGGTTCTTATACTACAGTAAAAAAAAAAATCAATAGTTATGTAAATTGTAGATAAAGGTTCATCTCAAGAACCTATGACTAAAGCACTGAATTCTAAGGTGGAAGTTGGGGTGGTTTAATACAGAAAGGCAAGGAAATGCTGGTGGTTTCCCACTACAGCATGAACATCCATTAAATACACCAATATCAGATGAACACTCACAAGATCAATCCATGCAACCCATGAAGCTTGCAGATGTTTGCTCCATCATAGCCAGCAGTTTGGATTGCTGCCAATTTGTCCACAGGCTGCTGTATTTGAATCTTGAGTAGGAGTTGAACAGAGATATTACATCTCTAAGGAATTGAAAGTCTAAGCTTCATGATACACTCCCCCTTCTGATGTTTTTCATAGTGAACACAGAGCCAGAGCCAAAGTAACACCCTTTACTTTATTGAAGCACTAATGCTGATTGAAGCTGCAGACACAGAATTGTGGTTGCAATCTGAACAATTGGAAATCCCACAATTTAGTCTCCTCATTTCACAGCCAGCAGCTGAAGCCAACATCCCTGGAGGATAGCTCAGCAGCAACGGTCTCGCCTTGGAAGCAAGACGACACGAAGCAAGCAACACAGGTTCGATCACGGTCCGCGCTTAGAAACCTCTGGGAATTTATGCGCGTTATAAATACGCAACTAAGAAAAAAAAATTCACAACAAAAACAATTCCTGTAACAGCACCTCGATGACCGCGGGCTGTGTGAGCGTTTTAAAAAATGCAAAAAAAACCAACTATATCCTTAACACATATTGCTATTGTATGGGGGGGGGGGTTACACTGAGGAACGTGTGTGTGCCGTCTCAATCCTGGCATGCATGATGACACACATGACTGAGGACTGATTTTGATGACCACTGCAGGCATGTTACAAGATCTGGTTTCAGGAGAGCCAGTGAAAGAGGACAATGATCTAGCCTTGTTTTCAGAGGACTAGAAATGAGCAGCTGGCAGGGCCCAATGCCCCCGAATAAATATTTGTGGATTTAATAGCTGTGTCATATGGAGGATGAGAAGGACAATGTGGAAAGGAAAGATTTGTGATCCTATATTTTCTAAGTAATTGCAGAGTGATGTGTCTACAAAGTTATATAATGTTATATAACACCTATAAGAGACATTTCTAAAGTCACATGAACATCTGATTATAGAAAGTCTACATGAAATGACGTTTTACACATGTGGCTGTTATTGTCAAGCCACAGATCAACAGTATGAACTCTTATGTAGAACATATGAAGGCTAAACAAAATGTAAAGGTTAAGAGACCCCACCTGATACACATTGGACCCGCTGAAGCAGACAAGCTGCCAAGCGACTGATTATACACCAACATCGAGGCAAGTCTAGTGCTCAGAAACCACTAGGGTGACCATTTGGCACAGTAGAAAAGCTTGGAAACTTAACATATATAACTGCAGGGAGACTGGGAGAAGGTGGTGTGATGCAATCAAGGTTAGTAGGTCACTTTTGCAAAATGTTTACCAAAACTCTGCTGGATGATGAGGGAAGTGAGGAGTGGACTGATTTTAACTACATAATAGAAAGACAGGGATTGGGTCGACATATTCTCCAACATGTGCTCAAGGTGGTTTTCTTTCCTTCCAAAACAGAACCCCAATTTAAATGGGAAACATCCAGACATGTATTGGAGGGGAGAATCGTTTAGGGGAACATGCACCATTAGGCTGACTAGGAAAGTTGAATATTCACACTGAGAGACAAGGAGATGCACAATGATTTGTTGATGGTGCATAGTTTAGCGGTGCTTCTACAAATATTACATAGGAACAACCAGGAATAGTCGATTATGTCCTGTGTAAACAGAATCTTGCCCAGCTGAGACTATCATGTGGATTTAAAAAGCCTACTGGAGTCCATTGTTTCTTGTTGCATATTCCAGACAGGAAATAATGGGCCACAATCTTGAGTTCCTTGAACTGGCTAGTAACCACAAAAAGGTTCCACCTGGCTCAATGTAAAATGAACAATGGAAATGATTAATATGTTGCACATCAGGGCACTACTAGTAGATGCTTACGTGTTGCACACAGACTTTAACAAGAGGCATTGAACAGGAAATGAGCAGGCAAACATGCCAAAGCCTTATTGGAGCATGCCATGGGTGGCATAAAAAGCAGAACAATTATCATTATTGGGTCACCTATTGCCCATGTCAACAAGAGCTGAATATTACCTGAACTGTTTATTTGTCAGACTAGCTCATCACACAATCTTCTGCCAAAGAATACTTTCAAATTAAGGACTTTATCTGAACAACAAAATCAAGATTATCATGTCATGATACAGTATGTTGCATTATTGAGGCGATATGCCCCAAGCTGTCAGGCCAACCCTGTAGGTAATGGCTGCCACCCAAGTTAAAGGTCTGATCGCAGCTGGGGCCCCTTAATGAGGGAGGCGGTGCAGTTACAGAAAGGGTTGGCACGCCACTGAGGGGCATATCACCATTAGCACCTGTTTAGTTCTCTGCACCGGTGATAATGGTGTCTTTTATTTCAAAATAAATGTACCTTTCTTGCACTGCCCGGAACTGCAGCCGTGCTGCTGACATGAAGTGTGTTTTCAATGTTGATGACTGTGATGTAATCGACATGAAAATGGACTGCCAGAGAGTCGCACTGCTGCAGCCGCAGGCAGTGCAATAAAGGTATGTTTATTTATTAGATGTGTTTACATACATAAATTCACCATTAGCACCCGTGTAGAAACCAACACAGGTGTTAAGTGGTGAAGAGGGAGCAGGGGAGTGAAGGGCGGGGGTGCTGCCCAGCTACTCGGACCGCAGGTTTGTACTATGGCATACAGCCTGCATTCCGAGCATCCTGATTGGAAAGCGCCCCCTCCCAGGGTGCTAATGGGTATTTTATAGAACAACTTATTTACTTTCATGACCTCTTGGTGTTGAGGGGGCATGGAGTAAGTGGAGGCGGATTATGTGATGGATTCGAGGGACGAGATCAGTGTCGGTGCTCTGGGTTCATGAATGCATGTTGCGTGCTTTGAGATTGGGGTAAAGAGTGAATGGAGCGGAATTGTTCAGGTTTACGATGATATGGAGTGAATTTGTGTTTGTTATGGTGAAAGGAAAGAAGATTATAAGTAGTTTTGGCTTTGTGTGGCGTGAGGTAATGATATGATAGGTTATTTATAACGCGCTTAATACTCAGGAGTTTCTAAGCGCGGACCTGGGAATCAAACTTGTGGTGCTGCATGTCGTCTTGCTGCCAAGGGGAGCATGTTGCCTCTGAGCTATCCTCCCGAGACTACCAAGGGGGCACTGCTATAATTGCCTTCAATCTATCTAGAGCAGCAGGAATATTAAATAATATATCCAAGATCAAGATATTCAATTTGCACTATACAAGGTGTCAGGAAAAGCTGCAGGTTTGGTTGAGCCTGCACATACTTAGACATGTCTTCAGCTGCTCATGCTTTGGCTAAATTAAGGGCATTTCATGTATGTTATCAGTAAAGATGGGACAGCCCCTAATTGAGAGGTTCTTCCTATAATCTATCGGACTTAAAAGGGGCATGTACTAAATATATTGACTAAACAGAGAGTCATATTAAAACCCTTGCCGAAAGGACTTTTAGAAAAAGACAGCTTGATTGACAAAGCCTTTTTAAATGGGGTTTTCCAATTCAAAAACCCTTTTGTAAATGAGGAAGAGTGGGTTCTAGACGCATGCATTGATGACTTCCATGGATATGGCAACACAGCTAGTGTGATCCCTTTTTTAACACTGACAAGACAATTCATACAAATGTTTGGCTAACTTGTTCATGAAGCATAAGAAGGAGGAGAAAAAAGGAGACACACATGTGTGTTTCAACCCTATTGCACAATATTTGTTCAAACACACCTGAAACAGCTCCATAATGATGTATGATCCTGATGAGAACGTGTATAGACTGAAACCTGAAATGGATTGGGCTATCATTTTGAAGCTCACATATGAATGGCTCAGTAAAAATCACTTTTGGCAAATAACATGTTCGTACTTATAGAAAAGAGATTGCAACTTCCTTCCCAAATCTTCCCACTGTAGATGATTACACATATTTAGCTGCAGACCATTTGGGGATTTATAATAAATAGATAGTTGTAATTTTTCCACTGCCGTTGAGAGGACTTGACACATGAGTCCTCATTGCACAGGCACTCAGCTGAATACTGACCTTGACATCAATCAAATCAGTGGGTGCATGGGTTGCTAAGCATCCCCAAGACTGATTGTGGTGCAAAAGACATCATGTGGGAATCAAAAACAAAGAGGTGATGGCTGGAAGGTTTAGAATGAATCTTAACCACTGGCATTGCTCTGGGCAACCCTCCAGACCATCGTTCTTCGCCTGCCAAGCCATTACAGAAGGCGGAAGACCATATGCAAATCAGGCTTGGCTCCACCCCAAAATGGGCAATCCAGCCCAAACTGCTAGGTCACATCCCTTCTGCACGAGACCACAACCATCCCCAAACATGTTTCGACCTTGTTGGGATTCGACATTGTGCATGCTGGCAATCCACTCCCGTGCACTTTCTTTTATTGATGTCAGTTGCGTTCATGCACTTACTGATGCACTTTGGTGCCGGCACATTGTGGTGCAAATGTACCGTAAACTCTGCCCAGATGCCCATTGGTGAACACAGCCCCTCTTCTAATATCTGGTCATGGTGGCCTGATGTCAGCCCACAAGTAGCCCACATGCACCCGCGTTCCTATCTGTGGAACGTGTTTAAATGCTTTACTGCAATGTTAGCGCATCCATTACCTTATATAGTATGCAACCATTTTTGATTCTCATCATAATGCGAACGTGCACTTATGTGCGGGTGCCCAAGTGCCCGATCCCCCAGGGTGGCAATTTTGGAATGCAAATCTAAAAAGCTTTTCACTCGGTATTTCTCGCTGCACTCGAATGCAATGATTTCGGATTCATCCTGTCAAAATTCGGCATGCCTTCGCCATGGCTTAAATCCTTTGAGAATGGCTTCAGAGTGAATCCAGCGGAGAGACCGGACCGTGAAGGGAGCCTTATTATCTGACAAGTCAAACAGTGTGGCATGCCTGAGGAAATCCAGTTGTGGCAGGTTTAAAATACAATTGCCACAATGAAAGGGTTTTAGTTCAAATCAACTCTGTAACGTATTATAAAATGTGCTTGCTTAATTTTCTCCAATTTCTGACTCGATGGGTCATTACTGCAGACTACCCAGCGAGTTGCCGATTGATTGATGAGACAGTGGCGTCGTTGGTTGGACGCCATTTTTCCTTTGTGCCCTGGCAGGCAGACAGGATTATGGCGGCAACAGTAAACGCGTGCATCTAACCTGTAGGCTATCACACAGTCACACTGCACTTTTGGCGCCATAAGTCAGGCATTCATCTTGCACGCATCGTATGCGTTTTTCAGACATTCATTTTTACATATTAGTCGACACGGTGCAGCTATTAAGCACGTATCTTACTTAACCAACCCGTGTTCTGCAGTTAACATCCACAAATGTACATGATCTGTGTGCAGTCATATCGACTTGGTGGACAAGGATAGTGTTGCGTAGTAATACGCTGTTGGGCGCATGCATGAGCCAGAACGAGGCTCATGCATGCGCAGTGTTAATAAACACGGCACGTGCGGCAGTTCGCGCCGGGGACCCAAACCATCCACATGTCTCCGGCGTAGCTCCTTGGACGTATGCGGAGAGGGATTTGTGTGTGATTGCGTGGGGCCTCCCAACGCCCCCACGATACCCAACACTGGCGACGAGGACGGCGCGGGAGCCATCCTCCGCTTTGGCAACGTTCTAGGAGAAGAACATTGACTCGCGTCCACACGAGTCCACGCCTATGGCCGGCGGCCATCTTGGTCAACACGTGAAAGGCAGTGGTTGCGGCCCGTGAGGGTGCTCGTGCGCCACTTGGACTTTTGCTTTGCCCAGCAACAATTTTTGGAAATTCCACAGCCCTTACATTTACAGGGCTGTGGCACAGATGACCAGGAGGAGGAAAGTGCAGGAAGAGCACCACACTGCATGGGGACTCAGCACACCAGCCCAGCAGCCACAGAAGGTGTCCAGCAAGTACCTGTGAGTGCCATTCACCAAGATGGGGGAAGAAGATGACCTAGATGGTGCAATTGCCCCCATCCCACGCAGGATGAACAGCACGCTAAGCCCCATACCTGAATTTGACACCACAGGCCCTCCATCTAAGCTGGGTCCAAAATGGCTTCTGTGGGTGAAACGGCTAGAAATGTTTTTCACGGCCGCGGGGGTCACGGAAGATGCAGAGAAGATCGCCATCATCGTATACTCGGCAGGGGTGGAGGTACACAAGATCTATGATTTGCTGACCATCCCTGTGGCCACCTACGTTGCAGTGAAACAAGCACTCAGGGATTACTTCCTCCCCATGGCAAATGTAGACTTTGACAGGTTTGTCATGTGCGCGGAGAAGCAGCGAGAAGATGAATCATTGGACAAGTTCTGTGCACGACTCTGACACCTAGCAAGCTCCTGTAGATGGGGTAACGAAGAAGAGATGGTTTGTAACCAGTTGCTGCAAGGGTGCAGCTCCGGAAAACTGCTGAGGCAGGTGTTGAGAGAACCTGGGCTAACCCTGCAACAAATCCTAGACATGGGGAGAGCGCATATATGCTTTTGGTGGACACACTCCGCTCCCCATCCAGGGGATATTCATAGCACCAGTGATTCATGGACAGACCAGAATCAAAGCAAGATTCTTCGTCACAAGTGTGAGCCTACACTCACTCCTAAGTTGCGCCGCCGCTGAAGCGCTAAACATTGTCCACTTCTCATTTGCGGTGTACTGCGCCGACCTGGAAAACCTACTACAACGGTTCGAGACAATCTTCAATGGCGTAGGAAAACTGAAAGCTGATCCAATACGCCTCCACATAGACGGGTCAGTGAGACCAACAGCTCTCAAACACCGCCGTATCCCGTTCCATCTGAGAGCACAGGTGGAGAAAGAGTTGCAGTCCCTGATTGACCGAGACATCATCGAAATGGTAGAAGGCCCCACCTCTTGGGTCTCCCCAATTGTAGTGGCCCCGAAGCCTAAACAGCAAGGTGCGGTGCGCATCTGCGTGGACATGAGGCTACCCAATGTAGCCATCAAGAGGGAACGCCACATCACGCCCACCTTAGATGATATCGTTGGGGAACTCCAGGGAGCGAAAGTATTCTCAAAACTGGACCTACGATCTAGATATCACCAGTTAGAGTTACAGCCCGAGTCCAGATACATTACGACCTTCACGACTCATGAGGGGTTATATCAATACAAGTGGCTCAGTTTTGGAGTCTCGTCCGCGGCAGAAGTCTTCCAAAATGCCATCAGGGGAGCTCTGTCAGGACTCAAGGGAGTGATCAACATGTCGGACGACATCCGGGTCTTTGCACGATCGGAGGCAGAACATCTGAAGCGCCTAGAGAACACCCTGGAAAGGCTGCACACTCTAGGTCTAACACTACACAAAGAAAAGTGTGAGTTTCTGAAAGACAGGTTGGAGTTCTTTGGTTTCGTTTTCTATGCTGGAGGGATCTCCCCTGATCCAGAGAAAGTGAAGGACATCCGTGAAGCCGCTCCACCGACATCTCCAGCGGAGATTAGAAGCTTCCTGGGGATGGTGAACTATTGCGGTCGCTTCATCCGTGACCTAGCCTCGCTATCGGAGCCCTTAAGAGCGCTCACCAGGAATGACGTTGCATGGAACTGGAGTGGAAAAGAGCAGCGGGCGTTCGATGACATTAAGAGCGCCCTATAAGGGCAAGAGACCATGGCTTATTTCAACTCTGACCGGGAGTCTGAAATTGTGGTCCACGCCAGCACCGTGGGCCTGGGAGCAGTTCTTATGCAGGCGGACAATCAAGGAACCATGAGGCCCATCGCTTATGCCAGCAAAGCCCTCACCGAGACAGAGAGGAGATACTCTCAGATCGAGCGGGAGGCCTTGGCCATACTGTGGGGGTGCAAACATTTCCGCATTTACATTCTGGGGAAACCGGTTGTCGTGGTGATGGATCACAAGCCCCTAATCCCAATTCTATCAGGGACCTCGTCCAAACCACCACCTCGCATTGAACAATGGATGCTCTCGCTAATGGAGTACGGGGTCAAACTACTGTATCACCCAGGAACACTTAACCCGGCAGACTATCTGTCCCGCCACCCGGGCTCGGGGAGGCTCCGAGACTCCATTGAAGTGGCCGACTGCGTAGAGGCCGTACACCTGGCTGTCGAATCTGCGCTGCCCATTGCCCTGGCCCGCCAGGTAATTGCAGAGGAATCCAACAGGGACGAAACGTTCACCAAAATCAGACAGGTGATAGCGAGTGGGGGGTGGCGAGAGGTCCTGCAAGACAACTCCAGGAGGATCATAGGGGCTCAAAAGGACCTGCAAGCCCTCTGGAAGGCGCGGCACAAGTTGACGGTGGCGGATGACGGCCTCCTGCTGAGGGGTCACCAGATTGTGATCCCGAGAACATTAGTTGACAAAGTCCTACATCTCGTCCATATTGGCCACCAGGGGATGGCCAAGATGAAAGCTCGTCTGAGATTAAAGGTCTGGTTCCCGGAGCTGGAAAGCAGAGTGGAGGAGTTTGTGAAGAACTGCATTCCTGCCAACCTGCGAGTCCGGTGGAAAGAGGGCCGCCGATCCAAGCAATGGTAAGGAGCGACCAGCCATGGGGGACGGTACATGCCGATTTTGGGTCCACAGGCCGGGGAATGTACTTTCTGGTGGTGACCGATCAGTGGTCACGATATCCCGAAGTTGAGCTGGTCGAGTCCACAGCCAGCGAACACACCATCATGGCGTTGGAGAAAATGTTTGCCACGCATGGGTTTCCAAGGGAGTTGTGCTCGGACAATGGTGCCCCGTTCCAAGGACAGCAGTTTGCAACCTACTGTGAAGAAAGAGGGATAAAACATTGTACGGTCACACCCCTCTGGCCAAGAGCAAATGGGGAGGTAGAGCGATTTATGCGAACGCTCAACAAGGTGTTCCGCATATCAATGAATGAAGGGGAAGATTTGAGACACAACCTGTTCGACTTTCTCCGAGAGTACCGCTCGACCCCGCATCAGTCCACTGGGGTCGCCCCGGTGGAGGCGCTCTTCAAACGGGTGCCAAGAGGATTGTTACCAGAAATCTAAGGTCGACATCCGGGAGAGATCAATAACGAGCAGGTGCAAGCGGAGAGAGCCACTCAGAATGAAAGAGAGACCACCAGGAGGAGGCTCCCAGAGAAAGACATTGCTGTGGGTGACACCGTGCTAGTGCGAAACAGAAGGCCGGAAGGAAAGTTGTCACTACCATATGAGACGCAGCCACTCGGGGTGACGCACGTCAAAGGGTCTATGGTCACCGCCGCCAATGCACGAGGGACTGTCACCAGGAACGTGTCCTTCTTCAAGCGCATCGGAACTGCGAGCTCGGAGGAGACAGTCACACCCAACCCGGAGCAGAATGCCGAGTCAACACTGAGACACGATGAACCGGCCGAGACTCAAGGGACGCCCGATGTACCTCAGGATGAAGCACGCAGGTACCTGAGCTGGGCGGGGCGCAGGCCGCCGCAGAGGTTCCAAAACTTCCTTATGGACCCTGCTTCGTGATCAGTGATACACTAACAGTTTAAGTTGTATTTGAGCACTCTTAATTCTATGTTTGTTCGTGTTTTCTGTTTCGGGGGGAAAAGGAGGGATGTTGCGTAGTAATACGCTGTTGGGCGCATGCGTGAGCCAGAACGAGGTTCACGCATGCGCAGTGTTAATAAACACGGCCCGTGCGGCAGTTCGCGCCGGGGACCCAAACCATCCACGTGTCTCCGGCGTAGCTCCTTGGACGTAAGCGGAGCGAGTGTGTGTGTGATTGCGTGGGGCCTCCCAATGCCCCCACGATACCCAACTTATAGGAGTAGAATTATTAATGAACAGAGCCTTACGTGTCACCTTAAATGCCCTTCAGAGAGCTATTGAATTTGAGTTAAACAAATAAAATAATAACAATTACAAAAATGTACAAAGTCGATTTTATGAGGCCGATTGGATGGATACGAGAGTGCAGTGGAGTTTGGTGTCGGTGGTCAAGGTGTGTGTGTGTGTGTGTGTGTGTGTTTCAGGGCTGAAAGCAAAAGTTGAGAGGGAGGCAAGAGAAGATAAAGTGCAGGGGTGATCACCAGTAGCTGACAGTTGGCTGCAGTAGATCGGCTTGCCTCATGCATTCCTCACATCCGATGGCGCTTGTTCACTTTTCAGCATATTTTTTTAATGTGAGATAATTCGTTTCAACCCTGTTAAAAAGTGCCCAAAATTGCATCCGATCGTAAGTAGAATGCACAAACGGTTTCAATAATTTTATTTCCAATCCCTTTGCTTCACATGCTGTACCTTGGGAATGATTCTAAAAAGGCATTAGCAATAGAGTGGTGTGCTCTGGCAGTAAGGGACTTTGCAATGCATGTCTATGATGCCATTTTCTCACCATGCACACTCGTCCAATTATTTGTGTGTGTTCGCTAGAGTGCCCAGTCAATGCCTTTCACGTGGGTGAGATAGTCATATGGTTCTCAATACAAGCAGACTTAAATTGGGGGAACATGGTGAGGTATATATGTAAGAAATTATGTGCACAATCACTTTACATGTAATCCACATCTCTGTATCCTAACCAGTACTTTCATTGGGATAACACATTGAGGAGAGCCTATGGTAGAGCCTTGGCTCGAGCACAACTATTCGAGACTGCCGGGATGGAACCCCAGATAGTCCCAGCCCAATTAAAACCTGGTACCTGACATTATCAAACGTCCCTGAATCAGTCTACTGTCCCTGCCTGCAACAAACACACATGACAGTGTACAGAAGAATTCCCAAAACAGAAAGACATGTCCAAGGGCCAGAGTAAACAACGGTGTGAGTCAATTTGATTTACATTCAAGTTTTAAGAACTGCCCCATGTGAGAAGGTGCAGTGCCATAGAAGGGGCTGTCACTTTTTAATCAAACAGCAGCCCCATAGCCGGGGTGATGAGATCCTTACCCGCTGGTGCAATTCCAAGATGTTGGCTGCAGGCAACCTGACCAGTTGCCTTTGATCTGCTGGCACCAGCGTGTGCCATTGCATGCCCAGAGTACCAAGCCAAACTAACTATGTTTCTCATCCTCATATTTCTTCATCCCTCTGCCATTGCTGTACTCTTTGCTCTGCTCTCAACACAAAGGATTGTCTGATGAACCAAACAGTCTGGCAAGCTGTTGCAACAAAATAAATTCCATTACACACCACCTCAAAACATGTTCATCTCTTTTTTTTTTTTTTGTAAACACCCTATTCTGTGCCACTAATGTGGAGCCCCTATGTCCATTTCGTTTGGCCTGTTGTATATCCTAAATCTGTCTGACTTCCATCTGCCCAATTTCATTAAGGCAGCACCAGGCATCCCTTGCTGAAATGTGGTGGTGGCTGCCCCTATACTGAAGCCATGAGGAGACCAGACAACCCTTTTGTAGCCTGCCATACTCAATGCAGACACCAAAACCTTGTGAAATTGGAACATTGTCACTGGGAGCTGTCCTCATGTATTAGTACGTATGACCCGATAATTGGTCCCCCTGCCATGAAAAGCGAGAGCAGACGGTTCAGGTAACCAGCATCCTTGGGTGAACCATAGAGGGTCATCCATCTACCCTTCGCTTCCTGGTCTGTTTTCGACTTTCGAGCCCTTATTCTTACCCCGTCATCTGTGAACGAAACATCCCCCTTTTGCAGTGTTCTCCCTGACCCATAGTTCTTGCTATTCATCACTGGTTTGCAGACCCTAAATGCATCGATAAAAGCCATATTTGAATGGGCTTTACCACACCCCAGGCAACACCCCAAAATCAATGGGTTTGCGCCCGTCTCTCCTTGAACATTCTAATCGCGCCAGTCTTCAGAGCAGTTTGCTCCTCAAAACATTTGTTGGGGTCCCTTTCCACCCAGCTTGCTGTAAAATGCCATTGCTACAAGGTGCCCAGCTGTCTAACTGCTTGTTTTCCCGTCCTTGTGTGCCCACACCAAAAACTCTTGCACTTGCTCATCCACTGCCAGCTCTGTGCCCCATTCCTCCAACAGAAAGCTACAAAAACATACTGTAGCTTTGCTGGTTCCGCAATCAGCGGATTGGCCCCCAGAACGTGTCCCACTGGAAATGAGAGAGAGCATCAGCCGCAATGTTTTAAATACCTTGCACATGTCGTGCTCAAAACTCAATATTCTGATATAAACACATTTCAACTAGCTTTCTTAGAAGCCCCAGTATCACTGGACATGAAGCTGATTACAGATTGATTGTCTGCACTATCGCCCTGTTGTCAGACCAAAACTGCACCCTCCTGTTACTCAACTCCTTAGGCTATAGCAGGAGCGCTACCAGTATAAGGAAGAGCTCCAAAATGTTCTTGGTCTTGCCATTGTTGCACCACTGAATAGGCCACTATTTTGCTCACCACTCCTGTCCCATGATGACCACAAACACTTCCATGGCAGAGGGATCAAAATAATGCTGCAGCTCCTCACTGGTCACCCACGGGGCCCTCCACAGGATTATACAGTTGAAACCTTGAAAAAACGTGTGCCACTGCCTGATATGGTGAAACTTCTAGGTGAACCCTAACGTGGCCCTTGCTAACCTTCTTGCAAATGCTCTACCTGCTGGTATCACCTTTGTCACAAAATTCAGTATGCCGAGCAGTTGCTGGATCTTTTCAATGGTGGTCTTATCTTGTGCCAAGTTTGTGTCAAGCTCTGTCAAGAGGTCTACCACTTTGTTCTGGGGCAACTGGAACTCATCCCCAATGGTGTCTATCCCAATGCCTAGGAACTTGAGCACCTCTCCAGGTTCCTGCATCTTCTCAGGTCCCAATGGGATGTTACGCTGTTCCATCAAGTACAGGAAGGAGGCACGTTTCTTCTGTACATTCCTCCATACCTTTCCTACCCATGAAATGAAAATCATCCAGGCAATGAACAATACCCCCTCTCTGTTCCATCTCAAAGAAAGCACAGGACAGTGTGCAAACACATGTTCATGCACCTGGCAAAGTAGAACTGTCCTTCCCACAGAAATCCCAATAGATGGAAACTCTGGGTGTGTACCGACAGGAGTCAGAAAGCCGATTCGATGTCCAATTTTGCCAAAAGTGCCCCCCTTCCTGTGTTAGAGCCCAGCTACATAACCTGGTCAAACAATAGGTCAAAGTATTCCCAGGCCCAGATCCGCTCTTTTACTTGTTTTGGAATATGCATTGCCAAAGTTGACCTGTCAGATAATAAGGAGGTAATAGTCAAAAAGGTGCAGTTCTCTTCTGTGCATTCCTGGGTATTACGTGGGTCTTCCCTTTCCGGGCTGCTCACACTTGCCACCTGAGACACCCCAGACCATGACATTGTACTCTTTGTTAGATCAGGGGGTAGCATGGACCCACTTAGCATGGTGCAGTGGCCTCTTCTGCCCCCTCTACTTCACCCAGTCCTGGTGCTAGTTGATGTGGGTCAGCTGCTCTTGAAGCTGTGTCTCCAACTATCCCCTCCACAGATCCTCTTTTTACCCCCACAGGGCTGCAGGCTTGTGGGGCTTCTCCTGCACTCCCCTGTGCCCCGTTGCCCAAACCAGGCCTGTTCGCGAACTGCGCCACATTTCGCATCACTTTTATCGTCTCAGCCATCACTGTTGCCATGTTGCTACATGATATATCCTGCCCAGTGCCAGAGATGGCCCCACTATCACTAGGCGTTGCCTTTGGTGCTCCAGTACCTGCGCCGAGAGCAGGCAACATGACCCCACTACCACTAGGCAGTACCTTTGCTGCCCCGACACTTGCACAGGAGGCAGGAAACTCGAGTGGCATTGGTAAGGCACTCTGTTCCTCGCCTTCTGCAACATCCTTACCCATAGGCTGATGCCCGGCTCTCTTCTTCCTGGCAATTTCTGACGTCAAACCCACAACCAGTAGTAAGACATTCCTCCCTGCTGAAACCCCCTTACCCTTGGGCTGATGCATGGCTCTCTTACTCTTGGCCGGTTGTTCAGCCCTCTCTTCTGTAATTGAGGGTGTTTTCAACACAATCACAGGGGTATCTTGGGTGGGCACCTCACCTGGCAGTTACAGCATCTTCTTTGCCCAACCTGTTCCCCTGATACAGATGTTTTCCTGGAAGAGTACCCAGATCTCCGGTGTGTTATCACCATCAGCCCCATGCCTGCTGCTGGATCTACCTTCACCCCTGGAGAGCATGCTGGGTGATCCCTGGCTTCACATGGTACCCCACCTACAAGTAAAACAATATTAGAGAAAAAAACAGGAAAACTAAACCTGTACTAGGATACCCAGCACCTGCAGATGAAACTAATAGCAGTGCTTGAGGGGGAAATTACAGTGCAACAGCACACACCACGTTCCGTCAACACCTTACCAAAACACGTTAGCTCCTCCTGGCTCTTCTCTCTGCAGGACCTGATACCAAATCTGAAGGAAGCCGCACCTTGCTCGGATTGTTTCCTGTGATGGCACACAACACAACCATGTTAACATCAAATCCAACAGTTGTGGGTCACACACCCTCATGCTTGTTCTCCCTGCACCCACCTGTCACCTTCCATCCTGTCCTAATTGGGCTAATAGTGCCCTTTCCAAGCTGTGAGTCCCTCTTTTGTTTTTGCCACTCCCCAACCGGATGTTCATTCTGCCCCCAGTGTGCACTCCGCCACATTGCCATTATTCATGAACACAGGCCAAAACACAGTTCCATACTCGTGTTATTCTCCTTAGGTGACCCTCTCTGACAACCTAATACCCCCTGAATGTGCTTTTGCAGGAGAACACGCTCAGTACCCAATCCAGTACTGCTTCGGACACAAGCACCACCAACCCCCACCTTATCTTTGCAGGGTGAGATGGAACAGACCCCCGGCGACCATGCATTTCCTTTAGCAAAGCAAGATTCACTTTTAACCTCAACAGCGCCGTGCTGTTATTCCTTTTAACATCTACTGCACTGCCTAATCGTACTCGTATTATTATTATTTTGTATTAAACCTGTGGCATACAGCAGTACAAATGACAGCTTTTTAACACAATCAGTAAATATATAAATAAACAGCATACAATATGCATTCTAGACAGGAGGCAATCCCAGAAATAGGCGACAACATCAAAGCAGTTAAACACACCTTGCCTCCTAAGAATCAATAAAACTACCGATCTCTCAGAATACCAATCACTTTTCTCCATTTCTCCAAAAAATGGTAAAAAATATAATGCAGGATTCATTGTTCCCTCCCATTATCGAATCCCAGAGGGGCCCACGAATAGAGGTGTGCCCCAAACCAGATGCAAGAAGGGCCACAGACCTAAGGGCCTCCAGTGCTTCACAATAAGTCAGTAGATGGCCAGAGTCTCAATTTGATCGGAGCCTCATAACCCTACCCAATCCAGGACTGCTGCCGACACAAGCACCGCCAACCCCCATCTTCTCTTTGCAGCGTGAGGCGGAACAGGCCGCCAGCGACCATGCATTTTATTTAGTAGAGCAAGTTTAACTGTTAATCCTCAACTGCGCCGTGCTATTTTTCCTTTTAACATCCACTGCACTGCCTTATTATACTCTTAACTAAATGCATCGGTGCATTCCTGATCACACTCTTCTTTTAAAATTAACTTTTCAACAATTTTGATCAGCCTTGCGCTATGCTGAAAATGTCGCTCGGCATTCCCCGATATCGCAATACTCTCCTTGTATGTAATGTTACAATCGAGCGCGATAGAAAAAAAATATCAATATCAATCATTTCAACAAGCGTAGTGACCCTACATTCAGAAAAGTCAGCAGGAGGAACCTAAGGCAGCACCCTCCCCTACTCCCGTCTAGCACACGCTCGAGCTCTTATAATTGCACAAAATGTGCCTGTGGAGCCCTCAACACACAGACACCCACGGCAGACCCCCAATCCTCACGAACACCACTTAAAGTTAAACATGTGCACGCGGGTATGCTGTTCTCAGGACTCGAACCACGGTCACCATGTTTGCATGGTGAGCACTTCACCACTGCACCAGAAAAGCTGACGTGTGGGTAAATCCTTTCCCTGCAATCCATCCAGCACTGCACACGCCCAACCCCTTCTTAATTAACCAGGTGTGCCCCCCAGAACACCCAGTCGATGCTGGTACCACCCTAACCAACGCTGTGCCATGCCACTCTTAAATATATCTCTCCCTGATCGGAGGCGGGGCTCGGTTATGCTGTCGAAAGAAACCTTTGCGTGTGCGCAGAGGTTAGTACCATAAAAGGAGAGTCGCCACGTTGAGACGTAGAGCCGCACCCTGCTACGTGCCTTCAATTATGAGGACCCGGAAGAGAGCTGTGCCTGAGCGAACCACTCACTCACTAAGGGACAAGAAAACATTACGGTGTGGCTAGCTCAACATTTTACAAGGGTTCCTCACTCGGGCTGGGTCATTTTCAAACAATCCTGATAAACCTGCAACACCGAACTAGCAGCCGATCTGCCATGCGAGAGCCGGACAACCATGCTGCCGCTTCCACACAGCCTGCTGCCAGGCAAGGCAAACTCAAGAAGGCAGACAAGCAAAACGCGGTAGCAAAGGGGCTACTTCTTCTTGCTGATAGATTGTATCCATCAGCAGTGTTTATTGGATACCGAGGTGTGAGCCTCATTACTCCTTCTGAAGCAAAGGGGCCTGCCGATGCAAACACAAGGAGGAGCCAAATGGGCCTGCACCATTCGCCCGACCCTGGAAACATTTTAAAAGTATTGTGCCGTTTCACCACAGAGAGACACCTCAGCTGTGGAGGAAGTGCCGTTTGGGGCCGAGGGTGCGACCAGCGAATAGTTAGCAAGCAAAGTGCCAGACGCCCTCAACTCCACTCTAACCTCATAAGCCGTTGTAAATACTATTTGAAACCGTGATGAGATGTGCTCGGCACTGGAAAAGAGACTGGCTCCCTCCAGCTTTTTAAGTCCTCCAGCACACCAGTCCACCGGCCGGTTTCGGCTGGCCCGAACACAGGATACAACCCTTCCACCTCCCTCAGGAGAGTAGAGGCGGTGCTGACCCAGCTGTCCCTCTACCCCCCCTGCGTGGGCTGTGCCAGCTGCTTGACCACTCCCATTCCTTGCGCTTCAGAGAGAAAGTCCTCCTGAGTAAACACACAGAATGACGCAGAGCGACATTGTTCCCAGTTGGTCAGTGAGAGATGACAGCCGTGAACAATGAGTTTGGGCTTTACAGAGCAATTGCAATGGAAATGCGCATGCAATAAAGTGTTGCAGCCGTTAGCCTGGTGTCTTTCTTATTGTAAATAATATGATCTGTCCCCAACTCACCCTTATTAAATAAAACCACAACACCTGTTTATAGTAAACGTCCAGTATCCAGTAGGCAGTATGTAATATAGTCCCAGCACATGTCTGGAGCATCGTTATCGGCGTTGCTATTGACATTCTTGTAGTGAGTGAAGATGCCGGTTTCAGCAACCTATCAGACACATCCATTACCAGCTCATTCATGATGTTGATAGTACACCCTCACAGGTCGATATATAAACTCACACACATAAGAGCAACTCCATCGCATCTTCGGCTTGGGAAATAAGCATTAAACTGTATTTGTAAAAGCTTGCGGGTCCTGTCTTAAGCACACTCTGGTGAACTACCATCCAGTAGAGGTTAACGTTATGATGTATCCAAACCAGTGCTGGTATTCTCTTTACAGGTTGGGTCTGCAGCTGATATTCTGTTATTCCGAGGGCCTGGTTTACTGAGCGTTTTTCAATGGGGTAGTGGGAAAGTGTTCATGGAATCGATACAGGGTTGAACACAATGATGTTTATCCTGGACACAGGGAGTGAAAAGCGAAGCGAGTTCGAGATCAGGAAACGTGCTTTTTTCTTGACGATGAGTTTGTGTTATGTGTTTAACAATATGCTATTCTTGTTCTAAAATGTATTTTTTAATAATCGGATTCTAAATATGTTCTTGGCTCACTTTTGACAAAATAACGTTTCGTTTCAAAACCCTTTGTGTTTGCTGAAAAAAAAAATATATATATAGCTATAATTTTGGGAAACAATTTAGACAATTTGCCTTTGCTTGAATTTATTTCAACAGCTTTGTTTTTCCGAGACCCCGCTCAAAAAAGCCACTCGTTGCGGAGATGTCGCAGTAATATTTCAGGAATGGGGTGATAACAGTTATTTTAATATGTGCCTGTGTGTTGGGTTTCTCAAAATGCACGTACAGTTGTGCAGAGAAAATGACATCTTGCAAACGTCTGCTTCTCCCGTTCAGAGGCCACGGTCCTGAGCTACGACGGAAGCATGTTTATGAAGATCCAGCTGCCGGTCGTCATGCACACCGAGGCGGAAGACGTGTCCTTGCGCTTCCGGTCCCAGCGGGCCTACGGTATTTTGATGGCCACTACATCGCGAGACTCCGCCGACACCCTCCGCTTGGAGCTGGACGCAGGACGAGTGAAACTGACGGTCAACCTAGGTAACACCCCGGACAGCCGATACCCGTCCATTTACCTTGCCTGCACTGCATATATCCTAACAAGCGAATTAACTCACACGTGAAAGGAACGCAACGCACATAGCACATGCATTTGTTCATTGTTACCTTAAATGTTTTAACACATTTTGCATATACCTAGCTCGCGTTGCACAAAGTAGCGAGATCTGGTCTAATCTGTGTTTTTCTCTGCTCACGGACTGCTTAAAAAGAGAAGCCCCTTTTTTCATTGAATCTAATGCAGGGCGATGTTCCCTGCTGGAATATTTATGAGCGATACTTTCCTGTGTCAGCAGTTACATAATTCAGAAGTGTGCGTGCAGAAAACTGTTTAACAGTTCAAAGTAGGTCAGGCTCCTCTTGACAGACAAGCAGCAAAATCTACAGCAAACATCAAAGCACATCTTCAATTCACACGTGATGCGGTGCTACATAGGTGCTTCTCCTTTTAAGCGTCCTTTTTATTGAGTTCTATCCATGCTCTATGAATAAATCTACGGTGCTGGTATTTTTTGTTTCAAAAGATAACACACAACCCTTCAACGCCCAAGGTCTGCGGCCCTGCGCAAACAGCCATGAGATCACAAAACACACACGTTCTTTCACAGAAACAATGCTTCTCTGCTATGGAGAGCATGTCTGTTAGAGTTTTCCTTTCAGAGATATACATATTACAGTATGCTACACGATGCACATAAATAACACACTATGTAAGGATTTCAGAAGAGTTTTTACAAACCACAATCTGGTGCGGGTTAAAATTAGCATCTGGGTGTGACACTATTTTGCTGTAAGGAAGGGCTGCGGATCACTGCAGCAAAACATTTGTTTCACCGTCAGTCTAAGCAGAACCCAGGAGGGACGCTCGCATACTTGCATTGCAGCACCATCAAGTGGCTATTTTCGTGCATTACATCTTTTAAAAATTCTACGTTTTTTCACGGTACACCATTTTAGAAACCGTAAAAAGAAAATGGCATCATACTCAAGAGCTTTACACAGTGTTCTGTGCAAAGAGATGTGCAATTACTGATCCTTGGCTGTTTGCAACCACTTTTCTGATGCGGTTGACGACACATGACAAACTCAGCTACATGGAAACAAAACATGGGTGTTTTATTTTTAGATTATCCATACTGCTCGAAGGAATTATTAAAATATTATGTGGGCATTACCCCTTAAGTGTTACAGGTACCAGAAGCAAAGATACATTTGGTTATGCTGTTCTTTTAATCCTTTATTTAGTTTCCACTTCAAGAGAATGAAAGTCACACACTAATTTACCCACTGAACACAATTGATTATCTACTGGACGATATATTTGAACATGATATAACTAACTAAGAGACTTGAATAATAGGGTGTGTTATGTTCACTGCCCTTATAGGGACAGTAACTTCATTGCTAATCAAAAAAGGAGGTGCCCATTAATTCATTATATGCTTTATTTCGGATAATACAAACAAATCCAGCGAAACATGGTAATATCATACAAATAACAGAGCTAGAATAAAACATGAAAAATAAGCAATATAAGGCGCTCATTGGTATATACTTGAATTAAAAGCAGCATCATATGGTGCTGACGTTGCCACTGTTTATAACAAATTAGCATGTGGTAAATTTCATTTAGGATCATATTAAATGTCACACAGGATAGTGTTTTGATCATAACAAGTTCGTTCTCATTTTTCCACACTGAAAAGCTTCCCCTTCATTGGATGGATCACATCCCTCTGACCCACTGGAACATCTCTCTACATTTTACAGTGTGTTTCACATTTCTATAGAGGGCCTGGCCCACAACCCTCCCCTCCCTATTGTCTGCCCTCCTCTCCTATACTTCCCATCTCCCTAACCCTGCCCTTCAATGTCAGCCTCTATATCTTATACCCCTACCAAATCCACCGTGGTAAAATGCAGTAAAATGTCACACCTTAAAATACAGACATTCAGCTGCGCTCAGATGGGGGGCGTGTGGCATCCCATTAGTTTTCAGCAGCCATTCCCTGTGATATGTGTCCCACCACTGTGCTCGGTGAGGTTTCCAGCAGGGTCTGGGGTGCTGATTTCATGCTCTCATTAATCAATTTGAAACATATTAATATATATACTGTTTCCTTGCAAGATACTACTATTTACAACACATATGTGCAGGTCACTGGACTATTGTAGGATTGTTTCTATTTGGGGAGCAAATTCTTACCAGCTTTTACAAGTTTAATTGTACTTATCTTACCTTATCTATACTTGAATTGTATGTGCAACAGCGCCTCAATGCCTCTGCGTTGTATGTGTGCTTTACAAATGAGATACTTAAATAAATGCATTTAATGCAATTCTGTAACTGTGAACCAGGATTCTAAAAATGGGTCAATTCATCAACAATTCAAGAATATTTTCGGCGTTGTGCCTTTTCCATTCCACTGAATGTCCTCATACATGTGGGCATTTAAAACATCCTTTGGAATTGTGTACAGAGTGCAGTCTTCAGATTCTGACTGTGCCATGCCTACTTTGAGTTGTCAAAACAAGTAGCACAGCGTAAAGGTCCCACAAAGCTAGAATGGTGCTAAATGCATTTGGGACTATCAATCCAAATTGCTGTGTTCCCATCAATGTGCCATTGCTGTCATTCCCATCCGTCCAATGAGAACATTTATCACTGCATCCATGTCTTGAAATGTTCAACCTCTTATCTGCACGGTTGAAAATAGCAGCCACAAAGATATAAATAGATAAGATAACAGACTCCTTTCTTGAGAGAACATGGGTTAGAAATATATCTGCAGGCATTGCTGACAGATGTATGATATGGTTTAGTAATTATATTTCTATAATAGGCAACTTAGTGAATGTTTTTTCTTAGGTGTTTCAATGTATCCCTCACTGGGTCCTTCTTCCTATGATTGTAAAGTGCTCTGTTGCTTCCCGAAGCTAGGTCTGCACTCAATAAATACCCTAATAATAATATAATAATAATAATAATAATAATAGTACTAATAATAATAATGTAAACATGTAATGATACATTTAAAAAAAGAAATATGTATCAACCCACCATCCATTTTTCAGTAAGAGTGACATTTTGCCTCATTCCCAGCCCCTTCAAAAGGAAATACGTCCCCCCCTGAAACTGTGAAAAGGACACACTAAAAACAAACATATTCCTCAAATAATTACCATGTGCAGTACATGCCAGAACTTGATCAGTTCTTGCCAGACCTTACTGAATGGAAGACCTACACGCACCACATTCGACAAAGTACAGCCTTGGCTCTAACCAGCAGGGGTCCCATATGTATGATCCTGGGGTGTCCAGCACTTGTACCCCATTGTGACGGAGCAATGTTATCAAGTATATTGAAGAACAATTGTATGTTCTTTCACAGATGGGAAGGCAGGAGCAGGCAGTCCAGGGCAGACATGTTTGGCACATCCACAAAACATCCCGCCTTGATTTGTCACCATGTAGCTTTGTTTGAATTTGGCCATTTTTGAAGTTAATGTTCTATCTATATTTTCACTTTTATCTCTGGGTTACTGAAATATGTAAAGAATAATAATGGTATTGAGTGGCCATATTTGCATGTGTCCGTCCCCGGAAGGGTGGACTGTCATTTTATTGGATGTCTGCAGCTGTTACCTTGAAGGATAAATTTTCATTTCTCATCTATTCTTCCCCATCTAGACTGTATCAGGATTAACTGTAATTCCAGTAAGTGACTATTCAACATTTTTAAAATGTGTTTTCTTCTCCATTGTTAAATGACATGCACTGGCAGTCAACATGATGCATTCCTGTTTAATTACATATTGACCCAGTGCCGAGAAAGGCATTTTATGCTGGGGTGTAAAAAGTCATTGTGTAAAACGGACGTGATGTGCTTAACTGCCAAGGAACAAGCCACACATCTGAACTAAAGGATGCCTTTACTAATTGTGTTAAAGTACTTTTTACACAAAGATAAGACAACTCTTCTTTAATGGGTATGTATGTGCAACATACAATTGTGGCTACTTCAGTGTTGATGAAGATGTTATTTGCATGATGATTTTTTACATCCATGAAAACTGTAAGGAATAATCTCTACCTCTAACACAGGGACTTTTGTTATGCATGTTTCCAGTAAATGCGGGCAATGTTTACCAGATGCATGGATTGCATTGCTATCTTCCAAGTGTGCGTTTGCTTGAGCGGATGTGCAGTGATCATAGAGGACATGCGTACATGCTTGACATGCTTGGCATGCTTGGCCTCTTGCGGTCACCGGGGTGGATGACGTGATGCGTCTGTCACAGCTGATCTCGATTCTAGATGTTCCCTGATGTTGAGAACCATATGTTTAATTCCGACATGTTCTAGCATAGAAACAGCACCATTCCTAAAAGCAAATTCTAAATATCCCTAGGGTTACAGTAGACGTCCCGACATGATGAAACAAAAAATGTGCTGCACAAACGACCTACCGTGTATTCGAAAATACACAGAAGTGGAACAGTGTTAGTCAGCAGGGGGTTACGTGTGAAACATCCTCTGTATGAAGTCATCGATGGAGTTCAAACAATTGAAATGATCAGCTGACTGCAAAATGCGTGGAATGAATTAATGCGAGTGATGATATAATATGAATAAGTGCGGATGCTATTTCATGTTGTAAGTGATGTGATGCATTGAACTGTTTCTAATTCAAAGGTTCAGCTATTTAAAACGTGCTCTTTAGGCTTGAATTGCAAATAGAGTCTTCAGTGGCCACAGACACAGCGAGTACATTATTAGGGTCACAGACACAAGGGGCACAGACAGAGTGAGTACCCTATCAGGGGCACAGACACAAGGGGCACAGACAGAGTGAGTACCCTATCAGGGGCACAGACACAATGAGACACTCTTAGAGGACATGTCCTTCTGATGTAAGCCTCTAATGTTTCATTCCTTTTTCAGTGGTATATTGCTTCTTGTTTTGCACCCACGCTTTTCAGATAAAGAAATACCAGCATGTTTAATAGGGAGTACTTAAGGATGAGCAATACTTTGATTCTTTCAGAAAAGCACTGTTGCTCAAAAATGTGAAAAACAAAAAAAATGCATCAGAAATGTATCTTTTTTGCAGTAGGGCAATTTTTGCCCTGTTGCTTTTAATATGCCAAACTGCACTTATCGTTGTGCAAAATATTTCTAATGTGTCCCAGTGTTGGTAAAAATAGGGCAAACTGTGCCCTACTGCTAATATCGTGCAACTTTGCACTTGCATCTGTGCAAAGATTATGTAATCTGGCCTTGGGTTGGTAGATGTTGTTAATTTCAATTTGCTTTTGTGCAATCTCTTATTCAAATGTGTGGCTGTAAGAACAACTGTTCGGTATTTGCTCTCGGGTTCTGTAAAGAAGTCAGGTGCAACCTCGCACCTATGATATAAACATGATGTACTTGGCCTGTATTATTGGTGAGTTCTCCATGGATTTGCAATTGACACTCAAGAGAGCTGTGTTAGACCACATGGTCCCATCACATTTCCATGGTTCTCATATCTGACAATTTGTTACAAAGAGCTGTGACACTCCACATTCAGAAATTAGTGTGCGATGGTAGTTCTGACCCTCGATGCAAGTGAGATTTGCATAGCCTAGTCTAGGCAGATTGCTGGTTCTCTCCTGAGTTGATGACATTCCCAAGACAGGACAAAAAGGTGACAGAGATGTTGATATTTGTTTTTTTAAGCAATTGATACAATCATGCACTACTTCATTCTGGTCTGCATACTGCAAGGCAAGTCTGTCCTGCTTCTTTGGTTGTATAATGAAGTCAGTCCATACTCTGTAGACCTAAAGTAGTACTGAGTGTCTGTTCCTTGAAGGGTCCCACAGTGGTCTCCCCAGAGCCCTTATTTGATCTACATTTACACTCCTGGCTGCCCTCAATGAGAAACAGGCAGAATCTTTTTGAGTTTGGATGGCGACTAAGCTTCCATAGCCGGTCAGCACAGTACTTGGCCTGCCTCAAGTACTGCCTAAATGAATTGCAATATGACAGAGCTTGTTAGGAGTTGTGATCCACTTCAGTGTCCCTTGCTTTTTCTGTGTCACACATTAGTTAGCTTAACTGATGTCAGCATTCATGGTAAAGATCTTTGGTTCCTGATTAGTGAGACTCAAAACGTTATGCCAAAACTTTGTACCCTAGCAAAAGCATGCTTCAGTCAATCAACTGAAAGTCTGTAGTAGAGTTCTACCTCAACAACACCTAAACCATTAGCCCATTGTTAGTTCAGCAATGGGGGCCTTGCAGAGCCATTTCTGTATCTGTGTTTCTCTTGGTCATCCATTTTAATAACTTCCTCTCTTCTAAATGTTTTCCATCCGACAACTACAATGTAGTGGCCAGAGCGATTACAAATCAGATACACTGATGTCACTGAGCTAGTTGCCAATTAATAAAGAAATTCATTTTAAATGCCCCATTCTAGGGAAGATCTTTTATAGCTGGATTCCCTTTATGCTTGCTGCTACTGAACATCTTGAGGGTTATAGTATGCACACATATACAGGCATATCCCATACCCATCTAACTTCTTCTTCCCTGGAAGAAGGATTAGTCCCCTGAGAATTCAATAATTGTTGTCCAGTTCCTCCTATAGACCCTGAAATCAAACCCAGATGACTGATGTAACGATCATGCTGTATCTAATGAGTCATACCCGGACAAGTTCCTATAGAACCATGTCTACTGCCAACTCCTTGAAAAAGCACCACACTTCTCCAGCCCCAAGCTGTTTCAGTCCAGCAAGAGGCACACGATCAGCCCTCCAATCAAGCTGGCATGATCATATCAATAATGTAAGGGAAGAGATACTTTCAGTACAAATTAAGTGCAGTATTCTGTTCAACACATTACACTCTTCTCAAACTTTATCCATGCTAGTTGCTAACTTCATGGTATGTAAGGTCCAGAATCTTAACATAACATCTAAAAAAGGTTCAATTCCAGAAGTAGACGTTTAAGAATAACAGCATTCAAGCCATTCACAACATAGAATCTCCTGTGGTACACCATAAAGCTATCGAAGAAGACATTTTCACCAGAAATGTTTCACAAGAGTCTGCCCCAGTTGTCATGCATATCGTCATTGTTGCCTGTCCCACATAAAATGCATTTGCCATGATGTAACGCTGTCTGCACCACAAACGTACCACTAGACTAGTGCATGGTATTGCTATGAATAAATGTAGTTAACAAGGTACAATTTAAACCATGAGCCATGTAGGAGACACTCTAGAATCTAAACACGTATATGCGGCAGCAATGGAGAAAGAAACATAAGAGAATTTGAACACATAACAAGAACAAATGGATCAAACATGTTTCCACCAGTTTTAAACCTGGCTGAGCATCACAGAGTTGTTTCTAAAATAAACAACACATTCAGGACCCAACAATGACAACGGAGCTTTGCATTTTTACTGGATCCACTATTTCCCTTGATCTTTTGTTATTGTATGTGTGTGCCCACTGGCTCACTAAGTAAAGAGAAGTATTGAGAAGCTACCCTCAACACAGAGATGTCCTTCCTTCCCTCTTAAGGTGTGATGCAACAGACTGTTTAACAGATTCTTTTATTCAGCCCTACTTCAGACACATATCATGCCGCTTGGATCCCATGAGCTAACCACGAGCCAAGAACCAGGCCGGTGTATGGGAAATATATATTGGTATTTATTTAAATTAAAAGCAATAGAAATTCACACAGAAATGTCAAACACCTCTTTATCCGTGGCACAACTCAATTAACTTCTCTCAGCATAAATACATCACAAATGTGAGTTGAAAAGAACACAATCACAATTCTTCACTTTCTACAAATTTCACTTCAAGAAATAATTAAACTGATCAATAACCAAAACAATTATAAAAGTGTTGTGCAAGTTTGATTTTCCTGCAGGCTTAAAAACTAGGAGTAGGGTTTCAGGATGTGTACAAATACATATGGCAATTATGATTATGCCCACACTTTTGGTTTAAAATGAACACAGGGTAATTTAGTGGTTTGTTTTTCAGACCCCCCTGCTTTGGTCGGTGTTGGGGAAGTCAGACAGAAAACTGAAATAATTTGGGGAATTCTGGATTTCAGACCCCTATCCCCTGAAAGACCTGTGTTAGGGGAAAGTTGGACAAAAAGATTGGACTAATTTAAGAACAAAGACACCCCTCTTCCTTAAAAAAGTTGTGGCCAACAGGACACAAATTAGTACCCAATTAAATGATAGGCTATAATTTCCAGCACACACTGGGAAGTAAGCTTTGTTAATTTTGAATTTTAACAAAATTCACCACGTAGTGTTCTAATAAATGGGGAATTAATGAAAGTAATATTTTTAGTTTAATAGGCTAAGGATCTACACAATTTTGCCCCCCCACGCGAACTAAAAAAAAGGGAAATGATTCAAGGCAAGCAGACTCTCCTACCTTTTGGTTTCCCAAGGCTCAGTTCAACTTACATATAAAGCCTCTTTTAAAAGTTCTGGAAAGCCACCTGCATCTCAGGACACTCTGGAAAGATAGGGCAGGGGTCTGGTCACTCCACTCTCAAAGATGGCCTCCCGCTTTCCACAATAAGACCCAGTCAGTTTTGAGGCCACCCTAGAAATAGACATCTCCACCCAGGTGCACTCTCAGCAATATCCTTTGGAGTTTCTTTACAGCTGTCAGATGGTAAGCTTCAACAGCCCTCCTGATGGCAAATGTCACCACCTCTGACTGTCCCTGTCTTTCTGTTTTCCCTCCTCCTGGTGCAGTTCGCCTTATATAGCAGCAACAACACCACCAATGTTACAATCTTGGGGAAGTACCCTGCAATAGTTCCCACAACTAGAATTTGACAGTTACACTTCTCTCTCCTCCCAAACACAGCCTCCAATTCAGGATTGGTTTAGTGGTCAGGAGCAAGATATGGCGATACCCATTTGTAATCGCCATTTGCTCTCCTTTTATATTTTTGGCATAAACTAGTTATGTATGACAAATGTATAATGTTACTAGCAACTGTCATAATATACATATTTTCTCATTCAGCTAATCATGCGGAATTAGATAAGCCGACCATCAGGTCTGTACTATGTAGCACGGCCATCTGGCACATTTCTGCCGTTTCCATAAAAAGCATAGCAGTTATGAATATGTAAGTTACTACCCATATTCCTAATTGTATTCTCCACCAGCTCACCAATTCTCACATTTGATACATGTTCAGATCAGCCAGAAACCTAGTTTAACTGGCAATTACAGTTCCCCGAGTTGCAGCTGGAAGAATTTTATATCTCCAAAATCACCTAGAAATTACCTAGAAAATAGTACATACATGAAATAAATCCACCTTATGTTTGCTGAGGAAAAGGCCCAAATATTAAAGGTCCTTTTATTTTAATTTTGAATCTTTATGTGAGACAAATGGCCATTCTCCTGCCTTCCGGCCATTTGTTTTCACTGGATCAGCCTGTACACAGAGTTTTAATTTTTTTTTTATATCATTCTTTTTGTGTTGGATGCTTGCTCATTGAAGTTGTTGCACCCATTGCTACACATATTGGTCATGCTCCAGCCAAGGGGAATTTCTCCTGCAGTCAATGCCTTCAGAGCTTGCAGGTCTGGATAACACACAATTTCAACACCTTTAGCAGGACATGTTATTGCCTTTGGTAATTAGCTGGGCGTGTGTAAAATCCAAACCGACAGAGGGGGATTTCTTTGTGAAGTGTCCCACAGCCAGCAAAAGGGGTTTGTCTTGGGTTGACATTTTTCAATGAAAACAAAGCTACTTTTCAAATGTCACTAGTGTTTTGTATGTGAAACATAACATACATTGCGTTTTGTCAACATTGGCACATCTTTTCTTTTCCCTAACATTTTCTGTGAGCAGTGATACATTTTCACATTTAAACTGCTTTTACTTGCACACACCTATGCAAGCCGTTTTTGTGTCACTGTTTAAAAATCCTGTTTTCCAAGTGAAAGCGATTTTTGGTTCCTCATTGTTTTGTGAATTAAAATGTGGCTTTTTCTTTGGTAATGACAGGTGGGACCCTTTTCTAGATAGGCTCTTCACTTTTCCTTGAATAAAACGCTGGGAAAGCCGTTTTGGTTCAGTGTTTAAAATCCTGCTGGTCATGTGAATGGGACTTCTGTTTGGGTCCCTTGAATGCAGCCTACACTGAGGATATTCGTCTGTTGTATTTTTTTAAAGAGAGGTTTGCACCTGGATAAAGCATTCTACTCCCACTCAGAGATCTATCAAAAACAGACTTGGCCATTGTTGGCTTGCAGTATTAGTTTCCACAATGCCCTTCAGGACTTTGTTGAGCAATATACATGTTTAAAACACACACACACACACACACACCATTCCTAAAATAGTTTATTTTCCAGCGACATGCAAAATGGCTCATCAGTACGTAAAATACAGTGGGCCTCATTACGAGTTTAGGTAGCCTTTTTGTTTTTACCGGCATGGCTACCCCCAAACTCAGGTCCTGGTCCCGAAAAATGGGAATTACCGGGCCATTCCGACCTTTGCGGGTATGCGGGTAATTCCCATTTGCGGGTACCGGACCCAGACCCGGTACGTCCCCATTCCCATTGAGCCCCATAGGGCTCAATGGGAATGGGGCAGATGGTAAGAGCGCCCCCCTTAATAATGCTACCATCCTGTTCTGCTTGCGGGTGCCGCTCTGCACGTCTGGTCTGACCAGGCATACAGAGCGGCCCAGCGAGCAGAACTCAGAATGTTGCTGTGAGGTAACAAAGGCCCCGGTAGCACTACCGCCGCTGTTGTTGCCTTACCGCAACACTCATAATGAGGCCCAATGAAATATGATGGGGAGGGATTTCTCTTCTACCAATGACAAAGGCAAAAAATCCTGGGGTCATCTTCGACTCCACTCTCTATTTCTCTTCTCACATCTCAGACATCTCCAAAAAGTCCCACTACCAACTGCACCTCCTCAGAGGTATTCTACCTTTTCTCACTTCCCCTCAGAGGCTCACCACATCAAGAACCCTGGATCTCTCTAGGCTAGACTATTGCAACAGCCTCTTTCTAAATCTTCCTATTTCTACACTCCGTCCTATACGTCCAGAACAGAATCACAAGACTTATCCATGGCCTCAAGCTCAGGGACTGCATCTCTCCTGTGCTAAATCCCTCCACTGGCTCCCCGTGGCTGCAAGGATCAAGTTCAAGACCCTCTGCACAATCCACAATGCTTTCTGCGGCCGGCGCCAGCACTATCTACAACACACTCTTCCTAAATCCTCTCCCTCTAGAGTCCTTTGCTTGTCCTCCTCCAACTCTCTGCGGGTGAGCCGCTTTCACAAACAGAGATTTGGGGGCAGATCTTTATCCTCTGCAGGTGCCTCCCTCTGGAACAGCCTCCCTGCCTCTCTCCATCTTGAGCCAGAGCACCATAAATTCCGGAAGATCCTTAAGACCTTCCTCTTCTCTTCATCCTTCTCTCTCCCTCTCCCCTGCTAACCTATGTTTCTTTGTTTTCTCTCCTCTCTCCTTCCTTCTTCTCCTCCCTAACTCTGTTCAGTTTTGCTGACTGGTTGCCTGGTTCACCTCAGAGCCTTACAGGTCTCAGTACCACCCCCTAGCCCGCAGCCAGTGTTGTACTTGCCTCCGGGCCACTGCACTATTTTAAGCATGTCTGCGCTTTCAGCTTACACTCCACGAGTGAGGCAACCTCTCTGCACTTAACTCAGGGCCTGTTGGACTGGAGGCATTTGTGCCCCCACTCCCACTCTTCCTCGCTCCACCGTCTGTATGCATGCATGATCTAAATGTACTAGGACTAATAATGATTGCTTTTCCTGCCCCCCCCAACCCTCCAACTGTAACACTTCATGCACTTGCACTAGGAGAAATGCATCAGGCCTAGTATGTTAGTTCTCTGTTTACATTCATTCGGAAACTTCAAGGCCTAAGAATGATTACTGTATTCCCTTGTTCCCCTCCCACCTTGAAGCACTTTGAAGCACTCCACCTGTGTATAAGCGCTATATAAACAATTACAATTACAAAAGCATTCTACAATAGTGCAATCCCATTGGAAAACATTTTGTAAGTCAGGCCCAAGGACACTAGCTTTTTTGATGCAAGGCACGTATTAGGAAATCAGTAATGTGCCTAACCTGAACAGATGGTTTTGGCACTAAGGTATATGTTACCCATATTACAAAACACAGTTCTTGGATTTATGGCTCACCCAGCCGGTGGATTAAAGGCTTGACTGGCAGAATTGAGTTATCCTTGTGACATTGTTGATTGTTGCTAGCTGGTGCCCCTCTCATTTTCCTCATGAAAGCTGGAATAAAATAGGCCCAATTGTTTTATCATACCATGTTAAGGAGATGCCAGTCCAACATCTTGTCTTAACCATCAGTCCTTGCTGCTTCTGGTGAATTGACTCGTCCAAGGACTGCCTCAGCAAAACTGCACATAATTGAGCATGTTGTTTGTTACCTGATTATTTATTAATATTGAGGCTGTATAGTAGTAGACATTACAGAAGCATCATGGTTCTTGGGTGGGAGGAATTCAAACAAAGAGGATGAGGACCACATTATAGAGATTGAGATCATGTACTGGTTGGATTTGGGTTAATGTGCCTGTGAAAGCATGGTCCTCCACAGGGTAAGGAGTATGACGATTACATGGTGGAATAGTCCAAGAGCCCTCGATAACTCACAAAGAGATGATGTGACCAGACTTAGGCAGCTGACTTGATGGGGACAGCCATATTAGTAGATGGGGAATGGAATGAGTGCCTGGCTAATTCAGACTGGGTGTGTGGCGATCTATTTGATGGTTTGACTTCACCATAAAGGGCGCAAACGCTGTGAGTTTGTAAACCATCCCGGAATCTAATGTAATCTTTGTTGATTTCAAGGTGTGGCAGGATTGTGTTCCAATGTGGAGGGACGAGAGCAGGAATGCTTTTCTTGATCCATCTTTTCTATCTTGATGGGACATGTGGAATATGTTCAGTTTAGCTGACCGCAGGCAATGGCATGGCTGACGGTATTATAATGCCCTTGATCAGTACCCCGGAGAGTGGTTACTCAGAGACTTACGGACCAGTTACTGAGTCTTGAAGTGTTGTCTTTCCTGTGTTGGAAGTGGGTGAAGACCTTCAGCGCTCCAGTCTCTATGTTGTCAAAGGAAAATGAGGTCCATCCACATTATATATTTTTTTAGATTGGACAGAGCCTTTTCCATGTTCCCATTGAACATTAAGTGGCAGCTATATATTTGGGAGATGACCCCTGCAAGAACGCATGTGGTTCTGCCAGGGAGCCGCAGAAGTGGAAGAATCCATTTCAGCAGCCAATAGAGGTCTACTAGCACTCTTAAGTGCAAAAAGATCAATTCTGCTGAAAAGCTCAATAGGGTTCAGACTCAAGCCTGGAGACGATTACTTGAAGACAATGTTCAAATAACTCAGGTGTGTGTAATAGTTCCTCAATAACACCTATCAAGGATTTGTTCATATCTGTAATATTTTCCTCAATGGATGTGAGCTGCAGTCATGTCTAGGGAAAGGTGCATGTGCCTGTGGGCATGGGGCATAGGTAGAGCATGGGTCATTAGTCCCTTGCCTCCTCTACTTAATAGTTCTTACTAATTTTCCTGAGGGGCACTATGCAGGGCACCTGGAGACTTCAGATTAGAGAGTTTAACTTTTGGTCATTTTAATTCTAAAACCCTCTCATTATTCTCCACTTAACATGTTTACGTATTCTTGGTCAATGAAGTGACATGAGCTGGCAGAAGCCAAATCTGACCTCACTCTTTCTCTTTCATGGCCCATTGAAATATGTAAAGGAAATGAGGGGATACAATCAGACTTACAGAAGAAACAATTTCATCACACATATGTCTAGAAAAGTGTAAGCAATTAGGAAGACTGCCACTAAAAGCACTTTAAAAGAACACATCATCAGACACTCCCTTTTGTGTTTCTTCAGTAGCACATCTCACTCAGAAATAATATCGAACAATCCATTGAATGCTGGAATGTTGTTGCCTTTGTGGAGGCGTGGGAACCGTATCCCAAGTGGAACTATTCAAGCAGGGAGACGCGTGGCCTTATGCACTGGATCAGGGCTTGGATCTACCTTTCCTTAGCCTGGTTATGGATGTTGTGTCTTTCTATAGGAGCAGAGTAATATGGCTATGCAGTACCCAGGCCATGCTAGAACTGCCTTCAGCATTGACCTGTGAGAATAAAGATCACAGTGCCGATGCAGTATGCACAAAGGCAAAAGAACAGGTGATGCGTTCCGGGTTCAGTCATGATTTGCTCACACCTGCATTCAGTCATGACCTGCATTCTTTGCGTCCCCCCACCACCTGTCCGAAGGGCATCCTTTGCTGCCAGTCATTGGCTTGATGAACATGTCAACTACAGATGCATTGTGCGGTTAGATATTCCCCAGTAACTTGCATCATGTTTTTCTGCAAGCAGATTGCATTGTGTCTACACACAGTAAACAGTGCTTTCAGTGCGGGTCATAATTGCAGCTGTAATGTGTGAGTGTTTTGAGTGCGCTTCCAAATCGTTACCCAGAAAAGTCGGTCGTTGACCAGGTTGCATTTCTCATTATCTTCTTGTTTTAAGCATTACATGAAAACACACTTCATTTTAATTAACATCTGAAAGAAGAGTGTAATTAATTCAGAAAACACGCACTTTCATGTAATTCTCTACCTGATGAAAGAACTGCATTAGTCAGAGACATGCACACTGTATAAAAGCCCTAGACATAGTTTGATATGGCACTTGAAAGCGTTGGCAGATTTTTAGTGATGTCATAATGACATGTTCATTTTGCTGAATTACATACTCGCCTGCACTTGACTCGCCATGTTGCTGTAAATGTATGTGCCTCTCCTCTCTGGAGAACAACATTGGCCAACGCACTGTGGGTCAGTCCGAGGCGATGAGTGGCTATTCTGGGATAACACCGGTGTAAGAGTAATGATTATCAAGTGGAATGGAACATCTACACTGCATGGACAGGCTACATAGCCCTGATTCGTTTTCAAGGACATGGATCTATAATTACAATACCTTACTTACCCCCTTCATTTCACCTCCAGCCTCCGGTCTCACACCTGAAATGGATCCCTCCAATTCCTGGATGTTGGGAGACAAACTCTGTAGCATATGCAATGGCACTTACATTCTTTGTAGATTATTTTTCCCTAGTAAATATGCATTCAACAGGGACTTATTTTATTGCAGTGCTATTTAATTGTCCTGCCAACTTTTTGGAAATAATACATTGAAATCTACCATCACCTTGCATAATATGCTGATAACAAGGGAAAGTACACAAGAGTATTTTCTGTCTGGAATTATGTCCATTAGCAGTACTGCATAATGGATGTTGACCTGTGGATTGTATGCCATTACCTCAAAATCCTACTTAAAATCAAACACATATTTAAAACATCTACAAAATAACAGACTGATTTCTGAATCTTAGGAGAAAATGCACGCTACGCTGTTTCACTCGCTAACACTTATGACCCATGCCCGATGAACGGTATTACACTTGCATTCTAAATCCGACTGGTAATAGAACGTTGTACCTAACTTCCTGTAGTAAAGAATCTTAAACCATCCTGCCAACAATGACTTCAGAACTCTTCTACATTCTTTAGCTCAGTGGGATTTTCTGCTTCAGAATTACATAAAAAGGGCTCTTTTTGTGGTGAATTGCAATCTATTCTCTTGGGCCACACTCGGTTTGGGGAGATTTCATGTTCTTCAAATATTGCAAATAATATACTCATATGGTTTGAAAACAGAAAAAAAAATATCCCAAAGGTTGATGTTGATTTGTGCCTGTTTTCTTATTCCCAATACACATTGTTTTCTACATATGCAAATCTTTATATATTCGTACCGTGGTCCAAAAAAAAGAAAAAACCAAAAACCAAAAAACTCTGCAGACCATTATGTTTTGTTGCAGAGCTTTTATACTGTGCTAATCCACCACAGAAGTGGTCACAGAGCATCTTTCCTGTTTGGAAGATGGCATATTGTTCCCCCATTCAGGTTGTCCAGACCTTGGTCTGCTGAGGATTTTCTTTCAGGAGTTTTGTTGGGCTTGAGAAGCGCTCCAGCTACCCAGAAAAACAACATGGTGGCTTTCGACCCATGATTATCTTTTAACATTTTCCCAAAGCAAAAGATGTTCTAATAATTCAGGGACTGCCTAAGCTTGGACCAATTATGGTTGTAGGAGTTTTTGTTTTATTGGAGTAAAGTCGGGATTTGGTGGCATTTTCTTACTGTAAAAATATTGGCAGTAATTCTGGCAGTAAAATAGCCTTACATTTAGAGTCTGTGTGGTATCACTCTATTTTATTAACCATATCTTGTTAGATTGTATTGGCGGTAATTTTAGTGGTTTCTTATTGTGCGGTATTTTCAGAATGATCTTATTCATGTCGTATAGTGGTGAACATGTTTTTTTTATATACTATAACCCCATCATAAAACAAACCTTTCCTTTCTATTAGAATGCCTTCTAGTCGCAACCCAATGACTTTATTCAAGGTGCCACCTATACTTTGGGGCTGATATTACTGGCTTATGTACATCCAGTAATCTATGTGCCGGATTAGGCACCCCTTCCCATCAGCATGCAAGGAAGGAAACACTCATCACATTGCACATGACTCTCTACTTTGTAGATGTCTATTACTGACTTTCTCTTTTTTGCTATTTTAGCTACAATGATACATTGGTAAATAAACTACTGCACTGGTATAAACATCACTTTTGCACTTCATATATAAATGATTCACAGATGCATGAATGACATCATCATCTGCACTTTGTGTTACATGACATTTACAGACCATGAAATCTTACCACATGATATTTACAGCATCACCTGCAAGATAAAAGAAAGAACAAAACAGAACAAACAGTCATTTCGCAAACATGAATTAATGTTCACACACTTTGAACATAGAGAGAGAAATAAACATATAATATTCCTAACCTCCCTGTACTGCAATACATCCTAGCCACACACGTATGACATACTAGCTGTTCCTCACTTAGCACTTATCTTACCAAGGCCAGTAATCTTTGAAGTCCCGCACGACCTTGCTGTGTTTCGCAGTCCCTGTCTCAGTGTGAAATGCCTCTGTACATGTGTGGGGTACGCCAACTGATTAGATTCAAAGTCAGTGCTCGACCCTTATAGATAGCACCGTCTGTCTGTCTCCTCAACCCAGCATGAACTGCCAACTCCCTCTTTTTTCTTCATTAGCAAAACTCTCATTCAGCCCCTTGTTGACGTGACTTGTTTGCCTATAATCCCTACCAATCAGGGTAAAAAGAATGTTCCCTGTGCCAGACTTCGTTTTCAAAACAATGAAGACTTCATAGCCAGAGTAACTGTTTCATTTTGCTTCCTGCATCTTAGATATGTTCTGTTCTCCACAAGCTGAATGAAACACTAGTGTGCATTTCTTCATTGAAAAAATAATTTTAGACAGTGCACCCAAAACATGGACTGTACCTCATTTAGCATAAAAGACTGCATTATAATGTTAGAGAATTTGAAATTAGTACTTTAGTTATGTTAGTAATGTTCATCAGTTATGTACTCTACTGTAGTCTTCACACATGAAGCATCCAATATAAATCCTGCACCTCATTATTTTAACCTGGCAGAACACTAATTTATTAAAAAAAACAAATGTTTATGTGTGCTCTGAATGCCTGCTGTTTCAAACTGGGCCTGGCTGTGTTTTCTAAAGTCTATTGTATGCTGGCAATAAAATCCCATACATGTTCTTACATAATCCCTCCTTTTTCCGACAATTTGCCAACCAAACTCATAATTGGAGGAAATGCCTTAAAATGTACATATCACTTTTTCCATCATATGAATCACAATTGAAATAATAGCAATTTGATAAACTGAAAATGTAGACATTTCACAACAAAGCACTGCTTAATCATAACAAAAGTAAAACAGATCCTAAATTAGCCTATAAGTCCTCATAGAAATATTGTACACGTTTCTTTCCCACCGAAGTGTCCACATATGTTTGAATGTCTTTTCATTCGTGGTTTTTATATGCATGTGAAATCAACATTTCAGATATGACAACAAAATAATAAAATCAAATAAATAAATAAAATGATTAACTAGCATAACAAACCAAAACTATTAAATAAAATAACAAATTTGTGACTCTCCATCATCCTCACTTCCAGTCACATAGGATGACACTATGCTCCAGCCGCAATGCTGCACAATTAGGTTCAACTCACTATTGTTCCATTGATGGCATTCATCATCTTCATGACCGCACCTCTGAGATGTCCTGATCATCAACTTTTCATCATCTGGTTCATTCTGTGAAATTCTTTCATTCTGGCGCTCTTGGGTGCTTTTCCATAGAAATCATCTCTTTAGGCATCCCAGTTTCTTTGTCTTCACTTCCATACTTTGGTCCAGAAGCTTTATATGGGCTTCATCCCATGGACTCTAAGACTCCATCATCTCTCGCGTCCTCCGGTCCTGCAACCTCTGACCCCAATCAATGTTAGTTAGTTTTCTAAATTAAATAGAAAATGGACAGATTAAGTACATAGCACATTACCAATTTTACCCTTTCTACTACTTTGTTGAACGCAAAGGTGTGGCTTAAAATATGATCTGAATACCTGCAACTAAGCACATGTTAAATAGAAAACAACAATATTTACATTTCACATCATCATAAATCAAAATAATTTTTATGCAGAGCATTTTAGCACATTATACCATAGTAAGTTAACCTGATTCAGCACCCTCTACCAATATATATATACTGCACCTTTCCCAAATGTGGTATTTTCATTTACATGTATCTCCACACTAAACATTATATGTAGTTTTTTTATGGCGTGAGTCATTGTATCTTTTTTGCCATGAAATTAGGGTACTTAACCTGTCTCTACCTGCTCAAGCCTCCTGATTTCGTGTTTAGGGTGACAGGGCTTAATTTGGTTAACATGAACAAATTGTTCTGTCACCATTTCACCCTCTATCTTTAATATCTTATAAACTACTAGGGACACTTTATCCACTATCTCAAATGGACCCTGCCATGCTGCAAGAAATTTAGAGTTTTTATGTTGACTATTTCCAAAATGAAACTTATATACCCGATCACCTACATTATACTCTTACACAGATGTCTTTTTATCATAATATGACTTTGCACTATCAGCAGCTCTTTCCAAATTTCGCTGCACAAATGCAAATCCATGTTGTAAATGCTTCCTCAGTTCTTACACATATTCATGAACTGTAGATGCACTCACAAGTGTATGCTCATGTGTCCTGTATAATAAATGTTGTGGCAGTACCATTTTCCTTCCTGTTAATACCTCATGTGGACTGATACCTGCCGCTTTAGCAGGAGTCGATTTTATTGCCATCAATACCAGAGGCAATCGTAAATCCCAACTACAACCTGCCTCCACTACAAACTTCTTTAATATCTCCACGACAGATCTGTTGCAACGCTCAACATTTCCAGAAGAGGCGGGCCGGTATGCGATATGCAGTTTCCTTTTTACCCCTAATACCTGCCACACCTTGCTCATTAAGGTGCTTGTGAAATGACTTCCTCTTTCTGACTCTTTGTGGTAATCCAAATCTTGAAAATAGATGATTTACCAGCAATGTAGCTGCTGTTTGTGCACTATAATCTGGTACAGGGATACACTCTACCCATTTTGACATCAAACAAACCACGGTCAAAAGATAATGGTTTCCCCTACTCGACCTCTTTACAGGCCCTACATAGTCAATTTGTAATTCTGACCACGGAAGGGTTAAACCTCTTTTCATCAGTGGAGCTCTATACATTGGTGAAGCAGGTTTAAATTGAGCACATACTAGGCACCCCTGGTATATAATTCCACATCTTGGGACATATGTGGCCAGTAAGCATAATCTTTCAGTATTTCTAAAGTCTTTTGTGAACCTCTGTGTCCTGCAGTTATTGCATCATGTGCATGGTGTAACATTAGACCTCTGAATGAAAGGGATACCACCCACTGTATCTGTCCTGTTATGGATTCCCTGATCATAAGTTCATCCTGTAGTTTAATCTGTTTTTTATTCTTTAATAACACTCTCAACTCTTCTTTTCCTGTACAATCATTTTCAGTTAAAGGATTTTGTTCGGGGCCCATCAAATAATTATAATAGATCCCCAATATTGGATAATCGTTTTGCTCTTTAATCAGATTTTGATCTGATGTATCATGACTCCATTGCACTATGGATTGTTCAACTTCTTTCCGAGCTTTAGAGCGTGTAACTGCATCTATTTGTATTTCACCAATTAAGTGTTCAATGGGTAACAACTCTCGCATAACAGCCCCAATCTTGGCTAATTGATCTGCTTTATCATTTCCCTCCTTATCTTCTCCTGGAGTTTTCAAATGGCCACATATTTTCCTCCAGTATACTGTTAAATCATTCTCTGCCACTAATTTGTCTATAGCTTGTGTCATTTTCCCATGTTTGAGGGGCGTTTTGTTATATGTGAGCATGTCTCTTGCTTTCCAGCCAGGCAAATATTCTATAAAACTATTTCGTGCATAATCATCATCGGTCACCAGGACAATTTCACTGAATTTGTTATCAACCGCAGTAGTAATTGCTTTATAAATGGCTGCCAATTCTGCTACCTGGCTACTCCTAGCCCAAATTCTCATCCCTATATTAGGAATATCCTCACATCTCAACCAGACATTACCTATCCCTGACACAAACTATTTATTGCTGTCATTTTCAATGTGAAAAGCACACCCATCAACAAATACAGTTGTTACATTCTTGAATGTATTTTCCTCAAAAGCTTTGTGTGGTGACTGTTCAAACTCCTGCAAACTAGATTCCACCTCCACTTCATCGGATACACATTCAGCTGCACAGTCATATAAATGTGCTAACCCTTGAGCAATTGAGCTCTTTTTATTCTGGCCATACCTCACTTCTACAAGGAAGCCTTGCAATGCCAATGTCCATGAAGTTATTCTGGATTGAGCTAGATTGCCTAATCTAATCTTTTTACTCTGTAAAAACTGCAATGGTTGATGATTTGTCTCAATGATTACCTTTTCTCCTTGGACAATGGGACATAAATGTTGCAATGCCCACACAGTGCTCAGAAAAGCATTTTCACATTCACTGAATTTAATTTCCACCTGACAAAATGCCTTACTCGCATAAGCAATAGTTTTGTGGCTCAAATCATGTTTTTGAGATAACACTGCTGACATACAATGCTCAGTGAAACCTATTTCTATAAAAGAAATCTCTGTTTTTTATGGATACGCCAAGCATGGTGACTTTATGAGACATTCCTTCAATTTAGCAACTGCCTCAGGGCATATTTAGCTTCAATAGTTTAGTCAATAGTTGAGTAATTTCAGCATAATTTTCAATACATTTCCTTTATATCCCGTTATTCCTAATAAGCTTTTTAAACCTTTCATATTTCTATGATCTTTCAATTTCTGTATGGCCTCCACCTTTTTCTCTTGTAGATTTAGCCCATGTTCAGTTACCTCATGGCCTAGAAAGTTCAGCCTTTTCTTGCACTATTGGGCTTTTTGTAAAGATATTTTGGCACCCGCCTTTTGCAATTGGTCAAGTACATGTCTAATTTCATCAAAGTGACTTTTTAAGTTTTCATTTTTTATCAGGACATCATCTACATAAACTATGGTTCCTCTTTCCGCTGCATCTGGCATAGCCTTTCTCAAAAATATGCCAAATTCGCTCCCACTATTGACATACACAAATGGTGTTCTAGACCAAGCATATTGAGTTTTATCAAATGAAAATGCAAATGAATTCTGAATGTCCTCTGTCAATGGCACACACCAATACCCAGATCTAAGATCTAATGTGATAAATACCTTTGACCCATGCATTTGAGCAAGGCTTTGATCAATGAATGGCAGCGGCCATCTAGACACTGGCACTCTTTTGTTTAATTCCCTCATGTCTGCACAAGACGCTATTGTCCATTTGGCTTTAATACACCTAAAATAAGAGTGTTGGAGGTGCTATGAATGGGTCGGATAATTCCCAGAGACTCCAAGTTTTTAATTATCTCTAGCAACGACTCTAAGAATGCCAGTGGAAATCGATATTGGCGCACGAATACTGGATTTTACCACACCCCTCCGTTAATGTGGCAACATATACATTAGCTAGGCCACAATCATATGCATCTTTGGCAAAAACTTCCATAAATATTTTTCTCAATTCATTCTTATCCTCTTCGCTATTACATGCATCTGCTAACAGAATCTGCTCCTCTACCATTTTGGAAAATTCTGGGAAATCCTGTAGTGGCGGAACCTCTGTGCTTTCTTCCAACTGTGTGGCTGTATCTCTCTGTAACGCTGCCACTTTTAAATATTTTGGCATATCAGCTTCCATTTCAATGTGCTGATTTTCTGTTTCATTTTCATTTAAGTCAAATACTATACAATTCTCCCGGTGACAGCACACCGTCTCATTAGAATCATAAGGGTATACAGATTGAATTTTGAAAATACCTTTGGGCTGACAATCCAGATACTCTGGCAACACATCCTGTGCATCAACATATCTCTCAGGGATATTTCCAATCACCATGTTATTGAAATCTTCAGTATAATGTGATTTTTGTATGGCCATTCCTAATAGGGAATTCTCTTCTAAATTAATATCCTGACATCCTTTATTATCCACCATCATTTTGAAGGACTCCTCCCCAATATCTATCAATGGCGTATATTCATAATCTAGCCCTTGCTGTTTCATGGATTCATTCAAGCACACAAATGCATCAGAATCCTTCATTTGCTGTCCATGCTTGCACTTTAGTGTTATAGCAACCTGCTTGGTGAATGTAGGGATAGTAATATCCTTCTTCACCTGTAATTCAATTGAATATGGACCAATTGTGCACAATGTGCACAATGATAAGCCTTTCACTTGTCTTCAAATTCGGGCGCATGCCAGCCTAGCCGGGACCATATTTTTTGGTTAGGGAAATCTAACACCATGCACATCCTGTGCATGATATCATTGCCCAAATAAAAATCAGTTTGTGTTCCACTCACTATCCACACATCGTGGTAGATTGTTTTTTGTCCAACATTAACCGTTATCATGCACCTTCCTTCAATTCGCTTTTCAAAATCTGGCTTGTCCTAACCAGAGATAAATTGGTTTTTAATTCTAAATTTCGGAATCTCCACCCTTTCCATTATTCCCTGCAGGAGTTTCTCATTAATAAAACTCCTTTCCTGTTCAAGCGCCAAAGTGGCTTTTATAATTTTAGAATGGCCATTTATACCAATGTGAATCCATGGCTGCTCATCTTCCATGTGTATTTCAGCAAGGTTGGTGATGTGTTTTGCTGTGTCTGATTTAGGAATAGTGTTCTGTTTGCAAGTTTTCTCTTTTAAATAGAAGCGCAACGTGTGTTCATCTATTTCAGTTTGCCATTTCTTCCTAGGGTCCAAATAAATCTGCATGGATGTTTTTCACTTTCATTTTGCGTTTTGTCCTGACACATCAAAATAACGGTGACACTAGGCACACAGCTATTCTGTAGTTACACCTCCACTGCATCATTCGATTTGGCAACAGTATGGCATTCATTTACACTGAGTTTTGTGACTTTATTTTCTTAGGCCTTAATGGCTTTTTTGTTAAAGAGCACAGGACCCCATTTACCCCATCAATGAGAAGAGACAATTTTTTCAGGCAATCTGTCCCCATCAAGAATGGAATTTCATAAATAGATGTGATCAATAATTCTGGTTTATTCTGTGTTTTCCTATCTTTATGTCAACCTCAGTGACACCCTCGATAGGCAATTCCTCACCGTTAAAGTTATGTACTGGGCCTTCACTCTACCTCACTTTGATCTGATTCTGTGGTGATCTCCCTTCATTGATACGTTTTACCAATTCTTTGGACATAAGTGTGGCCTGTGCACCTGTGTCAATCATTGCAATGTATTGCACTTCTCTTCCACAGTAATGGGAGCATAATATCTGTCTTCAACTTCTTCTAATACACACAAAAAGTGTGAATCCTCACTGATTTCAGTATTCACCTTTCTCAGACCCTTCTCACTCTTGGCTAAGCACATCGGTAAATGAAAGGACATCTTTCCCTCCTTTCTGTCCATTTCCATTTGAGAAACCTTACTCATTTCCCCATATTCAGAGGTCCTTTGGAGTGTGGCCACTGTTTGCCCTTTCATCCGTGGATCATCAGAGTTCACACTACAATCCTCCAGCTGAATATGCGTATAAACATCACCTGATAATTTGTCCTTTTCTAATTTTGGACATTTGTGGGTATATGGCATGGTACCAACCTTTTAAACTTCCTCAAAAATCTGTGGCTCAAAGAACTCTTCAGGTGATTGTACCCTCCTTTTTAGTACCTATTCTTCCTGCCTGTATTTTATCAGCATCTTGATTGTCTAGGGAGCGCGTTTTAACATCCACACTTACTCCCTGATCAGTTATGTTATCCATGCATGAGTTGTATTTTTTAAATCCGTCTCTTTGTTCTTTTGGAATTTCATGTTTTTCTCGTTTCCCTTTTTGATTTGTGCAAATTTCCAATGTTTGATTTAACTCCAGGTTAAACCAAACCTCTTTTTTAGATGTATTTGCAATTTCTGCCTCATGTTCATTTGCTGGTATTTTCATTTTTAAATCATTAAGCATCTCAGAGTCATTATTCAAAACCAGATCAGGGAAATCTGTCTTTTTATCATTGCAGGTGTCATGAATATTTAGTCACTTATTATCATAAGCCACCAGGTTGCTCCTATGGCCTTCTGCCCTCTCCTTTGATGACTGTTTTTGAGCCATGCAGAGCTTTCCTATTTGTTAAGCCAACATTTTTACTTGGGCCTCGAGACACTGGAATCTTTCCATCTCTCTAGAATCCTCTCTGTGCGGCCTATGCCGATATTGGTTATTTTCCCCCTGATTAAATCTATTCTGGTATCTCTCAGGAGAGTGATTCCTATTGGAGTTGTTTCTGAACTCTTGATTCATGTAGGGCGGGGAGCGGGGTGTACCTATTCTTTGGTTATACTCCCCTGGTGGTGATGATTGATTGTACTGATGTGGAACATAGTTCATATTCTGTCTCATGTCCTGTCTCTCATTTTGTGAGTATTGTCCCCTATGCTGATTCCCATTTTCAGTAAATCAATCCACGTACCGGGGTCTATCCTGGTGTCCATATATCATGGTGTTGGGGTCAAATCTGCTCTGTGTCCCCAATGTCTGGTAAGGACCATTTCTTTTTTTATCCTAATTCTGTCTCTGATTATTGTTCATACCTGACATATCAGGCCAATATCCTGTCCGGGCCATGTCTCCTAAGTACCTAGGGCTAATGTAGCTCTCCCTATTACTAGGATCATGTGACTGAAACATTGGCACAGAAGGGGGCAACCTCTGTGGAATACCCCTCTGTTCGGGTGTCACATTATTTTTGCCTGGACTTTGAGCAGACTCAAGTAACATTTTGGCTGACCTGATCTCCATTACTGTTGCCGAGGATTCCTTAGATTTTGATATAGTATCTTTCATTTTACCACTGTCTCTACCCTGGCAATATAGCACTTCATATAGTTTTGTACTTTGTTGCACAATCCACCCAAGGGACTTCTCACGATCAATTTTGCGGACTAAGTGTGATATAATGTCTTTCTGCAACCCATAGAAATAGGCAGTTTTAAACTCATTTGAATTGGGATCAAAAGATTCACCAAAACAAGAAAAAGCTCTTTTTAAGTCTTGCAAAAATTGACGAGGGGACGTATTTGGCCTGGCTGTAATTGTGTATGCAACTTGTTTTGCTTCCTGTAATGACTGGAATGGAGAAAAATGACATCTAATCTCTTTTTCAAATTCTGCCCATGTCATGTTCTGCTGTTCATTTAATCCTCTGATGATGCTCGCCGTGGGAGCATCCAGAATTAAGTGAAAGTATTGTCTATATTGTTCCTTGGGTATATGGAGGGCTTTAAATATATTGTGCACCGCTTCTAAGTGGTCCTCTATACCCCACTCCCTTCCTTTTTTTGAATGGTTTCATCAGAACCTTGATTGATTTAATTATCGTGATAGGACTACTTGGTGCTATGTTTGGAATTGCACTACTTTGTGATTCAACCCTTGTTTCAGGCGTATGAGATTGGTGGCGGCCCCAATGGGTGTGTCAAAACCCCCAAAGGCACGGCAATCAAGCTCAGACACCGGCACAGCCACTGGGGCACTATCTCCCTGTGTAGAAATGGAATTCACCTCAATTCCATTGAATGTGGTGCCCTGCTGTTTATCCTGGGACCTGGAAGTGCATATTTGCTGTTCCAAATGCTTGCACTTTTTAAGGAGCCAATCTGCCTCTTACGCAAGTAATTGTTTTTATCACCCATCTTATTAATCACATTTTGCATATCGCTCATTTGCATTTGGCATTCATTAAACTCTCTGTCTCTCTTGTATCTTTCTAGAAACATTTTAGCTATCTCTTGTTCAATATTCTGAAGCTCAGCTTCTTTCTCGAAATGTTCTTATTGTAAAATTTGCATTTCCAAAATAACCTCATCTTTATCTTGTCTAATATGACCTATGAATCCTTTCAAGTGTTTTAATTCGTGTTCACTATCTTCAAACTGTTTCTTCCTTTGGGACACTTTGATTGCATGTCTTTTTGAAATACCTCCAGTTCTGCTCTTAACGTTTCCTCCTGTTCACTAGCTCTATCTAATTCAACTTTTAGTCTGCTAATCAGCTTGCTATAATATTCTTGCATTCGCAGGGACCTATTTAAAATGAACCATGTTTTGGCACATAGCCGTATCAGTCAATCTTTCTCTGCATGTTTATCAGCAGCATTTAATAATCTCAGAAGACAGACCTGAATTATACTACCTTCTTCAAAAATGTTGTCCAATGGTTCTTTCTGAACTTCCCCATAGATACGGTCATGCCACTCTGTGGCGTTATTTGATGACCATGTTCCATGTGCATAAAATTTTGCCTCCAGATTTTGCACCAACTCTGGGAATGTAGCCTCCATTTGAGACATTCTGAGATTCACTTCCAGTGTCACACTGCTCTCATAAAATGAGTTCCCTTCAATGCATGTATGGTAGTGTTAGACACACCTGCCATGCCCAGTAGATGCTCTACAGTCTATTTTCCTGGCCCACGCACCATATTTTGTAGGAGGTTTTGTCTTATTGGGGTAGATTCGGGATTTTGCGGTATTTTCTTACCGTAAAAATATTGGCAGTATTTTTGGCGGTAAACTAGCTTTACTTTTAGAGTGGGTTTGCTATCACTCTATTTTAGTGACCATATCTTGTTAGCTTGTATTGGCAGTAATTTTAGTGGTATCTTATTTTACGGTATTTTCAGAATTATCTTATTCCTGTGGTATAGTGGTGACCAGGATTTTTCTTATTTTTTATATACTATAACCCCATCATAAAGCAAACCTTTCCTTTCTATTAGAATGCCTTCTAGTCACCTGTTGAGAGCCCCAGACTTGGAACACTTCAGAGAACCCAATGTGTTTATTCAAGTTACCACCTAAAGTTTATGGCTGATATTACTGGATTATGTACATCGAGTAATCTATGTGCCGGATTAGGCACCCCTTCCCATCAGCATGCAAGGAAGGAATCACTCATCACATTGCACACAATTTCCTGCTTTGTAGATGTCTATTACTGACTTTCTCCTGTTTGCTATTTTAGCTACAATGATAAATTGGTAAATACACTACTGCACTGGTATAAGCATCACTTCTGCGCCTCATATATAAATAATTCAGATGCATGAATGACACCAAAATGTCAGTTTATTTTTTATTTTTATCTGCACTTTGTGTTACAATACAGTAAGCAACCACATAATCTTACCACATGATATTTACAGCATCACCTGCAAGATAAAAGAACAAAAGGGAACAGGCAGGTATTTTGCAAACATGAATTAATGTTCCCACACTTTGAACATAGGGAGAGAAATAAACCTATAATATATTTAACCTCTCTGCACTGCAATAAATCCTAGCCACTCACGTATGGCATATTATCTTTTCCTCACTTAGCACTTATCTTACCAAGGCCAGTAATCTTTGAAGTCCCTGCACAACCTCGCTGTGTTTCGCAGTCCCAGTCTCAGGGCGGACCTCCTCCGTACATGTATGGGGAGCGCCAACTGATTAGATTCAAAGTCAGTGCTCGACCCTTATAGATAGCACCGTCTGTCTGTCTCCTGAACCCAGCACGAACTGCCAACTCCCTCTTTTTTCTTCATTAGCAAAACTCTCATTCAGCCGCTTGTTGACATGACTTGTCTGCCTATAATCCCTACCAATCAGGGTAAAAAGAATGTGCCCTGTGCCAGCCTTCATTTTCAAAACAATGAAGACTTCATGTCAAGAGTAACTGTTTCATTTTTCTTCCTGCATTTTATATATTTTCTGTTCTCCACAAGCTGAATAAAACGCTAGTGTGCATTTCCTCATTGAAAAATGAATTTTAGACAGTGCACCCAAAACATGCACTGTAACTCATTGTGCATAGAAGACTGCATTATAATGTTAGAGAATTTGAAATTAGTACTTTAGTTATGTTAGTAAAGTTAATCAGTTATGTACTCTAATGTAGTCTTCACACATGAAGCATCCAATATAAATTTTGCAGCTCATTATTTTAACCTGGCAGCACACTAAGTTTTAAATATATATATATATATATATATATATATATATATATATATATATATATATATATATATATATATATATGTGTGCTCTGAATGCCTGCAGTTTCAAACTGGGTCTGGCTGTGTTTTCTAAAGTCTATTGTATGCTGGCAATAAAATCCCATATGTGTTCTTACATAATGCTGTAATATCATGTGGTAAGATTTCATGGTCTATAAATGTCATGTAACACAAAGTGCAGATAAAAAAAATGGACTTTGGTGTCATTCATGCATCTGTGAATCATTTATATATGAAGTGCAAATGTGATGTTTATACCACTGCAGTAGTGTATTTAGGAATTTATCATAGTAGCTAAAATAGCAAATAAGAGAAAGTAAGTAATAGACATCTACAAAGTAGAGAGTTGTGTGCAATGTGATGAGTAATTCCTTCCTTGCATGCTGATGGGAAGGGATGCCTAATCCGGCACATAGATTACTGGATGTACATAAGCCAGTAATATCAGCCACAAACAATAGGTGGTGCCTTGAATAAACTCATTGGGTTCTCTGAAGTTTTCTAAGTCTGGGGATCTCTACAGGTGATTAAAAGGCATTCTAATAGAAAGGAAAGGTTTGTTTTATGATGGGGTTATAATATAACAAAACAAAACATGCTCACCGCTATACCACAGGAATAACATAATTCTGAAAATACTGCGAAATAAGATACCACTAACATGAACGCCAATACAAGCTAACAAGATATGATCAGTAAAATAGAGTTATACCAAACCCACTCTAAATGTAAGGCTAGTTTACCGCCAAAATTACCGCCAACATTCTTTTTATTCTGATTGGTAGAAATTGTAGGCAGACAAGCCACTTCAACAAAGGGCTGTAAGAAGATTCAATTCAACACTACAGCTAAGTCAATGCCTAGTCTGGGATACTGAATGGAAACCCTTATTGATATACCTTTATGTCCAGTTCATGAGTTCTGGATGGCTACCCCTATATAACACCCCTCTCTTAGAATCACCCTGACCCCACTGAGCCAGGAAGTAGCTCTGTTTTGCAAGTTTAAAAGGTTTATTTGAGAAATAAGACAAAATATAGATACCACGCTTTTATAATAAATGAATAATCGATATCACCCTTATAAATATAATGTTAATCAACAATGGGTAATCTGACACTAGCACACTTCTTTATAATCAATGAGGAGTTAGTATAGGATGGATCAAGTAGCAAAAATACTTTTATGATTTCAAGGGAAAAGCAATGAGGAATAAAAGGCAGTACCTAAATACTTGAGATGATTTTAGCAAAAGATAATATAATCACTTTTTCTCTGGCAATTCACCCCCTCCCCTATGCAATGTAAGACATGGAAGTAGATGCAAAGAGGAGCACACAGTTCTCAGGAATGCAATAAAATACAATACTAAATTCAGTTCCCCCCCAGCAAGCTTAGAGAAAACCGGTATGAGTTTTAAAACACAGGCCCAAGTGCTTTGAATGTGGTGGCAATGAAGTGAGAAATATGCTGAAAATGCTTTTGATTCCCTTTAGGAGGTTCAGGGTGAGTGAGGGATACTTGGGATGAGTTCAGGCTCACTTTAGCAATGATTCAGAGATGGTGATTAAGAGGCAAACAAATTTTTAGCAAGGAAAGAAATGACTGCTGATGGTTACACGTGGCTGGATTTTTAACCAAATCGCAAATCGCGGTAAAATTCGTGATTGCGAAAAAGTCGGTTCTAGGCTTGTTGGAAAGCTTCGATTGTAAGCCTTCAGAGGAAAGTTAAACCAAGTTCGTAGCCCAAACGGTTCCAGAGATACGAATGATTTTGTAAAGGTCATTTTTCGGATTTAAAGTAAACTCAAAATGACAGGTGACAGATTTGCAGCTGCAGAATTGACAAATGACAGTGGTGCAGCTTTACAAATGACAGGTGACAGTTAGGAGGCAGTCCTACTTAGGTTAAATAGATTGAATTATATTACTTTAAACTAAGAGATTTGGTTTTGCCCCGTCCTAGCTGTACTCACAATATATTTGGAAGGACTGGGTCTCGTCACGGATCTGATCAATCAGGCTAGCGGCACTTCACAGCGATCTGGTCTCTGGGTCTGCGGTTCTGCATGGTCTGGTCTGGTCTGGTCGGGTCTGGCACTGGTCTGGTCTGTCCGGATACAGCGGTCTCTGCACGGCTCCTGAATCTCTGCACTGGTCCTGGCAAAAGTTCTTGGCAAGGGATTCAAGCAGCTCACCCGGCTGTGAGTAGCTTGCAGTGATTTGAGGCCTGCTGCAGAGAACTCAGCTTGTGGTTTTATGCCTCTGATTTAGGTTCTAAAGTATAAGTTCTAGGTTCTGGAGTATGTAGCTGGAGTCAGTCTGGAACTGGTATCTTCTGGATGTTGTGTGGTCCAGCAAAACGCTCCGCAGCAACTGGATTTGAATGTCCTCTCTAGCTTCCAGTGGCTCTTTTTATGTCTTTTGAAAGTGGGTGTGTGCCACTCTCTCAACTGATCATTGGTCAAGCTTTTCTCTCTTCCTTGATAGGGGAAAGGAAATGTGAGTCATGGTGAGTCATGGTGATGCTGTTTTATGGCCTGCAGAAAGGACACTACCCTGTCAAATTGCACATAAATCTATATTTGACCCAAATACATATTCCACAGATACACAGTTGTTTGTCATTGCATACGCACATCATGCATTACTAATGGGAGGCACTGTTCCGACCCTGGCGTTTCTAGGAGCTTGGGTAAAGAAATGGTAACTTTTTGCGCTTTTTAGTAGCTTTCCCCATATCAGAGTTTTCTCCAAATGTATACAATTGTGTGCAAGGCATGTGGGCATTTAGATAAGGAAGTGTCAGATTTTTAACCTGCATACATTTAGAGTAACAACCTCTTTTCCGCTCGTAAACCCCCAGATCATACCACCGGGTCCTAAAACCTCTTAAACTGTGGGCAGAAAAATCACAAGAATTATGGTATCATTTAGATAATTTTGACAAGTCCGCACCATGAGTTATACATCTTTCTTAAAATCATATTCTGGCCAACAGGGGTGTGTCTTCCCAGGTCACATGGTGGAGAAACCAGTCTATCCACTTTCTTTAAGCTCAGCCTGTCCTCAGAGGGGGCTGCCCTGTGGAGGGTTTTGACCCATGTGGAATCATTAGACGGGGTAAATATGGGGATTAAGCTGTCGCTGCCCATCATTTTACCCCAGAACAAAAATAAATCATTGGAGTGCGTAAAGATGGGGATGCGCTGTCGCCGCCCATCATTTCATCCCAGAATCCAGGAGAGCTGCGCAGTTGTGCGCACACCAAAATGGTGACCTAACTTGCCACCCACCAGTGTAAAGAAAGGTCTTTGTTAACAAAATCCACTGTTACTGATGTCAAAAAGTTGCTGAAATCGTGACTCATTGGACCACTTTAAAGATTCAACCCTTTTGTGGGGTTCCACATAACCATTTTACTGTAAGGAGCCCCATCAAAACAATGTTAAGCAAGGATTTACTACCATGTAAGAACCATTCCTGTTTAGAATGCATTAATCCAAGAAAATCCCAAAATTGCATGCAGTACCAACAAAATCCTCAAGGGGGCGCTGGCGGTCTAAACTCTGACAGGAGAACTGAGTGCAGTAGCTGACAAAGGGATTTGACTTAGCTGACTTCAAAGGCTGCATTTTAATTAAAAATTAGCCACATGCTGTTCCCAGAGGCCTGAAGTCTGGGAAACCCTCTCACCTCAAGAGCTTCACACCAGGAGTTAGAATCTAACATGACCTCTTGATTGATAGAAGGCAGACTGGCTGGGAGCTTCCCAGAGACCACACAATGGCCCCTTTCCTCTGAAAGGAATATGTTGATTTTGACTGTTTAATGTCAACAAAGCCCTGCCTGCCCAGAGGACTGACCCACCCAAGTCTTGGAGGCGGACTCCAACATTCTGAGAACTGAATTGAAAGAAAAATATATATTTTACAAAAACACTGATAACTCTTTGTAATCAAATGACAGAAATGTATAACTTTGAGAGCTTTAATTTAAAAAATGTACCTTTAATTCAAGCCCAAACTCGAATTTGTGTGATGTTCTGGGGCAAAACCCCATTGTTTATTAATATTACAGACTCCCTGTTTCAGCTAGACAAACGAAAATGCATTGGTATGTGGGTAGATATGTGAGGAACAGTTGTATAAAATTTAATGAAGATCCAATGTTGTTCAGCACATGAAAAAGTGCTAGAAGTTGCCATTTTTGAATGCAAGCTCCTAGAAAGAGCAGATTTGGACAGAGACATGGCTAAATTCAGCCACACCATGTCTATGTAATTTCAAGCAACTGTGTAACTGTGAAATATGTCTTTTATTATCAAATATAGAATGTGTGCAATCTGACAGAGGAGTGTCCTATCTGCAAGCCATAAAATGACATCCCTCTGACTCACAGTTCATTCCCCAATCAAATAAGAAATGGAAGTTTGACCAATTAGAAGCTGAGAGAGAGGTAGGGTCAGTGATGCTAGAACACACCCACATTCTAAACACATAAAAGCAGACAGACAGGACAGATAGGGACCTTCAAAATCCATCTGCAGCGGGACGCTCTGCCGGAAAAATCCATACTTTACCTCGATCAAACCTCCAGAGAGCCAAACTAGAGACTTCAATCTATCCAGAACTAGAGACCCAGACCAGAGAACCAGAGAGAGCTGACCCAGATCACTGTGAAGTGCAGAGACCAGAAGCGAGTTTAAAACCTGACCAGATCCATGGCGAGGCCCATTTCACTCAAGAATATAGTGTGAGTACCTAGAAACTGTGCAGAACCAATCTCCTAGTTAAAATAATATAATTCAATCTATTTGATCTAAGTAGAACTGCCTCCTGTCACCTGTCATTTGTAAAGCTGCACTTGTCTTTTTGAACTTTAAAATTTCAAATCTGAAAAACGACCTTCACAAAATCGCTCATATCTCCGCAACCGTTTGTGCTAGAGACTTTTATTTGAAAGCTTAGAATCGTGGCTTTCCTACGAACCTAGAACCGCATTCCTACCCCTTATAGTTTTACCACAATCGCGGAACACGCATTCGCGAATTTTACCGCGATTTGCAAATTTCTTCACATGTAAAAACTGCTGCTGCTTGCCTTCCATTTGCCAGAAATTCGTTTCACCTGTTAACTATCCCTGCATCATTGCTAGTGTGAGCCTGGACTAATATTAACTAGATACCACTCACCCTGAACCTCTGAAAGGGAATTAAAAAGCATTTCCAGCATATTTCTCATCCATTGCTAGCACATATCAAAGCATTTGGGCCTGTGTTTTCAAAACTCCTATCTGTGTTTTCAAACTTCTGTAGTCTAAGCTTGCTGGGGTGAACTGAATCACATTTTATTGCATTTCTGAGAACTGTGTGTTTTCCTTCCATTTCCTTGCCTTGCATAAAGAGGGGGGGAGTGAATAGCCAGAGAAAAGTGATTACATTGTTTTGTTGAAATCATATTGAGTATTTTCTATACTGCATTTCATTCATTCAACCTTGCATTTCCTTGAACCCTATAACGCATTCTCTACCACATTATCCTTCTGTACCTATTTACCAGTGTGCTACCTTATCCATTTCATCTCATCTCCTTAGTAACTATAAAGAAGTGTGCTAGTGCCAGATTCTCTGTTGTTAATCTGTATCATATCAGATTAAGTGTGATATTCAATTATTAATTTATTATAAAGTGTCATATATATATCTATTGTTTAAATTATCAAATAAACCCGTTTAACTTGCAAAACAGAACTACTTCTTGGCTCAGTGGGGTCAGGGGGATTCCAAGAGAGGGGTGTTATATAGGGGTAGTCATCCAGAACGCATGAACTGGACCTAAAGATATATCAATAAGGGTTTTCATTCAGTATTCTAGACTAGGCGTTAACTTAGCTGTAGTGCTGAATTGAATCCTCTTACAGCCCCTCCCCGTTTTTGCCAAGAGGAAGCCACTTTTACGACGCCCCAATATAAAATCTGCCTGAGTCAAGGAAGGGCTTTGTTCAAAAGGAAGCCATTTACGATCCCCCCAATAAACCATCTGCCTGGGCCCTTTGTTTAGTTTCTTGCAGTCCCCTGGTAATTCAATCAGAGAGTGTGTGACCTCCTTTTGGCTGGGGCAACAGAATGCAGCCAGGCCTGGGAATGCATTTGTTGGGCAAGCCCCCACTCTGTCGGGGGTAGCTGTCTGTCAGAATTCCAGTTTCCTTAAGCCAGGTTTCCGCTAAAATGTCACTTTTTGTTCCCCAGTTTAAGTCAATACAATTTTTACATATGCAGCTAGAATGCTGATTCTAAGTTCAAAACTATGACATTTTAACAGTTACAAACTATGTGACACTCAAAAGTAGGTCACTCAGTTAATTTAAACATTTCAATTTTGGTGATTTTAATCCAGTTTCAGTTAGGCTGCTGACATGCATAGCTCAGCCAGTTTTGTTATGAACATTGTTTTGGGCTCTTCATCTTCCCAGATTTTGTATGCACACATACTTCATTCTGCCAGATGTCCGCTGGTGTTCAGTGAGATTTTTGGATGTGTTGCAATGTTTGAAAATAGGCATTTTGACCTGGCATTCAGAGAAACCAAAGGTAATTTTAAAGCATTTTTGAGCTAACAGGCGCTGCTGTTTTACCTTTGCCACCCATTCCACTCATGGTACCCTGGACCATCATGCTCGCACTGGTGGGTGGCAAGTTAGGCAGCCATTTTGGTGTACGCACAAACTGCGTGGTTCTCCTGGATTCTGGCGCACATGTGGGCTTTTTGGCCATCTTGGATTTTCTAAGCCCACAGCACCAAATGTTGCAGCATGATAGCTCAAACGTGGGCCAGGACACCCAACAAGGCCCCCCACGCGACTGCACTTTGAATTTGAGTCGATGGGGAGTCGAGTGCACAGAAGGTTTTGACCCACGCACTGGTATGTCTGCATAATCTTCTTCCAATTCTGCAAATGGCACAGTTCAGCATCTTTTCCTCCCTCCAGTCGATCAATCATTTCTCCTTGCTGGTCCTGATGGGAGGATTGGGCGGTACCCTGGGCCCCTCGGGTCTCTGCTCCTGGTCTCCGGATCGTCCTCCTTGGCCAGTCTCCAAGTTTTCTTTCTCCTAGGACGACAAAGGAAAAGCGGCAATACCTATTCATGGACATTTCTCCCCCACCATTGATATAGTGGGGTGGCATATCTATTTTAGAACTCAACAGATATGAATATTTTTTTAAATTAAGCGACAGGAACACATAAACTTGAGAAACACAGAATTTGATAGGCTATATGTAGGATATTTTAGGGTTGGAATTGAATTACTCTGGAGCGGTACCCTCTGGGATTACAGAGGACTCCTCCAGTTGCTGCAAAGTGTGCCTGGGATGGCAACACTTCAACTGGTTTATGTGGACCCACTTGTCTTCCCCCTCTGCCAAACCGCCTTTGGGGATGCAGATCTTGTAGGCCACAGGGGAGATCTTGTCTATAATCTCAAAGGGTCCCTTCCATGTAGGCAAAAATGTGCGATGTCTTGCCTGGTTTCTTTGGAAGTTGTATAAATAGACCCGGTCCCCCACCTGATATTCCTTCCTGGAAGTTTTCAGGTCATAGTGGGTCTTCATACTCTCGGCTGATCTTTCTAGATTCCGCTGAGCATAGGCAAAAGCATGTTGAAGGTGTTTCCTTAAATTCTCCACATACTCATGAGTTGTGGAGGCATTTATCAACGTTTGCTCTTGGGTTCTGTAGAGCAAATGCTGGGGAAGCACCATCTTGCGTCCAGTCATCAACTCAAATGGTGAAATTTTGGTTGCAGATGAAGGGGTAGATCTGATGGCCATTAGGACCAGAGGTAATCGGATATCCCAACTTGGCCCAGAATCTGCCACAAACTTCTTTAATATGCTTACAATGGTTCGGTTGTATCTCTCCACTGCTCCAGAAGAAGCTGGCATGTAAGCAATGTGTAGCTTCCTTTTAACCCCCAGTATCTCCCACATCTTGGTCATTACTTCACTGGTGAAGTGGCTACCTCTGTCTGACTCAATCCTTTGAGGTAGACCAAAATGGGAAAAGATGTGGTTAATCATCAGGGCAGCTGCAGTTTCTGCCTTGCAATTTGGGGCTGGGAGACATTCCACCCACTTGGTAAACAAGCATGTAACAGTCAACATGTACTTGTTTCCTCTAGACGAGCGAATCACAGGGCCAACAAAGTCGATTTGCAAATCTGTTCATGGCAGTGTCATCCCCCTCTTTTGGAGAGGCGCACGGTGCGTGAGGGATGATGGCTGAAATTGTGCACACACAAGACACCCCTTCAAGTATTGGTCGAGGTCCTGCTCCATGTGTGGCCAGTATGCAACCTCTCTTAAGATTTCCAGTGTTGTGTGAAACCCCCTATGACCGGCGGTGGCCGCATCATGGGCGTGACTTAACATCAGGCTTTGGAATGAGGTAGGAACCACCCACTGATCATGGCCAGCTTGGGATTTCCTCACCAACAAACCGTCTTGGATTCGGAACATTTTTGGACATTTCATCAACACTCTTAGGTCCTCTTTCCCAATGTAATCGGTATCCGTCAGGGGAAAGTTCTCAGGGTCCTCAAGGTGTTGGTAAAACTTACCAATAATTGGATCCCCCTTCTGAGCTGTAATCAAATCAGCATCAGGGGTCTCCTTGCTCCATTGGGAGGTTGAAAGATCATTGTGAGCATTTGTCTGGGACCTAGTGATAGCAGTGACCTGGATTTCCCCCAACAGGGACTGTTGTAGATCCCCTTGGATGGCCCCGGTTTTGGCCAGCTGATCAGCTAAGTCATTGCCAGTTTTGTCTGGTCCCTCTACTTTGGAATGACCCTTGATCTTTTTCCAGTAGATGGTCATCCCATTCGATGTGACCAGATCATCAATGTTTTGGATTAACTTCCCATGTTTCAGGGGTTTGTTATTAGCACATAACATGCCTCTGGTTTTCCAATTAACCAGGTGCTCCACGAACCAGTTCCGTACATAATCCGAATCTGTGATTATGACCAGTTCGTGGAGTTCATGTTGGACAGCAGTGAGGATGGCCTGATGCACAGCCATCAATTCTGCCACCTGACTACTTCGGGGACCAATTTTGTATCCAGCGGAGGGTTCTGGTGACTCATTCACCCATGCATTCCCTACGCCGGCCACCAGTTCTTTCTCCCCGTCGTTGTCAACATGGTAAGAGCATCCATCCACATAGACAGTGGGCATTCCCTCACACTTGTCTTCTTCAAAGACTTTGTGTGGGGAATTAAGGTATGCCTCCATGTTGTCCTTGATTTTTAGACTTTCGTCCTTGAGACAGTTTTCTCTGGCACAATCATGCAAGTCAGCCAGACCTTGCGCGAGGGGACTCTTCTTGTTTTGGCCATATCTGACCTCCACAGGAAAGCCTTGCATTGACAGAATCCAGGAAGTAATTCGGGAATTACTCACATTTCCGGCCCGGATTCTGTCACTTTGGAGATATTGCAGAGGCTGGTGTGGAGTCTCCACTATGATGTGTTCCCCATGGATAAACGGGCGGTAATTCTTCAATGCCCACACCGTTGCCAGGAGTGCCTGCTCACAATCGTTGAATTTTTCCTCCACAGAGGATAAAGATTTGCTCGCATAGGAGATAACTTTATTGACCTTGTCATGCTTTTGGTATAATACTGCCGTCAAGCACGTATTAGAGAACCCTGCCTCCAGGAAGAACTCCTTGTTTCTGACAGGGTAAGCTAGGCAGGGTGCTTGTGAGAGGCTTCTTTTGAGTTGTCTTACTGACTCGGCTTGTTCTGGACCCCATTCCCACTTGACCGCCCCCCTTCAAGAGATGAATCAGGGGTCTAGTGATCTCTGCGTACCCTTCAATGAACTTTCTGCTGTAATTAGTCAGTCCAAGGAGGCTCCTTAGTTCCCGCAGAGTTGTGGGGTCTTTCAGTTTCTGGAGTGCTTCCACTTTCTTTTCTTGGGGTCGGAGACCCTTAGGAATAATCTCATGCCCCAAGAAATTAACACGGGTTCTACACCACTGTGCTTTCTGAAAGGAAAGTTTTGCTCCGGCGGCCCTCAACTGTGTCAGAACATAACGGATCTCCGCTATGTGTTCCTCCACAGATGAATTTTTGATGAGGACATCATCTACATAAGCCAGGTTACCCCTCGCACCCAGGTCGGGCATGGCCTTATGCAGGAAAATGTTGAATTCATTGCCGGAGTTGAGGTATCTGAAAGGAGTCGGGGTCCATGTGTACTGCTGGCCCCCAAAGGTAAAAGCCAGCTTGTATTGGTCCTCCCTACTGACAGGCACAGTCCAGTATCCATTGGTCAGGTCTATTGCTGTGAATACCTGTGACCCCTGAATCTGGGCCAGCCCTTGGTCGATGTAGGGCAGAGGCCATCGGGAAGTATGGACCCGTTTGTTTAGCTCCCTAAGTTCAGCGCAGAGTCTCCACTGGCCGTTTGACTTCAATATTCCCAGCACCGGATTATTGAAAGTGCTGTGGACTGGACGGATTATTCCCCGGGACTCAAGGTTCTTAATTATTTCAGTGAGGGACTCCATGGATGCGAGAGGCAAGCGATATTGCTTCACAAGCACTGGAGTCATTCCAGCGTCCGTGGGAATTGTTGTGGTGTGGATTTCGGTGCGACCACAGTCATATGAGTCTACCAAAAAGAGATCTTAGAAATCCAAGAAAACTTGTTTCAACTTTTGCTTTTGTTCCAGAGTCACACAGGCATCAGCTAGGCTGACTCTCTCTTCCACCATCTGCCTGAAGCCTGGAAAGACTTCTGGTTTGGCTATCTCAGCGGCCTCCTCCAGCTGGTTGGAGAAGTCCCTCATCAGAGTGCTGATTTGGACTGGAGGCCTCAGGTGGGGTATGCAACCCTCATGGACCTGGAAAATCACCTCATCCCTCCTGAAGTCACAAGTCACATCTTCCTTACCGTAAGGGCAAGAAGTGTACACCAGGAAGTTCCCCCCATGGCAGGTTAAATTCCTGTCTGGTGTTGTATTGTCATCACTGTCACTGTCAAAGCAGTCCTTGGGGATTGGTCCTAACAGTTAATTTCCTAAATCGTTGGAAAAATGACGGTCAGCAACCGCCATTCCAATAATGGTGCCTGCGGCTAGAGTAATACTCTTTAAGTCGCTGTTATCCACCTCTATTAGAATGTTGTCATGTTCTATGTTGACTAATGGAGTTGGGTTTACCCCCAACCCTTGCTGTTGGAGAGAAGCGTTTAGATGTATGTAAGCTTCAGGGTTTTTCAAATGTTGTCCTCTTTTAACTTTCACTTCCAGGGAGAATTGTCGGGTCCTTTCTGGGATGGTGACTTCCTCTTTAATCTGAATTTCAACTACATAAGGTAGCAATTGAGCTGACCTAAATGCTTTTTCTGGATCATCAAAGCCCATGGGATTATCCGCTAATCGGGACCAAGCTTTGAAGTTTATTAGGTCCAAACTAATGGCAAAGCGATTGAGAATGTCACTGCCTAAGTAAAAGGCGGCAGTGACGTCTTGCACGACCCAACAATTATGGACTATGCTCTTGTTGCCAATGGAGATTTTGAGCATACACCTGCTTGGCAGGAGATGTTTGGAATTAGTTGCTTCCAGGTCCATTTCCCATTTGTTTATCAGTTTGAATGTGGGAATGGCTGGATCTTTTGGGAGTTGGCGGAACATGGCTTCGCTGATGAAGTTCTTACCGTTGTTCATGCACACTCGAGCGAGAACAGAGTCCTTCCCATCATTTAACTGAACAGGGATGAACAACTGCTCTCCAATTTGCTGAATATCAGCCACGCCCTGAGCTGATTTCACATCTTTCTGGACTATGGGAGTGGGAGTTTCTGATTGTGGATTAGTAAAGAATTTCAGGGTGTTTCCTTCCAGTGTGGAATACCACCTTAAACTGGGAGGAAGGTTGATTTTCATAAATAGAGAGGACCCCCCATCACCAGTCTGTTGTCCTACTGCTATTACTGTCACGTCTGGAGTTTGGTTGTTCTGGAAGTGAAATTCTACTTGGTCAGATTTTTGTTCAAGCATATGGCAGGTGCCGTTTAAACTAACATGGTTGACACTCTATTTTAATTTTATTGGACGGCTAGTCTGGGTCCAGAGGACCTTGTTTACACAACCTATTAGGGGTGACAACCTTCTCAGGAGGTCATTCCCTAGTAAACAAGGGGTGCCCTCTGGATTCACTACTATGACCGGGTGTTTCACCTTGTGTCACCCAATTTTAATGTCCAAGTCTGCAGTCCCCTCAACGGGAACCTCCTTCCCGTCAAAGTTCTGCAGTTGTCCAGGAAGAGAGGTGAGAGGAATATGGTAATTCTCCCCCCTTCCTGCATTTAGTTCCTCAAAGGCCCTTTTGGACAGAAGGGTAGCTTGGGATCCAGTGTCCACCAGTGCCAAAATTGTACCCTGCCCCTGTACTTGTACCGGGGCATAGTGTCTTCCCTCCTTCTCCTCAAGGGGGCACAGATAATGCACATTTTTGGACAACTGGTGGGCTAATTTTCTGGTTTTGGACATTGCTAGCGAAGAGATTTGGGAAGAATTCTGTGGAGAGCCTTGGGAATCTGAAAGAAAAAGTTGGCAACTGGAGATCAGAGCCATTGTGGGTTCCCCTGGTTCCGGTTCTGGGCCACCCCACCCTTTTTGGAGGCAGTCATCAGGATGGGTTTGAACCAGGGGATTTCGGTATTGTGGGTTCTGGGATGAGATGATGGGCGGCGGTAGCTCAGTCTCCATATCTCCCCAGTCTGAATTGGCATCCCTTGGGACCCATTTTTCCTTGGGAGGAGTTCCCCCATCTCTAAAGGAGAAGATCCTTTCCCCAGGATCCTCTGAGGATCCCTCTCCCTCAAATTGGAAGACCTGTACCTCCTCCACAAAGTGCGTCTGTTTGGGTCCTTTGTTTCTCCTACCCCCCCTCTGCTCCTTGGGAGGCAGGCTTTCAGGGGTAGGAGATTTTGTTTCCGGTTCCTGGTTTTCCAGGGGCTGTTTACAAGTTGGGAAGGAAGCTTCCTCCAAGGCTTTACAACCCCCTTCCCCTTGTGCCTCCTCCCTGGGAACCGGTGTGTTATCGGGGTGATGCCCCCATCATTGTTCTGGAGCACCAGGTCGAGAGTTTGGGGCATTCTGCGGTGGCATGCTCATCTGAGGGTTCTGTTGAGCCCTCAGTATGTGACCCAGATCTCGTGCCATATTTTGGACCTGGGGCTCAAGTTGTGAAACCCGCTCAGGCTGATACAGGGCTCTATTTTCTCCCCTGGGCTGATCCCGGGAAGGGTAGCTATCCCTTCTCTGATAGTACCCCTGGTTGGGAAGATTTTGGTACCCCTCCACCCTTGGCCTCCCCTCTCCCGGATTAGGTTGTCTGGGCTCAGGGAATTGGGGAAAGAAGGATGGATGATTTGGGGGCTGGAAATTGGGTGTATACCTGGGTAAAAAGTTCTGCCCAGGATTTGGAGAATTTCTGCCCTCCTGTGGGAAGTTGGGAGGGAAGTTCCCTGGGTTAGGTGCTTGGCTGGATCCCCCCCTTGGGCTGGAGGAGTCCACACATAACCCAGGATTGGTCGGTTTCCCTTGTAGCGGGGACTTACATAGTCAGGGGAGCGGGGAACCCCATTTGTGGGACTACCTCCTCAACTCCCTGTCTGTGACTGGTCCGAGGGCCTTCTGGACTGTGAATTATTTGGTGCAGGCAGGCTTTTAGGCCCCCCATCTCCAAATCTAAAACGGGGGCAACCTTTACCTCTGCCACCTTGGCAGCAGCTGGGGTGCTGTTGGTTTTGGGGTTTTTCGGCGCGTTATTTTTATTTTCGATAGGCTTCTGCACCTCATAGATCCGGGTTTCCTGTTCAATGACCCAGTCTAAAGATCTTTTCTCATGAAAATCTCTCACGAGCTGGGTCATTATGTATTTGGGTAAGGCATGGAAAAACGTATTGATAAATTCTCTGCTATACGTGCGCACCCTTCTGGTGGTCTGCGCAAAAGCACGTTTTAATTCTTGCACAAACTTTTGTGGGGCCTGATCCTCCCCACATTGCAAATTGTAGGCTGCCTTGCGAGCCTCTTGAGGATTTCTGTGAACAGAAAAATGTTTCAAGATGGCCGCCTTATAGGTGGACCATCTTAAATGATTTTGGTCCTCCAGCCCCGCAAAGAAACTGGAGTATTCTGGGGAGAATGTCCATTTGACGTACTGGATGCAGCTACTGCTGTCCTTCAAATGGAAAGTCTCCATCATTTGCTCATAGAGCTCCAAGTGTTCCCAAACGGAATACTTGGCGTTCTTATGATAAGGCGTGATGACACCCCTTATTGCCTTTATTTGCTTCAATGGGTCCTTAAGCAAGGCCCTTTTTGCCTTATCGGCCTTTTTGGTTCGGGTAACCCTGGTCCATTCATCCTCTTACTCAGAGGCACTGCTCCCAGAGGTGCCCGTCTGATCTTCCAGGTTTTCCCGGATTCTGCGAGCCTGGGAATGGCTGGCAGAATGTGGGGACCTGGTCTCCTGTGTCCTGTGACACTCAGAGGAGTCTTCAGATCCCTCCTTGCTACCAGGATTTGCTGGGTATCCCCCCCAACTGACCTAACTGGGCAGAGGTTTTCAGGATGCCCTTAATGGGCCTACTCTCCTGGGGTTCCCCACTAAATTGCACTGTGCTTGTGTGCCCATACTCGGATACCCGCCCATCCATTCCTGGGAGGTACTGGACTATGAGCCCCATGCTTTCGGCTGGATAGTAATCTGCCATCCTTGTGGCCCAGTGCTCATGTGCGCCAGGGGACATGGGGGTGGCAGAGTCCAGGGACTGAGAGAGATGAAGGCCTCCGGTACTAGGGCTCCTGAGGTTATGCTCAGGAGTTTCTCTTTCCCAGCGAACCTCATCTCTATCCGCCCCTGCTTCCTGTTGCAATGCAAGTGCCTGCGCTTTCAGTTCCTCAGTTAAGGCCTTACTCGACTCTATCAGTCTCTCCTGCATCGCTACCTGTTGCTGGAGCCTATCATTGTGCTGACAGAGAGCCTCATTTTCTCTCTGTGCCTCCTGATTGGTCCTGTCGTACTGGGCCAGTCTCTGCTGCAGGAGGGTTACCTACTGAGCTGTGTCCCTATTGGCCTGCTCCTTTCTTGCCAGAGCATCCTCCACCCTCCTGGTGTGCTCTAACAAGTTCTGGTGTTCTTTTTGGAGGTCACCCAGTGCCTGGAGGGCCAGGTGATTTTCTTCCATTTTCCTTTTTAAGTGGCAGACTTCCTGGCCTAAGGTGTCCCTTTCCTGACTAAGAGCCTGCATCTGTGCCGCCAGGTCGTCCCTTTGCCTTTGGAAGGCACCAGCTTTCTGGTGCTCCTGATCAAACTCTGCCTGGGTATCCAGGTCTTTCAGAATCAATATATTGCTTTCCTCTTTCTCTCTGTCTAATCGAATTTTCAGGGTGGCGACCTGTTCTGTGCATGCCCTGTTGAAGTCCAGTTGTTGCTCAAGCTTTTTCTGGCTCTGCAGAAGGGAGTCCAAACCTTCTTTATACTCCTTCTGCAAGGCCAGAAATCTGGTATCCTGGTCAGCCTTCTCCTGTTGCAGTCTATCCATGTCCTCTTTTATTTTAATGATATACTGCCTACTATCATTTTCTGACTCCTGGCTCCTCTGCAGCCTCTGCTCAGAAGAGACCAGGTCAGATTGGGCCTTTTCTAATGCCAGCAGTTGCCTACATGCCAGATCTTGGCCTTCAGCACATTTGTCCTGCATGGCTCCCATATGTAAATATAAATATGCCTCTACCCTGGCAATCGTGTTGTGCTCATCCTTGGCCTTAGGGGCCATGTATAGTTCACTCAGGGCCACATGCAAGGGACCCTGGTCTCTCCATTTATCTGACCCTGTTTCAGTGATCTGGGGTGTGATTGCCTGCAACCAGACCGTCTGGTCCTGATGAGTCCACTCACCTCTCACAAATAGCTTATGTAAGAAGTGCTCTCTGGCTATTTTCATATCTACCAAGGTCGTCATTCTGGAATTTGAGTTCCTTCCTGACTTACAGAAGTTTGTATTTTATTTTTGCAAAACAGACCTTTTCCTTAGAGCGTTCCTTTGAGGAGTGCTTTACAGCGTAACACAGCGCGGTGATCCGACCGGATATGTGTATCTGGTCAGCTGGCACACTGTATTAATCTGCACAAATGGTAAATCTAACCCAGAATATCCCGGCTCGAGCCCCCACTTTGTAAGAAGATTCAATTCAACACTACAGCTAAGTCAATGCCTAGTCTGGGATACTAAAATGGAAACCCTTATTGATATACCTTTATGTCCAGTTCATGAGTTCTGGATGACTACCCCTATATAACACCCCTCTCTTAGAATCCCCCTGACCCCACTGAGCCAAGAAGTAGTTCTGTTTTGCAAGTTTAAAAGGTTTATTTGAGAAATAAGACAAAATATAGACACCACGCTTTTATAATAAATACATAATCGATATCGCCCTTATAAATATAATGTTAATCAACAATGGGTAATCTGACACTAGCACACTTCTTTATAATCAATGAGGAGATAGTATAGGATGGATCAAGTAGCAAAAATACTTTTATGATTTCAAGGGAAAAGCAATGAGGAATAAAAGGCAGCACAGAAATACTTGAGATGATTTTAGCAAAAGATAATATAATCACTTTTTCTCTGGCAATTCACCCCCCTCCGCTATGCAATGTAAGACATGGAAGTAGATGGAAAGAGGAGCACACAGTTCTCAGGAATGCAATCAAATACAATACGAAATTCAGTTCCCCCCCAGCAAGCTTAGAGAAAACCGGTATGAGTTTTAAAACACAGGCCCAAGTGCTTTGAATGTGGTGGCAATGAAGTGAGAAATATGCTGAAAATGCTTTTAATTCCCTTTAGGAGGTTCAGGGTGAGTGAGGGATACTTGGGATGAGTTCAGGCTCACTTTATCAATGATTCAGAGATGGTGATTAAGAGGCAATCAAATTTTTAGCAAGGAAAGAAATGACTGCTGATGGTTACACGTGGCTGGATTTTTAACCAAATCCCAAATCGCGTTAAAATTCACGAGTGCGTGAATCGTGATTGCGGAAAGAGTATAAGGAGTAGGAATTTGGTTCTAGGTTTGTTGGAAAGCTTAGATTCTAAGCTTTCAGAGGAAAGTTAAACCCAACTGTTCAGGTGACAGCTTTGCAGCTGCAGAATTGACAAATGACAGTGGTGCAGCTTTACAAATGACAGGTGACAGTTAGGAGGCAGTCCTACTTAGGTTAAATAGATTTAATTATATTACTTTAAACTAAGAGATTTGGTTTTGCCCCGTCCTAGCTGTACTCACAATATATTTGGAAGGACTGGGTCTCGTCACGGATCTGATCAATCAGGCTAGCGGCACTTCACAGCGATCTGGTCTCTGGGTCTGCGGTTCTGCACGGTCTGTTCTGGTCGGGTCTGGCACTGGTCTGGTCTGTCCGGATACAGCAGTCTCTGCACGGCTCCTGGATCTCTGCACTGGTCCTGGCAAAAGTTCTTGGCAAGGGATTCAAGCAGCTCACCCGGCTGTGAGTAGCTTGCAGTGATTTGAGGCCTGCTGCAGAGAACTCAGCTTGTGGTTTTAGGCCTCTGGTTTACGTTCTAAAGTATAAGTTCTAGGTTCTGGAGTATGTAGCTGGAGTCAGTCTGGAACTGGTATCTTCTGGATGTTGTGTGGTCCGGCAAAACGCCCCGCAGCAACTGGATTTGAATGTCCTCTCTAGCTTCCAGTGGCTCTTTTTATGTCTTTTGAAAGTGGGTGTGTGTGCAGCATCACTAAGCCAGCCCCTCTCTCAACTGATCATTGGTCAAGTTTTTCTCTCTTCCTTGATAGGGGAAAGGAAATGTGAGTCATGGTGATGTTGTTTTATGGCCTGCAGAAAGGACACTCCCCTGTCAAATTGCACATAAATATATATTTGACCCAAATACATATTCCACAGATACACAGTTGTTTGCCATTGCATACACACATCATGCATTGCTGATGGGAGGCACTGTTCCGACCCTGGTGTTTCTAGGAGCTTGGGTAAAGAAATGGTAACTTTTTGCGCTTTTTAGTAGCTTTCCCCATATCGGATTTTTCTCCAAATGTATACAATTGTGTGCAAGGCATGTGGGCATTTAGATAAGGAAGTGTCAGATTTTTAACCTGCATACATTTAGAGTAACAACCTCTTTTCCGCTCGTAAACGCCCAGATCATACCACCGGGTCCTAAAACCTCTTAAACTGTGGGCAGAAAAATCACAAGAATTATGGTATCATTTAGATAATTTTGACAAGTCCGCACCATGAGTTATACATCTTTCTTAAAATCATATTCTGGCCATCAGGGGTGTGTCTTCCCAGGTCACATGGTGGAGAAACCAGTCTATCCACTTTCTTTAAGCTCAGCCTGTCCTCAGAGGGGGCTGCCCCTCCCTGATTCTGCCAAGAGGAAGCCACTTTTACGACGCCCCCAATTTAACATCTGCCTGAGTCAAGGAAGGGCTTTGTTCAAAAGGAAGCCATTTACGACCCCCCCAATAAACCATCTGCCTGGGCCCTTTGTTTAGTTTCTTGCAATCCTCTGGTAATTCAATCAGAGAGTGTGTGACCTCCTTTTGGCAGGGGCTACAGAATGCAGCCAGGCCTGGGAATGCATTTGTTGGGCAAGCCCCCACTCCTGTCGGGGGTAGCTGTCTGTCAGAATTCCAGTTTCCTTAAGCCAGGTTTCCGCTAAAATGTCACTTTTTGTTCCCCAGTTTAAGTCAATACAATTTTTACATATGCAGCTAGAATGCTGATTCTAAGTTCAAAACTATGACATTGTAACAGTTACAAACTATGTGACACTGAAAAGTAGGTCACTCAGTTAATTTAAACATTTCAATTTTGGTGGTTTTAATCCAGTTTCAGTTAGGCTGCTGACATGCATAGCTCAGCCAGTTTTGTTATGAACATTGTTTTGGGCTCTTCATCTTCCCAGATTTTGTATGCACACATACTTCATTCTGCCAGATGTCCGCTGGTGTTCAGTGAGATTTTTGGATGTGTTACAATGTTTGAAAATAGGCATTTTGAGCTGGCATTCAGAGAAACCAAAGGTAATTTTTAAGCGTTTTTGAGCTAAAAGGCGCTGCTGTTTTACCTTTGGCACCCATTCCACTCATGGCACCCTGGACCATCATGCTCGCACTGGTGGGTGGCAAGTTAGGCAGCCATTTTGGTGTATGCACAAATTGCGTCGTTCTCCTGGATTCTGGCACATGTGGGCTTTTTGGCCATCTTGGATTTTCTAAGCCCACAGCACCAAATGTTGCAGCATGATAGCTCAAACGTGGGTCAGGACACCCAACAGGGCTGAATCAGAGTTTTCCTAAAGAAGAAAAGTGAGGAGCGTTGACAGTTTGTGCTGGTTTCAGGAGACAGACGGATGGTGCTGTTTCAGAGGGTCGAGCGCTGACTTTGAATCTAATCAGTTGGTGCTCCCCACACACATACGGAGGAGTTTCGCACTGAGAGTGGGACTGCGAAACACAGCAATGTCGTGCAGGGACTTCAAAGATTACTGGCCTTGGTAAGATAAGTGCCAAGTGAGGAACCGATAGTATGCCATACGTGTGTGGCTAGGATTTATTGCAGTGCAGGGAGTTTAGGAATATTATTATACTGTGCTAATTCACCACAGAAGTGGTCACAGAGCATCCTTCCTGTTTGGAAGATGGCATATTGTTCTCCCATTTAGGTTTTCCAGACCTTGGTCTGCTGAGGATTTTCTTTCAGGAGTTTTGTTGGGCTTGAGAAGAGCTCCAGCCACCCAGAAAAATAACATGGTGGCTTTTGACCCATGAATATCTTTTAACATTTTCCCATGGCAAAAGATGTGCTAATAATGCAGGGACTGCCTAAGCTCGGACAGCGGTTCCTTTCCTTAGATTTCCCGGCCGAATCTCTCATTCTTTTTTGTGTCTTGTCTGTGCCCTCACACCTATGGGTCTATGGTTGTGCTCGACAAATATAATAAAGTAAAGTAAAATTAAAGGACCAATTATAGTCCAGTCCGGAAAAGACTATGTAATAAGTGAATGAGGTCGGAGAACTGAAGGGTAACACATGAAGCTATGAATTTGTTGAACACATTCCGAGATACACCTGAAGCTTTGCCCTCATGACTGTGAGAAGCTCTCATGACAGAGCACGCCATTCTATTAATGTGGGGGGAATGACAGCTATACTCTTCATCTCAAGAAGGGTGTTAATGTGGTTCAATAACAAACCCATGCAGCCAAGTATATATATATATCCTAATGGATATTGCAGAAGTCTTCCCGACCCACCTGCTCTTGATGCAAGAGATACTGAAATATGCTGCTCGCCTGGGAGGCAGTCTGACCCATGTGCATGGACCATAATTAAATTAGAGCTTTCTTCCTGTGTGGGTGAGCGCCCCTAGGGGACACAACACTACCTTTTCCATTTCCAACACCTTGGGTGAAATGACAGACTTTCAGTGGTCTGCAATGGGCACTGCACACCAAATGTGATCAGCCCTTGAAGGGCACTGGGGATCTGGCAGTAACACATGTGGCTGACCTGTGGATTGTTGAGCCACAGACTGGTGCTGGATAGCTAACAGGGCCCTGAGTGGGCTCATTCCTCTTAAGGGTGATCTCTGTCTGCCGCTGGGTGAGGAGTGGTGGGATACAGCGGTGGTGGCCAGTGGGGACAAGCTCTGCACCTATCAATGAAAAGAGTCACATTGTACTTATCTGCCTACAGCATCATACTCTTTTGAACAGACTGCTGGTATTGTGAGCCCAAATTAACATGCAAAGATGGAACAGTTTGCTGAAATTGGACAGGCCCCACTGGTCCGCCCACAGTGGATGTCTTGCTCCTGAACAGACCCTTTTGGCCCTGATGGATGGCACTGACATGCTGGGCATGGAAATAGATGCCCTTACCTGCAAGGTCGGTGTGTCAGCTGTTCAGATTGAGAAGCTGTGCAGAAGAATGCTTGCTGCAGAACAAAGGATCAGTGATGGCAAAGATACAATTTCAACATTACAGAAAGAGGTAGCAAACTTCCAACACACAGCGAAGAGAGTTATGGCCAAGTAGAAACAATATATTAATAGTGGGCATGCCAGAGACAACCACCATTGACAGCATGGAAACATTTGTGGAGAAACAGCTAATGGATGTGCTTGATGGCCCTCCAGTCTCCTCAATGTTTATGGTGGAAAGGGCTCACTGCTCATTGGCGCCAAGGCATTGTCTGGGGACACCTGAAAGATGCATCCCTGCGTTATTATTTTGCTACAGAGATATAGATGTGGTGTTGTGTGCCTCCAGTGAGAAGGGTGAGCAGAAATGGGTGTCTGCAGGTATTAACATAGTCCCAGATTTCGACGCTCAGATACAAGAACAGAGGAACACTATTCAAGAGGTGAAGATGATCCTTCGTAAAAAAGAAAGAAGATATTCAATGATATATATGTCAAAGCTAGGAATTGTTACTGAGAAACGCTATGGCACTCATTATGAGGTTGCTGGTAGGTTTCTGCAGTACCGGCAGTCCACTGGCAACCTCAGCTTACTGGGATATTATGGGCGGCGGCAGAATGTTAAGTTCCCATTCCCGTGGATACCCAGAGGGCTCCATGGGAATTGCAACACTGAAGCACCAGCACCTTTATTAATGGTGCCCGTGCTTCAGTAATTTTTCAGTCGGTAGCGGCCTGAACTACCAGCAGGTCAGGCCTGCCAGTAGTTCACAGCCCCTGCCGGCAGACTCAGAGAAAGCCGGGCCAGAAAAGATGCCAGTAGCATTGTTACCGGCACCTTATTTCTGGACTGGCTCACTCCTATTGAGGGCCATATGTTCTTTACTAACCCTAAAGCAGCAGCAAGGTTTGTGAAGGACTTGCGAACCTGGGGGCCCTTGCGCGGGATCACCTTGCTGATGAACTGACTGCCCAGTACACTAGCCTGATATATTCACACTGGGATGTTCATACCGTTGAGCATTACTGAATCATTCTGATTGGTTAAGCACAATTGTGAAATACGGGGAAGACACTACAGTGTGGATGCAGCCTGTGGCAAAGGCATCGTAGTGCCCAGCAATTGTTCCCCATCTAAAGAGCTACTGTGGGTGTGCTTTTTTTGATTTGTGGGCATGTTCAGGGGATAGGGAAGATTGCTGATATGTTTGAGTTTCTCGCGTCAGTAGGGTGGGGATTGTGAGGTTGGGATTTTGTTTGTTTTACACAGTGAACACACATTTATTTGATGTGATTAATATACCTATGTCATCTGAATCCGCCAGGATTGATTACTTCTTTCTTACAACACTACCTAGAGTCTGGAGATGCAGTGAGGGCAGGACTGATGTTTATGTTTTTTTGTGATATCTTTTAAGTTTACATGGATGACTTGGAATATTTGGGGGTTCACATATGCAAACGAATTCTGGCTCATACTGAATGAAGCTAAGCGCCACCAAGTGTGGATTATTTTCCTTCAGGAGATGCATCTGTGTAAAGCTGGGAAGCTTTCTGGGGCTCAGAGTTGGGGGTTACATACATATGACTTGTCCTTTATGTCACACTTCTGAGGAATGATAGCATCCATTCATAGGTCCCTTGACTTTAAACTACATGATCAGATAGGCGACACAGATGGGCGGGACATGATTCTGGTGGGTGAATGTTTGGGCATGAAGATCCTAATCATAAATGTATTTGCTCTGAACACTGATACACCAGAGTTTTTTCAGTCTTGTGAAAATTTTATACATGCATATCCAGTGTTTTAAATCAAATGAGTTGCTGATTTTAATCTCTCATTGTCACTAGACATGGATAGGGCCGCCACGACACAGACTAGACTACCAAAATCGGCCACCTCCTGAAGTACCATTGCAGAATATCATAGACTGCTTGATGGATGACTGGCATTTCTGGAACCCTGAGGGAAAGTAATATACATTGTATATGGCGGTCCACAGCACTGCCTCTAAAATATGTATATCTGTGAATATAGCCAGGGCTTTGACAGACACTAAGATCCTTCCTAGGACTTCCGATGCTTCACCAGTGGTGATGACTTTTTTTCACATGGTCGAAGGCCCAAGTTGAGCAGATGGCAATTTAATGGCTGTCCGCTGGATGACCAGGCATTTAAGCACAATATCGAGCAAGACATACTATTGTTTTTCCAGAGAAAAGTAGGTTCAGTCCCAGATCTGGACATCATATGAGGGTCCTGTCTTTCTAGAGAAGGGGCCCTGAGATCACTTTGGGTGTCTATGACTTCATTGGAGAGGGACATTAAGGAATTGGAACAACAACAAGTTGCCTGCAATTCCCTGCTGACTGCTTGTAATTTCCCCTTCACCTCTCTATCCGAAAGGGAGGAACATATTTTGGGCAGCAATACAGAGGCAGCTGCATATTGGGAGGAGGAAAGGCCCAGTAGGATGCTAGCCTGTGTGATCAGACAAGAAAGGCTAGCTGTAAATATATTTGAAGTGGATGACAGTACAGGTAAGAAAGTATGAGATACCCAAGGGATCAATACTGCCTTTCAGAACTATTACCAAACACTGTACTACTAAAATAATAAGGCTGGGAGTCAGGTTGTGAGCCAGCTATTAGATGGGATGGCACTTCGGTGTCTGGATCTGGAGCAGGAATTCTATAAAGGAAAGGCTGAGATACTTACACCCCATTTTATAATTATGTACAAGGCAGCTCTCACCTCAGGCATGTTGCCAGAGTCCACCAGAATTGCCCTTGTCACTGTTTTGTTGTAGCCAAACAAGGACCCTGTGAAATGTGTCTCTTACAGTCCTTTGTCCTTAACAAACATGGAATATAAAATTCTGGCACAGCTTTTAGCAGAAAGACTACTCCCCTATATGTCATTATTGGTTCTTCCTGATCAAGTGGGGTTTATCCCAGTCAGGTCTACGCAAAACAACCTGTGGAAGCTGCTTACAATAATGCATAATATTGACTAATACGTGCAGGTTGTGGTAGCCCTACTTACCGCCTTGAAGGCTTTTGACTCAGTGGAGTGAGGATTCATCTTTGAAGTCTTATGAAGGTCTGAACTGGGGGTCACGTTTATATGGTTGGTGTGGCTTCTGCACTCTGCACCTCAGGCTCAGAAATGGCTGAATTTGGTTGTTTTTGACACCATAACACTGACAAGGGGAATAAGGCAGGCATTTCCCCTGTCTCCCATTCTCTTTGCCCTCAACATTGAACCTCTGGCATGATATATCTGGGAACACCATGTGCATAGTGGAGTGAAGATAAATTCACATATTTCTGTTATATCCCTCAATGTTGATGACATGTTATTATGTATTAATAATCCACTTAAAAGAACATATAACCTATGGTGCAAGCTGTTCAGGCCTTTGGGGAATTATCCGGGCTCAAAATTAACTGGGACAAATCCGAAGTGCTCCCCTTGATGCCTGGAGCCCGGTAAACGCATATTGTTGATGAGTTCAGGTGGTGCCCTCAAGCCATCAAATACCTAGACATACAGGTATCGATATCTCGAACGGCACTCCACACTGACAATTATCTGAAAATACTTGAACACCTTGACAGAAGGGTCAAAGCCTGGATTCAACTTCCATTATCTCAGGCCGCTAGGCTATCCTAATGGTCGTGGTCCCAAAACTCCTTTAAATGCTGAATAATGTTTTGATTTCACCCCAAGCACACTTTTGGACACGGTTAAGGCAGAGGATGGTTTGCTAGGTATGGGCAGGCAGGCAGGCCTGGGTCGCGTACAACAATCAGACCCAAATACATGAAAGAGGTGAGCTTGACTATCCCAATATGTTTATATACTATTTAGCAGCCCAGATACAATACAGTGTGTGGCAGTGGTGTCCTTCATCAGATTTGTCTCATGTAGAGTTGGAAAGAGCAACCATGTACCAGGATTGTTGACATCACTTCTGTGGGTGACAAGGTGACGACTTTGAACGCAAGTACAACCAGTGGATAATATTTGCAGAGCATGGATCACACTGGGCTTTTAATTGGGAAAGAATACGTATATGAACTGGGCTATTCTGTATATCGAGCAAACTGGGTGGGAGTCACATTTGAAAAAGTAATTCAGATCCATTTTGAACGACTAGGGATACTCACCCTGAGAGATATGATACAGGATGGGAGATGTATTATGTGGGAACAGATGAAAGAACAAGGGAATGGAATGCGGTCACTATGTTATTATACTTCAGATCTAGGAAAGCACTGAGGACTCGTTTTCCAGGCAAATCCACATTATCGTAGGTAGTGCAATATGTAATAAAACCACCCAGATATACAAAACTAGTATCATCACTATATAAAATCATGAAGACGTTATGGATGGAGAGGGCAACTAGATCTAAGACCAGGTGGGAGGAGTCCTTGGGAAGTGTATTGACTAACAGTGGAAAATTGCATTAAAGCAGACAAGATGGATATCCATCAACAACAGATTATGTCTGACCCACTTAAAGTATCTCCATCAAATACATTTCACTCCATTACAATTGTAAACGTTTTATCCTGATAAATCTGCACATTGTAAGCGATGCTCCCTCATACATGGTGATTTCATGCCTTTGGTTTGGGATTGTACGTATATACTTGGGCTCTGGACATTAATCATTGCTGCTATGGGTTGAATGGTATTATGGCAACTGCCAGAAGATCCAGGAATGTGGCTTTGGACTACATTTGTAAATGGGGAAAGACTAGAGAAGAAACTGCTAGGTATTAACTTTATTGTTGTCTGCTCACTAATTGTTAAGGCATGAGGTGAACAAAAAGCAGAGTGGCTCAATTGTATGAAGGAATGTGAGTGGAAGGAAGCACAGTATGCCTTATCACAGCTGAGCAGAAGCAGATCCACAGACTTCTGGGGCTCATTTAGGAGATATGTGACTAAAGGGGAGTTTGAGAGGGAGAATATAGGGGTTGAGTTGTTGATTGCTCTAGTAGATACTCCCGCAGACACATGACCAATAGGGTGCTATATGAATGTATTGGGTATGCCCGGTTGGAGGGGGGAGGGAGTGTGGTCATGGGCATTCTGAGGTGCTCCAGACAGGGCATGGCTATAAAGGTATTCATTGTTTGCTAGAAATGTAAACACTGTGGGCCCGATTCATGGAAAAGTATGCATTTATCCTTCAGGGCATGCACGCTGTTAATGACCCTGCGGGAGCCGGCGCACAGAAGTTACACTGCACGCTCTGCTTATTCATGGAATCCCTCATGCAAACAAACCTTATTTGTAAGAACCGCCTGGAAGGCCTCCGACAGGCCCTCACGCAAAGCCAAAACAGCCAGAAATAGCTACATTTGCATGCAGGTGTGCATACATGCCTCTTGTAAACAGTGTGCGGGGTCCCCTGCAAGCGGGCCTGCACCTCGGGAACACTGCGCTGGGTCCCCCACAACTGTCACTGGCACCCCGACAACATGCGTAAGATTTATCGCAACTCAGTTACTACTTGTGAAAATCTGCGTGGGAACCCCTGTATACCGTTCTTGCACCCTGGTACTCTGAGTGTGCACACGCCTAACTATGATCGGGGACCTGTCCGGGTACACGCACCCCTCAATCTGACTTGTAAACTCACCCCCAAAGTTGCGAATCCTCAACGTAAATCTGTATGCCAGTTTTCATGTGGCAGTGAGCTTGAGGGCTTTGCATGGGCATTTTACAGGCGAGAGGTTGTGAGGTCACATCTATGAATACGCTTTGTCATGCGCATTTGGGGCGTGCCATGGACTGCCTGCATGCTGTCCATCATAACGCCCACTTTTTTGCATGTTGTTCCGCATTTTCCATGTTCTGTCCACAAATCTGCCCTCTGTGTAGGCCTCACCCAAGGCATGCAGCTGGTCGCAGAGATGCATGTTGCATGTTTGTAATCAACTCAAGTCAGCAAAATATCCTGCGCAGTCGATTTCATGAATCTAAGGACGGCATTCTGCATGCATTTTGTTATGCAAATCTGGTATTTTACGCTCAAATCATTCCATGAATGTTTTGGTTATATGCCACAAAATCAATAAAAACAAATTCCCCCAAAAAAACAAAATTTAGCTAGAGTCTTAATTAGAACACATCTGTGATCTGACTTTGCCACTGCATCCTTTAGATGGATTGCAGTGGCAAAACCATGGCCTTTTTGCTGCAATATTTTGTGTCCACGGCCATTTTTGCAGAAATGTTAACACATGGAACCGTGAGTACTTCAGCCAGGTTTGTCTGTGGACCATGAACACCTTTCTTTGTGGGATCCTATTTTTGCTGACCTGAAGTCAAGCATAGTGGTGACCTGTGCAGACACCAGATACAAGAGCATTTAAATGTGTGAAGATTTGCTGGGGCATACGCATTTCAAGTTGGTGAATACAGTCTCTAAACCCCCATCAGCACAGCAGCGGGGCTGTTCACTGGCCGTTACAGCGCAGATGGAGAATCTGTATTCTGTGGAAGTTGTGCCTGATACAGAATTTGCTCACGGCAGAAAAGCATGCAGCATTGAACACACAGGCCCCCATCCCATGCAACTGTAAAAGTAGGAATGTTGCAACGGGGGAGTGTTAGGAGTTGAGGGGTGGAGTTCAGAGTACAGCACAGCAGTGTGGCAAGGAGGTGGAAAGGGCTCATAAAAGTGTGAAAGAGAAAGAAATATGTCTGTAGGAGGAGCGGATTTTATGACCTGCTTATTATATAACCATTTTTCTGTAGTCAAGGTAAATTCAACAGTCTGTTCAATGTTGGCCCATACTGTGATATTATCAAATTGAATTAGGCTATGAGTGAAACAGTTTTGAGGTGCAGTATGAGTGCAATTGGATGTAATTCAGACCTCAAAAGGAGATATGGTGTTCAAGTATTTATATATCAACATCCTGTAGAGCTTTGTTCTGATCTTATATTCCCGTGCTTCAATATACCTAAGACAAAAACAGCAACATGTACAGCTAATTCTGAAATATTCACATCTTCTGAATAAGTCTGTCCTGGTGCTTCTTTTCCATTACATAAATATAGAATGTTTTATATGCCAATTTTTACAGACCCTAGTGCCCACTATTGTATTGTTAATTAAATGGCACATACAGTAACTGCAGGAGTTTCCCGTTTCAAGCAGAACAGCTGATTCTTCCTACTCTGACATTTTGGTGGCACCCACGCACTACCATGAACATAGTGGTCCTGGTGTATCTCTATCTGCAGGAAATTAACTTGCAGGGAGACCCAAATTATCTGTGCCCTTGTAATCTTGGTTGCTCGACCTCTGGGTTGACACTACGTATAAAACAATTTCAGGGTGATAGCTGGAAGCTTTTCAATTAATCATTGGCATTAGCATCTGTCTAGCCAGACCTCCAGACTATTGCCTTTCTCCCTGTCATGCCACTACAGAAGCAGAAATACCACTCACAAATCGGTCTTAGACAGACCACAAATGGGTCGGCTCATACGGAACTCCCAGGTCACATTCCTTCTCCACAAGGATACAAGCAAGCTCACACACATGTTAGCCTCATTGGGCATCATCATTGTCTTGTATCTTGGGTCTTTAGGCACAACGGGCACAGACATAACTTTTGGCAATGCTCTGGGCAACCCTCCAGGATCACATTTCCCAAGCTAATTTGGCAGTGCAGATGGGTAAAAGCTACATAAAAAATAGGCTGGTCCCCACCCCAAAAGGGGTAGTACAGGCCAAGTCGTTAGGTCACATCTCTTTTGCATGCACCACAAACAACCCAAGACATACATCAGATTCCTTAGGTGTCATTGATGAGGTTGATCTTCTGTCTCTCAGCACATCAGGGGGATGATACATGTTTAGGTGTCTCTGTGTCCCACTAGGAGTGATATTTACAAAACTGAAGTTTGATGGCTCAAGGACTTGAATTAATCATAACTTCTGGCATTGTGCAGGGCAATCTATCCACTTCATAGATATTTTGCCTCCCATGCCATTGCAGATGGGGAAAGAGCACATGCAAATCTGTCCTGTTCACATTTAAAAAGCGGTAAACAAAACCAAACTGCTAGGTCAAAATCTTTCCGCATATGACCACAAGCTACCCGAAGCATGGTTTGGCCTTGCTTTGGACTTCAATCTCACTAATGATGCATATCACCTCATTCAGTTGAATTAAAATATAACACTGCTAATCATATACATGAAACATGTCAACAAGAATGCACGTGTCTGTCCTAATTCTAAATTCTAGTGTTCAACCGATCACACACTTTATCTGTAAAACCAATACCTAATTCAGTTTCCCAATTTTTGTGAATAATGTCTTGTCAGGACAAGTCAAAGTGTTTCAATTTCATATGTCACATAGATATTGTTTAAGGGTATCCTTTGTCAACATGCACATCTTTCATTATATTTTTTGCTGTAAATAAGCTTTACAGTTGTCAATATTAAACATCTGAAACCCAAACTTGTTGTAATTGTCCATATTGCTTTATACCAGAAGTTGCTCAGATTTCAGCCTAGTCATCATGTTATAGCTGCAGAATATGTGTTATCTATTATGTAATCATATGTTTGCACACGTCTTGTATCTTTCATGCATACCTTATTTGATTCCAGATCACCTCCTCAATTATACAGTTCTGGAAGGGGTTCAAGACCCCCCTTTTAAATTAATAGCTCCTCCATAACACCCAAGCACACAGACCTGTCACTCTCCACCGTACCTGAGACTGGGTATTCTGTGCCTTATTGTTTCCTCCTGTGGTTGCTTGTAGATCCCATGTTGCCAAATGGCTCCCTGTTACCTTGGTTCTCTGCTTCTATCACCATGTTCCTCCCCTATTATTGTAAAGTGCTCTGTTGCTTCCCAAAGCTAGGTCCCCATTCAACAAACAACCTAATTATAACCACTCATATTACAACATTGTACTCAGATCATATAGAAACAGAAATGTTCATCAGTTATTTTATTGTCTGGTCAAAGAAACTGAAAATTTAATGCTGAAATGTGATAAGTCTGAAAATATATGCATCACTAATTAAACATCTCTTTGCATTAATTAACTTCTTCCGCTGCAGCCACACAGATCACTGTTATTTCCCAAAGTGTGCCATTGCCTGCATAGCCCGAATACCATCTCCCAGTGATGCACAATTTATTGTATCTACTAATCACAGAGTCTACTTCCCCACAATAAAGATGTAATCCATTGATAAAGTGTAATGGACATACCCCTGTGGCCTCTGTGGAGATGGTTCTAGTTGCATTGAAATCCTGTAGTTGTGAAAGAGGCTCTATCCTGTGCCTTTCATATCCCCAGCCAAGAAGGCAGCCAGGGCAGACAGCACATCCTTCAAGGCCACAACCAAGATGGCAACCATAACATAAATGTAGCATTATGCTGTTGCTGAAGTCTACACAACCTCACTCTGAATGACATCCTGCATGTCAGAAGGCTCAAGTAACAATTGTGTAGGACTGCCTTCTGGCAAGGGTGTATACAACCTATACAACCTAGCTTGTTTGATTTTCTATTAAATATAAAATGAGAGCAATCAATCTCAGAAAGGGTGGTCTGCTAACCAGTACCCATTTCATTAATCTCCATGCCAAAAGCTTAAACATGTGTACAGAGGTTGCAGGTTCCCTTATTTACAGTTGCTGAATACTGGGTAGGTGCCAAGGTTGCATTTAATTCTACACCTCTGCTCCAAAACCATCTAAATTCTGATAAACGACCCACCTGGTGACAGGATAATCTTGCAATATAAGCCATACATAATTGGGAAAGTTGGTGGTTAGTTCACATAATTATTAAAGCCACACCTGCTTCGTAGATTTGTAGGAGACCAGTGTCATCCATGTGAGCTCAGACAGCTATAGAGTGGCTGTGTGGATTTCAGGCATCTTCCTTTCTGCATTCCGGTAAATGGGGAAAACAGGCAGGATGCTTGGCTCTATTGAGTCTCTGGGAGACAATGTACCACCTCACTTGCCAGATCTGAAATCTGCCATCTGGAGACACTCACATAGCCTGGCTTGAAGGTGCCAAGTCCATAACAAAGGCCTGCCACACACGAGGGGCTGTACACCATAGAGCCTTTGAAGCCGCAGGATGGGAAATGGCCAGAATTGGGTCAGTAAGGGAAGCATAACTGGGTTTGAAGGAGGGATCCTCCAGGTTATTTCAGTGGGGTTTACTCACCTTCCTGTCACATTAACTTATTGCATAACAAGCAACTCTGTATATCACATCAGAAAGCAAGGTACACTTGTCACGAAGAGAGGCATTTGAACCCTTTACAATATCCTTGTTTTCCCCAATCCAATGTGCAAATGTGCCTATAAAATGGGAGCCTCCCCCTTATTTGATTCACATGTGGGCTTTCAATGATGTAAGAAATGACACACTTGGACTTGTTTTGGAAGTATTGCACTTTCCAAAGCCTTGAGGGGAAGGAGCGTTCCAAGGCAGAGGCAGGTGCTGATCCCTAACCACTTCCAGCACACATTGGGATGCCTCTTGCTGAGGACAACGTTCTCACACTCTACTTGCAAAACTCCTTAGGCTGGGATGTGACAAGTACAAGAACTTGAACTTGTCACAATAAGGTGGAGCCCCTTCCCCTGGAAGGTGGCAGGGTAAGGGGCCAACCTAAAGCAGACTTAGATTTGGGGGAAAACATGTGAAAGGGAGAATTAATTTCTGACCTACCACTCCTAAGTGCCTAAATGTAACTGTGCAGACGTATATATCAAGCCATAACTCCCTGTAGAGATGCTTAAAAGCTTTGTGTGGAGATTGTTCAAATTCATTCAAACTAGATTCTATTTCTGCTTCATTAGTTGTACATTCAGCTGCGCAATCATGCAGATCCGCCAGCCCTTGGGCAACTGGGCTCTTTTTGTTCTGTCCATATTTTACTTCCACAGGGAATGCCAATGTCCAGGAAATAATTCTGGACTGTGCCAAATTACCCGACCTAATTCTTTAACTTTGCAGAAACTGTAGGGGTTTGTGATTTGATTCAATCATTACTTTTTTCCCCTTGAATGATGGGGCGGAAATGTTGCAATGCCCAAACAGTGATTAGAAGCGCTTTCTCACATTCACTGAATTTAGTTTCAACCTGAGATAACGCCTCACTCTCATAAGCAATAATTTTGTGATTTAAATCATGCCTCTGAGATAATACAGCTGACTTGCACTGATCAGTGTATCCTAATTCTACAAAGAAATCCTGGTTCTTTATGGGATATGCCAAACATAGCTCCTCATTAGGCATTCTTTCAGCCTAGCCACCGCTTCACATTACTCCTTTTCCCGCTTCCAGGGTACACCTTGCTTCAATAATTTGGTTAAAGGTTGAGTAATCCCTGCATAATTCTCAATACATTTTTTGTTATATCCAGTCATTCCTAATAAACTCTTTAATCCTTTCAAATTAGTAGGATCTTCCAACTTCTGTACTGCCTCCACCTTTTTCGTTTGTGGATTGAGCCCATTCTCAGTCACCTTGTGGCCTAAGAAGTACACTTTCTTTTTACACCATTGCGCTTTCTGCAAAGATAATTTATCTCCTGCCTTCTGTAACTGGCCAAGCACATGTCTAATCTCATTAATATGACTCTTCAGATTCTCATTTTTAATCAGCACATCATCTACATAAACTAGTGTCCCCTTCTCGGAAGCATCTGGGAGTCCCTTCCTCAAAATATTCCAAATTCACTCCCATTATTGACATACCCAAAGGGCATTCGGGGCCATGCATATTGGGATTAGTTAAATGAAAATGCAAACACATTTTGTATATCCTCAGCCAGTGGCACATACCAGTATCCAGCTGTAAGATCCAATGTGGTAAACACCTTTGACCCATGGAACTGTGTGAGACCCTGACCAATTCAAGGAAGTGGCCATCTGAAAGCAGGTACTCTTTTGTTTAACTCTCGTAAATCTGCACACAACTCCCATTGTCAATTAGGTTTCAGCACGCCCAAAATGGGAGTATTTGGTGTGCTATGAATAGGCCTAATGATTCCTCTGGATTCTAGATTCTTAATTATCACAGCTAATGGTTCCAAACATGCCAGTAGCAACTGATATTGAGACACACATACTGGTACTCTACCATATCCCTCTAGTAATGTGGCAACATGCAGATCGGTTAGGCCACAATCATATGCATCTTTGTCAAAAACCTCTTTAAATTCCATAAATATTTTTCTCAGCGTATTCCTATCCTCGTCATTGGTGCATGCATATGCAGCCTGAACATGTTCCTATATCATGTTTGAAAAAACTGGGAAATCCCCCAATGGAGGAACCTCTGTGCTCTCCACTAACTGGGTGGCTGTTTCTGTCTTAGTTTCGTTTAAATCAAACAGGATGCAATTTTCTTGGTGACAGCACACTGTCTCACTTGATTCATAAGGATGCACAGACTGAATTTTGAATATTCCTTTAGGTTGGGAATTCAAAGATTCTGGCAACTCACCCTGTGCATCCACATATCTTTCAGGGATATTCCCAATCACTGCATTATTGAAATCTGCAGTACAATAAGATTTTTGTATTGCCATTCCTAATGATGAATTCTCTTCTAAATGCATATCCTTGCACCCCTTCTTGTCCACCAGTATCTTAATGGGTCCATCCCCGATCTCTATCAGTGGCATATATTCACATTCTAGCCCTTGCTGCTTCATGGATTCATTTAGGCACACTAATGCATCAGAATCCCTCATCTGTTGTCCCTTTCTGTTTTTTAGCGTTATGGTAACTTTCCTGGTAAATGCAGGAATGGTAACATCCTTTTTGACCTGCAATTCAATTGCATATGGGATCATATGTGCACAATGATAAGCTTGCCTCTTGTCTTCAAGCTCAGGTGCAGGTCCCCCCAATCTGGACCACATTTTGTGATTAAGGAAGTCTATCACCATGCATCTTCTGTGCATAATGTAATTTCCCAAGTAAAATGTATTCTGTGTCCCTCTCACTATCCACACGTTGTGACAGATAGTTTTAGGACCAATGGTGATTTTCAACATGCATCTCCCTACAATTCTATTCCCTGAGTCTGGATCATCCAACCCAAAAATGTGTTAGTCTTTTATTCTGAATTTTGAAATCTCTTCTTTGTCAATTATTCATTGGTGTACTTGCTCATTAATCAAGCATCTTCCCTCCCGCAGTGCTAAAGTGGCTTCTATCATTTCAGAATGACCATTTACACGGATAGCGATCCATGGCTGCCCATCTCCCATGTGTATTTCAGAGAGTGTGGTAATGTGTTTTTCTGTGGTTACCTTTGGAGTAACATTCTGCCTGCACATCTCTTTCTTTAAATACAAATGAAATGTGTTTTCATCTATTTCGGTTTGCCATTTTTTCTTGGGATCCAAATAAATGTCCATGGATTGCTTTTCTTTTTCACCTTGCACTTCACCCAGACACATTAAAAGACAGTGACACTAGGTACACAGCCATTCTTAAGATATACTTCCACTGTATCATCTGAGGCCTCAATGGCTCTTTGGCTAGGGACCATAAAACCCCATTTACCTCATCAATGAGCAGTGATAATCTCTTCAGGCAATCTGTTCCCATCAGACATGGTATTTAACTTATGGATGTAATCAATACTTCCTGTCTCATCCTGTATTTACCCATCTTTAGGTCAACCTCAGTGACACCTTCAATAGGTATCTCCTCACCTTTACAATTGTGCACCGGGCCTTCATTTTGTCTCACTTTGATATGATTTTGTGGGGGTCTTCCTTCATTAATACCTTTCACCAATCCTTTGGACATGATCATGGCCTGTGCACCTGTGTCAATCATTGCAAATGCATTGCATTTCTCTTCTACAGTGATAGGAGCATAATATCTGTCATGATGCCTACCCCCGGGGAACCAGACCAGGTCTAGCAACCCCGGAAGTAGGCATCAAGGTATTTTGAGAAAGCCCAAAAGCCGCTGTTTGGGTGTGGTCCTGGTGCCTATGGCGCCAGGCTCATATGGAGAGTCAGTTCTGGCGCCATAGGTGCCAGGCTCATAGAGTAAACTTACCTGGTTCAGACCATGCTGCACAGCTCCAAGCCAAATGAGGCTTGGAAGGGACTATTTTACCTAGGGACTATTTTTTTTTACTAGGGTGGGGCTGGGAAAGAATACTCACCAGGGACTACTTTGGAGGCTATTTAAACCACGGCCGAAGAGCAGCACATGCTCACCGTGTATGCAAGCCTGCATCCAGTCTTCTGCCATGCCCGCCTCGAGTCTGCAGCTCCTAGAAAAAGGGAGGAACAGAAGGAGAAAGGTTAGAATAAGAGCAAACTTTTGATCCTTACCTGGATTCTGCATCCACCGCACCTTTGAACTGGAAGAAAGAAGCATTTACGCGCCGCCTCGCCTGCTGCAGCACCGCGCTGAACTCACCGGCCCTTGCAGCTTCCTCACGATCCACCGCATCCTTCTGCACGTTCCTCCACATTCTGGCACCTAAGGGGAACACAAGAACAGGAAAGGCGAGCCAAGGAAATAAACAGAGGCAATAGTAACTACCCCGATAGACTTACCTGATTACCGCCGGGGGTACTATTCCTCTTCACGGGTCGGCGCAGTCTCCATTGCAACCTCGCCGCACCCCGGCCCCTAAGGGAAACAAAAGGACGACAAGGTGAGACAACGGGACAATAAGGGGAACTCTCCTCACCGCGATAGACTTACCTAATTTTACCGCCAGAGGCATAATTCCTCAAACTTCATATTTTCTCGCCACACCTGAATAAGGGAACAGGCAGCTTACATTCTGGCCTTATTTTATTGAACTGTGTAGGATAAGCCAAATCCTTACCTGAACTTCGTCAGCTACCACAAGGAACTCTTCGATGGGGTCAAGCTGCAAACTGCAAGGTTTCGGACAAGAGTGAAAGTCAGACATGTGAACTCTTACGAACTACATATTTTTCGGAGTCATTATTGTTCTGGAACTCACCGATTCCTTCGAGCCAGTGAAGCAACTGGTTATCAACGTGCCCCTGCGCTCAATGCAGGATGGAGAGCTCATCTTTTCAAACCATCAGAAGGATATTCCTACGGGCCAAGCAAACGAAGCTAGGTGGGCCAGTCCAGTCCGTCATCTCGGCCCTACCGTAACATTGGTGGAGACTGCAGCAGTCCAGTTCAGATCGACCCCTCTGTGGGAGCCAGGTGAGCGTAACAATATCTGTCCTCAACCTCTTCCATAACACACAAAAAGAGTGGATTTTTACTGATTTCAGGACTCACCTTTCTCAGTCCCTTTTCACTTTTTGCCAAACACATGGGCAGGTGAAATGATATCTTTTCCTCCTTTTTGCCCTTTTCATTTTGGGAATCTTTGTCTATTTTTCCATGTTCAGAACCCATTTGGAGTGTATCCACTATCTGCTGCTCTGACCTTGGATCATCACTGTTTACACTGCAGTTTTTTGACTGAACATCCTCATAAAAATCAATTGGCAGCTTGTAATTTCCTACCTCAGAGCACATATTTCCATTTTGCAAGTTATCTGTCTTTTCGGTCTCTTGAAATATGTGTGGCTCAAAATACTCCTCAGGAGACTGGCCTGCACCCTCCTTTTGAGCACTCGCTTTTCCTGTCCGGACTTCATCAGTATTATGACTATCAATGGAGGATATCTTAACACCTAATCCTACCTCTTTATCAGATGTTTTATTATCATATAAAATGTCCTTTTTAAATGTATCTCTCTGTTCTTTAGGTTTGTGTTAATGTTCTCCTTTTTGTTTTTCCTCTGCACACACCTCAATAGTTTGATTCAACTCTAAATTAAATCAGACTCCCTTTTTATGTGTGGTAGTACCACTTGTTTCACTTTCACTGTTGGGTATTTTCATTTTTGAATCAGCAAGCAATTCAGGACCGTTACACAAAACGGGTTCATGGGATTCTGTACTTTTATCATTGCAGGAACTATTAGATAGTTACTTGTTGTCAGACACTCCTGTGACCTTCCACACCTTCACTTGGCTGCAATTTTTGGACTGCACAGAGTTTTCCTATTTGCTCATACAACATTTTGACCTGTGCCTCAAGACATTGAAACCTGTCCATTTCGCAGGATTCCTCTCTTTGTGGCCTAGGCCATTATTGGTTAAATTCACCATTATTGGTTAAATTCACCCTGATTAGGCCTATGTTGGTATCTCTAAGGACATTGATTCCTATTTGAGTTATTTCTGAATTCTTGGTTCATATGAGGTGGAGAACACAGTGTGACCATCCTTTGTCTGTGGTTGACTGGTGGTGGTGACTGATTATAATGGCACGGGACATTGTTCATATTTTGGCTTTCATTTGATGGGAAATGTCCCCTGTTAGGCAGAATCACCTGCAGTACCCTTTGGGAACACTACAGGCAATTAAGAGTACAAGTGTAAGCACAATTTCACCTTTGGTGCAAGCCTGCACTACACAGTAAAATGGTAGCGATGGCTGAGCAGCCAGACTTACCTCAAGAGTTTAAGTGAGCAGTAGAACAAGTTGCACAAAGGACCAACTAATACAGTGATTCAAAGAAAGAACACTTACTCATGGTTTCTTGGTAAAAGAATATACATTTATTTACTTAGTCAGTTCGAAAACATTACACTAGCAATAGCAGCTCAATAACACTAATAAAACCACAAATACACAACCGGCAAGTAAATGAACAAGTTTACCTCTCCTGAAGTGGGAGCAAAATGGCACTTCATATAATTTTAAAAGGGGTAAAAAGACACGGTTATGCAAATCAACAGCACAAATGCAATCATAGGCAGGGCAAAGTGTTTCAGTTACTACAACCAGCAATTCATCTCATAGGCCCGGGCCAAAGTCAATGGTTCAGAGTCTTTGTATTGGATAGCACAATTATGATAGTAACAGTAAAGTCTTTGCCATGGAGTTTAGAAGAATTTGGCTAGGCAAAAAGTTTCAGTAATGTCTAGGGAAGGGCAATCCTTCGAAGTTGAAGAAAGTTTCACACACTTTCTCGATGGCTGAAAATATTTCCAGAAAGCATTTGCACAGGACCTTTAATTGAAGAAAAGCTGTAGCTGAGGCAGTTGTTCCTGGAAGTTCAAGCAGGCCTCACTGTTCCTGGGCTTCAGTCATGGGGACAAGAAGGAGGATGTCGGGAGATTACTGCACTGCCCAGGGATGTGGCCAAAATCTTAGCAAGATGTTGGTTTAAGGTGTTAGTGCCTTAAAAACTACAAGCTGGTTTCCTTCCCTCTGGCTATCCGGTTTTCAACAGCAGTCTGATGAAAATTTGACCAAATGGGGACAGTGTCCAGGTGGCTTACGAGTTGGTTGTTGCCACTAAACTCAAAAGAAGAAGTTAACCTTGAATGGCTTCTCTGTCGAAAGGAGTTTCAGGCAATTCAGACCTGAAGCAGGGCTTCACCAGTCGTCCATGAGTTGCAGCAGTCCTCTTCCTTCAGCTCACCTTCGGTTCTTTTGTTCCAGTGGTCGACTCTGCTTTCCCAGTCCCAGAGACCTGCTTTTAAACAGTTTTCCCCCCTTTATTCCAGCCTGGCTGTCACTCACACAGCATTCAGGTCTCATAGGAGATTAAGCACAGAGAGTTTCGGGCACCTCCTTCACATCGTGTTCACCTCAGACACTCAAGACGCCAGAGGAGGGCTTCAGCACTGAAGCCCGCCAAAGGCCAATGAACAAAGGGACAAAACCAGGTTTCGCACACAGAGACAAACACAAGAAGGACTTTTACTAAAAGAAATGGTGAAAAAAGATGACAGGAGTCTGTTTTTACCGATAGGTCTGGGGCGCCATATTGGAAAACATGGCTGACCCAATTTTTAGCTACCGTTATTAGCGGGCGGGAAAAATCACAGTAGTTGATCTAAACCACTGCCACCAGCCATTTAAAGTAGGAAAAGGGTAACATTTGACTGTTACATGAGTGCTTTGACTCAGGGGAAGCTAGGCAACCTCTCCAGCACTCTATAGGAAGATAGTGTGTGCTGTGTCAGTACATTTAGAAAGACTAGTAAAGCCAGTTTAGCTTTACATGCTCTGGGAGATGGTAGTCAGTCCCATGTATTTAAACCTTGGGGAGTCTTAAAGACACCCCTTTGCCACTGCACTGAAGGTGCTGTGTGACACTCAGAAAAGGATGATGACTATGGAGTTGTTTTAAAACTCAATAACCAAAGAACACAAAAGTAAAACACACACAAAATACATGGAAGAGTGGGAAAAAAGTCTCACACTCTTCCCAGGTAAAAAAAAAATCATTCCTATAAATCCAGCAAAGTTGCTGGGTGCCTCAAAAGGTAAGGGAAATTAGAACATTTTCAGAATCCTCCCTAACATTCCCTATGCTGATTTCCCTTTTCACCAAATATATCCACATACCATGGTCTGTCTACATTGCCATACACCATAGTGCTGGGGTCAAATCAGCTCTGTGCCCCCCACATCTGATATGGGCCATTGTTCCTTTGATTTTGATTTGGTAATTTATTCATGCCTGACATATCGGCCGGTATCCCACTCTAGGTCTGTCACCCAAATATCAAGGACTAATGTAATTTTCTCTATTGCTCAGGTCATGTGATTGGAACATAGGTGTTTGGGGTGGTGTCCTCTGTGGTGGAGCGCCCTTCTGGGTATGTGTCATATTGTTCCCTGTCTGGGTTTGGGCTGATTCAAGTGTCATGTTTGCAGATTTTATCTCCATTACCGTTGGCGTGGAATCTTTAGATTTGGATTTTACTTCCTTATTTCTAGATCCCTCTTCACTTTGACAATAGATTACTTCATACAGTTTAGTCCCCTTTTCTACAATCCACTCTAGCCATTTCTCCCAGTCAAATTCACAAATTAACTGTGATATAATGTCTTGTTGCAGGCCATAAAAGTATGCAGTTTTAAATTCTGGAGAATTAATGCTAAAAGATACATCAAAACGGGAGAATGCTCTTTTTAAATACTGGAGGAACTGGCAGGGTGGCACATTTGGCTTGCGGTCATTGTGTACGCTGCTTTCTTGGTGTCTTGCATTGACTGGTAAGGTGAGAAATGATGCCTAACCTCTTTTTCAAAGTCTGCCCATGACAGGTTTTCTTGTTCATTAAGGCCTCTAATAATACTTGCAGTTGCCGAATCAAGTGTTAGGTGAAAGTATTGTCCATACTGTTCCCTAGGTATTTGAAGAACTTTACATATATCATGCACTTTTTCTAAGTGATCTTCTATGCAACAGTCACCTCCTTTTTTAAGTAGTTTAATCAAGGTTTTGATTGGTTTCATTATTGTGATGGGGCTACTTGGCGCAATATTCAGGAGTATATTATTTTGTTGCTCATTCATTTTCTTAGATGAGCAGGATTGATGGTAACCACTGGCGCGTGAATCAAATCCCTCAAATGGGCTACAATCAGGCCTAACCACAGGTATAGCCATTGGTACATTGTTCCCTCGTGCAGAATTGGGTCTATTCTCAATCCCATTAAATGTGCTACCTTCTTGTTTTCCCTGAGATTTAAAACTAGATATTTGTTTGTTCCAAATCCTTGCACCTTTTATGCAGTCGGTCTGCTTCCTGACAAAGGTTGGAGTTCTCATCACTAATCCTATTAATCGCGGCTTGCATGTCATTAATTTTCATTTGGCATTGGTTAAACTCTCTACCCTTCTTGTCATTCTCCTCTAACATTTTACTCATTTCTATCTCTTTAGTATGAAATTTGCTCTCTCTCTATATAGATATATATTATTCTTTTGGAGTGTTTGCATCTCCAAAATTGTGTTATCCTTGTCTTGCCTGATTGTGTATAAGACTCCTTTTAATTGTTTCAGTTCCTGCTCACTCTCCTTAAACTGTCTTTTTCTCTGATACAGCAGTTTGTCCAACTCACTGCATTTAGACTGCAACCCTGTGTTAGACAGCCCTAAATCCGTTTTTAAACTTTGCCTGGTCACTTGCCTCCTCCAGACTGATCTGTAACTTGTTAATTAATTCAACATCATACTCCTGTATTCTTAAAGACTGATTTAAGAGAAACCAAAGCTTCGCACATAGCCTTATTATGCAATCTTTTTCAGCATTTTTGTCTGAAGCTCTAAAAAGTCTTAATAGGCAGACTTGGACAATGCTGCCTTCTTTAAAAATGTCATGTAATGGCTCCTTTTGCACCTCTCCACATATGGTCTCTCACCATAAGATGTCATTTTCCGATGACCACACCCCATGGGCAAATAGCTTTGCCTCTAGGTAGTTCACCAACTCAGAAAAAGTTGCTTCAATTTGGGACATAATGACACTGCACACAGCATCACACTATCACCTCACAGAATTAGTTCCCCTTTAAGTGCACCAAATGGCTGTGCTGAACACATGTGCCTGCCCAGTAACTGCCTTACAATGTTTTCTCACAAGGCCAACACACCAAATTATGTTAGGGATTTTGTCAGAGGACTTTTACACAATTTGGTAGTATTTTAGTACTGTGGTAAAAATCGTGGTAAACTAGTGGTAAACTAGTGGTAACATGGTGGCACAGCATGGTTATGGTGATGCCCTCTATAAATAAAGACCCCCCTCTAAACCTTGTATTCAATTAGGGTCAACTGAAAGCGCAAGATAGCCGACTTTGTCATTCATTCCAGTCACTTATCTACGAGACTGGACTACTGTCTTTGACAGATCTGTTCAGCTGTCAGCATGCACAGCCGAGACATTGCACTCATACAATCTGTCTATCTATGAACCCACAATAAAAAAATGACACAACCCGGGAACCCTGAATAATGTATCAAGACAAGTGGTAACTTTTAGAATGTGCATTTATTTTTGAATTTACCGATTGAAAAACAGCAACATTAAATATCATTAAATAGAGACACAAATAGTCATGGTAGTATAATTCAGCAAAAGTAAGCAGCAAGAGAAATTTCAACATGAACTCAGTGCAAAGACACAATGTAAGTTTCACCTACTTCTACCTTGGGTCATGAATATTTGGCAAGAGCCACTCTTAGTGTAAAATACTAATTCCCCAAATGACATTTGAAAGGTGTTGAGTTCTTTAACATAAAAATAACACTTCCATAGCTGTCGCAGAATACATTTGTACACATGCACCTCAATTATCACAAACATACTCACATCAAATATGAGAAAGGTTCTTTGCTGTCCTGCCAGCATACAGTGGTACCGCAGCCACCATGCTCAGGCAACCCAGATAGAAGGCCATGACCTCTCTCCGACCCGTCTCTCAGACTGCTGCCTGGGAGAATCCTGCCTCTCTGCACTGCACGTCTCTGCTTTCTCTGCTGCCAACTGCACTCATCTGGACATAAAGACTGACCCACCTCTTCTGCCTCCTAAATGTATAGGTTAGCTGTTTCACCCGAACTTAATCCTGCCCTTTCTCTTGACGTCTACATATCCTCCGAGCTGATTTCTCTAGATGCATGGCTTCATAAAAATTATTGCAACAACACTTCCTCTAAAACAATGGAACTATTCATCAGAGCACATACTTCCTTTCATAGTTTTTGCACTGAAACACAGCCAGAAAATTGCCTCAAGTTCAAAACGCACATTATTTTGACATTTCATCTGCCACATTTTGCACTGCTTGATTAAGGGTAAATTATCAGTTACTGTGCAGTGTTGTCGATTGTTAATTATGTTAATAGGTGTATACAGTGCAAGCTGGACAGATGATCTATTCACCCTGAAGTGAATCATTTTAAACATGCTAAATGTGCATGTCCATTTACTGTCTATAGTTTGCATTCACTTTACTGCCTCCACTGAAAGTAATGTCATGTCCCACTTACTGCCTTATATATATATATATATAAGCAGTGAGCGGCGTGGGAGGACAATATTCAAGAACTGCATTAGCCAGTAATGCTAGAGGTTATGTGAGGAGCTTAATGGTCAAGCCCAACCTATTTCATTTCCTTCAGTTTGCGTGTACCTTTTATACAACTTTATGAAAGACATTAAGAGTATGTGCATGAATAACACAAACTACAGACTAAACAGTGCATTCATTTTATTTAATGTTTTAATATTAATATATCGTTGGATTGAAAATGACTGCACCTGTCCTGACCTGCTAACTAGCCGGGTCCGCCAAACTGAAATTGCCAAATATGCTCCCTCTTCTCAGAGGTCAAAAAGGGTAGACCTGAGGGAAGAAAAATCAAGAAGAAACTCTGAGGCCCTTCGGAGGCTCTCCCTGTGCCTTCCTTCAACAAAGACAGTCCCAAATATGAATTGGAGAAGAGGTCAGACACAGGGAGCAAGGTGGCAACAAAGTGGTGGGAAAGATATGCCTTGATGACACAAAGCCTATGGCAAAGGATCTCAGTATATTGACCTTTACACATTCCAGCCCTCAATTCATGTCTCAAATGAGGGAGACAGGTACACAAGTTATCTCCCAGCTCTGCTATCCCCGGTACTCAGGTGTTTGTGCATCTTGAGAGTTTTGAGCAGTTTCACAAGCAGATTTAGAGATTAGGTGTTCATTTGTGTGCATCTGTTTGTGTTCTTTGAGGTGATTTTGTTGTCCAAGCTTGTATCAATGTCTCTGCTTAGCATATATACATTGCTATGTTAGTTTATGATAAGTTTTTAGCAAGTGAGGTGTAGGTATATGCAATAATCACGTGCACAATATATGTTTTTATCACAACAATTTTTGGACACAATGGATCCCATAAAAACACTAGACCCCCTGTGGTATTGGGAAGACAAGTATAACCTAGGCATGATAACAAACTGTGGTATAGAATCTGTGCACTGATGGTTTTTTGTACATGAGAAAATGTGACATATAATATGTATTATGATATCTTAAGAGAACTATAGCAACTTTGCGCTTTATTAAAGAAACTAAACTAAACTATTATACTTGATGCACTGAGCACTTTATAATATGTTCTTGAACATTTTTTATAAAGTCATTGCAATTTTGCATTTGAAATCATCTAAGGCACGAAGCACTTTACCAAATATAGCAAGCACAGTAAGGAACATGCATAATATTCCTTGAAAGTAAATAAATTAATATCAACTCCCATCACCAAGAATAGTGAGGTTAATCGGTTGCACCTTTGGTAGGTCTCGATATAAAGTTACATGGATTGCAACAAATAACATCAAGCGGCATAGTAAATATCCGGGCAAACACAAATATATATATTTGTATGCTGATTACTGCATTACTACAGATTACATTTTGTGCATACATTACAAACATTCTAATTCAGCAAGCACGTAGCACTTTATTGAGTACCAGCACTTCACACTTTATTAGGGTAATAGCACTGAGCAATTACTTTAGTACTGCTACTATAGCAAAATGAATGCAGCAATGTATCGAGTACTAGCACGTTGCACTTTATTAAGGGAAAGCACTGAGCAATTAAATCAGTATAGCTACTATAGTAAAATGAATAACTTTTGAACAGCAATATTTGCACAATGATAGTTCATTTAAAATGAATGAGTTTGAATATACATCATATGCACAATGTAGCAATAAAATAAAATATATACATTTTTATATCAGCAAACAAAGGGATCAGAGCATGATAACATGTTGATATTAGAGCCTAAGGGACATTCAACATGGCCGCCCTTAGAGGCTAAGGAGGGTGCAATGAATTAGCAGTCTAGTGTTTTTAAACCAAGGAGAGCATTGATGAGTCATAGGTTAAATGAATTCCATTGTTCCATTCACATTCTGACAAAGCCCGGTTTGGGTGAAACGCGTCATTGTGTGTTTGTTTTCTTTATGTGTCCACTTACTGAATAATGAAGGACTTTTGTCACAGAGATGATGGCCAAACGTGATTCTTTGGATTCCAATTGGAGGAGTGCCGCTGCAAACTGCATAATTGCAATTCTTGTTATATATATATCCATTGTTCCATTCACAATCTGACGAAGCCCGGTTTGGGTGAAACGCGTCATTGTGTGTTTGTTTTCTTTATGTGTCCACTTACTGAATAATGAAGGACTTTTGTCACAGAGATGATGGCCAAACGTGATTCTTTGGATTCCAATTCGAGGAGTGTCGCTGCAAACTGCATAATTGCAATTCTTGATATATATATATATATATATATATATATATATATATATATATATATATATATATATATATATATATATATACATAAGAACACAATTGTTGCCTTTTTCTGTTGTCCAAGGAAATGCCCTGGTTCCTGATTCAATTGTCATGCACCCAGGTGCATGGTGCCTCTGGCATCGGTGGAAGTAGGTCTGCCATTGATTTTGCCGTCACGTTCACCCGCACGTCACATCAAGCAGTCTAGTTTTTCTTGCAACATGGCAGCCGCCGGACAGTTCTTATTCACTTCCCTCCTGACGGTCCCATGCATCCCAACTGCAGATTAGTACTTGTTTCTCTGCCACCTCAACCCTAGTGCTTTGTCTGTTTCTTCTCGCTTCGTTCCATACAGGAACACTTTCCTTTCTCTCAGCGCCTCCCTCGGCGCATATGCCTGTCTCTCTCCCTTGCTTGCAGCCACCTCGTGGTTCTTTTATTTCTCGCCAGCTCCACTTGCCTGCAGCCTGCCTCGCTCGCTTTCGCTTAGCATTTTACTCTGGTTCCTGACCCCGTTTCATCCCCTTTCTGGTCTGTACTACGTGCTTTTCTTCGTGCTGCTTTCCGCTTCATTGGGCTCTTACCTCCTTGTCTCGGCCTTCTTCAGAAGTGTTCTTTTCTCTGTGGCTCTACCCTTTCACCAGGTTGCGCTGCTCTCATTCCGATACAAGGGGTGGATCATTCACATTGTGCTTGCCACCGGTGCCGGGGGAAACTGCTAGCTGGAACTTAATGCTATGAATTCTATCACAGACTTGCTTACGTCTATCTGGGGTTTTATGTGCCTCATAAGGCTTTATCCCCATTCTGGCTATCCCGGAAGGGGGGTCCCATTGCTGTTGTTGAAAGACACCGGTAACTGTGGCTTTTTACCTGGGTAGACCACTTCTCATAAAAAAAAGAGAGACTTCAACTTCTGAAGGAGATCATTGAAAAAGGAGCTGGACACCGAATCCGCAGACTCAGTTGAGGAGGGAGTGTTCAGTGGATCTGGGGAAGACGAAAGGGATTTTTACAGTTTTCAATGCCCGGTTACCACAATGGCCATGGCTGAACATGTACAGGAATTGTTAACGGCGGTACAAGGGCTGACAATGGAAGTGCAGAACCTGAAGGCCGAAAACACCGTCCTACGTCAGCTGGTGGCCACTCAGGAGCATCAACCAGCAGTGTTGCCTCCAATGGCCTTACCCACAGGGAAGTTCGACAGAACAACCAAGAAAGTAAAACAATTTTTGGATGCCTGTATGATCCATTTCACATTCTGAGCCACAAATTATACCTCATAACATTCCCGGGTAGGCTTTCTGATCTTAAACCTAACTGGTAATGCTCTGGCATGGGACACACCACTCGTTACTGACTCCAGTCCCCTGCTTTATGATTTTGGGGGTTTTGTAGCTCAACTAAAACTGCCCTTTGAGTGACCGGAAACATTTCCTAGATCACCTGCAAAGAACTATTAGATGTCCAGCAAGGTTCTTCAGATCTACTATTGTATATCATGACCTTCAAGAGGTTAGCAGCTGAGGCCGGATGGCCAGAACAGGCCCAATATTCCATCTTTAGACGCAGGCTCTGAGAGGACAGCAAGGACGAAGTGGTAAGGACCCCAAGGCCTCCTACTTCCCCAGATCTGCTGTCTTCAGTCCTACAAATTGAATTCCGAATGCAGGAATGTAGGACCGAACAGAGACATTATCGAGGACCATACCCCGCCACTGACCTCCCTCCGCAGCTCTGGCACAGCCCAGAGACAAACCTATGCAGATAGGAGCTATAAGGTTGCCATTGACCCCCCAAAGAATGAAAACGTTGAAGGGATAAGGGGTTATGCGCATATTGTGTATCAGATGGTCATCTCCTTCAGGAAGAAGTACCTCCTCGGATTCCGGGAAATGCAAGACCGTGATCCTGAGGTTATTGATCCATTCCCTACGACACCTTATCAGGGGCCTCTTCACCTACTCAGGAGGATTCCCAGCTCATGGTGGTAGCGTTCCCAGCGCAAGATCGAATCGCTGGCGCTCGTAGATTGTGGGACAGCCGGCAACTTTGTAGACACAATATGGGCTGAAAAGGTGGGTCTACGCCGACTTGCAAGAACAGAAGGTCAAGAAGTGGAAGGTGTTGATGGAAGCCCCCTAAGTTCCGTTCCGATAACTCAAACCACGGAAGAATTACAGGTCACAGTGATGCAACACATGGAAATGCTAAAATTTGACATTATCCGGGCTGCCCATTTTCCTATCATTTTAGGCATCCCTTGGTTAAGGAAACACAACCCCCTGGATTGATTGGTCCCTGAACTAATTAGAATTCAACTCAAGCTATTGCAGACAACACTGTCTTTCAGAGGTCGTGTACATTATGGTGGAAACTGTTTTCGACGATCAGGCTAAGGCCCTTGGCATTCACAATATCCCAAAAGAGCTGACAGCTTACAAATAGGTGTTTGTGGAAAGGATACTGCAGGAACTACCTCCCCAGAGGCCGGAGAATTGTGCCATATATTTAGTGCACAATGCTCTAGTTCCGTTTGGCAGGATGTTCTCTCTTTCACTCGTGGAAAAGGAAGCCCTTAGGAGATATCTGGATGCCAAACTTCAAAATGGTCTCATCATACTTTCCAGATCTCCTGCTGGGACGTCTCTGTTTTTTATACCTAAAAGGGACACCTCCGAACTCCAACCCTGGATAGACTATCAGGGCCTCAATAAGGTTACCATACGAGACCGGTACCCTATGCCCCTAATAACAGACATCATCGAGGCAGTCCAAGGTGTAAGAGTATTCTCGAAGTTGGATTTTCGCCGGGCATACCACCCCCTGCACATCCACGCAGGGAATGAGTGGAAAACAGCTCTTTGCATTCCTTTCGGATTGTACGAGTACAGGGTTATGCCCTTTGGGAAGGTCAATGCCCCTGCTGTTTTCCAGCGATTTATGGACCAGATATTTTCTGACATGATGTTCTTGACGGTCATTGTCTACTTAGATGACATGCTGGTCTTCTTATCGTCACCCCAAGAACACAGAGACAATCTGCAGAAGGTTCTGTGCCCACTTCAAGAACATCAACCACTGGCAAAATCCGAAAAGTGTCTTTTTTGTGTTACGTCAGTCCCGTATCTCAGATACATCCTTTCACATGACGGTATCCGGATGGATAAGAAGAAGGTATCTGCCATTCTCGACTGGCCGGCTCCCACCTCCAATAAAGAGGTGCAGTGGTTTCTGGGGCTGACAAATTTCTATCATTGCTTTATCCCTCAATTTTTGGAGGTGGTTCTGCTGATCACAACTCTTCTCAAGAAGGCATCCACACCATTTAAGTGGACACCACCAGCCGAGCAGAGTTTCAACCGCTTAAAACAACAATTCTGTCCTGCTTCTGTTTTGCAGCAGCCGGATCAGAACCACCCATTTGTTGTGGAAACAGATGCCTCAGCATCAGCAATAGGGGTGGTGTTACTTCAACAACATCAGGACTTGGAACATCCAGTGGCGTATCTTTCCAAAACTCTTACGGAAAGCCAGCATCACTATTCTGTTATAGAGAAAGAGCTTCTCTCTATGAAACTTGCATGCGAGGAAAGGAGACCCCTTCTTCAAGGTGGACTACACCTGTTTCATATACGTACAGATCATCGGAATCTACAGGTTCTACAGTCCATGGATTGTGTTAAATCCCGTCAGGCACGGTGGGCACATTTTTTTGCCCAATTTGACTTTCAAGTGACCTACCTTGCAGGGAGTCAAAATACGCTGGCAGACACCCTTTCCCGCAAACACACTATGAACTCCACCACACAACACCAGACAGACAGGCTGCTACCCTGGAATTGTGTAGTAGCACAGGTGGCCTCATTCTTACAGAGGGTCAGTGAAGCTACGATACCGGAGCGTCCTTCCCTTTCCACAAAGACGGGTTTTCTATTGGAGGAAAGAGACGGTTTGTTGTTTCTTGGTCACTGCTTGTTCATACAAAAGTCCCCCCTGCGTCGGATGGTTCTTAATTGGTGTCACGACAATAAGACCACAGGTCATCGGGGCCTATCGGGTACATCGGACCTGGTGTGCCACTCTTTTTACTGGCCAAGAATGAAACAAGAGATTAAGGAATACACACTCTCCTGTCCAATCTGTGCAAAGAGCAAGCACATGATGACCAAGCCCCTCGGTCTATTACACCAAGAACCTGTTCCATCTTGTCTCTGGAGTTTCATTTCTACTGACTTTATAGTGGATCTGCCAATATCTCAGTCCTGCACCTGCATTATGGTTACATTGACACTCTGACAAAGATGGCTCACTTCTCCCCATTGAAAAAGATCCATTCAGCAACCGAAATGGCAGAAGTGTTTCTCAGATACATTTTCTGCCTACATGGCCTTCCCGATAATAAATAATCGAAGTTCTGGTCTGCCTTATATAAACAACTGGGTATTGAACAGGCTCTTTCTTCAGGTTTTCACCCTCAATCCAACGGGCAGGCGGAATGGGTAAACAGTACTTTAGAGCAATACATACAATGTTACACCATCCAGCAAAGTACGCATACAACAACCCACAACATTCAGCAACCGGTTAAACACCATTTTACTGTACGTACGTGCTTCATCCACACAGTATATTTCCCCCAACGCTTATACCATCTAACCTTCCGGTTATGGACACAATGCTAACTGACATCTCTGAATCACATAAGAGCGCTATACGCAATTTGGAAGACAGCTGCAGTGCCTACTAGCGGCAGGCCGACCACCACTGTAGTAGAAGCCGTGACTGGAAGGTGGGTGATCAAGTTTGGATAGCTACCAAATACCTGCCACACTGGGTCCGACTGTCTAAACTATCTCCACATTACTTAGGCCCATTCCACATCCTGGCCAGGATCAACCTGGTTGTTTATAAACTCAAACTTCTACACAGTCTCAACCGAATACACCCAGTTTTTTATTCCTCTCTTCTCAAATCCATCATACCTGATCAGGCAAACAGGACTGTTCCCATGCCCCGATTCAAACAACCGGCCTGCTCTGAAGAGTTTGAAGTATCCCGTATCTGTATGTTATCGCAGAGGTCGATTGGAATACCTCATCAGTTGGAAGGGGTACCTCTGGCATCGGTGGAAGCAGGTCCACCATTGATTGTGCCGTCACATTCCCCCGCGCGTCACATCGAACAATCTAGTTTTTCTTGCAACATGCACGGCCACCGGGAGGTTCTTATTCAATTCCCTCCCGGCGGTCCGCTGCGTTGCAACTGCAGATTACTGCTTGTTTCTCTGCCACCTCAACGCAAGTGCTTTGACTGTTTCTCCTTGCTTCGTTCCATACCAGAACCCTTTCCTTTCTCTCTGCGCCTCCCTCGGCGCATCTCGCTGTCCCTCTCCCTCGTACGCAGCCACTTGCCTGCAGCCTGCCGCTTCAGCTTTCGCTTACCATTTTACGCTGGTTCCTGACCCTGCTATGTCCTTCTTCTGGTCTGTACTACATGCTTCTCTTCATGCTGCTTTCCGCTTCATTGGGCTCTTACCTTCTTGTCTCAACCTTCTTCAGAAGTGCTCTTTTCACTATGCCTCTACCCTTTCACCAGGTTACGCTGCTCTGATACAAGGGGTGGAGCCTTCACATTGTGCTCGCCATCAGTTCTGGTGGAAACTGCTAGCTGGTACTTACTGCTACAAATTCTACCACGGCCTAGCTTACATCTCTCTGGGGTTTTTTTGTGCCTCATAAGGCTGTTTCCCTATTCCAGCTATCCCAGAAGGGGGGGGGGTCCCATTGCTGCTGTTGAAAGACAACAGTAACGGTGGCTCCTTACGGTGGTAGACAATTTCTCATCAATAAAAAGGGAGACTTAAACTCCCAAAGGAGATCGTTGAAAAAGGAGCTGGACACCAAATCCTCAGACTCAAGTGAGGAGGAAGTACTCAGTGGATCTGGGGAAGATGAAAGGGATTTTCACAACAATCACCAAACAATAACAGCAAATTGTGTTTACCCTTTCCCAGTTTTCACCTGATATTGTTGTTATCATCGACTCATCATCCTACTGCTGCTGTGCTGGTGTGTAATTCATGTTAGTGTAGTGTTATGACTTGACTCTTGACATGTTCCTTCGGTTTGTTGATTTATTTCTCAAGTATTTTGGGTTCTCCACATTTCTGTTTGTCTTTCTTACATAGTGGAATGGTGTGCTCCAATGCTTGGAAAGGACGAAGGTGGGATGACTGATGGAGGAGTAGCTGCTTTTTCTCACTGTAAGAGAAATATTACCCCATGATTGATGAGGTGGAGGGAACCTCTTTCTGTTTGAAGGCAAAGTCGGTTTGCTGTCATTAGCTCATGGACATATGCCACACACCATCCCTGGGATTGCAGGCAGTAGATTTCAGTGTGTTGTTTGCACTATGCACTTTAGGTGTGATTTTTTTTTTATCAATGTACTGTTGTTCATTGGAGTGCAATACGTGCAATACGTGTGATGTTTGGTGTAGCAATATTGATTGAACGACAGACAACTTTGCTATACTTATGTTGTACTTATTAGAGGCTATTTGATGATGGCCGCCATCATTGTTGACTTTCTAATGTGATTATAATTGCATGAGTCATTTCTCAATGTTGGATGGAATTTGTTACATATACGTTGTACATACTGTTGGCTGTGGATGATTTTTACAGGCTGTGGATGATTTTTACATTGGCTGGTCTGTATGATTGTATTCTTTCGGCTGACAAAGCCACTTACGGGTAGAACACGTGGCAGAATGATGTCGTGGGAGTATGGCTCAGCATGTGTTTTTATTGCTAATTTTTAGCATCATGAATTCATATCAATACATCTTTTCAATGCTATATTTTCAGTTCGAGCGTCCAGTTCTTAGTTCTGTGACCTGTAAGTATCATTGGTTCTTATGGCTTAAAGTTTTCTTTTGTATGTGTATCAGAGGGGATTCTCTGTCAGCTCATGGCACCCACTGCCGAAGCAGGCAGAGCGACCATTTCCAAAGTCGTCTTTGTTTTTTACTATATATACTATAGTTGAGTATCAAGTTCCATAGCAAACCTGAACATTAAAATCCTAATAACCTTTGATTTGCAGGACAGATTTGGCTGATATTTTGCAAAGAAAGGGCATTTTGTGGGCCCTCACAAAATGGGAATCTTGGGAAAGATTAGTTGAAAAGTGAAAAAGATATTAAAAAAGCAAAAATATCAAACCTCACTATTTTCAGCCTACTTCCATTCATTTCCCCATAGACAAAAACTCCAGGTTTCTGCACAGCGCACAGCAAAAACTGGGGGATGAATTGGACCAGGTATGAAATAATGTGGGCATGAAGCATTGGCTCAATTTCCAGGAGGGGCCTGGGGTTATTCCATATCTCTTCAAATATTTGACAAGGAATGGGGTGGCCCATTCTCCCAAAATTATAGCTATATCTCCCTTAGTACTTTGCAGAAGAGAGGCTTTTCAGAAATGAAAAAGTCTCAATTTTTTCTTTGTTTGATGTGAGATATAACCAAGGTTATTTCCGAAATAACCATGGTTAGCCAAAAACAAAAAGTACAAAATATGTCATTTGGAGGAGGAACAAGGATGAATTGGTATCAGGCTAGAGATGGGGAGGGGGAAGAGGACACCATGTGAAAAAGGGGAGTTGAGGTGTCGGCTGTGGATCAGGTTCAGAGTTCAAACGTGACCTTGTAACCAGTATTATTTTAGCATAATCGGGGTTATAGTAGAAAACGGGATCGGTAGTGAAAGGGTGTCACATGAATAACCAGGGTTATTTTACAAATAACCTGGTATGTTTGATGAATTATCAGTGTTATATTTAGTGCATTACTATTATCATGGTTATACTAACTGTGGTTATGGGAAAGTGTTCCTTTTAAAAAAAAAAGAGTTTAAAAAATGTGATTAATACAAACAAAAAGTGAAAGGCTACAGCTACAGTGAGGTGGTGGGTAATGGTTGTGGCCGAAGACTATGACGACTGGGTTACTTTAAGGAACTAAATGATGCAATTTGGAAATTGGACACAGCCAAAGGCCATTGCTAGTGGGTCCCAATGAAACATAATGGGGCAACATGCCAAGAGACCATTAGTGTGCCTAAAAGAAACTTAGTGGGGTGACCACAGCTGAACGCTATGGGTAGTGGCCCCGTTTAGGAAACCTATTGGAGCAATATGTTGAGTGGCCACGGCTGAAGGCCATGGACACTGGTCATGGCCAAAGGCCATGGCTACTGGGACCTTAAGAAAGCTATTGTGGCAACATGTAAAGAGGACACGGGCGAAGGCCTGGACCAATGGAGGTGGACGAAGGCCTTTGATAGTGAGCTGGAAAGAAAGGTAGTGTTTTAAAAAATACAGTGGACCCAAAAGACAAGTAGAGTGGCGATGGCCAAAGGCTTTCATCAACTAATGTGTCCAAAAGAAACATATTGGGGGACCATGAACAGTGAACACAACCTAAGGCTGTTGGCACTGGTGTTGGATCATGTCCCTCTTCGCTAATAGATCCCCTAGTGTCTTCTCTGGCAATGCCTCCGCTACTGCCACACCAATCATCTGTGGTGTCCCACAAGGATACTCCATCTCTCCAACTCTGTACAATATCTCCACTAGACCGCTTTTTGACCTCGTTGACACCAGATTTCTTATACAGAAACTATGCAGATGACACAGAGATCATAATGTCTACACCCAAGACTCTAGTGGATGTAATTTATGATACCATTCAGAAATAGATGGTCACCGACAAGCTCTTTCTCAATGATGAGAAAACCAAGCTTCTTTTCGTGAGCTCCCTATCCGGCATCACCAAAATTGATCTTGCCTTCCAAGCCTTCAACATAAATGTTTGAGCGGCAGTGGTGAGTGAGGGAATTTTTTTTTAATTAGATCCTTTCCGTGACGCGCAATCAATGCATAGCCCTTATGGCATACGAGATGTGGTCGCGCATTTTGAGTTCCGGTGTAGCACTCAGAGCGTTATTTTGTCTGTTTAGATTTTTTCCCGAGGTGCTATAGAGAAGTGCGTTATAGTGATTCAATTTGGATCCAACAATGGCACATGTGATGTGAGCCGACATTCAGAGACATGTTTGCTAGGATATTGAAGTTTTGTGGCATAGCCTGCTGAAAAAGTGATGTGGTTGATATGGTACCTAGTGCTTCCATCGACAGCCAAACCATCAACATTCATACCATTGACAAAAAAAGCAGCAAAAAAAATATTGAATGCATTTTATTTATTTTTATTTTTTATGGGGGATTCCCGCCAACCCCTCTTTTTTAACTTTAAAAACCCATGTTTACTAAACCCTTTACCATTTAAAAAAAATGCATTTGATGTTTTTTTTTCGATGTATTTTTTCAATGTTATAGTCTGTCGATGCTTTGGATTCGATGGAATGACCGGATACCGGTTGATATGGCTAGACAGGTTTAGAGATGCATCAAGGTAGAAGCCTCGGGTTTTCACAGATGAAGACACTGGAATCTTGTGTTCATTGATGTTGAACGCTTGGAAGGCAGTATCAAGTTTGGTGCAGACAGACAGTAATAAAAAAATATCAAAATACTTAAACTCCTAGAAACAACTATAGTTACTCATCAACATTATGCCCCTTAGGGGTTTTAGTGTCAGAATTGAAAATCAGTCTGGTCTGAGTTTGCGTTTCCTATCCCCACCTCGTGGATGTGACGGCACATGTGCCACTCCAAATAAAGACGACCCCTCTGCATTACTGCTATAATATTCCACCGAGTGTTTAAAAGTGTTAAGCCATAGACTATGAATGGTCCACAGTCTTGATAGCTCTCAAATGCTGAAGTATGCGTATTTTCAAAGTGCAAGTGTTGCTGCTCACACACCATTGTTGCACGTACAATTTAAAACATATAATACATATGTAGTATTGCACATAACGAGATGGTGAATAATCTGTGAAGTGCCCAGCACTGTATGGAAGGTATAGCATTAGCACACACTTTACATTTCATACATTTGTAAAAGCCCTTCACTGAATTGGACAACCATGTCCTGTGGGCCTCTCTATTAGTAATGGGATTTTAAAAAACTGGAGACCAATTTGTCTTTCAAGCAGGGTAAGTTCCTAAAAGTAAGACAAGGATGATTGGGCCTAATGGTGGACAGCCCCTATCCAATATGAGGCCATGCCAGTGTTTTTGTATTATGCATCTAATCTGCTACGATGCTTGCACGTAAGTCAGAATAAGACAGGTTTCATTCAATGCAATATATTCTGCTGGTGGTGAATCATTAACTAGACTGTGATGATTAAACCTGTAGCTTTCACATACACTTGCTCAATTACCTGTTGTACATACCCCTGTGGTCTGAATCGTAATGCTGCCCTCGAGCATTCTTTATCAAATTCTGTAAGGTCAGTGCAATTTCAGTGGTATCTAATGAATTCACAGTACTTTAATTAAACACACCATATTCAATAATAACTAAATAGAAAATACAACAGAAATTCACCCCTGAACATGGAAAGATGGCAAGGTGCAGCACTCTGGGTAATAAGACAGGGGGAGAAATGCAATATAAAACCACAATGTTTTTGAAATAGGGTATCTGCTTGTATTGATAAGGATTAATGTGAAAGAGCCATTCTATAGGGCCACTGAAATTGACCAGGGGGGCAGTTATCAGGCAATTATACCTTGCCTGTGTCTTGGTGATTCCGCACAGTAATCCAGGCATCTTTGAGCTGTGTCAGTGGTTTGATTTGGACTAGAGTGCGGAAGTTGTGGTTATCCGGGGGCTAGCAGATATAGAGTAGTGGTCAAACTGAAGGTTGCTGTAGTTCGAAGCAATGCACAAGTGATGCGTGTAGTTGAGATCAACAGGTTTGGTTCAACGGTCGAGGTTTTATGGAGGACAGGATGATGCCATGATGTGCAGGGGGAGTTGCTTTGATGCTGTGCTCCAGGGTCATCGTTCAGGAAAACTACAAGGGTCCGTTCGACTGCCGGCCTGTTCTGTGGTGAAAAGGCTGGTGGTACAAGTGGTGGTTTGAGCATTGCATATGCATCAGTGCTTCTTAGTTTGAGCCAAGGCAATCATGCAATGTGGCAGCGAACTGGTTAGAATATGCTGGATAGCGGTTTGAAGCTTTGTGTCTGCTAAAGACAGCTCCTGGATGGTCCTCATGGTCGATCATGTTGGGTAAGGCTGGCACACACCTACAGTAGCTATTCAGTATGGTGAATATTTGGTTACCAGTGTGGTTGTCAGAGAGGAAGGTCCTGCTCAAGAAGCAAGGCACCCCCAAAGTGCTTTGGGGATGGTTAGAGAGCAGGGTGTGCCTATACCTTGCACAACCTGTCTGTACCTCAAAACTATGGGCCATTGGAAATGACTGCACTCCCAACAGTGTTGAAAATGAATTTGCTTCAAGGCTGAAGTCTAGATGTGAATACGAGGAGTGGGAGACCCTGCTTTAGATGTCCCTGGAAGAAGTGTACTTTGCCTTCTGAAATCATACCACATGCGATTAGTGCTAAAGGAAGTGGTGGGAACAGGAAGGAAGAGGTTATAATAGAGAGAAATAAGATAGTGGAATCTTTCCTTTTGTCTACACTAACCCCACACCCTTCACTTGTCAATAAAATCAAAGGTCCTTTTGGTGTACAGCACCTGGTGTGATGCTAGCCCTTTTGGGGTGGGTGTCCCCTTTGATTCCTGTTTCCCAGGCCATGGTGGTTGAAGGCCCTCAATATCATTGATAAGGGTGACTCATGCATACATCTCCTGCTTGACATCTCACTATAATTCAACACTTCCCTCCTTGCTGACAGGATGGGATTCTCTAGCACTGTACTGAATTGGTTTACCTCCTACCTCTCAGTCATACAATAGGCTGTCCAGAAAATCCTGTTGCATTCTAACTGAATCCAGGTCTCATGTGGAGTGACCCAAGGCTCGATACACTCACCAGTCCTATTGAACCTTTACATGGAGCGTCTGGGCATTCTCCCCAAAGATACCAATTTAGCCATCCACCAATATGCAGACGATACTCAGTTGTATGTGAGAGTAAATAGTGCACAGGATATAATTTGTCTCCGCAATTACCTAGTCATCATCAAGACCTAGATGTTAATCGCTTACCTAAAACTAAACCCATCCAAGACTGAATTTGTCATTGTTGGCCTGCCCTGTAAAAAACAACTTGTCCAACAATGGCTCAATGATATGCACCTAGAAGGATTTGATAAACAACTCTCAGACTCAACAAAATCCTTAGACTTCACAATTTACAGGAGCCTGTCCTTGGTGAGGAACTAGGAATGAGACATGTCCACATAGGACTCATTGTGATTGGCATACACTTTTATTGAAAGAATAGGGGTTGGGAAAATGCCTCCTATCCCTAATCTAGAAGGTATTTTCCTACTTAATCCAACACTAAGGGTATGTCCTGTGTCAAGATGTCCAAAGCAAAAAAAAATGTCCTGTGCCCGAAATCCTATTCTAGCCCTCACATTCTAAAAAGTAACTCTAAGGTGCTATGGATATTGTCTTTGGCTCTATAAGTGCACACATGTTCAAGTTCAGCAGAACAAAAGTATACATCCACCAAAAAGGCTCCAATGGGATAATGTTCACAGTTCTAGTGAATGACTCCCTTCCCCAGGTTCTTCTTCACAAAACCAAAAAGTTCTAACAGAATAACCAAGTTCTTGTATCCACTCCTAGGGGAATGAATCTCTTGCCCAAAGTCTTTTCCACACCTGATGCAACTTACAATACTAAAAGCATGGATCTTCCTCCAGATTCTCCTTTCAATGTACCAAATTTTGAATGCAGGTTTAAGACTTACAGAGTATCTGTTATACTCTGCTTTTTCCATTTACTTCACACACTTGATTTCCCTTGGCTTTGCCTGGTATACTCTCCTGCCAGGACTTGGTTAGAAATTCTACTTAAAATGCATACTCCCGCTCTTTTGGTTCGCCTAGGAGGAATCATTGTCTTCTCCTGGTTAATTTCCATTTTCACACAGCCTGGTTCACTAGCCTGCCAGGCTTTCTCTCTGCTCATTCACTCTTTCTTTCAGTCACTCTTTCTTTCAGCCATCTCTTTATATCTTTCCACATTAAGGCCAGTACTCTTCTTACAACAAAGTTTGCATTTGGCTTGTCTTCACCTTCTAACAAGCGGGTCCTTGACTCTTGTTCATCACTGATCACTCCTTTAACCTAGACACAACAGTCAGCCCTATGCGCTACGGTTACCCACTCTCTCTCTATAGGATAAACGTGTCACGCGGTGCTCATCGCATCTCTCCTTTGTTCTCCTTCTCCATTCACCAGCTTGGCAGGTGTGCAGTGAGCCATATGGCTTCTGCACAGGATCTGGGTACTTTGTCTGCCTGCAGGCATCCAACTCATCGGCTCGCTCACCGTACTTGGCCCGTTCTTACTGTGTTCACCGGTTTGCCTGTGTACGGGATTCTGACTGGTGTTACTGGTGTTGGAATACAGTTGTGTGGTTCTCTCCCTCCCGACAGCCTAACTTTTGCCTTTCTACATATCTCCACTTTTGGTGTTGTGCTCAGCAACAGCATATGCTGCAGAGTGTCTCTCCCTTTCTCTGAAGCTGTGTTTAAATTCCCGGCACTGCTCAATAGCTTCCAAACACTAGACCGCTGCGTTGTTTTACCGCCTCTGGCTTTCGTCACTACTCCATCCTTCCGCCTTTTCTCAGTACTTATTAAGGATGGATATTGAGAGATACTGTCCACAGTCTTGGCAAAGTGTTGAAGAGGTTTACTTCAATGTGCCATCATGGCATGAGGAATGGATAGGGTATCCATAAATGTGAAAAGTGGGATACCATGTTTCAGCTGATGATGACTGTCCTTCCTCTCAAGGTTGCCTCCCCTCATGTGATCCTCCCTCACATAGGTCAGGATTAGGTAGTGGCTGCTGCCTCCTGGCCACATGAGGAGAGGCTACCACCGGGAAGGAGTGATGGCATCACTCCTTCCAGAAACACATAGTCAAGACGTCCCACATGGTCTTGCTCAGAATCACTACCCCTCAGAAAATCAAACCCTTTGTTCCACCACAAGCTCCCCTAAAAGTAATCCACCATGCTGCAGCATGTCTTATTATGGGAGAATGGAATTTGGACCGAACACCCTCATCCTGTGTAAACTACAGCTCCAAGCCAGGATATTGTTCAAGACTGTTGAATGCATCCTCTACAAATCAGTCAAGATTAGACAACCATTGTATCTGGCTAAGCTCCTCATATCTGGTGGCAAACGCTAATCATGCAGTAAATCAACACAGAGGCTTGAATCATAACTCATCAGCAAAGAGATGACTCACAAACAATGCTTCTCTTTTCATGCACCCACCATCTGGAACTCAATCCCTGTGTCAGCCCAGAATGCCTTCGCAATTCTCCAATTTTACAAATCTCTCAAAACATGGCTTTCTCAACAATACCTGATCAAGGACTAATTTCATTTTACACACACACCAATTCACAGACCTCACAGTACTGAGCTAGTATCAAAGGATGCCAGTCCGCAATCTGGTGTCCCACACTTTTTACAGCGCTAAGCTGATCTCGAGCTACGTCTGTGGCTTAAACAATAAAATAATAAAAATAGAAAATATTGCTGCTTTAAAAAAAAACGATTCGAAATTTAAACCTGTCTGCATCCACAGTCACTGCCTGTCACTCACCATCTCCTACTCAGCTACCCTATATCCACTGCAGTTTATTCAGCCCTCCCTAAATAGCCTTAGCCTGACAAGCAATTCCTTTCTGATGCTCAAATATCTCTTTAAGAATTAAAACAAGCTCCAACCATGCATGTCCTTTTGTAGACTGTATGGGCAAACTAGGTGGAACTTTTTAAAAAAGTTCAACTGAACTTTGACATGGTACAGACAGAGAAATATTTGGTAATTTGTGATTATTGCAGTAAATGTCCTCCAGGCTTCATCGTGATAAGATGCAAATTGACTTCACTGTTTCTGTGGAACTTTAAGAGCCCAATCACAAAGGCCTACTCTCATGTTATGTTTCCTTTTAAGATCGATAAAAATGTTCTAAGACTTTGGAATTATGTTGCGGACTCTTTCCCCCTACCTAGATTGAACATATAGACATATAATCCTCTATCCCTCAGCCTGAATGGCTTTCAATAATGAACTGCATAACATATTATTTGTTTGTAATATATAAGCTTTGATTATACAAAGTGTGTTTAATGTATTAACAGTGTTAATTTACTTGTATGTTCCCAAACACTCCACATGAATGAATCCTCATGTTCCACTTACGCCCATAGAAAACCACAGTCATTAGTGAGGTTCGAAACAACTATAATATTCAACATGTTGAGTAAAATGTGCATTAAGTATTTATTCATATACCATTGGAATGAAACATTCTGTTGTAAAGGGTTCTCCTGCAATATACATTGACTGTATGCTTTAAATTAATCATATCTCTTTCCAATTCCCCCTTCTCCTTCCCTCTTTATCTCCCTGAAACAACTTTGCTGCACTATGAAGCACTATGTAAAAGCTCACGTTAATAAATAAAATGGCAACTATCTGACCAACATCAATAGCATTCAATTTTCTCACATCCAGAATTGAATGTCCATGACTCTGGACGACATAACCACCATCTCGGAACAATTATCAATTGTGGTGTTCTCCCAGGGCTCCATCTTCATACCTTTTGGTTTGTACCTCAACATGGAAACCCTTGACAAGCTCATGAAATAATTAACCATCAAACTGAACACCTGCACAGTTGATATCTAACACTAACCGTAGATCAGCATTGTTAAAGGCATCCAGAACTGAATCACTGCATCTATTATTCAAGCCTGCAGGTTAAGAGTCATGTCACAATTGAATCTGACCAAGTCAGAGGTTATCCTGCTTACAGGACACTCAATTCACAATCATTTCCACATGAATTCCCAACTCAGTTAAATCCAGTGCACAATCCATAAGGTTCAACATTAATAGCAATATCTAATTGAAGACCCATGTAAGCAAGAAAACACAGACCGTGTGCTACTTTCTCTCAAACCTCAAAATGAATCCTTCTCTTGCCTTTGCTTTTTTCAAGTCCACATTCCAAAGCCTGGTACCCATTTTCATAGCAGCAGCACTCCCCTCCCAGGCCTTGCAAAGTGTAATCTGACACATCTAAAAGCTGCCCTCCGTGCATCAGATCACCTCATGAATAGAGCAAAGAAATCTGTATACATCACATCAAATTCCCAGGCAATCGTACTGCAATAAATTACAGGCTTTCTTCGTTTTCAAACCAATCTGCCTCATCTACAACACAATGGCAACAGGTAACCCTCAATATGTCATTTAGAAACTCAGGATCTTGCTGGAGGGCAATGGGATACAGAGGTATAACATTCTCAGGCAGTAAACCCTCAAGTGGAAATATGAAAAAAGAAATTTAGGAAGCAGCTCTCCTTATGCTATGTACAAGGATCTGGAATTGAATGCTAAATCACATCAGGTAGCCCCTTCCTCCATTGCATAAGAAAATAACTTGACCCTAAAAGAAAACCTCTCCAAACATTTACTCACCTTTCCACTCTCTGGGGAAAAACATATCATTTTCTCCAACCTCTGGCATCACTTATTTACTGCCTACTGCGAATATTACAACAATCAATTGTTTTTCAACTGGGATCGCTCTATATATTTTCCAATTATATTTACCACTATGCATATCCATAAATAAATGTTAAAAAAACTCACCAATCTCCTAACATGAGAAATAATTGTGTCCTCATATTCAATATCACAACTAATGTTCCCTTACCTAGTCTCCCTCTGAGTTTTTTGGTTTAGAATTCATGGATGTAGTTTTATAGTTGGAGGGCCGAAAAAAGTACTGGTACTTGTTATTACCAGCACTTTATTTCTGGACCAGCCAACTTATAGTGAGGCCCATAGTCAGTGTTGGCTATTGATGATTTCTCTAGAAGCCTTGCAATGGGAACTTTCATTACAGCTGAATTAGTCTTCAAAAGATTATGCTGAAGCTGATTCTTGCCACTTTCAACACATACAGTTTAATGCAATGCTTACATTCAAGAAGTAATTTATATGCGAGCCATACAGAGGCCATACAAAGTTCATCATGAACTTTTTGAATACATCAGACTGAAAGACGTTTGGAACACTAATCCCTTCATTTAGTCAGACACACCACTCTGGATTTGGAAACAAAGATGATGGGTGAGGTCATGGGAGAGTTGTGTTGTTCAGAACAATATTCCCTTTTATAATCATAGACACCAGGCAGGTTCTATCAAAAAATCATTGTTGTAATCATGACCGGTGTGTGTGTGTTCTTTTGAACTTGAGGAAACAAATATAAGAATTGGAGGTTGATGTTTCTCTTTAATGCTGGGAGACACCTCTCGGATATATGGCACCTCTAGAAAGGTAAAAGAAACATTCACTACCCGCAGAAGCTCGCTGCAAGCAACAGGTAAAGATAGTTTGCACAGAGTCAGTGGGTATTCGAAATGTTCGAATGAACGTTAGGATGAAAACCTTCATATTAGGAGGAGAGTCAGTGTATTTCATAACCGGAAGGAACAACTCTCTGATTACAAGATTACCAGTCTACAGTTAGGTAAATGAGTGCACAATGGCTGAGAGGCTGAGTGTGCTTGTTTGTGTTTGGATACCTATGCCTTTCCAAAAAACATCGCCATGGTATTTAAGAAGAAGTAGCTTGTCTCTTCCTTTTTGCGAATCTTATTGTTTCACTTTGGACCTTCAGCTATGTACCATCAGAAGTAGTACTGCATTCACGTCTAGACACAAATAAAGACTGCTACACCATTTTACAAATATACTCTTAATATATGCAATCTCACTAGCTTGGATCAATCACTTTGTTTCAATAAATCGGTTGTGCACAAACACCAGCTCAAATGAAACCAGTTATTTTAAGGCACACGTGCAAATCAACATTTACTTTGTCATGGCTTTCAAAATATATACGATTTGTTAGATTTCAGCATGCATTGGTTATTGCAATGATATATCAACCATTGTTTTTCACTTTTCTGTGCTCCTCCCTTGCTTGTTTATCATTGGATGGCTAACTGTACTATAACCTTCTGCTAAAAAAGGAAAGCTCCCAGTCGGAATTTTAAATCCAGCTTACTTCAGTAACCTTTTGGTACTGTAAACGTTAATGAAGTGTTGCTTTGTGTCGAACCCGGCATCTTGCCAAATATACTGCAGAAGGGATTTTATTTATTTATGTTTCATACTAGCCATCCAAATGATTACTTGTCCCTTAGTATATTAGATAATCCATCTCCATTTGTGTATGTTCTGCCTCCACACTCATGGCTAGCAATCTCCTTTCCAGCACATAGATATAACTCGGCTCAATCTTGTCTAAACAATGCCCCTGAACCGAACCTCAAATTCTCCACAGTCAGAGCCTTCAAGAAATTCAAAATCCCAGTACAGCCGCCAGACAGCACCGACTTCAACCACCTAATCATTCTTTATTCTACGAGTCACTGAATTTCACATTTGATTTTGCTAAGGTTCTCGTAGCCCAACTATGTTTATGCCCCTGTGGCTTTGCTAGCTTTTGTGTATCCTAAGTAAATCTAACCTCATTCTAGTCCGCCCCTAATTACAAATGTTAATGTTAAATCTTAAAGCACCTACTGCATGAAATCCTTATTTCAACAACTCTATAACATTTCTGCCTTTTCTGTGGAGGACACTGATCTAAACATGGGGATTCTGCAGACTGATAACTTCTAAAGCTAGAAATCAGTATGTTCTTCTTTTATATGCCTGTCAGTCTAGCTGCATTGTCATGTATCTTTACTGTAGGCACCACTTACCATATTATAATAATAACTACAGACACACCTACAATCATCTATCCTTTCTCCGTGCACTGCAACTTCTTCCATGCATCTATATTTCCATCTGCCAAACTCACGTCACTCACTGTTATATTATCCTGTTTTAAATTCATCTTGATGTTATGTGCTTCCTTATGTTTCAGGGGATACTCTATACTAGGATCCATATTAAAATGTGTTTATTTGGAATAACTCTATTGTTTCCACTCTTCCTTTCCATAAATCACCATATACATAGAACAATGTTAGTCCCACAGCTGGTACCATTGTATCCTTAGGTACTATTATAAAGAACACACTGCAGTGCAATGGCCTTACCACAAATGTTCCATGACTCAGTTGTGTGGCTGTATAATTCTCTACACATGTATTGACCAACAACTTATGCTTCATTAATTTGGCATGCTCTATTACCTTAGGGTTTGGATTACTTATTACATCCTTGCATGACCCCTTGATCAACCTGTAATCCACATAGTGCTTTTGTTGCATCAGGTATGAATGGTTTTCCAGGGTATATGCAATTGTAACATTGAACACCACACAAGCATCTCATTTTGGAATTAGGTACAAACCCATCTCCCATGTCTGAAATGCCATCATTTCAGGAGTCACAATTTGTAGGTAATCATCATTCTGTCAGAAACCTACATTATGTACAATTTTGGTTTTATATATCAAATCTGTGGTGATATATGGAATGCTCCATAAGAATCCAATCTCAATGTGCTCTATATCTATGTACAGGGCAATCCCACTTTCCATCTGAAATGCAATTTTTTTTTTAATTGGTTCCATTTCCGACCATGTTATCAGTGCCATCATTTGTCGGATAATGTCAGATGATACAAAAAACAAAGCAATGTGAGCCTGTATTAGCTGAGATATTCTGTTGTGAATTTGTCTTAAAAATGTTGTTAATACCACTTCACCTGGATTCATAAAATTCATCACATCCTGCAATAGCGCATCCTGCCGGACCATTATATTTCTACTTTGCACTAATCACGTTGATTTACCATTCCGGGTTACAAGTTTTTGCAGCATCATCCTTAAATCTTGGCTTAACTCTTGGGCAGTGTAATCTGGTGTGTTCACTGACACTGCATTTGCCATTGACTTAGTTTTCTCAACAATAGCCCCGATTATCATGACTGCATTTGCTGCTATTAGAAACACTGCACTTCTAGATTCCCTTTTTCTCTTAGTACTTGATTTATTTATAAATGTCTTTTTCAATTGAGCCAATATATCTTTGAGCTCCTTCCCTACGTATCTGAAACAACTGTTTCACTAAAATAGATTTAATCTCACTAACGTTAAAATTGCTGCCTGAAATCATGTTTGTATCCAAGCTAGTGAAAATATTTTTATGTAACAATTGTCTTTTCCCAGAAATGAATCTGGGTGCATCTTCCAATACAATGCCTGATGATGCCCCCGGTTCGAGCACAACTTGCCCAGCTGCTGGTGTGGCCTGTGTCCAGGTTGTTACACACATTATAACTAAAACATTTTTTGACTTTTTAGTTCTCTGTAGCGTGGACTGCTTTGTGTCATCTGGTCTTCTCGTCTAAGTCCACCAGTCTTTTTCCATCTCAGAGGCTCCTTCTTTCCTTGTCCTGGGACTCCTCCTTTTCTTGTCCTGGCAACTCCTTATTTTCTCTGGGCTTCATCATGGGCTTTTTCTTCTTTTTTTAAATAATCATTCCTCAAAATTTCATTCATTCCTCAAGGTACACTAAGCAAACATAATGATCTGTTATGATGAATCATTTTCCTCTTTAACCCATGTCCTGACCATTGTTAACCACACAACTCACCAATATCATGAGGTATCTCTGTTTCTGATGTAATCTATACCCTTTTAACCACTGTTTGTTCTAACTGGCTGTTCCATTCTTTAGATCTCATGTTTTGGGTTGAAGGGCTTGATAAGATTAACATAGACAAACGGTTCCATGGCCCAATCACCGTCCTTCATTAGTATTATATATACCACAGGTGAAGTTGTGTCCAAAATTTTGAATGGGCTATGCCATGACAACATTAACTTAGAATTCTTGTTTTTTCATTTCGCAAAATTAAATGTATATACTAGATTACCTATCTCATATTCTCTAATGGGTAACTTTCTGTAAGACTTGGCACCCTCAGCTGCTCTTACTAGATTTCTCTTCATACATGAAAGTGCAAGTTGCAAATGCTTCTTTAACTCTCCCACATATTCATGAATTGTGGATACATTTACCAAGACTTGCTCATTTGTCCTGTACAACACATGTTCCAGAAGTACTATTTTCCTGCCTGTGATTAACTTGTGTTGGCTGAGATTTGTAGATTCTGATGGTGTTCACCTGATATCCCTGAATACTAAAGGGAGTCATGAATATCAACTGGACGCTGCTTCAGCCACAAACTTTGTTAGGCTATTAATTAGTGTTGTATTTCATCTCTCCAGTTGCCATGAGGATGGATGATATGACATATGTAACTTCCTATTCACCCCTAAAATGTTTAACATCTTGGTCATTACTACACTTCTAAAGTGTATTCCATGGTCTGACTCTGTTCTCTGGGGTAAGCCAAATCTGGAAATTATGTGATCCACCAATAAGGTGGCTGCAGCCTGTGCACTGCAATCAGGAGCAGGTTAACATTCCAGCCATGTTGACATTAAACATGTAGCTTTCAACATATACTAGTTTCCCTGCGCTAATCTTTGGACTGGCCCAATGAAATGTATTTGTAAATCTGACCATGGTAGAGTCAATCCTCTCTTCATTAAGGGAGATATTTGTGTTGGGGGGGCTGGGTTTGGAATTGGGCACGCACCAAACACCTCTGCACATACAAATCCACATCTTGGGACATATGCAGAAAATTAGTATATTCCCTTAAGATTTCAAATGTTTTCTTTCTGAGTACCTCTGTGGCCCACTCTTATTGCATCATGGGCATGATGTAACTGACATAAGTCCCTGTAATGAAAGAGGGACTATCCTCTGAACATGACCTGAAACATATTTAAGGATCAACAATCTGTAATTGAAACTGTTTTCTATTCTTCATAAACACTCTCAATTCCTCTCTGCCCTTGCAATCATTCTCTGCAATGGGATTCTTCTCTGCATCTACAAAACTCAATTGAACTACTGATTGGTTGTCTACCTTTTGAGATTTGGAACATGTCATCATGTCTACGTTTATCTTACCGAGCAAGTGTCCAATGGGAAATAGCGCTCCCATCACTGCACCAATTTTGGCCAGTTGATCAGCCTTATCTTTCCCTTCCTTATCTTCTTCCGGTATTTTAGAGTTTCTTCTTATCTTACTGCAGTGGATGTGCATCTCATTTTCTGAAACAAGAGTGTTAATGGCCTGAATTAGCCTTCCACGCTTGAGTTTTTGTTTGTTACAAGTGAACATCTCTCTAATTTTCCACCCCAGTAGATAGTCCACAAAGCTATTCTGGGCACAGTCAGAGTCTGCGAAATCACTATCTCTTTTAACCTGTTATCTACTGCTGTGTTTATTTCCTTATAGATTGCAGCCAACTCTGCTACCTTACTATTCCTGGGACCTTTCTGCATACTCAGTGGTGGAATATCATAATTCTTGACCCAAACATTTCTGATTCCTGCCACTAACTCCTTTTCAGGGGCATTACTCACATGATATGCACACACATCCACTTATCCGGTTGGTAGATTTTTACATTTTTCATCATCATCAAATGCTTTGTGTGGTGAATGTTCAAATTTAACCAAATCAGTTTCCAAGTATGTACTATCTGTGGTTCATACACACTAAAAAGCATGTAGGTCTGCAAGCCCCTGTGCCACTAAACTCTTTTTATTCTGTCTATATCTCACCTCTATAGGAAATTCTTGTGATGCCAATGTCCATCAGGTAATTCTTGATTGAGCTAAGTTTGATGAAATTATGATTTTGCTTTGTAACAACTGTAAAGGTTAATGTACAGTTTTATTAATTATCTACTCTCCTTGAATAATGGAGTCGAAATATTGTAATGACCACACAGGTGGCAGTAGTGCTTTTTCACATTCATTCACATTCACCCACTCCAACACCTGACCATTGTATCAAGGATCAGCCTTGGTGCACACACTTCCAAAATGCCCTCTCTGACCAAATCACCTTTCTCCAAAACAAAATCAAATCCAAAAAGCTAAACTCACCCGAGACACTCTATTAACCAACTCTACCACTGTGTCCCCATCCACCATCCACAAATTTGAATTCACCCCATGTCCACTGCGAAACTATAAAAATCATTAAAGGACTGAAGGCCTCAAGATGCCAAGGTGACATCTGTACAGCCACTCTCATCAAAGACTGCATCAATGAGCTTGCACCTTTCATCACAACCTTGATCAATAAGTCCTTCTCCTCTAGTAAAGTCCCAGATAACCTGAAAAAAGCCTGGGTACTACCATTGCTTAAACAAATGACACTCGACCCTTATGTCTCTACTAACTATCGGCCTATCACCACGGTTCCATTCCTCCTGAAAATACTCGACAGAGTAGCCTACTTACAGATACATACATTCCTAGAATCCAACAACCTCCTAGTCCTCAGGCAGTCAAGCTTCCACACTGGCCCCAGAACTGAAACACCACTTCTAGACCTCAAAATCCAAATGGACCCAATAAAAGAAAATGAAGACTTAGCTATTCTCTTTCTACTCTGCAGCGTTTGACCTAGTTAACCATAAAATACTATGTCGACACCTTGCGCTAGCTGCTCATATCTTGACCAAGGCCATAGAGTGGATAGAATTATTCCTCTCTAACCGCACAATGAGAGTCTTCCCCTCTTCGGCTGCAGCCAACTGGCCCCTGTTTCCTGCAGAGTGCCCAAAGGGTAATGTGTCTCGCCAACTCTATCTAACATGGTTACCAAGCCACTTTTTGACCTCCTAGACAAACTGGGTGTCACATACACTAACTACACAGATGACACCCAAATACTCCTACCAATCACCAGAATTTATGACACTGATTCCAACCTTTTGAATAAAATCTACCTCACCATTCAAGCCTGGATGGTGCAACATAAGCTTTCTCTTATCAATGATAAAACTGAACTACTCATCATCGGTAAGCAATCTAAACTCAATAATCTACCCCAAACATACACATCATTCAATATCAAAAGCAACATCATCACTGTAGCTAAGGAGGTAAAAACCTTAGGTGTCTACATAGATGCCTCACTCGCCCTAACAAGGCAAGTCAATGCCATCGTCTCCTCAGCAGCCTACACCTCCAAATTGATCAGAGCCAGCAGACCCTTTCTATCCACAGACAATTGCATGACCCTTTCAAGAGCACTTATCCTTTCAAGGATCGATTATTGTACCTCCATTTTTTCGGGTTCCAACACACGAAATGTTAACAAAATACAAATAGTGCAAAACAATGCTATCAGAGCAGCCCTCAACAGCCCCAAACATGAATACATCTCCTCAGCCAGACGTAACATCCACTGGCTCCCAGACAGAGATTGGATTAAATTCAAATCCCTCTCACTTATGCACAAATGCCTCTCCAATAGGTCTGGGTTTACCTAGTAAATCAAGTCTCGAAAGCCCAGTCCATCAAACCTACCCGCTCAACCTACGCTGGCCATGTCGCCATCCCAAGGTTCAGATGATAAAAAGCAGGTGGCTCCAGCTTCCCAGTGATTTTGGCCAAACTATGGAATCCCATGTCCTTGGCCTTGAGGATAGACCCATCACCATGGTCCTTCCGCAAAGGCCTCAAAACTTTACTTTTTGCCTAAGAACTAAACTAACTTGAGGCTGGCTGTGTCACAGGCAGCTGTCAGTTTGTAGTTATGCATCACTGCCTGTCTCTATTCTCTGCAAATCTACTAGTAATGCTATTGACTCATGTTATGTCTGTAACTTATTACGGCTTCAATTGACCTGTAACCTATACAAAATAACACTGTATCCTGCAATCGGTTGGTTACCTGTGTGACCTAAATTGTGCAATGACTGTAACCTCTGCTGCTACAAGCATCCATTGTAACCAAATTCGTAAGCAAAAAGCACCTAGATGCCTCTGGGTTATGTGCGCTATACAAAAGACAAAACAAATTAAAAAAATAAATAAATAAAACTTGGTTTCTACTTGTGACAATGCATTACTAGCACATGCAAGGGTCTTGTTTTATGTGTTGTGCTTCTGATACAAAACCGCTGACATGCATAGATCCAGGAATGCTATCTCTGTAAATACATTGTGAATCTTCTTTGGAAAGACCAAACATGGATCCCTTGGCAAACAATCTTTTAATTTAGTGACAGCCTCATGCTGTTCCTTTCCCCATTTCCAAGGCACACAATGTCTTAGTAGCTTAATCAGTTGTGTTATTGCTGCATAATCTTCAATACATTTTCTATTTAACTTGTCATCCCAATACATTTTTTAATGGTTCAGATTGGTGGGATGCTTCAGCCTTTGACTAGCTTCTACCTTTTTCTTCTGCAGGTTCAATCCCTGGTCTGTGATTTCATATCCCAAGAAATGTACCCTTTTTCTGCACCACTTCTTCTTCCGTAATGATATTTTTGCCCCAGCCGTTTGCAATCGACTGAGCACATGTCTTGTTTCACTGAAATGGCCTTTTATGTCCACATTCTTAAACAGGATATCATGCACATAATCTACAGTTCCTCATTCGGCTGCATCTGGAATTGCCTTATTCAGAACTATTCCAACCTCTCTCCTGCTATTTATCTAGTCAAAGGGAACTCTTTGCCATGTAATTTGTTTTTCTTGGAAGGTAAATGCAAATACATTGTGTATGTCTTTTGATAATGCCACGCACCAATATACTGCTGTCAAATCCAACGTGTTAAAAACCTTTGACTCCTGTATCTGCACAAGGCGTTGATCAATGAATGGAAGTGTCCACCTGACACCGATACGATCTAATTCAATTTTCTCAAATCTGCACATAACCACCAGTGACCATTGGGCTTCAACACACCTCATATGGGTGAAATGGCCTTTTATGTCCACATTCTTAAACAGGATATCATGCACATAATCTACAGTTCCTCATTTGGCTGCATCTGGAATTGCCTTATTCAGAACTATTCCAACCTCTCTCCTGCTATTTATCTAGTCAAAGGGAACTCTTTGCCATGTAATTTGTTTTCCTTGGAAGGTAAATGCAAATACATTGTGTATGTCTTTTGATAATGCCACGCACCAATATACTGCTGTCAAATCCAACGTGTTAAAAACCTTTGACTCCTGTATCTGCACAAGGCGTTGATCAATGAATGGAAGTGTCCACCTGACACTGATACGATCTAATTCAATTTTCTCAAATCTGCACATAACCACCAGTGACCATTGGGCTTCAACACACCTCATATGGGTGTGTTTGGGGTACTGTTAATATGTCTATTTATCCCTCACGACTCAAGATTTGTAATGATTTCAGCCAATGACTGCAAACAAGTCAAAGGCGACATGCAGATCAGTATACTCACAATCATTTGCATCTCTGGCAAAAGGACCCTTCAATTATAAAAGTGTTTTCCTCAATTGATCCCACTCTAAGTCATGTGTACATACATCTGCAGCTTGGATATGCTCTTCTATCATTTTAGAAAATTCTGGCAGATCTGACGAAATTCTGTGCCTTCCTCTAATCGAGGCAGCATCTTTTTGCATAGACACCACTCCCAAGTATCTTCAACCTCCATCTGAATTAACTTTTTTTCTTCTGTCACATCTTTCTTCTGTCTCATCCCGGTGATGATGACAAATCACATTGTTTGGTGTATAAGGGTTTACTGACTGTGTTCTGAAGACCCCTTTGGTTTGAAATCTAAAAACTCTGGCAGTTCATTTCATAAAGTGACATCACTTTCTGGAATATTTCCAAAGATTGCATTCTTCTACTCTGCAGTGTAGTATGATATTTGAATTGCAATCCCTAATGGGACACCTTCTTCCAAGTGAATCTCCTGGCATCCTGCACTATCTCCTAGTATCCTTAACGGAGTAGCCCCTACATATATCAGTGGTGTGTATTCACATTCTATACCTTGTTGTCTCATGATTGGATTGATGCACACAAATGCATCAGACTCCATATTCGTGTGTCCCTTTCTGGGTCTCAGTGTTACTGTAAACTGCCCTGTCAATGCAGGAATGGAAACATCATTTTTCACCTGGAGTTCAACCGCATTTGGCATTATTTGTCCATAACAATATGCTTGCCTTTTATTCTCAAATTGCCGTGGTGTTCCACCCAGTCTGGACCAAACTTTCAGATTAAATAAATCCAGAACCACACTCATCCTGTACGTGCTATCATTACCCAGATATAATTTGGCTTTACTTCCACTTTCTATGCACACATTGTGATTGATGATTTTGTATTCTATCTCTATTTTCAACATGCACCTCCCTACAATTCTGTGTCCCAGATCAGGGTTGTCTAATCTGAATATTTTCTTTTTTTATGGTAAAATGTGGTATTCTTTTCTGACAAGTATGTGTTTAAACACTTTTGTTCAATGATAAAACTCCTTTCTTGTTCTCGGGCAGTACGGCCTCAATCATTTTCAGATGCCATCCATGCACACTGGTATACATGCATGACCTTGACTCATGTGGACCTGAGCAATGTCTGAAATATATTTTTCCTGATCTGACACAGAAACATTGCAGGGTCTTCCTCCTTTAAATAGAATCTTAATGTGTCTTTATCCACTTGTGCTTGCCAGTTCTTCCTTGGATCTTAATCATTCTCCAGTGATATTTTTACCATTTTATGCTGCCTTTTATCCTGCCATATATGAATGACAGTAACACAAGGGACACAGCCATTCTGAAGATAGTCCTGAAACACCCTTTTCTGATTTGGCAATGGTGTAGCATTATTTAGCATTACTAAGCTGGCTTACCACATTTTGAGGCTTAAGGTGCTTTTTGGCCAATGACCATAGAACCCCATTGACTCCAACAATAAGTGGCTACAGATGCTACAGGCAACTTGTGCCTACCAGGAATGGCTTCTCATCAATTGTGGTCACCACTTCTTCTTGTCTTAGCTTACGTTTTCCAACCCTAAAGTTAACCTCAGTAGCACCTTCCATAGGTATTTCCTCACCATTGAAATTATATACAGGGCCCTCTATCTATCTTAACTTTAAAGCGTTTTGTTGTTGTTTTCCCTTATTCTCTAGCAGTTTTCTTGACATCACATTGCATTGTTCTTCGTCTGTGATAGGGACATAATACTGATCTTCACATGCCTGTAGGATACATAAAAATGAGAGTTGGTACTTATGTCAAGATTGCATTTCTTTAAGACTGCTTGACCTCTCGATAAACAAAGGGGCATGTAGAATAATACCTTACCCACCTTTTTCACCATTTAATTTCCAACATTCCTGTCTTCTTCATTTATTTTTCTGTCCTACAAGTCCATCAGAAGTTTTGCTATTGACTGGCCTCCCTTCGTAATGGGACTGTTTGAGTTCACACCTATCTCCTTATCTATTTTACTCACAGTGTTTGAAGTATTGTCACTTACCTTCTCTATTTGGCATGGCTTCCCTAAGATTTCAGTAGTTATTTCTTCACACTGTAATACAGGATCATTTTGTGTTTGGAACTTACCTTGCACTTGTACTTTACCTGTTAACTGCACATCATTGAACATCTGTGGCACAACCTATTCCTCTGATGACTCACCTTTATGTGCACTTTGATGAGTTTACACATCCGTGGAAATATGAACACCATTAGATTCGCCGGGACATGGATCCCCATCACCTTTTTTACATTCACTCTATCCTCACAGGTTATTACATATATTACTGTTTCATTTATTCCTGATGTGATCTGTACTTTTTGAGTTGGCTCATCCAAATCATTATGCATGCTATGGCCATAGGCCTGATCATCTGTTTGAACTCTCTCTCTTTCACGACCCATGCTGTGAGTGTCCTATACTGCTCCCTTACCACCATGGTGCATATGTTTATTTGTATCTTCATCCACTCCATGTTCTGTATATTTCATTTTAATTTGTTTTATTTCCTGTTGCTCTTTGGGCTCAACACTCATGCAGGTGTAATCATGTGTATTTTCTCTTGGTCTTTCACTGCCCTCACATTCCTGAATTGAGTCAATAATTTGGTTTAGGTCTAGGTTAAACCACACCCCTTCCTTGTATGCGTTTCTATTTGCCCGTGTCATTTCACACCTTATACTCAAAATCTAAGTTGCTGTACATCCCTTTATGTTTATCTGTTGATGTGTTATTGTGTACCTGCTCTCGAGGTTGGGGTGTTTGGATGACTAGTCACTTAATAATTCCTTGCACAATATCATTCTTATGTCCCTCTTTCTGATTTTTCATGTGTTGGTGATTTCTTTGGCTACCACACAGTCTCTCTACTTGCTCAGCAAGCATCCTCACTTGTGTCTCTAGACCCTGACATCTTTCTTGATCCATAATGCCATTTACTGGTGTGCTATGACTATACTAATTTGATTCAAATTGCCCTGGCCTGTTCTGTTTACAATGGTTACCTTCAGGTGAAATGATTTGGTCAGTACTTCTCCTAAACTCCTCTGATAAGGGAGGGGAGAATGTGGTAAAAACTACCAGGCAGCACCTCACTACCACATTAAAATCCCAGGCAGCACCTCTTTGGCACATTAAAATCCCAGGCAGCACATCACTGTCCCTTAAAAACACCAGACAGCACCTCATTGCCCCTAAAAACACCAGGCAGCAGCTCACTACCACATTATAATCCCAGGCAGCACCTCACTGCCACATTAAAATCCCAGGCAGCACCTCACTACCCCTTAAGAACATCAGACAGCACCCCACTGCCCCTAAAAACTACCAGGCAGCACCTCACTACCACATTAAAATCCCAGACAAAAAAAAAACAAAACTACCAGTCCTCACCTCACTACCACCTTAAAATCGCAAGCAGCACCTCAAAGCTGCCCCTAAAGCCCACCAGGCAGCACCACACTGCCCCTTTAAAATAACTAACATCATCCACACACAACCAGGGGACACGCCCCTACAAACAACGACAAACAGAAACACCACAGAACAACATATAAACCCCGCAAAAAAACTAAACCAGATAAGGTATATGGCGCAAAAATCCCTGCACCAACCCCAACCTGTTCGTAAGATGCACAGCAAATAAATGCAGGGAAACATGACGATAATGTCCTATTGTGCCAACATGTCCCCGAAATGCAAGGCGAACAAATGCAGGGCAAGTAAAATGACATGGCGCTTGAGTCCCTGCGCCAACCCCACACCCACATGTCCAAGGCACCCCACCTGCAAATGAAAAAAATTGTAAACATTAAAAACTTTGCCCATGGACCCCAACCACGAGTCCATGCTGCAAACCCCAAGGAATGTCTTAAATAGAAAGCCACCACATAAACACAACAGCAGTACACAAGCAGCCTTAAACACTTAACATTGCCCAGGACCCATCCCATGACACACTTACCCGAGACCACTACATACACACAACGATCATCACAGGCCTCCCCCAACACCTACCGCAATAGAACCTCCGGACTAGATAGATCCTCTATGCCATGCGACCCCCAGAGGTTTGGATCCAACGCCCGCCACCTTGCCATCCTTCTTGTCAAAGCACCCGCTTGTTGCTTCCTCCGTCTTCCAGCATAAACATGGTAAATGGCCATTATTGCAAACACCATCACCGTGCTTCTCAACAGCTCCAATGATAAACTTCTTCCTGCAGGCGTAACTCAGCGACCTCCTGTTGTGCCAAAAAATCATTTACTTAAGGACCACCTGGTCCATATGAGGAGGGCACCAGCTTAGAATGTGTCCCAAACATATCCCTGTGGTCCTCCAGAACACAATAACTTCTGCGTCCATTAACGTTGCGTTCCAAGGGGACGTAGCTGCAACCTTCAATGTTGTATTCCAGCAAGACACGCTGGGACGCCCGCCCTCCTCCCAGCAACGTCATCATAACTGCTCCCGAGACCAAGAGTAGTGCACCGAGCTCCAGCAATCTTATTCCAAGCTCCGCGGAAAACACTTCACCAGCCATCACAACTCAGCTGGCTACCACTCCGCTAGCCACATCCATTGCTGCACCCCCAGGTGGTCCTACGCACTGGAGACAGGGCATGATGCTACAAACCAGCGCATACACACAAAGATGCATAAGTCATTGGTCCGACCCACCCAGGCCAATCCACAGCGCACCTCAGCCACTGCAGAACCTTCCGGCACCTCCACAGTACTACCGGACCACTCCACAAGGGCCCGTAACACCGCCGGCCACTCCAAACAATGGGCCACCTCAGCCCCTGGTCGACCGCTCACCAAAATGGTCCCAACGGCACCACCTGGCCATTCCAGCCCTCAGGTTATGCAGGAGCTACCGCAGCCCCTACCAACAACTCAGCTAATCACCTGGACAGCTCCTAAGGGATCCGCACACCGACCGCCACTACAGACAGTAGGCCATCTCAGCTCAGCGTGCCTGGCAGTCCCACCTTATGGACCAGCAACTGTGTGCTCCGCCAAAAAAGGTCACCCGCCTTGGACCTTCACTGCACCGCCTGGCCTGCAGCTTCCTGCTTGATGCATGTCACCTTGGAAGGCAGCACTTCTCACCAGCTGCCCCTTCCTAGCAGCACAGGAACCATCCTCGTTGCAAGTGTAGTAAACTAAGCCTCCTTCCCAATCAGGAACACCAGAATGTAAGTAGTTTACATGTAGGTTTATTTCTCTTGTTCATTAGTAGAGAAAGTACTGGGACATCCATCCAGCTCAGCACATTAGGTCCAACCAGCACCCCAAACATCCATCAACACTCCACCTAGAATCTCAGTGACATCACAAGACTATCATAACACTCATAGCCATAATCGGCCCCAGCACAGATTATGACAGATTGCTCATACTTTATCGACATTTAGCCGCTGTCCATTCTATTGTCATTAGATATGTGTGTTGTTTATACTACCATATATGACCAGTTGTATGTTATTCTTGAGGTTTGTCTAGACTACCTTCCTGACTCCACGCATGTTTACACACCATCGTCAATTTCTGATTTACCGAACTTTCATTACTGTTATTTAGCAATTATTTGTTGATTCTGTTTGTCACCTATCAGCCATGCATTCTTTCCCTTCAACTATCTGCCACCTATCTATGTATAACCAATTATTGTAAATTTCTACTATACTGTGATCGTGCAATGATGCTTACCTACTGTACACACCACATAGCCAATCCCTGGCCAAGTCTTTATGCCTTAGCCTATATCATGAGTAGTGTTACTACCTTGGCCAATTTCCCTGTTAATTGCAGAAACTCATATACAGACAGGTCTCACAACTCTAATACCACGTTAAATAACATCAGTATTGGGGACTATGTTAAACCTACAACCTTCCTCCCTCCATTAACACCCAATTACTGGATAAAGCCCACCGCATGTTTACCTCAATGTAAGCACGTCTACACCAATGTCCTCTCTAACACTCTAATACAAACTCTATAGCCCGAATGTTCATACCCTTCCAAGTGACCACATTCCAAATTCTAGCCTCACCACTAAGGTTACTAAAACAGTACCTATTACCTTACCTCCCACCCTGAATCACCCATGCCCAACCACAGTAAGGAACACCAGGCTAGGCTCTAGATTGGGTAAAACATATAACCTACTACCCAAGACCCCCTCTCTCAACAAACCGATCCATTCCCCAAATTAGACTTCCTGGCAATTACTGAAACTTGGTTACATGCAGCAGCAGGCCTCTCTCTCCTCACTGCGACACCTGACAACTACATAGTTTACAGATCAAACAGAGAGTCCGGTTGAGGTGGCGGTGTGGCCTTCATCACTAAAGCCTCGCTAGGACTGAGAATCACACCACATGACCCTACGGCATCATGTGAGCTACTGACAGTGAAACCTCCCCTCTCCTTCTCGAGGACCTTATCCATACATCTAATCTATAGACCCCCAGGACCTATAGCCACTTTTGAAGAAGACATCAACACACTGATCTCAGCCAATTCCAAACCCTCCTCCCAAATCCTCCTACTTGGTGACTTCAACCTTGGTATTAATAACCCTTCCAACCACTCTGCACTGCTTTTGGCCAACTCCCTATCAGAATTAAGCCTCACCCAGAGAGTTATCCTACCCACTCATTGTACAACTAATATAACCTCCATTGAATCTATATCATGGACTGACCACTTTTTGCTTACATTTGACCTGCAAGACTGTACCCCCCCATCAAGACCAAAGTCACTGCCCCCTCCATGGCAACTAGAAACAAGAAAGATATCACAGTCAATAACCTGAAGCCTTTTCTAGGACCCTTGATTAAACCTCCACATTTGGCTTACTCAGCAGAGCTAGTGGAGCTACACAACAAAACTATTACCATTGCCTAAGATTCTATTGCATCTCTAAAAATACGCAAAAGTAAACCTAAACCCTCTGCTCACCTGAACACTTGGTTCACCCCTAAACTTAAAGACGTAAGGAAAGAAAAAAGGAAACATGAAACCACCTGGAAAAACGACCCTTCTACTACAAACACTCTCCTAAAAATTACAGCCAAATACAAAGAAGAAATACTTTCAGCTAAATGTAATTCTTATAAAGAATGGATCAACAAAGCTTCCTCTCTAAGCACCGACACCCCCCTCAGATGACTGTTTAAAAGACCAAATCTGGTGCACTAAAATTTAAGATGCCTTAGCCAATAAAATTACAATGCTCCAAGATAACATCCAGAAACAAAACCCCAACCTCCCTAATCTGCCTCAAAGATTTAAATTTACCTCAGTTTCTACCCAAGAAGTAATAAAAATCATAGCCTCTCTCAAACCATCAAACTGCCAAGGGGACCCCTGCCCAGCCACTGTCATAAAGGACGCAGCAAGCGTACATGCCCCTTTAATCACCTCTCTAATCAATGCTTCATTCCGTACCTGTACTGTACCTACTAACTTGAAAAACTCTAGGGTACTCCCGCCCCTAAAAAAAACCTTCCCTGGACCCTAGCAGACCCACCAAATTTGGACCAATTACCACAGTCCTATTCCTGTTAAAGAATATAGATAAAGCAGCCTATAATCAAATACAACATTATCTTGAGATTAATAAGCTACTAGGTCTCTGTCAATCAGGCGTTAGCCCCCAACATGGCACAGAAACAGCCTTGATTGACCTAAAAATCCACATCGATTATCTAAAGGACAAAGGCAGCTCAGCCATCCTGCAACTGCTGGACCTATCGGCGGCCTTCAACTTGTTTGACCATAAAATCCTGTGCAAGCATCTCTCCACAGCAGCCCACTTCTCACCTGAAGCCACAGACTGGATCAATGACTTTTTAAACAACAGGTCCATGAGAGTTTTCTCCACTTTGGCTGCAGCAGACCCAATCCCTATATCATGCAGAGTCCCACAGGGCTCGTGTGTTTCACCTACTATGTACAATGGATTGACGATTTGGACCATACGGGTGTCACCTACACGAATTACGCAGATGACACTCAGATCCTCTTACCATTGACAGGAGACTATGACACAGACTTAGCTCTTGTCAACAAAAGCTATCTCATCATTCAGGCCTGGATGGCCACACATGGACCTTGCCTGAATGATGAGAAAACTGAACTGCTCCTCCTGGCTAACCACATCAATATCACTAAATTGGTTGACCGCTACATGCCTGCAACATTGATGGACACGTCATTAGGTTCGCCAACGAAGTAAAAACGATAGGTTTCTATCTAGATTCCTCCCTGAATATGTGTAAACAGGTTAGCGCAACAGCCTCGGCAACAGCTTACACTTGTAAGCTTATCCGCTCCTGTAGACACTTCCTCTCCACAAAAAGCTGCATTACCTTAGCTAGAGCCCTAGTAGTCTCCAGAATCGACTACTGTAATGCACTTTACTTAGGTGCCAATAAACAGGTCATCAAGAAACTACAGATCCTACAGAATAATGCCCTCAGAACAGCCCTGAGCATTCCTCGTAGACAAAATATTTCATCGACCATATGAGACAATAAGTGGCTCTCTATTATGGAACGAATCCAACTTAAAACAGCATCCCTTACGCACAAATGCCTTAATAACTCAGCTCCACAATACCTTATGGATAAATTCTCCAAAACCCATCATGCCCGACAAATGAGATCTTCCAACTCAGGGTGTCTACAAGTACCCAGATACAAACTTTAAAAAAGCTGGTAGTAGCAGCTTTCTGGTACTGGCTGCCCAATTGTGGAATACTCTACCCTCGACTTTTAAGGCTGGCCAGCTGTTCTATAAATGTAGGAAAGATATGAAAAACTGGATTATCACTAATGATGCACCCTAATAGCCTCACCTGTCTTCCTCACTGGATACCTGCACCTGACCTGACCCACCTGACCTAAATTGGGCAGAACTTCGTAATCTGTAAATATTCTTGTTTAGTCTTAGTATTGCTTCCTGACAATTGTAATTACCTGTATGTGCCCTTGTGTTTTCATTTGTATATAGAATTCTGTATTTGTGTACATACTATGTGTAACTAAGAAACTGCATATCCTTGTATTGCGCCCAGATACCTCAGGGTTGCGGTGTGCAATATAAATAAATAAACAAACAAAATCACATTTGAATGCATGTATAGGTACCCACAACTTTGGTTGGGCTTGACTGCATCCTGATGGACAAAGATATTACAAAATAGCCCTCCCAAATCGACATCTAACTGGTACTTGAGAAGTTCAGACTAGTACTGGACTTGAAATTACAGGAGTTTTCAATGTTACCAAGTCTCTTCTATATTCAACACATATCAAACTCTTCTCAAGGTATTGTAGAACCAACATAAAACACACACAGGCAACCACACACCTGACAGCTTCATTACTTCTAATCACAAATCATACTCAGGAGAGTAATTCCTCACATCCATGGCTCCATTATATTCCCCACCCCTCCAAAGCTTCTGACTAAGCTGCATGGTGTCCCTGCATGGTCATCCAACGGTTCTTGGAATCTACCCTTCAGATAAAATGCACACCAAGTGACAGTGCAACACAACAAATAATCCCACACCAGTACTAAGCACTTGGGTACTTCCATACTGCATATATTTATCAATGTTATATCTTCTACATCTGCCCCCTACCCCTTTCTTACAGAGCAGCATGTAAAGAAGACAACAACGGAACAGATGCACAATACAAGACCAGTTTGCATTACCTTATATTGTATATTTAACTGTTAGACATGTTGCACATTTGCTTCCCTCAGTATTGAGAGGCATTTCAACATGTGCTATGCTTTGGGTCTGCTTTAAATGCATGTACATATATTGAGGACGTATGTGCCATTGGCTCCTTCAATACATTAATTAAACATATGTTACAACATTCTAAGTCTCATGGTGCATGTATAAGAACCATTTCTGTTTCTGCTAACAGTGGGACCTTCCTTGGCTTAATGATCCTTGAATGTGTTCCTCCTTCATAGTCAGCTTTCAGTCTTATTTTAAATAGCCACAGTTAATATTCATGAAGGTCACTGCCAGGATTTCACTTAATATTCACTGTCCCTTTCACAAAATCATTCATCATACATTTCTCAAACATATGTCAGATTTTGTTAATGCCTATCCCCAAAAGAAGGAAATAAGTACAACTGGGAAAACCCTGTGAATTGGACCAGTGTAGTATACTGGACAGCAATGAGAAAATAAACATTTACAGACAGCATTTGTTATAGTAATTAAGAAAATAATTACAAAATCTTAAATTCTCACTAAGATTCTTAGTTTACATATCACTTCCCCCTATCTGACGTAGCCAGTAATCATCTGTACACACTCAAATAGCAAGAAGATGTTAAAACTGTTATACAGAGTGAACCACGTCTATTGCAGAAAAACAATCAAAGTAGAGTGGTCCAACAACCGGCAACCCTACCTTCTTACAGAATAGTATACACAAAACCAAACAAGATTGCATTAGATATATATACACCCTTTACTATTCATACAAATACAATGATTTTGTATTGTAGGTGAGGGATCGTCCCTTGACCTTCCATCTTTACCTGGTAGATTGTGAGGGTCATGCTCAGTGTCTAAGTTGATGTCAGATCGAACCATTCTCTGTCACTCATTAAGAGAAGTGTTCAAAAGCGTATTGCCAAATTGGTATGTGACATAGAATGGTTCGATCTGACATCAACTTAGACACTGAGCATGACCCTCACAATCTACCAGGTAAAGATGGAACACTTTTGAACACTTCTCTTAATGAGTGACAGAGATCTTCTTGTCAATTCTGGAGTCCCAGCTGAAGAGTGACAGTGCCCTGTAACTTCTCTGTCTGCATCTCCTTTCCCCACTTTGGACCTCTGTTACCGAATCCAGAATCCAATATCCAAGGAAACGAGTGCCTGGATATCTTTTTAAGAAACTGCCCCCCAGTCTCCATGGTCACCAAAGGGCATTGCCATAGGCTCTACAGTGTTAAAAGCTTTATAAAGATAGCGGGCGCCCCTCTCTCGCAAGAACAGACATGATAACCTGTTCAGTGGTTATTAACCACTTGAGAGTTCGCAGCCACTGCTTTTACTCACTGTGCCTTTCACAGATGGGAAATATCCATTTGCATATCAGTCTTTGTCCTGCCCAGGGGCAGTCCAGCACCGAAATACAATGGCAATTCCAATCTGAACGAGAGTACCACCAGCAACCCCATACACGTGTTTCACCCTTGTTGGGGATCATCAGTGAGGTGAAGCTGATGCCTCTCTAAGCACAGTGAGAGGGAGACCACGTCTGGTTGCCCCCAGGAGACCTAGGGTTACCAATCCCAGGTTCCTTAACAAATAGCTTTATAAAGGTAGCGGGCGCCCCTCTCTCGCAAGAACAGACACGATAACCTGTTCAGTGGTTATTAACCACTTGAGAGTTCGCAGCCACTGCTTTTACTCACTGTGCCTTTCACAGATGGGAAATATCCATTTGCATATCAGTCTTTGTCCTGCCCAGGGGCAGTCCAGCACCGAAATACAATGGCAATTCCAATCTGAACGAGAGTACCACCAGCAACCCCATACACGTGTTTCACCCTTGTTGGGGATCATCAGTGAGGTGAAGCTGATGCCTCTCTAAGCACAGTGAGAGGGAGACCACGTCTGGTTGCCCCCAGGAGACCTAGGGTTACCAATCCCAGGTTCCTTAACAAATAGCTTTATAAAGGTAGCGGGCGCCCCTCTCTCGCAAGAACAGACATGATAACCTGTTCAGTGGTTATTAACCACTTGAGAGTTCGCAGCCACTGCTTTTACTCACTGTGCCTTTCACAGATGGGAAATATCCATTTGCATATCAGTCTTTGTCCTGCCCAGGGGCAGTCCAGCACCGAAATACAATGGCAATTCCAATCTGAACGAGAGTACCACCAGCAACCCCATACACGTGTTTCACCCTTGTTGGGGATCATCAGTGAGGTGAAGCTGATGCCTCTCTAAGCACAGTGAGAGGGAGACCACGTCTGGTTGCCCCCAGGAGACCTAGGGTTACCAATCCCAGGTTCCTTAACAAATAGCTTTATAAAGGTAGCGGGCGCCCCTCTCTCGCAAGAACAGACATGATAACCTGTTCAGTGGTTATTAACCACTTGAGAGTTCGCAGCCACTGCTTTTACTCACTGTGCCTTTCACAGATGGGAAATATCCATTTGCATATCAGTCTTTGTCCTGCCCAGGGGCAGTCCAGCACCGAAATACAATGGCAATTCCAATCTGAACGAGAGTACCACCAGCAACCCCATACACGTGTTTCACCCTTGTTGGGGATCATCAGTGAGGTGAAGCTGATGCCTCTCTAAGCACAGTGAGAGGGAGACCACGTCTGGTTGCCCCCAGGAGACCTAGGGTTACCAATCCCAGGTTCCTTAACAAATAGCTTTATAAAGGTAGCGGGCGCCCCTCTCTCGCAAGAACAGACATGATAACCTGTTCAGTGGTTATTAACCACTTGAGAGTTCGCAGCCACTGCTTTTACTCACTGTGCCTTTCACAGATGGGAAATATCCATTTGCATATCAGTCTTTGTCCTGCCCAGGGGCAGTCCAGCACCGAAATACAATGGCAATTCCAATCTGAACGAGAGTACCACCAGCAACCCCATACACGTGTTTCACCCTTGTTGGGGATCATCAGTGAGGTGAAGCTGATGCCTCTCTAAGCACAGTGAGAGGGAGACCACGTCTGGTTGCCCCCAGGAGACCTAGGGTTACCAATCCCAGGTTCCTTAACAAATAGCTTTATAAAGGTAGCGGGCGCCCCTCTCTCGCAAGAACAGACATGATAACCTGTTCAGTGGTTATTAACCACTTGAGAGTTCGCAGCCACTGCTTTTACTCACTGTGCCTTTCACAGATGGGAAATATCCATTTGCATATCAGTCTTTGTCCTGCCCAGGGGCAGTCCAGCACCGAAATACAATGGCAATTCCAATCTGAACGAGAGTACCACCAGCAACCCCATACACGTGTTTCACCCTTGTTGGGGATCATCAGTGAGGTGAAGCTGATGCCTCTCTAAGCACAGTGAGAGGGAGACCACATCTGGTTGCCCCCAGGAGACCTAGGGTTACCAATCCCAGGTTCCTTAACAAATAGCTTTATAAAGGTAGCGGGCGCCCCTCTCTCACAAGAACAGACATGATAACCTGTTCAGTGGTTATTAACCACTTGAGAGTTCGCAGCCACTGCTTTTACTCACTGTGCCTTTCACAGATGGGAAATATCCATTTGCATATCAGTCTTTGTCCTGCCCAGGGGCAGTCCAGCACCGAAATACAATGGCAATTCCAATCTGAACGAGAGTACCACCAGCAACCCCATACACGTGTTTCACCCTTGTTGGGGATCATCAGTGAGGTGAAGCTGATGCCTCTCTAAGCACAGTGAGAGGGAGACCACGTCTGGTTGCCCCCAGGAGACCTAGGGTTACCAATCCCAGGTTCCTTAACAAATAGCTTTATAAAGGTAGCGGGCGCCCCTCTCTCGCAAGAACAGACATGATAACCTGTTCAGTGGTTATTAACCACTTGAGAGTTCGCAGCCACTGCTTTTACTCACTGTGCCTTTCACAGATGGGAAATATCCATTTGCATATCAGTCCAGCACCGAAATACAATGGCAATTCCAATCTGAACGAGAGTACCACCAGCAACCCCATACACGTGTTTCACCCTTGTTGGGGATCATCAGTGAGGTGAAGCTGATGCCTCTCTAAGCACAGTGAGAGGGAGACCACGTCTGGTTGCCCCCAGGAGACCTAGGGTTACCAATCCCAGGTTCCTTAACAAATAGCTTTATAAAGGTAGCGGGCGCCCCTCTCTCGCAAGAACAGACATGATAACCTGTTCAGTGGTTATTAACCACTTGAGAGTTCGCAGCCACTGCTTTTACTCACTGTGCCTTTCACAGATGGGAAATATCCATTTGCATATCAGTCTTTGTCCTGCCCAGGGGCAGTCCAGCACCGAAATACAATGGCAATTCCAATCTGAACGAGAGTACCACCAGCAACCCCATACACGTGTTTCACCCTTGTTGGGGATCATCAGTGAGGTGAAGCTGATGCCTCTCTAAGCACAGTGAGAGGGAGACCACGTCTGGTTGCCCCCAGGAGACCTAGGGTTACCAATCCCAGGTTCCTTAACAAATAGCTTTATAAAGGTAGCGGGAGCCCCTCTCTCGCAAGAACAGACATGATAACCTGTTCAGTGGTTATTAACCACTTGAGAGTTCGCAGCCACTGCTTTTACTCACTGTGCCTTTCACAGATGGGTAATATCCATTTGCATATCAGTCTTTGTCCTGCCCAGGGGCAGTCCAGCACCGAAATACAATGGCAATTCCAATCTGAACGAGAGTACCACCAGCAACCCCATACACGTGTTTCACCCTTGTTGGGGATCATCAGTGAGGTGAAGCTGATGCCTCTCTAAGCACAGTGAGAGGGAGACCACGTCTGGTTGCCCCCAGGAGACCTAGGGTTACCAATCCCAGGTTCCTTAACAAATAGCTTTATAAAGGTAGCGGGCGCCCCTCTCTCGCAAGAACAGACATGATAACCTGTTCAGTGGTTATTAACCACTTGAGAGTTCGCAGCCACTGCTTTTACTCACTGTGCCTTTCACAGATGGGAAATATCCATTTGCATATCAGTCTTTGTCCTGCCCAGGGGCAGTCCAGCACCGAAATACAATGGCAATTCCAATCTGAACGAGAGTACCACCAGCAACCCCATACACGTGTTTCACCCTTGTTGGGGATCATCAGTCAGGTGAAGCTGATGCCTCTCTAAGCACAGTGAGAGGGAGACCACGTCTGGTTGCCCCCAGGAGACCTAGGGTTACCAATCCCAGGTTCCTTAACAAATAGCTTTACCTTAAAACTATTTGTTAAGGAACCTGGGATTGGTAACCCTAGGTCTCCTGGGGGCAACCAGACGTGGTCTCCCTCTCACTGTGCTTAGAGAGGCATCAGCTTCACCTCACTGATGATCCCCAACAAGGGTGAAACACGTGTATGGGGTTGCTGGTGGTACTCTCGTTCAGATTGGAATTGCCATTGTATTTCGGTGCTGGACTGCCCCTGGGCAGGACAAAGACTGATATGCAAATGGATATTTCCCATCTGTGAAAGGCACAGTGAGTAAAAGCAGTGGCTGCGAACTCTCAAGTGGTTAATAACCACTGAACAGGTTATCATGTCTGTTCTTGCGAGAGAGGGGCGCCCGCTACCTTTGTAAAACTATTTGTTAAGGAACCTGGGATTGGTAACCCTAGGTCTCCTGGGGGCAACCAGACGTGGTCTCCCTCTCACTGTGCTTAGAGAGGCATCAGCTTCACCTCACTGATGATCCCCAACAAGGGTGAAACACGTGTATGGGGTTGCTGGTGGTACTCTGGTTCAGATTGGAATTGCCATTGTATTTCGGTGCTGGACTGCCCCTGGGCAGGACAAAGACTGATATGCAAATGGATATTTCCCATCTGTGAAAGGCACAGTGAGTAAAAGCAGTGGCTGCGAACTCTCAAGTGGTTAATAACCACTGAACAGGTTATCATGTCTGTTCTTGCGAGAGAGGGGCGCCCGCTACCTTTGTAAAACTATTTGTTAAGGAACCTGGGATTGGTAACCCTAGGTCTCCTGGGGGCAACCAGACGTGGTCTCCCTCTCACTGTGCTTAGAGAGGCATCAGCTTCACCTCACTGATGATCCCCAACAAGGGTGAAACACGTGTATGGGGTTGCTGGTGGTACTCTCGTTCAGATTGGAATTGCCATTGTATTTCGGTGCTGGACTGCCCCTGGGCAGGACAAAGACTGATATGCAAATGGATATTTCCCATCTGTGAAAGGCACAGTGAGTAAAAGCAGTGGCTGCGAACTCTCAAGTGGTTAATAACCACTGAACAGGTTATCATGTCTGTTCTTGCGAGAGAGGTGCGCCCGCTACCTTTGTAAATCTACAGTGTTAAAACAATGGTCCCAATATTCTGTGCGCTTGAAGAGTCCTTGCTTGAGAAACGACATATGGGTGATACATGCCCCAGTGAATGTGCAGTGTGCAGTGTGACATCTCTGCCCCTGAATGGTTGTTTGGCTCAAACATAGAAATAAATGTACGGCTTGATATGATATGATGTGAAATGGCATTTGTAACATGCCTATACACAATTGGTTCAAGGCGCGAAAAGACAAGGAAGGAGGAACACAGGGAGGACAGAGACAACAATCTTACTAGGCCAAGTGACATTGAGATTGCGCAACTACAGGGGAGGGGGAAGGGAAAATCTGACAGGGGAACGGGAGGGGGCAGTGTTGTACATGGGATCAAAATAATAATAGGAAGTGCGGACAGCAGGCGGCAGGTGCAAGGGTAAGTGCAGGCAGCATGTGTCCGAAAGTGCAGGTAGGGAGACTGTAGGGCTACCAATACTGACCCAAGTGCAAGGGTTGCTTGGAGGCAGTGCAGGTGTGCAACTGGGTGGGTAGGGACTTGGGCCCGAAATCAGAGGGTAGCCAGGTGATCACTGCAGTATCAGACAGGAAATCAACAGGGGAGAGGAAGAGAGAATGCAGAAGCAAAGGATAATGTCTTGAGGTGCTTCCAGAACCAGAGATGGCTCTCCTCTAGTTTCAGAGAGGCAGGGAGGCTGTTCCAGAGGGAGGCCCCAGCAAGGATAGATCTACCACCGACTCATTGCTTGGAGAAGCAACTGATCATGAGGGACTTGGAGGTGGAGGAGCGAAGAGCTCGAGTAGGAAGGTATTTATGAAGAGAGAGCTGGAGGTATTAAGTACCCAGGCCCCAGACAGACTTGTGGACAATGCAGAGGGTCTTGAACTGGGAGCCAATGCAGAGATTTCAGTGCTGGAGAGATACAATCACTGGGCTTGAGGCCAAGGACAAGTCTTGCAGTCCTGTTTTGGATGAGTTGCAGAGGGTGGAGGGTAGAAGAAGGCAGACTTAGAAAGAGGCTTTTGCAGTAGTCCTCAGTCTCAGCCGGCTCCTCTTGCCTGGCTAACTATTGCCCGATATCCATCACTACTTTCCTGGGCAAACACTGTCAAGAACACTGGAAGACCCCCGGCCACTCTCATCTATTTTTGAGTACACAGCTCTAATATTGAGTGGTCTTGTGTATATTTATTTTTGCAGTTTGCTTCAGGTCCTGCTATATCTCTCCCATTATCTTGGGGGAATGAAAATAAATCAAGGTCTTTGGAAGAAATGTTTTCTCCATTATGTGCTGGCCATGTGCAGGCCTGCTTTCAACATCCAGGCATGTGTCTATCGGCTTTCAACAGTTTGATCATCCCTTATCCTCACTATTCCTTAGACTAGGACTAGAATAGGGGGTTTTGATTTCTATTAGGGGATTATCTGGGCAGGAACAGTAAAAGAACAAATCATGTTTGTCTATGCTTTCTGTTTCTGGAGATTGTTTTCATGTATATTTGGTATATGTGTACTATGTTGCTTTCATTATTTCTTTGCTAGTTTTATAATTTTGTATTAGTGATTTACACTAGTGATTTTTGTCTCTAATAAAATGGATTATTAATTTGTTTAAAAAAATAATACATTACATTTATGGTTCAGCCAATGTATGTGGTATCACTTAACTAAGCCTACAAATGCATTTAGTTTAATTTACTGTACAGATAAAGTGCTTTAAGATTAATTAGGTTTGTGAATGGACCTGTTTTGAATGATCTTCCCTGTATTTACTATTTTGTGCTCTTTAGTTCCCAACAGCACCAGAGCTTCTCCTTTGGGTAGGCTGCTTTCAACAAGAGCGAAAAGGTTACCCTCCTAAGGCACTGTTTACGGTGTAAAGGATAATATGACTTCAATACAATTTGAGATGTTACTGATGATAAACTGAGCACAAAGGTGCTTTATGACTTTGAGGTGGAATTAAAGATGCTTGGTATACATTTTAATCCAAACACTTGCACAATGCCAAAGAGATATTACTTTGAGTTAGAGAGCAGAGGCGAGACTGTTGAGGACTACATTACTGCAGTGCAACATCTTGCTCTCTTGTTGAACTTTGGAGAAACATTGGATGAGCATATGCATGATCAATGCAGTTTGAGATGTTGAAGTGAGAAGATCAAGGAAGAGTTGTGACTGAAGGATGTCGCAACATTATGTGATGTAATATAGATTGCTAAAATGACTGAACATTACTAGACAAGCCTAGTGCATCTATAGAGGAGTCCAAGAAAAGAATATGAGATCAGAGATATCGAAATAAAATCATCCTAAAAAAGGTGGCACGTTGTGGGAAGGAGAAAAAGAAAACTGCACTGAAAGTTTAGCTGAACAAGTGAAAGAGCTTGATCCTGGTGCAGAGGTACGCTGCACCTGGTGAGCATTACACATTGTCCTGGAAGAAAAGTTTACTGCAAGAAATGCAAAAAGTGGGGACAGTTTGCTAACTAGTAACAGTCCACAACATAAGAGTGTTGGAGTGGTGGTATAATCTAATCTAATCTGGCCTAAACAACTGATTTGTATTCTAATGAGCAGCATTTTGGACAGGATGATGTTCTAATGATTCATTTAATTGGCAGCATTTGGTACAATGGTAATGACAAGCCAAGCCTCACAGCAAGTATTCTAGTAAATATTGTGAGGAATGAAATGATGGACAACACTTGTGTAAAGATATTCCTCATTTCAAGAGAGATAGAAACATATTGGAGGTAAAGTAGCTGAACTGCTTCCCTGAATATCCAGCCAGGATAAGATAGAAATGCTTGTGTACTTCCATTGCATGTTAGGGTTTAAAGGGTATTGTGTCCAAGGAAATATACATGACAAGGAAGGGAACATCTCTTCTAGGGTAGAGGGAGCAAAGGACACTTCACATCTGCCTACACCCTAAACCTTAACACAGATAAACTAGTGCTCCATGTGGGTCATGACTCATGTGATTCTAAGGACCTTTCTCTCTTTCCCAGTGTGTTCACAAAAGATGTAGGCTGTCTCTTGGCGTTGTCCATTTTATAATCCTCAATGATTCAACACCACCGTTTTTTATCTAAAAGTAGCAAAAGTACCCGTTCTCTTAACAGGTTCTGTGTACCTTACATGATACACTCTTATTAATTGTTGAAAATGAATGATCCTGTAGGTCGCTGTTCCACCTTACCCTGGCGTGGTGCAGTTTGTTGCAGTGCATTGCAGTGAAAATATCTCAAACATTGTGCATCCTTGGGCCTTGAGGACCCTGAGTGTTGTTCCTCGTGCCGGGACCTGATGAGAAACATTTTTCTTTCCCTTCCCAGTGAACATGGTTTACGGCTTCATCGGCAGGCACCATCTCGCAAAAATCCTCTTGAAAAGTAATTTCACCTGATGCAGCAGAAATGTGGAAACAAACATTGTGGAAGCAAAGGGAATTAAATATAAGATGGGTGGAGGGTCTCCGGGGACTTGGAGTGGGATGCCTGTGGGAGAGAAATGGTATCCGCCATTCCCTGCTGACGACCAACCCAACCCTTCCCCAGCCTTCATGGGCCTTTGTAAACCCACTCCCCTGAATTCTTCATATATGACCTGTGACAGTACTGGGAAGAAGAAGAGACATTCTGAAGTAATGAAGACTAGGTGCTTTTGCCACTTTGGGTGCTTTTACCACTCTGGTACTGGGACGGGAAAAAGGCATGCTGAGAGCTGTAGCAGTCAGGCACGTCCCCTTAATTATGGTCGGGCAGGGTTAATTGCACATTTGCACCTGTAGCCTGTCAAAGAGCCTCAGGCGTATACAAGGAACCCCAATCAAGAGGCAAGAGGAGAGGCGTGGCATGAGTGAAGCAGCATAGAGGACATGAGAAGCAGCAGGGAGCTGTGTTTGTAAACCACGTTGATGGTTCATGGAAGAGCGGCCTGCGAGCTGGGGCTCCGTGGAACCGATTGAACGCTGGAAAGAGAGCCGTGCATAGAGGTTTTCCCCTAGTCTGATGTTTGCAGTGCTCAATCTCCTGTGGACAGAAGCTGACCCTGAAGGGCTAGAGTGGCAGGAGGTGGAGACCTGAGGTGGAGAACATAAGGCTGAGCGGTCTGTGCTGTTAGAAGACCCATGGATGCAACCAGTGAGTTTCTATGAAAGAGGAAACTCGGTATGCAAGTGTTTGAACTAAAGCAGAGGATTGCATTGTATCAGAGTGTTCACATGTGTAATAAAACACATTTTCAAAGGTCTCCAATCTGAATCCTTGTTAACTATTGAACAATTGAGAATACGTTGTAGCGGAGTGGTCACAGGTATAAGAAAGAACGGTTTTGAAAGTCTGTGAGTGCTGGGCACTTTATAAAAGGCAATCTACAAAGATATGAAACAACGGGATGACTTTAATCAAAACTTTAACAAATACAATTTCATGGATATTAAATTCCAAACTGAATGGAAACTTTAACACATATATCTTCATGAATATTGAATTTCGAACCAAATGAAAAGCTTAACAAATATATCTTCATCATGATAGAATTCTGAACTGATGGAAAACTTGATAAGTAAGCAGAACTGTTACCTATAAGTATTACAATATTACAAGTAAATGGAGCTTTACATTCAAATAAAACCACCATGTGTCACACTCAGAATAAATGAAACTTTAATCCAAGTGAAATGTATATATGCTACACCTTCAAGTGAACAGAACCTTGAATTTAGGTGAAACCAAAAACCTTCATGCGAATGGAACTTTGAATTTAAGCGAAACCAATAAATATGGAGCTTTAACATGAAGGAACTTTAACAATGCAAGTGAACCCACTATATGTTGAACTTCAGAGTGAATTGAACTTTGGAGGTTAATTTTAACAGTGAGCCAAAGAGTGTCATATTAAAAAACAACGTGGAAGAAATTGTAACTAATAAAATATACCCTGAAAGCTAAATGAACTGCAACTATCATTCAATATATTTTTGTACAAAGACCAATCATGTAAAGAAGGCGCAAGTGTGGCGCAAAACTCTTAGAAGACTGAAACTACTATTGTGCCATTGAAAGTGAGTTTTGGAAAAGGGAACCCTGAGGCTTGGCCCACTTGTAGACTTGACTAAGGAGTCTCAAGATACGTTTGTGTTTGGAAATATGTTATTTGGAACTTGGAGAAGAGGACCCCAAGTATTGGTTGCAGCTATATCATCCTGAACTAAAGGCAATCCTGAGACTTTTATTAGAACTTTTAAAAACTAGGGTAAGGGAGCTGAAAGGAAGCTGGACGGAGCTGGTTATTAACATTTGTACACATTGTAAGGGTTACTTGTGAGGGCAAGTTTAGGTTTTGGACATAAACAGATTCCTATGTTGAGTTTTTTGACTTTGACTTTCCATAGTTTTATTTGAGTAGGGAAATCCCACCATACTATAAAGCAAGATAGGTATTGTTCCATGCAGACTTTTAAGTTAACACAGTTGTATTTATAATTCAGATTCTGTTGTCTGTGTCTTACTCCAAGATGCCTTCACAGTAGCCAGTAATGTCTGGAGGGTCCTAACAGGTGTCTATGCAAAATTTGGTGTGATTGGAGAAACAGTGTGGAATTGTATAAAGAACAAGGCTTTGCTAAGCCACAAATCCACACACAAATGTTGACTTTTGCTGAAATTCAGGAAAAGGGGTGGGGTGTCCTAATGTCATGTAGCCAGTAGTGTCCAGAGGGTCCTAACCAGTAACTATGCAAAATGTGGTTCAGATTGGTGAAATAGTGTGGAATTGTATAAGAAACAATGCTTTGCGCACAAACCCACAATCCCACATACAACCCTTGATTCTTTGACTTGGTGTCCATGAAACTGAAGAGGTTGTATGATGACTGAGTGTTGGTATTTCCTTTGGTGGTGGTGTGTAAGACAATGGTCATGTACATTTGTGTATGGACCACAGCGAGTTGAACAAATGTGTCATGATTGAGCATCACCAATTCTCAAAATGAGTGATGTTGTGCTCTTTGAGAGGTGCCACAATATTCATCAAACTCGACCTGATGTCTATGTACCATGACATCAGATTATTATTATAATTGTTCATTTATAACACGCTTAATACCAACAAGTGGTTTTTAATTGCGGGATCAAGATTCAAACCTGTGTTGCCCTGCGTTGTCTTGCTTCCAAGACAAACACATTGCCCTTGAGCCATCCTACCTCCCCAAGAGTCACACGGGTTAACTGTTTTCATAACACACAAATGCAAGTGGCAATTTCGGAGGATGATCTTCGGGTTAGATTCAGCCTCATCAGTTTTTCAGAAGGACATGTTCAAGTTGTTCTATGAAATACTGGTGGACACTGTTTTAAAGACAACATTTTAGTGTGTGGGCATGAACTTGATTTCACGCTGGCGAGAATGTTGAGGATGCTACAGTCCCAAAAGATGACCATCAAACAGGAAAAGTGTGCTTTTAGAGAGAGGTTTGTGGAGTATTTGATGCATGAGATCTTAGGTGGTGTAGTGCCTTTTCACAAGGAGTTCATTGATGCCATAAGAAATGTGAAAACACCTGCTTCCAAGGCAAAATTGAGATCATTTCCGAGGCAAGATCGAGTTTTTCCAAAGGTCTGTAAAAAACTTCATGGGCAAGGTCTGCCATTTATGAAATTTGATTTAAAAAGTAAGGATTAGCTTGTGTGAAGTGAGGCATGCCTCAAAATGTTCATGATGATTATAAAGGAGATTGACCATGCCATTGGGGCAAATTGATATGAAGTGCAGATCTGTCATTGAGGTGGATGCAGGTCATAAGTGTTTAGGTGTGGTGTTGTCTCAGGTAGGTGGTGGAAGCTAAGTCGTTGTTCTACATACCTCTCGCACACGGAAATGTCCTGAACATAGATATTCAATCATTGTAAAGGAAAGCCTTGCAAACCATTGGGCAGTGGAAACATCCATGTTTAGGACAGGTCAAAGGCCTACAATTTTGGGATAAAAGGGGCAGGTGTCCAGAAGGATGGCTGGATTTTTGTTACACTAGCACTGCAATGGCTTTTCTATGCAGTCACTCTGGGTGAAGACAACTGTTTCACAGACACATGTTTGAAGAATACTTGCCATGGGAGAATAACTGCCATGGAATAATACATGTCAAGGTTGAAGATAAAACAGAAGTGTCGTAGTGTGTCTATATGCCATGTGATAGGGTTATTGATCAGACCACCACAATGCGCAAATGAGAGCTCAATAAAGCTGTAACACATGTTAGAATTTATGCAAGAGCGATTGCCCAACAAGTGGTCCCTTCTGGAAGATATTTGTTGTTACTTGGAGGTGAAAGATGAGCTAACTGTAGAGGGTGGACTAGTGTATCATTTGATAAGGGTTTGTGTTTCCTGGTCATCTGAAAGTCAAATTTGTGGCAATGTCACATCTTGTACATGTTGTGGTGTCCTGTAGAAAGGCACTGTTAAGGCCAGATTATTTGTGACCAGAGAGTGCAGGGAATCTCGTAATCTGGTAAGGGGCTGGATGCATTCACAAACTGCATGTAACCATAAGATCCTCCTAAGGGTATATGGGTGGAGATGGCCAATGATGCATTTTAACAAGTGTCTATGAGAGGAAGTGATTGATGTTTTGCGATTGCGTTGATAGAACTTTATTCAAAATAGGTGAAGGCAAGCATTGTCAATGATACAGGTGCCAGTGTTGTGGTAAAGGTTGTGAGCAATATGTTTGATCAAGAAACACTGTGAATAGGATCAATAAGTGTTTGATGGAGGCAGAATGTATGACAGGAGAGTGCAGGGTGATCAGAAAGGAGGCAGTTTTAGAGTGAGAGCATTGACGTGACCACATCATGGAGTTAAAGAGACTAGACGCTTAATGTTTCAGGGGAAGGAAGTCTCACACAAGTGTGTGCTCCACCTGTGTTTGGATATACAAAGGATGCAATGAGGGTGTCTATAGATGAATGGTATGAAGTGAACTATTTGGAATACATCACTGTGTAGAATTGTTCGGATTACGTGAGAGTTACTGCCCACAAGGCTGAAAAACTCTTGGGAGGCCAGTGCATGTGGTAATGGTGTTGGAAGGATCGGTGCGCACTGAGACTGGAGGTGGGCAGAGTCTTGACAATGTGGTGAGTGTTGTACCAGCTCAGTATGGCTGTTAATAAGTGTGGTTAGGACCATGATCTGGCTTTGTCCTCCATGGGAGCCTTTGTCATGTACTATTGTACTGCTGTAGTTTGCTGCTGCTGTTTGATTTTGTTTTAGAATGAGTGAAGTTGGGTTGAGAGATCCTGCATTGTCCTCCCATCCATATCTGATAGATTGTGAGGAGTCCTGGCCCCAGTCTAAGATGATGTAAACCATCTTTCTGATGCCAAGTGGAAACATTCTGTGTCATACTTTGGATGTAGTCTTCTCCCATGGTGTTGGAGGATCCAGGGAAGCCAGTTAAAGAGAGGATGAACGAGAGGAGGGATCAGGAGATCATCTTTTCTGTTCCAGTGTACTTCAATTTGAAATATTCTATGGTAGAGATGGGTGAGTTAGCGCGACAAAAAGCAATGGGGCTTTGCCTCGCCTTTATAGATTTAAACCATTTAGAGCTGATGCTAGAAATGGTTCAAAACCTTCGAACCGGTAGTCGAGCCATTCAGGAAAATATGAGTATTGGTAATACTGAATTCGAGGATACAGGAAGTGTATCCTAGAATTCTGTTTTACTGGTGGTTAAGGGAATTTTCCAATAGGGACATCAAAATGAAGACAAATGAGATAAGTGCAAAGGATGTACCTTTTTCATTTGTGCTCATTTTACATCACCATATTTCCAAAGGTAACCTGTGTCTTTCCAGGGGCTAAGCACGAGCTGAAATGCTGTTCTTGCCACCATTCTTGCGTACATCGGAGTCAGGAACACCCTCCTGACAGTTATGTATAAAAGGCTCCCAGCACCCAGATGGGCCCTGGCAGTGTATTTCACAATGAAGGTAAGAGGGATAGAAATGAAACTGGGACAGCGTTGTGCATCCCTTTGCACCTATTTAAAGTAGGCACAGGGCAATGCCACTATCTTCTGTGCAAATCAAAGAGAATCCCATTTGCAGGGGTCGGAATATGCTGTGAAATGCACAGAAAGGCCCCTATGTTTGCACACATGTGAAAAGGATTTGAGAAAGGGCTTCTCTGATTCACACATTCAGACCCCCTTTGAGAATAGGATACACGTTTCTATGGTGCAAGTGATGAGATGCGCAGTTCATCTATTTTGGCACCGACATTTTTAGGAACTGCTCCATCCTTCATTACAATCCACATGGATGTTAAACATGTTTTAACCCAATTCAAGCCACAGTAATGTGTGTCTCGAATTGGGTCAAGCAGTGTCAAGCTGAATCAAGCACGTAACGACTAAATGTGATTCTACTCAAGAGTCATCTCCATGAAGGCTGAGGTGGCACGAGCTGATTCTAAACCTTTTCTTCAAAGTATTGAGTGGGCATTGTAGGCAAGCACTTCAAGGCTTGTCCATCTGTAGTTTGTTCTAGTAATTTAGAAATAAAACAAAGTACAGTCCCTCTAAGCAAATGAGTTTATATATCAGTTCTCCCTACTCATCATCAGAGAGATCCTGCACTGTTCTCCACAGCCAACTGCAACTGTCAAAGCAGAGCCAGCACAGTAAAGTAGTGCAGCAACTTGCAGCCCCATCTTCTTAATGAACAGTAAACACACAACCAAACAAGACTTAACCAGACATGTTCAGCCCCCTCCACTATTTACACAATATATTCCTCCAGTCTCGTGAAAGAGGATGGCCATGCCATTTACGATTCATAAAATCCTTTAAAAAAAAGGCTGCATCTCTTGTTGAACATTTTAACATGGCAACACCTGAAATCATGAACTCCTTTCCCAAATAACTACGCGGCTCATGCTAACATCCATGAACAAGGTGTAGATGGCTTGAAGTTAGTTATAGCGGCATGTCTTAGGAGCAGTATATGAAGACAGCGGTTGGTATGACCCAGGACAGGATCAGGGGATTAGACTTTGGCTACACCATGCCCTACCTCGTGGTTGGAGGGGACAGCAGCAGATCAGTAAGACCCCAGCAGTGCTCAGAGTATTCCAGCAAAGGCTGCAGTGTGGGGCAGGACGGGTCCCGTACAAAGCTGCACTTCAATTCCATTCAGGTGCAGGCAAAATGAAGGCCGAGTGAGGGAGCTGTCCTTGAAACAAACATGGATGCAGAGGAGGGCTTCAGACTTATTGGCCCAGACAGTCCAGTTCAGGAAGGTGCCTGGTTAAGGTCTTCCCAGTTGAATTGAAGGCAGAGACCAAAATATGCTGGTTGACGTGGACAATGGTGGTCAGAGCAGCAGTTGTCCAGGGGCATCTGGCAGTTCTTTGGCTTCTGATACTTGGATTTACTGTATTTTATGTTATTGGTTATTTGTGAGGCTCGTGCACAACAAATGGTGTTTCAAGGCATGAATGGCTCCATGACTTTTCTTGTATCAAGATATCTCGCGGGGCGATGCATCAGCCCTTCTATGGAAGGAATCTCCAACATTCAAACAGGTAGAGGATGTCCAATCGGGAGGTATCAGGTAATAATATCCATATATATATATATATGGTTGCCGTATATAATGTCATCGGATAAGGTTGTGGCAACATTATATAGGTGACCATATATATAGGGGCAGCAGTGTTTGCAGGGGTGTCCCCCGCTCTGCATGAAAAATAAAAAAGGGTCCTGGGGTTGTGGGGGTGTCCCTCGTATGTTCCATGTAATAATGTCCCCACAAAAAACAACCATTTTTCTGCGATTATTTTGCATGCCGATATGGAATTATTACATGGAACCAATCAGGAATAGCTCACCATAGAGACAGGAGATACCCTGACTGAAGTACTGATTAGGAAAACGCAGTCCCAAACCCCAGTTTCAGCTAGTTCGCAACCACAAAGCACTAACCTGAAGTCCAGGGTTGGAATGCCATACAAGTGCATGCCCGTGTTTCGCAATGCCTGAGCCGTAAGAAAGATGCCCAACAAAGAAGATGGCACAAAAAGAGGCCTTTTACATATATGATACTTGCAAAGCATTATCGTGGTAAACAATACAACATATGCACGTCTGTGCACATGAGAAATGATAAAAAATATTTCACCACCACCAACGTGTTCACAATAGATGCTACATTATGTTATGTTTACTTATAAAGCGCAACATACACCAGATAAGGCATCATGGCACTGAGGGCAAAACTGTGAGAAGGGAGCAGAAAGAGGAAGGTGAGAGACCATCAGGATGAGGGAAAAAGGTTTAGAACAGGAACGATTTCAGAGCGCATATGAAAGGCAGGTGTTCACAGACGCTGCAGAGTGAGTAGTGGAGGGAATTCCACAGCCAGCTGCAGCGATGGAGAAAGAGCAGCCACCGGAGAAAGAGCAGCCACCGATGTTTGAGTGCCTGACCCAGGGAACAGGGATAAGCAATGCAGTGGCTGAACAGAGTGAGAGTATGGGTACATAGCAGATGAATTTACTCTGAAAGTTGTCAGGGCCAATCTTATAGAAGGACTGGTGTACAATGCAGAGAACCTTGAATTTGACCTGCCAGGCGATCGGCAGCCAATGCAGGGATTTAAGAATGGCAGAGGAGGAGGCTTGATGCAGGGCCCCCGTGGTGAGTCGAGCCACATAGTTTTGGAGAGATTGGAGAGATTGGAGGCGATGAAAGAGATTGCCCGTTGGGCAAGAAAGAGAGAGTTACAATAGTAAATAGAGCCACAGATCAAAGAAGAGACATCAAGAAGACGTAGAGGGATAAGAAGAAAGAGAAGCACTTTCTGAAGAATCCACAGCTTGAAGTGGACAGTTTGACAAATAGATAGTGGAGAGGCAGGAGCGACAGCGAGTAGCTGTAGAAGGGAGGGCAAGACCGAATCCACATCAGGATCTGGGTGTCATTAGCATAAGTGTAACAAGGAAAAACAAAAGAGTGAATACGTTTAATGAGAGGTTGGATGTAGACATTAAAAAGAAGAGGAGAGAGAGCAGAGGGAACACCACAGGTGACGGATGGGAGAAAATAGAGATTGAGAGTGGTCTGAAAGGGAAGAGCCAATCCAGTACACGGCCGGACACCCCCACCAAAGAGTGTCTCTGATTCCATATAGCATGGTCTATGGTTTCAAACACAGCAGAGAGATCAAGGAGGAACAGAGCTCCAATATCCCCCTGATCTACATTCTGTACCAGGTCATCGACAGCGGTACCGATTCTGTGTGGGCCCGAAACCTGACCGAAACCGGTCCAGTCAATGGGAATCCTGAAGGAATGAGCAGAGAAGAAGTGTGACAGGAGTCTCTAACAGTTTCATGTGGAAAAAACAAGTGAGTCGGGCGGAAATTAGAGAAAAGAGAAGGGTCCAAGTTAGGTGATTAAAGAAGAGGGATAACCAACACGTGCTTGAGTGAGGGAGGGATAATGTGTCAGAGTAGGACAGATTTACCGCTGATGACACTGCAGTTGCAATGTAAGGAATAATATATTTTGTTATGCCAAGGGGAAAGGGATCTGCCGGACGGATAGACTTCAGATGCAGAGTGGCCACAATGCTATTGGTCAAAGTAAAAACTGGAAATTCTGACCAAGGTGGGCTCAATGGTGGGGATGACTGCCAAGGCAGTGGCCAGGACCAGAGAGCTGGATGTTGGTTATTTTGTCCTGAAAGAAGGTAGACAGGGAGGTGCACCAAAGCTTGAAGGGAATGCCCCCATTGGCAGAGGGCAGAGACGAGAGAGATTGAACAATTTAGAAAAGTACCTTAAGGGAATTAAAAGCGTATTCAATGCAGAGAGAGAAATGTGTGTGTTTAGCCTTAGTGATATCCAACTGGTAGGCAGCAGTAGATTACAATACTAGGATGTTACCTACAAAATAAAACAGACACAGTGTGCAACTGCAGCAATTCACCAAAGATGGCTTGTGCCACACTGATCAAATAAAGGTTACCAAATAAGACACATTCCCAGCACTGGTAGTCATAGGGACTGACCAGGCAGATGAGTGAGGCAAAAGGGTCTCACACACACCACCAATCCATAAATATGCTAACAAAAAGCAGACATGCAGGGGAACCCCATTGATGTTAATGGTTGCGAAAAGAAAAACGTTCCTAACGCTCACACCTCCTCCCCCAAATAAGGCAGGGATCATGATAACACCTGTATGGCTTCCTTGTTCCAGTGTTTATACTTCCATAACAGGTCATTATTGCATTTTGTGGTGTCTGGCCTATGATCTATAGTGAATTGAAATCATTGGAGGATTATGGAACCAGGGATATATTTCAGATTCTCTTCCTTCATATTCATCAGCCATTTAAGGGGCATGTGGCAGGTCTGAATCTGGAAGTCAGACCCAGCCAGTTAGGTTCTGAATCTTCGCATTATGGCACAAGATTCTTTCTCCACTGTTCTTCATATCAGCTCTCTGCCCATCAGCTGATTACTGAGGAAAGATAAAGGGTGCACTGCTTTTATCATCCAGGTGATACAAAATGGTACCAAAATCTGTCTCAGAAGCATATGTTTGAATGATGAAAAGCCCTGATGCCAACAGCAATTTGGTGAGGTCCAGTCAGTGAATTGAGGATACCAGCAAAGATTACACTGACGGGTAGGAAGGCACCACATCCATATCTGCAGTTCAGTCCAGTCAGATGCAGACAGACCCAACAAGTACTCTAACTGTGAAACAACTATGGAGGCAGGACGTCTTGTCTGAGCAGCCCAGAGGAGCAAGACACCTAGTGCAGATATGTCCACTCAGTTTGAAGGCAGAGGTGGTTTGCAGCAGTCCTCCACTGAGTCTCCTGTGGTCTTTTAGATTCAGATGCCTGGATAAAGTGATTAACCATCTGAAATGGCTCCACACCCTCACTTCTTGCTCAGTCTTCCACAACCCTCTAGGGAAGTGACCTGCAAAATACAAACAGACAGAGGCTGTTGAATCAGAAAAGACCTGCCACCTCATAATATGCCATGTAAAAAGGCAAGCCCTGTCTGAAGCCTAAATTGAGACCAGACAGACCCAGTTTTCATCCCAATCATAAATACGGCACTGATCTACAGCCCAGAGCTTGACTATCACACAAGTGCATTACCTATTCAGTAATGTCCAACCTGATATGGAATGAAGATGGCCAATGGAGATGACAGTGCAAATAACTGGTCTTGTACGATACGGATCAGGCAGTTTGAATATATGATACTTGAAAAAGCACGACCTCAGTAAAACAATGTTAATGCATGATATGCACCAGTAACAAAACATGGCACACATCTTTTCAGTATACATGATAAAAGCAACTGGGATTTTGCGTAAAGAAAAATAAAGGTACAAATGAATGGGAAATACATTCCTTTCACTGGTAGACATGAGGACTGACCAGGACACCCTAATCAAAATGAGAGAGGCAGAGGAGTGAGACAAAATGGCCTCACATACCCCCAAAATCATTGGGACGCAGGCAAAGCACCAATCCTCTAACGGACTCGATTGAAATTGGAAAATGACGTTCTTAACACTTCGCCAACCCGCAGAACAGATGCGGTCCACTTTTAGTCTCCTTAAACTCCAAATATTCAAGCTCTAATGCATTGTAAAACATTGCGCTGTACAACTTTACAGATCTGATACCTGCTAAGAGAAAACAAACACCTTCTTCAATCCACATTCGTCTAGGATAAATCACCTGAGAGGAAACATTTTTCTGATTCAAACAAATAAAGCAACCATCCTTTCATCCTTTCTCCAAAAAAAATCTGAGACTCAAGGCTCGATTCATTGAATTTTAAGCACGGTGCAACGCACTACACAATCCATGAATCGAGCCCTAAGTTTAGAAATGCGGCAAAATCAGCCAGACTGGGGACAACACAAATCTAGCATTACTATTTCCCCAACATAGTAGGAACCCCATACCCCCTTTTTCCCGAATAACCTAACAGCATACCTATGTAACCATGGGCTTGAAAATGTCCACCTTGTATGTAAATACTCTGATCCCTGAAACCATGATGAAACATGCGGAAATACCATTTTTTCGCTAAACCACTTTACATCATTCAAGTCTTTGAAGACAACAATATAATTCCTTATGTCATTAAATTATTCTAACAACGATCTGTTTTTTTTTAAAAAAAATAAGCAATAACCCCATCACAAACAACTCATTATCAAGCCCATAAAGCTTTTGATAAAATAAAGTTCCAGCTCTGTTGAAAAGACATAAAAACAGCATAATGTATTTAATATTAGCCTGGAGTCCGGCGTAGTGCAGCTCAGGCACCACTGACTAACACGTGGCAGATTCGGCCTTCCACGTGAGGGGGCTCAGGGTCAATCGCTGTGCGTATTTTTTAAGTGCTCGAATGTGCACATTGCACATGCAAGCAAACATTTTGAGATGAGAAACAGTTTCTTCGTCCACATATTTCTGTATAAATGTCCAAATATTTAACCCAGTGTGCACGTTTTGTCTTGTGGCAATTATGAATCACTAATCTATATTTCTCTCAAAGAACATTCATCACAGTTGTTTTTACCTTTGAGAATACGTGTGCATTTATTTGTTGAAGAAAGGAGTGCTGAAGTGTGAGCTTCATTTTCTTCATCAAAATCCAACTGCAAAAACATGTCAGAGACCACAACCATTGCAATGCCCAATAGGTGGCAGCATTGGATAGAAAATGTAAAAAGAGTATTTCACATATGCAATGAGATGACTTTTTGGCAAAATAAATACATCAAAAAGTACTTAATCATGCTATCATTATTGACCCTAACAATTCAAAGTATTTATCCAATTGATGTTCTCAAAAAACAGTTTTAAATGATGTATCCTATTTTGATGACATGCCTGGAAATAAAGCGTAATGAACAGACATGAAGCATTTATTTTTGCTTTTACTGAAACAACTATACAATTACAAAGTGAAGTTGCAGTGTGATAACCTTAAGCATATCGTGTTCACTTCCTTATCATTCTAGAGGTTAGCATTCCCTAGATTAATGGCACACCATAATAATACATTATCTGACACTCGATTGAATTATATTAGTTAGGAATGTGAATAGGGTAAATGAGACTGCACTGTCCCTGCTGTCATTTGCGAGCAAAGCTTTAAATACAGGATTCAGGGAACAAGGGGGTGATCTGCTGGTCAGGCAATTGAAGTATGTAAAAGGAGGGCTAGCTTATCTACACTTTGGGGTACACGTGCATAGACCTATGCCTGATACACACACTAGGTTTTCAGGGAGTTTATATCAAGGGCGGTGTTGCAACGTGTCCTGCACGTTGTATGCATTTCTTCTGTTGTCTATTGATAACCATGCAGGTATTATTTAATCCACTATCAGCACATGGAGTTCGTTATTAACCTCCTCTCAGCCAATCAAAATGGTTTTAGTGTGGTGATTAACTACTGGTATTGACTGCAATTCAAGCGTTCTTACTTCAGACATGAACACAACATAAAGGATTTCACAGCATTCAATAAACAACAATGTAATTCCCCAGCGAGATTTCGTTTGACAAGTCCCTCCCTCTCTGGGAGATTTCCCCCTACCTTGATGGTGGCACACATCGTGAAATGTAGCCCACACCGAAAGTTAGTACTTGAAACACTGCTTTCACTGGCATATAGACATACCAATCGCTTGTATGATACACCAAATGCAAGCTTATTCTAAACATATTCAATTACGACATAATAAAGACAACCATGTTATGTACACATTCCAAAGTAAACCCCGCTTTAACTTACTAACTTGCATTTGTATTCAGTATACTCAACATACTTCACCACTGGAACTTCTAAAACTATATTACCAGTATGCGCTATGCTTGTGGAAGAGACCCACCCCAGCTTATGGCCATTGGCTTCCCCAAGGTCTGTAACTTGGGGCTGGGTCATTATCCCTCGATAACCCCTCACTTGGTCTATAATTCTTAATTGTATCAGGCCAACCTTTGGTAAAAGTTGGGGTGTTTTTATCCTACCAATTACTCTGAATGATATAATAAAATGGGTAACTAAATGTCCACTCTGTCTTTTGGGTAGATAAGAACTACTCTGCAGGCGATTGGGTTACAAAAGTTATAGTGATTTCTAATTGCCATAATCATAAACCATGGGCTACAAACTAAAACATACTAGGAATAGAGTGGGAATCACGTGCAAGTTTAACCAGTTCTAAAAATATTATGAGGCCGATTCATGGAATAATTAGCGCGGCGCAAGTGGGCAAAAACGTGCGAATCGCAGTGGAATAGCGAAAATCGCAGTGAACGTGCGAAAATCGCACGAAAAGCAGCGCACGTCGATTCATGGAAGGCCGTGCGCGAGAAAACCAGCGGATGTGCGAAAAAAAAGTGCGCGGCGCACGTTGGCGCACGTTGGCGCACAGGCCATCTAACAGCGTGCGCCAGGTCACAGCGAAAATCGCACAGGCCACAGCGAAATTCGCACATAGCGCGGCGCACGCAATAAAAGTAGGCGGAACACGGGCGTAACACTCGGAATGGGGAACAACTTGCCAAAACGTGGGCGTCACGGGGGAAGTACAGGGCACAAGTGCGCGGAACGCCCACACGCTCGCCTACAACACGTATTCATGGAATAGAATAGGGGAAAAAAGCGCACGCTCAAACCAGCGCACAGGCACAAACACGACCGCCACAAGAAAGGAGGCGGTAGCGTCTCTGCGGCTGTAAGAAATGTGCGCCAAAAGGTGCGCCAACAAATAGCACCTATATACTGCCATGATGAATGTCCCATACTGTGGCCCTCCAGGAAAAATGACGTGCAAAGGGGTACCCACAAACACGGACACCCGCTGACAAAAAATACGTGTGCATGTATACCGGGGTGCGCGGGAAGTGTCACACGCGATTTGCAGGGTACGTGCATCACAGGGGTTCGCGTGAAGTTATTCACACGATCGGGCCTGGGGGAGCGGGCTACGTGTATTACAGGGGTTCGCGTGAAGTTCCTCACGCGATCGGGCCTGGGGGAGCGGGCTACGTGTATTACAGGGGTTCGCGTGAAGTTCCTCACGCGATCGGGCCTGGGGGAGCGGGCTACGTGTATTTCAGGGGTTCGCGTGAAGTTCCACACGCGATCGGGCCTGGGGGAGCGGGCTACGTGTATTACAGGGGTTCGCGTGAAGTTCCACACGCGATCGGGCCTGGGGGAGCGGGCTACGTGTATTACAGGGGTTCGCGTGAAGTTCCACACGCGATCGGGCCTGGGGGAGCGGGCTACGTGTATTACAGGGGTTCGCGTGAAGTTTCACACGCGAATAGCCTGGGCGCGTGAATTTGAGGGGTGCGCGGGAAGTTCCTCACGCGATCGGGCCTGGGGGAGCGGGCTACGTGTATTACAGGGGTTCGCGGGAAGTTCCACACGCGAATAGCCTGTGCGCGTGTATTTCAGGGGTTTGCGGGAAGTTCCACACGCGAATAGCCTGGGCGCGTGTATTTCAGGGGTGCGCGGGAAGTTCCACACGCGAATAGGCTGGGCGCGTGTATTTCAGGGGTGCGCGGGAAGTTCCACACGCGAATAGCCTGGGCGCGTGAATTTGAGGGGTGCGCGGGAAGTTCCTCACGCGATCGGGCCTGGGGGAGCGGGCTACGTGTAATACAGGGGTTCGCGGGAAGTTCCACACGCGAATAGCCTGGGCGCGTGTATTTCAGGGGTTCGCGGGAAGTTCCACACGCGAATAGCCTGGGCGCGTGTATTTCAGGGGTGCGCGGGAAGTTCCACACGCGAATAGCCTGGGCGCGTGTATTTCAGGGGTGCGCGGGAAGTTCCACACGCGAATAGGCTGGGCGCGTGTATTTCAGGGGTGCGCGGGGAGTTCCACACGCGAATAGCCTGGGCCCGTGTATTTCAGGGGTGCGCGGGAAGTTCCACACGCGAATAGCCTGGGCGCGTGTATATCAGGGGTGCGCGGGAAGTTTTACACGCGAATAGCCTGGGCGCGTGTATTTCAGGGGTGCGCGGGAAGTTTTACACGCGAATAGCCTGGGCGCGTGTATTTCAGGGGTGCGCGGGAAGTTTTACACGCGATTTCTGCACGGTACGTGTATTTCAGGGGTGCCGGGGAGTCCCACATGTGATTTGACAGTGTGGGTCCTCCCAGGTGTACCCTGTACACCCTCCACGGCCCCTGCAGGCAGCCCACACCACAGGGGACTACCCTGCATCCCTGGTCATGTCCCGCAGGCAGCCCACCCAACATGGGCATGCCCCCCAGCAAAGGCACATGTCTCCTTGAACTAATGAACACCAACACATGTCCCCTTGCACCCCCACCCCCCAGCACTGTGGGGCACATGCCAGCAGTCCCCCACCCATGTCCAACTCATGTCCCCCACCACCCCCACCCCCCAGCACTGTGGGGCACCTGCCAGTAGGCCCCCACCCATGTCCAACTCATGTCTCCCACCACCCCCACCCCCCAGCCACCAGGGTCACCCTCCACCAGGGCCCCACTCATGTCTCCGACCACCCCCACCCCCCAGCACTGTGGGGCACCTGCCAGCAGGCCCCCACCCATGTCCAACTCATGTCTCCCACCACCCCCACCCCCCAGCACTGTGGGGCACCTGCCAGTAGGCCCCCACCCATGTCCAACTCATGTCTCCCACCACCCCCACCCCCCAGCACTGTGGGGCACCTGCCAGCAGGCCCCCACCCATGTCCAACTCATGTCTCCCACCACCCCCACACCCCAGCACTGTGGGGCACCTGCCAGCAGGCCCCCACCCATGTCCAACTCATGTCTCCCACCACCCCCACCCCCCAGCCACCAGGGTCACCCTCCACCAGGGCCCCACTCATGTCTCCCACCACCCCCACCCCCCAGCAGTGCAGGGTCACCCTCCACCAGGGCCCCACTCATGTCTCCCACCACCCCCACCCCCCAGCACTGTGGGGCACCTGCCAGCAGGCCCCCACCCATGTCCAACTCATGTCTCCCACCACCCCCCACCCCAGCACTGTGGGGCACCTGCCAGCAGGCCCCCACCCATGTCCAACTCATGTCTCCCACCACCCCCACCCCCCAGCCACCAGGGTCACCCTCCACCAGGGCCCCACTCATGTCTCCCACCACCCCCACCCCCCAGCCACCAGGGTCACCCTCCACCAGGGCCCCACTCATGTCTCCCACCACCCCCACCCCCCAGCAGTGCAGGGTCACCCTCCACCAGGGCCCCACTCATGTCTCCCACCACCCCCACCCCCCAGCACTGTGGGGCACCTGCCAGCAGGCCCCCACCCATGTCCAACTCATGTCTCCCACCACCCCCACCCCCCAGCAGTGCAGGCTCAACCTCCACCAGGCCCCCACTCATGTCCCCCTGCACCCCCACCCCCCTGCCACCATGTGCAGCCCCCACCAGGTCCTCACAATCCCCAATCATGTGCGTAATGGTCAGCCTCCACAGCCAAAAAGACCTACCAAGTAACCCATTCACCCACATGGAAATGGAAATCACATGTTACACCCCCAATGTACATGAAGCAAATGAACCCATGTCCGTCACACACATATTTTCAAATTGAATGGGAAAACACACAACATGACATGCATGAAACCAATGAGATGAAACCACACAGTGAACAATGTAAAAAAAAATGTATTGAAAAAAATACAAATGCCAAAGAAAGAAAACTAACTACAATGTAAATGTGAAAAAATAAGCTGCATGTCCGCATAAAAACACAAATCTAGAAAATCAAATCAAAAAAATTATGTCCAAAGTGAAATGTAAAAACTCTCCATGCAACAAAGAACTATGTACAAAAATAACAAGGGTCCATCATCACAACTGAACTAAGGAAACCTCCTAAAAAACCTACCTAAATATCAACTATATACAAAAAGTGGAGCAGTGTCCGTCGACTCCAAATAATAATAAGAACGAAAGGAAACCTAAAACTAAAGAACTATATACAAAGGCGGCGGGCAAGTCCAGCGGCTCACTCTGTGGTGTTCCGGGCCAGGGCATCATCGAACTCCTGTTCGATGTCCCGGAGGCGGTCCAGTTCCATGGCCCCGAGGGTCCGCAGGGACGACGCCGTGTCCTCCTCCAACCCCCTGCGGATTGCCTCGAGGCACTCGGCCCGCCTCAGGGCCCTCCGCATGGAGTTCTCCGCCCTGACCATTGTGAGCCGCGCCTCTTCCGCCCGCCGCCGCTCCGCACCTATGGCGTGGCCCAACCGCTGCCACACGGAAGACACTCTCTGTCCTGGGTCCTCCTGCCCTCCGGCCGATGCCTGCCCCTCCGATGTCGAAGGCCCCGAGCCTTCATGGCTCCCACCATCTTGCTGCTGCTGCTGCTCTGCCTCTGCCCGTGCACTGCCTCCTGCTGCCTGCACATCCTCCGCCGGCTGGGGTGCACCTGTTGATGTGGCCACCCCTGCTGGACGTCCGACTCCCGACTGTGGCAGGGATGCCTCCTCCACCAGCCTGGCCGCACTGTCAGAGGCAGCTCCACAGGGCACCCAGGTGACTGATGGGTGGGAAGATGGCACAGAGGACGACTGGCGCGTAGGGGGTCCAGTTGAGGAGGGGGTCGGAGCAAGCCCCATCAGACAGCGGAATCCGGCCTGGGTGACCTGTCCCAGCAGGCTGACGTGGTCAACGAGCCATTCGAGATGACGTGCAGTCTCTCCATGAAAAGACTGCAGGTCACCTCGCATGGCCCGTTGACGCAACGCCACACCAGCCAGGACAGGCTCAACCCGGTCCTGGATGGCCACGTCCGCAGGCAGAGGAAGGCCAGTTGACGTCAGCTCATCCCCTGCCTGAAAACGGGTCTGGACGTAGGCATCCCTGCTGGTGCAAGATGATGCAGGGACAGGATCGGGGACAGGATTGCACACAGGCACCTCCGCGGCCGCCTGTGCTGCCTCCTGTCCCTGGTCCTGGACTGCACCACTAGCACCAGTGGGATCCCCACCTCCAGACCCTGTCTCTGGTGCTTGCGCGGCCCCCTCCTCCACCAAACCCCCCACCAACCTGGATGACTCTGTGCCATCTTCCCCTGTTGGGCCCTGTGGGGTCCCAGCTGCCCCTTCTGCTGCCGAGGAGTCCAACTGCAACCTCCGCCTCTTGGACCTCCCCCCGGCAGCTGCGGCCTGGGACGCGGCACCGGACTCCTCACTCCCCGACGAGATGACAACACGGGAGGGGAGCCGGGCCTTGCGTCTCCGGCTGGCGGTCGGATCCCCGCCGCTGTGCTCCACAGCACCTTCTCCGCCCTCTTCATCAGTTGACGCTGCAGACAGGGAGAAACAAAACACAGGCATCAGGGCACTGTACAATGGACACATACACGCATGACAGTTGCACATGAGTGGCATTGGCAAACCTCAGACATGTCATCACAATCCTCAACACACATGTCATTGCAACTGGCACACATGAGCCATACCACAGCCATATCGCAACTGCCACCACCATCCCCATACATACAACAGCATCAGCAGCCAAAGGGGAGCCATACATCACATGCAACACAGGAAGTGCACCACACATGTACACACACCACCACACTTGCATGCATGTCTACACCTCTGCCAAGTGTCGCACTGTTCAGACGGGCATCCATGTCACATCTGCCAATCAGGCTTCCACATACCGCTGTCACATGCATCCATGTAGCATCACTGTTGCACCTTTGACAAATACACACACATGCACATGTACACAGTGCTCATACATGCAGCCGAAAACAACATACATGCCTGACATCACGGACATGTCTACTTACATACACATTCATCCAAACATGTGTGCACGCACAACTGCATTTGCCATGCAAGCCCACACACACAAGCACCATCCATGTCTCACACATTACAGCCCTCGCATGTGTCAGCCCCACGGCCCTGTACACCCCCACCCATACTCCACCCCATACAAACAGATGTGCAACTGGCACAATGGGGAATGATCACCACACGCCCTGCTCACAACCAGGATGCATGTACACTCACCGCTCGACTCCAGACGGCTCTGCTTCTCTAGGACCTGGACGTGGAGCGCTGGGGATATGCGTTCCAGGACCCCCATCTGTTCTTCCGACAAGTGGCCCCGGCGCCCCTTGGCATCCGCTGCCTTCAAGAGGCGCCGGGCCTTGTTCAGGGTCCTGGACCTGAAGTCCTCCCAGCGCTTCCTGACATGTTGTAAGTCCCGGACTGCCACCCCCTCCGCGTTGATGGCAGTCACGATGTCTGTCCAGATCCGAGTCCGTCCTTCCTTGTCGGCGCGGGAACTTCCAAAGAGGGCATCATACTGCCCCAGGACTTGCTCCACCAGGACACCAACTTCGGTGGCACTGAAGCTGGTGCCCCTCTGCCTCTCTGGCCGGGGGTTGTCAGTGGTCACAGATGGTGTTAGCCCCGACATGACAACCCCAGAGGCAGGAGTGGGTGGGCAACTGGGTCCTGGGGCTGGGCTGTGGAGCGATGGAATTCCAGTCGGGAGTCTTCTGTTCCAGCAGGGGTGGTCACAGCAACAGCACCCCTGGCTGATGTGCAGGCAGCAAATGGCAGTGCACGTGGGCAGCAGGCAGTCAGGCAGCAGCAGATAGCAGGTGGGAGCGTGCTCGGGGCTCTGGGGGGCAGTAATTCGGCCTTCTGGGCAGGAGCGTGGTCTCCCGTGTGCTCACGCGTGGCCAGCTTGGTACGGAGTGAATTGGCACGTGAAAATCCTGCACGTCAGCGTGAAAACCGAGGAAAGGCCCTTAGCGCGTAAGCGCGTCAGCACGCATACGCGATTCCATTGGACCAAAGGCCCTCAGCGCGTAAGCGCGTCTGTGACGTGACCCGCACGGGTGTTTCCCACACAGCACGTGATGACAGAGCACACGTGGAAAGACTGCACGTCAGAGTCTCATCGCGTGTAATTGGACAAAAGTGCGTGTACACGCGATTGGCCTATGTACGTGTATATGAGGTGTGCGCGGACACTTACACACGCAAGTACGTCAGCGCACCTGTATCCCGGTGTACGGCCATTTCCAGGAGGAGCAGGAGAACCAGTTTGCCCTTGTCTTTCAACTCCTCGATTTGGGTTTTCAAATCAATTAGGGCTGTCTCTGTACCGTGTCTGGAATGGAAGCCAGATTGTCTAAGACCTAAGAGATTATTGGTTTCAAGATAGTCCTGGATTTGGATATAGGCTGCCCGATCCAGAATTTTGAGAAGGTAGGGCACCGTGGTGATGGGCCTGTAGTTAGAGGGGTTAATGCGATCAAGATTGGGTTTTTTGATTAAAGGGATGACCTAAGCATCCTTAAGGTTGTCAGGTACAGTGCCCGATTTGAAGGAGGCATTAATAAATGAGGTAATGAATGGGGCAAGATAATGTGCAGCTTCCTTGATGGCCAATGCAGGACAAGCGTCACCCTGGCAGTTGGAAAGCTTAAGCTTTGTTATGATATTTTCTACCTCCTCAATAGTGAGGGATGAGAAGCTAAAAGGTTTGAAGGAATGTTTGGTAGAGGGGGTTTTGTAGGACAGGGGTAACCCGTTGAGTCAGGGAGGTGACATTTTTTGGTATTCATTTTGGCTTGGAGCATGGCAATTTTGTCAAGCAGTGCCTTTTGAATATTAGAGCACCAATCTGTGTCTGTGGTGCACGTAACAAGAAGGGCAACAGGCGACTCAAGTTAGTTGAGGATCTTAAAGAGTTCCTTGGTATTTGATTGGGCTTGAATGATCCTTTTGTTATAAATTTACGTTTTTGCAACTAGGATGGCTTCCTTGTAGGTGAGGGAGGCTGTGGTAAGGTTGTTCTTCTTGACTAGAGAAGGTGAGCATTTCCAATGAACCTCAGCTTTTCTTTTTTCTTTACGCAGATCCCATAGGTGTGGTGTAAACCAGGATTTAAGGTGCAGCCACGGTTTTTGTTTGCGCAGTTTGAGGGGGGCAATGGTGTTGAGGACTTTTAACATGGCACGGTTGTAAATGTCAACTAGCACAGTGGGGTCTGAGCACGTGGTGGATGCCGAGTTCAGGAGAGGAAGGAGGAGTGGAAGTAATTTCTCAACCGTAATATCCTTTTTATTGTGTGTGGAGGTGGGAGGGGCAAGGTTAGGTTTATCTGTAGGTGGACTAGAATTAATGGAGAATGATATTTTATGGTGATCAGACCAGGCGCATGGTGACACAGAGGTGACGTTAAGCGCACAGTTCATGTCCGAAACCCAGTCAAGAGTGCGACCCTTGATGTGGGGGGGGGCTCGTTGACGTGTTGGGTGAGACCAAAGTCGGCCAGGACTCTTTCTAGGTCAGTGGCTTTAGCATCATTCGTATCTTGGTAGCCTAAATTGAAATCTCTCAGTATAATGATTTGCGAGTTAGGCTTAGTGCTGGTAGCTAAAATAGAAGACAAGTCCTCTGCAAATGATAGGGTAAGGCCAGGAGGGCGGTAGATGAGATGAAAAGTGGCTGTGTGATTAGGTGTGATTGGCAGTTTGATAGACAGTAATTCTGCTGATGGCAGCCACAGGCTGTTGACAGCTGTGATATTGAGCGAGCTCTTAAATATGACAGCTAGCCCATCCGCCTTAGTGTGGTTAGTGTCTCTGTCACACCTGATAATGGAGTAGTTGTCAGGGATGGCCAGAGTCAGAGAAGGGCCGGATGCTGCATGCAGCCAAGTTTCTGTGATTGCGAGAAAGTCTAGATTTTCAGTGACAATGAGACCTGCAATATCTAAGGTGTGTGCGGGGATGGAGCGTGCATTGATGAGCGCGCCTTTGAGTTTGGGGGCCGTGGTTGCATTGTGAACAAGATTTAAACACAGACAATGGTTAATGTGTTTTTGTGTAAGTTGCTGGCCAATTCTACTATCTTAACAGAGAATAAAAGTTCTCCTATCACTGGTCCCATCCATGGTGCCGAATTGCACTCAAACGTTAATGGTTGATGTGGGAGGGGTCATTGATTCCTATTCCAGAACGGTAGAAGGAACATGCCTGCCGTAGGCATGGGTAGCCTAAGTGGTGGAGGGGCAGTGGTGACTCGGGTTGCACTATTTGGTAAGAGTGCTTTGTTTGACTCACGGTTATAGGGAGTTGATGGAAGCTGAACACCGTCACCAGCAGCCTGTGTGTCACACTCAGGCACTGTCCCCACTGTACATCAGAGACTCTGGCCTTTGAGACTCTGCTGCTACACGAACATGCCCCAGCAGGCCAACCATGCTCCTTGGTGATGCCACCCACTATGATGCCTGCAAGAGGACATATAACCCTCTATCTGCGCCACTGCACTCCCTCTTCTACCACAAAGGCCAGAATCATAATCAACACCACCAATAAAACCTCTCCAGCCCATGAGTGCAAGCCTTCAACCCACACCATTAGAGAGCGCAGAACATGATAAACTATAACAATTGTGGGATACACAACGTGCTGTGCATATGGTATGCCCCTCAGACATCCTGACATAGACAATGTCCCTCGTTTTAAAGGTTTTGCCAACCAGCCACCCACACCTCTCAAACCATGGATGGCAATGCCCACCACTCGTATCTGTGTGCGTTCATGGAGGGTGGGGGTGGCAGTTCATTCACTGTAGGGGCATGGAGTCCGATCTCCTGTGTAGAGCCCTGCTGAAACTCCAATCTAGGCTGGAGGAGCCTGAACACCAGTCACTGGAGAGGGAGAGGCAAAATGTGTGACAGAAAATGCATTTAAACCATCCCTTTCTTCGCACTGGCATGCCATTGTGCATTGCTGGGCAGCTGACACTATTGTGGTGCCGATAGTTGCAAACACCACCAACCACCTAGCTTAAATGCATGATCATTTAATGGACAGTCTACCAAAGCAGGCTCTTTTTAAATGTCGTGCTTGCATTGGCACATTCTGCTGTATTTGCCTTGAAATTGAAGAAATACAGGTATTCTGAGCGGCTCCTACCACCTACAGCACTGATTGCATTATTAACATGTGCAGCCTTAATGGGTCACCAAGGAGTCAGCACTGAAGATGATTTGGTGGGGTGATCCCTTTCTGCTGGTCCCAGTCCCAAACCATTTGTGGCAAGGTCTGTGCTTTCCTCCTTTATAGCCGTATTAATGAGTTGCACGGAAGATCCACACATTGCCTGACACGTACAGAGGTTAGGTCAAAGGGCAAAACAGCGAGTGCCCCTTCCTTCCACAATACAATGGCACAATGAAGTGAAGAAGGAGGAAAAACAACAGTCTTAAGGGCGATGTTTGTTTCCTGGTAGCATGCTCTGCACCTCAGCTTTGTTTTCTAGGCAGGTACGCGGTGGCAGAGAAATCCCCACGGGCGGGACCAAGTTAAAGTGCTGGCATGCTGAAAACTGCTATGCTCTCCAGCAGCAATAAGCAAAAGCTCCCAGCAGGGGCCTTTGCTTGTTTGCTGCCTGGAGAGCACAGTATTAGCTGATAAACATGAAACTGTTTCTGCTTCAAAATGGCTGCACACAAGTGCTTGAAAATCAAGGATTTAAAGGTAATTTAAAACAAGATTTTCCATAGGATCTTTTTTAAAACAATGCCATTATATGTTTTTATTATGTCCAATATTTTTAAAGTATGCAATTTTTGAATGAACTACCCCTTTAACTTTCTCTTAACAAACATTTTTATTTTTTTAACAAACATAAATATGTTTGTTAGTAGACGCATCTACTAAGATTGTTTGCATAAAGGAGTTTTTTTGGTCACATCCGTACAGGATCCCTCCCTATCATACCAGGATATATTTTCAAAATAAGTGGTCAAGATGTTCTACTGACATAAGACATGTCAATCACACCTTTTAAGCTTTGAATGATAACATTTCAGTTGGATTAGAGGCAGGAAAAATATTTCCTTGAACATGGAAAATGTCATAAATGCATTGGAGCATAATCAACACTTCTTGCCTTTGTCTTTAAATAAACAGATTTTTATACTTTGGGCATCATCATGAGTATTGTGGAAAGCCCAAAAAATGGTGTAAACGGAATTAGCATTGCAAATATCGCTCTGCCCGTTCATGTGCCAGCGCAAATACTGTCGACTTCAAATCAGCTGGCATAGTGCAGCCGGTGCAATTACCGCCAGAGTCAGGTCCTCACCCTGGACTCTCACTGACGGGCAGTTGGTCACCCTGTATCGCATCAACAGGGAGACTACAACTGAGCTGCTCAACACAATCCAGGGCAACATAGTGAGCAGGATCAACACCTGCATTTTGTGCAGTCCTGACTCAGGCACTAGATGTACTGCTGTGGCATGTCATGCCACAAATCACTGCCAACCACACCAGCACAGGGAATGCCATGAAGGCACAGTTCTATTCCATTGCCGAGAAATTTCAAATGTTATTGCAGCCTTGGACTGCACCCATGTGGCATTGGAAGTGCCCCAGGTTGTGGTACACTGCTTCATGGACCAAGGGGGCCATAAAGCAGTGTACCACAACTGTAAGCATTATCACTACTTGAATGTACAGGTGACCTGAGATCCCAAACTGTACATCACCCACTGTTGTGCCCGCTAACCTGGTTCCACCCACAATGCAATGGTCCTGCAGAACAGTACACTGCTTGGATACATGGAGCGGCACAGAGGAGAATGGACGTGGATAGGGGGCGAGTAAAACCACAAGCATGCAGGCGCTGTGATGCACCTGACCAGATTGGGGTGGGGGGTCATGTGCAAACCACCACAACATGCCTTGACAGATGAATGTGAAAGTCAGACCTGCACCAATATCACAGTCCACCCCACTGAACACACACATATCTGGCATACCCGGATGGATGAGCACATGTGCACATAGAGTAGCAACTCCAAACACACACATGACTACAGGTAACAGAATGCAACATGCATAATCACAAATCAATGTAAAACTGTCACATCACACCACATCAACCTGCCAATACCACAGCCAAATAACCACGTTTACTCAGCCCGCAATGCATACGTGCTGACCCCAGAAGCCCATGGAAGTCTGATAGGAAACAAATCAGCCCACATTCTCCAGAGCAATATACTGCCACCAGACAGCCACCATGTTGGCTTGACATGTCACCGACAGACATATGCTGTCACATCTGATGCAAAGGAACAGGGCGCATGATATGAAAATACAATGCATGAAGCGAGTGACACGACATTCGCAATCATCAAAAAGTCATGTGGTATGCAATGAAGCCCCATATGCAGGCACCTGAAGTCCATTGCCCTGATGCTGTTTAAGGCTACCTCCAAACATTAGACTTTGACTAATGGATGTGCCTATCCCCATGCAGGTGACTGCAGATACCCCCAGCTGCTCTGGCTAATGACACCTGTGCGTGATCCACAAACACTGCAGGATATTGCCTACAGCCACACTCACATAGGTTCCATGTGTGCATTGAGCCTACCTTTGGCTTTCTGAAGGCACATTTCTGCTGCCTCGACCTTACTGGTGGAGCCCTGATGTACACAACTGAAAAAGTGGGTTAAATTGTGCTTATGTGTGACATGCTGCACAATATCTGTCTACAGAGAAATGTTCTGATACACCCTGATGTGGATATGTCACCCCTAGAGGAGAGGATGAGGATGCAGTGCCTGTGGCAGAGACGACTGCACACATTGCCAGAGAAGATGTCTGGGATGGCAGACTGGCTCACCGGGGACTGATAGACAATTTATCTTGACACATTCACATGGCGCGTGCCATGCACCACTGTATGACACTCACGTCAATTAATACACATGACAATGACACAATCAGGAATATCCATATGTTGACGAAGTTCAACTGTTTAACTGAAATAATGCACATTAACTATCCCCTTTACATCCTCCCACCACAAACACCCCCACACACTATCCCCCGTCCCACCGCCAACACCCCCATACACTATTCCCCTTCCCCCTCCCACCACTAACACCCCAGCACATTATCCCCCTCCCCACTCCCACCACCAACACCCCCAGCACACTATACCGCTCCCACCACCAACAACCCAGCACACTAGCCGCCTTCCCACCACCAACTTCCCATCCCACTATTCCCCATACCCCCACCCACCACCAACACCTCAGCATGCTACCTCTGGGAAGCATGTGTGTCAATGACACTTATGTGGCCTTTTTCACCCCCATGTCTGACCCTAGTGATCTAGGCCCCCATTGGTGTGAAGACCAGTGCTTTGTTGTGGCTGTGATCCCTCACTTGGTGTTGTGGAACTTGCGGGTATTGGCCCTGGCCCACAAATATGCTGAAAATTCAGTTGGATGCTTTGCTGCATAGACTCTGCAAATGGCAAAATTCCTTCAGTCAGCTCCCTGGCACGTTCTCACCTGCTGACACTAAAGTGAGGTTGAGAGTTTTATCACAGGGGCTAACATCGAGGTCTTTTCAATAAGAGTCGTCGCAACTGCCTATCTATCACACATCCTAGCAGTGCGAGAGAGACCTCATACCGCCCCCCCCCCCACCCACATTGGGCAGGGCTGTAGAAGCCTGGCCACTCTGAACAGAAAGTTCTGGTAAAAGTGAAAGCCAAAATAATATTTTAGCAAATCCCTTTTTCATTTAAAGTATATCCCAAGTGCATTGCAATTTTTCAACTATTGCTTTTTTTGTTGCGGAATTACAGCGACTCCAGAAAATGAAGGCCTGTACTGTACAATCAGAGCACGGAAATAGACTCAGGCGTGTGTTAATCGGTGTGTGTCGTCTGCAAAATGTTCCCATTAACTGTTCGTGTTGTTAAAGCTTCAGAGAGAAAATTGAGTTGCAGCCGCCTTTGCATTATGAAGTCACACTGGGTTGCAAAACATAAAGTGAAAAGTGTAGGTAAAAGGTTTAACCCCCTGTGGTCAAAATGAACATTGAATGCGCCTATTTATGACATTATAATTATACCTTTTACTCCTGGGTAAAACGTCAACGCTGTTGAAGCCACTTTGTTAAAATGACACATCGGTTCCCCACAATGCAGTTATTTTTCAGTCACTTTCATCTCAGAGTGCTAGATTTACGTTGATGGAATGTGTTTTTTTTTAACTTGGACAAAATGGACTACTTAACACCGTCTCTGTGGACTTTGCCAATGATATCATTGATTCTGTGGAGCAAATAAAATACAATTCTCATTTGGGGGCCCAGAACAAATGTTGGCCACCCTCACACGATGAAAATGCACAGTTTGTTTATTGGGGCAGTGCGCGTCAGCGTAGTAGAAAACGCGCCGCATTGTGTCAGGCACTCTCTGCGTCATGGTGTAGTACAGGAACCGGGAATGTCATTGCACGTGTAAAATATGGATGGTGCATGGGCACACTGTAATTTATTTGAGTAGCAAGCATACACCCACTATAAAGTGGGCAGTCACTCAAACGTTTGTATTCAACCACCCCCTTAGAAACCTCATAAAGAGGTTCCTGAATGACAGACCTCGACACAGCATGCCTAACTACTATGCACACCGTATTAATAAGTACATGTTTTACTAAAATATCACAATTTAAAATACATTGCAGATTTAAAAAGGTCATAAAAGCCTTGGAATATTAGTTTTGGATTACGTATGTTTAAATAACATATTGTAATGATTTATACTGGTGTATTAACAATGAAGCTTTTGTTTCAAATCTCTTGAAGAAACACCCATTAAAATAAAGAGTTGTGCTAGGTTTGTCTAAATGTACAAGCCTGGTTAGCTACAACAATATGTGTTCCAGCCAGGACAATGAACGTGGATTTCTTTGCCTCTGATAAACAGGGGAGTGGGGTGGAGGGCGGGTGATTATGTTATGCATGTTAAGCTAAATTGAAGGGGGTGGGAGAAAGGGCAGGTCCATGTCACACTTGCACCTCTAGAAAAAAGAAAGTCTCACAATCATGCCCAATAGATCCTGAGTGGAAGAGGTTTCTCCTGCAAAAATCACTCCCCTCTTTGTGAAAGACCTCATGACAATCAAACCCCCAGACCTCTGACCTCTGCACAGGAATGGAATGCACCTAGGCCTTTAAGGCTTTGAGAATGACATCTGGAGGATGGTATTCCATTTATTCTGTCAATCTAGACAACCCCGGCCCAACACTGGCCGGGCCATAACCATTGGTCACATGGGAGTTTCCTACAGAGGTCAGACATGGTTCTACGTGATTTCGCCGACCTATTTTTGGTCGTGGTACTTTTCATCGCCAACCCTTTCATCGCCAACATTTTTTTTTATTTTTATTTATGGGGGGGCTGTGCCCCCCCAAACCACCCCCTTACTTAAATAATCATACCCCAAGCCGCACAAACACCCCCCCCCCTCAAAAATGTTTTTAAAATAAAAATGTTGCCGATGAAAGGGTCCGCAATGAAAAGTACCACGACCAAAAATAGGTCGGCGAAATGCGTCTATACCGTCAGACATATCAGCCAGATGAGAAATACATGTCAATATCTATTTAAACACACAATATCTCCCCAGTGCCCATACTTCTTCATCTATCAGAGAAGGTGACGTTTCACTGCACCTATAGATATATCAGACTCGGGCCCTAATGTCCACCTGCAAAATGTAAATGAATCCCATGAAAACAAAACTGTAACTTTACGACTGTACAAAGTCTGTGTGCGTAGGAGCTCCGGGGAGCTCCTGCTCTCTCCAAAGTGGAGTCTTGCACTTTCCGCTCTCTGCAATCACTAGGAAGTCCTCATTGCACACTATTTCTGCACCTTCTGTTTTGAGAGAGCCATTTGAGCAGGCAGAATGCATTAAGTAAATCAGAATTGCATTTGCTCTCAATATCAATATTTGTCTTAGAACTGTGGCATCGAATGTTAATCTAGCAGAGAGGCTTCTAAAGCAACAATATACATTTCATTTAAAAATGAAAAAAAGGGAAGATTTTTAACAACGTAGATTTATATATAATGCTTTTGTGCTACTGCAAGGCATCGTCAAGGTAAAGTCGCATTCTCTATTAGTTTCATAAAATAACATTTCATTAAAACTTGTGAAGCCTTTAATGAAAAGCTTTGAACATTGTACACAGTAAAACTATGAGGCGGCCCGCTACATGTCATATTTCAGAAATTATAATTGACGTCTTCACGTATCATAAAATGTACTTTGAATCGTGTTCGATCAGCTTTTAACACAGGATTTTTCCAAACAGAAAGAAATACTAATTTGGGCCTAATATCTGAATATTTACAGCATTGATTTTCAAGATGTTTGCAATGCACGTAGATCATGAATTGATTTATGTAAAAGAGAAAAGAAAATTAAGCAAGCCAATATATGAAATTCACTAAAAAAAACGTTATTAACGGGACGTTATGGTTCCAAGTAAAACCGAAAAACCCTTGAAATTCGCCTGTTATGGTAAGCTAAGCAACCATAACTCGCGCCACCACTGTGCACTGCTAAGACTAACACCCAGGACATCAAAGATAACATCACAAATGTCATTGATGACATCACTGAATTTCCCCCATCCACCTACCCCTCCATATTACTGTTTGGTGCCTCTTTCCTCATTTCCGTCCGCAACTTTCGTTCTTAGCTGTCCTCCCAAAAAAAGGCCATCCATAAACAAAATAAATGTTCATTTAGGAACCACCTTTCACAGTTAAACACATAGACTCCATCTACTTTATATTTCTCAGTAAAGTACACAAGGGCCAGAAGGCCAAGTTATCAGCCCAATCGAAGGGAGAGTACATAACGAGGTCTCTAGATCATTACCCCCCTTCCACCCTTAAAATGGGACATGAATGCCATTAACAATCTAGATTTCCAAAGCAGTAACCTATGCTACTAAAAAAGATGATTTTTTGTCCTAAACCGGGACGCCTGTGGCGTCCCGGTTTAGGAAAGAAAATTATTTTCCAAGATGGTACACCATAGAAAGGGAAGGCGGGTGTTCCATACAGGGCCCCTCTTCGCTTTCCATTGCAGCCTGCAAAAAGCAAAAAGGAAACCCTGTGACCATATAACCACCAGCACATTTTTCTTCCCTTTCAAATGTATCCTAATGTCGAACAACTTTACCACAAAGCCAGTCCCAGGTGGGCATGGCCACTTTAATCCTATGTTTGTCACTTCTGGTCATGGCCAGTAGCCACATTGTCTGGATCATGACCTTATACCATGACCCCGACATTCTGCCCACTGCCCATGGCTACAGGCTACCACTCAGTCACTGAAACTGTACCGCTATTTTTTTTAGCTACATTATAACACTTGTCAATACGAAAACACTGCCACATCTCCAACACCATGCTTTTCGGTCGTTGCCAATCAGCCTTACGCAAATTTACTGTAAATCCACCCACTTCTTTTTTTTTCAAAACTCTCAAAAGAATACACAAATGATTCGTCATATTAGGTGTGCACACAATCCCTACAAACTTTGTAAACTCATTCGCAATCACATCCGAAATATTCCAACCATCAGCATTAACCCTCACCTCCCCACATATTATTTCATAAGTTTCACAAGTGAAACGGTCAGAAAATATTATTATCCGAGGGTTCGACCATGTATTTTCTTACAAACGTTGATCTATCGCAAACATTTCCAATGCACCTTACCTAATTTCTCCTCTTTTAGAAACATACGAGATCTGACAGCAGAGCTTGTCCATCTTGTGCTAATCTTGTCCATTGCTGCATTTGCCTAAGATAAATTGCCCTGACATCACTAAATCATATGGCCTGACCCTCACATAACCAACCCTAGTGATATTCAACACCTTTCTTGATGACGTTCCTCTCCAGCGTAGCCAAATGCGCCCATAAGCACCTACGTGCCATGACGCAGAACCTGAAAATGAACGCACATTGACTTAGAACATAGCACATCACAAATTGAAATAATAAAAAAAAAGAAAACAACTGATATTCCTCGTAGCTATCTAAGTGAATTATGGAGCCTTGTACTGAGACGATATATTCTCTGTAAGAGATTTGAATATATTACCTGTTTTGGAATATACATGTGCATGGAAGAGTATTCATAAAGAAAAGTCTACTAAGCACTCTGTGTATTAATGATATCGAAACCATTAGACACATTCTCGCAAATTGCTTCTGCTTGTCAGAATGGTACTATAAGGGATATAAGAAATTTGACAATATTGCCTCTGATCAGTTGTGGGCTATGATTTATTCTGCACAATCATTGGTTATTACGACTGCGTCATTTCACATTTGGGAAAGAGCTTGTCAACTACTAGTACTGCATGATTCACCATCATTTTACAAGAAGGTTTTGTAATTTTCTATGGCGGACGCATGCTAACTCTTTTTGAAAACATGTTTTTTTTTCTTCTTTTTATTGATTTGTTTATTTGTTATGATAACTGGTGCATGTTGAGTTGGTTTTATGTTATTTATTGCATGTTTATGATGTTTGGTCTCTTTTTTTCTATGCGTGTTGTTTATACGTGATTGTGCAAGAAGCTTACATTTTAGCCATTAACACCTTGAATACATGTACAAAAAGAAAAACATAATCCACATGGAGCCACAGCCTCCAATTCCATGGTGACCATCTTGAGAGTGTTTAATTCTCTCCTTAAAATAACATGCAGTGCCCTCATTGCACCCCTTTATTTTAGACAAATGATCGTTCTCCATTCTAACAGCAATACATTCCTAATCCAAAAACGGTACCAGGCTTTAGCCCCCAGTAAACCCCAAAGAAATGTTGATTTTGCCTATCTAACTTTTATTTGTCAGGTGGTGCACCAACTGTGCATTGGCAATACCGGTTTCTTTCAAGTGGAACAATTATTTTGCATTTCTATGAGAATTACTTTCTGTAGACATCCATGGCAGCATCTAGCCTGATCGTACTGGTCCATATTCAGGATCAAGGATGTAATGCTCGTCAAATCTCAAGTACTTAATGATTAATGACTATGCGGGGAATTCCGCGTGTACGTCTCTTTTTGGTGGATGCTTCCTGCCACGTTAACTGCATCTTTGTGTCAGTTATTATTAAGCCCTCTCCTCCTAGATATTCTGAAGCTTGTTAGGAGAATCTGCATCTTTTCTTTAAGTCTGTGGCTGGAAATCAACATCTCAAAACAAGTTTATTAATTAAGCAATATGTCCCGAGAGGCGGGGCATTACCTGTCTCGTTAATGCCCCACCGCGAGGGGCATACTGCTATTAGTAACCCGAGTAACCCGGCCTGCATCTGCATGCCCGGGGCACTAAAACCAGTTTTTTCTGTCCCGAAATGCTGCAGCATTTCGGGACAGAAAAAAAAAAAAGAAAAACGACCAAGAAAATGGATGCCGGGAAAGGGAAAACGGAGTCTGTTTTCCCTTTCCATGGCGGCCATCGGGAGCGGACGTGATGGGAAGAGAAGTGTTCCCAGTGCGTCTGCTCCTGGAAGATGACAGAGAAGAAGGTAAGTGGGGTTGGGGGTAGGGGGAGGGAAAATAAAATAATAAAAATAAAGACGCCCCAGAATCCCCGTTGGGGGACAATGGTAGCCTTCAGACATGTGGAGGAGCGGAGTAGGGATGGCCCCGCTTCGAGCCTCCTCAGACACCGCCCCGAGACTCCTCAGGCCCCGTCGTGGATAAGGTGGCTGGAATCCCAGCTGAGAATCGAGGGCTTCTCGGCCGGGTAATGACCCGGCGAGAGCCAATCAGAATGCGTGTTGCATTCTGCTTGATTCTCACTGGGTACTAATAATAATTAATGGTTCGATTGACGAGAAAGTGAGAAAAGTCTTTCGGAAGGTCTGTGTATCTTTGGTTCCAAAACTCACCATCTGCATTCCTTCAGGTTCTAGGTCTGTCCATCTGTATTCCCAACCCAGTGTGGTTCGGCCTCACAGGCATTTGGCTGTGATGCAACACCACTCACTGAAATTAAATCGATTAGAAACAGACGCATAATAAAAAACACAGATATAGACCTAGAGATCACATAGAGTCCTGGGTGTTGCACAAGGCAAGGCATTGAGCAGATTTGATGATGGGCCTTCATGGGCCTATGAAGACTGCACTGGTACTCACTGACAATTTTGAGACCTGCATTCTCGATATCTCAATATGCAAAACCATGTTGTCATATGTGCATGTGAGTAGAGGTGGTGATGAGGAAGCAGGTTGTTTACATGAGTTGGTGAAAAATGGCCTTGAAGTTGCTTATTTCACATACATTGGGCTCGGAGGATAGTTAAGGGGGAACTCATTTGTTTTGGAACAAAAAACAATGCAGAGTGTCACATGTTTGAAACCCGGTCCTGAGCTTAGAGGATGGTCTCTGGCATGAAGCAAGATATAAAAGCTCAATTTTATTTTGTTTTTGTATTGTGTGAAGGGCCTTGCATCTCCTCTTCTAGTGGCACTGGCACAGTCTAAAGAAACAATAAACAGGCAGCAGAAAAAATCCTTTGTGGTTACTGGTTGTGAGACAAAGAAATGCCAGTGTGAATTAGGCTAAAAACCTCCCTTAGGACCATATTCAGAACTGGCTTAATCTTAGCAGCCAACCTGTTTCATTGCAAAGTTTTGTTTAAAATGTATACATTACAATGACTTCATAATTGCAGGTGGGCAATCGATGTAACTGTAGGCACTCAATGTAGTTGTAACATAGCACTCAGATCCCAAACACAGAGATGAACATTCTTTGCGCATGTCTGTGATCAAAGAGAAGAGTAGAGGCATGGCTACTACAGGCTAATAGTCCAAAGGTGAGAGACGAGTACAGGCATGGCTACAATGGGATAATACTCCAAAGGTACGAGAAGAGTAGAGGCATGGCTAATATAAGCTAATAGTCTAAAGGTGCGCAACGAGTAGAGGCATGGCTACAATGGGATAATAGTCCAAATTTGAGAGATGAGTAGAGGCATGGCTACAATGGGCTAATAGTTCCAAAGGTGAGAGACGAGTAGAGGCATGGCTACAATGGGCTAATAGTCCAAAGGTACGAGAAGAGTAGAGGTATGGCTAATATAAGATAATAGTCTAAAGGTGAGGGACGATTAGAGGCATGGCTACAATGGGATAATATTCCAAAGTTGAGAGATGAGTAGAGGCATGGCTACAATGGGCTTATAGTTCCAAAGGTGAGAGACGAGTAGAGGCATAGCTACAATGGGCTAATAGTCCAAAGGTACGAGAAGAGTAGAGGCATGGCTAATATAAGCTAATAGTCTAAAGGTGAGCGACGAGTAGAGGCATGGCTACAATGGGATAATAGTCCAAAGGTACGAGAAGAGTAGAGGCATGGCTAATATAAGATAATAGTCTAAAGGTGAGAGAAGAGTAGAAGCATGGCTGCTATGGGTTAATAGCCGAAGGTGAGAGAAGAGTAGAAGCAAGGCTGCTATAGGCTAATAGTCCAATTGAGAGAGAAGAGTAGAGGCATGGCTACAATGGGCTAAAAGTCCGAAGGTGAGGAACGAGTAGAGGCATAGCTGCAATGGGCTAATAGTCCAAAGGTGAGAGACGATAGAGGCATGGCTAAAATGGGCTAATAGTCCGAAAGGTGAGAGAAGAGTAGAGGCATGGCTACTATGGGCTATTAGTCCAATGGTGAGAGAAGAGCAGAGACATGGCTACTATAGGCTAATAGTCCGAAGGTGAGAGGTAAGTAGAGGCATCGCTACTCTGGGCTCATAGTCCGAAGGTGAGAGAAGAGTAGAGGTGTGGCTACTAAAGGCTAATAGTCCAAAAGGTGAGAGAAGAGTAGAGGCATGGCTACTATGGGCTAATAGTCCAATGGTGAGAGAAGAGTAGAGGCATGGATACCATAGGCTAATAGTCCAAAGGTGAGACACGAGTAGAGGCATGACTACTATGGGCTAATATACCAAAGGTGAGAGAAGAGTAGAGGCATGGCTACTATAGGCTAATAGTCCAAAGGTGAGAGATGAGTAGAGGCATGGCTACAATGGGCTAAAAGTCTGAAGGTGAGAGATGAGTAGAGGCATGGCTAATATTGGCTAATAGTCTGAATTTGAGAGAAGAGTAGAGGCATGGCTACTATGGGCTATTAGTCTGAAGATGAGAGAAGAGTAGATGAATGGCTACTATAGGCTAAAAGTCTGAAGGTGAGAAACGAGTAGAGGCATGGCTGAAATGGGCTAATATGTGAAGGTGTGAGACGAGTAGAGGCATGGCTACAATGGGCCAATAGTCCAAAAGGTGAGAGAAGAGTAGAGGCATGGCTACTATGGGCTAATCGTCCAATTGAGAGAGAAGAGTAGAGGCATGGCTACTAGAGGCTAATAGTCCTATTGTGAGAGAAGAGTAGAGACATGGCTACTATGGGCTAATAGTCCAATTGTGAGAGAAGTGTAGACGCATGGCTACTATGGGCTAATAGTCTGAAGGTGATAGAAGTGTAGATGCATGGCTACAATGGGCTAATAGTCCGAAGGTGAGAGAAGTGTAGACGCATGGCTACAATGGGCTAGTAGTTTGAAGATGAGAGAAGAGTAGATGCTTGACTACTATAGGCTAAATGTCTGAAGGTGAGAGAAGAGTGGATGCTTGACTACTATAGGCTAAATGTCCGAAGGTGAGAGAAGAGTAGAGGCACAACCACGATAGGTGAAAATGCTGAAAGGGAGACAAGAGTAGTTGCATGGCTACAATGGGTCGAAAAGATGAAAATGAGAAAACAGTAGAGGTATTGATCCATGGCCATGATGGGTCAACACTTCTATCTGTGGCACGGCCTTTGAAACACACTGACCTATGGTAAAGGAGTGCCACATCATCGTGGCTCCTCTGCCGGGCATTCCTGTTTGGTGATACATTGTATCACCATTTGACATCACATTGCAAGATGAAAAGCAGACAACGTGCGTTTCTTGGCACCCTGTTAGCAAGGCTGGCAAGATACATTATTGAACAGCTACTGCCCCTGATCTTGGACACCTCAACTCACTGTATTTGTGGCCACTGAAATTAGCCCTTGAGCAGATTATAGTTCTCTCTTCTTCTTTCTGTGAGGTTCACTTGTGTATTCCTGTGAAGATCCTTTAATGACTGTTTGGCATATTCTACAGGCAAAGGCCCAGAAATCCTTTCCGCTGGCTATAACCTCAATGATAACGAGTGGCACACGGTGCGCGTGGTCCGGCGTGGAAAGAGCTTAAAGCTCATGGTGGACGACCAACAAGCTATGACAGGTAATCTACACAGTGATGCTGTGTTGCTTTTAGTGTTTCTTAATGTAGTTTCTCAAGTCTTTTACTATTTCTCTTTGCAACTATTACTGTTCACATAAGAAATATGGTATTGTTCATGGCACAAATTAGAAAGAGTTAAAGGTAAAAACATTCTTCAATGGGAACTGAGAAACTTTATTTCTCGAATGAGTGAGTTTTGGCAACCACAAGCCAAACCACAGATACAGGATTGGGGCACCATTTTAAACAACAGTAGTATGTAATGTAGAGTTTCAGGCTCATTTTAAATGGGAGAGAGTGTGAAATAGAAGGGGAAACGAAAGGTGTAATACCTTTATGACTCCAGTACCCATTTCCCTGTAGTGCATGGCGTGCAGTTCAGGTCTCCCCCCTGCATTCCTCCTCTGCCTTCTTAGTGCGTTCCATTGTAGCCTGCATGAGATTTTCTTACAGGAGCACAACAAAGATATTCCTATGGCTACCGCCTCGGTTTTCCATCTGTACAAGACCTGGAAAGTTCCATTGGAATCCATTAGTAACCGGCACCTGCAAAGCGTATTTTCAGGTAGTGTATGCATTTTTCATGAGACAGAGAGGAAAATGTAAGAGTAAACCTAGGTTTCCCTCGCTTGCTGTCTTTACTTCTCCCCTCAGCCTTGTTAACGTGTAAAATTGCGTGCAGAGAACACCAAAACGCTTACGTGCTAAAGTAGACTCCTAATAGGGCCTAATTCCCAGAGCGTATTCCGATGGGGGTTTGCCATTATAAAACGGTTCTGTGAGTTAGGCCCTAAATTCAAATTTTATTAAGCTTTTTGGAACTTATTTTTGGGGTGTATCTGCAACTATATCAAATAATATTTGTACCTACCCCACGCCAAAATGCCAAGCATTGTCCTCCAACCAACAGTGTTTAAGCAGGTTTTTGGCCCGCATTGATATTTTTGAATTAAAAGTGAATTTAAAAAGTAGTGCTTGACCTCTGAAAACAATCAGCCTCTTTTTAAATGGGGCACAGCGGTAAATAAGGCTTGAAAGCAAGTCGTAATGCTTTTACGCATTGATTTACCTCTCTGCCCCATTTTGGTACAGTGAAAAGGTGGAGCAGGGTCACGGTGCGCTGGTAAGATCTCTGTCTTGCATGCCACTTCCGGTTTGCTGAGGTGCTTCATTCTATGCCTGCAGGACATTTGAATGCATGTGCATAACAATGGAATCCCAGAGATCCGCCTTTGTTTTGCACCTGGTCAAAACCTGGTGTATTGCATAGGAACCCATTAGTCAACACAGCCTGCAAAACGTACTTGCAGGCGGCATTTACCTTTTTCATGAGAACGAGAAGAATGCGAGCAAGTTTGCTTTGCTTTTACTTTTTCTTACTCACCTTCCGTCTGGAGAATTTTTAAAGTTGCATGCCGCTGACCTCACAGCACGTGAGTACTGCTGGTGGTCCCTGCATGCAATTTCTTAAATGTCCCTGAATGTGTTCTCCTGAGTCACCTGAAGCTTTCCTTCCACCAGGTGAATGTGGCAGCTAACAACCACACTCCACTGGGTTGGTGGAGACCTGAACGAACTTCTAATGTCTGACCATTCACCTGATGGTCACAACAACTACAAGCATAGGCGTAGACAGGGTAGGGCCTGAACGGGCAAGGCCCACCCAAATCTGTAAATGGCCACTCAGCAGCGCTTTGCAGGCATTTACAGATGTTAATGTCACTGCGGTGGGCTCATCTACATTAGCTTCAGGCCCCACTAGTTAGACAATCCTGGCTGCGCCTCTACAAGCGAGCCATGCTGCCATAACCTCTATCACTTCATAGCTGCCTTTCTTGGGTCGTGCTGTACTGCCTCCATCAGCTCAGTGACCAGGCAAACGACTGTGGGAGACATAGAGGAAGGACTGTTAACAGTTTACTTACGGCCTGCCCAGTTTAAAACTGTAGTATTATCAGAGATGCAGCAGGAGCAGTACCTGCTGAGGGCGCGCCCAAGTGGCAAGGTTGCCACTGCCGGCCCTGTTGTGAGGAATGCACACCAGTGCTAGGTACCAATATTTGACAAATGGCATCCTCGCCTTTTCAAAGCACTATGACTTACAGCATAAAAGTAGGCTAAAAGCAGCCGAACACAGACAAACTCAGACAAGCACACCCCACCCTCGTGCATGGCACAAACTAGGCAAAGTGCCTAAGCGCTTGTAAAGTGGGAGGTGAGAACTATTAGGCATGGCAAGTGATTGCATGGAAGTCTCATAAACAGCCATGGCACACCTGATCCCATAAGCATTTTTTTTATAATGGCGCAATCCCACTGGGAAACGCTCTGTGAATCTGGCCCTGTGAGCATTATCTTGTTTCACTTTTTGGCAGTAAAACTGCTTTGAATAATTGATCAACTTCCTGTTTAATTCGATCTAAAACAAATAAACAACCAACGACTAAAAACATAGTCTTACCAAAAACACTGCAATCGTGGTAACTTTGCGCAAAACACCTTTGAACATGTGGTGAATGTGTGAGGGATCAACCGATTCTTCGCTGGGAAACGCCATTCATGCATGGTCTGCTGTGTATTCTTACATTTTCCACACGAGGGCGCCATGGAATAAAAGTTTCCTTTGTACAGCTAAACTGCATTGCAGACAGCACGGTCAGAGCAAGAAGATGGGAGCTAAAACTATCTGCTCCTCAATAGTGAATCTGACACTCCCTAGAGCGATGCCATTTCGCCTGAACGTAGCTCGCCATTACACTTTAAGAGGAACGCCTGCCAGGATGAATGCTGTTGATTGCATTAACAGCACGTCTTCCCATAACGGTTTTACGGTCTTTTAAACTCGATTTTTAAAAGGGATGACGTTGAGTTTTATGGACATTGGAATTCTTAAAAGCATGAGAAATTCTAAAATGTCTTTCATCTGAAAATGTAGAGCTTCAAGGTCATGTTTCCCGCAAGCATGGCTAATTTTGCAAATATGTATGTAACATGGTATCCCCACGCAGACAATGTAAGGCTATCGTAGCGGTGGGCGCTTCCTTCTGGCGATGCCCTCTCCAATCTCCTCCAAAAGAAGAGCTAGTACAACGGAAGTGTTGCACCCCAGTTGGCTGTGGAGTGACATGGCGATGGAATCCCTTGGCCATGGGAACTGCGGTGAACACTGGCTTGTCTATATCGCATAGGGCGGAAGTCTACATGGATCATGTACCTTCTCGCAGAGGTGTTGCTGGGGGGGGGCTGAGGGGGCTATAGCCCTGGCTCTTTTGGTTATAGCCCCGGATAGAAGCTCAGGGGTTACAACCAAAAAGGCTAGCTAGCCCCCAGTCCCGACAGTTCCAAAATTAGCTTAGCCCCGGATCTTTTCCAAATCTAGCAACACCTCTTCATGCCACATATTGGCACGTTTTGTGCTCCACTGTGCCCTCATGACGGGGAACCAACCTGAAGTACAGATTTGCTTGCAGAGGACTTCTCAGTGGATACTCAGGAAATGGCCACCTTTGTAGTGACTCGACGTTTAGTGTAGAGTACGAGTTCAAGATCCGTTCTCCTCAGTGATGACGTCAGGGCCCTTGAACCTTTTCAAATAAAAGGGTACTTCTGCCCCTTGAACCTTTTCAAATAAAAGGGTACTTCTGCCTCGATGGGGCACCGAGTAACCGCCCCCATGTTGCCAGCAGCAGTCTTCTAAAACGTCAATATATTAGTTTGTATATTTTTTTCTGGGGTCTTAAATGTGCAATTTGCAGTGCTTGCCTTGCAAGTTTGCTCCCAGCTCTCCCTTCCCTCAGTGTATACAGAAATGTTATCACCTTGGAGCCTTTTAACACTGCCTCCTAAACATCAGCCCCTTGCTGACAAAAAATGATGTATAGCTTTTCAGTGGCCGTTTAGTGTTTAAGCTCCCTGCAGGCTGGCCGTCTTCTGATAATCGGTGGCTATTAACCTTATCTTTTTCAACATTGTAATATATGCACCCCAAGAGTGCCTAAGACTGTTTTCACTCTACTCAAGGGGTGACCCTAACCAACATGTTGAAATGGGCCCCCACACATCTTCAGCCAGGCCTGGTTCTCGTACAGATATTGAATTAACCTAATTTCCTAAAATTGTTCAACAGGGAATGTAAGAAGGAGTACTGCTCAAAAGGTAATTCTAGGTCTGTATTTTCTTTTTGAATCCAGACCTTCCTTTAGAGTTCATGGGAAACCCAAGTCTGGGGTGCGTATCATAGATACAGCAAATTGATATGCCATGTAGATCCTTCAGACACTGAGCAAGAAATTATTTCTGAACAGCAAGTGCTGTACTCAAAACAAAGGGAAATATCTGTGCCTTGATGGAGGATTCTGCCCCCTTCCCGTGTTTCTGGATCTGTCTCATGAAACCCACTGCCAATTTGTACAGTTTGCCACACCAGTGATCAAAAAAGAATTAGGTTGCCCACACAATTACAAAGTGAATGCCTTGTCTGCAGTCAGTATGAATACCTTATTTTTGTTTGGGCTTTCCTTTTCATATTTTTTTATTGTATTTCATATACGTTTCTTCCTTCTTTCCTTTTTTCTTTTATTTTGTTTATTTTTGTTACTTTTCTTTTGTTTTCATTTCATTACTTTTGATTCAATGAGCCTCATTCAGGGGTTGTTATTAAAATCCGCCGTTAGGCGGCGGGTTTCCAGCTACCCCGTAACACTGTTTCTGCCACCTGACTTCCAGATGCCACCGGGATATTATGGCAGGCAGAGTTCCATAGGACTGACTGAACTCCCAGCAGGTCAGGCCTGTTGGCAGTTCCGTGCCCCTCCTGGCAAACTCTTAGTTTGGCTGCCCGGAAGGGTGCCAGTATGTTGCTACTTGTTTCATTTTCTATTTTTCATTGCTTTTCTTGAATTTTATTTAATTGTCTTTTCTTTCAGTTGACTGTATTTCAGTCTTAATTGCATACATCTACGTCCTTGTAAACTGTATCTTAGTAAAATTGTACATGCATAAGTTTGATGCACTAACATAGTGTACTTTTTCTTTATCCTAGCTCAAATGGCTGGCGACCACACACGGTTGGAATTCCACAACATTGAGTCTGGAATAATAACAGAGCGTCGTTATCTGTCTGCTGTCCCTTCCAATTTCATTGGCCACCTACAGAGCTTGACCTTTAATGGCATGGCATACATTGACCTGTGTAAAAATGGAGACATTGACTACTGTGAACTCAATGCCCGTTTTGGTTTCAGAAATATAATAGCCGACCCAGTTACGTTCAAGACAAAAGCGAGCTACGTTGCCCTCTCTACACTACAAGCCTACACATCCATGCACCTTTTTTTCCAATTCAAGACCACTTCGCCAGATGGACTGATTCTATTTAATAGCGGGGACGGCAATGATTTCATCGTTGTGGAATTAGTGAAAGGGTATGTATACCATGACTAAACCGTCACATTAAACTTGCCTGTTTCGATTGTCCGCTGATATTGACATCAAAATTAAGATCTGAACTACAAATAGAAGAATGGGAAACCATTTAACCTTATTTGAAGCATGTAGAAACAAAAGGTTTTTTGGACATAAATATGCACATCTGGTACACGATTTAAGGTAGCTGCTTGCATGAAGTCTTGCACAAGGCCTTCGATAGCTTGCGGAGACATGCAGAGTCTGCGCAAACTCCATGCACAACCAGGAAAATTACTGCGCATTCGATTCCATGAATCGACGAAGAGGGATATTTGCACAGAATGGTGCACAGGTAGGCTATTTTCCACACAAATAATTCCATGAATCGACCACCTTGTGTGTATGCCCAATGATAAAATCTGACAAAAATAACACTTAGGGTATTTGCAGTTATCATCGGATAGCGTTAAACAACTGCATGTTGATTACCCTAATTAGGTCCTTGCAGTGATTTAGATCATCTGCATTCACTTGCTGTGCAGGTAACCAACAACTAGAGTGATAGGAAGCTTCCTGGCCAGGTAGACTGGCTGGCTCACACAAGGGCCCTGAATAGGATGCTCCTCAGTCTAAAGAGAATATAAATGTGAAGTGACAGTGTGAGATGACGTTGGAAGGGGAATGTGTAATTGGCCAAGAAGGCAACATAGATGAGCTACCTTCCGCACCCCAGTGTGGTTAGATTCATTCCAACCACTCTTCTTGGAAAAGACCAGAACGTTTAGGTTATTCTGGAAAGTGTGTGAGGGCTGCAGGTACTACATAGCAAATGAATTAAACATATGTATGGAACATTGACAATTAGAGGAAGTTTTAGTCATAAAACTCACATGCAAACCTCTTCACGATGAATATAAATTGTGGACGAAGAGGAAAAGTGGAAAAAAAGGACAGCTGAGTTTGAATCGGGGAGGAAAAGACAAGGAAAATTATATTTGGTCTGAGTCAAAATAATTCTGATAAAGTGACGCAACATGCAATGCATGATAGCATAAAGAGTGTCTGAAGCCTATGATATCGTTCATGAATAATAGTACCATTGAACACCTCAACCAGCCAACACCTCAACCACCCACTAGACTGAACCACTTCTCGCAATCTCACCAGATAAATTCAACAGCATGGTGAGCACATGCAAAAGATGTCTCCTGCAGACCCCTGCCCACCAGACATCTACAAGAACATCCTCACCCAGAGAACACCAGCAGAATATTACCTCAACCTCTTCAACCACTAACTAGCAACAGGAGCCATGCCGTGATCCTCCAAATCAGCCTATATCAAGCCACTCATTAAAGATCCTTCAGGAAATATGGAAGACATAACCACTTGTCCCATAACTGGCACAACTACTAGAAAACTACATTTACAAACACATCTTGGAACATGTAGTAAACAATTGGCTATTAGATCAGGCACAAGTAGGCTTCAGACCCATTAGTGGAAGGGAATCTTCACTACCATATATATGGGATGAAATAAAGATCAACTCAGACTCCAATGCCAATTCAGCACCAATAGTCCTCCATCTGTCAGCAGCCTTCGACACAGTCAACCACAACATACTCATCAGAAGACTAGAAGAAATTGGCAAACACGACTCTATTGTGGCTAAAATCCTTCTTGACAGAAAGAACAGAAACATCTTGGATAGCACCATTCAGGCTAGCACCACAGAAAACAATATGTGGAGTCCCACATGGCTCATTGTTGTCACTGCTACTCTTCAACATCTACATGACTTCCCTTGACTAACCTCATCAAAAAACATGGCCTCACCGGCTACAAATATGCTGATGACAAATAATCTATAAAATCAGTGCCAGTGAAGAACAAGACCCAACACTCAACAACTACAACCTTCACATTCCATGGCCCATCGAGCTGGGAAGCCCACCAGAACCATCTAAAGTGGTAAAAAGCTTTGGAATCCTAATGGACAGTGAGCTAACTCTAGAGCCACTTGTGAATGTGGTAGTTAATACACAGTTCTTCGACGTGCACACAATCAATAAGATACTTCCCATCTTCGCCTTCACACACAGAACACTGGCCGTCATCTCTCTTGTCATGTCAAGTATAGACTACACCAACAGCATCTATCTCGGATCCCAGAATACCTTATGAGGAAGCTACAATGAATGCAGCATGCAGCAGCAACACTACTCCTTAGATTCCCAAAAAGAGAACATATCACCCCATCGCTATGAACACTGCATTGATTACCAGTCAAAAAAGAATGTCCATCAACATTCTCTGCATAGCACAGAGAGCATTCCTTGGCCAAGGAGTGCAATACATACAGGAAATACATCTCCATCTACAGCACAACACTAAGGTCCAGCATTGACATTTTCCTTGAACCAAAATATGCAAAGCAAACATTTGGGGGATCAGCTTTCTCGTCCATAGAAGTGAAACTCTGGAACTCATTCCCAAAGGAAATACGAACAATAGAAGATCACCTAATATTCAGGAAATTGTTAAAAACATGGCTATTTAATGCACAAAGTTGAAGAAAGAACACCGGAGAGAGAAATTCTGCCACTGCAATGCAAGAGAAATCTACAAAATCTGGACCACCCAAAGAAACATTTGACCCAAACACAATAGGAACATTACTAACACAAAGGGTTACCCCAATGCAAAAGTGCAAACCAGACATCCCCCGACTAACCCTGCAAAAAGCTCTCTAACACTCTGCATACCCACCAGCAAACACCAGAAGTAACATGACGCAGATCTTCAGCATAAAGCACCCAAACTACAGGCACTCTACCAACTCTCCACAAACTCCAAGATGCACATAAAACAACCGCATAAAACCACCCACAAAACATCCTACAAATTTAAATCAACTACAATCAAGCCATCATACAGTGACTGTTTTTTCCGAACTGAAGTTACTAACAGCACTTGAAAGCTCTCTTGCACTTTTCCCTCTCAACCCTAATAAGCAACCATTCCAATCCCCTTCCTTTACAGATCCACCTGAGAACCTGGTGATCATGAAAAATGGCTGTGGCGTGCTGTATGATATGATATGGCATTTATAACGCGCCTATACACAAGTGTTACAAGGCGCAATGAGGCAAGGGAGGGCGAACAGAGGGAAGACAGAGACAACAATCTCACTAGGCCAGGTGACATTGAGATTGTGCAAGTGCAGGGGGAAGGCAAAAGTGTGGGGGGGAGGGGAAGGGGCAGTGCAGTGCATAGAATAATCAGTAAATAAATAAATAAGAAAGATAATAAATAAAAGTGCGGCCAGCTGGCGGCAAGTGCAAGGGTAAGTGCAGACATCAGGTGCCAGGTGCTGGTGGGGGTTGTATGGATACAGAAACAGACCCAGAGTGCAAGGGTTGCCAGGGGGGCTGTGCAGGTGTGCAAATGGCAGGGAGGGGGCCTGGGCTGAGATCCAAAGGTAGCCAGGTAACCATAGTATAGTATAGTATTTAGTATACCCCATTGGCGGATGGGGTATACTAAATCTCACCATTACACCATGTTCATCATATGACATGAGACTACCGAGTTCAAACACTGATAAACCCACATCAGGCCTTTCCATATCCTTTATCACTAGCAAAATATAAAGCATTGTAAACTAAATGGGTTGTTCGACAAAATGAAGGACAGCATGAAAGAGTGCATTGCTGATTAAAATTAACATAGGCATATGCATAGCCATAAAGAAGAATGCATCAATGTCAGTCTTGCAAGAGAAGATTTGATGACAATGAGACCTCAGCCAACTTCCTTGTTGGATGGGTGTCAGATCAAATATTTTTATTCCATAAATACATGTGTTTAGTAGCAAAATCCTTGTGTATATACTTACTATTTTTGCAACATCACAACCACTTTTACATTTCCCTGTTATCAGTCTGTAGAAGGCATTTAAGGGACTGGTCTTTTTTAAACAAAGATGTAAGGAATACCTTTGTTTAAAAATAACTAAGTGTTGTATTTTTAAAACTGCATTTACTCTGACTAAATCTGAAAGATTATCAGCAAGTTGTATAACCACTCCAGGCTTCACGCTTCTGGGTTCCTTTGCCTACTTGTGGGTGTGCCTGTTGTGCCATGCTTAGCAGGAGGTGATTCTGCATCCCTATTTCCTGCAGCTATTGCTGTGGTTTCTTTTAGTTGCTGTTCTGTGCATGAGGAAAAACCAAATGACCTCATACTCCATCCCTCTGTTATTTAGTCGTCTATTCTTCCCTTTACACAGGGGACACTCTCTTGACCCCCTGTGCTAATTTCCCCTTTTCTATCATGGTATTACAGCCAAGGTAAGCTTGTCAGTGGAATAGGGACCCAATCCCATCTTGCTTGTTCAGAGTCCTCTCACACACATGTATGCCTGTCTTTACCAAAGAAAGGATTGTATGATTGTTTCCCTGGTCTTCAACATGTATTCAAGTACTGGGTCTGTTGAGTTTTGGTATGGGATGTAAACTCTGAAAGATCCCTCTTCAGAAAAATTCTTAAATTTTGTCCAAAGATACATGCTTAAAAAACGTGGAAGCCTTGCTTCTCATTGTCCAATTTGCATTTTCAAGAACCCATTTGCTTAAATAAATATGGTCTACCTCTACATCTGTTTTAGATTCTGAAAACTTGGATTTCGCCTAACACTTTAAGCCTTAGAATCATTTTGTATTGTAAGAATTTCTCTTGTGTCTTCCGCATAAGAATTCAAGATCTTCATGTTTACCATTGGAGGGTTGGAAGTGTTCACTCACAATAGTGTTTCTAAATGAAGTCTGAAACCTTTTCTAAGCAAACTCCCAGGAACGCACTTGTAATGTCCTCAAGTGCATCTCCTCAACAGCCAATTCTGATGTTGCCTCAACAGACAGTCAAGAACAGAAACCATGCACTTTTTAAACTTAACTGAAAAGTCTACATAATCTACAGTACAAGTTCCTACGTCATATACAGTGTGGATCTTTCCAGGTCTATGGAGCCAGCGAATTATGATTGGTGTCTTGTCATTACTTCATAACTGCTTGTTTGGACAGTTGGATGAGCCATCTGTTCTCTTATTGAGTTTATTTTTTTTAAATGTCTATCTCATGTTGAAGTGAGACCATATTCTGCTCATTGACCATAGTTTTCTTCTGTTGTGTGGTTCTCTCTCTTTCCATAGTTGATTTGTATTAGAGAGATGTATCATTTGTATGCTTCATCCCCTCTCCTAGTGAGACCCTGAGCACTTTTTGAGGGATTTCCGGAACTTTTTCTTTAATACTGAATGAGTGGCAACTTTTTCCACTCATTCATTCTCATGGCTCTGTCTTTTGGAACTCTTTCCTTTGTGTGTTTCTGTCCTATGGAGTCTTCTTTCCCCCATATCTATTTCAAGGCAGCACACAGCTCCTTATGGGCAGTGTTGCTGGGGACAGTTTGGGTCCTCCTTTGAGAATATTTTCTACATCCTAGATAAACTATAGTTCTTACAGATAGAGATATACTAGCATCTCTCCTAAAATTTTATGGTCTGAGAGATTGGCAGACACCACCTTCTTTGGCGTACCAAGGGGATACTTAGTATCCTCCTTCTCTCTGCTCCTGTGACTTGTATGTCACATAGACAATCTCCTATTTATGGTTGGTGGCGGTGGACATGTTCTTACAACAATTGTGTGAATTCTATACCGCAGGCTATGTTCATAGCCCGGATATGCACAATAGGATCACCCAAGTATTAACTTGGCGATTCCTTTCTTTTTTTCCCTTTATTAGAATAATTGTTCTTTGTCATCCCTTCTTCTACCGTCTTGGGTGGGGGAGGCCTCTGTGTGTGGTTTGCTTTTGGCAGGAACCCATGGATGTCTCTGCTTAGGTTCCAGTGTGTTTGGGCAGGCAGGAAGTGGAGGAGGAGTATTTCACTCCCCTGCCCTTTGTCTGCTTGAGTGCCTGAATGGACGCAGCTCCCACTGGGGGTATGTCTGTCTTGATTGGACAGCCACCCTCCCCTTGCTGTAAATTGCTGATAGAGATTGCAGAGGAGTGTGTGCTGGAACTGTGTAAAAGGTGAGGCTCCTGAGGTGACTGGAAGTCGACCGCTGGAAACTAAAGTAACTGAAGAAGAAGATGACCATAGATGCCTGCAGCCCCTTCGCAATACCGTGAAGCGACCACTGCTGTCCTGACCCCGTTTTTTTGTATGACAGAGGAACACCAAAGAAGATGACTCCTTCCCTTTGACTGGTGGGAACCACCAGGCCCAAGACAAATTTGGGTTTGAGCCATCTCCTGAGGTCCTGTGAGTTTTCAGATCTGCGGAACCCCAATACCAGGAGAACTGTTGCCCATTCGAAGTGCATCATTGTGTAAAGGCCGGATTCATCCAAGTCTTTGCTAAGCCCTCAAAGAAACTCCAGAGACCTGATCCAACTCATGCAGCTCCCCTCAGTAGAGTGTGGGACTGTAAGAAGCAAAGAAGATTGACTGAGTGAATCACATCCTTTATTGATGCTGCAGAAAAGGTGCCAAAACCTCAGTGACCAAAGAAGTTGATGCAAGTCTTGCCAGAGGTCCTCCCTTCGAGACTGATGCTGAGAGATCCAGTCCATGGTCCTGCCTTTTGTCATCAGACCAAGGATTCCAAAGGTCGGGTCCAGCACTGCCACATTGAGGAGAATCCAGCCACAATCTTTTCTTTCAACCTAAGGTACTGTTTTAGTTATTACTTACCTTAATCTGTGAAGTCACACCAGACCATTGGAGTGCACATAGTGGTGTCCAGGGTGCCTCTCTCTTACCTCTGACTCAAGCCGCTGCTTGTCTCTGACATTGGTTTAATCCTGCTATATCCTAAAGACTAGGGACTTTAAAGTATCCAGAGGATCTTTTCGTATTCTGCTGCTTGTGATGACTTTAAGCCCTCTCCTAACGGTCTTTAGCTATGGTTGCGTTTTGGACCTTAAAAGACTTGATGTGCATAGAAACTGCCTCTATAACCTTAAGACTGGCTAGTATAACACTAACCAACTTGGCAAAAGTCACTATCTTATATTCATAGGCAGAGTAAATGACTTTACAGTATTTCTGCTAAGATTTGTGACTGTGCGTTATTATCTATAATATGATAGCACTAACATTACTGCCAAAAGCTGTAAGAAATGTAAACGCAAACAACTACAAACTAAGCAGTGGCATTTGAAAAGTATCCTAAAGAATTCCTAAGTGTTTTGATTTATTGTATTCTAAAGTGATTCTTGTGTAAATATAATGAATCTATATTTTAATACACAGTTATGTGTAAGGACTTCTTTGATGTGCCTCCCTATCTAGGTTCAGTGTACTTATCTACAGCTCACATCTTCCTCTTATGGTAAGTCTGACTGTTCTGCCACTCTACCAAGGTTCCAGCAGTAGTACAGTCCAATACTAAGAGTAGGGGATCCACAAACCAATGGAATAGTCTTTTGAAGACCTGCCTCCCAGAGCACTTTGGGAATACTCCCCTCACATCCTGTCCTGCTTAATAGTTGCTGCTTCTGCCGCCTTGTGACTAAGGAGGCAATGCCTGTTTTGCATTGGACGCATGCCATGAAGAGATCGCTGTAGGTGGATTCATCTAGCTTATTATGTTTTCCAGAGTTGGCGCAAGCATCTACTTTTCATTAACCTACAGTGGATAGTCCTCTCCGATGATATACACATTTGATCACCTCCTCTCTGTCTCTTCTTTCCTTCCTCTTATGGGACGTTGTGGTCATCTTCAATGAGATAAAGTTTATCTTCTTTATATATATTAAAATCAGGTTGTATTTGGCAGATATGTTTGCTTATTTCTTCATGGTCTTGGTTGTTTAATGATCTTGGAGTCTGTCTTCTATCCTGTCATTATTCAAACAAATGAATACTGACAAAGGTCTACAAACCAACACGTCTAGTTAGGCACATAGGTTGATATTGAGTGGGCAAACATGGTTGCCAGACGTCACAAAGTTTCAATTCTTGCTGGTAATAATAAATGTGACAATAGACTAGAGCCATAGCTGCATTCATGAGGATCAATTTAATAATTTCCATGAGACATTATTTTCCATGCAAATAATAAAGGCCTGATAGCACTGGAGCATGATCCATAAAAACATGCACTCCAGAATGTGTCTGCAAAGTGGTCTCTCCCCACGGTTGTTTGTATTGTCATTGATCATCTGGAGCAACTAAAAAGTGATTACAGATGGACTGCAACCCTCCTACCACCAATTCCAATCACACTGCCAACATTGAAATTTGCTGTGCACCACTGCATACACATAGAGGAGCATTGCTGACTTGGGTTGTGCCATCAAGCCCAGGATATGCTCTATACGCTTAGAGCGTCTTTGAAGGCATGCACCGGCTTTTACTTAACCAGATTTCTGTTAGGAGACCTCACACATGCTAGTAATGTTGGTAGGCTCTATCTTATTAGGTGATACACTTTGTGGTGTGCTGCATAGCACATTTTGTGCAGTCACTCTGCTAGCAGAGCATCTGGCACACAGCCTGTACTATGGCACAATGCAGCCCACTGCCCTAGGTACATTTATCGGGCAAGGTGCACAACAGAAGTTTCGTTTTTTCATGGGCAAATCCACTCCACCAATGTTTGTATTTATTATTGTTTCCCACCAAGGTTTATTCTATTATCCCATCTGGTTTCATAACTTTTTGGGCCCTTTACTATCAGAAGGAACGTGTATGGACCAAAGGTGTATATTTAAACACAATTCCCAACCTTGGCACTCCTTTACCTTCTATAATGTATGTTTTCTTCTCTAACTAGGTCATTATATTGCATGGCCAAAGGCATGACTATTCAAGCCAATGTCCTCTACAATGCCATCTACATTGTCATCTACGTTATGCAAGTGGACGCGCTGTGCGCATACTGGAGCTCACAATAGCTTTCTCTCCTTCTTCTTTGTTTGCTTATATAGCGATGACAAGAATTCTTAGTAAGTGTCGTTCTGAAAACATGTTTATGTGTTTCCAGTAAGTAAAAGAACGATATTCAGTTATATAGTCATCAAAGTTTTATATCACTAATGAAAAGACAAAAAAACACCATCATCCAAGCATTATCACCCATATATCATAAAGAAATACTATTCATAAAAGAATATGTACAGCAGTAAAAAACAAAATACCACCATAAAGTGTTAGATGCATAGTTAACTAAAGTGAGTGACAATAACATCCGCTATTTAGCTCAAAGTCTGACTCTAACACATGAGAATTAAAAATGGTGTCTTGACGAAACCGCAGTAGGATCACCGGCACAATGTGAATACAGTAATACAGGACAACAATTTCTAAAAAGGCCCAATAAATAGGATTACGGGAATGGAAATATTTGGATTTGAAGAGACAAAGGGGTTGATTCATGTAATTTCACGCAGAAATCGCGCCAGCGCTGTGCGCCGAGAAGGACACTGTTTATATGCGAGCCTGAGTGCAGGAAGAAAAATCTGTGCATGCGTGTTCATGGATTTGTTTGCGCAAAGTAGCCGTATTCTCAAGTCATGCTGGAACGCCCCGACATGCCCACATGCAACGCAGGAAACTGCCAGATCAGCTAACTTTTCGCGTAAAAATTTGTAATTTGCAATAACTGTGAATGAGAACCCACGTAAAACATTCCTGTACACCGCTACAGAGCTTATGTGCACCCCTATGTTACATCCGAACTCCGATTGTGTATTCACACCCCGAAATCCGACATGCCATCCCACATGCGTGATGAAAATCCTGTGTACTTACGACAGCCTTCGGGTGGCGGATCCTATGAAGGACTTGAGTGGGCATTTCCCAGCCGAGACGCTGTACGATCGATTCCATGTGTGCGTTTCTTGTCGCGCAATAGTGGGCATGCGAGGGACTGCCTGCAGGCCATCCATAGGAAAGCTCACTTCTTCAAATGTTAGTGCCCATTTCTAGTGTCTGCTCCCTTCCAAGCCCTATGCGGAGGCCACGCACACCCTCTGCTTGGAGTCTCACACAAGACCCTCAACAGCTCACACAGGTGTGCCAAGCCAGCACGAAATCCACACAAGTCCAGGGGAAGTGCCGCACATTTGATTCCATTAATCGACAAACAGAGTTGCGTGCGCAGATTGGGTGAAGATTTCACGCAAGTAGCCTATTTTCTCAGCAATTCATTTCATGAATCGGCCCATAGATTATTTGTGTGCTCCAAAGTGCTTATGCTTGCCCTGAATCCACACTGATTTACTGCACGCATGTAAAGTCCCCATTCATACTATCTGCAAAGGATGAGATTTCCAAATTATTTGGATGAGTTATCGAAAAGAGCAATTGGTGTTAATTCTGTTTTTAAGGGCTGCACAATTTTGGATTGGTGCCAACATGAGGTGATGAAACCAGTAACCCAAATCACATTAAACACTCTTGTGAGTAGAGGAGTCCATCATTCAATGCATTACTTTAAAACGTCCTTTGGAATTGTATCTGGACCCGGACATTATTTAGCGTCATGAGAGCCTTTGTAAAAGTTGTGTTAAAAAAAAAAAAAGCGGCAGCCAACAAACGTAAACTATTGGGAACATGTTCACTGATGAATAATTTCAAGTATTACTTTTAGTGAAATTATCAATCCACAGATCAGTGTGGTCATGGAGCTCTTGCCCTCCCAACCAAATTGTGTTATGCGCCCTCATGATCAAACTCTAACATGCAGTGCTATCATTTGTGTTTGAGGAACCCTCAAGCTCAGTCCAGTTCGTTGGGATCAATCAGATTTGGGAAAATGACCTATTTCTTTATAAGATAGTCTGTGTGAAAGTGACTTTGGATTCCTTACAGTTACTTTAAATTATATTGATTGTCTCTCTATCGCAATAAGAAAACAAACATATTTTTGCAGTAACTTTAATACATCCTCTGGTCCCACTTACCCCACGGAAAGGTTTCATTGTATGAGCCCAGGATCAAAAAGCTGGAGCACTAGTTGAAGGCAGAAGTGCCTCTCCAAGACACACACACCTTTCTGATTTAGCTTTCTTGAGTACCTTATTGCACGTGAAGGCAGATGCTGATAAAATGCTCTCTCCATTATGCACAATTTCATCTTCACTTGGAGAATCGTAAATAATACTAAACCGGGTACATCAATGCAAATTAAGGGCCTGATTCATGGAATGGCATGCACTGTGAATCAAGGGGTTTTCTGGCGGTGCAAAGTCACTTTGCACCGCACTAGAAATCCATGAATCAGACCCCAAATGTCTCCATGAACTTTCGCTTTAATCGGTACATCAGGTTTTAGTGATGAGAAGAATAGTCAGTAAGGCTCATTCTGAAAATATCTGTATATGTTTCCACTATCATTGGAATTTCTGATATAATTAATGAACACTTTAAGTAGTAATCAAGAGCTACTAAGCTGCACATCATGGCTACTAATCGCTGCATTTCAAGATGATATGCTGGGTCTCCAATGTTCACACGAGTTTTACGATAAAGGAAATATATATTTTTTTAATGACATGAGTATTTATTTTTATGACACCCTGTTTGTCCTTTTCTAGGTATCTGCACTATGTATTTGATCTCGGTAATGGAGCAAACCTAATAAAAGGAAGCTCAAACAAACCATTGAACGACCATCACTGGCACAATGTAATGATATCAAGGGATACCAACAACCTTCATACTGTCAAGATCGACACCAAAATTACCACCCAAAGCACAGCGGGAGCAAGAAACCTGGATCTTAAAAGTGAGTATGTGTCAGGCATTGCAATGTTGATAATGTCAGCTGTGGGAGAATGTACCGGCCAGTAAGGGCCTTCTACGGCAATCAAGAGGCCTAAGTAGAGAAAAGGCATTCAATGAGGGCGTAGGCCTGTTGCCAGCCAGTAAGGACAACTATGTCTGCAATTATAACTATACACACCCAGGCAACTGGGCTGCAAAGCGCATTTTAATGGCACAAGAAAATGTTTGAATACAGAGCATTAGATGTTTATTGTGCCAAAAGGAAAGCATAGCGGTACACAAGATGGCCACTGGGGAAATGGTGAAGAGAGCTCTGGGTGTATTTCCTTTTTAATTTACATGGGTGACCTCGAGTATAACAGGAGATTCAGTAGGAGGCGATGAGTCAGGCACGTGTTGTTATGGAGCTGCTAGGGGCATGCTGTTTGGAGGCAGGAGGTGCAGAGGAGACCTTAGGGTAGGGAAACTGGGAGGAGTCATTGAAGCCTTGGCATGCTTAGAGTGCCAGAGCAGGCAGCAGTTTGCTCTGGCAGTAGGTGTTTAATGGCAATTCCGCAACACAATCCTAGAAACCTGCCTCCCTGCTCAGAAGCTCTAGAGTGCATACACACAACACAATTACAGACCCAAGCTTGGAACAGGCATCACAATTACTTCACCAAAGGACATGCCAAATATCTCTTCAAGCCATCATGGAACAGGCTGTGGACGTTGGCACATTCTCATATACAAACTAAGTGAAAATAAAACACAAGACCCTCAGTGCCCATCTAAATTCCTTTCAAAGGACCATCGAATAAGGACAGAGAAAGGTATTGCCCAGTGAAGAGTAATACATTAACGTGTTATAAGGGCCCAATGTAAGAATGCACCAACTGAGAGCAGGTTGAGAGGTCACAGGTTCCCTGTTTGAGTCATGCTGTGCCAGCCAAGTCACTGCACTGCAGAGGTTGCATTTAAATCTGCCCTCCTGTTCCAAAACCATAATGAGTATGCTAAACTATCAACTGTTGACAGGATAATCTGACAACAAAAGACAGACCTATATTTTGGTAGGTATTGTGTTTGATAATTCACAAAATCATTTAATTTAAGACAAATCTGATTGCTAGAATACCAGTGTCAACACTGCAAGCTCAGACCAGTTATGAGATCCAATGCGTATTCTAGGCACTAGACTGTTTGCATTCCGGTGAGTGGGACGAAAATTCCTCTTTAGACATTCTAGGAGGATAGGTAATGCATCCTTGCCAGGCCCAGTGGCCCACAGCATGAGTGTGATGAGTGTGATGAAATCACTTTATGATTGCGATACCTGTTGATTCACAGAGGTATGGGGGCTGAGTAGGCAATTCAGCCACTATTAATCCTAGTTCTCAAGCAGAGCAGAATTATGTCATTACACATGTGTTGCAAGCTACTGGGCCAGGCAAGGAGGTGTTACCTATCCTCCTAGAGATACACATCCTTCATATTTTGAGGGAAGGCTAAACTCTCAGAAGGGGTGTGAGCGTGAGCCATTAGCAACCCAAACAGTAATAGTACACAGTTATAAAATAAAAGAATGTCCAATGAATGTTAGATAAAATATGCACTTTCATTAAACAAATCAATTATACAAGTAAATATTAGAAACTCTATAAAAACCCACCCTTGTAAAAGAAGACAGAAGATGCTGAACAGAAATATCTAAGCGCTCTGGCTACTTTGGCAGGGAGGAAACACAGGAAAGAAATCCAACAAAGTGTCTTGCTGGTAAAAGGTTCCAAATGGACTTTACCAGTCTCTAGGTCCCCAAGGGCTAAACCAGGGTGACAGGCTCACTTGTACTGGCAACCTAATACCAATGTTAGGTTGTTCTACAATGTCAAACCGGCCTTTCAGCAGTTGTGCATGTGGGTCAAAATAAGCACAAATGCATAGAGTGGCATTGATCCCACACAGAGAGTCGGCATTGAGTCTGGTCCAGGTGGGTGCAACATGCAGTCCAAGTTTGTATCAAGCAATCCAGGTCGAATGGGTCATCAGGAGTGGTTTGACGATTGAGTGTGGTTTAAAATGACCAGTACCAATGATCAACAAGTACCATGATGTTCCAGCAGTTTGAGTTGAGCTTTCAATGAGAAGTCCTAGCAGTTTGATGCATGCTTTGATGCAGCAACACGAGATTGTGTGCATGGTGCACTGTGGTTTGAGCTGGACAGGAGATGGGGCTATGATGGGGCATTGCTGCATTGAGCTGATTCGATGATGCAAGCCATGGTGGTTTGAAGTTTAATTGATTGACAAAAGGCAGCAGAGGTGGGTCCTTGTGATTTGAATGTGGTGAACACAGTTTGAATGCATTTTGATTGGTTTGAGGCAATCAAACCAGGGATCCTAGCTGGTCCGCCTCTCAGGATGATCTGAGACCCTTTGCAGGGGCTGTAGAACAAGAAGTGTGCTGCATAGTCTCTGCCCTCCCCACTTATGAATGTTTGTGGGCAGAGTGGTGGGCCTTGGTCCTCAGCAAGAGTTACCACCAATTTGACCTGAAAGTAGATAATGAGCAGAGCCTGTGTCTGTCTTGAAGCTGTCCTTCAACTCAGTAGCTGAAGGTTTTCGAAAGATAAGGTCTTCTAAAGGAGGTCCAAGTGAGGCCTTCCCTATGTCTTGGATAGTCCGAAAGTAAATGTAACAATTGTTGGGAATCCCCCTGCCCCTTTAGAAGATTTCAGGCAAGGAAGTCTAGTTTAAGTGGTCAAATCCCTGCTCTCATAACAAGTGCCCCTTGCCTGTCATACCCACAGTGCCTTGTTCCACAGGAAGTGGCCGTGATAGGAAGGAGAGAAAACCCCAAAGAAGGGCAAGATTGAGTAGCCTTTCTTCCAACCCACATGCAATCCCTGGTTGTTCTAACTCTGCCCCTTACCCAGCTGACAGCTTCAAAGGCTCTCTGTTCTAGAGCCCTTTAGTGAGAGACAAGCCTTTGTTATGGTTTTTGCTCTTTGAAGCCAAGCTCACAGGGTGTCTCCAGCTGGGGCATCCCAGGCCTGGCAAGGAGTGTGTTACCTTCCTTCTCCTTGAGACAATAGAGGCATGCAACATACCCTTGGTTTCATTCACTGAAATGCAGACGGACAGGTGCCTGAAATACACATGGCCTGCCAAAGCTACCAGCATTCACAGGGATGTCAGTGGTATGTTAAAAATCAGACATAGCTTTGGTATGTCTTATATTTTCAAATTCCCTGCCACACAGTTTGGTCGTTTATTATAATTATATTGAATTTGGAGCAAAGGGATAGACTTAAATGCAGCCTCTGCTCTGCGATGACTTTGCAGTCAAAGCAGCTGTCAAACAGGTACCTTTGACTTATCTGCTCTGTGCCATTTAAGAGCAGAGGCTGCGGATCACGACACAGAGGCAGCAGTGCACAAGTGTACACTATGCGTTTGTTATGAAGTTTCATTAGATAGATATCTGGTGAGCAGACCACTGTTTCTGAGATGGATTTACCTGGATCATTTTATTGTTTAATAAACATCAAAAAAGCCAGACATGTACACCCTTGCCAGATGGCAATTCCTCACAAGGATATCTCCAGGTATCCTGGCTTCAAAGAGGCAATTCCATATCAAAGTCCTGCCTCACGCTACGTGTTGTAAACCAGAGAGCATGTACAGCTGCAGGTTGAGAAAGGGATGGAGTTAGGACAGTAATGGGCCACACATGATCTTTAGCAAGCGTTCCTCCATCTTGATTCTCTGTGTGCTCTTCCCTCTTTCCTATCCTCTCCACGTCCTGGAGAACTAGCTATTCTGGGTACAGCATTAGGAGGCAATGGGACACTTCGCTCAAGGCCAGGAATTGACCCCTTTAAGCATGCTTGCTTTCTTCTAATCTCTAGAGTAGGTTTACGTATAAGACAGGGGTCTCCCATTCTTCTTTGATTCAATTCTGCACCTTCAAGAACATCAGGTAGAATTAATTTGGACTCTGTTGGGATAGCAGTCCTTTCCAAAACATCTGCCAGAGTTGAAGAAAGGTATTGCAAGGCAGAGGAACTCTCTGTTCCTTACCCTTACCCAGGGCACACAGGACATCCAATGAAATCAACGTCGCACGTTCAATGATGGTGTTTTATATAGAATCTCGCCTTTTACAACCAGTGATATGATATGATATGGCATTTGTAACGCGCCTATACACAAGTGTTTCAAGGCGCGACGAAACAAGGAAGGGGAAACAGAGGGAGGTCAGAGACAACGATGTTACTAGGCCAAGTGACAGTGAGATTCCGCAAGTGCAGGGGGGGTGGAAGCGGGGAAAGTGCCAGCGAAAAGGGGAGGGGGCCGTGCTGTACATGCGATCAAAACAGTAATAAGAAGTGCGGCCAGCAGGTGGCAGGGCTAAGTGCAGACAGCAGGTGCCCACAAGTGCAGGTAGGGGGACTGTATGGAATAGTGCCCTCACACTATTCCAGTTCTTTATTATTCTTGCATTTAATTTAGAAATAACAGTAGCACTCATGTAACTGCCAGAATGACCTACAATTTACATCAATATGCAATGTTCAGATTGGGCGTGTACTGGCGCGAGAGATAGCCTTCACTCACTTCTTATTAAACCAGCCTATATTATTGGTGGCCCACGGTTTATTGATGGTGACAGATGTACATAAACATATTTTTTTTAGGTATCTCACTAAAAATAAGACGTGTGAGTTGCCTATGTTAGAGAAAAGTAAGATCGTTTCTCTGATTCTGGGTACGTGGTGGAAGCCTGGAAATCAACGCACATAAGAGACCACCAGGTGGCGATGCTGAACCCTTCAATAATTCATATAAATCCATGAGAAACAATCCCCTCCTGTTCTGGATTCCATTTTCACGCACAACACCTAACATTACGACGCTTTTCTTCTGCTGTTTTTGCATTTTCTTACACACTGAACTGGAGGTGGTCTAAATGGTAGCCACACTGATGTACTGGCAGGCTTGTTTGCCTTTTTTCTTTTCTTGGCACAGACCGTAATTTTGAAACAGTCTCGTATGTATTTATTTGTAACCACGGATCTGAGCATGGAAGGAACTGCGTGGCAATTGCTCCCTTTGTCGGTTCTGTGCGTTGCACCTGTAATATTAACTGATTGCGTATTGTTGAGTGCCTGCCGCTCAGCTCCTGAGCCACGCCATACCTTCTGTGCGGATAGATTGGCGGTCACTGCTTGGGGACTGTCTAATGTGTAGGGCGATGTAGAACGCCGTATTCCCGCCTGTGGAAATCAAGCGTATTCTTGCCCTCCCCCCACGTAACGCCTCTGGGTGGCACCAACCCTTGGCCTGGGAGGGCTTTATCCCACCCCTTTTGAGGAGGATGCAAGACATTGCAAGCGGCACTCTACCTTGATGCTCAGCACGGGGTGAGATGGGAAAGTGGAGCTACGACTCACCTGGGAGAGCAGCCATGTACATATAAACAATCATTAACATGGCAGCCGCAGCATATGTACTAAGGCACAGAACCCATCCTGCCCAGGGGATATCAATGCACTCCCTATGGTGCAGCCAGAGGCTTAACTGCTGAGCTCAGCTTTTAGATGGCCTCTGGGCTCAGCTTGCAGATGGCGAACGTCTCAAATGATTGCTATCCATTTGTAAAACTAATTGTAGCCTCTGAATTTGGCTGAAAGATGCATCTAATGGGCCAATGGAAAGCACAGTAGCTATTCAGTCTCCTCAGCGTATAGGGAGGTGGTGTCAGCCATGCAATGGGTTAATTGACCCACCGTCAACCACCTATCAAAACTGTCATCCAGCCCAATCCCCAAAATACTTTGAGGCTGGCCCAGCACCTGAGATTACAGTAACCACTATACATCATTGATGGAAGCATAGTTACGTGAGTGAGCAAAGCACATGACTTGTTTAAGTTCAAGTATAAACATCTGGCTGTACTTGATATAGCACAAACCTAGCAGCAAGGAGCAGCAGGGCACGTTCTAGAGCATGCGCACTGCAGCAAAGTATTGAGGTCTATGCACAGAGTCTCGTTTCCGTGAGGGGTCAGTTTGAAGCACGACTCCAGAAATCCAAAAGTAATGAGCAAGTGGAAAATGAACACTCCTGAGTGCATAGCACAGTAACGAGCGTCATGAAGTGTTCTATCCTCAAGCAGGCAATATTTTGGTCAAAGACCAAAACAAGGAATCGGAACTCAAAGTCAGAAAGTAAGCCACTGATCTCCTCGCCAGACATGGGTGAAATTGAATCTGTCTAAATGGGAAATGTGCATTTTTTGGACCACACTTTATTAAAATAGAAATCCAAGAAGAAGAGGATCCTACAAATATGTGTCTTTTTGTGTGCAGTAACTAATCAATTTGTAACAAAAGCAAATGCATCTATTTGTTGAAAAGGGGCAGATTTTTCAGAAATCTCCCCAATGTTCAGAAAATTGCATTTGTAAGTTTGAATCCAGCGGAAAATGCTCACCTTTCTTTTAGGGCAAGATGGCCATTGTTTACATCTTTCAACCCAATCCACTATTCACAAAAACAATTTAAACAAATCAGTCACAAAGACCTTATCTTCACTAAAACATGGGTGCCACAATGAAGAATAGCAACCAACGTCCAATGTAATGTGTCATGCACACATGTTCTCACTGTCAAATCCATTTGTTAGATGTTTTCTGTACACGTCCCCCAGAATGATCATTTAATGACCATGTCCTCCAATACCTTTTCACATGATCTCTTCACAAGCGAATGACATCAACAGTAAGTATTTCGTTTTCTTAAGGAACATTAAATTATGGGAGAACCTCTCGTGGTAAGACATTCTTCCATCCTTTCAAATTACATTGGGGCCTATTGATGCCAATCTCTGACAATGCTGTGCGTTGTCATAGGCATGCGACTTGACGCATGCCTCTTTGCACTTACATGTCACTGTGATTTCAAGGTCAACTTAAAGCATTGTAGTGTAATGAAAATGTAATGAAGAAGAAAATAGAGAGGATTTCAAGGTGCTGCATATATTTCACACAAAAAAAGATAGAAAATGCATCAAATATTTATAGTTATGTCCTTGTGAGGCAATGCTAGACATCTCATTCATTGAGCTATTCTTTATTCAATTGTCTGTATATCTCAACACACACATTACCATGAAGGAATGTGACCATCATTTAATGGTTCTTCTGTTTCTTAGCTCAACACCTGGGCATCGTTTAGCCTAATTTATTTCATCAAAGCTGTGAGCATGCAGATAGTTGAAACTCATGTTCCACAATCTCTTGTACCACAGAGGGAAGCGTATAAAATCAGTTCGAATACATGTGATACAAGATGTGGCTGCTTATTGACTGGGTCTCATATGTATGGTAGCTAGCTCATCGCCCACTTCTTTTGGTATCACTCCTTTTTTATATCAAAGCCACCTGTCAATAGTGTGCTATATATATGATATGGCATTTATAACGCATCCATGCACAAGCATTAGCCTTTTTGAGTAATATGTCATTCCAAAAATGCACATACGTTTGATGCGATTTTAGTTTCACTGAATCCATTGTGTGTGGACACTGTTATAACACTACTCCATTGGAGCAACGGTCACTTACCTAAAATTAGAAGAGTCTATAGGTCAATTCAGGCCGTTAGAGCTATTATTCCTTAGCATCGAGTTTCTCGATGAGCACCATTTTGATGGTCATGCTGTAGCAAAACAAATATTTTTCTGCCCCCTGTGTCTAATTCAGCACAACATTTCTCGTGATATCCAAACTACTTATGTCAAGTAAAACTATGAGTGATGAGCAAAAACATACTAAGATGTTCTGCAAATCCTGTCAACACATGCACCCTCTCCACTTCCATTCAATTGAGTAAGGTGCAAAGTCATAGGGCCTGATTCATGGAAAAGGGCGCATTGCAGATCACTGGGTGGCCCGTCGCACACAGAGATATCTGCATGCTGTGCGTATTCATGGATTTGTTCATGCAAAGTAACACTATGAGACAGTCGTGGCCGGAACGCCCATGACACACCCACACACAGAGCCATTTAAGGCATGGAAACAGATCTTTGCCCAGTCCGTGTATGCAATGCAATGCATCCTGGAAAAATTGCTTGAGAACCCCCATGACCAGGCCCGCACCCCAGCGGGGGTAGTTGTGGTCCCCCATAGGTATTCCCAGTACCCACTCAACATGCATACCACGTATCATAAAGGTCATAATTTCCTGCTACACATGCGTGCAAACCTCCGTAAACCATTCCTGCACCCTGCTACACTTCTTACACGCACCCCAAGGTACGATCGGAGCACTGACTGCGTGCACGCACCCCTAAATCCGATACCCACCTCTGCACAGTGATTCCTATGCCTAAGTGCCTGTACGCCTGACTTCGGGTGGCAGATAGATTGAGTGCTTTGCACAGCCATTTCCTTGAGAGGTTGCGCTGACAGATCCATGAACATGCATGCTTATGTCCATTTGTGGGCATGCAGTGTACTGTCTCTGGGCCATCCCTCGTAACGCCCACATTTTCCCTTGTTCCTGCCCATTTTGCATATTCTGCCCCCTACTCCAGTCTTTGCGCAGGCACACTCATGCTCTGCGAGGGGTCCCGCGTAAGGCACTCGGACGCTCACAAAGACGTGCAGAGCATGCGCAAAGTCTTCACAAAGTACGAACAAGTCAAAATCTTCAAAACTCGACTGAACGAATTACGTGTTTGATCTCAGTGGATTTATGTCCCATAACACCATGCTGTCTTTATAGTATAACAATACAAATATCGAGCCTTTCAAATTCAGGAAAAAGCATTTGAATTCAGAAAGTCGGGTTCACAAATAACCCACAACCTTTTAAAAAGCGATGGGGTCATCAGGCAGTGATATGAACTCTGTTTTATTTAAGAAACAGGCAGGGCTCCAAAATTACCAGCTTTTGATCTAACTTCATTATGTCATGCCTAATTCAAGCACAACATTTAGGAATCATTTTTATGGCCCTGGTTCATGGAATGTGTTGCACGGTTCAACGTGTACTTTGCACAGCAAAAATACACTTTTCACAGTTCCATGAATCAGGGTTTGTGTCGGCAGTGCAAAGTCACTTTTCAGCAGTGCAAAATCACTTTTAACCGTGCAAAAATTCCATAAATTGGGCCCTTAATCTCTAAACTTGCAAGCTCCTGTAAAGAAAATGACCTCTCTACCTTGTCGCAATCAGCCCAGAAAACACTGATATTGCAGAAGTGCCAAAAGTTTAAATTGCTGAAATACCCTTGCATGTTCTTAGTGAACAAGATTCAAACTAAATATATGTTGCTTTCTTGGAGAGAAGAGATGACTGTGGACAACTTTGCCTCATGGATCTAAACAGGAAAGTGCCTTAACATACCAGGTAAACTGAGATTGTTTCCTTAAATCAGGATATTAACTCTACTTTACTTGAATATAACACTAGAGCTCACAGCACAGTGTTATAAAATTACATTGAAAAACAAGGTCATCAAAGTTAATTCCATACAATGCTCTCTGTGGCACTATTTAGAAATAGTGGTGAGCACTTGGGTTGGGCAGAGTACTTCTCATGGATCGGCACGGGTGGTGCCATTGGCGTCACACACTACTGGCACGCATATCAGCTCGCGATACAACCTCTTAAGGTTTTCTGTGGAGCTACCTCATGACTTCTGTTCTATCCTAAATACAGCCCTTTGCTGACTTTTCTCACATTGCAGGATCCTCAGTGTAGATATCTCCATCATAGCATCCCAGGATGCATGTTTATGATTCGCCGTCATCGAGAGGCGGTGCACATCAAACCAGCCTGTTCAGATATCCTTATTCTGGCCCATTGTGATGCTGAACATGTAGTGGTGAAATGGGAGTGCGCTTATGTGCAGCAACGATTCTAATTCTTGAAGTAATACTTTCAACATTTCACATGCAATGGCATGCTCTCTCTCTCTCCCTCCCTCGCTCACAAAGGGCCACCCCTGACTAGTGTCAATCAGGACAAACCGTATTGACTGACAGCAGACTTATGTGGAGGTTCTGTTCATCCTCCCATCATGCAGTCATGTATGGTGTAAATATGCACAGAGATAGGTAAATAAAACCTACGCTTCCACCTCTTTACATTTGTCAGTGCACACCTTTATTTGTTTACATCTGAGTATTTGCATTTCCTCCTCTGCATCTTTTAAAAGCCCCCTGTACCTCATCCATCCTTTTATATACCCCATGTTTTTGTGCGCTGAAAAAAGAGTTAAACAGATATAAAAACAGAGATGCAAATGTACCAATGCAAATGCATAAAGATGCAAATGAATTAATGTAAAGATATGTCACCCGTATAACTATTAGGCAAGTCCATACTGTGCAACAGCCAGACTTGTGACACAAAAGGGGTGATTTTGCACTCCAGTTCATGTTAGCGCCTGTGTGTGATAAATTGACTTCTGCCCTGCAGGAGTACAAACATGAGTATAGAACTCCGTCGCCTTTTGTGCTAAGGTGGGACAAGAGAAGGACAAACTCTCAAAAGGGGTTTGGATATGGTTCAGTAGCAACTCAAACAGCGAAGTATAATGCCCAAAATAATAAAGTGTACAATTAAAGTTCTATAGAAACATATGTACTTTAATTAACTAGACCATGTACAAAAATAACTGACTAGAAAACACTACAAACACCCACCTCTATAGAAAGAACACAGAATACGCAAATATAGCAGATGCAGCCATCTGGGTAATGAGACAGATGAGAAAAAGCAATCAAAATACCACAATGTTCATAGAATATGTTCTTGAGGTTCCAAAAAGGGATTCCCAGTCCCTAGGGTCGAAATATGGGGTGGGGGTGAGGGGGGTCAATTAGCAGTCAATTAGTACATTTTTGTGGTTCTTGGTAGTCCAACAGCACCAAATCAGACTTCTTGCCACTGTGCAAGTAATTGGAATATCAGGGGAGTGCAAAAAGCAGCACTGAAGAGTCCTGGTGGTTCGAATGTATCAAACGGTTCATGAAAACAGCTTTAAGCAGTACAACGGCAAAAACATTGGGATTCAGGGTGTTTGGCTCTCAGGGTGCTGCAAGTCCCAATCTAGGTTCTTGGGGCGAAGATGTGTCCCTTTCCAGTGCTCCCAAACACAGGGGAGGCTGGCATATATCTGCAGGGGTCCTTCAACATGGTAAGGTCCTGGGTATCTCTGTATCTCGCAGACAGGCAGGTCTAGCTCCAGCATCAGGTCATTGCTTAGGTCACTGTGAGTCCCACTCCAGGGGCTCAAGATGGTTCCTTGTTCTCTGGGTCCCAAATATGCTGGAGACGAGCACACAACTGAAAGGGTCCTCTGACAGGGTGAGGACCTAGGTACTGCTGTGACTGGAAGAGAGTCTGGTCTTGTTCCAGCATCAGGTTCACCCCAAAAGGTCCCTGAGAATGGTTTGGGGACAGAGCTTCCATCTGCTTCTTAAACCTGCCATCACCTCACAACTGGAGCAATCTGGAAAGTCCAGCTGCGTGGAATCAGAATTCTTGGCAATGTTCGAGCAATTTTAATATTGGGGGAGTGCAAAATGTCAGACCGGAGGGTCCTGAAGGTTTGAATGTGTCGAACAGTTCTTGAAAACATCTATTAGCAGTTTCAACGGCAAACATATTAGGATCCCAGCTGTCTTGGCTCTCAGGGTGCAGTGAGTCCCAATCCAGGGGCTCAGGGACAAGATGATTCCTTTTCTTGTGCTCTCCATGAGGAAGGATAGTTCAGGGGCAACAAGTTTGTCTTGGAAGCAAGACAACGCAGCACAACACAGATTTGAATTTCAATCCTGTGCTTAGCAACCACTGGCTGGTGTTATACATGCTATAAAAGAACAATTATTATAAACATGGGGGAGGCTAGCACACAACTGAGGGGGTCCTTTAAGAGGGTGAGGCCCTGGGTACTGCTGTGGCTGGCAGAGTGGCAAGTCTTGTTCCAGCAACAGGTTCACACCAAATGGTCCCTCAAGATTGTTAGGGTCAGAGCTTACATCCACCTTAGAACACCTGGCTCCACCTCACAATTGGAGGACTTTGGAAAGGAATGCTGTGCCAGCAGCGTCCGCATGAAATCTTCTTCAAAGGTTGGAGTCTATAAGATGATTCAAGGAAGTGGTGTGAGACCCTTTCTTTTAAAGGTAAACATCCACAAGTGATTGCACTAGTGCTAGCCTGCTTTAGAGGCCCAATCCTTGTTCTTCAAAGAAGTGGACTTTGCTTTTCTGACATCATATCCAATATTTTTTGTGTAGAGGGAACAGGATGTAGAGGCAAATGCAGAGAGGAACACAATGGTGGAACCCTTTCTCAACTGTACAGAGCTCTCATTGTCTACACTAGCCTCACATGATCAAATGCCTTTAGATATGCAGCACCCTGGTGTGAGGTCAAGCCTTTTGTGAATGGGTGTACCTTTTTGTTTCCTTATCCCAGGCCAGCTCCCTGTGGGGTGGCTGTCCCTGGAAGAGGATGCTACCTGCCCTAACAAAGGAACAAACAGAGCCAATCCCCTCAGGCTACATTCATACCATTGGGGCATGGTCCAGCCTGTCTGAGGAGAATACACGTAACCCTTCCACAACGGAACTGCACCTGCAGGGTTGACACATGTTTGACATCAATTTGATGTGGGTTGCATATCTATGAGAAATGATTGCCACCATACCTTAAACTCAGGTATGGCTTATATTTATAGTGTAACCAGGATAGCATCTTTATAGTTATATCGTGTTTGGAACAGGGTTGTATACCTTCAAAGCAGCACCTGTGTTGCACAGACTTGGCTGTCATTGTGGCAGACAAGGGGACATCTGTGATCTCTGAAACTGTTCACTGCCACTGCTAAAGCAGGAACTGCAGATAAGGATACTGATACAGCAGGTCACATGTACACATTATGCTTTTGGCATGGAGTTTTTGAAAGGTGAATCTGATCAGCATATTTCTCTTTCAGAGATGGAATTGCCCACATACTTGTATTAATTAATAAAAAGCAAAACGGCCAGGGCTTCTATACTCTTGCCACATGGCAAATCCCCAAACCTTGCAAGGTGTAGGATGGGCGCAAAGTAAATAATGTGAAAAATGTACACAAATACAATAGATCACATACAAGTTAAAAAACTGTTTTAAACTGATTGTTTCAAAATCGGTGTCCTAGCTATATAGCGATTTTTCAATCTCAGGTCATTGTCATACAGTTACCTTTGTAGTACTGACAACACTGCCATATCCGGAACAAATAGTATATAGTGCAATCTGCTTTGCATTGGCACCTGCAGGCAGATTCCATTGGACTCCTTTAATAAACACCACATGCAAAAAGCAATTTGCATGCAGCGTTTTCTTTTTTCTAAGGAAAACATGAAAATTAAGACCAAATGCGATTTCACCCTGTCTTACTCTTCACAATTACACTACACCTTTCACATGTTGAAAATGGCATGCACAGGACTCAACAGCACAGATGTGCTAATGTGGCTCAACAGCACTGATGTGCTACACCTCCATGTAGTCTCCACTTTCTTTCAAATGACCACCTCTGGACACAATTCAGTTTGTAAGACACACCTGCATAAATAAATAAATACATACTAAAACATATACCTCCATGCCTCTAGAATTACTATATTCAAATCTATAACTTTGAACTACATGTCTTCCCTAAGGCAACTAGAAAATGGGATATGATGAAATGAAAGGTTGAATGAAAAACTCAATATTATGTTTAAACACTGATGGCCAGTGGTTTCCAGCTCTATTCGAAAATCTTAAAAATGTAGCAGTTCTTTCGTGCATAGGGGGCAAGTCCGAGCTCACCTCCAATATATAAAGTAAGTTGGATTGGTTTTGATGATGCCACCATTTTTAAAACATGTCTTGGTTCTCAAACTTGATTATTGTGCTATGTGGGTCATACAAATATCGAGCCTACAAGGAGTCTTCTGACGTCATCTGAGAGAGATTTCTGGTATCCAGTGATTTTACTGAAAACATTTTTCAATTGTTTTGTACAGAAATAAATCCATCGGAAAATACTTTAAAGATATATAGAAGGGGTAAGGAGTCAAAACAAGTGGGGAGGCGAATGAGGAGGTTAACAACATAGGGAAACGGGGGGCTTGGGAAGGATACTCGACATAAACAAATAAACAATTCAGTGTATTTTTAGATTTATTTAGGTAAAAAATCCATCTAAGATTTGTTTCCCGGTAAAATCACATAGAACCAGATTTTTAATACAAATGTGATAAACACTCGGTTGAAACATAATGGCATATGTACATGGAAAGTGCATTATACAAAAATATGTTATGCACCCTCTTTCCTGCACATCACGGATACACACACACATGCTCACACACACACACACTTGTTTGCAATAGGATATGGAACACAGTAGAGAAAAAGGTACAACTTTACGATGGTTCTTTACTGGAGTCACCTTTTTATTTCAACAAGTTCTGGTAATGTGACATCCATTAATATATACATTGCTGTCGCTGAAACATTGATAGTGTTGCTTGCTATTTTGCTAGAGTACTTTGCGATGCACCTTGCCATTTAATTTAACACTACCTAGTATATTTGTAAGTGTTGGCAGACATATCTCATTTTAAATAGCCACAGAGTCTTCAAGATTTGAGTTGCTGGTGTACCAATGCACAACGGCAGTCACTTCCAAACAGTGGTTACTTACACAAGCCATGAAATCCTGCAGCCGTTTGTGTGTGTCTCCGCCACTGCAAGAGTCTTGGAAACACATAGGCCATCATTCACCAGGCGTTTTCCAATGGGGTTTTGCCATTATAAAATGGTTCTATGTATTAGGCCCATGGGGTCCAATTCATAGATTTTTTTGCACGGCAAAAATACACTTTGCACAGTTTCATGAATCATGGTTTGTGTCGGCAGTGCAAAGTCGCTTTGAAACTGTGCCAAAAATTCCATGAATCGGGCCCACAATTTACAAAAGGTGTTACAATGTTCCAAATGGATTAAGGCATAAAAGAACAGAACAAGACATGCCAATGGAAAGCACAACAATGCACCAACAGATTTATTTATCGGTCTTTTTGAACTACACACCTCCACCTAAGGCTGTACACTGTAAGCGGGCATATGATCAATACTCGTGGAGATGGATGATGCCTCTCGCTGATAGTGCAAGTCGCTTTTATTACTGTCCATCCAGCCTGCTCCAGCAACTTTGCTTCATAGTCTGTTGCACAAGCACATTGATTTCATTTAAATCTCTTTGATCCCCATGAACACTGCTGCCTGTCGTCTTATGTAAAGGGCCTTCAATCCTGCATGGGGAGTTATGGACACGTGTGCATGCTGAAATATGCAAACCTCTGCACAAACCTTCCTACACAAACAGAAATCCCTTCTACCAGACAGGGGCTCATTATGAGTTTGGTGGTATCTCAGCAGTAAATTCACTGAGATACCACCAAACTGTAATACCGTTACTGCCACTTGGTCCAAGTGGTATTACCGCTGGATTACAAGTGGTGGTAGTGATGCTAGTCCCCTTTTATTTGGAGTCCAAAGGATTCCATGGGGCTTTAGCTGGAGGTGAAGCCTTCAACTTTCTGGCCAACACATAGTTGGGCGGTGCAGTAATGTGGCGGTATATGGTAATACCACACCATTTAATCATCACCTTCCAACTCGTAATGAGGCGCAAAACTGGACATCACAAAACACAGGCATTATCTCTTCAGATGTGTCTACTCTTAACCAGTGGAAGACACCATTCTTCACTTATCAGTCATCTATCAATGACCATGGATATGATGTGTCAAGATTGTTTTGTTTTTATTGTACCACTCACCACTGTAGTGGTCCCATGGTTTTGAGGTTTGTCTGAAAAGTAAACCCACCCTTGGTATGCAGAATTTGGTCTGAGTCAGATTAGAAAAGAGCAGCAGAGGGTAGAAGAGTGTGAGAAAGTTCAAATGCACATGTCTGATGTGGACAGGCAAAAGGGAATGAGCTGCAGAGATGGAGTTGGATAGCGTTCTTGCCTGTGGAACAGTGTAGAATGGTCAAGACTAGCTAGTACTGATTAGAAAAGGGCAATGGTTAATGCTCCTTACAACTAGCCTATACATAAGTAGGCAGTGTATAGAATAAAGTTAGTGAATCAGTGGTTGCTGGGTGGCTTGAGATGTGCTCCATCGAACCCAAACCGTGTGGAGACATCTTTGTATATTTGATGTCACTAAATCCTAGTAGATCTCACTAGAAATGTGCGATTTCCCAGATGACAGACACCAGAGGGGACAGGGTGCAAGGCGAATAGGGTGGGAACACAAGGGGAGATACCTCAGGTGTTTGGGTGAGGTCTACATTTGCTCTTAAATAGGTTATTTAAAGAAGACTCAATCTCCTGGGCCACCATACTTTCCATAATATTTAAAGAAATGTTTATGTTTCAGAGTTTCCCTGACAGTTGGTTTACATCTTATGTAATTCTGATACATAAAAGTGATGCAAGGACCGATCCTCAGAACTATCAACAAATGTCGATCATGGATGCAGATAGTAAAGCATTTGCATCCCTCTTATTAATCCATCTCGAGAATGGGGCTCAAAGTGTGGGTAGATTGAAAAAATACCGAACTGGCTTCAGGAGAGGCCATTGTAATAATGTCCATGGCTTTGTTCTTAAGGGTTTGCAAAAATGGCTTGGTCTAAAAGGTATTCTTTGATCTATGTGGCCTATATCAATCTCTCTGCTGCCTTCCACAAAGTCACTCAACATCATCTATCGTCCAATTTATCAAAATTGATTATTGAGGCTAATTATTGGTTCACAGGATACCCCCAAGACATTTTTCTGGACTCTCGGATCTTTGTGTCTTTTCTCCCGAATGAGGGGAACCTTTTTCCCCAGATTCATTGTTTTGCTCTGACCATGTGAACCCTTATTAATTATTGTTTAACTTGATTGTAAAGAGTCATGCTTTCCGCCATATTTGCTAAGGTTTCGGGGTTGCCTTTGGCAGCACAGAACACCTTTTGTGCAGTGTTGCTGCTAGACCTTTGGGCTTCACTTTTTATTTTATTTTATTTTCCCTGTGAGAGCTACTGTTCCCAATGATAGGGGGATAATTCTGATCCTTCTTACCTTGTCTATTGTGAGATCAGCACATACCACCTTATGTGAAGTGCTGACAGGTTATATAGTATCCCTTCTTTCACTGTTCCTCTAACATTTCTACAGATAAAGGCATACTTGAGTAGCTAGTGGCAGTGGACATGTTCTACCAACGTTTGTGTAATTTTCTTGTCTCATTCTGTCTTCACAACTGTGTTAATGAACTGAAGGGTCACCATTCTACCAAATGATGGCTGTATTCTTTTTTTGCCATTTATTGTGTGCTTGACCTTTATTGGCCCTTCTTCTGCTGTCCTAGTTTGGGGAGGTCCTGGTTTGACTTTTGTTGTTGGTGTGTCTGTGAGGACAGGAAGCAGGGGAGAAGTCTGAAACTGTGCTGCTCTTTGTCTTCTGGCATGCCTGCCTGGAACTAGTCTCCCAAAATCTGAATGTAACATGAGTGTTGAACGCCTGGGTTCTTGAATAACATGTGAGGGCCTGTGGATGAAGGAAAGTCGACCACTGGCACAGAAGAACCAAAGAAGATATGCCTGCAGCACCTTCCAGTGACCCAAGTAGTCTGCTGAAGTGCAGCTGCTGTGCTGACCCTGTTTTCAAATCAACAGGGAAACTCAGAAAAGGATTGATTTCTCCCTTGGACTGGTGGGCCTAATCAGTCTTAGGACGACATTCAATTCAAGCCATGCCACAATGAGCTGTGACCTTCCTGGGTCTGCAAACCACCAATACCATGGGCACCTCGAGCCTGAGTGTAGTGCATCATCTTTCCAAGAACAAATCCTCCAGAAACGTTGGCAGACTCTTTATGGACCTCCAGAGGCATGATTCTCATCCTCAAAGTCTCCTCACCATAGTGCAGGACCAAGCAAACAAGGTGAATCATTTGGACGAGAACCATTCATCATTGGAGTCTGTGAAAAGGGTTCCATGTGTTAATAATCCCGCAAATATATAGCAATACAAAAACATTGCCATATTTTTGCAGTGATATTGATCCATGGACCCTGCGGGGGACACCTCTGCAACCCCCACATTATTTTTAAAAGTGTGGGGGACACCCCCACAACCCGCGCTCCCACAAATTATCCCCCCCAAAAATATTGTATATGGCAAGGCAAATGGCCATGTGTACGGTGATATTTTTGGTGGGGATATTTTGTAGGGATCCCGTGAAAAGGGACCAAAACCACAAAGCTCTGCTGTAGCATGAAGAATCCTTTGCTGGGGTCCTTTCTCTCGACTGCTGCTGCAACATCCCTTCAAAGTCCCTCCTTTCATCACCACAACCAAGTAACAGGAGGCGCTACCTACAGCTGCTGCATTTTGAAGGCATCCCTCTCCATCTTCTTCATCACTCTGCAGGTACTATGGGACTCATGTTAATCCTTACCTTGAGTCATTCTGTCGCTCCTTTTCTGCCGGAGTGCTGATTACAATGTTTGCATGTTCGCCTATACCCGTTTGACCTAATGCTTGTGTGCATACAGGGAGCCTGACCTGCAGTTCCTGAACTCTTTTTGACCAACAAAAGCTTGCTACTTACTTGTTATTGAAAACACATCTGGAAATGTGCCTTTTTCTACAGCTGTGCCTTACCTGCTTTACCTCCAATCTGACTTTGAAGAACTAGATAGGGATGGACTGCTAAAGCGTTTAGGTCTCTGAAAAAAATGATTACAAGTCTTGAATATTGCTGACCTGCTCATGATGGTTTTGTTCATACATTTTATTCCTACAACAGAATATTTTGGGTTGCTGCAATAGTGGTTTTACTTAACTTCAATTGTCTTAATCAATCGTACTAGTTGTATCCTGTCATTTACTTACCTGAATTATTGCATTGGTTTTCTATTGTTTTGGTTAGCTTTTAAATAGAACTTACCTTATCTGCTGATGTATCTGTGCCTTGTGTACATATAAAATAAATAACTATTTTAATTGAACTACACCTGTAAACATGTTTCTTTAGGCCTATGGATATACTAAGTCCTTTGTACAGACATACAACTCACATCTCCCTCCTAAGATAAGCCTGGCTGCTCTGCCATACTACCAATAACTTAGGTGGTATAGGCCGATATTAGAAGTTGAAGCTCTATATACCAACGGTATAGTTTTAAAAAGTACAACCCAAGGTGGACTTTAGAAAAGCTGCCCTACCGTAACAATAGCACCCTGACCATTAATACTGGAAAGAATAACATTCTCCAAAAGAACGTCTAGATTTAAGTGCTCTTGAAGAATGAGAACCTGATCCTGGTAGACAGCTTAGTTTATTTGGGATATCCCATTTGCTGATAACCTCAGAAAGCCATGATGAGTGCCCTGTTGAGTTTCAATGTCATTGCTAATCAGATGGACTGACTGAATTTGAATTATGGGAGCTTCTCTTTGAAGCCATTGTTAAGTTTTTATGAAGGAAAAGCAATTCCTATATTAGTGTATGGTGTGGAATTGTTACATCCTTGGTCACTGGAACAGTTTGACACATTGGAAGTAAAGCTCTGAAAGTAACAATTACAGTTCCGGTGACAACCATACAATACGAGTTGGGAATTAAGTCTTTCCAGGTGAGAGTAAAGTAGAGGTTATTACCTTTGTTTCAAAGCATAGTTTTCTCTTTTAAGTGCAGGGAAAAGTGTGAATGGTTGCTCCTAGAATGTGGGAAGAAATTAATAGATCTTTGGGAGCACACTGGGGGTGTTAAAACAGCTTTTTATAAACTAGACTGGTGTAACACTATTGATAAGTTTTATGGGTATCTCTCCCCGTGCCACTTGAAACATGAACACAAAAAGCGCGGTTTTTTCGCACTGTACCTGAATATTTTTCCTAATCATTATTCCCAAGAAAAATGTATTTGTTTTAGGTAGAAACTTTTTCCCACTAGAAAGATACTGTTGCAGTGCAAATTGATATCTCTGGAAAGTGCCTTTTGTCATTTCTGTAAAATGTATGATGATTTGGAATCCTTAGAGCACATGTTGGTTCACTGCAATGCACTTAATGCACTTTGCACTTTATTTGATAGGAAATTGATACCAAAATATATGCCGAATTACCTTGATTTATTTTGGCTAAGATGTTTGGGTGGTCACCCCACTCCAGTCTGTTTAGCAGTATTAGGTTTCCTAAAAACTTTAATTTTATCCGGTCTGGAAGGTTAATCGAATCAACAGAAGTATTAATGCTGATGATTTTATCTAGAACACATGGATTCTTTTTTTGTTTTACTTTCTATGTTATTTGTGGACATTTTAATAATTCTTATGAGCACTATTAATGTTGTTATATTGTAATTTAGTGCTTAATTAAACTGCTGTAAATCTTGAAAATGTTTAAACCATATACAATTAATACAAAATAAAAACATATGTATAGAAAAAGAGCTTTCTTGCTGCCTCGTTATAGATTTACAGTGAACTTTTATATACCAATTTGGGCAATGAGGAAGTGACCCATCAATCACACACCCTTGACATTGTAATATTAGTTCAGTCATGAGATTCACACTCACAAAAACACAGAGCTTAATAGACGGACAACCTCCTGTCTTCTTCACTCCAGAATCATAGTTATACCACTTCAGTGATGGGGTTCATAAATAAATAAACCATACAATGTGTGCACTTATAAAGACATTGCATTGAATGACAGTCATATTGATGATTTTTTAAAAAAAATAAACAAAAAAAGTCATAAAGCTACAATAATATAATAAAATAGTGTAACACATTATACAATAGCATACCCATTCGTATAATAAAACAGTTTGTCTAACTATTAATATATCTACAATCTTAGGGCATGTTTAGACAAATAACATATAGTGTGACAAAGCTCCATGCATGACTGCAGGATTGAAACATAATATACACATAAGGGAAGGGTATCATTGTCCACTAAGCAATGCTGTGCCTGGGCCAGTACAATGAGGAGCCTCTGACTTGACCCACACACTGCAGTCATATGGTAAGACTTTGTCACAAGGAGAAAATCCTTTATTCTTTCCCTTGGGTGCACCCGTCTCCTGGGAACAGTGACTTCCAAGTCATGACTTGCCCTAATGCTGTGTAAACCTGAATCCTTCATTAAGACCCTCATAGCATATTTTCATTTTCAGTTATGGGATAGCTGGGAGTGAGGGGAAGAAAAGAGACACATGAACTCTCGAACACACAGGATTTAGTTTGGGACGGAAATGCATCATAAAAGCTCAAAAGCAGTAAGAAGTATGTTAAAACTGTGCGTGTAGGTCAACTCACTCAGAAAACGTTCATGTATTCACCACAGTTTGTGCGTGGGTAAGGCAAAATCGGCAGCTATGGATCCTTTATGCAAATGCAATGAATGAGATTCCAACATGGCTGCCAGCTGCTAAGAAAGCTTTGTGTATGAATCCACATGAAGGGCTGTGTCGTGTGAACACAGAACAGGAATGCTGATCAAAAGTTGTTTGTTACTAATCCCTATTCAGAACACAAATCCCCACCCACCGAAGGCCATTTAAGCAAAGGTAGTCCCAGGATTTGGGGTAGGGAACAGACATTTGTGCCAGTTGCTTGAGGAGATTGTGCATGTTTGGAGAAACTGTAGATGCAGTACAGGAGCATGTAGGTAGTAGAAGCAGAGGGAGGAGGTGCAGCTATAGAGGAGAGAAATACATTGAAGTGAGGAGGACAGAGAAGCCAAAGTTTAGGATGAGGAAAGCAGAGGAGAGGTCATAACTAAGGTGGTGGTGTTGAGTACAATATTTAGAAACATCAATGGAAACAGTGTAAGATGGATGGGGAAGGAGAAAGAACATCTGACAATCAAGAAGGCTGAATGTAAGGAGGAAGAAGAAAGAGAAATCGAAGCGAAGGACAATCTAAATGTGGTTAAGAAAAAGAGATAGAGTGCGGGCATATTGGATAGATGTCAGTGTAGGAGAGGTTGAGAACCATTTTCACATAGATCCTGTACTAGAAACAGAGAAGGAGCAAAATAGAAATAACACATAGATAACAAATAGAAAAATAGAAATAGCTAATTTCTATTTCAAAATAGAAATAGAAAATAGAGAATGATTCATGCCTGAGTGAAGAGAATATATATGGATAGAGGTATGAGCACATGAAGGAGCATTGAGGAAGTCTAGAGTGGATTAAAGCAAAAAGGAAAGGATAAGAAAAGGTTCCCTTATTTAGAAGATCATCCTGGCCTTCAAGAAGATAAGTAAAAGGTGACGTTTTGGAGAACAGAGGATGGCCCTAATACAAGGAGAAATTATTCCAAATCAAACTCAGCCCGGAGAAGAGATAGAGTGGCTGGGCCCACCGTGAAGGGTCATAGCACATTCAGCAGGCGATTCTCCCATGAAAATGAGAAATAAGGACATGAAGAAGCAAAGCAAATCTAAAACAACCCACTATCAAGAAGTAAATTAGATGTTTAAACTCCCAGACTGATCATTTTAATTGTTTCCAGGATGGATCCAGAAACTGAGATGCTTAATGCTGAACTTGGATAACTTGCATTCAAACTCAGAGACTAAACGGTCTTGAAAGTGACAATGTTACAGAGAAACCGTCCTGAGATGGTTGCCTTTTAATTAGTTGACTCAATTCTTGCGCCCATGCCCAACAATGTGGCTTTGTTAAATGTGCACCGTTCTGTGTACATCTCTCTTTTGATCTTGCAGCTTCTTCTTGATGTTAAAATATGTTTGTTGCAAACAGAATATATACAAACATTGCCTTGGTCGATTGGACCCGATAGCTTCTTTCCAGTGGAATGGTTGAAAGAAAAATATTCTTAGGAGACAGTTCATATAGTCAGCGGCAAAATGTATACATCTATTAGTTCCGTCATCAGGGACTTGAAACCAAATACTTTGGACTGAACTCAAGATCTGCTTTGCCCAGACATCACTCTCACAAATGTCTTACTCTCAATCTTATTTTGGTAGGCACCTGGTTAAGCCTATGCTATCCATGCTCCATCATCGGTTGCCACCCTCTCCACATTACAGATAAAAGAAGCCTAATTTGTAACATTCAATAACAACATTAATTCATCAAGAAACATTGAAGTAACAAAAGTAAGTATTTGTAGTCATAAGGTTATCAAGTAACACTGTAAATAACAGAAACATTACACTATGATCAACAGTCTCTCACAAAACCCGAGAAGCAATTAAATAAGGTTCATGCTTACCCCCACAACACAGTACAGGAAAACATCTCCTTTAACTCTGGCTTTGACTTTATTTTTATTTTATTGTTTAATTTGCACACCTAGCTCGAGAGCAGCAGAGCGCTGTAGAAAGTGTGGGCAGCAGGCATTTGGGCTGGCATCTTTTAACAGTAGCACAGTACTGTGGGGTCTTTGCATCGGTATAAACATCCATTGGCCGACCTTGGGATCGAGTTCCAGAGGGTAGGTGCATGACAAGAGAAGGATTATCTTTTGGGTCCCCTCATTGCGGACGAGTTGTGATTCAAGTCGGTTGGTCGATTTGTTGCACGAGGGGCATGTGCAACCAGATATGTGGAGCTTAGCCACCACGTACGCTGGTGTGCCACTGCTTTGTAGATGATGCATGCAGTCTTGAACAGTATCCTGGCTTGCAATGGAAGCCTATGTAGTTTTCATAGGATCTGGGTAATTTGGTAAAATTTCCATGCTCCCATGATAAGACAAGCTGCAGTGTAGTGGACTGCTTTTAGGGGAGCCAAGTGAGCAGCTGGGAGCCCTATCAGGAGAGCATTTCTCCCCTTGATGTGCAAGACCACAAGGGTCTGCACTATGGTCCGGAAGTCCTGTGGCAGCATGATGGGTAGAAATTCTGAGACAGGCTATTCGGGTCTTCTTCGCTATGTGTTGCTGGAAGGACAGCCTGCTGTCCATGGTGAAGCCTAAGGATTTTGCTGAGGAGTCTGAGAGTTGTGGATCAAATCCTTCTAGGCACATATCATTGAGCCATTCCTGGACAAGTTGTTTTAGATAGCAGACCCATGAGGATGAATGAAGTCTTGGATGGGTATAGTTTGAGGTAGGCAGTCAACATCCAGGACTGGATGAAGGCTAGATAATCGCAGCAACTAATTATGTCCTGTACGCTATTTACTCGCATGTACAACTGAGTATCATCTGCATCTTGGTGGATGGCTATATTGGAATCTTTCAGGAGAGTGCCCAGAGGCTTCTTGTAAAGGTTTAGAGGGTTGGTGAGAGTATAGAGCCTTGGGGGACTCTGCAGGAGACCTGTAGTCTGTTAGAATACAATTGGTTCATCTGGACAGCCTGGTGTCTGCAAGAGAGGTAGGAGGTGAACCAATTCAGGACTGTGCTAGAGAATCCCATTCAGTGAGCAAGGAGGAGAGAAGGATGTGATGGTTGACAGTGTCAAATGCAGCCGAGAGGTCAAGGAGGATGAGGAGACATGGTTTGTCTTTATCCATGATATAAAAAGTCTGGTCTGAGACCAACAAATATATTGTAAGGTAGAACATCCAAACTGGAAATTTCATGCTTCGGCTGTACGTCATGGACTTTTTATTATAACTCCTTACTAATACAAGACCTTCATCAGGAGTGCACCTGCTACTCTCTTGAACAGTGAATGTCTTGTGTGTGCATACATTTTAATATGTTTCTGAAACAATCTTCTACACCTTAAATGGGGACACAATGATTTTCATAGTTGGTAATTACATTAATCTAGTTTGCAATTTTCTAGGCAAGCAGTTACATATGCCCACAATATTTGGAACAGTCTCTTTATTACAGGAACCTAGAAGTGAAAGCAAAGGGCATCATTGACATATTTGTTATCGGAGGCACATTTGTATTAATGAAACTGCCCTCAGGCCCGCTCAGTGATACCAAATGCATGTACGCCTGCTAATATTGCTGGCACACAGTTTAGAGGGGGCAATCCTTTAGGTCCATATCTATGTGTGCCTATGAAAACAAGAACATTTCGATTGTTTGTGCACTTGCTTAGAATTAGCAAAACAGGGTCATGTACACAGTTACCTCTTTAAAATAAACTGTTCTAATCCTTCACCATGCCGCTGCACTTAGGAAGATATTGTTTTCAACTATTATTTTGAAGGGATGCAAGCGATAGGTGTGTACTTCCCAGAATCTCTATGCATTGCATACACGTCTTTAATCCGGCCCCTGGCATATACATTCAATAATCCCAATATAGTAGCACCCCAGCTACCTCCACAGTCACAAAATGAATGCATGCCACCTATTTTGGTCGATATACATAAAAAAAGAAAAATACATTGCATGCTGTCCATCCATTTATTTTTATTTTTTTTTACGGTGCATTTAAAGATGCCAGTGGCAATCTGTCCGCCTGGGACTTCCATGACCATTATCACCACCCGCATAAAAGTGGCCATCGATTAGGCCTATAAGTGGAATTGTAAACTCAGTAACTGTTGCTTAAATAATATGTCTGCCCTCGCTGTTTGCAAAGACCAGTCAAAACGTCAGCCTCATGAATGGGCAGATGCGAGGCTTTTTATCACTGCCAGATCCTACCATGGGCCCTGACGTGCATCCAGCAGCCTGGAAGTGGGCAAACACACAGCATGGAAACCAGGGTGCACATACCTGTAAAAACTAAATACAAACTAAATACAAATCCGTTTCATATGCTGTATTCTGTGCTTGGGTCTCGTACTGAAATATATATTTTTTTTCTGATTAGGAATTTGCCCCAAGCATTGAGAATAATCACGATGTACCTTTTCTCCCCTCCCCTTAACCCCCATCACCACATCATTGTTTTTTCTTTGTTTTCCTAATGTGCCAGGACTCTCATGCTTGTACCGTAACCACACCTTGGCATCCCGCAGAGGCTGCATTTGTAGGAATGTGATACTTAACGAAACTTCAAAATAATTTAAAATAAATACATTGGGGGTCATTATGACCCTGGCGGTGCCATAGTCATGAATTTACTGACAATGGGGACATACCGGATCATTACGGCCCTGGCGGACCCGGTCAATCCCCATAGCTGGGTGCCTGTAATTATTACTCCCCATTCCCATTTGAGTCCCATTGGACTCAATGGGAATGGGGAGGACGGATGCACCGGCACCATTCATGAATGGTGCCGGTGCATCCGTCGAGTTTTGCGAGCGGGTGCCAGTTCGCCCGCCAGGTCAGAACTGGCAGGCTGAAAGGAACCCGCTCGCAGAATTCGTAGTTTCATATTCCGGAAACAACCGTACTGGCAAGCTTACTGGTACTGTTGTTTCCAGACCGGGAAACTTGTGATGAGGCCCACTGCGTCCTATTTTGTTGCCTTTTTAGTGCTAGATAAGCCATAATATTCTTTGAATATCTAAATGCAAATCTTAAGGTTATATAGTTATGACAAAAAGACTTCTGCCCCGCAAGAGTACGACAACAATTATGCTGAACTGCCTACTCGGTCCTCACACTGGTATTACCCAAATTGTTTGTTTACAATTGTTCGAATGAACAATTGACCGAATTTAAAGGGTCACAATTGACCTTTTCACAATTGACCGTATGTGTGTGTATATATATATATATATATATATATATATATATATATATATATATAGGGGTTTGGGGGGTTTGGCGTTGGGTGGGGGTTGTGGGGGGGTTTCCCCCCACATATATGTTACAATTGACCTTCACAATTCGGTCAATTGTGAAAAGGTCAATTGTAATTCGAACAGTTGTAAAACAAACAATTCGTATACAACCCTCACACTACTATCGTAAAGATAAAACAGGCACATATTTTGTGGTAACGTTGGATGCGGGAATGCTATTCTCTTAAGAGGGGTGGAAATGTAAGAGAGCAGAAACCCACACAGCAACAGTACAACAGTCCAAAATTATTATATATATATATATATATATATATATATATATATATATATATATATATATATATATATATATATATATATATATTAATTTAACACACCAATATTCAATAAAACCCTTACTAGAAAACACAAAAAAGAACCCACCTCGATAAACAGAGATAGAGAAATGCAGAGTGTAATGATGCAAGCACGCTGCATATGTAGCAGGCAGCAAAAGGTTATACATCACTATAATGTTGTCAAAGGGGATATAACTATGGGAAAAAGTGTAATATTCAGTGCTTAACCAGTCTGTGGGGTCTAAATAAAGGTAACATGGAGGATGGGGCCTTCCTGCACTATTGTAGTTATTGATGGATTGATGGCATTGATTAGGGCTTTTTAACATTGTGTGACAGGGTCGAACCAGGTTTGGATGCTTCATGTCCCAGTGATCCAGGTTTGGAGCAGGCATCAGGTTTGGGCTTCGAGATGAAACTCACTACAGTTCAATGTGGCACTCGAAAGATGCTGAAAGATGAAGCCATCAGTGAAGGTTCAGCGGTCATGCTTCGGTTCGATGAAAAAGATGCTGGTGGCTCGAGGTACAGTTCTAGACATGGTGGTTTGAAGGCTTCGGCACCTGCCAGCTTCCTGTTCCAGTCGGGGAAATCAACACACTCCACTGGCATGATGAAGGAGGGCCAAAGGCAGAAGGATGGTTCCTGTTTGTTTGAATGTTTTGAACGTGTATGATGAAGGTCAACGAAGAAGAATGGATTCAACCAGAAGCATTGCTTCTACTAGCACTCAGAGTCCCAAACCATGGCCTCAGTGACAAGATACATCCTTGTTTTCAATCTCCTAACCTGGAAAAGGCTGGCTAACACCTGCAGCTTTCCCTCACCCACACTGATCCCCTGGATAACAGTGTAACTGGCAGAGAGGCATGTCTTGCTCAGCAGCCATTCACCTCCAATGAGCTCTGGGGATGTATAATGAGCAGTGAGGGCCTCTGCTTTGGAGCACTCCTCTTCAGCTTACTGTCTGAGGACGTTGGAAAAGTCGACTCTCCCGAATGAAGTCCAAATAAATTATTCCAGGAATTAATCAAAATTAGAAGCTTCCATTTCAAAAGCAACATGCCATGGGGAATTTGTTAAAATCAAGTCTGCTTTATGGTGTCCAATCCTTAATGATTGCCTTTTTGCATCATACCCAAACAATTTTGCCATGCGGGAAGATAGCAGACAGGAAGTAAAGAGAAGCCCACACACAATCTAAATGAAGAATCCATTATCTCTTGTGCTGTGCTCTGCATGCCTGCTTGCACCTTCCCCCTTTCTAGCCTGAACTTCAAAGGCTCTTTTATGTGCAACCCCTATTGTGCGGCAGATCTCTTGGATGGAATGGCCTCTTTGAGACCATGCTACATGGAGATTCCTGTTGTGAGTCACTGTGCCTGACAGGGAGGAGTTACCCATTCTCCCAGAGTGTCAACAGAGGTGGGCAAACACTTAGCTGCCCCATTCATCAGAATGCAGATATGCAGGTGCCTGGAATTCACACAGCCTCTTCCTAAATATGCCTGCCTCTTCTCTCCACCCTCTGCAACTCATCTAAAACAGGACTGCAAGACTTGTCCTTGGCATCAAGCCCAGAGATTGTATCTCTCCAGGACTGAAATATTTGCACTGGCTCCCAGTGGCGGCGAGGATTAAGTTAAAAACCCTCTGCTTTGTCCACAAGGCCTTCTGGGGCCTGTAGCCTCAATACATTCAAATCTCTCTTCCGAAATATCTTCCTTCTCGAGCTCTTTGCTCATCCGCCTCCATCTCCCTCTGGGTCAGTCGCTTCTCCAAGCAACAAGTTGGTGGTAGATCTCTTTATTCGGCTCGGGCCTCCCTCTGGAAAAAGCTCCCTGCCTCTCTGTAACTTGAGGAGAGCCAACTCAAGACCTTAATCATTGCTTCTGCTTTCTCTCCTCCTCTCCTCTGCTGATCTCCTGGCTGAAACTGAAACTGCACTGGTTACCTGGCTACCCTCTGATCTCGGGCCCAGGTCCCCTCTCTGCCAGTTGCACACTTGCGCTGCCCCCCTGGCAACCCTTGCACTCAGGGGCTGTTCCTGTATCCCTACAGCCCCATACCAGCACTTGACACCCGATGTCTGCACTTACCCTTGCACCACCAGCTGGCCACACTTTTTATTTATTGTTTATTTATTTTACTGTTTACTGTTTATCCTTTGAACTGCACTGCCCCTCCCCCTTTTACCCTGCACTTTTCCTCCTCCTCCCTACCCTGCACTTGCGCAATCTCAATGTCACCTCGCCTAGTAAGATTGTTGTCTCTATCTTCCCTCTGTTCCCCCACCCTTGCCTCGTCGTGCCTTGAAACACTTGTGTATAGGCACGTTATAAATGCCATATTATATCATATCATAGCTGTTCTTAGCTCACAAGATTGACACTGTTATGCTACCAATCAGATGTGGCTTTTAATTATTATGTGAACTGTCAGCCAACATACCAAAACCTAAGGTAGGGCTTACTTTTCCAGATTATCCTGCCACCAGGCTTTACATTTAGCACAATGATGTGCTTTTGGAACAGAGGTGCAGGTATAAGTGCAGCCTCTGCACTGCAGTGACTTTGATGCCCCAGCAGTTGTGAAACAGGGATGGTGTGGCCTCTGAACCCTCCCTGTGCACAAGGAAAACAGGAACTGCAGATCAGGAACCTGGTGCAGCAGAGCCCAGGTGTACACTCTGCTCGGGCATGGAGTTTGATGGTGGGGTGTCTGGTTACCAGACCACTCTTCCAGTGATGGATTACCTGCATCATGTAACAGTTAATAAAAAATAAAAAGCCAGGGCTTTCCTAACCTTGCCAGATGACAAGCCTAAAAAGTAATCCCCTTTAAAAAAAAAATACTTCATTTCATTTGTTTTATTTAGTCATATTAATATACACTTACTCTAAAAACCCAGCCTGACATTTTTTTTAAATAGTAGAACTCATAACCAACAGAGGATCACATTTTCTTCTACACTTCCATTTTGAGTAAAATGCCTTTCGATGCACAAAAATGTCCACGATGTATGCACAATTATACCTATTGATTGAAAAGGCAAAAGTGGACGCAGAGAACAGACTTACAAGTAACGTTTCTATGATGTTGCTGACATTACTTATGAACAGATTTCCACTTGTTGACCCATTGAAAAGTGGCATCCAGCCGTATGTTCACAACAGTCACGAACATATGCAGATTATTTGCATTGAGAGTGCTTCCCGGGGACTGTCTTTTGCACTCTTGATGCTATTTGTACATTTATCTGAATCTTATTCCTCATCATTGTCGTGAACCCCAATTGGATTACATTTTTCATTTCATCAAGAAGCCCAATCTTAATTCTAGATATTTCTTATACACTTACTCTTGATAGTATAGATTTAGACCAGGAGTGTCGTTACTTGTGTTTCATGACAATGGGCCAGGGTCACAATGGACCCGGGTCACACACAAGTTCCTAGATGTACATGGGATCTGCTCCCTCATCTCCTATCATGCTTTTATCGCCTTGTTGAAATGTATACAGAAAGAATGGCTGGTTTTGCTTGCAGGGCATTCACACACGGATTGGACACCAGCCCTCACAAGGGCACCTGGTTAGGTGCAGCTCATCATCCTCGTGGTTGCGTGCTGCCCATTGGCATTCTCAGCATTTGAGCAGAGAAATGCAGGACGCGATCACTGAACATTGTGGTTTCAGTTCAAATGACAAGGGACAAGGACCACAAAACAGGCAGGTGCCTAGATCTGACCATGCACAAGCATTATTTGAGCGGATTCGTGTTTGTGAATACCACCACCTGCAGAACTGCAGAATGCCGAGCTGCTGTCCTCTAGTGTGTGCACTTTGCCCATCTGTGTCATTGTGTAGATATCTGACTTATTAAGGTAAACTGGACTATAGAGCCAAGTGAATAACACAACACAGGACGAGTACTGTACCACAGTACAGTTGTCAGTCATTCCCTGATGGGTTATAATTGACTAAACACAAGTTCAAAGGTAGTGTCCTTGTGATTCAACATAGGAAATTTGCAAGAATGTTCATGTTGGAACTACAGATACTGATCCATTCATAAATGAAAACAATAGTGAAAGCTGTCAACAGATGGCATACTGAGATGTCATTTCATCAATGTATTGTTTTTTTTTTTCTTCAGGTGATCTTTATGTGGGAGGAGTTTCCAAAGATATGTATAAATCCTTACCGAGGCTGGTCCACGCTAAGGAAGGCTTCCAAGGTTGCCTGGCATCGGTGGACCTGAACGGGCGCCTTCCAGATCTCATCTCCGATGCTGTGCTGTGCAACGGACAGATAGAAAGAGGATGCGAAGGTACTGAATATTTTGATAATCACGCCCTGTGTTTGATAACATCCACAAGCCCGCCTATCACAATGGATGTCAAGAGCCACGTTCTTCTCATCTTAATTAAAGTTTTTTTGTGTACTCCATCCTGGTGTCTTTAAATTGGTATTATCTTTAGAAACTGACTTACCTTATGTATATCTTAGGAATAAGATTTCATTATCTAGTGATAGTTGCCGAAGATGACTTTACCGGCACAGAAAATTGTGGTTGAGATGTTAATTGATCAGTTTAAACAAAAGAAGTTTAAACAAGTGCACATGTTCATGATACAATATACTTTCATTATTCCTGGACTGTGTAATGTGGAGGGATTTAGAAGCTGTTACTCATTTAGTAGAGAGTCTTTTAAGGGCCACATATCGATCATGGGTACACTGCATTGTAAATGTGGAGTTTATCAATATACATAAATGACCTTTTGTGAATGGTGTTGATAGTAAATATTGCTCCACTTTCTTCTTTCCTGCAGTACTTCCATAGTAGCTCATACATGTCGCTTCCAGAATACCTTTACAAGTCCACCAGATCAACATATAGGCCTGCATAAGGCAAGTCAACAGTTGTTGACTGCATCAGCATTAGGATCATGTTCTGATCTATCTCTTGTCATTCTCTAAAAGAATCATCTTTTGCATTGACCGATAGTTCAAAGGTCAGGTAAACAAGAGTAATGCAAGCCTTTTAATTGATTATGGTTTGTAACCATGGTAATTACATACACAGACACACACACACAAACACACACATTCACACACACGCATACATACACACATTGCCACACGCACACACACACACACGCGTTGCCTAATGACGCACACACATGTAATATCCTACCATTTTTGGTCTCCTATCGGCACCCCCAAGTACGATCTCATTAGCTGCAGTCGAACTCTGTCCTCTAATATTTGCCTTCTGTGTGCCACAATAAACCTCCTGCCATGACGCGTGTTAAGAGAAGCATGGCTGGGTGATCAACACACATGATCTGCGAATAGCAATGTATCACATACATACTTGTGTATAGGCCCGTTATAAATGCCATATCATATCATATCATACGATCCAAAACATGAGGGACAGATTTTTTGTATACAATCATTAAGGTTATTTGTCCTCCTAACAGCAATGCCTCAAATATCTACCAGTAACTAAAGGGTATTATTGCACGATACGGACAGTGTGCGGATATTCCTGTGAATACATCCCTGTCAAAAGATTTGAAGGCATGTATTATCTTTATGGCAACGCTAAACTATTCAAAAGTACGAAAGTGAAAGGACGACTGGAGTGGTAATGTCACAATGATGTTACAATAGTATTTTGGTAGCGCAGCCCTGACTTGCTCTCAAGAGAAATCCTGAGAATCTTAGCTGCAGAGGCAGGCACACATAGTGGATTAGACTGCACTACATTGGAATATGTTTCCCATCCTTGCTAAAGAGCCTTAATATGTGACCTGCTATTTTCAGATTGTATTTCAATATAGAAAGAACTTGAAATGATTTGCTATGACTGCACTTAATATTCAATCCAAATCAATGTGGCGTTGCCTGTATGCCATTTGCCAACATTGCGATTAAATGTAAAGCACATTGCCAAGGTTGCATTCTCTGAGCCTAATCGGAAACAATCACAGGCTATTCTGATACAAAACATTACTTCCTGTGGTCAAAGGCAGTACAATACAAAGTGGGAATCTTTTCACCGTTAAGTATGAACACTACTAAGCACAAATACATCTGATGATCGCATAAGGTAGGCCAAAATGGCACTGCATTGCATTGGGTTTGATTTACAAAGCACCACTGTACAAATCTTTGTAAATCAGGCCCCATTGGGTCTAAACCAGTATGCAGTTCAGACCAAAGTAATGCACTTTCAGGAGAGCCTTTCTCCTTCTTTAGAAATCCTGAGTACTTCCTGTAGAGGTTGCAGCTGGGCCCACATGTCATGTGATGGGGTTTTAACGCAGTGAGTACATGTCACCTGCTCTTTGATTCTGTCTTTCGTGCACATACATCAAAGTATTCAATCTATTCCCCTGTGCAATCTGGTGAAAGAGTAGCCCCTTGAGACTTTTGCCCTTTAGTTAATGGCACATTTTCTTTGAGATTTGAGTAGGTAGTCCCGTCTTTCTTTTAAATGAGAAAGGAACACTAGAATGTACAGTGTGCTAAAACTCTGCAACCACACTGTGGCCTTTTAATGCAAACCGGTCTCCCTAAAAAATGAACGACCAAGTAGTTAAGATCATTTTTTGATTGTTGATGGAAGCAGCAATGAAAGGATCTGCCAACCATGGCTCTCCAGGCTGATTAGAGTAGTAGTCTGAAACATCTGGGGAACTGAATGTTGCAGACCCCTGCTATAGTGGAAGGCGGCTTCATTAACACATCAAACACTTTTTTGTTTTTATTAACACATTCAACATACATATAACATTCATGCTCAAAGACATAAGTAGCACATACCATGATACAGATTCACTCGCAAGTTTTTTTCAAGACACATGCAATATTTGTGAGACTAGGAGACTAGGAAGGAATGGGAGCAATTGCATATACGCAGAACGATTATTATCTAATTAAGTATATACATAGAACGATAACTGATTAAACATTTGTAAAGCACATAAGTCTAGACTAAGTACTTAGTGTTGTCTAATTATGTAATTGTGTTAGGGCTACATAATTATGTACACTTGATAACATTAAAATAACAATGGACAGATTAGGTGAAAGTGCGTTGGGAGTCTGCACTGACTGTTCATAGAGGAGTTTTTGTCACCAGGGTGGTACTTGTGTAATTAAATGTTTGTGTTTTGAAGCAGAAACAAATCTGCCGAGAAAAACAGTGGATGGTAATTAGATATCGTACATACAAACAATTGAAATCTGTATATGCAGTGATCTCATGCAGAACACAGGTGTCGTTCCTCTGCCATCAACTACATTCACTTGTGACTGAGGCTGATAGAGAAATTGCCTCAGCTAGAGAGTGGGCATGGAAATCACTACAGTGCAGTATGCAGGACCCTTCCGCTTCTTCTGATCGTTTCCCTGGAATTATGTAGCATTCAGGGAAGCATAATTGTCATGCCTGCAGGCACGCGGGTGCAAGAAAAACATCTCAGTCATCATTGTCAGGACATAGAGGGCCTGATTTGCAATGCATCTTTCAATGGAATGTTCCCATTAAAACACTTTTGTGACTCAGGTCCCAACTCTATATAATCCCTGGTTATGCATTCTCCTGGTTTTATTTGATTATGTTTGTAGAGGGATCTTCGTAAGCAAATGTGGAGAAACATCTTTTATTCCCATAATTGCCCTATGATCAGATGGTATTTCATTTTATTTTGAAAATGTAACATCTTTGTTTGTTCCATTTATGGAAAATTTACATAGTATGAATGGTGTATTTAAACGATCATTAAGCAAACCAGATAAGTTTGTTTTTCAACATAAAATGAAAGTCTTACAAACAGTACATTTATCAATCAAATGGTTAGAAATTGGCCATCTACATTTCAAATTGTAAAAGTCTGAAATAGTCCATCAATTTCACTTTTATGGAAGAATTCCAATTTCGCTGGTGGTAGGGATCTAAATTGTGTGCAAATACGCTATTATGTGGTCCTACAATGTGAAGTTCAAAATAAGGACGTGGTCAGAAAATTGTAACATTGCAGTCTGTGTAGTATTATATTAATTACAAGGAATAGTTTGCTGCATTTTTAGAATGCCTGATGTTTGCAGTTATTTTATGTTCTCCAATTCAGTAGACACACCCGTATCTCCAAATAAATCTTCTCACTAATATCAAATTATATTTCCTACATTTCGCTTTAGCACATTACATGGCATCTGTTCAGCGTTTGATCCGCACCTTGCTATTTGAACATAGGAAACAACATAAACATTAAAAAAATGCACATGTGTTCAAAACATTTCAATACAACCTATTTGATTTGTGTTTTTCTGATTCATTTTTATCATTCTTTGTCATTTAAGTTAAAAAATTAAAATCACTTACTGTTTGGTATCATCCTTCATTGTCCTGTTTATTTTGTTTAACATTTTATTGTTTATGTCATTGCTTTGTTTATTTGCAAAATAAAACACATTCTGTGTAGTGGCTCTATTGTGTAAGTTTTCATTTTGTTTACAAATTGAATGTATACATTTATTTACTGTTATCCACCTTACATCATTCCACTGTTTGCATCAATGTTACAGGTTGTAGATGCTGGAACGTTCACACTTTTCATTAACTTATTGATTTCCTGATGTTTTAAAGATGTGTGATTTGTTTCACTTAATGTGAAATGGGGAAACTCTGAGATGCATTTGCTTAAATCAAAATTAATCTTTGAACTGGATTAAAATATGGCCATGAATGATTGAATGCACGGTACAATTATTGCAAAATCACACTGTGCGCGGCAGTCCCCTAGAAGTAGGAATTGGTGTACACATTGACCATATAAGAATCATACATTGGGGAGAAAGCAGACTTCACAGAACAACGTCAATTCAAAGACACTGTAATTAATTTTTGGCAAATCCAGGCTTTCTTAGCCACAGAAATCCTTAATAATGCAAAACAATTCTTGCATTCCAAAACATAAATAAATATGTGGAAAACTAGGGCTCCTCAAATTTAAAGGCTGACAAAAATGTATATCAAGCTAGCAAGAGGTCTAAACTATTTGTAGCTAAGGAATACATTTTGGTTATGGTGGCATTCATATTGCTCACTTATGTATTTTTCATTAAATGTATTTCTTATGAGTTATTAATCATTACATAATTGCTCAAAACTGTATTTCTCAAAACATTATGCATTTGATATATTTTCAAACAATGAAATAATGTTTTATAGGCATAATAGTATGTTGGCTCTTACTGTACTCATATATGTGAGGAACAAAGATGAACACATGCTATGCTGGCAAAAAGAAAGTAGATGAACATTGTTGTTTACCTCTCAATTGCCTCTTTTGGGGATAGGCAGAGTACAACATTGAAATAACATTTATATGATGTATTGCTCCCTGACAACTGTAGCACTATCTCCCATACAGACCATCACACCACCAGTTATGCCAGCATTTGTAGATGATAAAGACACACATATTATTGTTCATTGTGCACATATGTATGCCTAAAGCAACACCTAGATGTTTGGAATAAGAAGCACATTTAAACATTTTAAACAAAACAAAATATTTTATATTTGGGAGAAATATACATTTGCAAATCACTCTCTGAAACCAAACCAACTCGTTAGGACTTGATTGCACAAAGCTATGGTGATTAGCATCTGAATGTATCTGTTAATGTGGTTAGTGTAATTTCTGCCCGGCTGTGTAACGTTTTTACCATGCATATCCTGGACGTTAAGGAAAGAAAGGAAGTGGTGTTCCATGATGTCCAAGATGTACTGAAAATGTAATAGTCATAAACACCATCTCTAACATTTTAAAACAATTGCTTTTCTTATGGCTCCATCTGCAATCATGCATGTATGTAGAAAGTGAATTTCCCCTGGTATGATCCAGGTTTAGGGCCCATGGAACATCTAATGTGAGGATGCAATGGTCCTTAGTGGGGGAGGGAATGAGCAAGAAGATGAGCTGCAACTAGGATCCAATGATCACAGTAGACCAGATGGTGTTTGAGGTTCCCTGGACCGGATCAAATTGACCTGCACTGCCCTTTGTGACATACTGTCCTCATCAATCCGATAACAAAAATCTTCCAAACCTGCTCTCATGTATCTCTACAAAGAAATGTTTAGAGAACTACGAAATGACTTATCCTAATCCTGAAGCATGTGTAATCTTACAAAGTGATGGTTTGAACACAACATAATTGAAACATTTGTACTATGATTGCTGAATGATAAATCATAACAGGAGGATGCATCACATTTAGCACATAAAATAGCACAAACAACAGATCATAAACAAATCATTGAGGTGTGACACCTGATTGAGACCTGCATTTAAGTGGGGGGGGTCAAGAGTGGTAAGGGTTTTGAAGGTGACTTGGAGGAAGGAGGAGGAGGAGTGGGAGGAGGAGGAGAGCCAGGGGTAGGACTAGCGGCTACCGGCAGAAGTGCCAAAAAATGGTTGCACCCAGGGAAGGGCCTTGGGTGGCTGCTAAACTGTGGGTGGTACACTGGCAGTACTCACCTGAGTTTGTAGCCACCTGATTGGCTGAGTGTCCTTGCTCAGGTCCAAATGGACATTTAATTATGATTCTTGTGTTGTTAAGCCACTGATCATATCTAAAAGAGCCCATCTTGCTCTTTCTCTTGTACTCAATCCATCATGTATTTCCATGGTAAGCTTCACTTGACAAATTATGCTCTTTAGATTTAGCAGGTACCCCATTTCTTCCAACAGAGTGGAATGGTCAGAATTGCATTTTTTGGGAGGGTTGGTCACAATTTCTATTGTTTTCCCCATTTCATGGATTCTGGTTAAGGTTATTCAAACCTTAACCTAACTTCAGTGGCCCATGCAAAAGAACATAGCATGATCCTGGTGCTCAAAGTATGTTCTGTTTCACTTAAGCAAGCACTCATGAAAGGAAAAAGGCTGAAAGAATTTCACGTTCAGGCAATAGTATGTTTCACACATACAAAACTCTACATCTGAATACAGTGTGTGTGTTCAATGACACGTAATGAGCATGCTTACTGGGAGTCAGGATTTGGAGGATCCCTCTGGTTTATCTAGTAACAAAATAATATTTTACTCCAGCGGAAATTGCATTCAAAGGAGAAAGGTGGAAGGAAATTGAGTTTAGTAGGATAATTCAACCTTTGGAAGAGCTATCAATGCTCCCATGTGATTGAAGCTTAATAACCTAATTGCTTGGTTCACCGATGCATACGACACTGAGAATATAAATAATGCGTTGTCTAGATAATCGTTAACAGCTTTACCCCTGGATAGTATTGGTTCTGAGGGCACTTCTCATTTAGTCTGTCAGCATCAGCAAATATAATACTATGTAAAACGGATCTACAACCAACTGACAAACCACTGTATAATTTGCAATTGTTGTCTTTAGTCAGCCACCCCTTGTGTTTTCCACATCCGTTCCTCTTTTGCCTTTGAGAAGAAAATACTATGAATACACTGTCCAGTTGTTTGATGATGATTGGATCAATACTTAATCACTTTCGCTTTAGTGGGCACTTGACATTTATAGGTAACTTAATGAATGCCTTGACTGCTGCTCTCTGAAATCTCTTTTAGTCACGCCGTTTCATGTTGACTCATCATGCACACCAACATGTGCATACTTGTATACAATATATATATATATATATATATATATATATATATATATATATATATATATATATATATATATATATAGGCTAGAATGATTAAAAACTGGAGCATGATCCAAATGCAACAATTTGTAAATACGTTATGATGTTTTCAAAGTGAAGTGACTACTTGTGTAACAAAGCATTGACTGGAAAACCATTTGCTGTAGAATTGTGATGTCTGGAGAGGGTTTGAAAGTTTGAATTCAGGTGTGTGATTACACAATATGGTGTCATTTAAAAAAAAAATAGTTATTCTGCTTTTTCGATGCCTCATTTCATCAGTAATGGAAATGTTTGAGATAGTCTTAACTTAAAGTGCTAAATATATTTAGGCTTATACATAACTATCTGTTATACCAACAAATACAAGAATGACTGCCAGTTCTCTTTGATAGTGATATATGACCATAATAGGAAATAGATCAGAGGACCCTGGAGTTTGTATGGGTATCATTATATTGTGTGACATTAATGGATAACCATCCTGTAGAGGCGAGCGACAATCTCCAATGACAAATTCAGATGGCCTCCCCAAGGCATGGAATGTACCATGCAGGAACCTTGCCCTGACCAAGGCATGGGACATACCCTGCATCTCAGGAACCTTGGACAACCAGGGAGGTATGGCCAGATACTTGAGCTACCAAGAGAAAGTTCAGGGTGAGAGCTGAAAGAACCTCAGAGTCCCGTCACCTACCCGAATCTTTGAGATGTAGACATATACTCAGAAGGCCCAGTATATGGTGACATATAGTTGCCCCATCACTGATATGTGACTTCTAGTGAAGGAGCTGATCATAAAGCAGATCAGGGCAAGTGTAGAAATGCAGAGCCTGATCGAATAGGTGCAAAACATGAAAGCCCGGTCCTGAGGTTATGCTCATTACTGTGTCTTATATGCACTATGGAGCTCGAACAGAATACGCCCACAGATGCACATGCAGGACCAATATGATAGACTGGCCAAGCTGCTGGCGTTTAAAGGGCTGAGATGCCTGTGGCACTGAAAAGACTGAGGGGCAGAGATGGCGTACTATCGAGAGGAGTCCTACATCTGTTACTTGTTACCTAAGAAATGTGCACTTTACACATGGTATTGGCGTTATATGACTTATAAATTGCCTGGGGCCCCTTATCACTTGCATGTGAGCTCGGCAATATATCCCTTTCAAGTCATGAGGGCACTATTTTTCTAATAGGTGAAGTGGAGCAGGATGGAGTTGGGTGACACCCTATACTACTGGGTGGACTGCAAATAGTGAGCTGGGCGCTAGAATCGTGTGACTTTGATCGGATAAAAAAGCAAGCTAGGTGTCATGCCCTTATTACAGTTAATTGAACAAAGATGTAGCTGGGTGCGGTATCCTTGACACTGTGCTAACCAGGAAGAGGCTAGGCACTATATCCCTATGGGTGTGGTATTGTATAGGGCAATTTATGGCTGAGATTACGCTAGGAGTAAAGAACATAGAGAAACACCCTGATGCACTTTACCCATTGTGACACCTTTCACTTAGTTTCTCTCAATAAGGGACCCCCTTTTTAGTTGTAGAGAACGTCCATAGACGCATACACATATCTACCTAACCACACCCCATCTTAATACCAGATAATTATAGAATGCATTTCAAGTGGTAGCTTAGCGGTAGAAGGGGTGACCTCAATTCCAAGAGGAGTTGTGCAACTATCATAATTGAGGACCATAACAACTTATGACATTACAGATTGACTGTTCCTTACATATTTTGCATAGATCATCCCATAATAAGACAACTTATTTGAATACAGAGAAACTCTAATCCACTTAGGCACTGATCCCAACCACCTCCTTATTATCAATAAATCAAGTGAAAAATCCATAATGGCTCCCAAAACTCGGATTTACATATTCAGGTGCATTCCTTTCATCTAACAATTCACAACAGCTTAGTCTCAACATATTTCGAAAAATACGCTCAACAGTGAGATTTGGAGAGAATGTGCCTTCAATTGTACCATATGTATGATGTTCATTACACGTAATCCACAATTAAGTTACATCTGTCAAGCGTGCATACATTCATGAATAATGTAGGATGAAATGGGCATTCCAAAGTTTGTTCCAGAGATGGGCACCGGGAGGGCAAAGCAATATTTCTTCCTCTTTTTGCAGGCTTCATTGTCTAACCGAGAACCAGGAGGGCTAAGAGGAAACAATTCCCAGTGAAACAAAAGTACAATGATATAGGGAACTGGTGCAGGTGACTTCAAGGTTTTCAACCCTCATTAAGATCTGCTCTGACAAAGGAATGCACACCCATGCTGCATGGATCTATTCATGGCCCACACATGCCTATGTGTGTCTTTAACAGAGTAACACCCAGAGGATCTAGAATAAGCCTACCAGATAGTACTAGAAACACTGGATCAGAAAGCAGGCCAAGGCAGTTGGAAACAACTGCCACTAGTATAACATAGAAACATGAAGGTGTACAATGAAACACAAGTTGTTCAAGCAGCATACACCACCACTAATTTGGCCCTAAATGACGCTCCATATGACACAGACTCTGTTATGTGCAGCTTCTTCAGGCTCTGTTATGTGAAGCTCATGAGTCAGGCAAGTATGAAAAAGCAATGCATTATTCAAACATAACTTGAAGAAATCCAGTTACTTTTATCTTTGAATGTCACAAGAGTCCATCAGGCCATCTTCAAGGAACTCACACTTCAGCTTCAACTGATACTCCCAGAATTGTCTACCCATCACATTCACCCAACGTTCCCTGATCTTTCATTCATTTTCCCTCAAAAACAGTCTGTGTATCATGCAGGAAGGGCCAGTGACAGAAACACAGATCATAGGACAAGCACCCAAAATTCAATGCTAGATATAGTAGTCTTGTATTCCACTTGCATCCATTCCATCTAAAGGGGGAAGACTGCCTGTCGTTACCACCATCATCATGATGAGAACTTGAACTGGAGCCAGACAACACTAAGCAGAAAACAATTGATGTCACTTGTCTGGGGATATTGTCTCATGTCTCAGGAGTGGATAATTGTGGCTCAAAGAAGGGCTACCACTGTAGGAAGAAATAACCTAACTCTTCTTTCAACCACTTATATTATACCTCAGGATCTTAGCTATGAATCTCCAGGCTTCATACTAGAAAAGGGACAGGCTCTACACACAATAATGGCCACTGCACACTTTCACAGTTAGGCACTTTATATATATTCTATCTCATCAACAAGAACAGACAGACTATTCAACTAGGTCACATGTTACACATGAGTACATGTATAATAAACATTTTGCATTAGGCTCATGTGCAAAACACACTGTAATTCAGCCTTTTCATATGTGTTTTTCTTTCTAGCCTCAGAGCCCCTAAACGGCATTAATTTGTTATATAAGTAACAAAATAGGAATATGGTTTCAACTCTTGATTATTCTATTTCCCTTGCTTATCATTGGATGGCCTGTTAGATTATGGCCCCTTCTGCACTAAAGAGACAGACTCCCCTTCAAAGTTTTGAATCTGGCTACTCCATTAATCTTTCGGTACCTAAAAGATTAAGTTAATTATGCCCTTCATGCCCAGTCTGACACCTTGCCAATTAGCCTTTAGGAGTGGTCCTAATAAATTGTTCACCTATTTATACTCACTGCCCAAATGATTTCTGGACTCTCTGACTTTTTAGAAGGCCCCCCCTGCCCTTGGTTCACCAGCACCCTTCCTGCAGCTAGGTACATTGTGGTCCTCTCTGCCAGGGCACTGCCCCGGAAGCTCCAACTCCCAACTACACTGATCGGCATTCCAGCACAGAATCCTCGCCAAATCTCCAGCCATGCAGCACAGCCCTCCCTCTACAGGAAATCCCCTTTCCCCCTTCCTCTGCCTCTATTTTCATATTTCAAACTCCTCCTACTCTATATGATTATGTATGTTTTTTTTTTAATATTCCCCAGCCTCTTTCGTGGTGTCATCTGCCACTACCCCCCTTCCTCCCCATAGAAGTTCATGTAACTATCCAGCCCCTGGCTTTGCTGAAATTTGAACAATATTCTGATTAGCACAACATCCTCTGGCCTGGGTAATCTATTGCACTTCTCTTTTTTTCTTTTTCTTCCTTCCTCCCTGCCCTTCATAAACAAGTGTTTTATTTTCTAGGAACATCTTGCTTCTGATACATCATGCAAATTGAATCTTTCCTTGCGAAGTGCTGCCATTAACCTTTCAATTTTGCATTATATTCTGAACCTGGCAATGTTCGTGTTTGTGCACCTGGTACTATGCCAGCACTTCTGTGGCCTGCGGCATACAAATCCAACCCACTCTACTACCCCCAATGTTAAGTGTTTATGTTAAATGTTAAACTGCACACTTAAAATACTGCACACATTCTTCAGCTCCCAAATATTCGAACACCACCAATATCAAATTCCACACTCACTTTATTCAGCATGTGTTTCACACCCAATAAACAAGAGTTCCCTGCTCGGTCAAGTTATATAGCAGAGTGTGCCATTCTGGGATGCATGAGATCGTTTATTTTCCCAAGCAGATGATGCCACAGCCACGTGGGGCCGTCATCAATGGAGATAACCATGTCTTGCCTCTTTTGGTGCCTGTGGCTTCGTAGAGGTTTTGGGAACACATGCCAAGAAAGGAATAGGGCTTCAAGTTCCATCCCTATGTACTCTACAAGCACAGGGGAAGCAGCAAAAGAGATACACACAACCCAGAGAGACCCATGTGAGAAGAGGAGCTAGGACATTTTAAAACCATGTAGACTGTGGCATATGCTATCCCAGCAACGTCCACAAGTTGGTTGCATGCCAAAACTTCAGGGGGTTAGTCAAGCACCATGTAAACCTTTTATGCCTCAGTCGCTATCCCTTTTTCTATCCCTTGCTCTACTCTAACACTGACATTGATATTTCTACTACACTCCTACTCCTTGTTTTTCAATGACTACTGATAGTCTCCCATGGGCAGACCCACCTCTCCCCTCAGCCTCCTCCTCTCCTTCCCTCATCTCTGACTGTCTGTCTGCTATCCAGGAATGGTGTGCCGCCAATGACCTCTGCCTTAATGCCAGTAAGACCGAGATCTACTCATCGGCACACCCACTCCCTCCTTCCCTGCAGCTCTCTGGCCGGCCTCTCTTGGCCCTCTTCCTGCTCTCACCTGCAAGGCTAAAAACCTCGGGGACATCTTTGTTTCCACTCTCTCCTTCTCTCCTCACATCTCTGACGTCTCTTAGACGTCACACTACCAGTTGCACCTCCTCAGAGGTATTCTTCCTTTCCTCTCCTTCCCCTAGAAGCTCACTGTCTCCAGAGCCCTGGTTCTCTCTAGGCTGGACTATTGTAACAGTCTCTATCTTAATCTGCCTGCCTCTACTCTCTGCCCTCTTCAACTTATCCAGAACAGGACTGCGAGACTTATCCTTGGCCTCAAGCTCAGGGATCGTATCTCTCCAGGACTCAAATCCCTGCACTGGCTCCGAGTGGCTGCGAGGATTAAGTTAAAAACCCTCTGCATTGTCCACAAGGCTTTCTGGGGCCTGGGGCCGCATTACCTTCAACTCTCTCTTCCCAAATATCTTCCTTCTTGAGCTCTTCGCTCATCTGCCTCCAACTCCCTCAGGGTCAGTCGCTTCTCCAAGCAACAAGTTGGTGGTAGATCTCTCTCTTCAGCAGGGCCTCCCTCTGGAACAGCCTTCCTGCCTCAATGAAACTTGAAGAGAACCATCTCCGGTTCTGGAAGCACCTCAAAACCCTCCTCTTTGCCTCCGCTTTCTCTCCTTCTCTCCCCTGCTGAACTCCTGGTTGAAACTGCACTGGTTTACCTGGCCACCCCTCTCTCGTCTTGTGCCCAGGCCCTGCCAGCTGCACACCTGCACTGCCTCCCTGGCAACCCCTTGGACTGTTTCTGCATCCCTACAGTCCCCCTACCAGCACTTATGCCTGCACTTACCCCACACTTGCCACCAGCTGGCCGTTTTATTATCTTATTTATTCTACTATCCTTGTACTGCACTTTCCCCTCTGCCCTTCCCCACGCACTTTCCCTCTCCCTCCTTCCCTGCACTTGCGCAATTTGAATGACACCTAGCCTAGAAAGATCGTTGTCTGTCCTCCCTTGTTCCCCCTCCCGAGCCTCGTCGCGCCTTGAAACACTTGTGTATAGGCGTGTTATAAATGCCATATCATATCCTAACCTACTCACACTTCTAATCCACCTTTAGCTCTGGCTCTTGGACTATGTGAAGTGATTTTACGGAATTGTTAATCATATGACAGATTATGTTCTAAACAGATCATTACACAAATTAATAATACAGTCTGGAGACACTGAGCTAGAGTGGAACAGAAAACACCTATGCCTCTGCTCTGACTAAAGACTTGAAACCTGGATTACCAGGTAGCATCATTACTCTCAGCTCTGGCTATCAATCCCAATACATACAATTGAAGAGAATCCTTAGATAAGTGCCTAACTTCTGTAATATGTATGCTAATTTATATGTGAGAAATCAGTCTCTTATATTATGCAGGCAGTCAGAAGCACCTAAACTGCAGATATTCCTTCTTAAAATCCCAGCCCATTCAAATGATCTCTGACAAGGTGTGACCAATCAACATTCCGGCGCACAAGTGGTCCAGGGATGAATATCAGTTTCTAAACCATCAATCAGCCCCACACCTCCTTGTCCAATTTTAGTAATATAGAAAGAATGGCAGAATTATCTCTGATAGGTTGTGGATCGTTGGTTAGTTGCAGCACAGCAAGCATACAATTAATAACCAATGATAAAAGGGACTGCCCAGTCAAGTTCTATAAATATATCTACATTATTATTATCAAAACAGACAGATATAGCACACTACAAAATACAACCCACCCTGTAAAGAAATGCAGAGGACAGACAGTTAGAAATAAGGAAAGTGTTTGCACTCTACATACCAACAGGAGGGTAGTTGATATAGTAAATAATCACAACAGTTCAAGGATACTTAGTTTCAGCACAAAGGGAGCAACGGGCCATAAAATGTCCCTAAGGGCCTACGGAGAAGGACCAGGGGGACATAACCACAATCTACCTTCTGTTGTAGGAGTTCTTGGTGCTCGACAGGTTTGAGTCGGTTTCAGGGCACCTTGCAGCTTCTGTGACAGAATTCAAGATGGGAGACAGCTGTGAGTATCTGGCTGCAACCAGTTTGGCGAGCAAGGCTGGATGGATGGCTACAGGCAGACCTACAGGGCAGCACAGGGTCAGGAATCATCTTCTCAGTGCTGGTCGGCAGTTCTGAAGCACGGGTTGAGGCATCTCGGATGGCTTTAATGACTATGACATAACAACAGTCAGCATTGCAGTCGATTGCATTCTGTGGCATGCACTTTCACAGCAGATTCTTCCATTGAAGCTAGAAGAGGGGATAACTGACACAGAGTTACAATCATCACAGTCCACAAAATGACTTGCCTTTGAAATGGAGAAATATGTGTTGGTTTATGATTAACCGGACAAGCTCGAAGTACAAACAAGGAAGAATCTTTCCTGACTCAATTAAGAGTGTGACTCTGAAGGGTGTCAGAAAGAAAGAATTGTCAGAATAATGGAAACATGCAGACTAATTCTGTGAGCCAGTGAACAGTGTAAAAGGAGTCATACATGTGCCATATGCATGAACGTGTTACTGCGCCTTCTTCTTTCACTTGCAGTTGTCATGTATGGACCTGTTAAGGTGAAAGGGACATTTCAGAGCGTGTCTGCCAACTGTGACTGACTCAGCAAAGGAGAACAGATGTATATATACTGCCAACCTGCTTGACAGTCCATGTGACTTTTAAAATGAATATTCAGACCAAGTCTCTATTCCATTATCACAGTAGATGATTGGGTGTCCACTGGTCAAATGGCACGGGGTAGCCAGCCAGATAAATTCATCATCTACCTCATGGATCGTGAACTACTTGGATGTGTGACCTTGATATTCGAAACCCCAGAGGCAGCACCCATAAGAAGTAAAGCTGTCGAACAGTCACTCTGCTGTGAATATAATTGTTACCTGTTTCCATGTTGGATTCTCAAAGAAATCCTTCCTGAAGGAGGGACCAACTTCATGGTGTTAAATGATAGCTTAGTGAAACATGTATACTGTTCCCTATACCCTTTACATTATTTTCACACACAATGCAATAGGATTGTGAGAAATAAACAATATTTGAAAGGGCATGATTATAGTGTTGGATAGACCCTATGATTGAAGTTGTATTTCCTTTGACATGCTTCTTATTTACCTACAATGTGATGGCTCACAAGCAATTAGAGTTCAATCCCTCTGAATGTATCATTGTGAACACCCCTATTTCCTGACAGTGAGAGGTGCAATGCAGCATAAACTACAGCTCTCCACATTCAATGTAGTGCAATATCAGGCCGAGTACACTGGGACTAATAAAAACACATATAAACACACATGGTAATTGCCCAGCTCATGACAAAAGCTAATATTAGTGGCATGCTCAGACCACAGACCTTACAGATTACAATGGGAACTGGTGGCTTTAGGAGGAGTAAATAAATCGATTTATAAAACAAGTAATATGACAGCTGGACATATGGATATCATGTGTTTGTTAAGGGACCTCAATTACTTATTTCACAGAGAATCCCCTATGTAACAGTACAACAAGCTCAATATGAACCAGTTGAATACTTGCCATCATTGAGTAATCACAAATCTACTTCTTTCTACAATAAAGGAAGATGAATAGTGAGGTGAACTTCTATGTGATTGCTTTGTGGAGCTGCTAGAGATCAATCTACCCATGGCGATAAACTCTTCCTAATATGAGAAAGGAAGATTAACTTTATTATTATATGATAAGTTGCTGTATGCACAAAATGCTCACCCTTTAGAGCACATGTGAGACATTGAGGCCCACAAACCAACAACCTATTCCTCAGATCAAGGAAATCCTAATATCACACTAACACACACACAGGTATGCATGTAAACTGGCTAAGGTGTTGTGGCTGGATCCTTGCTGGTAAAATAAAAATACAAATGCCATATTCTAACTGTATCAAGTCTAAAATTAAGCATTTCAAAATATGTATACATTTCAAATACCTATGAATATGCCAGGTAGTGGCATTGAGTGCATACATTTGTATTTGCTTTCCTGGTTAACCAGGAACCCATGGTTTACATATCACCTGATGTTACCTTAAACTCCATTTGTTTGTCTTAAAAATCTGTATCTGCATCTAAAAATATTTAAATAGATCAGCAGCACGGATCAGGAATCCACCAGGGTTCCTGCAGTAAAGACAAGGATAAGCAAATTAGTAATAGGGTGCTTCCCATGATGCACAAAATATCTTTAAACTAAAACAATGGCCCTCATTCCGAGATTGGAGGTAGCAATGGTGCTATTTGCGCCATGGCCGCCTCCAATACCGGGTCCGGCACCGGTCTTGTTCAATGGGGACTTACCGGTGCAGTCCGACCTTGGCGGGACCGGTAAGTCCCCATTGAACAAACCATTCCCCATTCCCATTTGAGCCCCCATAGGGCTCAATGGGAATGGGGAGAGTTATTAGCGCCCTGGTCTCTTAGCGGGACCCGTAAGGGACGTGTGGTCAGACCACACGTTCCTTACGGTTCCCTCCAAGGGACCTCGGAATCGGGCGGTAAGGAATTACCGGCACCGGTCTCCTTACGGGTGCCCAGTATCCCTTACCGCCCGACTCGTAATGACCCTCAATCTCTTTCAATAAGATCAAGGTCGAAGCCACATCATAGTGTAGTATCCAATCAAAGACTATTGGAATTCACTATCATACATACTGAGAATGATGCAAGTGTCACTATTTCAGTTCCTTAGACCAAACACTGAGTAGCCAGTTTGTATTTGCATAAAGTCATCAAAGCTTCATTCCATACGTTTCACACACAGCACATTTATAAGCTGCATGTAAGCACTCATTTTGAGAATGGTAGTGTACCTTTAAAGAACATTAGTTTTTGGACATCATCATTCCTTCTCCAGGCAGGTAACTGTGTTTGCCTTCCCTAGAAACAAAACAATGAAGTTCCTCTTCTTCTCCTTAAACTTGACAGTCTATCACACTTTAAAAAAAAGTCAGTGCAGGACTGCACTCAATCAAAGCTTATAAACCTACAACATATGCACATAATTGGCCCTTGTATGTAACAAAATTCAGAAATTCTCTGAGGGTTGTGCATTGGTACAATGATAAATAGACACTCTCTATTAGGTCATACACTTAAGCAATATCTTCCTTGATAATTCTGAGAAGGATACTCTTTGTCTTGACTGAGTTCCAGTACACACTTCCCAGACAGAATGTCTGTCAATTTAATACTTTATAGGGTGTGTGATAATGTCACAGATGACAGTAAAGCTCAGGGTTCAACTAGTCGTCTTACTTTGTTTCATCCCTCTCAATGACTATGGCCATACCATGTATGGGTTTGATTCGTGTCAGACTAAGTTCTTCTGATGTTTGCAAATAGGTGACGGGGGGCTTAATTTTCTCATAAAACAAATTGACACTCTATTGCTACAGTTGCCATGATTATTGACATGCTGCCAACTAATGACTATCTGAACACTTTCAATTTGATTGCTTGCCCAGATAAATACTGTCATGGCTAGTTCAAAATAATCAACACACCTCATTCAGTTCAGAGAAACAACTTGTGGTTTGAAAAGGCACCCTTTACATTCTGGGGTTTTGAGAACATAATCCTAAGTGGCATGTACAATGCATGTGATGTGTAGCTAGATGCCAAATATCTGTCCAGCCTTTGTTTTCAGAACCACATGACCCACATGACCCACAGCAAGAACCATAGGACACTTCATTTGGAACGTGGTAAAAGGAAAAAGGTTGAATGCATTTGTCATGCAGATTTGTTTACATTTCTATGAATACAAACATTACAGTTTCAATTATGAAATAAAAGTAAGGATACTAATTAGATATTTAAAACATGACTATGTCATTTATCAAACATCTGTTAAAAGTTGATGTTTACCATATAATGTTTTAACAAACGACAACATCCAAAATCAAGAGAAGATCTTTCTTGCATTTCCAGAAAAAGAACTACTCATTTGCCTTGTTAATTGTCAAAATTCCCAAAATATTCATCCAGTTATGTTGACAGTTGTCAGCCATTTGGATGCGTTCTTGGTGAGGACGTATTTTCTATACATCCATCAATTATGTGTAACCTCTGCTGATTTTGCAAAGGTCATGGTCATGCGATCTTGGTCAACTTCTTGTTCTACTTCTGCAATGTTGACCTGACAAGTATACACAATGTTCCCTTTGTCACAAGATGGTTTTCTTAATTGTATTATGTTAGAAATAAGTGAGGTATAATTCAGAGTTACTCAGAGTAGCCTCTTTGAATCACCTTCTCTTGGTATAAGTTGGGTGCAAGTCAGACTTAATCTGGGTACGCCCTTTGTAAATGAGATACATTTTGAGTGCACAACTACTACTATACCATCAAATGGTAGATCAAATGATAGGGTGGAAGATAGTTATTCATGTCCTGGCTTTATCCTGTAACATGGATCCAGCAGATCTTCCTATCAAAGAAGTAAACAAGAAGAACCAGGAAACCTTTTTTTTGACCAGTTGGATATTTAGAACTATTTCAGAATCACCTTTTCTTTTTAGTTCTGAAATAGGCAGAAGGGTAAATAACCCCATATCAACAAAGACATGTGTGTCATGTTAGGTCTCTTATTACAATGTTTTTAAAACATAGATAACCATTTCTAAAGTAACAAGAATCTGTAACGATTGCAGGCTGTCAGTGTGATGTACACACATATCTGGATTAGAAAGGAATGTAAGGGTAAAACAGGACTGCCAAAATAATACAAAGCATTACCTGACAAAATGAAAAACCTATGAATATGTATACACTGACAAAATATGAAGGAAAAAAGGAACTAAAGGTGAACACATAGAATGGAAAACATATATGAAAACAGTATATTAATAATCCCTCAGAAATTACACTAGTGCAAACACCAAGCTTGAAGGTACCCAGGTAGACATACTACCTGACCCTGGGCAAGGCCATTGGATTTTACACTTAAACATTCAAATGCAATCTTAGCAGGCAGTTGGAGAAGAGCAATCAAAACAGAACAGGAATGATGTGGTCCAAAGATCACACTCTTCTGATGAGAAAAGGCAATGGACTGGAACACATTCTCCTAATGATAACACATAGGAGGCAGGAAGTCCAGTAAATAGAGCATTTTCTCATCTTTAAGCAATGATAAATGCAAGACTTGCACATCGGTACAAAATTCATAAAGAAACTGCAGAGATTTAAACTTCTTGGAAAATCACAATTGGACCGTGCATGAAGAGCTCAGTTATCTTGGGTGTGACTGAAGTGCCAAGGAGACTCAAGAGTGAAACTCCAACACGTTGCTCAAAGTTTTAGTCGGGGACTGTTAACAAGTGATGACAGAGCGGACAACCAAAATTCAACCTGAGATACGAGGACCTGTAATTCGACGGGGATTACTTTTTCCCACATTGTATTCCACTTGTGAAGAGAAGTGAAGTGCAGCAGTGTCTAGACTAAGATCCTCTATGAATACAATACATTTGAAATAAGAGATACATTCAATTCAAAACACAGTGTTGCCTATAAGATCTTTGTTGCCTATAAGATCTTTAGGCAGCAATATTTTACTCAATAGATTTGGGAGTAAAGGATTTTCAGGGAGCAAAACAAGAATTTCTCATTAATGACTGTTTATTTTCAAGCACACAGTTATTATACAAAATAGATATTTGTGTTGTAAAACTTACTTTTCAGATAGTCAGCTAAAACTGCATAGCTGGAAGAAGGGCTGTGCATCGTTAACCCTCTCGTCTTGATCATTGCATTTCTTCTGAACGCTAATCCTGAACTATACATGATCATTGCAAAATGCCTGACACAATCCAGCAATCCATGGGATTTGGAGGCAGTGATTGTTAGGGCATATTTCATTTTAAAGTGAGTAATATTTAATTTGTGCACATTCGTAATCTCATGCTGCTTACTTTGAATCTCTCTTAACCCCTTTAACATGTTCCGGACCCACATGTGGCCTTCTGATTTACTATTTTAAGGTGGGGTGGCACTGCCTAGTGTATGCTTGAAAGTAGCAGCAGAATAAAGAGGAACGCTCTGTCTATTTGGAATGCACTACATTCAAATGCATCCTTAGTGAACTTGAAAAGGAATCTCTCCATGCACAAGTGACTCTGATTAAACATTCATGTTTACCAAAGGCTCTAAACCTCACATACTATTTCTCCAGTCATTGCTTCTTTGCATGGACCCTGGCTTGTGATTAAGAAATAGATGTCTTTAAAAGAGCAGCAATGAATGCCCCGACCTTCCACAGGAAAGGTCCCCGAGAGTTCATTAAAATAGGAATAACAATATGTTTGTCTTCCAAATGATTGAAAAGGTCATTTAGAAATCCTTAACGCAGGGCTTTGCCCTTAATTGCTCCAGTCACTGGAAATGGTTTGGGAAGAGGAAGTGAGGTAAGGGATAATCAGTCTTTTAAGAACCGTAGAGGAGACGCTATCGGGACATGACGAATGGCTACTTGGGTGCAGCCATGCATTCAGTTCCTTAATGCTTTTACACGCATTCAAGAAAAAAAACTTTTAATTTTCCTTCATTACATGTCATCAACTCAATTAACCATTCTATTTGTAGTAAAATGACTGCAAATTACTGCTTTTTCATTTCGGCTTGCCTGGAGATTTCTACCTCTTAGCACTAATTTGTTTACCTTGCATTGCGTTTTCTCCTGTCGCTCACTTCTCCCCCGCTTAACCCTTCTTTCACCTTTTCTCATTGAGCTTCTTTCAATAGTCCATATTACCTCTCTTTTTCACTTTTGCGTTTTAACTCTTCATTCGTTTTTTTCTACAGCACTGCTTTCTTCTGCATGTCTTCAAACACTTCCCTGTGTCAGACCTACCTCACCATTTCCCTGCCCTGCCTTGCCTGCCAACCTCTCATACATTCCCCTGTCCGTTTGTTTATTTTTGTTATGTTTATATTCTGTCTCCCAAGCTCTAGACATCATGTGCCCTTTCTGTTTACATCCTTTCTCTTTACATCTTCATTCGTTATTCTGTTTTTATCTTCATTCACTTTCACACCCATCTCCGATATATTGCACTTTTGATTTATTTATCTGTATTTTCCAACAATTACTTCTCCTCTGGCCAGTTTACTGGCGTTCTTTTTCCTTTTTTCTCACCTTCTCCATCATTAGACATGTTTCCTCCCTCTCCTCAATGATCCCAATGTGCTTTCTTTTTCGGTTTTGCTCCCATGTTACTTCTGTCCTCCTTTGCTTCCAGCACCCATTGCCCCTTTTCATAAAATTCCCTCTGCCCCAACCCATCACTTTCTCTCTCTTTCTCCCTCTCGCTAACTCCTTCCCTGTCTGTCTCTCTACATTTCTACATATCTCTCTCTTCCTCCCTCACTCATAATCTCTCTTTATTGCCCTCCTCTTAGGTCCTCATCTCTTCCTCTCCTCTCTTACATACAGACACTGTAATTTGCTTTCTGTATCTTTCACAGTGACTACTGCTAGGTTAATTTCTCTTTCTGTCCCGTCCCCTCTCTCACTCACTCTCTCTCTCTATTGCTCTCTTTACTACTCCCATCTGCATCCTTCCCTCTCTTGTTGCCTCTAGCATTCTATCTCCATCCACACTTTCTCTCCATCACACACACACACATATCCTTTCGCCCTCTCCCCTTGGCCTTTATCTGCCAAGTAACCCACGTCATTTCCTGTATTCTATCTCTCTTCCTAACTTACATATCCCTACTTTATCCCCTGTCTCTCATGCAGCAACATAAAGTTAACTTGAAATGTTTCATTGTTCATTGTGTTCGCTAACATTCCAACATGGCCGACTAACATTCAGCATATTTTGCTTTTTTATTTTGCTGACAAAGTTGCATTGATGAAAGCTGACTTGCAAGGTAGATGACACCATGTGTATACATCGAGACTAACCGCTCCCCGTCCTCAGTGCATGCTTGGATATGCAAACTCTTATGTGCACAGATCCTCCCCACTTCCCTCCAGAAAACCATTACTGGGATATGTTTTGGAATGAAGGTTTCCTGTCTTGAACCCGTCGTCTGGTGAATACCTTGTTGCACTTAACAGCCCTTCCCCTTAACAGTTGTGTTTCTCTACAGTAGTCTCTGAGTACGTTGACAGAGCTTACGGTAGCTATCATTCCCTGTTGTGTGTTCCCATTCGGCATGCCCGTTTATTAGCAAATGGAATCGCAGAATATTGAATGTCACTCTTTGCAAGCAACCCTGCAGCAAGATTTGGATTTGATATGCCTACGGAACTTGCTTTGCGGACTTACATCTTGTTGAAAACCTCCAATAATTTCGCTATCGCTTGATTACATTGCTATGGTGTCCACTTGAAACACAGAAACCCAACACCACAAAGCAAATGTGCAGTTCTAGAACAATTTACAATGACCTACAAATAAAGAGGACTGCACAAGGCAGTGCCATTCTACAATTATATCTCCTCATTGAATCGAGTTCAAGAACTCTTGCAACATGGCGGCTGAGCTACCAAGATCCAGTGCTTCATTTTCTGCCGTGCCACGTGAGCAGGAACTTGGAGGCCCTTAGGGTACGAATCATGGAATATGTGCCCCGGCTCAAAGCGACTTTGCACTGCTGAAAAGTGACTTTGCACTACCGACACAAACCCTGATTCATGGGAATGAGCAAAGTGCATTTTTGCCCCGCAAAGTCAGGGCAAAGCCATTTTGAACTGCAGAAATGACTATGCGCTGACTTTGCCCATGCACTGCAAAAATACACTTTGAACGGTTCCATGAATCAGGGGTTGTGTCGCCAGTGCAAAGTCACTTTTCAGCAGTGCAAAGTCACTTTTCAGCAATGCAAATTCACTTTGAACCGGGCAAATATTCCATGAATCGGGCCCTTAATGTCAAAGAGCTATTCTGCAATCAGCAGGTTCAGAGCACGCCACGCGAGTGATCATGTGTTTGCCCTTGAAACTGGCTTGTTGTGAAAAGGGTTGAAGCGCTTGTTTGAGATACTTAACCAAAAAGGATGCCTAGCCCAGTGAAATACGATCGTTTTATATGTGGAACAATTCCTGGGTAAAAATATGTTTGTGTGTCCCCTCGAATGTTATAAATGCTTATATTTGCTATTGAAAGACGTGGCACGTAACCTCCCCCACCCCGCCCCCCATCCCGTTGAAATGTACAGGGCCACCTTAGCGAGGTGCCCCCACAGTTCAACGACTACTGACATTACCATATTCTCTACCCAGTGTGATCACTTCACACACTACTAAAATGCACAATACCCATATATCTGGTTCAACAACCCTGCTGACTGAACTCCCCGGCCCCTTCTAGTTGCGGACAAATCCTGCATGCCTGTTCGGAAATGACGTTGCTCTTAAACAGGCGGAAACACGATCCATTTGTGAATATACAGATGGTTTTGATAAAAGTCCCCTTTCAAACTATGACTGACCTTTCCAAAGCGATACTTGAAAGGGACACGATAATGTAGCAAATGTCGTGTGTGCTCCGCGCAGACGACGGCGTCTCAAAGCCGCCTTTCTGTGCAATCTAACCTCCCTTTTTCTGTTTTTGTTTCCCGTTAGGACCCAGCACGACATGTCAAGAGGATTCATGCGCTAACCAGGGTGTGTGCTTGCAACAGTGGGATGGATTCAGCTGTGACTGCAGCATGACCTCTTTCAGCGGCCCACTGTGCAACGACCGTAAGTCATTCTTGGCATGCTCTTTTCCAGCCATGTTGCTGCAGGGCAGAGTTGCAGGCAAGTGTCTGAGCCGCGGACTTTCCCTCGCATCGAGTAATAACTGGAACTGGAGTAGACCCAGCGCGGCTGAAGCTGGAAATACATAGGCGCGCTTTGAGACTAGTGTTTACATCTCGGGTTATGACGCACAGCAGACGTTTCCACGGTGCATCCATTTTAAGTACTTTTGTCATACCTTTGCCTGGTCGTTTTTTCACTTATGAACTCGGCAAGAGATTGCAGAAGTCTATCAAGTTATTGCAGTCTCACTGTATTTTAAAACTGAACGGGTCTGCTTCATCCAGTTCAAAAAACGCGTTGTGAATCAGGGCCACCATCTTTAAATGTGAGCACAATATCATAATGCACGTTGAAGTGTTTTTTTTTTTCTTTCCTGTGCTCTTTCGAATAATTGCTCTATACAACCTCATTGATAAAATGACTGTGAAATAGAGGGACACGCCCCCGGTCACCTGCAGCAGTAAGAACAGACTTCCTGTGAATACCTACACGCCACACTGGTTCGTTAGTGTTGTAGTTTTGGTTGTTGTGCTTAGATTCTTTTGTGGTCAGTGTGATGTACACTGGATTGACTTCGGTAGGTGGCTGTCACTGAGTCATCTCTACTTTGGTTCCAAAGTGTCCAAAAGATGGCTGTCCATTGTGTGATTATTTTTGTTTGCCAACCTGTGCAGAGCACGGGGTCTGCTCTTTGAACATGCAGTGCTTTCTCCAAAGTGTTCCCCTGAAATTTCAGCACAGTTAGAATCTATGACTAGGCCTATTTCTGCTAGGTAATATCCATGTTTTCGTTTTACAAATATCACGTCAGATATGAATCGGATTGTAATATAAAGGTTCTGTTGCTTTGTATATGGTGTTTAAAGGCACAGGAAAGCATCATTGAGATACATTTAACAATTCCTCACACAGCTGTGATCTCTACCTCAAAACGACCAATGAGTGTCATCGAGAAGAAAAAAGAATACTTGAGTTTAAAATGAGGACCATATTTTTTCCCTAAAAAAACCTACGATGGTCTGCAACATGCAGTGTACCTTTAAATATAGCCTGCATGCATAACTGAAGAAATGATGACTAAAATCTTCCTAGAATGAAATAATAGCCGTGGAAAGTTTGCATATTGTATATTCAGGTGTTCCACGATTGTGTGGAAGTTTCACTTTGACTGGTGATTGTCTGTAGTAGCTTTTTTGGAGAATCTAAAATTTTAGCATACATTCAAATTGAAGCACAGTTCGAAATAGAAACCTCAGTCTTGAAGAACTGTCCACACTTGACCTCAGGAGCACACAATCAAAAGATGAAGAGATTACACCAATAACACCGATCATCTAAATGTAGAGAAAAAAGAAAATGTTGGTTCATGGCTTGTTATATTTCTGAAACAAGGTCGGCATCAGGGCCTTTCAAAACTGTCAGTTGAAAGGAGCTTTGCTCCTCACAAAGGCCCCTAGCCACTGCCCTAATGTTGCAAATTAGCAGCCCTATGACACAAAAATATATTCCTCTCTATATTACTATCGTTCAGGGGCTTTAAATGGGTGCTTGGCAGCGCTAGCATTACGAGCTGCGTTTGCTGGACCCTTCGGGCTGTAACTTCCCTTGTGGTACAAAGTATTCTTATCACCCGGTTGTCTTTTAACACAGGTTTCTTCACATCAGCACCTACAACGACTGCTATCATTCCTGTACCTCTGTAACTAAGTAAGCTCTTACAAGTAACAGCACCTCAATGCCCCTGGGCTGTGTGCGCGCTATATAAATATAAATAAATAAACTGACAACGAAGGATTTATAGCTCTTCTGTTGTCATTTAGTGTTTTAGCTCCCTGCTGGCTGGCCGTCTTGTGATAATCAATGACTATTAACCTTAAATGTGTCTCTATTATAATACAGGCACCCCACGGATACCTCAGACTGTTTTCCACTCTAAGCTGGAGGGGGTGGGGGTGCAACTATCATGTTGAAATGGGACCTCATACATCTTCAACTGGTCCTGTTTTGAAAGATGTATATTATTTTATTTGTAAAACGAAAAACCCCTCTGAACAGAGCAAGAAAGATTAATTGAGTAATGATACCTCAGGCACCACCTCAAATGACAAGGCATGCAGATGTTTCAGCGTTTTAAGCAAAAGGATCACAAACCTGTTTCTAAATACTGGTCTGCATTACCTGTTTCTAAAATTTGGTTAAGGCAGACATCACAGTCATCAAGTAGTTATAAATTCATCAGAAAACAAAAGGTTCCAGTCAACAAGGTGGGGGAGATTTAGGGCAATTTAATTAACTAGTAGTGGGGATCAGAGGTGACTTAGGGAACCACAGCACACGTAATGTTGTGACACATACCAAAATACTCTGTGAGTCTCTGGGTCTCAGAGCTCACAACATGTGCAGAGTGAAATGGTACTGGAGCCGATGAGTCATTGACAAAATCTCAACAAATGTAGCTACATTTGAGAAGAAGTGGAAGAGGACATTTTCGTATAGAAACAAGAGGGGAGGGGGTGCTGTGTTGTTTTGCAAGGGTTTTGCAGAGTGTGTAGAAAATACAGTTACATAGTTTGTGTTCTTGTTACCTTAATTAAAAATGTATCTTGTTTTCCAAATCTTAAATATAGGTAGTTGCTCTTGAGGTCAATCAATGTCTCGGACACTCAACTAATCTTTCCTAAAATCCTTGTGAAAAATTGAATGTGTGACATCCAATTTACATATACTTTGTGCTCTTGCACCTTAAAGCATCGCATGTGCTAAAAGGAATTACCACTAGGAATCTCAGACCCAAATAACCAGACAGACTCAAAGAATATGGCAAGTACTTTATTATCAGTTCAAAATAAAGTAGGGCAATCTGGCGAACAACAAAGAACAACAAAGTGTAGTCCACATACTCACACTAAAGTTTTGATTATACAAAGGCTTTATACCTCAATTTATTTCAGCTATGACAGTCAAAGAACATTTCTTGTTAAACTCCTACACACAACAGTTTCAGCAAGGTCAGAAGGATTTTTGGCATTGCGTTATTTTAATTTGTATACATTTTTCAATGTGAAGAGATAGAACCCAAAGACACTTTACTATTTACAATTTTGTTTTCAATACAAATGGTTACAATCCAATCCACTGAACTGGATTTTGGTGAACAAACAACATGTTTTGCTTTTGGTGAACGACATATTAATCTTTCCAAATACAATATGAACATAGAACAGAGCAGGCAACGATTTCTTCACAAACTCAGTGTCCACTCGATACACTGATATATGTTCTTTGTTCACCAAAATTTGCGCTGTTCTATGTTCACATTGTATTTGGAAAGTTTAACATGTCGTTCAACAAAAGCAAAACATGTTGTTTGTTCACCAAAATCCAGTTCAGTTGATTGGATTGTACCCATTTGTATTGTATACAAAATTGTAAATAGTAAAGGCCAAAAATCCTTCTGACCTTGCTGAAACTTGAAGTTATTGTTTGTTGTTTGTTGGAGTATAACAAGAAATGTGTGTGTGATCTTTCACCCTTATTTTTGTGACTGTATAAAAGTATACACCCACCTGGGCATATCAGGACCTAGCCAGGTGCCCTTTTCTGACTTTTCTCTCAGCTATGACGTCAACCTACATGGTAAACTGTAAAACCTATTAAAGGGAGGGATTGGATAAGGGAATATATCTATCTATATATCATATAAGTATTAGTAATATTGCTGGATGCCCCTTATCTAGTAGTCACGCCTTGAACCACCTCTAAATACATATAATACTGATTATAGCAGAATAAAAGCAGCGGGTTGGCCTGTGCAACCTTGTATAGCATGCTGTTACATAGACACTCTGATTGGTTGGCATGCCCTCCCAACCTTGGACTTTCAGCTCGTTAACAGCATGCAGGAAAAACAAAACTCAGGTTCAGAGAGCAATGTCAGACTATTACCCACTTTCCAAATTAGTCCATCATCTCTCCTCAGTCAGGCCCTAAGCCAAGGATTCTTCTTTATAGTTCACGGTGCAGCCTGTTCTCTGTTCTGGGGCCTCTAAGGGAGTGGAGGTACACCATTATCTTCATCTAGAGCTTAATGATTAGTCCTTGTTTTTGACTTCTGAATCACGTGTGAGGAGACCACAATTGTGTCCATTTGAACCTTTTATTTACTGCTAATTGATTTAATTAAGCTGGGTGTCATTGCGCTTCTTGGCCTCTAGACACTTGCTCATTCCACCTGGCATATGCATTTTGCATCTGTGATTGTCCAATACTTGCCACTTGCAGGTGTTTTTTTTTTTTTTTTGCTTAATCTAAGAGAAATATGTTTTATGTACATGGCTTATCCTCTTGACTCTCTTCCTGCCTTGCAATGATTCATTGATGTAGCAATTGTCACTGTTCATTTAATTTACTGAATAAGCACCATTACATGTGTAAGAGGGCTATAATATTGGTAATATTCATACATCTGTTTTTATATTTACCCCCAACATTTTAGATTGAATGGGGTCTAATTACTTCTGCGGATGATAATAATGCATTGTGTACAGATTTGCAGCATGCAAACACACATCTGCTAACATTCATGTGAAACTGGCATGTTATTTTCATGGTCCACACAAATGGTACAGCATCGGAGTAGGGAACATCCCAAACTGGTGTTCCATGCAAGGCATAGTGCCTCAGTAAGGGCCCCAAAAAGGGCTTGAAGAACTACATTCTGCCAAATCGGCAAGACAACACTCATTTCTTGCCAGGAAACCTTCCTGAATATGTACCACGACTTCAACACGTTGTTCAGTTTCTGATTGAAATATCTTCCAGTCTGGGTCTTGCTTTTCATTTTCAACTATCATGACCTCAACCATCAATGCTGTATAAGGCTAAGGGTGACAGTTTGAAATCCTTTGAAGAACTCAAATGCTGTCTCTTGCCAAAGGTCAAGAGTAATATCCCTTCTAAATTTTCTGAATGGGCAACAGGAGGGCCTCATCTTTAGAAATGCAACAGTTCTAACCGTCTGGAGGTGGGTGCAGGGGAATCTCTGTTGGCACCATCAATGTCAGGATCAGGCAGATCTCCCAGTAGCAAGGCAAGAGAATCAGCTAAAGGGCTGCCCAGAAAGAAAAATCTGCTCATATGCATGGCTTTTATGAGGGAATGCATAGGACAAAAATGCTGCACAAATCAAGACTGCAAAATGAAGTGATAAATATCATATTAGGGAATATGAGACACACACTTGCTATAACAGGGTCCAGATTAGATGAGAATGGAAAAGCAATACGGTATTTGCAGGCAGGCATAGGGAGGCTTGGTTGGTGGCCACACACATACTTGAATACCTGTACAATTGCCACATAAATGAAAAGCTCAGTCTTAAATGCTTAATTGAGGATATTAAGGGGGCTGATATCCTGGCCAGGACTCAGAACCTTCTGGCACATATTGGCCCTGACAAGCAAGCCACTGGCATCCTGCATGACCACGTGCATAGGGTTGGCCATAACAAGTATTTGGCTGGTGGTGCCACCAAAGACATTCTAAAGAAAATGAATTCCTTCACAGTGATGGAGAATATCTCACATCCCTGATGGCTATTTTATTTCAAGTGTATGACCTATCTCTGTTCTCTAGTCACTTGTCTTGCTCATGTAACAGAGCAGATCAGGTTGGCAGCAGTGGGATACCTATCTACTGTTCCTTTTGGCCTGGCCTTTTCATGGGGAACAAGGCTCACTGGATGTCAACTTTGGCAAATGCTGATCACATACTCACACCTACAGGAAGTGATGTAGAGAAAATGCCACCTTCACCATCAGATGGAACAAAACTCCTCATGGCAAGTAACAGGCATGACGACACAGCCATAGCCTGGATTGACCATGGGGCCTGGCCCATCTCAAATTCAGAACTGAGATCTCAAATATCGAACTGAGAAGTCTAACTCATTGTAATGTTACTTTAAGTCTGAATCTCAAAACGTGTAGTTGTTGGGCTGGCTTCCAGGACTGCCAGAAAACCCTTCAAAGATTGTGCAATCATGGGCATCCTCAGTTGTTCTTTACCCTGAATTCCACTTTCCTTTTCTTGGCTAGCTTCATCGAAATTGTAGCTGCCCCTGTTTTGTGCTTTTATTTTTCTTTGTTGAAACACATGCAAATGAAGGTTCAGAGGGTTCAGTGACCAATATCAGGAAGCATGGTGAGCTTCTGTTTGTTTTTCTTTGTTTTTTCTCTTTGTTTTCATTCTTTTGTGCCAGATCACTATGGATTTGGGGTATTTGCATTCCCTAAGTACTGCTTACTTCGCCCCTGCATCTTGTCTTTGCAGTTACATGTTCAATTTCCTTTGGAAATATATGTATTGGTTTATTGGTAAGGTAGGGTTGTTTTGTTGAGGAGGGATCAGGAGCACAGCTACTTTCACATGATAGACTCTTTTTACCTGTACTCTACAATCAAGGGATTGCTAATACTCTTGGAATATGATGAGCCTCATTCAAGGTTGCATCCTTTAATCTGAAGAGACTAAACTCACCCCAGAGGAGAATCAAATTAATAAAAAGCTCCTAGAGGAATTGGAGGGAAACATGGATTGCATTAAAGAGACCCCCTACTTAAGTCAGACACTAGCAGATTGATCATGTTGGTGACTATCTGGTCCAAATAGTCTCTTCATTTAAGAACACGCCAAGAGGGTAGCCATCATTTTAGCCAGGGATTCTCCATGTATTATCAATTCACAGTTCATGGACAAGTAGGTCTGCTATCTGTTGCTAAATGGCATATGTCAGGAGAAAGGGTTAGCAATGGCTACAATTTATGCTCCTAACTTAGGTCAGAATAATCGATTCACCAATTTCCAACAGCAGGTGCAGGCATTGGCTGAGGCCTCTTAATTATAGAAAATTACTGTAATCTAGGAAGGAATAAAGTATTAGACCAGGCAATCAGGCAGTATGAGGGTGGTTAACCATCTAAAAACCAGAGTCAAAACTATTTGGGATATGTGTGATGATAACCCTGCCACAATTCCCTTTTTGCACTTGTGCAAAACGGATACTGTAGAATTGACTATATGATGATTGAGAATGGTCTACAATATTTATCCAGCAGTGCTCAGATAGGTAACATATAAATATCTGATCCTGTTGTGAAATACGTGTTGATAAATTTGAGTCAAGACCTAGGGAGTAAAAACGATCCCCTTGGTTATTGCAAGATGCATTGTTCAACGGGAGATGGAAAATTGCAGTAGCACATTTTTCTCACACAGGTCTGCAGTTCATACTGTTGAGGCAATCACCTAAGATGCCTATGAAGCAGTCGTTTGGGGGCACTTCATTGAGAGTGCGAGAAGGCTTCAAAAGTTGAGTGAACAAACAAAATACCCCATTTCAACAACACACAGAGATGAAACTTAAGCTCAATATTAGGATGTAGGGAGAATATATAGCAATGTCTGGCAGCAAGTAAACAACTGCAAGCCTCGCAGACAAATACAACAGAATATATTATCAGACAAGTAAACCACACATTTTACAAGCTGAGAAAAACACAACGGTCTGCTCATTTTTCAATTGAAGTCCATAATTCGGACCCACAGGATTCATCATTTTATGAATGAGGGTAGTGGGTTTATAACCAATCAAAAGAGCAAGATATACATGACAACATGCTTTGTTACCAAATTCTATTCTAGGAAAGGTGGGAATCTTATGGCAATCCACTCATTGTTGGACAAAGTGCAGCTGCCCATGATATCCGACGAATTTCGATCAATGTTCTGAAGATTTTCAAATCTCCAAATGCAGGTCGTTTTGTCCCTTTGTTTAACAGGTCAGTGGAAGGTTTGTTCATTCAACCCTCTAAAAAAATTCATGGGAGTTAACCAAACCCATAGGTAGGTGATTGTGAAAGTCCTGCTGAAGCCAAATAAGAATCTAATAATGTGCTCCTCTTACAGACCAATCACACTCTTCAATATAGATTTCATATTTTCAGATTTTGTTGAGAAGACTTCTACTGCTACTACCAAAACTTGTAGGGGCAGAGTGGGTTATTTTCAAATAGGTAGTTAGTTATCAATGTCAGGATTGCGGTCAACTTAATTGATGTGCAAGCACAACATTCCAACTGCTCTGGTTGTGCCAAAAACAGAGAAGACATTTGAACAGGTGTAGTGAGGGTTACTGAAGGAGGTAGTGGCCAAACGTGTATTCAGAGAAGAATTCCAGAGGGTGGTGATATCAATCTACCATCCCCTGTCTGCGCGGAGCAGAGAAAATGGCTTTATATGTGAGCACTGCATCTTCATGCAGGTCAGGTAGTAAGGGTGTCCTGTTTCGCTACTCAAATTTGCCTTATCTGTGTACACCTTAACCACAGTGATTTGTGTGTGTAATGAAATATCAGGTGTGGAATATTTTAGTAGGGTATACAAAGCCTCCCTGTTCTCAGTTGTTGTATGAATCACCCTATCGAAGCTCAATGCCTCTATCCCAGCTCTAATCAACCTCTTAGCTAGTTTCAAAGAAGCCTGTGGATTCAAGATTAACAATGAGAGAAGTCTGAAATACTTAACCTCACACTGTCCAGACCTCACATGGAAAATCTCACACAAATTTCCCAATTTAAAATTGTGGTTGTCTCAATGAAATATGTAGGGATTAATTTAACAGGGATGATCTCAGGAACTATCGAGAACTATGACTTGTCTTCCTGGATATTTCTGGTGGTATCATGGATGGGTAGAATGGTGTTCATTAAATTGAGCATTCTCTCTAGATTGCTTTTTTCAGACTCTCCATGTAAATGACCCTGAATGGGTCTGGCTGTCTCTCCAAATAGAAGGAATGAATTTCATCTGGGGGTAGGGCTCTAGGCCAAGGAGCACCCGAAGGATCGTGTATCTTCCTCAGAAACCTAATGGGATGGCATTTCCTGACTTCATTACATACTGTCTTGCAATCCAACTTAGTTTATTGGCGGAGAGGCTCAGTGCATCCTCCCACAAAGCAACAATGCTTATTTCAGACAAAGTAAATATTATGAAAAAACTACAACTTTTCCAAGAGCATTGACCCCATCTACATGGGAATCTCAACTGCAGCCCACCATTTCAAAACACTGTCTTAAATCAGGGGTAACATTGAGGATGTGTGCTTGCCATGTACTTATTCTCAGACAGGAAGTTAATTGCCAAGAGGTATTTGAACTGGGTAAAAGGATATGCATCACTATTTACAACTATCTCATTGGCTAAATCAAAAAGGATGACTTAAGGAGGTATGTCCTCTAACACGTTTTGAGGAACTGAACCTCTCATTCCTCAAGAATGGAGGATTTATATGAACAAATATACTCTTTCTTGGTTTTTGGATGTACTCATTAATGTGTGACATCAGTATTTAGAGATTGAATTGACTGTCACTACATGGGGATCCAATATTAGAGAAGCCCACAAATCACTGTTATTAAATCAAGACACAGAACAAGCCTTGCAAATGTTATACAAGATGTAAGTGGTCCCACACTGGATCTTCCAATGCAATAATGGTGATTTGTGCCAATGGCATTTCACTGGTTCTCCATTATTAATGAATTAACTACTATAGGGTGTTATTTGGTAACTAAACATGTAGAAGTGTGCCTTGTGAGAAAAACCGCTCAATTGGAGAAATGGTCATTAGATGTCCTGTCTATGTCACTTCAAGCAGCTAGGTTACTCATAGGAGGCCTTTGGAAATCCAACACAATCCCAGCTCTACTCAATTGGTCCTATAATATGTGGTCAATCAGCATCAATGGGAGATTAATTTTTTGTAACATAAAATAGCCTGCTGTTGGCAGCAGGTGACCCAACTGCTCTCCTATGGGAATAACTCCTTTCTTTTTTGTTCCATAATAATATACCTAGGTACTTTGCTATCTGTTTACCGTTTCTGAATAATGTTCAGAAACTTAACAACGATCTTACTTGTCTCACCCATCTGCAAGCCTTGACCTGTTGAAATACAAACAGAACAACCTTGAGACCTCACGGGTTATATTTCTCAAGCTGTGTATTTTGATAACTCCATGGAAGCTGTACTCAGGGGTGGGGGTTTGTTGGGGCACTGCTCGTTGACTTTTTCGTTTGTTTTTGTTATTTTACAGAACACATTTATTTTTGCTCAAGGACTAGCACTGTTACAAATTAGAATGTGTGAGAATTGTCTTGCAGTCATTGTTTTTGCTTCGTTTCTCTCTAGAAAAGATGGCAGAATCATTATATCAACACTTGCAAACACACAAACAGGCACACACACAAACACACACACTTATATATCTAAAACATCAATTTATTATAACATTGCCACCCCCACAATCTGTGAAACATAACAACAAATGGTGTTCATTTATGAAGGTTAAAATAATCTACGAATATACATGTTTCACCGGTGGAAGCAAAGAAATGAAGTTCATATTTAATCTACATTTGAAAGAACTTTCAGAGAATCTGCATACATTTGGTTTTATATAATGGAACCACTGATGAAACAGAAAATGAGGAAATTAACATATGTTAACAAATGTATTGGAAATACAAATTCTGTTGTGCTTCTGTCGGGAAGAATTACATATAATCATATTGCCAGGCACACAGGCAGTAAAAGATCCCAATACTTGTAAAATGCTGAAGTAGAGTAAATTGCTGCACAGGGATATTTATGGAGTGATAAAGTGAACACATTCAATCAATTTCCTAATTATTTCTTCTCTCTCTTTGATGTCCATTTTCGTTGCAACGTAACACTTAAAACAAATTCTTAACACTAAGAGTAAAGATTACATTAATAAATATACATATGTGCATTTTTATTACATTTAATTACTGCATTTGGAGTGAACATTTAATATTTTATGTTCTGTTATTTCTTTCTACTATTCCAAGATAGCTCCTTCTTTGACAGATGGAACACTGGGCATTGTTTCAAATTTGAACTGTGTGTGAATAAGGGAATTTATACTTCTAAACATGTTCATTCCAGGTACAGTAGTGGCATATATGGAGGCCATATGCCCCGAGGTGGCCAGCCGACCGACCCTATAGGTAATGTCCCGCCACCAAAGTTAAGGGCCTGAGTGCAGTCGAAAGGGTCAGCCAGCCACGAGGTGCATATCACCATTAGCACCTGTGTAGTTCCCTACCCTGTGCTAATAATGTCTTTTTTATTAAATAAACTTACCGTTCTTGTGCTGCTGACAGGAAGTCAATTTTTCATGTTGATGACTGTGATGTTTTTTACATGAAAACAGACTTCATGGGAGCAGTACTACTCTGCCGGCAGGCCCTGCAAGTAAGGTACATATTTTATTTTTGTTTTTAGTTTTTTAAATAAAATAAAGGCACATTAGCACCTGTGTATGAAACTACATGGGTGCTATGAAACCATATGGCTGCTAAGTGGTGATGGGCGGGGGCGCTGCCCACCAAGGATACTCGGAATGCAATCTTGCACTATAGAATACAGCCTGTAATCCGAGCATCCTGATTAGACTGCACCCCCTCCCATGGCGCTAATTATGTGGGGATCCTCACAATGGGAAAGGCCTTTTCAATGAGTAAGAGTGTCATTCTTCTGAAGAAACTAGTAGTGTATGAAGGAGTAAATAGCATAAATTCCACAAACAGACAGACATAGGTCCAACTTATTTAAGAGTTAATTACACAAGTATACTTATGTCTCCGGTATTAAGTGAGTTATACAAGATTAATTAATTCATTAATCTTAAGTGATCTGAGATAGAATTGTAGAGCTTTACAGTCTGGTATTTAAAATATGCTAAGGGGTATCTTGAAGCCAAGATGAAGATGAACACAGTGTATGGCTAAGCTAATAATGTGTGAAATAATTTAATATAAAATAAGATCTGATTTAATATTGACACAATGTACCATACACAGAGATATAAACTTCATGTAAGCCCTAATCAGTAGCACATGCTGTGAATGAGGACCAGGTGAGATATGTTTGACATTTTAAAATTAAAGGACCATATGTTCTGCAGATTTCTGCATTCAGTGTAGGTGGTAAACAATGAATGTGGGCATACCCAGGTGGATAATGTTTTTATTGATGTGAGACATCCTCGTCACAAACACTGCCTGCCTTTTGTGCGGGGGGGTGGGGGGGGGGGCAGAGAAAGATGTGCTTCAGCATTCTGAGATGTGAATGATCTACAAAGCTGCAGCTGCTATCAAAGGTGGTGCAATCAGGTTCTTAACCACACAGGAATTTGTGTGGGTTATCCCGTAACTGCATTGTCAGATATTTAACAGCCATGTTTTGTGAGATACTTTGACCAGTAAAATCAATCAGTTGTTGGGGTTCATTTTGAGATACTTCTGCCATATCCCAAAGCTGTGTGTATTGTGCACTTTTGAATACTATATATCAGGCTCGGAGTGCTGGGTGAAAGTTTAAATATTATGTGGGTGTCATCAGAATATTAACATACCTTAACCGCAAATATTTGTATATGTTCAAACAAAACAGACACATAGTTATATATGAATAGAGGAAAAAACAAAAAGAACCTTGCAGAATGCTATATTTGTTATTAAAATCTGAGATTAATTGATTCAGTACTACATTATGTGGGTGGTCTGACACGAAACATTGAGTCCATCCTACTTGTTACAGGACTGCAATCAATCACTTGGGTACAGGGGAAGTTGATGACTTATTTCCAACCCCGCTGGGTTTCGTTTCCAGCTTCTGCTGCACCTTCCATTCTTTAGTCATTTGGGAATCGTTATTTTCTGTCATTCCTTTACTTGTGGTAGCAGTAACATTTATAGCCCGTTAATATTCTAACCTTTCTGAAGGATACGATCTTGTTTTCTCCTTTATCTCTGGTCAAGTTTCTAATTGTTGTCCTCTTATACTTATGACTGCTTTATTTAATTATTGTTAATTTCCTTCTCTGCCAATTATATGCTAATAAAGTTGCCAGTTAAGAACTTAATTTTGAATGTTCTTATTATCTAGATATTGTGCAACTCCTGCTGAGCATGTTCCTTTTGTCCACAAATGTATTATCCTGTTTTTCAAAGTCTTTCTCAATCTAGTCCTACATCCTCCTTGTTATGTGTTGACTGGGTGCAATCGTGCTTGTCAACACTGTTTATATTGCTTGGTGATAATACACAGACTTTCTTTTAATCTGGTTCCTTTTTATGATGTCTTCAAAAACAATGATGCAGTCAATTATCAGCTGACTCCTGAATGGCTGCTCATTATTTGTATTCAAATCAGAAAAAGGTGAAATTATTCTTATTCCACTACACATTCTGATGTTATCCCTTTATCAATTTGCTTTCCACCTTTGCAGATATATGTTACATCACGTACTCAAAATGTTAGATTGTATTTTATTCTTCTTTTTCTTGTCAGGATTACACATGATATGTAACTTGCTGTGCTCATTCTCAGTTTTATAGCATCAAGGACATTTCTCATCTACATATATTTCACTCTGCCAAATTGTTAATATGAAATTCTGTTCCATACCACTTTAATTATTGTCATGCTCTCTATGTGGCAGTATGCAAACATGCCTATCTATTTCACAATCAGTTGATACTGTCTTTCTATTCTATTCAAAATAATTTGTATTAAGCGCCAACTCATCCGCAGGCCTCAGAGCGTTCACAGACAGTACAAACAAGAAACATAAAATGAGCAAGGCTGGCCTTGGGGTAGCAGTCAGGGACCAAGAGGAGAAATAGGGGAGGCTAAGATCCTCCACCATTAAACAGGTGACCTTTTAGCACTTTCTTGAATTGGGCAAGCAAAGGAAGCTGCCTGATGGAGAGGGGTAGGTCGTCCCAGACCCCTGGATCCCAAACTTCTGCCAAACTTCTAATGAGGCCCATGATCTCTATGTCTGATGCCACATACAGCTCTGACAGCCCCATTCTGAATAATTCGCAATTTTCTTATGTTTGCTTGTGTGGTGCCAACCAAAAGCCCATTACTGTAATCAAGCCTGGAATTAATAGTCACTGTGGCTATCAGAGCCCTATTTCCCTCTGACAAATATGGCTGAATCTGTCACAACAATTGAGTCATATAAGTGCAGTTAGAAGTTAAGTAGGAAACATGTTTCTTGAAGTCTAGATTGCAATCAAAGACCACCCCTGAGGTTTTACCTTGGCTAGAGACCTGAATACTGGCCCCACCAATCAAGAATGCCTCATACTGAGGTCCCAGTGTCTTAAGCGTAGCTGTGCTGTCAAGAATGAAAACCTTGGTTTTCTTATGATTTAATGGCAAGGAGTTGTTTCCCATCCAGACATTGATAGCATCAAAAACCCCACCGACCAACCGTGAGTCTGCCTCATAGGAGCCCGACAGTTTCAGGATAATCTGGGTGTTGTCAGCATAATTTCCACATTTGACACCCAAGCTATCCAAGAGATCAAACAGAGGCTTGGAATACATGTTGTACAGAAGCGGGGACAAACTGGATCCTGTGGAACATCACAACAAAGTAGGACCTCTTGAGACTTAAAGTCCCCCCTGGGTACCTTGGCTCTCCTTGGTCCAAGAAACGATCTGAACCAATTAGCTGCTAACTTGGAACCATTGCCAACCTCAGTTAGGCTGTCTGCCAGCCTGTTATGATCAACCATATCAAATATGGCGGACAGGTCCAGCAACAGCAGCATAGCCAGGCTGCCCTGATCAACAATTCTGACTAGGGCAGATTTAACTTCCTCCAGGGCCGTTTCTGTTCTGTAGTTTTTCCTAAAGCCCGACTGGCCATTAAACAAATGGTCCCTCTCTTCAACAAAGGTGTTATACTGTGTACAGGCAACTTTATCAATGATCTTTAACAAGAAAGAGACATTTGTTATAGGGTGGTAGTTCAGGGGTTCCTGAGGATCCAGGCCCTCCTTTTTTAGTAAAGGGGTGATACGAGCTTCCTTAATACAATCCGTTACTTTCGCCTCCTGGAAGGAGCATGGCTAGTATGGCAAAACTGGAGTAGTATTCCTTAAACAGTGTTGCAGGGAAGATGTCCCCTTTACATTGGGTGGGTTTCAGGTTAGCAACCATTGTTGATAAATTCAGACCTGCTTGTACAAGATAAAGCATTAGCATCTTTATCCTTTTCCGAGTCAAAGGTCCTGTTGTCCATACCTGCTGCATGTGGAATGTGAGGGTTAGTTGGTATACTCCCTTGTTGCTGTCTGACCTTTTGTTCAAAGCTTTCATGGATATTTTGGCACCATGCATCGTCCACAACTAACTGTGGCTCTTGCGTTTTTCTCTTTAGCTCGTTCAAAATTGTGAATAGCTCTCTAGTGCTAGATTTTGCTCCATGGATGCATTCTTCCATCTTAGCTTTTTTTGCTGTCAAGATAGCATCTTTATACTGTTTAGCTGCTGCTTCTTTATACAGAGCTAGATTCTTTTTTATAGGATTTTTCTGCCATCCTCTTTCAGCAGCCTGTTTGAGCTGTCTGGCTACCAACATATCAGAAGAGAACTACTGGTTGGCACAAGGATGTACTTCTTTTCTTATAAATGAGGGTTTCGGGGTGTTAATTTGTCAAATGCGACATTTAAAATATCTTGCAATTGAGCGGTAGATGATTCCAGTGAGCCCCTGCCCTCAATAGCCAACAGTTAGGAAGAAACAACAGACCTAAAGACCTCCTGTGAGACATTGCGAGTGCCTCTGTGCAATATGGATTTAGGGCACACGCATGCACTATCTGTAGCATAACCAGATATAATGATTGAAAAGAAAATACCTTGGTGGTCTGACCAACAGCAAGCTTTTACGTGTATCGGCGTGATGATCTGATTTCTGGATAATATCTTTGGATGGAGGTTTCACTCTCACCGGTTTTCAAAATCTTGCCTTACGTTTCAGGTCTTTTATTTGCTTCAATTTATAATTGAAAATATGCATGTGTCAGTCCACATGGGCTGCTGGGAAGTAAGCAAACAATGGAGGTCATTACGACCCAGGCGGTAAGTACACCAACTTTACCACCATGGTGTAAACTATGTTTACACCATGGTGGGTGGCAGATTTACCGCCCCATTCCAAGGTGAGTGGGGCGGTAAATCCCCATTTCCCATTTACTCTTCCGCATTCCCATTTTTGCCCCATAGGGCATAATGGGAGTGGAGAAGGCGCTAATTACGGCACTGTAAATTACGGTGCCGTAATTAGCACCAAGGCGGGTTAGCGCCATGGATTTTAACGCCTGCTAAAAGCAGCCGTTAAAATTGGAATCAGGCGTTAAGGATTTACGACGGCGTTAACCCTTAAAGCCTGGGTCGTAATGACCTCCAATAGCTCAGTTATGAAGGTGTAGGGCAGGTAAAGGGTTACATGTATTATTTGCAAAGGGGACCCATCCACGAGCATGCGAGAGACCATTCATTCATACATGTTGTTGAAAGGTATGTGGTATTTCACTCCACTGTTCATTGGTCTGACTCATCATGACTGTTCATGTGCAATGGGGGATCATAGCTAAGGTGGTATAGTTCCAACAACTGGCACATTTCAGGGGGTGTGTTACATTATATCAGCACTTTAAGTTCATTTACACACACGTTTTTTTCACTGAATTTCAAGGGTCTTGTGGCACTGAACGTACTCACCTTAATTTTCCCTTAAGCAAAGTGTTTGCACTGTGCAGTTGTGTCTGTGGGGCTGATTCATGGAATTATTTGCGTCAAAAAACGGTGATTTGTGCACAATTCTGCCCGCAAATCCCTGTCTGACAAATGGGGATTTGCAAGCAGAATGGCGCACAAATCCCCGTTTTTCTTTGCAAATAATTCCATGAATCAGCCCCTAAGTGTCTGTGTGTGTGTACATATGTATAACCTACTTCATTGTTCCATGGTTGTGTCCTACTGACATGTTTGAAGTTTAGGAAATTGTCCACACATTTAAACCGGAAAATAATTGAGAACTGATTGACACGATTTCTCACAAGGGTTTCCATCCTTAACGCCTTGAATCCCTTGCAAGATACGTCGCCAGTGGATAATGCGTTGGCCAAGCACAGGTTCTGTTTACCAGATTGCCATGAAACATGTTATTTTCTCTCGCAGTAACACGCTCACCCTTCATTGAGAGAGCACAGCATGGCGTCCTCGGGTTCACTAACAGCAGGCTGAAAGAGTGCACGCTATTTTCTCAGGGCATCCAACATTACAATAATAACAGGGTTGGAAATCATTCCTGCAAACTACAGCGCGACAATGTCACATTTCTTGTTGGGCGCATTGTATTAAGGTGCAATCATTCCATCACTTTACATTAGTTGTCAACAGCAGTTCCGTAACTGCATTTGTAACTTGTTATCCACATTTGTAAAGACAAATAGCATTCTGAAGCGTGTTACAGGTTGTATAATAACACTGTCACATTCCATTAGTACAGGAATTGTGAGCACCCACCCTCAGTCCTCTACATTCCACTCGGAATAAAAAACTAATAATATAACCGCGTGCACAGGTTTTCATAGTAAATCAACATGTTTGAAATTCCTGTACAAACATGTAATCAAAATGAAGGGGTTATAAATTGAACAAAGATATGTAAATAAATGTAACTAAATTCCGTATTTACTAGTGACACAGACGAACATATGTCTAAAGGCTGGTTACAAAAGGCCTAACCTGCAGATTCCAGAACAAAAGGTCACATTTGCAGTCTGGCCTTTTATAATTGGCCGTCTCCCGGTTCTTTTCAGGAACCCCACCCAGAATTCCCCACTGGTGAGTGGCACCCTCGGCCCCCCTCCACCTGCTCCGACCACCCCCACCCATTGACCTGCCGCAGGCTCCAGCCTCTGACTGCCTCCTTCCCGCAGTCTGTATACTGCATGCCTGGAAGCCTACATCATGCCGCGCTTTAGTGCACAGTCTTTTGTGCCTCTGACTTCCAGGGTGGCAGTATATAGACTGCGAACAGGTGCAAACCGCTTGTCCCTTTACATCATCCGTGTATCTATCACCTTACACCAAACTGTAACACAGGGTCTGAAGCAAATCAACATCAGCGGATTTGGTAATTCCGAAAATAGATATACCCACACAAATTGGAGAATACCTTCTGCACAGGAGGGGGGTGAAGAACACCTCCTTGCCAATTCTTTCACCCACACTTAATTAAATTATTCAGGGCGCACTACAAACAGCCCCTGCAACTAAACCTATGACTACATTAAATACGGAGGAGCTTCAATACAAATTACAAAAACAGATAATCCCACAAAATCGTGTCCATTTATCCTGCAAAAGATGGGGTCCGAGTGTCACCTCCTTTGCCAATCATGTGCATGGTACAACTGCTAGTCTCTGCACCCAATTGTATATAAAGCATTAAAAACATATGAGCTAATCAGCATGATGTTGATGGATCATTCGATATGCTTCTCGACAGAATTTACATGGTTAGATACTTAGCACATATTTTTAATTCTGCTCACAAAAGAGCACACGCATTCTCCCAAAGGGCTTCTTGTCAGCTTCCCTCCCACTTTTACAAAACTCAATTATGTCCCAACAGAGGTGAGAGATGTCGGTGCCAAATGCATCTTCTGGGCTGCCCACGTGGAGTGGCCTCATAATGTTATCCCTGATGGCTCCTCGCTTCTGACACAGATGCACCCAGCTGAATCGAGAGGATAGAAAAATCCCATGATTGCTTTATCGGCCACTTGACAACCTGAGCCTCGTGCTTGATAATTATAAATCTGCGCCATCACACAGCAAGGCAGCCCATCTCTTCTCGTGATTGTTCTGCCTGGAAGTTACGCGCGGCTCACGAGAAGAGGGCATTACTATACTTATACAAATGCAGCAATTGGGACAATCTCATGTGGCAATTGTGAGCGACTTGCAGTTTCGAACCCTTCTAGAAGTGTCTGACAAGGGCAATGTTGCAATCCTAGCCAGCAGCACATGCTTTCGGATGTTATTAACACTTTAATGCAGCTACTGAAATGTAGTTAAAAGGTATCCGTTGTGTTTATTAAATAGTGTTCTTTTCTTATTTCGACCAGCTAAAAATGAAACATGATTTGCGTTAGTGAACTACGTTCTCAGTGCCCCCATTGTAATCCCATGCGTTGCACAGTGGACAAGTGAAATGTGCACACTTTATAGAAATAGAATAAACACATTTCAGAACACATTTGGCTACATCTGTTGAGTGTGAATGAATATGGGATTGACGTTCTTTCGACGTGAATCACCTGACTGTTTTCATTTTTAAGAAAAGGTCAATACCATCTCTAGTGTAAAGAATGACTTTCCACACAATACCACAACTACAAATATGCTACAGTCAGATGGGCACACAAGCAACTGTACCCTGGCATAAGGAGCAGTGACTGCAAGCTGAAGTGCTTCAAAATAAAGACAATTACAATTCATATGAGCTACAAAGAATAGCTCAGGGGCAACCTGTGTGTCTCGGAAGCAAGACGACAATGTGCAGTCATCGAGAAATATTTTCTTTTTTGCTCTGATAGGGTTTTGTATAAGTGTTTTGAAATCTACATCTGCGCTGATCATAATTTGATACACATATTTAGTCCATTTCTGGACAAACGGATGAGTTGATGTAAACAAATAAGTGGATAGAGTGGCTAGAATCGACCCTTCAATGGTATTTGCAAGACATTTTCAAAATAACGCACATAATTGCCAATGATATTTTGCAGTTAACGAAACAAGACCTAGCTTGTATCTCAACCATGGACCAGGTGTTGATTGTGGAACATTTAAGCTTTTTCTCCAAAATTTGGATTCTAGTTTATCTAAATCTTGAGTATCGGTGATAGCTCTTGCCTCCAACCCATACAATAACACTAGTGTTACTTTTTGTTGCTAATAGTGTAATGCAGGGCTGATAGAAAATGTGCAATATTTATGGAGAATGAGTTTGGTTTGAGATATGGCCGATGACAATTTGTTTTGTAATGTCTGCAAATGCTCTATGGCAGATGGATCTGCTTCAAATTGTGATCCCAGGTATTTATCGCATGAAACAGTGTCCAGAATTATGTCCTTGACCATCCAGGTGTATTTAGTTCTATGAGTTGGTTTAGGATTATAGGCTACGATGTGGGATTTTTTAACATTCATCGACAACTCATTCTCGTCAAAATAAGTAGCAAGGGTAGGAATTAGCTTCTGTAGGCCTGATGGGGTTTCAGAGACCAGGACGAGTTCGTCAGCATACCACAATGCTTGGATAGGAGCTGAATTCATTTTAGGTGAATGGGAAGATGTCTTGTACATCATGGATAAAATAATTAAAGGGGGCTGAAGCTAGGATACACCCCTGTTTCAGCCCTCTCAATGTTCCAATGACCGCAGACAGCATGCCCATCATAGCCAAATGGATCTGAATAGACGTTGAAGAATGTAAAGCAAAGATAATGTCAATAAGATCTTGAGGACATTGAGCTTTAATGAGTTTTTCAATAAGTTTCACTCTTGACACTGAGTCAAAAGCTGCATTTAGATTAACAAATGCAAAGAATAAGGGTGTTCTTGTATGTTGCGCTTGTGCTTTTAATGAATTGAGGGTCAAGAGATTAACTGCTGTCCCAAGGCCAGGAACAAAGCCCGTTTGTTTTCGATCACGACGGTTGCTTATCAGGGTCCATCGATTAAAGTCTAAGCAATTGAAGGCCTTGCCTGGGGAGTCCAAGAGAGCTATCAGTCGATAGTTCGACGGTGTTCCACGATCCCTTTTTTTAAAGATTGGGACAATTATAGAAGTGTGCCAAGAGTTCGGTATTTTCTTTGATCGAAGAATACGTTGAAAGATGTTGTTAAAGACGATTGCCCAATGCTTGGGATGTTCCTTTAGCATAACGTTGGTAATGCCATCGGGCCCGGCAGCTCGTGATGATGAAGACTTTGCTATTAGTTCTCCTATTATATTCTCGGAGCATTCCAAGGACCAAGAAGATGAAAATTGGCTTTTGTACTGAAAGAGTTCAAAGGAGTTATCAGTATATAAATTTGTGAAGTGTAGTATCCATTGATTTTCAGTAACTCCATTTAGTTGTGATTGCAAATGATGAGTATTTGCATTTAGCAATTGCCAAATTTGTGAGGCATGTTTATTCAGTGTAGCTACAAGAAAAGCCTCTCCATCATGTTGAAAAAGTTTAGCTTTATGGGACCTAACCCAGTTTCTGTAGCGTGATTTCAGCACTTTACGGGCTTTGATCCTCTCATTCCATGGGAGGTGTCTGGTTGTTCTTAATGCATTTCGGTATTCTTTTTTTGCATGTGACATCACAGGATCAAAAGTATGAATAGGTGACCTTATGGTCGGAATGTAAAGGGTTTTATATGATGACAGTGCATCCACATATGAGTTTATATGATGAAAATCTTGCAACTTCAATGTTTCATTAAGCGCAGTCAAGTTTTTTGGAGACCACTTAAAGCGAGAATTTGCATTATTGATGGTCAAATTTTGAGACATCCATTGGCGCTCACATGAGTCATCATAATTGTCCCTTGGCCAGATTAACTTTAACATATGATGATCGCTCATCGCTTGTTCTATTATCTTGAGGCTTGATGCCTGCATGAAATGCGCTTCTGTTAAGTATATATAATCGATGGTGCTTACTGAGGCTCCTCTCTGCCAGGTCATCTGTGGAGGAATGTCACCGGGAAGTGAACCGTTGACCATTCTCATGCCTGCATGCTTCATGAAAGCAGTCCATTTATTAATCTCTTGAGTTTTTTTCCCTTTGATGGATTTAATGGAGTCGAGATTAAAATCTACAACTAATATGACTGATGTTACTCCTTTGGTTTTTGCGATCAATTCAAATAATTCAGATAGATCTTTATAGAAGAGGCCATCAGATATGGCTAGTGGGTTTCTGTAAAGGTTAATTAGCACCACATCTTGAGAGTCCATCGTGATTTTCACGAGTTGCATGTAGTTGTTTGGGCAAGCCCATGAGTGCAATTTTAATCCTGCGCTCGTTTCTACGGCGACCAACAGACCTGCCATAGGACGACCCTTTTGCGCTGTAGGCGCTGGAATAATAGATATTTCATGATTATCCCATATCGGAGTAGCATTTAACCAAGTTTCTTGAAGGGCTACAATATCTGCTTCAATAAGGTTATCGTTCTGTTCAGTTAGTAAGTGAGCATGTCCTCTTGTTTCCAACTTACTAATGTCAGGCAATTTGGGTGATTTTTTTTTATCGCTTTTTGGTGCAATGATGGTTATGCCTGAAGTCCAGATAAATACCCTGTTTTGGGTTGTTCATTAGTGCAGTGGATACACTGGCATTCGGAAATAGGAGATTGTGTATGTATTTGCGAGTCAGATGGAGAATCACAATTTTTCCTTTCTGGATCCTGAGCTAGCAAAAAACCCATTTTGAAGAGTTCCACCCTGACTTGCCATAGAGTATTCATCACTAGGCCGGATTTCATCCACAGACGAAACAATAGATAGATTTACATCGCAGATAAATTCTACTTGATCAATGTCAGCTGAAGTTAAATCTCCTAGCTCTGGGACATCATTAGAGATGTTTAGCATGCTAGCTCTCTATAAATCATATTGCGGATGTGGAGCAGCACGACATTTCAATATTAATGTGTGATAATTTGCAAATGACTTTTTTTTCTAGGGTCCATCCTGTGCTGTTTGTTGGACGACTCTCTAGTTGTAGATTGATTTTTGAAGGGGGAGTTTTTCCTCATAATGCTCGTCTTTTGATGTGATAAAGACTCGTGGACAGGAATCCTATCGTCAGCGAAAGTAACTTTTTGTTGTGTTTCTTTTGTTCACTCAAAAGCATTCATCGTCTGGAAATGTTGCGAAAAATAAGTTTCGATCATAGACTTGATGGTCTCGTTCTGTTCGTAGCTTGTGCCAAAGTAGGGCCCGTCCCTTAAAGACATTGGAGCGGAGGATTTCTCGAAGATGAATTGAGTTGAATCTTCTCTGCAACTCAAGTCATGAGGATGTTTTGATACTCCGCTGGTATGGGCTTCTTGTGAGGCTAGATTCATATCTTGGTTAGATTTCTCTTTTGCTGGATTTAATGACCTTAATTCATTTGAGCGTTGTAGAAGATAGGCATCTACCACATTTTTTATTTCATCATTCTGATGTTGTTTGTTTTTTATGGATCCTACTTGATGAAGTACTGCTGGCGAGGGAGCCGAGTTCTTAGTATGTACAATTCCGTTACTGATTCTTGAAGGATTTAATTTGTTATGATGATTCTGATTCGCTGAGTCAAGTGCTGTAACAAGTTGATTTAATGGAGAATGGTTTGTTGGAGGTTGAGGCTGAATTTCTGTTTGATTTGATGGAGCTAACATTTCAGTCGATGAGTCAGTGCCATCCTGTAGTTCATTAAGACTCTTTGTGGGACCTGTCAAGTCTACGGTAGGAGTACGTAAAGACAGAACACTCGGTTTATTGCCTCTTCTTGTTGGTTGCATTGGTTTGGTCATAAGGTGTCTGGCTTTACCTTTATGATGAGGACGTTTCGAAAAGACATCATAGGTTACTTTATTAGTCTGTTGAATAGTTGTGACGGTATTATTATCAACACTTATCCACGAGAAGTTTGGATCAGCTGTTTTCAAGACTTCTGTTTCAATTGGGCAGATAATGTGCTCAAAAGCTGGGAGGCGTTTGCAACTGTTGAAGGTACTGTACCAATTTCAACACTTCTAGACAAGTTATTTATGAACAAATCTTCATGTTGAGATTTCTCTCTTTGGTGTGGATGTGCTTGAATCCATGATGTAATTTGATCAATCTTTTCGGATTGCAGGATGATTTTTTGTTCGAGGGTTTCAAAAAGCTTAAATAAACTTTGGATCGTGGTGTTTACCGCCACCAACGTGACTTCCAAGAGCCCCGAGTTTGGTGGTATTACTGTTTTTCCCTTGAAGAAGTGCAATGTCGCGGCGTGGGCAATATGAATGATTCGGCCACGGAGATGGAGGAATCCATTGAACAACGTTGATGATAATCTGTGACCGAAGTTGTAGGTGACAAGCTCTTTTTTCGGGTGGTAGTGTGTTTGGACACATCTATAAATACATTTTCATTTTCATCATTTTCTTCACTGTTTTCAACTTCTGATATTTCTTGTATTTGATCTAGTTGTGGCCTAATGATCTTATCTTGTTCAGACTGTTTGATTGTTTGTAGCATGGTGTTATCAGACACCATGAGTTCTTTGCGCATCTCGGGTTCCACATCACACAACTTAGGATTCGTTGATGGATCATGATGTGATAGCGTGCGTGTTAACCTGGGACGTTTGTTTCACCGGCGTTTGAATTTCGTCATGGTTCTTTGCTGGAGGGTTAGGACTATCTTTTCACTCTGGGTGGGGAAGCATGTTTAATTCATATTGACTCTTCTGCAGAGTTGAAATAATAATATGGTGTGGAGTATTTTTCAGAGCGGGGCAGAATTGTCTAATATCTTTACTCACAGTAGGGGTTTTCGGTCGCGGTTTCACTTGCAGTGTCAGCGTGATTGTTGTGGTTGAGAACACCTTTTTTAAATTACTTTTTGATTTAGTCGAACAAACACTGATAGGAGTGTCTGTGTGTGTTATTGATTTTGGCATATTGGATTTCAAAGTATATGGAACTAAACTCATAGTGAAATTCAGTTAAAAAGCTAATGCAAATCACAAATACAATTTAAATCACTAAAGCAGAGTTATGAATTTAACGTTAAATAATTAAAAACAACACAAACAATGAAATTAGCATTATTTAGAGACTGCTCAAAAAGGCTCCCAAACATTAAAAAGAAAAACAAAGCTTAAAAAGAAAGGTGACAGAAAAACAAGGAAGAAAAAAAAATTAATAATCTCCTAGCCACAACACTGCAACTCTGCGGCTAAGCGGCAAAGCGGGACTGAGGGGACTTGCTTGGGTGCGCGCGCGCGGTGTGCGCGCACAGCAGGTTTTATAGTCCCTCCCCTAGATGCAGCAAGCCTAAGAGGTAAACACACAAAAAGATTAGGGAAGTCCTTAAAGCACTGTTGGGTGGTAATATAAAGTCAATGAGTGTGGGAAGAAGGTTCACCTACTGGTATATGCAGTTCAAGGCAGGCAATCCTTTTAAAACGTTCCAAATAACGCGTCCAAGAGCAGCAGCAGAACAGCAATCTCCCGTGGCAAAGCGGGACTTGAGGGGACTTGCTTGGGTGCGCGCATGCGGTGCGCGTGCACAGCAGGTTTTATAGCCCCTCCCCTAGATGCAGCCAAGCCTTCTGGTATAGGCAGTTCAAGGCAGGCAATCCTTTTAAAACGATCCAAATAACGCATCCAAGAGTAGCAGCAGAACAGCAATCTCCCGCGGCAAAGCGGGACTTGAGGGGACTTGCTTGGGTGCCCTAGTTCTGATAGGAGCCAGCCCCTTCCATTCTATACGACTTAAGACCGTGTATGAACTTCACTGGCCAGCCTTGTGTCACATTAGTTAGATTTGTACATTCTGTATTAAACACATACATGACATCTAATGTTATCAAGGTGGCATTAAAGTGTCAATTTAAAAACTAATCACAATGTACCTGCTGTGGTATTAAAAATCTCCATGTCTCCATTTGACTGCTAACTAATAGAATGTGTGAACTGTTTTTACTCCTACTGTCACAAGGTACATATGCAGAAATGTCCTGCCAGGATGCTGTCAGCAACAACAGGAACTCTATTTCTGGGAGTGGACTATTGGGGCCTGATTTATAGAATATTTTCCTTGGGGCAAAGTTCTTTTCACTGGTGCAAAGTGACTTTGCACTGCCAACAAACAACGTGATTCATGGAACAGTGCAAAGTGTCATTTTGCCGTGCAAGCTTCTACATCATCTTATATACCTTGCATTTCTGCATATAAACATCTACTGCATCACTTGTTACTTATCGTCTAAGTATATATGATTTTCATTATCTTTGCATTCTCTAGATATTCATACATCTGGTTTAGTGTGTCCACATATTGTCTCTTCTTCATGACGTCACTTTACATCTGTCAGACTTTACTAATAGTTCTTCTATGCCCAGCGTTGTCTGCAGACTCATGTCTATTGCGTCAGTTCGAGGATACATTCCGTAAGGTTGTCTCAGTGCATAGCGTCTCTCATACCTTTGATGTACTATCGGGATGATAACAGGTTTCATCTTCAGTGTTCTCTTGCTGTTCTTCCAATATGACAGAGGGGAAAGGGTGAACTCTATAGATGACATGTTCATCTACCTCTCTACACTAGTACTCAAAGATCAGGCCCAAAGAAAACAGTTTGCATACCAAAAACATTTGTTCAAGAGTATGTGCATCCTCGTTTCTGTAATATCAGAACTGTGTACGTTACCAGCAATCACACTTTTCAATGTCCACATCTCTTCATGGTAGATCAGCACAAGGCTGAGCAGCTAGTCTTTAGGGGGATCAGAAGTACTTTGAGGATTTCAATCCAGATGTGAACACTGGGTCAGGGGAAAGGAACACATATCCATTTATTTCCCCATGTCTTCTTGTGGAGGCTGGTTCCCCCAGATTACAACATGGTTTTGTCATCAATGGGTCTTGACAATTGGCTGCTTGAGGATTTCTTCATTACCTTGTTTGGTTAGGGGTTGACCTTATGTTTCAGGGTTTGTTGCAAGATTTGAGGAAGCAATGGGATATCTCTCCTGCTGAATAGGAATACTGAATACTGAGCATGACTTCTGTTTCCACTCAGGAGGGTGGCTCCATTCAAACATTTGGTGGCCACCCACACCCTAGTAATTGCAACATTCAAGCTTTACTGGGCAACTTCATTGGCAGCACTCAGATGTGGATTCACCCCAGGCATCATTCATGTACCCAGGCAAATCTGCTCTTCCCACTCTGGCCTTATGATACAGGCTGAGGCCCTTAGCCCATATTCCTCCCTCCTTTCCTTTCACACCAAAAGAACGGATGTGATAATTTGCATATTTGAAAATGGCCACCAGCCTAGAACACAAAGCTGCCTGTGAAAGGCAATTGAATTGGCAACAGTGTCTTTGGGACACTCAAATATGCAGATGCAAGGGGTCTATCAGGGTCATGAGATACCTCACTCCCTGATAAAACCTCTATTTAGGATTGATTAGTAAATTGATTAATTGATTAGTAAATTGATTAGTAAAACAAAATTGCCCAACTAGTCATTAAAAATACAAATGAACAGGGAATCACAACAGGGTTGTAGCTTAATGCGGTCAGCCTGAAATCTACAGCACCATTTTACAACGTCCAATGCAAATAATTTAATGAGTTGTCTGCATGCAGTCTGTGGGAGTACGATGAAACAGATTTTTCAAATTCTTAGTGAAATTTGAAGACATAAGTTGCAAAAAGGTACAATTTGCATTGGTTGTGATTTTGAAAGGCCGTTTGAGCAAGCATAATTTGTGGTGCGTTTGCACAAATGAGGCTGCACCTGGCCTCTGTTCCAGAAGACAATTGTGTCGGGAGTTTGGGCTTGAGCTTTGGGCTAAGAACATGTTTGAATGCATCCATGATTCGCAGAGGATGTGCTCTAAAAAAGTCACCGACAGCCAAAGGTTGACTTTGTATCTACTCTACTTGAACGTAATGTTCCATTCTTACCAGATACAGGCGAGCCATAGGGAATGTGCAAGTTATGAAGGAGTCGTTCAAGAGATCTGATGTCTTTGGAAACCCTGTCGCGGGTATAAACGCTTCAGTGACATATAACTCCCTGAAGTGGGGTAAAACATAAAAAACAGCATTCAATGGAATTTAATGCTTGGTACCTAAAAGGTGCTATGAATAACTATGTGGGTGGAGGACTGGTCGTGGGGCTAATGAAAGCCCTTGCCCCATTTAACGTCTAAGCATACTGGAAATGAGCCTTAGATTGCAATGAGTGTTTCTTTTCAATGAAGTCTAACGTTTGAGTTCTTAAATGATATAGTTCACACAATTGCAAATAAATATGTTTCCTCTCAAAGTTACTCCTGTCTAACATTTAAATCTACCACTAGCTTTGTGACAAAGACCATAGTTTAATGTATATAGCGATGTTCACATCACACAATACATGCAGAGGTACTACTGTTCCTGACCCATGCTATCTCGAAATTGATTGCACAGCCATGTGTCTCCTTATTTGAGTTCATATTTCATGCAATCCCACAAACGTTTGATACATTGTGGATTTCATCTAGATATCCAACGTGTTCCCTCTGCACTGCTGCCTACCATGCAAGTTCACTCCATACTCCACATAGGTGCAGGGACTCTGTGCCATGTGATGTTCATAAACAAACTTACTGTTACCCACCTCTTGCTTCCAATTCCTTTCCTCCCCACCCGTAGTTCTTATAAACGGTCTTAATTATCATTGCTGGTGTATTGGTTATATGATAGTTTGACTCATTGCCATTCAGACTTTGATGTACAAAGGTCTGAATAGAGGGAGTCTTATTCAGAGAACATTTTTCAATGGGATTGCATCACTATAAAACACATCTATGAATCAGGCCCAGGGTGTTATGGCAAGAATGATCTAATGTGAGATGACATGTTCTTAAGCTGTGATTGAGATGAGAGTTTAATATTCGTTGGGTGCCTTTTGCCAGAACATGGACATTAACTCCAATGGGTACGTTCTAGGAATACAGTTAAGGGTTCTCTATGGGTATATTTACAGGCTATGGGGTCAGAGGCACATCCTCTAACTGATCACAAGTTTAGGATGGTAGGCTGGTGTGATCTGGACACGAAAGTTTGTCTTTTAATGAGTCTGTATGGTGAAAGGGAGGGATGGCACTTTGCGAGGCCTTCTCTTGTTCTGGAGGCAATGGTGGCTAGAAAGGTGCCAATGTGGCATTGGATGTACAAAGGTCATGGATGACCGGCTTCATTGAATTCATTTCAAACGAATGGCAAATTATCACCGTAACCTCATAATAAGATGATCATTAGTGTCAAATGGTGCACCTGTTTCATGTAGAAAACACGCCATTCAGAGTATCAAAAGCCCCTGAATTCTAACAGTAATCATAACTACTGTTCACTGCAGCAGTCCTGTTTTTTTCATCGGGTCGGGCATCGAACCCAACAAACGATCTGTCTGATAGAGCTCTACGCGCTGGCCACAGAACGCAGTCTGACACGGTACACTGACTAAGGAATCAAAAGGGTTGGCACCGCTTCACTTGCCGGTGAATGTTTTGGCACCTCTCCCGAATGATGAAATGCTCCTTTTGTTTACCTTGCTTTAAAGGATGACATTGGCTGAACACCTGGTCCCTGCTTCGCCTCTTAAGCTGCAGTATGGCATTGTGCACCAGCTTTGTCAGTCGACAATAGGTGGCATCAAGTGATTCATTTGGTTTTCAATGGAGCAATGTTATTCGCAGAAATCTCCCATATCCATCAGCGTTACCACGTCACAATACAAAAACCAAATTTAGGACAATTGAATTGATGAAAATCAATCCTCAGACGTATTCCTATATGAATTGTGTGCGGTTGAATTCTCTTTCAGATTAAGCTTTTAGACAGATAATTGGACTCCATGTTGGTGTTTAATGTATAACTAGGCTACTGCCTCCATGTTTTTGTCAAGAACAGTGGTACGCCTTGGCGCGAAATCCTGTCATTCGTAGATGGGCATTTTACAATAACCAGCGAATGGGAAATTTGAATCCTGCCCAAGATCCTTCCTAAGTAGCAGGCATTTCATTAGCCGGGCAAGTTTAAATAGAAAGGTTTTTTGGCAGAGCTAACTTCGTTCTGGGCCAGCAGAGGAAGATAACTCTGAGGTGCAGTCATTTGGAACACAACATAACTCTCCTGCTCACAATGGACGGTCCCCGAAGGCCCTTTTGGATCAACGCTCATTTACCTTTTAATGTTAGAATCTTTTATCTCGCCGCAAGACCACGTGACTTGGTTCATCAAGTTGGCAGGTGGCGGCAACCCTGTAATTATTATCTTGATTGCATAGCTCAAGAGCACAAAGCGAAACCGTGGTAATTCAGCTGAGTGCCTTTGCAGAAGTCGCCACATATGCTTTCCTATTTAACATCAGACATAAACCTAGACTTTGCAATAAAACTATTAGGGCTGTAAAAGATATGCTTTTCATTTGACCAAAAACTGTAATAAAAATCAATTAAGACTCTCAAATGGTATTCTATAAACAGCAAAGTAGGGTGCGTTCAAGCAAATCAGGAACGGCTGAGCCAGAGTGTCTATTCATTAAAATGTTCCATGTTAAAAAATAAGGTCTGTTCTACCTCTTTCAACGGATTTTTCCACCCTAGTAATCATTTCGAAGACCCTGTGTCTAATTATAATACATGTTTTTCAGAATACTTTGCCAGTGTATTATCAAATAACAAAAAAGCACAGCTGTTCTCAGAACTTTTACAATTGCATGTGCATAATTTAAAATGAGAAAGCACACCACACAATTCCTCTATTAACAGAGTAACAGTCATAATTATTATAATAATCATAATCATATGATAAGATCACATTAGGTAGTGCTTTGAGTCAACTCTACCAGCTGCTAAGCACTGTAGTAATATTAATAGGACCTAACATTACACACTTTAATTGTCAACCTCAAGGCCTGAATTGCCCATGTAAGCATATTAACCTGAGAATATAAATTGTGAACAGATGACCAAGGTGAACAAGTCAAACATGCTCATTTACTCTGATCAGGTTATTAGACGAAATCTGCATAGTGGGTTGTATTAATGCTATGCTTACTGCAACCCCAATTAATGCAGTGTATCCAGCGCCAGAATGACTGGTTTTGCACATCTCCCATTCTTGTCATGCTTTCCATATATCCTGGTTGTAAAATGATTCCTGTTTAGTATACCATAATAACTTAATTACTAAAAAGCCAGGTGAATACATTTTTCCAAACCCCAAATAACCCAAAATGTCATTGTACTTGGGGTATTCAGATTTCCTCCAAACATGTAAGGGATTTGACTGACATATTCTGAGTTTAAGACAATTCACAGTGATGAAAGTTTACTTCCAAAATTGGGTTGAAGAGATCAGACATCTTCCTGCCAGCATATGGTCAAAGCAAAGAAAGCATAACGTTAAAGGAAAAGGTCTGACGTCCAGAACCTTTCCTAACAGGGATGCCCTCAAAAAAGCAAAGTTTCTAGATGTATTATGTTTTGTGCTTGGCTGTTTCTTTTCTAAGGAATCCACAATTAACTATTCATATTCACATGAAAACAATGTATTCTTAAAAAAAAAAAAAACATGCATAGCAAATTCACAATAAGTAATGTAAACACCATTTGCAGAGTGTTCCATTTTTATTTACATCATTTTGAGAAAGGTCATTTTATTCACAAACGTGGCCTTCATATTTATAGGGGTCTGTGCTGGTGTTAAAACCTCCATGGCGCTAAGGGACCTCGGAATCAGGCGGTAAGGGTCGGCGCTGTTTACGCCGCAGTAAACCCCTTACCGCCTGGGTCCTAATGAGGCCCATATTCTTTCACTGTATTATAGACCAGCACTATCTTTGATATCCTGGTGGAAAAATATATTTAAAGAGTCTATTATTTTGCACTAGAAGATTTTTTACTCTAGTGCTTGAACCATGGAAAGGTCTCTCTAATTCCGCCCAACATCTGTTAACCACTAGTGCAATATTTGTCATACTATTAATAATGTGCAAAACTGTGCTTGCACCAGTGCAACATTATTGTAATATGGCACTTTTATGTGATGGAGCAGAGAATATAAAATGAACAGTAATTGATGGCACATTGTACAGCTGCTTTTTACATATAACATTTGCATATTACATTATGCAGAAATACAAGGAGAGGAATAGGGTGATGCATTGTTTTACCCAGAATCACACATCCATACTATATGACCTTTGAACTTGTGACAGTTCAATTAGCACTAGAGTAAAATGTGCCAAAACGTTTTGTTGCAATGCATTCATGTACCAGGGCAATGGGCTAGGACTAGGGAATGCAAATTGATTGAAATAATATGTTTCTTGCACTGGGGCAAATGTTGCCACTGTGCTAATTACACTTTCATCAGTGCAAAGTTCCTGACATAGACCCCACAATGATTTGAGTCAGGAGCAGAAGCTGGGTTTACAAATTACAGGCCAAATTGCAAAAATGGCCTACAGCGAGAGCCCCTTGAAAATCCTGGGCGAGTCCGGTGAACGGGATGTGTGTGAAAATGTCTTCAATTGTTGAACATCACGTCGATTAAGAAGAGTTGGCAAAAAGATGCTCTTGCTAAATGTCTGATTCTATCTCTGCAGTGTTGGCCGCATCGATTTGATGACTGCGACTCCCATAATTGCGACGGCCGCAAATGTGACTTTTCTTTTTAAACCCCCTTTACAGCACATACATGTGTGGGGGCAGACCCCCTAGAACCCACCATATTACTATTATATAATATACCCCCCCACATATATATGTGGTGTAAGGGGATCTAAAAGAAAAAGTCAGAATTTCGGCCGTCACAATTATGAGGGTGACATTTTGGCCCATTACCGTGCTGGCCATGCTGTCCTTGCCTACCTAAGGCTATCATAATGGGACCACACCTTCTTGAGGATATGTTGACATAAATATGTAAAGTGCTGTACAGTATAAAAGCATAATGCAGGACAGCCCAGATCTTTAAGATGTGGACGCTCTGTACATGTGCAGCCATGTTCCTGTATGATCAGTCCTGCTCATGTGTACTGCTATCGAGTGCCTTCAATTATGAGGGTGACATTTTGGCCCATTACCGTGCTGGCCATGCTGTCCTTGCCTACCTAAGGCTATCATAATGGGACCACACCTTCTTGAGGATATGTTGACATAAATATGTAAAGTGCTGTACAGTATAAAAGCATAATGCAGGACAGCCCAGATCTTTAAGATGTGGACGCTCTGTACATGTGCAGCCATGTTCCTGTATGATCAGTCCTGCTCATGTGTACTGCTATCGAGTGCCTTCAATTATGAGGGTGACATTTTGGCCCATTACCGTGCTGGCCATGCTGTCCTTGCCTACCTAAGGCTATCATAATGGGACCACACCTTCTTGAGGATATGTTGACATAAATATGTAAAGTGCTGTACAGTATAAAAGCATAATGCAGGACAGCCCAGATCTTTAAGATGTGGACGCTCTGTACATGTGCAGCCATGTTCCTGTATGATCAGTCCTGCTCATGTGTACTGCTATCGAGTGCCTTCAATTATGAGGGTGACATTTTGGCCCATTACCGTGCTGGCCATGCTGTCCTTGCCTACCTAAGGCTATCATAATGGGACCACACCTTCTTGAGGATATGTTGACATAAATATGTAAAGTGCTGTACAGTATAAAAGCATAATGCAGGACAGCCCAGATCTTTAAGATGTGGACGCTCTGTACATGTGCAGCCATGTTCCTGTATGATCAGTCCTGCTCATGTGTACTGCTATCGAGTGCCTTCAATTATGAGGGTGACATTTTGGCCCATTACCGTGCTGGCCATGCTGTCCTTGCCTACCTAAGGCTATCATAATGGGACCACACCTTCTTGAGGATATGTTGACATAAATATGTAAAGTGCTGTACAGTATAAAAGCATAATGCAGGACAGCCCAGATCTTTAAGATGTGGACGCTCTGTACATGTGCAGCCATGTTCCTGTATGATCAGTCCTGCTCATGTGTACTGCTATCGAGTGCCTTCAATTATGAGGGTGACATTTTGGCCCATTACCGTGCTGGCCATGCTGTCCTTGCCTACCTAAGGCTATCATAATGGGACCACACCTTCTTGAGGATATGTTGACATAAATATGTAAAGTGCTGTACAGTATAAAAGCATAATGCAGGACAGCCCAGATCTTTAAGATGTGGACGCTCTGTACATGTGCAGCCATGTTCCTGTATGATCAGTCCTGCTCATGTGTACTGCTATCGAGTGCCTTCAATTATGAGGGTGACATTTTGGCCCATTACCGTGCTGGCCATGCTGTCCTTGCCTACCTAAGGCTATCATAATGGGACCACACCTTCTTGAGGATATGTTGACATAAATATGTAAAGTGCTGTACAGTATAAAAGCATAATGCAGGACAGCCCAGATCTTTAAGATGTGGACGCTCTGTACATGTGCAGCCATGTTCCTGTATGATCAGTCCTGCTCATGTGTACTGCTATCGAGTGCCTTCAATTATGAGGGTGACATTTTGGCCCATTACCGTGCTGGCCATGCTGTCCTTGCCTACCTAAGGCTATCATAATGGGACCACACCTTCTTGAGGATATGTTGACATAAATATGTAAAGTGCTGTACAGTATAAAAGCATAATGCAGGACAGCCCAGATCTTTAAGATGTGGACGCTCTGTACATGTGCAGCCATGTTCCTGTATGATCAGTCCTGCTCATGTGTACTGCTATCGAGTGCCTTCAATTATGAGGGTGACATTTTGGCCCATTACCGTGCTGGCCATGCTGTCCTTGCCTACCTAAGGCTATCATAATGGGACCACACCTTCTTGAGGATATGTTGACATAAATATGTAAAGTGCTGTACAGTATAAAAGCATAATGCAGGACAGCCCAGATCTTTAAGATGTGGACGCTCTGTACATGTGCAGCCATGTTCCTGTATGATCAGTCCTGCTCATGTGTACTGCTATCGAGTGCCTTCAATTATGAGGGTGACATTTTGGCCCATTACCGTGCTGGCCATGCTGTCCTTGCCTACCTAAGGCTATCATAATGGGACCACACCTTCTTGAGGATATGTTGACATAAATATGTAAAGTGCTGTACAGTATAAAAGCATAATGCAGGACAGCCCAGATCTTTAAGATGTGGACGCTCTGTACATGTGCAGCCATGTTCCTGTATGATCAGTCCTGCTCATGTGTACTGCTATCGAGTGCCTTCAATTATGAGGGTGACATTTTGGCCCATTACCGTGCTGGCCATGCTGTCCTTGCCTACCTAAGGCTATCATAATGGGACCACACCTTCTTGAGGATATGTTGACATAAATATGTAAAGTGCTGTACAGTATAAAAGCATAATGCAGGACAGCCCAGATCTTTAAGATGTGGACGCTCTGTACATGTGCAGCCATGTTCCTGTATGATCAGTCCTGCTCATGTGTACTGCTATCGAGTGCCTTCAATTATGAGGGTGACATTTTGGCCCATTACCGTGCTGGCCATGCTGTCCTTGCCTACCTAAGGCTATCATAATGGGACCACACCTTCTTGAGGATATGTTGACATAAATATGTAAAGTGCTGTACAGTATAAAAGCATAATGCAGGACAGCCCAGATCTTTAAGATGTGGACGCTCTGTACATGTGCAGCCATGTTCCTGTATGATCAGTCCTGCTCATGTGTACTGCTATCGAGTGCCTTCAATTATGAGGGTGACATTTTGGCCCATTACCGTGCTGGCCATGCTGTCCTTGCCTACCTAAGGCTATCATAATGGGACCACACCTTCTTGAGGATATGTTGACATAAATATGTAAAGTGCTGTACAGTATAAAAGCATAATGCAGGACAGCCCAGATCTTTAAGATGTGGACGCTCTGTACATGTGCAGCCATGTTCCTGTATGATCAGTCCTGCTCATGTGTACTGCTATCGAGTGCCTTCATTACTGTGAAGTACTAAGCGACAGCTGTTATGGCTGCTATGCACAGAAACGCTACATCATAGTCATGCTTGCCAAGTGGAAAGGTGGCATTTTGATAGGGACAGATCATGGAATCCTGCACATCATTAATATGTATTTGCAGTGACCTTTAAGACAAGATGTCATTAAAACTGGAGGACCTGCTTGTGAATGGATAATAAAAGAACCGTGTGTAAATCACAGGTGACATCCAAATACAGAGGTTGCAGTTATTTGCAGAAAAGGAAGTGGCTACATGTGTGGCACACTCCTGTTTTTTTTGGTTATTTTAAAGAGATTTCGTCCTAGGAAATTGTGCCCTGATGGACAGACATGCCTTATGCAAATGTTCTATTGTTAAAAAGGGGTGCTCGCTGTTAAACCTGATAGGGAGGGAGTAACTTAATAACTATCATCAATACAGTGGGTTCATGCTCCTGTCTGCATTTCACAGTCCAAAGACACACCAGCGAGTGAATAGGGGAAATGTCCAACTTTGTGTTACAAAAGTTACATGCAGCTTCAAATGTGCACATAGTACAATTTCTTAGAACTTTACTTTTATTTTAGTACTTACCATCGGATCGGGGTTGAAAGCCCGAGATGGAAATGTTTAAGGGAGAAAAGACTGAAGATTATTTTTCTGAAATAACCTTCAGTCTTTTCTCCCCTGAACATGTCCAACTTGACCCCCACAACCCTGCAACACCTACTCACAATATAGTGTGCAAGGGTGCACGGGACACTCCTGCTGCCCCCTCCACCAAACCTTTTGTCCAAATCTCCCATTCAGTCTTTTAATCTCAGTCTTTTCGGCCGATTTCCTTACCATATTTTTGTTTGGAAGCTTCTGCTGCTGATCAAAATCTCTGGAGAGTAAAGTCAGCTATATAACAAAACCATGCTAATCTCTAATTTTGTCCATTTACTTTCATGACTCTAACTTTCCAATTTGTGTTATATGTTTGGACACTGCACATAGGACAATTTGCCCCATCCTTTTAATTAATCTGAATAAGATGGTTACCAGTCATTTGGTCGAAAACCAAAGGATCGAATGCTATTTGATTGACAGTCAAATGGTCGAAAAAAATGGTCGATTTTTTTTTTTTTAGTGGGGGGTCCCCCCCAACCCCTCGTTTTCTTTATTAAAAATATTTTTTAACCACTATATTTAGTAACTAACTTGCACAACACATATATACAAATTTAGACAAAATAAGCCATCTCATTCAATCTCCTGCTCAAGGTATGAAAGCCTTCCTTTGCTAGCAAATTAAAAATAATCTTTACTTTAACAGGTTTGTGGACAACTATACCTGACTGACCATACTGGGAGTCTGCTATATACACACCTTCGTCCACGCAATCCATTACTCACCACTCATTCATGCACACGATAGAATATTCACTCTAACTTTCACTAATGTATTCAACCGTTCCCTAGTCACTAATTATTCCATCACTAGCATTCTCCTTCTCATTGTGGCCTACATTCTTAAACGCAAATGTGAAGATCAACATCATGAATCAAGACTGTTTTGGGATTGAGAGTAAACTGTCCCAAAATGCAGAGTTCAAAAACCAAAGTCAATCTTTCTTTGCATATCGAATATTGGATTCCATCTAACTGAACTGCTGTAGCACAGCCAAACAGTTCTCAGAAACATATCTTCTCATCCTTCCACCTAGACTGATCTTCAGGTAATTCATTGAATGTAGTTGATGATTCACTTTTGGAATTCTGTGTCACATATGCCAGGATGATAATACTAATGCTTTTTGCAGTATCCTCTGCTAAATTCTGGAACCCCAAGGTAATGGGGGAAGGTACATAAGTACTGCTAAAGTGGCTTTCACATTTCAAAATGCAGGTATAGCATGCTGCTTCGATGTATAAGGTTATTATTATATGTACACAATGATGCAGTCTTAAGACGTCTCTAAGGGACACGTGAATGCAATCTAAACACAAAATGCTCAGAGCGCATTTTATTACCACAGAGATTAAAATGCCAAAGAGTGGGGCACAGCATACGCAGAGGATAATTAATTATTAAAAAGAAGGAAGGAATGCATTGGAATGGTAAGATTCTTAGGCTGCTCTGAATTGCGACAGAATGCCTTCAATATTGTCCATGTTCCAAGCAGCCTGACTGGTAAAATAAAACATGCTGCTAATGTGCACGTGACCATTGTGTGACAGTGGGCCTCATTACGACTTTGGAGGTAGCCATGGTGCTATTAGCACCATGACTGTCTCCAAAATCGTGTCCGGGTCCGGGTTCCCTGAATGGGGAAATACCGGGCCATTCCGACATCGGAGGGCCCGGTATTTCCTCCTACAGGGAACCCGGGACCGGTCCTTCGGCATTCTCATTCGAGCCTCCATATGGCTCAATGGGAATGGAGAGGGAGCTAACAACAGGCCCGTTCATTACGGGCCTGTTGTTAGCTCCCTGGTCCCCTTGCGGGAGCCACTATGGACGTCTGAAAAAAACAGACGTCCAGAGCGGGTCCCGCAAGGGGACCTCGTAATAGTGCAGAGTGGGTTTAACAGTGCCGGCACCATTACTGGCGCCATTAAACCCATTCCGCACTGGTCGTAATGGGGCACAGTATCTTTAGAAGGAAGATCCCAGTTGATATTGCTGAGCGACATTTGTAGGAAAATAATCGCTAACATTTTTGTTTTTACTGAAATTAGTTAAGGGATCAGAAGAATTAGTTGTACAAACATTACTTTCATGTTTGTATTGCCTTATTAGTGGAAACATCAACACAAATTTTTTCATAAACATAACAATGAAAAATCAGGAATGTAATTCTCAAAGGTGTGTACTGGTGCAAATCTGAGATGTCCATACGCATCTCAGATTTGTACCAGCTCCCTAATGCAGATCATCAAACCCAAAACATGTGATCACGCCTGGAGATGCCTGGACCATCTCTGAGACGCCCTTGAACAAATCTTTGTGAATCTCATTTACAACTGACCATCTTAAAGATGCTCCAGGAATGTACAGAATTGCTCGCACACTGTTTTAGGTTTTAAGAATCAGGTATAATGCAATGCAACAGCTGCAAATCTGAGCTGCTCACAGGCATCCCTCCTCCTTTGCTCCAGCAAGCATGACTCTTCCATTCAAAAACGCTTTCGTAAATCAGACCCACACACTGCTGACAACCTTAAAGCCCTCCCACAATGTACCATAGGGGACCAATGAGTCTGTTTCCCAGAACATCATGATGGAATCAAGGAAGTTGTGGAATAAATTAGAGTCTAGGGTTTTTAAAGAAGGAAGATTTACCTGACAAAGAGCAACTCCAAACACACACGCATGTAACTGCACTGTATAAGCATGGGCTACCATCATGATTCTGCATTCCTCCCCTTCATAACCATGAGACTAGACACCTGGTGGAAAGCAGCGTCTGTGTTTTATGTATTGATAGCCAGGCCTGTAACATAAATTGAGTAATTTGTGCCAAATTGAACTTTTACAGTGTTGAAAAACACACTGAGCAGACACATTAACCACAATGGCACTAACGATTGTGCTTACACTTCATCTAATATTGATGGTGTGTTAGCTGTACTTTCAGCTATTCTTACAAATCCGTGAGCATTGTGTCTGACAAAATAACTGCACTTACAGTGTACTTGTTACTTTCATATAAATTACTTTGATGACATAAAATGGATGCCCCATTGCTTTAAGTACAGATTCCTACCAATGCATCCTGCCAGTCTTTTTTTTAAAAAAATGATCATTAGACGGGTATCTTACATATTGAGGCCATTCAGAATAAACACAGAGATAAGAAATGCGGAGTAAACACTGCAGTGAAATGTTGAAAAAGCTGAAAAGAACAACACCAACATGAAATGTCTAAAACAGCAGAGTGGTTGATATCAAACTGAAATGAATTGGGTTATTGCGATTTTTATAACTCTTATTTGTATATTCATTTGTATAATAATAACAATATCATTCTAATAATACATACATACTATATGGTAATGAAGATGGGGTCTTATAGTACCATAGTTAATATTTATAACATAGCTGTATGTGTACCTATCATTTCTGTTTTTATAGTGAATAATGTTTCCATTCCAATAGAGGGCGCAAAGTTAAAGTGGCTTTAGCTGAATTTTAGGAATTTGTTGTGTTAAGTTCTCCCCTTAGCATCCCTGCAACTAAATCCACTATGGCCAATATTGCCAGATCAAAAATGCCCAAAATAATGAATTCATGATTTTGTCTTCAAAATTGGATGAACTTAGCATTGACATTAAGAGACTTCTAAATCAAGCTAAAAATCATTGTATTAAAAATGTTATCACTGTCCTACTTGCACCCATCCCCTTTGCCCCAGCAATCACCCAAATCAAATTCACAAAATATAATTGAAAGATGATTTGATGAAATCTCTATCCCTGCCTCCCCAATGATGACTTTCTAGAAATTCCAAATTCTCCCATGTATGTTTCCCATTCCGATACCCCATCTCTTTCATACATATTTATTTATGCCATACATATCTTGTACATTATTGTGTGATGATATATATAGATATATATATCTTTTTTGTAAATCCCAATTAATAGTTCACGGACTATACGACTGTTTCGGGAGTTACAGCCACGAAAAGGGGCATCTATAGAGCCATGTCCAGACATGTCCCATTTTGCATGATGCAATTTTAATTAGTCCACGAACCGCACACCTGATTGCGGATAGCCAAGCACATGCACCTGGCCATTCCCGCTTGATGGGGTCTGCAGACACGTGCCGCCACTGTGGACGTCCTGGACGTCATTATTTGACCGCACCATTGCAGTGTATTGGCATGTCTGCATTTTCAGCCAATCTAGGATGTTTCAAGATGAACGTTTACCCTTCCAGAGCTCCTAGATCCATTCTTCATTGATATGTCAACTTTGTACAACTTACATGGCCTATTTTCCACTCAGTAGTCCATGGAAAGACACACGGACCAAGAAAGTTTCCTCTGAAGGGACCCACCAATTACTTTTAGTCATTATCAATCTGGCTGTCCAGGTTAGAGCAACAGGAGAGCATCTGTTTGCAGAAAATGTATAACCTGTTCCAATGGCATCTGTCATGGCCATCCCTCCTTCCAAAGGGCTACCAACATGACAACCACCAGCTGGAGGGCCTGGACAGGGGAACAGGTGCAGTGATGTGGAGGAGGAAAAACTTGAAGTCAGAAAGACAAAAAAAGATCCCAGAGGAACCACTGTTAACAGTTAGAAAATAGAACTACAAATACAAATCACAGGACCTCTTGCAGCCTCATAGTCTGCGGACAGTACGATAGTTTACAGACAACTGGAAAATTCTAGGCACAGGGTTAGGGAATTGAAATTAATTAAATTGTTTTTCATTCAAAAAGGGTGGTTCTTAAACCTTTTAAAAAAAATGTTTGGGCTTTTATATACTGAACTAAAAAGTGTTCTATTGAACGGAATATATTTTTCTAACTTTCACAAAAACTGCATTAAAATTTGTTTTGTTTTTCATTTTTATTGACTTCAATCAAAACATACTTTACTAAATATTACGCATGTCCACAAAAACTATTTCAATACATTTTGCATATTCAAAAGAAACATCTGATTGCCAGCATCATTCATATTAACTCCATGTCATCCAAAAATATTAACAATATCAAACTTGATGTTTTCATAGTGAAAAGATGTAATTACAACATCCTGCAAAAACATACTGCAAAAAAGCACATGTTTTGTTTACATTGTGTCTTGCTTTCTCGACTTGTGGACAAAATAAATTGGAGTGTTTTCACATTTCTCTTTGAGCTATCTGAGAAAAAACTATCTTTGAACATGAAAACAGCTCCATTTCCTTTACAAATGTATCCTTCATAGCAAAATGTATGAGAATTCCGGTGACATAGCCGCAACTGTTGCCTCCACACTAAACTACAATGATGCTTGGATGTTTCAAAGTAACCATACTCTTGCAAAATTGGAGCCATTCCCCTCACTTCATTACTTGGACTCCATACCAGGACACTTCAAATCCTTCAATTCCAAGATTCAAAGGTAATCCACACTGCTCACAGTACACCTTTAACCAATGGATACAAAAATCACCCACTATCCAAACACTCTCCTTCCTCAAAGCCATAGCCATCTTCAATGCACACAACAAAAATAACTCTTGCAGCCCTGTCTTCCTGTACACCACAACCAGGAAACCTGATTGTCTAATCACAGATGTCCACGGACGTCTTTAACACAAATCAACCCTTCTACCCTTTGTACTTTTATGTTTGCAACACTCCGTTATTTGCTGCTTTCAGTCACACATCCATCCACCAATCACATCCAAAAACTCTACATGTAACCCTGTCATCTCAGTTCAAGACTTCAGATGTACTCTTGAACTTTCAGAGTACATATCTCCTGTTACTCACAGCCATCTGCATCAATAAATACTCTGAAACTCTCCAAGATTTCTATTTTCATATTCAACAACATCTGCATCTAACAAGACATAGTACAGGTATGCTTATGTGTTTTAAAGTATTTTAATCAATACATTTACAAACCTATACATGCAGGGTTGCTGCCACTTACCCCATAATAAGCTTCTCATTAAGCATATTCTCTTGTTTAACCACTCTATCAAATGCCATGCATTGCAGCATTCTGCACCTTCTCACGTCAACTAGCAGTTACATACACATACTGCCAACATAACAATGTTCTACAAATCTTTTACATCTGCTTTTCCTTTCTTTCAAAAAGAATTTACACAAAGTGCTGCTATAAATACACATATGCATTTTTTAACTTCAACAACATACTCCTAAAAAGAAACATTTTTAAATGCACCGCATTTTCCATTGTTCATTCCAAATAAATGTAATACTTTCCAACCTTTCTCAATATATCCCTTATAGTGACACCAGTCTCCACCTGCTCACACATACGTGTATACTACCAAAGTATAAATATACAACACTTCACCGTACATATAAAGTACTGTTCTTTTTCAACCCCTACTATACAACACCAGGCACAGCACCCACTACAATCTGCCATTGCATTTACCACTAGGCCACAGTTTCCCCTTTCTTTAAAAATACTATACCACAAACACAGCACTTATCCAACTATGTAGCAATACCAAGCATTATCCTATATTTTATCTACAACAAAAACAAATACATTTTCCATAAACACTATTCTCAATAGTATGACAATCATAAATACCATATAGACATCAATGTTTTATTTATTATACACATATAACGATAATGTGTGTGGCCAGTATCCAAGTATGTACAATACACCTTCAAATAACAAGACTCACCCAGACCACCCCCACTCGCAATAACGTTTGAGGTCAGTCAAAATGACTGCATACTCAGCTGCACCTGCACCACTTTGTTTCACCTTTAAAAACAACTCCCTATCAACTTTTATCCACCCTCCACCCTTTCCAAGGCTCTCTCCCGTCCACAAAAGAACCCCAAATGCATTTTCCAGAGGTTTTCCTCACCGTGATGTCCGAGGAAAGTGGCAGCTCTGCTCGGATCCAATATGGCGATCATTTTAAAAATGATGACGTACCTCACATTTTTGAGCATCCAATCAGCATGCGTCATTGGTGTATGTGTTCCCCTGCCACCCTCTGATTGGTCCATCAGTGTCTGTGTACTCCGAATCAGGAAGTGAGTCTGCGGACTGGACGGAGATATCATCATATTTTTACATACATTTTGGCGATTCCTTAAAAAACGACTTGCATATTCACACCAAATTTGCAAAAGCATATTTTCTGGACCAGGCTGCCACTCCTCGCGCAGGTTTGGTGAACATCTGTACAGCAGTTTAGGCGGTAAGCATAAGCAATTTCTTTTCCATTGTATCTATGAGGATTTCAAAAATGTTCCGACCCCTCCCCTATAATTTTGCTCCACCTGAACGAAACTCCACCAAACGTCCCAAAATAGAGATGGCCATATACTCATAACGTCCCTTTAACAAACCTTTTTTTGTGTGAATATTAGAGGTCCTGTAGTTATGGTTAAGTAGCCAACTTCTAGGAAGAGGACTTTTTGGGTGGCTTATAACTTTGCCCCCCTGGACAAATCCTCACAACACATGGCAAAGAAAACATATGGCCTTGTCAGATTGTTTCTGCAATGTTTGGTGAGGTTTTGTGCAGGGGGGCAAAGTTATAGGGGGAGTACCAAAATGTGTGTTTTTTCCCATGGACACAATACAAAAGAAATGGACTTACACCAACAGCCCAAACCGCTGGACGGATTTTCACCAAATTTGTGGCAGGATTGGTGACTTGTTCCCGAAAGCGTGCTTTTGTAAATTTGGTGTAAATCTCTCAAGTAGTTATTTTTAAAATGACCAAACAGTAAGTAAAACAAATGAGTAATATCTGGGTCAGGTCCACGGACTCACTACCCTGTTCTCTCCATGGACGGGCCTTCGATTGGTCCAGAGGGCGCTGTGATGTCCACGGACATTAGACACACCTGCTGATTGGATGGTGAAAAGCGTGAGGTGTGTCATATTTTTGGGAAACACCTGCCAAGTTGGAATCGCAGACAGTGCCCATTATCTGCGAACATTGCAGTAAAAACATATAAAATAAAAAAACTCAACATTGCATGCACTTGTCAAACTAATGATGCAATCTCTGGAGAGGTGAGGGGTGATGAGGGTGGGATGGGAAATGGCCTTAAAAATCCTCAATAATTGGTGTCTTTTCAACTCCATCATCCGTAAACAGTCCAGACGTCCGGGGCAGTCCTGTGATGTTTTCGAACATGTCAGATGTTTGGGGACATATATGCCAATTACAGAATTACAGGGTTGGTGAAAAGCAGGTTTTGGATGGCTTATAGCTTTGGCGCCACTTAATCAAACGACATGAAATTTGGGAATTTTATTCTAGACCTGACTCTGAATGGTTCTACAAAGTGTAGTGCTGTTTTGTGAAGAGGGAACAAAATTAGAGGGGGGTCACAGTGAGGTCTGTAACTATGGGGCCCAGGGCAATTACCTTATGCAGTTATGGCCCGCAGTGGAGGGGTGTATTGCCATTAGTACCCAGGCTTGTTAGACCCGGGAACTAATGGTGTTTTTTATTTTCAGCTGGGAGACACGTTGTGTTACGCAGTTGAAATAAAACATATGGATGCTGCAGACAGGAAAACATAGTCTGTTTTCTCTTCCCATGGCACCCATAATAAACAAAGAAAATGGCCAACATGGAAAGAAAGAAGGGACTACAGGTAGTCCCTTCTTCCTTTCCATGGCAGCCATTATAAGTAATGGGAAAAGGGTAAATAAAAAAATCCCACCATGAAACAGGGAGAAGGGACTACATGTAGTGTCTTCTCCCTTTCAATGGTGGACCAAGCACATTTGTGGGGAGGAAAAAGAATGCAGGGGAACGGCATGAGTTTGCCGCCACACCGTGAGCAGGAATGCCATACAGCAAGGCTTAGAAAAGGACCAATCAGTAAATAGAAAACACAATATTTACGGTGCGCTGGGTACTAATGGAAAATTGTATACTAGAGAAAAATATAGAAGGACCGAAATAATTTTATGTCTAAAAAACTTTTCTCTAGCATACAATAAGGACCATAATTGATGGACCTTTATAACTATCCGCCGTCTCTACTGTCCCCTTTCCAGGCCATGGATCATTAAAAGACCCCGATGGCACATGCACACCATCGCACAGGGCATCCCTTCTACCCTTTTTAATGTTATATTTGCAACACTGCCTCAATGCCTGCTTTCAAACAGTCACATATCCATCCACAAATCACTTCCAAAAACTATACATATAACCCTGTGACCATATTACGCTTCCACACACCAACTGCCACTTAACAATCTTCTACAAATCTTTTGCATCTGCATTTCCCTTACTTATACACAAACCCTGTACACAGTGCTCCTATAAATGCACATATGCATTGTGCAGTGAGAGAAGTGCATAAATAGAAGTGGCAGTATGGATGAGCAAGTGCTCATGAGAACCCGGCAGGGATATGCCAAGAGATGCCAAAGTGGAACGCCACTGGTTAACTACTGTAGTAGAGGAGTCTCAACCATAACATCCCTTAAATAAAGATTTTCTGTCAATTTGATAGGTTTTTATAAGTGAAAATGTTTCACAGTGATACATCACTATATATAAGTTATTAATAATTCCTATTTTCCATTTACATGAAAGAACTATAAACCTCCTTTAAGAAACATATTTTTTTGCAACACATACTTATGCCTGTCATTATCAGCAGTGCATGTTGGGGATGCAAATCATCATTCATTTGCGTAAGGCTCAACCATGACAGCAGCACAACCAAACCACCCCTATTATTCACTGCACCTACCCTGCATCCTGTGTCCACTATACTCTAGTAATGTAAGCAATGTCCAGTGTTCATGGCTTACAGCCAGGGCCAGTCTCCAAATCCATGGGGCATGGGCTACAGCCATGCCTCATTACCCAATAAGCAAATCAGAGTACACATTTGCATTTGCTGAGGGTCAGACCGACTACCCCGACACCAATTAAATATCACTAGTTTATTTACTTAAATTCTTACACTTTAGAAAAATAAAACACAAGACATATTTCCCAAAACATGCTTTCAGGTGCTTACTACTGCTCATTGTGCAAGTTTGTTGTAATCTACTCCACGACTTTATGCTGTAACCACAAGCAGAATATTTATTTTCCCATTCAAACCTACCACTTAGGCATTGACAAATGCCCCAATAATCAAATTACAGTACATATTTCTCTTTGCTGACGGCCAGGCCCATGGCCAAGACACTAATGTTATATCACTGTGTTGTGTACTCACATTTTCACACTTCCCAAAAAATAAAAAACAGGACATATTTCCAAAACTATGCTTTGAAGTTCTTGTTGACTCTCCTCGTGCATAGTTGCTGCAATCCCATCCAGCACATCAACATGTATCCACAACCAGAATATTTTTTTCCCATCATAACTGATCCCAATTTCAAAACTCTTTACCACATAGCCGGTCCCTGGTGACCATGCCCACTTTAGCCCTATTGCTCATCCATCGTGGTCATGGCTCATGGTCATGGCTAGTAGCATGATGTTCCGGGTAATGGTGTTCAGGCATTACCTGGACAATCTGGCCACTGCCCATGACCACAGGCTATACCTCAGTCACCAAAAGTATATCACAATTTATTCACCTACATTATGACAGTTTTCAAAAAATTCAATATGCACACATTTGCAAAACCATGCTTTCAGGTCCTTACCAATGCCCCTCACATGTGTTTGCTGCAAATCCACCATGTTTTTTTTAAAGTGTCAAAATATACATACATAAAATAGTCATATATCTTAGCCCCTACTTGACAAATCCAATCAGACTTTGCCCAAACATTCAAGCTTGGGTCTATAATCTTCCTGAAAACGTTTGTCCACGTTCATCAAATGGCAACAAAGTTATAAGCCATCTAAAAATGTTCACACACCCCCCTCTAATTTTGCCCCCTCTTGACAAAATCCGACCAGACTTTGCAAGAATATGCATTTCTAGCTCTACAATCCTTTTGCAAAGGTTTGTGCAGATTCATCAAATGGCACCACAATTATAAGACTAAAATCCAAGACATTACTGACGACATCACATATTAAATTAATTTAAATAAACAGTCCCTACAAGGGGTTCAGTTTATTATGTTAGAAATAAGATGTTAGGGGTCATTGGGAGACTTATCATGAACTACTTAATGTATTAAAGAATGCACTCATGTAAACAAATCATTACATTCTTGTGATGCTGTTCATCGAGGAACCTAATCCTACATACACATAAGTAAAGGTTGCAGCCTGCACCATAGAAGTACAATCTTTTTAATCTGCTAATTTCCGATAGTAAAATAACAAATACTACCTTATGAGAGTTTTAACTAATGTTAAACATGGAATAAATAGGTAACAATTGAAATCTTACCACACACTTGTGTTAGTAGAAAAAATACATCTGAAAACCCACAATACAGACAAATTAGAGGCACAAACAGGGAAACTAAAGTAAGGATGAAAGAAAGAACAGCACCAAAAAATTACAATAACATTAGAGTTAATCATCATGTACACACATTAATTGTGTGTTTGAAGCGTGCTTATTGTCCCATGTATGTGCACCATAAGTACTTTAAGAACATATAAAAAAAGGTTAAAGTGTGGATGTATAGCACCTTTTAAATTTTGAAAATTCTCATTGTCAGTAAAAACAAAAAACAAGCCTAATCATGTCAGTAAACAAAAACAAGTGGCCCAGATATGTGATGCCATCAGTGATGTCATCAATGATATTTTTGATGTCATCTTTCATGTCCTGTGTGTTAGTCTTAGCAGTTCACAGTGGTGGCACGAGTTAGGGTTGCTTAGCTTACCATAACTTGCACATTCCTGCGGGGTTTCGGTTTTACTGTAACCATAATGCCCCTTTAACAATGTTTTTCCAGTGAAAATATATATATATATATATATATTTTTATATATATATATGCTCTACAGAAACTCCTCCAGATGTTCGGAATATCCATAATTTCTAAGTCATTCCAGATCCAAATCAAGAAAACTGCTCCAAATGTATTCAAATATGTTGTTCTTTCTTCTGAATCTGCATGACATCTTGCTCTATATTTGAAAGAGAGTACATTTCGTGTAACCACATCACTTTGGCGGAAAGACAGTGGATTTCCAATTCGACAGGATGATCTTCTTGGCCATCATGGAAGCTCTAAAGAGCCAGGTCGCCTCTGGGTACGTCAAGTCCCTTCGGGTTAAGTTCAGAATGTTGGAGATTTCAATCCAGAAATTTCAGATTTTATAGCATTCCCATAGTATATGCTAAAGTGCACCTGTCACTTGGTTACAGCCCAGCAAGTCTCTGAGTCACTCAAGCCCTGCTTACACATTAGTTCAGCTGTCCAGAACACTCTGTTCATTAATTTGACAAGCCTTGCACGTTCAGCAATATTAACACACATGCTTGAAGCGTTTCTGAAAATCGCTTCCCATCTCAATGTCAACATTTCAGTTGAGAGACGATTCGACCAGGTATCCAGAAGTTTAGTATTCCTATCAGCTGAGCCACTCAAAGGTTTGCACACAGCCGAGAACAGATTTTCCTGATCACCTAGATGGATGAATGAATCTTTTAGATCTACTCCTTGCAATAAACTCAATGGAATAGCAGTTCTTAGGGACCTATGCTCTCCATACGTGGATTCCCCAAGAATTTGCACCCAAACATCAAAGGGAAAGCCACAACCTATTGCAAAATAGATTGCTAATTTGTGAAACTCCTCCCAGATACCAATCAGGCCAGAACAATATCTTATAGACGGATGCACAACCCAATAGTAGAGCATCAACCATCAGTTTCACAGCTATCTTCCGCCAACATCTGCGTATGAACGCAGTAAGAACAGATGTATTCTTCTTTTTGTCATTCACTGTCGTCAGCAGGGCTGAGGGTTCAAGCGGGCCAGTGGCATTTCCCTCTCCTGTTTTCCATTCATCAAATGGCTCTCGCAATAAAGGTACAATATGGCGGGTCATAAAAGCCAAATGCTATCTCATAAAGCTAGGTACACTGAGGCCACCTTTATCACTTGGTAGTTGTAATTTCCAAAGCTCCAATCTTGTCTGCTTATGATCCTATACAAACATTTGAATAAAATGGTCTAATCTCTTCATTACAGACAATCTTGGCAGGAGAGTAATCATGCATATGAGGTGTCTGATCTGAGGTGCCAGTGTCATCTTCATGGCATTCATTGTTACCCCAAGGAGAGGTTGAGGAATTCCCAGCTTATCAGATCTGCTGCTAACGTATCCAATTCTAGTTTCAGTTTAGTCTCCAACATGACCTTAATCTCCTTAGTCAGACAGACACCCAGGTATAGCATCTTAACAGGACACCATAGATTGAGCGCAGGGCAAGGCTTCCAATTCAAGCAATGATGAATTTGTCTTAGTTGGATGTGTATTTTTGTATGTATGACATCAGTCATAAGTCTCATACCAAGCAACATTTTGGTTTGCTGTGGTGGATATGGTCCGATATGCATGTTGTAAGGTGTAGAAAGGTATTCCTTCAGATATCTATGTATATATTTTCCCTTTTTCAAAAAGTATCATTGTAGAATTGTATGCGATTGTGATCGTCAAAATGGGGCAAACGCCATGTCACGCATCACCACCCACGCCATTACACCGTTAATTTAAATGCTAAATAAAGGCAGCTAACTTAAATGAACAATTGAGGCCTTCTATCCCGCACTGTTTTCAATATGCCTGAAGAAAAACAGCATACTAACACAAGTAGAATAGGGGCATGCATCGAATTATGTAGCTGTTAGAATATAACACAAGAAGAACAGAACTAGTTTGAAACACTATAGGTAGCTGTGCCACATTGAGGGAGTTATGTTGCAGCATACGATGAGAAGATTACTGAGAGTACTGATTACACTGAGAAGATTATTCATGAAGAAGCAACATTTTTGAAGAATTATGCATTGAGTGGAGGTTCTACCATTTTGCCGAAAAAGCCTCATGTGAAATTGCCCAACATGCTATTTTAGAGCTACCACACTGCAGTGCTTAGAATTGTTAGACATTATGAAAAGCCCTTTCTTGCCTAAAAGTATGAGACAGCCAAGGTTAAAGTGGAAGTATAAGATTGTGCTTCGTGGCAGCCATCTTGAGTCCGTTTTTTGTGTGAATGAACAGAACCCCGAAGGCATCTCATTCATTCATTCATTCATTCATTCAACAAACAATGCTAACAGCCAGATCCAGTATTGTTGCTAAAATGTCTAACACATATCAGATATGAAAGACAAAGGGGCTGATCCACAGAGTGTTTTCCAATAGGATTGCTCCATTATAAAACGCATCTGTGAATCAGGCTCTTATAGTCACTACTACACATGTGTTCCCATATGCTCCATCATATGAGATGCAGTTAGCAATCTGAAGAAATCTTTTCAGCATCCTTAATTCACACACTAGTGCTCCTCACATGACTTAATTTCACAAACCCTGTGAAAACTACTACTAACCCATAAACTGTAGCCACAGTGCAGAAATGCCATTTTCCGGCCTCACGTTTCATCTCGTTCTAGTATTTCATCCATCCCGCCTGGTAATAAGCACCGACGTATGATGTAGGGTGCCATTTTATTTTCTGTACACGCCTTCAACAATCAGCTTTCAATGCAGAGCCCAGCCCTTCGGCTCTGTTTCGTTTCCCGCTGCTGCCAGCTCATCCCTGTTACAGCCACCCGCTGTGGCCGTGTTTGCGGTTTGCGTGCAGGGCAGTTTCAACATTGTCATTCTGGCAGCCAGAGCGGCCAAATGCGTTTCAGTTAACCCTACATCGTAAAGTAAAGATTTGGCTGCTCCCTGTCAAGCAAAGCAGTGATTCATGAAGAGGAGAGCAGAGTTGTAAGTTAATTAACTGAGTCACGGACACTGCAGCAACTGTGATTTTTTAAAAGATGTCTCTCTGGGCAGTCTGACTTTTCGCGGGTTCAATTAAAAGAAGAGTCACATTAAACGTACAACATGAAACAAGGCAGGTTTTTAGCCACAAGTTAAGTGCAAGTGAGATGCCCATTCATGTACTATTGTTCATCAAAAATGAAAAATAAAATACAATGTTTCATCTAAGCGAATCGTATTTGTATGAAAAGGGGCTTTGTTTATATAATACCAGACTGACTGTCACGTTTCAGTGTGCAAGTCTCTCTAAATAGCCTCAAAAGGGTGCCTGAAAAAAGTATGCTGTTTGCAATGGTGCATAGCTATCTGATACTGGCAACGATAAAGTCAGCAGGGACCTTTTTCTGAAACGGACATCAGAATACTGAATTCACGTCTCACAACTTATCTCTGTCTACAAATGATAGTGATGAGAGACCACATAAAGAGTTCTGGTTATCACTCCAGCCTTCATCCAAATGCCTGCCTTTGTTCCATACAATTCACTGACTCATGAAACCTCTTCCCAACTGTAACTCATAGCTAACCTCTGGGTCAATACAGCGTAATGTCATGTGGCCGTTACAAAGCCAGGCTTCTCCTTTCGCGCTCACAGTTTGAGCGCTCACACAAAGAACATGGGGATACTTTTCTGATACTGAACATTATCCTTTTAACGCAGCAGAATTGTCGTTTAGGTCTAACACCTGGGCAAGTGAGGCCTTTAAGTCTCCCACCCTAAGATGGCTGCATTGGCTGTCCATCCCATGCAAAATCCTCTAGAAGACTGCCTGCATTACCTCTAAGGAAACCGTCTTTTGCACAACTGACTACCTAGCTGCACATCTCTGTAGTTCAGTTGGGTCATGCACCTCCAGGATCCAGGCCAACAATAGGTTCCAGATGAAACGAGCATGCAGGCAAATGAAACAGAACACTGGCCTTCCCTGTTACTATACACCTGCCCACTTGAACGCCAACGTGGCAATCTGGACCAGGCTAATGCTCTTGCAGTTCATGAAGGCATTCAATACCATACTCTTCACTCTATACGCAGGTGCCACCTGGGCCCATTGTGTTGACACATTACATCCCAGTCCCACAGTCAGAACATCCCATGCAACATGTTGTAGCCCCCTAACCTCATATCACCCTCACTGTACAGCAGTTGATTACTACATAGGTCTGTTCTAGCCCCAAATGCAAAAAAGTGAATCCACACAGTCTTTTGAAAGCAGCTAACATATGGAGAGCACAGTACAGTCTCGTTATCAGCCTACTCCCAAGTGGCACTACACTGTCTCCCCATGAACTAAAATAAAATCTAGCATGACATGACACAGAACAAACTCTTAATTGTATATTTTTTTTAAAACAAGGTCCAAGGATTTTTCAATGTTACCATATTCATTTGATTAATTTGAACATTGTATCCCCTAAAAGTATCTTACCAAATCATTCACCTTTTTAAAATTACTATTCTTGACTAGGTTACTCATTGCTCAGGCATTTCACATATAATATTATGGAGTTTGTCCTGCGATAAAATGTATCAGAATATTGCCAATAAACTTCCTAATTTCTCAGAGAGCCTGAGCACACACTCAATTCCCTCATGTATCCAACATTGAGTATTCACTTACAATTCTGCAAATCTGCCTTGGCAACAAAGCCCTATAATTACAACATTTAAGCATGTATCCTCACCCTCTCTTTTGCAGAACTAGGGTCCACTTAACAGGACTAACATGCACCCATTCTTTCCCAAAAACATGTTTCCGCTGCTCTATCCCTTGCTCCCTATGTTTCTGACTTCTGTTTCCCAATTTACCATTCTCTTGTTTTGCACTTTCTCATTTTCTTTCCTCCAGAAGATTAATGACACAGATTAATTGGACAGTATGCAACCCCACAGAAAAGCAAGGGGAATCTGTAACTGCTACAGTGGTTATATGGCACAGTATACAATCCTATTAATGAAACATAACATTCCTAAAATATCCTTCATGACTCACTTAATACATACAATGAGTTAGAGACATGTTCACTGTTTGATGACGGAAAGGACTGTTACTTTCTCCCCAAGAAACACTATTTGTATATGTGTAACACATGGGATGGTAAACACTGCAGAAAATCTCAATCTTTTCATTCGATTACTAAGCTCCCTGGCAACTAAAGCATTTTAAACACACATAGAAATCAGAAACATATGAATATTGCTATAAGAAGTAAGAAGCACAAGCAGAACGGTTTACAATTGTGGGGTAATATATTCCAGAACAGTTGTTGACCAGAAACAATTCCATTGCTAATGATGAACTGGCCACTTTGGGCTTCATTAATAATGTATATTCTCATTAGCTGGCTACTCGTATACATTTACCTGAGGCTAGTAGCTCCATAGAAACTCAGTAAGCAGTTAATACATTGACTGCTAAAAGCACATGTAAGGCCAAACTCAATAGCAACATTAATTTGATTGTCTATGAGAGGAGTGTTATTCTTTAGCCTCAAACAAAAGCTAATGCTGCTAAAGAATTGGTCATAGAGCACATCTTAAAATCTGTTACAAGTGTAAGTGAAATTGTTGTACATCTGAATATTACATAAGGACAGCACAAACAAAATGTGTTAGTGTCAAACATGTACCTTATCTTCATGGACACACTTTAATTGGGGTAAATGCAGAAGACACTGTGAAAAGCTATACATGTCCATTATGCGTAATTAATAGAAGGATTCAAAATGTAAGAGATTAAGTGAAATATAAGAATAATAAACATATTAACACCAACATTAATAGTAGCAGTAATAATAATAATAATAATAATAATAATAATGTGTGTGTGTGTGTGTGTGTGTGTGCGTGTTTGTTTCTTTCTGCCCAGACCATTCTCTTTCTATGCATCTTTGTGTTGCTCAATTTAATAGTTGTGAAAACAAAATCAAAATATCGAGGCTGAGTACCCCAAAAGGAAATACACCGAACACGGGTTACAAAGGAACATACAAAGTACTTTATTTTATACTGAATCCAGTTACAAAAACAGAGCAAAATCAGATAGCTATCGGCCCTCAGTACCACACAACAAACTCCAGTGTGGTTCAGTGTGTTCAGTGAGAGATGCTGTACATTAGAATGCATTCGCTTTTTATACACTTGGTGGGCACGATGTCCAGCCCCACTTCGGGTTAATATTCCATTTAATACATCACCGATCTAGGGTTCGTGCCAAGTCTCGAACAACCGCATATAACTGGTTTGCCTTTAATACATGTATCAACAAGCCTATGTAATAAGTGTGTATTCTAAGATTTTCCATGCAGGCCTTCTCAAACATTAATACAATGTAGTTAAACAGATGTTCTACGTTCAGTATTTGAATACATTGTTTCAACATATGCTCGTGTATTAGTGTCATTACACGAGTAATCCTACACACAGGTCAACGAAGGACAAGGTCTCAGTTCACGACCACAACAAGTGGCCTGCAGGCAAGTTACATATTAACTATGTACAGCGGTCAAGACGGCCATGTTGTATTCTGGAATGACATTGTCCACCATTTTAACTCACAGGGTGACTTTTACAAAGCAAATCCTAAAATGGCGGTTTGGCCTAAAATGGCGGCTTACATTGATTTAAGGTCAGGACCTTGCAACACGGATTCTTTCGAGCAGCTTGGCGTAGGCCAATATTCATATATTTATTGCAATAGGAGACACAATATGATTTCTCTTTTGATAAACCCTCCTTTTGGCCTATGCCAAGTGCTAAAAAACTACTTTGGATCTCCTTGCAAATAACTCCATGCATCATTGTCCATGCACCCTGAATCACTATCGGAAATATCTATTGCCATTAGGTCATTTGCTAAAATATCTTTCAACACATATTCTTTGGAAGTTTTATCCGGGGCATACAATTTATGTCCTATCGAACCTATCGCTTGTGCGCAACATCCCCCTAGCATCGAACACATACCAGGTAGACACTGAATACAGCAACAAAGAAACAACAGGATTCCCAAAATAATTAGCAAGACCGAAAGTACCTTCCAACCCCAAGATCGCAAGAAAACCCAGAACCAAGCGCTTAGATCCCAGTTTCACTCTGGAACATGCACTTCGGAACTAAGGACGTGCAGATTTTGTATTGCCTTGAAGATAGTTGGGGAGGAATCTGGTACGAAAACACAGCAAGCGGACCCCACTAATTTACACACTCCACCACGCTCAGCCATAATGACATCTAATGGCATTCGGTTTTGAAGTGCTACTAATCTTATCGCCTTTTGTTCTAACGTCATATTATAGAGCATGTCCGTAGTCCAGTTGATGGTTCTCTCCAGTACTCTAGCTAGTTTTCTGATATCTTCTGAATTCACTATCTGCCCCCAAAATGGCGCAACTGATTTAGCTATATCTCCCAAGATTTGTGCTGGGGTGTCACCATTCTCGTCCCGCCGTGGACGAGCCTTCGAAACTTCTCTTGTACTAGCTATAAAAACCCCAGGTAAGATGATCCCTAAATAACAGGTTCCCTGCCAATCCCTGGGCAACCATGGGAATGCTACATTGCCACAGACAAAGTAGACAGGTTCGCCTACATACAAAGGTCTGTTTTACCCAGTCAAATTTGCAATATTGGCACAACCTAGAAAACTGAATCGGGGCTATGGTTAACAGTGTAAGAAGGAGGCATGGCATCCTTATTGCCTATTGGAGCCATCTTAAAGGAAATCAAAGATTGGAAAGGACAAGACAGTTTATCAGAAGGCCTAATAGAAGCAACATTCGGTTTACTCCTGTTTGCGAAAAGCGAGCATCCCAGGGGAGTCAAAACACATTTCTCAAAACCATTCAAATTGGTGCCATCAAAGTTCCCTGAGATGCTATCATTCCACCGGCCAAAGAACAATACTCTAAGAGAAGCATAGCAAGCAGTTGTCAATAACAACCTAGCCCCTTATTCCAATGTTGCGGTAAATGTGAGCAGACCCAACAATTAGATTAATTAAAAATGGCATGCGTAGCATTCATGATAAGCAGTAGAGTATTATTGTGGTACCTTTGTCTGTGCTGAGAATCCCTAGGGGATAGAGTATGCAAATGTACAAAGGGAGGCGGAACAATAGGTGCACTTTCAGTAGGCAACAAAAGTTCTAAACAATGAGTTTCCTCGAGGTACCACAATCCTAAGGCAGCGACTATTAAAAACCCAAATATCGTTATGAAGATACAGCAATACATTTTCGGGGCCCAGGCATTTTGTCCATTGTCCCGGTTGGTCACCCCCTTATTTACAAGTCCCATATGAGCGGCAGCGGTAGCAGGCATTGTAGTCTTCAAATGGATACCCCAATATTTGTTGCTGGCGACCTCCCGGTCGAGCGACTTCTTAGTCCTTTCACAACCCTAGCCAACAGAATCCCCTTTCTCAAATTTGGGCAAAAACAAGCCCTCGATGATCCTTTTCTTCTTCAGATGCACAGCCGAACCATGCCGTAAGTCTATCAGATGCACAGCAAAACCGTGCCATAAGTCTATCAGATGCACAGCAAAACCGTGCCGTAAGTCTATTTCCTCAGACGTAGATTGTACCTTACTTTTCCCCGTACTGATTGATCCGGAAACAATATGTCGTCACTTCCTGCTGGAAGCAACGTGTCGGAAACAAGTGAAGGTGCTGAATTCAAAATAGCAGTTTCCGGATGCAACATTTTAAGAGAGTGTGGAGACAAAATGGCACCTTCCCAAGCCTCACGGGCTCAGAGAGATTCTCTGACACACTCTCAGTGCTACTTACTGCTTTGGGATCGTTGGTTGCAGTATCAGCGAGGGGTTCTGTTTCTTCTGCAACGTGTGGCACAGGGTGAGGAAGTTTCTTGACGTGGGACGCGTGGATCCAGTTCTTTCTCCAAGCGACCCGCACCGCTGTCTGGGTGACCAACAGGACTTGGAATGGCCCACGCCAGCGAGGCGCGAGGCAAGAGGAGCGCTCGAAAGATATGACGAGCACCCAGCTTCCAGGCCGTATGCTGTGGCCCAGGCCCTCGTATCGCACAGGTAAAGCTTCTCGTACCTGGTGATAAATCAAATACAGGTTTTTAGTCAACTGGCTACAATAATCTGAAAGTAATACATTTTCAACATTTCTTAATGAGTTACATTTAGGAAGGTTCCAAATATTGGCAGGTCTCCCCATTACCACCTCAAATGGTGAGAACGCAGTCTTAGTTTGAGGGTTTGTGTGCATGGATAACAACACAATCGGTAAGGCGTCCGGCCATTTTAGTTTGGTGCCCGCACAAGTCTTAGCGAGCTTGTTCTTGATGATACCATTGTGTCTTTCTACTAGTCCAGCACTCTGAGCATGTCTGGCCGAACGGAATCGTTTGTCAATTTGCAATGCCTCAAATATCTGTAGAATTACAGCAGCGATAAAATGTGGACCATTGTCCGACCAGATAACTCTCGGCAACCGAACCACGGGAAGTACTCTTTTAACATGGTTTTCGCAGTGGTCATGGCTGTAACATCTTTGACAGGGAAAGCCTCAACCCATTTACTAAAAGCGCAGATAACCACCAGTACATATTTTTTATTATCGCATCGTTCCATTTCAATAAAGTCAAATTGGATCACTTCAAAGGGGACAGAGGGTGGCCCAAAACTACCCCTTGGAGTTACTGTCCCCTTTCCCACGTTGTGTTGTAGGCAAATCATGCATTCCTGGACGTAGCGCTGGGCAATTTTTGAAATTTTTTTCATTTACCCAAACTTTCTCTAACATTTTTGTCATCTTCTGGGCACATACATGCATAGGACCATGGGCTATGATGACCATCATCATAATATACTCGTCAGGGAGTAGCCATTTCCCTTCTACTATGTCCACCCAACACCCATCATCGTCAAGTTTCCCCAAGCCTTCAGCCCACCTTTTGGATTCTTCTAACGTGGCATCAGCTTGAATATCCCGTACAGACCCAACATCCTCATCCATTGCATAAGCATTTACAGACTCCCTTGAAACCTACATCTCCGTATGGGGATCGGTAGCAGTTTGTCTGGCTATCTGATCAGCGAAAGCATTCCCTTTCCCTATATAATCTGTAATCTTTCGATGTGCTGCACATTTCATAACTGCTAACTGAGTAGGGAGCGCAAGCGCTGAGAGTAGTTGTACTATTAGGGAGCCATGTTGAATTTTGGTGCCATGAGAAGTTAGGAACCCTCTCTCTGACCAAAGTCTCCCAAAGTTGTGAACCACCCCAAAGGCATACTGACTATCAGTATAAATATTTACTGCAAGCCCTTCGGAAAGTTCACAAGCTCAGGTCAATGCTATAATCTCTGCTGCCTGCGCAGAATTATGCATGATTCTCTTAGTTTCCACAACCGTGCTCAATGTAGTGATCGCATACGCAGCTGTGGATGTACCATCCGGAAGTTTGAAGCAGGAGCGATCACAAAACAGCTCTCCTTGTGGATTATCCAAGGGAGTATCTTTCAAATCAATTTTACCCTTTGTCTCTTGTTCGGTCGTATACAAACAATCATGTGGCACTTCGTCGCCGCAAGTAATATCTTGCGGGAAAGATAGGAGTTCAGCCGGATTAAGAACACAACACCTCTTAATTTGAATGTGAGGAGCAAACAAGATCAATTCATATCTTGTCAACCGTGCAGAAGTGAGGTGTTGCGTTTCAGTTCGGTTTAGTAGAACATCTACAGAGTGAGGCACCATCAGGGTTAGATCATGGCCTAGGACCATTCCCTCACTCTGTTGCACAGACGCAGCAGCAGCAGCTACAGCTCGCAAACATCTTGGCAAAGCGCATGCTACAGGATCAAGGGCGGAAGAAAAGTAACCTCACGGCCTATTCTTCCCTCCATGTTCCTGTGTTAATACAGCCAAAGCACATCCATCACATTCATGCACAAACAACACAAAGGCCTTTTCATAGTTTGGTGTGCCCAAAACTGGTGCAGAGCATTATGCAGTCTTAAGCAAGTCAAACGATTGCTGGTGCTCCGCGTGCCATGGCAATGGCGAAGAAATGCCCTTCTTTGTCAAAGCCAGCATCGGTTTGATCACTAGTGAAACATTTGGGATCCATAACCTACAGTAAAAAGCCATACCTATCAAGGCTCTAACTTCCTTCTGTGTATTTGGGACAGACATGCCAGAAATGTGTTTTATTCTTTCAGGTGTCAATCTTCTTCCCTCCTTTGACAGGAGATAGCCTAAATAGGCGACCTCCTGACAACAATATTGACATTTTTTAAGCAAAACTTTGTGACCATGCTTAGCTAGATGGATAAGCAATAACACAGTGCCCTCCTTACAGGCACTCTCAGAGTCAGCAGCTAGAAGCAAATCATGAACGTACTGAAGCAAAGTACAGGTAGAGGGCAATTCAAGGGTATCAAGTTGTTCTTTCAAAGCCCTTCTATAAATGCTTGGACTCTCTGCATACCCTTGAGGTGCACGAGTAAATGTGAACGTGCATCCCCCTAAGGTGAACGCGAACAAATATCTACTATGCTTATGTATATGAATACTAAAGAAAGCATTCTTCAGGTCCACAACACTAAAGTAAGTAGCTGTAGCTGGAATCATGGTTAGGATTGTCGTTACATCAGACACAATTGGAAATTGTGGTGCCATGACTTTATTAATGGCACGTAAATAAATTATGAAACGGAATGGAATTGCATTATCGCCTTTCTTGTACATGGGTAAAATCGGACTGTTACATAAACTTCCTGAAATTTCTTCAATCACCCCGCGATGCACAAAATCGGAAACCATGCATTTCAAAGCTTGCTCGCCCTCAACTGAAATTTTATACTGGGGAATGTGTGGCAGCTCAATTCCATGTTTCAAAACTATGTTGACAGGTTCAATCTGTAAAACACCAACATCATTGTCGTCGACAGCCCACAAGTTCTCTGGCACATTAATGAATTCCGGAGGCAAAGGTCTAGTCAAGAATTGTGAGACAGAGAATTGCTGTGGTGAAATCGTCAAGCGTACTCCATCAGAAGAACAATACATCACTGCATTTAATTCTTTTAACATATTCAACCCCAGGAAGTTCTCTCCACAATCCGACAGTCAACAGAAATGGACAATGGTCCTTAAAGGGACCCAAAGAAATAGGTACCGGCAAAGAAACCGGACAAACAACTGGTCTACCAGAAAACCCTACAGAAACATTGGTTTGCCCTGACAGTGGAATACTTGGAACCCGTGAATGATCAATGGAACACTTCTGTGTTTCCCATTTCCCACCACCATTTCAACGTAAGGACCTTTCTGATTGACGGGAATAGGTGTAGGTTCCAAACCCTGCTTCGGGCAATCCTAACAAAACAGAATATCTTCAAAATGAAGCTCTTCAGATAAATATGCAGTGGAAGGATGATCATATATGTTCCTGGTGCCACACTCGGAGTCTGATTGTCCTGCGAGAAAGGTTGCTGAGGGTCCTGTGTAAACTGACCTCTACCACGGCCCCCTACACCCGGGCCACCTCTGGATCGCCTACCAATATTTCCAAATGCATTATTTGACCTTTGTTGAAGGACGGGCCATTGTGCTCGCCAATGACCCTCTCGACGACAATAAGCGCAATGGTTAATGTTCACAGGACCCAAGGGCACATTCCCCTGGGGGACATACTGACCTCAAACCTGAGAACTAACCCCTCTGGGGCCTCTAACAATTTGCTGCAATAGCACTTTAGTTTTCAAATCGCCTTTTCGGTTTTCAACCCTATCTTTTTCATTATTGACACGGTTCTCGTAGTACTGAGCCATGTGTAGTACTTCTGATTGTGATTTCGCCTGCCAAGCACTCTCAGAAGACATAATTTGAGACTGGATGTCAGGCAGCGATCCATGTACAAATTTGTCCACAAATAATCTTTTCCCAGACTCTGTGCCTAAGTCTTGTCCACTGAAATCCGGGAATACCTGTTCGAACCGATTAAAGAACTCGGTAGCACCCTCAGACTTTCCTTGGACACAGGCCGTAAGTTTGTCCCATATAATTCTTTTTTCTGGAATTATAGTTTTTAATTTTGCAATAATTCTATCAGGCAAAGTTAGTATCACCTGAGGCGGTCTTTCACCAGCTGGCCTTTCTCCATTGAGTCTAGTTATATTCACCCATGTATCTCCCAACCCTGGTATGTCATCAATAGTTCTAACTTGCTTACATAAATCTATGGGCAGGAGTACAGGAAACAACAAATCAATGTCGCCTAGGGTGAACACTGAAGACTGCAAAACGGACTCTATCTCTTTATAGAACCTTGTCGGATTTTTCCTAATATCGGGAATGGATTGTCTAATGGTGTTCACTTCCTGTCGTGAAAACGGGACGTGAACAAACTGCGATACATAATGTGCAGGAATGTCCACAGCAGGTGTACCTGCTCAAACATTAGCACGAATCTCAACCTTTGGGACAAATGTCGGAGGTACCTCTCTCATAGGCAACTGAGATATCGGCAACTCTGAACGCTTACTAAGCAACAGAGCTAAGTCGAGCGCTAAAGCAGTCGAAGAAGTGTCAAGTGAAAAAGCTCTCTTGTAAATACTCAATAACTCTGTGGGACAACTAATCTTTCTTTTTACACAATCATCCTGTAGGTACTCTATCATTACCTGTATCACTTTCCTCTGCATTTCTGGCGTATACTGACTATACGTGTCATATACTTCAACAGGAGTTATCGACATATCTGAAATCCATCTAAGTGCTTCTTTCATACAAATTCATGCTTCCTCAGATATCGATTTACGACAAGGAAGGAACCGTTTCTGTACATACATATTTTCCTCCTCGTCATCCTCATTCTGTAACTTTTCTAACTCCTTTCTATACCCAAATAACCTCTCGACATGCTCATTTACCTTCTCCACATTGCCTCTAGAAAGCACTAGAGTATTTAGATCCCTTAACCCTTGTGGGAGATCCGCATTATTTAATCTTCCCCACATTATACATAACTGAATCCCTAAACCTTCAATAAAAACATTTTTCTCAGGAAAATTATCCATATTACAAAGTGTGGCCAAAACTCTAGCTTGATCATCCTTCTCCATACAATGCTTAGCCCATGCAAGTAACTCACGTTTCTTCTCCGGTGGTACAGTATTGCGAGTTACAACCTTTGACCCTGCACCTCGATCGATTACAAGCGGCTCAAGACCACTTGGAAGAGAGGGAGCAGGCAAATTCGATGGCAGTACTGTAACTGGTGCGATAAAAAGAGGTGGGGGAGCTGGAGGAAGGGGAACGTTAGTAGGAGCAAGAACAACAGGAACAACAACAGGTGGAGCAGGAATAACAGGAGGAAGAGGCAAAGCAGCAGGAAGAGGAACAAACAGAGGTGGTGCAGAAGCACCAGGCCTTCGTTCATTTAATAATTTGTCAATAAACTCATCAGAAACATGAAGATCTTTAGAAGGATAGATTTTCTGCATACCGAGTGAGAAAGCCCTAGCCATGTTTTTAGTCGCCTCAGACTGTTCGTCCTGATCATATAACAATGCATTTTCAGCGTTCGTTTTATGGCGGCGCGCATGTTTCTCTCTACTTTTAAGTTGTTGCAACGCTTCTTTTTTCCAATTCTGCAAAACATCAAATGCTGTAGGTCTAGCCTTTTTCTTTAATAGAATTGACTCCAAATACTCAATACGCGGGATTTCAAAACTTCCATTGATTGGCCACTGAAGTTCGGAGGCATGTCTGGTTTGTCTGTGCCAAATGTCATTAAATACTATACTTCGAATGCCATGCTTACAGTACATAGTGCATGCCGGCGACCCCTCCTGTGGTGCTGGATGGCTAAATTCCAAAGAAAAAAAAAACAAAGAGAAGCAGGGTTTTGCTGAGAAAGAATGCTGGATTTCGGAAAGATGGAGAGGATACTTTGAGAGAAGAGTTACAGAGCAATAATGGGGGTATGTATTGGGGCCACCATGCAGTTCCAGAGGGCAGAGGGTTCATTATCCTGACCAATATTCATCAACACAGAGGTCGGGGTAATGATGGTCGAGACAGTCACCCATATACACTGAGGGATCACAGCTAGTCTTTTTCGATGTCTGGGTTTCTATTGACAGTCAGTGAGAGCTCAAGAGAATGTACATATATTCAGCCAATACCCTAATGACTTAGAATGCATGGAGAACATTAGAATAAAGTGCACAGTTGTGCTCATTGAAAAATGAAATATGTAAACACATTCATGAGATTTAAGTCGTATTCCATTTAATTGGATTCAGAGTGGATTCATGGAATATTATATACACATGTATGATGTATGGCTTGCACTATATGCAGTGCTTTCTCAAAGCATACATTTCTATGATCAAAACATCATGCTGATGAGATGATGTGTGTGAAATGCCCCAAGTCACATGTGAGTAATTACAAAACATATTTAGAAAAGGCAAACATGTTTGAAGAGGACAATGGGACAGTAGCATACACGTGGGAAGAAAAATGCACATTGAAGAACAATTATACATATATGCACTATGCACTTTATTTACCAACAGAGGTCCACCTTACCTGCACTCTATAGCGCTATGCCTTGATGCAATTCGGTCCATGTATATCTATGCACATAACCCCTGTGCACTGCATATTGCAAAAGGAACGGCCTATGCTGCCACATGCATCTTTAATATGTGTTTTTGTGTATTTGTATTTGTTGTATCTGGAAAGCCATGTTATATGTTTCATTAGCTGCTATGCACAGTGCACTTTGATACATTGATGACTGTTGTACATTTTGTAATGTTTCATTAGCTGCTATGCACAATGAACTTTGACACATTGGTGAGAGCTTTAAAATATGTAATGTTTCATTAGCTGCTATGCACAGTGTACTTTGATACATTAATGGCTGTCATGCACTATGCATTTTATTTACAAGCATACGTCCATTTTACCTACTGGTGTCTTTTACCTGGATCTCTTTATGAATTACTTGCATTGGCAGCATTTTTCTCCCCAAAATGCCATCACAGCATTGCTTATGTGACTGCTTTTTGTATTTTGTGTCTTTTGGTTCCATGGTATATGTTTTATTAACAGCCATATATTTTTACACTTTGATAGATATTGGCAGTTTTGCATTATGCTTTTCATTTTCAATAATCATTTATAATATGCAGTGTTGTAGTACACATCAATTTGTATATGAATTTGAGAAATTGGGCTGTTTTATTCGATTTATATGCATTGACTATATATTTAGGGTAGAGCATCTTGGCTATTGATGGCTGCCACTACTGTGAATAAATACAATTAGTGGGACCGTTTATGCACTATGCATTGCATTTACCAATTTAGCGCTCTTGGTTGAATTTTGGTTTTGGAGTTTTGGTATTTATCAATGTCTTGAACATTTGTGCAGTGATCAGGATTATGGCTTAATATGGCTGATGCCTTTCTCATTCGTTTGTCTGTAACTGAAGCAACACAGAAATGGAAGATGGATGTGATTATTTATAAATGTTGAAATCATGCAAAGAAAAAAACTTTGTGATCAAGAACCTAGTGTTGCAAAACAATTTGTGAGGCCTCCAGAGAACCAGACACTAAAAATCACTCCTATAGCAAAAAAGGCTTGGTGCACCACTTTGCAAGGAGAACAAGATTTATTTCGCATACTAAGAGGAAAAGCGTATCAGAAGGTCCTGTAGAGCCAAACTGACACGGAGCTCTCTGTTAGTTCAAAGCAAGTACAAGGTTTTTAAGGAAAGAAATTGCCACTCATGACATAAACAATATACAGTGTTAATCCCCCAACCTCATTGGCTACCACCTATATACATACTACCAGTCCCTATAGTCCCTTGACCGATTGGACAAACCCAAATCTGCCCCTACCCTCTAACACGTGGTTCTCATATCCCATCACTTTGTTTCCCACTACTGGATTGGTGAGTGTACCTGCAATGTTACCCGCCTAATTGGCCTAGTCACATGGTGTGTACCTAGTCGTTAGCATGAGCTCAGTTGACAACTCTGATGTCTAATTGGCCCTTTGTCACTGTTTATTATGCGGTCACACTTAACTCAGGATACTCCTTTCCCCCCAATCATGCACTATTATTGTGTTAAGGTTCAATTTGCTAAGGCCTCCAACTCGTCTCGCACCCAGCCCCAACAAATACCAAGTGCCACAATGGACTAGGAACCAGGCCAGTGTGTAGTAAGAATATATATTTATTAATTTATTTTAACCAGATTTGACAGACTAACATGAGCCACCAATGCTGTGTAAACGCAAGAACAAAAATAACTTTCATATTGGCAGCAAGACAGAGATAATACTAAAATATGCACTCACAGTTTCCTGACGCTTTCTTTTCAAATCACCCACCCATACATAAAAAGAACAATTCAAAGCATGCAGGGATTGCTGATTTGGATATACTACTTTCTCCCAGCAACCCCCACCCTCCAAATATCAATTAGACTTGACCCCTCTGATAGGAAGGCCAGTGGCAGAGAGTGGGAACACAATGAGAACATTGTTTTGGGTTCTGATAGAAAAATGCATCCTTTGGAAAAAACGATTCAAGGTGAAAAATCATTTTGCACTTATTACTACAGATGTAATATGAGGGAAAGAAAAAGCAATGGGAAAAAAGAACAGGCTTTGTGGTTTGGGTCAGAGCACAATGGGAACAAAAGTGCAATTTGTTTTTTTTACACCACACATGCACAGAAAATACAAGGCATCACACTTCTGATTTACAATGCAGGGGGTAAATGGGGAATTTCATTTTGCTCCTTGCACACTCACTTGGAAACACGGATTTGGGGATTAATTATTTCGGATTCAGGACGCCCCATTTTATGCACCACAGTCAGGGGTTTTCTTACAAATAGTCAATCAAATCTTTATGTCGATTCTGGGTCATTACATGCTGTGATGAGCTTGTTAGTTTTGAATGCTAACAAAACACATTCCGTGATTTCCTTTGGCGGAATGAATTGATTTACTTTAATTAAATATGCTAAGGACCTACACAGACAAACAGGGTATCTTGTTATGGGGAAATAACTAGAACAATACTTGAGAAACATGCATGGCCTACACGGTCTATGGCTTTGGGATAGTTTCACTTACAGGAGAGGCCTTGTAGCGGGCATCAGGGAACAGCACGGCACCTCTGGGAGAGCAAGGGTGTCAGTCAAGGATAGTCCCCTCTGTCTCCTCCTTGGGGTCCCAGTCAGCTTCTATGTCTCCTGGTCCCTGTCTCCAATGCAGGATTTGGGGCATCTCTGCTTGGTTGTTTCTAGCAAGAGTTCAGCAGCAGGTTACCTCCCAGAATAAAGTGATAAAGCCCACTTCTGACACAAACTGGTCTACTTATATGGCAAATTACATCACAAACTTGTCATGATTCCTGCGGAAGGGATTGGTTGGTTTTCGCCAGCTCACATCCCACCTGTGTGCTAATAGGATAAGGAGATGAGGGGTGTGAGTTTGGAAAGCTGGGTAGGAGAAAGATTTGTAATCCCAAACTGCCATGTGGTTTTGTCATGTTAAATCTCTGAAAATGTATCAGCGTGGCAACCCCCGGTGATTCTCCGGAACAGTGGAAAGAGTTTACGGGATTCTAACCACACATCATTTGGATGTCTCACATTGTACGCAATACAGTTCATTCATTACTAGCTGTATGGGCAGTGGGATACACCAAGTAAAGCATTCACCATACAGAGTAGCCAGTGTTCAGATTAGGTGGCCTGGTTTAGCCACTCTTATTTGAAAACAAATATTGTTCTGCAGGGTGGCACCTTTGTGAACAACAGCACACAATCCAATATTAGTTCTGGTGCAGAATTAGTTTTGTTTGCAAAGACATCGAGAACAATGTAAGCATAGGAGTTACATGCCCAGGAACTTCATCCTGAAATAACAAGTTTTTTGACCCACCAACTCCACTTTGTCAAGTTCAAGTAATCAAAAAAAAACATGTGCTATTTGTTTTGTTTCAATTACTACGAACCAGAAAAGGAATATTAGAGATGCATATCGTATGTTGTTTTTTGTTCATGTAGTTGAGCTCACAGCCCTTATATGTGAGCTTGGATTTAGTGTTTCAGCAGGTGACATTATGAACAAGACCTTATGAAGTCCTGTACTTCTGTCATAGAAATAACTAATTTTCAGTGCCACAAGTAATCATGGAAATCAGGTGCAGCCACTGCGGCCATTCTTAAGTGCTCCCATCATTGTAGACGTTGATGCCAGAGGACGTTAGAGCAGTGTGCGTTGGCATACACTCATTTCAACAAAGGTGGTGCACTGCTTGTAGTGTACCACTTGAATGGGCATCAAAATAGATCTGAGGCATGAAAATGACAGAGTAAATGGCTGCACTGATTTTTCTGCATCCTTGGACTTCGGCCTATGGTCCTGATTCATGGAATATTTGCCTGGTTCAAAATGAATGTGAACTTCTGAAAAGTGACTTTGCACTTCCAACACAAACCCTGCTTCATGGAACCGTTTAAAGTGTATTTTTGCAGTGTATAGTAATTTTTGCAGCACAAAATGACTTTGCCCGTACTGTGCGCAGCAAAAATACACTTTGCACGATTCCACTAATCAGGGTTTTTGTTAGTAGTGCAAAGTCACTTTTCAGCAGTGCTAATTCACTTTGACCCGGCAAATATTCCATGAATTGGGCCCTAAGTGTGCACCTCCAAACCCTTACCCCTCATGCACAGCACCTATCTCTGGGTTACAGTTTTCAGATGCACGTGACAACTTTCTGTATTTCCTGGGAAAAACCCAAAGGCAACCGTAATACGTGCTATTTACTGTTTTCAAATGTGTACATTAAAAAATCGGATATGTATAGACCGCAGCTAATTTGGATTTGTGGGTGACTGATGTAGCACCCACCTTCTCAGTCAAAACTAGCCTAGAGCTTAGCAACAGGAGAGATGTGCACCCTTGAATGCATGCATCTCATTGGAAACCTTACAATAACGTGCTCCAATGACCTTTCCACGTCATACCACTCATAGTTGGATCTGGAGATCCTACTTGCCTCTGCGCAAAGAGCAGAGAGCCGCACAGTCACATTGCAATTTGAAGGGACCAAGCCTGAGTAATTTGAATGATTCTACACAGACAGTAACGGATTGCCTTTGAATTGTCCTCCTATTGCCCAAAAAGTCCTCGACTAAATTTAAGGGGATGTCTCTTCATGGTCAGCGTGTATTGTGGCTGCTTCAACGAGTACTATGTTGTTTTTTTTTTTTGTTGTTTTTTTTAATGAAAAAGGCATTCTCTACTGATGCTGTTGGCCTTTGTCTCGCTAGTCTATTTCTATTATCTTTTTTCGCATCATTGTGCAGTCCCTTTCTGGCTGGATGCATAAATTACTTGCCTTTTGAATAACCCCGGTAATTTACTGTGTAAGAAGCTCCACCGAAAATAATAAAAGATCAAAATAAATCTCTGCTTGCAAACTCTTCGGTGTTGCAATCATTCTGATATGAAATTGAATTGCTTCTAGATCTTTGCAATGCAAAGCACATGCACACATCACACATTTCGCAGTCTAAAAATGCAATCTGGTCTTTGAAAAGTGACCAATCCTGTTTATGACGATTACACATATATTACATGTTCACATTAGATATGTGCTAGTACTTAGCAATGCAAAATTCATGTAAGTGAGCATATTTCTTAAGTGGATTTGTATTTTCCTAAAAATGTGCAGGGCACATGCGATTAAATATGGGGTTTGAGTGAAGATATACAATCATTTAAGGTGGGTTCACATAATGGTGTTTATAAGGTATGGGAGAATTAATGATTGTTAAACTATTATTAAAATGGATTAGTGTGAGGATGAACTGTGATTAGATGAATGTAACTTTATGTTTTATTATATATGTACTTATGAATGCATTATTGTGGTTCTGTGCAAAAGGTTTATCAGATAACCAAATGCAAGTAAAAAAAAAAAATATATATATATATATATATATATATATTCAGTGAAAAAAACTTTGTTAAAGGGACGTTATGGTTAAGTTGCGCTACTAAAAACCTATGAAATTCAGTGAAAAAACTTTGTTAAAGGGACGTTATGGTTCCAAGTAAAACCGAAAAACCCTTGAAATTCGCCAGTTATGGTAAGCTAAGCAACCATAACTCGCGCCACCACCGTGCACTGCTAAGACTAAGACCCAGGACATCAAAGATGACATCACAAATATCATTGATGACATCACTGATGACATCACATGTCTGGCTCACTATTTTTTCTTTTGCTGACATATCTAGGCCACATGGTTTTCTTCAGTAACAGTCAGAAACTAAGAATTTTATTTTATTTGTAGACATATCCTTCTAGTAGGTTCTTACAGTAATTCCCTTAGAGTACAGTCACATCATATGAAACATATACATATGGGAAAACACAAGCGTTTTGTGCATAAAGATAATCACTAGACTTATGAGCACTTTCTGATAGTTCTGTTGTTTTTTTTTATGGCTGTACTTTCCCTGTATATGGTCATATTTGTATACATTGTACTCACACTACTTTCCTTACGGTCCAATCACATCAATGATACATATACATAGGGTAAATAGCAGCTTTGAAAAAAAGCAATCATTTATTTGCATGAAACTAATCAGTTAAGTTATGAATTGTTTCTGCTACTACTTGTGCTTTTTTGCTAACTTCACTTTCCCTGTATATACCCATATTGGTATGTGTTCTTGTGTCTTTGTGATTTGTCTATAGTAATGCAATTATGTAATACATGGTTTTATTAGCTACTTATTACATATTTCACAGTACACAAAAATCTATTAAGAAAACAATTATCATTTCATTATTCAACATATTAACATTACGAATATCATACCATCATCTTGTACGCTGCACACAATGTTATGTTTCTGTATGAGTATCTTAGTATACTAGAGAGAACCCCATAATAGGATGCTATTTATATCAATGCATCGTTCAATGCACTTATTAGGGTATATTTCTTGCAATGATTCTTGACACTTTTTTCGCAACATAATAAGAATCCCCTCTACACATATTTCATGAGAAGTACATACACATGTGATGTAATCAGTGATGTCATCAATGACATTCGTGATGTCATCTTTGATGTCCTGGGTGTTAGTCTCAGCAGTGCACGGTGGTGGCGCGAGTTATGGTTGCTTAGCTTACCATAACTGGCGAATTTCAAGGGTTTTTCGGTTTTACTTGGAACCATAACGTCCCTTTAACAAAGTTTTTCCACTGAATTTCATAGGTTTTTAGTAGCGCAACTTAACGATAACGTCCCTTTAACAAAGTTTTTTTCACTGAATTTCATAGTTTTTTAGTAGCACAACTTAACAATAATGACTTTGACTTTATATACATGTCATATGGAACTGACTAGATCTCTTCTTATGAACTTGATGTCCGCGAACTTATTTAATGTTCGCTGACATGTTCGGAGAACAGTACCACTACCTAAAAACTGTGGGGGGGAGGGGTGGTGGGGTATGTTTGATTGTTATATCATAATATAGGAACATTTAACAAATTCAAAAAGCAGCACACAAACACATTATATATAGTAATACATAAGAAATGTAACCCATATATGTAAAACACTAACCATTCATTTAAATACAATATGTTCTGAAATGGAATATACCACAAGAAGATAAATTGGCTTCCACCATAATTACCTCACAGACACAACAGAACTGAGCACAATACCAGACCCACTGAATACATAGGACTTATCTTACCAGAAATAGTAAGTGTACTTCATTTTACTCATATATTTATAAACTTTCTGTATTAGATTAAAAAATATATTATCTTATTTTTTTCTCACAGAAATGTCTAGTACTCTGGCTAGAGGACAATTTCCCACATGAAGAAATGTCACAAGATAGTGAAACTAATGGTAAACACTTTATAATATAAACCATTCATTTATTATTTTTTTTATATACATTTAACATATATGTTATTTTTTTGTACAGAGCATACCAGAATAGAAAAAACTTCAGAAAACCCTGTTATGGATAACAGTCTTCACAATATAGAAGAAAAAATTGATGTATTGTTGGCTAATTGTAATAATTTAAAAACTTTTGTAGAAAATCATTTCAAACCAAAAACCTCGTACCATTGCCCCACATGTACTTGTCCCTCCTCACCATATCCCAGTCAATTATCCCCAAAACCTCTCCATAATCCAAAACGCTTTGATGAGATTTCCATCCCTTCTTCACCTAATACCAATCATGTTGAAACCCCAAATTCTCCTGTTTTTGTTTCTGTTTCTGCCTCACCTTCTCTGTCATAAATGATTAATATATGTTAAATAAAGTTTAATTTTTATATTGTATTGTGAATAGTTTCCGTTTTTTTTTTTAAAACAATAAAAGTGTCCGCGGACAGTGCGAGTGTTCTGAAATGTTCATACATAAACGAAAATGGAGGTGTCCTGAAGAACACCACACCTGTTCGTACTGTTCGCTAGCAAGTTGAAACTGTTCTAAGAACACACGTGGTGTCCTGAAATGTTCGTAAAGAAACAAACATTAAAGTGTTCTAAAGAACAATATATCTGTCCGTAATGTTCGCTATCAACTTAAAACTGTCCTAAGAACACAATTGGTGTCCTGAAATGTTCGTAAATAAATGAAAATGATGTGTCCTGAACAACAGTACAACTGTTCGTAGTGTTCGCTAGCAACATGAAACTGTACTAAGAACACACGCGGTGTCCTGAATTGTTCGTAAACAAACAAAAATTAAAGTGTCCTAAAGAACACTACACCTGTCCGGTACTGTTCGCTAGCAAGTTCAAACTGTTCTAAGAACGCTATTGGTGTCCTGAAATGTTCATACGTAAACGAAAATGGAGGTGTCCTGAAGAACACATACCTGTTCGTAGTGTTCGCTACCCAATTGAAACTGTTCTAAGAACACAATTGGTGTCCTGAAATGTTCGTACATAAACTAAATTACACGTGTCCTGAAGAACACTATATCTGTCCTTACTGTTCGCTACCAAGTTTAAACTGTTCTAAGAACACACGCGGTGTCCTGAAATGTTCGTTTCACGTGTGACGCACTTTTAATTACTTCAGAACCCGAACAGTGTCCGTAGGACATCAATGCGCATGCGCTAACCAATCTCCGTGCACTTGGTGTCCTGCGGACAGGCGCTTCCTTTGCGGACTAGTTCGCAAACAGATCATATGACCGCGCCCACGCTCATCGTGTGTCCTGAAATGCGAACACTGTTCGTGTCCCCAAACAATTTAAAAGTACATTTTCAGTTAATCATTAATATTTTTCAATAAAATCTCACCATGGCACAAGTCCCACAAAGCAATCTTGAGTTTCTATATACCTTTTGAAACTTTCCGATCCTTTTTTTGTGTTCGATCTGTCTGCGGACAGTGCACATGTCCGCGGACCGCGCACAAGCACCCCTATAAAAGACCACGCCCAAGAGCTTATTCCCATTGTGTTTCTGGCTATTCTTCAGAACACAGTGATTTTTGCTGCCATCTGCAGACTACACCATCATCGAGATGGCATCCTTGGCTGCTGAACTGCCACTTGGTGCTGCACCTGCTTCAGCACCACCCCCACCCCCTCCACCACCACCACCTCCCCAAGGGCCTGAAGAGGGGAACAGGAGTGAGGATGCGGAGGAGGAAGAAGAGGATGATGAGAATGAGGTAGAGGAAATCCCTACTACCCGCACTAGGCGTGAGTCTTGGGTGTGGCGGTTATTTACCATTCATGGGAATGGTCCTAAGGCTCGTGCAAACCGTGTTACCTGCAATGAGTGCAAAATGATACTCAATCACGGGAAGCACGGTAAGTACAGCTTTGGGACCACTACTATGAAGCGACACCTGAGGTCATTTCACTCTGGGGCTATTCGCAGGGTTGTACCTTGCGAAGAACGTAGCAGGTTGATTTCTTCTACTTCATCCTCTGTTTCTGATCCTGTCACCACAAGGACCACCTCTATGGTACAGCGTCTTTCTCAAGCTGCCTCACAGGCCATACAGAATGCTGATGACCCTTACCTTTCGAGGGTCACAGTTGTATGTATGTACTGTGACACAGTACTCTGCAGGGGGGAGCGACTTCGGAGTGCTTTTGAGACTATCGTCACAGAGCACGAGAAGACCTGCTCACTACCCAAATAAAACCCACTCTACATCTTCCTCTCTCAGCTCGCCCTTTCTTATCCCTGTGGTTGGTGTCCCCCCCTTTACTCTCCTTTACCCTCCTCTCCTAGTGTGTCGTGTCTGAAAAACCAAAAAAAATACAAAATTACAAAAATCAAACAAAAATAAGGCTCTTTTCAGAGCCGCCTTTCCCAGTTAAAAAATAGAAGTGAAAATAAATGAAGCAGGGCTCTTTGTATTTTTTAGAAGTCTGCGGACAGTTCGCGAACATTAAAAAAATTGGGTTGCTACTCCATCACAAACATTGTAATTTTCTCTGGAAAGAAGTGGTGGCTCTGAAAAGAGCCTTTGGGTGGTGTTTGTAAGTCAAAAATTGTAAATGCTTAACATCTAATTCAAAATCGTTGTTGTGATTCCAAAAAAGGTCGCAATGCATTTTGTACATTTCTCAGAAAAATCTGATTGCCAGCATAAGTAAGATGGACTCCATCTCTGCGAAAAATGTATGTGCTACAAAACATAATATTTTCATTGTGAAAAGAAGACATGCCAAAATCTCTTAGAAAGCCACAAACAACCTTATTAACATTGCGCCTTGCTTTTTCCATTTGTGGACCAAATGAAGAAGAACAAAGCCACATTTGTCTCTGCGCAATCTGTGAAAATATCACTTGAGAATTAGGAAACATGTCCATAACCTTCCTAAGTCCTTCTTTCATAGCAAATTGCAAAAAAATTCCAGTCACATGTCCTAAACTGTTCCCTCCACAATGAATTACAATTATGTCTGGATGTTGCTCTGTCTCCAAAGTAGCACAGAGAGGTAGCAAGTCCAACCACTTCATTCCACGTACTCCATGCCAGTGTACTTCCACATGTGGGAATCCAAGATCTACAGCTACTCCACAGCTTTCTGCATGCACCTTCAACCAATGTATCCATGAATCTCCTAAAATCCAAACAATCTGTTTTCTGAAACACACAGCCTTAGCTATCTTTTGTTCTCTCAGCAAAAAGAGTATCTGAGAAAATCTCTCCTGGCACAACACACCCACCAAACTTTCCTGACCAATCCCTTTCAGTGCTTATTCTCATTTGCATGACTTCTGAACCCAAAAATCCCAGGATGTAACTCCCGATGTCCGCGAACTACCGCCATGTCCGTGGACATATCGTAACATGAACAGCCCTTCTACCATTTCCACTACACTCTCTCTGCCATTCCCTCATTGGATGTACCTCAAAAATCACATGACCATGCACCAATCACATTCAAGACCTCTACATCTAACTGCATCATCATAGATCAGCACTGCAAATGTACTCTGAATCTCTCTGAGTACAAGTGTCATATCATTGGCAAGCAGCAGCATCTACCAGAAATACTGTACAAGTCTTCAAGATTTCTACTTGCAGCTCCATGCATATCTATATGCATGAACACAAACTTCAGGTATGCATATTTTCTGTATAGTAGATGAACACATTTTCAAACAGACTTTTATCTTTTAAAATCTGTAAAATGAATTTACTGTACTTTTTTCAATTTCCTAAAATCAACTATCACTTATAAACCTTTATACTTTTTACTTTCTTTATACACACACACTCAAATCATATTAAACTAACATTTTTTAAATGAAATATATAGACTACATATATTCAAACAAAATTGCATGCAAACACAATCTATGTTTAAACCTTTATAAAATACTTATACAATTTCATATTTTTTGTTTTTATTTATTTATTTACTTAATTACTTTAAATTAGACATGACATTGAGGCGCTATTACCTAGAACAGTTTACTTACAGAAATAGTGGTATTCACTAATATATTATAAATTTCACAAGTCATAGTAAAGATATTTTTTTTTGCTACAGTTAGTCATTCAATACAATTTGTTCATTAAGAACATATCATATGTACTGAACTGATGCAATGTATCTTATGTAAATAAATTAGTTTAATGGTTTTACAGAAGGCACTGAGGATTTCAATTAAAAAAATCAATATCTAAATTAAAAACAGTGCTATATACAAACGAAGTTACTAATTTGAAGCTTTTACAATTGCAGTGAAGACCAGCTTCCTGAAAAGAAGCAGCCGAATTCGAAGAAGAAAGAAAAACTAAGAAATTACCTGTTAATTTAAAAAGAAGTAAGTCAAATATCACCATAATATTTGTATTATTAATCAAATATACTATAACATTAATACAAGCTATTTCGGTTTCTAAAAATAGAGATTTTTTACCATTTTGTCCAAAAATTTCCATGTCTTAAACAGCGATTTACAGCCAGAATGGTCCACAAATTTCTATTTTTGGACACACAAATTAGCCAACTGAACCACTACAATTTTCATATTATAGAACAAACAACTGTTTTAATTGTATACATTAGATTTACTATTTGTACTTTTCCACACCACTAGCTTACTTTTTTTTTGTCATCTGAACCCCAGTTTAGTAACACATAAATTCAAGAATACCTATCCCTACTAGTTTTAGTTCCCAATGCACAATCACACACCATTACATACATCTTTATCATCTTACTCAAACACTCATGCACACAGCACACATACATTCCAGAACACCCCAACCCATATCTTCTTTATTTTTTCAACAGACCCTAAAGAATGCCTACCAAAAGTCAAGTCCGTAGAAAGCAACGCAAAAGTAGAGCAAATGAAAATAAAGGTGTCCAACATAAGCATCCATCTCTAGCAGAATTTGTAAAAAAAAGTTAAAACAGAACAGCTAATACAATCATTTAGTGAAACACAAGAAGTTTCAAGTACAACAACTTCGCTTCCTCTATCAAAATGTAAAACAAACCAAAAAACAATCAACTGAAAATCAGCTATCAGTACAGATAAAACTACTTCTTCAAATTTTAATATAGTGCAAAGTAAGCATACCAAGAAAAGTATTTTAGCCAAAATATACCGTCACAAAGTCCTTCACAATCTTATAAAAACAGGAGAGAAATCAGGTTCAAAGCTTAAAACCTATCGTAGGAAATTAATCTTAGAAGCATTGATGGACAATGCAATTCTTCTCAAAAGAAATGTATTTATTTTACTGTTAAACTAAATGAAACCACTAACAAAACTAATAACTAAATTACAAAAAAGACTTCTCAATAAGCGAAATATCAACAGAAAGAACTTCTTAAGTATCAGCGGAGGTGAATGGAATCACACTACAAGCACAGAACCATATTTTAATGAAGAAGCGTACAAACAAAAGCAAACTAATACAATTGCCATACATAGCAGTGGTCGAGGTTATGAAAAAGTGAATAATACCATAATGGAACAAGAAGTACTTCTTACAAAAATATGCCCTGAAAACTTAAAATTACCCCTCCATTCAACTGAATCAGAACGTCTAGTGTACAAATGGCCATGCACGTCAATGTGTAACATTCCCAAACAATGTTTCAAATCTTTACGCCAATTCCTCAATAAATATGTAAAAAGCAAAGACAAAGTCAAAATTAAATTACTGCAAAATATAGATACCTGTCCAGTGCGCAAGTACACAGGACTACAAGGACATTCATTGGCCTGCATTACAGGACCTACTTGTAAAACCACTTTCCATGATATCAAAAGGATATCAACACATCATTCAACTATAAGAAATCTAGTCTATAAACTGTACTATGCTAAAAGTCCTGCTTTAGCACTAGCAAAGTTAAATAACATCCTTCTACATGGTACAGCAAAAGACCTACTTGAAGAAATTCACTATATCCAGAAAAAATATTTTGGAAGTGAAAGCCATTTACAGAATGAAATAGCTTTAAACCAATTAAGCAACAATTCTACACATGGCAACCTTTTGCTAATCACATACAAAAAAGAAATACTAAAATTTAAAAGTACATCAGCTGAAGTACCAAACCATGTATGTGTATGTTGCCGTAGAATTTTTTATAAAAGTAACACAAAAACTGTGGACCTATCATACAAAATAGAAGACAATGAAGATTCTAAATGGTTTGAATTAGCTCTCTACCTTGTAGCAGAAAACAAATATGAAATAACTGAGCCCTTAATACTACAAAACTTGACAACAACCAAACTCCTTCAAGTTCTATCACAAATAATTTGGAATTATACCCAGTACCAAAACCTCTACAACAACTTAATTTATATGAGAGCATCATAATTCAAACAGTACACCCATTTCAAGCAATAATACGCCTTCAACCAAAAACAGCAAAATTACCTCCCTCTGAATTGGTAAAAGGCATTTGTGGAAAAGTAGTTTATTTACCATTAAATCTAAAAGAAAATGTGCATACTCTAGGAGTGCAACGTCCAATGCAGCAATCTTTAATTATATAAGTAAATGGAGTACCTACAAAAGACAAAAAATTATGGCAACAGCTGGTAGATTTATATAAAGTTAGACAAGCCTTCCAATATCTTAAAGAGAATAATGAATATTACAAAGAAATTAATATTGAAGAAAACTTGAAAGATACAACTGAAATAATTCAAGAAACACAAGAAGCTGGTCAATTTGAGCTACTAATCCTGCTACAATATCAAATACTTTAGACCATTATACAATTCATCCTTTGCACTGTAATGACACCATACAAGATGTACTGGAAACTTACCAAATGCGTCAAACAAAAGGATCGCCAATCAGTATATGGGAAAAAAGTATAGAAGCACGTGCTTTTCCTCTACTCTTTCCTACTGGCAAAGGAGGAAGGTATGATGATAGACCTATTCAAATATCAGCATCAGAATACAGCTCATTACGGATGTATTCTGAAGATCCCAGATTTAGACAAAATGTGGAATACATATTCCACCTACTCTTTGAAAGTGAACTAGCAACTTTATGTTACGGAGTTGCACACATATTAAAATCAGGATCACACTTTCAAAATACGACAGCTACACAATTATTAGAGAAAGTGCAACAAAAGGATGAGGTTTTACAATCAAATATTACAAATCTATTACAAATATGCGTGGTACTAAAGAGTACTGGTTTCGACGTCATGGAGATGTACGTTGTATGATCAGAAACCTCGGCCCACCCACTTGGTTTGTTACATTAAGTTGTGCAGAATATGCATGGGAAGATTTACATGATTTCCTATGCATATCAAATAAAAACAAAACAAACATAGATATTCTAACACCTGGAGAACTTTGTTCTTTGCATCCTGTTAATGTTTCAAGATATTTTCACCATCGCTTCATTGCTATGCTACATTTTATTTGTAATAAAACTGTTCCTCCCCTTGGAGAAGTGCAACACTTCTTTTTGAGAAAAGAATACCAAGCCAGAGGAGCACCACATATCCACATGCTTGTATGGATTAAAGATGCTCCTAAATTTGGTCAAGACAGTGCCACTGTTTTACAGTTTATTGAAAAATATGTCACTTGTGAAATTCCATCAGAAGCCACAAATAGTGATCTTCGTGCACAAATTTTACAATTTCAAAGACACAAATGTGGAAAATATTGTAGTCGCAAATACAAAAACAAAGGCAAATACTACACCAAATGCCGATTTGGTTTCCCTAGACCAGTTACAAATACAGGTCAAGTAAACAACCTCATGTCTTCAGTTAGACATAGTGTTAAAGGTAAGTCACCTAAAAATACATATTACATAAAAAGAAAAGAAGAAGAAAATATATCAATGATTATAATGCAATCATTGCCCACTTATGGAATGCAAACATAGATGTGCAGTACATTGCAGACAATTCTACTGCAGTTGCACGATATGTCACAGCATACTTAACTAAAGCAGAAAAGACAGAGCTCCAAGACCTCTGGAATGACCTGTCATCAGATAAAACAGTATCTCAGAAATTATACAACTTGGGCATAAAAATGCTCACCCATAGAGAATGTGGATCTTATGAAGCAGCTGATCGTTTAACTGGTACTTCATTGTATGGTAAATCTGAAAATATAGTATGGCTAAGTCTTGGTCCAGCTAAATCTAGAAAAAGAGTTCTAAAATCATATGAAGATATAGAAACAATAGCCAAACATGATCCCAACAGCCAAGACATTTTAAAAAACAATGTATTGGACACATACTACCCAAACAGAAGTAATACTTTGGAAAACATGTGTCTATACCAAATAGCCCAAAACTACACATACAAAAATAATATGAAACCTGATGAAAAAAAAGGTAACTATAGAGTGACAGACTGTGAAGGCAGCTTAGTTAAACTCACTAAACCAAATTTAATTAATCATATCAAATTGTCATTGAAGACTCCTCAACATAAAGAAGTATATTACATGTCCCTGCTACAACTCTTCAAACCATGGAGAAAAGAAGAACAATTACTAGATAACTATGACTCATATGAGGATGCTTTCAAAGCAAATGAAAGCACTATAACTGATGTAAACTTTACACAGTACAAAACAATGTTGCACAATGAACAGCAACACGAAGAAGCACTCCAACCCCAATTAGATAAGGATACTCCTGACAGTAGTCAACCTTCTGTAACAGGAAGCCAAGAACCAGTGGGAGAACCACTAATAACAAATGAGGCAGAATTAGCTATGATAGAAGTAGAAAACACCATGTGTCAGTATGAAGATAAGGAAGACTTAACTATGCTACAATCAAAACTAAACAATGAGCAAAGTAGCATTTTTCAAGAAGTAACAAAACAAATTGCACATGGTGTAAAACATGAAAATAAAGAATGTTCCTGCCAAAATTATAAACCTATACTACTGTACGTCAGTGGCGAAGTTGGTTCTGGCAAAACATTCCTAATCAAAATCATTAGTAAGTTCCTTGAACAATTGACAAACAACAAACTGTCAGCTGTTGTCACTGCCCCCACAGGTTTAGCTGCCTACAACATAGGTGGTGTTAAATTACACCGATTACTACTATTACCAGTAGAACACCAGAACAAATTAGACTATTACAAACTTTCTGCAGAAGCTGCAATGGAATTACGCAGAGTATTGAAACAAATGAAAATGCTACTAATAGATGAAGTGAGCATGGTCTCCAACCTGATGTTAGCTTTGATTCAACTCAGATTACAAGAAGTACTCAAAAAAGAGTATGAAGAGCTCTTTGCCGGAAAACACATTATTGTTTTTGGAGATCTGCTTCAATTAACACCAGTAAAAGGTGAACCTATTTTTAAAACATTAGGGCACAAACTTTGCACTAAAACTGTTGGCAGCATTGGAAATGTCAACCTTTGGCAACATTTCCAATACAGAGAATTAACAGAAAACATGCGCCAATCTGCAGATCTAACTTATGCCAACATTTTAAAAAGTTTGAGAGTTGGTATACTTTCTAAAGAAGCAGAAGCAACATTGAAAACCCGGCACATTAATGCACTTTATGGCGATAATGCATGTGCTACAGATGTTATGGAACATCAGCCCACAAAAATGTCAATTGTATGGCCTTAATGCCAACTCTTGCAAGCTGTCTCAAATTCAATGAAATAATGTTAAGTAAAGAAATGCAACCAATAATGGAAATTAGCGCCACAGACAAACTAGATATACATGGTATGACACTACCCATGTGTGACCAAGCCACAACAAGACTAAATAATTTAGAAAAATCAATCTCAAACACAGCAGGCTTAGAAAATATGTTAAAAGTATCCTTAAATTGCAGAGTAATGCTTAAACGTAACCTTGACGTGGACCAAGGACTAGTTAATGGAGCACTGGGTACAGTTGTTGGCTTTCAAACATCCCCACGTGACAACAAAATTCAGTTTATCAATATACTCTTTGACAAACTTTCAGAAGTAAAACGGATAGGACGCTCAACAGCTAGATTCCTTCTCTTCAAAGATATCTATGTACGCAGAGAACAATTTTCTCTAACTCTTGCATACGCAATCCCGATTCATAAATCATAAGGTCTTACCCTAGACAAAGCAATGATAGATATTGGTAACACAGTCTTTAAAGAAGGCATGAGCTACGTAGCACTATCACGCTTACGTACACTTGACGGTCTATTTCTAATCAACTTTGATGCAAGTAAAGTAAACGCTGATATTCCTTGCATTTTAGAATATAATAGACTTCGCTCACTATACACTCCCCATCTAAACACATATTCTGTTCCACAAAAACTAAAACGTTGTAAAAGAAAACTAAATCAAACAGAAATGCAACAGGACATCACTGCAAATCCTCCAAAGAGAGTAAAAGAAACTAATACTTCATCAAGTACCACAAACAAAAAAGAATCAATTAGAGAAAGAAAACCAGGTACTTCTTTAAAGAAGGAAGACAAAGTCCAAAAAAAGCAGTTAGATACAGAACTACCTGGACCATTTAAATTCTCAAATATAGTTGGTGTAAGTTGATATGCAAATGTTGCAATGAATATTCTATTTCAATTACCACCAATTGTTGACAACATTTACTTACACCGTACAGACCCATTGTGTTTGCAAATGTTAGTACTTCACAGAAATGCAGCAAACAATCCTGACAACACATATAGTGTTTTTGGAATAAAACGACAATTGGACTACTGTGCTGGAATGGTGAAATTCACTATAAACTCACAGGAAGATCCACAAGAATTTCTAATGTACTTACTACAAGTACTGGAAAACAAAAACATACATATAAATGAAATCTTTCAGATTTCATACATGTGGAAACATACATGCACTCTCTGCAACAATGTGACACAAGAAGAAATCCCCAATGAACGCTTCATATATATATCAATACCAAATTGTGAATCCATTCCATTTCAGCAACGTGTACAAAATGCAAACCATGGTAGATTATGCTCTACATGCAATTCAGATAATAGCTCTACGTTAGTAATACAAACACATAGTAAATACATAATACTAATGCTTCTACGTTACTAAGCAGATGGTACCAAAAACAACTGCAAGCTGACTGGATTCACACATGGTCAAATATCACTTGGTAAGAAAACCTTCACAAGAATAGGTATAATCTACCACGCAGGACCCACAACCAATTCAGGGCACTACACTGCATATATAAAAAAGAAATGTGGATGGTTTGAATGTAATGATAGTACCATTACTCTAAAGCAGAGATTACCAGCAAATCTTACAAACGCTTATTTGATGTTCTTAAAACCAAAATTTGATAAAAAAATTGTATTTAAACCTTTAAGTAAATTTGTGTTAAAAAAATATAAACTGTTAGAATACTCCAAAAGCTATCTAACTGCTCAAAGATTCTACAACAACTAATCAGATAAATGAATACCACTAAATTAGACCAAAAAATACACAGTTAGAATACGCCAATTGGTATCTAACTGTCCCAAAATTATAAATTTGTGTTAAAATAATATAAACTTGTAGAATACTCCAAAAGCTATCTAACAGCTCAAAGATTCTACAACAACTAATCAGATAAATGAATACCACTAAATTAGGCCAAAAAATACACAGTTAGAATACGCCAATTGGTATCTAACTGTCCCAAAATTTAACAATATCCAAATAGATAAATCAAAACCACTAAAATATATTTAAAAAATAGACAGTTAGAATACGCCAATTGGTATCTAACTGCTCCAAAATTTTATAATATCAAAACAAATGAAGAATCTGTTACTGCTCCAAAAAAAATACAACAAAGCAAAGTATAAAGCATTAGCCAGAAACAACAAGTGAACACTGAAAACAAACAAACAAATAAACTGTAGCATAACAGAAAAAGGTTTTTTTTTTTAATCCAACATGGATTTTTTTTCTCCCACAGACCCAATGATTTTAGCAACAAATACAGAAACTGAGCAAATTGCACAGTACTCTGATTTGTACTCTACTAAATATGAGGGTCGAAAAAAAATAAAAGTATATTGCTTATACAATGTAATAAGTCATTACAAAATACTAATACTAACATGCTATTTTCTTTTATCACAGAAATGAAGAACAAAAACATGGACTCCCATAACTAGACCAAACAGTAAGTATACAATAATAAGGACAACCATAGCAGCATATCACATCCATAGTATCTAATACCTTTGTTCCTTATACATTTGTTTTTCACCCAAAGTTATAAGCAAATATGAATGTGATATGCTGCTGTGGTTGTTGCCAGGGCATAGAGTCTTGGGTGCATGGCCAAATGGCCATGCACCCAAGACTATGCCCTGGCAACAACCACCGCAGCATATCACATCCATAGAGTCAAACATTTCAACTATGATCTATGGGAAACTTTTAATGTCCGCGAACAATGTGAGTGTTCTTAGAACACTTTGAACTTGCCAGCGAACAATACGGACACTGTTTTCAGGACACCCCTTACGAACATTTCAGAACAACGCGATAGTTCTTAGAACACTTTCAACTTAACAACGAACAATACGGACAGCGTCCTAAGGACACCCCCTACGAACATTCCAGGACACCGGGAGTGTTCTCAAAAACGTCTTCAGAACACCCCCATTTTGTTTATTTACGAACATTTCAGGACACCGCGGGTGTTCTTAGAACACATTCAACTTGACAGAGAACAATACGGACAGCCTCCTCAGGACACCCCCTACGAACACTCCCCAGACACCGCAAGTGTTCTTAGAAGCGTCTTCAGAACACCACCATCTTGTTTATTTGCGAACATTTCAGGACACCGCGAGTGTTCTTAGGACACATTTAACTTGACAGAGAACAAAACGGACAGCGTCCTCAGGACACCCCCTACGAACATTCCAGGACACCGGGAGTGTTCTTAGAAGCTTCTTCAGAACACCACCATCTTGTTTATTTGCAAACATTTCAGGACACCGCGAGTGTTCTTAGGACACATTCAACTTGACAGAGAACAATACGGACAGCGTCCTCAGGACACACCCTACGAACACTCCCCGGACACCGCGAGTGTTCTTAGAAGCGTCTTCAGAACACCACCATTTTGTTTATTTGCGAACATTTCAGGACACCACGGGTGTTCTTAGAACACATTGAACTTGACAGAGAACCATACGGACAGCGTCCTCAGGACACCCCCTACGAACATTCCAGGACACCGGGAGTGTTCTTAGAAGCGTCTTCAGAACACCACCATCTTGTTTATTTGCGAACATTTCAGGACACCGCGAGTGTTCTTAGGACACATTCAACTTGACAGAGAACAATACGGACAGCGTCCTCAGGACACCCCCTACGAACACTCCCCGGACACCGCAAGTGTTCTTAGAAGCGTCTTCAGAACACCCCCATTTTGTTTATTTGCGAACATTTCAGGACACCGCAAGTGTTCTTAGGACACATTCAACTTGACAGAGAACAATACGGACAGCGTCCTCAGGACACCCCCTACGAACACTCCCCAGACACCGCGAGTGTTCTTAGAAGCGTCTTCAGAACACCACCATCTTGTTTATTTGCGAACATTTCAGGACACCGCGAGTGTTCTTAGGACACATTCAACTTGACAGAGAACAATACGGACAGTGTCCTCAGGACACCCCCTACGAACACTCCCCGGACACCGCAAGTGTTCTAAGAAGCGTCTTCAGAACACCCCCATTTTGTTTATTTGCGAACATTTCAGGACACCGCGGGTGTTCTTAGGACACATTCAACTTGACAGAGAACAATACGGACAGCGTCCTCAGGACACCCCGTATGAACATTTCAGGACACCGGGAGTGTTCTCAAAAACATCTTCAGAACACCCCCATTTTGTTTATTTGCGAACATTTCAGGACACTGCGGGTGTTCTTAGAACACATTCAACTTGACAGAGAACAATACAGACAGCGTCCTCAGGACACCCCCTACGAACACTCCCCGGACACTGCGAGTGTTCTTAGAACAGTTTCACTTTGCTTGCGAACAAAACAGACACATATTGAGTCCTTAGAACACCCCGTAGTCAGTTTATTTAGAACATTTCAGAACACCCGTGATGTCCGCAAACAAATCGAACACAAAAAGAACGTCTAACACATAAAAAACACAACTTTCATCCTATCTCATACACTCCCACCCTCCCCAAACACTCCTACACACCAACACACTCTACAAAATACAAATTTTGAACAATGTTTCACCGCGCTGTCCGCCGACGTCCGAGAATCCAAGATGGCGGGCGCTACCGAAAAATCTGACGCGCTTCACGCTCCACGCCGTCCAATCAGCGAACACGTTTCATGTCCGCGAACATCACGCAAAACGATTGGCCAATCAGGACACTGTCCGCGGAGCGAACAGGGAAGTGTGTCTGCGAACCGAACACAGATAGCACTAATTTTTTTTTACCTACTTTTTGGTCATTTAAAAAAAAACTACTGGATGGATTTTCACCAAATTTGCAAAAGCACGCTTTCGGGACCAAGCCGCTGCTCCTGGTCCAAATTTGGTGGAAATCCGTCCAGCGGTTTGGGCTGTAGGCACGAGCAAAAAAGTTTTGGGACCCCATCTATAACTTTGCCCCCCCTGGACGAATCCTCACCAAACTTTGCAAGAACATTCAGAGTGACCCAAATACTTTTTTTGCAAAGTTTGGTGAGGATCCGTCTAGGGAGAGCGAAGTTATAAACCACCCAAAAAGTGCTCTTCCTATGGAAACAGCAACTTAACCACAACTACATGGCCACTACCGTGGCCATGTAATATATATATATATATTGAATGAAAAAACTTTGTTAAAGGGACATTATGTTTAAGTTGCGCTACTAAAAACCTATGAAATTCAGTGAAAATCTTTGTTAAAGGGACGTTATGGTAAAGTTGCGCTACTAAAAACCTATGAAATTCAGTGAAAAAACTTTGTCAAAGGAACGTTATGGTTCCAAGTAAAACCGAAAAACCCTTGAAATTCGCTAGTTATGGTAAGCTAAGCAACCATAACTCGCGCCACCACCGTGCACTGCTAAGACTAACACCCAGGACATCAAAGATGACATCACAAATGTCATTGATGACATCACTGATGACATCACATGTGTATGTACTTTTCATGAAATATGTGTACAAGGGATTCTTATTATAATGTTGCGAAACATGTGTCAAGGATCATTGCAATAAATATCATACCCTAATTAGTGCATTGAACGATGCATTGATATAAATAGCATTCTATTATGGGGTTCTATCTAGTATACTAAGCTACTGATACAGAAACATAACATAGTGTGCAGTGTACAAGATGAAGGTATAATATTCGTAATGTTAATATGTTGAATAATGAAATGATAATTGTTTTCTTAATAGATTTTTGTGTACTGTGAAATATGTAATACGTAGCTAATAAAACATTACTATAGACAAAACACAAAGGGCCTCATTACGACTCAGGCGGTAAGGGTTTTACGACGGCGTAAACAGCGCCGACCCTTACCGCCTGAGTACGAGGTCCCTTAGCGCCATGGCGGATTTAACACCTGCTTTTAGCAGGTGTTAAAATCCATGGCGCTAAAGGACCATGGAGTTAATTACGCCACCGTAATTTACGGTGGCGTAATTAACGCCTTCCCCACTCCATTATGCCCTATGGGGCAAAAATGGGAATGGGGAAGGGTAAATGGGGATTGAGGACTTACCGCCCCGCCAACCTCGGAATGGGGCGGTAAGTCCGCCAACCACCATGGCGTAAACGTAGTTTACGCCATGGTGGTAAAGTCACGGCCCAGGCGGTAACTTACCGCCTGGGTCGTAATGAGGCCCAAAGACACAAGAACACATACCAATATGGGTATATACAGGGAAAGTGAAGTTAGCAAAAAAGCACAAGTAGTAGCAGAAACAATTCATAACTTAACTGATTATTTTCATGCAAATATATGATTGCTCTGTTTCAAAGCTGCTATTCACCCTATGTATATGTATCACTTGATGTGATTGGACCCACAGGGAAAGTACAGCCATAAAAAAAAAAAAAAAACAGAACTATCAGAAAGTGCTCATAAGTCTATTGATTATCTTTATGCACAAAAAGGATTGCTGTCTTTCAAGCTTGTGTCTTCCCGTATGTATATGTTTCATATGATGTGACTGGACTCTAACAGAATTACTGTAAGAACCTACTTGAAGGATACGTCTACAAATAAAATAAAATGTTTAGTTTCTGACTGTTACTGAAGAAAACCATGTGGCCTAGATATGTCAGCAAAAGAAAAAAGAGTGAGCCAGACATGTGATGTCATCAGTGATGTCATCAATGACATTTGTGATGTCATCTTTGATGTCCTGGGTGTTAGTCTTAGCAGTGCACAGTGGTGGCGCGAGTTATGGTTGCTTAGCTTACCATAACTGGCGAATTTCAAGGGTTTTTCGGTTTTACTTGGAACCATAACGTTCCTTTGACAAAGTTTTTTCACTGAATTTCATAGGTTTTTAGTAGCGCAACTTTACCATAATGTCCCTTTAACAAAGTTTTTTCATTGAATTTCATAGGTTTTTATTAGTGCAACTTAACCATAACGTCCCTGTAACATTTTTTTTTTACTAAATTTTAAAGGTTTTTATTAGTACAACGTGACCATAACATCCTTTTCAATAGATGAAGACCACTAACATCTTATGTCCTCAAAGTGGGAATGCCGGGTGGTAAAAAAACCAAAAACATTTTCCTTCCTACGCCGGGACGCCTGCGGCGCCTCGGTGTAGGAAGGAAAATCTTTTACCAAGATGGCCACCATGGAAAGGGAAGGCGGGGTGTACAAAAAACACAACGGCGCATGAGCGGGGTTGGGGGGGCACAGGGGAGACACATGGGCATGAGAGGGGGGTGAGAGGGAACAGGGTACAAACGGGGCATGAGCAGGGGGTGGGGGGAAAAGGAAGGAAACACAGGGCATGAGCGGTGGTGGGGGGAACACGAGAGAGACATGGGGCATGAGCAGCGGGTGGGGAGGAACATGAGGGAGACATGGGGTATGAGCAGGGGGTGGGGAGGAACACGAGGGAGACACAGGGCATGAGCAGGGGGGTACAGGGCACATACGGGACATGAGCGGGGGTTTTAAACCTTTAATTGCATACAATTTTACATATAGATTTACTTTTTTGACCCTCATAAATAGTACATTCGATGTACTATGTTTATTATAACATTAGTGTATGCTTCACTGTTGTTGCATTGAAATGAAATAATATTTGGGTCATTGGGAAAAATGCATATTGGATAAAAAATAAAACAACTACTGTAAGTACACACAGTTTTTGGATTTACATAGTTTTAAATAATGCACACGTTTACCAATAGTTGTATGTAGTAGCATATACATATTATGTGAGTGTAAGTGTGATAGTTTGTTTGAAATTTGTTGTAATTAAAGGAGTGTTTAAAGTAGTTGGATACCTGTTGGCGTATTCTAACTGTGTTGGGTTTTGAAAGTGCTATTGTAGTATTATGGATGTAGTTAGATACCCTTTGGTGAATTCTAATTGTTCCTTGTACTATACTTTAGTGACAACATTTGGGTAGAAGGAATATGAAGTAGGCATTTGGTAGATTTGCTGGTAACCAATGTTTTGGAGTAACAGGGGTGTTGTCACAGTCAAATCAACCACTTATTGTTTTAACATATGCAGTATAGAGGCCTGAAGTGGTTGTTGCACCAATGTGGTAGATTATGCCCACTGTTGTGAAGGTTTTCTTGCTGAAGGATACTTGGTTGTGTGTGAAGCTAGTAAGCTTACAGTACTTTTTGGTACCATCTGCATTGCACCTTAGAAGCATTAGTTTCACATATTGGCCATGTGAGTTTTTTTTATGCTGGATCAATTGTCTGAATTACAAATAGGGAATAATGTGCCATGATTTACGTTCTGTAGAAGCTGGTTAAATGGAATTATTTCACAATTTTGTATGGATACATACACATATAGTTCCTTAGCAATATGCTCTTGGGAAAAATGGTTGAAGAGAGTGCATGTATGTTTCCACGTGTATGAAATCTGGAAGATTGCATTTATAGGAATGCTTTTCATTTCTAGTACTTGTAAAAAGTACATTGGGAATTCTTGCGGAACGTCCCGTGTGTTTATGGTGAATTTTACCATTCCTGTACAGTAATCCAATTCTTGCCGTATACCAGAGACACTGTAAGTGTTGTCAGGAGTATTTGTGGCATTTCTATGAAGGACAAGCTTGTGCAAACACAACTGGTCCAAGTCGTTTAAGTACATGTTGTGAACAATTGGTGGCAATTGGAACAGAAGATTGATTTCTACATTTGTATAGCAATTTACTCTAGTTGTCTTGCTGAGTTTAAATGGACCAGAGAGTTGTGCCTCTGTACATTCTGATACACCAGCAGTTGTTTTTTGATAAGAGACATTTATCCCTTTGTCTTCTGATGGACATGCAGTTGCTCTTTGTTTTTTCAGTAGTTTTGCGTGGAGACCTGCTATAGGTTCTGTTTGTATTTGTTTTCTTTTTAAAGGTTTTCGTTACAGGGTACATATCTAGATGGGGGTGTACAGTGCACAGAGCCCGTTGTATTCTAGGATGCAAGAAATGTCATTGTTAAAATGATTTGCATCAAAAATAACTAGGAATAGATAATTGAGTGTACGCAGATGTGAAAGTGCTACTTAACTCAAACCTACTTTAAAGACTGTTCTGCTAATGTCAATCAATGCTTGATCTAGGGTTAGACCTTGTGATTTGTGAATACTGACAACATATGCAAGCGACAGAGAAAAGTGTTCTCTGCGTTAGTACATGTCTGTGAAAAGAAGGAAACGTGCTATGATGTATCCTATTTTTTTAACTTCTGCAAGTTTGTCAAAGTGGATGTTGTCATGCTGAATGCTGTTGTCGTTTTTAGAATCCAACAATTGTACCAATTACTCCATTGACTAAATCTTGTTCTATGTCAAGTTTACGTTTCAGAATTACTCTGCAGTTTAGACACAGTTAATACTTTTTCTAATCCAGTTGTGTTGGAGATACATTTTTATAAGCTATTTAGTCATGCTGTTGCTTGTTGACAAAAAAGAGAGCGCCATGCCATGTACTTTTAGTTTGTCTGTGGAACTGTTTCTCAGTATGGGTTGCATTTCCTTTTCCAACATTGTCCTTTTGAATTGACTACAGCTTGCAAGGGTTGGCATATGGACATGCATTTTATATTTTGTTCAGTTAATTGTTCCAAGACATCAGGAGCAGATGTATTTCACCCATAAAGCTCATGAATAATATACTATTTAAGTTGATTTAGCATCTTTAGTAAGCAGACCAGTTCTAATGCTTTTTGAAATGTTAGCATAGGAGAGATCTGCAGTCTGATGCATGTTTCGATTTAGTTCTCTGTAGTGAAAATGTTGCCAGAGATTTACATTTCCTATGCTGCCAAGTGTGTTACAGCATTGTTTGTGTCCTAGTGTTTTGGAAATAGGTTAACTTTTTACTGGTGTTAACCATAGGTGGTCTCCAAAAATAACAATGGGCCTCATTACGACCCAGGCGGTAAGTTACCGCCTGGGCCGTGACTTTACCACCATGGCGTAAACTATGTTTATGCCATGGTGGTTGGCGGATTTACCGCCCCATTCCAACCTTGGCGGGGCGGTAAATCCCCATTTTCCCATTTACCCTTCCCCATTCCCATTTTGCCCCATAGGGCATAATGGGAGTGGGGAAGGTGTTAATTACGCCACCGTAAATTACGGTGGCGTAATTAACTCCATGGTCCCTTAGCGCCATGGATTTTAACACCTGCTAAAAGCAGGTGTTAAAACCTCCATGGCGCTAAGGGACCTCGTACTCAGGCGGTAAGGGTCGGCGCTGTTTACGCCGCCGTAAAACCCTTTCCGCCTGAGTCGTAATGAGGCCCAATGTGTTTTCCATCAAACTGTTCTAGTAGTCTGTTATTAGGACTACTTGCATTGTGAGATGAATTATAGCCAACACGAGGTGGAAGCCATGCTTTCTTCATCTATCAGGAGCCATTTCATTTGTTTCAGAATTATATGTACTTCAGTAGCAGCTTCTGCTGATAATTTGTAGTATTCTAATTTCAACTGGGAAGAGCAGTGTCAGTGTAAAGTTACACCTCCTATGGTGTAGACAGTTGAACCTGTGGGGGCTGTTACAGCAGCTAAAGGGTTGTTGTATGGTTAGTCTTGTACAAACATGCTGATTATTTTTAGTAAGCATGTTTTTCCAGAACCAGCTTCACTACTTACATACAGGAGCAGAGGTTTATAATGTTTACAGATAGAAGTTATAGTTTCATTTATAAAACCATGTTACCTTTCTTTAGTGACTTCTAGATATATGGTGAGTTATTCATCATTTAGCTGTGATTTGAGCAATGACAAGTCTTCTTCAGATTGGTTAGGCTGCTACATGGTGTTTTCAACCTCAGTCATGGCTATTTCTGCATCATTTAGAATGAGTGATTCTCCAAAGTGGTTCTGGCTTCCTGTAAGAGAAGGTTGACTGCCCTCTGGAGTGTCTTTATCTAGAAGAGCTAACATGTTTTCCTCTTATTGGCGTTCATTGTCCAACATTTGTTTATATTGTTTGAAATTATCATTTCTTATACTTCCTTGAATGCAGCTTCAAATGAGTCATGGTCACCTAATAATTTGTCTTCTTTTCTCCAAGGTTTAAAAGGTTGTACTAGGGGTATGTAATAAAGTTCTCTTTGTTGCAGAAATTTAAATCATAACTTTATATGATTAATTTAGCTGGGTTTGGTACATTTTACTGGGCTTCCTTCACAAGTTGCTAATGAATATTTGCCAGTTATCTTATTTGGTGTGACATTGACCAGGAGTAGGTCTGGGCTATGTCAGGCTGGCAGGCTATGTCGTACAGGAACATGTTTTCTAAAGTAGTACTTCTCTTTGGGTAGTATGTATCAATTAAATTGTTTTTTTTAAAATGTCCTGGCTGTTGGGATCATTTGTGGCTATTATTTCTGTCTCTTGGTAGGATTTTAGTACTCTTTTTCGGGATGAAGTTGGACCAAGGATTAGCCAGACAATGTTTTCATATTTTCCATATAAGGCCGTACATGTTAAATGGTTTGCAGGTTTGTAGCACACAAATTCTCTATGGAGAGCATTTTTATACCAAAGCTGTACAATTTTTGTGACAGTGTTTTGTCAGATGATATGTCATCCCAGAGGACTTTTAGCTCTCTTTTCTAAACTTTGGTGAGATAGAATGTGACATATCTTGCCACTGCAATGCAATTGTCTGCAATGTATTGTATGTCTATATTTGCATTCCACAAGAGGGCAATGATTGCATTGTAATCATTGATGTACTTGGATGCGTTGTTCCTTTTAATGTTGAATGTGTTTTTAGGAGATTCACCATTTACACTGTGTCTAACAGAAGACATCAAGCTATTTGCTTATTCTTTTGCACAAACTGGTCAAGTGAATCTAAAGCAATATTTGGTATAGTATTTACCTTTGTTTTTATATCTACATCAGCAGTATTTGCCACACTTATGTTTTTGGAAGCATACGATTTGTGTACGTAGGTCACTATGTTTAGTTTCTGAAGGGATGTTGCAGGTAATGCATTTTTGAAAAAACTGTAAAACAGTGGCGTCACTGTCATGGCTACATTTAGGAGCATCTTTTATCAATAAGCATATGTGGATGTGTGGTGCTCCTCTTGATTGATATTCTTTTAACCAAAAGAGGTGTTCTACTTCTCCAAGTGGAGGGGTAGTTTTATTGGAGATTAAGTGCAGCATGGCAATGAAGCGATGGTGAAAGTACCTTGATACATTGACAGGTTCAAGAGAACAGAATTCTCCTGGTGTTTTTATATCTAATCCCTCTTTATTTTGAAGAGTTGATGGTGTGTAAATCAGGCAAAGTGGTGCGTTTGGGTATCTATTTATTAACATAAAGCAACCATTTACAGTTGGCTGCACTGTCTGGTCTAATCAGGATAAACCCCCGCCTGATGACAAAATCATAGTTAGAAATGATTAAAACCAAAGATATTGTGCCAATCATGTTAAAGTTAGGGGATTTAATCCAACATGTAAGATCATCCAAGCCTCCTGTTTCCACCCAATCAGTCTTTGTCAAGGAAACAATGGTTCAAGGTTCCTGCAATTGACATAACATCCCTACATGTACATATTACAAAGAACATCCCCTGAATATGGTCCTCATATGTGGCCAAAGCTCTTCTCTCAGTATCAGAATACGAATACCACACTTCAAATCATATTTGAATGATAACAATTTTGTATTTCCCATATCAATATGTTCTGTTTTCACACATCACCGTGCTTTACTGTGTTCAAATGGTCATCAAACCACCTTTACGTCTGTCAGCTACAATCAGTCAGGGCCTACCTTTTAAGGTCAGCCTTACATTCGTCTATATCCAGATTCCTTGTATCTACACCTAGTTCTTCACATGTGGTCTGAATAGACTTGGCAGTGTCTTCTTCTCTTTCTGTCCAGCCTACAAGCTGAATTTACCAAACTCTTAGAATTGGTTTGCATACTGGACGGTCGTTCCCAGAGTGGTCCGAGATTCAGTCTCCTGCACCAAGATTTTATGTGCTTCAGCCATAGGTTTGAGTGGCTGCCGTCCAACGCTAGATAGTTAGTTAACAATTCTCTAAACATGTGCAGCCCATGTGTTGTCCAAATGCGAACCCAAAAACGAAGTGGTTTTGTTGCTATTGTATGCTCAATGGGGCTTGGATCACAATCACTATGCAATATAGCGTTGTGTGCACTACTGGGCTGCATCAGCTAAGATTTTAGAAACATATTTTCCACCGGTGTGGCCCCAAATCTCTGCACCGTACAGAGAGGACGGAATAACCTGTAATCTGTACAGATATAGGGCTGTGGAGAGTGCCCCCCTCCCATGAGTTTGATAAATCTTCCTAATACCCCCACTATACTGGTTTAGGGTCATGGTAGCTATTATGACTTGTTCATCCCAGGAGTCATTCTCAGAAAAGGACAGGCCCAAATAATTGTAAGAGATGACTTGATCCATCATGACTCCTTCTATCTTGATATTGACTTTGACATGCTTGGTTGTCCTGCGTTTAAAAACAAGTGTTTTTGTTTTGCTTTTGTTGATAACCAGAGTGAGGGCACTGCGCTTCTTCTCAAAGAGGGCTGTGGTGTGTTTTATGTCCATCAGAGTTGTTGATAGTAATACTGTGTCATCTGCAAAGAATAGGGTGGGAAAATGCAGATAACTCTCTTTGATTTCCCTGCTCGTGCCCCAGCTCACACAAGCCCTATTGCTCAAATATAGGGCTTGGATGATAGACAGTAAGCCCGCCAGGATATGGTATCCTTTATAGGTTTGCCACAGTTGGTTTCTTGGGACTAGGTCAAAGGTTGTTTTCAGGTCAGCAAAGACAGCGTACAACTTGCTGTTCTTCAGAGTTATTTACTTACTAACAACAGGGTTCAGCCTGAGACACTGCTCGAGGGTCCCCATCGCCTGTTTGAAGGCCACTTGTATAGTTCTAATGATCCTTCTTGTTTCAGCCCACTCCTGCGGGTGGCTTAGAATTACTTTTGCATACAGTTTTCCCGCCCCAGCAAAGAAATGGTTCAGTAATTCTCTAGGGAATCTATTGCTCCCTTAATAAAGATTGAGACCATTACAGCCTCCCTGCAGATTGTAGACACGACACCAAGCTGTATTACTGCATTGAAGACTCTGGTCAAGACGGGGCCCCAAACTATCAGCTCGCTTTTAGAGAGGTACATTGGTATGCAGTCAGGGCCTGGTGCTTTCCCACAACCCAGAGCATGGATGGCTTTCTCCACATCTACTAAACTCACGATGTAGTCAATGTGATGCCTGGATAAATCGCCTCTGGGTGCTACCACATTCTGTGCATAGTCCTGGGCCTCGGGATCCTTGTACAGATTTTGGAAATGGTTACGCCAGACTTCATTTCCTAGGCTACATTAATGGTTGCGGCCGCATCAGGTGACATGCTAAGAACAGGCTTCCAAAAGGAACAAATATTGTTATTCCTGCATGCCTCCTGTATGGCCTTCAACTTTTCTCAGAAGAAATGCTTTTCATTTTGTCTATTGTTGATTTATAGATAGATCTGTAAATCTGCAGGTTATTAACGCCTGCAGTAGGGCCTTCTTTATGACATTTCAGGATATGCGCTTTGCACAAGTGACACTCCTCATCATACCAAGCCGGGCCACATGCCTTACCGCGCTTGTTCTTACTCTTTTTGCATGGCTTATTGAATAAAGGTTCTAAAGATGTGACCATATCAGCGTATTCGTCCAGTACATTTTCTGGACCCTTATTCAAATCAGTGATAGCATATATGTGCCCAGTAGTAGAGCTATACATCTCTGGAAGTTGCTCTTTGTTCAGCACCTCTGCCCACTTCACCACTCTTCTAGTATGACCGCTGGTATCAGTTGGAATTACCTGGCACTGAACATTGTGATCAACTGTAGGTGATAAGATGCACACAAATGGTCTATGGTCACTCTCACTGCGATCCCGCACTTCAAGGAACATTATCAAATCCTAATCTTTGCTCCAATCAATGCATAATCAATTCTACTGATACCATTATGTCCATAAAAGGTATTCCTAGCAGAATAGTACCAAGCACAATGGCCATTACATGCCCTAAGATTTAGATCACTTAGGAGTTGTTATGCCTCAACAGCTAATGGGTTATCTATTTTAGGGTAGTCGGCCATTAAAGGTGGGATGCCCCATGCGGCATCTTGCTCTTCCCACATATCGCCGGCCAACCTGTGCAGTTCATATTGAAGATTCAAGTCTCCAAATACTATTATTACTGGTGCTGCGCTCTCCAGATTTTCACAACCCACTACAATCTCACTCATTCTTAACAACCCTTGCAATGGCGCGGACCCGTCAGACTATTATAGACATTAAGCAAATGCATCCTCGTTCCCCCACTAGTAATGAGTTTCATTAACTGCAAATCAGGCAAATCGGTGGAGACCTGCACAACCTCCCAGATTAGTGATAAACTGACCCAGGTTGACAAGCCCCTACTCGGGCAACCTCTTTTCCCCTTTTTGCTAGAATTTTGAAGACCGAGAACCCTTGTATGTCAATTGGTTCTAGTAGATATAGTCGTATATGTAAAATGGCTCACTAACAGAGCAGGGTGTACAACACCGAAACAACACATGAGCATGGTTACTCTGAGATCAATCAGTGCATTGGACACTGAGGGAGTTGGTAGAGCAGGTACTGGCTGTATGCTATTGCATGATGATTTTGATTTGTGTGAGTAATGTTTGTTGCATTCCGCTTCAGTGTCAGCCCTGGAAAGAGATGAAATACTTGGATAATCACAAAGCATGTTATCATAGGCATCTGCTATGAGTAAATGACTCATAACAAGTTCAGGGGGCCCTGCCAACATATCAGTAGTACAGGACGTACTGAGCTCATTGTCCACCTTCTTTTTTGCAATTACATATCCATATGGTTTGCCTTTCAGTGTAAAATACTCGGTAAAACACTTGCCCGAGACAAGAAGTCTGTGACTTCTAGACAGTTCCATGTGCACATTCAGCCAAGACATTGGGACGTGCTGACAAATATGTGATACATTTCCCGTTTGAAACAAAAAAAAAAAAAAATATAAACATTTTTTTCATTATGAAGACATTGAACATTTCTCTTCTTCTTTCGTCATTCTGCTTTTCATGAAAATATTGTCATGTTAATAACTACAGCTACCATGTTCTTACAAATGATGTGATTCAATCACTGCCAGATGTACTAAGTCAATGTTAAGTTTACTAATTACCTAAATCTTATATTGCACGGTAACACCTTTTTTTATATCGATAAATCTGTGACAGCAACCAAGCATAAGTATGAATGCCATTCTTCCTTTCTAAGGGAAACAGGAGGGCGCCTGGTAAAGAATGCCATGGATGAACAAATCAGTTCATGGTATCTATAGAGAATGGGTCCACAAGATGTCTAAGGCCCTCATTACGACCCAGGCGGTAAGTGATCGAAATTACCGCCATAGCGTAATGAGCGTTAACGCCATGGTCCGATGGCGATAAGAGCGCCATATTACGACCCATCGCGCACAAGCATTACGCCATGGCGGTAACGTAAACTACGCCATGCCATAAACAGCCCTTACCGGCCTCGTTAACAGCGCAGGGTGACCTACCGCCACCCATCATTGCGCCGACCGTAGTCAGCGGTCACCGTAATTAGCGGTGACCGCAATTAGGCGGAACCGGAAATAGCGTAATCGCGGCGGAACGGGAAACAGCACAGTGGCCATCTTAAAAAACACAATCCATTGCCATCCTACCCAACCACACCACAACCAATCCTCAAACCCTGACATTCCCATAACCCACCCATTTCCTCAGCCAACCATGCCGAAAGTTGTCAAGAAGGCATGTGACAGGCAGCGGCAGGAGCGCTTCAGTCGTGAGGAACTGCAAATGCTTGCAGACACGCTCCAGGAGAAGGCCGATGTTGTCTTCTCCACTGAGATGACCCGGACAGCCATAGGCCGCAAAAAGGAGGTGTGGGAACTTGTGGCACAAAGTGTCAGTGCTGTTGGAACCACCCCACGCACCTCCAAACAGTGCCGCAAGAGATGGGACGACCTGCGGATCAGGGTCCGGGGCATTATGTCTGCCAACCGTAACCTGGCCCTGGGAACTGGCGGGGGAGCAGACTCCCCAACGAAGATGCAGCCATGGGAGGAGACATGTGCCTCTCTGATTGGCATTGAGTGCATCGAAGGTGTCGGCGAGATGGAGAGAGGGGCCCCGACATCTGGAGACACAGGTAGGTGCCTCATATCCAGCCTTTCAAGACACCCTGATACACTTGCACGTGACAATCACAATGTGGCAGATGCAACACATCAGCAGATGAGCCACACCCTGCGCACATGCATCATGTACACTGTACAGTAGGCAGACACACACCTGCATGCAAAACCGAACCTAAAGGGAGGCAACCTGTATGTCACGGGCTACTAACTCCACCATCTATCCATTACACTCTTCACAATGCCTGCTCAATGTCCGCTGAACCATCAATAACAGTCACCCTCCTCTGCTCCACCACAGGCTCGCAATCGGACACTGGCAGGGACGACAGCACCAGCACCCCAGCCAAGAAGGCCAGGAAAGTGGGAGAAGGGAACCATGCATCCACCTCTGCTGGACCCAGGCAGAAACCACGCCAGGTTGAAGAGGCCAGGGCAGCAAAGTCCCCCGAGGAAGGGGTCGTGACAGCGCCTGCAGCCCAACAACACCCACTGTTGCCCACTGAGGGCAATGTGTCAGCAGGGAGCAGTACTGTTGGGGAGACTGCAGCCATCGCTGCCTGCTCCGACAGTGATGTGGAGGATGACACTGGACTTGACCACAACACGCAACTGCACTCACCACACCTATCCCCAATCAGCCATCATGGAGATGACACCCAGGGCCCATCGCCAGCTAATTCATGGCCAGCAACTCCAAGCCCAGTGGGAGTTGTGGAAGATGGGAGTAGTCCCACTGGACCCCATTGGCACCCTCCATTGGGCCAGAATTCCAGCTGTCGCTGGAGCAGATTGCCAACAGGCAGGAAGCACTGGGCACACTCCTCACACAGCATGTTGCAGAATGTGGAAGTGCCAATGCAGCCATGGAGAGGAGTGCTGATGGCATCAGGGCTGCCATCCAAACTGCCAGCAGGGACATATGCACCGAACTTGCTGCAGTGCGGCAGATGATGAGCCAGCTCATCCAGACAATTGTGGACACATGCCGTACTGAGCAGCCCGGTACATCCTCAGCTGCAAGTTCAGCACAAGCCTCTCCCGTCCGCAGGTCATCCAGGACCCTGAGGAGCACAGGCAGGGGGGCCCCAGGTTCCGGGAGAGGGGGCAGTCAATAGTGTGCTAAACTATACACACTTCACCACGGGCACTGTCACATGTTTGCAGGGTGTTCAGGGAGGAGTGGGAGGGGGGAATTGGGTGTGTTGGAGTGTTCAGGGGGGAGGGGGAGGAGGGAATTGGGTGTGTTGGAGTGTTCAGGGGGGAGGGGGAGGGGGGAATTGGGTGTGTTGGAGTGTTCAGGGGGGAGGGGGAGGGGGGAATTGGGTGTGTTGGAGTTTTCAGGGGGAGGGGGAGGGGGGAATTGGGTGTGTTGGAGTGTTCAGGGGGGAGGGGGAGGGGTTCTGTTATACCTATTCAGAAGAACAATACACTTTTTCTTTTCTCACAAACGAAATGTGTGGACATTGCTCATTGCGTATGTGTGCTTTATTGTTTTACAGTCCACAGTGTAGACATACCAGACACACACAGTGCCCCAAGTGCCATCCATATGTTACACACTCGCTGTGTGTGCTAGAAGTATCGGTCAATGACATTCTGACGCATTATATGCCCCTCCTGTGCATCGCTGCCTCCCTCAGGTGCTGCCCCATCATCATCATCCCCATCATCAGGTGGTTGTGGTTCTGCGTCAGGAGGCAGAGGCACGTTTCGTCTGATGCACATATTGTGTAGCATGACACATGCCATGACGATCTTTGCAACCTTCTCATGGCGGTACAGGAGTGCCCCGCCAGACCTGCTGAGGCAGCGGAAACGTGCCTTCAGTAGGCCAAAAGCATGCTCTATCACCACACGGGTACGTGCATGGGCATGGTTGTAGTCCTCCTCATGCTGGTTCGATGGGTTCCGCACTGGTGTGAGGAGCCACCTCTTCAGGGGATAGCCCGCATCACCTGTAAAATGTGAGAAAAGAATGTGTCAGGAACGAGATTGATATGTGAACATGACGCACAACCATGCCTTGATTCTGACTGTTACTGTGCACCAAGTGGAGTTGTGGTTATGGATTTACACTGTGCAACCAGTATGTGTTCATGGCTCTCATGTACTGTTTTGCATGCAAAAACACAATGCAGGGGGGACGATTGCCTTGTGAGTGGCCATCCACTGTGTCCGTTCAGGCCGTCATTCATGTGACCTTGCACGTGTCCTGTGAGCTTGAAGCTCACATGATAGCAACATTGATGTCTGGCTCATTATGACCCCAGTGAGCATTACTGGTGTCAATGGGGACAGTTTGTGGGTCTTGTAGTGGTGCATTGATGTTCCTGTCTGTCATGTGCCTCCTTTGTGCGCAGTTGTGGGGGACAGGCCTTTCAGTAGTTGGTGCATGGTGATGTGCATGTTGGTGGTTTTCTTTAGGGTCAATGCGGTCACAATTTTCACAATGCACTTGCAGATGGTTGTGTCGTTTTTGGGATGCACTTTCCTTCACATGTTGGGATGATTAGGTCAGGCATGATGTGTACACTACTCTGTTGACGTCAGTGCTGCCAGAGGGAATGATCTGGCTACTGCTAGTTGCACCCATGTGACTTATGCATCACCCCCCTGTATCTGCCAGATGAAATATGCATTGGTACGTCATTCAACACCCACTTTGCATTTCCATGCTCATGACATTAGACTCACCGAGTAGGTAGGATCTTGGGCCTGCATGTCGCTCCATGTAGCGTGGTATTGTGGAGTTCCGAAGGACCATAGAATCATGGGTTGATCTGGGGAATCTGGCACAACAATGTGTGATGATCCTGTTGGAGTCACAGACCATTTGCACGTTGATTGAGTGGAAATGTTTACGGTTGCGGTACGGTACCTCCATGGCATGTGGGACCACCAATTCAACATGGGTGCAGTCAATGGCACCAATGCAACCAGGTATGCCGGCCAGTGCATGGAAACCCACTTTGGTGTTGGCAATCTCCTGGGCAGACCGTGGTAATGAGATGTGGACATCTGTGTGCTTGAGGAGGGCATCGAGCACTTGCATCAGTGTACGCGAGAATAATGGTTGTGATATGCCATGCAAGTGCCCCACTGTGTGCTGGTAGGTGCCTGTGGCCAGGAGGTGGAGCACGGACACTACCTTCAGTAGGGGGGGTGGCAGTGGGTGTTTCAATCATGCTGACGATGTTGTTGTGTATCATGTCCACAATGGTGGTGATGGTGTCCCGGTCCAGTCGGCACAGGGTGTGGATCTGCTCAGCGGTGAGGTTGAATGGGCTGGCTCTGATGCGTGGGATTGGGGGCTGCCTGCGTGGTGGCACTGGCTGTGCTGGTGGGGCTTGCTGGGCCTGCCTTGCCCTCCTTCTCCTCCTGCGTCTCCTCTGTGCAGCCTGTTGTTGTTGTTGTTGTTGTTGTAGTTGCTGTTGTAGCACTCGCATTGCTATCAGGTCCTCCAGCCCCAACATTGCTAGTCCTATTGGTATCATTGTGGAGTGTGACTGGGTGTGGGAAGGGGTGGGGTGTGCTCTTTTTGTACTTCCTGAGTCTGTATTGCCTTCACCTGTGCTGTTTCTGTGCACCTGTGGCAGCTGCATTCACTTTACATGGCCCTTTACGGTTGGTTCGCGATGGCATAATTAGCACCATGGCAGTAAGGTACTTAACGGGCTGGGTGATGGCGTTAGGGGCATGTCCGCTTGGGTCGGCATTTGCGTACCTTTCCACCATGGCGCTAAGTACGGTGTGGATGTTCGCGTGCGCGCGCCCTTGGCGCAGTCAGCGGCAGCGTTAGCTACGATGCCGCTAATGACATCGTAGTTTACAGTCACGGGTCGTAATCGGCCCTAGCGGAAGACGATGGCGGTAATCGTTTACCGCCATCGTTTTTTGCTTTGCGCCAGGGTCGTTATGGGGGCCTAAATCATGTTCTTGGGCTGTCACCTATCCAATAGCAATACGACACATGTCACAGAATTCCATCATTGGTAGCCACTATATAGATCAGCAATCATGGAAGGCACGCGCCAAGGTAAGACACATTCCGATAGGTGCATGAGGATCAAGGTGATCATGAACTGAATGCATGAGGATTACAGTGAACGCTCAGTGCTAGTGGAGCATATTGAGTTAATTGCTTGATAAATCCAAGGCAAGACAATAGAGCTAAGCATTGGTAACCAGTGAAATACAGTTTAGATTTAGAATGATCACTGTACACATGTGGGCTTCAAACAATATCAGATGAGCAGTAATCAGTGTAGGTTGCATCAGTTTTTGATTAAACTCACTATTTGTATATATGCAGTAATTCAACCAATTCCAGTTAAGAAAGGGGACGCTTTCAAATTATATAGTTTTAAGTTAAGACACACATGCTCATGATAAGTACTTACACATTTCGGATCAGCTGCGAGGATACGGATACTAATGAAGGAATTAAGGGACTGGGCAGATATATCTCTGTCCCTTTCTTGCCAAAAGATTCAGTGAATGGGATAGTCTCTACGGAATCTTTCCCTTCCTCATCCTTGTTCTCTCAGCTTCACATTTAATAGGTTAGGCCAATTACGGTTGATTACAGTCAGTGCTGGAGCTGAATGAGGCAGTGATAGGTGATCTCAGCATAGTAACACTGTAAAAATAAAATAGGTATTGCTAATATTGTTTGCATGTATAATTTCACAAGACACAGGTGATAAGACATGAGGCAGGATGTACTTTAGATGTACGACTTTATTCTTAAGTTGCTCTTAAATATGTCTCCTAAGTATTTAAGTAACACAAACATAAGGATAAATCTACCGGTTCAGCCCCTTAACGACATTCATATGGAACATTTGCACCCGGGGAAGGGCGCTCAACCAATCAGGTGGCTGGAACAGAATTTATTGTGTACCGCCAGCTGTTTCCAGCCACCCATGGGCTTTCCTTAGGTGTCAAAATCTTGATTGTGGGGAGGCAACAGGGAGCATGTTGTCTGTTGTCTCCCCATGTCTGCACCCACAAATACAAACCTTACTTATTCCCCACCACTCTACCTCCCTTCCCACTTAGCTTGTGGACCAGAGTTTTGTGCTCTGGCCCCTGTCCTCCTCCCATCCGTGACCAACAAAGAAATGGAAAAGAGACTATGTCCCTTTTCCTATGGCTGCGGCCATCTTTTATTCTGTTTATTTATCTATTTTGTTGGGAGAATGGGTTCTCGCAAAACGTGCAGACCCGATCTGCTGAAATAAACTAAAACATTTGAACCCGGAAGACCATGGGTGCAGAATGGCTATCACCCCATTGTAGGTGGATGGTCATGGCTGGTAACGGCCTGGGCTCTGGCTCGCGGCAATACTCAGCCATGTCTGCCCCCCGACACAGGGGTGATTGCTTTATTCATTCTAGCACTCTCCAAACATTCTCTGTGATGCAGATGACCACATCTTTCATCAACATTCTACTCTGACATTTCATGGTCAGCAGGATAGTCAAGCAGGACACAGTCTTCAATCCTCAAAAAAACGTAAAAGACACACACAGACATACACACACACACCCACTACCTTCTCTGGTTCAAGTCAAGATGTTGCACACACAATACAATTCAAATAAAAGAAAAGCCACTATCCCTATTCTAAGCACAGGCTATAGAAAAATCTATGAATATAAATTAGAACATACAAAGACACAAATCAACATGAACATTCATGCTGGGCAAAGCGTAGGAAGTGTTAGGAGGTTACATGCATCTATCGGTCCTTATAAGAGAACAGGCCTGGAGGTCTCATAGAGGACATATGCACGGGTCAAGGGGAGAGGATGGGTGCTTGTGTGAACAGACACCACCCTTTGAAAACTGATAAAACCACAATATAGACACCATTCAAAAGAAATCTCACCATCACAATGGTAAATCGTCCACATCCAGGGAGCAATCCTATACCACATGCAAGCATTTGTCAATTCTTGGTACTTTTTCAATGTAATTGTCCAGACCTGCCAGACCTGGGGAACTGAAGAATAACCCATGGCATGGTCCTACAATCCCAGGATCCATATGGGGCCCTGGCAAAATGCACTCAATCCAAAGTTTCAAGCCTGCTTCAAAGAAATGTAGCCTGTCCTGCCTCACCTTAGAAAAATATATTTTGAACAGACAGGACTGCATGCAGCATGTCACACTCACAAAAATCACGTTAGCAAATATCAGAACACTGACACTCATAAAACTGCCACCATGCGAGAGTCAGGAAAGGTGTACCCTATACATGTCCATTTAGTGCACCATGACCCATGATAATACTAACAATAGCCACAAACATCCAGCGCACACAGAGGACACCACCACTAGCCCTACATCAGGGTGTCTTGCTATTGGCTCTTGTGAGGATATCACAGTCAAACACCAGAACGTATTGAGCATTTAGAGGCATGCAAAGAAGACATTTGTCAACATACATTAGTATGACCACTGTACTGCGAACACTGAGACTACACGTAATGCACTGCCTTTCAAAAACACTAATGGGAAGTGTTCATTAACGTAGTTGGGCTGCCTACATTCACTAGCGCCTAGATGCCTCTGGGCTACGGGTGCTATACAAATGTCAAAATATATAAATAAATAAATAATAGGTGAATGCACGTTCTTAAATTAGACTAACGATAAGACTTCAACACTACACAAGCATGCAACATGAAACAGTCTACCCTACTCAGAGATAGTTCCTAACATTAGCTGCAACTATCTTATCAAATTCTAGCTCCACATTGAGGCCGCCATCCATACATGTGGTTAACTCCCAGATGGTATTCATACCCAACTAACCATACATGGCTGAAACCGAAACTGCATTTAAAATCTATCTAAAAGAAATAAGGTTAAACAGTTTGAATGTAAAAAGTATAAAATAGAATTAAGTAACGCACATTTTGAAAATCAAAAGTGACCGAGTTTCAAGAAAGGTACATTTTGTGAACAGTAAATCTTAACTTGAAGAGAAAGCAACACAAATTAATGGATTATCTTCGCATTTGCTGCTTTATATCTTTAGCCACACTCCAGATTCAAAGTGTTTCTGAGGGTTACTAAAGCATTTCTCAATTAGTCAGAGGGATATTAACGCATCCACTAGCACAATGAGGCCTGTGGAGACATAGCAGGCTAGCCGTTTCTCGTAGGAGCCGCCCCTCACCCATGCTCAGTATCCACGCCAGGAGAGCATAGATTGGGCATGATTTACACATCCCTTTGCAATGGGATTTCCTTATTGAGAACCCTTTTGTACATCAGGATCATAGTCTTAGCACGACTACGCATCAAGCGCATCGTTGCACTGCATGGCAGCAGTTCCTTCCCTTTTGTAATCCGCGCTTGGGCAGCAGTCCATGCAATCATGGGCTGAATTCCCTCCATTGGACGGAAATCACGTACGTCATCATTTTGACCGCGAGCTCAGAAGGATCGGAAGTCTGATTTGTCCCACTACGCCTGTGCACACACTTCCAAGGCTCACCCTTACGGTGATGCTAAAAAGCGCTCCCAGCTGGGCTTGAGAAAATCACTGATGCGTGTATAGCCAATGCCGCTTAACAGCTGAGACTTAATACGCATGTCTTTTCATATTGGGAAACAAACACTGCTTTGTGTGCGCAGTAAAACGCCTGCACAATGTCCTGATAAGTGCTATTTTTCCTGGCAAGTTATTCATGAATCAAGCTGGGCAGTTCTGGCACTGAAATGACAATGGAGCGAGGGCCCAGTTGATGCCCAAGGCAGCATAAGAGACTCGCTCTGGCCCACCAGTGCACCCAGTCCATCCTGGTCCCCGTCTTCAATGTAAAGGTTCAGAAGTCTGCTGATGAGAGAAGAGGCTGGCTATAGGACAGAGGCAAGGCATTATTCATCAAGCTGCTGCCCTTTGGTTGGTTATGTTACTGGGATGCCAGGCAGTACTTGAGGCATGGGAATGTGAGGGGAAGGAAAGATTCAGTTGTAATGAGCATAGGGGTCCCCTTTTTTATATAGGGGGGGTATGTGGATGAGGACAGAGAAAGTACAACCAACAGACAAGTTCCACAGATAACTAGCTACCTGGGGTTTTACACACTTAGGTCATGGGAGCCCACAGGTCAAACTATACCAATGTGCATGTTGTTACTTGAGCGAAAGTCGAAGTTCACTGGGGATGTACACATATTTTAATCAATATCCCCATATAAAATCACATAAGAAGATATAAAAATAATACACAAAAGAAATTGTTGTATCCAACTGACATATCCGACTCAAATTTCAGGAGTGGTCCCCTGGCGCTCTGGTGGATCTAAAACAAAAAAGGGGGGTCGGTTAGTCACATGTGCAAGAAGAAACGTGCCAGTGCTGCACGTTCTACTTACATCAAGTGTCCTGAAGACAGATCCGAAAGAGCACACAAAACAGATGGCTCGTGACTGTCTTCTTTTTCGTATCCAGAAAGACAACTATGTGTAGACACCATAGAGAGAGGGCTAATGCATGTACATTCATTGCAAATGAGCCTCTCACTTGTGTTACTAACCTCACATAATCATCTTCAATTAATTGAAGATAGATGAAATTATTGTCTGTATTTTTTTATTTGAGTCGGATATGTCAGTTGGATACAACAATTTCTTTTGTGTATTCTTTTTATATCTTGTTATGTGATTTCATATGTGTATATTGATTAAAATATGTGTACATCCCCAGTGAACTTCGACTTTCGCTCAAGTAACAACATGCACATTGGTATAGTTTGACCTGTGGGCTGCCACGACCCAAGTGTGTAAAAGGGGGGTAGTTATCTGTGGAACGTGTCTGTTAGGAGAAGGAAGGAAGGAGCCAGGCAAACGTGGGTACCAATATTGTACTCAATTAAGTTGAGCCCACGTTATAGTGAATATGCTGAACTAGATAGAATGTAGCTAAAATTGGGACACACCTCCTCCCCCATTTGAAATCTTACATCTGGATATTTAGGAAATGAGAACTGAAGCTTTGAAATGCATAACCCTAGGTTCACAGTGGTAGTTTAGTGTGTCATGCTACTTTAGGTATGTAGAAGGAGATGGAACATTAGGTGATTATTTGATATATTCAAACACAAACAAAACAAAAAAGTTTCATTGAAAGAGGGAATGGGTGAGTGGCACTAAATTTAGGACAAAAAGGTGAAACACAAGGAATGCTGATATCTGACTGGCTGATAATGGTCACTTCAGGTTTCACTCACAAACTATATTGTTGCACTCTAACCTGCTGGGTTTATTTACTGCAGCATTACGAACACAAAGGCCACATTTTTCTCAACAAGATAATTCGGTAAAGAAGAGCATGCAAGTGGATAATATTAAAATATGCATGATTTCTATGCAGGTCAGTGTATTTAAATGCCCACGTGACCCTGCCATATTTGCTATAATTTAGTCGGGCTGTAAAATCACTGGTGTTCCTATTGTGTGCTGCTTGCTGTCTTAGCACGTGCCTGGATTGAATGCAGCGTGATTGTCTTTCATAGTAGGGTTTAGCAGCTGCTGTTGCTTATGTGCTGTCATTGGAGATCATCTCTCTAGCCCACAACAGTCCCTCTGCAGCTCTACCAAACCCCTTTGAAATAGCTTCCAATGAAACCAGCAAGCTTGGATGCCAATGTATTGGTATGAAAATCAATTGTTATCAATGCTTATGGCGCAGAGACAAACCAAGGTGACTGCCAATCATTGGATGCCAATGATGACTGATAGATTATACAGTGGTCTGTTTGCATGCCTATATGATTTGAACCTTTTGAAACAAAGTGAAATCTATTGGATGCAAGAGAGTACCCTGTTTTTCCAACGTGAAGCAGGACAACATGGTGCGTTTGGGACTACATCGTGCACATGTAGTAGGCAGTTAACGACCCTTTTTATGATTCTGTGAGAAGGTTATTGAAGACATGTTGTTCTTTTTATACAGGCCCCAGAGCCACGTCTATGTGGGTTTGTAAACCCACAAAAGCAGCATTTGCTAGCACCGGCCGCAATGCTAGTCATTTTATCCACTCCTGCCATGAAATCTCTGGCAACTGGGGCCTTCTGCCAATAGAAAGTATATGCAATCTCCCTCATTCAATAAAAAAGACCATGCCCTCACACTGGTCCTCTAGACCATGCCTTGCCTCCAGTCATCATTCTGTACCACTATGTGTGTAGAACGTCAAGGTCTAAACATCGGCCCTGTTATTAACACATGTACAATGTCACTGCACAGTGGAAGGCAGTTTTGTGTTTTTGCTCAGATATGTCACTTCAGATACACCTAGTGGAACACAAATTCTTGGTATGGATAATGGTAGATGGCAAATATTTTAATGTGTATATCTTCCTTAGTGATGTGCCTTTATTCACCGCTTTTGAATATTTCAGGCATTATGATTTGATAGAATGTAAACATTCTGTGCATAGCTATGTTGCAATTGGTTGCCACTGCTGTACCATAAACGAAATGTGTCCTGCATGTTCAAAGCTTGACGGAAGGATTTGTGTTTTGCTATCCTTGAATTACCGATGTTTGTGCTGCTTTTGTGCAAAGTACTTTAATGGCTGTTATTACTTCTAATGGTGTAGATTGTAATCATGTACATCCGTCAAAGCATGTTGTTTGTTGGGGCATTTTATGATTCACTTGACATATGACAACCAAAACCAATTGGCTTTGCCATTGCTTGTGCTTGGTATACATGTTGTAGGTATCATACACAGGGTTGTGAGCTCACCCAAAACATACGGACAAATGTTATCTCAATGTAGGTGTTCATGTTTACAGCTAACACCGAGTTTTATAGTTTCCCTGGATAGTTGATTTGAAACACAATTCTATATCACGTTTGGTTTTTGTTTTGGAAGTGTTGGTTTTCTGGCTCTCAGCCATTGTCAGCTACACAGGTAAACTGATGAAATGATGACTATTAATTTGATTAATATCATGTACTCTAAGCAATACATCACATGTAAAGTACCGATTAAAACACTTTTTTAAACATGATTTTTATATTCCTAATTTTATATCTATTTAATTTGGTAAGCTGTTTGTAAACCACAATGCAGTTTCATTGTATTAGGACAAGGTGAAGCAACACCAGCATGTTAGATCTAAAGAGATCATTCATAAGAAAAATGACCTGGTTTGAGATGGCTGCAATCCGAACAAATACAAATAAAAGAGAGAGAGGGAGAAAGAGATGACAAGACTATCATAGTGAGAGCTCTAAAGACTTATTTATTTAATTGGTTGTTATAACATGCCTAATACCATACCTGAGTTTGGACTCTAAGCAGGGTGCGGGGATTTGAACTTCTGCTGCTCTGCGTGGTTTTGCTCCCAAGACCAGCGCCTTGCCTGTGTACTATCCTCAGTTCACTTGGGGCCATGCAGGAAAACGGGGCTGCTTTAACGACCGTGAGGGAAGCTCACAAGGACTACGGATGGTGGTCAGTAGACTGGCTACAGCAGGATGGGAGGTTGACCCAAGTATTTTCATTTCAAGAAGTAATCCTGCCATGTAAAACATAACATTTCCTTTAATGACAAAAACAAAAAAAAACAGCCTTCTGATATTTTGTAGGAGCAAAGTTGTAAGGACTGGATTTCTATTTGTTGTTTAGATTCATTGGTCAACAATGTGCAGTAGAAAACTCCAAGTGTAATTTTGTCCCAAATCCGCAGTGCAGCAAATGATGAGAATGCCACTGTGAATACAGGGGAATAACAGTGGCTTGCCAGACAAACAGACTGCCAGCAGGATTTTTGTAATTTGGATAGGAACAATGACGGTTGAATGAATAGATACACATAGAAATTAACATAAACAAAGATAAACAGTCTAAATACTGTACAATAATCTTGAATCAGTAGAGGCTAATAATGAAATGGAGAATCATCTTGAGAAACTGAAAATGAGAAAGAAGGTCTGTGTAGATAGATGTCTGTGGGATATGACTTATGAGACCACCATGGACACAATTAATGATGTCCTAAGAGGGCATAGTTCCAAGGTTTATTCAGGCTTCTATAGAGACAGTTGGCTTTTCTCACATCACCTAATGTTGGATCGTCGGGTTCCCCTGGTCTCTATGAATGTATAAATGTTCTTTCACTGCATGTGCCCCCATGTTGCTTGAATCACCTCTAGAGCCCTCCCACTTAGAATGTACCCAAAATCTTACACTGTCACTTATGTGCTTTGTTGTCCATACTTAATTTGAATTGTTTGAGTAATATAAGTACCCGGCGAGAGTCAAGCAGAATGCAACACGCATTCTGATTGGCTCTCGCCGGGTCCTTACCCGGCCGAGAATCCTTCGATCTTAGGCTAGGATTCCAGCTGCCTTGTCCTCGGTGGGGAGCGTGGCAGCCCCTCAGCCAATGAGGAGGCTCGAAGCGGGGCCTTCCCTGCTCCGAGCCTCCCCGCGGCTGAAAGGATGCCTTCGCCCCCTGCCAGGGACTAAGGTAAGCTTTTTTTTTTCTTTCCCTTGCCTCCCTCCTCCCTGCCCTCCCCACCCCACTTACCTTCTTGCTCCTGCGTCCTTGGTGGCGGACGGGGTGGGGGCAGAGGCTGGAGGCTTCCATCATCCCCCCGCCGGGGACTCAGGTAGGTTTTTTTTTTTTCTTTAATCTTTTTTTTCCTTCCCCTCCCTTCCGCCCTCCCAACTGCACTTACCTTCTTTTTTTTCGGGAGCGGGCATGCTGGAAACTCTTCTGTTTCCAGCGCGTCCGCTCCTGATGGCCGCCATGGAAAGGGAAAAGGGACTCTGTTTTCCCTATCCCGGCGGACATTTTCTTTGTCATCTTTTTTTTCTTCCCAAAACGCCTTAGCGTTTGGGGACAAAAAAAAAAGCTTTTAGTGTCCCGGTCATGCAGTTTTTGCAGGCCGGGGTACTAATAGCTATATGCCCCTCGTGGCAGGGGCATTTCCGATTCTGGTAATACCCTGGGGCCTTCGTTAAGGCCCTTGCTTCGCTCTGGTCTATAACTATGTGCCCCGGGGCATTATCTGAGTCAGCAATGCCCCGCCGCTCGGGGCATATTGCTTTATAAACATGATTTGCTGAACGTGCATTGTTTACATGGCATGCTAAAACACAATCTGAGAAAACGTGACAGAGTTCTACAATATTTGTAAGTGAGATTGATATAATAAAATAGATGAGTACATTGAGAGATATATTTATCTCCAGATAGATAGATTGATAGATAGATGGATAGATAGCGGGCATATGGACACATATAAGGAAACAGGAACAAAGATAAATAGCTAATTGAACCTATTAACAAACAGTTACAGGGTCACTGGCAGACAAGAGCGTGGCCAACCACAAACTTACAGAATTTCATCTCTACCATATCCAGTGACGCACACAAAGAGGTTGGGCCAAGGACTAACTGTATCAGTTAACCTAGTTCGAAAGTGTTTCTGGTCATTATTTAATGTATGTGCCGTTGTTGGGATATGCAGAAACTATACGCCCATTTAAAAGCAGTTCTGATATAAATCATTTAAAGGCCATGCAAACGAGGTTTTAGAAATAATGCACTTGTATTAAATAGATGCAGGATAGAACATGAATTTTATTTTAGCCCTAGCAGTTATGACACTAGCCTCAATTGTGCAATTGTGCTTTGGTCTTAAAAGAAAATATTAGCTCACTGATCAAATGAAGTCTATTTTATTGTTTCACCAGATCTGAAAGTGTAAATAGAAGTCTTTGTCAGGTCAAAATCAGGATCATAGTCTTAGCAGGACTACTCATCATGCGCATCGTTGCACTGCATGGCAGCAGTTCCTTCCCTTTTGTAATCCGCGCTTGGGCAGCAGTCCATACAATCATATGCTGAATTCCCTCCATTGGACGCAAATCACGTACGTCATCATTTTGACCGAGAGCTCGCGAAGAATTGGAAGTCTGATTTATCCCACTACGCCTGTGCACACATTTCCAAGCCTCACCCTACGGTGATGCTAAACAGCGCTCCCAGCTGTGCTTGAGAAAATCACTGATGCGTGGATAGCCAATGCCGCTTAACAGCTGAGACTTAATACGAATGTCTTTTCATATTGGGAAACAAACACTGCTTTGTGTGCGCGGTAAAACGTCTGCACAATGTCCTGATAAGTGCTATTTTTCCTGGCAAGTTATTCATGAATCAAGCTGGGCAGTTCTGGCACTGAAATAACAATGGAACAAGGGCCCAGTTGATGCCCAAAGCAGCCTTGCTAACCAATATTTCCTTTATAATGGACTTGCTTGCGGAATTCCCTAGTGCAAAGGCCTGTGAGCGGCTCCAGGGCCAGGAGATGCTGATGCATGTAGTGTGTGGCCCTTTAATGGCCAAAGAGGAGAGCTTGTGCTGTGCCTTGCCACATGCTCATGTCCGTCATCTGGACCCGCCATGCTTCCATGCTGATACATTCCACTGTTGCTGCACCTGGGTCTTAGTGGTCACACTATGCATGTGCTCTTCCTCCTCATATCCTCAACGCCCATGTGGACTCTCCTGGTACAAACATCCCCACAACAAGTCAACTCCCCAGGTTTCCTACTACCACTTCTACACCTCTACGATCCTTGTTTTCCAGGCAACCATTTCTAGAATGTGGAGCCATCCATTCTCTCTGTCTTTCCTCCACCTCCACTCACCACTGCAGGGGATTTGTTCCTGACATATGTGGCCGCCTTTAACAGGGGTTCTTTCACCCCCCTTCTGCTTAACCCCTGTGCCAGTTGCTCCTCACAGCATATGCAGTCCATGCTTCACTCCACCTTCCTCTCCTACTCTCACTAAGTGCCACGTGGCCTCCTCGGATTTCTGCACCTGCTTTGGGTTACTTCCTTCAAACCGTTATATCTTACAAGTATAACGTATGTATTTATGTGCAAGTACTCTAACCAGTGCTGCTCTGCAATGTGTTCCCCATTTTCTGAAGGCTTTCCTGTCCCTCTTTGCCATGTCCCTTTTTTTTCGGTGCACTCATCCCTTGACAATTTCTCAGTCAAGCAGAGGCATTGCTGGGGGTTGAGGGGACTTAGTGGGTTATAGCCCCGGGTCTTTTGGTTGTAACTCTGGATATAATCTCAGGGGCTACAACCAAAAGGCTAGCCAACCCCGAGTCCCGAGAGTTCCGACATTAGCGTAGTGTAAGCAACTTCAATTCAACATTACAGCTAAGTCAATGCCTAGTCTGGGATGCTGATGGAAGCCCTTATTGATGTATTTTTATGTCCAGTTCGTTTACTCTGGATGACAACCCTTATATAAAACCCCTCTCTCAGAATCCCCCTGACCCCGCTGAGCCAAGAAGTAGGTTTGTTTTGCAAATTAAAAGCTTTATTTGAAAATTAAACAATATATATCTATCACACTTTTATCGTAAATTAATATTTGATATTGTGAGGATGACAGTGATCAACAATGGATAATGTGACAGTGGTACACTCTTTTTGATGGCTTAGGAGTGATATAGAGAGGATAAAGTAGCTGAGAATGCTTTTATGGCTTCAAGGACAATGCAATGATGAATGAAAATGCAGTACAGAAAATAAACTTGATATGACTTCAACAAAAGACAATGTAATCACTTTTCTTTGAAAATTCACCCACCCCCCTTATGCAAGGTAAAGAGATGGAAGAAAAGCATCCAGTTCTCAGGAATGCAATCAAATATAATTCAGTTCCCCCCTAGCAAGCTTAGAGGAAAACAGGTAGGAGTTTTAAACACAGGCAAGATACTTTGATGTGGTTGCAATTAAGTGAAAAATATGCTAAAAAGGCTTTTAATTCCCTACAGGGGGTTCAGGGTAGGTGATAGCTACTTTGTATTAGTTCAGGATCACTTTAGCAATGCTCTATGAATGATTGTCAGGTTGCAAACGAATTTCAGCAAAGGAAAGCAAGGACAAATATTTTTACACTTGGCTGAAATTAAGCAAAATGTCAAATTGCGGCAAATTTAGTCACGTGCGTCGAGCGCAATTGCGGAGGGAGTATGAGGAGTAGCAAGAGCTTGTTGGAAAGCGTGGAATCTCAGCTTCAAAATATAAGTTAAATCTCGCTTCTATCACAAACGGTTCCAGAGATACGGCCAATTTAGTAAAGGTAGTTTTTCGGATTTGAAATTTGAAAGCTCAGAATGACAGATGACAGTTTTCAGGTTTAAAGATGACAGAATGACACGATTCTAGGAGGCAGTTCTAAATAGGTTAACATATTTTGGATTAGATTATTTTAAACTAAGAGATTGGGTTTTGCACAGTTCTGGCGGAACTCACACTATATTTTGGACAGGAATGCGACTTCGCCACGGATCAGGTCAGGATTGGACTACGGTTCCCTAGCCACGGACGGTGTCAGCCTGGTTCTGCTCACTGGATAATTTTACCTTCTGGGTCAGCTCTGCTAGCGGCACTGCACAGCGGTCTGGATCTCTGGTTCTGACAAAAGTTCTCGGCACTGCGCGGCGGTCTGAACTCTGGTTCTGATAAAAGTTCTCGGCACTGCATGGCGGTCTGGTCTCTGGTTCTGACAAAAGTTCTTGGCAAAATTCAAACAGCTCGCCCAGCTGTTGAATAGTTTGCAAATGATTTCGAGGCCTGCTGAAAAAGGATTCAGCTTGTGGATTCAGGCCTCTCTGCTACAAATTCTGGAGTTAATTTGTGGTCTCTGGAGATTGATGGATTTGAAGTCTGGATCTCTGGATGTGAAGTCTGAAGTCAAAATGCTCCGCAGAAAGTGAAAAAGAAAAGTCCTATCTGGCTTCCAGTGGCTCTTTTTATGTGTTTAGAAAGTGGGTGGGTCGGCTAATCCTACATGGACATAATGGAGCCGGCCCCTCGCAATCTATCATTGGCCACGTCCTCCTCTCTCCCTTGATTGGGGAGCTGGGTTGTGTGTCATCTTTATGGCTTACAGAAAGACACTCCCCTTGTCAATGTGCACACAAATCTATTTCTGATCCAAATACATATTTCTCAGATACACAATTTGTTGAAATTACATGTACATATTACAGATTACGTATGGTCCCTGCTTGTCCAACTCTGATCTTCCTGAGGGCTTGCATTCACAAATGGAAACTTATTTTCGTTTTTAGTTGGTTTACCAATGTTAAATCTGTATCAAAAATTACACAAATTTACACCCTCCTTATACACACATTCCAGTAATTTACTAGGTTTCTAGCATAAACCCGGGGTCTGTAATATCAATAAATAGCGGGGTTTTGCCTCAGAACATGGTACAAAGTTGAATCAAGTCTTGAATTGTGGGTACATTTCTTGCATTAAGGTTCTCCAAATTGCACATTTTTGTGAGCTCAATACACTATTTTAGAAGCATTTAACTTAAACATATATTTGCTGCAATATGATTCCACAAAAGTGTCTGGGTCCGCCCCCAGAAACTTGGGAGTACCACATGTCTCTCCTCTCCCAGGCAGGGCTCTGTTTACAGTCCACACTGAAAATCAACATACCCCATTCAAGGGAGAGAGTCTATTGTGTCGGCTGAGGTCAGCAGGCCCGGGGGCCACTCTGCATTTGGTTAGCATGTCCATGTGATCTCCTGGGCTGTTGTGTGGGTCTTTGAGGTGAGAAGGTTTCCCAGCCTCTTGGCCTGTTAATGCAATCAGATTGTCTCTGGGAACAGCAGGTGGTTAAGAGTTTTAATTAACCAGCGGGCCTTTGAAGTTTCCAGCTGTCTCAGGAGGATGATTAGCTTCTGAAGTAGCAGTTCTCCTGTCAGAGTTTAGACCACTAGCGCCGGTTTGTGGACAAAGCTGGTACTGCACTCATTTTTGGGATCTGTCTTGAATTAATGCATTTCAATAGAGTGGTCTTTTGCTTGATAGTATAGGATCCTTGCTTAACGTTGTTTTGATGGCATTCTTACAGTCGAGTGGTGATGTGGAACCCCCCACAAGAAGGTTGCATCTTTAGAGTGGTCTTGTGCCCATGATTTTAGCAACTTTTTGACATCAATAAAAACGGATTTTGAACAGAACCATCTTTCTTTGCACTGGTGGGTGGCAGATTAGGTGACCATTTTGGTGTGCGCAAACTGCGTGGTTCTCCTGGATTCTGGCGTGAATGTGGGCGGCGACAGCTCATCCCCACATCTACCCAGTCTATTGATTTAGTTTGTTCTGGGATAGAATAATGGTCGGCGACAGCTCATCCCCACATCTACCCAGTCTATTGATTCAACATGGGTCAAAACCCTTGACAGTAGCTCTGGATCTTTTCCAGACCTAGCAACACCCCTGCAGTCAAGCATTGTAGGATTCTTCAGCTCAGAAAGAATGTTTATTTTTCCCACTTAATGGGGCTGTCCACCGGTATCACCCACCTATGTAGGTGTTGGGGCATTGCTTCGATCTCTAGGTCTGGGGAGGAAGTAGGGTTGTGCCCCCCATAGGTCCCAGTGCTAAAGTCTCTTATTCCCCACTAACATACTGACATTACTTCAAATTTTCTGGGTCCTTGCTCCACTTTGCAACCCATGATGCCTCTGTTTCCATGGATTGCCTTCAGTTCCAGCCCTTGAGTAGGCTTCTCTGCTTGGTTCTTCGGGGTTCAGCTCTGCATGAGTGCATGGGCTTCTGGTGAGTCCATTCATAATGGTTACTCTGTAGTCATTACCAAGGTGCCACCTGGGCGCTTTACAGTCCCACATCACATCCCATCCCGATGTCTGTACGACATCCCATGTCACATATTGTAACCCCATCTTCTTACAACATATTTAACCCAGAGAGAAAAGAAGATTGCTGTGTTGCTTTCTAGCTAGGTTCAGGCTTTTTAAATCTTAAATAAAAATATATAATACAAATGAGCTCTTGTTGTGAAGCAACCTGCATTTGAGATCAGCATCGGGTACTCAAGGCAATCTCTGGAATAATTTATGATGGTAGGAAGGAACATATTAGGTGCAGAACAATAGCTTGACTCCAAATAGTTTTTTTGTGACAATGTTCACGCTTTGTGCAGGTTATGTCCAGTAGTAGTAGATTGTATGATCTCTGGGAGTTGAGGAGGGGTTAGGGGGGGTGAAAACATTGATCTGTCTTGCCCCATAATTAAAGTTGAGTGAGGAAGGAAACCAGTTTTCCACCGAACATTGGATGTATAGATAATGACACCAAATGAATAATGTTCTAAGCAGGTGCTTTCAGACCGAAACAGTGGCCTTTGGGGTTCCCTTGCCCTGTCCATTTCTGAGTCATGGCCTTGAGCAAGTAGATCACTGTTTCAAGGAGTGCTTTAGCCACTGTCACAGAGAGAACACACTCTGTGTGCTGCTTCTCAATGCATAAACTCATCGAAAGAGGGACTGTGAGATTATGCAGCTATCATGCACTGCTACCCAAGCTTCATAATCCAGAAATACATCAGTGTGATCACCTTGGTCCTTGCCATAATTCAAACAACTGTCAGTCCTGTCTGGGAAGCAATTTTCAGTCCCGCAGGGACCTTTGGCAAATCAGAAAACTCTTCGTCCTCAATGAATGCTTCCATTAAGACACTGACAGCTTGATGTTTTATAGATGACTCTTTTTGTCTGATTGGTGTAGTTTTCATACTACATAAGTTTCCAAAGTATGACATTTCCCAACTATGGGCATAATTACAGCAAGTTGAATAGGACTACATTAAATAGATCTAAAGGTGTATCCCTTGATAGATGTTTTCTTCAGTGTCTGTTACACAGTGAGGAAACGGTGACCTCTGATGTCTGGGCGCACTGGGCTGCTGAGAGAAGTTCACATGTGTGGTGAATACCCCCTGCCTTCTGAAAACACCACTCACCATTATTCCCGAAGAAATTAGTGGGGTCCTTCCATGGGAAATGTCAGGATTGGGTGTAACCCGGTTGTAGAAAAACAAAACTGTCAACAGATCATTATAGATGAAAACTTGATGGGAGGTGTGCAACAACACAGATTTGATTCGATTTTAAATTAGACATTTCAAAATAGGTAAAATACCTCAGTGGGTTGAGTGCTCGCTCCTCCAATCTGAGCGTGATCTGCAGGTCATAGGTTCGAATCCCGGCAATGCCAACTCAGCCTTTCATCCTTCCGAGGTCGATAAATGAGTTCCAATTTCAGTCAGGCGATATTGTATGTAAATATGTGCTCTGTAAAGCACTTTGGATTAAGGCGCTAAATAAATAACACATCTTTATCATTAATTTGACAAGTAGCTTAAACGATAGCTGCATGAAAGTGGCTTGGCTTGTGCAAAGTAAGCAACTGGAGAGAGGGCCTCTGCACGCAGGCACTTGGAGGGCACAGTGGGCCTCATTACGACCCAGGCGGTAAGTTACCGCCTGGGCCGTGACTTTACCACCATGGCGTAAACTACGTTTACGCCATGGTGGTTGGCGGACTTACCGCCCCATTCCGACCTTGGCGGGGCGGTAAGTCCCCAATCCCCATTTACCCTTCCCCATTCCCATTTTTGCCCCATAGGGCATAATGGGAGTGGGGAAGGCATTAATTACGCCACCGTAAATTACGGTGGCGTAATTAACTTCATGGTCCCTTAGCGCCATGGATTTTAACACCTGCTAAAAGCAGGTGTTAAAAGCGCCATGGCGCTAAGGGACCTCATACTCAGGCGGTAAGGGTCGGCGCTGTTAACGCTGCCGTAAACCCCTTACCGCCTGGGTCGTAATGAGGCCCAGTGTATCAGAGAGTTGCCATTTATATTGAAACGCATCAGCGTCCTTTGCTGGGAGTATATAAAGGGTTCAGTGGGTATAAAGCGCCTTGCTCAGACACAACGCTAAGCGCTTGACTTACAATGGAAAATTCCCCTTGAAAAATGCTTTGTAAATCAGGCCCTAAATGGGAATTAATGTAGGGACTGCTTTTTTTTATAAGCTGAAATGCACAGACCGTGCAGACCGGGTCTGTGCATTTCAGCTTATAAAAAAAAAGTGGTTTGTTATAATAAACAGAGTGTACTAATACAGTGTTCACGTGAAGACATTACTGCACTCTGGAAGTTTCAGATCAGATCCGTTTTTTTTTTCTTCTTCCCAAGTTTACTTCCGCTAACATTAATTTTATGCATTGACGCGCACTGGGGCTGATTATGTAAGAGCTCCTGTTTTTTTTTGGGGGGGTGGGGGGGTAACTGCTAAAGTTGGATCTGACCTCATTTGTGGAGCTAAAACTAATTACGTGCGATAAGACTTCCTGACCTCCCCATTTCCAATTCAACAGTTTCCTAATGATCCCTGCTCCTCTGAGCGACCATCTTTCTGCCTTTGCATTAAAGCAGCGAGCGCGCAAAGCGGCCCAGTCCTTTCCCAGGGTAAGGCGGCTACAGCTGTGAGATTTAGGAAGAAAAGCTTTCTCCCGTTGGGCTCACAGTCTCCGAATTCTAAAAGATATCTGAAATGGATTCCGTTTCTCTTTACTCAGAATGGAAAACTGCGAAGCAGACAATTTTGCAAGCTGCTGTTTGAAAGAAAGGCATCCAATAGCCCTTTCCGAGCTGTTACGAAATGTTTATCTGACTGTAAAACCCACCAAATAAAATATTGTGTTTGCTGGCATGTGCTCAGCGTGTCAGGAGATACAGTGAGCAGAGCCTCCTGGTTTGAAATGCGTCACACTGTTAACACGCGAGAGCGTTCAGGGTGGGCCTCGTAAAATGGCGGCCCATTGTGTGAAGCAGATTGTGAGGTGAAATCCACTCTGCAAGCGCAAACAGTGTAGCACTCCTTGAGCACAAAACGCTGGCTTATCATACGCCTGTGTTGAACCGACATGTTACCGCATGTGATCTGTACCTGGTAGGCCTCCCGATGCCTTATTCCCATTTGCAAAGTGGGAATGCCTCCTTCCAGGCAGCAGGATTCATTACCAAGCACGGCAGCTCTGCAGTGGGCTTCCCACTGAGAGCATGTAGCTCAGGCAGCAAGACTGCATTATCAGAGGGTGAACGCTTTCTTTAAGTGTACACTTAATTAGCGCGTCTTTCCATCTCAGATGGCTGTACCCTCCTTCCCTCTCAGACATCACACCCATTCCAATTCCTCTGTGTATTTGTTATGTGGGTCAGACACTTTGAAGCCTAGGGAGGCACCATGAGCAGCGCTGCACAATCCTCATCATTTCATATTAAAAAGTGTATTTATCATGCAGAGGCTATTCGGAAAACAGCCAGAATTAACAGCTTTTTAAACATTGTTTTATTTTATTTGATTGTTAAAAGCACGTACCTAGCTCGGGAGCAGTGGAGCGCTTTACAGAATGTGGGTAGCCAGCATTTGGGCTGTCATCTTTTAACAGTAGCGCAGTACTGTGAGTTGGGGGTCTGTGCGTCGGTATGTGTGTCTTTTGGAATTAGTCCTTGGTCAGGTGTTGTGGAAAAAGCCATGTTTTGAGGGGTGTGCAAAATTGGAGAATTGTGGGGGCATTCCGATCTGACAATGGGGTCAAGTTTCAGAGACTGGGTACATGACAATCAAATGATTGTTTGCAGGTCCTTCTCTTGAAACGTTAGCAAGACAATCATATATATTGGTCAAATTGTAATTACATTATATGAACCCTTTGCTGAATAGCTCATCCGGGATCATGCAACATAGAACCAAAGTAAGCAGAGCTTTATCATTTCATGTACTTTGAATCCATCAATGCATAGAACCTATCAATGCATAGAACCAAAGTAAGCAGAGCTTCATCATTTCATGTACTTTGAATCCATCAATGCATAGAACCTATCAATGCAGAGGACGAAAGTATGCAGAACTCTGTAGTTTAATGTACTTTGAACCCATCAATGCATAGAACCAAAGCAAGCAGAGCTTTGTCGTTTCATGTACTATGAACCTATCAATACATAGGACAAAAGCAAGCAGAGCTTTGTAGTTTAATGTACTTTGAATCCATCAATGCATAGAACCTATCAATGCATAGAACCAAAGTAAGCAGAGCTTTATCATTTCATGTACTTGGAATCCATCAATGCATAGAACCTATCAATACATAGGACGAAAGCAAGCAGAGCTTTGTAGTTTAATGTACTTTGAACACATCAATGCATAAAGCCTATCAATGAATAGAACCAAAGCAAGCAGAGCTTTGTTGTTTCATGTACTATGAACCTATCAATGCATAGCACCTATCAATGAATAGAACCAAAGCAAGCAGCGCTTTGTTGTTTAATGTACTATGAACCCATCAATGCATTGAACATATCAATGCATAGAACCAAAGCAAGCAGAGCTTTGTCATTTCATGTACTATGAACCCATCAATTCATAGCACCTATCAATGCATAGAACCAAAGCAAGCATAGCTTTGTCGTTTCATGTACTTTGAACCCATCAATGCATTGAACATATCAATGCATAGAACCAAAGCAAGCAGAGATTTATTGTTTCATGTACTATGAACCCTTCAATGCATAACACCTATCAATGCATAGAACTAAAGCAAGCAGAGCTTTATCGTTTTATGTACTATGAACCCATCAATGCATAGCACTTATCAATGCATAGAACCAAAGCAAGCAGAGATGTATTGCTTCATGTACTATGAACCCATCAATGCATAGAAACTTTAAATGCATAGAACCAAAGCAAGCAGAGCTTTATCGTTTTATGTACTATGAACCCATCAATGCATAGCACTTATCAATGCATAGAACCAAAGCAAGCAGAGATGTATTGCTTCATGTACTATGAACCCATCAATGCATAGAAACTTTAAATGCATAGAACCAAAGCAAGCAGAGATTTATCATTTAATATACTATGAACCTATCTCTGCATAGAACCTATCACTGCATAGAACCAAATCAAGCAGAGCTTTATCATTTCATGCACTATGAACCTGTCAATGTTCCTGTATACGTATGTCAATGCTTTAATATGTGATGGAGACATAGTCAATCCCACGAGAAAGTAAACATTTCCTCACATTGGAACACACCTGCTTAAGATTCATTTTAACTACAACATTGGTACAGATAGGTATTACCCATCCATGTATCTATGGACATGAAGTCGACAAGGATAATGCATAGGCAACAATCAAGCAGATACATTCATAGATGCCTGCATATTTCTATAACGCACGAACCATCGTGTGCACATAAACACCCGGATACATGTGTACATAAGCAAGGATATGGATAATGTAAGGAAAATGTTTACACAATATGAACGACCAGATACCTCACTATATACTCAAGGATAATGTACAACCTTAGAAACACACATCCACAGACAAACACAGAAACACACACGCACTGAATATATCCAATATGACAAATACAATGTTGAAACGTCTTGCGGTGCGCAGGCTTTTTAGGCAAGGGCTCAGAGTATGAGACAAATATTCAACATAGAACAGGGTATGTTTGAAATGTACCTAAAAGTATGTTGTTGCTTTTTTCAAGGTGGGCTACGGAAAATAAAATAAAACATTTATTTAACATTGTTTTTTTTTCTAAATTACATCTTTTAAATTTAAACAGATGTGTCCTCTAATTATGGTCGTGCCCCATCATGTTATGGTATTGGCCACATTTGGTGAACTTATATCAGAAGTTACTGAGGAAAAGGTGTTCTCATTTTCCTATGTAAAGTGTCAACTGAATGTTAGCGTTGCCAGCACAGCAATATTACATATTTTGGAGGGGATAATTTGGCAGATGAATTCATATGCTTTTGAAGAAATGATTTGGCAATCCAAAGCCAAACCATGTACACATGTAAGACTTGTGTTGGCTTTTTCTGTACACCACTAACAATACAGATATGGCGACAAAGCATAGTGAGATGGGTAATTCATAGAATTTCGCAGAAAAGTGTCGCAATCGGCTGGCGCAGAGTGTCCGCGTGCGATTGACTGCGCCAGGCACGTGCGATAAAACCGATTTCCGCGCACAGCGTATTCATGGATTTCATGCTCCCAAACCAGCCGTGGCGCAGAGTATCGCAGCGACCCTGCAGCAGCGCCAGTAACGCCCCCAAGAACGCCCTCGCGCAAGGAAAAGCCAGCAAAATCGCTAAATCATCGCAAAGGGCTGCGCTAACCCTGGACCAGTTTACAGGGCAGCCAAACAAGGAACGCAAAGCGGGTAACGTGCATATCAGGGGTACACGTGAAGTCATACACGCGATTAGCCAGGGTAAGTGTATTACAGGGGTACACGTGAAGTCATACACGCGATTAGCCAGGGTACGTGTATTACAGGGGTACGCGGGAAGTTTAACACGCGATTGGCCAGGGTACGTGTATTACAGGGGTACGCGGGAAGTTTAACACGCGATTAGCCAGTGTAAGTGTATTACAGGGGTACACGTGAAGTCATACACGCGATTAGCCAGGGTACGTGTATTACAGGGGTACGCGGGAAGTTTAACATGCGATTGGCCAGGGTACGTGTATTACAGGGGTAGGCGGGAAGTTTAACACGCGATTAGCCAGGGTAAGTGTATTACAGGGGTACGCGGGAAGTTTAACACGCGATTAGCCAGGGTACGTGTATTACAGGGGTACGCGGGAAGTTTAACACGCGATTGGCCAGGGTACGTGTATTACAGGGGTACGCGGGAAGTTTAACACGCGATTGGCCAGGGTACGTGTATTACAGGGGTACGCGTGAAGTTATACACGCGATTAGCCAGGGTACGTGTATTACAGGGGTACGCGGGAAGTTTAACACGCGATTGGCCAGGGTACGTGTATTACAGGGGTACGCGGGAAGTTCAACACGCGATTGGCCAGGGTACGTGTATTACAGGGGTACGCGGGAAGTTTCACATGCGATTTGGCCAGGTACGTGTATTACAGGGGTGCGTGGGAATTATCACACGCGATTTGGCTTGGTACGTGTATTACAGGGGTGTGCGGGAATTATCACACGCAATTAGGCTGGGTGGGTCCTCACAGGTGTTCCCTGTACACCCTCCACAGCCCCTGCAGGCAGCCCACAAAACAGGGGACTACCCTGCACACCTGCTCATGTCCCCCTGCACCCCCACCCCCCAGCAGTGCAGGGGCACCCTCCACCAGGCCCCCACTCATGTCTCCCACCACCCCCACCCCCCAGCCACCAGGGTCACCCTCCACCAGGCCCCCACTCATGTCTCCCACCACCCCCACCCCCCAGCAGTGCAGGGGCAGCCTCCACCAGGCCCCCACTCATGTCTCCCACCACCCCCACCCCCCAGCAGTGCAGGGGCACCCTCCACCAGGCCCCCACTCATGTCTCCCACCACCCCCACCCCCCAGCCACCAGGGTCACCCTCCACCAGGCCCCCACTCATGTCTCCCACCACCCCCAACCCCCAGCAGTGCAGGGGCATCCTCCACCAGGCCCCCATTCATGTCTCCCACCACCCCCACCCCCCAGCAGTGCAGGGGCAGCCTCCACCAGGCCCCCACTCATGTCTCCCACCACCCCCACCCCCCAGCAGTGCAGGGGCACCCTCCACCAGGCCCCCACTCATGTCTCCCACCACCCCCACCCCCCAGCCACCAGGGTCACCCTCCACCAGGCCCCCACTCATGTCTCCCACCACCCCCAACCCCCAGCAGTGCAGGGGCATCCTCCACCAGGCCCCCATTCATGTCTCCCACCACCCCCACCCCCCAGCAGTGCAGGGGCACCCTCCACCAGGCCCCCACTCATGTCTCCCACCACCCCCACCCCCCAGCAGTGCAGGGGCACCCTCCACCAGGCCCCCACTCATGTCTCCCACCACCCCCACCCCCCAGCCACCAGGGTCACCCTCCACCAGGCCCCCACTCATGTCTCCCACCACCCCCACCCCCCAGCAGTGCAGGGGCACCCTCCACCAGGCCCCCACTCATGTCTCCCACCACCCCCACCCCCCAGCAGTGCAGGGGCAGCCTCCACCAGGCCCCCACTCATGTCCCCTATCACCCCACCCCCCCGCCACCAGGGTCACCCTCCACCAGGCCCCCACTCATGTCTCCCACCACCCCCACCCCCCAGCAGTGCAGGGGCAGCCTCCACCAGGCCCCCACTCATGTCTCCCACCACCCCCACCCCCCAGCACTGTGGGGCACCTGCCAGTAGGCCCCCACCCATGTCCAACTCATGTCTCCCACCACCCCCACCCCCCAGCCACCAGGGTCACCCTCCACCAGGCCCCCACTCATGTCCCCTATCACCCCACCCCCCCGCCACCAGGGTCACCCTCCACCAGGCCCCCACTCATGTCTCCCACCACCCCCACCCCCCAGCAGTGCAGGGGCAGCCTCCACCAGGCCCCCACTCATGTCCCCTATCACCCCCACCCCCCCGCCACCAGGGGCACCCTCCACCAGGCCCCCACTCATGTCTCCCACCACCCCCACCCCCCAGCAGTGCAGGGGCAGCCTCCACCAGGCCCCCACTCATGTCTCCCACCACCCCCACCCCCCAGCCACCAGGGGCACCCTCCACCAGGCCCCCACTCATGTCTCCCAACACCCCCACCCCCCAGCAGTGCAGGGGCACCCTCCACCAGGCCCCCACTCTTGTCTCCCACCACCCCCACCCCCCAGCAGTGCAGGGGCAGCCTCCACCAGGCCCCCACTCATGTCTCCCACCACCCCCACCCCCCAGCAGTGCAGGGGCAGCCTCCACCAGGCCCCCACTCATGTCCCCTATCACCCCCACCCCCCCGCCACCAGGGTCACCCTCCACCAGGCCCCCACTCATGTCTCCCACCACCCCCACCCCCCAGCAGTGCAGGGGCACCCTCCACCAGGCCCCCACTCATGTCTCCCACCACCCCCACCCCCCAGCACTGTGGGGCACCTGCCAGCAGGCCCCCACCCATGTCCAACTCATGTCTCCCACCACCCCCACCCCCCAGCACTGTGGGGCACCTGCCAGTAGGCCCCCACCCATGTCCAACTCATGTCTCCCACCACCCCCACCCCCCAGCCACCAGGGTCACCCTCCACCAGGGCCCCACTCATGTCTCCCACCACCCCCACCCCCCAGCACTGTGGGGCACCTGCCAGCAGGCCCCCACCCATGTCCAACTCATGTCTCCCACCACCCCCACCCCCCAGCCACCAGGGTCACCCTCCACCAGGCCCCCACTCATGTCCCCTATCACCCCCACCCCCCCCGCCACCAGGGGCACCCTCCACCAGGGCCCCACTCATGTCTCCCACCACCCCCACCCCCCAGCACTGTGGGGCACCTGCCAGCAGGCCCCCACCCATGTCCAACTCATGTCTCCCACCACCCCCACCCCCCAGCACTGTGGGGCACCTGCCAGCAGGCCCCCACCCATGTCCAACTCATGTCTCCCACCACCCCCACCCCCCAGCCACCAGGGTCACCCTCCACCAGGGCCCCACTCATGTCTCCCACCACCCCCACCCCCCAGCACTGTGGGGCACCTGCCAGCAGGCCCCCACCCATGTCCAACTCATGTCTCCCACCACCCCCACCCCCCAGCACTGTGGGGCACCTGCCAGTAGGCCCCCACCCATGTCCAACTCATGTCTCCCACCACCCCCACCCCCCAGCCACCAGGGTCACCCTCCACCAGGCCCCCACTCATGTCCCCTATCACCCCACCCCCCCGCCACCAGGGTCACCCTCCACCAGGCCCCCACTCATGTCTCCCACCACCCCCACCCCCCAGCCACCAGGGTCACCCTCCACCAGGGCCCCACTCATGTCTCCCACCACCCCCACCCCCCAGCACTGTGGGGCACCTGCCAGTAGGCCCCCACCCATGTCCAACTCATGTCTCCCACCACCCCCACCCCCCAGCACTGTGGGGCACCTGCCAGCAGGCCCCCACCCATGTCCAACTCATGTCTCCCACCACCCCCACCCCCCAGCCACCAGGGTCACCCTCCACCAGGGCCCCACTCATGTCTCCCACCACCCCCACCCCCCAGCAGTGCAGGGGCACCCTCCACCAGGGCCCCACTCATGTCTCCCACCACCCCCACCCCCCAGCAGTGCAGGGGCACCCTCCACCAGGGCCCCACTCATGTCTCCCACCACCCCCACCCCCCAGCAGTGCAGGGGCACCCTCCACCAGGCCCCCACTCATGTCTCCCACCACCCCCACCCCCCAGCAGTGCAGGGGCACCCTCCACCAGGGCCCCACTCATGTCTCCCACCACCCCCACCCCCCAGCCACCAGGGTCACCCTCCACCAGGCCCCCACTCATGTCCCCTATCACCCCCACCCCCCAGCCACCAGGGTCACCCTCCACCAGGCCCCCACTCATGTCTCCCATCACCCCCACACCCCAGCCACCAGGGTCACCCTCCACCAGGGCCCCACTCATGTCTCCCACCACCCCCACCCCCCTGCCACCATGTGCAGCCCCCACCAGGTCCTCACAATGTGCGTAATGGTCAGCCTCCACAGCCAAAAAGCCCTACCAAGTAACCCATTCACCCACATGGAAATGGAAATCACATGTTACACCCCCAATGTTCATGAAGCAAATGAACCCATGTCCGTCACACACATATTTTCCAATTGAATGGGAAAACACACAACATGACATGCATGAAACCAATGAGATGAAACCACACAGTGAACAATGTAAAAAAAAATGTATTAGAAAAAAATACGAATGCTAAAGAAAGAAAACTAACTACAATGTAAATGTGAAAAAAGAAGCTGCATGTCCGCATAAAAACACAAAACTAGAAAATCTAATCCAAAAAATTTTGTCCAAAGTGAAATGTCAAAACTCTCCGTGCAACAAAGAACTATGTACAAAAATAAAAAGGGTCCATCATCACAACAGAACTAAGGAAACCTCCAAAAAAACCTACCTAAATATCAACTATATACAAAAAGTGGAGCAGTGTCCGTCGACTCCAAATCATAAGAAAAAACAAAGGAAACCTAAAACTAAAGAACTATATACAAAGGCGGCGGGCAAGTCCAGCGGCTCACTCTGTGGTGTTCCGGGCCAGGGCATCATCGAACTCCTGTTCGATGTCCCGGAGGCGGTCCAGTTCCATGGCCCCGAGGGTCCGCAGGGACGACGCCGTGTCCTCCTCCAACCCCCTGCGGATTGCCTCGAGGCACTCGGCCCGCCTCAGGGCCCTCCGCATGGAGTTCTCCGCCCTGACCATTGTGAGCCGCGCCTCTTCCGCCCGCCGCCGCTCCGCACCTATGGCGTGGCACAACCGCTGCCACACGGAAGACACTCTCTGTCCTGGGTCCTCCTGCCCTCCGGCCGTTGCCTGCCCCTCCGATGTCGAAGGCCCCGAGCCTTCATGGCTCCCACCATCTTGCTGCTGCTGCTGCTCTGCCTCTGCCCGTGCACTGCCTCCTGCTGCCTGCACATCCTCCGCCGGCTGGGGTGCAGTTGTTGATGTGGCCACCCCTGCTGGACGTCCGACTCCCGACTGTGGCAGGGATGCCTCCTCCACCAGCCTGGCCGCACTGTCAGAGGCAGCTCCACAGGGCACCCAGGTGACTGATGGGTGGGAAGATGGCACAGAGGACGACTGGCGCGTAGGGGGTCCAGTTGAGGAGGGGGTCGGAACAAGCCCCATCAGACGGAGGAATCCGGTCTGGGTGACCTGTCCCAGCAGGCTGACGTGGTCAACGAGCCATTCGAGATGACGTGCAGTCTCTCCATGAAAAGACTGCAGGTCACCTCGCATGGCCCGTTGACACAACGCCACACCAGCCAGGACAGGCTCAACCCGGACCTGGATAGCCACGTCCGCAGGCAGAGGAAGGCCAGTTGACGTCAGCTCATCCCCTGCCTGAAAACGGGTCTGGACGTAGGCATCCCTGCTGGTGCAAGATGATGCAGGGACAGGATCGGGGACAGGATTGCACACAGGCACCTCCGCGGCCGCCTGTGCTGCCTCCTGTCCCTGGTCCTGGACTGCACCACTAGCACCAGTGGGATCCCCACCTCCAGACCCCGTCTCTGGTGCTTGCGCGGCCTCCTCCTCCACCAGACCCCCCACCAACCTGGATGACTCTGTGCCATCTTCCCCTGTTGGGCCCTGTGGGGTCCCAGCTGCCCCTTCTGCTGCCGAGGAGTCCAACTGCAACCTCCGCCTCTTGGACCTCCCCCCGGCAGCTGCGGGCTGGGACGCGGCACCGGACTCCTCACTCCCCGACGAGATGACAACACGGGAGGGGAGCCGGGCCTTGCGTCTCCGGCTGGCGGTCGGATCCCCGCCGCTGTGCTCCACAGCACCTTCTCCGCCCTCTTCATCAGTTGACGCTGCAGACAGGGAGAAACAAAACACAGGCATCAGGGCACTGTACAATGGACACATACACGCATGACAGTTGCACATGAGTGGCATTGGCAAACCTCAGACATGTCATCACAATCCCCAACACACATGTCATTGCAACTGGCACACATGAGCCATACCACAGCCATATCGCAACTGCCACCACCATCCCTACACATACAACAGCATCAGCAGCCAAAGGGGAGCCATACATCACATGCAACACAGGAAGTGCACCACACATGTACACACACCACCACACTTGCATGCATGTCTACACCTCTGCCAAGTGTCGCACTGTTCAGACGGGCATCCATGTCACATCTGCCAATCAGGCTTCCACATACCGCTGTCACATGCATCCATGTAGCATCACTGTTGCACCTTTGACAAATACACACACATGCACATGTACACAGTGCTCATACATGCAGCCGAAAACAACATACATGCCTGACATCACGGACATGTCTACTTACATACACATTCATCCAAACATGTGTGCACGCACAACTGCATTTGCCATGCAAGCCCACACACACAAGCACCATCCATGTCTCACACATTACAGCCCTCGCATGTGTCAGCCCCACGGCCCTGTACACCCCACCCATACTCCACCCCATACAAACAGATGTGCAACCGGCACAATGGGGAATGATCACCACACGCCCTGCTCACAACCAGGATGCATGTACACTCACCGCTCGACTCCAGACGGCTCTGCTTCTCTAGGACCTGGACGTGGAGCGCTGGGGATATGCGTTCCAGGACCCCCATCTGTTCTTCCGACAAGTGGCCCCGGCGCCCCTTGGCATCCGCTGCCTTCAAGAGGCGCCGGGCCTTGTTCAGGGTCCTGGACCTGAAGTCCTCCCAGCGCTTCCTGACATGTTGTAAGTCCCGGACTGCCACCCCCTCCGCGTTGATGGCAGTCACGATGTCTGTCCAGATCCGAGTCCGTCCTTCCTTGTCGGCGCGGGAACTTCCAAAGAGGGCATCATACTGCCCCAGGACTTGCTCCACCAGGACACCAACTTCGGTGGCACTGAAGCTGGTGCCCCTCTGCCTCTCTGGCCGGGGGTTGTCAGTGGTCACAGATGGTGTTAGCCCCGACATGACAACCCCAGAGGCAGGAGTGGGTGGGCAACTGGGTCCTGGGGCTGGGCTGTGGAGCGATGGGATTCCAGTCGGGAGTCTTCTGTTCCAGCAGGGGTGGTCACAGCAACAGCACCCCTGGCTGATGTGCAGGCAGCAAATGGCAGTGCACGTGGGCAGCAGGCAGTCAGGCAGCAGCAGATAGCAGGTGGGAGCGTGCTCGGGGCTCTGGGGGGCAGTAATTCGGCCTTCTGGGCAGGAGCGTGGTCTCCCGTGTGCTCACGCGTGGCCAGCTTGGTACGGAGTGAATTGGCACGTGAAAATCCTGCACGTCAGCGTGAAAACCGAGGAAAGGCCCTAAGCGCGTAAGCGCGTCAGCACGCATACGCGATTCCATTGGACCAAAGGCCCTCAGCGCGTAAGCGCGTCTGTGACGTGACCCGCACGGGTGTTTCCCACACTGCACGTGATGACAGAGCACACGTGGAAAGACTGCACGTCAGAGTCTCATCGCGTGTAATTGGACAAAAGTGCGTGTACACGCGATTGGCCTATGTACGTGTATATGAGGTGTGCGCGGACACTTACAGACGCAAGTACGTCAGCGCACCTGTATCCCGGTGTACGGCCATTTCCACCAATCACACGCAATGAGACTCTGACGTGCAGTCTTTCCACGTGTGCTCTGTCATCACGTGCTGTGTGGGAAACACCCGTGCGGGTCACGTCACAGACGCGCTTACGCGCTGAGGGCCTTTGGTCCAATGGAATCGCGTATGCGTGCTGACGCGCTTACGCGCTTAGGGCCTTTCCTCGGTTTTCACGCTGACGTGCAGGATTTTCACGTGCCAATTCACTCCGTACCAAGCTGGCCACGCGTGAGCACACGGGAGACCACGCTCCTGCCCAGAAGGCCGAATTACTGCCCCCCAGAGCCCCGAGCACGCTCCCACCTGCTATCTGCTGCTGCCTGACTGCCTGCTGCCCACGTGCACTGCCATTTGCTGCCTGCACATCAGCCAGGGGTGCTGTTGCTGTGACCACCCCTGCTGGAACAGAAGACTCCCGACTGGAATTCCATCGCTCCACAGCCCAGCCCCAGGACCCAGTTGCCCACCCACTCCTGCCTCTGTGGTTGTCATGTCGGGGCTAACACCATCTGTGACCACTGACAACCCCCGGCCAGAGAGGCAGAGGGGCACCAGCTTCAGTGCCACCGAAGTTGGTGTCCTGGTGGAGCAAGTCCTGGGGCAGTATGATGCCCTCTTTGGAAGTTCCCGCGCCGACAAGGAAGGACGGACTCGGATCTGGACAGACATCGTGACTGCCATCAACGCGGAGGGGGTGGCAGTCCGGGACTTACAACATGTCAGGAAGCGCTGGGAGGACTTCAGGTCCAGGACCCTGAACAAGGCCCGGCGCCTCTTGAAGGCAGCGGATGCCAAGGGGCGCCGGGGCCACTTGTCGGAAGAACAGATGGGGGTCCTGGAACGCATATCCCCAGCGCTCCACGTCCAGGTCCTAGAGAAGCAGAGCCGTCTGGAGTCGAGCGGTGAGTGTACATGCATCCTGGTTGTGAGCAGGGCGTGTGGTGATCATTCCCCATTGTGCCGGTTGCACATCTGTTTGTATGGGGTGGAGTATGGGTGGGGGTGTACAGGGCCGTGGGGCTGACACATGCGAGGGCTGTAATGTGTGAGACATGGATGGTGCTTGTGTGTGTGGGCTTGCATGGCAAATGCAGTTGTGCGTGCACACATGTTTGGATGAATGTGTATGTAAGTAGACATGTCCGTGATGTCAGGCATGTATGTTGTTTTCGGCTGCATGTATGAGCACTGTGTACATGTGCATGTGTGTGTATTTGTCAAAGGTGCAACAGTGATGCTACATGGATGCATGTGACAGCGGTATGTGGAAGCCTGATTGGCAGATGTGACATGGATGCCCGTCTGAACAGTGCGACACTTGGCAGAGGTGTAGACATGCATGCAAGTGTGGTGGTGTGTGTACATGTGTGTTGCACTTCCTGTGTTGCATGTGATGTATGGCTCCCCTTTGGCTGCTGATGCTGTTGTATGTGTAGGGATGGTGGTGGCAGTTGCGATATGGCTGTGGTATGGCTCATGTGTGCCAGTTGCAATGACATGTGTGTTGGGGATTGTGATGACATGTCTGAGGTTTGCCAATGCCACTCATGTGCAACTGTCATGCGTGTATGTGTCCATTGTACAGTGCCCTGATGCCTGTGTTTTGTTTCTCCCTGTCTGCAGCGTCAACTGATGAAGAGGGCGGAGAAGGTGCTGTGGAGCACAGCGGCGGGGATCCGACCGCCAGCCGGAGACGCAAGGCCCGGCTCCCCTCCCGTGTTGTCATCTCGTCGGGGAGTGAGGAGTCCGGTGCCGCGTCCCAGCCCGCAGCTGCCGGGGGGAGGTCCAAGAGGCGGAGGTTGCAGTTGGACTCCTCGGCAGCAGAAGGGGCAGCTGGGACCCCACAGGGCCCAACAGGGGAAGATGGCACAGAGTCATCCAGGTTGGTGGGGGGTTTGGTGGAGGAGGGGGCCGCGCAAGCACCAGAGACGGGGTCTGGAGGTGGGGATCCCACTGGTGCTAGTGGTGCAGTGCAGGACCAGGGACAGGAGGCAGCACAGGCAGCCGCGGAGGTGCCTGTGTGCAATCCTGTCCCCGATCCTGTCCCTGCATCATCTTGCACCAGCAGGGATGCCTACGTCCAGACCCGTTTTCAGGCAGGGGATGAGCTGACGTCAACTGGCCTTCCTCTGCCTGCGGACGTGGCCATCCAGGACCGGGTTGAGCCTGTCCTGGCTGGTGTGGCGTTGCGTCAACGGGCCATGCGAGGTGACCTGCAGTCTTTTCATGGAGAGACTGCACGTCATCTCGAATGGCTCGTTGACCACGTCAGCCTGCTGGGACAGGTCACCCAGGCCGGATTCCGCTGTCTGATGGGGCTTGCTCCGACCCCCTCCTCAACTGGACCCCCTACGCGCCAGTCGTCCTCTGTGCCATCTTCCCACCCATCAGTCACCTGGGTGCCCTGTGGAGCTGCCTCTGACAGTGCGGCCAGGCTGGTGGAGGAGGCATCCCTGCCACAGTCGGGAGTCGGACGTCCAGCAGGGGTGGCCACATCAACAGGTGCACCCCAGCCGGCGGAGGATGTGCAGGCAGCAGGAGGCAGTGCACGGGCAGAGGCAGAGCAGCAGCAGCAGCAAGATGGTGGGAGCCATGAAGGCTCGGGGCCTTCGACATCGGAGGGGCAGGCATCGGCCGGAGGGCAGGAGGACCCAGGACAGAGAGTGTCTTCCGTGTGGCAGCGGTTGTGCCACGCCATAGGTGCGGAGCGGCGGCGGGCGGAAGAGGCGCGGCTCACAATGGTCAGGGCGGAGAACTCCATGCGGAGGGCCCTGAGGCGGGCCGAGTGCCTCGAGGCAATCCGCAGGGGGTTGGAGGAGGACACGGCGTCGTCCCTGCGGACCCTCGGGGCCATGGAACTGGACCGCCTCCGGGACATCGAACAGGAGTTCGATGATGCCCTGGCCCGGAACACCACAGAGTGAGCCGCTGGACTTGCCCGCCGCCTTTGTATATAGTTCTTTAGTTTTAGGTTTCCTTTCGTTCTTCTTATTATTTGGAGTCGACGGACACTGCTCCACTTTTTGTATATAGTTGATATTTAGGTAGGTTTTTTAGGAGGTTTCCTTAGTTCAGTTGTGATGATGGACCCTTGTTATTTTTGTACATAGTTCTTTGTTGCATGGAGAGTTTTTACATTTCACTTTGGACATAATTTTTTTGATTTGATTTTCTAGTTTTGTGTTTTTATGCGGACATGCAGCTTATTTTTTCCCATTTAAATTGTAGTTAGTTTTCTTTCTTTGGCATTTGTATTTTTTTCAATACATTTTTTTTTCCATTGTTCACTGTGTGGTTTCATCTCCTTGGTTTCATGCATGTCATGTTGTGTGTTTTCCCATTCTATTTGAAAATATGTGTGTGACGGACATGGGTTCATTTGCTTCATGTACATTGGGGGTGTAACATGTGATTTCCATTTCCATGTGGGTGAATGGGTTACTTGGTAGGTCTTTTTGGCTGTGGAGGCTGACCATTACGCACATGATTGGGGATTGTGAGGACCTGGTGGGGGCTGCACATGGTGGCAGGGGGGTGGGGGTGCAGGGGGACATGAGTGGGGGCCTGGTGGAGGTTGAGCCTGCACTGCTGGGGGGTGGGGGTGGTGGGAGACATGAGTGGGGGCCTGGTGGAGGGTGACCCTGCACTGCTGGGGTGTGGGGGTGATGGGAGACATGAGTGGGGGCCTGGTGGAGGGTGACCCTGGTGGCTGGGGGGTGGGGGTGATAGGGGACATGAGTGGGGGCCTGGTGGAGGGTGACCCTGGTGGCTGGGGGGTGGGGGTGGTGGTAGACATGAGTGGGGGCCTGGTGGAGGGTGACCCTGCACTGCTGGGGTGTGGGGGTGGTGGGAGACATGAGTTGGACATGGGTGGGGGCCTACTGGCAGGTGCCCCACAGTGCTGGGGGGTGGGGGTGGTGGGGGAAATGAGTTGGACATGGGTGGGGGCCTGCTGGCAGGTGCCCCACAGTGCTGGGGGGTGGGGGTGGTGGGAGACATGAGTGGGGCCCTGGTGGAGGGTGACCCTGCACTGCTGGGGGGTGGGGGTGGTGGGAGACATGAGTGGGGCCCTGGTGGAGGGTGACCCTGGTGGCTGGGGGGTGGGGGTGGTGGGAGACATGAGTTGGACATGGGTGGGGGCCTGCTGGCAGGTGCCCCACAGTGCTGGGGTGTGGGGGTGGTGGGAGACATGAGTTGGACATGGGTGGGGGCCTGCTGGCAGGTGCCCCACAGTGCTGGGGGGTGGGGGTGGTGGGAGACATGAGTTGGACATGGGTGGGGGCCTACTGGCAGGTGCCCCACAGTGCTGGGGGGTGGGGGTGGTGGGAGACATGAGTTGGACATGGGTGGGGGCCTGCTGGCAGGTGCCCCACAGTGCAGGGGGGTGGGGGTGGTGGGAGACATGAGTTGGACATGGGTGGGGGCCTGCTGGCAGGTGCCCCACAGTGCTGGGGGGTGGGGGTGGTGGGAGACATGAGTGGGGCCCTGGTGGAGGGTGATCCTGGTGGCTGGGGGGTGGGGGTGGTGGGAGACATGAGTTGGACATGGGTGGGGGCCTACTGGCAGGTGCCCCACAGTGCTGGGGGGTGGGGGTGGTGGGGGACATGAGTTGGACATGGGTGGGGGACTGCTGGCATGTGCCCCACAGTGCTGGGGGGTGGGGGTGCAAGGGGACATGTGTTGGTGTTCATTAGTTCAAGGAGACATGTGCCTTTGCTGGGGGGCATGCCCATGTTGGGTGGGCTGCCTGCGGGACATGACCAGGGATGCAGGGTAGTCCCCTGTGGTGTGGGCTGCCTGCAGGGGCCGTGGAGGGTGTACAGGGTACACCTGGGAGGACCCACACTGTCAAATCACATGTGGGACTCCCCGGCACCCCTGAAATACACGTACCGTGCAGAAATCGCGTGTTAAACTTCCCGCGCACCCCTGAAATACACGCGCCCAGGCTATTCGCGTGTAAAACTTCCCGCGCACCCCTGAAATACACGCGCCCAGGCTATTCGCGTGTAAAACTTCCCGCGCACCCCTGAAATACACGCGCCCAGGCTATTCGCGTGTAAAACTTCCCGCGCACCCCTGAAATACACGCGCCCAGGCTATTCGCGTGTGGAACTTCCCGCGCACCCCTGAAATACACGGGCCCAGGCTATTCGCGTGTGGAACTCCCCGCGCACCCCTGAAATACACGGGCCCAGGCTATTCGCGTGTGGAACTTCCCGCGCACCCCTCAAATTCACGCGCCCAGGCTATTCGCGTGTGGAACTTCCCGCGAACCCCTGAAATACACGCGCCCAGGCTATTCGCGTGTGGAACTTCCCGCGCACCCCTGAAATACACGCGCCCAGCCTATTCGCGTGTGGAACTTCCCGCGCACCCCTGAAATACACGCGCCCAGGCTATTCGCGTGTGGAACTTCCCGCGAACCCCTGAAATACACGCGCCCAGGCTATTCGCGTGTGGAACTTCCCGCGAACCCCTGTAATACACGTAGCCCGCTCCCCCAGGCCCGATCGCGTGAGGAACTTCCCGCGCACCCCTCAAATTCACGCGCCCAGGCTATTCGCGTGTGAAACTTCACGCGAACCCCTGGAATACACGTAGCCCGCTCCCCCAGGCCCGATCGCGTGAGGAACTTCACGCGAACCCCTGTAATACACGTAGCCCGCTCCCCCAGGCCCGATCACGTGTGGAACTTTCCGCGCACCCCTCAAATTCACGCGCCCAGGCTATTCGCGTGTGAAACTTCACGCGAACCCCTGAAATACACGTAGCACGCTCCCCCAGGCCCGATCGCGTGAGGAACTTCACGCGAACCCCTGTAATACACGTAGCCCGCTCCCCCAGGCCCGATCGCGTGTGGAACTTCACGCGAACTCCTGTAATACACGTAGCCCACTCCCCCAGGCCCGATCGCGTGTGGAACTTCACGCGAACCCCTGAAATACACGTAGCCCGCTCCCCCAGGCCCGATCGCGTGAGGAACTTCACGTGAACCCCTGTAATACACGTAGCCCGCTCCCCCAGGCCCGATCGCGTGAGGAACTTCACGCGAACCCCTGTAATACACGTAACCCGCTCCCCCAGGCCCGATCGTGTGAATAACTTCACGCGAACCCCTGTGATGCACGTACCCTGCAAATCGCGTGTGACACTTCCCTCGCACCCCGGTATACATGCACACGTATTTTTTGTCAGCGGGTGTCCGTGTTTGTGGGTACCCCTTTGCACGTCATTTTTCCTGGAGGGCCACAGTATGGGACATTCATCATGGCAGTATATAGGTGCTATTTGTTGGCGCACCTTTTGGCGCACATTTCTTACAGCCGCAGAGACGCTACCGCCTCCTTTCTTGTGGCGGTCGTGTTTGTGCCTGTGCGCTGGTTTGAGCGTGCGCTTTTTTCCCCTATTCTATTCCATGAATACGTGTTGTAGGCGAGCGTGTGGGCGTTCCGCGCACTTGTGCCCTGTACTTCCCCCGTGACGCCCACGTTTTGGCAAGTTGTTCCCCATTCCGAGTGTTACGCCCGTGTTCCGCCTACTTTTATTGCGTGCGCCGCGCTATGTGCGAATTTCGCTGTGGCCTGTGCGATTTTCGCTGTGACCTGGCGCACGCTGTTAGATGGCCTGTGCGCCAACGTGCGCCAACGTGCGCCGCGCACTTTTTTTTCGCACATCCGCTGGTTTTCTCGCGCACGGCCTTCCATGAATCGACGTGCGCTGCTTTTCGTGCGATTTTCGCACGTTCACTGCGATTTTCGCTATTCCACTGCGAATCGCACGTTTTTGCCCACTTGCGCCGCGCTAATTATTCCATGAATCGGCCTGATAAGCTCGTTTCAGAGGTCTGCATGCAATCTGCAGTGGTAGGTTAAAATTCCTGCACATCTGCCTCAGCTCAATATGCTTCTGATGTCTATAACAAAGGACATTTAAACATATTAAAGCACTTACAAACTTGAGAAATCTCTCATTACAGACTATATAATACTGTGAACTCAATTCTGAAACAAAAACATAGGAGGCTTCCGTTTTATGTGTAAGCTGTCTAGATATCAAAGTCGCTCAACCTTATTGGCCCTGAGCCTTTTCCGGTGCATTCTAAATAAATCATAGATCAAAAAAAATAGCTTAACTGATGCAAGAGAACATCTATGAGACCATAAGTGCTCGGATCTAAGTATTTCATAATTAGGCATTCATTTGTAAAGTGCAGCTGCTTTGCCACCTTTACGCAATATTTAGCTTGAGTTCCCTTTGTGATTACAAAACACAAAATACATTTTTATTGATGAAGTTCCCCTCACGTCTTCCGGGAGGCGATATGAATATTCAGATAAGCAACAGCTTGTAGGCTGCAGCAGATGTGCTTATTACACTGTTGACATTCACAAGGGTTGATTAGATGTTAATAATTTACTCATACTGTACGTGGCAACTCTGTCAGGTCTCCAGATATCTGTGCTAATATTTAGGTTAAACAAATATTAACGGCGTGCAGCATCTACACATGTATGTTTTAACACCACGGTGATGCATAAATCCTCTAAATAGCAATTCGTTAAGATGTTTTTCTTTTAAAGTGAGTAGTGTGCTTCATTCTACAGCCTTCACACCGCTTACCAATTCATCACATGTTCACAAGGGTTATGAGAAACTGACTCTAAGCTTTGCTCAGATCACATTATGGACTGGAGCAAACATTGCTGAACTATCATAAAAGAACGCCTGATATATTGATATTATCTATTCATCATAAGGTGGCTGATATGTTAATATTGACGATGTAAAGCACTGTAAATAACCGTTGTTAATGTTGCCCAATTAAATGATAGTCATTGTAATATCCTTGAAAATAAGAAAAGCTGATCAGTGGATTCAAACGTGATATGTATTGGGAGGATAGCTCAGGGCCAACATGCTCACCTTGGAAGCAAGGCGACACGGGGCAACACAGGTTCAATCCCCAGGTCTGCACTTTGAAACCTCTGGGTATTAAGCACATTATAAATAACCTATGATATATCAGATCAAATCATATGATAAGTCATTTATAGCGCACCTGTACGCAAGTGTTTTTTATGCGTGACAAGTCAAGGAAGGAAGGACAGAAGAAGGACAAAAAAACAATTTTACTAGGCCCTGTGTAATTCAGGTCACGAAAGGGGGGGGAAGTGCCAGAGGTGGGGAGGAGTACAAAGTAACACGTAAGTGCTGCTGGGAGGTGGCTCTCAAGTGCATAGAGTCAGGAGACTGTAGGGTTGCAGATACAGTCCCTTAAATGGTTTGGTGGCACAGAGGCATTGCAAGAGCAACTGGTTGTGCAGCATCCTGGTCCCGTAAATCAGTAGGTGGCCAGGTTCACCAGTATGCGCAGCAGACATAGACATCAGCATGGGAGAGAGAAAACAGAAGCAAAAAGGAAGGTCTTGAGTTGCTTCCAGAACCTTCAGTAGTCCTGCTCAAATTTGAGAGAGGCAGGAATGCTGTTTCAGAGGGAGGCCCCAGCTGAGGTCAGAGACCTACCCAGCACTCTCTGCCTGGAGAAGCATCCGACCCTCAGAGAGTTGGAGGTGGATGAGCGGAGGGCTCAAGAAGGAAAATGCTTAGGAAGAGAATCCCATCGTGGACAATGGAGAGGGTCTTGAACTTGATCCTCACAGCAACAGGGAGCTAGTGGAGAAATGTCAGGGCCGGAGAGATACGATCCCTGGTATTGAGGCAAAGGACAAGTCCTTCATTCCTGTTCTGAATACGTTGTGAAGGGCATAGAGTAGAGGCAGGCAGATTGAGAAAGAGGCCATTGCAGTATTCCAGCTTAGAGAGGACAGGGCTCTGGAGATAGTGAGCCTCTGCAGGAAAGAGAGAAAAGGAAGAATACCTCTGAGGAGGCAGTTTGACTTCTTAGAGAAATCAGAGTTGTGAGGAGAGAAGGAGGAGTGGAATCAAAGATGAACCCCAGGTTGTTAGCCTCACAAGAGGGAGCAGGTAGAGGGCCAACGGTAGGTGGCCAGAGTGAGATATGGAAGGCGGGAGCAGGTGTCTCAATGAGGAGGATATCTGTCTTACTGGCTTTAAGGTAGAGATTGTTAGAGGCACCTCATTCCTGAATAGTGGACAAACAGTCTGGTATGAGAGAAGGAGCAGAAGAGAGTGAGGGGAGCCTGAAGGAGAGCTGGGTGTCATCCACATAACAAAGTTGGAGAAGAAGGTAGAGATGTGGTGGGCCAGAGGTGCCAGGTAGTGGTTGAAGAGCCAGGGAGAGAGGTTAGACCCCTGGGGAACACCACAAGTAGGGAGAGGGATAGAAGAATGGAAAGTGCCAAGTCGGACCTGGGAGGATCGAACAGTGAGAACGGAGGTCAACCAGGTTAGGACTTGACCAGAGATACCCAAGTTGTCACAGAGACAATTGAGCAGGGTAGCATGGTTGACCATGTCCAAAGCAGAAGATAGATCAAGGAGAATGAGGACAGAAGGAATGTAAGAGTCAAGATTGGAGAGCAAGTCTTCACAGGAGTTCAGGAGAGCAGTCTCCATGCTTCTGGCTGCTCTGAAGCCAGACTGGTAGTCATGGAGGCAACCAACAGATTCAGTATGTAGATTAAGCTGGGAAATGGCCAGCTTTTCCAGGAGTTTGTCCAGGAAAGGGGTGATGGAGAGTGGGAGACAGTTTGCCAGAGCGGAAGGTTTGGCAGAGGTCTTCTTATGAAGTGGTGCACAAGGGAGTGCTTAAGGGGGAGGCTAAGGTTCCAGTGGCAAAAGAGTGATTGCAAAAATCATCTGAGGCTGGAGCAAGGGTGTCGATCTGGTCCTTAGTAGTTCTGGAGGAGCACGGGAGCACCTGCTTTAATGAGACTTTCATAGATTGGACTTGTCTATGGCTAGAAACATCGCTGGGAGTGAACAGGGGGAAGGGGGAGTAAGGAAGAGGAGAAACGGACGGAGAGGGGCCTGGAATGGTAGAGGGAGAGGAAGAGGAGGAAAAGACAGTGGACAGGTTGTCCTGAGTTTTACTGGTGAAATGTGATGCCAAAGGCATGCAAAGGGCCTGGGTGGGAGCAGGAGAAGCAGAGACTGCAGCAGGATTGGCCAGCTACTTGCAGATTTTGAAAAGTTCAGTCGAGTTGCTAGAGGCCGCTGACATGCAGGGTTGGATGTAGGTTCTCTTCTTATAGAGGGCAGAGGATCAGTATTGCCTTTGGAGTAGGCAGAAGGCCACTTTGTCAGAGGATGCGCTTGATACCCTCCACATCCTCCTAGCCACCCTACACTTGCACTTAAGAGTGGCAAGGTCAGAATCGTACCAAGAGATGCACTAAGATGTGTGCTGCAAATGGATCCTCATGACAGGTGCCAGGACATCAACAGTGTTAGAGATAGAGAGATGAAGGTAGGAAAGGGCTGTGTCAGAGTGTGAGTCAGCCAAAGGTGTAAGAGGAGGAGAGAAAGTAGCAATGAAAGACTCCACTGACCCACGCTTCATGGGCCGGATGACTGAGAAGGTGGGTGGCAGTACTGGGGTTGGCTTAACCTGAGGGACAGAGAGTGACGAGTGAGAGGAGAGAAGAAAGTGGTCAGTCCAAGAGAGAGGAGTGGTGAGAGGGTTGGAGAGCGGGAAGTCTGATGAGATCAGAACATCCAGATTGTCCAGATTATGCATCACTGTGGTATTAAAACATACATGTGTAGATGCTGCACGCTGTAAATATTTGTCTAACCTAAATATTAGCACAGATATATGGAGACCTGACAGAGTTGCCACGTACAGTATGAGTAAATTATTAACATCTAATCAATCCTTGTGAATGTCAACAGTGTAATAAGCACATCTGCTGCATCCTACAAGCTGTTGCTTATCTGAATATTCATATCGCCTCCCGGAAGACTGGAGGGGAACTTCATCAATAAAAATGTATTTTGTGTTTTGTAATCACAAAGGGAACTCAAGCTAAATATTGCATAAAGGTGGCAAAGCAGCTGCACTTTACAAATGAATGCCTAATTATGAAATACTTAGATCCGTCCTGCAAAGTGAGTCAGGCCAGAGGGTAGATTAGAGAGAGAGAGAATCACAAAGGTTGCGAAAGAGCCCTGAGGAGGGCCTTGTAGCTTCCAAGTGGATGTTAAGGTCCATGATGAGGAGAAGTTGCGAGGTAGAGGCAAGAAGGGAGGAGGAGAGGTCAGTCCACTCGGAGATGAAGGGGCGACCTAGCCAGGTGGCCAGTAGATGGTGGCTACAGTGAGAGAGAGGCTGGGAGAGATAAGAGCCTGCAGACCAGGCATTCAAAGGAGGAGTATGCCTGTGTAAGAATGACAGAAGCAGGGATCCACTCTGGAAACATCAGGGCTACTCCCCCACCAGGATGGTTGGTACCGGGTCCGGAGAGGATCTTGTCTCCATCAGGAAGGAGAGTGTCAAAACTTGTGACAGAGATAGCGGTAAAGCAAGTCTCTGTGAGACCGAGAACATCCAAATCAAGCTCTTGCAGGAGATGGAAGATGTCTGAGGAGTGTTTGACAGCAGAGCGAGAGTTACGAGTAGCAACGTGAAACCAGCAGATTGAACCAAAATCTCAGCAGTCACCTTGAAACTCACTGAGTAATGTGACTTGTTGCTACTATACCATTATGGCTAATGCAAAATGGGTTTATATATTTTACCTACCTTCACCGTGAGTGCCATAGCGCCATTCCTGTTGTTAGCAAGCCAAAGACATCCATGGCAAACAAAATATATTTTTCTACCATCACTATTTATATATTAATTTGTAGTATGCCATAGAGTATGAACCAGACCAAATGCACCAGAACACTTCACATCGGGATACAATATACAAATAAATATAGGCCATAGTAACCAAACAAAGTAATGTAGATCACAAAGAAGTTAACTAAGGCCAAACCATTACTGAATCAGATGTTTTAACTGTAATGGTAGATCTTCAGGTAGGAGGAGAAGCACCGGTCGAGAGGGGATTTCAGATATGGGAGATAAATGAGTCGCATGTTTGTGGTAGTTTCTTGGACATTTTGGTCAGAGGAAGTTCACCGAGTTCTGATGTATTACTGTACAGCATGACCTGTCCCCCAGAGATTTGCAGCTTGTTCCCCAAATGATAAGGGAGGGTTTGGTTGAGATGCACAGCTTTGTACATTAGGCAACACACTTTAAATATGATACATTCGTTCAAGGAAAGTCAATGATGGCTGTGTTAAACAGTTGCAATATGTTTGTACATTCAAATGTGTGATTTTCCAGGCAGCAGTGTAAAAAACAAATACATAGGGCAGAAATAAATTTAAGGAAGGCCCATATGCAGTACGTTGCCACCATCCATATGGGCATAATACAGGAATGTAAGCTACACCAATCAAATGATGGAATGAGGGGTTCAATGCCTCATATAAACTTTAGCTTTAGAGAAGCAGTCTGGCTTCTTTTTGGGATGTGAGCTTTGAAGTTCAATGTGGAATCAAGTTAGACCCTACCGGATGTAAAGTCGACCAGTTTAGGTGTAATGCTATTTTATGAAAGGTCTAAAATCCAGTCATAAAACCTATACATAGATTTAGAGGGGCAAATAATAGATACGTTTAATAGTTGTTTTCACAGAGTGTGTTTTGATGAAGAGCAGTCATAAATTATTTGATATTCATGAGACAGATTGCCAAGTGTTAGATGCCACTATCAATGCTGGGTCGCCCCAGTGCACACTGGTGGCCACAGATTCTACACTCTTACAGCAGATCTGCCAGTGGCTCCACATACATGTAATAAGTGGGGGACGTTGAAATTAGCACTAGACAGATGTCCTTGACTGATTAATGGAATTAATGAAGAATTCTACTTTACTGTGTCTTTCAGCATCAAAATGCCAGGGCAATGTGACCAATTAAACATGTGGATGTGATAGCTAGACATTAACTCTGAAGAACTGTTGAAACATTGTTCAGATGCACCCTTACGTCAGAGTGGCAGTGCCATATTATTGAACATTCCTTACTCCAGCGGTGGATCTGAAATTGATCACCTTCCATCTTTGCACAGAGAGGGGCCTGGAGAATGAACTTGGTTGATCTGAAGATAACACACTGTCAGTATAAACCACTCAGCACGAGCAGGGCATTATCTAGACTAATCAATATTCTAGAAAAGAGCCCATCAGACCCAAAATACCTGGGAATCTATTGAACATATGGTTGGCCCAAATGGGACATTTAGGTTTCAGGGAATCCCACCACCATAATGGATGCTGAAAGCCATCAGTCAAATCTAAATAGAATGAAATCAAATAATGATTGTGTGCCGCCAAAGAATGTGTCACTGAGGCCAACATAATCTAGCTAAATGTGCTGGCTCTTTCACAACTCTTCAATAGCCCAATGTTCCACCATGAAGGTTTTCACTCCTTGACATTTTACCAGGGCCAATGTAGTGAAGCAAGTGGCATCAGCAATTATCATTAATATAGTGGGCATGGTACATGCTACCACCTCTGATAGTTTCTGGATGAATGAGATGACCCACTGGCCACAGAGGGTAATCCAGATAGTCTTTCTTCCCTTTTTGATGTCAAGGAGGTGAACCCTCAAAGTGCCACGTGAACCAGTCGTCCTTCCCATCGATAGATAAGGCAAGCACAACATCAAACTGAAGAACTTACAATCGGATTCATATTAAAACATGCATGCATTTAACGTACCCTGATTTAGTAATTAGAATTGAAACTGGTATCTGCAAAAAGAATAAATCACCTTGTATCAAACCATATTGTATATAATTTTATCACTAGATACCCTCAATATAATAATGAAGCACCTCTTGATTGGCATGGTTAATTCGTTTTTTTATCAAACATCACCTACTTTACATGTGCAGGGTTGCCATTTCCTGTCAGTGTGCATGTATGCCATAATTATGAAAACGCATGAAATCGGAGGAGAGACTGACAACAACTACTTGCATTTCATAGTGTTAACATGGCAGATTAGATAGGAATTTCCGTCTGCCAATCAGAAACACAAAACACCAGCCCCTTATGCCGCTGAAAAGGTCTGAGCTCTCCAAAGGGCAGAGGCGGGGCTTGCTGTGGGAGATTCATTTGAAACTGGCAAAGCATGATTTGCTGCATCCTGAAACAGGCCTTGTGATAAATATTTAAAGGAAAGACTGCCTCCCTAATCCAATGCTGGATGGCATTACCGTATGCAGACTTGTACCCTTACATGAAAAGTCACAGGAGGAAGGCCATGCATTATGCAGCGTTCTACGACTTCAAGTTTAGAGGGGAAGATTGCAGCTGTGCAAAGAGAAGCAGCATCCTGGTCTACACATCAAAACAGAAAACATGTTTACACATTGAAGAACACAATCAATTAATATGTATTTTCAATACAGTCACACACACACACACACACGTATAAATCACATTGAACACATAATACTACTACTAATATTAATAATGAGAATAATGGTCATAAGACATGCATTGGGCCTCATAAACAAAAATGCATCTCTTGCAGAAACAATACATTGTCAGTGTGCCCTGAAGTAGGCGCAGGTTTAGAACAGGTAAAGTGCCATTAGACATCTCCTTTAATATCAAATACATGCACCCTGATTTTGTGGGTGGGCATCCAGAAGTGAGCATTGCCTCATTTCCATAGGAACAGTCCACAAACAAATGAGGGAACCCCTAGTGCTTGTGTACAGTCATCACTGTGTTTATTAGAAGGTTGTACAACCCAATGACATTGCAATAACATGCATCACTTTGAAGCTAGCAGAAAAGGAAAGGGGATGTACAGGGAGCGTTAACCTAGAGCAGCATTCAGGAATATCCCACAGAAGAGGACAGGACAGTAGGATAGAAAGGCTAAGTAGCAGATACAAGATCAAGGGGCAATCCCCCCCCCCGCCACTTGAGCAGTATTCCAATCCTGCTGGATGGAGGATGGCGACAGGTGGTCGAGGCCGGAGAAAAGAGTAGGAGAAATTCTGGTAGAAAGCAATATAGGTGAAATACTTGGGAATTAATCTGCACAGCAAAGTGAAATGTCCCTTGTGGTGCAATAGGAAGAGCTAGGCCGGATGGAAAAATCATGCTGTCCAGAGGTCTGATGATTGCAACTCCACAACTTGGAGCCATAAACGACAACTGTCTAAAGAGTGTTAAGTGAGATGGAAGGGAACACTGGATTAAAGCAATATACTCAGAAGAAACTAGAAACTAGAACTCTCACCCCACTCCATGCATCTGGGCTGCATGGAGTGGGGCGAGAGTTTGGCAAAGAGGACTCCTTTCCCAGGCACATTTCTATGTTCCGATTGGGACAATCTGCCCAAGGTCAACCAGTTGGGTTAGCAAAAGGGGGCTGTTCACATGGATGACCTCACAACAAATCTAGTCACATCCTTCAGATAATGCAGGAATATGGCTGCAGTAGTTAGCACACAAAGGAAATTTACACACAGTGCTTGCTCTTCTTTGAAGAGGATCCAGCTGAGAGTTGTGTTACCAAAGAGTACTTACTCACAAATAGTAATAAGGCACACAAAGTCAAGTCCAGCGAGAGTGTTCACAGTGTGCGTAAACGAGAAGTTTGTGCACATGTAGCATGCATTTCCAGAGTGCACTTTGAAGAAAAGAAATGGCAGCTTCAGAGACATTTCAGGAACCGAGCTCCAGGACACAAGTTAAATGGCAGCCAATATTTGCATAAGCCATATACCTGCTTCTGAGTACTTTGTAAGTGTTGCAGAATACACTGACATGTTGTGGGGACATGGTCCCCTATATTATGGCTTGGATGCACCTTTGTTAAAAGTGACAGTCCAACCGAACTACGCCTCTGAAAAACTGCACCTGCAAACTGAAACCATCAGCACCCTCGTACACACAAGAACTCAACCTCAGCAAAAGAGTCATTTGGAAACAAGAGAAAACCTGGCATCACTCCAGGACTGCATCCAACCTGGAGAGCTCCTCAAGGAACTCATAAAAAACCGCCAACGACTCATCAACACAGCCAAGGCCTCCTACTATCATAACCCCATAGTAGAAGCCAACAACAAAAGCAGAGCCATCTTCAAAATGGTCAAGCACTGTATGAACCCCCTACCTGCCCCTGCCATACCACACTCCATTGAAAAATTCACCACCATCACCACCTTCTCCATCGAAAAGATCATCAAGATTCACCAGCACATCAACAACCTTGTAGAAAACATGACTGCCCTCCAAGCCACATCGTATACAGACAACATCCTCGCAGCATCCATCCTCAAGACCCTCTCTGAAGAAGCTCTCCTTCCATGTCTTGATATTATCAACAGCTCCCTAACTTAAGACACCTTCCCATCAACCCTAAAAACAGGACAAATCCCCCTCTACTAAAGAAACCCACTCTGGATACCAACAATCTAGGTAACTATCGCCCAAACACCCATCTTCCCTTCCTAGGTAAGATCATCTCAAAAGCAGTGCAGCAACACATTGACACCAACACACTCCTCCAAACCTACCAATCCGGGTTCAGACCCAGATGCAGCATGTAGACAGCAAACAAACAGGTGGTCAACAACGCCCTCAACATCCTTGATGACAGCCACTCATGCCTCCTGGTTTCTACTTGACCCCTTGGTCACTTTTGACACAGTAGACCACCAGACACTTATGGACAACCTAAATCAGTGCATGGGGATCAACAGCCATGTCCTACGCTGGTTTAAGTCCACCCTCACCAACCAGCAGCAGTTTGTTCAGATGGACAATGCTGCCCATCACCTGTGGAGTCCTGCTAGTTTCCATCCTCTCCCCAGTGTTCTTCAATAAATACATGGAGCTGCTGGGAGCCTTCCTATCCACACCCAACATCCACATCCACCAATACACTGACACAAAGCTATACCTCAAGATCGACTCCATTGAGGACATTCATAGGCTCAAAACCTACCTCTCGCTGTTCCAGTCTCGAAAGCCCAGTGCATACTTGAAGCTCAACCACAGAATGAATTCCTACTCCTCACTAACACCCCTGAACATCCAGACATACAGAGCTGGCTATCAACCATGAACTCTGAGGGATTCACACCTGAGCTCACCTGGGCCAAGTCCCTCTGGTTCCACATTGACAAACATCTCTATTCAAGAGACACATAGCTAAGAAAACTCCTGTGAAAGCCAAGCCTGCCTCCCTCTGGAAAGTTTTAGATCCACCGTTCAAGCACTGGTCCTATCGCACATGGATGGGGGCTATGCACTTTTCAAAAGCCTCTTGTCATCCTCCATTGTGCAACTGAGAAGTGTCCTACACGCGGCTGCATGCCTCATCAAGGGTCTACAAAGATACAACCAAATCACCTCAGCCCTCATTGACCTTCACTGGCTTCCACTGCATGCACAAATCACCTTCAAGTCTTGCTGCATCATCTATAAGGCAGTCACCCTCAAGTCACCCAGCTACCTTGCAGAGAACCTCTACAACCCTGGTGGGCAGCGAACCACCAGAAGCCAGGACATATGCAGGCTTGAAATACACCACTGCAAAAGGAAAGGACCAGAAAACAAGCTTTCTCTATCTACGCCCCAAGACTATGGAACCTCCTAGCTGTCAGCAGCACACTTGCCTGCATGCTCATACAATTCAGAAAATATTTCAAGACCGACCTCTTCAAGGAATTTCTCTGCCTAAACACCTAAACCAACACATCGCCCCAGACGCCCTCTCTGTACTTCTGTATCCCAATCCTTACTCTACATCTGTTCTGTTGTTGACTATGTAAAGCAATCCGTTATGTATTTGCAGGGGAGTTGCTAGGTCTGGAAAGACCTGGGGCTAAGTTGATGTCGGAACTGTTGGGACTGGGGGCTAGCTAGTGTTTTGGCTGTAGCTCCTGAGATTCTATCCGGGGCTGAAACCAAAAGATTAGGGGCTATAGCCTCCTTACCCTCCACCCCTAGCAACGCCCCTGTGTATTTGTATTGTTGTATACCACCGTAAAGCATTGCGTTGCTTCTTGAAGCCAGGTCTGCGTTCAATAAATACCATAACAATAACATTAATAATAATAATGACAGAATGGGCATGTTACTCTGCCAGTTTTACTGCAGTTGTGCTTTCTGCCCACTTTCAGAGCATGGCATCTAAGCCCATGTTGAAGCAATACTGAGCCTCCCTGCCAGGTTTCCCAGTTCCCAGTGTGACACCTAGAGCCAGTCCTGCTATTTGCTTCCAACTGCATGCTGGAACTTGTAGTATGTTGTTTTTCCCATTGCAAAAGTGGACCCATACGTCCCAGAAGGCAGTGTGTGAAAGAAACTAAACAGGACTGGCTCAAAGAATGTGCGCGGAAATGGGAAACTTGGCAGCTATGACTGAGTGCTAATATTGCAGTCAAGTGTAGAGGTTATCACTCTAGATGGTACACAAGGACCCACAGGGCCTGACTTACACAGTATTTTTCAATGGGATTGTGCCATTGTAAAACGTGTTTGTAAATTGGGCCCAGTGTGTGGCAGATGCAACCTGTCTCTGCTGCACCAGCTACCCACACAAGTTTAGAAAACCAGCCCCAGCAGGTAAATTCGATGTGCATGCACAAGCACTGTTTTTCCATTTGCAAGCAGCATCTGTGTGCGTGCAAACGCACCGTCATACAGGGGCCCAATATAAGTAGCAGTATTTGTAACGAAAGTCTTATGTTCTCGCTCCCTGTTTCTTTCAAGCATAATCATTCTTTTCCATGTCTTGCTCTCATTTGTCGTGCAATGGGTTTTAGTGCGAAAGTGAAATTGCATGATCGATTGCTTATTATCTATCGGGATAGCAGCCATAGTGCCACAATGGTTAGAACATAAATAACTCCGTTACGTTTCACATTGAAGCAGTTTCATTCACAGGATCCAGATGCTCGGCAGAATATGGCATTGTATTGTATTTTTAGTGCGCAGTAGCAGCTGGCTCTATGCCGATTCCAGAGGCTGGATAAATCAGGTCGGTGATCTCAAAAAGCTACATATTCCTACTTGACCCTGCTGAAGGGGAAGCACACATAGAGAGATGCGTTATTATAACACTGATGTCATCACAGTTAGAATTACTGAGGCCCATATCTGCATTATGACATCTGCCAAGAGCAGATGAAAGAAAACAGTTCACGTGGAAATGTAGTTTCTTTCGGAACCCTAGAAATATTTACTGAACGCCATCGCCACAAGGAATATGCTCTTTCAGTTCCGGCTAAAAACGGGTTCCTTTTTGGGTGCATCTGATATGAGTGTTTCTATAACTGCACAGGAGGCTGTCAAAAAATAGTTTGGAAGCTTGCCCACAGTAGTGTGTAATTGCGATTGATTCAAAATCATCCAGCCATCATCACTCTGAGACCTCACATCATTGCCTGCATGACTGACGACAGCACATGTGGCATGGCAAATTGTGGTTACAGCAGCTATCATATTCGAAGAATGAAATCAATAAATACAATAGTTTCTCTCCATAACTCAACATGTCACCTGACCTTTCCATGGTGGAGTACTTCTTGTGTAGAAAGATGTTAATGTTGACTCGATGATGTATCTGCCATGCTGAATGCTTTTTTGTGGCACATGTCCCTGCAAAGCTGTCTCGGAGCACACAATGCATTCTGAGGCATGCATGATGCATATAAAAACATGAAGAGAAGGGGACTGATGAGGCTATCCAAATTTCCATGAGATTTACAGTTCTCTCGTCTGATCTGTAGAGTCAGTCAGAAACCTAGTAGAATTAGTCTGAGTTCCCTCCGGCATTTTTCCTGTGCTTTTTCGGAAGTAACATTTAGAAATTCTGCCACAACGTGCATGACCCAAATCAGGAGAGATTGTGTAACAACTCTCATTCAAATAACATAAGCACATCAAACACACCGGGCCTGAATTACAAAATTGTTTGTCCATCTGTAACCCCCATTGAAAAAACACGTTGTAAATCAGGCCCACTGCCTACAATCGGATGTGTCATTGCCAGTGCTAACCAGTAAAGAACATTGGCTGACAAGAGTAAGGGTCAATCCCAAACTCATGCCCTTTCATTAAAGTATATGTTTCTTTCAAAGGAAATGCAACACATATGTAGATCCCCAATACTGACTGAAAGCAAGAGGTTAGTTTCAAGTAATGAGATCTTGTTTGGTACCTCGCGTTATGGTAAAGGGCTGAAGTATATGAGTAGGGCAATTTCGCTAAGAGATCATTTGGAGCGTTGCAAGGTTTGTTGAACACCTCATCTCATCTAGGTGGTGTCACCATTGTATTTGGCATTAGGAACAACACGTTTTTAAACAAAGAAATTGTCATAGCTGATGTCAGAGTTAATAATCATAAAAAACCTCTATTCTCTCACTTGATTTGTTGCTAGAGTATAGAACATATAGTTATCTTTAAGTGAACCTTTTACTATTGGTTCTGCTACAATTAATAACTCCTCCTAGGTTCAACCTTCTACAAATGATATGTTTCAATCTAATGTGCTAAAGATACGTGAAGAGGAAGAAGGAGAGCTGGGTGAACTGCTATGATCCAGTTTAAAGAAGCTACTCACTGCTTGTTTCCAAGCCTGAGGTCTTATCTGCTAGTTTCTTCTTGGCCTCTGCATGTTGTCTCTATGCCTGGATGTACTAAGAAAACAAAGGTGCGCTATTTAATTGGACCTGGAATAAATTATCATTGTTTGGATCATTTGCTAGAGGACCACTGTTTGGAGCTCTATTTCATCTATATATTGGATTATCTGCTATTCGAATGCGTATGTGCTTTGATTCTACAGCCACTGGGGGCACTGTATATTCATTCATTGTGGGATCAATTGGCACGATGACTATGGTGGCTGTTTGCACCTGGCATTCAAGGCTGTCTCTATTTCTCAATGCTACCAGCTGAAACTAATAACTTTAATAATGGTATGCTGTATGCTCTGGGAATCGTTACCTGGTGTGATTTCAGCTTGCTAAGAAGAACTCCCTTTGGCTCACTGACCTTGGTGCTTAGGGCTCGTATGATCATCGCGAGGCCAGGAATCTGCTGTTAAGCAATTTTATGTCAGGATGCAGTATTTCAGAATTGAGACCTTGCAGTGTTTGTTCTGAGTAATGGTGGTACTTATGTTCATTCTCTGCCATGTTAGTGTTCTTCCTGTCTTGCATGCATGTCACCAATCATTGTTCCCTGCCTGTGTATGCAACAACCTGCACCCTCCCCCTATCTGCTCACATTTATCCCACTTGTGTAACCCTGTCTGAGTATTCTGCAACCTCCTACTTATATGAATGCAAACTACTTCATGGCCTACTTGTGTCCCACAACATGTTCTACTCGTAATGGTGGCTGCAGGACCCCTAGTTTTGTACTGAACATGTCTAGGCTTGTAGCTCTGCTCATGCTCAGAAATGGGCAAGGTCATCACCAGACCTGGTGCAAATCTCATCTCCATCATTATGCTATTTCTAGCAAAGGGATCGTTGGCTAGAAAGCATATCACATGGCTCTATGGTGGCATCTGTTTTCAATTTGAATCGCTGAAGTTCAGCAATGTTCGTGAAATTGTGGTGACATGCTTTTTACTCAAAGTAGGTCAAAGAATAATAATATTTGGCTTAATACATCGTTTTTATTTTTTAGATTTAGCAACTTCCTAACATGAATATTCTAACGTTGAGATTTAATGGTGTTCATGGTGTTTCTCTCTGTAACCACACAAACACCTTGGACCTGATTCAGAAAGCATGTTTCAATGGAGAATGCTTTGTGAATCAGGCCGCTTGTCTGTTTCACCAGTTTACATTAATTGCAGGCTTGATTAAATGTCCCTTCTGTGAGCTGAACATAGATGCAGGATCTTCTGCTGTTGTCAAATTCAGTCACATGGGTGGAGAGAAATAGGCACTGATATACTATTTCTTTGAGTCAATACCCTTTAATATTCTGAGCAGAATAGAATGGGGGTAGTCCTGCTTGTCTTCTGCCACAGTATGTAACATAGAGAAGGATCACTCGTTGCCTTTACAGAACTATATAGTCTACTTTAAGAAAGGGAGACTAAATTGATTTGTATCGTGTTTGCATCACAAGTACTTATGGAGGTTCTTTGCAGAAGTAGAGGCACAGAATATTGATGTCCCTAGCTGGATCAACAACTATTAATATGCTTAGTACGGGGAAACCATAGCAACCTCACTCCCTTCTTTTAATTCTCTCAATATGGTCTTATTAGGAATGTGAAGTAGGTAATCCCTCTGAAAAACATATTACCATGCTGCTGATATGGAGCACTGTGATGTGAGATCATGCATTCCATTGATGAAGTCATAAGTGATGTTATCCTATTTCATAATTGATGTAATCAATGAGGCTATGTGTGTCGCATTGACACCCGTGCAGAGCTTGCGAATCCTGGCAAGGCCAAACTCAGCCTTTCATCCTTCTGAGGTTGATAAATGAGCACCACACACCGTGAGTAATAATAAGCAGCGCTCAGATACCTGAGGGTTCGTAGCGCTATATAAATGCCAAATTATTATTATTTATTATTATTATAATATAGACTATTGACAATCGGATAATTGGGTCTATGCAAGGGGGTTCATCAAAAATGTTTAACGGGTAACACTTGCTTCTCACTTCGCACAACAATTTGGAAAAAGTATCTGAGAATGAAATACACCTTTTAGTGGCAATAAAACATACTCTGAAAGCACAAATGCCAGTGGGAGTTGTATGAAATTATAGATGCTAGGAAAGGCACACTGTAAATCGACGAGTAGCATTGGGTGAAATCATGCACTCTGTATCTACAAAATGCTAGTTTACATGAAGGAACCCTTTTCCAAGCCGGAAGAAATGACTGTCTTTTAGTTCCATCTATAATTAAGAGTGACAGGGCAATGCCCGTGATTGACAGGTTGCAGAGTTTACGGTTGGCTCGTTGGCTTCCTAGCTGCACTGCTACAATATGTCACCTGGAACAGCTGTTGCATGAAATGATAGTGTGTGTCAGCATTGATTCTCAGCGGGAGACAACATCTTGCCCTTTTCTGCAGGCTGCTCACGCTGTTGAACATGGTAGCACACAGGAAGAAGGCGCTGAAGTGCTCCTGTGCTTTGATAGTCCTTTATAAATTGAGGGTTTCTCTGTCAATGTTTGCATCATGCTGTTTTTACAGTATGAGATCTTCTAAAAAAGGCTGCATTTCTCCAGATAAAATGACAAACATTAAAATTAACAATGTTTTGTTTTTTAATTTGTTTTTTAAAAGTTTTATCATGTAGCAGGTTGCATGACATTAAGTGTACATTGGTAAAGCAGCTTACATACGGAATTTATTTTTAAATTGTATTGAAATAGAGATCATGCTTTAGCAGCCAGCAGAATGTTTTACATATCCAAATACAGTCACTAATGTATAGAGCAAAATGAGAATAGTGAAATCATGATGAGGTGATAGGAGTTTGGCAACCAGAGTATATGATCTGACATGGTATTAGGGGGTGGCCATACAAAACTGGTGACATTTCATATTCATTATGTGGCCAAACATATTGATGATGTCTGTGTAGATTGTACACAAACTAGGCCATTTCTTTTCCAAAAATGAGTTTGCTTTTCACAAATCATTTCCATAGCCGTCCTGGGATTGGACCAAGAGATGGGGGATTACTAAATACCCTATTGCTCCATTTGTTTGGATACAGGTGCATATTCTGGAGCACACTAAAATGGTAATTCTGAATTTGGCATCTAGCAATCTTCCCTTATCCTTAATGATTCTTATTCATATTTAGCACTAGGCTGGGTGTATTCTCACCAAACCACAAATGGATTTTCATTGAAGTGCTGAGCAAAAACCCTTATCAGGAAGCAAAGTGTTGAGACCAGCCTGTATGCTTTCACCCATTGACGTATCGTCATAGCACTTTAAAAAAAGTCAGAGGCTAATGATATAATCATTTCAACTATGCCTGCCTTTTCCGTGTATATCTCAGAAGAGCAGGTAGATTGTAACGTCTGCTGAAAGGAAATGGACCAAAAGATCGTACCTAAAATGCCGAATGCACATTTAGTGTGCATTCGGCATAGTAGATTAGATCAAAACCCATAATACTAAACCGGGGAGCGCCGATTGTGGCGGTGTATCCCGCTCCCACAGTTCGGTATTATGGGCTGCAGGGGTGTCCCATGGGTACATTAAAGGCAGTACGGGGGACACACTGGCAAAATCCCAAAAGATCAAATTACAAAATGCAGGCAAGTGTGCTCCATAATTTTGTAATTCGATCTTTTGGGATACGTTCTTTTAACGTACATCCCTGCTGAAATACTAAGAAATATCTTTGATTTGACATACATGATCATTTCACCAACATGCTATACCTAATATAGTATGTGCAAAATAGTGTAAAGTTGGATTGTATAATACTATGTCCATTCATTGACTTTTTTGTAACAAATAATAGATGAGTGTCTTCTCTTCCAAACTCACATGGATTCACAGAAGCTAGTCATTAATACTACTTGATCATTCCGTCCAAAGGATATTGGCAGCATTCAGTAAGGTCTGAGTAGTAACACAGAGGTACATGGTAATTGATGCATCCCGTGAATCTTTGCAGTCAGTTGCAGTTTTTGGAAGCATTGATATCTGGAGGCAAAGGTTTCTAGTCCCATTTACTCAAGGTGTCAATGTTTGCTGCAGACTGATAGATTGGGCAACAGGATAAGTGAGTGTTTGACCTCTGTGTGCTTCAAGGCAATTGACTTCCCATTCTTTAATGTAAGGTTCCGACAGACAATGTGAATGGCCATGTGCTAACCCATTGGAAGTAAGTTAAGTAACTGTCTGGACACTATTGATGTCTATGTTCATTTTACAAGATCACAAATTCAGGAATTGCTAGGTGAGGTATCCAATGTTAAAAGCTATGTGAGTTTTATGTAGAGCTAAACCATGATTCCTTAGTCACTGCGTCAAGCTTATGTATTTGACAGCCCTTTTGAAAAACTATCCCCTTTAGTGCACGTAAACATATGTGCTACGGCTTTCCCACATGTGTAGTACTATTTCAATCAAACACATATAGTCTGCTTCTGTGACTGCACGTGTGCAAAAGCTATTCATTGTAGGAATTGTATTTTTGTCATACCACATGGTGTCCCATAACATGACCACATGTTTTCCCAATACAATATGTAGAATGAGTTGCTCTTTGAGAACCATATTATGTATACACCTCTGAAATTCATGTTTTCAAAATCGGCACTCCTCCTAAAAAGGCTGATGGAAAACAGATGATCACCAGAATAATGTAAATATAGGTATGATATCCAATTATGTTCTCTAAGACTTTGGGCTAGATTTACATACGGTTTTTCAAAGGGATTGTTTGCTGTGCCTCTAATTGCGGTCTATATACGAATGTAGAATCAACTTTAGCCTTCTGAAACGCAGACCTATGCAGGTTGCAGTCCAAAGGCAGAGGTCTGTTGGCACATTGGAATTTGTAGCCCACACGCACCATTCTCCACCATCCCCAATTGACACTTCTGATATCACTCCTGTAGCAAAGATCCCAGGCGGATGCCTGAATAAGAACGAATATCAGTGTTAAGTGTACTTGGGAGAATGCCTATTGCTACTGCCATCACCCTCGGTGGAGAATGCTGGATAATAATTAGACACTCCAAATAGGCTGTGATCAAGCAACAGAGAAATGCCCTGAGTTGGTATAATGCCGCAGCAGAGCATGGGGTCCTTAATCACAAACCCCCTTTACGAATGTAATTAACCATTTCACAAGGCGAGTTATCAACTGAATTCCATTGAGGTATTCTGCTGAAGATGGTGTGGACCAGAACAAGGATGAAGATTTCAAATGAAAACATGTTTATTCACTTAATGTGCAGTTTAGCTAGCCCTTCTCACAGAAATGTCATTGAAAATATACAAGAACTGTGATGAAAAGACGTCTGCCCTACAGGAATACAGGAATAAGTAGTGGTTTTGAAACTCCTACTCATCCTCACACAATATACTAGAACAGCAGTGCTTTTCAGTCATGAAAGTGACACACGCACAACCTGAATGGCTATACCCGTCAGAAGGGTGGGAGCAATCATGGAAGCACCCAAAAGATGCATATTACAGACAATACCAAAATTAAAGAAATGACCAATCGAGGTTCTGTAAAAAATATGATCTTGATTAAACTAAAAGGACATGAAAACTATTGAATATTTTAGGAAGGCACACCAGTAAGGAAATTAAATGCACAGTTAACGCATAAGGGGCACAATGGACAGGGAAAAACAGGGGCCCTCTGATAAATAGTCTTGGTAGCAAGTTCAAGGTAAAGAATATATCTTTAAACATAAAAGCGGATAGGTCTTAAAAGCCACTAAGTCCCAATGAGCAAGGACAGGGGGCGGCACCGGTGAAGAACCCTTAATAACTTCTTTCAGAAGTTCTTCTTACAGCAAGTCAGTCCTCTGGATGCTTTCCAATGGGTTGCCACACAAGTCGGTCATGCTGGTTTGACATGATTTAGCACTGAGGCACTAGAAGCCTATGGCAAGTGGTTTTGATAGGATCCATGCAGTGCAAATGTTTGACTGTATCTCGAGGTGAGGATGCACTTTAGCATTAAACTGGCTCATCTAGCTCTGACAGTGCATGCAATTCAGCAAGCAACTGCTGTCCTTTCCAGCTGGTTTAAAGTGTGTTGAAGTGATGCAAAGTGTAAAATGTCAAAGGTTGGAATACCATTGAGCCGACTCAAAACGGTATCCCGTGGTTTCCAAGAAACAAATTACTTCAATGTAACTTTAGCATTAAACTGGCTCATCTAGCTCTGACAGTGCATGCAATTCAGCAAGCAACTGCTGTGCTTTCCAGCTGGTTTAAAGTGTGTTGAAGTGATGCAAAGTGTAAAATGTCAAAGGTTCGAATACCATTGAGCCGACTCAAAACGGTATCCCGTGGTTTCCAAGAAACAAATTACTTCAATGTAACTTTAGCATTAAACTGGCTCATCTAGCTCTGACCGTGCATGCAATTCAGCAAGCAACTGCTGTGCTTTCCAGCTGGTTTAAAGTGTGTTGAAGTGATGCAAAGTGTAAAATGTCAAAGGCAGGTCTGTTGTGTCTTTGCAACTCAAATTGGTTGGAATACCATTGAGCCGACTCAAAACGGTATCCCGTGGTTTCCAAGAAACAAATTACTTCAATGTAATTTAATTTGTGGAAATTACTTCGAACACACTTTGAAATGTAGATATGTTTGTGGGATAAGGGGTAACAAAGGGGTTGGGAATGGGTATGGGTGGGTGGAAGTGGAGGGGAATGGGGGTTTAGGCGTGGATCCCATGAAGGGGTCATCTTACCCCTTTATATAATCATTTTGCCAGAGTGGATTTGCCCATTCAGCGGATTGGTACATTCCAAGCTTTCTGTAAGGGAAAAGTCCTTGCCACTGGTGCAAGGGTCCTATGGATTTTTGAGTTGGCATGACCCCTTTTCGGTAGAGAGTAATGGTTGAATAGCTTTTGTATGGTTTGGGAGATCCATGGTTGAGGACCAGGGTAGGGGGGAGTGAAGTAGCACACACTACAATGAAAGTTAAAGTGGTAGCTAGTGGCGTATTGAATTAAATAAATATGAGTATTGTGGAGTGAACAGGCAGAGACAGAAAGGCCTTGGAGGAAGGCTTAGACTTGGTCAATATAAAAGAATATGAGTTCAGGCTCAAAATCTTATTTGGTAGAGTTGGGGAGAGAGACGTGAGAGTTTAACAGATATGGTGAGGTGGGTAAATAGTCAGATGGTGAAGCATGAAAAGAGAGTGAAGAGGACAAGGGATAGGAAAAATGGAATGTGAGGTCACGAGATGTTTTTATGAGTTTGATTAGTACTTTTTGAAGGCTGAAAGTTGTCAGAGAGTGAAGTCTTACTGAAGTTTATGGGTGTATGAAGAGCTTGTCAGGGTTAGGTCACTCATAATAATAGCAGGGACAGCAGCTAGTTAGGATCAGTTCAAGCAGCATGCCAAAATCAGAGAGGAATTGGTTGAGTTTCCAGGGGGTGAGGGTGTAGGGCTAGGTTGCAGTTGATGAGCAAGATAGTGAGGTATATGGGAGCAAGAGATGGAGCAGAAATATGCTCAAAGGATGAGTGACAGAAATCAAAGAGGGGAAGAGCAGCTGTGATGTGTATTTACTCATCATCAAACACATTTTTTGTCATTCTTGGAAAGGAGGGGTAGAAGTGTGCTGGGCAAGCACAGAGGCACTGCCCTGATGGGGATCATCAATGTCTAAAACAGAGAGTGTGCAGTGATTAGGGATGGGTGAAATTGTGAAATGCTGTTCCGGCAGCTGCAGAAGCAAAATCTGAAATCCACAGTTTCTCCACCCCTGCATATCGAAAAGAACAGAAAAAAAGTGTCTTGTATCGTCTGGTACCTCAAAACAAGCTGTGCGCAGTTTCTCGTGCCATCTTGCGAACCTAGCATGAATGGAAAAGAGTGGCACAAAGCATCTCGTGCCTCTGCACAAACCTAGTGCAAATCAAAAAGAGTGGTACGAATTTTCACGTGCCACTGTACAAGCTTACTACAAATTGAACAGAAAAGCTGCATGAAGAGTCTCATGTCTCTGCACGAAATTAGCACAGATCACGGAAAAGCATGCAAAGTTTCTCGTGCCACTGCACAAAACTACCACGGATCAAAAAAGACCCACCCATAGTTTCTCGTGTCGCTGCATGAAACTAGCATGGATTGAAAAAAATAACTGCATAAACTTTCTCATGTCACAAACCTAACATGGATTGCTAAAAGACCCACACTAGTCTCTTGTGTCGCTGCATGAACTGATCACAAATAGAAAAACTGTGCAAAGTTTCTCGTGCTGGTACACACAATTAGCAATTCTCAGAAAAAAAGACACTTGTGCGATACCGCACGATAACGTGCAAAATTTCTGTGGCAGTGAACAAGTAATGCTGATTTCACAGATCGGGTGGAAGCACTACACGCTTCACCAGCAAACATTCTGCTCACCCCTAGTGGTGATGAGGGTCAAAGTTGTCACTGAGGAAAGTGGCTTCAATACTGATGAACTGAGAATTCCAGATGCTTAAAGTGAGCTCAGTGGAAGAGTCAGAGCGTGAAGAGATTTGGAGTCTCTCGAGGGAGATGAGCTTGGACTAGTTAGGCTTTAGGGTTGAGAGAAAGAACCGATGTGTGATTTGAGGGGTCACGGGATGATGCAGATGAGATAGAGATGTGAAGTGAGGGGAGAACCTGTGGTATGATTTGAGTGGAGGGCAGAGACCAAGTAGTAGGGAGAGAGATAGAGAGGGTGGTTTCTATGTTGGTTGGCATACTTATTGGGTACTGGTATGGAGGAGGTGAATGAGCAAAGAGGGCGGCACATTAAACAAAAAAAAAAGATCTCCATGTACGAAGAGGCATAGCTTATTTTCTGAGAAAGCAGAAATGCACGAGAAGGACAAGTCTTTATGGTTGTTAAATTCTACTCTTAGTTACAATACTGATTGGGGAATATGAAGATTACATTTCTCTCATGTGAGAACCATTCTGTCCTGCCGAACTCCAAATTATACTTATATTTGCGTATTTAGAGTTTTAAAATGCACAATATCTTTTGAGAGTACTTCAAAGGCCACCTCTAAAGAGAGTCGTACTCAAACTAAAGCTTTTCATGTTTGTGTTTCTCGCCGGACTGCAAGCTTTAATGACACTGAAAACATGTTTTTTTTAAAAATAAAATCTACCTATACCCTTTCACTTGCTGTCACTGCCAGCTATGCATTCTCGGTAGAAAATAATCAGAACGCGCTGCCCGCTGCACGCTGCACGCTGAAATAATAATAGCCCACGTATAATGGCCCGAAAGGTTTAGAGCAGGCAGGATTAAAACGCCTCATGCTGTCTGAATCAATGATAAAGGGTGCGCTTAAATGGTGGCTCCAAATAATGCAGGTTTAATAAACAGCTTTATGTCAGCTGGAAGTAATGAGGTAACCTCAGCCAATACAACAGTCTCATTTAGGTGCAGCACAGCGAATAAATCTATTGGGGCTGAGGAATATTAGATCTGCTGCGCACAGCTAATGGTTGACTGGACATTAACTCTGCAGCTGTGCCCGCAGGGATCTGAACTGCTCATTGGCGTCCTATTATACATGTTTTTTTGCATACATTTCCCAGGTACTCTACATGGTAGCCAATTATTGTCGGTAGTTAATGTAAACCGCTGTTGCTGCTCCTAACTAAGCAGGGAGCACAGGCATAAAGAAACGTGGTTTTCTTTTCTGCTGCACGAACACTTGACCTGCTTTGCGGTCTTTTCACATGAAAAATCAAGGCGGCTTTCAGTCTTGCAAAAGTCGCTAGCACATCATTCACCGGGCCTCATTTACCTTGCTCTGCATTCCCCTTAATTCTCATCTCCTGTGTGGACAACACTGACACTGAAAATGCACTACAAACAGGGCAAGCGCGTGTGTCAAATGGTACGACATCCTTTCATCGCCATTTTTTTTTTTGCCGCAGATTTGTTACTGAAAAAAAACATTAAAAAATATGGTGATTGGGTAGAGGGATATAAGATTTCTGGGTGTTTCGGGGCTAGATTCTAAATAGGTGGGAAGGGGGTTTGGTGGGGTTAACCCCCCAAAATAAAAACGGCGGTGGAATGACATGGAACCGTGTTAAATACTTGAAGAATGCCCGCTCGGCACCGAGAGTTGGCAGTTCCTGGTTAGGAGGGATTCGGCCAGGAAGTGGGGAATGATGGCATGTTTGCCAGCCAGAGTGGTGTGTAGGAGGAGCAGATCAGGCGCGTCTTCAGTGATCCTATAAAGTTCTTGATTTATTGGCTCAATTGTAGGTTGATCCAAAGAAGGAAGACTTGGAAAAGCAGATGTATGTTTCAAGCAGGGGACGATGTGTCCCGGACATTTGATGACATAAGTAAGACAGGCAGCTTGATCGTGTCCTCTTTTCATCATGTCTAGTGATTTTTGTGTCTTACAAAGCATAACACGACCGTTTTGGAATTAAAGCCATATTGCACTATAATGAGTGCAGATATTACAAGCAATTGCTACTTTTCTTTTCTCCACAAATACCTCCTCTCTCTACCATCCCTACCCATTCTTCAAACCCCAAAATAGAGAAAATGCAGAGGCAGGGTAAATAGGACTACCCTACAAGGTCAGTGGGATAAAAAAAAGTCCAGCAGTTTTATCCAAAAGCATAATGTAAGTGCACAGCTGCCTAAGCTCACATACAATCCCAGCCAGCCTCTACCCTCTGCCATGTACACACCCAAAGCATGGGTGTACCCCCCTTCGGACTAATAAAAACAGCTGGTCCATCTCATTTCTTGCACCCAAACAAAAGGGCCCTATTCAAAAAGATCCTTTAGAAGAATGCATTACAGATGCACACATTCAGATTCATATTTGGATTTCCTTTGTGTGCACATTAAAATATGCACAAAACAAACATATGTTTCTGGGCCTCAGGTGCAGGAGGAGTGTACTAATTGACATGGTTAATTTCGTACCTGTTTCTGCATTTTTTAAGTGTGGAAATGCAGGGGCGTGAACCACGGCTGTCCCACTTATTTGACTATCCCTCAAACAGGAATAGAACTGTGTTTCTTTCTTTCTTACACATTCCAACAGCCCTTTAAGGAGCTGTCATGACAAAGTCTCTCTACCAGCTTCCATCAAGGTGCGGGGTGTGCCATACATGCTGCCGACACTAATGTGTGCAAGGGAATGACCAGGGCATGACATGTGCCGCAGCACAGTCCCCTTGAAATTAACAGTCTATCAGTGCATTTTTTCAATTTAATTAAAAAAGTATGCATCACCTGTGCATATTTTATCTGCATTTCTTGTTGTCAGCTGCACACGAAGTGTCGATTTTAATATCTAGATTAAAGAAACAGCCAAGTAGTGTAAGTTCCATTAATATTTTAGAGACTGCTTTCAGCGAGCACCCATTCAAGGTAAGTATTCTAAACCTCTGACCGCTTCCATTTGGACTCTTTGTTTTCTTTAAACATGTGAGCGCTAGGAAAGGTCTGATCTCTCCAAGCCAATGTTTACAACAACATTTAGTCAGTCTGAATTGTCATGAGCTTTACCCAAATCTATCACCAGAACCACTTAAACTTTCGTCCAATCCCGAATCGCTAGAATAGTGAATATGTGGCTGAATTTGGGTTGGGCCAAATGTATTCACTCTGGCATATTTGCATGTCACTTCCTGAAATTGGGTTGCTGTTGCTGATTTGGTAACCTTAGACCAGATGTGCGGCAAGGGACCATTTGAAAAACTGGTTCATATGAAGTCAACTCCTACCCACGGATTTAAATGTAAATGCAACTCAATGTGAGATGCACCACCATTCTACACTGGTACTAAAGTGTGTGATAGATCTTGAAACTCCCTGAGCTTTGACAGGATTGGTTATCTAATGCACTGGCTGGGTGTATCTAAAGTGCTCCATTTCCATGACCGAGCTCGTGAATGTCATTGTACAAACATTAATAGATCACCTTAACTGGAGGTAACTCAGGTGCCCCGCCTGCAAACCTGTACCCAGACGGTCCGGTAAGGTTCTGGTATGTTTTAATACTGGCACTTTAATAACAGACCAACTGACTTATAATGAGGTCGATAGACTTTTCCATTTCTTCATTTCTTTAATCTTTCTGTTATGTGTACTTTTAATCTATTATGTGGTCTATGAAATCTGTGGGAAGTTTTGGATTTTAATAACATAAACTGGAAATAATCTAAAGCAGTTAACAGCCTTTAAAGTGCCACAATAATCTAATAAGTAGATGCAAGCTCAGTATGATACGATATGATAGGTTATTTATAACGTGCTTAATACCCAGAGGTTTCTAAGCGTGTACCCGGGGATCGAACCGGTGGACCCGGGGATCAAACCTGTGTTTCTCCATGTTGTCTTGCTTCCAAGGTGAGCACATTGCCCTTGAGCTATCCTGCCGTGACCTCCCGTATGGGGAGGTATAGGAAATGCATGAGCATAACATATGTTTAAAATTGAATGGTGCAAAGGTTTCAGTTTTGTTGATGGAATGGTTTACAAAATAATTTGAACTGATAATGGAGAGGACAATATTATTTAAAAACTGACCCTTGTGTGACCGGTCCATTCCTATTAAACGTTTCAAAAAGAGAATCTCAAGGATTCAATCAAGCAAACTAGATAAATGTACAGTTCTGTGATATTTCCTCAGATTTACTAAAAAGATGCTAACAAATAAAATATGAAGTCAGCTCTTGTGTATGGACAGCTTTAAATTGTTTAGAGATGTTTCTGATTGTATGTGGATCCAAGGTGCTCTTGTGCATGGACAGCTTTAAATTGTTTAGAGATGTTTCTGATTGTATGTGGATCCAAGGTGCTCTTGTGTATGGACAGCTTTAAATTGTTTAGAGATGTTTCTGATTGTATGTGGATCCAAGGTACTCTTGTGTATGGACAGCTTTAAATTGTTTAGAGATGTTTCTGATTGTATGTGGATCCAAGGTGGACTTCATACTTGTGAGTTGCTATAATGGAAGATCTTTGTCTAAAATGTTAGGCACACATACATTTCAATCAACATTTGGTTTCAGCAAGGTGCAGTATCATCTCAAACCATTACAATTGTCTTTGACAGCCTCTGTGTGGTTACTGGACAAAGCCACACATTAGAATGTTTTGTGCAATGAT